>NC_138978.1:125696889-130496889 GCF_964341445.2 Mesoplodon mirus
CCAAATAGTCATATTAGGGGTTATGGCTTCAACATATGGCTTTTGGGGGAGACACAAGTCTGTCTATAGCCCCTGGCTTTGAAGCTTTCTGTGGTGTGGTACTCTCAACTCACCATGGTCATCTTCAATCTAGCCACTCTTAACCCTTCTTCGTTTCTTGAACAGGTTAATTTCTTTTCTGTTTAGGACCTTTATGCAAACTATTTTATTTGCCTGGGACAACTAGCATCACCCCCTGCTTCTGCCCTTTCTCCTGGTGATTCCTTTTTACCCTTCAGGTCTGAGCTTTCACCTTCTCAGGAAGGCCTTCTATCTGCAGATACCCTTATTATTCTCAATCCCTGTGTGCTGGACGTTTCTGTCACAGGACTTAGCATGCCTTGTAATTATTTCCCCCAACATGTAAATTCCACTAGGGCAGCAATTCATATACTCACTGATGAGGCTATCCAGCATTTAACACAGAACCTGGAACATATTCTATGCTTGATAATATATACTGAGGAATGAACGAATGAGTAACAGACACTCTGCCTCCTAGGAATGAATAATTCAGAGCAGGATTAGTGCATTTTCATAGGTAGTCAACGAACAGGGTAGAGTGTGACATTTACTTTTGGTGAGAGCAGACTATGCCTTTTGCTTTACTATTTCACCAACAAATCTCCCTTTTTTCCAGTTTTATTCTTGTGGTAAAACACACGTAATATAAAAATACCATTTTTAAGTATACAGTTCAGTGATAATAAATATATACATGCTGTGCAACCATCACCACCATCCATCTCCATAGCTGTTTTCATCTTGTAAAACTGAAACTCTATAACCATTAAATGATAATTCCCCATGTTTCCCTCCCCTCAGCCTCTGGCTACCCTCATTCTACTTTCTGTCTCTCTGATCCCACTTTTGTTCTCACCACTTCTTCTGAACACACAATTCAGTCAGAAGTCTGAATTTGAGTCCTATTTCTGCCCCCTCCCTTATATTCTGGTGGATAATATTGTACAAAACTTATCATTTGCTAATTACCTTGTAATTATTATTACAAAGCTAATATCAATGTTGGAAACCCATCTGGAGTTTCCTTTCTAGAACCACTTTAACAGTGAGGGATAAATACTGCAAACCAATTTTTCACAACTGGGAACCGAGGAGAGACACTGCTTCGTTCAACAAGCACTTCCTAATGGCTTCTCATGGTCCAGAGACGATGCTGGACCCTCTGGATATGGGAATGGATAATACAGGGATCACAGGCTAGTGGGAGGATGGGAATGTAAATGAATGAGTGGAAGAAAGGGATGCTGGTGTTGGCACAGCACTCACCACACAGCAGAGTGGATGGAACCACAGAGGATGTGTGGTCAGTTCTGTGAGGGCATGATGGTGAGAAAGGGGAGGCTGGTGATCATGTCACTGTTGGTGGTGAGTTTACCAGTCAAAAGGAAGAGATGAGCAAAGGCTTGGAGGCTGGAGATAGGCTGGGGCTTTCAAGGAACCACTTCGGCCTGCTGAAGCGTGTGTTTCAAAGAGAATGTGCCTGGCCCAAAGACTTGCACATAGTAGGCACTTAGTTAATAGTCAGTAAATGAATGAGTGGATAAAAGTGGCAGGGGGAGGCCAGAGACATTGGGAGAGGCAAGGTCATGGAGGGCCTCGTATGCTGTGCTAGGGTTGGTGATGGGAGTTGAGAGGTGGCCAGTGAAGTCTTCTTTAAGCAGGGAAGAGAATTGCAAGTTTTTAAAAATCCCTTTGGCTGCAGAACAGAGGATGTATTGGAGAGAATGAGAGTGAAGCCATAAGCACAGACAGGGAGGGTCATAGCATCAGGTGGGAGATGAAAGTGTGGACAAGAAGGGCATTCAGAGATGGTTATGTAATCCAGGGAGAAGGCCTGGGGCTGGCTGAGCAGTGTGGAGAGGTAGAGACAGGCAGGTGGAAAGCCACGATCTGGGAACTGATTGGAATGTGTGGGCACAATTAAGTTGCATGTGTGCATTAGAGAGAGAAAATTGGAAAGTGTGTGTGTGTGTGTGTGTGTGCACGCATGCACACATACATGTAGGAATGTGCAAGTGACCAGTCAAAAATGATTTCTACTATTGCTTATTTATTTGGCCTAAAGGCTCGTGAAGTACTCCTTATGCCTTACTCCCGATCACATGCTCCAAGTCACATGCAGAAATGAGCAGAACAGCTCAGCCCAGTAATTCCTCCCTGACTCACACTAAGCTGTTTCCAGCCAACTTAATTAATCACTCCCCCCTTATGCTCACACAGCACTTTCCTCCATTACACTTGTCACACCACTATTTTTACGCGTTTATATAATACTTTCTCCTTGTTAGCCTGTGAAATCCTTATGGATGGGAAAGCGCATCATTTATCTTTCTATCCCCAGAGCCTAACTTATTCAGGCACATAGTAGGTTCTCTAATGTTTGTTGAATAAGCTAAAGGAAAAGCAGCAGTTTTGTAGCTTACTTAGCCAAAACCTAAAGTCTCCAAAGCAAAGTCTCATTATTGCCTCCTGTATTTTGGAAACAATACTAATAATAGTTACCAACTTTAAAGAACCTGCTATGTGCTAGTTACGATGCCAGGTACATTATGTGCAATGTTTTTAGAGGTTCTTGGAGTTTAAAAAATCCTAGGAGATGAATATTATCAACTGCCTTCTACGGATGACAGAGGGAGGCTCATGAAGGTCAAGTCACTTACCAAGTTACACAGCTAGAAAGTACAGAGCTACAGCTGGAACCAAAGCCTGGCCCCTTAACTCCTGTGCCCTGCAGCCTGCAGTTCCCTGTGGTGCCCCATCCCTGCACTCTGTTTCTTGCATGATGGCAAAAGTCACTGCCCTTCCTGTGAGAAATGAAAGGTTTAATCTGGTCAAAGGAAACAGTGTTTCCTCTGTGCTCAAGGAGGTTTGGCCAGTTGCAGAGAGGGAACCAAAAACAATATTATCCCAGAGATGTGGCCAGTTTGGGTTAACTCCAGCACTGGAGGCTGGGAGCTGGTTCCCAGGAGCACAGGAGGAATGATAATCGTTCAGTTGAATTCCAAGCTCATGGCGGGTTGAGGATAAAGGTTCCCCTTCCCTCGAATGTTGGCCTTTTTCTTTTCTTCCCCTAGCATTCAGGCAGGATGCTTTCTACTCCGGGGGGGTCACTTCCAAGTTCTGCTGCTACTGGGTTGCAAACTCCAGCTTTACTGAAGGTTTGCTATTTCCAACTCTAGTTACTATGGTGGATTCAAACAGAAAGGCAAAGACTCCCTATCCCAGATTGCCTTGCATGTAGTTAATATTCTATTAATATTTTATTTGTTGATGGGTCCTAACTGGCTGGTTAGTCTTTGCAAGCCTCCATTCATGGATAAATCACAGTTGGTCTTTCCAGGCTCTTTAGCTCTTTTCCCAATGCGTTTCTCATTGTCGTGGGTAACCCAGGGAGAAATAGGAAGCACAGAGGAGGCTCTCCCACATGGGCAGGTGGGGGTATCCAAGGGAGGTGTTTTAGCTTGTTTTCTTTCTGCCTAACTTTTCTACACTCTCCAGTTTGGATGACTCATCCACACAGTCTTTTTATTTAGCATCTTGGGACTGAATAGCACCTCCCAGGGAGCCCTAAGCCCTGGGAACTGGGCAGAAATGAACACGGGAGGTTGTGAATTTTGGGCAGTCAGGGATTTGGGGGCTGCAGGGAGGTATCCTACTTCCAAAACCACTTCCCTCATCTGCTGGACATTAGCTTCATTCCCTTAGGCTTAGATCTCTACTTTAGACACACTGTTAATCACCTCTCTCATTTCATAGTATTTATACCTATGTGTTGGGGTTTGGGCAAGGGTTTAAAAAAAATTATGGAAGGGGATCCATGAAGAGTTTGGGCAACTTGTAGGGAAGGGAGAGGGTGAATTTAGTGAGACCTGAAGTCAGTAAAGATCACTCATTTGGGAGACCCTGAGTTCTGCGGACAGATCTTCCAACATCTAGTAGTTATGTAAGATATATATATATAGTTATAACTGTTAAGAATATGGCCTTGCAGCCAAACTGGCTGAGTTCAAGAGTTAACTTGTTACCTACTAGTTTTCTGGCCTTGGGCAGGTTAGGGAACTTCTCTGAGCCTTATTTACTCGTATGTAACTTAGTGATAATAATCATTTTTACCTCATAGTGTTGCCGCAAGGATTGGATAACGCGATACATGTAGAAAACTCAGAATAGTACATGACACGCAGTAAACACTCATTAAAATGAGCTATTATTAATATTTGGTCTATCTAAATAAAGTCTGTCCCACCTGGTATGTCAATCTCTCTCAAATAAACCCTCTGGGATTTAGCATTAGAAACCTAAGCTTGCAAAAAGTTAGGGGTGGGAGGAAACTTAGAGACTCTGTTTTGTAGTTGAGGAAATGTAGGCCCAAGATCGCAGGGTGAGTCACGGAGGCATTAGCAAACAGTGCCCTGTCTGTTGCCCAGAACATGTTTCTTCTCACAGAGCTGCCCATCATTGGCCTGGAAGGCAGATGGACCAGTCCTCCAGGTGTGACCTCATATCTCCTAGTAAAGCCATCTCCTCTCAAACAGTGGCACAATTTCTATGGGAGTCTCTCAGATAACATGGTATAATAGGTTGTGTTCAAAGACCAGTGAGGTAGAGAAACTGCCCCAGCCACTGATCCCTGGATTGAACTTGGTGAGGGGAGTTCAGTGGAGTCTGAGTGTCCTGGAGGCCCGTGTGTAAAGAAGTCATTGATAGGGAATGAGGAACACAAAAGTTCTCAAAGATACAGTTGAACATCTTATTTTTGAGTCGAGGACTTGGGAAATTTTTGTCATGATGGTTCCTGCAATGCTGAGGCATGTTCTTAACAAAAATGATGCTCCCTAGCTCATTTCTTTCTTGTTAAAGGTCTCAGTTCACTAGTCTTAGACATATTTACAATGACGTTGGGGAAAATGGACTCCTTTAAGAAAAAATGTATAAAAATGATACAGCCCAACCTTAGAGAAGATTTTTTTTTCTGGTGGAGAGGACTTTACTCATCATCCTATCAGCTGAACACATTTGAGTCTTTTTCTATAAACACAATGTTTTTTATAAATTTGAAATTATAGAGCTAAACATTTCTAAGAAAACTCAAGTCCTGCTCTTGCTGACTATTCTCAGGGTAGTCAGTCTGACTTCTTTTGGGGGAGGAAAATGTTGCATCCTTACAAATGGGAACATTGGAGTCTATTTCTGTGATGGATGTGGTGGAAACCAGACTCTAAGCCTGAACTCTGCTTCTGTGTTTGCTGGATGACCTTGAGAAAGTGTCTTCACCTTTCTGGATTTGCTTTCTAGCTTTTATAACATAGGTTACTGATGCACGGTGACAGTTACCAGCTGGTTTACTGTGTACTGTGCTCAGTCTTGACACAGGCAAAACGTTTCCAGGGACTCAGGGTAAATTCTCATCTGTGTGGTCTTTGACTGCAATTTAGTTGATTGATTTATATGATTTGTAATTGTGGATTGATTGAGAGCTTTTACTATTTGTTTTTCTTCTATGCTCCAGGTCCTCTCCTCTCTGTGGCAACAGGGTTCATTTACCAGATCATTTTGTCCTTCTATTTTCATTAATTAATCCACTTAAGCCAACCCAGATCCCAGGAGACCTTGCGTAGATGATGGGGGTGGTAGGAGAGTGAATGTTTCCAGTGCAGAAATGTTCACAACTGAAGGGAGCCATGAGCTGTGTGCAGAACTCCACTCCTCTGCCCTGAGTCATCTTATTTGCTGCTTCATTTCAAGAGAGGAAGGTTAATTTTGGGTCCCCTTTGGAACATTCAGGGGACTCTTGCCAAATCCAGGATAGCCTTGAACGGTAACCTCATGAGGCCCCTGGATGTGTCTGTGTGTCTGCTTTGGACCAGACCCAAGGTGCTGCCCTGTGTCCTATCCACAGTGAGGGTGGAGGATGGGGCTCAATGTTTATCTTGGTAGACCTCACTTGAACTGGACACTGCTGTTTTGTTGGCTCAGGTTGAAGTATACCTCTCTTTTTTTCATTGTTTGGGGACTCTCTCCCCTGAACTTGGTCTGCTGATGATTTCGACCCCTGTCGCTCATGTCCTCTGGGATCATAAGGAGAGCACTGTTTCTCCCTGCCTGCCCAAATCTAATAGTAGTCACTTATGACCAGCATGCATGGCTACAAGTACTATCAGGTCAAAAGTCTAGCCAGTGAACTAGAACTTCACTTCTCTCCCTACTGGGGCTGAAGCCCCTGGGTAGGTGGACCTGTTAGAATACACATAGTCTGTGCCGAACTACTCCTGGGGCAAGAACAGGGTAGCCTGCTTGCTGCCTAGCTCAGGTTGTGAAGCACAGTGGATGCAAGCAAGCATGCTGGTGCTAGGCTGGGTTCAAATGCCAACTCCACTGCTACCTGGATTTGTTTTTTTTTTTTTTTTTTTTGCGGTACACGGGCCCCTCACTGTTGCGGCCTTCTCCCATTGCGGAGCACAGGCTCCGGACGCACAGGCTCAGCGGCCATGGCTCACAAGCCCAGCCACTCTGCGGCATGTGGGATCCTCCCAGACCAGGGCACGAACCCGTGTCCCCTGCATCGGCAGGCGGACTCTCAACCACTGCACCACCAGGGAAGCCCCTGGATTTGTTAACTTAGGCAAACATGTCTCAGTTTGCTAATTTGTAAAATGGGTGTATTTTGAGGGTTTTGAGGATATTGTATTGAGGATTAAATGAGCTAATACATTAGATTGAAGCATATGTAACTGCTGATATTTTAACTGTTGTAAACCTATAAACATAACAAAGATTAGCAGAGTGCTTTATTTTTTTTAAAGATTTTTTTGATGTGGACCACTCTTAAAGTCTTTATTGAATTTGTTACAATATTGCTTCCGTTTTACGTTTTTGGTTTTTTGGTCGCAAGGCATGTAGGGTCTTAGCTCCCTGACCAGAGATTGAACCCACACCCCCTGCATTGGAAGCTGAAGTCTTAACCACTGGACCACCAGGGAAGTCCCTAGTAGAGTGCTTTAAAAACATGACTTCTATATGCTGTCTAAGAAACTTACTTCAAATATAATGATATAGGCATGTTGAAAGAAAAAGGGTGAAAAAAGCTATATTATAAAAATATTAACCAGAAGAAAGCTGGAGTGGCTATATTAATATATGTGAAAGTCCTCAACAAAATATTAGCAAATTAAATACAACAATGTATTTATACATTCTTTTTAAAGAATTGTATGCTACAACCAAGTGGGATTTATTCCAGCTATGCAAGGATAGTTCAATATGAAAAATCACATGATTACATTAATTGATATAGAAAAGTCATTTGACAAAAACCAACACCCACTCATGATAAAAACTCTCAGCAAGTTAGGAATAGAGGGGAATTGCCTCACTTCATAAAGAATATCTATAAAAGGTATATAGCAAACAGCATACTCAATAATGAAAGACTGAATGCTTTCTCCCTAAGACTAGGATCAAGACAAAGATGTCTCTTCTTGACACTCTTATTCAACATAGTCCTGGAAGTTCTAGCCATTGCAAAAAAGAAATAAAGGAATTGGAAAAGAAGAAATACAACTATGTTTAAAGATGACAGGATTGCCTACTTATAAAATCCCGAGAAACCTACGAAAAAACCCCCCTCCTAGAACTAATAAAGTGTTTCAGCAAAGTCACAGATACAAACTCAACAAGCTCATAAGGTACAAAAATCAGTTGTATTTCCATATACTAGCAATGAACATGTGGGCACCAAAATTAAAAATACAATGACATTTATAATCACTCAAAAATACTTACATATCTATTTAATAAAATATGGACAGAACTTGTTTGCTGAAAATTATAAAACCTGAGAAAAGAAATCAAAAGGACTAAATAAATGGAGAAATATACTATGTTCATGGATCAAGACTCAATATGGTAAAGATGCTAGTTCTCCCCAAATTGATATATAGGTTTAGCACAACTCTTATCAAAATATTAGCAATTTTTTTAATGAATACGGACCAGATTACTCTAAAGTTTACATGGAAAGGTCAAGGAACTATAATAACTAGAACTATTTTTAAAAAGAATAATAAAGTGGGAGGAATCAGTCTACCCCGTTTGAAGACTTAAGTAACTACAGTAGTCAAGACTGTGGGTACGGGCAGAAAGAATAGACACACAGATCAAAGGAACACAATAGAGAATCCAGAAATAGACCCACACAAACATGGCTCTGTGTGGCTTTATTTTGCAAAAAAGCTCTAGATCCAGAGTCAGGATGCCCAAGTTTAGGTCCCAGGACTACTATTCACTTGCTGTGTGGCCTTGGACCAGTGACTTCTTCCAGTTCTAAAAGTCTTTGATTCTTTGGGTCTAAATCACTTAACTTTTTCTGTCTCAGTTTCCTCTTCTATTTAAAGGGGACATCCTGTCCTCTTTCTTCCAACCCTCTGTTTACAGGGGGGGACAAAATACCTTTCTCTTTTATGTATCAAGGATTCTACAAGCCCAAAGAATTACTACATTGATTGAATTCCTTTTTAAAAAAAATAAACTTATTTATTTATTTATTTTTGGCTGCATTGGGTCTTTGCTGCTGCACGCAGGCACTTCTCTAGTTGCAGAGAGCGGGGGCTACTCCTTGTGGTGGTGTGTGGGCTTCTTGCAGTGGCTTCTCTTGTTGTGGAGCACGGGCTTTAAGCACGTGGGCTTCAGTAGTTGTGGCTCGCGGGCTCAGTAGCTGTGGCTCGCGGGCTGTAGAGCGCAGGCTCAGTAGTTGTGGCTCACGGGGTTAGTTTCTCTGCGGCATGTGGGATCTTCCTGGACCAGGGCTCAAACCAGTGTCCTGTGCATTGGCAAGTGGATTCTTAACCACTGCACCACCAGGGAAGTCCAACATTGATTGAATTCTTAATAAACCTCAACACCATCAGAACTTGACTCTGTGCCCCCAAAGTCAAATGCCAAGAACTTTAGTGTAATTTGTTAATTTGGTTTCTTTGTTTCTCTCTAACACCATCAGTTCCTCATCTGGACTTCTTAAGGAGCATGAGGAATGGGACTCATTTTTGTGGAAATGTTTTTGGAGTTCTCTAAGGCCCAAAGTTCTGGGTTTGGCTATGTAATAAACTCCTGAGAATGTCTGTGAATAAGACATTTATAGTAATTTATGAGAGGTTCAAGGATAGATGCTGTGTTTCCCAGTAGAATACTTCTGCTTGTGTGGGCAGAAAGATCTTGAAATAATTCAACCAACTATCAGCCAAACACCCAAAGAGGATTATATGTAAATTCATGTTGTGTGGGTACTGGGAGCTTCGAAAGCCACATACATGGAATGCAGATACACAGATAGACACACACACATATACAGTCTCTCTCTCTCTCTCTCTCTCACACACACACACACACAACACAGAGCAATAGCACCCTTAGCATCTATGCCACCTTATGTGTTTAGTACCATAGATAGTCCTGGTTAAAACCAAATAAGAAAATTTAAAATATATAGATGTCGTTAACACCCAAACTTTAACTGGGCCATGAGAACTTTCCTCTCTTATGCTACTGAGGCAGTACGGTATAGTGGTTAGAAGTATGAATTCTAGAGGCAGACTGCCTGGGTTGAAATCACAATCTCACCATTTATTAGCTATGTTTTTAGACATATTGTTTAACTACTTTGTGCCTGGTTTGCTCTTCAGTATAACTGGAATAATACCTATCTCATGTATGTATGGAGTGGAACAGTTGGAGGCCCACTGACCTAAAATAATTTCTCCATATATCTTGTCATGGTACTGTTGCCATAATACTCCTACAACATTATTCATTTCTTTGTTTGAGTCACTAAATACAAGGATTTTTTTGAGGTGGGTCGGTGGAGTGATTTATAAGCCAGCTTATTAGACTGAGAGGCAGTTTGAAGACCTGGGTTAGGGGCCTGGGTCTAATCTATGGGCTCCTGTTCATAAGGTTTATAATTGTGGAGAAATCAGCTGGGAGTCCCTGAACCTCATTCTAACCTGTACACTGAGGAGGCTAGACTGTATGATCACTGAGGTCCTTTCTAGCTCTAATGTCTGAAGAGACAGGGTGCTCCTTAGATGAAGAGATTGTTTTCCTATGGAAACTTAATAATAGGTAGATATTCATCAAGAACTGTTTCTGTAGCTGCTACTTTTCTTAGCCCTTTGACCTGTTTAACCCTTGCAGCGATCCTATGAGAAGGCTTTGTCATTATTCCCATTTTCTAGATATGGAAACTGAAGCAGAGAGAGGCTAAGTGATTTGCCCAAGGTCACATGGCTATTAAGTGGCAGAACAGGGATTCACCAGATAATGGAGAGTACACATGCTAGGCATTTTATTCAGCAGCAGCCAGTGCTAGGCAAATAATAATTAAAGAAGAGGGTCTGTGTGAGAATACCTGGAGCTTCATATAAATCCTCAGTAAACGTTTACTATTCTTGTTGTTGACTATGCTGATACAGATCTGGTGGGGATGGAGGAAATGCTTGAGGCACTAAACCAGAGGTGATATTGCCTGGACGAGACTGGGGTCAAGGAAGAGTTTGAATTCTAAGACCTTGACCTCATCAATTTGGGCCCCAATATAGTTACTAACCTGATCCCACGATGAATAATGAGTATTTAGAGTACACATACCAAGCATTAATGGGGTAATTGAGTGGATTATTTTTATTTATTTATTTATTTATTTATTATTTTTTTTTGCAGTACGTGGGCCTCTCACTGTTGTGGCCTCTCCCGTTGCGGAGCACAGGCTCCGGACGCTCAGGCTCAGTGGCCATGGCTCATGGGCCCAGCTGCTCCATGGCATGTGGGATCTTCCCGGACCGGGGCACGAACCCGCGTCCCCTGCATCAGCAGGCGGACTCTCAACCACTGCGCCACCAGGGAAGCCCGAGTGGATCATTTTTGTGTGTCCCCTTTTATAAGTTGGTAAAACTAGAGAAACAAGACATGATGTAGGTGGGCATCTGGTGTTTTCACTCGCAGCTTTTAGAAACTGCAACCCAATCTACTAAAAGTTTCCAGGCTGACTCAGTGCAAAGGTGACTGTTGTGGAAAATTTGAATGAGATTGGTTCAGCGGCTCCGGTGTTATGCAAGTGAAGGGATGAAGGCAGTTGAAAGAACTTTTGCTCTGGACGCATTCTAAGTGACTTTAACCAAGGGGAATAGTTGAGCATGGGTTAAGGGTGAAACATGTGAGACTAACATAATTGTCCCGTCAAGCGCCAGCACACAGAAATGAACAGTTTCTTGTTCTGTACAGTGTGAGACTTCTTCTGTGTTTCCTTTCTCTTCATGTGCACAGATGCCTTTACCACCCAAATGCCTTTACCATTTGTCGGATACTTCCTAAGTGTTTTACATGTTACCTCCTTTGGTCTCACGGAAGTCATATACCACAGGTATAATCGTTATAGTATACTGATAAGGCCGCCGAGGCTCAGAAAGGTTAAGATCTTACCTAAGGTAAGGAAATGGTTCAGCCAAGATTTGAACTCAGGGGGCACCTGGCTCTAGAGTCTAGGCTTTTAACCACAATGCTATACTGTCTTTATAAAATCTGCAAGGTTATTGAGTTTAAACTCTATTAGTTGCAAAGCATTTTTACTCTATTTCTATTAAACATCTGAACTGTGTGTGGGTTATAGATCTGTCTGTAAGGAAGACTCTGCAGGGGGGTGTCAGTAGACAAGATACTCCAAAAGCTGTCCTAGGTTGAACTCACTTGTTACGGCTGCCACAACCCTGGCTGAAGAAGGTCCAGGAAACTACAAATGATGGAAATGTAACCTGAGAATGCTCAGTTCCCGGGAGCCCCTGGGCACCTGCCAATCCATGGCTCGGCTGGTTCTGGCTGTGGTGCTGGCTGTCCTCAGAGTCTTGTCAATGAGTTGATACTTTGGCAGCTTTGTTTTCCCTGTGATTCCCTTACAGTGTTCTGCTAGGGAATCGCCCACATTTTGTTGTGTGATGCGGTTCCTTAACTCAGTCTGGTCGACTGGACTTTGTTCCGCTAATCAGTGTTGTCATATGTGTTATTCTGTGCATCTCTTCAGGCCAGTGTCAGGGCTGCCCTATGGGTTGGGACCATGGTTCTGATGCCAGTTGTAACATGATCAACAGTTGCAAAGACAGCCAATGGCAAGAAAACAACACAGTCTGTCATGTAGCTGAATTCATGGCCACACACGTGAATTCACATGAATGTCTGTTGTGTGTGGTGATGGCTATACTTGTAGTGCCATCCAAGTGCCAGTCATTGTTTTGTCCTCACCATGACCCTGCGTGGTAGGTACAGTTATTAAACTCGTTTTACAATTGTAGAAGCAAAGGGACAGAGAGGGTATGTAACTTGGCCCGGGTCACTCAGTAAACAAATGGAGGAATTAGCATTTAAAGCTAAGCAGTTAAGGCCCAGCATCTGTGCTCTTGACCACCAGGCTATCCCAGCTGCCCTCTGCTAGGCTTCATAGGGGATGAAGTGACAAATAACACAGGACCTTCCCTCAAAGATTGTCTCATTGGCCTCATTTATTTAGATTTTTGGTAGTCTTTGGGTTTACATTAAGTTGATGGACTTCTGGAAGAAATATAAAGTGTCATTTATAAGTAACGCTTCAAGGTTTTGTCTCAGGCAAATTTTCCAAAGTGTTTCCCAAGAATACAGAAGGCAATGCTGAGCCATTAGGGCATAAGATCACTTAGTCCCACCTTATTATCTGTGGTTGATAATAATGGCCATTGTAGGGTTTCCCTGGTGGCGCAGTGGTTGAGAGTCCGCCTGCCGATGCAGGGGACACGGGTTCGTGCTCCGGTCCGGGAAGATCCCACATGCCACGGAGCGGCTGGGCCCGTGAGCCATGGCCGCTGAGCCTGCGCGTCCGGAGCCTGTGCTCCACAATGAGAGAGGCCACAACAGTGAGAAGCCCACGTACCGCAAAAAAAAAAAAAAAAAAAAAAGGAAAAATAATAATGGCCATTGTATATTGAGTACATCCTGTGATCTGGGCACTTCCTAAACACTTTATGTGTGTTTTCTCACCTTATGCTCGCAACTGCTTTCTGGGAGTGGACTATGATTATTCCCATCTTATGGAAGATGAAATTGAGGTTCAGTGGTGTTATATAAACTGCTTGCGGTCACACAGCTAGTAAATGGTAGGGCTTGGTCTAGGAACCCAGGCAGTCTGGCTCCAGAGTCCATGCTTTTAATTAACCACCACTTTAGGGTGGAAAGATCACTGGGGTTAGGACATTCATGCCAGCTCTGCCAAAATGTCAACATGTGTAATGCTGGCCATTTCTCCGGTTCTCATTCATTCATTCAGCAACTGTTTATAGCACACCTACTGTGTGCCAGGCGTGGTTAGTGCTGGACAAATCCTGGTAAATAAGACAGACTTGGTCCATGCTCTTGTAGAGTTTACAGTTGAATGATCAGTTTCCTCATCTGTAAAAGACAAGAATTAAAATATATTAACAACATTTCTCATCCTTCTGAAAACCCATGCCTCTTTTTATAAATATAAAATATTATGCCTTCCCTAATGGTTTTTGAGATTTCCAAGTAAGTGAATTACCATGACTAAAAATAAATTAAAGCAATTATAATATTGAGTAATTTTTGTTTTGAATAACACAGGCCCTCATCCCTACCCCTAGGGAGATTCTTATATGCTGACCCCCCAACCCTTGGCATTCTTTCGGTGAAGAATCATTGGGATGGTATTCTCACTCTAACAACAAAGGATCTACAGTTAAATTTTCAGTTGCTTTGAAATGTTGGCATTGTGTCTAATTTGTGTTCATTCTTTCGCCAAGTTTACGCTCTTGGGTTTGTGTGGCACATAAAACTTTACTCATCCCTTTTACTGAAAACCCCTTTGCCCAACCAGGGCATTGTCGTGAGTCATGAGCTCTCTCACCATCTGACGTTTCATCATCTTGTTTATGGAGGGAACACCAAGGAACACGCCCATGTGTCTGACACAGAGGCCCACAGGCTCCTCCTCTTTCAGTGACCCTGTTAGATGAAGCTTTTGGCTCTAGGAAATGTCTGGGCTGTTTGTACTTTGCATGTACTTTGCATGGGAATGATGCTTCACAGACCTCTTAGGAACACCAAGTGGCTTATGTGCCTCTTGAGAAATGGGCTCTGGAAGGATGGGCTTCTCTAACATACTGCCTTGCACTTGCTTATGTGTTACCCATGCTGCCCTCTAATTGCTTTGGGGACTCACATATAAACTCTCAGGTATGGTGTCAGCATGCATAGTAAATGAGCACGGCAAACATGCTTGTTGTACTGAAGAAGCAGAGAGCAGGATTCTTCCAAAATTTTTTTTTAAAGATTTTTTTGATGTGGACTATTTTTAAAGGCTTTATTGAATTTGTTACAATATTGCTCTGTTTTATGTTTTTTTGGTTTTTTGGCTGTGAGGCATGTGGGATCTTAGCTCCCCTAGCAGGGATTGAACCTGCACCCCCTGCATTGGAAGGTGAAGTCTTAACTGCAGGACCACCAGCGAAGTCCCTTTTTTTTTTTAGTTTTGACCAGAACATGAAATCTATCCCCCGAACAAATTTTAAGTGTGCAGGACATTGTTCATGACTGTAGGTACCATGTTGGACAGCAGATCTCCAGAGTATAACCCTCTTACTTAACTGAAACTTTATGCCTTGTTGATTAATAACTCCCCATTTCCCTTTCCCCCATCCTCCAGCCCCTGGCAACCACCATTCCCGTTTTTGATTTTATGATTTTGACTATTTTATGTTCTTTGTGTAAATGGAATCATGTAATACTTGTCTTTCTGTGTTTGGCTTATTTCATTTAGCATAATGTCCAATTATGATGAGAATTTATTTACTTGGGGTTCTATAAGGAGTGATAGGTGTTGTGAAAAAATGCAATTTAATTCAATAGATGTTGGTGCAGGCACTATGTTCAGTGACAAGCGTATAGAGATGAATAATACCAGTGTCTAGTGGTGTGCTGGCAAATGATTAACAACGGGCTGTGTGCGGGAGGGAGGAGCCCTAATGTGGAGCATTTGCTGATTTCCACACTGTAAAAATACTCTGGTTGTTTTAAAATACCATGGTTGATTTCAAGCTACTGACATAATGTCAACTGGCTTGCAGAATTCTTGAAAATTGAATAGTCAGCTCTCATGAGCCTTTATAAGCTGGTCCTGTACTCTGTTGCCAATGACTGCTTTCAAGAAGTTGTCAGTTTAGACTGGAACATAGATAAATTGCAGTGCAGTATGATAAGGGCAGAGATAGAAGTATGTACAAGGTAGAAAGCTATTGTGGGAGATGGTGATTAAATTCTGTGATGGGCACGTCCCCTGAGCTGCAGGGGCAGGAAAGATGTGTAAGGAAGGCAGATGGATAGGTGGAGACAGGACCTTAAAACATCGTCATTGTCTTCAGGTCAAAAGGAAACACCTTGGTCAATTTTAAGGCCCCTCTCAGTCTAGCGTCACCTTTCCTGGCTAACCTTTTCTTCTGGTCTTGGGAACACATCCCTGCCTTAGCTCACACTATATCCCTCCTTTGCAAAACACTTTCCCTTTGTCTCCATTTCCCTGCTTTCCTCACCCTCCTTTATGAACTCTTTCAAGTCTCGGAAAGTGTGAACCATAAAGGAAAAGATTGATAAAGCAGATTACATCAGAGTTAAGAATTTATGTCCATCAAAAGTCAGTGTTAAGAAAGTGAAAGGCAAACAACAGAGTCAGGGAAAATATTTGCAGCACTTCTAACCAATGAAGAGCGTGTATTTAGAACATATTAACATACCTTACAAGTCAATAAGACAAAGGCAGAAAAAGGGAAAGAGACTTGAACAGGAACTTCACAAGCATGGATCCCCAAATGGCATATATGGAAAGATACTTACCTTCACTAGTCATTGGGGAGGTGAGATACAACCACCCACCCACCACTAAAATGAAATAGATTTGCACTACCAAGTATTGTTGAGGATATGGAACAATGGAAAATAACATATATTGCAGATGAGAGTTGGAATTGATACAATTATTTTGATAACTTTTTGGTAGTATTTATTAAAACTGAACATATAGGGCTTCCCTGGTGGCGCAGTGGTTGAGAGTCTGCCTGCCGATGCAGGGGACGCGGGTTCATGCCCCGATCCGGGAGGATCCCACGTGCTGTGGAGCGGCTGGGCCCATGAGCCATGGCTGCTGAGCCTGCGTGTCTGGAGCCTGTGCTCCGCAATGGGAGAGGCCACAACAGTGAGAGGCCCGTGTACCAAAAACAAACAAACAAACAAACAAAAAAAACCTGAACATATACATACTCTATGTCTCAGCAATTATTTTTCTAGATATATAGCCCACCCTCCCTACCCTCCCAAATACATATGGTCACCTAAAGGTATGTACTGGAATGTTCATAGCAGTGTCAGTAGTAATGGCTCCAAATTGGAAACAACCAGATGTTCATCAATAGTAGAAAGTAAGCTGTGGACCATTCATAAAGTGTAATCCCATACAACTACAAAAGAGAAGGAAGTATTGCTCTGTATAAAAACATGGATGAATCTCACAAATCTAATATTAAGCGAAAGGGGCAAGACACAAAGAATACAAATGAAATTATTCCATTTATACATAGTTCAAGAACAGATAAAACTACTGATGGGGTTAGAAGTCAGTTTCCTGGTTACCTTTGGGGAGGAACAAGGGGGTGAGTGATTGGGAGGGCCATATTGGGGGCTCTGATGATGTTCTTTTGCTTGCTCTGCATTCTGGTAACATGGTATATTCATTTTGTTATAATTCATTGAACTATACATGTCTGATTTGTGTACCTTTCTGTATGTCTTAGAGTTTCATTGAAAAACAAAGGAGCTTCTGAACCAAAGTGTTAGAAATAGAGGCAAGTGTGTGTTTTCTTAAACCACTTTTGTATTTTCTCTTTCAGCCTTTCCTACCTTTGTGAATTTAATCATTAAACATTAACAGATATGTTGAGAGTGACCATATGCCAGGAACTATTTTAGATACTGCGGATGTATAGGGAAAAAAATAGAAAAAAATGATGCTATCACGGAGCCCACATTTTCATGGGGACAGAAAGGCAGTTGAACAAATACATAAAATGTCAGGTGGTGATAATTGCTATGAAGGAATATTAGGGGTTAAGAGTATAGAGAGTAATGGGGCTGGGGGTAGAATTCAGGTGCTGATTAAGTTTTGTATAGGGTGAAGAAGACTCTGATAAAGCAGCAGTTGAGCAGGAGCCTGAATGAGGTGACAGAGGAGCCTAGGAGGTATATGGATGAAGAGTATTCCAGGCAGAGAGAACAGTAAGTGCAAAGGCCCTGTGGTGAGACCCCCAGCTTCCCAAGCCAGAAACTTGGGCCTCACTCTTGGCTTCTTTCTCTCTTCTTCACCCTCTTATTCAAACCAAACCACAAATCCATTTAATTCCATACAGAAACATCTCTTAATTTTTTCACTTTTTCTCCATCCTTAGTATTCTTGCCTATTCGGGCAACGGTTTCTTAACTCTGCCTTCTCATGTCCCATTTTTTTGGAGTTCCCTGATGGAGTTCCCCTTGTGCTCAGAGTAAATGCCCTACAAGACTCCTGCTTTCCTCTCTGGTTTCATTTCTTGCTGCTTCTGCCTTGTACCCCATGCTCCAGTCAAAAACCAAAATAAGTCCACTTCCCCAGATTCCCTCTGAGCCTCTGGTCTCTGGGACTTTCCACATGAGGATGCTTCCTCTTTTGCAGCATTCTTTCCCCTCCCCATCTACTTATTTCAGGCTTTGCACATCCTGCAGGTCTTGCCTTGATATTGTTTATTCTGGGAAGTTTTTCCTGCCCCTTAACTGTTGGCCAGGTGTCCACCCCAGGGACTCTCATAGCACCCTGTGTCTCTCACTCATTGCTCTCTTATGTCAGTCTGTAGTTGCCTTTTAGTTTTCTGAACCTCTCGATAAACTCTAAGACACAGGTGGGAAGTAACTGTTTCTGTTTTGTGTCCCAGTGCTGAGCGCAGTTCCTGAAGTTTAGAAATTGCACAATAAATACTAAATGAATGAATGTGTGTTGAACTAGATCCCTATGATATGACAACAGTCTAGGAGTGTTTTTATTAGTCACTGATAGAAATATTTTACAGTCAAAACAATCTTCATTAACTCTCAGAAGCCAGACCAGCTTTGTGTTTAAGTTCTTGTTCCTGGTAATTTTGTGTTCCATAATTTCTCAAACACATAAATATTATCTTTCAAATGTTAAGATTATCTTATTTCACTCAATCCCATGTAAAACTTCAATTCAGAGAGCTTTGAATCTATTTGCAAAAAAATTCAAATGTTGGGCTTCCCTGGTGGTGCAGTGGTTAAGAGTCCACCTGCCGATGCAGGGGACACGGGTTCGTGCCCTGGTCCAGGAAGATCCCACATGCAGTGGAGCGGCTGGGCCCGTGAGCCATGGCCGCTGAGCCTGCGCTTCCGGAGCCTGTGGTCCGCAACCAGAGAGTCCACAACAGTGAGAGGCCCGCGTACCGCAAAAAAAAAAAAAAAAAAAAAAAAAATTCAAATGTTGAGACCCAAATGTGTTCCTCCGGCTGCAGAGCAGTATCATTATTGTGACTTATTTCTAGAGTTGAGAATTTCTAGAAAAAAATTCCAAGTTAAACTGTATTAGTTTTGTCAAGTTTTGGGACTGGTAGGTGGACGTTCTTTCCAATTTATCACGTATGGAAATGAAAGTTTTAGCATGAGAGAGTGGGAGAAGCAAGAGAAAGAAATAATAGAAACAGCAAAAGTAGTTCTTATGCTGATGGTTTGTACTTAGGTGACAAGTGATGCTACTGATCCCTGAGGCATGAGAATTAGAAGAGAGTTGAGCTGGGACTTAAAATGGGGATGGGGCACTGTGCTAAAGCCTCTCAAATTGACCTTTAAAGATCGTTTTAACAGGATTATTTAGAGAATTATAAATATTTGAGCATCAGACACACTCATAGCTGCCATTTTTTTGAGTGCTTGCTATATGCCAGGCAATATAACTGCTTTAAGTAGTTATTTAATTATTTAATTCTAATAACACTTGTGTGGAATCAATACCATTATATCCTCATCTTGCAGATGAGAAGGTAAGGCTCAGAGAGGTTGAGTGATTTACCCTAAGTTACACAGCAGGTCAGTAGTCATGCTGAGCTATCAACCCATTCTCTCTGGCTTGAAATGTGCAAGGGTCCTAAACACTAGGCTCTATTGCCTCCCATATCAAAAGACAAACCAACTACTCATTCTAAAGCAAAATGCATCTTACTTTAGGTTATCTATTCCTATGGATTATCCATGGCATAATCCACCCCTTATGCTCCTGTTCTGGTTAAAGGGTAGGAGAGAAGCAATAACAAACCCCATGCAAATGTGGGCATCTGAACTACAGAAGACACTGAAGCATCAACTTTTTCACCAAAAAACACTAAAAAAACTTCACCAAGCAAGGATTCATAAAAGAAGATCTCTAAATTGTGGGTGGGGCAGGTGAGTATACTCTTTGAGCAAAAAGAGTCCCTCCTCTTTGGGGGAACATTGATCCTGGAGAGAAAGAGAGAGAACGGCTGGCCATCTTTCCCCGAAGGGCCAGCGGCCCCCTCTTTGGCCTCTGGGCTCAGAGCTCTGGCTGAGGGTGTGTTTGTTTGGCTGTGACTCTTTTCCTGCAGTTCCCCTCTCTAGGTGTCATATTTCGTGAGCTTGAGGGCCAGAGCCTGCCACAGAGCTCCAGGCTCCCGCCTGTTTCAGCCTGAGTCCCTGGCTTTCATCCCTGCCTCCTTGGCCAAAGTAGGGTGAGGGTTTGAAAAATGACACTGATTGGATGCACATTTGATGGGGGTGATTGCTGGACAAGCACCTCACCCATCCCCAGCCCAAAATGAAACTGACAGCTACGCCCTCCTGGTTGGGGCCCAAACCACCACCTTATTAAGAGAGGCCCCTTCCCTCTCCTCCCCACTCACACTCTTGCAGCTTGCCCAGCTCTTCCTGCTGAAATCAGAGGTAGGCCATGTGCTTCGCAGCCTTCTTCCCTGCTCTGTCCTCTGCCCAGCCACTAGTTTTCCTCTGACAGAAAGCCCCCGCTTATTTAACTGGGCTAATCCTCTGCTTCAAGCTCCAGAATTCACTTCTGGATTTCTGGACCTTGCGTCCCTGTACTTAGCTGCCTAGAATCTCCATTTCCCTGCTGAGGTTTCCATCAGAGGCCAACCCAGAGCCCTCTCCACGTGCCTCCACTCCTCTTCTTGATGAATCCCCCATCACCCCTCTGGGTGGAGGTGAAGGTAAGGTTGGTGGGGCTCAGGCATCTGGCGCCTGAGCATCATCTTAGGGCGAAAGCACAGAAGAGAATTAATAACACATTTATAAGCAACTCTTTCTCTGCTAATTTGTTTGTTGAACTTCATAGAATTCATGGATTAAGTTTATTGGTTAGAGTGTGTGTTTCTTAGACAAGATGAAATTAGAGACTGTTTTTAAGAAGAACCAGGGACTGTCTTCCGGGAGTGCACAGAGCAGCTCAGCTATCGGAGACAAAGTGGTCTCCCGGGAAGGTCGGAGAACCCAGGTTGTGAGGCCCCCTGACAAGAAGAAATTGAAACTACAAAATCTCACATGATCATTTGCTGAAAGCTGAAGTATCCCAGTTACTTTATAACTAATATAGCATTAGACATACTTGGAGGAATATATTCCAGGGAGAGAATGAATCTGGCAACTTTGCATGCTAACCTGGACTGCTTTTTGTTAGGGCAAAGGAGGTGGGGCTTTTTGTTTGTTTTTGGTATGTTTGTTTTTGCTGCCAAGGGGTTGTAATGTCCTGATTATTTATTATTATATGGATGAGCCCTAGCCATGTACTAGGGATAGTCAAAATATATTTACTATGAGATGAGACATGCTCCAGTCGTTTAAACATCTCCAGTTGTAATAATAATAGCTAAGATTCGAAGCCAAGCACTGTTCTAAGTATTAGATCACGGTGGTCCTTTTAGGAAGTTCTGCTGTTAGTATCCCATGTTTTAGATGAGGAAACTGAGGCAGAAGCATTACATAACTTAAAATCACACAGCTAGTAAAGATCAGAGTAGAGATTTAAAGCCAGGCAATCTGGTTCCAGGGCCTGCGGCTCACCTATGGAGCTATGCTGCTTGTTATGATTGTTGAAGGAGGGGTTACAGCATTAGATGGTCTAGGGTTCTCCATTTCTAGCCCTGAGGATCTAGACTTACTGATTGGAATGCTAGCAAGTGCCAATTAAACAAATCTTCTCTGAGACCGAGAACGAAATCTAGGAATTTGTTGGTGACAGTTGTTTGTCATTTATCTTCTTGTCCATGTGCCTTAGAACTGTCTTCTCAGGACACCTTGTTAAAGGAAACTGAACACTGAGACAGCTGACTGAGGGGAAAACCCAGAAGGTGGGAGAGTTGAGAAGGGGGAGAGATCAGACAAATGGCAAAGCTCTGTGGGGTACTGTGTCCAAGCAGAGCAGTCCAGGGATTCAGTTCTCAGAAGCTGTCCAGGTAGATGCTCTGCTTACCAGAGGGAATTAGCCCCTTGCTGTGTGCACGCTTGAGGCTGTTCAAAGCCCAGGGAACTATGTATATACAATATCTTGTAATAACCTATAATGGAAAATAATCTGAAAAAAATATATATTACTGACTCACTTTGTTGTACACCTAAACTAACACAATATTGTAAATCAACTATATTTCAATAAAAAATTAGAAAAAACCCCCAGCACATCAGGGGAGGCACGGTCTCTGACTCATTCAAGGTGTCTAATCCTGCTGCCCCTTTAGACCTGCCCAGTACGAGGATGTTTCAATTTACCCTTCCATCTCCTGTATTTTCACTCTGGATGTGCCGTGGTGATTATTTTTCAGGGGAGAAGGAAGAATAGTACTTATCTCAAGCCGAGTTGAGATCCAGCCCAATGATTGGGGTCGGGTTATTCTCCTCCCAACTCTCCCCTGCCTCCTGCTGTGTGGGTACAGCTTACGCATCTTCAGGGCCGGAGAGGGTCGTGGTGAGGAATGTGCCCACCAGCAGAGGCTGACCGCTGGGAAGCTCGTAGGCACCTTGCAACCCACAGCTCTCCTCTTGAACTATAAGGGCGTCCAAGGAGCCTATTCAGAGGGCTCCTCCCTAACTGTTCCCATTGCTAGCTTTGGAGGGCTTCTCCCATCAGTCATGGGCTCCTAAAGAATATGCTTTATTCCTAAAGGCCTGTCCTGGGTTTTCAGAGGAAAAGAAGGAGAGATTAGTATGTTCTCCCAAGCCTGAAATTGCTCTGTTTGATTCACAGGGCGAGGAGCTTTTAATATGTAATCCTTTGGGGGCTTTGGGGGTGTTGTGAGTGTGTTTTCTGAGGCTCTCCATATCCTTATTTAACCAGAATTATCTGCAACAGGATGCTCCCTTGGCAGGGAATGCAGGAGAAGGCCAGCATAGACTGCTAACTTACATCAGTGCACCATGATGCCTGGGAACATGAACAGAGGGCAAGGAGATTTTGAGAACTAACTAGAGGCTTTTGCATTTGTCAATGCCGTCTAAAAAAACTGCTTGCTGAATTGAATTGAAACTTGTCTCATTAGTATTATAATTCTAAATGCATGTCTTGCTAGGCCATAACGATTTAATGATTGCCTTCATAAGATCTATGTTGGTTCCACTCACATTCATTTATATCCCATCGTTTCAATTCTGCATTAATTTTGGACACTTCCCTGATGTCAGTTGTTTGAAAAATAATGTTTACCCTGTCCTGCACTGCAATTGAAATTTCTGTGAAAAACTGACTGTCGTAGTTGCTCTAACTTGGGGTTGGTTACTTTTATGGACGTTGGCTTTGAAGAGTATGGGGTGTTGTTGGAGAACAGTTGAAGGCTGAATGTGGTTGTGTGATCTGGTTCCTACAAACTGTCAGGCTGGTGGCTGGATACAATATGTCATTCTCTATTTTGTGTGTGATTCATTTAGAGCATGAGAAAATAAAAGCCAAATGTAGAGTATCTTCAACGTGTTCAACTTCTCTTAAGTTTGTTTTTATTTCCTTTCTCTAAGAATCACTCATTATTTCTACAAATGCCATCAATTTTATGCAAGTGAAAACCCAGTTTTAGCTTCATAACACCATGGATATAAGAATAAGAGCAAAAGTTCTATACTAAAATTCTTAAACGTCAATACCAAGAGTTTTGGATTTGCAAAGAGTTTAGATAACACTCAGAAAGATCCCTTCTTCCTGATTAGCTTCCATTCTCACCTTGGCCTGTTATGTCAGTTGGTATGAGGTTCAGTTAGTCAGGAAAGTGATGTCCCACACATGCCCTAGTACAATCATAGGCATTTTCAAACAGAGATTGTTACTAATGAGAGAGCTTCTTTATTTTTTTCTCCTACCTTTTAATAGTCTTATTTATTATTATTATTTTACTGAGGTATAGTTGATGTACAATATTATATAAGTTTCAGGTGTACAACATCGTGATTTTTAAAGGTTATATTTCATATCTAGTTATTATAAGATATTGGCTATATTTCCTGTATTGTACAATATATCCTTGTAGCTTTTTTAAAAAACTTTTTGTTTTATATTGGAGTATAGTTGATTAACAATGTTGTGTTAGTTTCAGGTGTACAGCAGAGTGATTCAGTTATACATATACATGTATCTATTCTTTTTCAAATTCTTTTCCCACTTAGGTTGTTACATAATATTGAGCAGAGTTCCCTGTGCTATACAGTAGGTCCTTGTTGGTTATCCATTTTAAATAGAGCAGTGTGTACATGTCAATCCCAAACTCCCTAGCTATCCCTTTCCCCCTTCCCTTCCCCCTAGTAACCATAAGTCCGTTCATGAGAGAGCTCCTTTAAACTGCCATGGTCCACACAGAGGTGGCACCCAGCACATTTGCAGTGACCGTAACTTTACTGTGAGCCTATCTCTCACTATGTTTCTTGCTTGCAATAGTGTAGGATCCAAACCTTAGGATTTGCTGTCTTGTTTTCAGCCTTAGCTCACCCTTCACTTGATGTTCATTCAGTAGCAATACCCTGGCTTCCACTGGGAACACTATCTTCTGCCACTTTGGGCAAATGTCCTCCTTCCTCTCAGCCCTGGATCCTCTAACCAGGCTTGGGACTTTGTGAGTGCTTTGCCTATTGGGCTATCGTGGACCCTACAGCCATGACCTAGATCCCTGTGTATGCTACACCTCTTTTCAGGAGCTAGGTCAAGGACATCATGAATCTCATTTGAGTGCTAGATTGAAGATTTACACCCAGGTGAATATTTTGTTCTGGGCAGCCTGAGACTCTGAGACTCCAGGATTGTAAGGATGGTATTGAGCTTTCAGAATTTTTATCATATGATTTCAGTGTTGGGATCCTTTGGTACATGCAAATCTCTACACAAGAGGAAGTTATTTGCATAGAAGCATGAGCATGCTTGAGTTGGGTCATTCTTTTACTAAACATGTTTAAATGTACATTCTAACCAAAATTTTAGAAGCAGTGGCACTCCAGGACTCTAACATTGGGATTTGGGACCATGACAAGCCATTGGAAGAGATATTCTTGGGATGATGCAGCTCTGAGGTGTTACTCAGAGACATTAATTTCTTACAGGGCACTGTGAGGAACAGGACAGAGTCCATGTCCTCAAATTGTTTATAGCTACTGTGTAGAGACAGAAAAGGAAACTATACTCTGTGTAATTAAACCAATATTTACCTTCCCATATTCTGTCTTCTACATATGTTGTAGTGAAATGAAATAAGAGAAACACTGAGCAGTGTTGGTTTATATTTCAATGGTATTCAAGACCTTGATAAATAATTCAGGATTTAGGGGGATCAGGACATGAGAGGGGGAACTCAAAAACAAAGATAATTTACCAATGTATACTTACAAATTAAAACACTTTAATAACTAGGATTTTATGACTGACTACAATAAATCTAATTATTCTTTACAACTATTAAGTGGCATGAAATAGGTTGACCATATTTTCTTGGAAGAGTGATCAGTTTTACCCTCCAGATCCACTTGTGACTGAAGCTCAAAGTTGTTGTAAACAATTTGGCTGTAGTAGAGAGTAGTCTTGTTATGCCACTAAAGTCTTGTTATGCCACTTTTGCCACAGAGTCTGGACCAGATGGTATATGCATAACAAGAAAAGTGACAATGACCACCTCTGATGTGTGCATGTGTATGTGGTGTGAGCATGTGAGAGAGTCCATATGTCTACAGGCCGTATGACTCTTGGGCCGGAAGTTATCATTATGTGAGACTTCCAATCTATATCAGCATAAAAAAGTCGTTCTTTCAACTCCTGGGTACCTCTCAGAAACAGTCTATATCTGGAAGGGAGGGATTCCATTGTGGCACAGTGGTTAAGAATCTGCCTGCCAATCCAGGAGACATTGGTTCGAGCCCTGGTCTGGGAAGATCCCACATGCCGTGGAGCAACTAAGCCCATGCCCCACAACTACTGAGTCTGTGCTCTAGAGCCCACGTGCTACAACTCCTGAAGCCCACACGCACCTAGAGCCCATGCTCTGCAACAAGAGAAGCCACCACAACGAGAAGCCCGCGCATCGCAATGAAGAGTAGCCCCCGCTCACCTCAACTAGAGAAAGCTCATGCACAGCAATGAAGACCCAATGCAGCCAAAAAGAAATAAATTTATAAAAAAAAAATTGGAAGGGCTTTTCGAAGTTTAGCTAGCACAATCGCCTGCACAGAGAAGGACTCTTTCCTACAGTCTCATAAATAAGATGATTATTCAGCCTTCACTTGAATGAACACTTCCAATAATGAGGAGCTCATATCCTCACAAAGAAATACACCCCAATTTTGGATGGTTCTAATTTTTAGGATGTTCCCCTTTAGTTTTAGTCAAAGTCTTCCTCTCTGAATCTTCCTTAGTTATGATTTTGAATGTCTGTTGTATAGCCTGGATCTTTCTACTTCAGGACAGTGTATCATGTATATGAAGACCATTAACTCCCAATGGAGTCTTCTTTTTTTTCCAGTTGGGACATTCCAAAGTCTCCTTCAGTGAATCCTTTTGTTTGCTTTGTAGAGAAATAACCTCTCCCCTCTTCCCACTCACTGTGTATTAAACTCCTTGAACCTGTGGATCCTGGAAGTTCTGCTTCCTTGGACTTCCACAAAGTCTAATACACCTGTCTGAGGAAAGTCTCATTCTTCTTATTAGTTCCAGTTGTACAATTTTGAGTCTTCTCTTGATCCTCTTTGTCTTATTTTTCTTCTCAGCATTTTTATCACACAGGCATTATTGTGCATCGAGTACTGAATCCTTTTTCTTATCTTTGCTCCTTTGCAGTTATTGTCACTCTGCCTTCCTTCTTGGATTATTTCCTCCATTGTCCTTTGAAAATTTTTAAATTCTTCATAATCTGCAGAAAAAAGAGATATCTTTAGTGTTTTTCCTTTCTCTTCCAGCTGTAAAACTGGATTATATTTGCAGCCCATGAGTTCAAAAAGACCAAGAACAATGTAAAGTCTTATATTCATTCTCATTTTGCTTGGATGTTGTCTACCCAACTAGATTCATGTGTGTGACTCAGTATAGATGATTTGTCGAGTGTCTATCACTATTAAAGTCTCTGGGTATGCAGTTTGTTGATGTGGGCTTAACAGTAGTTGCTTCTATGGGTAGTTTAAATTTTACCTCCAAACTATTTCAACCTCATGGCTCTCATTTTCCTCTCAATAGCTATAGCACTTTTACTTTCTACCATAGAATGTAATCACATAAACTTTGGTACTGCTCATTGTGAAGAAGGAACAGAATATGAGAGAGGGATTGTCCTTTGCAGTACTTCCATTTGTTTTGCAGATTAAGAGACAGAATCTCAGGGAGAATATTTGGTTCATCCAAGGTTACATCATTAGTTGAGCAACTGGTCAGATACTGTTTCTGCTAGACCACTTAGCTAGCTAACTCTTTTGAATTTAGTAGAGAAGGAGGCTTAAACTGTGATATTTCTGACCTCTGTTGTGTGCACGTGTGTGTATGTGTGTGTGTGTGCGTGTGTTCATCTTTTCCCTTTTGCCAGCTAGCACATTTCCTGATATATGGTAAGTTCTCAATAAAAGCTGGTTAACAAATGGTTAAAGTCTTTTTTTTCTCCTTTTGAAAGTTGGGAAGATGTTTAAGGGGAAGAGACCATATTGAGTAATGAGGAATTAAGTATAACTAGGGAAGTTGTATCTTGGGAGAGAGAGACTGTGAGTTTGTTCAGAGATAGATAAAGCAACATGCTGGGTGCCATGGTGCTTACAGAGCATGTGTAACTCAGTCCCCGATCTCAGTGGGTTTATAATGAGAGGAATATAGTTGGCACTATACAAATGGGATAAAAATAGAGACAAGACTGCATCGTATGAAAAAGCAATTAACTTCCAGTCCAAGAGAGAATATGTCAAGATCAACGAGGAGCTCAGAGAAGGGAAGGTAATAGAGGCCTTACTAGTATGTTGTTCTTGTTGGAAGGGTGGTGAGTATGAGGAAGGAAGGGAGCCCAGGTGGAAAGTGAGAAACAGGTGTGCTCCAGAACAGCATTATCCATTTAGTTCCAGCCACAAGTGGCAAACAGACCACAAACCCACAGTCAGCTTAAATTCCTGAGACGGAAGAGATTAAGAATGTAAAAACGGGAAAAAGAGTTTATTGGGCACCTACTATACATTAATTCCTGAGCAGCTGCTCCATGGCAGGCAGTGTGTTAGGTGTTGGGGATTCAGCAATGATCAAGGGAAATGCTCTCTCTGCTTTTGTGGAACATAAATTCAAGTGCCGGTCAGGCCGTGTGCTAGGAACCAGCTATTCCAGGTTCTGGTTTCCCTGTTTAATGGATTTTGCAGTAGCTTCTTTCCCTCCATCCAGCACCAGCTTTCTGCCGAGTCTCTGTCTTTCCCAGGCCTAGTTCTATCCTCTGTGAGCATGCTGGGATCCCCACGGATTGGTGACACCACCCGCCATTGGATGCGTATTCCTGTAGTTACTGCCGAGTGAGGTCCTGGAAAAAGGAGCTCAATCCTTCATTTAACTTCAGACCTTCTGCTTCCCTTTGAAAATGTCTGACTGACATAGTTATTGAGAAACCTCAGCCTGAAAAGATCCTAAAGCTTAGAAAAGAGGTGCCCATGTGTGTTTGCTGTCAAACACAAATCACTGGCGACCCTCCTCTTCACTTCCTTTTCTGGTAGAGGCACCACATATTAGAGGGTTCAGGGCATGGGGTTGGCGTGGTGTAGAAAGGGCACCTCCATGGCCCTAAGTCCCATCTGTCCTAAGTGCCATGTTCCCTAACCACCAGGGACAACCTTGGAGCAGTGGAGTCACACAGCCTGAGAGCTGTAAGCGGCAGGGGAGCCAGATTTGCAGCGTATGTGCGTGGGCCTTTTTTCCCGTCTCTGTGGAGGAGAGGATGTCTGAGGAAAGTCTCATTCTTCTTATTATGCATGTTCTTCACCATAATTTGACACATGCCAATATCAAACAACTATCTGATGGGGCCTCTGATCAGTCACGGACCATTTTACAGAACGTGGGTTGACTAGGGACTCTTTATGGTGGGCTGAACAGCTTAGTTCTTGCTTCAAGGAGTGGGCCTTGTAGGGTCTGCCAGCTTCCCCTGAGTATTTGCCTTTTGGCTTTGGGGAAGCCCCGAGGGAGAAAGTCCTTTCCACAGCTCCTTCCCTTCTGATGAATGTTTGCTGTTCTGCTCAGCGGATGCCTCCCAGGGCCCTGGGGGGAGACCAGCCTCCTTTCTGTGGAGACCTTTGGCTGGACTCCTCTGGCTCTCCTAGAGGTGAGAGACCGCGGTTCCTGCAGCCTCAGACCTGGCACCAGCTCATCTCTGGTGGATCCAGGACCCTGATCTCCAACCTCACCCCAGCCAGGGCCTCTGTGTCCCAGAGTGACCTCACGGGCTCTCCCTCCGACTGGCTCTTCACAGTCCCTGCCGTCGTCGGTGATTTTCATTCTAGACATGAGCCAATGGATTCCTGAAAGGGGTGTGTGGGCTCCCCTCACCATCTCTGCTCTGGCCTCGGTCTGGCAGCACTCTCCTCTGTGGTCTGGGCAGGGAATGATGATGAACCCGGGCTACCCGTTGTTTTTGTTTTGTGATATTTAAAGCAACCTAAGCTCTCATTACTGTAATACAGTATGTGCCTGGGCTGGAGGGAGGAGCAGCATCCCTCCTGGACCAGGGGCGGTTCTGCGATGTTGTGGTGAAGAGCCTGGGAAAGTGCTTGGAGCCATGGCTGATAGAGCTCAAGCACCAGGGCTGAGAGGGGCTGCAGAGCTCCCCCACTCTCGCTCATCCCAGCCCCCTCATTTGAACCAGGAGGGAGCTGAGCTCGTTCGGGGAAAGAGATTGCTCAGGCAGTAGCGTGGTTAGTGGCAGAGCTGGGACTAAACTCGGGTCCTGAGGTGGGTTTGCTGATAGTGGGTGCAGCTTCTGCTTCTGCCCTCCTCATTAGTTCAAGATCCGTTTGAGGCCCTGAACTTAATTTTGTATTTGTAATTTTATATTATATTTCTTAATAAAATGGACCCTTCCAATGGTCTAAGCTTCAAGAGCCACAGAAGCATCTGCACCTGCCCAGACCTTTCTACTACACTGAACTGCCTGTGTGTGTGAGTGGAAGGGGCAGATGTGAACACTGAGCTGTCCCAGTGCTACGATGCCAAACGCAGCTCTGAGGTCAGGTTCCTGAGAGGCTCCAGGTCAGCCAATGAGAAACAAGGAGCACAAGTTGGAGGCAGGTGTGTTGGATCCTGCAATCCCACTCCTGGGCATATATCTGGAGAAAATTCTAATTAGAAGAGATGCATGCACCCAGTGTTCATAGCAGCACTGTTTACAATATCCAAGACATGGAAGCAACCTAAATGTTCATCTACAGATGCGTGGATAATGAAGATGTGGTACATGTATACAACGGACTATTAGCCATAAAAAATGCCATTTGCAGCTACATGGATGGACCTAGAGGTTATCATCCTAAGTGAAGTCCGTCAGAGAAAGACGAATATCATATGATATCACTCATATGTGGAATCTGAAATATGATACAAATGAACTTATTTACAAAACAGAAACAGACTCACAGACATAGAAAACAAACTTATGGTTACCAAAGGGGAAAGGAGATGGGGGGGATAAATTAGGAGTATAGGATTAGCAGATACAAACTACTATATATAAAATAGATAACTAACAAGGTCCTACTGTATAGCACAGGGAACTATATTTAATATCCTGTAATAAACCATAATGGAAAAGAATAGGAAAAAGACTATATACATATACATGTGTGTGTGTGTGTGTGTGTATCTGAACCACTTCGCTGTATACCAGAAACTAACACAAATTGTAAATCAACTCTACTTTAATTTAAAAGAGAGGTGGAGGGAGGTAGGGACTGCCTCCTGAAGACAGACTCACTTGCTGGCAATGTGATAGAAATCTCGCAAGTAGAGGAGAGCTGAGCATACCTTTGTGCCCGAAGAGAATGTCCAATTAAACGGGACTGGGTGGGGAGAATGTGGCAGCATCCAGCCCCTAAACCTCATCAACCATCCATAAGTAACCATATATTGAAAGCTGTTGCATTTGCTACTTGTGTGATCTTGGGCAAATTATCGACACTCTGTGTCTCCATCTTCTCATCTCGCAAAATGAGGATAATAATAATAAAAACCTCAGAGAGTTGTTATGAGGGCCAAATGAGAAAATTCCTATTGCCTGGTATATAATACGTGCTCCAGAAATATTTATTATTCCTCTCATAAGCACTGAGAGATGAGAAATATTCTTGCCCTTCAGGAGCTCACAGTTTTAGTGTGGAGACAAGATTTTCACAGACATATACAAGCACAACTAGGAAGCAATGTAAGTCACTGTATGGTATCTGCTAAGTTATGGAGTATAGATGTGATGGAGTCGAGAGAGGAGACTCCGTTATGACCTGGAAGAAGTGCCAAAGAGGAGGTAAGAGACTAGTTGAAAAAGCCGGCACACTCCATATCTCAGCTGTTAGCAGTGAAATGGATGGGCAACTGCCATTCCTGGATTCTAAGGACCCCTCTGGTCATCCATTCATCCGCGCAACACATTCACTGATTATCTTTAGACTCTGCACTGGGAATTCAAAGAAGGCATGAAAAGGTCCCTCCTTGCAGGAGCTTACACAGTCTAGCTAGGGAGGAAGCATGCAGAGAAATATTGCAACTAACAAATGTTACATTCATATCTATTTACATCTCCAAGCCAATCATCTGAGCCCAAAGGTGGGATGGGGCAAGTCAGACAGGTGTTCAGAACAAGAGTTTGAAGGAAAGCATAGATCTACTTGGTGAAAAGGAGCAACTCAAAAGACATGAGGTCTTATTCAAAGAGCTGGTAGGTGTGAGTCTTTCTGCAGGAGAGGTGGAGTTGACTAGAACATTCTGAGACTGAGACTGGGGAAGTTTTGAGGCCAGGATCGGGCAGGCTTTTGGTCTCCCACTTGGCCCTGGCAATGTAGGGTCTTTGAGCTGGGCTAGGAATTGGAGAGGGTTAGGCCTGGCAGGTTGGAGAGAGGAGGCTCTTTACACATCAAGAGTAAGTGCCAGGCACTGGTGATGCAAAGGGAAACTTCCTGAAGTCAGATGAAGTCTGCAGATGTTTCATAGCCTTAAATAAACTTATATTTTCTGCACCTCTTGGTTCAGAGGCTGCCAGTGAAAGTAACATAGAAGGGAATGTCCAGCTAGCAACGTGAAGGAAGCATGAAATAGAAATGGTGAGAGGCTGAACTTCTCTTCATCAGTGACTTTATTATTTGGGCAAGGATCGCAGGAGCTGCAGGTGCAGAGGGAGTGACTTGCTTGAAGAAAACGGTAGCATCCAGGAAAGGAATCCCAGACACTTGGTCCTAACCCAACCGCTGAATGAAGTTTTCAGGCTCTGGGATTTGGGCAGGAACTCCTGAGCTGTGTTTGTCCAAGGTCTTGGGGCCCATGAGTCTTCACTCTTAGTGTCTATATGTCCCCATGCCAATAGTTGCATAATACCCCGTCTTCCACTTTGCTCTGCTACTCCTAAACTCAGAGCAAAATGAGAAGATTAAATTTATCACTACTGCTCCATGTCCTTGCCCTGTTTGTTTTTCCTAAGACTTTTGAGTCTAAAAAGACCTTCCAAGTCCCTGAGAGGGTCTACAAGGTGTCAGAGCCTGGTAGTGATGGCAAATAAGCTGGTCAGCTCTGAATTCCTCTCTTTCTCTTTTTCTCTCTCAACCTTGAAGGTCTTCATGAGCCTTTGCCTCTTTCATTGGCCAGACCATTCAAACGTTGGCAATTTTTCATGATTCCTTATTTTGTATTTTTCCTTCTTGGTCTTTCCTAAAGTCTATTTGTCCAGGTCCACTTGTACATCTCCTCCTCTATCACACCATCCCTGCAGCCATGGCCTGCCATGAACTTGCGTGCCTGCTATCTTTGTTTTTCCAAATGTTCGCGTGTGCCAGCCATGTAAATCTCCTGATGCTTTTTTGTTGTATTACCTCCAAGTGACCCAACCTATCCTGGGCTCACAATAGATGCCCAATATATACATGTCACCTTGACTACTGATCTTTTTTTCTTCCTGTGCACCATTCTATTCATAATACCACTACTAATGGCTAAATCTTTTTTTTTTAACATCTTTATTGGAGTATAATTGCTTTACAATGGTGTTTTAGTTTCTGCTGTATAACAAAGTGAATCAGCTATATGTATACATGTATCCCCATATGTCCTCCCTCTTGCGTCTCCCTCCCACCCTCCTTATCCCACTCCTCTAGGTGGTCACAAAGCACCGAGCTGATCTCCCTGTGCTATGCGGCTGCTTCCCACTAGCTATCTATTTTACATTTGGTAGTGTATATATGTCAGTGCCACTCTCTCACTTTGTTCCAGCTTACCCTTCCCCCTCCCCGTGTCCTCAAGTCCATTCTCTATGTCTGTCTGCATCTTTATTCCTGTCCTGCCCCTAGGTTCTTCAAAAAAAAAAACATGTTTTTTTTTTTTTAAGATCCCATATATATGTGTTAGCATACTAAATCTTAATAAGTACTTACTATCTTCCAGGCACCAGTGCTTTAAGTCCTTTATATGCATCATCTCATTTAATTTTAATTGTGACACCATTTTCTACTTTTACCCATATTTTGTACTTTCGAGATCTATAGAAAAGTGTTCTTTTTTTTTAAGATTCCACATATAAGCATTATCATACAATATTTCTCTTTCTCTGTCTGACTTACTTAACTCAGTATGACAATCTCTAGGTCCATCCATATTGCTGCGAACTTATGGTTACTGGTGTGGGGGGGAAGGTGTGGGGAGGGATAGTTAGGGGGTTTGGGATTGACATATATACACTGTTATATTTAAAATGGACAACCAACAAGGACCTACTGTATAGCACAGGGAACTCTGCTCAATATTCTGTAACAACCTAATTGAGTAAAGAATTTGAAAAAGAATAGATACATGTATATGTATTACTGAATCGCTTTGTCGTACACCTGAAACTAACACAACATTATTAATCAACTATACTCCAATATAAAATAAAAAGTTAAAAAGAATTAACATTGTGCCCAGCCAAAAAAGGAAAGAAAAGTACCTTTCAACCCAGAGGTTTATTAGTTTCTGGCTGTTTTAGAAGTGCTTGACCTGTATCATTGCTGAAAATGTTCACTACAGAATATGGTTGCAAAGGTCTAAAAGGTGAAATCCTTGCTTCCTCGCTCAGCTGATGGTTTCAGAGAAGGTGAGGGGTCTCCCTTCTCTTCATGGCAAGAGCACTGGTGTTAACCCTCATATACAGGAGTCTCTGAATACGTTAAGGGAAAGACACCTAGGTTTCTTTGCTGAAAGGGCAGATGCTGGCTGGTGTCTGGGAATGTGGATCCAAGTGTCTCCCTGGAGTTCCTCCTGCAGGCAGGGAACTGGAAGCAGCATTCATTGGCATCACACCAAATCTCTTCTGAGGTTCAGGAGGGTTTCCTATGACTGGATGAGATTGAATTTATTCCTGTCCCAGAGGTGCTTCAAGCCCATGTTGATTGGGCCTGTGCAAATTAGTAAGTAGCCTGATAGAGTCATGTGTTCTTAAGAGGCCAGCACGGCCACGGAGCACAAGAATAGGGCAGCCCTGGTGGAAATGGCATGTTCTTGGCCCTCAAGTTCTTGGCCCTCGCGGCTTTGGGTGGCTTTATTGGAAGGTCTTGGGGGCGTGGGTGCTCTCTCATGCGGGAACAGAACAGCACTCGATCTAGCAGTGTGATCACATCACTGTCCCCCAAGACGTGGCCACCGCCCTTCTCTCAGCCCCAGGCTGGTTTCTGCTGTGCTGGCTCATAGTTAAGTGCATGAGTCTTTTATGACCTCTGAATGACTGTACATAAAGGGTCAAGTCACTTTCTCCAAAGGCCGCATCACTCAGGATGTACCCAGCAAGGTTTAGTGTGCTTGTCAAAGGCGAGGAGTTTGTATTGTTGTTCTTGCCTGTTTTATTACCATTGAAATGACCTGCCAATCAACTGGCACCCACTGTGTAGGTGTCAGCTGATACAAATATAAGGAGACGGATGGGGGAGGCATGCTTTTTGCCCCTAACTTGCAAATTTATTGAGGAGACAAGGCCTAGGCACAGTAAAAATAAAATAGAAATACAAATATACGTGAACATTTGTGAGCCGGGCATTGTTCTAAGTACTTCCTGTGTAATAACTCATTCTATCCTCACGACATTCTGCAGGAGCAGGTGCCATTATTGCCCTCATTTTACAGGTAAGGAAACAGAGAGGCCAAGATTCAGGAGTGTGTGTGGCCAGGTCTACATACCTGGTGCAGGAGGAGACAGGATTCAAACCCAGCAAGTCTGGCTTTGGCCATGGTGGCTGAGAAGGGCTAGCTGAAGAGCTAGTCCTACCTCTGGGGTAGGGGCCCAGGTGCAATAGGAAGGGGGGATCCAGTGAGTAAGATGCTGCTTCTGGATTCACTGCCAAGCCCTCAAGGGAAAGGCATCTTGTACGTGTAGACGGTTAGTCTTTCAACTCACTTCTGGGTTTAATGAGAGAGCTGTGTCTCTTGCTTACCATTGTTTCCATCTGACCCCTTTACTGTGTGGTCTATGTTTTCACTCTAGGCTTTGAGGCAATGGACAGATTGGTGATAAGTAAAAACTTGGCAATGTTCAAAACCCAACACTTACGTTTGCAAGGAGGCTGTGCCTTACTTACCCAAGGAAGTTTTTCCAGTTATTTCTTGCCGTGTAATAAATCACCTCACAGCTTAGTGGCTTAACACACGACAATCATATTATTGTTCTTATCACTCATATTTCTGAGGTGACTGGCCTCAGCTAGGCTGTCTTGCCCATGGTCTCTCCTGTGGTTGCCACAGATGGTGGCTGGGACCAGAGTCACCAGGGAGCCTTCCTCACTCACAAGTGTGAGAGTTTCTGCTGTGGTCTGCAGGGATCTCAGCAATGGTACTGGCCAGAAGACCTACACATGGCTTCTCCACGTGGCCTGGCTTCCCTTGCCACATTGCCGTGGGTTCCCAGGGCAAGTCTAAGAGAGAGAGAGAGAGAGAGAGAGAGCTCAGTAGATGTGTATCACCTTCTGGGACCTAGCTCTGGAGTTTCACAGCCATCACTTTCACTGTATTCATTTTGTTAGAAGTGAGTCACTCGGTCGAGCTTGTATTCAACAGGAAGGAAATTAGGTCCTAGCTCTCCATGGGAGAGTGTCACAGAATTTGTGGACAAATTTGAAAACCATCACAGAGATTTTCCAAATAACTTCACTCTGGTTTAAAGAAATCAGTTACTGAGATGGACAGGGTCTAAAGAAGGTGTGTGAGCTCAGAGTTTAAGAAAAGAAAAACAGGAGGTTGGGCCAGGCAGAGGCAGTGTCACCAGAGAACCAGTGCTAACCTGGGTGACCAGAGGCCTGGTCCTGCCTCTGACCAGCTGTTGACCATGTGGAGGCCTGTCTGCTTTGGGGGCTGCCCTACCTTCCTCACCTTTAACCACAGAGGACTGAGAAAGATGGGCACTCAGGTACCTTCAAGCTTTCGTGGCGGTGGGCCTATACTTTTGAGTTCTTCATTTCATAACCTCCAAAACCCTCCAACCGTAGGCCCTCCTGCTGCTCAGTAGTGGTGCAGGCGGCCCTCTGATCATCAGCACAGGCATCAGGGTTCCTGAGGAGCCTGGGGTAGAGGGTGGGATGCAGAAAGAAAATGAGAGGGGCTGGGTGGGACAGGTGCCCAAGTATGGGATAGTGGAAGTCAGGGGTGGGAGTGAAATATCCCCATGAAGAGCCTGGGGCTGCTAGAGCTCAGTGAGGTTAAATGAGCTGCCCAAGGTCTTAGCAGGCCCAGGGATACTGATCTTCTAACGGACCCTTTTGTGTTTGGAAAATGCCCTGCCTTCACTTTGTATTTACTCTCCTTCCTCCTCCCACTAATCTCATGACGGCATTAGATTTGACATCCCTAATGCTTATACTGTAGAAAGGATAACAGGCAAATGATGCCACACCGTGGATGTTTTGTGGTCCATTCTGCCCCCAGCAGGGGGAGTGTCTTCTGTGACAGTGATTTCGCTCAGCATTCTCTGCTCTTCCTGGATGGTGAGTGAGAGGATGAGATAGCTGTCTGGCTCTTCCCCACCAACCCTCCACTGCTTTGGCAAACTCTAGTTGCCTCCAAAAAAGGTGAAAAGAGTGAGGAAAGCAAAGTGCTCTTCTAACAAAGGCAGGAGCTAGCTGTTGCATCCTCCTCTGAGCAGTGAAGGTCACCTTGGGTCATCCTTTGTGCTTTAACACTTACAGATTGGGCCAGTCTGGGCCTTTGGCTCAGCACTGAGCAGCTACATTTTGAGAAGCAAGAGACTGGGACTCCCAGAGGAAAGCTGGGAATGAGAAAGACATCAACAAATCCTTGGGAATCAAGATAAAACATGAGTACAGCGATGGTGTGTGTGTGTGCGGGTGTGTGTGTGTGTGGCGGGGGTGGGTGTGTGTATGTAGGTGTGGCTCATCTTCTGCCAAAACCAAGCTCATTTCTGCATATTTGTTTGCTGAGTATTAAATACTCCAAAGATTGCTCTTTCTATTTGTTGAATCTGAAATGAAAAATGACTCAGCAGAGAGGAAAACAAGCCTTGAATGCCCTGAATGGCCTCTGAATGAAAATCTACGGCTGTATAGCATGTGGCTTTTCTTCTCCCCACCAAGTCCTTCAACACACACACAAATACAAGTACCACACACAGTTGTGCACACACTGCATCTCGAATCGGCTCCAGTTTGACCCAAGTCCCTTTATCTCATTTCCCTTCCCACTCCAGCCTTTCCAGGGCCCTACCCCTTCCTGTAGGAAGATCTGTCTGAGTTTAGGTGGAGGGACCCTGGCTGCAGGCCACAGCTGATTTTCCAGAAGGGCAGGCACTTCCTATTTGGCCCCTTTCACAGGCTCAGTCTGAAGATCCCTCAGGAAAATCTGAGACTTTTTATTCTTCGACAAAGTGGTGGGCACCTCAGATTGTCTCTCGCTTTTGGACTTGGAAAGATGGATTGTCTGGGGAAAATGACCATCTGCCAAATCAGATGTGCCCTGCTTTGTATAGAAACTGTATTCATGAAAAGTTGAGTACAAACTGGATTTAGGTATACTGAATCATATTCTGAATTACTGGAAGGATTTGCTGTCAAAGGAACCCAGTCGTGGATCCCTTTGTGAAGTGAAGAATTATTTTGTAATGTGGAGACTCCCTCAATGATTTATGAGTTTGGTGAGTAGATGGAACATTATACTAAATGTTATTTTAAATGTATTGTGTGGAAACTTGTTATTCAAATGTACCCAGCACTGAAGGCTTGTTCAAAGAATTATTCTGTAATGTGGATAAACATTTAATGATTTATGAGCTTGGCAAGTTCAGACATTGCTTAAAATGGGATATACCTCTAGCACTGCTTCAGAGAAAGAGGTGGTTTTTACTAATAATCAGACCTGGGGGAAAAATGAGAGCTCTACTATCTGTAAGTTACAGTCACTTCAAAGAGGCTTGGGAGAAACAAAGAACTCAAACTTTCCATTTTGTTAAGGCAAGAAATCCGAAGGGTTGCCTGCTTTGCTTACTTTCCTTATCACCGAGGGGGAATGATGGGTCTGTTTTTCCAAATAAATGCAGTTAACTATTATAGCAACACTTATAAATGTGTTTCTTTTTATATTTAAATCTATATCATCTATCTACCTCTCTATCTATCATGTGTCTATTATCTCTCTCTCTCTATTTATCTATCTATCTACCATCTATCAGTCCTATAGTAAAAAACAAACACTGTAGTAGGACTTGTATTTTGGAGCACAGAAAGCTGTTGCTCCACTGGTACAGAGAGCCTCATACCCTGAGATGTCTGGGTGTCTGAGTTAGGTGAGAGACCTTAGCTTCCTGCTCACCCTTTCTCACTCAGCTGTTCAAAAGTCATTTCAGCACCCATCTCCCAGGGTTCGCAGCTCTATCCTCACTCACTCTCCTATTTGAGCACTAGAGTAGAGCTTATTACTAGGGATGTGGTCTGACCTTCCCCTCCAGCTTTATTGAGATATAATTGGCATATAACATTGTGTAAGTTTAAGGTGTACAGCGTGTTGATTTGATACACTTATATATTGCAAAATGATGATCGCCATAGCATTAACTAACACTTTCATCCTGTCCCATAATTACCATTTCCTTTTTGTAGTAAGAACATTTAAGATCTACGCTTTGGTACAAAATATAATATTATTAGCTATAATCACTATGCTGTGCATTAGATCCCCAGAACTTATTCATCTTATAACTGGAAGTTTGTACCCTTTGATCAATACCTCTCCATTCCACCCTACCCCCAGCCCCTGGTAACCACCACTCTACTTTCTGATTCTCTGAGTTTGGCTCTTTTAGATTCTACATATAAGTGATAGCATAAAGTAGGAAATGGTCTGACTTTTTAAGGCAGTTGGAAAAGAGGAGTTTGTTACTGCCTCAGCTGTGTATAACCTGGAGCTGCAGGAGACACAGGACTGACCAGGAACGAGCCCTATCTGTGTGAACTCTCCACAGAAAGGGATGGTATCAGGCAGGATGTGCTGATGACTTGCTCTTAAACCATGATGTGGCCCTGACTGTGTTTCAGAAAGAAGCCTTTGAAGCTCACCCAAGTACAGAAATAACTTGTCAGAAGTTTGATTCTAGGTTCTTTTTAAAAAAATTCCTGATAATTTCTGGCTGTGGCTGTCACACTCCCATCTGCCTAACCTTACATTTACTTCCTGGTTTTTCTGATGACTTTGACCCATGGCCTGTCTAGATCCTGGTGCGGGCAGTCCTGAGTTGGAGAGTCAACCATCTCCCATCGGATCTGGGAGGTCCTGAGTCGTGTCTCCTTTGGAGTCAGTTTGGAGTGTTCATCCAGCTTGGCTAGGGCAGAGGATTCTGACTGTGAAGCGGGAAGTGGGGTTTTCATTACACAGGACATATACTCTCTGAGCTACATAGTCACTGACATTCCTTGGAAACTATTGGGCTGAGGGTGAAGTAACACTGGCCGTGGAGTCAGAGGAACTGGAAGAGTTTTAACTCTGTCTCTAGTTTTGTGACCCAGGCAAGTTAGAACTAATCTGATATTGATGTAGAGAGAAGCAAGATCCCTAACCTTAAATGACTCACAGTCTGGCTTGAAAGACAGACAGAACTGTAATTCAGCGTGATGAGTGGGAACCAGTAGCCAGACCAGGTAAGTCTGCCTAGGCTGTGGGTGAAGTGACTTAGGGACTCACTTTCCTGCTTTGTAAAGGCAGGTGGTAATCTCTCCTTTCAGGCTTATTGTAAGGCTTGATGATTATGCATTTGTAGGTATGTACTAAGGGGCAGGTGTTCTAAAAAAAGAAATGTATACGTAGCAACTCTCAAACTTTTTTTCTTTTGCTTCTCTATTTATCCGCAAGATATACTAATCAATAATATCTCTCAATACTGCAAGTGATTCTTAAAATAAAAGACAGGTTCACCCAATACCTTGAACCTGTGGGATATGCATGGTTGGTTGGAAAACACCCTCGAGATTCTGATAGACTGCCCCCAGGAATTTTTTTTGTCAGAGAAACCAATGTGAATGACATTAACAGGGAACATATTTTCTTTGTTAAAATCAAAACATCGCAAATAAGACTAGAGTTTCCCTTTGATCACCATTTCCAATCTCCCCTGCCAAACACTATGATCTCTGAGGGAACTACTATTAACAGCATTTGCCTTCTAAGGTTCCTTGCTCTATCCTCACATACCAACCTATTTGAGCATTGGAGTGTGCACTAGATTAAAGCTTGTTATGAGCATGGTGTTTAACTTTCTAGATCTTTTATATACATAAAAATGTATGTGAATGTGTGCATATATATCCATAAAAGTATACAATGTGCTTCATATAAATCTTGAAACCTGCTTGTTCACCTAAAAACCATGTCATGGACATCTAACCATGCAATTACATGTGGCTCTAACTCATACTTTTAAGCTATTGCATAGTATTTCATAGCAGGAATATGCCACAGTTTATAGTACTCCCTTATTGATAGAAATTTTTCCAAGTTTTGTTATTAAAAAAAAAATATTGTACCCACAGTGTTCAAGGGTTCCAATTTCTCCACAATCTTGTCTACATTTATTGTCCTTCATTTTTTTTTGATAATAGCCATCATGACAGATGTGAGGTGATATCTCATTGTGGTTTTGATTTGTATCTCCTGATGATTAGCAGTGTTGAGGATTTTTTCATATATCTGTTGGGCATTTGTATGTCTTCTTTGGAGAAATGTCCATTCAAGTCCTTAGCCCATTTTAAGGAATTTTATTAGGTTTTTTGTTTTTGTTTTTTTGTTTGTGTGTGTGTTTCTTTTTTGCTATTGAGTTATATGAGTTCCTTATATATTTTGGATATTAATCACTTATTATATTGTTTGCAAACATTTTCTCCTTTCCTGTAGGTTGCCTTTTCATTCTGTTGATTGTTTGCTCTGCAAAAGCTTTTTGGTTTGAGGTAGTTTCACTTGTTTATTTTTGTTTGTGCTGCCAGAACTTTTGGAGTCATATCAATGTAGTCATTTCCAAGGCCACCGTTGTGAAGTTTTTCCTCTGTGTTTTCTTCTAGAAGTTTAACGTTTCAGGTCTTACATTTAAGTCTTTAATTCACTTTGAGTTGATTTTTGTGTATGGTGTAAGATAAGGGTTCAATTTCATTCCTTTGCATGTGGGTACCCAGTTTTCTTAATGCAATTTATTTAAGAGTCTCATTTTTCCCCATTATATATTATTGGCATCCTTCCTGAAGATCAGTTGGCCACAGCCTCTATGGAAAACAGTATGGAGATTCCTCAAAAATTAAATATAGAACTACCACATGACCCAGCAATCCCAATTCTGGGTATTTACACAAGATAGTTAAAATCAGGATCTTGAAGAAATATTAGCACTCCCATGTTCATTGTAGCATTATTCACAATAGTCAACATGTGGAAATAAACTGAATGTTGACAAATGAATGGATAAAGAAAATGTGGCTTATACATACAATGGAATATTATTTAGCCTTAAAAAAGCAAATTTTGCAATATGCAACAACATGGATGAACCTTGAGGACATTATGTTAAGGGAAATAAGTCAGTCACAAAAAGACAAATAGTACATGATAACAATTATGTCAAATTCATAGAATTAACGAGTGGAACAGTGGTTGCCAGGGGCTAAGGGGAGGAGGAAATGGAGAGTTAATCAACAGGCATAAAGTTTCAGTTAAGCAAGGTAAGTAGGTTCCGGAGGTCTGATGTACAACATTATACCTATAGTCAACAATAATATGTTGCACACATAAAAATTTGTTAAGGTATGAATGGATTAAATGCTCCAACCAAAAGACACAGGGTTGCTGAATTGACACAAAAACAGGACCCATATATATGCTGTCTACAAGAGACCCACTTCAGACCTAGGGACACATACAGACTGAAAGTGAGAGGATGGAAAAAGATATTCCATGCAAATGGAAACCAAAAGAAAGCTGGAGTAGCAATACTCATATCAGACAAAATAGACGTTAAAGTAAAGACTATTACAAGAGACAAAGAAGGACACTACATACTGATCAAGGGATCAATCCAAGAAGAAGATATAACAATTATAAATATATATGCACGCAACATAGGAGCATTTCAATACATAAGGCAACTGCTAACAGCTTTAAAAGAGGAAATCGACAGTAACACAATAATAGTGGGGGACTTTAACACCTCACTTACACCAAGGAACAGATCATCCAAAATGAAAATAAATAAGGAAACAGAAGCTTTAAATGACACAATAGACCAGATAGATTTAATTGATATTTATAGGACATTCCATCCAAAAACAGCAGGTTACACTTTCTTCTCAAGTGCGCACGGAACATTCTCCAGGATAGATCACATCTTGGGTCACAAATCCAGCCTCAGTAAATTTAAGAAAATTGAAATCATATCAAGCATCTTTTCTGACCACAACGCTATGAGATTAGAAATGAATTACAGGGAAAAAAACGTTAAAAACACAGACACATGGAGGCTAAACAATACGTTATTAAATAACCAAGAGATCACTGAAGAAATCAAAGAGGAAATCAAAAAATACCTGGAGACAAATGACAATGAAAACACGACGATCCAAAACCTATGGGATGCAGCAAAAGCAGTTCTAAGAGGGAAGTTTATAGCTATACAAGCCTACCTCAAGAAACAAGACACATCTCAAATAAACAATCTAACCTTACACTTAAAGGAACTAGAGAAAGAAGAACAAACAAAACCCAAAGTTAGCAGAAGGAAAGAAATCATAAAGGTCAGAGCAGAAATAAATGAAATAGAAACAAAGAAAACAATAGCAAAGATCAATACAACTAAAAGCTGGTTCTTTGAGAAGATAAACAAAATTGATAAACCATTAGCCAGACTCATCAAGAAAAAGAGGGAGAGGACTCAAATCAATAAAATTAGAAATGAAAAAGGAGAAGTTACAATGGACACTGCAGAAATAGAAAGCATCATTAGAGACTACTACAAGCAACTCTATGCCAATAAAATGGGCAACCTGGAAGAAATGGACAAATTCTTAGAAAGGTATAACCTTCCAAGACTGAACCAGGAAGCAATACAAAATATGAACAGACCAATCACAAGTAATGAAATTGAAACTGTGATTAAAAATCTTCCAACAAACAAAAGTCCAGGACCAGATGGTTTCACAGGTGAATTCTATCAAACATTTAGAGAAGAGCTAACACCCATCCTTCTTAAACTCTTCCAAAAAATTGCAGAGGAAGGAACACTCCCAAACTCATTCTGTGAGGCCACCATCACTCTGATACCAAAACCAGACAAAGATACTACCAAAAAAGAAAATTACAGGCCAATATCACTGATAAATATAGATGCAAAAATCCTCAACAAAATACTAGTGAACAGAACCCAGCAACACATTAAAAGGATCATACACCATGATCAAGTGGGATTTATCCCAGGGATGCAAGGATTGTTAAATATACGCAAATCAATCAATGTGATACACCATATTAACAAATTGAAGAATAAAAACCATATGATCAGCTCAATAGATGCAGAAAAAGCTTTTGACAAAATTCAACACCCATTTATGATAAAAACTCTCCAGAAAGTGGGCACAGAGGGAACCTACCTCAACATAATAAAGGCCATATACGATAAACCCACAGCAAACATCAAACTCAATGGTGAAAAACTGAAAGCATTTCCTCTAAGATCAGGAACAAGACAAGGATGTCCACTCTCACCACGATTATTCCACATAGTTTTGGAAGTCCTAGCCATGGCAATCAGAGAAGAAAAAGAAATACAAATTGGAAAAGAAGAAGTAAAACTGTCACTCTTTGCAGATGACATGATACTATATAAAGGGAATCCTAAAGATGCCACCAGAAAACTACTAGAGCTCATCAATGAATTTGGTAAAGTTGCAGGATACAAAATTAATGCACAGAAATCTCTTGCATTCCTATACACTAATGATGAAAAATCTGAAAGAGAAATTAAGGAAACACTCCCATTTACCACTGCAACAAAAGGAATAAAATACCTAGGAATAAACCTACCTAGGGAGACAAAGGACCTGTATGCAGAAAACTATAAGACACTGATGAAAGAAATTAAAGATGATACAAACAGATGGAGAGATATACTGTGTTCTTGGATTGGAAGAGTCAACATTTTGAAAATGACTATACTACCCAAAGCAATCTACAGATTCAATACATTCCTTATCAAATTACCAATAGCATTTTTTACAGAACTAGAACAAAAATCTTAAAATTTGTATGTAGACACAAAAGACCCCAACTGCCAAAGACTGCCAAAGCAGTCTTGAGGGAATAAAATGGAGCCAGAGGAATCAGCTTCCTGGACTTCGGACTATAGTACAAAGCTACAGTCATCAAGACAATATGGTACTGGCACAAAAACAGAAAGATAGATCAATGGAACAGGATAGAAAGCCCAGAGATAAACCCATGCACCTATGGTCAACTAATCTATGAAAAAGGAGGCAAGGATATACAGTGGAGAAAAGACAGTCTCTTCAATAAGTGGTGCTGGGAAAACTGGACAGCTACATGTAAAAGAATGAAATCAGAACACTCTGTAACACCATACACAAAAATAAACTCAAAATGGATTAAAGACCTAAATGTAAGACTGGACACTATAAAACTCTTAGAGTAAACATAGGAAGAACACTCTTTGACATAAATCACAGCAAGATCTTTTTTTCATCCACCTCTTAGAGTAATGGAAATAAAAACATAAATAAACAAATGGGACCTAATGAAACTTCAAAGCTTTTGCACAGCAAAGGAAACCATAAACAAGACAAAAAGACAACCCTCAGAATGGGAGAAAACATTTGCAAACAAATCAACGGACAAAGGATTAATCTCCAAAATATATAAACAGCTCATGCAGCTTGATATTAAAAAAACAAACAACCCAATCCAAAAATGGGCAGAAGACCTAAATAGACATTTCTCCAAAGAAGACATACAGATGGCCAAGAAGCACATGAAAAGCTGCTCAACATCACTAATTTTTAGAGAAATGCAAATCAAACTACAATGAGGTATCACCTCACACCAGTTAGGATGGGCATCATTAGAAAATATACAAACAACAAATGCTGGAGAGGGTGTGGAGAAAAGGGAAACTTCTTACACTATTGGTGGGAATGTAAATTGATACAGCCACTATGGAGAACAGTATGGAGGTTCCTTAAAAAACTAAAAATAGAATTACCATATGATCCAGCAATCCCACTGCTGGGCCTGTACCCAGAGAAAACCGTAATTCATAAAGACACATGTGCCCCAATGTTCATTGCAGCACTATTTATAATAGCCAGGTCATGGAGGCAACCTAAATGCCCATTGACAGACGAATGGATAAAGAAGATTTGGTACATATATACAATGTAATATTACTCAGCCATATAAAGGAATGAAATTGGGTCATTTGTTGAGACGTGGATGGATCTAGAGACTGTCATACAGCGTGAAGTAAGTCAGAAAGAGAAAAACAAATATCGTATATTAATGCATATCTGTGGAACCTAGAAAAATGGTACAGATGAACCAGTCTGCAGGGCAGAAACTGAGACACAGATGTAGAGAACAAACATAAGGACACCAAGGGGGGGAAGCAGCGGAGGGGTGAGGGGGTTGGTGTGATGAATTGTGCGAATGGTATTGACAAGTATACACTGATGTGTATAAAATTGATGACTAATAAGAACCTGCCATATAAAAAAATAAATAAAATTAAATTTAGTGCTTCCCTGGTGGCGCAGTGGATGGGAGTCCGCGTGCCGATGCAGGGGACGTGGGTTCGTGCCCCGGTCCGGGAGGATCCCACGTGCCATGGAGCGGCTGGGCCCATGAGCCATGGCCACTGGGCCTGTGCGTCCGGAGCCTGTGCTCCGCAATGGGAGAGGCCACAACAGTGAGAGGCCCGCGTACAGAAAAAAAAAAAAAAAAAAATTAAATTTAAAACGTTAAAAAATAAAAATAAAAAAATAAAAATTTGTTGAGGGGAGGTCATATTAATTGTTCTTACCGTAATAAAATAAAATTTTAAAAAATATTGCAAAGTACTTCTTTGTGCCTACCTCATTGTGCACGTGTAAATATTTCCCTAGGGTAAATAATAAGTGGAACGTATGGATCAGAGTCTATATATATGTTTTAATTTAAATTATCTTTTAATTTGTATACCCAGTGGCAGAGTATGAGAATATCTATTTCTCCACACTACTGCCAAATTTCATAGTTTCACACAAAATTTTTGCCAATCTGATGGATAAAATTGGTATTCAACTACTGCTTTAATGTTTGTCTTTCTTATTCTAGTGAGGTTGAGTGCTTTTAGATGTTTACTGACATTATATTTTTTCCTCTGTTAAATGCTTTTTATTGACTTGGCCCATTTTTCTAGTGTTTTTAAAAAAATGATTTATAGAGGTTATTTATTTATACCAGAAAAATACATACACACTGTTTTGTTCTAAAATTTCAAATATTTATCTTAGCCTGTTGCGTGTCTATTAAGTTTATGATGTCATTTACCTCAAAGATGTTTTGAATTTTGATGAAAAAATTTATCATTCTTTTCATTTGTGGATTTTGCTTTCTATGTCTCATTTATGCAGGTTTTCCTTTAGCTCACAGCAGATTCTCAATATTTTCCAGAAATAATTTTATAGTTCTATTTTTACATTTTGGGCTCTTTATTTTTGTGTGAGATATGAAGATACCTTTATTTGTTTTTGAAAATGCTATTGAATCATCTGAAACGTTTCACTGATTCTAAATGCCCCTTTTCTCATATAGAAAGTTCCCACTTATATATGAGTCTTTTCTTGTGTATATGAGTATTGTCTATTCTCTTCACTGTTCTATTTATCTATTTCTTTGTCAATCCTGTATTTAGGGAGGCCTTTCCTCACCACCTTACCTGAAATAGCCCTCATCCATTCTCCATCACATTACAGCATTTTATTGTCTTCATGGCACGTATATCTCTTTAGGTTTCTTATTTATTTACTTGTTTGCTTGTGTATTATAAGCTCCATGATGACAGGGGTCTTCTCTGCCCTTTTTAGCACCTAGAACAGCACCTAATAGACTTCCAGAAAATAGTTGCTGAATGAATGAATGAAGGCCAATGACTTTTTATTTTTAAGGTTTGAATAAATTTTTTGTCAAAGGAATTTGCACTGTTAAACAAAGAAGTGGGTAGAGAAGGACCTTTTATCTTCTTGAAATTCTTCCATGTATGTTTATGGATTCTATTCACAGGTCACATTGCTTAAATATTGAACCTCTGGAAAAATTCATTCAAAGAGGCAGAAAAGGGTGATGTCTGCTTATTACAAGCTTTGGGGATACTTCCTTTTAGGGTATGGAATTTGGAATAGCCAGATACAATCACTGAATATGTGGCTCAAGACAATCATTAATTCATTCTGCAACTGTTTATCCAGCACTCTGGTAAGTTCTGGGAATGCAATGGTGAGTAAAATAAACATGGAGCTTATGGAGTGCAGAGACTAATAAGACAACCACAACAACAGATATACAATTATAAACTATGATCATTTCTATGTAGAAGAATTATAAGATTCTTTCAGTGTCTGTACAATCAAGGGGGTAAGAGACTATTTCACTGAGGAAGTAACCATTGAATGGAGATTTGAACCAGATGAAGAGAGGAATTAAACTTTTTAACAGAGGCCCTGAGGTGGTAGGAAATGAAAGAAAAAAATGAAAGAAGTCTGAAAGTAGCTAAATAGAAAGTTTGAGCAGGAGTGTAGCTCTGGTGACGTAGCAGAGGCCAGATCAAAGGAGAGTGTAGTTTTTTAAGGAACCTCCATACTGTTCTCCATAGTGGCTGTACCATATGACCCAGCAATCCCACTACTGGGCATATACCCTGAGAAAACCATAATTCAAAAGGAGTCATGTACCAAAATGTTCATTGCAGCTCTATTTACAATAGCCAGGACATGGAAGCAACCTAAGTGTCCATCAACAGATGAATGGATAAAGAAGATGTAGCACATATACACAATGGAATATTACCCAGACATAAAAAGAAATGAAATTGAGTTATTTGTAGTGAGGTGGATGGACCTAGAGTCTGTCATACAGCGTGAAGTAAGTCAGAAAGAGAAAAACAAATACCGTATGCTAACACATATGTATGGAATCTAAGGAAAAAAAAAGATCATGAAGAACCTAGGGGTAAGACGGGAATAAAGACACAGACCTACTAGAGAATGGACTTGAGGATATGGGGAGGGGGAAGGGTAAGCTGCGACAAAGTGAGAGAGTGGCCTGGACATATATACACTACCAAACATAAAATAGATAGCTAGTGGGAAGCAGCCACATAGCACAGGGAGATAAGCTCGGTGGTTTGTGACCACCTAGAGGGGTGGGATAGGGAGGGTGGGAGGGAGACACAAGAGGGAGAAGATATGGGTATATATGTATATGTATAGCTGATTCACTTTGTTATAAAGCAGAAACTAACACACCATTGTAAAGCAATTATACTCCAATAAAGATATTAAAAAAAAAAAGGAGAGTGTAGTATAATGAAAAACAAAGACAAAAACAAACTAAACAACAACAAAAGGACCTAAGTGGATTTTAGAGTAATACAAACCCTGGGTTCATGTATGAGTTTTGGTGCCTATCAGCTGTGTAACCAGATCAGTTTTAACCTCTTCCTCCTCAATTACCTTACTGATGAAAACAAACCTCATTGGGTTACTGTGAATATTACATGAGATTGTCCTTGGCATGTGTTAGATATCCATGGTATAATTATAGTACTCCTAGGTTTGTTAATGGTTCTTTTGTTTTGTTAGCTGCTGGACACCCTAATTTTAAGCAAACAAAGCAGAAATAATCACTGGCACTGGAGATTCACAGCCTGCAACCAAGTAAGAGTTTCCAAAAGAAAATTCAGTCAACACTTTTTGAGCAACTTGTGAATCCTTAGTTCAGTTAAAAACTGTCTTTGAGCACCTCCTTTGTACAAGTTATAATGTATTCTTTTGGAGATACAAGAATGAGTCATTTTGAAGCTAATGATTAAATGGGTAATTTTATAACAATGTTATGGAGGGTCTAATAGAAGCAAATTCAGTGTGTGAAGGGAATGAGGTGTAGGAGACACCTGCTTAAAGAAGGAACCACTGGGGAAGGTCATGGAGGGGAGAAAGTAATGGCCAAGAACCCACAAAGAAGGTATCATGAAAGAGAATTGTAGCACTCTTCTTCAGAAGGCTGCTAAGAGAGGGTGGTTACCCAAGGCAGTGCTCGCAAGGCTGAATGGCTGCTCACAAGGAGCTCAGATCTTTGTAAAAGGACATCCTGGATCATGGTCATGGCTTAGTGCTAGACTACAGCCAAGATCAATGTCTCCAAGGTCTGCCTGTGTGTTTCTTTTCCTGTTTGTGAACTCATTTATAGAAACGCAGTGTTCCTGCTGCTGGCAGTGAGTAAGCACTGAGACATATTTTATCTCTCCAAATCAATGCCATGAAACTATGGTCATCACCCTTTTGTGGTCTGTGGATCACTTGCCCCTGCTCCCTACCATGATGCCACTTTAGTCTTTTGTATTTGATTAGTTTTCGGCTCCATCCTCTTCAGGCAGAACTATCTGAATATGTTTTTTTTTTTTTTTTTTTCTTACCACTTTGGGTGGGTCAGAGTTCTACTGCCTAGAAAACATCATAGAAAGCTCCTGTTTCCTCAAAAAAGTGTCTTAGCTATGTCATCCTATTATTTACTCTATTCCCATTATTGCCCATTAAAATCTTATTCATCCTTCAAGAATCTGATCAGATGCTGATTTCCTCATTAAACCTTCTCTGATCACTCAAGCTTAAAGGGATTTTGTCTCCCTTTATAATTTTGTTTTACATATTTTTCCTAATAGTGGATCCAGTGTTTGTTGACTATTAGTGTTACCTGGAAGAGAGTTTCTTTTTTAAATAAACTTTATTCTTGAACAGTTTTATATGTACAGAATCATTGCAAAGATGGTACATAGATTTCCTATTTACCCACTACCCAAGTTCCCCTGTTATTAACATCTTACATTAGTGTAGTACATATGTCATAGTTAATGAACCAATATTGACGCATCATTATTAACTAAAGTCTCTACTTTATTCAGATTTCCTCAGTTTTCCCCAAATGTTCTTTTTCTGTTCCAGGATCCCATCCAGGATGTCACATTACATTTAGTCGTGCTGTCTTCTTTGGCTCCCTTAGCTGTGTCGGTTTCCCAGACTTTCTAGTCTTGGGTGACCATGACAGTTTTGAGGATTATGTATCAGGAATTTTGTAGAATTTCCCTCAATTGGGATTTGTCTGATGTGTTTCTCATGATTAGGCTGGAGTAATGGGTTTTTGGGAAAAAGACCACAGAGGCTAAGTGTCATTCTCATCACATCATATCAAGGATACATACTATCAGTGTGACTTATCAAAGTTGATGCTAACCTTGATCACCTGGCTTGAGGTAGAGTTTGTCATGTTTCTCTACTGAAAAATTACCTTCTCCATTTCCATACTGTACTCTTTGAAGAAAGTCACTGTGTGCAGCTCACACTTAAGGAGTTGGGGGTGGGGAAGTGAGAGGGGTGGTTATGCATCACCTCCTTAAGAGTAGAGAGGGCTTACCTGGTGACGCAGTGGTTGAGAGTCCGCCTGCCGATGCAGGGGACACGGGTTCGTGCCCCCGTGCGGGAAGATCCCACATGTCACGGAGCGGCTAGGCCCATGATCCATGGCTGCTGAGCCTGCGCATCCGGAGCCTGTGCTCCGCAACGGGAGAGGCCACAACAGTGAGAGGCCCGCGTACCACAAAAAAAAAAAAAAAAAAAAAAAGAGTAGAGAGTATCTACATAATTATTTAGAATTCTTTTGCATGAGAAATTTGTCTACTCTCCTCCATTTGTTTATTCAATCATTTATTTATATGAACATGGACTTGTAAATATTTATTTTATATCTTGAGTTATAATCCAATACTACTTTACTCATTTTGTTGCTTAAGTTGTTCCAGCTCTGGCCACTGGGAACTCCTGTTGCCTCCGTGTTCCTTTGCCATATCCCCATCATTTTTGTGTATGCTTTCTCAATTTGGGGCCCTAAAAGATTCTCCAGGCTCATCTGGCACTAAAATATTCTCCAAGATCATCATATTTCCTGCCCCAGTCCTGGAATTAGCAGTTTCTCCAAGGAACCCTGGTTCCTTTTATTGGAGAATGGTATTAGAAGTCAAGATCTGGGTACTAGGTTTGCTCGTTGCTATTGGGGTGTCATAGTTTCTAGGCCCTCTTAGCTTATATAGCAAGGAGATAGATATATGTGTGTGTGTACTAACCTGTGTGTACACATATCTATAAATATTTCCATATGTGACCATCTATATCTCTATTAAGCTAAACATGAGTTCATGCTGATGTCTCAACTCTAATCCACTAATAACATGGATTATTCTGGGGGAGCTTAAAAATACAGAATTTCAGGTACCATTCTAGACCTTACATCTTTTGAAAGGCAAACACATTAACGTCATTGAATGTTTTTCTTGGGTTAATACTGGAATCAATATTAAAATTATGAAAAAACATTGTAAATGTAAGTTTTACTTTATCACCATTCACAATTTGGGTAAGTATTTATCTTACTAAAACTTTGTTACCCACCTATAGTTTGGCTAATTTTAATTCCTCGAGTATATGATCTAATAGAGTTTGAAAATTCTTATATTATATAACTATTGAATGTCCCAGAGTTTGAAAATTCTTATAGTACGTGACTATTGAATGTCCCATTCAAGTATTAAAATCCATGATTTAAAGTTCTGAATATAGAAATAAACACTGTAAGAACACAAAGATGCAAGTTGTGTTCATTCATGTTGAAAGTATCTGCCTCACTCATTTCCTCTCCTTCTCTTTCTTGTTTTCTTGCATTTTTGGTGGGCTGCAGGCTCCAGTTCCAACACCATCTTCTGAGATGATCCTGATTCCCAGAATGCCCTTGGTGCTGCTCCTGCTGCTGCCTATCTTGAGTTCTGCAAAAGCTCAGGTTAACCCAGGTAACACAGCCATTGCTCAGCCCCATGCTGGAAGACAGCTGAACACTCAAGCCCATCAGTGTTCATCTTGGGAAAGCCACTGCTAAGGGGCCCAAAAGGTCATTCCTCCCTCCCTTTTTTTCTCTCCATGGTGAAACCTGGCCATAGCAGGAACAGAAATTACTGTACTCTCTCTATGACATATTGTGAAAGGGCAGTAGGATAGAATAAAAGGAAAATTTTTAAAAATGGGAGGTAGAAGAAGCAAACATTTGCTTCTGCATCTTCTGGGACACCGAAGGAGAGAATTTTTAGATGGCTTGGAGAAATTCTGCAGGTTGGTTTTCTAGTTATGTTTGGCTGTCTGAGGGCTGTATTTTACTTAGATGTCATGTTATGTTTTGGGGACCCTGGTCTTGTAGGATCTCAGGCAGTTTTCCTTTCCTACAGGGTGTGGCCATGCTCAAAAATAGGTATGTTAGTCTCCTTCCCCCAATTTTTAAAATTACATGTATATTTTAACTTTAAATTGAAGTATACAGTTGTATCACTTGTCTATTACCATAGTAATGCCACTTAACAACTTATGCAAAATTGGTGATTTAGTCTGGTCTTTGTTGGACTATTCTTCTGGTCTCTTTTGGATTCATGCACATATCTGGGAGTAAGCTGGTTATTGGCTCATTGAGGATGGCCTTGGCTCTGGCAACTGGGGCAACTTTGCTGTGCTCTCTTCTAGCAGATTAGTATAGATATATTTTAATGTAAATTGCACAGCAGAAAGGGAAACATGCAGCATGTTTCAAGCCAGTGCTTGAGTCATGTTCTCTGAGATATCATTGTGCAAAGCAAGTCACGTGGCCAAGCCCAGAGTCAGAGTGGGAGAGCACAAAAAATTACACAGGGAAGGTCTGAATCCCTTCAGGGAAGGGAAGCATGAAGGGTTGAAGTCATTTTTTTCATTTTGCCACAAATATAAATATAGGAAAGTAGATATAGCATAAGTGCTCAATTTGATGAATTTTACAAACTGAGCACATCCATCTAAGCAGTATCCAGATTAAGAGACAGAACTGTGCCAGCACTTCAGAAGCTCTCCTCACACTCTCTTTCAGTCACTTTTCCCCACCCTCACCCCAAGGGTAGTCATTATTTTGTTTTCTAACAACATAAATTCATTCTTCCTTGTTTTGTACTTTATTTAAGTGGAGTCATCTTTTGTGTCTGGCCTCTTTCATTCAATATTTTGTTCATGATATTTATCCATATCATTGCATGCAGTTGGTGACTGTTTCCATTATTGTATATTGTTATTTTATTTGAATATTTTATTTATTCAGTCAACTGTGGATGGGAATTTGGATCATTTCCAGTTTGAGCTCATTATGAATAAAGCTCCTATAACCCTTCTTGTAAAGGTCTTTTGATAGAGGTATATACTCAAGTCAAAAGACTTGAGTATATACCTAGAAGTGGCTTATATGTTTCATATAATCTGTTTTTCTACATGTGGCCAAAGAGTTTTCCAAAGTGATTTTACCAATATACCACCCCATGGCAGTGTGTGAGCATTCCAGTAGCTTCATTCTATATTTGGATTCCTGAGGGCATTTTCATTTCCTCTTCTTCATATAGCATGAGTGTACATTTGTGAAATGCTCACCTTATTACTTTCTTATAATAAGCTTAGTTGGTGTATCCCAGATCTGAACTTTGACACCATTCTTTCATTTTTCTGCTTTGTATTCCTCTCACCTAGTTGAAGTCTGGTTGCCTCCTACTACATTTACCAAGCCCAGTGTCATTCTCCCTGCTTTGGTCTCCAAGGAAGAGTTGCTGTGAATGCACAGAATGGTAGGATGTTTTGGTGCTTGGCACACTCATAGAGACTGGTATGACATGAGGCTATTTAAATGACTAAACCAAAAGAGCTAGCCATCTGTGTTTGACAACATCGCTGTAGCCCTGGAACAGAAAACAGGCTGTTTGAAGACAGCAAGCAGTTATCTTTAAAAAATTTTCCCCCATTCCTGGCATCAACTATTTCTACTGGCTCTTTCTGCCAAGGAAAAAGAAATAAAGGTCTTGACTTGCAAAGATCTTTATAGGGACATGGAATATTTGAGGTATGCTGAGGGGATAATACTTCCCTCTACCATTTCTTGTATTTTACCAAGTTAATCTGGAGACAAGCAATGGGAAGCAGTGAGTCTAGTCACAAAGCTTGGGGCTCATGGAGGCTTAGGGCTCACACATACTGATGAACTCAGAGTAGGTACATAATAAATGCGTGTTGATTTAAGGATGACTTTTCAGAAGTCCTTATTGGTGTCACCGAAGGACTGAAAGTAATAGAGTAAATTCTTGGCCAGTTAGATTTTCCCCACAGGCTGGCCATTTGGTATAAATAGATGAAATGTTGGAGTTAAGTCAGGAGAATTGGGTTGTAAACAAATCTTATATACAATCTATTGTTAAATATTGAAATATGTTTTAATAGATTATTAAGTATAAATATTGTTTGGCAAATAGTAACTGGGCTAAGCATTAAATTCAATTAATATATAAAGTCTAAAACAAACACTGATTTAAGCTCATTTTGAAGATTTCACCATGACCATTGGTCAGTGAGCCTTCTGTCTTAGTATGACTTATTCATAATAAGGATATTGAATATTTTAAAATATCAATCTAGACAAAGATGCAGAAGCCAACAGAGGGTGAATAAAGTTGCTATTTAGAGAAATTCTCTACAATTGAGATCCTAAGTGTCCTACAGTTGCCACTCCCATGGAGGCTGCAGAGTAGTTCTAGTGTGATACAGGTCAAGGCATGAGGGCAGTTGGGCTGGTGGCTCACTGCTCTGAAGCACTGGAGTTTTGACAGTGGCAGCAAAGCAGGTAGTGGGTTAGGTGATGTTAGTAGCATTTCCAGTAGTGGCAGTGTTGAAATTGGTATTGTCACTATGGGCTGCTGTGGAAGGTTTGCAAGTCCATATGGGAAATACTGACATACAGGTGTGTGTACATAGTCTTGAAGTGTGAAAGGTGTGCCTAGCCCTCTTCTAGCTGCAACAGTGCATCAGGGATTGGGACCTACTGACTGTCAGTTCAAGGAGGAAGTCACTGGAAAAGTTTGAGGCAGTTCCCTCTGTCAACATCTTGTCTCAGGAGAAACATTTAGCTATTGGCATCTGCATCAAAGAATCATACCAACAATTTCTGAACAACATTTCTACAAATCATCAAATGGTTTGGATATTATTAGAACATTCTAATGAATGATTTGCAGTTCATTTGGAATGTAATATTTAACTCACTTAGACAATTATTTTGAGAACAATCCTAGTTACAATCCTGGCTTGGTTTTTTTTTTTTAATTGAGATGTAGTTGCTGTACAATATTCTGGTGTACAATGTAGTGATTCACAACTTTTTAAGGTTATACTCCATCTATAGTTATTATAAAATAGTGGCTATATTCCCCATTTTGTACAGTATATCCTTGTAGCTTGTTTTATACCTAATAGTTTGCACCTTTTAATCCCCTACTCTCCCCTCTGGTATTGCCCCTCCCCCCTTCTCTCTCCCCTCTGGTAACCACTAGTTTGTTCTCTATATCTGTGAGTCTGCTTCTTTCTTGTTATATTCACTAGTTCGTTGTATTTTTTAGATTCCATATATAAATGATATCATACAGTATTTGTCTGACTTATTTCACTTAGCATAATGCCCTCCAGTTCCATTCATGTTGGTAAAATGGCAAAATTTCATTATTTTTTATGGTTGAGTAGTATTCCATTGTATATATACACCACATCTTGATCCATTCATTTGTTGAAAGACATTTAGGTTGCTTCCCTTGGCTTGGTCTTAAATTAGTTGCATAACACTACTAAAAGTCATTATATTTTTCTTTGTACTTTCTTAATCCTTTCACCAGTAGTAAATGAAGTTGGATTAGATAATGTATGAGATCCTTTGTCACAATCCTACTATGATTTAGTGGTATGGGAACTTTACTGCCCATATTGGAAGATATTGCTAGGCTTTGGGCTTGGAAACGGGGTCCCTGAACTTACATGGTTATTCTTTGCAAGAAAGAGCATTTGTCCCCAGCTCCCTGCCACTTCCCAGGCTCAAGAATCTAAAGTCTGAACTTCAGAAGAATCTTGCCTTTAAGGCTAAGCACATAGGAGATAGCTGATGAATATTTTTACAATTTAAATCCTAAAATCCTCCCTAGTGAGAAGTTGAGTCCAGAAACCCCGCCCCAGCCTAGCCTGCAGGAGCTTCATAGTAATAGAAGCCACCTTCTCCTGGGCATCTTTTTCTCTAGAGGTGGGCCCAAGAGGAAACCTTTTACACAGAAGAAATAGCACAAGCAATGGCTGGGAGGGAGGGAAAGTTCACATGCAGGGTGATGAGCAAAGGACCCAATAGGGCAGTTTTCCATCCTCCGGTAGGGTCCATGGGTCAAGAATCCTCTTTCTTAACTTGGGCTGGGGCTACTGGACTTAATAGGAGAGCCAAGGCTACCTCCATGGGAAATGGACACCTCTAGACTCCACAATGAAGTACAAGAATACTCCTGGCTATTGAAGTTTTTTGATCAGACACCAGGGTCAGGCTCCTCCAGAATGTATAAAACTGGTGTTTCAGTGGCCATTAAGGGTCCAGAACCTTGTGGAATTCCAGGTAGGAGGAAGTAATAGAAGTAAACTGGTTATTCTGAAAACCTAGTCCTGAAAACCTGAAGTCCTGAGGACTCACTCAGCCAACTAGAAAACTGCTGTATGTGAAGAGCACAGGGGCAATTGTCCCCACTCTCCTGGCTTGGGTTGTGACAACTACTTGTGGTTGGAAAAGGGAGAAACACCTCTTCTCTCCAACAAGCAACCCAGGCATTTAGGATCCATGGTACAGAGCCAGGGCAGGGCAGTGCTGGGACTTCCCATTTCCATCCTGGATTTTCCCCTCATAGGAAGCAGGCAACTTGCTAGCAGTTCAGAGCTCTTGGGTGGGGCAGTCCTCCTTTGGTATCTAGAATGTTCCCACTTTGAAAGGAGGAACAAAGACGTTAAGGGTTTGAGATTCAGAGAGGAGTTCTCCTACTGGCTCCAAATTGGTTTTCGGTTCATCCCTGTGGTTTTATTCTTTCCAGCATCAGTCCTGCATTCAGTGAGTTCTTAGGGTCTAGGGACCTAGAATGCTGCAATGAACCTTAGAGATATTTAAGTCCTTCCTTCTCATTTTACAGATAAAGGAACTGGGAGTCAAAGGGGGTGAATGGTTTGTCCACGACTGCACACATAGCTAATGGCAAAGCAGGGACCCCAGGCTCCTGTCTCCCAGCCCCAGGTTTCTTCCACCAGACTACCCACTCCTCTGGGAGCCACTTGAGGAAATGATCTTTCTCTAATAATCATGTATAGCTGGGCAGCTTCATGGTTTCCTTTCTGTGGCTTCTGATGTACATTTATGGGGGTGAGAGGTAATTTGGGTTTAAGGGACAGCCTGAAGCCAAGGAATAGGGTAAGACAACAGGATCCTATAGAGGTCACACTTGGAACCTCGATCTTGTTAGCGCACTCAGCAAGCAAGGCTAGAGCTAGAAGTCCTTCAGGACTGACTCACCCTTGCAAAGAAACCAAAGTACTGGAGATGCTCTGGTGCTTTCTGCACAGAGTTGTCCCCTTCTCCCCACTCCGTCATCTCCCACTAAGGCTGATACCTGCTACACATGTTTCTATACTAAAAATAATTTCTGTTTCCCAGGGTTCTCATTATTCATTTTCTCCAGAGATGTGCTGAGAGGGTTTATGGGGCCTCAACTGTTAATCAGAATGTGGTGCTAGTTCTAGGTTTCTGAAACAAGGCCTGAGGTGCTAAGGCTGTGTGTTTGTACGTATGTGTACGTGTGTACTTCATATGGCTTGAGCAGGGCCCTGGGAAGGCACCTCCTGGGTTGAATTTCTCATAAGTGAGCGATGCTAGCTGCTGCCCAGATTGGCTCTTTCTTGCTTGTGTGTTTGTTTGTCGAGTCTAGCCTCAGGGTGGCCTTTGGTATCCTTCCTGCCAGTAAAAGGATCTTTCTCTGGGGATAACAGGAACTCATTTGCCCCTTAAGCACTCTTAGTTGTGCCAAATGGGGGAAAAGAGAATGCAAATTTTGAAGAAGAATACCAACTAATATTTAAGGAGCACTTAATATATTCCTGGTACGATTCTAAGTGGCGTCAACAAATATAATCTTCACAATCATCTTATGAAGTAGGTGGTATTGTTATTCCAGTTTCACCGAGGGGAAATTGAGGCCCAGAAACATTAGGTAACTCAAGATTATAGACCTAGCCAATGCTGGGATTTGATCCTCCTCTGGGGAGCACATTCTTGATCTCTGTGCTCTACTGCCTCCTGGAGTGTAAGACTCATTGAATGTTTGTGCTACCCAATCACATCAAGTCTCCAATGTCATGCTGGCTGAGATGGTGAAGGTATGAGAGTGACCCAGAGATAAAGGAATTTGCCAGTCTCAGTGAAAAAAGGAAGGGAGAACACTGAGCTCAAGTAAAGGCACAGAGCCACAAATAGAAGAAACAAGAGGGTGGAGGTGTTTGTCACCGAGAGGTCATAGGGCAAAGATGAGGTCAAGGTGTTGCCATAAACAGGAACCACATGATTTTGGGATCCTCAGTATGTGACAAGTGCTTTCTGCTTAAAGGCTTTGCCTTCACCCAGTGATAACAAAATGCTGTGCCAATGTCTTCCCTCCCAGAATGCACGTTCCTTTTGCTGTAAGATTTCAACAAATCTGGGATCAGGACATTCTAAAATCTAAACAAGCAATAAGCTTCTCTGGGCCCTCTTTCTAGATTGTCCCCTAAATTGGTGTTTCTTCTTGACCCTGAGGTCATATTACAGACAGCATGGAGAGTATGAGCTGACAGCAGAGTGTGATGACAACAAAGATGGTGAAGAGACCACGGCAACTGAGAGATCTAGATTCTAGTTCCAGCTCTGTCACTATCTAGCTTAGTGACTTTAGCTAAATCTCTGCACCTCACTTTGCTCCCTTATAAAATGGGAAGAATAAACTCTGCTTTCTGTACTTCACAGGGTTACTATAGGGAGACCAAATGAGATAATGAAGTCAATGGGCTTTGGAAAGTTATATGCAAATATCAAGGGTTGTGATTTGTTACTTTTGGAAGAGAAGGAAATTAAAATAACCCAAACATTATAAAACAATAGTTTCTATCAAGCAGATGATGGAGGAGGAAAGAGAAAAAGTGTTCATTAGTGACTTTTATCGTCTGTGTTCTCCAAGAGAGACTCAAGTTACCTTTGGAGAATAGGGGTTTCTAACAACCCTGAACTCCGGCCATCCTAATTCCAAGGGATTCAGGGCCGTGTGCCCAGGCTGAGCATATCCATGACGGTGTATTTTTTCTGAGGAGAATAGTGTGATTGTTGACTTAGCTCTTGGTCTTAGCCAACAGGCCTCTGAAGAGCATGGATGTGGTAAGATAGCCCTCCCAGAATTTTTCAGTGGTTTGGACACATACACAGTAAAGTAAAGCAAAAGTTAAGACATTCAAAACAATGAGGGTTTTGGAGCAGGGGGGCTTAAGTGGGAGGTGATGAGTTGTTAAAAAGTATGCAACTTCTTTTTTTCCTGCTTCACAGATGTTTATGACTTTGGCTATTGTCTTATTTGGTGTGGTGTGGATCTCTTGTGTCCTCATGATGGACACCTATCACAGTGCTTGGCTTATAGAGGCAATCAATAAATATTCGAGGAATAAAAAGAAGGTAGGAAAGAAGGGAAGTTAAGAAGCTCCCAGGCTTCTCTGTTTTTTCTAAAAAAATGGATCTAAATTATGCCATGTGAGACTTGATCTCACAAAGATGTTCAGAAGCTGAGAAGAGGCCATACGATATCATCCCTCTAAGTGATGGGAGTGCAAAGTAGAAGGATGATAGACTGAAGTTCCCTGAGCTGCAGCTACTAATGTGCAGTAAAGAGATTCAGCCTCTGATGTCTGAGGGCTGAGAGAGCCCTTCGCTTTGCAGAGGTAGAGTTCAGCCTTGTTTATTCCTAAAAGCTTAAGGTCTCCCTCCTTTGGCCTGTGGGCAGAGCATTTTAGTGATTATAAATAAAGAAAAATGTGCTTAAGTTTACCCAAATATGTGTAAAGCTTTTACTCTTGACTTTTCAAGGGAGGGATTCAGATTTAATCTTTTGGGTGCTGTAAGCTGTAGTCAATATATAAGGTCTAACAATGAAGAATATCTTCTATGTATAAGCATTGCTAACTTAAGAAATGGTTCATCCTGGCATAAGAGAAGCCCTGGCTATGGGGACAGGCTAAAACCACCTTGAGAAAGCTATAATATTAGTTCGTTTGTTTTTAGTAGGTTAGACCAATACTTAGGACTTTGTCATAGCTTTTCTTATTGAAGAACTTGCTCAGTAGTGATGGATGGCTATCCTACTACTACTATACTACTACTACTAATTATAACAGCAACAATGACATGGTATATCTATGGCTACTGGTTGTATTTCTTGATTAAGTAAAATTAATCCTTAATTTCTTTTATGAGGATGAATCTAAATTCCTCTCTTGAAGTGCCAAGAGTAAGAAGTTTACAAATACTGGGGTAAATTCAAACAAATTTTTCTTTATTTATAACCACCAAGATGTCCTGAAATTGACTTGGCCCACTTCTCTGTGAGGCTAGGGTGGTCTCCTCTTTAGAAATGTGTTTCGATCTTTGATTTTCTTAAGAGGAGGTGAACCCAAAGTCCAGATTGGCCAACAGTGAAAGCAGTTGGATCTGCCTTTACTTGGTAGGGTAGAATTTCTCCACTCTGGGCAATTGGTAAGGGTATAAGCTTGGATTCTTGGCTATTCAGTGCTTTTTAAAAACTCCTGTGTTTTCTCTGTGGCCTCTCTTCCTGGTGGGTCCTGAACTCTAATCTTTGTTTTGTCAGACTCAAAAACTCAGTTCAGCCTTTCAGAGGGCTTCTCCTTAGGTTTCTCCACTGCGCCTCTACACAGCACCATCATTTGGCAAATGTGCTGAGCAAGAAAAAAGCCGCCTGCTAGGAGGATCCCAGGTCTACTTCAAAAGCTCTTGGATTTTATCCTCTGGTGACCCTCTAACCAGTGCAAACCCCAGAGTCAGCCTCTTGCCCTTGCCTCCAGTTGACAAAGGGCTACACATGACTACAGAAGTTATGCCACCTCTCCGATTCTCCCTTCTCTGAAGCTTCAGTTTCTCTGTTCTCACTACCTCAGCAGCAATCAGATGCCTTCAAGTAGATGATTTGTGAATTTTATTCAGTTCTTCCAGTTATCCTCAGGTGGAGGGTTACTGTAAGCTACGCCATGACACCTGGAAACAGAAATAAAACGTTAACTTTTATCTCGTTGCCATTGTGATTCATATTAACTGATTATGCTTTGCTTTTCGAATTGGCTAGTAGGAAGCTCAGAGACAAATTTGAGGCCCATCACCAGCAAAAGGTATAAAACCAAATGTAATATTTTGGATATAAACCTTAGCTCCATCTTATCTTATTGTCCCTGTTCTCTTTCCCCTTACCCACATTTCTCCACTTATTTGTCTGTTTATTTATTTACTTAGTATCTTATACAGCTTTGGAAACCAATTCCAATCTTTTTTTTTTTTAGAATGATCAGAGTAAAAATAGTTAAGAAAATAACACCTAACCTTTATTAAATGTTACTGTTCTAAGCATTACTCTGCTCTAAACATTACTATCTAAGTACTTGACATATATAACTCATATTTCCTTACAACATTCTTATAAACAAGTACTATTATTACTGTTAAACTGAGAGGCTTAAAGCTTAATTAATCTTCCTAAGGCCATAAAACCTTTGAATTGCTTAAGAAAACATGAATGTAACATCCCCTCTCCTTCTCCTATATCATTTACTGAGCCCTATTGCCTTCCAGGAAGTGTGCTAAGTTCTTTGAATACATTATATTAAATCTCCACAACAACCCTGCTTGGCAGGATTATTAAAAGACTAGGAAGTTGAGGTTCAGAGAGGCTTAGTAACTTGTCTTGGGGGTCCCGCAATTTGGAAATGGCAGAATCAAGTTTTAAGCATAGACCTATTTTGATTCCAAACTATGCTGTGGCTTTCTTCTCAACTCCTGACTCATGGCTACCCAGCTGTGTCTTCAACCTACCTCCCTGTTGAGGGAATGAACACACTATTTTACTACGAGTCTTTCACTGACTTTGTTAACCAGGAAGAAGAACATATCTTGTCTGACCCTCATCACAGTACCCGGAAATCCAGTATAGCTTGGGTCCCCTCTTCTGGAGCTCTGCAATAACTGTTTCTGGAAAATATTTTGGGCTTTTAGGAAAACTGCATTTCTAAAGAAGTGTTCCTAAGGGGAATTTAGACTTGGGCAAAAGAGGTCTTGGCAAAATAGCTTCATTGTACCTAGAGGAACCCAAATAATTTTCCTTGGCACCTAGCAAGATCCCTTTATGTAGATATTTCCCTGCACAGTCAACCAGTCTGAAGTAGCCTGCTAGGTGTAGCTTATGGAGAGAAAGGGCCCAAATAACAGCTTCTTTAACTAGACCACCTTGTCCTCTCTGGAGCTGAAAAAACTAGGTCATGGTAGCCTGAGCTTGAAGAAAGAGGAACCAGGGCTCAGGGGATCTGAATTTCAGTCCTGATTACCCTAGTCAGCTGTGCATCCTTGAGTAAGTCAATTCACATTTCTGGGCCTCAGAGATTCTGATATTTAACATGGAGCCCTTGAAGGGATTGGTTTCCTAAAGTTCTGGCTCTAAAGTTTTATGATTGCAAATGTTCCTTTAGGCCAGAGACTGTCTTGGGTCCCCTGGTTGACCCTAATAACTGCACTCCACCCCTGTCAGTCTTACCTTGCCTGTGCCCAGAGAGGCCCAGCTGTCAGCTCTTCATGCCTCAGGCCTTCTGTGTGTCGTGTATGTGTTTTCTTGGAAGCTGCATATAGGACACTCATTGATGGGGGCCTGTGGTCTGGAGCTAACAGTGAGATGGTAAACATCATGGAACAAGCAGCCCTTTCAGGCTCTCAACTTTGGCAGCACAGTGTGAAAATAATTCTTGGAAGCTGGGGCCTGGTGGCCGCTGCTTCTCCTCAGCCTGCCTGCCAGGTTCTACCAGAGCTCAGGATGGACCGAGCTCCCGCCTGGGCATGTAGCAGCCAGTACTGGTAGTTTTCCACTCTGAGAAACTGGAAAAGTGAGTTGGCTTCTCTGTCCAGGAGACTGGTGGATAGTGGAAGCGTCAGGAAACCACCAAGACAACTCAGCAGGCAAAATCAGGTGATACTTCTTTGCTGCAGGGTCTCTTGCTTCCCTTGCTATTTTCTGCCTTTTCATGCTGCTTTATATTTCATAATGTGGAGCTCAGAGGCAGATGGATAGGCTCTGATAAACGATGAGGTAGGCTTGGGGGAAAGCAAGGGGACCTGACAATTAGGACTTGGCAATTCTGAGTCTTTGCTATTGGCTGGGATGCCTTCCACAGAAGGAGTTTACCAAAAATAGGCATATTCAATAGGAAAACCACATTGGTACTGCTAAGAAGTGCCACGTTGGTTGCCCTGGGCCAAGGTTCATCCTGGTTGCAAAGACCCACTAGGATGAGAAAGGCCATCCAAGATCATCTTGTCTGTTTTCCTGTGTCCTTTCTCTGAGGCCCCTGGCAATACTGATTCATCAAGACACTTTGCCTAATGGCTGCTTCGCTGGCTCTTGTCTCTGAATTCCCTTTCCTCATCCTTATATTCCTTGGTCTCAACTTCTAGACCTCCAGCCCCACTCCATTGTCTGAAGAGGGTTTATAACACTTGTGGCCCAGAGCCTTATTCTAGCTTGAGCTGGGGATCCTCCACTGACTAATATTCATGTCAGAATTTCTCTTCCTTTCATGCAAATGCCCACAGAGCCCTTGAAAGAGCATCCCTGCCACTCACTGTCCTCTGGAGATAGTTGTGAGCTGGGAACAAGATGGCGTTCACTCTGACAAGCCTTGACCCTTGTTGGGGAAATGCAACTGAGCAGGGTATTTTTTCAGGAAACATGGGCTGAGTATCTTTTGTGGCCAGGCACTTTGGGAGGTTCTGGGGCAGAGAAATGAATCAGTTGCAGCACCTGCTCTGAAGAATTCAACTTGTGGTTAAGTTCACAGTCTCCATTCATCCATCCTTGCATTCATCCTTCTGTCCATCTACCCATCTCTCTATTTCTTTGTCTACTTATTTATTTGCCAAATGTGTGTTGAGCATCTAATGGTGCTCTGTGTTGGCAGATGGTGAGGGGGAAAAGAAAGAATCTGATATGATTACTATTCTCAAAATTGCTTACAGTTTCAATAAGCAGGTAAACAAGCACAAGTAAAATGGAAACTCTCTGGTGAAAGTTGTTACCTAAAAGAACCCCCCATTTTCCCCACCATCACTTTTATCCTCATACCATGTTTTAGTGTTTTCCATAGTTTTGTCACACTACCTGAAATAGTAATAGCTAATAAGAGCTATAGTCAAATAGACAATCTGATTGACTATTTTTAAAAAATTATTTATTTAATTTATTTATTTTTGGCTATATTGGGTCTCCATTGTTGCGCACGGGCTTCCTCTAGTTGCAGCGAGCGGGAGCTACTCTTCCTTGCGGTGCACGGGCTTCTCATTGCTGTGGCTTCTTTCGTTGTGGAGCACGGGCTCTAGGCATGTGGGCTTCAGTAGTTGTGGAATTCAGGCTCAGTAGTTGTGGCTCTCGGGCACTAGAGCGCAGGCTCAGTAGTTGTGGCACACAAGCTTAGGTGCTCCGTGGCATGTGGGATCTTCCCTGAACAGGGCTCAAACCCGTGTCCCCTGCATTGGCAGGCAGATTCTTAACCACTGCGCCAACAGGGAAGCCCTGATTGCCTAATTGATTGTTGAAAATCTATTGCCTTTTGTCTCTCTCCCCTACCAGAAAGTAAGGTCCATGAGATAAATCATTTTCTCTATCTTATTCACTACTGTGTCTTCAGAATAGTACCTGCCACATAGCAGAACCTTATTTATTAAATAAATACACAAATAGTCATTAAATAAATATACTTGTTAAATAAATCCATGAACAAATCCATGAATAAATCCATTAATAAATCCATGATAGGTTGCAATAAAATATGTAATGGCCCAGGCTTACAAGGAAGTCTCAGATGTCCGCTGCCTGGTTAAATGTCATTAGTAGGGGCTATCCTTCTGTAACTTCCCAGGCATTTGTTTTTAAGTTCTGTAATAATAAACAACATAAAACTCTTCTTTTACCACTTTTTCAACAGATATTTATTGAGGACACAGTTAATGCTAGACACCCTACTAGAAACTAGAGAGACATCAGAGAGAAAGATAGACAGGATCCTGCCCTCAAAACATGTACTGTTTAGTGGAGAGAATGAAATTAAACAATTATTTGTTCTACAAGTGTGAAAGGTGCTATAAAGGAAAAGAAGTGTGTTATAAGCATTTAACAGAGATTTCTAATTTAGCTGGGGGCTCAGAGGAATTCCCTAAGGGAGGCATGTTCTGAGAGCTAGAGGATGAGCAGGAGTTAGTAGGTAAAGGAGGGGAAAGGAAGAACATTTCAGGCAAAGGGTACATCATGTTTAGAGAGACCTCGAGGCTGGAAGGTACTTTGTATCATTGTGAAGTTGAAATAAGACCAATGTGCTGAGATACAGAGAGCAAAGATCTGGGATGTCCCAAGATGAGGCCACATTATCCTGAGAAGAATGAGAAGCTGTCAGAAGGTTTATGTTAGGATAAGACTTTAGGAAGCTCACCTGTGCTACTATATGGAGAAGGGACAACAGGGGAACCAGGAAGAAGAGCTAGAAGGCATTATAGTTGTCCACATGTGAGATGGTGGAGGTTGGGCCCTGCATAGGAGGTGTGGGGAAGGAGAGAAATAGCTGGACTTAAGAAATTTGCAGGTGATAAATTTGTGGGATTTACTGATGGGCCCAGTGATTCTCAGAGGCCAAGTTTACACCTCACCCCTTGATTGCCTCTGAGCAGAGGTAACATGTCACCTATCATCCTGAATTCCTCCTCTCCAATAACTCTATATCCATCTCCAGGCAGAGGTTCAGAGGCCCTGCTCTTGACTCAGGGAGAGCCCTTCTAGTTTTTGTCAATGTTGTTGCCACTGTGCTGTCTACACAGAATGGGCTTAAACCCTTCTGTGTGATGCTTCGGTGTGATGGAAGGGCTGGGGGTGGTGAGGACGAGGGGAGCTCTGACACATTTGCATTTTTTTATGTGGAGAGCTGAAGCCTCATCTTCTCCCCCAGGTCCTCTAATTATCAAACTTGATTGTGCATCAGAGTCACCTGGAGGGCTGGCGACACCATACTTTGCTGGGCCCCATCCCCAGAGTGTCTGATCCAGTAGGACTGGGATGGGGACTGAGAATTTGCATTTCTACCAAGTTCCTGGGTGATGGTGACGCTGCTGGTCCTGGGAGCATACTTTGAGGACCACGGCTCTAACTCAACGATAGATAAGGAGAACAGAGCCTTCGGGAGGGAGCTGATACTCGTTTACACCCAGGAGAGTATCCTATGTGGGATCTCGGTCTCTCTCTCTCCCTCTTTCTCTGTTAAATAGGGTAAGTTCTTGTAAGACTTTAGTTAGAACACAAAATAGAAAGGATCCCTGAGCCCGGGAAATATAATGGAACTGAAATGTTCCATGAAGGCAGCTATAGCAGCAGCATCTCTGTTGAAACTTCTTGGTTGCTGTTCCCAGGATAAGCAGTGCCTTGGTGGGGAAGTTCTTTGCAACAATATCATGATTCACCCCACACGACCCTCCTTCCCCATTTCTGGTTTACTTTACATGTTCCAGGAAGCAGTTCTCATTACACTCATGGTTCAGTAACTAGAGATACATGATAGCCAGGAATGAAAGCCCAGTGGGACTGTGAATGAGGATTTCTCTGGCTGTCTGGCAGAGTCCCAGAGGATCATCCTGGGTCCAGGCTGGGAGGGATCTGGGAGCAGTGTGGCTGCACAGCAGAATCACCCGGGAGACTTTAGAAATATGAAGGTTCCTGGGCTCAGCTTCAGATATGCCAAAAACAAATCTCTAAGAGGAGGCTCATACATATGTATTCTAGAACCTTCCCAAGTGATTCTAAAGTAGTTGGTCCATGGACTGGCTTTTTTTTTTTTTTTTTTTTTTGGCGGTACGCGGGCCTCTCACTGCTGTGGCCTCTCCCGCCACGGAGCACAGGATCCGGACGCACAGGCTCAGCAGCCATGGCTCACGGGCCCAGCCGCTCCGCGGCATGTGGGATCTTCCCCGACTGGGACACGAACCCGTGTCCCCTGCATCGGCAGGCAGACTCTCAACCACTGCGCCACCAGGGAAGCCCCATGGTCTGGCTTTTGAGAACCACTGCCTTAGAGAACGTCTACTCTGACTCCCTTGTTCTCCACAGGAAGAAACTGAGATCTAAAGAGGGTGTGTGGAGTTTGCTCTGATCCCACATGGTTTAAATCAGGGGTGCTCAACGCCCAGGCCTCGGACCGGCACCGATCCGTGGCCTGTTAGGAACCGGGCCGCACAGCAGGAGGTGAGCAGTGGGTGAGCAAAGCTTCATCTGCCGCTCGCTCTCCATCGCTCCCCATTGCTCGCATTACTGCCCGAACCATTGGTCGCATTACTGCCTGAACCATTACCCCTACCCCCCACGCCCCACCCACTCCCTGCCCCTCATCCATGGAAAAATTGTCTTCCATCAAACCGGTCCCTGGTGCCAAAAATTTTGGGGACCGCTGGTTTAAGTGGTAGAGCCAGGAATGAATTTGAAATCACTTGATTTTCAGAGGTTGTATAGTTTAGTGAGGTCACAGCCTCTAGAGTCAGATTCTAATCTGAGTTAGCATTTACTCAGTGAAAGGTCTTGGGCAGTTATTTAAACTCTTACCAGTAAAATGGGTAATAAGTGGGAAACTTGAAATAATGAGTGACAAAATGCTTATCTCGTTGCCTGCACTTGATAAATGCTTCTAAATGGATGCTATTCTTACCATATTTCATTGAATTTAAGAAACTTCTGACTCTAAGATGTATCATTACTTTCTGTGCCTCTAAAGAAAAAAACAAAACAAAACAAAATTATCTATGACTCACTATTTGCTTGCAAGACGCACTCAGATTTGTAGAGATGCTAACATGTGAAAAAAAGGGAAATGTGGTATTCCAATTCTCTTTCCTCCACCCTACGAAGGTTATTATGTTATTAAATTAAATACTTCAACAATAAATGCAGATTTCTGAAGAAGAAGCACACAGTGTGCTAGAAGAACAACAAAGAGGCCAGCATGGCTGATGGGAAGGGTAGGGTGGAAACGAGGTCTAGGACACTCAGGGCACAGATGATGTGTAAGGATTTTGAATTTTATTATGAGTGAGATGGGAAGTTAATGGAGTGCTTTGAGCAGAAGAGTTACATGATCTGATTTACATTTTAGTAGATACATGGGACAAAAGCAGGCCAGTAGGAGGTTCTTGTTCTCTTCTTGGTGACAGGGGACAGTGAATTGGCCTAGATTGGTAGCACAATATTTGTAAAAGGTAGGTGGGATACAGGAATATTTTTAGAGTAGCTAATACGATTTACTATTACCTGATGGACTGGATATGAAGTATGAAAGGAATCAAAGATGGGCCTCAAGATTTTTGACTCAAGTCATTGGAGGAATGGAGTTGGCTGAAATGGAAAAAGCTAGGGAATGAGTTTTGTAGGGAGACTATATTTCACTCAACTTTCTTCTTATTCCTCATCTATATCTATCTCAAAGGTTTACCTTCTGTTTTCGATAAATTTTTTTTTTTTTTTTTTTTTTTTTTTTTTGCGGTACGCGGGCCTCTCACTATTGTGGCCTCTCCCGTTGCGGAGCACAGGATCCGGATGCACAGGCTCAGCAGCCATGGCTCACGGGCCCAGCCGCTCCGCGGCATGTGGGATCTGCCCCGACCGGGACACGAACCCGCGTCCCCTGCAGTGGCAGGCGGACTTTCAACCACTGTGCCACCAGGGAAGCCCTTGATAAATGTTTTTTAAGCACCTATTCTCTCCCCTGATGTGCCATGAGAAATAAAAGGAATAAAAACAAACAAGATACAGTCCTATTATTTTTCCCTCCAAAAGTTTGGCATCTGTAGGGGAGATAGGACTCACAGAAATAATTATATTACATGGCAGTCTGTACCTACTGCTATAACAGAGATGTTGAAAATGTCAGAAATCAGAGGAAGGAGAAATTTATTGGAAGTGGTACTATCCTCCCTCAGAAATGCTTGCTTTAGTTGAGTATGAGTTCATTAGCCTGCAAAAGGAGGGTGCTAGATAGTAACTTAGGCTAGTCTTTCCACTGCAGGTACACTGACCTTGCTGTACCTCCAGCAGCCAAGAACGCTCTTTCCTTGCATTTCCTGTGCCCTTTACACAAAGCAGGTTCCCCTCTGGAGTCACCTAGCTTGCTGTCTTCCTTCACTGAGCTCTCTGCTCAGTCAGCTTATCTCAGAGGTCTTCCTGATCTCTTTAGTTAAAAGAGAACCTATTCCCTTTCTATACTTTATTTTCTTCACAGCATTTACCATCTCCTCCCCTACTAAATTTTTATTTGCTTATTGTCTTCTCTCCCACCCTAGAATGTAAACTCTGTGACGAAAGGCTTTGTTTGCTGTTGTAACCCCATAAAAATCCCCCCCCCCAATCACTGGGTGAATGAATTAATAACAATAGGATACTTTAAAAACCATGGATTTAGTAAGCAACAAGCAAACAAGTAGATTACCATGCTGTGGGTGATGTTGAGATTGAACTGGATTTGGGAACGACCTTTGGTTTCGGAAGGGACGGAGGGTGCCAGAGAGCAGCTCGCTTACTGATCAGCTGAGCTGCCATCAACATCCTGGCATCTTGGGAGAGACAGCTTTCCTCAGGTCATTCTTTTGGCTAAACCAGAGTGGGGCAGTCTGGTGCACGGGGACAAACTTTGTGTTAGGACTCAGAGATGTGATCTAAGTCAAACCCCTATCGCTTAATAGCCATGGGACCTCAGCTGGTTTCCTCATATACAATTTGAAAATAATAGTACATGCCCTCCCTACCACATCGGGTTACTGGGAAGGTAAAAAACAGGTAGGCGGGCTTCCCTGGTGGAGCAGTGGTTAGGAATCCGCCTGCAACGCAGGGGACACGTGTTCGAGCCCTGGTCTGGGAAGATCCCACATGCCGCGGAGCAGTTAAGCCCTCATGCCACAACTACTGCAGCCCGAGCGCCTAGAGCCCGTGCTCTGCAAGAGAAGCCACCACAACAAGAAGCCCTCACACCGCAATGCAGAGTAGCCCCTGCTCACCGCAACTAGAGAAAGCTCGCGCATAGCAACAGAGACCCAACGCAGCCAAAAATAAATCAATAAATAAGTTTATTTTTAAAAAAGTCATTATAAATATTGGCTATATTCCCTGTGCTGTAAAATTTAGAAAAAGAGGTAGGCAGTTGGACAGCCCTTTTCAAATTGTGAAGAATTGTATTTTAGGGGTCAAGATGGCAATTGGGGGCACTATGACATGGCTGATAGCCAAAAGAGCCAGGAATGTCTGCCATGGCGAGCCAGGCCCCCTCCCCAGGATGTCCCTGAGGGAAATATACACACAGGGGACAGTGGCAAAGGGAAAGCAAAGTTCTACTTTATTAGTAGCTGGACTTGTGTCCTAAATGCCAATGCAGGTGCTCTGGTAAACTGGACTGGGACATGTAGCATGTGGGTTAAAGGCCTCCAGAAGCCTCTCCTTGCCCATTCAGTCACTGATGCTCAGGACTAAAACACTTAGCACATGCAACAACATGTATGAAAAACTTTGAGGAGGGGACCAGAGCAGACCTTTAGTCAGGGCATGGCCTTTGCTTCCTGATAGGATGAAGCAGAAGAGAGGACAGTGCCCTGTGTGTGACTTTGAAACGTACATTGACCTCACTCAATGGTAATTTTGGCCTCATTGGGATCCTGTATTAGTATTTCCTCATCCTTACTCCTCCCTTCAATTTCATGTTCCAGAGTCTTCAGATTTTGAGAATCTGATGCTTCATTCCTAAACCTCCCAGATTCAAGCATAATGATTATCTGCAGAGCCAATCACCTCTGATGGAGAAATTATACATTTGACAAGAGTAGGCAAAATGATACTTTCAAATCTGACTTGGAAAATGCAGTGGACAGTAACATAGAAGAGTTTCAGTTGGGTACATGGCCATGTTTCTTGTCAAAGCTGCCTGTATATGGTTTTGCTTAATCATACTGTTTCTTAAAGTGTCAGCTGGCCCTTGACTCAGAGTCATCCTTACCTTTCCTAGGGTTGGACAAGAATCCAGGAACTTTTCTGGGTGTGATACGGACAGAAGGGCTTCCTGCCTTCAGCTTGTCATGATTATAGTGGATATCCTTATTCTCCAAGCCCTCCATGTTCTTCAGGGACAGCAGTTTGGCTGTTTCTGTGCTAAGCTTGGACACAATGCTCACATGAAACCATTTTCCCTTTGATGTTTTGCTACCTCTCCAGGGAACTTCTAGGAAAGGAGCTTGGTTCCTGTTAGCCCTGTAAGTTGCCTACCTTTGTCTCCGTCTAGACTAGGGAAACCTCACCCACCTTCCTGCCACCTCTACTTCATCCTACGGTTGCTTAATGAGGGCAGGCTTTCCAGGAAGCCATTAGTCTTCAAGCAGTTTCTTATTTCTGCCCAGTAAACATAAATCTCCCATGGGGCGAAGGAACAGGAAGGCCTTGGCTATCTGCTTTGGAAAGGGCCGTGAAGATATACAAATAAAAATCTCAATATATTATCCCACCCCAGAGGTTACTTTTTGAAAAACAGCTTCACTGACATAAAATTGACATACAATAAACTACACACATTAAAAATGCACAATTTGGGCTTCCCTGATGGCGCAGTGGTTAAGAGTCTGCCTGCCGATGCAGGGGACACGGGTTCGTGACCTGGTCTGGGAAGATCCCACATGCCGTGGAGCAGCTGGGCCCGTGAGCCATGGTCGCTGAGTCTGCGTGTCCGGAGCCTGCGTGTCCATGCTCCGCAACGGGAGAGACCACAACAGTGAGAGCCCTGCGTACCGCAAAAAAAAAAAAAAAAAAAGAAAAGAAAAGAAATGCAAGTCTGCTAATAAGGAAATGGGGATGGGCCATAGAGTTATTACCAAATAAAAGAATAAGTCAGCACATAACAGTATTGTTAGAGTTTGGACCAAAAGATAAAGTTGGCTGAGGTTCAATGCTTGGAAGATTGAACACTAATAAGTTTGGAGGCAGGGCCAGGAAGAAAAGGCTGAGAGAGTCATAGTGGTCAAACTGGGGTCATAGAGGGGCCTAGTCCCTCTTTCCTGTCTAATAATCAATTGCATTCTAGCTGGGGGTCTCTGAAAATAAAATAAAAGGATTTCCTCTCATTTCTCTTTGGTTTCCCTTGGTTCAGCCATATGCCGCTATCCTCTGGGCATGTCAGGAGGCCACATTCCAGATGAGGACATCACAGCTTCCAGTCAATGGTCAGAGTCCACAGCTGCCAAATATGGAAGGTGAGAATGGATGTCTCAAGAAAACCTGAGTTCTAGGTTGGACAGATTACTGACTCAAGGGTCTAAGGAAGAAGTGTGGTACTTGGTGGGAGCTGGTGGGAATGGGGGAAGGACATCAAAGTGGACCTGCTCTGCATGTTTTCAGGTAAAGAATTTGGGGCCCGGCAGCATGTGCTGGTCTAGCAACCTCACCCTAACCACAGGGGGCCTAGAGCCACACCACCCACAGCAGATGAACTTATTGATATGCAGTGCACTTGCTTTATCTCACGTTCTCACCATGAGCTATTGCAGGAAGTGGACTACAGTGGTACATATGGAAAAGTGCAGATTAGGTAGGTCACTGAGAGTTAGGAGACACGGCCCTCTTCTCAGTGGGTGTTTGTGAAACATCAGTCACAGTGCAAGGCATCAAGGCCTTAAATAGACATTGAGGCATCCAACAAATTCTTCCCTCCTCTCAAGGACACCTAACATAGAAGGGCCACCCTCATCCATAAACAAAGTGTGTTGGGTTTCTTGTGGTCTAATATCAGGGGTCATTTAAAGCAATAAACTATTGCTTGTCAAAAATTATTGTCAAAAACTATTCAGCTTGTTAAGAAGTAACCTTTGTCCTGGAATCTAGTTCTTTTGGTGTAAAGCATTGCTTTCTGTTAAAATGGAATCATCCATAGGAAAGGCAACCCTATAAACCTTCTCCATGATTTCTGTCTTAGTGTATGAAAGATTAGAGTGATGTTTGGTGGGGTTGGAAGGGAGCAACAATGAGTAGGTGCCGTCTGTGAGAGAAGGCACATTCCAGGGAAGAGGGAAAGGGGTAAGAGGGTCCCAAAATAAGCCTTATAATGATTTCACAGTTTTGTTTGTGGGTAGCTCAGCCTGGAGGTAGTAAAATGAAACCAGATTATTTACTATTCCCTGACATATTCTTACCCCTCACTTTCACCATAGGTTTCCATGGCTTTTTGCTGAGCTTCCATGCTCACCCTGCTGGTTAAAATTCCACTACATTACACAACCCACACTGCAGGTCTTATGATTCCTCCCTCCCCACTCTTATAACTTGATATCCAGGCAAGGAGTGGTTAGCCTTGTTATGCTGAGACTGAAAATGGGGGGTGGGGGTGAGGGTGGTAAAATAATTCAGTGGGGAATAGAGGGTAGGAAGGGTTTCACTGCATGGGACCTCCCTTGAGATCTCTAAATCAGGATGGGAAATAAAGGCTCCATATCATCTGAAGGCCTCTAGCTCCCTGGTGGTGACTGTCTTTCTGGGTTTCATGGTGCCCCAGGAAGAGGGAACTGACCACAAGTGGGTACTGTGGTGACAGTCAGACTGGTAGGGAGAGCCCAAAACGTCCATCTGGACGGGACTCCCAGCCTGCTGTCTCTCTTCAGCACTGGGCAGCTGCTTGCTGGGGACTGGTAAATAACTCTGTGGTTTCGTGGTTCCTTCCTCTATCCCCAACCTTCATCAATCAAGGCTGGACTCAGAAGAAGGGGACGGAGCCTGGTGTCCTGAGATTCCAGTGGAACCTGATGATCTGAAGGAGTTTCTGCAGATTGACTTGCACACCCTGCACTTTATCACTCTGGTGGGGACCCAGGGGCGCCATGCAGGGGGCCATGGCATTGAGTTTGCCCCCATGTACAAGATCAATTACAGTCGGGATGGCACTCGCTGGATCTCTTGGCGGAACCGGCATGGGAAACAGGTGAGAAGAAGACACATCCAGACCCTGGGATGTCTGGGACCATATTTTGACTTAGGCTAGAAGAGGAAGTACACAGTTTGTCTATGTAAGTGTGTGTGTCTGCAGATCTGGGATGCCCTTGTAAATGTGTGACCCAAGATGAAGGAGGGTGGGGTGGGGGGCACACATAGGAATATCAAGGCTGTTGAGTGGATACATTCTGCTCCTTGAATTAAAAGGAGAGGTTCCATCAAAGAGATAATGACTTGGGGAATGAAGAAGAGTCAGCATAACTTCATAGCATCTTCTCACTCTTTCTTTTATCTCTCCTCAGGTGCTGGATGGAAATAGTAACCCCTATGACATTTTCCTAAAGGACTTGGAGCCACCCATTGTGGCCAGATTTGTCCGCTTTATCCCAGTCACTGATCACTCCATGAATGTGTGCATGAGGGTGGAGCTTTATGGCTGTGTCTGGCTAGGTAGGTCTCTAGAGAGAGCATGCAGACGTTATTAAAAACCCCAGCCCTTGGGAAATAAAGGCAATCAAATCAGAAAGAGAAATTACTTTCACCAAGAATTTCACTGGAATTACTAATCACCAATAAGTGATCCCCTCTTGGTTAGAGTAAAGAAAGGAATATTACTCATCCACCCAGGGCTTGGTGCCCCACACCTGGCATACTGTATTCCAAGTCACTTTGCTGACTGTTGCTGAGGAGTACTCCCTGTGTGCCCAGATTGAGTCCTAGGTGGACACATTGCTCAAGATTGCAGTCTTGAAGCCTCAGGTAGTTTCCTAGGATAGTTGTTCTGAGCAGCAGGTGCACCTCCTTCCCAAAGGCACTGACACATCTGTGTTTCCTTTGGCAGATGGCTTGGTGTCTTATAATGCTCCAGCTGGACAGCAGTTTGTACTACCAGGAGGCTCCATCATTTATCTGAACGATTCTGTCTATGATGGGGCCGTTGGGTACAGGTAAATTCTGGGAAACTTTAATCATCAGAGTGGGGGAATGGCCACCATAAGAGAATAATATTTCATTATGGCCTGGGAACAATAATCAATGACTCAATTAGTCAACTAGCTAATGTTTATTTAGCCCTTATACTAGGCATTTTGAGATAAATTTAGATGAAGTAAAATATGTAGTCTTTATTTGGAAGGAACTAAGAGCCTAGTTTGGGAAGACAAAGTAATCAGAAGGAAAACAACAAATTATACAAAGTAAGGGCTAAACTTTGTGGTATGGCTCTAAGTACGGTAGCCATAATTTTTGACCCTCAAAACAAGATGTGTGGTCTGACACAAATAATAGCCTATTTATGGAGACAAAGGGACAGAAGATTTGAAGTTACAAGTATAATATACTGGACAGATAAAGAAGTTCAGAAAGAATGAACCCCCAAAATGAAAATGCTTTAGAAATTGTGAAAAGAAGGAGACTATTAAGGCTTACAATAGACAAGGAAAGATTCTAGGATGAGATGATAATTGGAGCAGAGGAGGTAGGTAGAGAGGAGCAGAGGAAGGGAATCAGGGATGAGGACCAGAATGGCCTGACTATAGCAATAGCTAGAACTGGGAACAGCAGAAGGACCAATGGATACGTGAAATGAACCAAGGGAGGACCATGGTGAAGTATGTTCAGATACAGAATGAATTTAGGGTTGGATAAGAGATGTTCCCACCTATCCCAATTCACTCCAAGTCTTGCCGTTCTTCTTCTACCCCACTTCAACACTTTTCTCTCTTAGGTTAATCTTTGTCGGCAAAGATTGAGCCTGGCAGAGAGGTTAGATCATAGTGAAGTCCACACCAGATGATGGAGGTTGCTGGTGGTTGAGAGAGAGATTAATGAGTCTCAGGAAGAGGAGTGTGGAATTACAGCACTTCCATTGTCTTGGGTGTGAAGAATAAACTACTGCCCTCCAGTTTCCATGCCTTGTGTGAAGCTTCCATGCCCGACTCATCCAGTCTTCTATTACTAATCACTTCCTTTCCATCTACTTAGTCACTGTTCTTCCCCTTTTACATAATCTGTCTTGGCATCATTTCACTTAGCCACACCCAACTGCCATCAACTCAAGGCACAGAGGAAATCAGAGATCAAGTGAATTCAGTTTAGTTTAGTAAGTCTTTGCTAATCAACTGTTACTATGTGCAAGGAATTTGGTAGGGATTCAAATATAATAAAGTCATTGGTCCTACCTTTAAGAAGCTCACAGTTAGGAATGGGGATTAAACAAGGATATAAATTACTATGATACAAGTATAAGAATAAGAGATACACGATGAGTGCTTTGGGATTCAAAGAAACCAGGAAGCTATAGAAGGAAAGCAGAGCATTGGGAGTGAAAACACCTGGATTCATGTCATAAAATTATTTTTGTTTGCTATGAGGCTGAAGTGATAAAAAAAAAGTATATAAGGAAAGCATTTTGTAGAGATAATGTGCTATATACATGTAAGTTATTATCTGATTGGAGGACCAGTTAAAACATAATAGAATAGATGAAATCTGAAATGACCCCAAAGGATGGGTAGAACTTTCACAGGCAGAGAATCTTGAAATGGCACTTTAGGCAGAGGGAATACCATGATTACAAAAGGATCATGGTTGTAAAGTTTAGGGGAATGTCTGGGAAAGATCAGCAGTTTAGTTAACCATGTGCCATATTTATGTAGCAAGCCAGTAGGTTAGAAGCATAGCAAAGCAAATTTTGTCGTATTTTGGAGGAACTTGAATGTCAGGGCCAGGAAGAAGAGGGGAGGAGGAGGAGTTGTTCTTCTTTACCAACATCATCAACACAATGTGTCACTGAAGGTTTTTAAAGCTGGGGTAGAGCATGATGGGAGTTGTGCTTCAGACAGATTAATCAAGCTGCATTCAAAGATTAGATTTGAATAGGAAGGGAGGAGATGAGGGGGACATTTTCTAATTCCAAATTCTGTCAGATGAAAAGAATTAGTGACCCAGGCCATAATGCTGACTGTGGGAATGGGAATGAGAAAGATACTCATTTAGGGAACATTTGTAGTCTGATTGGATACAGGGGACAAGACAGTAATGTGAGAAAAAGAGTTAGATGAAACAATAGTCTAAAACAATGGAGATGACACTTATTCATTCAACAAACATAGTTTGAATGCTTATCATGTGCCAGGGACTCTTAGTGGATATGGAAGAGAAGTATAATTGACAGAAGTGGGAAACCTAGGTGAAAGACTTAGTTTAGAAAGGGATGATGATGGATTCAGTTTGGAATATAAGTTCAAGGGACTGACAGGACATTCAAATAGAGAAATAAGGCAGGTAACTGGAAATATGGCTCTGGATGAACCCCAGAGGGAAGATAACAAAATAATCACAGAGATTTAGACACAGTTAGCTTCTACCTAATAATTGAGGTCATGAGCTATCTAGCTGGGGAGTGGCTAAGTGATGAGATACAGAGTTACCTAATTCAAACTCTCAGGAAATAAATAGTTATAGTAGCAAAAGTTACTTATTTAAATTAAAAAAACATTCTAAAAGTAATATATACTGTTGTAGAAATTCTAACAATTCTAAAGTATATGAAGTAAAGAGGGAAAGTTTCTTTCCTTATTTATTAAATTTTGATGAAAGAGAAATTGAATAAGCATTCCTTTTAATTTGTACTGCTTTTCTGAAGACTTTCATGGGGATTTATTTTTCTGGGGATAATGGGAAATATATTCATTGCAAGTAAACTTATGTTCTCCTAGCCTTCTGATCTGTAGAGAGAAGAAAAAGATGGCAAAACCTTGGAAGGCAGATCCAGGCTCTGGTCACTGTGGATAAGGCCAGTCAAATTTTATAATTTGCCAAACATTTTTCAATGAACAAATATATTTAAAAATGTACCTGTAAGGCTGGCATAATCACTCTTAATCCTTTTTTTTTTTTTTTTGGTAATTCACAAATTTTACATAACATTGGTTTGCCTATAACCTCATGGGTCACATGGATTATTGCTTGAGTGTGAATATCCCAATCTCTTCATTTGGGAGACTCTTGACATATCTTCCAGAGCTTGAGGAGAGAGAAGTTCCACACTATGGGTTCTTGTTCTGTCCCTCCATAAACAGAAGGAAGGAGGTCTCTTTACGTTCTTCACATAGTCAAATTAACATCAATACACATCCATCCCACCCAGCAGTCAGGTTTCTGGCAAACTCAGCCATTCAAACGGAGCCTTACACTCGGAAGTGAAAAGGCTGCCAAGCTAGAAAATAAAACGAAATCCAGTGCCTGAGACTCTCATGTGGTCCATGCATTTTACTCCATGAGTCTAGTATTCTGCAAATGTAATTAAAGTTAAATATAAATCAGTATTTAAATTTGTTAGAAGTTACTTTTTCCCCCTTTTGTTCGATATCGAATCAAGTTGTTGGAGATGTGGGGTAGAAGAAGGCATGACTGGCTTCCCTGGATTTGATTCACTGAACAATGACAAAATGCAGTCAAAGGAGAGTCAGAAAGTTTCCAACCAGCTCTGGGACCATTTATTTAGTGATGAGCAAGTGCCACCATCTGCTGTAGTATTTGTTCTATGCATTCATACATTTACTCATTAATGGATGAATTAGCCAAATGCATTTGATAATATTGAATCATTATATAGACTTGTTATGTTAAGTATATAAGAACAGGTAAGGATGCAATAGATCATAGAAAGCTTTTCATATAAAATGATTTTAAAAAGGTGTTTAAAAGTTTTGCTGTTATAGAGTTAAGCATCAAATATTTTGTAAAATTCATTTATATGAAATTCTTAGTTCTCCACTGACGCAGGATAAATGAGTCAGTACTACAAAATATATTGGATTTTTCATAATTCTTCAACCTCCAAGATAATCAGCTCTTACAAAACCTGGGGTGAAGAAACTGGGTAAAATCTCTTCCATGAATATGTAATTAACTCCAGGTTCCTCTCTCCTTTTTCCTTCTCCTCTTTTGGCTTGAGCAGCATGACTGAAGGGCTGGGCCAATTGACCGATGGCGTGTCTGGCCTGGATGATTTCACCCAGACCCATGAGTACCATGTGTGGCCAGGCTATGACTACGTGGGCTGGAGAAATGAGAGTGCCACCAATGGTTACATCGAGATCATGTTTGAGTTCGACCGCATCAGGAATTTTACTACTATGAAGGTCAGTGGAGTTAGGCGTAGAAGCCAAAATCATGGTGTAGGGAAAAAGCATGCTGGAAAGAACCCTAGGGTGGTGCCAGCAGAATGGCATTCAAGTACATATTCTGCTGCTAACTAGCTGCATGCATTTCTTGAGTCACTTCATCTCTCTGGGCTTGTTTCTTCATTTGTAAATAAGGATGTTAGATAGGTTACTGTTTCACAATGTATTTGGCTGTTGTTGTCTCAACACCAGAGTGGACATATCCATTATGCAAAGTGGGCACAGTGTCTGGGACCCACGCTACTTGTAAGGCCCATGGAAATGGTTTAACTTCTTTTACTGTCAGAATAAAAGAAATGAACTTTAACATCGAAAGTTACTACCTTTTTAACAAAACAGTTGCAAAATATAATTTTAACATATTTTTTTTGTGGAGGGAGTGGCCCACAAAGGCAGTAGTGACGAGGGCCCTTGGAAGTCATTCCATGGCCCTGCCCAGCACTCTGCAGGGAGGGGACACACTCTTATCAGTAAGGGTGTCTCATTGCAGCTCTGATTCTCAATGGAAGAAGAAGGAACTTTGTATTTTGAACCACTTCTCACCCCTGAGTGGTTCCTCCATGCCCACAGCACTAAGAAATCATGACAGAAGATCCCATACTGTTCTGTTCCCAGAGTTCTTTGTTTCCTATCTATTATCATTTATCTGTCTATGTGTCTGGCTCTCTTACTAGACCTCAAGCGCCTTCTTAGACTCTGCTTTCTGATCTTTGTACCCAAGTGCCTGGCACTTAATATATACAGGCTCAATAAATGTTTGCGAGTGAACAAGTGATATCCTTTATTGCCTACTCTAGCCATTTATGGTTATAAATATCTCTGCCACCTGGGGTAGAAGGAGGAGGAGATATGATGAACATCAATAAGACACTGAGAATATAATAGTAGTTTCCTAACTATAAGCAGAAACTTGAAGAAGGACTGGGGCCAGGCAGGAGGAATCGCTGTGACTCCTGGCTGGGCCACCATCCGGATTCTAGACCTCAGGCCCAGGGTTTCAGTTTGTCTTCTCTGTGGGACCTCCGTGACTCTTTGGCCAGTCAGAGGAGTTGGTTATCCAATGAGTGAGATTCAAGGGTGAGATGAGGTGGTTTTTCTAAGGCCTCAAATGTAAATTATTAGGTTTTTTGTTTGTTTTTTCTGAAACACCATCACCCAGAAGTCTGTATTAAAATGCAAGTATTTTACCTCAGGGAGAGTAAAACAGTAAAAAAAATTAATGTCTTAAATGCAATAGCAGAAGTTATTTTATCAGTTAATTATTACAGAGTAGTTAAGAGTGAGTAGGTAAATTTCATTGAGTACTTGGATGGAAGCTGAAAGACCTGGGAAAAGCCCAGACTGGGTGTGCTCTGGGGAGAGTTAAGTGCAGACCATGAGAAGAACTGGAGGAGGGGACTTAAGGCCTGATTTCCATTTTCTCTGGGGTAGGGCCTTTCAGGAGAGCCTACCCTGGATGTAAGGGTTGAGGACCTCACCGTTGGTATGGTGAGTTTCCTGATACTTAGCTCAAATGATCATTTTTCCTTTTCTCTTACTCAATCCCAAGTACGTTTCAGAGAGAAAGGAATGGAAGAAAAGTCCATGCAAAAAGTGACCAGATTGGATGTTAAACCTGAATTCTAGGTTCTGGGGGTAAACAGATGAATAAGAAATGGTCCCTACCTTGGGGCAATTTGCAGTTCAGTGGGGGAAGACACTATTTATTTGCAAAAGAATGTATGTAGAATGACATGGGGACCCTGAAGAAGGGAAACTGTACCATTCCCAGTAAATAAAAATTTGTTATTCTTGGCACAAAGCTGGAGTCAAAAAGAAAATGCATGTCTACTATATCATTTTCACATGTTAAGATGATAATATCTCCTAGTTGGATTAATAGCTACTAGTTAAATGATGAGAACAGAAGGATCAACACATACCCAATCTGCCAGTGTGTTGCTCATAAATGGCTCTTGGGAAGTTGTAAAATGTGTGTGCAATCATGTGTTAACACATTATTCTTTACAGGTTTATAGGGCGGTGGAGGGAAATATGCACAGTAACAAAACTATGTATGCTTCAAGGAAAAATTTATTTGTATTGCTGAATAATGTGTATACCCAATATGTACCTATGAACATGTGTATCAATTCATTATATATCATTGGGAGAATTTCTAGTCACACAAATAATAAAATGTATTTTAAAGTCCCCATAAAGTTATAATATTTGCTGAATTGACTTTGATCTTCCTGAGTCCCCAGCAGCTCCTGTTTAACTAGTTTATCACAGATCAAAATTATCCAAATGCATATGTCTGCATTTAGAAGGTACCAGAAACATCTCAGGAGCTGACTCAGAGCTAGTCTTCTCAGAACTAGCAGGCCAAGCAGGTGTCTACCATATTTTAATTTTTCTGAAACAAATGAAAAGTAAAAGTTGACTTTCAGGTCACTGAAGTCTTCTAGAGAGTAGTTTTTTGCTTCTTAGGCAAAGTACTGCATATTTCCCTCCCTGCCCTGATTATAGTTAAAATACAGCATTTAAAAGAAAATCAAATCCATAGAGCATTTAGAAAATGAAAAATTATATATATAAAAACCAATGGGATACATATAAAACCACACTGAATAAAATTCATGGTACTGAATACATTCTTCATTATTATTTTTTTTAATCTTGGAGTGTAATTGCTTCACACTACTGTGTTAATTTCTGTTGTACAACAAAGTGAATCAGCCATATGCATACATATATCCCCATATCCCCTCCCTCTTTAGCCTCGCTCCCACCCTCCCTATCCCACCTCCCTAGGTCACTGCAAAGCACTGAGCTGATCTCCCTGTGCTATGCTGCTGCTTCCCACTAGCTATCTATTTTACGTTTGGTAGTGTATATATGTCGATGCTACTCTCACTTTGCCCCAGCTTCCCCTTCCCCCCTACCCCATGTCCTCAAGTCCATTCTCTATGTCTATGTCTTAATTCCTGCCCTGCCACTAGGTCCATCAGTCTAACATCAAAGATAAATGAATAAACCAATTAATTAAAGTTAGAAAACTATAGAAATGATCATAAATCCAAGAGCTTATTTTTGGAAAAATATAAAATAGAAAAAATTTTATTATACAAATCAAGAAAAATAAATTGAAAGAGATTCTGAAACATATATATAAATGCATTTTAAAATATATTCTATTTATTACATAAATATGTTAAGTCCACAGGAGAATGAAATCCTATGCTATTTACTTGCATTCTAGAAGGATTCCCAAAACATCTGTAGGAAAGATTATTACCTTCCCCACAGGCTACTTATCCAACACTTTGCAGATTTCAAAACATCTGAAAAATGTATTGAAGCTGTAGTTGGTATTTCTTTGATTTTGTTCTTAGCCTTGTTCCATTTACTTGTGTTCAATAAACTAAACTGTTAATTCATCCCAAGGAAGGTACAACAAAAAAGCTACCTTCCTAAAGGCCTTCTTTTCTCATCTCAGAAAATATCTATGAGGAAGATTTGAGGCTCTCATCAGAATGGCTTTACCCAAGCTGAATTTAATTAAGAGAGATAATTAAGTTTTGTGTCTCTGGCTGACAAATGCTAATACCCGGCAGTCGAAATGAGATTTCTAAAGAGAAAGATGAAATTATATTGGTTTGTGTATTATTTCAGCTTTCTCATCTAAACCTGTTGAAAGTAGTGGACTGGCTTTGGAATGTACATAGGAGAAAGTAGTTCAGAATTGCTCCATTCTGGGCAGATAGCAACTGTGGTTGAGAGGACTGGAATGGTTGGGTTATAGAGCAGAGAGAGTTCAGGGCAAGGAAGGAACTGAGAAGATGCTGGTCCAGCCCTCAGTTAACAGATAAGGACACTACTCCCAGCAGCATGCAGTGAGGTAGCCAGGGGAGCACAATTGCAAAGAGGTGACTGGGGTAGCAGCCCAGGTTTTATAAGGTATCACTGCCACTGTGAGATTCCTAGAAGGGAAAAACGCAAGACTGCAGAGCACCAATTATTCACCAAGGGTGGTGCTCAGAGAAATTTGGCAGGTCTAAGATCTCACTGGGTTAGGTTGCACTGTGTCCCTAGTGCCACCCAACAGGGTCACCCTGTCACTCACATGCCTCTTTCTCTGCCAGGTCCACTGCAACAACATGTTTGCTAAAGGTGTGAAGATTTTTAAGGAGGTACAGTGCTACTTTCGCTCTGAAGCCAATGAATGGGAACCTAACGCTGTCTCCTTCCCCCTTGTCCTGGATGACGTCAACCCCAGTGCTCGGTTCGTCACGGTACCCCTCCACCACCGCATGGCCAGTGCCATCAAGTGCCAATACCATTTTGCTGACACCTGGATGATGTTCAGTGAGATCACCTTCCAATCAGGTTGGGAGCTTGGGGTCCCCTTAGGGAACTGGGAGCAGGGTGGTGAAGGATGAAGGCGGTGTCCAGAGCTTCTCACTGGCGGGTGTCTGAAAGGAGGACGGTTGTACATGTGGCTTCTCATGGGTAGATAGAGGGACTCCTTTCTGCGACTAGTGTGGTTGTGGAAGGGTAGGGATGAGGATGTGGAAGTGGACAGAATGTTTACTTGGCTCTCACACACATTTGTCTAAAAGAGATGTAAGATAAAGGATTAAAGAAAATGAGTACAATGTGTTAAAACCTTTATGTAAATCAAGCCAGTTAAGGGGAAGCACACCTAAACATTATTAAAATATTTAAATGAAGATGTCTAAATAAAAGTAAAGAGAACAATGAACCCCCATCCGTCACCTAGCTTTACTAACCATTGATTTTTTTTGTCATGCTTGTTTCATTTATTCCTCCCTTTTTGGTACAGTATTTTGAAGCAAATCTGAGATATTATTTGATTTCACTACTAAAATTTTAGAATACACCTGAGAAAATAACATTACGTTCATAATAATGCCATTATAACATCCAACAAATTTCTTAGTAAATAATTCCTTAATATAATAGCCAGTCCACATTCAAGTATCCCTGATTGTCTAATAGTGTCTTTACTACAGTTGGCTTGATTGAATTAGGATCCAACTAATTAGCCCCTCTTGGTGCATTTCCTTTATTATATTACTAGGTGGTATCTCTTTTAACCTAAAACAGTTTTTAAAAAAAACTCCATTCTGGTTTCGCTGATTACTTTCTGTGGTGTAATTTTACTGGAGCTTCTATCCTCTGTCATCCTGTAGACTAGTGGTTATATCTACAGGTGAATTTGATTCAAATTCAATATTCATTTTTGCCAAGGACTTTTCATGGATGGTGCTGTGTACTCTATGCTGAACCTCATCATGGGGATGTTATGTTAGAATCTCTTACTTTTAGTGATGCTAAGATTTATCTCTGGGCTCAGGTGGTTATCCTTTCATTGAAAAGTTCCCAATGAACTTTCTCCTTAGGTTTTATCCTCCATTGATGACCAGTGCTTAAATTATTTCATTAGGAGTTGCTAAATGGTGATTTTCTAATTCTTTTATTCCTTCTGCATTTATTAGCTGAATTTCTTCTGAATAGGAGAACTATTCCCCATATGCTTGTTAACCCTGAAATACAGTTCATGTTGGAAGGGCAGCATACATAATTTTTTCATCAATCTACAGAGTAATGGGTCAATGCTCTAGCAACCTTCAGTGGTATCTAATAGATTTTATTTTGGTTTTCATCCTCACTAACATTAAAGAGGACACATTTTTAGAGATGTGTTAAAAAAAAAGGATTTTTTAAAAATTTACTTATTTGGTTGCTCTGGGTCTTAGTTGCAGCAGGCGGGCTCCTTAGTTGCAGCTTGCAGGCTTCTTAGTGGTGGCTCCCCAGCTCCTTGGTTGCAGTACATGTGTTCCTTAGGTGCGGCATGCGAACTCTTAGTTGCAGCATACATGCGGGATCTAGTTCCCTGACCAGGGATTGAACCCAGGCCCCCTGCATTGGGAGTGCGGAGTCTCATCCACTGTGCCCCAGGGAAGTTCCCTCTCTGAGGATTTAAATCTTATGACAGGATTCTTTACCTGACTTAGAGAAACATCCATCTCTTATTCAAAATAGAAGTCACTAAGTATCATATATGTACAGTTGACCCGTGAACAACATGGGTTTGAACTGCATGGGTCTATCTATATATGGAATTTTTCCCATAGTAAATATTACAATACTACACGATCCACAGTTGGTTGAATCCATGGATGCAGAACCTTGGATATGGAAGAACCATGTATATGGAGGGCTGATTTTAAGTTATATGCAGATTTTCCACTGCGCAGAGTACTCAGTGCCCCTAACCTACACATTGTTCAAGGGTCAATGGTACATCTCAAAGAGGAATATAATTACTTAATTCAATACAGTTTCTTCCTGAGAATCTCTTCTTTTTTATTCTACTGACCAGAGTCCTTTTAGATACTGTCTTGAATCTCAGTCTTAAGGGTCTGACTTTACAGCACTTATCTGATTGTTCCTTGTATATCTCCTTCACTGTTACTTCCTCTTTATACCATATACTACTTACAATGAACATGTGTGCATTCATGCATAAAACATTATTGAGCATCTACTATGTACCATGCACTGTCTTAGTTATTAGGTTACAATGACAAATAAGACAATGTCCTTGACCTAAAGGTACCCAATATTTCATAGAAGATGGATGAGTAAACTTAAAATATGAGACACTGTGGTATGTACTAAATGATATAGACACTGGGTACTACGGAGCCAAAGAAGAAGTAAATCCAAATCAGACTGAGGCAGGAGTATATTATTTGGAGTAGGGTGGGCTACTGTAACAAAAACTCCAATAACTTATTATTGCTGACTAATTATTATTTATTATTACTGATAGTCTTTGCATATTCTAATTCTTGACCCCCTTGATTAGACAAGTCAGAGGGAAAAATTAGTTACCAACATCAATCTGTCAAATAAACTTTTGGGAGCTAGTCCTAGAAGCTTCAACATCACTGTAAGTGATACTCTAATTTATTTCTAAGGAAGAAGGCTTAATTTATAAATTAAAGAGCTAGGACTATGAGGCACAGTGAAAACTCTTTTGTAAAACACCGTAATTTCCTTGAAGGGAAATCACATCTTAACCCTATGTCTGTCCTATGTCTACTTACCCATTGTATTCTCTCTACATTTTGTTGAATTTGGATCTCACTTCCTGTGCATGATTTATGATAATGTGTGGTCACAGCCCTCTGATCACTCTCTTTAACTTTTTTGTACCATGACACTTAGTAGGTAATAATTGAAACAAAATTTTTACAAAAGAAAAGTTGCCCTTACTATTTAGATGAATGGCAATATTTTTTACTTAATATATTATATGATTTCATTTCTAAGAAAGGCTTTTTAGCAACACAGTAAATCGATTTCACAAAGTGCTAGCTTACAACCTGCCTTCAGAAAAACCACTACCGAGCTGTCTTCTCCCCAGCTCTGACTCACCCTTGTTTTGTGACAGATGCTGCTATGTACAACAACTCTGGAGCCCTGCCCACATCGCCTGTGGCACCCACAACCTATGGTATGTATGCTTCTTGGTTATAAAAATTAAGTTGAAGGGACCTCCTGGAGGATGAAGAAGGGTGGAGATTTGCAAAGGCTTGACTGTGTAGCAGGCTTGATACCAGGTGGCTTTCAATGAAGAGTATCTCTGGAAAGATAAGACAGACCACCTCCAAAGTTAAAGGCCCAACCTCACTCTCTTCCCTGCTGGTCCATGTGATTCTTCTGCTGAGGCAGAGTCTGGAGCTGTTCCAACTGCTTCTTAGAAGTTTGGGAAGCTTGGAGCAAAAACAGGGAAAGGGATATTTCTAGGTGAGACCCATTGTAGGGATCTCAATGAATGAATGGAACAAAAAGCTAGTCTCTCCAATTGGAGAGAAATATGGAAAAGTGTATGCATTGCTTCAAACAGTCACTGGCTGTATAAGTCAGCAATCTGGGAAACACGTGATCAAGTGTCTCCAAAGAGGACTCTCAGCTGCCTTGGCATGTCTCAATGAAGAGTGAAACTGATTCTTCACCTGTTTTTCATGAGGTGTGATTAGGGGCCATGGTATAAAGGGAGCAAAATTTTGGGAGGAATGGAAAACCTCTCCATTATCCAGTCTAATACATGAGGAAGAGGAAGCTACTGTCCCATGGATGAGGACTGTAGGATATAGGAGCACAGTAATACAAGAGTAGCAAGACCAAGTGTTAAGTGGCATCTTGTGGAATTATCCTGAAGGAATAGGTTCTGCCTTCTTTTCTCTAGTCCAAGCCTTTATGCTTTTCCTTGCCCCTTGAGATGATAACATTCTTCGTCCTTCTTTTCCTGGTTACAGATCCAATGCTTAAAGTTGATGACAGCAACACTCGAATCCTGATTGGCTGCTTAGTGGCCATAATCTTCATCCTCCTGGCTATCATTGTCATCATCCTCTGGAGGCAGTTCTGGCAGAAAATGCTGGAGAAGGTGAGGAAGTGCAGGACAATCACGGGGTAGGAAGCTGCTCCATCCTTTCCTGTGCTGCTTCATTAATATCCAAGCCAAGTTTCTCACAATTCTATTCCTACCTCTTTTTGTACTTGAAAGTTATGGTTGGGGAGGACCTGCGAGTCCAGTGGTTAGGACTCTGTGCTTCCACTGCAGGGGGCACATGCTTCCCCCATGGATGGGGAACTAAGATCCTGCATGCCACGTGGTACGGCCCCCAAAAAAGAAAGTTATGGTTATGCATCCTTCTGAGTGCCTCCTCAGATTCTTTTAGTCTAGGCCAAATGATCTATATAATTTGTATTACATTTGTCTAACACTTTACAGTCTGCAAAGACTTTTTCCTTGATTTTACTTGAACCTCATTGAATAATTGTGAGTTGGGCAGAGTAGTTATATTTAACTGCTTTGCTCATGAGAAAATGTGATGTGCTCAAGGTCATACAGTTAATATCCTGCTTTCTATGCTTGTTCTAATTGTCAGTCTTGAAATATGTTGACTTCTTTTCTTCTAAAATATATACCTTTCACCACGGATGGAATATCTATGACTTTTCTTGGTGTCTTAGACCAGATAGCAATTCTGGGCACTGCTGCTAAATGTGTGACACTCTTGGGGTTTGCTGATGATAAAGTGTTTCTACCTTTAGTCATGGACAATTGTTCCTGGTCAATAAGCTCAAATGGATGTGGACTGTGAGAGATCATAGATACTCTGGGCTGTGAGGCTTTGAGGTGCCCATCGAGTGCAGGGAACAGGAGGGAGGGTATAGGCTGATTGTGTTTATAGACTAAGTATTTGGGGATGGGATCTCAGAGGAGACCAGTGCCTATGTACAGTACATACCAGAAGAGGGGAAAGGGCACTGTGAGAATGGACTGGAACCTTCTGAACGCTTTGTGAGTAGGACAAGAGGAAGAGGCTGAAATCAGAGAAGTGAGAGGAATGACCCAGACAAGTAGCATACAATTCCTTCTGATCTGTTACACATTCAAGTTCTGAGATGATTGAGGTTTATTTTAAGGACTTTAGTCAGGAATATTTCACAGAAGAGAGGGTCTCTTTGCTTGCCACAGAGACTTCTAACATTAGTCTAAAAATTAAATTAAAGCTTTCAATCCATAAATAGTGACTGAAGGCTGAAAGGCAGAATCCACAGAGAGCTCACTCAGTGGCATGATGAGGCAACATCAAAACCTTTTGTCTTTTAGAATGCTAGAACACACTTGGTATCTAAATTCCACGATGCGGGGTAGCAAAGAGTGGTGGTGGTAGCAGCTGATGGTCTGACGGTTCATTGGACAGCTTGAAGCTGTGTTCTTACTGAACAGTCTGTTATGACTGCATTTTAGTTGAGGGGGGAGAGTCTGTGTTCTCTTCCCTGTGAGCTATTTTTCCTTTATTTGAGCCAGAATTTACCACTCTTTGAGTCTTTCTTCTGAGTCCCACTGGAATATATTCATGGGCTGGGAGAAGAATTTTGGATTGGAGACTCTCCAGGTAAAAGGGAGAATAAAAATTTTGCCCTTGAATATTTAACTTGGTCCTTCAAGAAATTCTTTCTGTCCCTGTACATCCTGAGTAAGATAACTCAAGATGATCTGGAGTGACACAGGATTGCTTCTGGGGGAAAGAATTTTTTTGTAGAAGACCCTTAAGCATACCTATGTATTCCAAATACATTGCTCAAAATAGCCTTATGCTGTAGTATTATCTGCAGGATACTTACAGTGGTGTCCTCAGAACTTTCTCTTTGAGAGAGTCAACCGATATTTATTGAGTACCTACTATGTGCTGGGCTCCATGCTCAGTATTGAGGATATTACTGCAACAAAGGAACTCTCAGTCTCGGGTATGGAGCAGACATCTAAGTTTCTCCACTGAGCACCCAAAGTGTGTTTGTTGGAGTAGAACGTTTCATGTGTTTAAATCCAAATTGTCACATATACTTAGATTATGAGATTTTCCTTTTGAAGGAGCAGGCAGGTCATATTAAATAGAATGACGGAACAATTAGCTGTTTTATTCTTCTTATTCCCGTGTTAGGTATAATTCATGTTAGTATCCCTAGCACCTAGGGCTTTCCTTTCTTATTTTGTAGCCATTTTATTTTTGGTTAGTAAAAATGTGGGGTCAAGGGGGTATTACCCTAATCTACAATGCCAGAGTGGTCAGGTGAACTACAGAGTCATCATGTTACAGCACATTTTTTGCGTTAAAGAGCATTTTAATTTATGCCTACACAAAATCAATCAGTTGAGTGGTGTCAGGAAAACCCATTATTTAGCAGAACATTGAAAACTGTAAGACTGAGAAATTCTTTGATTGGCTACCGATAGGTTCTAATGGTGTCACGTGAATAAGGCTTGTAAGTGTTTCAATGGAAGTTAATTAATGTTGGCAGTGCAGAAATTTGGAAGTCAAATTCTGCCTTGAAGAAATGAAAGATGATTCTGAGTTTCTACAACACAGGCACTTGTGGAACCAGACTGAACCCCTGTCACTTCTGGAGTTTGAGTATTAAAGAGTTATTTCATCTGAGTGGAAGAGCTGGGTTTAAGAAGAGGAAGGAGTGATGATCCCTTTTGTGTCAACATGCCTTTCTCCCCTGTCTTTCTCTTTCAGGCTTCCCGGAGGATGCTGGATGATGAAATGACAGTCAGCCTTTCCCTGCCAAGCGAGTCCAGTATGTTCAACAATAACCGCTCCTCATCGCCAAGCGAGCAGGAGTCCAACTCCACTTATGATCGCATCTTTCCCCTCCGCCCTGACTACCAGGAGCCGTCCAGGCTGATACGGAAACTCCCAGAATTTGCTCCAGGGGAGGAAGAATCAGGTGAGGATGAAACAGTGAGCAGAAAATTGAGGGACAAGATTTATGAAGGTGTGACACTATTGCTCCTACTCAACCAAGTCTAATTTTAGCCTAGAGAAGTCCACCTTCTCCTGGGAAGTCCACTCTTTCTTTCTAGATTTGGTCTACTGCTGCTCCTAATTGAATCTGGACATCTCTCCTTTTCTACTGCACGTAGCAGATGTTTGGAGGGACCCACATGTCAGAAGAAGATTAATAAATAAAATACGTTACTAAGGTGTTAACACCAGAAGAACCTAAACAGTCCAACTAGTCCAACCTTCTCATTTTTCATAGGAGGAAAGTGAGAAGGCCCAGATAAGGTACTCACCCAACATCAAACACCAATAGGGGTAAATTCAGGACTAGAATTTCACTTGGAGAAAAAACAATGAAGCTAAAGAGATCCTAGAATTCCCAGGTTTTAGTCACCTAGATAATTGAGTTACTTAACTTTTGTTCATTTCTCTTTGGTGAAAATTTACTTGACTAATACAAGATTTTATTACGAGAGCAAATATTTCTTGTCTTTTCTCAATAAAGTGTTGTTTTGGTAAAACAGTGCCAATTGATTCACATTCCAGTGTCTTTTAAAAAGGGCTGCAGAGTGACATCAGAGGGGATGCTGGGGTCATTGCTGAGGCTCAGAGCAGCTTTTCTGTCCATAATGTCAGCATCTGAGGAATGACCCCAGTCAGTGGAAGAGGACTGATGGTGTTCAGGGGAGAGCTGATTGGAGAAGTAGCTGGACTAACCATGAGAGCAGAGGCTTTTCAAGGGAGTCCTTCCAAAGGAAGAAAGGAAACTAATGTGTATTTACCACTCAGTGGAAAGCAAACATTGAAGGAGCATATTGAACTACGGGAATTTTACAGAGACAGCAAGAATAGGGATGTAATTTATTTCCTAGGCCGAACCAAAGTGATCTACCTACTTTCTGAAGTCTAAAAATCCCCCGTCATGTTTTAATATTTTTTAAAGTTAGGATATGTCTTAAGCTAGATCATATACATTTAATCACAGTTTTTAATCCCTGAAATGGGTTACTAAAATCAGCGATTATATCTTAAAATTAAGGAAATATGCCATTAAATCCTAAAACTTTAATACTCCTACCCTAACTAGTATAGTGAGCCTTCCTGGCGCTTCACCACAATTCCACAAGATTAACCAAGGAGGTTATTTTTTATTTTTATTTTTTTTAAAGAAGATGTTGGGGTAGGAGTTTATTAATTAATTTATTTATTTTTGCTGTGTTGTGTCTTCGTTTCTGTGCGAGGGCTTTCTCTAGTTGTGGCAAGCGGGGGCCACTCTTCATCGCGGTGCGTGGGCCTGTCACTATCGCGGCGTCTCTTGTTTTGGAGCATGGGCTTCAGACGTGCAGGCTCAGTAGTTGTGGCTCATGGGCCCAGTTGCTCCGCGGCATGTGGGATCTTCCTGGACCGGGGCATGAACCCGTGTCCCCTGCATCGGCAGGCAGATTCTCAACCACTGTGCCACCAGGGAAGCCCCAAGGAGGTTATTAATGATCACGTAGTTATGAGGAGAAGATAAGAGATAAAATGGTGCCTACATTCTGGAGGCCCCAAGAAAGAATCTCCAGAGGAATCATTCTCCAAGTAAGAATGTCATGGTGTAGGTTAGGCTGTCTTGGGGGCATGTTTTAGCTCTCCTCTCAGATTTCCTTTCTTGAAGATCTCTCCAAAGAGGCCCCTTGGAATGAGACTCATTGTCCTTGTCTTCACAGGCTGCAGTGGCATTGTGAAGCCAGTCCAGTCCAGTGGGCCTGAGGGTGTGCCCCACTATGCAGAGGCTGACATTGTGAACCTCCAGGGGGTGACTGGAGGCAACACCTACTCCGTGCCTGCCATTACCATGGACCTGCTCTCGGGGAAAGATGTGGCTGTGGAAGAGTTCCCCAGGAAACTCTTAACTTTCAAGGAGAAGCTGGGAGAAGGCCAGTTTGGGGAGGTGAGCTGATTCTTTGAGTGGGGCCTCCAGTCCTTGGTAGTTCAAAGGAAGTGGTTGAATAAAAATGGTCAGTAGAGCAAACTGTCCCATCCAAAGTGGATTCACACCAAATGTCTCCTCCACTTGTCTCTCCTTGCATTGTTCTCTAGAAGACTAGTATTGGTCAGCCTCATCTTTGTCAAACAGCTGTGGAAATCCTGGGAATTCTGATTTCTATATAAGAGTTTTTAAAGCAGGAAAGTCACTAGACTTAGATATTCTGAAAAACATTCAATATTTTCCAAAATTTTTACAACAGGTTACAAAGGGTGGGGACCCATAAGATGTGATCATCTTTTATAAACTGTCCAAGAACATCCTGCTATTGGATAGCCACTTTGTTTTTTCCCTTTTAATTGGAGTTACATGTAAAATGGTCAAAAACAACCTCACCCCTGCCTTTGGTCCCAGAACCAGCCACTAGGGAATGAATCACTAACCAAGATAAGGAGGAACACACTTCTCAATTGCCCTCAGAGTGATGCATGTAATATTTGACTTTTCACTCTTACATCAGTTACATGAGCCTTCTGAGAATTCAAAGCAATGATTTAAGTGGCAACAGAAGGTCTTCAACACCACCATCTAAATTCCAAATGTAATTTGGTTTCATAAGAATATGTTATTGGTTTCCAGCATGGGTGGCATGCTTTAACCTTGCGTAGGTTTGGTGGTGGTGGAGGTAGAAGGGTCCACGGCATCTGTTTGTGGTGTTATATACACTCATTCTGTCTCCTGGGTTGAAAACACAGGCTTGTTATACAGTTACTAATGCCTAGAGGTTCCTGATGATGCTAATCCCATACTAAGGGCTTAGAGAAGAAATTGCCTAATGTTTTGCACGATCCCGTAACTAAACTTCCTTGAATCAAAGTTCAAGTATTTATACCGAATGACATTTTATAGTGGGCTATGCTGTAATAAAATACCATGTTATAGATTCATTCACATATTTAATGTTCCAATCAATGTATTTCTTTTATAAAGCAGTAACATATCACATTAGCTGGGTACCTTACCATTTTCTTAAGTCAGTTATTTGAGTCAAAGATGTGTTGTACGTATCTTCTTACTGGTCTTTTTGATTATTTTGCCTGAGTTGTAAGAGTTAGTTTATCTCCAGGAAATGCCCAGCAAGAGTACTGAGACATCTTCAGGAGAAATGATGATGCTGAGACTAGATGACTTTTGTCTAGGTTCATCTCTGTGAAGTGGAGGGAATGGAAAAATTCAAAGACAAAGATTTTGCCCTAGATGTCAGTGCTAACCAGCCTGTCCTGGTGGCCGTGAAAATGCTCCGAGCAGATGCCAACAAGAATGCCAGGTCTGTGGTCTGCATTTTAAATTTTCCTTTATGTGTTTCATCTTCAGGATCAGGAACCCTCCTGGAAACTTCTGAGCAATTTGTTTCTTTTGAGATGGGAAGGTCTGTGAGCTACCTCACATTTCCATTGTTGTGCTTTATTTTTCTGATGGGTCAGTAGTCCTCAGCTTCATTCTCATCTCTCTCAAAAACAAATGTACATTTTCTGTTGGATATGCTACACATTTACTTCCTAACCCCCTTTGCACAGCACTGTACACCCCAACATACACTAAAGACTGAATACGTACCTCTTCAATCATTATACACAGATGCACACCTGAATGTCATTACCTCCCCTTGCAGACTTTTCACAATCACACAAATCTTTCTTGCTAAGTTTCTCCCATTCTCCTTTTCCCCCTACATCTCTATTTACTTTCTCATCCCCTTTTTTCTCTTTTATGCTCCTTTTCTTCTATGTCCAGCAACCCCCCAAATGAGAAGCTACCTCTACTTGGAAAAGTATCCATGGACCTCAAAGCAAAAGGATCCACAGTCCTTTAGCAGTTTTCCAAACTGGCTAATAATCTCTTGGATCCTTTACTACATAAATTGCAGTTTCCAGCCACACTCCGTTGTCTGACAGCCTTTCCATTACAGTAATGGTGAGTTAATCCTCACCCAGAGAGGCATGCTGGTTGAAAGCTGGTTGTATGTGTCTCAGAGAAATCTTCACATCTGGGTAACATATGTATTTCCCCATTTGTGTTGGCTTGATGTGTCTCACTGATATTCAAATTTATAGAAAGTTTATGATCCCTATTCCTTAAATTATCATAAATTCCAAGAATGGTGTTAGGGTTTTATTAAAAGTCTTGCAATTGATAGGATATAGCATGAAGAAGAAAGAAAGGCAAGGGAACAGAACTGTGGAGGTTTTGGAATTTTAACTGCGAGAATTTCAATCTTAAGGATACTAGTATGAGTGAAAAGGGACATCCTCTGGGTCCCATAGAGAGATAGAATATTCCTGATATTAATCTTAGCATGTGATTGGAGAAGGTGGCAAGATGAAAGAAAAAAACTATGGGATGTAACAAAGCCTTTGCCCATTGTTTATTTTGGTGACGTTGGGTGTCCCACCTGTGCCCACTCCAATTTAGCAATGATGGATGGCTTAGGCTCTGAGCTCTCCCAAGCCATGGACCCCCTGCCAGGTTTGAGATTGAAGGGGCAATGAAAGAGGAGAGGTGTTGTGTCAGGACCACACTGATTTCAAGGAGTTTATATTGACATAGTATGACTTCCAGTCCAGGATTCCTAGGAAACTCACAGGAGACTTATAACAGGTCTGCTTCAATAGTTTTGAGAATGTGGGCTAGTGGCCTCAGTAGCCTAAATATTGCTACTTGGAAGGTTATAGCCCACTTTGTGACTCAAGGGTGGTTGTCACCATCTATTCAAAAAGTTATTAGTTTCGGCCAAGTGAGTACCTCTTTTGAAATGATGCTGCATTACCACCGTGAACTTTAAATAGCTGTTTTGAACAGGCTACTAAATATGTGTTGTGACTGACTGCTGGTGCACCCTGCATTAAAAGAAACCAGTATGAGAAAATAAAAAAATTATCAGATTAAACCAGAGGGTGGTTATTCACTTTATAAAAAGTGCCTTCACTTTACTTATAGAGTGACTCCACGGCTTTTTGTTTGTTTTTCTTTTTTGGGGGTTGCTGCATTGGGTCTTTGTTGCTGCATGTGGGCTTTCTCTAGTTGCGGCGAGCAGGGTCTACTCTTCGCTGCAGTGAGTGCGCTTTTTGTTGTGCTGGCTTCTCTTGTTGTGGAGCATGGGCTCTAGAGCGCAGGCTTCAGTAGTTGTGTCACACAGGCTCAGTAGTTGTGACTTGTGAGCTCTAGAACCCAGGCTTCAGTAGTTGTGGCTCACAGGCTTAGTTGCTCCACAGCATGCGGGATCTTCCCAGACCAGGGTTCGAACCCGTGTCCTCTGCGTTCGCAGGCAGATTCTTAACCACTGCTCCACCAGGGAAGTCCCTCCATGGCTTTTAAAAAAGGTAAAGACCCCAGTGCAGTTAAGATATGACTTTCAGTTGAAGGTTTTATTTTTAAGACTAGTTTTTAGCAACATATATTTGATTTAGCAAATATTAATCACTATCTATGTGGCAGGCCTTCTGTTGGATAATAGGGATGCAAATGTGAATGTCATGGTCCATGTTTCCCCCACCAAATTATAGTTGAATAAGGGTGCATCGCATTCCAGGATGAGTAGAATGAGACAGTTTCCAGGTACCAAGTTCTCTGTTCTCTCAAAGGTTATCCAAATGGAAACAAGACTCAGTATAATGGTTAGGACTAGACTTTGCTGTGTCTTCTTTCCCCTCTTGATTCTAACTCTGGCAACCTCTGGGTTTATCTATGTCTCTGTCCTCCAAAGGAATGATTTTCTTAAGGAGATAAAGATCATGTCCCGGCTCAAGGACCCAAACATCATCCGTCTCTTAGCTGTGTGTATCACTGATGATCCTCTCTGCATGATCACTGAGTACATGGAGAATGGAGATCTCAATCAGTTCCTTTCCCGCCATGAACCCCCCAGTTCTTCCTTCAGCAACGTACCCACTGTCAGGTAAATACGCCGGGTCTTCTGTCTCTTCTCTGTGTTCATGAGACTAATCTGGGATCTGAAGTGGGGAGCAGTGAGCCTTAAACTTCATCATTGTTCTGGAATGGTTGGGGAGGTTAGTATGCAGGGAATAATAAAGCAGCTGCCCTTTAGGGGAAAGCAAAGAGATTCATAAAGAATAGAGAAGGGATATTGAGGTTGGAACCCTAGTTTGTTGGTACCAACTATAGGGTGTGTACCTTTCACAGCTTCCTCTTTCCAGAGGCTACTTTCTCTCTTCCTTTATATTTCCTCAGTTATGTCAACCTGAAGTTTATGGCTACCCAGATTGCATCTGGCATGAAGTACCTTTCCTCACTTAATTTTGTTCATCGAGATCTGGCCACACGAAACTGCTTAGTGGGTAAGAACTATACCATCAAGATAGCTGACTTTGGAATGAGCAGAAACCTGTACAGTGGTGACTACTACCGAATCCAGGGCCGGGCAGTGCTCCCGATCCGCTGGATGTCTTGGGAGAGCATCTTGCTGGTGAGTTTCCTGTGTTTTTGAGCTCTGCCCTAGCAACTGGCATATAGGTAGATGCAGATGGCATGTAGGGGTGCACCTGAGACAGCAGGAGGCAGACAATAAATAGACTTTGATATTTTCTCTGACTTGAGATGATTTACTTTGTGTACTAATTATTATTTTTAACACTTGCCTGTTTCTGCTGATAAAATATAACATGCTTACTGTAGAAAGTTTGGAGGAAAAGGTTAAAAATATACCCATAATGAGAAGAGATTCAGTACCATTTTTTTAATCTCTACCCTTTCCACCTACTGACTGATCTTAATTAATTTAGAGTATTAAAATCTTGTCAGTTAAATAACTGTTATCCACACAAAATATTTTTCTTCTGTATTAATTTCATAACCATATTTCTAATTAATTATTTAGATTGATCTCTATATTTGTATTTTAATGATTTTCACCATTTACTTTTTAAGGTCCTCATTCTTTGCTTTATAATTTTTATCCAGCTTTTGATATTCTGGACCACAGGTGAATAAGTTTTTTCCAAATACCTCTTAGAAATATATCTTCTGACCATGCATATTTGCGACAATTTACTGTTGATTTTATACCATTTAGCTGACTTATAGAATTATTAGACTTTAAACTTTTACTTCCTACAATGCTGTGTATGTGTAATTTTGTCTTTTGTCATTTAATATTACAGAGAAAAGCCTGATAGCAATCTAGTTTTGTTAATTTATTATTAATCTGTTTGTTTCTTGTTCATATCTTATAGGGTTCATAATTAATGTTGAAATAAGAAATGTATAGTTATCCCCTTCCTCTCACCAAGATGACCACTATTAATATTAATATTTTAGTGTATTTCCTTTGAGGATTTTTTCTATACATGTATTTCTCTGAATATATGTATTATATATATAATTATTTTACGCATTGGGATGATACTATGCACATACAATTCTCTCTCACTGGCAGTAAATATTCTTCAAAAACATGATTTTAATTGCTGCATAATATTCTATTGTGTGGATATATCCTATAATTTAATTATGTCACTATAATTTGATATTTAAGTACTTTCCAATTTCCTTTGATTATAAATGATGCTGTGATATATACCATTTTATGTAAATCCTTATAAAGATCTTTATCATCTATATAGATGAATCACATATTTTACTCATTTCTAATGTGATTATTAAGCTTTATTCCCTTTAAAGGTATTGTGTGGTGTTGTAAAGGATTATTAGACCAAGATTCAGAGGGTTTTGGTCCAAATCTCAGTTTTTCCATTATTAATGGTCTTGTTAACCAGGAAATTTTAGTAAACCTCTCGTCTCAGTTTTCTGATCTGAAAAATAAGGATAAATAATATCATCTATGTCAGCACTGTATTTATTGAATAGAACATATGCAAGTATTTAATACATGCTGATTGCATCTGAATCTCATTGCTGTCACTCGTTAGTCTATCCTTCAAGACTGTGACGATTAACGAACGAGTTAAACAAGTACTCCGGGCACTTACACTAGATTTCCGTATCTCTCACATAGAAACAATTGCTTCCCATTCTAATTTTGCTTTTCCCCTGGGCATTTCTCCAAGGCTACCCTAGATCCTAGAGTTTGACCTTCTAACATGCACTGGGAGAGTCAGATAGCTTACGGCTGCGTCCTTTTCAGCCCTTGGATCTCATCTCTAAGAGAAGTAGACCTCAGCAGAAATCCTGAGGGTGAGAAAAGGGCCTGTAGCTTGGCATTGAAACAACTTCCTATTGTTGTTTCCAGATCGCCCATGAGTATATTGGCAGTCCCAGTATTCCTTGCCCTGGGTTGTAAAAGTGGCAAAACTCCAGATTATGAAAACCTAATCAGCTCTTGTTGTGCACAGATTATTCTTTTTCTTATTTAAACAGGGCAAATTCACCACAGCAAGTGATGTGTGGGCCTTCGGGGTGACTCTGTGGGAGACCTTCACCTTTTGCCAGGAACAGCCCTATTCCCAGCTGTCAGATGAACAGGTCATCGAGAATACTGGAGAGTTCTTCCGAGACCAAGGGAGGCAGGTGAGAACTGTTGGGGGTGGAGAGATGTGGCCTTGGGTGCTCTTGAAGGAGAGAGAAAGAAAAGTTCTGACTTAACAGGATAGGTCTGAGCTGGAAAATGGGCTACCTGGATTATTGTTGTTTGTCTCTAATTATCCAGCTAATGTAAAAGACCAAGAGCTTTTGTCACTAATTATCCAGGTGATGTGAGAGACCAAGGTCCTCCCTAGGCATCCATACACTCTGCTTTATCCATGTACCAACCTGTTGGTCATTGGAGAACATGAGGGGTCCCCTCAGGCTGCTCCCCAACTCAAAGATACCAGAAAATAAAATCCTATCTCTCATGTTTGATCTATTTCCTGGTCTAGGCTCTATGGTTTGTCTTCCTGGTTGAGAAACATAGAAACAAAAACGTAAGCTTAAAAGTGAATAAGGGATTTATTAGCATTCGTTAAAAACTTGGTTTGGACTATCTAGAAATGTTTCTCGACTTACATGTCCAGAGACCTTCAGGTACATCCTGGCCTTGCTGTTCTTGGAAGGCACCTCTGAGCCCAGGTGCTGTGGCATTTCAGGACTCAGAAAAGCTGGGCTTCTTAGCTTACAAGGGCCCCAATTCCTAGTTAAGATACTACAAGATTCCTTGGATGACTCAGTGTTTAAAGTTCCTATGAGACGTGGGATTGAAAGCTCGTTGGTGGTGGGAGCACTGAGCCCCCAGAGTGGCCTGGCTACAGCACACACTTGGAGTGTGGCATCTCAGGCAGGAAGATGATAACAGTTGAGGAGAGGGAGAAGGCTCTTGCAGAAGATTAAAAGTAGATCCTCTGTGGCTTAAATGGATCAAAGCAAGCAAAAGATAAGGGAATGACTAGAGATTGTACAATATGTAGCTTAAAAATAGGAAGGAGGGGTCCTAGAATTTTATCTTGATACTCTGCAGATATTTTGGTAGCAGGAGATCTAAATTATCTATCTCAGTTATGAGGTAATTGCCTTCTTACCTTGGCAAAGGGCAGATTTACTCCGGTGTGCATGAGATAAGAGAGTAGAAAAAGGAAAAATGTTTTTTCTCCTGGACTAGTAGCACATCGTGGCCACCTGGTTGACCTACTAGATTCTTGTGGCCAATTAAAGGTGGTGCATTCAATTAGAAAGTGTAATTTTATTATCATAATGATTCTAACTTGAGTACATCCTAGAATTATAGGCAAAGGGAGGAATATTTTAAACCTTTCAGTTTCCCTCATCTTATTATTCAGTGATTGAAATCCCACATAGAAAAAACAAATTTTACACGAGGGAAAATTGAACTATCAAACATTCAGGCAAGAAAGGCATGCTTCTCCTCCCCCCACTTTATGTCCACTGTCTGCTTTGCATTTGAATAATAAAGTCAAATATTTGACTGAAGCCAAGACCAAAGCCAAATATTACCATTATACGCTGAGTAAGCTTCTCATCTATAAGTTTAAATTTTTGATAACAGTTTATTTAATTTAACATATGAACTTACTAAACATACTTTATTAAATTTGCATTTTATTACAATCTACAAAATTTAGTTACTTTAAATTTTATTAAAATTTCAGTATTCAAATTTTAAAAGTTTGACATTAGAATTAAGGACAGTAATTTCTCAACACTGTCAGCTGCTAGATGGATTTTATGGTCTCTAGACTACACATGTGTGATCTAATTTGTTTTCAAATGGCACAATGTCACCAACTTGTTGAACATAGCAGATATAATGCAGAAGAAAACTTTTCAGTAGCACAAATTCTAGAAAGAATCTTATACTTAGGGCTCACAGCTTAAGCAAATCTTAAATCTTTTGTATTCAATTGGAAGTCTATAACAATAATTTCAATAATTTAAAAATGTATTTGACATTTTTGTTTTCAATTTATTTTTACAAAATGTAAAGAATTCTCAGATAGCACTTTTCTTAAAAGCTCATGGTCTAAATGGAATTAAATAATTAAAAATTGGGACTTCCCTGGTGGTGCAATGGTTAAGAATCTGCCTGCCAGTACAGGGGACACAAGTTCATGCTCTGGTCTGGGAAGATCCCACATGCCACGGAGCAACTAAGCCCGTGCACCACAACTACTGAGCCTGTGCTCTAGAGCCCGCGAGCTACAACTACTGAAGCCCGCACACCTAGAGCCCATGCTCCGCAACAAGAGAAGCCACCACAATGAGAAGCCCATGCACCACAATGAAAAGTAGACCCCATTTGCCACTAGAGAAAAGCCCATGCACAGCAACGAAGACCCAATGCAGCCAAAAATAAATGAATGAATGACTGGATAAATAAATAAAGTTTAAATTTAAAAAAATGAATGCTCAAAACCATCATAAGATATCATCTCACAACTTTAGAGTGGCTGTTATCAAAAAGACAAGAAACAACAAGTGCTAGTGAGGATGTGGAGAAAAGGGAACCCTCGTGCACTTTTGGTGGGAATGTAAATTGGTACAGCCTCTGTGGAAAACAGTGTGGAGGTTCCAAAAAAAATTAAAGATAGAGCTACGTTATGATCCTATGATGCATGACATAAGCTGGTGTTGGTGTGGGAGAAGGCAAGATGGAAATAGTTAATGATTTACCAGCTGCAAATGTTGGACCCATATTTCAAAGAGCTTGAGAAATTTAGGTTTGCTTCGGGAATATGTCAATATACCAAGGTGTTAAAAAACATAGGTAAGGAAATGACAGCAATAGATTACAGGCAAGCAGGAGATGACCTGGAGTCAATAGAGTGGCATCTTGCTGGTGGAAGCAGTCAGTAACTGGTACTTTGGGAGTAGAGCCAAATACAACTCTAGGCTGGAATTCAGGGCAGGGCTGTAGAGGGGGTAAATGTACAAATATTGGTGAATAATGTAAAGAAGAAATCCAATCTTCTCTCCCTGGGCCAGTACAGGAGAGAGGGAGCACAGAGAAGGTTATGGTTAGGAGCTACATGGATATATCCCACATCTCAGTGACTAGGATTTTATTCCAATAAAGGAGCTGAGGTAACTAATATACTTTCTGCCCTTGCCGTGATTGGCTCAATCAGAATAAACCTCACTGTGGCTAGGTTATAAATAGAGGATTTGGTGTTCTAATCACTTGCTTTCCAGTCTAAGATGTCTTCTTGCTTCAGTTTCGTCTTTTGCATGATGGTAGGGACCACAGGATGGCCCATCAGGAAATTCTGCTCCAGAGAACTGGAAAAGACAAAAGGAATGGAAAAGGGACTGATGGGATTTAGAATTCTCCTGAATAAGAAGAATAGACACCCCATTCATTTCACTTTCCAAGTCCAAGAAAATGGGGAGTGGGCAAATCATACTATGATGCAACTGCTCTTCCTTTCTCTGCGCTCTTCTTAATATTCTCATTTTTTGTTCATTTTTCTTTCCAAAGACTTACCTCCCCCAGCCTGCCATTTGCCCTGACTCTGTGTATAAGCTGATGCTCAGCTGCTGGAGAAGAGACACCAAGCACCGTCCCTCATTCCAGGAAATCCACCTTCTGCTTCTTCAGCAAGGGGACGAGTGATGCTGTCAATGCCTGGCAACAGGTCCTCCTCACAAGACCTACCACTCACCCACGCCTAAGCCACTCCATTTGGACATTGAATGGACCTGAGAGACAGAGGCTTGTTTGCCTTTATCTCTTTCTGTCCCTCGTCTCCCTCCACTCCACTCCCCCACTCTCTACCCCGACACATATATACTTTTTTTACATTAAAGAACTAAAAAGAAAAAAAAAAGCCTAGGACAGAATAGGGCAGATAAAATCTAGTAAAGAATCTTACTTGATATACTGAAAAAGTTGGATAACAAAGGCTAGATAATTGACATAATTTATAAAGGTTAAATATGCTTGTGTTTATGAATGTGCAGATTCTACAATATGTTTTCCATGTCATCTTTTAAAAAATGGTTTCAGAAAGAAAAACTTGAAGAATAGTAATGTCTTAGGAAACATGAGATTAGACTTAGGGAAAATACTTGGTAAGTGTGGAGAATCTGATGAAATGGTATTCAGTAACTAGTCACCAATGGTTTAATTTCCTAATTTGGCCTGTAGACATGTCCTGAACTCTGCATTTTCCTCTCCTGGCAAAGTGGATGTTAACATGCTTGAAAAAACCCAGCTTCTTTGAATGGGTGTTTTGTTTCTTCATGGGCAGGGATCAGGGTTGAGATCTATATGCATAGGAAATACAGAGGATGTACATAGGAAAGAATATCTACTTCAATGAACAGGAATCGTCATTTGCAAAAAAAAAAAAAAAAAAGCTTCGTGCATGGAAGTATTCTTGAATAGAGAATGGACACAGGAAAAGAGACCTGTGGAGGACAGGTAACAGATGTGATATCCATTTCTGCAGAGGGTCCTCCTCTTGTCTTGTTCAGACATTTTCAGGTGTGTGTTTTAGTGAGACCCTGATTTTGAGTCAGTACAAACTGTTGTTTTTTGATATCTTGATCCTAGGCCTTTTGGTTCATCTTCTCCAAATCTCCCAACTCTTGTAATGGATGAATACCCAATGGAACCCAAGGGCTGGTGATTGAATTTCTCAGGCATAAATCTGAAGGTCATGTACAATAGGGAATAGATATGTTCTGAGCGTTCCCAAAGGGTTGACTGAGGACCAATGAGGGAAAGTTACAGGGAGATTGGTTTCCACTCCTTATTAGGGAAAACATAACCAGAGGTAGAACATGCAAGGATGAATGGGCTGCCTCCAGAGATGGGGAGTCCTTTGTCACTGTCCTTTTGTCAAGAGGGTTTCAAACATAAGTGGTTGTGGGAGATGATGTTTAATGTCCTTTTAACCCTAGGAGTCCCTTGAGAGGAGCAGGTTGAGCATGGAGGAGTCATTCGCTGCTGCTGCTTGGTGTTCACACTCTTGCCTTGGAGATGGTATGACCAGCAGAAAAAGAAAGTTTGAGTCTCTGGCTTCAGAATCCATGGATACTGATAACACTGTCAAACAAGAGTCCCCTCAGAACAGATTCTGAGCTTTCACAATCCACAGATCCTCAGATTCAGTAGGAAACAGGGAAAGAGAACCCTCAATTCCCTCTGAGGAGAAACAAGAAAAGATCACAATATAAGCTTCCCAAACTTAGAAGAAATAGACTTGACCCCTTGGGTCTGCTTCTGTTGCGGTCTGCTTCTGTTGCCTTCACCCAGCCCACCTTCTACACAGTCTCTCAGGAACTTGAGTGTTTTCCCCCGTCCAGCCTTCAGTGTTGCTCCAGGCCACAGCAGAAGCATAAATCCCCCAATCCTCAAGGTTCATTTTGCAGGTCATCTTCCTTCCCCTAGAAAATACCCTTTCCCCATGGTTGTCTTGTGAGTCTGGTCTTCAGTGTCTCCCAGGACTAACTTTGGAGAGAACATCAGTTTGGGAGCTTTGACCCTATTTCTGCCTTAAGCCAAGTGTATCATCTTGGACAAGTCACTTTGCTTCTCTGGACTTTTGTTTCTTTATTGGAACAAGTTAGATGAGATGGTCTTGAAGTCTCTTCCAGTTCTGATATGTTCAGTGCTCATCAGATAACTGGATCTACAATTGATGCAGACTCAGTTATCTGATCATCTCCTGCTCTGAAGATCGTGGTCAGCAAAAGAGATCATGTAGGGAAGCCAATATAATAGTGGTAATAGTAACACCTGTCATTTGTTCAGTGCTTTAAAGTTTACCATGTAGTGTACCACATACATTATCTCATTTGATATATGCAGGGCCAGACATGTTCTTTTATACTTGGGACCTGCCATACTCTGTACCTTCCCATGATCAGTGTTAACTTCATGTATTATTCAGAGTTCTCCAGAGGAATAGAACTAACAGACTATATATGTATATGGAATTGGGGGATTGGCTTACACAATTATGGAGGCTGAGAAGTCCCACAGTCTGACATCTGCAATCGGGAGATCCAGGAAAGCTGCTGGTGGTGTAGTTCTGAGAACCAGAAGGCCAATGGTATAAGTCCCAGTTGAGGGCAGGAGAAGACTGATGTGTCAGCTCAAGCAGTCCGGCAGAGAGGGCAAACTCCCCCTTACTTTTTTCTTCTATTCAGGGCTTCATTGGATTGGATGATGCCCACCCACATTGGAGAGGGCAATCTGCCTTAGTTCACCAATTCAAATGCTAGTCTCATCCAGAAACACCCAGAAATAATGTTTAATCTGAGTACCACATGTCCCAGTCAAGTTGACACGTTAATCATTCCATTTCAGTAGAATCATAGGGACTTGAAATCAGGGCCTGTAGCTTATTCTCCTTTATCCACATACTTCTGGCAGGAGTACATCCAGACCAGGCCATGACTTCCTATGTGGCAAGAGGGAAGACATAATTTTCCCTTCCTTCACCTAATATCTCTCCACTTACTTCTTTTTACAATTCTGCATCAATACACTGCATTTCATGATCCCATAAAAAATCATATTTAAAATGAACTTAGTATGTCTGGATTTTTCTGGCTTTGAGTCATAGAGGTAATCTATTTCAAGCAGCTGGCAAATGTGTATTGTCAGGTACAGTTATCTTTTTCTGAGATGAGGAAGGCACCATTTTCTGGCGCTAAGGCTTTTGTACTACAGATACAGTTTTAACTTCTCCCTTAGTCAGACCCATCGAGTTTAGCAGCACAAATCTGAGAGACCCAACAGGGTGCAATGGCAAAGGCTTAGTATGTAGACTTTAAAGGTAGCTGGAATCCAAATTAGAAGAATGAAGCTAGGAATTATGTAGAAAAGGAGATAGGAAAAGGGATGAGAAACTGTGGGGCCTTGTTACCTTTCTAGGAAGTTATCCTCTTCATGATATATGTGAAATATTTTATGTACAGATTGTGGTTTTGGGGTAGTCAGATTTAAATGTATACTTTTGCTGGTGGATGTGCTGATAGCTAAGTCCAAATCTTGATGTGCTGTCCAGACACATACGTGCTAAGAAAAGATCTGGAGTAGAAAGAGGCCCCCGAGGGGGAAATGTGGTTTTAATGCTATGGAAAGATCACTTGCAAATGTATAAGACTATATGACAAAGGGCATTGTATGGAAATGGACCAAAGGATGAATAAATGAACGTGCATGTGACTGGACGGGGCATGTGGGAGTTAGAAAGAAGGCTACATAATAAAGGATAATGGAGAGTGCATGAGAAGGATGGGGGAGGTCAGGGCAAGCAAGATAGACACAGAGGGTGCTGTTGAGAATCCATTCTGAAGCATGAAAGCAGATCTCTCTGAAGAGAGAGCCGAGAGAGGATAGAAAGTAAGTGTGTTGAAGATAAAAGATAGATGTATATGGAGAGAGAAGCAATTCTGGATGATAGAGATTATAAAAATATTTATTAAAAAAATGAAAAGTCAGGTGCAGAGTATGACATGGAAGGGAGCTTTTCAGAGATTTAAGAAAAGGGAAGCCCAGCATGAACATAAAAACACACAAGCAACCACCAGGGAATGACCTTTTCATCTCACAGGAAGTGGGAGAGGGAGGCAGTTTGAACACGTGTGTTCTAGACCACCTCAGGTACTGGGGTTTAATGGTGGTGAGAAGAAATCAACTCTTTGTCTGAACAGGACATGGCTTTCCCAGTGCTGCTTTGGAAATGAAGACCAAGAGATGGGGAATTTATGTTAGCTCATGAGGCTTTGTGTTCCCTTCTTTGCTTCTGTTAATGAAATCCATTTTAAATAATGCTCATCATTGTTGTGCCTAGAAAAGCCACAGGGAAACATTGGAACAACAGGCTTAAGTTAAACTAGACTAAATCTTGTTTGATATCTGCACAAAGAGGTACATGCCATGTTGGAACCATGTGTTTTTCTAGTCTCATCCAGACTTTCTACAAGAAAGCCATGATGTGGGGCTAAAGCATATGTTTTGAGTAAAGGAGAACTGAAGAAGGGGAAAGAGATGAAGATGTTCCAAGGAAATAGTCTAAAACAGAATAGCATCTGTTTTGCCCAAATATACCAAAAAAAATGGAGAAAATTACAGTTAAGTCTTAAATTACTCCCAGTATAGAGGTAGTAAGGCTTTGATCCTAAATTGAGTTTATAGACCAGGAATTTGCCATCTTAGTCTTTTCAGTAAGACCTCTGACCTCTGGCAGTGCATATGGTAGGTTTCTGGAAGACACAGATCCAGATCTATGCTGGAATTTCCTTCTGAATTAAAATTTAACATTTTTATAGAAACAGATGAATGTCTTTTCCACTTGGTAAATGTCTTGGAATGCTAAATTGAGATGGAAAGAGACTGGAATGGTTAATGTTTATTGGATTTCTGGCATTTTGAGTTCTCTGCTACAATTAGCTACACTGCTTGGCTGAGGCCATGGTGGGTAGTTTGTTTAGTTGCTGTATCCCTTCTTTTTTTTTCAACCTGTTATTTTGAAATGTTTTAAGACTCACAAGAAAATAGTATAGAGTGGCCTTTCCCTAACACCAGGCTTTCCCATTGATAACATCTTACATAACCATAGTCCAGTTTCAAAACCAGAAAATTGACACTGGTATAATACTATTAACTAAACTACAGATCTTACTCAGATTTCACCAGTTCTTCACATGTACACATTTCATTTCTGGATAGTTTTAACCCTTGCTGATTTGTAACCTGGTCTTCTTGGTTGCATCAGGAAAGACATTGTCTGGTTACAATTCTATAAAATCCTAAAGAGAATATAACAAATTAATCTGTTCCTTTATCAATAAGCAATATCCTACCTAGACTGTTTCCACATTTTCTGACTAGTTTGGCTGTTCAGCATCTGAAACAATCCAAGAACAGCTTAGAAAAATCAGGCAACACAAAGGACAGTAAGACCCACAGCTCACTAGCTAGGATAGAAGGAAATTAATTATAGGTGGTTTCTGCAGTTCCTACGAGTAGGATTTGTATGATGGCAAGGAGAGGACTTTAGAATAAATCAGTATTTTGGTCAAGAGCTAAGGTGGCACTTCATTAATGACACCAGGGAGAGCTTTTGGAAGGAATAGAGTACAATGGTAGAGACCCCTAGTGAGTAGCAAACCACTATTCTCAGAATAGTAGAGAAGTTTCATTTGCCTAAAAGACTATTCTCAAATGGAATAGCAACCACATTGGACCAAATTAAATGCAAATACAGCTGCAACCTACAGGTTGCAGCTGTAGCCCAGAGGTTTGGAGTGGATAGGGGAGTTGAAACTCTGGTTTTGTGGATTACAGCTTTGAGTTTTGTGATGGCATTTTTAAGCTGCCCTGTTTAAGGGTCACAAGATTATACGTGAGTTCAACTCTGTATACCCCATGTCCTGTAAAGTTCCTAACACATAATGAGCACACCACAAATATTTGCCGAATGTTGTTCTTTGAATGAATAAAAGGTAGAAGCAGAAACTTGTCATCCAGCATAACTAGGGTGAATTTAGAGAAAATTGCTTTGCTGTAATGTAGAGGGTTTATTTTCAAAGGAGGAAAGAGGAAAAAGTGCCCAGACTTGTACCTGTAAGTTACAGACTCCATTTCTAGGTTTACTGATGATGAAATTGATCTAGGAAATGTCTTATTCTTTGAGGTATTTAGACAGAAATGCAAGGTACTTCTCTACATGGCACCCCATCAAGAGCAGGGAGCGACCCTGGCCCCAAACCCAGCCCTTTTGGAACAAGATTTTTAGTTTCTCTTGCAAACACCTTGTCAATAACTTCACGGGCCTGCAAAGGAGAAAAGATGGGAGTCCCAAGCTAGCACATGCTTACGCACATTCACAATTGCTCTAAAGGAATTTGCAAAGAGACTCAAGGGAAAGCACAAAGGGATAAGGTAATCACTTGCAGTGAAAAACTGTTTTCTTGAAAAGAGGCTTGGAAATAATTGAAAGTTGAGTGGATTCCTACAAACGCACCAAGAGTTTGTAATCTAGCCTATTCATTTTATGTCCTTTACTATTCATGATATCCTATTCTTCTACCCCGTTGTCTGGTAACTTTTTCTGAGGATTGACTTTCTGAAGCAATGTGGTGCACTCTTCCTATGAGGAGGAAACATCTGGGCTTTATTCTGCAGGCTTTGGAGGATGATGTGTCTTGTCAAGGGGTAAATAGCAAACTGATTTAATTTTTGCTTAAAACTATCTTAGTCATTCCAAAATAGAATGCATAAAAATTCTCTGTATTAGAAAAAGAAATGAGATATACCAATTGTATATTGTCTTTTCTTTATTTATTCTCTGTAAGTCTGTCAGATGATAAATTGTAAATAACGATGATTAAAGAAATATGCTACTGACGGATCCTTTTTTCTGTGAAAATAGCACTGTTTCTGGGTTTTATTACCCTTAACTCCTTATTCCCTTACATCCTTTTTGGAGAAGTGATGGGGGGTGGGGACACAGTTGAGGGGTGTATGTGGTGTGGATGCCTGTTTGTTGAGGGTTATCCAACAGAGGGTTATTTACGTAGGCCTCGCATGTATTAGTTGATTATTTATTGGAAGAAAATCACCTTGGTCCCTGGCATATCCAAACATACTAGAGATTGGGATTTTATGTTTTCACATTGGTCCAGTTCTAGGGAATCTAGTCGAGAATTAGGGATACTTTATTATTGTTGTTACAAAGTTGTCTTGTATGATACACAGAAATCCCTTCTAAATCCAAATATTATCTATCTCAGACTGCTCACGCATACAAAAAGCAACAAAAAACTATGAACAACCAGAATACAGACTCAGTCTTCATAATAGAGAGTAGGATGGAACCACCCAAAACAACATATGTCTTACCTGGGCCCTGAAGAATACATTTATACTTTTAATAATCTGAGTAATATGAACTTATTTTTTTTCAGTGATAGCCATAGTAGGTAAGGGAATGGATATAAATTCCCAGAGAATAACCAGAGGGCTCATGAATGTACGCTCTGACCACCAGAGTGTCTGGTTTGATTCCAGAACTAAAGGCCAGGTGTTCAAGTATCTGTGTAGTGAGAGTGGGGTATTGGGGGTGAAGGAGAAAAAAAACAGGAACAGCAGAGATACTCAAAGAGGTACAATTCTATTCTCAACACCTATTGCCTAAGTTTAAAGGTAGACATGAGTGATACATTTGCGTCCATACGTGATAAGCCATAGATACATATTATGCATATATCTGAAAATATAATTTGTTACTGAGGATGGAGATTATGTCTGCTCTTTTACATTTTAACTAACAACTTGAAGGACACTACATTTTTCAAGTGCTAAGAACTAGAAAACTGATATATCTCCATTTATAATTTTATACTCATTTGCATTTGAAAAAGTAATATATACACTTATAACATCCTCTGGTCCTTGAGTCCTCCAGAGCAATAGCTTCTTATGTATAAGCAACATATGACCTTTTACCATCTAATGAAATGGGTAAAATCCCACTCTCAAAGTAGTTTTGCAGCAGGCTGGTTGTATAGTGATTTGAAGAAAAAAAGAGATGAACGATATCTACAAGAAAAATCACATGACCCTACTGGCAGCTGTTCTTTTGCCTCTGTTTGCAAACCAGAGGGAAGTTAGTTCTGGAGAGAATTATAAGGGCCCAGAACAGAGCTGTGTTATGGAGGCTAAAGATAACTTTACTCATCTTTATCTACCTAAGAGCTATTTCAGGCATGATAAAAGAAATCAGAGATCAGTTTCAGGGTTTAGGGTAAAGGCAGATTTATTATATGAAGTAGTGAATAGACAGTCAAAGGTAAAGCGGCTACATTTACTCTTCCAGTCATGGGGCCAAGGATTGGGATAAATGGGATCACTGTGTACCGTGTTTCCTTCTGATATTTCCAGGAAAATAGTCCATGAACAATACAAACTCAAGGTGACTAGTCTGAGATGATAAAAAATTACATTTACTTGTAAATAAAAATGCATTATGACTTATTGAGCAGTATCCTACATGTGATAAAATATTTTTAAAATACAAAATTAAATATCTGTCATCAACAGAGTTCTATTCTCCTTGTCTCTCTGGCACCTCTAGCAGTTCAGCCTGTCTTTCAAAGGTTGCAGAACCTTGAAAGTAGCGACTTTATTTGAAAGAAGGAAGAGGAGACCGAGGTTTCCTCACTTGGCTTGGATGGACATCATGATGGAAGGAGAGACTGCTGGTCTTGCTCTGAAGTCTTCAGGCCTTCACTTAAGTCACAGTCAGTCCTACACTGGTTGTCATCCTAAGACTGTGAAGATGCTGCATCTTCACCTTATTTGTAGGAATGAGTTTTTCATAGGTAGCCACACAACCCTTGTGTCCCCTCTCTTATTCGTTTTACAAGTCATCTCTGAGCTCTAGGACACTCTAAAAGGAGACTTTGGGTCTAGATTCTAAAGTTTGGGGTGTACCGTCAGGCCTTATAAGATGGCCGCTCTCTTGCTCTCTGTACAGCCCTGCCCTACCTGGCCCTGCCTCACCCTTACCTTATGCACATGACTGCCCCCTTCTCCTAAGCTGCAAGTTTAATTAGTAACTACCTCTATGATCAGCCCAACCCCCAGCTAACTATTGTTCTAGCCCGAGGACCAGGATGACTCCAGTATGTTTGATCATCAACAAGAAAATCTGGCCCTTGCAATGGTTGCTAACCCAAAGAACAAGACCTTCCAGCAGTCCCCCTGGCAACCAAGGAGCTCTTTTGATGTCAAATCCCCTATTACTCATAACCTTCTCCTCCACTGTGTAGCGAAGATTGCTGCCTTGTCCTGCCTGCTGTTGGCCATACACAGTGGGGTGTCACTCCAGGATCATTGCCTCTGACTTGTAAGGTTCCCTGTGCAATAAATCATTGATGTCTCTGTAGCTGACTTCCAGTTCTTTCTTTGGTCTAGCGACTGGGCAGTTGCAAGGATTGCAAGACTGCAGGGTGCAGCCTAACATGGGGTTAATTTTACCCCAGGACTTTGAGAAAATATTATTAAATTGTGGCCTCTTAGAATAGTTGAAAGTGGGATTAAGGATAGGAGCTGAGTTTCACCCAAATAATAAAGAAGAATTGATAATTTAGGAATCAAATTTTTAATAATCACATTTATTCTTTCAGTCTAATTTTATTGGTATAAGATTTATCTCATACTAAACTGATACCAAATTAATCAAAACCTCTAGGGTATTCAAAAGCCAATATAAATGATCTCAGTCATATCTTTCAGAGATCATTGCTGTTCATAAATAACTAAAACTTTGAAAGAGGCTGTGAAATGAAGTATGTTCCACAGAGTTTGATACATGATGCGCAGTATTCCTTAGTGTGGACCGGGACTGGTGATGGTCACATTGTTACCAGTCCACAATAGTCCAGAAACCTAAAGTAAGCTTTTTATAGCAGTTTGGCAGAGTATCATCTGTTGAAGCTAATAAAAAAAAAATTGGGGCTTGTATGCCTTTTGCGTTTTATTTCATTTTTCTAGTAATTTATTTTTATTGTATATTACAAAAGTACCCATCTGGCATGGCTTTGAAAAACAAAGCGGGTCTTTTACCACAAAGAGTTTGAAACACCATGAAATAGGAGGTTACAGTACACGACCCATTGCGTCCTACAGAGTTCTGAGATTCTCTGGTTCCATACCATATTCCAAGTTTTGAAAATTGGTACTTCATGCATGATTCTACGTAAAGTTCTTAATAAAACAAATGTTCATTTTCGCGAAGATGATTTTTTTTAGAGGAGGAGGAGTTCTGGGACCAGAAGCTGGGCTGTTAAGTGGCACAATGCCTGGATGGAAAACTAAGTAGACGATAGTCCCCAAACTTCAGGTCCTAGATTCAAACCTTTCCTCTAAAATAAGGAGCTCTGGTGCAAATATCCTGAGGTCTTCCTGCAGTGAAGCGCCAATCGGAGGCGCCAGGGTATCGACCCTGTGTATACCACGATGCCCGTACCCTATCGCTCTGCTGGGACCACAGCCCAAGCAAGACAAACGCCTTGAGCCACCAGGGCGCGCAGGGTCTGGGGCGGGACACCTGCTCCGCCGAGGGGCGGGGAGAGCCCGGATTGGCTTGGGCCTTGGGCGACCTGCGGCTCCGCCCCTCGGCCTATCTGAGCGGAAGGCGGGCTGCGATGGAGGAGGGTCCCAGCGCGAAGTAGATGACGCAAAAGGGAGGCGGGGCCCCGCCGGGCCCTGATTGAAGGGCTGGGGGCGCGGCCGGGGCGGGGATACGGGTCAAAGTATAATACTCGTGAGAAGCCTTACGCGGTACCTGCTTCAGGGTGCGTGGTGATAGGGTTCGCGACCATGCGGAAAGTGGTTTTGATCACCGGGGCGAGCAGGTGAGGGCTCCATCGCGATAATGGCGGCGGCGGGGCGGGGGTCCGAGGGAGCAGGAAGTACCGGGCCAGGAGGACCTGCCACCGACCGACCCCGGGAGCTCCCGTCGCTGACCCTGCCACGGTGGGGACTATGGCCGAGACCCTGGCCCGCTCTTCCCTGGGTCCCCCACTGCGCGAGGTACCGGACTTGTCGGCCCAGTGAGGGGCTCAGTAACTGGTGCTTTGAATTAAACATGACAGCGGAAAGAAAACTAGAGCGCCACTAAGAGATGAGTGTCTCAGTGACGATACTGTCTGTATCCAGGGAAAGGGCGCTTCCCACGCAGACCTCGCCTCCTTCCAGTCTTTGACTTTCTCATCACTGGTAACTTAATCGTGACCAGGTCGCCATATTTTGTACTCCAGCTGTTTTTTTCTGTCTTAGACTTATGGCCCTAGGTAAATTTCAGCGTCCGTGAGCGTTAGAACACTGGGGGAAAAATCTCATTCCATGTAACACCGTGCTAGACATCTAGTATATATACTCTTCAGAAACTCAGAGAAAAGCAACTTTTTCCTGTTAAGGCATGGAAGGAGTGCAAGTAACCATACTGCCAATGAGTAATTACCCCAGGGTTGGGCATTTGGATTCAGCCTCTTCTAGTGCCTGTTTTACGTCTCATTTGCTATTAAGTGAACAGTGTGTGGAGGATGAAAGTAACCAAACCATTTTTCTAATTGTTGCATTTAGAGTTTTGCGGGGATTAAGACTGAGGATATGTTAAATGTCATTTAAAATTAGTTCACTTTCAATTATCTGGCCATGTCCATGTTAACTAAGCCAAACCTGGCAGGTGTCTGTAATGGGCAGAATTTTAGCGTGCCCTTACCTGAGTAACTTTAACAACTGGTTCGGTGCTTCCTATATGGAAGTTGCGTAAATAAGTCAGACTTGATTTTGTGTGTTTGTTTCTTTTACAAATATTGTGATACGTGCAATTGTATATTTATAGTAAAGGCCTATTCTCAAGTGGGGATGAATAAACATAACTATATTTGATGCTCAGGTTACTGATGGTACTAGGCTCTTTGCCTGGAATCAGCTTAAGTCTTGGAAGAAAACCCATTTACCCAGGTTTTCATTGTTATCAGCCAACCTGGTCTGAATGCTGTCCCCATTATGTGGTTTCACAGTGCTCTTTCTGAAGGAGGTCATTTATCTTTGACACTTGTACTCATCCCTGCTTCTCTCTCCTGGTACCCATCTTATATGTCCCATTCCTGTCTTCTACTTAATCATGTTGAGTTCTTTCTCTTCCTGTTGGTTATTCAATCGTAGCAGTTGAGAGGGACTTGTATCTCCTGCCATGTTACTTATACCTTTCCTTGAAAGATTCATCCATTCCTTATCAGGAATTTCTGGTGCTCCTGATACTGGCCATGATACCAGTAGATAGTAGACCCCTTGCCCTCGAGGAACTTAGACAGCAGAGTAAAACATGCACACCGGAAAACACTAATAAGATGTTCTTTTCCACATTTGCTGGTGAGGTACTGAATCACTTTCATGAGTGTCATAATCAGTGTAAAATGAAAACCACTGGCAGGATAAACTCTGTCTTAAAAGAAATGCTAAAGGAGAACTCTGATTTGCAGTTGAGTTATTTGGGTCATCGAGCTTTTGCAGAATGAAAGAAACACAAATGGGACAGCGTCCTGAGCCAGTGACTATTAGAGTTGGAGGGTTCCCCCTTCTTTACATAATTTTATTCTTTCTGTCTACCTGGGCTCCTGGTTGGGGCTCAAGTTGACAAAATCAGTCTTCTGAGCCAGGGAGAAATGCCTCTATTTGGCACCATCTCGTTGAATGCACATTCTGTATCTGAATTGTCCTTTCAGTGGCGTTGGCCTAGCCCTCTGCAGGCGGTTGCTGGAGGAAGACCATGAGCTTCACCTGTGCTTGGCGTGCAGGAACATGAGCAAAGCAGAAGCCGTCCGCACTGCTCTGCTGGCCTCCCACCCCACTGCCGAGGTCTCCACCGTGCAGGTGGATGTCAGCAGCCTGCCGTCAGTGTTCCAGGCCTCCAAGGAGCTCAAGCAAAGGTATGCCTCTTGTGGATGGCTTTTCTCTCATGTGATTGTGCAACACAACAGCTAATAGAATAAGAAAGGTTAGGAAAACCTAAAAAAGAAATAGGTGCAGTATAAAAAGAAGTTACACTGAGGAAATCTGTATAGAGTGACCAGTTATTGCCTTGCCTCAGTACCAAAATTTCATTCTCAGTCATAATCATGACCATTCCGTGAAGATTAATTTAGCAGTGGATTTTGACACGTGGTCAGTTGTGAAGCTTTATGTTAGTGTAACTCCTTTGATGTTTGAATGCATTTTTTGCATCTTTCCTTCACATAAGAACTACATTAAGTGGTAGGGCAGGTACTGACAAGTGAAGAAACTTCCCCAGGCCACTAAAAATTTGTTCATACCTGGACAGTAATTGGTATGTAATAAACATTTGATAAATATTTAGTATATGAAGGGATAGAGTCCTTGGATGTATAAATTCCCGGAAAGTGTGTACAATAAATTGCATATGGGTGCACAATGCATTTTTCTGGAGAGAGAGGGCATGCTTTTTATTAAATTCTAAGAGGAATTTATGATCAAAAAGTCCAGAACCCTGCACTAGTCCATGCTGAGTCCTAGCAATATCTGGAATAATTAAATTTAATCAGTCATTTAATCAATAAATTATTAATTACATTTTTGTAATTGAGGCCCTTACAAAGCAAGAGCTGCTTTATTTCCTTGGATAATAAAATGAACTTCAGTATACATAAGGAAGGCCTTCTTGGTTAAAGCGTTGGCTGAAGAATAATAGTTTGCATTTTATATGTTTATTGATAGCAATTTGCATTACCCTGTTCCACATGTACAAGTTACAAAGTGAAACTGGTTTTCTTCGCCACAGTTTGCCCTGCAGCCTTAGCCCTTTGTAAATGAGGGTTTGCTCTCCTCTACTGCTGAGCTCCTAGAATTTTCTGTCACGTTATCTTTCTAAAAACTGAGGTTTTCTAGGTTTCACATCTACTTTTCCATAACTTGTCTCCAAGTCTGTGAAACTGTACAGTCAGTGTCCTTACTGATTTAAAAACCCTCAAGTCGGGAGAATGAGTTTCAAGTCGTGTTTGCAGGCTTTCTGTCCCCAAACCTTCTCAGCCAGTTGGCTCTCTCATCCTGTTTTGTATAGATTTAGTTATTTTCTTATTTAGCAGAATAGAACCTTCATCCTCAGTTAGTCGTAGCCCATTTCAGTACAGTTTTGAGATTTCATGTTGCGACATTCATAGTACTGACTATTCTCAACTGCCTTCAAAGGCTCAGGATAGGTTATCACAGCTCTAGTAATTTAGTATTTAGTAAGATATTTAGTAATTCGACCCAAACGTAAGGGGGGAGGCTGTGGGGAAGAAGGCAGCACTAAGACGATGAGTTGTCCCAGCTGCCTGTCAGCATTTAAGTGCAGCGTTGATGTATTTATTTAATCCTCAAAACAGCTCTCTTTGAGGTGGGTGGTATTATCGGAATTTAGGAAATGATGATTCTAGTGATACTGACAAATTTGGGAATATGTGACAGTGTCCAGATAGATCTCTTGCTTATACGAAGGATGTCTTGCACTTAATGGCCCAAATGGATATCTTCGACTATGGACCTAAATTTAGAGGCGAAGAGAGTTTGAGAAGGACCCTTTCCAGTTGGCTGAAGCAGCACCATTCCTGATGCTGGTCTTTCCACCTGTGATACTCTGTTCTATTAGATTTGTGCTGCTGAAAACTGATAAGGAATAGTGGTTCCGTTTTATCCAGAATAGAGCAGTTGTGTCAATCATTTAAGCTTTCAAGGGTACTATGCCATTTAACTGCAGCCAGACCTGAATTTGGAAATTTGCCATTTCCACTCTTTGCTAAACATTCCCTCTCCATTCCCAGCGAGACTTATTAGTATACTTAGATGAAAGTTTGCATGTTAGATAATGGAACAACTAGCGATAGCTGGACCCATACTGTCTTTGTGGATCTTACATGGATAACCTGATGGTATCAATATGAGCAATTTAAACAGTCAGTTTATAATTAGAGCCATGCGGCTGTTGATTACTTATAGGATGATCAGGAAATGTCATGTATGGTGTGTTTTGGTAACCATGTATGATCCTGAGGTACCAGCTTTAGTAGCTGTGGCCCGTGTTGTCCTGGGTTATATGGAGGTCATGGAGACAGTGTGGTGCACAGAATTCTAGGCGACATTTTGAATATTCATGGTGTCTGTAATTATAATGAGCCCAGGCTCTACTTACCTTGAACGTAGTTCAAAAAGAATACACTTAGATCAAGGTTTATGTTGGTGAAAAAGGCTTCGCAAGTCAGCATTTCACACGTGTCCTGGAGGGAGCCTATCGGAAGCACCTTACCCCCATTCAGCTTCTATAATCTCACTGTATTCTTGTGAGCTTTCATCATTTTATGACACAGAGCACCTGGCCATGAACAAGGAGAGGTTTCCACATGGATCTAATGCTCTAGTGGATATCTTGGCGTTCAGATTCCAGCACTGATGGATCAGATTATATAGATTTTACTTGTCAATGAGGGAAGATGTGAATTAAAAACAAAACGCAAAAAACTTTCTAAGACCAGAAGGAGAGTAGGTTTAATAGAAAGTTGCTTCAGTGCCTTGTTGGGAGGACTAAGCTGGAAGGAGTATTGATCAGAGAAGATTTGACTTCAAAGCCTGTTATAGCTCTCTAAATTCTGTTTGAAGCCACCATCAAAAAAAAGAACACTCAAATATTTACCATGGCTAAAGAAAAACTGTTGAGAATGTAATACTGATGGCTTTGGCTTGCTATGGCTATCTTTTTGGTTCAGAAAGTACTTTCTGTCCTTCATAGGCCTTCTTTATTCTAGTTGCTCAAAGAGATAACTAACAATCTTTTCTTGGTTTTACTTGCAGGTTTCAGAGACTTGACTATGTATATCTAAACGCTGGGATCATGCCTAATCCACAGCTAAATATCAAAGCACTTTTCTATGGCCTCTTTTCAAGGTAATTTCCATCTTCTAGGTGAACTGATTAGAAGGAAGGTGTTTATTACTTTGCCTAGTTTTGCCCTCAGTAGGATAACTTGAGGAGACGAGAGGGTGTTGAGAAGAATGAAGACAGAAAGGGCGTGTTGCAGCCATGTCATGAAAGAAGGTTTCATCTTTGTGAGGAATGTTGCAAGTCATGATTCTTATTGTGTTCTTGGTCCCCAGGACATTCTGAGTGGTTGGACGTTTTGGCAGGTCAATTTTGGTCTGCCTGACTGTGTCTGTTAGCAAGAACATTTCAGAACTAGGCAGAATTGTCAGTGAGACTCTAATACCCAGGAAGGCAACTTGAGAAGCATTTCTCAGCTGTATGTCAGGTGCCCTGACCAGTAGGCTGGGGAAATGTACAGACCTAAATACCTTCCTGGGAGATTCTCTATATGCATTATTATAGTGGCTTCCAAAAATGTTTAACCACAACCTACAGTAAGAAATAAATCTTATTTTGTGACCCAGGGTACTTATTCATAAACAGATATTACTCTCACTGTATGCTATTTCCTATACTGCTACTTTTGTTTTACTTCTCTGCCATTAAACACAGCCCTACACACAAAATTCCACGCTGGTCTTGACCTACGACATAGATCTCACAGCAAATCAATTAGTATATTCGATGCTTCAAGAATTCCTGATGATAAAACAGCCTGTTAACTTTGTTCAGCAGTTAAACGTCAGTGTTCAGGGGAAGACTTTTTCTTCTTGGCATAGCTATTATTCCCCCAGGGCAGTTGACTTGTAACCTGATTTGGAAAGAGGTGCTGAGAGTTTTTGCAACAGGTTGTTGAGAGACTCAGGTTCCTATTGGTAGTATGAGCTATAACTATGTAAGTCCTTCTGTGAATTGGGTCAAGAAAGCATTTTTGTATTTGATTTAGTACTCATGATAACCCACTCTGAGAAATAGGTATTTTTGTTCCTGTTATTACAGAATCAAGGAAAATGTAGTTTTGGGGTGGGGGAAGGCAGGAGAGGGTGTCTGTTTAGTATCTTCAGTTAAAGAAGCTTTAAAAAGTCATGCAATTGTCTTTTGCTGTTTCAGAAAAGCGATTCATATATTCTCCACAGCTGAAGGAGTGCTGACCCAGAGTGAAAAGATTACCGCCGATGGCCTCCAGGAGGTGTTTGAAACCAATGTCTTTGGCCACTTTATCCTGGTAAAAAGGCTTTGGGCTTAATAAGCCAACACTTAGTACTGTGACCTTAAACACTTGCACAGATAGATCACAATGCTGTTTTGTTAAGCTTATTAGTTTATGGCTAGCATTAAATCTTTGCGTGTTTAAATAGGGTGATCACTCTACTCTTTGAAGACATTGCTTAAAGCAGCCTACTGGTATATTTTTTCTTTTGACATCAGCTTTAGAGATTGGAGAGAAAGTAAGGTATAAACACACAAGCACCTTCAGAAACAATGTACAGAACTGAGTAAGTGCACCAGTACTGTTCTTTGAAACTGGGCTTTGCATCAGATAAGATGGGGTGACAGGGAAGCCATTATTAAACAGTACTTCATGGTTAATCTTTTACTATCTTGATTTGTGATTTTTTAAAGCATCCAGTCTGGTGTGTCACAATTTCAGGCAACTATAAAGTTAAGCAAGGGATGTGCAACTTGTCTAGGTTGTTCTGTGCTTTTGCCTTAGGTTTAATCTCATAGGACAGCTTTAATATCTAGATTAAGTAATAGCCAGATCTGTTGCCAGTCGCTTTTAATTCCTTGCTGCTAGAAGAACTCCTTCTAATGCTGGGTTTGCTTGCATAGAACTTGTATCTCTGACGTTTTTATAGTCATGATCACTTTTTCCACCTTAAACCTAATTTCCCTCAAAATTGGACCTCCTTGAGGACTAGCCTGTATATACATAATTTAAGATATACATAAACATTGGAATATTGTGAAACCATTAAAAGAAATAAGATATTTTGCACTTACATGAGATAGTCTCTAGTATTTCATTATTAAGAAGAAATAGCAGGTTGTAATATGTATAGTGTGATCTCATTTGTATAAACAAACAGAAAAATATATATCTTTACACATTGTATATACATGTATATACTATTTCTAGAGTGATACAGAGGAAATTGGGAACAGTGGATACCCTTGAACTGGGGTGCCAGAGCATCAGGGATGAGTGGGAGATTCATGTTTCATTCTAGATCCTTTAGAATGAAACATGAATCTTAAAAAAAAAAAAAAATGTGGTATTACCTTTTCAATGACAAAAGTTAAAATATAGTTCAGGATGGGATTGAATTCTTATATGGTCATGTTTTATAACTCTACAGGGATTCATTATCTAATATTTCCTTTATCTTTTCATAATCCTCTCCTCTTTCTTTGCTCTCTTTTCAAATTATTAAATGAATTGGCAATGATAGAGGGTAAGTTAATTGTTGCTGTTAATAGTCTGTTAATATTTTGATGAATCTGTTGTTTAAAAAATTAAGTTGTTAAGGAAATCTAGTATTGGGGTAATCCAGGTTGGGGGAATGGCAGAGGAGAGTTGTGGCCAAAGGCACAGTTATTACAGGTGTCCTTGTGACATGACTTATCCTTGTGTATCCTTATATAGGTAGGCCTATCAGCAGGGGTTTTGGGATTGATTTATCAAATAAAATGATAGGAAGGTTTATGATGCCTTCCACTCTCTCCAAATTAGTTTTAGGAATCTTACAACTTTTTATAGATCACAAACTTGGATTCTGTGTCCATGTGTAAATACATTATAATGGATCCATCCCCAGTTTGATTATAAATGACCAAACTTGTAGGGCTGTTAAAAGAGTAGAGAGAATTTCTGTAAAGTTCCAGGCACAGTGCAGCATTACAGTTGTGGAACCAGGTGACTGATTTAATCTCATGTCCATGAGTTCTCTTGATTGTGTTTGATGTAAATGTTCATTGAACATCTGGAAGCTTTCCTAGATTTTTCTGTAATAAAATTTTAGTTTTAGGATAATTTTAGATTTATAGAATTATTGCAGAGGAGTTCCTGCATACGCTATGCCCAGTTTCCTCTATTATTGACATCTTACATTAGTATGGTAGATTTGTCACAATTAGTGAACCAATATTGATACATTACTATTAATGAAAGTCCATACCTTATTCAGAGCTCTTTAATTTTGTGTGATGTCCCTTTTCAGTTCTAGCACCCCTTCTAGGATACCACATTACACTTAATAGTCAAATCTCCTTAGACTCTTCTTAGTTGTGATAGTTTCTCACACTTTCCTTGTTTTTTTTTTTTTTTTTTTGCGGTACGCGGGCCTCTCACTGTTGTGGCCTCTCCCATTGCGGAGCATAGGCTCCGGACGCGCAGGCTCAGCGGCCATGGCTCACGGGCCTAGCCGCTCGGCGGCATGTGGGATCTTCCCAGACCGGGGCACGAACCCGTGTCCCCTGCATCGGCAGGCGGACTCTCAACCACTGCGCCACCAGGGAAGCCCCACACTTTCCTTGTTTTTGAAGACCTTGACAGTTTGGGGATTACTGCTCAGGTATTTGTACATGGTCCCTTGATTGGGATTTGTCTGTTTTCCTCATGGTTAGATTTGAGAAAATGTGTTTTTAGGAAGAAGACCACAGAGATGGAGTGCCATTCTCATCACATCCAATCAATATGTTTTATCAGTATTGATGTTCTTTTTTTTTTTAACATCTTTATTGGAGTATAATTGCTTTACAGTGTTGTGTTACTTTCTGCTGTATAACAAAGTGAATCAGCTATATGCATACGTATATCCCCATATCCCCTCCCTCTTGAGCCTTCCTCCCACCCTCCCTATATCCCACCCCTCTAGGTGGTCACAAAGCACCGAGCTGATCTCCTTGTGATATGCAGCAGCTTCCCACTAGCTATCTATTTTACATTTGGTAGTGTATATATGTCAGTACTACTCTCTCACTTTGTCCCAGCTTACCCTTCCCCCTCCCTGTGTCCTCAAGTCCATTCTCTACGTCTGCGTCTTTATTCCTGTTCTGCCCTTAGGTTCATCAGAACCTTTTTTTTTTTAGATTCCATATATATGTGTTAGCATACAGTATTTGTTTTTCTCTTTCTGACTTACTTCACTCTGTATGACAGACTCTAGGTATATTGATGTTCTTTTTGATCCCCTGACTTGAATCAGTGTTTGTCAGGTTTTTCCACTATTAAGTTACTTGTTTCTTTCTCCCTTTACATACTGTGCTCTTTGGAAGAGAGTTAGTATGTGTAGCCCACACTTAAGGGGTTGTGCTTGACCTCCTTAAGAGTAGAGTAGCTATATGAATTATTTGGAATTTTTCTGCAAGGGAGATTTGTCTATTCTCCTCCACTTAAATCTTTATTCAATCACTTATTTATTGGCCTATTATTCCTCAGTAAAACTGAAAAAAATTATTTGTTATATCCATGCAGATTCACGGATATATATTTTCGCCTTTGTATTATAAATACTACTTTATTTTCTTGCTCAAATTATTTTAGTTTGGGCTATTGGGAGCTCTTTCAGTTGGAACCTCTATATCTTTTTAAAACATTTATTTATTTATTAAAAATTTTATTGAAGTACAATTGATTTACAATGTTGTGTTAGTTTCAGGTGTACAGCAAAGTGATTTAGTTATATGTATATGTATGTGTGTGTATATATGTACAGACACACACACATATCTTTTTTTTCAGATTCTTTTCCCATGTGGATTATTATAAAATATTGAGTATAGTTCCCTGTGCTATACTTGTTGGCTATCTATTTTTTATATGGTAGTGTGTATATGTTATTCCCAAATTCCTAATTTATCCCTCCCCCCGACCTTTCCTCTTTGGTAACCATAAGTTTGTTTTCTATGTCTGTGAGTCTGTTTCATAAATAAGTTCATTTGTATCATTTTTTTAGATTTCACATATAAGTGATGTCATATGATATTTGTCTTTCTCTGACTTACTTCACTTAGTATGATAGGTCCATCCATGTTGCTGCAAATGGTATTATTTCATTCTTTTTTATGGCTGAGTAATATTCCATTGTGGCATATACATATATATACACACACACATACATACATACATACATACCACATCTTCTTTATCCATTTATCTGTCGATGGACATTTAGATTGCTTCCATGTCTTGGGTGTTGTAAATAGTACTTCAATGAACATTGGGGTGCATGTATCTTTTTGCAGTATGGTTTTCTCCAGATGCCCAAGAGTGGGATTGCAGGATCATATGGTAGCTCTATTTTTAGTAGAGCTCCTCCATACTGTTCTCCATAGTGGCTGTACCAGTTTACATTCCCATCAACAGTGTAGGAGGGTTCCCTTTTCTCCACACCCTCCCCAGCATTTATTATTTGTAGTCTGGTATGAGGTGACACCTCATCATAGTTTTGATTTGCATTTCTGTAATAATTAGCGATGCTGAGCATCTTGTCATGTGCCTCTTGGCCATCTGTATGTCTTCTTTGGAGAAATGGCTATTTAGATCTTCTGCCCATTTTTTGACTGGGTTGTTTGTTTTTTTTGATATTGAGCTGTATGAGCTGTTTGTATACTTTGGAAATTAATACCTTTTTGGTTGCATCATTTGCAAATATTTTCTCCCATTCTGTAGGTTGTATTTTTGTTCTGTTTACGGTTTCCTTTGCTGTGCAAAAGCTTTTAAGTTTAATTAGGTCCCATTTGTTTATTTTTGTTTTCATTTTCATTACTCTAGGAGGTGGATCCAAAAAGATATTGCTGCAATTTATGTCAAAGAATGTTCTGCCTATGTTTTCCTCTAGGAGTTTTATACTATCTGGTTTTACATTTAGGTCTTTAATCCACTTTGAGTTTATTTTTGTGTATGGTGTTAGAGAATGTTCTAATTTCATTCTTTTATTTGTAGCTGTCCAGTTTTCCCCTCACCACTTATTGAAGAGGCTGTCTTTTCTCCATTGTATATTCTTGCCTCCTTTGTTGTAGATTAATTGACCATGGCTGCGTGGGTTTATTTCTAGGCTTTCTGTCCTGTGGAACCTCTATATCTTTGACATACCCTTATCATTATGGCTTTCTGGTTTTGTTTTGAGCACATCCTTTCTGGTACCACATGATGTTTAAGACTCATCTTATGTATTTCCTATCCCAGTCTTAGAATCAGCCATTTTCCTAAGGAGATCTGTTTCCTTTTATTGGAGAATGGTATTAGAAACCAAGGTCTGGGTGCTTATTGCCATTGAGATAGCATTTGCTTCTAGGCTCTCTCAGCTAACAGAGCAAGGATGTACCTGTGTGCATACTAACCCATTTATGTATAAATATCTGTAAATATTTTGTATGTAACCATCTGAATCTTTATTAAGCTAATCATGAGTTCACACTGATGTCTCTGACTCTAATCCCTTACCACATAGATCAGTCTAGTCTCCTTCTCTTGTGTACGTGTCCCACTCTACCAATGACATACCTGTTCAATTCTAGTGTCCATTTATATTGGTTTCAAAATTGTTACCTTGTACTCCCCCAGTATATTTTGATACATTTTTTGTTTCTTTTATTCCTCATTCAGATTCGGGAACTGGAATCTCTCCTGTGTCATAGTGACAGTCCATCTCAGCTTATCTGGACATCATCTCGTAATGCAGTGAAATCTAATTTCAGCCTTGAGGACATCCAGCACAGCAAAGGCCAGGAGCCCTACAGCTCTTCCAAATATGCTATTGACCTTCTGAGTGTGGCTTTGAACAGGAACTTCAACCAGCGGGTGAGGCCTGTCTCAGTGATATGGAAATGGCAGGGCAGTGATTTCTGAACTACCATTGATTTCCTAGTAAGATGGCTGGCTTTCTATTAACTTTTGTAGTTTAGAAGATGAAATATTGTTTCTTGAGCAGGATTGCTATGAGGACAAGATAAGACATGATGAAGACTGATAGTTGGTGTATAGGAAAGTTTTAGGGCCGAGAATAATTAGCTCCTGACCTTTTAGATATATGGGGGTTCACTCACCATTCCATAGCTCTTCAAAAGCTATATTTTATATAACAGAATGATACTACTAACAATGTCAGTAGTTACTGTTAAGCATTTGCTATGTTTTAGGTGCTGTCCTTTTTATCTATGTATGTCATTTAATACCTTTCCCATCATAGTGAGGTAGGTCTGAGTATTCCCATTTTCATATGAGGACACGAAAGATTGGAGCCCTTAAGTCATTTACCCAGAAGTCACGCTGCTAGTAAAGGGCAGAGCTCAGAGTTGAGCCCGTGGCTAACTTCATAGCTTGGATTTTTCCCACTAAGCCGTGCTGCCACCCAGTGTTTATTATATCTGATGTTATAGGACAGTTGGTACTTAGAAAGCCTTCTGGAGAGTAGTGACCTTTGGTGAGGCTGCAGAGCTCTCTGTCTCTGTGAGGACCCGGGTTTTGAGAGCAGCTGTTGTCAGTCATGCTGGCTCCTTGTGTCCTCTGTGGTCTGGAACTTAGTGCTTCTTTGTGTGTCTCTCTTGCCCAGGTCCAAAATCTTAACTGGAAATCTCCGGTCTTTCCCATGGGCATTTTCCTTTGTTTGCTTTGACTGTGTTTTTTGAGTGTGGGACTGGGGAGAAATTTAATTCCACTAATATTTACAAAAGACTGACCATTTTTAGGGTACTGGCTCAGGCTTAGAATCGAGGAGGAAGGAAAAATAAAAAGACAGTGCAGAAACTATCTGCCCTTAAGGGACGTTCTTTGATCACACTTTAGGTACAGCAATCTAAGCCTTACGTAATGGTCTAGACCTGGTTGATTCTGCAATGGAGACCTTCATCAGGTGGAATTCTCACTTCTGAGAACTGGCTCTTAGAATCAAGCCTCTTAGTGAAGAGGGTGGTATAAAAGTAGAAGCTATGAGCATATTCTCTAGAAATGCATTTGAATCCTTGCTTTGTCACCAGCTTTGTAAACTTGGACAAATTATTTAATCTCCTTGTACTTCAGTTTCCTTATCTGAGAAACAGGGATAATAATAATGCCTGCCTCACAGATTTGTTGGGAGGCTTGAATGATGGGATTGGTATGAAGCAGTCACAGCCATGCTTTGTGCTCAGAATGTGTGTGTGTGTGCGTGCGTGCATGCGTGTGTGCTTGTGTCTGCACACGTGGGCATGAATGGGTGGGAGGGTGGGAGGGTGTGTGCTTATGTGCATGCATACATGTGTGAGTGTGCCTATCCACATGCACATGTGTGGGTTTTTTGGGTGTGTGCATATGTATATGAATGTGATTGTATATGTGGTACGTGTGCTTGGGTATGGGTGTCTATGGTCATGTGGTCTGCACCTGTGTGTGCATGTGCTTATGTGTGTTTGTGTGTTGACAGTTCTTCTTGTTATTATTTGAGCTCAGTGTGTTGGTCCAGTTGTGAGCCTCCTGAGATTTCTTGAGATGTTTAAAAACTTGTCACAACTGCTTGTCCTCTGGAACCTCCCTTTTAGGGGTAAGGTCAGAGTGGATTAGCTTCTCTTTTCATGATAAGCTCTGGGATTTTGCTTGTCTCAACTGTCAAATAAGTTTTGGGATTTCATCTTTTACAGAAAAGGGAGATTTAGTTAATGCTGCCGTCTCCTGAAATCTGTGTGATTATTTTGCAGCCTGTGATTTTTCTCCTTGGCTTTTATGAATAGAGAAGTAACTAATAAAGAACTACCTCCCTTTGAAAGCTTGTATGACTGGAAATGTTGTTAGGTCTGTACAAGCTACCTGAAAGACTAACCATCCATGAATGACCCCTCACACAGGCCTTGTGGAAGTACTCAGGGTCGTCACACTCATTCCCTAGGATTAAACGTGTGGGGTGACTGTAGTCTTGGATAAGATGGCCTCCTTGCTTGTTTCTTTTGTTGCTTAATGTCAGAAAGTTGTATGTGTTGGAAGCCCTGGATTTTAGTTCACAGATGTCTTCATTTAGGGCTGAAAAGGCCCTAACTGTTCCTGGCTAGTTCCCAGAATAAGAAATTTTCCTTAGCTATCTTTGGGACAAAATATTCTTGGGAAGAATTTTTGGTCTCTAAGACTCCTGACTTTTTTCAGAGGACTGTTGGTAAATCAGGGGGACTCTCAGGGGCTGGATTATCTGTGTCAGGCACCTCCAGGCCCTTGCAGCACTGAATAAAGGAAGACGACCTTCCAGCTTTTGATGCTCAGGGTGCTTTCTGTCCACTGAACTGACTGTGCTACACTGGCATTTTCTATTTTTGTTTAAAAGAAAAATAATAAGATTAAAAGTAATAAAAATATGAATTAAAATGGTCAACATCAAAATAAGGTAAAATGCAGTGAAAATTAAACCAAATAAACTAGTAAAACAAATCCCAATGCTCCAAGGATTACTAAAGACCACCCAGGGCCTCTTCTATTACTAATATGTGCCGTATGTTAACTGGAGCTCTCTTTATAGAACAGATCTTTCTAAAATGATGAGTCCTGGGCTAAGAACCTGATTTAGAGATCTTCAGTTGGAGGAGGTCTTTGTGGAACCACACACACACAGCCCTCATTTCTCTCTGATGCCAGGAGCTCCCAACTCAAGCTAGAGATATGGACCTTATATACCTGCAGGGAAACAGACACAGTTGAGGTTTAGTTGTCTTGTGTTTACTAGATCAGAAACTTCTTGCAGGCAAAGACTTTACTGTGTATCTTTTTTAAATCTTAACTGCTTTTTTTTAACACCTTTATTGGAGTATAATTGTTTTACAGTGGTGTGTTAGTTTCTGCTTTATAACAAAGTGAATCAGTTATACATACACATATGTTCTCATATCTCTTCCCTCTTGCGTCTCCCTCACACCCTCCTATCCCACCCCTCTAGTTGGTCACAAAGCACCGAGCTGATCTCCCTGTGCTATGTGGCTGCTTCCCACTAGCTATCTATTTTACGTTTGGTAGTGTATATATGTCCATGCCACTCTCTCACTTTGTCACAGCTTATTTTGATTGGTCAACTGATCTTCAATTAAGCTAATAACATGGAAAACTCAGGTAACCGGGTCCTACTTTTCTCGTCCAGCTTCAAGCTTGGTTATTCTTTGTTCTCTAAGTTTCTTGAGAATAGAGACTTTATCTTACTATTTTTTGCATCCTGAGTGTGTCTCATGGTGAGTTCTCAGTACATGATTCTTAAACTGAAATGGTCTACCCAGCTTCAAGGACAACTTAGAGCATAAATCCTTGATGCCCTGGCTTGCTGGCTCATTTGTGTATCTCCTTTATTAACTAACTAGCACACAGGTGACTCAAAGTATATTGAATTAAAATTAATTGCTACCCCTCTCTGTGTTCCCAGGGTCTGTATTCCAGTGTAGCGTGCCCAGGTACGGTGTTGACCAATTTGACATATGGAATTATATCTCCCTTTGTGTGGACATTGATCATGCCAATCATATGGCTGGTAAGTGATGAATACTTCTTGTCTTAGTTTACTTAAGCTGTTCGAGTTGGAACCAAAAAGCTGTGTTTAAGGGTTGGGAAATAAGAAATTGAATCTGAAGGTGGCAGAATTCCATTTCATTCAAGGGTTTTGACGTTACTTAGTATGTAATCTCTGCTTCATACTACCTGATATTCCGACTGTACCACCATCTGAGTGTCCACTTTTCTTTAAGGGAATGTTTCTTTGGTCATGCACCATAGATCCCAAGAGTTCTATGATTATATAATTTTGGGAAACCTGTGTTCACATATTATTGACACGTATATTATGTCTCAATAATATGTTATATACGTCTCAGAGACATATTAATATGCCTTTTGTTATGTCTAGTAAACGTTATTGACTAGAGACGTTTCAATATTCGTTTACATAACAAATTGCCGGCTACAGGCATTAGTTTCTGCAAAAATCCCCTGGTCAATAACGAGTTAAACGATATCAAACTGGATTTCTCTGAGCTTTTAATGTAGTCAGATGCATTAAAAGTTCCCCAAAAGTGTATGATTGTGCATTGTATGATCATAGAATCATGTTTTTGCTTGTTTGTTTTGTATTTTGAGCATCTTGCAGGACCAGTGTCCTCCAGCACACATTAGAAAATGTTGCTTTTAGGAAATGTCCCTCCCTTGTAGAGCTCAGGAAAAAATATCCCTCCATTATAGCAGGTAGAGAAAAAAGATGAGAAGGAAATCTGCCTTCATGTTAAAAGTGGTTGATTGGAGTAATGGAGATTAAGTGATATTTCTTATTTAGATTTCTTTATTTTTTGAAACTTAAAAAAATGCTCTATAATAAGAAATGCAGGTTGTCTTTTTTAATATTTAAATGAATAATGCTTTTGTGACTCTAAACCACCACAAAATGACTATGGTTTTCTTTTTCTTAGTTACGCTTTTTTGCAAATGCTTTCACGTTGACACCATACAATGGAACAGAAGCACTGGTATGTTACTAGAGTTTTAATATATTGTATTCACTTCACAGATGTAGACTGTAAGTTCACTGGTTTAGAAACAGTCTTAACAGAAAAGATAAGAGAACAAGCTCTGAATAATCAAGGTCCTGTTTAGGACTAAGTTCTGAGCATTAGGAGTGAACTTTGAAAGTTTAGTATGTTTCATGGCACTGGATACACCATGGTCGTGGAACAGCGCTTCTGTAGAAGCAAAATACATGAGCAGCCGGAGGAGAGCACAGCGTGGAATACTGCAGCGGCAGGCAAAGCAAGACGGTGGCTGGGCAGTCAGTGTGAGATTTCCTGTGGAGAAGGTGTGTTTCATGGGTCAAGAGTAGAGGCAACGAAGTCCAGCTCCATTTCCTTATGGGAAGATTCTCTTTTCTCTGTTCATATTCGAGAATTGAGTTGTTACTTTATTAGAAAACAAGTTCGTTTCTTTATATCGCACATGTGTGGATTACATGTGTTTCCTCATCAATGGCAGACATTAGTAACGGATCCTAACACTCTGTTCTGTTTACATAAATGATGTCTCTGAGTGTTTTTCAACTCAAGGCCCAAAGACATCCACTAGTAATGGATCAGAATCGTCATACAAGATGAAATTTATTTGTCCTCTGTGCTTTACACCATCTGGTTGAAATTCTATCGTATTAAAGTCAGTTCTGTGTGTGTGTGTGTGTGTGTGTGTGTGTGTGTGTGTGTGTGTGTGTGTGTCTCCCCCCCTCACTCCACTTAGCTCCCTCAGGATTTTTGGTAGGCAACTTGAAAACCCGAGAGCCTAGCACTGTAGTGCTCATACTTAACAGATTCTTAAATCGTAGCTGAATTGAAATTAAGGCAAACGTTAAGGGAATTGATTTGGCACTCTTCTTTTGGTAAACATTGCAGAAACAAATGCATTTATTGTAGAGACACAAACATAGTAGAAGCAAGTACTTTTAAACTAATTTTAATGATTTCTTAATGTATATGTCAAACTATTTAAGATAATGAATAGTCCTTTAGGGTATTCATTCCGCACATTTATGTCACTGAAAATCAAGTCTAGAGGTCAAGTATATATTGAGTGTCAGTGGTGTGGAAATAGAAGTCAAAATCTAGTTAGAAGTCAAAATAGTTAGAAGCTACTAAGGAACTTAGAGTCATGTTTAGAAAAAAAAGAATTAATAGAGAAAATAGACAAGAAAGTAAGACATTCTGTCATCTGGTGGCAAGTACTGTAGGAATAATCAGAAAGGAGGATCACAGTGGGGCTGGACTAGTTGGAGGAGGCTTTGCTTGCTGAGTTGGGCTTAATCCGGGCCCTGAAGAATAGGTTGGATTTGGATGAGATGAGCAGCATGACCCCAGTGTCACAGTTTAAAAAGTTTGTTGCGACCCTGCTGTAATTTCCTTCAGTGTGGATGGGTCAGATGTAATTACCACCTAGTGATGGTTATATATGCTGGTGGATACAGATGAGGGTTTGAGCATACCACGTGTGTAGCAAGAATCTCTTCAATCTTTGGATAAGTTTTATCTCCTTAAATGGTTTGAACCTGAGTGGCCTAATGCACAGTGGTTAAGAATGTGCTATATATAATTCTATTACTATAGAATTATAGTAATTCTGTTCAAATTCCATTTCTCCAGTTTCTGGCTGTGAACACTTGGGCACGTGTTTTTCACTCATCTAAGCCTTTTACTATTAACTATAAAATAGGAATTATAGGAGTAAATGAGAGAAGGCTTATTGTAAAGGATTCTGTGTATTTCAGCATTTAAGATTTTAAAGAAGACCATCTTATTGAAAAAAGTACAGTTCTGGCATGTGAACTGACAGATCAATGGAACAGAATAGAAAGTTGAGAATAGGCCCATAGCATACAGGGATTTGGTATATGATAATGATGGCCTTCCAAAACAATGAGAAAAGATGGTTTATTCAGAAAATAATAGAATAGGATCTTTTCTTCATACCTTACAGTCAAATAAAATTCTAGGTAAGTTAAAAGATTTAATCCATAAAAATTAAAATATATAGTTACTAGAAAAAAATATGCGGTGGGGGGGCACTAAGATCCTACAAGCTGCTTGGTGCTGCCAAAAAAAAAAAAAAAAAAGGGGAAGTTATAAAATAATTTAAGAGTGTGGAGGCTTAGCTACTCCCAGTAACCATAAAAGAAAAGACTGAAAATTTTGATTTAATAAAAGTAAAAAAAATTTTACATGACTAAAATTCTCACTACACATATACTCGAAAGAGTAACCACAAAATGGAAGAACACCTGCTACTCATACCGTAGATAAAGGGTTACATTTTCTTAATATTTAGCGAGCTTCAACAAATCAAGAAAAACAACCTATTGGAACAATAGGCAAAGGACATGAACAGAGAGTTTTGAAACTGTTTTAATCATATGAAAAGATGCCTAATCTTATTCCTACTAAGAGAAATGCGAATTAAAACTATAATGAAAAACTTTTTCAACTCTGATTAGCAAAGATTAGAAAGTTTGATAATGTACTATATTGGCAGGGGTCTAGAGAAATAAGCACTCTTCTACATTGCTGGGGGAGAGTAGACTGATATAGCCTCTATCAAGGACTCTTTGACAAGATCATTCAAAATAATAAACACACATACCCTTAACCCAGCAATTCCATCTTTGATATTTATCTTACAAATGTACTCAAACTTACATGGAATGATGTATTCATCACTCATCACAGTGAGGTTTGTAATAGCAAAAACTGGAAAGAACCTCTAGGTCTAGCAGTTGAAAACTGATGATATAAAGTATGGCACATCCATGAAATGGAATACTGTGCTACTTTAAAAGAGAATAAAATTTTCATATACTGATTTGAAAGTATCTCCAAGGCCTGTTCAAGTGAAAAATGCAAAGTGTGGAGTAGTGTGTATATTTTGCTTCCATTTGCATAAGAGAAACGGATATATGTTTTTAAGCAAATAGATTTCCTTAGAAGAATATACAAAACAGTAGCATGAGTGTTTGCTTCCAGAGAGGAGAACTGGGTGGCTAGAAAATTGGGGAGGAAGACTTTTTACCATGTACATTTTTTGGAAGTTGTACGTGTGTGTGCTTATCTATTAATAAAATATCACATCAGTGACCCATACTTTACTGTGGCGTGAGCTGAGTATCCACTCTGAATAAGCTCAAGGTCACATGGCATGAACTTTAATTTGGGGATTAAGAGAAGAGACAGCTAAAATACGGTTTTTTGCTTTAAATAAAATTTTCAAAGGATGCTATTAAGCAGGCTGCCCTACTGTCTTCCTTCGAATTATAGTAGTGGTTCATGAAGGCATCACAATTAGCTGATGCTGTCAGGAGGACTTTTAGAATTTGTTTGGGGCTCTGTAAAGTGCTGATTGTACATCCACTCCAGCCTCACTCACCTTGGGCAGAACAGAAGAATCATTGACACCCTCTTCTTTTCCAGGTCTGGCTTTTCCACCAAAAGCCCGAGTCTCTCAATCCTCTGGTGAAATATCTGAGTGCCACCACTGGCTTTGGAAGCAATTACGTAACGTCCAAAAAGGTAAATGTTTCCTTTGTTTCATTGAAGAGGTTGCTGCTGGGTTCCTGACCAGCCCTACCAGCTGCCCAGCTTCTCTCTCCTGGGGCTCCCATCTCTGCTCGCTGGCATCACATGGGCCTGTTTTCATTTCTTTCTGCTCTCTCCTGCCTCTCAGCCATGGCACACCTTCTCTCCACCTAAACTGCTCTTACCCTTCTTTCTACTGATTCATTTCTACTGTTTATCCTTAAGATCACAGCTTTTGTGTGACCTTTTACATCAGGTCAGATGCTTTCATGCTAGGCTTTTTTTTACTTCTTACGCCAGTTCTGTGTAGTACTCATTCAGTAGCGGGCTCCCTTGTCCAAGGATAGGCTCCATGAGGAGGGGGGATTGCACCCAGTTTCCTAGCATGTTCCCTTGCTCATGGCAGGTGCTCAAGAAATGTGTCACAAGTTGGATGAAATATAAAGCATCTTTCTGAGTGAAGTTAGCTTCCCTTTGAGTGTTCAGTTCCACTTATGACAACTATTAGCTTTAATAGACTGGTGTTTTGAAGAGGTACGGGATGGAGTTTGGAAAAAAAAAATGAATGCTGTGTTTTGTAGACTCTGTGTAACCTAAAATGAAATTAAACATAGTTACAGGAGACTTCCCTGGTGGCCCAGTGGTTAAGACTCAGAACTCCCAATGCAGGGGGGCCGGGGTTCAATCCCTGGTCAGGGAACTAGATCTTGCATGCCACAACTAAAAATGATCCCACATGCTGCACCTAAAGATCCCACACGCGGCAACGAATATCCTGTCTGCTGCAACCAAGACCCGGCACAGCCAGATAAATAAATAATAAAAATAAACATAGTTACATATTAGAAAAATGAAAAAAGTTTTATTTTGACCCTGTAAGGATTAATTTTGTTGGTTTTTTTTTTTTTTTTGGCTGCATTGGGTCTTCGTTGCTGCACGTGGGCTTTCTCTAGTTGCAGCGAGCGGGGTCTACTCTTCCTTGCGGTGCACAGGCTTCTCATTGCAGTGGCTTCTCTTGTTGCAGAGCATGGGCTCCAGGTGCGCGGGCCTCAGTAGCTGTGGCTCACAGCCTCTAGAGCACAGGCTCAGTAGTTGTGGCGCACAGGCTTCGTTGCTTTGAGGCATGTGCGATCTTCCCGGACCAGGGCTCGAATCCGTGTCCCTCGCATTGGTAGGTGGATTGGTAGGCAGATTCTTAACCACTGCGCCACCAGGGAAGTCCTAATTTTTGTATTTTTGTCATGAGTAAGGTTTGCTTTAGCCTCCCATTTTTCACTGCCTATCTTATTGTGAGGAGGAATCGGCATAAAATAAAATTAGATTGAAGCAAATAAATTCGCTAAGTCAGAGTCAAAATTGTCAGTGATCCTGTCTATGTCAGTAGCTTGAGGTCTAAGGGGAACCAGGCTCTCTGCTTCCCGTGGTATATGTTTACTGAAAATGAACCTATGAACGTCAAATGTTTTCCAAAATACCTTTTGTGGGATAGTTCCTTGAGAAGATTTGCAGAAAGCAGTTTGTCGGCCAAGTAAGTTTGAGAAATGCTTCGTATTATATTTCCCTCTTTCAGAGATATGCACAATGCACATTAGCCCAGTAAAGGCTTTGAGAAGTTGATACAGTTAAGAAATATGGGTGACATGTTTCATCCTGCTGTTTTCAAGCTGTTCTTGACTGTACAACTTTTTCTTTTCTCTTTAAATTTTACATAATGCTTAACATCATCCCAAAGAACACACTTTGGGAACTCTGTGGTAAACTAATGAGCTTACTTTTAGGCCCTCAGAATTTATTTGGACTTACTATCTATTGATCTCGAAGGAATGATTGGTTTACCAAGGGGAGAAAATGTTTAATTCTATAAACCAAAGTATTTTATTAGCATTTCATGGAAATGCATTGCAGAATATGTTTTAACCTTTGATTAATTTTGGGAAGTCAGCTCTCTGCTCTGTTTAAAGGTTGGGTTGAACTAAAGAGAGCTATAATGTCTCTTCTGGTTACAACATGAAAAAACACTAATATGGTTGAATGAATATAAATATTTTTTCCAAAATGTTATGAAGTTTTCTTTCATTTTTTAGCCTTTTAGCTTCATGAAGAAAGAGGCTTTTTTTTTTTTTTTTTTTTTTTTAAGTTTAGGCTCTGTGTTGACTTGGAAAGAGCTAACACTTTATAGGGGCTGAAAGTTTGCTTTTACATACAGTGTGTAAGTTAAAATTAGATTTTCTACATAAAAGAGAAGAGTGTAAAATAATAGTGGATTAAACAAGATAAAAGCTTAGGTTTCTCGCATGTAAAGGAGTTTGGAGAGGCAACCTTAGGCTGGCCTGGCAGCTCTGCAAATTGTCAGGTACCCAGGTTCCTTCTGTCATCCCTGAGGTGTGGCCCTCATCCTTATAACTCAGGGGAGCAGCATGGAAGAAGGGAGAAAGAAAGGGGTGCCCCATTCCTTTTAAAGAGAGTCCTGGGTAGGTACCACACAACACTTCCACTTACATCTCATTGACCAGAACATAGTAACCTGGTACCACTAACTTCAGTGGAGGCTGGAAATGTAGTCTTTCATCTGCAGGGCAGTGAGCTCAGCTAAGATCAAGGCTCTTTTACTAAAGAAGGTGGATATTAGGAAGTAAGTAGCAGTTGGAATTTTAAAAAAAATTTCTTGATTTTCCTCTTTTGGCCCTTTTTTTTTTTTTTTTTTTTGGCGGTATGTGGGCCTCTCACTGTTGTGGCCTCTCCCATCGCGGAGCACAGGCTCCAGACGCGCAGGCTCAGCGGCCATGGCTCATGGGCCCAGCCACTCCGCGGCATGTGGGATCTTCCCGGACCGGGGCACAAACCCGTGTCCCCTGCATTGGCAGGCGGACTCTCAACCACTGCGCCACCAGGGAAGCCCTGGCCTTTTTTATATCACAGATGTTTGGTGTCTTCTGTTACTAGGTACACAGCAGTTAGGGGAGACAGCAAAGCTCAGATCTTTCAGTCTTGCTATTTAAGGGAAGCATCAGTAGGCTTGGTGAGTATTGGAGTTTGGATGGAGAGTTAATGTGTCCTCAGGATTCCTAACATTCCCCACATGGCTGCCACCACAGCCCATTCCAACTGGTCCTATTTTGGGTTCTCTTACCTGTGTTATTTAAATGGCTCCCGTTTATTCAAATACTGTTCATTTCATTTTTCCTTCGTAGTCATCCCTATCTTTGTCTCTTTTCCAGATAGACCTAGATGAAGACACTGCTGAAAAATTTTACCAAAATTTACTGGAACTGGAAAAGGATATTAGGGTCACCATTCAAAAAACCAAAAACCAGAGCTGAAAATGGTGCTCTCTGAGCACCATTTTCATGCCTTTTGTGGATTCTGGAGCACGTGGGTTCCTGAGTTGGATGATGTGCATTTGTGGTAAACTGTGAGCTCTGATTGTCTCTGTTTCAGAATTACCGCTATGACTGTGCATGTGTTTGTGCACGTGAGAAAAAGCTTGATAAAATATCATATATTCTTAAGAATGGCATTATATCGAAATTGTGCTAGTCACAATTTGTTTATTCTGCAAACTGCAGCCCAAGCTACACTTCACGGGATGAGGTGTAGACTTGAATACTCATGACACAGACACGCACTGGTTCTCCTTTTCACCTGCCCCAGCAGGAGGAAATACTGCCCATTCTCTGAGTGACCATCTTAGCCTTCTTCCTTTCGAGTAGTTTACCTAGGTCTTGTACCTTATTTCTTCTTCCACATGCTGCTTTTACCAATCCTAATACAGATGCCCATGTAATTAATCATAGTAACAAAAGTATATGTATTTGGGCCACTTGAATTATTTTTTTCTTATTTTAAAAATGTTTTTTATTGAGATTGATTTAGTCCATGTTAATAGTGGGCCTGACCTTTAACAGAATTTGCAAATTTGTTTATTACTAACCCACTCATTTTCATGACATTTTAGTGAATGTAATCTTGCAGCAAAAATGATTTATTCAGATTGTTTCAATGAAATTTTCCAGTTGAATAATTACTGGTGGAATGTCTCCTGGTATCAGTAGTGGTCGAAAGTGGTTAGGACTTAATTTGCATGATATGAAGACAAAATCTAAGATGCCTAGATGTTTCAACCAACACCTGTAATATAACAGAGTTACAGTTTGAATGAGTTAATGTGAAAAATTATATGTAAATATAATTTCTTTACATTTTAAAGTATGGATTTTTGGTTATACTTTAAGTTTATTGCTAATGATATTTTTAATAACAATAAACATATGTGAAAATGAGGGCTGAACACTGTCTTCCAGAAAGAAGGGTAAAGTTGGAGAGCTGAAAGCAGAGCTGGTTTTTGATCTTCTGTTCACTCGCTGTTAATTGGGAAGGAGGACTTTATTATGGATCTCAAACTCTTCATCTGTGAAGGAATTATCTTTCTGCTTCCTCTGTTCTTGGGTATGAAGTGAGCATTAAACGCAATAATATGTGAATGAATAAAGAGCATTTTTTGAGAATGATGACTAAGGTTTTATTAGAGATTAATAAGCCAGAGTGTCATAGTTGAAATATTACTGTGTAAGGCACTGAATGACCATGTCCCATCTGACTGAGAGTTGGTTCTGTTTCCTGAATGTTTTGTTTTAAATTGAAGTACAGTTCACTTACAGTGTTTCCAGATGTACAGTAAAGTGATTCAGTTATTTATATATATATGTATATTTCAGATTCTATTCCATTATAGGTATTACAAGATATTGAATATAGTTCCCTGTGCCATACAGTAGTTCCTTGTTGTTTATTTTACACATAGTAGCATGTATCTGTTAATCCCAAACTCCTAATTTATCTCCCCCAGCCCTGCTATCCCCTTTGGTAACCATAAGCTTGTTTTCTTTGTGAGTCTATTTGTTTTATAAATAAGTTCATTTGTATCATATTTTTAGAATCCATGTATAAGTGATATCGTGTGGTATTTGTCTTTCTGTCTGACTTACTTCACTTACTATGATAATCCCTGGGTCCATCCATGTTGGTGCAAATGGCATTATTTCATTCTTTTTTATGGCTGAGTAGTAGTCCATTGTATATTGTGTGCATGTGTGTCTGTGTAGCATGTATTCTTTATCCATTCATCTGTCTATGGACATTTAGGTGGCTTCCATGTCTTGGCTATTGTGAATAGTGCTGCTATGAACATAGGGGTACTTGTATCTTTTCCAGCTGGAATTTTCATCTTTTCCAGATATATACCCAGGAGTGGGATTGCTGGATCATATGGTAACTGTTTTTACATTTTTAAGGAACCTCCAGACTGTTCTCCATAGTGGCTCTACCAATTTACATTCCAACCTACAGCATAGGAGGGTTCCCTTTTCTCCACACCTTCTCCAGCATTTACTATTTGTAGACATTTTTTTAAATTTGTTTTGGCTCTGTTGGATCTTCATTGCTGTGTGCGCAGGCTTTCTCTAGTTGCAGCGAGTGGGAGCTACTCTTTGTTGTGGTGCGTGGGCTTCTCACTGCGGTGGCTTCTCTTGTTGCAGAGCACAGGCTGTAGGCGCCCAGGCTTCAGTAGTTGTGGCACGCAGGCTCAGTAGTTCTGGTGCATGGGCTTAGTTTCTCCATGGCATGTGGGATCTTCCCAGACTAGGGATCAAATCCATGTCCCCTGCATTAGCAGGCGGATTCTTAACCACTGTGCCACCAGAGAAGTCCCTATTTGTAGACTTTTTGATGGCGACCATTCTGACCAGTGTGAGGTGATACCTATTGTAGTTTTGACGTGCATTTCTCTAATAATTAGCAATGTTGAGCATCTTTTCATGTGCTTTTTGGCCATCTGTATGTCTTCTGTGGAGAAATGTCTGTTTAGGTCTTCTGTTCATTTTTTTTTTGATTGGGGTATTTGGTTTTGTTTCAACATTGAGTGGTATAAGCTATTTGTATATTTTAGAAATTAACCCCTTGTCAATCACATCGTTTGTAAATATTTTCTCCCATTCTGTAGGTTGTCTTTTCATTTTATTGATGGTTCCCTTTGCTTTTAAGCTTTTAAATTTAATTAGGTCCCATTTGTTTATTTTTGCTTTTATTTATTTCTTTTACTTTAGGAGATGGCTACAAAAAAATATTGCTGCAATTTATGTGTTCTGCCTATATTTTCCTCTAGGAGTTTTATAGTATCCACTCTTACACTTAGGTATTTAATCCATTTTGAGTTTTTTTTTTTTTTGTATGGGGTATTAGAGAATGTTCTAATTTCATTATTTTACATGTAGCTGTCCAGTTTTCCCAGCACCACTTATTGAAGAGACTGTCTTTTCTCCATTGTATATCCTTGCCTCCTTTGTCATAGATTAATTGACCATAGCTGCGTGGGTTTATTTCTGGGCTTTCTATCCTGTTCCTTGATCTATGTGTCTGCTTTTGTGTCAGTACCATACTGTTTTGATGACTATAGCTTTGTAGTATAGTCCGTAGTCAGTGAGCCTGATTCCTCCAGCTCTGTTTTTCTTTCTCAAGATTCCTTTGGCATTTCAGGGTTTTATGTTTCCACACAAATTTAAATTTTTTTGTTTTAGTTCTGTGAAAAATACCATTGGTAATTTGCTAGGGATTGTATTGAATCTGTAGATTGCCTTGGGAAGTCTGGTCATTTTTACAATATTGATTCTTCCAATCCAAGAACACATTATATCTTTCCTTTTGTGTCATTCTCAATTTCTTTCATCAGCATATTATAGTTTTTGGAGTACAGGACTTTCACCTCCTTAGGTGGGTTTATTCCTAGGTATTTTATTATTTTTCATGCAATAGTAAATGGGATTGTTTCCTTAATTACTCTTTCTGATATTTCATTGTTAGTGTATAGAAATGCAACAGATTTCTGTGCATTAATTCTGTATCCTGTAATTTTACCGAATTCACTGATGAACTCTAGTAGTTTTCTGGTAGCATCTTTAGGATTTTCTATATATAATATCATGTCATCTGCAAGCACAGACAGTTTTACTTCTTCCTTTCCAATTTGGATTCCTTTTATTCCTTTTTCTTCTCTCATTGATGTGGCTAGGACTTCCAAAACTATTTTGAATAAAAGTGGCAAGAGTGGGCATTGTTGTCTTATTCCTGATCTTAAAGGGAATGCATTTAGCTTTTCACAGTTGAGTATGTTAGCTGTGGGTTTGTCATATATGTCCTTTATTATGTTAAGGTATATTCCCTTTATGCCCACTTCCTGGAGAGTTTTTAATCATAAAAGAATGGTGAATTTTATCAAAAGCTTTTCCTGCGTCTATTGAGATTAACAAATTGAAGGATAAAAACCACATGATAATGTGGTATATCAGGTTGGTTGACTTGCAGATATTGAAAAATCCTTGCATCCTGGGGATAAGTCCCACCTGATCATGGTGTATGATCCTTTTAATGTATTGTTGGATTCAGTTTGCTTATATTTTGTTGAGGATTTTTGCATCTATATTCATCAGTGATATTGGCCTGTAATTTGTGGCATCTTTGTCTGGTTTTGGTATCAGGGTGATGGTGGCCTCAGAGAATGAGTTTGAAAGTGTTTCTTCCTCTGCAGTTTTTTTAGAATAGTTTCAGAAGGACAGGTGGTACCTCTTCTCTAAATGATTGGTAGAATTCACCTATGAAGGTATCTGGTCCTGGACTTTTGTTTGTTAGGAGTTTAATTACTGATTCAATTTCATTACTGGTAATTGGTCTGTTCATATTTTCTATTTCTTCCTAGTTCAGTCTTGGGAGATTGTACATGTCTAAGAATTTTTCCATTTCTTCTAGGTTATCCATTTTATTGGCATATAATTGCTTGAAGTAGTCTCTTATGGCCATTTGTAACTTGTTTTTCATTTCTGATTTTGTTGATTTTGGCCCTCTTTCTTTTTTCCTGTTGAGTCTGGATAAAAGTTTGTCAATTTTGTTTCTTTTCAGAGAAATAGCTTTTAATGCCACTGATCTTTACTATTGTTTTTCAGTCTCTATTTTATTTATTTCTGCTCTGATCTTTATGATTTCTTTCCTTGTACTAACTTAGGGTTTTGTTTGTTCTTCTTTCTCTAGTTCCTTTAGGTGTAAGTTTAGATTGTTTGAGATTTTTCTTGTTTCCTGAGGTAAGCTCATATCGCAATAAACTTCCCTCTTAGAACTGCTTTTGCTGCATCCCATAGGTTTTGGATTGTAGTATTTTCATTTACCTCTAAGTATTTTTTGATTTCCTCTTTGATTTCTTAAGTGATCTATTGGTTGTTTAGTAGCATATTGTTTATTCTCCATGTGTTCTTAGGGGTTTTTTGCAGTTTTATTCTTGTAGTTGATTTCTAGTATCATAGTGTTTTGGTCAGAAAAGATGCTTGATATGATTTCAATTTTCTTAAATTCACTGAGGCTTGCTTTATGTCTTAGCTTGTGATCTATCCTGGAGAATGCTCCATGTGCATTTGAAGAGAATGTGTATTCTGCTGCTTTCTGGTGGAATGCTCTGTAAGTATCAATTAACTTCTTTGGCCTAATGTGTCATTTAAGGCCTGCATTTCCTTATTGATTTTCTGGCTGGATGATCTGTCCACTGATGTAAGTGGGTTTTAAAAACCCCTATTATTGTCTTACTGTCAATTTGTCTTTTTATATCTGTTAATATTTGCCTTGTATGTTAAGATGCATTGCCACTGAACAGAAAAAAAAGAATGAAAAGAAATGAGGACAGTTTGAGACTTCTGGGACAACATCAAGTGTACTAATATTCACATTAGAGAGTCCCAGAAGGACCTATATGTAAATATATATGTTGGGTCCATATATATTTATAATTGTTATGTCTTCTTGGATTGATCCTTTGATCATTATGTAGTGTTCTTCCATGTCTCTTGTAACAGTTTTCATGTTAAAGTCTATTTTGTCTGATATAAGTATTGCTCTTCCAGCTTTCTTTTCATTTCCATTTGTGTGGAATACCTTTTTCCATCCCCTCACTTTCCATCTGTATGTGTCTCTAGGTCTGAAGTGAATCTCTTGTAGGCAGCATATTTACAGGTCTTGTTTTTGTATCCATTCAGCCAGTCTATGTCTTTTGGTTGGAACATTTAGTCCATTTATATTTAAGGTAATTATCAATACGTATGTTTTTATTGCCATTTTGTTAATTGTTTTGGATTTGTTTTTGTAGATCTTTTTTCCCTTTTCTTGTGTTCTCTTTTGTGATTTGTTGACCAACTTTAGTGTTATGTTTGGATTCCTTTTTCTTTGTTTTCTATATATCATATTTTTGGTTTGTAGTTACGATGAGGTTTTTATATAGCAGTCTCTATATATGTGATTGTTTTTAAGTTTCTGGTCTATTCATTTCAAAGATGTTTTAAATACCCTTCATTTGTATTCTCCTGCCCTCACTATTACTGTTTTGATATCATATTTTACATCTAATTGTTTCATGTATCCCATAACTGCTTTTTGATACAGATGATTTTACTACTTTTGTCTTTGAACCTCACTACTAGTTTTGTGTGTGGATGATTTCGTACCTTGACTGTATGTTTGCCTTTACTGGTGAGCTTTTTCCTTCCCTAATTTTCTTGTTTTTAGCTGTGACGTTGTCTTTTCCATCTAGAGAAGTTCCTTTAGCATTTTTTTAAAGTGGTTTTGTGGTACTGAATTCTTCTAGCTTTTGCTTGTCTGTAAACCTTTTGATTTCTCCATCAAATCTGAATGAGAGCCTTGCTGGGTAAGTATTCTTGATTGTAGGTTTTTCCCTTTCATCACCTTACATATATCATGCCACTCCCTTCTGGCCTGTAGATTTTGTGCTGACCTTATGGGAGTTGCCCTGTAATTTGTTGTTCTCCCTTGCGGCTTTTAGTATTCTCACTTTATCTTTAATCTTTGTTATTTTGATTACAGTGTGTCTTTGTATGTTCCTCTATGGGACTCTGAATTTTTGGGCTTGGGTGACTGTTTCCTTTCCCAGGATAGGTAGGTGTTCAGCTGTTATGTCTTCAGATATTTTCTTGGACCCTTTCTCTCTTTTCTCCTTCTGGGACTCTCTAATGTAAATATTAGTGTACTTGATGTTGTCCTAGAGGTCTCTTAAACTGCCCTCATTTCTTTTCATTTTTTTTTTCTTTTTTTCTTTTCAGTGGCAGTGATTTCCACTCCTTTGTCTTCCAGGTCACATATTCTTTCTTCTGAATCATTTAGTCTACTATTGATTCCTTCTAGTTTATTTTTCATTTGTTATTGTATTCTTTATCTCTGTTTGGTTGTTCTTTATATTTTCTAACTCTTCGTTTAAAACTTCTAACTTCTCGCTCCGTACATCTATTCTCCTCCCAAGTTCTTTGATCATCTTTATGATCATTACTGTGAACTCTTTCTCAGGTAGATTGCCCATCTCCACATAGTTCTTCTGGAGTTCTTTCTTCATTCCTTCCTCATTTTGTCTAAGTTGCTGTTTGTATTTTTATGTATGTGGTAAGTTAGTTATGTTTCTCGACCTTGGAGATGTGGTCTTCTGTAGGAGGCGTCCTGTGAGTCCCAGCAGTGCACTCCCCTCTTGTCACCCAAGCTGTATGCTCTGGGGATTCCCCCTAAGAGGTCTGCATGGGTCCTTCTGTTGTGGCGGCTGACTTTGTGGGCAGTCTGGTAGGCTTGATTGGCCCCTAGTCTTGTTGGTTGCCAGGACCTGCCTTGTGCAGGTGCTGCTGGCTGTTGTTTGGTGGGGCCTGGTCATGATGTGACTGGCTGTGGAATCTTAGGGGGCCATGGAGCTAGTGCTGGCTCACTGGTGGGCGGGGCAGGGTCCCGAAGACTCTGGTGCTATTGCCAATCCACTGGCAGGTGAAGCCAGATCCTGGGGTTAGTGCCAGACCACTAGCAGGCGGAGTTGGTTTCTGGAGTCTGGCTGCAGGTCCCAGGGATCCCAGAGCTTTTTTCAGATCGTTGCAGGGAGAGGGTGTTCCTGATGCAGCAGGATGTCTGAAAGTTTGCTTTGGCCTGCTAGTGGGCAGGTCCAGCTGGTCTCAGGGTAGGGTAGGGCCTGCGTTGTATCATAATTTTGTTTCTGGTGTCTGCCCCCTGGTGGTTGAGGCTGGTCTAGAGACTTATGCAGGCTTCCTGCCAGGACAGGCCTGTACCTGTCCACTGGTGGGTAGAGCTGGGTCTTGGCCCTCTGATGAGCTGGGCTATGTCTAGGGGCATGTCCAGAGGTTGCTGTGGACTCTTTAGTCTTAACACACCCTGTCTGCTGATGGCTGGGACTGGGTCCCTGCCCAGTTAGTTGTTTTGCTCTGAGGCGTCCCAGCACTGGAACCTATAGGCTTTTGGGCGGGGTCAGGTCTTGGCACTAATGATCCAAGATGTCAGCAGCCAGGAGTGTTAATGTGGCTGAATGTTCCTCAGTATGGCTGCCACCAGTGTCTGTGTCCCCAGAATGAGCCACAGCTGCCCCCTGCCTCTCCAGGACTCTCCAAGACCAGCAGGCAGGTCTGACCCAGGCTCCTATCAAATTACTGCTTTTGCCCTGGGTCCCAGTGCATGCTGGATTTCGTGTGTGCCCTTTAAGAGTGATGTATCTATTTCCCCCAGTCCCGTGGAGCTCCTGCAATTAAACTCTGCTGGCCTTCAAAGCCAAATGCTCTGGGGGCTAATCTTTCTGGTGCCAGAACCCTGGCCTGGGGAGCTTAATGTGGGACTCAGAACTATTACTTCTGTGGGAGAACCTCTGCAATATAATTCTACAGTTTGTGAGTCATCCACCCAGGCATTATGTGATTTGATTATATCGCGAGCTTGTGCTTCTTACCTGTCTCATTTTGGTTCCTTCTTTATGTCTTTAGTTATAGAATATCTTTTCTGGTAGGTGCCTCTCTTTTTCATTGATGGTTATTCTGCATATAGTTGTGATTTTGGTGTGCTCGTGAGAGGAAGTGAGCTCAGGGTCTTTCTGTATTCTTCCATCGTGGCAACTCTCCCCACTCTGTTTTCCGAATATTTAGTCATCACCTAGGAGCAGCATCAGGTCAAGTGTGAGCATGTGGGGGGAAGAGTGTGGGCTCTGGGACTGGGCAGACATTGAATCAAGTTTTAGCCATTAACTAGCATGAGTTCCAGCAAGTTGCTTCAATTTATACCTCAACTTAATTATAAAAAATACTGATGCTTACCTTGCAGAATTGTGATATTATAGCCTAATGTACTCACAGTTAATATAACACTTAATTCTGTCCCACATGAAGTACACAAAAGGAGATTTTAAACATGAACTAAATACTGATTTCAAGTCATTTGTGATGTGTCAGTAGGTTGGTGCTCTATATATTTTCTGAGTCATTACATCCAATTCCCCTAAAATAGAGAACAAATCATAGCCCCTTTAGACATTAACATATCTGATATACTTATTACATTTTTAATCATAACATTACTATACAGAAATAAAATATACAATTTCCAAACCAACAGAGGTATAAAAATATACCCAAGCCATCCAAAAAAATAAAATGGAAAGGAGAAGCAGATGATGATAGAAAAAAACAGATAAATAAAAATTCTCCATTTTGATTTTAAAAATATATTCAAATATTCTCAAAAATCTGGAAATAGAACCACCATATGACCCAGCATTTCTACTCCTCGGTAAATATCTAAAAAACCCAAAACACTAATTCAAAAAGATACTATACCTCCAATGTTCATAGCAGCATTATTTACAATTGCCAAAATATTGCAGCAACCTAAGTGTCCATCAACAGATGAAGGGATAAGGAAGATGTGGCTATATATACATGGAATACTACTCAGTCATAAAAAATAATGAGATTTTGCCATTTGTAACAACATGGATGGACTTAGAGGGTATTATATTACATGGAATAAGTCATACAGAGAAATACAAATACAATATGATATCACTTATATGTGGAATCTAAAAAAACAAAAGCAGCTAGTGATTATAACAAAACAGACTCACGGATATAGAGAACTGCTAGTTTTAGCAGTTACCAGTGAGGAGAAGGAAGGGGGAGGGTCAAGATAGAGGTAGAGGATTAAGAGATACAAACTACTATGTATAAAATAAGTTACAAGGATATACTGTACAACAGAGAATACAGCCAATATTTTATAATAACTATAAATGAAACATAACCTTTAAAAATTATGACTCACTACATTGTATACCAGAAACTTATATAATACTGTACAACAGCCTCAACTTTTAAAAAAAGCTACAAGAATGTAAAAAAAATATGCATATATATTCAAATAGACCAAGATGAATATAAATGGAATAAACTAGTTAAAGGAACAATTACTAGAGCTGGTTAATTTTTTTTTTAAAACATGGCCAACTACTAAAACATGAGGATATGTAAAGGTTGAAAGTAAAAGGATGAGAAAATATACACTTGGCAAATATTAATGAAAGTCAGTAGGCTTGTATAGCAATATTGATACCAGATAAAATGCAAATGCGTTTTTAAGGACTAAATGATAAGAAAAAAAAAACCATGAAGGTATTATAGTTATAAATTCATATGTACCTTTAATGCTTAGAATATAAAAAGTAGTTTACAGAATTATAAGGGGGAAATTGACAATTCCACAATTTTTTTTTTTTTTTTTTACGGTACGTGGGCCTCTCATTGTTGTGGCCTGTCCCGTTGTGGAGCACAGGCTCCGGACACGCAGGCTCAGCGGCCATGGCTCACGGGCCCAGCCACTCCGCGGCATGTGGGATCTTCCCGGACTGGGGCACGAACCCGTGTCCCCTGCATCGGCAGGCAGACTCTCAACCACTGTGCCACCAGGGAAGCCCCCACAATTTTAATAGATACTAGACATCACTTATTTTATTAATCACACAAAAAAATTGGTAAGCATATGGAAGATAAGAACACAGTTAATAAGCTTGATCTGATAAATATGTATCCACAAGTCACCAGCTGGATAACCGTATTATTTTCAAATTAACATGTAACAATTTATGAACTAATAGAATACTAGAACTCAAAGTAAGTCTCAACAAGTATTAAAGAATGTGTATTATTCAAACCATCTTATCTGGCCACAGATCATTTCCAAAAAGTAACCAAAAGAAAAAAATGATAATGAAACCTATTTTACTACTTTTTAATTCATGGGTCAAGGGGGGGTTAATATTGAAAATTAGAAAATATTAGCAACTAAACAACAATGAAAATTCTACATATTAATGAGTGAAACTCACCTGAGAATGACTAAGAGAAATTTTTACATGATTAGCTTAGAAAAAAGACTGAAAATTGACTTCATTCTACTCGTTAGAGAAAAGAACAAATTCAAAACAAGTAGAAGGAATGAAAAGATAAAAAGCAGAAGATAATGAATTATAAAATAGAAGAACTAAATGAGAATTGATTCACTTGAAGAAAAATAGGCACACTTCTGGTGAGATGGATATATGAAAAAAGAATAGGCACTAATAACAATTTAAGTCCAAAAGGGGAACATAACTACAGAAGTAGAGATTTTTAAAATGAGAGGAAACTATGAAAAACATACAATTGTTTGAAATATTTGGAAAATGTTTCCTAGAAAAAAATGTATTCTTCCAAAATGGACGCAAGCAGAAATAGGAAACCTGAATAGACCTACAATGATTAAAGAAATACAATGCTTTAAGAATACACTCATTTTTTGTGTGGTTATAAAAGTTCAATACAAGAGATCCTTGTGATTATGGGACTGTTCTGTATCTAGACTATTGTGGTGGGTACATAAGACCTATAAATATGATAAATTGTCTATAGAACAAAAAAAAACATAGACACATACACAGACAGGCTTATAAATGCATACAAGCAAAACAGGAAATCTGAAAAAGATTGTATCAATGTCAATATTGTGGTTGATATTGAATTACAGTTTTGCAAGATGTTATCAGTGGGGGAAACTGGAAGAAGAGTATCTAGGATTTCTACCGTTTCTTACTCCTTCCTACAACCTTACAATTATCTCAATAAGAATTTCAATTAAAAAATATACATCAGGCATGGACATATATACACTACCAAACGTAAGGTAGATAGATAGTGGGAAGCAGCCGCATAGCACAGGGAGATCAGCTCGCTGCTTTGTGACTGCCTGGAGGGGTGGGATAGGGAGGGTGGGAGGGAGGGAGACGCAAGAGGGAAGGGATATGGGAACAGATGTATATGTATAACTGATTCACTTTGTTATAAAGCAGAAACTAATAAAATAATACTACCATGAAAAAAAAACAAGTAGTCGTGGGTAGTGGGCTCAATAAGTTTTTGTCTTGTTTTTGTCTTGTTGTACAACTGTACAACATATATATATATATATATATATATATATATATATATATATATATATATATATATACACATCAGGGCTTCCCTGGTGGTGCAGTGGTTGAGAGTCTGCCTGCTGATGCAGGGGACATGGGTTCGTGCCCCAGCCTGGGGGGGTCCCACATGCCGCGGGGCGGCTGGGCCCGTGGGCCATGGCTGCTGGGCCTGCGTGTCCAGAGCCTGTGCTCCACGATGGGAGAGGCCCCAACAGTGAGAGGCCCGCGTACCGCAAAAAAAAAAAAAAAAAAAAAAAAAAAAAATCTATCTATCTATCTCTATATATATATATAGATATATATACACATACATATATACATCATCCCCAAATGTCAGATAGGATTATTGATTAGTTCCTCCAAACATCAAAAACAGATCATCTCAATCCTGCACAAACTATTTCAGACATTTGTAAAGGAGTACCTTTTTCCAATATCATTTTCTGAAACTTGCATAACCTTTATATCAAAACCAGACAAATATAATACTTTCAAAGAAATTCGTAAGCTAAATTTACTTAATACAAAGCTCTCATAACTGAATATAGCAATATATTAACAGACACAACTAAACATGACCAAGTTGTATTTGTACTAAAAATGCAAGGATAGCTCAGCACCAGAAGAGCTAATAGTAAAATTTATTATGTTGAAAGAATAAGGAAGAAAAGTAACGTGATCCTTTTTGTATATGCAGACATACATTTAATAAGATTCTACACTCATGTATAATAAAATCATCTTAACAAATCAGTAATAGAAGGAAACTTCCGGAATTGAAATCAAGATGGTAGAGTAGAAGGATGTGGAACTCACCTCCTCCCACAAATACATGGAAAATCTACATTTGGAACAATTCTCACAGAATACCTACTGAACACAGGCAGAAGATGTTAAAAACTTGAAAGGACAAGAAAGATCTCCACATAACCGGGTAGGTTGAAAGAAAAAAAAAAGGAAGCAGGATGGGTACTGCTCCCCTGTGAGGGAGCTGAGAAAGAGGAAAGTTTCCCAATCACTGAGAACTCCCCTCATCAGCAGGGAGATCAACCAGGACAGAGGGAGAGCTTCAGAGGCTCAGCGGAGAGCACAACAACCAGTTTGTGTCAGGCAGAACAAGAGACCTGCACAGATGGTCTGTGCCACTCTCCTGTGCTCCCAACACCAGATGTGCGTCCACCTGGTAAGGGCAGGGGCTGGGTGCTGAAACTCGGGGCTTAGAGGACAGACCCAGGAAGAGGACTGGGGTTTTGGCTGCACGGAGACAGCCTGAAGGGGCTGGAGCATGGTATGGCTGCAACCAGGGGTGTACATGGAAGAAGCCAGGGCCTGCCACAGAAGTGAAGTGCCACTGTTAAGTGGCACATGAAGGGAGGGGTGGAGCCCAAGACAGCAGCCTCTGCACACCAGTCACCACCTCAGTGGGCTCTGGGATTGTACGTGCCAGCTGCCACCTCAGTGGGCTCCTGAAGTAGGTGCCAGTGGGTGGCCCACACAGAGAGGCTGGGCTGAAATTATAGCTGAGTTCCAGGGGCCACACAATTTAGGAAGCAGAACTGAAATCTCTCCCCACAGCTGTGCGAGCCACCACTGGCTTTGTGAACTCGGTGCCTGCAGGGCATCAGAGCAGACAAAGGTGCTCCTGTGGCTGAGATGGATTTGGGCTTAGCAGGTGTGGACATTGTGGGTGTGTGCACGTGGGGGCTGGGCTGGGCCAGGGTCTGAGCTGCTTCCATAGCTCCCATAGTGGGTACAGGTGCACGACAACTGCAGTCCAGGGACTTGACATCAGGGGATCTTCACTGGCAGCCTTGTGAAAACAATACCTGAGTGACACCAGGGGCAATTGTTGGCATTCACACGGTTGAGGAGGGGCTGAGGGAAGCACCAACAACACTGTACTTTGTGACAGGTGGCACAGCAGAGTGCACTCCCCAGTGGACAGCTCTGGTGGAGGAATACTCAGTGGTTTCTTTCCCAGTGGGAGCCCTCCAATCCCACTTACCTCACACTGCAGATCAGAAACATGGCTCAGAAATGAATCTGGGGGCTTCTACTCCAACAATTAGGGAGCAGACCCTACCTGAGACAGGGCTGTGACAACCACAGAGCAAAGAGGCTGACCTGATCAACACCTAGTGTAGGCTCTGGTCACCACAACACCAGTCATACCCCCTATCAAGGGGATAATGACCATGACACACTGAGGAAAGAGGTGGCAGACAACAATACTAAAAACAGCCCTTGCACCAAAATATTAACCAACAGAGGCTACACAGGGATGCTCCCACATATAAATAGCCCTCTAAGACCACAGTAGATAACCATTTCTCCTAAAATCACAGAGTAAGAGAAATAAGTAAAATGAAGAATTAGAGGAACCACTCCTAGTTAAAAGGTCAAGAGAACTCCCTTGAAAAAAAACAATGAAACAGACCTCTTTAGTCTGGTAGACACCAAGTTTGAAAAGGAGATAATGAAAATACTGAAGGAATTAAGAAAGACTATCAATAGAAATGCAGATTATTATGAAAAGGAACTAGAAACTATAAAGAGGAACAAAGAAGAATTAGAAAACTCTTTTGCTGAGATGAAATAAAAGCTGAGCTAAAGGCAATGAATAGCAGAATGAATAATGCAGAAAAATGAATAAGTGATATGGAATATAGAATAATGGAAATCACCCAATCAAAGCAGACAGAAAGCCAAAAAAAAAAAAGCAACATAGGAGACTATGGGATAATATAAAGTGGGTCAATCTGTGCGTAATAGGAATTCCAGAAGGAGAAGGAGAGAAAAGGGGATTGAAAATGTATTTGAAGAAATTATGGCTGAAAACCCCCAAACCTAAAGAAGGAAACAGATATCCAGGGACAGGAAGCACAGAGGGTCCCAAACAAGATGAACCCAAACAGACCTACAACAAGACATGCTATAATTAAAATGGCAAAAGATATAAAGAGAGGACTCTAAAGTCAGCAAGAGATAAAAGAAGAGTTAATTGGGCTTCCCTGGTGGCGCAGTGGTTGAGAGTCCGCCTGCCGATGCAGGGGACACGGGTTCGTGCCCCGATCCCGGAAGATCCCACATGCCGCGGAGCGGCTGGGCCCGCGAGCCATGGCCGCGGAGCCTGTGTGTCCGGAGCCTGTGCTCCGCAATGGGAGAGGCCACAGCAGTGAGAGGCCCGCGTACAGCAAAAAAAAAAAAAAAAAGAAGAGTTAATTACAAGGGACCCCCCCCCATAAGGTTATCAGCTGATTCCTCTACAGAAATGTTGCAGGCCAGAAGGGAGTGGCAAGATATATTCAAAGGCCTGAAAGGAAAAAAATCTGCAACTTAGGATACTCTACCCAGTAAGATTATCATTTAGAATAGAAGGAGAGAGAAAGAATTTCTCAGACAAGCAAAAAATGAAAAGAATACAGCAATACTAAACCTATCCTAAAAGAACTACTGAAAGGTCTTCTCTAAACAGAAAAGAAGCAAGAAGCTATAGGAAAGAGAAAATCACAATTGGAAAGTAAATCACTTAAATAAGCCAGTATACATATTTTTCGTAAATAAAATTTTTTTGAAAGCAATGATGATCACAATGAACAGCAAAAGGATAAACATGAAAATGTAAAACAAGACATCAAAATAATATAATCTGGAGGAAGATAGTAAGAAAATACAGATATTTTCTTCTTTTTTTTAGAATGTGTTTGAGCCTAAATGACTATAATTTAAAGTAAGTAGAAGTAGGAAGTGGTTAGCCTACTTGAAAAATAGCATAACCACAAATCAAAAACATATAACAGATTCACAAAAACCAAAAAGAAGAGCACACAAGCATAATACAAAAGGAAGTCATTAAAACACAAATGGAAAAACAAAAGGGATAAAAGTAGAAATACAGAATCAACTGGAAAACAAGGTATAAAATGGCAACAAATGCATATCTATTGATAATTACCTCAAATGTCAATGGACTAAATGCTTCAATCAAAAGACAAAGAGTGGCAGACTGGATTAAAAAAAAAAAGAGCCTACAATATGCTGCCTAAAAGATATTCACTTTAGGACAAAGGACACACATAGATTGAAAATTAGGGGTTGGAAAAATATTTCATAAAAAGGAAATGACAAGAAAGTGGGGGTTGCAATACTCAGACGAAGTAGACTTTAAAAGAAAGGCCATAAAGAAAGATAAAGGGGCTTCCCTGGTGGCGCAGTGGTTGAGAGTCCACCTGCCAATGCAGGGCACACGGGTTCGTGCCCCAGTCTGGGAAGATCCCACATGCCGTGGAGCAGCTGGACCCGTGAACCATGGCCGCTGAGCCTGCGTGTCTGGAGCCTGTGATCCGCAACAGAAGAGGCCACAACAGTGAGAGGCCTGCATATCGAAAAAAAAAAAAAAAAAAAAGAAAGAAAGATAAAGAAGGACACTGTATAATGATAAAAGGATCAATACAAAAAGAAAATATTACAGTTGTCAACATATATGCACCCAATATAGGAGCACCAAAATAAGTAAAGCAAATACTAACAGACATAAAGGGAAAAAGTTATGGGAATACAATGATAGTAGGAGACTTTAACACCCTGCTCACATCAATGGAGAGATCTTCTAGACAGAAAATCAGTAAGGCAACAGAGATCCTAAATGACACAATAGAAGTTAGACTTAATTGATATTTTCAGGACATTACATCCACACCCCCACACGCAAAAAAATAATCCAGCATACACTTTCTTTTCAAGTGCACACAGAACATTTTTTAGGACTGACAACAAACTAGGACATAAAACATGCCTCAACAAATTTAAGACTATAGAAATTATTTCAATCATCTTTTCTCACCAGAATTGCATGAAACTAGAAATCAACCACAGAAAAAGAAATGAGAAAAAATGATTACATGGAGACTAAACAACATGTTACTAAAAAACCAATCGGTAGGGCTTCCCTGGTGGCACAGTGGTTGAGAGTCCGCCTGCCGATGCAGGAGACACGGGTTCGTGCCCTGGTCTGGGAAGATCTCACATGCCGTGGAGCGGCTAGGCCCGTGAGCCATGACCATTGAGCCTGCACGTCCAGAGAGGGCAATGGGAGAGGCCACAACAGTGAGAGGCCCACATACCACAAAAAAAAAAAAAAGAATGGATAAATGATGAAATCAAAGAGGAAATTTAAAAATACCTTGAGACAAATGACAATGAAAACAGAACCATACAAACTCTATGTATGGGTTTCAGCAAAGGCAGTTCTTAGAGAGAAGTTCATAGCAACACAGGCCAAATAAATAACCACCTAAAAGAATTGGAAAAAGAAGAATAAACAAAACCTAAAGTCAGCAGAAGGAAGGAAATCAAAATCAGAGAGGAAAAAATTTAAATAGAGTTTTAAAAAACAATAGAAAAAAATCAGTAAAACCAAGAGCTCATTCTTTGAAAGGGTAAACAAAATTGACAAAACTCTGTCCAGGCTCAACAAGAAGAAAAGAGAGAGGACCCAAATAAACAAAAGAAATGAAAAAGGAGAAATAATAACCTATATCACAGAAATACAAAAAACCATAAGAGAATATTATGAGCAATTAATGCCAACAAATTTGACAACCTAGAAGAAATGGACAAGTTTCTAGAAACATAAGAGTCCACCAAAATTGAATCAAGAAGAAACAGATGATGTGAACAGACCAATCACTAGAAGTGAAATAGGATCTGTAATAAAAAAATAAATAAACTCCCTACAAACAAAAGTACAGAACCAGATATCTTCAAAGGCAAATTCTACCAAACAGATAAAAAAGAACTTATATTGATATTTCTCAAATTTTTCCAAAAGGTTAAAGAGGAGGGAACACTCCCAAAAACATTCTGTGTAGCCACCTTCACCCTGATACCAAAACCAGACAAAGACGCTGTTAAAAAAGAAAATTACAGGCCAATATCTTTGATGAATATAGATGCAAAAATCCTCAAAATATTAGCAAACTGAATTCAACAACATATAAAAAAGATCATACACCATAACCAAGTTGGATTCATCCCAGTGTCACAAGGATGGCTCAACATATTCAAATCAATCAATGTGATGAACCACATCAAGACAAGACAAAAACCACACAATAATCTCAGTAGATGCAGAAAAAGCATTTGATAAAACCCAACATCCCTTCATGATAAAAAAAAAAAACCTCTTACCAAAGTAGGTATAGAGAGAACATATCTCAACATAATAAAAGCTATTTATGACAAACCCACAGCCAACATAATACTCAATGGCGAAAAGCTGAAAGCCTTCCTGCTATAATATGGAACAAGACAAGGATACTCACTCTCACCACTTCTATTCAACATAGTAATGGAAGTCCGAGACACAGCAATTAGACAAGAAAAAGAAATAAAATCTATCCAAATAAGAAGGGAAGAGGTCAATTTGTTATTATATGCAGATGACATGATACTATATAAAGAAAACCCTAAAGACTCCAAACTAAAACTACTAGAACCGATAAACAAATTCAAAAAGGTAGCAGGATACAAGATTAACATACAGAAGTTGATTGCATTTCTTTACACTAACAATGAAATATCAGAAAGGGAATGTAAAAGAACAATCCTTTTTAAAATCACATCCAAAAATTAAATACTTAAAAATAAACCTGACCAAGGAGGTGAAAGATCTGAGAACGATAAAACATTAGTACAGGAAATTGAAGATGATTCAAAGAAATGGAAAGATATTCTACTCTCTTGGATAGGAAGAATTAACATCGTTAACATGGTCGTACTACCCAAAGCAATCTACAGATTTAATGCAATCCCTATCAAATTAACCATGACGTTCTTCTACAGAACTAGAACAAATAATCCTAACATTTATATGGAACCATAAAAGACCCAGAATTGCTGAATCAGTCCTGAGGGTAAAGCACAAAGCAGGAGGCATAACCTTCCCAGACTTCAGACAATGCTGCAAAACTACAGTAAGTAAAGCAGCATGGTATTGGCACAAAAACAGACATAGGAATCAATGGAACAGATTAGAGAGCCCAGAAATAAACCAACACACATAGGGTCAGTTAACACTTGACAGAGGAGGCAAGAATATACTATGGGAAAAAAGTCTCTTCAGCAAGTGGTGTTGGGAAAGCTGGAGAACCCCACAGAAATTAATGAAGTTAGAACACCCTCACACCATATACAAACACACACACAAAACTCACAAATGGCTTAAAGACTTAAATATGAGACATGACACCATAAAACTCCTACAAGAGAACATAGGGAAAACATTCTCTGACATAAATCATAGCAATGTTTTCTTAGGTCAGTCTCCCAAGGTAATAGAAACAAAAGCAAAAATAAACAAATGGGACATAATCAAACAACCTTTTGCACAGCAAAGGAAACTATAAACAAAATGAAAACATAACTTATAGACAGGGAGAAAATATTTGCAAATGATGCAACTGAAAATGCCTTAATTTCCAAAACATGCAAAAGGCTCATACAACTCAACAACAATAGCAAAAAACAAACAACTGAATCAAAAAAAAAAATGGTCAGAAGACCTAAATAGACATTTCTCCGAAGAAGACATACAGATGGCCAATAGGCACACGAAAAGATGTTCAACATCACTAATTATTAGAGACATCCAAATCAAAACTACAATGAGGTAACATTTCACACCAGTCAGAATGGCTATCATTAAAAAGTCTACAAATAACAAATGCTGGAGAGGGTGTGAAGAAAAGGGAACCCTCCTACACTGTTGGTGGGTATGTAAGATGGTGAAGCCACTATAAAAAACAGTATGTAGTTTCCTTAAAAAACTAAAAATAGAGTTGCCATATGATCCAGCAATCCCACTCCTGGGCATATATCTGGACAAAACTATAATTCAAAAGATACATGCGCCCCAATGTTCATAGCAGCACTATTTACAATAGGCAAGACATGGAAACAACCCACATGTCCATCAACAGATGAATAGATAAAGAAGATGTGGTGCCTATATACAATGGAATACTACCCAGACATAAAAAAGAATGAAATAATACCATTTGCAGCAATGTGGATAGACATAGAGATTATCATACTAAGTGAAATAAGTTAGAGAAAGATAAATACCATATGACATCACTTATATGTGGAACCTAAATATGACACAAATGAACCTATCTATGAAACAGAAACAAACTCACAGACATGGAGAACAGACTTGAGGTTGTCAAGGGGGTGCTGGGGCAGGGATGAATTGGGAGTTTGGGGTTCGCAGATGCAAACTATTATATATAGGATGGATAAACAACAAGGTCCTACTGTATAGCACAGGGAACTATATTTGATATCCTGTGGTAAACCATAATGGAAAAAAATATGAAAAATTATATATATATATATATATAATCTGAATCACTTTGCTGTACAGCAGAAATTAACACAACATTGTAAACCAACTATACTTCAATTCAAAAAAGAAGAGAACTTCCTAAACCAAACATAACTAGCAAATAACCATAACATCACATGATGAAATATTGAAGCATTTCTTTTAAAGATAGGAACAAAACATGTATGACTGTTATGTCCATTTCTTTTCAACACTGTACCAGAAGTTTTAGCCAGAAGAGTAAAACATGATAGATAAATAAAATGTCTAATGATCAGAAAGGAAGTAACAAAGTATTGTAGATGACATGATTGTCTATACTGAAAATTAAAATGATCAGTAAGGTAAAGATACATATTAACTTTTCAAGTAAGTCCACTGCACTCTCTATATCAGAAAGAAACATTTAAATGACCATTAACTAACAAGAGAATAGATGGTCATTCCACAAAATTCTATAGAGCAGTTTAAAATTATTGACTTAGAAATATATTTGTCAATAGAGATAAGCCTGAAAATATGTAATGTTGAATAAAGACAAGTTTCAGAAGGATGCATACAGTTTGATTTCACTCGTGGTTTAGAAATACAATCCTATGTAGAAAAAGTAAAAATTATAGATGTGATAAACACCAAATTAAGAATACTGGTTACTTTTTAATGTGGGATAAAACAGTGGTAGAACATTAATTATATGGGATTTTATATTAGTATCTGTAAGGTTTTATTTCTTAAGTTGGATTGTGCACACATGTGCATAGTTCAAATTAGTATGTTGTGTTATAGTTTTCTTCTCCCTTGCAGCTGTTTCCTTGAAGGTGGGAGAGGGGGTAATTATGAAGTTAGCTGAAGTGTTTTGATTCTCATTTCATTATCTTCACTTTTCAATGAGGTCCTCTCTGATCACCTAATCTAAAATTTCATCATGGCCCTCAAGTTTTCTCATCTACATTTTTTTTTCTTTTACCACTTATTACTATCATGTGTTTTTCACTTATTTACCTCATTTATTGCCTGTCAACCCTACCAAAGAATGCACTCCAAAAAGGTTGGGACTTGTGTGGGTTTTGTTTTCATTGTTCATTATTGTATCCCCACCACTAAATCAATGTTTGGCACATAGAAGCTTCTTGATAAATACTTGTTGCATAAATAAATATCTGAACAATTCATTAAACAGGTTTATTTGAATAAAAATATCTTGCTCTTTGATATGTCTGTTTTATAGCTCTACTTGATTTATTTTAAAAAGAAAAAGAAAAAAATTGCTGTATGACAATGTCATGCTCTTAATTTAGAATGGTGTTGGGAGTACCAAGCCAGAGTTTATTGAGACTCTGTCTGCTGTTACCATCATCTCAGAAGACTGCCTTGTGCTGATACATACAATTTCTTCTCATGGAAAACAACTAAAAATTACTGAGAACCACCAGAATGTAGAATGAGTCTTATTCCTAGTAAAGAAATTAGTCTTTCCTAGTAATACTAGTCTTATTCCTAGTAAAGAAACTACAGAGAATAACCATGTTTCTTATCTGGCACCTGAAAATCTGAATGATTTTCTTTATCTGATAAATCTCATTTTTTATAGCTATGAGAATATAGACAGGTACTGTTAGAAATTGACAGTAAACTACTAGATTAGAGAGGGCCCATCTCACCTTCATTGAAGCTTATTTCTTACTGTCTAATTTGACTCCTTCTTCAAGGACAGGAATTCTAAGAGGTTTTCTGGAGGATTTGTAGTGGAAAAGAAAAATCCCTGAGACTCTTGGTGTTCAAGAAACACACATTTTTCTTCTTTGGTAGTGACACGTGAATGGGTTCAAATGTGGATAGGTGCTATAAATACAGTTTTAGATATAGACAATGTTTAGATTTCTTTTCTTTTTTGGGCAAGGAAGTAGCTCTATTCCACTTTATTCTATTTAGTAGCTGTAATGGTGCTATATTTTCTCTCTGATTGCAAAATGATTTCCATTTATGACTATCATTTACATTCTGTATTTAGAAAAAAAGCATAGTCATAAACACTCATTTTCTCACTTCTGAAACTTTTAGAAAGAAAAAAATTATGTTTTCTTTGGGGACTATGAGTCAGAATTCACTACTTATCATGTAAAACAATATTATAAAAAAAGTCCTATCTCACACATTAGTTCTAAGCCAAGATGGATGTATGGGCATTTGAAAAAAATAGATACGAGATGGTAGGAGGGACACAGTTGTGATATAATCAAATCTCACACCCCCTGGGTGGGTGATGCACAAACTGGAGAACAATTATATCACAGAAGTTCTCACACAGGAGTGAGAGTTCTGAGCCCCATTGCAGGCACCCCAGCCTGGGGCTCTGGATTGGAAGTAGAAACCCCCAGAGCATTTGGCTTTGAAGGCCAGTGAAGCTGGGGTGCAGAAGCTCCACAACACTGGAGGAAACAGAGACTCCACTCTTGGAGGGAGAACACAAGGTCTCATGCACACTGGGACTCAGGGCAAAAGCAGTGACTTCATAGGAGCTTAGACCAGACCTACCTGCTGGCCTTCAAGGGTCTCCAGAGGAGGTGGAGGATGGCTGTGGCTTACTGTGGGGACAAGGACACTTCTGGCAGAGGTACCAGGGAGTGTACATTGGCATGAGGTCTCCTGAAGCCAACATTTTGGCCCCAGGCCGAAACAAGACCAGGCCCCACCCAACAGCCTGTAGGCTCCAGTGCTGGGACACCTCAGGCCAACCAACCAACAGGGTAAGAACACAGTTCCACCCATCAACAGACAGGCTGTCTAAAGACTTCCTGAGCCCACAGCTGCCTCTAGACATCCCCCTTGACATGGCCCTGCTCACCAGAGAGCCAAGACCCAGCTCCGCCCACCAGTGGGCAGGCACCAGCCCCTCCCAGAAGGAAGCCTCCACAAGCCTCTAGACCAGCCTTACTCACCTTGGGGCAGACACAGAAGCAAGAAAACTATAATCCTGCAGCCTGATGAACAAGGCTGCAAATGTAGATCAGAAACTACCCTGGGACCAGCTGGTGCCTGGCCCTTGGGTGATGAGAGGGGAGTGTACTGCTGGGGCAAGTAGGAAATCCCATATAGAGGGCCACTTCTTCAAGGTTGAGAAACATCTAACCTTCCACATACATAAAAATACAAATAAGAAATTTAGACAAAATTAGTTGGCAGAGGAATATGTTCCAGACGAAGGAACAAGATAAACCCCCAGAAGAGCAAGTAAGTGATGTGTAGATAGGCAATCTACCTGAGAAAGAGTTCAGAGTAATGATCATAAAGATGATCCAAGAACTCAGGAAAAGAATGGATGCACAGAACAAGAAGTTACAAGAAGTTTTAACAAAGAGTTAGAAAATATAAAGAACAACCAAACACAGCTCAAGAATACAATAACTGAAATGAAAAACACACTAGAAGGAATCAATAGCAGAACAAATGAGTCAGAAGAATGAATAAGTGAGCTAGAATACAAAGTGGTAGAAATCATTGTCACAGAACAGAATAAAGGAAAAAGAATGAAAAGAAATAAGGACAGTTTAAGAGACCTCTGGGACAAAGTGAAATGCATCAATATTTGCATTATAGGGGTCTCAGAAGGAGAAGAGAGAGGGAAATGGTCTGAGAAAATATTTGAAAAGATAATAGCTGAAAACTTCCCTAACATAGGAAAGGAAACAGTCACCCAAGTCCAAGCAGTGCAGAGAGTTCCATACAGGATAAACCCAAGGAGGAACATACAGAGACACATAGTAATCAAATTGACAAAAATTAAAGATAAAGAGAAAATATTAAAAGCAACAATGGAAAAGCAACAGATAACACAAGGGAATCCCCATGAGGTTATAAGATGATTTTTCAGCAGAAATTCCGCAAGCCAGTGGGAGTGGCAAGATATGTTTCAAGTGATGAAAGGGAAAAACCTACAACCGTGAATATTCTACCCAGTGAGGCTTTTATTCAGATTTGATGGAGAAATCAAAAGCTTTACAGATAAGCAAAAGCTAAAAAAAATTCAGCATCACCAAACCAGCTTTACAACAAATGCTAAAAGGAACTTCTCTAGGTGGAAAATAAATGGCCACAACTAGAAAAAAGAAAATTATGAAAGGAAAAAGCTCACTGGTAAAGGCAAATATACAGTAAAGGTAGAAAATCATCCACACACAAATATTATATCTAAATGAGTAATTGTGAAAGGAGGAGGATAGTACAAATGCAGGATATTTGAAATGCATTTGAACTTAGGACATCAGCAACTTAAAACAATCATGTGTGTGTGTGTGTGTGTGTATGTGTGTGTATGTGTGTATGTATATATATATATATATATGGAGAGAGAGAAAGAGAGACAGAGAGAGAGACCACTATATCAAAACCTCATGGTAACCAAATATCTATAATAGATATACAGACAAAAAAGCAAAAAAGTAATTCAAACACAACACTAAAGATAAACATCAAATGACAAGAGAGGAGAACAAAAGAGAAAAGAAATAAAGACCCATAAAAACAAATCCAAAACAATTAACAAAATGGCAATAAGAACATACATATCAATAATTACGTTAAATGTAGATGGATTAAATGCCCCAAGCAAAAGACACAGACTGACTGAATGGATAAAAAATAAGAACAGTATAGGGCTTCCCTGGTGGCGCAGTGGTTGAGAGTCTGCCTGCCGATGCAGGGGACATGGGTTCGTGCCCCAGTCGGGGAAGATCCAACATGCCGTGGAGTGGCTGGGCCCGTGAGCCATGGCCGCTGAGCCTGCACATCCAGAGCCTGTGCTCCACAATGGGAGAGGCCACAACAGTGAGAGGCCTGTGTACCGCAAAAAAAATAAAATAAAATAAAAAATAAGAACAGTACATATGCTGTCTACAAGAGACCCATTTCAGATCTAGAGACACATACAGACTTAAAATGAGAGGATGGAAAAAGGTATTCCATGTAAAAGGAAATCAGTTGAAAGCTGGAGTAGCCATACTCATATCAGACAAAATAGACTTTAAAAAAAGAATGGTACCAGTGACAAAGAAGGACACAATATAATGATCAAGGAATCAATCCAAGAAGAAGATATAACAATTTAAAAAATATATATACACCCAACCCAGGAGCAATTCAGTATATAAGGCAAATGTTAAACAGGCATAAAAGGAGAAATTAACAGTGACATAGTAATAATAGGGGATTTTAACACTCTACTTTCATCAATGGACAGATCATCCAGACAGAGAATCAGCAAGGAAACACAGGCCTTAAATGACACTTTAGACCAAAGGACTTAATTGATCTTTACAGAGCTTTCCATCCAAAAGCAGCAGAACACACATTCATTTCAAGTGCACATGGAACATTATCCAGGGTGGATCATATGCTGGGCCACAAAACAAGCCTTGGTAAATTCAAGAAAATTGAAAACATATAAGCATCTTTTCCTACTCCAGTGTTATGAGGCTAGAAATCAATTATGAGAAAAAACTGCAAAAAACAAAAACACGTGGAGGTTAAACAGTATGCTACTAAACAACCAATGGATCACTGAAGAAATCAAAGAAGAAATTAAAATAATACCTGGAGACAAATGAAAACAAAAACACAATGAACCAAAATGTACGGGACGCAGCAAAACAGTTCTAAAAGGAAAGTTTATAGCAATACAAGCTTAACTCAGGAAACATGAAAAATCTTAAATAAACAACCTAACCTTACACCTAGAGCAACTAGTGAAAGAAGTAAAACCCAATGTTAGTAGAAAGAAAGAAATCATAATGGACAGAGCAGAAAAAAATGCAATAGAGACTAAGAAGACAATAGAAAATATGAAACTATAAGCTGGTTCTTTAAAAAGATAAAGAAAATTGATAAATCCTTAGATTTTTTTTTTCTGGATAAGTCCTTAGATTTATCAAAAAAAGGGGGCAGGGAAGAATGCAAATCAGTAAAATTGTAGATGAAAAAACAGTTACTACTGACACCACAGAAACACAAATAACCATTAAAGATTACTACAGGAAACTATAGGCCAATAAAATTGACAACCCAGAAGAAATGTACAAATTCTTAGAAAGGTACAATCTCCCAAGACTGAACCAGGAAAAAATAGAAAATATGAACAGACCAATTACAAGTACCCAAATTAAAACTGTGATTAAAAACTCCCATCAAACTAAAGTCCAAGACCAGATGGCTTCACAGGAGAGTTCTACCAAACATTTAGAGAAGAGTTAACACCTGTCCTTCTGAAACTACTCTAAAAACTTTCAGAAGAAGGAGCACTTCCAAATTCATTCTATGAGGCCACCATCACCTGATGCCAAAACCAGATGAAAATATCACAAAAAAAGGAAAATTATAGGCCAATATCACTGATGAACATAGATGCAAAGATCCTCAACAAAACATAAGCAAACTGAATCCAACAATATATTAAAAGGATCATACACCATGATCAAGTGGGTTTTATCCCCAGGATGCATGGTTTTTTCAGTAACCACAAATCAACGTGATATGCTACATTAACAAACTGAAGGATAAAAACCATATAATCATCTCAATAGATGCATAAAAGTCTTTTGATAAAATTCAACATTCACTTATGATAAAAACTCTCCAAGAAGTGGGCATAGTGGGAACATAACAAAAATAAAGGCCATATATGACAAACCCACAGCTAACATCATACTCAATGGTGAAAAGCTGAATGCATTCTCTCTAAGATCAGGAGTAAGACAAGAATGCCCACTCTTGTCACTTTTATTCAAAATAGTTTTGGAAGTCCTAACCCCATCAATAAGAGAAGAAAAAGAAATAAAATGAATCCAGATTGGAAAAGAAGTAAAACTGTCTCTGCTTGCAGATGACATGATACTATACATAGAAAATCCTCAAGACACTACCAGAAAATTACTAGAGATCATCAATGAATTTGGTAAGGTTGCAGGTTATAAACTTAAAACACAGAAATCTGTTGCATTTCTGTACACTAATAATTAAAGATAAGAGAAATTAAGGAAATGATCACATTTACCCTCACATCAAAAAGAATGAAATATCAAGGAATAAACCTACTTAAGGAGGCAAAATTCCTATACTCCAAAAACTATAAGACACTGATGAAAGAAATTGAAGATGTCACAAACAGATGGAAAGATATACCATGTTCTTGGATTGGAAGAATCAATACTGTCAAAATGATTATACTACCTCAGACAATCTACAGATTCAATGCAATCGCTATCAAATTACCAGTGGTATTTTTCACAGAACTAGAACAAAAAAATTTTAAACTTGCTTGGAGACACAAAGGACCCCAAATAGCCAAAGCAATCTTGAGAAAGAAGAACAGAACTGGAGGAATCAGGCTCCCTGACTTCAGACTATACTACAAAGCTACAGTTATCAAAACAGTATGGTACTGACACAAAAAGAGAAATATAGATCAATGGAAAAGGATACAAAGCCCAGAAATAAACCCATGCACTTATGGGCAATTAATCTATGGCAAAAGAGGCAAGACTGTATAATGGAGAAAATCTATGACAAAAGAGGCAAGACTATATAATGTCATATAATCTATGACAAAAGAGGCAAGACTATATAACAATCTCTTCAATAAATGGTGCTGGGAAAACTGGACAACTACATGTAAAAGAATGAAAGTAGAACATTCTCTAACACCATACACAAAAATAAACTCAAAATGGATTAAAGACCTAAATGTAAGACCAGGTAGTATAAAATTGCTATTGGAAAACATATGCAGAACACTTTTTGATATAAAACACAGCAATATCTTTTTCAAAAACAATCCCTTTAAAAATTGCACCAAGGGCTTCCCTGGTGGCGCAGTGGTTGAGAGTCCACCTGCCAATGCAGGGGACATGGGTTCATGCCCCGGTCTGGGAAGATCCCATATGCTGCACAGCGGCTAGGCCCCTGAGCCATGGCCACTGAGCCTGCGCGTCCAGAGCCTGTGCTCCGCAATGGGAGAGGCCACAACAGTGAGAAGCCCGCGTACTGCAAAAAAAAAAAATAAAATTGCATCAAAAAATTTCTTAGGAATAAACTTGACCACAAGTTTAAAAGATTTATATCCTGGGAACTATAAAACATTGATAAAGGAAACTGAAAATGATTCAAAGAAATGGAAAGATATCACATGGTCTTTTACTGGAAGAATTGGTATTGTTAAAATGGCCATATTATCCAAAGCAATCTACAGATTTAATATGCTCTCTATCAAATTATTATCAAAGGGAATAAAAACAAGATGCTGTGAAGTATGTACACTTTGTTTTCATTTGTATTACACACATACACACACGCACACAATCTCTGGAAGGACCTATAAAAAACCTGGGTTTTGTGAGGGTAACTGGCAGTTCTGGGAAGATTAACTAGACAAGAAGAGTGGTCATAGGCATTTTTTTGCATTCCCCTTGTACTGAATTTTTTAGTTTATATATTTTGTTTTATTTTCCAGTGCATATTGCTCCAAAAGAAAAAAATCTCTAGGATATTAAATGATTGGTTTATATTTAGTTCTGTCTCCAGGCCTCCTACAATGAAGTTGTCACTTTCCTTGATGGTGGATATTTAGCAAGATGGTCCAGAGAGGTGGATAAAAAGAGAAACCAATTGAAATATTTTATGGAGGTTCAGTTTTATGCACAGGCAATTGAAGTGGATGACCTCTTCCACACCATGAAATTATATATATTGTGATAGTACATTCAATTCCTTATCAAAATCGACTTTCTGCTTCAGCCTGCAAACAAAGAAATCAAGACAAATGAAGAATTTTCTCTAAGATGTCATGACTAGTAGTGTAATGACAACAGAGGGAGAGAAGATGAAATGAAGGATGGGAATGTGAACTCAAATGACACAGTAGCTTGATCTTTGCATTCAAAATGAGATAAGAGAACAAGTGGAATAATGATTCAACATTGTAGCTCCTAGGAAAAAGCTTTAGAAATAGTTCAAGCCTGTGGTGGAAGATGTGCATGGAAGCAATGGAGGAACTACATGGAACCATGTGGAGTCCAGGGTGACAGGTGGCAGGTTCTGGGCCCTGCCCTGCCTCGTGGCCAGCCAGGGCCTCTCTCCTGGGGCAGCCACCAGGCCAGGTGTTGAGCAGTGAGCATGGAGCTGAACCGGTGCAGTGGGCAGCAGGAGAGTGGAGGGGGCCAGCAGCCCATGTTACCTGCCCTGCCAGTTCAGGTGTGGCAAGGATGAAGGGCTGAGCCACAGGCGGGGCCACAGGGCCAGTCAGGGTGCAGAAATAAGTACTATTCAGTAAACTGTGGTCTGTGGTCCTGCTGCTGGGTGCTTGGTATTTGTACCCACCACGCTGATGAGAAGGTGGTTGTGGTCATCAGGGAGGAGGTGAGCGCCTTCTCCTGGACCTCAAAGGAAGTACCAACTGAGTCGGGAGACCCGGTGACCAGTGGCTGCATCACCTGGCAGGGCTGAGATCCTGTCACATTCAGCTCCCCTCACCGAATGCATGGGGAATGCACAACTGAATCAAGCCGGACTCCAGGAACTGGAGTCCTGCCATCACACAGATCCAAGTGTGATGGGCAAGAGCAACCAACTGTCCCTGACCCCACTCAGAGCCGGCGGTCCTGACCCACAAGGCCATGTAATGGTTCTAGTTGTTTGATGTGTGTAGAACCTTTCCCCCAACCAGATATAATTACCAAGCAGAATAGGAACTGGGCATCCTCCCCTCAGAGCTTGTGGAGACCACATGGTAGCATCTGTCAATTCTTATTTGATGACTAACCCATTGGAAGGAAGAATCATTTACCTTTTGAATATAGAAAGAATCAAAGACAACTGGAACTCTCAGTGTCTCAGCATGCTGACTCTGTTTCTGGATGTTTCACTTTATTTGCCTTTCTAGTGCAGAGGCATGGAAAGAAATGGCTGTAGACATTAACAAACCCCTTTTGCTACTTTTGGAATCTGCATTTATAGTCAATGCTGGCACTAGATTTAAAGGTCTCAATTAAAATTACATAGCATTGATGGTATTTACCTACACTATTAACTGAAATAGATTTTTAGGTGCTTGACTGCAGCTTTGCCATACCCAGTGAATCTTCACCATTTCCCTTTTCATCGATCTCCTTAATAATTCCTGCAATAGATCTTTCCACCCAGCAGTGCCTAGATAATGCACACAAGATAGAGTCTTGTTATTAAACTACGTTAAAAAATTAAATAGCACTAACGTGGTGCCAAACACTGATCTAAGTGTATTATGTTTTTCATGTAATGTAATCTTCATGCTATGGGCAGGCACAATTATTATCCTCATTTTACATATGAGGCAAAAAGTTTAAGTAACTTGCCTAAGGCTCAGAGCTAGCAAGCAACAATCAGGACTCAAACTTAACCATCTATTTCTAGATTCTGTACTCATAACTACTACACTATAATTGTCTCACAAGGTCACAGTATGTGCATGCTCAATCTCTCTCCCTCCCATTCTCACCCCAACCTCTCTGTGTGTGAATGTATGTAAAAATAAGGCAAGACAATCTTTCTCAGTGAAGGAAGAATACACAATGAAGGTGTTCAGTTCTGTGCTTATAAGACAGCTTCTTAAAGTTATACTTCAGAACACATTGTAGAACACGTTTGAAACATTTTGTCACCATGTGGGAGGGAGACAGCAAAGATATCCAATGAGAGGTCAGGGTTGTTGTCTTTTAAATACACAGTCCTGTTTGCTTCCTCTGAAGACCTGGCTTCCTTTGAACACCTGTATCCTTGCATATCCTACTCTTCCTAGTTTCTCCTTCCTGGTCTCTATTTTGTATTTCCTCCATTCTTCCTTCTAAACTTCTAATTTGTTCAAGGAAAGATAGTGTCAAAAAACTAAACACATACTTTGTTACACCAGACTCCCTTTTTCTGTTAGGTATTTCCTCATACTGAATAGTAAAAATGAATTCAATCAGTAATTCATGCAGAAAATATTTGCTATTTGCTCCTAACTGCATTGATTACACTTAATCATGATACTGTATTTGCCCCAAAGAACTTAAAAACTGGTTAATGAGCCGGCTGTCTTTAACACCTGCCATTGGTGGTTTTAATCAAACACAAGTATCAGTTGTATAGTATGTGCAGGATAATTTACCTCTAGATAAACTTGATAGAGAAAAGGAAAAGAACAACTCTCATTTGATGACAGTATGGGCTCCCTCCTCCCTTTAATGAAATAATTTTTAAAATAAAAAATAATATCTCCTTGGGCTACTGATTAGAGCCAAAATGGTCAGTTTTCTGAACCTGAGAGAAATGCCCCTACCTGACACCATCCCAAAGTGAGGGTGTTAAGTGAGGGGGAGAGTGAGCAGTCAAATGGGAAAGGTTATGATAAATCATGGAATCTCACCTGGGTAAGGGAGGCAGTGAGGACATGTGGAGTGTGAGCCATGGAAAGGTGGTAACAAATACATTGATTAAAAGTTCTGGAAGGGTCTTCCCTTCTGGGGAAGTCCCTTCAACGAGATGTTGTAAATTTATCTGGACAAAAGGCAAATAGAAAACCTTGTTACTGAGTCCAAGCTCATATTGCTTATTGTACAACAGGCCAATAAATCAAGACATGTGGTTGGGACAAGGAATAATGACTTTATTTGGAAAGTGAGCAGAATGAGAAGATGGTGGACTAGTGTCCCAAAGAACCATCTTCCCCAAGTTAGAATTCAGGCTTCCTTTATACTATTTAAAAGAGGAGGGAGTAAAGTCCTGGTTCTGGCCAGACTCTGGAGGAGAGGTGTTAATTCTGTCCTTCCTGCAGCCATTCACAGGTGGGCTTGGTCAAGTGGTTTCCAGTGAGCTAAACAAAGGTATTTCAGTTAATGCTCATTACCTGGGAGGCAGGGTAACTAGAGATGGGCCATTATGTATAATTTAAGCTTATAGGTAACATTCCTTGAGTGATTAACTTGTAATAGAATACAAAGTTTCTTCCCTATTACACTTTAGCACTGTCAATGATCCATTCCACTATCCTGTGGGAAAAGAGACGAAGACTGCTCTGAGTACTTCCAGCAGAACAATGAAGCGATGGAGTGATGAAGAGGTGATTTTAGACTGGAATCGATCACCTTATATAGGGAATATTCTTCAGAATCTTTTAATAGTACAGTCGTCTTTCCCTTTTTATCTACAACTATTTAAATCTGATGAAACCCCTTAGCACTTTGTCTAATTTGTAGCTGAACTTGTGGTTTTGTTCTAGTTCCCAATACAGATAATAAATTCCTGTGCTGTTTACTTGAACAAATCAAACAAATAGAGGAAAGCAGCCACCACAGCTGAGTAGAAAGACCCTGAGCTCACTTCCTCTCATGAGAACACCAAAATCACAACTATCTGCAGAACAGCAATCAATAAAAAAGACTGAAACCTACTAGAAAAGATCTTCTTTGGGTAAAGACATAAAGAAGGAACTACAATGAGATGGGTAGGAGCGAACTTACAATATAATAAAATCTCAAACCCCCAGGTTTGGTGACCCACAAACTAGAGAATAATTATATTGCAGAGGTTCTGTTCCAGGAGTAAGAGTCCTGAGCCTCACGTCAGTGTCCTCATCCCAGACTTCCAGCACCAGGAAGATGAGCCTTGAAAGCATTTAGATTTGAAAGCCAGTGGAACTTAATTGCAGGAGCCCCACAGGACTGGAAGAAATAGAGACTTCACTCTTACAGGGCACACAAAAAATCTCATGCACACTGGGACCCAGGGAAAATGTAATGATTTGATAGGAGCCTTGGCCAGACCTACCTACTAGTCTTGTAGTCTCCTGGAGAGGTGGTGGGTAGCTGCAGCTCACCATGGGACATAAACACTGGTGGCAGGTATACTGGGGGAACATTCAGCTGTGTTAATACTCCTGGCAGCTGACATCTTGCATCATTAGTACCAAGACCTGGCCCCACCCAACAGCCTGTCGGCTCCAGCAATGGGAAATTTGAGGCCAAATAACTGACTGAGCAGGGACACAGCCCCACCCATCAATAGACAGGCTGCTTAAAGACTAAAGAGCCCGCAGCACCTTTATGCTCATTACCTGGGAAGCAAGGTAACTAGAGATGGGCCATTATAGATACAGTCCCTAGACAGAGTCCAGCCCACCAGAAGGCCAAGACCCAGCTCCACCCACCAGTGGACAGGCACGAGCCCCTCCCACCAGGAAGCCTGAACAAGCTTCTAAACCAACCTCACCCACCAGGGGCAGACACCAGAAGCAAGAAAACTATGATCCTGCAGTGCAGGCCAGACACTACCCTGGGACAAGTTGGGCACTAACCCTGACTACTAGCAGGCAAACACAACCTTCTGGATACCCTGTATCCCATTCCCAACTCTATCAGGAATCACACCCTCACCACCAGCAACAATCTGAAACAAGCTCTGGTGTCGCTGGGACCTGCAGACAGCCTCCAGGAACCAGCTGTGCCTGCCAGTAGTCTGGCAGTAACCCCAGGATCTGGTTCACCTGCCAGCAGGTGGGCAACAGCCCCAGAGTCTTTGAGATCCTGACTCCGCCCACTACTGCACCAGCACTAGGCCTGGGGCCCCCTAGGTTTCTGCAACCAGCCACCTGGTGACCAGGCTCCAATGAACAGCAGCTAGCAACATCCACACAAGGCAGGGCCTGGCAACAAACCAGATTAAGGGCCAACCAAACTTACCAGACTGTCCACATATCCCACCATAACAGACAGATGCATGCAGCTCTCTTAGGAGGAACCCTTAGAGCATATAGCTTGGGTGACAAGAGGGGAGTATCCTGCTGGGATGCATAGGACACCTCCTACAGAAGGCCACATCTCCAAGGTCAAGAAATGTAACTAACTTACCACATACATAAAAATACAAATAGCAACTGAGACAAAATGAGGTGGCAGAGGAATATGTTCCAGACTAAGGAGCAAGATAAAACACCAGAAGAAGTACTATGTGATGTGGAGATGAGAAATCTACCTGAGAAAGGGTTTACAGTAGTGATTGTAAAGATGATCAAAGAACTTGGAAGGAGAATGGATGCACAGAATGAGAACTTAGAAGTTTTTAACAAAGACTTAGAAAATTTAAAGAACAACCAAAGAGATGAAGATTATAATAAATGAAATGAAAAAAAAATACACTGGAAGGAATCAATAGTAGACTATACGAGAATGCATCAGTGAGCTGGAAGACAGTAATGGAAATTACTGCCACTGAGCAGAAAGAAGAAAAGAGAATGAAAAGAAAAGAATACTGTTTAAGAGATCTCTGGGACAACATCTGGCACACTGATATTCAAATACTAGGGGTCCCATAAGGAGAAGAAAGAAAGGGCATGGGGAAATATTTGAAGAGATAAAAGCTGAAAACCTCCATAATCTGGGAAAGGAAACAGTCACCCAAGTCCAGGAAGTGCAGAGTTCCATAAAAGGATTAACCCAAAGAGGAACACACCAAGACACATTGTGATCAAAATGACAAAAATTAGAGAATACTAAAATCAGCAAGGGAAAAGCAACAAACAACATACAAAGGAACACCCATAAGGTTATCAGCTGATTTTTCAGCACACACTCTGCAGGCCAGAAGGGAGTCACATGATATTTTTAAAGTGAACAATGGCAAAAGCCTACAACCCAGCATACTCTACCCAGCAAGGCTCTCATTCAGATTTGATGGAGAAATTAAAAGCTTTACAGAAAAACAAAAGCTAAAAGGATTCAGCACCATTGCTTTACTATAAATATTATATGAACTTCTCTAGGTGGGAAAAAAAAAGGTCACAACTAGAAACAAGAAAATTATGAAATGGGAAATCTCACCAGTAAAGGAAAACAGTCAAGGTAAGAAACTATCTAAACACAAAGCTATTAGGGAAGTTAAAAGACAAAAGTAGTAAAATCGTCTGTATCCTCAATAAGCAGATAAGGGATACACAAGACAATTAGATGTAAAATATGATACCAAAAAGAGTAATTATGAAGGGAGGAGAGTACAAATGCAGGGTATTTAAACTGCACTCAAAATTAAAAGATCAGCAACTTAAAACAATCACGTATATACATAGACTGCTTTACAAAACCCTCATGGTAACCACGAAGCAAAAATCTATAATAGATATACACACGAAAAAGAAAAAGGAACCCTAATATAACACTAAAGATAGTCATCAAATCACAAGAGAAGAGAACACAAGGGTAAAAAAAGACCTACAAAAACAATTCCAAAACAATTAACAAAATAGCAAAAGGAATATATGTATTGATAATTACCTTAAATGTAAACAGAGTAAATGCTCCAACCAAAGGACACAGACTGGCTGAATGGATACAAAAACAAAACCCATATATATGTTGTCTACAAGAGACCCACTTCAGACTTAGGGACACATACAGACTGAAAGTGAGGGGATGGAAAAAGATATTCCATGCAAATGGAAATCAAAAGAAAGCTGGAGTAACAATACTCATGTCAGAGAAAATAGACTTTAAAATAAAGACTGTTACAAGAGACAAAGAAGGACACTACATAATGATTAAGGGATCAATCCAAGAAGAAGATACAACCACTGTAAATATTTATGCACCCAACACATGAGCACCTCAATACATAAGGCAAATGCTAACAGCCATAAAAGGGGAACTCGACAGTAACACAATCATAGTAGGGGACTTTAACACCCCACTTTCACCAATGGACAGATCATCCAAAATGAAAATAAATAAGGAAACACAAGCTTTAAATGACACATTAGGCCAAATGGACTTAATTGACAGTTATAGGAAATTCCATCCAAAAACAACAGAATACACTTTCTTCTCAAGTGCTCATGGAACATTCTCCAGGACAGATTATATCTTGGGTCACAAATCAAGCACTGGTAAATTTAAGAAAATTGAAATTGTATCAAGTATCTTTTCCAATCACAAGGCTATGAGACTAGATATCAATTACAGGGAAAAAAAAACTGTAAAAAACACAAACACATGGAGGTTAAACAATATGCTACTAAATAACCCAGAGATCATTTAAGAAATCGAAGAGTAAATCAAAAAATACCTAGAAACAAATGACAATGAAAACACGACGACCCAATACCTATGGGATACAGCAAAAGCAGTTCTAAGAGGGAAGTTTATAACAATACAATCCTACCTCAAGAAACAAGGAAAATCTCAAATAAACAACCTGAACTTACATTTAAAGCAATTAGAGAAAGAAGAACAAACAAAACCCAAAGTTAGCAGAAAGAAAGAAAACATAAAGATCAGGTCAGAAATAAATGAAAAAGAAATGAAGGAAACAGTAACAAAGATCAATAAAACTAAAAGATGGTTCTTTGAGAAGATAAACAAAATAGATAAACCGTTAGCCAGACTCATCAAAAAAAAAAAGAGGGAGAAGACTCAAATCAACATAATTAGAAATGAAAAAGGAGAAGTAACAACTGACACTGCAGAAATACAAAGGATCATGAGGGATTACTACAAGCAACTCTATGCCAATAAAATGGACAACCTGGAAGAAATGGACAAATTCTTAGAAAAGTACAACATTCTGAGACTGAACCAGGAAGAAATAGAAAATATAAACAGACCAATCACAAGCACTGAAATTGAAACTGTGACTAAAAATATTCCAACAAACAAAAGCCCAGGACCAGATGGCTTGAGAGGCAAATTCTATCAAACATTTAGAGAAGAGCTAACACCTATCCTTCTCAAACTCTTCCAAAATATAGCAGAGGGAGGCACACTCCCAAACTGATTCTATGAGACCACCTTCACCCTGATACCAAAACCAGACAAAGATGTCACACGCACACACACAAAAAAACTACAGGCCAATATCACTGATGAACACAGATGCAAAAATCCTCAACAAAATACTAGCAAACAGGCTCCAGCAGCACATTAAAAGGATCATACACCACGATCAAGTGGGGTTTATCCCAGGAATGCAATGATTCTTCAGTATACACAAATCAGTATGATACACCATATTAACAAACTGAAGGATAAAACCCATATGATAGTCTCAATAGATGCAGAAAAAGGTTTTGACAAATTTTAAACCCATTAATGATAAAAACTCTCCAGAAAGTAAGCATAGAGGGAAGCTACCTCAACATAATAAAGGCCATATATGACAAACCCACAGCCAACACTGACCCAATGGTAAAAAACTGAAACCATTTCTTCTTAGATCAGGAACCATTTCCTCCAAGACAAGGTTGTCCACTCTCACCACTATTATTCAACATAGTTCTGGAAGTTTTAGCCACGACAATCAGAGAAGAAAAAGAAATAAAAGGAATCCAATTCAGAAAAGAAGTAAAACTGTCACTGTTTGCAGATGACATGATATTATACATAGAGAAGCCTAAAGATGCTACCAGAAAACTACTAGAGCTAATCAATGAATCTGGTAAAGTAGCAGGATACAAAATTAATGCACAGAAATCTCTTGCATTCTTATACCCTAACAATGAAATATCTGAAAGAGAAATTAAGGAAACACTCCCATTTACCACTGCAACAGAAAGAATAAAATACCTAGGAATAAACCTACCTAAGGAGACAAAAGACCTGTATGCAGAAAACTATAAAACACTGATAAAAGAAACTAAAAATGATATAAATAGATGGAGAGATATACCATGCTCTTGGATTGGAAGAATCAACATTATAAACACAAATATACTACCCAAAGCAATCTACAGATTCAATGCAATCCCTATCAGACTACCAATGGCATTTTTCACAGAACTAGAACAAAAATTTCACAATTTGTATGGAAACACAAAAGATCCCGAATAACCAAAGAAATCTTGAGAAAGAAAAATGGAGCTGGAGGAATCAGGCTCCCTGACTTCAGACTACACTACAAAACTACAGTAATCAAGACAGTATGATACTGGCACAAAAACAGAAAGATAGATCAATGTAACAGGATAGAAAACCCAGAGATAAACCCACGTGCATATGGTCACCTTATCTTTGATAAAGGAGGTAAGAATATACAGTGTAGAAAAGACAGCCTCTTCAATAAGTGGTGCTGAGAAAACTGGACAGCTACCTGTAAAAGAATGAAATTAGAACACTTCCTAACACCATACACAAAAATAAACTCAAAATGGATTAAAGACCTAAATGTAAGGCCAGACACTATAAAACCCTTAAAGGAAAACATAGGCAGAACACCCTATGACATAAATCACAGCAAGATCCTTTTTGACCCACCTCTTAGAGAAATGGACATAAAAACAAAAATTAACAAATGTGACCTAATGAAACTTAAAATCTTTTGCACAGCAAAGGAAACCATAAACAAGAAGAAAAGACAACCCTCAGAATGGGAGAAAATATTTGCAAATGAAACAACTGACAAAGGATTAATCTCCAAAATTTACAAGCAGCTCATGCAGCTCAATATCAAAAAAACAAACCCAATCCAAAAATGGGCAGAAGACCTAAGCAGGCATTTCTCCAATGAAGATATACAGATTGCCAACAAACACATGCAAGGATGCTCAACATCACTAATCATTAGAGAAATGCAAATCAAAACTACAATGAGGAGCTTCCCTGGTGGCCCAGTGCTTGAGAGTCTGCCTGCCGATACAGGGGATACAGGTTCATGCCCCGGTCCGGGAAGATCCCACATGCCACGGAGCGGCTAGGCCCGTGAGCCATGGCCACTGAGCCTGCGCGTCCGGAGCCTGTGTTCCTCAACGGGAGAGGCCACAACAGTGAGAGGCCTGCGTACCACAAAAAAAAAAAATCAAAAAACCCCCCTAAAAACTACAATGAGGTATCACCTCATATTGGTCAGAAAGAACATCATCAAAAAGTCTACAAACAATAAATGCTGGAGAGCGTGTGGAGAAAAGGGAACCCTCTTGCACTGTTGGTAGGAATGTAAGTTGTTACAGTCAGTATGGAGAACAGCATGGAGTTTCCTTAAAAAACTAAATGCAGAACTACCATATGACCCAGCAATCCCACTACTGGGCATATACCCTGAGAAAACCATAATTCAAAAAGAGACATGTACCACAATGTTCATTGCAGCACTATTGACAATAGCCAGGACATGGAAGCATCCTAAGTGTCCATCGACAGTTGAAGAGATAAAAAATATGTGGCACATACATATAATGGAATATTACTCAGCCATAAAAAGAAATGAAGTTGAGTTATTTGTAGTGAGGTGGATGGACCTAGAGTCTGTCATACAGAGTGAAGTAAGTCAGAAATAGAAAAACAAATACCGTATGCTAACACATATATATGGAATCTAAAAAAATGGTTCTGATGAACATAGGAGCAGGACAGGCATAAAGACGCAGACATAGAGGATGGACTTGAGGACACAGGGAGGGGGAAGAGTAAGTTGGGACAAAGTGAGAGAGTAGCTGACATTTATACACTACCAAATGTAAAATAGACAGCTAGTGTGAAGCAGCTGCATAGCACAGGGAGATCAGCTCGGTGCTTTGTGACCACCTAGAGGGGTGGGATAGGGAGGGTGGGAGGGAGACGCAAGAGGGAGTGGATATGGGGATATATGTATACATATAGCTGATTCACTTTGTTATACAGCAGAAACAACAACATTGCAAAGCAATTATACTCCAATAAAGATGTAAAAAAAATAAAGATCATACCGTATGACCAAGTATTTATCCCAAGGACATAAGGATTTTTCAATATCTGCAAATTCAGTGTGATACACCACATTAACAATTGAATAAAAATCATATGATCATGTTAATAGATGCAGAAAAACTTGTGATAAAATTCAACACCCATTTATGATAAATACTCTCCAGACAGTGGGCATAGAAGGAACATACCTCAACATAATAAAGGCCATATATGACAAACCCACAGCTAACATCATACTAAATGGTGAAAAGCTGAAAGCATTCCCTCTAAGATATGGAACAAGACAAGAATGCTCACTCTTGCCACTTTTACTCAAAATAGTTTGGATAGACGTTTCTCCAAAAAAGATATACAGATGGCCAAAAGTCACAGGAAACGATGCTGGGCTTCCTTAATTTTTAGAGGAATGTAAGTCAAAACTACACCTCACACCAGTCAGAATGACCATCGTCAAAAAGTCTACAAACAATAAATGCTGTAGAGGGTGTAGAGAAAAGGGAACCCTCCTACCCCATTGGTGGGAATGTAAGTTGGTGCCGTCAGTATGGAAGACAGTATGGAGGTTCCTTACAAAACTAAAAATAGAGCTACCATATGATCCAGCAATCCCAGTCCTGGGAGTAAATCCAGAAAAGATTAAAAATTGAATTCAAAAAGATACATACACCCCATGTTCATAGCAGCACTGTTTACAACAGCCAAGACACGGAAGCAACCTAAATGTTCATCAACAGATGAATGGATAAAGAAGATGTGGTATACATACACAATATTACTCAGTCATAAGAAAGAATGAAATAATGCTGTTTGCAGCAACAAGGATGGACCTAGAGATTATCATACTAAGTGAAGTAAGTCAGATACAGAAAGACACATACCATATGATATCATTCATATGTGAAATCTCAAATATGATACAAATGAACTTATTTACAAAACAGAAAGACTCACAGACATAGAAATCAAATTTATGGTTGCCAGTAGGGAAAGGGTTGGGAAGGAACAAATGAGTTTGAGATTACCAGATACATACTACTATATATAAAATAGATAAAAAAAAACAAGGATATGCTATACAGCACAGGGAGGCATATTCAACTTCTTGTAATAAATTATAAAGGAAAATATATATAACTGAATCACTTTGCTGTATACCAGATCTAACACAGCACTGTTAAGCCAACTATACAACAATAAAAAAAGGAATAAATTTCTGATTCTTGCTGTAACATGGATGAACCTTGAAAACATGTTAAGTGAAATAAACCAGATACAAAAGGCCACATTTATGACACCATTTATATGGAATGCTCAAAACAGGTAAATCCATTGAGACAGAAAGTAGAATACTGGTTTCCAGGGCTTGTTGGAATGGAGGAATAGGAAATGACTGCTAATGGGTACAGGGTTTCTTTGTGGGGTGATAAAAATATTCTAAATTTAAATAGTGAATTTTGTGAATACACTAAAAAACCTTGAATTCTATACTTTAAAAAGGAAAAATTTATGGTATGTGAATTATATCTCAAATAAAAATTCAGAAAAGAGTGAAACCCCACTATTTGGTCCTCTTTAAGAACAAATGATTTTGTCCTTCTCCAGAGACTCCCGTGACCGGCATGGATTGAGATGTTTTCTGTGCCACGTTGGTGTTTATGGTATGCTGCACCCATACCTATTAGTCAATCAGCTCATTTCCCACTGTCAATTTTACCTGGGGCTCCTGTGGGGAAATTGGAATTGGGTGCCTTAAGTCCAAGGAAGTCTGCGGGCCTCTTCATTTATCATCAGTGTTCCTCTCTTTCTACCATCTGAGAGGCTCCTGTCTTTCTTTTATTGCTTTCTTTTCTATTAAGCCTAGGGCATTATTTTTTCCAATGCCCTTCCCCCTTACAGTAAGTGCATCATTCCTTCCCCAATGGTGGCTTACCTCTTCGTGTTACTTGCCTTCTGGGAATCTAATGCCACTGCCAGAAAAACGGCATTTCATTTTGCATTGTCTTTCTTCTGTCATTGTTCCCTGTTGTTGAGTACTTTAAAAGCAACATCTACCAATTGAGAAGAGTTTGTTCCAAATGCACCATCTAATTTTTTTCAACTTTCTCCAGATATCTGAGGTGCTTTGCCCCCAAAAAGTTCAGATTTATCATTCTAGTATTTTCAGGGGCTTTGGGATCTGCATCAGTATAATGTGTGTAGGCCTGATAAGTCCTTTCCAAAAATCCAGAGGGGTCTTCATTTGGTTTTTGCTGAATTTGAATTTTGTCCAAATTCTTTTATTTCGTTTCCCCTTTTGAAAGCCCTGCCAAGATACATGTACAGTAGTGCTCTAATAAGGGCATTTCTCCCTCATTGGGATCCCAATTTGGTTCAGCTGTGGGTACTGCCAAGCTTCAGGTGTACCATTTGGGTCTGTTAGGTGGAGCTGGTACACTTCTCTCCTGGCCTTATCAATGACCATTCTCCTTTCATCTCTTGTAAGCATCATATTACTAAGAATGTGTATGTCTGCCCATAAAGTGTGGTGGGTAGCAAAAATAGAAGTGAACAATTCAGAGAGGAGCCTCCCTGTAAGGAGGGTTGTGATCTTCCCAATTAAATGTCTGAGGTGGAGAAAGAACTATGCATCCATAGAATCCCAGCTGGCTGTCGGTTTGAATTTAGGCCTCCTACGGGATAATGGCATAAGGAAAACTGCCCTGCCCCAGGAGTGAGCGCCCTGTTGGGTGTTAGATGATGATACCAGACCAGGTCCCTCTGCTCCAGGAACTAACAGGATTTTCTAATTGACCCTTATAAGGAAGGGAGTCAATCTGACCACTTCCTGAGCCCCAGTGTTGGGAATTGGGGCTGAACAGGAAATGGGAGGTGGTGGAAGGGGCTGGATATGTTGGCATATCTGGAGCAGCTGTGACAGCTAGCTCAGCCTTAGGAGTTAAGGTTTGAAGCAACATATCCTCACTCTTGTTCCTGGATGTAACAACACAAATGCTTGTACATAGTGGATTTTATCACTCTTCCCTGCTTTTTCACAGAATAGCTCTAATTGCAAGATTGTTGAGAGCCATTCAAAGGCCGCCATTCCTCAGTGCTTTATTGTAAAACCACAGGTAGCAACTGATCCTCTCTAACCATTTTGTCTTGGCATCAACCAACTGTGCTGAATTCTGGGCTGGGGTTTTTGGTGATTTTAGGAACCAAGTAGGACTTTTCTCTTCTCCCTGGGAATGTCCCACTCTCAGACAAGAACAGAATTTTTTTTCTGTTCATTTCCCCCATCTGACATCAGTAAAGGTTTTAAAAATCAGAAAACTGACTTGGCTGTAACTGGAGAAATGGTACCAAAACAAAATGAAATGAACAAACAAACAAAAAACCCCGGAAAACCCTAAATAAACCCTCAAGTTTGGTCTTGGGGTTTTACATATACCAACAACACAGGAGACTACAAACAATGTAATTAGCACAGCAGCAGTGGCAGTACATGGTACACGGGGTCCCAAGATAAGTCTGCCTAAACCCTTTGTGGAGATCCAAACATGTACTGTGGCCAACACATGGTTCATCTTCCTCTTAGTCATGGGTTCCTAGCTGTAATCAGACCACTGGTCCCAAATGCACCTGAGAAGAATTTCTTTAGGGATAGTTGAAACATTCCTCATTAAAAAAAAAAAAACAGAAATACAAAGACAAAACACAAATGGTGCACACAAATGCTAACAACCAATGTAACAAACAAACTGGTTCACAGATAGGGTAAAAGTACTTTCCTCTCTCCAACAGGGTATATCACTCAAATACAAATTGGCTTATTCTGGAGAAAAAAGCCTCAGAGAGGAGTAAAGTTTCTGGCTGTCCACGCCAGAGCGACTTACCCTGCTGTGTGGAGCCCGTCGCCTCCCAAACATCGGTTCCTTTCTCCCACTGCCAAGTGCTGGGGAAGCCGGTGCTGCTTCGGGGGAACTTTGAGAGGAAGATCCGCAAGACAAGTGCTTCCGGCAGCTGCGAGGGCCTTACGCCAAAACTCCCTGACCAGGGCTGGCCAGCCATGGGCAGCAAGGTTCCTGGCTGGCTTCACCTCAATTTGTTACAGAGTCTAGGCTCATACTGCTCTCTGCACAACAGGCCAATAAACTGAGAGACGAGTTGCTGGGGCAAAAAATGGAGAATTTATTTGGAAAGCAAGCAGACTGGGAAAGTGTTCGTGTCTCAAAGAACCATCTTCCCTGAGTTAGAAGTCAGGCTTCTTTCTTACTAACAGGGGAGGGGCTAAAGTCCTGGTTCTGGCCAGGAGGGAGTTGTGTTAATTTTGTCCATCCTTTAGCCAATAACAGGTGGGCCTCACAGGCGGTTTCCTGGGAGATAAACAGAAGTATTTTAGCTTAATGCTCATTACCTGGGAGGCAGGGTTCTCAGAGATGGGCCATTATGTATAATTTAAGCTTATAGGCAACATCCTTTTAGTGATTAACTTGTAATAGAATACAAAGTTTCTTCCCTATTACAACCTGATGATATTGTATTTCAATTCCTTTGGCTATCTTCTTTTGAAATGAAGAATGCTATTTCTTTTTTTTTTGTTGTCATAATCTTGGATGACTTTCTAGCTGTAGCTAACAATACCATGTTTATATTTCACTTACAGTTTTAGGAGATCAGACTGCATATCTAAATGCTGGAATCATGTTTAATCCTCTGCCGAATATGAAGCATTTTTTTCTGACCTCTTTTCAAGATAACTTTTGTATTCTAGATGTATTCATTGGAGTTAAAGTCTTCATTTTTTGGCCTAGTTTTGTCCTTGATTTATGAAATAATGGTGATAAAAGTGTGGGGATGTTGAATAGGGTGAATAAGTAGGAATAGGTATTGCCATAATATGAAAGGACAATTTCTACTATGAGAACTGCTGCTAGACATGGATGTTTTAATGGGATTCAGAGTCTCAAGGACACTACAAAAATTGGATTGTTTTTCAGGATGGACTAGGAAATTAGTAATTCCTGAAATGAATGAATGTGTCAGTGTCTTCCTTCTTTACAAAAAAATCAATCAAACAAAAAACTCTTTGTTATCCCATTTCCCTAAGCGACTTACTATTCCATTTATTTGCTCTTCTTTGTAACAAAACTCAGACCTGTCTTTAGTCTCTGTCTCCAATGCCTCACCTCTCTTCCTCTCTTAAATACACTTCAACCAGACTTTCACTTTCACCCCTCTACCAAAACAGTTCTTATCATGGACAACAGTGACCTTCATTGCTACTTGCAATGATCCTAATCGTACTTGATCCATCAGTAGCAGTTAACACAGTTGATCATTTCCACCCTATTGAAACACTTTAGAAACTACAAACAAATCCTGAGCCTCTGTCACAACCATCCTAAACAAACATCAGGACCCACATTGCTTTTCCCACCAAAGATTGTAGCAGAGGACTTGGTGGTAAATGGGGAGAAGAGAGTAGACAGTGAAAAAATGAGAGTAGAGAAAATCTTGTAGTTTTCAGCTTCACCCTATGCTGGGCTTTCTGTCAGCTATCTGGAGTTTAACCTATGGAAGAAATAACCTGTCATGAGCTTCATTAAGACATTTCACCATATATGGAGGAAAATGCACCTAAGCATATTTTGTCAGAGAGAAGGATTTGAAGCATTTAATCTTGCAAATTAAAAAGTTTACAATAGTGGCCAGTCACCTGGCCTTTGCTTGAAATTCCCTCTTTTCCTTCCGTGCCTATTTAAGACCTTTTCACTTCTTTTTCCCCTTAAGTTCTGTGTCCCCAGCTGCACTGTTACACTGGGTTCTGTCTAGAGACATATTTGTGGTAGGTGTGTCCCAAGCACACAGCTAATTGTCTGACCTTCTCCAAGTCCTGATCTCTTGCTCTTCTTTTGGGTTTCTCCATCCCAAAAGGGTTGAAGACATTTTTAGCCTGATGCCACTGTGGCCTTTGCCACTGTCTCTTGCTCTGGAATTTCTTTAGGCCTATGTAAACTTCATCCTAGGGAGAGTCTCCCCCTTGTCATAGATTTATCTCAGCTAGAAAATTATCCTTAACATATACCTGAACTGAAGCTGCTCTTAGTGTTTCCAGATTCTGGCTTCAGGGTACCCAGTGAAAACCAATTCTTGTTCTGCCAAGCATTCCTCAAACTACCCTTTCTCATTGTTTGCATGTTGGAAGCTTTGAATAATTTACGCTAGTAGAGTGTTATATTTACTTTGAGGTTTTACTGTTCCTAGGTGGCTCTGCTGAGCTCTTAAAATTTTAACCTGTTTCCCGATTTTTGTCCCTTTCCTTCACCACACGTAGAACTAACACTATTTGTAGGATCTTAGAGCCTTATTTTCTGTTTGCTTTCAGGGTCAGATATTTGTTTTCTTAACATGCTTCTCTAGATTTTATCTCGTCGGGTCCCTTCTAGTAAGATATAAAAGCAGTGAGTCCTGGGTCTGCCACAAGCTACTACCTGTTCCAGCTAATCTTTCCACCTTCATGTCTCTGAGCTGGTCTTTCCAAAACCTAACCAGCCCTGGACCAGTCTGTTGGCTTCTGTGCCTCCTCTTCAATACATTTCATCCTCCTTGTACTTTCCTAAGCATATTCCTTCAAGGTATATGCTGTAATAATATCACCATCTCCAGTTATTGTCACCTTAAATTTGCCTATTAATGCTTTATATTTTTATGCTGATCTTCCTTTCAGATCTATCTCCATTTTGTGTAATTATCTAGCACTGCTGTTCACAGTCTTTAAGGTTTAGTTCTCCTACATGCACGTATAATAGACTCTCTGTAGCTTGAAGGGAGGTTGGGTGGTGGTGGTGTCATTTTCATTTGTTTCCCTCTCTTTCTCTGGTCAAGTTTTTTGATTTCAGTCACTCTTGCTTAGCCTGTACAAACTGGGCTTGTGCTGGTTGAGGTCAGAAACTGTTATTCATTCTCTGTTCTGGAGGGTATCTGGACTTTTACTTAAGCCACAGTTGCCAAGGGACATTTGAGACTCAGTGTTCTCTAAAGGGGGAATAAGTTAATGACAGAATATTCCTTTCTGAAGAGTCTGTTGGCTTTCTTTCTTTCTTTTTTTTTTTTTTTTTGGTCACATGGCATGAGGGATCTTAGTTCCCTGACCAGGGATCAAACCCCTGCCCCCTGCATTGGAAGCGGGAAGTCTTAACCACTGGAGCAGCAGGGAAGTACTGTTGGCTTTCTTGATGAGGAAGGACCTGGGAAAGAACTAAACTAGAAAATTCCTTAAAAAAAATTCAATTCTAGTTGACATACAATGTTATAATTCCTTTCAAAGAATTATGCTATTGGTAGTTGTCTGGTTTCATAGAAGCAGGGTAACAGATTTTAATAGTTCAACACACCTCTTATAGAAAGTCTCAGGTTCACCTGTCTTTTTCCTTGAATTAAACCCATGGTGGGATTTAAATGTGGGGCTCACTAGGCTGTGACTTCCTGTCTACTTATTTTTTGTCTAATATTAATTTATGTGTTGGAGACTGAGTTTTAGTTCAAAGATTTCCTCAACTAAAGACAGAGTGTTAGTTCTAAAAATAAGCTAGAAACAGAGCTCTCAGCTCTTCTCAGCTCTCCTTGAGATAGGGCTCATTACTCTTTGTGGGGAAAGTTCTGGGTCAATATTTATAAAATGCTTAGAACAGTATCTGGGATATAGTAGCTACTGCTGTATTAGTGTTTATTAAAATAAATTAAAAATAATGAGTTGCCAAAGGCCGTGATGTTGAGTCTAAGACTATTCACCTGACCTTCTCTGGAGGATATTATGAGCTTCTTATTTAACCATGTATGGAACTCAACAGGAGATCTGCTTTAAGGGCTAACAGATTTCTATACTGCTGACTGGGGTAAAAAAGGCATAGGTGTCTTTTATTTGGGGCGTAGGCCAAACATGGACTATTTCACTCATATTGGCATTTTCTATCCCTCATTTAAATGAATAAAAATAAGATTAAAAATTAAGATTAAAATAATTTGTTATTTAAAATAATTATTATATTATATATGATAATTAGAGCTATAGAACATAATTACTATAATAATTATATAACATTACATAACATACAGTTATATAACATATAATTGTTAAAATTATTATTAAAATAAATTAAAATTAAGATTAAAACAAATTAAGATTACAAATAATAAATATGTTTTAAAAACAAATGCTCAATAACTAAACTGAATCACCCAAAATTAAACTAGATAAAACAGTGAAGCAATTCTGCTGTGGATAATAAATCACTAAAGATCAAGCTGTACCTTTATATGGAATAAAATAGCTAAAAGCCAACACAAATTCTGTGCAGACTGAGATTTTCTTTACAGGGGCAGAATTTACCAGTATGATGGGACCCAGGCTAAGTGTCTCATTTTGAGGCTTCCCTGATGTGGAAAGCTTCTACCTCAAGCTAGAGGTGATGGATATTACACTTCTGGGACCACTGCCCCACCCCCAGCCATTTCTTGGGTAAAGGCACAGGATAGCTGTCAATGTTTTTATACTAGAAGTTTCTGGAAAGTGGAAGTTTTCTTTTATATTCCAGGCTCCTTTCATATAGTGGAAACATATATATATATATATATATATATATATATATATATATATATATATATGGTTGTTAAACTAAACAGTTATCCAGTTTGAAGGAAAATTAAAAGAACATTTACTTAGGATGGTATCTTGCAGATGATAACAACTTGGGACAAATCTGATGACTTAAGGTCCTCACAGCACCTCTGTCTGCATCCTTAAGGCCCACGTTCCAGTGTTGAATGCCCAGGTGCAGTGATGACAACCTGATATTTGGAGTTCTGCCTCCTTCAGTCTGGAGGCTGCTGGTACCCATCATACTGTTGGTGGGTAAGAAATATGTCTTAATTATAAAAATGCATTCACTTTGGATCATAGAAGAGAAATTTTAGGTTTGGGAAATGAAGATAGCAGATCTCTATGTAAATTGAAAATTTAAAGAGTTTTCAAACCTTATTAGTTCTTCACTTTGACTTTTTCCTACCAATTCCAGTAGGTAAGCCTGGTAGGGTTTTACTTGGTAACCTTATTCAGCGTACACAGTATTTTCTGAGGGAATATACCTCAGCAAGTACCACTAGGTACAAGGCAAGTATCCTACAACTTACCGTCTTGCTTGAGGTAGGCTCGTTTCCCTCACCTTGGCTGCTTGGACCTGGGAAGAATATAAATTTGGAAACCTGGGAACATCAACTGAGAAAGTATTTCCCAAGTGTATTCCACAGGAATGTAAATTTGCTGCAAGGTGTTAGTTGGTAATCCAAGCAAGTAAGCAAGAAAAGAAGGAAGGAGGAGAGGAAAGGAGAGAGAGAGAGAAAGAAGAAGGGAAGGAATGAAGATAGTAAGAAAAAAGAGAAGTTTTCATGAGAATATGTTTCTTTTCTGTGGAACTTCTCAAAATCTTTGCTATGCTAGTGTTACTGAACCAAACTTGGGTCTGCTCACCTGTGTGCACTAAAGCCAATCTACCAACACGGGGTTATGGTGAAGGAAAGTGCAGCATTTATTGAAGGAAACCAAGCAATGAGTCCAGGTGGCTAGTGCTTAAAAGACTTGAACTCCTTGAAGGCTTTCAGGGAAAGGTTTTCAAAGACAGGGTGAGGGAGAGGTTTGCAGGGTATGTGATCAGCTCATGGATATTCTTCTGATTGGTTGGTGGTGAGGTAATTGGAAGTCAACATCATCAACCTTCTTTTTTCAACCTGTCTGGGATCTTCATACAGTTAACTTCTTCCACCTGGTGGGTGTTTCAGTATCTGCAAAACAGCTCAAGGAATATGGCTCAGAATATAATCTATAGCCCTTGAGGAGGAACTAAAGGCCCTTGACTTTGTTTAGTGGCTAAACTATTATTATTTTGTCTTGCTTGACTGTTTTCCTTTGTTTCTGCATTTTCTCACTTCTCTGATTGAATTTATTCTTTGGAACACAGGGAAGACCTAGGAGGCTAAAATTTTTTTACAGACAAAAGGCAGACAGAGGACATGGGATGGAGGTGGGGGTCTGTCCGGGGAAGGCCCATAGGGTCCTGCTTGGTTACACTAATACCATGTTACCACTACTCCTCACCCAAACCTAGGACGGGGATACAGGCTGTAGTGTATCCCAGATATATTTAAACACAGACCTCCTTTTTGAGAGTATCTTGTGGTAAGAGTGCTCTATGAATATGCTTTGGGAACTGTTCTCCATTCCTTAACAGAACCAAAAGATGAAGGTTTCTCTTATAATTATGGTTGTTGAAATGTTCCTCCTTTTTGATGATGTTTAGGAAAAAGATTGGAAAGAAATATGCTAACATGTTAACAGTATTTCTCCTATCTGTGGGACTATGTATCATGTTTAGCTCCCTGTAACATGTTTTGTACTTTCAAAAAGCCAACAATTAGCATGCATTATTCAATAATAAAATAATTAAAAATTATGTCTTTATGACCCTGGTTAAAATACCAAAATATGGCAAGTTGTTAACGAGTGACTTATCTTCTTTCCTTTGCTCAGCTGTGCTTTTTTAAGGAATTCCTTCACAATCACGCCTTACAAGGGTTCAGATATGTTGTTAAGTGTTAGGGCTTCAGAATTCTTCTCAACACAGCTGCAATTATGGCCCATGAGAAACAAACCTATTTGCCAGAACTTCCTTGTGTCACGTGAGAAGATCAGCGTGCATAGTCCTTGCTTGTTGATGTGTCTGTCGCAGTCCGCTCCCTGAAGTCCACTTCAGGCTGTCATCTGGCACAGGGTGAGTACTCAGCAAGCAGCAAGTGTTAGTTCTTCCCCTTGTATCCCCAGCACCTAGCCCAGCAGGGCCTAGCAGTTATTCATAAATATTCCTGGATTAAAACTAAGTAAAGAATTTAGTAAAAGGGGAATTTGTGGTCACAGTGAGAAATCTTAAATTGATTTTCCTATATGGCCTTTTTCCCTTTTGAAATTCTCCAAGAACACCAATGAACAACCTATGGGGGCACTCACTTTCTGTATTTTACAGCAATGGGAGGCAAGTCAAGAGCCAGGGTATTTACAGGGGCTTATGCTAAACTCCAGGGGACAGATAGAAAACATGACCCCAGTCACCCCATTCCCCCCCTCACACAGATATTGCAGGGACCTTAATTCTTGACAGGGAAACACAATTTAAATACAGAAACAATGAGAGGTCAAAACAAGACTTTCTCTCCTCAAATGTAGAATTGTGTAGTGCAGATGGCAATACTGCTGGTATTCCAGCAGTACCGGGAGAGGGAGATCTGTTAGAAAAGGCTTCATGCATTAAGTGGGACTTAAGTGGGAATAAAGGGATTTCAGCGTAATCTTAATTTTTAGCTCATGTAATCTTTTTTCTGATTTCTTATGATTTGGGCAATAGAAGACTATCACCAAAGGTTTTATTTTAGTTCTAACATGATGTTTGGTTCTTCATAGGTGAAGGATATTTTTTAAAAGTATGTGTATATGTGTGTCACACACATGATATGCACACTCAGATACACCTCATTTTGTCAGTTCTGAAATTTTCATTTTCATGTTTTAACTTCTTTGAAATTATGATGCATCTTATAGTCAATAGCATGTCATAATTTAATTGACAACATTTTTTTCTCTCTTATTAGTACATGACATAATATTGTATCCTATAAAATATGGCATTTTGGGTCAGATAAAATATGGTAATGAATATTTGTGTCTATTCACAAATGTATAAATGTACATGCTTGTGCATATGTGTATCTATACTCATATTAATGTTTGAGCTTATAATGGAGATTCAGTTCTTTGTCCTGTTCAGTAATTTGGATAGGATGAGCTGCTCTAGCAGGCACAAGACTTAGCCCTTCACTGTCTGTCTAACCTGGGTTTGGATGTGTCTGTTCTTGAATTCCATTTGGAAAACTAGACTAATAATAATTCTATGCCAAACGATGTCTATAACACATGTTGAATTAGTTATGGTTGAGGGGTTTGTTACCATTCCATTTTCAAGGTCCCAGGAGATTAGAGATCCATACTTGTGTTGACACAGCATGTGTTAAGTTGAACTCCATAGAGCTTGAAGGAAGAAGACAGCTATCATGAGATTCTTTTCTTTTAAATAGTTTGCAAAGACACTGCTCAGCAGCCTGTCCCACTCCCTTCCTCTGGTTTACTTTCCAGGTATATGCAATCCTGGAGAAATAACAAATGAACACAGGATTGGTAAGTTTTGTTCCATGTAAGGTACTAGGTGAACAGCACCAGAACCTCACTTGTCTTGGGTTGGTGTGAGTCAAGAACATTCCCATTTCCTATCTAGTTACAGCTGTTCCAGCAAAAGTTCCAGTCTCCAAATCCATTCCTGAAATATTGTGCTACCATAAGCCTTGGAAATAATTATATAAATCTCTCAAAGTATGTGATTTTAATGTTGCTTAACTGAAAACTTTCAGTAGCGAGGTCCCTGCTTTCTCTACAAACCTTTTCAGCTCATTCCCAGCTCCTCCCTTTCTCTTTCTAAGCTCCAACCATACTGCTCTTCTTTCAGGACCCCCATCACCTCACGCAGCTTCTCTCCTAAGGTCCTCCATACAGGTTCTTCTTCCTTCCGGAAGCTCTCTACCTCACACTTTCCTTTTCCCTGGCCGATTTCTCCTTCCCATCGGATCTCAGCTTGATCATCTGCCCTCCTAGAAGCCTCCCTCGACTCTCCAGACTAGGTCAGCACATATGTTTTAGGCTTTCTTATCACCTGTACATTTTTCTAACACTCATCATAACCGTGATTAAAAATTAATAGAATAATTACTTTCTTATTGTTTGGCTCCCTTGTCAGAGTACATGCTCCAAGAGGGAGGGTTTTATATGCATGTTTTCAGTGTTCCCAACACCTGGGATGGGGACTTTGGATATAGTACACAATAAATATGCAATGAATGAATGACCAAATAAAGGAGAGTTCTGTATTAACTGAAGGTAGTTTTCCCTTAAGAGATTAACTACTTTTTAAGTCATCCTAAGGCCACTCTCACTTTGATCATTACCAGCTATAAGTCTGTAATAAATACTGTTGTTTTGAAGGCACTGAGGTTGGAGCACAGAAAGAAAGTCTTCTAAGACTGAGAACAATCTTCTGCAAAAAAAGTTCTATAACAAGAAAGGAGAAAACTCATTTTTCACCTACAGAAACTGTGTATTATTTTTATCTTGGTCACATTCAGAACTTACTTCAGGTAAGCTTCCTCGTTTTTTGCTCCTTTGGCTCTTGTAAAAGTATATGATGAAGTCATCAAGGGGAAGTTGGGAGGGGAGAGAGAGTAGTGTGTTCTCCTGACAGACTAGACTATTAGATGTATTTATTAGATTAGATTCACAGGCATGAAGTTGGCTGTCCATGCACTGATCATGCCTTGCTTTTTGTCCTCTGGAATAAAAGGATAGAATCTATCACTTAATTGTGCTCATTTAAGATATTTGTTGGATGAATGAATGAATACATGAATAAATGAATGAATTCTCAAACAATAGGACAGTGGATGTTTTATTCCCTGGCTGGCAGCCACCATATCTCAAATACTATCTTAACCTTGTATTGGAATGCTTAATAAAAGTCAGGCCCCCTAATTATATTAAAACTGATAAAATAGTAAGGTGATAAAATGAGGGAGAGAGAGATCGATTATTGGAAGGAAGGGAATGATTTGACTAGAGTTACAGCATGGCTGTTGTCTAGAATCCAGGCATGGAGGAGCTCCTGCAGACAAGAGTGAGGTTTTGTCTCCTTTACCTGTTCTGTGCCTCTAGCCACTAACTGATTCTCTGCTTTCACATTTTTCTCTCATTCTTAATCTTTGCCAGAGAGATTGAGAGGAGAACTAACGATCTCCCCCACTGCTAATTTACTTTCTGTGATTCCCATCAAAAGAGCATCTCAGGCACAAGGCTGCTCAGCAGAGTCAAGTGAGCTTAGCTTCCCCCAGTCTTAGATTTTCAGTTGTCTACGTGTTCCCAGGATGAGGTGAAGACTGTGCTTTTCATGTGTTCCCAGTCCTGGGAAATGGCAACATCTTTCTGGCAGATGTCCAACCCAGGAACCTGAGTCCCTCTCAGAATCCCATCTTACCTTTTCCCTTCAGAACCTAATCAGTCACCAGGTCCTCTTAATTATTTGCCTCTTTCACATTTTTCAAATCTATGCCTCCTCTTTATCTTCACTACCCTCCCTTATTTAGTCCCTCAACATCCCTCATATGGACCATGCCTCCTGTTTTATCCTCTGATTCTAGTTCTGCCCCTATGAGTTCCTTCTCTCCATTGTGGCCAGAAAGATGTATCTAAAATATGGATGGGCTACAACCTTTCTTTCTTTAAAACTCATGAAGTAGCCAGATCCAGAAAAGCCCAAACTCCTTAGCATGTTATGTAAATAGATTCATTTATTTTATGCTTCTTGTCCCAGCTTATTAGTCGCATCTCTTTTCACTCTCAGAAGTGTTTCAGTTTGGATGGTAAATTGTATAGTCACCCTAAATATAAAGCCCTTTATGAAAATCTGATTGCTATCTACTTCTCCAGCTCTATCTCCTGCTCACCACTCCCTCTAGCTGCACTTCCTGCAGCAAGATGATGGCAGCAGTTCAGGGAATTACATCCGGATATGACAGTGCATAAATGGTGTGAGCAACTATTTTCTCTGTGTTGATTTCTTGAGAATAGGAATACTTTTCCCAGAACCCCACGGTTTACCTCCCTTCATGTGTAATTGGCAAGGATTGAGTCACATGCCCTTTCCTGAATGAGTCACTGGTAGGCAGAATAGAATTGCCTTTATGGTTTTGTTTGATTTGTTGGGGTGGAATAGATATTAGGGAATAGACAACAATTGTGACTGCAACATCAAATTTTTTTTTAAATTTAATTAAATTTAATTAATTTTTTGGCTGCATTGGGTCTTCGTTGCGCGCAGGCTTTCTCTAGTTGCGGCGAGCGGGGGCCACTCTTCATTGCGGTGCGCAGGCTTCTCATTGCGGTGGCTTCTCTTGCTGTGGAGCACGGGCTCTAGGCGCGCGGGCTTCAGTAGTTGTGGCTCACGGGCTCTGGAGCACAGGCTCAGCAGCTGTGGCACACGGGCTTAGCTGCTCCGCGGCATGTGGGATCTTCCCGGACCACGGCTCGAACCCGTGTCCCCTGCATTGGCAGGTGGACTCCTAACCACTGCGCCACCAGGGAAGTCCCCAAGCAACATCAATTTTAATTGACATTTTCTTTGGGTGTATTTATTCCACTAGACGCAAACTCCTTGAGGTCAGGAACTCTACCGAAGCTCCTAGCACAGTGCTTGGCATTAGTAATTTTTGTGATTGATTTGTTTGTCAATTGTCTTGTTATTGAACTTTTGGATGGAAGAAAACAAGGTGGTATAATGCAGTGGGGAAAACACAGGCTTTGGAGCTTGCTCAAGAAATAGCCTTGATCCCCAACTCTGTACTTGTCTGTGCAGGATCCAGCTGCATTCGGATCTCTAAACTTCACATTTCTCATCTGTCAAATGAAGCAAATATTACCTCCTGATAACACATATAACATATATAAAGCGACTGAACAGCCACAAATATTTCCTCATCTTCTTACTATTTCTGTCATTTTACCCCAAGAATTCTTGTGAGGCTGTTGCCCTGTTTGTGTGTGTATGTGTGCACATGTGTGAATGTGTGGATCTATGTGCACGTGGGGAACCTATAAGGAAAATGCCCTCTAAGAAAAATGCTGTTCCTGCTATCACCATTTGGAATTTGTAAGACTTTTTCTGATTATTTGACCAATATGAGATAAAAACTTATCCTAATCTAGTTTCTATTCCAAGAGAGAGTTTCTAAGGTGTGCTTAGTGAATCATCATAGTCCCCGAAGATGATTTATGGACAAAGTTTTCATGGTCATCTCATTTAGGGAAATTCAGCATGACATAATTTCCCTGTAAACATTCACTACAACTTTAGCATATTAAAGACTTGGAGAGGTCCCATAGTAATTTTTTTTTTCATTTTTTAGCCCAGATTTCTCCAAACTTGTTTTAGCCCAGAATCTTTCTTTCCTATAGCACTTAGCAACGTCTCTTGGAATACCCTTTGGGAAATTTAGGTTCATAACTAATCTCTTTGCTCTCAAGGTTACTTGCTAGGACCTCCCATCTTCGCGACTAGAGAGGGTCATTGGTTTACACAGGGTGAACAAACTTTCAACTCTAAACCAGCATCAATGGTGGGAAATCACTGAAAACAAGTATTTTCTTTTTCCGATGTTTTGAAGAAGTTATTTCACACTTTGAGGCTGAATCCCTAAAGGGATTCAGGCTGGTTAATCCCTAAAGCCTTTACCATCTCCAATATCTTGCAGAAAAACTCTGAGATGACTAATATAAACAAGATGGTTATTTCCATGTTACTAAAAACAGGCTTGCTTATTTTCTAGTGATATTTAGGATGAAATGGTAAAGTAGGGGTGAGCTGTAGAACTCTTCAACCTAGGGATTCTGAGCACTCTGAACCAGATTTCAGAGAGGTTATTCTCCTGAATGTGAATTATTTGCAACCTCTGTAAGGTTGGCTATGAGGTAAAAGTAAGGTTAGGTATGGATGAATAATCATTCATTATTTTCCATAATGAAGGAATATCCCTGGGGAATTAGTTGTTACAATAGGAGAAAAAGCTACTCATCTTATAGCTGCTCAGATAATTATGAAAGAGTCTTGATTTTAGAAATGAGGTCCCTGTTCTGTTTTTAATGCAGGTACTTGTTTGTTATTTTGTCATGACACCAGTAGTTAGTGCTTCTGTTACAAGGACAGGAGTATTAGGAGCCAGCAAAGCTTGATTTGTTAGCTTTCCATAGGCTTTGTAAGGCATAGTTTGGACTATGAGATATGTCCTCACATTCCCAGTAATTCCCAGAGAAGCTCTATCTTGCTAGTCTCTTTCTATCCTTAACTTTTAATCTTCTTCCTATGCATGTTAAATGTCTCTTAATCCAAATTTTAAAAATCTAATTTTCCTTTAAGTTTAAGACCCAAATTATATTTAGTTTTGCTTTTATTTCCAGATGGACCTGGATGAATACTCTACTGAAAAATTGTACCAAATTTGCTGGAACTTGAAAAACATATTATGGTAACTATTCACATCTAAGCTGGAGATGGAGCTCTCTGAAACATGATAACCTCCCACTCATATCCTGAGAGCTGCTACATTGTGGGTGTGAACATTTGTGGTGAACCATCATCTGAGACCATGGGGGCACCTTCCTTTCATAGCCAGCTTTTGAGGAAACTACTGTGTGTGTTTTTGTGTTGTGTACCCCCTAAAGAAAATGAGGGAAATCCTTTAAGAAAAATATCATTCAAATATGAATGCTTATACATATTCTACAAAAGTCTATCTGATCTTTAATTTAATAATATTAAAATAATATGATCTTACAATCCTAGTCCTAGGCATATATCCAGAGAAAACTCTACTTCGAAAAGATACATACAATGTTCAGAGCAGCACTATTTAACAATAGCCAAGACATGAAAGCAACCTAAATGTCCATTAACAGATGAATGGGTAAAGAAGATATGGTTTATATACACAATGGAATATTATCCAGCCATAAAAAGAATGAAATAATGCCATTTGCAGCAACATGGATGGACCTAGAGATTACCATACTAAATGAAGTAAGTCAGACAGAGAAAGGCAAATATCATATGATATCAGTTATTTGTGGAATCTAAAAAAATGATACAAATGAACTAATTTACAAAACAGAAATAGACTCACATAGAAAACAACTTATGGTTATCAAAGGGAAAGGTGGGGATAAATTAGGAGTTTGGGATTAATATATACACACTCCTATATATAAAATAGGTAAACAACAAGGACCTGAGTATAGCACAGGGAACTATACTCAATATCTTATAATAACCTATAATGGAAAAGAATCTGAAAAAGAATATATATGTATAACTGAATCACTTTGTTGTACACTTGAAACTAAAACAACATTTTAAATTAACTATACTTCAATTAGAAAAGAGATTAATTATCTATGCAAAAAAATTAAAATAATTATTGGAATCACTAATGATTCTTTTCATACTATCCTATTTGCTGGAGCTCAAGGTAAGAGGGAAACAGGCTGAGGACTTAGGGATGGCCCTGCAGGCACGTGCTTGTCCGCTTCTGTTGCTCTCACCACTGCTGTAAGACATTTCAGTCACTTGTTTTAGCAGTCCTAGCTTTTGTGCTTTGCTTTAGAACACATTGTCTATGCCCTTTGTCTCATTTCTTTTGCCTTGATATGAACAAATAATCCTTAGCAAAAGTGTTCAAAAATTTCCCAGTCATGAATTGCATAACTAAATATCTCTTTATATAGCTTGCATACATTTTCTCTTTATCACACACTTTTGAAATAATATTTTATTAATAATAATTTTGAGCTAAGAGAGTTCATGCTGGTATTGGGTTTTTTAATTAATTAATTAATTAATTAATTTAAAGCTGTGCTGGGTCTTCAGTGTGCAGGCTTTCTTTAGTTGCGGCGCGCGGGCTTCTCATTGTCGTGGCTTCTCTTGTTGCGGAGCACGGGCTTCAGTAGTTGTGGCACGTGGGCTCAGTAGTTGTGGCTCACGGGCTTAACTGCTCTGCAGCATGTGGGATCTTCCGGACCAGGGCTCAAACTCATGTCCCCTGCATTGGCAGGTGGATTCTCAACCACTGAGCCACCAGGGAAGCCCCTGGTATTGGTTTTGATTCCAAGCAACATGTGCTAAGTGTGTTTGGAGTCTTTGTGTATATTTGTTATGTGTTTTTCTTTCACCGGGAAGGTTTCTTTATTACCAGTTTCATGGTACATCTTTAATGGAATTAAGCATGAGCAGTTCAAACTAACGGAACTAATTACATTATATTTCATTTATAGTTTCTAATTGATTGATATCTACTCTTAGGACACAGAGCAGCAACACATGAACAAAAACAAGTGGTGGGAAGTTGGGAATATTGAGGTATAGTTCATATTACAACTAATTAGGTAAAATCTTTCCTCCTATAAATCTCAAGGGGGCCATATCTCAAGCCATATTTGAGGTGAGGACTGTATAATAAATACTTGCATTCCTTGTACAGATATACCTCATTTTATTGTTTCATTTTATTGTGCTTTGCAGATATTGCATCTTTACAAATTGAAAGTTTGTGGCAACTCTGCGTTGAGCAAGTCTATGGGTTCATTTGTTTACTTCCTATCTCTGTGTCACATTTTGGCAATTCTCGTAATATTTCAGACTTTTTCATTACTATTATATTTGTTATGGTGATCTGTTATCAATGATCTTTGATGTTACTATTACAATAGCCTTGACTTTTTTTCTAGCAATAAAGTATTTTTAAATTAAGTTATGTGCATTGTTTTTTTTGAAGGTTAATAATATTTCTTTTATTTGCTTCAAGTATATATATATATATATATATATATATATATATATATATTTAATGTCTTTATTGGAGTATAGTTGCTTTACAATGTTGTGTTAGTTTCTGCTGTATAACAAGATGAATCAGCTATATGTATACATATATCCCCATATCCCCTCCCTCTTATGTCTCCCTACTACCCTCCCTATCCCACCCCTCTAGGTGGTGACAAAGCACCGAGCTGATCTCCCTGTGATATGCAGCTGCTTCCCACTAGCTGTCTATTTTACATTTGGTAGTGTATAAATGTCAATGCTACTCTCTCACTTTGTCCCAGCTACCCTTCCCCCACCCATGTCCTCAAGTCTTTTCTCTATGTCTGCGTCTTTATTCCTGTCCTGCTCTTAGGTTCATCAGAACCTTTTTTTTTTTTTTTTTTTTAGATTCCATGTGTATGTGTTAGCATACGGTATTTGTTTCTCTCTTTCTGACTTACTTCACGCTGTATGACAGACTCTAAGTCCATCCACCTCGCTACAAATAACTCAATTTTGTTTCTTTTTATGGCAGAGTAATATTCCATTGTATATATGTGCCACATCTTTATCCATTCATCTGTCGATGGACACTTAGGTTGCTTCCATGTCCTGGCTATTGTAAATAGAGCTGCAATGAACATTGTGGTACATGTCTCTTTTTGATATATGGTTTTCTCAGGGTATATGCCCAGTAGTGGGATTGCTGGGTCATATGGTAGTTCTATTTTTAGTATTTTAAGGAACCTCCATACTGTTCTCCATAACGGCTCTATTAATTTACATTCCCACCAACAGTGTAAGAGGGTTCCCTTTTATCCACGCCCTCTCCAGCATTCATTGTTTGTAGACCTTTTGATGATGGCCATTCTGACTGGTGTGAGGTGATATCTCACTGTAGTTTTTTTTTTTTTTTTTTTTTTTACGGTACGCGGGCCTCTCTCTGTTGTGGCCTCTCCCGTTGTGGAGCACAGCTCTGGATGCGCAGGCTCAGCGGCCATGGCTCAAGGGCCCAGACGCTCCACCGTATGCGGGATCTTCCCAGACCAGGGCACGAACCTGTGTCCCCTGCATCGGCAGGCAGATTCTCTACCAGTGCGTCACCAGGGAAGCCCCTCACTGTAGTTTTGATTTGCATTTCTATAATGATTAGTAATGTTGAGCATCCTTGCATGTGTTCGTTGGCAATCTGTATATCTTCTTTGGAGAAAGGTCTATTTAGGTCTTCTGCCCATTTTTGGATTGGGTTGTTTGTTTTTTTGATATTGAGCTTCATGAGCTGCATGTATATTTTGGAGGTTAATTCTTTGTCAGTTCTTTCATTTGCAAATATTTTCACTCATTCTGAGGGCTGTCTTTTCATCTTGTTCATGCTTTCCTTTGCTGTGCAAAAGGTTTTAAGTTTCATTAGGTCCCATTTGTTTATTTTTGTTTTTATTTCTATTCCTCTAGGAGGTGGGTCAAAAAGGATCTTGCTGTGGTTTACATCATAGAGTGTTCTGTCTATGTAACAGATCTGTATGCAGAAAACTATAAGACACTGATGAAAGAAATTAAAGATGATACAAACAGATGGAGAGATATGCCATGTTCTTGGATTAGAAGAATCAACATTGTGAAAATGACTGTACTACCCAAAGCAATGTACAGGTTCAATGCAATCCCTATCAAACTACCAATGGCATTTTTCACAGAACTAGAACAAAACAATTTCACAATTTGTATGGAAACACAAAAAAACCCAAATAGCCAAAGCAATCTTGAGAAAGAAAAATGGAGCTGGAGGAATCAGGCTCCCTGACTTCAGACTACACTACAAAGTTACAGTAATCAAGACAGTATGGTACTGGCACAAAAACAGAAAGATAGATCAATGGAACAGGATAGAAAGCCCAGAGGTAAATCCATGCAAATATGGTCACCTATCTTTGATAAAGGAGGCAAAAATATACAGTGGAGAAAAGACAACCTCTTCAATAAGTGGTGCTGGGAAAACTGGACAGCTACATGTAAAAGAATGAAATTAGAACATTGTTTTTTTAGACATAATGCTGTTGTACACTTAATAGACTACAGTATAGTGTAAATGAAACTTTTATATGCACTGGGAAACCAAAATATTCACGCGACTCACTTTATTTTGTTCTTTTATTTTAAACCTTTTTTTTTAAAAAAAATTTTTGGCCATGCCATGCAGCAGGTGGGATCTTCATTCCCAGACCAGGGATCGAGCTCACACCCCCTGCATTGGAAGCACATTAGCCTTAATCACTGAACTGCCAGGGAAGTCCCGACTCACTTAATTTTGATATTTGATTTATTGTGGTCACCTGGAACCAAACTGAAATATCTCCGAGGTGTGATTCTAGTTAATGTTTCCTAGCACAGTGCCTCTCCACATAGATTAGATTGAGAAATCTCAGCTTGGTGAGGTATAAACCTGGGGTGGGTTTCATTTTTCTCCCAGTAACTGCTACTAACTTTGTTTAACACTATCTCAATCTGATCCAATAACTTCCAGTCATTTCCGTTTTAAAAGTTTTATTTCTGGTTGATATTTTTTCAGCCACATTTAGGTATTATTATTTATGACCCTTGTCTGGTATAAAGTCCATCTTCCCCACCCCAGGGAGCTCCTGTTCTATTGCAGCTTGCCTCAGGCTCCTCTGTCTCACTCCTTCTGCCCTCAGTGCCCCAGGGTTGCAGATGGGGTGAGGGAAGGCAGTGGCTCAGGCAACATTTCACACCTCTTGGACTTTCCTCTTTTGGGCAGTGGTTCCTTGCTATGCTGGCTGTTGTTGGTGATATGGTGCTATTGACTTCTGTTTGAACTGGATCTAGGCTTCAACTGCCCTAGTGCTTTTGGTGTGGAGGCAAAATTCTCCCCCCAAGTACGATGCCTTGGGCTTTGCCTTCAGGGCTGTTTCACCCTCGGAAGGGCTGTTCCCTCCAGTGTTACTGGTAGCAACTTACCCAGTCTTACCCCAGACTGAGGACTGTGGGAACCTTCAGGGTCCCCCTCAGTTGTCTTCAGAATTTTGGGACTCTGGGTGAGAGGCTGTCACCACCTCAGAGTTCCCAGGTGCCTCTGCCTCCAGGTGAAAAGTGAGTTCCCTCCCCATTGGATAGGTTCAGGTAACGAGGTGAAAACCTGCCTTTCCTCATGTAGGAGTAAATGGAGAAGACATTGTCTCTCCTCAATACATCTCTGAATAAATGAATGAGTGTAAAAAAAAAGTCACGTTCCCTCAAATTCAAAGTATGAAGTTTTCCTTTTTACCATTTCTTTCTAATTTTTATTGTTAAAGATTTTTATTTATAGGGTTGAAAAGTATTTCAAAGCTGAAAAGGAGGACAAAAACCATTGGACATTATGTTGTCCCCCCTTCTCATTGAGAGTAAAGGATAGTACAGGAAAGCAGAATTCTGGCCTTTGTTCCTCATTCACATTCTGGTATAGAGAGAGTCATTTTACTTATTGTGAGCCTCATGTTTTTTTTCCTATAAAATGGGAGAAATTATCTCACTGATTTTCCTACCTTAGAGGGTTTTGCAAAGTTTAATGCAATGGTCTATAGGTCAGGGTCTTTTTTATTTTATCTCTCTCTCTCTCTCTTTTTTTTTATGTCTTTATTGGAAGATAATTGCTTTACAATGTTGTGTTAGTTTCTGCTGCATAACAACTTGAATCAGCTATATGTATACATATATCTCCATATCCCCTCCCTCTTGCATCTCCCTCCCACCCTCTTTATCCCACCCTTCTAGGTGGTCACACAGAACCAAGCCGATCTCCCTGTGCCATGCAGCTGTTTCCCACTAGCTATCTATTTAACATTTGGTAGTGTATATATGTCAGTGCTACTGTCTCTAGGTCAGAGTCTTTTACCCCCCTCACCTGGGTTGTGACAACCAAACACATTATCAAATGTCTTTTGGGGAGCACATCTATCCCCAGGTGAGTCCTCTGGTATGAATGAATGACTTTAAGCTGATTGGGTGAGAGCTATCCTGGAGCTCAGTGTGGCGTGTGAAGATTAAGGATTTAAACTGTTCTATAGAATTTAATGGGTTAGGACAAGCAAGGACCCATGCAACAACTTCCCCGCTGCTTGTGTTGAGTTGTATCAATAAAAGTATTGTATCCATCATATTGAAGAAGGAAACGTATTAGACTAAATGATAAGAATAAAATCTGTGGCATTAGAAGATTTGTAAATGCACAATTTTGTTGCAGTTCATGAAATGTCATTTGAAATAGAATGTATAAAATTTTGGAGTTAGAGATACAGTCAGATCTGGGTCCATCAGATATACGAAGATACAAGCAGGATAACAAGAAGGAACATGCAGAATGCTTATTTCTCAACTTCATGAGACGGAGATGTACTTGGAACAGGGGCGATTAGTCAAGTGGAGGAGAGGACTAGGATGCGGCCAGGTCCTTGCTGCCTTGGCAATGTCCCTGTCCTGAAGTTATGGCTGGCACAGAGAAAAGACCCATTTAGAAGTGGGATGAATCATTTTGAGAACTCATCCTTGAGGAGTGATTGTAATGGAGATAGACAAGGAGAAAGAACACACAATAAAGGATTGGGAAGTTTGCAAAGGAGTTTCTCCACCCTGGGTGCTCATATTCCTGTCAGCACAGTCATAGATGGTGTAAATAAATTAGGTATTCATCAGTCAATTTTATTGCCCGTGGCCTGCTTTCCCCCACTGTTTTGCTTCTTGAAAGAAAATGTTAGAGGGGACACATTTCTTATAAACTGTTCATTATTCATTTTTTAGGATCCAAAAAGTTTGATAAAAGCAGGTTGAAAGTGGGAATGAGGGAGGGTGGGAGAGAGACACAAGAGGGAGGAGATATGGGGATACATGTATATGTATAGCTGATTCACTTTGTTATAAAGCAGAAACTAACACACCATTGTAAAGCAATTATACTCCAATAAAGATGTTAAAAAAAAAGAAAGTGGGAATGAGAAAACCAAAATGTAGCTATCTGGAAATAAAAGAAGAAAGGAAAGGGCTTCAAAAAAGAGCACAGAGCTGTGGTGGGAGAGGAGTTTTTATTTATAGACCATATTAGGTACATATTTTCAACTGAGTTTCTATTCTTACCTTTATATGTGAAACTAAAACAAACAGAAGAGCCATGCCATTTTGCCAGCAGGTGGCACCATAAGAATCTCCTATAAGAAAAGGGTGGCAAATGTAAGCAGGATCCTTAATATTTTACCTTTCAGGAAAACTCTAGACATCAATGTAGAGTCATAATTTTGATGATATTAGCAACATGTGTACATTGCTTAAAATGGTTTCGGAAGATTCATCTCTCCCTTCATTTTTCATGCTAACATTGCTCATTCAGTGAAAGGTTATATTCCCATATCCCATAAAAGGACAAAAAACTAGGTTTTATTTAGTGATTATAGCATATGTTATTGTAAGGATATGTTAGATGGTTAGAGAGGAAGTAACTTAGATGGTCACCCTGTTTTTACACCCCTTTCCTGCTCTGGACTGTGAGGATTCCTTGTGACCAAAGATTTCTCCAATGCTAAGCAATCTCTCAGACTCAGGGGGGACCTGGTGCCAGAGGTAGTGAGTGTTTCTGGCCTTTACATACAATTCTGAATAGGTTGATGTTTTGGGCTCGCCTTTGAAGTTCCCTCCACATTCTATGGGATTCAGGGGAATTTGTTTCCCAGTGGTGTGGTCTGGCCTTTTGTTGGCATCATTTGATCTGGTCTCATCGCCGTGTGCCATTCTGCTACCACCAGCTGGGCTGGAACTTGGGTCTTGGTCTAGGGTGTGAGTGGAGGCGTCTTGATCTTGACATAGAAGAGAGATGTCCTTGTTGGAGTCTTTGCCCTTCAGTGGGTTTATGGAATATTTCTCTTGGGCTTGTGGCTTCTCTTCTATGAAGTGGGAAGTTCTATTATTTTGAGATAGTCACTGCCTTTTGCTTTTCATGGGGTCCTTGGGACCAGTGTGATGGAAATGAGGCATCTGGGACTTGGTTTTGTATATTTCTTGGATCGTATTTGTTGTCAGTGCTCTGGGAAAGGAGGTAAAAAGAAGAAAGATCTCTGAAAACAGATGAAGAGGCTCATATCTAGCATTTTCAAGTTATTAGACCATGACCCCTTTCTGTGTGGTATTAGGTGAGGTAATAAAGTGGGTGAGAAGAGCATGAAGGGTGAGAATGGGTGGTAACAATGTGGAGAAATGGCTCTTTCCTTAAGAAGAGAAAGGCAGCACTTTCTCAGGGAGAGGACGATTTAAAGAGGTCAGTTGGGAAGAAGCCATATCCATGAGTTTAGTAAGCATTTTCTTACCTAAATTTATTAGCTTGTAGAAGAACCCTGTGCTTCTGTCCTCCCTGTGATGAGAACATAAGAACATCTTCTGGTCTCTTCTGACTTCCATTCTCAAAGTAAGAGGAGAACTTTTTCTTGATGATATCTGTTTTGAGTTAATTAATAGGTGTTATGGGTTGAATTGTATCCTCCCCAAATGTCATATGTAGATGTCCTAATCCCCAGTACTTCAGAATGTGACCTTATTTGGAGACAGGGCCTTTACAGAGATAATCAAGTTAAGATGAGGTCATTAGGGTGAGCCCTAGTCCAATATGACTGGTGTCCTTATAATAAAGAGAAATTTGGACACAGAGACTCAGATAGAGGGAAGGTGATGGGAAGAGACACAGGAAGAAGATGGCCATCTAAAAGCCAAAGAGGGTGGCCTGGAACAGATCCTTCTTTCCCAGCCTTTAGAAGGAACCGACTCTTGATTTTGGACTTCAAGCCTCCAGAACTGTGAGAATACACTTCTGTTGCTTAAGCCACCCAGTTTGTGGTGCTTTGTTAGGGTAGCCCTAAAAAAATAATACAGTAACAGAAGAAGGAAAAGAATGTTTGAAACTAGTTCTCTGGGCAGAGAAAGAGTATATGAATACCATTGGATCACATTACACAATAGGTTGATCTGGCATGATGAATGGAAACAGAAAAACCTAAAAGCAGTTCCCCAATGTTTACCTCAAATATGAGAAAGAGGATTTAGAAACACCAAGGTCAGAGGTTTAAACTGACTTGGCCCATGGAGGTTTTGTCTGAATGTTTTATTTGGCAAGCATGGTGTTTTCAAAAGAAAATGACTGGGTGTGAGTGATACACAGAGCTGGTGCCCTATTGTTTCATTCATCTCAATTATGTGACCTCCTACCCACATGAGCCAAGAGTTGCAACTGCCGGCCATGAGTAAGTGGGTCTTTTGCTCTTTGAGTTAACGTTTCAGCATCTTGTAGTCATAGCTGCTGTAGAAGACCCGATTTGTTTTTAAGACATCTCATGAGTTGGTCACTTAGAGTTGAAAGTCTTGCACTAGTTTGCTCTAATGGGAGTGAGTTCCCTAAATCTACATGGGTTGGTAGGCACCAGGCAGAGGACTTATGACCAGATAAAGGGCCTAGAATTTACATTAAACTCCTAATATTCTTTCATCAAATAACTTCTTGGTGAGGTAGTCAAAGCAAGAGATAGTCCTTTTGGGGTCGCTCTTCTTCTGTTGTCTTCTTGAGTGTGTGTGTGTGTGTGTGTGTGTGTGTGTGTGTGTGTGTGTGTGTCCATCTAGTTATCCAATTTAACAAGGATGTTTGAGTGCCTATTTTGTGCCAGGCAGTATATTCTTGACTCTGGCTTTCTTTACCTTGAACATATAATTAATCATAAAGCTCTGACAATTCCCCATTTAAATATCTCGAAATGCTGGTCCACTTAAGATGCAATTTTGTGGGAAGCAGCCACATAGCACAGGGAGATCAGCTCCATGCTTTGTGTCCACTTAGAGGGGTGGGATAGGGAGGGTGGGAGGGAAGGAGACACAAGAGGGAGGAGATATGAGGATGTATGTATATGTATAGCTGATTCACTTTGTTATAAACAGAAACTAACACATCATTGTAAAACAATTATACTCCAATAAAGATGTTAAAAAAAAAGATGTAATTTCACTTTCTAAATATCTTAAGATACTCATTTTTTTTTTTTCACCTGGCCAATGCCCTAGTTTAGGCCTTTAAACCCTGGCCTACGCTCTGGAATTCTCCTATCTGGTCTACCTTAAACATTACAGCTGAGTAATCCTTCTCACACGTAGACATGTAATCTCCTTACTCCCAAACCCTGTAGGGTGAGATTTAAACTCTTTTGTGAGACCTATGAAGCTATACATGATTGGAGACACTGCCTACACTGCTTTGTCTGTAAACATTTCACCTACACCTTCTTGTCACCCCTTACACCTCTGCAGGTTGAACAACCTGTAGCAAATCATTCTCATGCATGCGCTTTTGTACATACTGTTCCTACTGCCAAGAGTGGCCTTGCCACGTGTCCTCGTGACAAACTGCCAACCCCCCTACTCCACCCATCTTCTTTCTCTTCCTCTTCTAAGATTCGGCTCATACACTGCCTCTTTTGGGACATCTCACCTGAGCCCCTTTGATAGACATAGGAAACCTTCCATGCTCTTGTTCTACTTTGAAAACAACTCTAATTTAGCAATTAGTATTTTCTGCGATAATTTTTTGCAAGCATGGCTAACTTCCAATTTAAATGTGAGCATCTCGAGGACACAGACCATGTTTTTTCATATTTGCATTCCTGTGTCTATCTGAGATGCTGTAATGGGTTTTTTTAAAGTCTGGCCCACACAACACCTGTCCCAGAACAATCTGCCTTAGTGTCAGCTCATTTAAAAATGTGGATTTTGAGCCTAATTCCTAAACTACTGATCCAAATCTCTACAGATGAAGACTGGGAATATGCATTTTAAACAATCCACCTGGTGACACAGTGGTTAAGAATCCACCTGCCAATGCAGGGGACATGGGTTCAAGCCCTGGTCCGGGAAGATCCCACATGCCACAGAGCAACTAAGCCCGTGCGCCACAACTACCGAGCCTGTGCTCTAGAACCTGCGAGCCACAACTACTGAAACCTGTGCACCTAGATCCTGTGCTCCACAATGAAGAGTAGCCCCCACTCACTGCAACTAGAGAAAACCCACTCGCAGCAACGAAGACCCAACGCAGCCAAAAGTAAAATAAATAAAATAAATAACTTTATATAAAAAAATCCACCAATAGGCATATACCCTGTAGATGAATCTCAATAACAATTTCATTAAGTGAATCATGGGAATATATTGCCTAGTACAGTGACTGATAAATACTGACCCTTAATTCATATTGTTTCCTTCCTTCTTTCCTAGTTTTACTGTCAAGAAGTCTGAGGCTCAGAGAGGATGTGACTTTCTAAAGGAAATAGAGACAGAGGTCCCTGAATCAAAGTTTGCTGCCTCCTTGTCCAGACTCTTTTTATACCACCTGTCCCTGATGCAAACTCTCTAGTCATCAAGGACAGCCACCTCCCTTGGACCTGGTCTTTTGAACACCCCATAGAGAGTAGGTATCTAGTCTTCAGCATCCTTTTTGAGAACTGAAGCGGGATTCAACCAAATGGCTTCTAAGATTCTTTTCCATTCTGTGAGCTCTCATTCTAGTTTGGTTTAACCATTTATTACAGACAAGGAAGTTCAGTTATTTGCTCAGTTTCTCCTTTTTAAAACCTAAAGCTGGAGGCTAGAAATAATTCTTAGGCCAGACACCTGGACATTAGGGCCTTGTGTCCACCTATTAGCTGTGGAGACCTAAATGATTTTATATTCAATTGTGATACTTGGCTTTCCTCTTGAACATGCTACATCATTTTCAGGGCTCCTGCACCTGCCTTAAGTAAGAAGGGACTGTAGTTTTGAAGAGCTGAGATAGATCCATTCTATGTTGAATATTAACATATGCTTATTTTATTATGGGAAAAATAGAACTAGTTTCTACAAACTGTATAACTATGGCAACTTTCAACAAAACAGTAGAAGAGTTTTAATCCTGTAACAATCTTTTACAGGATTGATTGACTGATAAGAGCAAACACTTATATAGCACTTCTTTTGCATTTAGGTACTGTTTCAAGTTCTCACTGCATCCTCATGACTTTATGAGGCAGGAAACATCATTTACATTTTACTTTGGAGAAAACTGAGGCAGAGACAGGTCCAGTAAGCTGCTCAAGGCCTCACAGCTGGTAAGTGATAGAGTCAGGATTTCAACCCTGGCAATCTGGGTCCAGAGTCTGTATCCTTAGCTACCATGGTTTAATGGACAAAGATGGAATCACTGAGCAGGAAGTTTTATTTCCTTCTCTTTTTACTGAATGGTGTAGACAGCTTTGGAAGGTCTGAGATTCTGGATAGCATTGTGTAACCCTTCCTTCTGTGATAATCAGTAGCTACTAACTAGAAATGAGTGTATGAAGTTAGTAGCATTATTCTTGTTATAACTACTTAACTATATAGTCTATGTTCATTGGATAGTCTTCTAAGTGATGTGCACATTTGGAAAGGATTATTCTTTGGCAACAGAAGGTTTTATGGGAGGGAATTATTACAAAGAATATGAGCTCACAGCTTCTGAGTAAAGAGGGCTCTTTGGGTAAATGACAGAAATATTTGCCCTTTGGCTTAAGAAGACAAAGAAATCACAGTACCAATACACAATAATCGCTTGTGCAAAATTTTCTAATCTAAGCAAAATCTGTAAGCTCTCATGTGAATACAATTTGGAGTACAAGGAGGGTAGTTGACAAATTCACTTTCTGCAGAAGAAAGGAAGGGCCTGACTCTCATATTGGTGAGTGTTGAAAACAGCCACGTGTTCCTTGCTCAGTCCTATCAGAGATCAGCCATCGTTACAAAATTCTCTCTGGTTGCCAATCCCAGGGAAATTTTTTTTTTTACTTCCTTTTCATGAGATGACTTGCACATTAATAGTTACTCAGTGAATGCTTGTTGACCAGGCATAGAAAAGAAATGAAACCAAATCAACCCAGAAATAAGAAAGTAGAATGTTAAGGCTTTAAGTCAGAGAGAGCTCATTTGAAAGACTGGGAGCCTGAGAAGTGTTAGCTCAAGAAGATTTGCTTGTGGGATGCTCCAGGGAGCTGTGTAATTGAGGGAGAGAGGGACATGGATGGGTGGGCAGCCTAAAATCCAAGTTGAGATCAGAAGTTCTCACTTTCTTTGTGTCCAGATCTCTGAAAGGGCCCTTGACATGAGGTAGGGGATGTTACTCTTGCCTTACCCAGCTGATGGCTTGCTGCCCTGCTCTGCATTTCCCCATCCTGGAAGGCTTACCTTGTTGCAACCTCTGAAGTTCTTTTTGGAGCTGTCTCTGCTCCCTGGTCAGCAACTTCACATGGTATAGGCAGATAACCTCTAGTCTGTGCAGTCTTTGGCTGAGTCTGTCTTCAGCCTGCTTGGCATTCTTCCTCTCCAAATCAAAGCGTTTCTGTAGTGGTCCCCTGACCATGTGCCTCTCCGTCCTCTTCATGGCCTAGAGACAATAGAACAAGATTCTCCCAGGCACCATGACGGACCTGATAAAGCAAAATGGGGAACCTGACCCCTGGCTTTTAACTGGAAGATCAGTGTTTGAATCCTATGTTTTTCTGAATCCACAGCTGCCTAGTCAGATGAAGTCACACTATTAGAAAAATTTGCCCTGCTGACTAAAATATTATTCACAATCTAAAGGTTGAGAATTATGTTTTATTTGGCAGGAATTTTTAGGACTTCAAGCCCGGGAGACATCATCTCAAGTAACCCTGAGAAAACTGCTCTGAGGAGGTGAGGTGGGGAGCTAGGATATATAGAAGTTTGCAACAAAGGTCAGGTAGTAGGAACAAAAGATTACTGCTAATAAAAGAAACCTAGATTTCCCAAGTTAAGGAACTTAGTTTTTTTCTATGTATGGGAAGATGCAAGAGTCTGGGCTCACTGAAATCATTCCTTTGATATACACCCCAGCTTATCTGGGGCCAGTATCCTCAGGGCTCACCAGCTCACCACTGGCTGTGTCTGCAATCGCTGATGACTGTGACATCTTTTGTTTACTGATATGGCAGGCAATATTCCATTTATCAGCCCTATAGTAACATGATTTTCCAGAGTGACACAGAAGTATTGAGAACAAAGTCATTCCTCTGAGCCTCGGTCTCCTTTTCAATAAAATAGACGATAGGCTCCCTACAAAATCCTCAATCAGGTTGCTATAAAGATCAAGTGAAAACTACATGAATAACTTTTGGGGCAAAAATAATAAAAACACTTTACATATATAAGGCATTATTCGCCCTGTGAGATGTCTCTTCTACTATTCTTTAAACTTTCCCCCCAAACCTGCTCAGGGGCCTGGAGAGGATTTGGGGACTTAGGACAGAGCCATTCTGGAGCCCCTTCAGTTCATTAATTCATGAATGCGAGGGTCCATGCAGCCTGCAATCCTACCATGTGGCAGGTGTTATGCTGATGGCTGAGGGTAGTGGTGAATGAGACACAGCTCCTGCTCTCAAGGAACTTTCAGATTTATGATGCTGGAGTCTAGTGGTGCATGCCAAATCTGAACAATCAGTATTTCAAAGAGTGGGAAGAGTGGGATCTCTTGGTCACAGAATAGCACAGGTATCCAGAACAAGTAGTCTGGGCAGCTCTGGTGAAACCACTTGGATTGGAAAGTGGTTCCTCTTCCCACCCTCGCCCACCTTCCTCCTCTGAACTCTGTTGCACTAACAGGCAGTGACACATCTTTCCTCCTCTTTGTGTCCCTCACAATATGCAGAGCTAAGAGCACAATATGTGTCCAGGATATAAATGGATTGCTATTAATAAAGCTTTGGCGATAATAACAGGAAAAAGTTTAGCATTAAAAGGGAGGATAACATCAGGACTCAGGAAAGAAATTTTAAGACAGCTTTTAGTCTAAAGCGTAGACTAAAATTTTATTAAAGAACATGGTGAGTAGCACTTACCTACAAATCCAGGGTTTGCTGAGAATGCTGCCTGCTTCTTTTACTATGCCAGGTTGAGCCTGGATTAATGTGCTTGTTTTTCTTCAGTAAATTTTAGGAGCTCGGTGTTGGGGAGGTGGGAGATAGAGAGCCTTTTGGAGAGGGTTGAGGGGGAGAATGTTGAATACACTCGAAAGTTCTCTTCAATGCCACCTCCCCCATCAGGAATGCTAACTCCCTGGGTATGGGCACCAATCCCAGAGCTTGAAATAGCTCTGTGAGTTAAGGGAGGCTGCCAGCCTCCAGCCCTCCCCTCAAGGGGCCCACAGTGCCCCTTCTCAGCTGTGTCCATGAGAGCCAAGAATGAAAGCAAGGAGTGTCTTACTGTGTTCTCAGTCTCTCTCTATCCCTCTCTTTCCCCACCCACTTCTCCTCTTTTGCCATGTTACTCCCCACTCCCCTCACAATGCCCAGTCCTACTTCTTGGAAACCAGATCAGGTTCCAAAAGAAGGTACCCTGTTTTTTGTTTTTTGTTTTTTTGGTCAGATTGTACACATTTTGCGCAGGAGAGTAATTTGTTTATTTTGTATTATTGCACACTGTACTGACTTTCCCCAGGCTTTTATCCATGTCTTGTGTACTTCAGTGCTTAGTTAAGATTTTCAAAAAGTTGTCACAACAGAGTGAAATTTAAATTGACTTTTGTGATCATATATTGGACTCCGCGGTAGAAGGCCAGTTGAACTTTTGGTTATGGAACAAGACATTAAGTGGGATTTTTATTGTTGCCTGAGGGCTTCCTCTGAAAACAAGAGGCACTAATGTGCCACAGTCTAAAAAGAACTGCCAATACTGGGGCCTATTAATTCCCCCAGAGCTTACTGAGAGGCAGCTAAACAGACCCTATTACTCATAATCATCACCTAGCAAATAAGCTGTTATAAGGAGATTACTGGGGAGAGGGAGAGGGAAATCCATTATTCTCTCAGTGAGAGGTAATATCTTTCCCATCCTTTCTCATGAGGTAATTCTCTCACCTCCAGAATTTAAATGACTGGAATGGGGTTACAGGAAAATCATCATAGAGAATGGGGTGCCTACACAAGGAAAGACTTACACCTCACTCCCCAGCTGGAGACTTGATGAACTACAGAACCACAGATCAGCCCCCACTCCAACTGTTTGTTGCCACTAGAGCTGATCATAGTGAGGGCTTTCTTAGAAAATCTTGGTTACTCCATGTTATCTTAAGAGAGAGCTGAGGAGGGCAGGCTTGCAGAAATAGTTCAAGGTTGAAGGGCAAGAACGGGCCTTAGAGTGTGAGCCTGGGAAAGGAATGGTGGCCAAACCCATCCTGGCTCCCATTAGCCATTCAAGTGTGCCAAAGAGGAACTTAGCAGTTTCCTGGTTCCATGTGAAGTAGCACAGGGGTTATATAAGGGGGCAGAAACCATAACATTGCCCTTGGAAGACTCTAGGTCAAATAAGGTAATACTTCACTCTGAGCAGGCATAGAACCACAGGCAGGGCCAGAGGGGAGTAGTGATAGAAGGGATCTGATTGAAGGTGAACTTTCTCATGAAAACAACACATTTTAAGGGCAGAGCACAGCAGGAGCACATGGAACATGACTGATCAGGGAAAGACCAGTAATGCCACAGCACCACAAAAGTATTAGTTATATAAGAACTATATAGTTCCCCTTCTCCAAGTCCCTGGGAGTCCACTGAGGAAAGGGTTTAAACTTTATTTAAGATTGGAATGTCAAAGTGGTATGGACTTTCTTACAACAAAAGTGGCCAGAAATGTGTAGAATCTGTCCATGAAATCATTAAGGGACAAGAAAAAAAAAATTAAAAGATAGTGATCTGATGAAATATAAAGCTCTAATTCCTATATCATATCCCTGTTATCATCACTAGGGAAAAAGAAGTTTAAGCTGCTCATTAAAATGATTATGATTAAAATGAATTTTACAGAATGGATGTAATTTATTCACATTCATATACTTTTCTCTATCTCTGTTTTATATGGAAGTACTATCCTTTTGTAGTCAAACACATCTGAGATCAAAAAATTATTCCATCATTTAGTAGAATGTATGACTTTATTCATTAATTCTGTCATATCCCTTAGTCTCCTCATCTATGAAAAGGCTTAATAGTATCTTCATCATAGTGATTCTGATAGAACTTAGTGAAAGAATGAATATAAAGTTTTTGGTACATAGTAGATATTCAATAAATATTAGTCCCAGTTTCTAGCAAAGATGGAGTAACAGGGAGTAGATTTACCCTTCCATATGAAACAATTAAAAAATCAGACAAAATTTATGAAATAATGTGGTTTATTTTTAACATTGGTCATGAGGCTGATAGGATGGTGTTCCCTGCGAGAGTAGAAACAAACCAGGGGAGCTCTATTTTTCTCCCAGGTTACTGCCTGGAAAGAGTTTCCAGGCCATATCATAGGGAAGGGACAGCCAAGCAATGATTCCCTGAGAAGACAGAGGTAAAAGTCCAGAAAGGCCAAGGCAGCTAGGAGTGACAACAGTAGTACAAATTGTACAAAGTCCAACCATTCCAAAGGCTGGTTCTGCTCCACTGGTGGGGACCTGCCCTGAAGGGCCTCCCAGAGAACTGGGTGGAGAACACTGAGAGCCTTCCTGGACCCACCTGCCCATACATAAAATAGATAAGCAATAAGGATTTACTGTATAACACAGGGAACTATATTCAATATCTTGTAATAACCTACAATGGAAAATAATCTGAAAAATATATTTCACTGAATCACTTTTCTGTACACCTGAAACTAACACAATATTTTAAATCAATTACACTTCAATAAAATAAATCAATAACCTATAGATTAAAAAATTAAACAGAAAGTTAGAATATTTTGAAATGAATGAATTATGACACAACAGATGAAAAATTGTGAGATGAACTAAAGCAGTACTTAGAAGGAAATTACAGCACAAAAATGCCTATATTCTAAAGAAGAAAGATCTCAGCTCAATTAGCTCAGTTTATACTTTATAAGATTAGAAAAAGAAAAGAAAATTAAACCCAAAATAGCAGAAGTAATGAAATAATAAAGAAAAGAACATAAAACAATGAAATTAAACACAGAAAAACAATAGAGAAAATCAATGAAATCAAAAGCTGACTCTTTGAGAAGATCAATAAAACTTTAAATTTCTGTTCTAGTGCTGTGAAAAAGGCCATTGGTAATTTGATAGGGATTGCACTGAATCTGTAGATTGACTTGGGTAGTATAGTCGTTTTGACAATATTGATTCTTCCAATCCAAGAACATGGAGCATATATCAATGTGGGTCATCATATTAACAGACTAAAAAAGAAAAGTACATGATTAGCTTAATAGGTTTAAGAAAAGGATATAATAAAATCCAAAATACATTCTTGATAAAATCTCTGAGCAACTCAGGACTAGAAAGGAACTTCCTCAATTTCATAAAGTGTATCTAAGAAAAGCTGAAAGGTAACATCATGCTTAATGGTGAAAGACTGAATTGTTTCCCATAAGATGAAGGACAAGGCAAGGATGTCTGCTTTCATCACTCCTGTTCAACATTGCACCAGAGGTCTAGCAAGGGCAATCATACAAAATAAAAAAAGAAAAATGTATCCAGATTGAAAATGTAATCAATAATGAGTGAAACTGTCTTAAAAAAGTTAAAATTTTAATTTTGTTATGGTAAGAACATTTAACATGAGATCTTCCCTCTGCGAATACTGCTGCAGTGAACATGGGAGTGCTAATATCATTTTGGGATCCTGATTTCAATTCTTTTGAATAAATACCCAGAAGTGGGATTCCAAGCAAAAGTCTGTGAGAATATATTGACAACACATATATCTGACAAAGAACCTGTATCCATACTATCTAAATGGCATTTACAACTTAGTAAGTACACAAACAACCCTGTTCAAAAAAAGGGCAGAAAACTAGAAGAGACAATCCAAAAGAATATACAAATGGCCCATTGGCAAATGAATATATGTTTAATGTAGTCATCAGGAATCCCAAATGAAAACCACAACAAGATATCCCTTTCTACTCACTGGCATAAATTAAATTAAAAGGAGCGGCAAAACCACTCCTGGTGTTGGTGATAATGTGAAGCAATTGGAACTTTCAACATTACTGTTAGAAATGTAAAATGGTGCAATCATTTTGGAAAAGTGTTTGGAAATTTCTTATAAAATTCAACATATACTTACATATGACTAATTCCATTTCTAGATAGAAGAGAAGAGAAAACATGAAACCCATAAAAAGACTTGTATAGCAATGTTCATAGCAGCTTTATTCATAATAGTCCCAAACTGAATACTCTCCAAATGATCATCAACAAATGAATTGATAAACAAACTATAGTTCATCCATACAATTGAATACTACTCAGCAATAAAAAGAACAAAACATTGACACATGCAGTGGCATGAATGAATCTTATAGACATTATTCTGGTGAAAGAAGCCAGACACAAAACAAAAAGTGATTCCATATATTTGAAATATTAGAACAGATGCAATTAATCTATATTGACAGTAATCAGATAAGTAGTTGCCCAGATTGAGAGATGTGAATGAAGCCTGATTGCAAAAAGGATTAAGGAAACTTCCTGCGGGAGACAGAGGTGGTGATTATATGTTGCATACAGTTGTCAGAACGAACAAACTATAGACTTAAACTGTGAATTTTAAAGTATATAAATTATACTTCAGAAGGTTGATTGGAAAAATCCCCCCCAATTTTATCTTGTCAAAAAGATGCAGGAGACTTCTGCTTCCATCGAAGGGTTGACTTCTATGGGAGTTGCCCTCCTGCCTCAAAAAACTAGAACACTAAACAAAATATATTTTATTTTATTTTATTTTTTATTTTTTTTGCGGTACACGGGCCTCCCACTGTTGCGGCCTCTCCCGTTGTGGAGCACAGGCTCCGGACGCACAGGCTCAGCGGCCATGGCTCACGGGCCCAGCGACTCCGCGGCATGTGGGATCTTCCCGGACCGGGGCACGAACCCGTGTCCTCTGCATCGGCAGGCGGACTCTCAACCACTGCGCCACCAGGGAAGCCCAACAAAATATATTTTAAAAACATTTCTTTTCAGACACTGAAAAACAGGCAATGAAAGTTTATGATCACTTTGAGATAAGAAACATAAAAGGTGAGCTCTATGATTGCCCGTAATTAGTACCTGGAAGCAGTTTTCAGGCTGTGGTGCAGGAAGGCGGAATCAAAACAGAGCCCATCTGTCTCTTTGGGTTGACCATATGGAGAATGGAGTTCTAGCAGGTGGAGGTGGCTGGAATTTGCAGAACAGAGTACCAGATAAGAGGTAAATACACACATAGAAAGAGACAGGGAGGGGGGAATGGGCTCCAAAGTTCTGCAGAGGGGTCCCTTTGGCTAAGTACTGATCTACATTTCAGGCATGAAATGTCCAATAAAATTGTGGATGAATGAATAAAATGTGGTGCATTCAAATGATCGAAAACTACTCCACACTATAAAGAACTGCTGATATGTGAAACAATATGGATTAATCTCAAAAGCATTATGCTAAGAGAAAGATACCCATACAAAAGACTAAATCTGTATGATTTCATTTATAGGAAATTCTAAAGAAGATAACTTTAAAGTGATAGAAAGCAGATCAGCGCTTGATTGGGACTAGGGTGAGGAACATGAACTGACTTTAAGGGAGAGGAGAAAAGTTTTTTGGGGTCCTGGAGATGTCCTATATTTTGATCATGGTTATGTTTACATGAATGGTTTCATTCGTCAAAACTCTTCTAACTGTATAGTCAATATGGGTGAATTTTATTGGATGTAAATTGTATCTCAGTAATGCTGAATTTTTTTAAAAGGCACAAGAATCATTATGAAAAGTCTTCATGGGCCAACTGTTTTTGGAGGTGGCTTAAGCAACAGCTCACTATGCTAAAAATTAACCAAGGGAAAGAATCAAGCATCTATCCTGTCTTTCCTGTATAAACAGTATTTTCATGGTGATTAAAGAGTAGATGAGGGAAAGACTTTTATAAGACTTACAGCTAATTGAGGCAGAAGGAAGTATAGAAGTAGGGAAATCATCATTTTGCAACCTCTAATGCAATTGTGGATCTAGGCAACAGTCCTCAGTGCTATTAAAACCTTGGGTGGAAGGTTGAGGGAAATTTCATAATGGAGGCTGCAGCTGTCACCACCTGAACCTATCTATCAATCTTAGAGTCACTGAAGGGAGGAAAACCAAACATTTTATTCATCATTAATACACTGAAGAAGTATACTTGCCTAACATATTTTTAACCTGAATCTAATCAAACCTCTAGGTCTGACTGCCAATTCTTGAGAAAGTGGATCTTTCTAGAGAATTATCTGGTTTCTTTGATAAATCAATAGCAAGGGAAAAAGAAAATCAAGGCAGGGCCTCTTGTAATAAAATAGTCTTAGCAGAAGTAACAACCAAAGCCATGTGTGGGCTTGTCTAGATCCTGATTCCCTCAAACCAGCTACGAAAAGCACCTTTGGGACAAGTAGAAATTTGCACAGAGGATAGATATTAGAAGATACCAAGTTGTTAAATTCAATGGTTGTGGGACTTCCCTGGCGGTCCAGTGGTTAAGACTTCGCCTTCCAATGTAGGGGGTGCAGGTTCGATCCCTGGTCAGGGAGCTAAGATCCCACGTGTCTTGTGGCCAAAACCCCAAAAAACATAAGAAAACAGAAGCAATATTGTAGTAAATTCAATAAAGACTTTAAAAATGGTCCACATCAAAAAAAAAAAAAATCTTTCCAAAAAAAGATTCACTGGTTGTGTTGGTGGCTTAGTGCTTATGTTAATATTAAGTCCTTATCAGTTAGAGAGAGAGATACATACCAAGGTGTTTACAGATGAATAGACGTAAAATAGTATTTTTGTATCAACTCTAAAATACTCCTGCGAAAAATAAAATAAAATACTAAAATAGGTGTATAAGAGTCTGCATATATGGGAATGGATGACACAAAAGTGGCAAAATGTTGATAATTGTTGAAGCTGGGATATGAACACAAGAGGGTTTATTAGATGATGCTTTCTAACTTTGAACATGCTTTAAATTCTCCATAATAAGAAGTTAAAAAAATGTTTGGAGGCAGTCAAATTGAAGGGAAAACTTATATTCAAAAGTGTGACAATTACACTTTTAGCTGACTTTTAAGCAGAAATAATAAAAACCAGAAAACAGTGGAATATCTTCAATACCCTGAAAGAAAATGTGTCAACCTCAAATTCTACACACAGGTAAACAAAGACATTTTCAGACAAATAAACAAAAAGTAGAGTTTGTTCTCCACTAAATAAAATTCGAAAGGGTGTACTTAAGGCAGAAAGAAAGGTTCTTAGATGTAGTACTGAGGCGCAAGAAGGAACAAAGAGCAAAGAAAGTAGCAAATAAGTGGGTACATCTAAATGAATGCTGGCTGTATAAAACTGGGATCTGGAAAATAAAATGTTTCATGCACAGTAATAAAGCACAGAGTCTTCAAAGGAATAGAACAGGTAAGTGTTCTAAGTTTCTTTTATTACCCAAGAGAAGGGTAAATACATTAATTAACATTATACTTCCATAAATTAAGATTCATATTATCATTTCTGGGGTAACTACTAAAAGGATTAAATAAGAGGGTAGGATTTACAAACTAGCAGAGGATAAGAATTGAAATGGCAAAAAAAATAATGAATCTGAAAATGGAGTGAGAAAGTTGGAGAAATCATAAAGTACAAAATAAGATGGAAGTCCAAACACATCAGTAATTATGTATACAAATGACTAAATTCTCTAGTTAAAAGTTTAGAATTGTCAGATTGAATTTTTTAAAAAAGGAGTGCGACTTGACACCAAAATGGTTATAAATATAAATGCAAATGGAAACAGTGAAATCATGTGAAATTTCTCAATTAGTTACTGGGATGATCAAATCATGAACTTGAAATATATAACGTGAAAATTGAAATAACTATAAAAAATACATCCAGAATCACAGTGGAAAATGTTAATTTGCCTATATCAGTAATTAAGAAAATCAGTTAAGAATCAGTAAGGACATGGGATATTTGAAAAACACAATGGCAAATTCAGCTTCATGGACATATATAGGAAATCACCTTGCTCTTAAGGAAGGTTTCATAAGCTGCCACAAGACTCTGCTTATAATTCATTGACTTGAACTTATTCACAAGGCCACAGCTAGCTTCAAGGGAAACTGGGCAATGTGGTATTTTTTTTTCCTGGACATCTATGCGCTCATTTAAGTCTTCGGGGTTTCATTACTTTGAAAGAAGGAGAAACATATATTAGGAGACAGCCAGTAATCTCTGCCACAGATACTCCTACACAGGGACAGGCAGCTCTGAGTTATTGAATGCTCTTTAATATGTGACAGGCTACCATCAAATAAGCACTAATCAGTACAAACGTTATAAATGCAAAAGCAAACTCTAAAGTCATGTGGCAGTACTTACAAGGCGGTCATCCAGGTATTAGAATATGTTAACATGAATTTTTTTAGGTTGTATTTGAAACCAAGCACATGCACAAGCATGCGTACATTCTTACAGAGAAATTAAAACTCCCTCTCCTTCTATTTATGGACACCGTTTGAAAAGAGGCGGCACAGAGAATGATACTCACACAAAGGTTTACAAGATATGCCCCCAACATCATCTCCCACACTCTCCCACATCTCCCTTGCGCTCTTTGCATTTCTCCAAATACAGCATGAATTCTCAAGGCACGAGGTCTCGGCACAGACTTTTCTTTCTCTCCCTGGCCCATTCAGCCCACCTTGGCCTTTTATTCCCCTTGGAGGAATAGAGGGCAGGCAGGCAGGCAGGCATCCTTATCTCTCCAGAGGGAATTAGGCACACTTTTCTCGCTGTTCCCTTAATACATGTAAAATATAGTACACTCGAAATTATTATTACTAATATCATTATTATTACTAATATCATTATTATTATGTCTTCCAACAATAACCATTCTTAACACTGCACTTTTTAAAAACCGAAGTACTCTTTATTTGTCTATTTCTTCCACTGGTGTGCAAAATCCTTGAAAGAAAGGATCAAAAATAAAAATTCTTCTTGGTATCTTCAGCTTGTAGCACAGTGCATGGCTCATGATAAGGTTTCAACAGATGTTTGCTGAGAATGATAAATTAGAAAAAAAAAGTCAGCAAGTTAATCTCCCCTGAAAGCTTACACAACTCAAACTTTTAATTTTCCTATTAAATTAATAACCAAGAGCGCTTTGGTTCTTCTCTTATCAAACTGAAAAGATGAATAATAAAATAAAATAATTCCAAATGTCTTATTAATATTTTGAGCTGGGAAATTCATAGCCTACAGGGTATACCCATGCTTGTAAATGTTATACCACCTTAGTTGTAAGTTGACTCATTTCCTCCTTACATGCTCCCTCAGCTGGCTCCTTTCAGATTTATAGCTGAGCTTCTTGTCCTTTGTCTTTCCGTTTTATATTGAAATAAACATTTTGTGAGCTTGTCAGTTTTCTGAAAACCAGCAGCCTTTGCCTGAGAGGAAGGGGTGTAGTGAGGTGCCCAGAGGATGTGTTTCTCTAGTGGGGGTGGGATATGCCAGGAAAGCAGGCTGGACAACCTCTTTATTTCTGGTAATGAGGTTCAGTGTTCATCATACAGTGATCAGATCACAGCAGTGGCCACCTTTGTCAGGGAAAAAGTACACAGAGTTATTGAACCAACACACTCCTAATCTCTTCATCTGTTTAATGGGTAACTTTACACAGTAAGTGGATTTCCATAGTGACATAGTCACGTAATATCTACCCCACCTACAAAACTAAACATCTACCTCTCCTCTCCTGCTCTGAATGCTGAAGACGGCTACCATATTCGTGTTCTAAGGCTACCACAACAAAGTACCACAAATTGTGTGGTTTAAAACAACAGAAATTTATCCTCTAGTGGTTCTGGAAGGTAGGAGTTTAAATTCAAGGTGTTGACAGAGCCAGCTCTCTCCTAAGCCTCTAGAGGAGGAATCTTCCTTGCCTCTGGTAGCTCCAAACATTCCTTGGCTTGTGGTAGCGTAATTCTAATCCCTGCCCCCATCTTCTCATGGCCATCTTCCCTCCGCGTCTGTTTTTGTGTCTCTTCTTGTCTATAAGGACACCGTCATATTGAATTAGGACCCCCTAATTCAGTATGAGCTGATCTTAAATTGATTACATCACTAAAGACTCTTTTTCTAAATACGGTCACATTCATAAGTACCAGGGGTTGTTAGGACTTAACACATTGTTTCAGGGACCATGATTCAACCCATGAGAGGAACTTTTTTTTTTTTTTTTTTGCGGTACGCGGGCCTCTCACCGTTGCGGAGCACAGGCTCCGGACGCGCAGGCTCAGCGGCCATGGCTCACGGGCCCAGCCACTCCACGGCATGTGGGATCTTCTCGGACCGGGGCACGAACCCGTGTCCCCTGCATCAGCAGGCGGACTCTGAACCAGGGGAGCCCGAGAGGAACTTTTAAAAAAGCCCTATGGAGCCCTTTCTTTTGGGTTAGTGTTACCCAATTTTCATTTCCAGTTTTTACAAATACATAATTTGTATATTTTTTATATAACACATTGTTCTTATCTTAAAGTTTATTATATTCTCTATTGGGAGTTATACTATTTTAATGGACAAACATATCCTATTAGTCTATTGGAAAATTTCCAGTAACATATGTGTCTTACTGAACCATGGTCACCATTTGATTTACTTATTTCTGAGGCCAATATTCTAATTTTTCCATGTCCTTGGACTTGTCACATCACTGATTCCTCTTTTCCTGTAAACTGAATATCCATTACTAAATCCTCCTAACTCCTCCGTGAGAGTATCTCCTGCCCCTATTTCTCCCTTACCACTCACTGTCATCATCCTTTTGACTCCTTATTTCCGAACCATGATAATCGACTCCTAATTCCTCTACTTTGGCCTCTCCTCACACTACCAGGCTGATATTCATGCCACCTCATTTTTAAAACCTTTCTATAATATGCCTTTGTTTGAGAAATAGACAAATGTTTTAACCTGAAAGAATTTAGAAGTTTGATAGGGAAACATAACTCTGTGGTGTGGGTGATAGAAGGGTTCACGTTCCATATCTCTTACAATTATATTTGCAACATGAAAAATTCCAGTTACAGCAATGTACATAATAATCTCCAACATGTCCAATCATCAAAGAAAAGTTAAATTTTGTCACCAGCTACGTACAAAGGTAGAAATTAGGGATACCAAGCAGGGCCCTGTGGAGCTCCTGGGCACAAAAGCCTTTCTGTGTCCCGCATTTCTTAGATTACAGGAAATAGGCTTCATTCAGCCTCCATGACCTTCCCTGAGTTCCAACAGGCAGATTCAAGCCGTTGCTAGTTAGGGAAGAGAGGGGATACCAGACCAGGGAGAAACAAACAGCCAAGAGAAACAATAGTGCAGCCTTGTGGCAAGGTCCTGGTTTCCCATCAGGGGATACACACAGCAATATCTTTGAGCTGTTTTGCAAGTACTGAAACCCCCTCCAGGTGGGAGAAATTAACAGTTAAAGATAGTATGCTGCCCACAAGCACATGACCCTGGACCGGTTGGAACCAGAAAGTTGATGATGCTGACTCCCACTTACCTCACCACCAACCAATCAGAAGAATGTCCACAAGCTGAACACCATTTTTGGTGATCAGCTTTGAACCATTACTATAAAACTTCTCACTCCCCCCTCCAGGTTGGGACACACAGTTTTGAGGGCATTCGCTCACTGTGGCCCCCTTTGCCTGGCAAAGAAATAAAGCTATTCTTTTCTACTTAACCCAAAACTTTGTCTCTGAGATTTAATTTGGTGTCAGGGTATAGAGGCCCCATTCGGCTTCAGTAGGAATCAGTAAAACTTAGAAAGGTATTGAATAATTATTGATATAAAAGATTTTTATAGCAATATTTAATATTTGGCAAGTATGAAGAGACCTGCTTAGTGCAGAAAATTTGAAAAATGCAGAAAAATATAGGGAAAATAGTGGAAAAAAAATCTGTGACTTCATCAACCTATTAACATTTTGAAAGGCTTCTGTCTTGTCTTTAAGGAGAAAATGTTTCTAATGAAAGACATCTCTATCCAGGCCACCAGAAACTTCCCCACCCCTTCTGTCTCAGCCTGTATTTTACTTAACCAATACATGCCCATTCCATGCCCTATATTTTTCACAAATTCTCTTCTTATATTTGAGAGCTGGGTTTCAGAGGCTTCCTCTTCCAAAACAAATCTTTAGAGGAATTGGGGTCTTGAAGATTTTCCAAACCATCTCGAATCTTATCACACCACCTGCTGGACAGAAAGGAAGTAGACAGGTTACCAATTAGCAGCACCTGTGAACCTTCTAGAAGCGATCTCCCAAGACTGGGATGTAATAGCATCAGAGAGGAGGGTCATGCCCACTTTCCGTCAAGAACCACAGGCTTCCACAAACATCTTGCTTCAAGGGAGGCAAGTTCAACTTTGAACTCAACTACTCTGTGCAGAAAAGCTGATATCAGCCTCTTCTTTTAATGACCCCATCTAATCCAGTTCCTGAAACTGACAAATCAAAGATTTCCTTGTCTTCAAAGCTCCATCCAACATTCCCTCCATTAAGAAAAGAAGCCTGGGAATGGCTTTGGAGATGCAAACAGCCGATTTTGGAAGCTCCCAAAGGGAAGTGGAAGCAACCAGAGCAGAGTGCCTATCAGTGTCCCCCACCTTGTAGAAAATGGACATTTCTGTTTCAGGCTCTTCCCGGCCATGTCTCTCCTTTAAGCCCATCCCATCTTCATTTCCTCCATCTTTGCACATAAACAGCAGTTTAAAGGCTGCAAACACCTGGATTGTTTACCTTTTGAGAAGCTAGAGTCCTTTCTTAAGATTCTTCACTTATTGCCTTCATGTCTGCATACTTCTTAAGGAGTCTCATAGTCAGGGGTTCTGCTCCTGCCTTTGGTCATTTATTTTGGAATTCTGTCACCACCATGGTCAAGAATTGTCCTCCACATCAACTGTTATTCTTTCTAGGTTAATTTGACATACACACATTGAGCATTACACTGTACATCAGGAGAGACATTGAGAAAGATAAAAATAAGTCTTTCCTTAAGGAAGTGAAAATCAAGTAGGGAGATGTAGCAAGAAGAAGTAGAAAGATGAAGAGACTCTAAAATTAAGTTTGCTTACCACTTTAAAATATTCTATAAACAAGGAACATGAAATAAAAGAAGTCACATGTTTAAGAAAATTATGACTGGAAAGAAATAACTTGAACCTAAGTACCATATGTTCTGGAATCAGCAGGAGCATCTCAGTTAATGTGGGGACCATTTGTAATTAAAACCCAGGAAAGAAGAAATTAAATTTACTTTTAACACAATAAGGTCAGGGTTATTATTTTGCAAGTAAAGTTAAAGACATTTGTTTTTTGTTTTTACAAGGAATATACAGGTTAGTCTATATGGTCATTGGAAGAAAATGAATTTATGAGGCAGCAAATCGTGTTAACATTTTAGGTGAATTAGGAGGGAAATATGGTGAACAGGTGACTTGAAGTTGAAGCATCTGCTTCTCTCTCTGTTCTCCACCCCATTTCACCATGCTCCCCATTTCAACAACAACACTCCCTAAGCCATCTTCTACCTCCTTTCTCCATCCCTAGGACTAAAACTCATCCCTTCATGATTCTAAATTCATCAAAATTTGTACCAAGGGCTTCCCTGGTGGCGCAGTGGTTGAGAGTCCGCCTGCCGATGCAGGGGACATGGGTTCGTGCCCCGGTCCGGGAAGATCCCACATGCCATGGAGCGGCTGGGCCCGTGAGCCATGGCCACTGAGCCTGCGCGTCCGGAACCTGTGCTCTGCAACGGGAGAGGCTGCAAAAGTGAGTGGCCCACGTACCGCAAAAAAAAAAAAAAAAAGTACCAAAAAGAATGTCTTGGATATTCAATTGATGTCTGAGGGGGCAGAGCTTTCAAGACATAAAAAGTGTTTGCCGGTGAGGTTTCTTATTCTTTGAGGTGTAGGGCATAAAGATGGGGATAGGGAGGGTTCAAAGATGAAGATTAAGGACATTGAATTGTCAGTGAATGAAAGGGCTTCCACTTTGAAACACTTGAATCTTTAGGCCACTTGTGGGATCAAGGGAGTACTTAACTATCACTTGATGATGGTGATGTCCAGTTCCATGACTTTATTTTGCTTTCAGACAGTTTTAAAAACCATACAATACAGAACTATTAAATCTGTGTTGACATTAAGTTGCATGGGCTACAGAAATAACCATAGGCCTGAAATTAGGTTATGGTTGGAATTTCGGTTGGATGCATCTAGTTAAATCTATTCCAGTGAAAACTTGTAGTTTCTGAATCTAACACAGGGTGGCGCTCCTAAACCACTCACTCTGCACTAAAGCCTACTGAACTGGGACTGGGTGGAATGGGAATGCCTGGCCCTTGAGCAAGAGCTCCAGTGAGTGAGTGAGAACTCAGAACGAGCCCCTGTTTGGCCCAACAAGTGGACCCTCTCTTTTTCCCTGCATCTTTGTTTTACATTTAACATTTGCTTGTCCTAGAGTCCCCCAAATCCTGTTTAGTTTAGTTTTCATTTTTTAATGTGACTTATGCTGAAACCAATTTTTCATGAGAGGAGTTATAACACATTTAAAAATATTTTTTAAAGGATAACACTAAGCTGCATGATTTAATTCTCTCTTCTTTGATGTTAAAGTGAAATAAAGACGAATTTTCTGTATCAACTTAAAAAATGATTTCTTCAGGGTCCTGCCCAAAGGCTCATTCTGAACTAGCAAAGCCATTTTGAAGTTAAATATGTAAAATAATAGAGTGAAAGGACTTTTTAAAAATCACAAAATGCCAAACAAATGTAACTTGTGATGATTGCCATTATAAAATTTGCCTGGGCAAGAGGTTTAAATTGTTCTTTTAACTTGTTAAGGAATTTCTTACTATCATTTCACTTATTGTGGTCACCAGTTCCCTCTTGATAATGTTTGTTTCCCACTTCCTAATTCACCGATGCTTATTATCCTCAATGGAGAGGAAGAAAGCAAACAAGACCTCGGTCATCTGTCGAGATGACACCCCATCTTAAACTGTGGTAATCTCTCTCCTGTTTATCCAAACACTAGACAATCACCTCTTCCCCACCCCACCACCTCCCTGCCCTGAGAAAAAGAGCCTCCTTTGTTCTCGTTAGTGTTTTCCCTCTGCCTTGGCTTGCTCCAGGATTTTGCTTTTTTAATATCTGTCCTCACAGTCCCAGGCCATATTGGATTCAGACTGAGCTTCTTTCATTTTTTTGCTACATATATATGTGTGTATATATATATATGTATGTATGTGTATGTATATATGTACACACACATATATATACATATACATGCATATACACATATACATATATGTGTACATTTATGTGTACATATACACACACAGAGAGAAATATATGTATATATATCTATATCTCTCTATATCTTTATCTATTTATCTATCTATCCATATCTATATGATATAGAGAGCAGCCCATACACCCACTTTGGTTTGTTTTGTGCTGATCCCCTTATTACTTATTTTTCCATTATTTTGAAGAAATTCCCACTCCTTTTAGATGCACCTCTGAGTTGTTTACTTCTTTTTTCTGGATTTAAGTTTGCCTTCCTAAAGGCTTAGTTGGCCACACAGGATCACCTTTCTTTGTGCTAATAGACTCCAAGATGATAATCTTGTACATGTCTCTCTCTATAGAGGACCAATATTTGCCTTTATTTCCTCTTCTCCAGTTGGTTGTTTTTCTTTGCTTTAAGTCCTTGAATTTTAGTTTATAATAGCAATTTTCCTTTATGCTTCTGGAAGCCAAACTTGTGAGCTATGAAGAGAACATAGATGAAATTTAAAGAAACTGCTTATGAATATGAATAAATTTCTTAGCAGCATGCCTAGCCCATAGTTATCACCCATTAGATGAAAGGTATTATTATTAGTTTCTCATCCAACTTATTCAATACACATTTTTTTCAAATACCTTTTTTTTTTTTTTTTTTTTTGCGGTACATGGGCCTCTCACTGCTGTGGCCTCTCCCGCTACGGAGCACAGTCTCCGGACACGCAGGCTCAGCAGCCATGGCTCACGGGCCCAGCCACTCCGCGGCATGTGGGATCTTCCCAGACTGGGGCACGAACCTGTGTCCCCTGCATCGGCAGGTGGACCCCCAACCACTGCACCACCAGGGAAGCCCTCAAATACCTTTTTATGACAAACATTTTGTACTGGAGATGTGAAAATGAATAAGTCACAATTTCTTTCCATGAGAAACTCAAAGACCAGGGCAGGAGACAGGTATCTAAACTAATAATTGAAAACAACGTAATCACTTTAATCAGGAATTGTTGGGAAGAATGGTGAGAGAAGACGAGAGAAGAATCAGGGGGGTCTTCTGCATTTAATATCAACTAGGCACTGTTTTCAATCCTTTACAGATATTAACTTATTTAATTCTTGTAACAGCTGTGTGAAATAACCACTATATCATCATCATCCTTACATTACAGGAAAAGAAGGTGAGGGAAGAGAAGTTATGAAGCATCTGGCTAAGGGTGGCAAAGCTGGGATTTGGACCCAGGAGTTCTGGTGCTCAGAGGTTGTGTTCTGGACCACTCTACTGCTTCAGGCAGGGCTTAAAAGGTAAGGTAGAGGAGGAGGGCATTCCAGGAAGGAGGGGACAGGCTGTGCTCACCAAGGAAGCAAGAAAACATGTGGGGTCTTCACAAAAGCCCAGGTAGGTGTGGTGGGGCATAACCAGTCATGCGAGGAATGGGGTGACATTCAGGACTTCTCAGGACAGTTGTTGTCCTAATCTTCAATTTTGGATGCAAGGCTGCCTTGAGTTGAGGGCGGAACCCTGACCCATCCTGGGGAAGGGATGTGCACTTGGGCATTGTACCCTCCGGAGCACAGGAGGATGGAATTTGCTCCTGTGCATCCCATCCTGAGTGGCCCTCACCCTTTTTGCTGCCATGTACGGCCTTCTACAGGGTCACAGAAAAAGGGCTGTGAGGGTATGAACAGTGTTTTCTCCATGACCCCAGCCTGAGATCTTCAGACCAGCCTCCTCTCATCTAAGGCTTGGGCAATCTGGAGCTGTGATTATTACCAGTGCATACAGCTTTTTGCTCTTGGATGTTTTGGTATCTCTCATCTGTTCCTGCTTTAAACCAAACCACATTTCTAACAATACCCCTGAAAGAACGAGTCCAGGGATGTGTGTGTGTGTGTGTGTGTGTACGTGCTTCTTAAAGCAAGGCAGGGAAGATAACAGAGCAGAGGCAGGATGAAAAGAAGGAGCCTCTGAACCTTGCCCAGAACCTGCCTCTGCCAGCAGCCTGTGTGCCTGTGTTCCCACATTCTTCTCCTCCCTTTGTCCCCAAGGGAGGGGCGCCTTGCGTCCCAAGCGGATGTTTCCTAAGTGTGATTTCAAGACTGAGACAGCCAGGCTGGGAAAGGCTGTCGTCTGTAACTAGATTCAGCTGCCTGGTATGGCTATAATGGGCTTTCAGAGTCCAGATGGCTGCCCCTTGGGGCAACTTGCATCTGGCTGAGGATGCAGTGAAGCACGTAGCTGTCTGGGGTGCAGGCTTGGTCCTCTGGGGAATTTGAAAAAGGGCAGGATTTAAGGGAGTGTTTATGTCACACTCTCCATGTGTCTGGGATGCTTTTCTCCACAACCCTACTCCCCCGACTCCCACCGCTGGCTGCACTGAGCAAAGAACAAAGCTAAAATGAAACCTTTGACTCCACAGCCTCTGATTTCTGCTTCCCTATCTGTGATGGTAGAATACAGGGGCTTTCCTTAGGGAAAACTTGCAAAACTTCCAGTTAAACTTAGCCAACAAATGTGCCCTAAGTCTGACCTCAGTGTACCCATAGGGTTGTGTTTTGGTCCCACCGACAACCTAAAAGATCAGATTTACTTCCCATTGACTTCAGAGGTCTTGAAAATGTCTGGGAAATCACCAACCACAGGAAGCTAGTGATAGGCAGGTGCCCATATAATGACATGACAAATCAATTTTTGATACGGATTTTCAGGAACATACCTGTTGCGGGGAGCCAACGATTTTTAGAGTTGAGCATACTTTAGAGATCATCTAGTATTTCTGTCTTGCTTACCTCATTTTCAAGGTGAGGACCTAAGAGGCAGAGGTAATAATAGAACTTACCCAAAGTTACAAAGGTAGTTAGAAGCAGAGCTAGGAGCCAAATCCACATTTTCCAGCTCACGGTGTAGTGTTTTTTACCCAAAGCACACCTAAACTTACATTCTACCCTCCAGCTGCTATGATAGATTCATTTCTAACAGGGCATGATGGCCTGCTGTAGCAGACACACAGTGGTCACTGGTAGAAAAAAATACACAATTAAAAGCAGAAATAATTTTGAATGTCTGTTCATTCAACAAACCCATATTGAATATCTGTTATGTGCAGTACACCCTACACTGGTCACAGCCTCGGTTCTGTTACTTGGTTCTCTGTGGTCTCCTTGTCCTGGTGTGAGCCAAGGTCTGGTTTCAAACAGAATCTGAATCATGGACCTTTTTTTTTTTTTACTGAAAACACCTATGTCTTATTATCATACAGTATTGGATTTGACCCATTTCTAAGTTCTTGACTCCTGTTATTGGGTCTGCCAATGTCTATGATCTCATCATTGTTGGATTTTCTATAATGTTGCATATAGTCTAGACTCCTGGTCTGTACCCCTGATTGGTACTGTTGTTTTACTTTCTCTGGTGTTTCCTTTCTGCCTTTCATTTCCAGACCAGGCATTTGGCCTCCACACTCATCCCATGACCTTTTGTTGCACAGATACTTACACCTGTGATACTCCTCTGGGATCTCCTCACTCCCAGGCCCAGCATCTCTTAGAATGTTCCATCTTGCTGCTACCCAAGGCAGAGTAGTGTATCCCTTTATTTCTTTAAATTGAAGTATAATTAATTTACAATGTTGTGTCATTTTCAAGTGTACAGCAAAGTGATTCAGTTATATATATTCTTTTTCAGATTCTTTTCCATTATAGTATATCCCTTGCTTGAGGAATATAAACCATGGACTTGATTGCCTCTGAAAGACAGAGTTTTGAGGTATGCTTAGAAATAAGCAACCAAGAATCATTTTCAGTCTGAGCTACCTGCAAGTTGAAGTTAAATGAGAAAGTTTTTGGTTCTAAAACAATGAAATAGGATAAGTCGATGGAAGAAGAGTTAAATATGAGAAAGTCACTGAATCATACCAAAGACTTTTAAACTTTGCTCCAAAATATCACTTTAAAAATGTTAAAATGTCGCTTTAATAATATCATGTTTAAAATATTTGTTGATATTTACATTGTTTGTTAAATATATTTTTATTTTTTAAAAAGGAGTAGCCAATTTGTGGTAAAATATCTTTTGTGCTTGAGCACAGGTTTCCCCATGGACTCAGTTAATGAGAATATATCATTTAACACCTGGTCACAGCACGCTGCTCTTATCTGGTGGCAGCCCTTCCACCTATATGTCTGTATGAACTTTTTGAAAGGTGAGTGACTCCTTGAAAGTTTACTCTTCAAAACTGAAGTGGCTGCAAATGCCAGGTACAAGAAATGATGAGAGACCTACGTGGGGATCAATTCTTTAGTCTTATCCCAGTGGTTCCCAAACTTTGCTGCACATTAGAGTCACCTGGAGAGCTTATAGACATCCCAGTCACACCCCATACCAATTAAATCAGAATATCCCTGGGGGTGGGAGGCGGGCATCCATATTACTATTATTATTAATACTTTAGCATGCATCATAATCACCTAGAGGTCTTGTTAAAACACAGATTGCTGGGTATCACTCTCAGAATTTTTAATTCAGTAGGCTTGGGGTGAGGCCCAGAAATGTACATTTCTGACAAGTTTCCAGATGATATTGATGCTGATCTGGGACCACATTTTGAGGACCATTGGGCCACTCTACATCAAAGACAATGGCCTTTATTATTTATAACCTTGTTGTTATCAGAAGTTGATGAATGAGCCCTGTCTTGAATTGATATCATCCTTACACCCTTTCTATGATGAATCTTTCTGCAAAAAAAATGATTAGTCATACCTCTTACCTATTTTTCTCTCTGTAAGGCAGTAACAAATATACATGACCCTTAAAGGAAAAAAAAAAAAAAAAAACCTTCCAAAACTCAGAATTGAGCCTTCCTACCTCATGTGTATTTTCCCCCAGACATGAGAGATCTGTCAAGCAATGGTATCACAGACTGGTGTTTCTGACATCCAGTTTATTGCCCCGTAGATAACAATGATGCATTTGTGCTGAGGAAAATGCTCCTATTTTCTAAATCTAAATGTCTTGCTGTGTTTTCAGGAATCTTGACAGAGCTCTTTCTTCAGAGGGTTTATGGCTGGGTTGTCCCTTGGTGGGATTTGTTTTCCTCTCTCAGTGTTTGTGGTTGGAAGGGGACATGCATCAGGGTCTCATGGAAGTCTATCGACAACAATTACATTCTGGTGCCTGAGCAGGTAGGGGAAGGATTCCAGTTCAACTGGACCTGCTCCTTCTTGTTTCTATTTTGATATTTCTTGTAAATAGACTAGATAGAATTGATGGTATCCACCTTCTAATCATGGCCTGTTGGAGAAAGAAATAATCCAAAAATGTGTGTCCTTTCTCCAACAGGCCAGAGCTAAATCTACTGGGCAATTGCCCTCCACATGTCCAAGTCAGGAGAGTTTCTGAAACTGATCAGCAGCTTGGGCAAGTTAACCGTTTTGATGAATTTAGTCTCTACTGATTAGGAATTTGCAGAGTTGAGGTGTTGCCGGGCTTCCTTCATGCTTTATGGAGCACATCATTATGGTGTTTAACCTTCTCAGATCTTATCTTTCAGACCCCAAAGGAAACAGTGAGTGGGAAAGTAAGTGGTTGAGGGAGATGGTTAAGCTCTCTGGCCACTGCTCCAGGCAGGTTAATCCTGTCTGGTTTGTCAGCACCTCTTGCTCTCATCCAGCTAGGAAGAAGGTAGGGGTCTACAAGGTGCACCAATATGCAAAGCGTTATGGAATTCTTGACAAAGTAGGCAAAGGGGGCTCACTAGTACAGATTTTACTCTGAGGTTAATGAAGGCTCTGGGATTTGGTCCTCATCCTGCTTCCAAAATCAAAATCATGGACAAACAAGGAGGTCCAGTTATGCTAAAGAGGGGCTGGTGACTTGACCTGACTCAGTACAGTCAGAGGAAGTGACACATTTTCATTTCACAAGTAATCATTGACTGCTGACTTCTACGCGTCTGCGTTACACTCAGCACTGAAATTACAAATGTTTGGTGCTTGACCTCAAGAGGCTCACAGCCTCCAATTAGTACCATGTTTATCTCTGTGATAAAAACAAATTTCAGAAAAATTCCTTAAAACTAATGGAGGAGATCTTTATTTGGAGACAAAAACCCATCATGTTATTTACTTTGTTGTAATGGCTGGTGTATTTGTCCTTTCCTTCCACAAGCATTTATTCTGCACCTAATATATTTCAGCACTGTGCTAAATGCTGGAGACTGAGATGAACAAGATGCATTTTCTACTGTTGTGCAGGTACACAGTCCCACCCACAGGTAAAATGTATAACCACAACCTCTTTTGGACTATTGGGATGTTAACTTCTTCATAGGTGGAATTTGGGAACTTTCTTTTTGCAGTGGGGACCACTGTCTAAAGGGAAGAGTAATTATTTAGTTCTATTTTAACCAATGTCCCTTCTGTTCCTCCCAGCAACTAGCAGTGTTTCCATTCCTTCAACCAATACTTTCTGCCTGAGTCACACGGCTGGTCTGTGGGAAATAGAAGTGGCCAAAAGCTACAGAAAAAGTAGACTGTGCACATTTCCTCTTTACCTCATCAAAAACCTTCAGTACAATTATGTAAAAGGAATAACATGTAAACATTGACATAGTGACATTAAAGACCATTCAAAGCATGATGAGGAATTGTTTGCCTCTGAATAATCAGTAATAGTATTTACTTCTTGGCATGAACGGGAACAAGAGAAATGAGATAGTTTTGTTTGAGTTACAATTCTTTTAGAAAAACACAAGATTCCTCTCCATCGGTCCCATCCTACAGGGAGAGCTGCCTTTATTCACAAACATTTTTTTTTTTTTGCAGTACACAGGCCTCTCACTGTTGTGGCCTCTCTTGTTGCGGAGCACAGGCTCCGGACGCGCAAGCTCAGCGGCCATGGCTCACGGGCCCAGACACTCCGCGGCATGTGGGATCCTCCCGGACCGGGGCACGAACCCATGTCCCCTGCATCGGCAGGCAGACTCTCAATTACTGCGCCACCAGGGAAGCCCCACAAACATTTTTAAGTGGAGATGTCCTTTGTAAATAAGCATGACAAGAGCCTAAACACATATGAGAGAACCCCGGGGAATCAAAGGAGACGAGATATTGTCTTAAGTTTATTTTTTAGAATAGGAGGTGATGCTTCCATGGCTTTACAGACTGCCTCCTAGATAGTATGGCCAAAGAAATTACCTCCCAAAGCTCACTTTGATTAAATTCTTTTATTAAATTCTTTTTTTGTTTAGAAAACTATTCCCCTGCTCAAAATGTTTCTAAGGCTTTATGTGGCTTATTGACTTAATATGTCTTACTCTGGTATTCTTAGCCTTCTCTTTCATCAAAACCTTCCTGAACGGGCTTGCCTAGTGATGCAGTGGTTAAGAATCAGCCTACTAATGAAGGGGACACAGGTTCGAGCCCCGGTCCGAGAAGACCCCACATGCTGAGGAGCAACTAAGCCCGTGCGCCACAACTACTGAGCCTGTGCTCTAGAGCCCACAAGCCACAACTACTGAAGCCCGTTCGCCTAGAGACTGTACTCCTCAACAAGAGAAGCCACCTCAATGAGAAGCCTGCACACCGCGATGAAAAGTAGCCCTTGCTCGCCATGACTAGAGAAAGCCTGCATGCAGGAACGAAGACCCAACACATCCAAACATAAATAAATAAATAAATAAATTAAAAAACAACAACAACAACAAAAAACCCTTCCTGAACAATGTTTTCTCTCATGGTTTCCGATTGTACAACAAAACTAGACCGTCTGTGTTTCTCTGGTCTACCTACCATTATTATTGCCATAATGGAGCTTGAAGCAATGGGATCCTGAAGGGCCACTTTTTGGAATTTAGTAATATATAAAACCCTGTGTTGTAATCATGGTTTCATATGTGCACAGTATCTGTTATACAGTAATCACAGATAAAATTTAAGGACCTTGACAGAGCTGCATGAGAGGAGAGCTCAAGACTGTGGTTTGTTTAAACTATGACTCCTTGGAAAGCTAAGAAATGGAATTCATTGCAGAAGCTGGGAGAACATCACCAAAAAATTCACCATTAAATGTTTTGCTGTTGTTGCTAAAAAAAAAAAAAAAATTAAGGACCTTGACATGTTGGGGTCATGGAATCTGAACATATTCCTGTGATGGAAATGGGGTTTTCCCTATAGGAAATTGGTATTACCATGGTCAGTCATCCTGAGAAAGGTTTGGGGCCTGCTACATAATCTGAAGACCCAGTGCAAAATGAAAATGTGGACCGTAGCCAGGGCTGGGGAAATCATTATCCCCTTTCCATGGCCCATTGCCCCAGACACTTGTGGACAGGCAGATGTCAAGGGATTGCAAACTCTGTGCAGAGACATGGCAAGAGCTCCATCCCCAGCCCCCTGCCAGTCACCCCCAGTCATCCCTCAAAGGCTGTTTGATGCTACCAGTTCAGGTGTGGATGTATGGCTGCTGCCTTGCCCCAGCTCAGACAACCATCCCTACTATCCTTTAATCCATGCCTAGGACCTCCTGGGGGCAAAACTCAACTGCAGAATGGGGGCCTCCATTTGCCTATATGACCTGATCGCCCTGGGCACAGGATGGTGGCAGTACAGGGCCGGGGTGAGAAGAGGGTGGCTGAGAATCTGTCCCAGTGAGATGGGGAAGTGAGGGGATAATCAGGTGGCCCAAAGTCCCAAACCCAGCTCACGCTCCACTGTCCTGTCACAATTCACTTACAAAACATAAATTCAAAGATAATATTCTTAGGAATTTCAAGATGGTCAACACAGACCATTAAGACACAAATGTGGGACCCTTATGAGCCTAGGGTCCTGTGTGACTACACCAGTCACATTCCCATGGAGACAGCCCTGGCAGGGGTTGATCCTGGGACAGAAATAGCCAGGCTGGGCATCCTCCTAGCTGTGAGCCGGAACCATGTAAGATTTGAAACCTAAGATACTGGGAAGCTTATGATGGCTCTCATTGTGTGATAGGCTGACAAGGAGAGAGACAGGCTGATGTCTGTTGAGACCCTCAAGCAGGTCTAAGCATATGCTGTAGTACTATAGTTAGGTGAGGCCAGGCTATGCTTGGGATGGTGTGGTACCCATCCCACTTGTGGAGTGGAGTGGGTGAGGGTGGGCAGTGCTGATCCAAAGAGGCTACCAGCAAGGGGTAGCATAGTGTCTCCACATTTTGGCAGTTGCACTTGCAACAATGGCAGTGGAGAGATGGCTTGTTTTGGCATCTGAGACAGCTATTGTAGCCTCTTACAGTCCCCAAGGATGAGTATTTTGGTTCTATACTTGAGCTGGGAGAGGAGCTAGGAATGATCTTGTTATATATGCCACGAAGCACACAGGGAGATTTGGGAGCATATCAAGGAACGGAGCTCTGGGAGAAAGACTGGGCTTCTTGTGAATCTTGGCATAACTCTTAGGAGTACTCATTATGTGCCAGACCCTGTTTGAAGAACATTTTATGCATTCATTCAATCCTACGGACTATTGTTCTCCATATTTTACAGATGGGCCAGCTGAGCTATAGAGAGGTAACTTTCCCAAAGGCACACAGCTGGTAAGTGGTGGAGTCAGGAACTTGTTCCAGCATTCTGGCTCCAAAGCCTGCACTCTTAACTGCTCTCCTATACTGCCCTGTAACTGCCAAGCACTGGGCTAGGTGCTTTACATACACATTAGGAATTGTACTGTGATGTATGGATTTGGGATGCCATTGTTTCATCCCAAGAAGGTAAAATCGGATCTATTGATTATACACTTTATAGTTTACAAGGATTTTCACATACCTGATCTCACTTCATCCTTCCAATTATCTATGATAAAGGTAAGGTAGGATTACAATAAAATCTTGACTCTGCCAGGTACTTCTCTGTGACACTAGGCAAGTTACTTGACCTCTCTGAGAAGCTATTTCCTTAATTTTGCCTCCTTTTTGCAGGGCCACATGCTATTTCTATTTGAATTCCTGAAATGCAGAAAAAACAAGTTTAGGAAGCTTCATTCTTATCTTATAGGACCCCTTAAGCTTTGGCGATCCAGAGTGGGGCTAATTGCTCTGTTCCAAACTGTTGTAGCAATTCCAAAATATTTCCAAAGATGTTCCGTATTGTTCTTGTCTTACCTCTTGGGGGATACCGTAGAGCTACTACTGCTCCCATTGTCAATTAATTGTCTTGAAGTTTCTGGATTGCAATGGTAAAACCAGGGAGTGTAGGGCACAATAGTAAGCTTTTTTATGTGGTTTAAGTGTTGCATGATAGTAGACAGGAAATCATTGAACATACCCTTAAGAATGGGTTTACCGACCATATCAAATGTATTTCTGCTTTCTCCAAGTCCAAAATTCAGGCTGTTTTTCTTCTTCATGCTTAATTACAAGTGTTTTTAACTAGATGAATTCCATTAATGGCCAATTAAGTTTCAATTTAGAGGTCACATACAAACATTGGCAGCCCCAGCACAGCTTGGACTCTCTGCAAAGTGACCCGGGTCTGGGCTTCCATGTGCTTAATGTTGCTTTGCCCATTAAGGGAAGTTAATGCTTCCCTAATTGTTTGCTTTGGGAGAGAAGCCAAGTTCTGCCCTTCCATCAGCAGCCTGTACTTTCACAGCTGTGACTGGAGTTGCTGGGTAGGGGAAGAAAGAGAACGAGGTGTAAGGAGAGAAGGGTCTGGGGTGCTACCAAGAGAAGGAACCCAGAGAAATGAGTGCTCAGAAAGATTTCGGGTGGCTATGGTTGAGAGCTGTCAGGGACTGAAGTTAACAACAATGTGTCATGAAGAGGGTGAAGATTTGGGTTTCTTAGGTCAGTACCTGGCAGATGCTTATTTCTTCCTAAGTGGTTTTAACATATGCTGTGGGTCAGCCAAGAGGCCTGGGCACTGTTGGTGCCATTCTGCTGCCTTATTATTCTCTAATTGCTGCAATAGGAGGAAGAAAATTTGAGATTGATTCTTCACAGTTAGCATGTACTTACTATGTGATAGACACTCATAAGCACTTTACTTGAGTTATCTCATTTAATTGTCACAATGTTATATGGTAGGTAATATTATTATTATTTCTAGTTTATAGAAGAAGAGAAACTGAAGTCTAGAGAGGTTAAGTACTTATCAGAAGAGAAGAAATGGGATATAACACTGCACTGACATCTCCTACCACCTCTGCTGGTTTATTTGTTTTTCCTCTCCCATCAGACTACAACTCCATGAGACTTGGGACCATGATAAGGGCATCCTAATACACTGCCTGACTGATTGAAAGAATAACTGAGCCTTTTTGTCTAAGATGTCTATATTTGCCTGGTAGAATCAAAAAAACAAGTGTGGCTTTTATTTCAAGCAGTAAATTCACATGGCTACCACCCAATTTCTGTACAAAGGTAATGTTCTCATCTTAGATAATGGGAAAAAAAGGGATAAAAGGACACAAAGGATCAGGAACATTGTATAAAATCCTCTGTGCTGTGTAAAAGATTAATAAAATATATATCAACATTAAATAACAGTGGGGTATTTATTGAAAAAAATAATAAAAAGTCTCATGGAATATCTTCTCCCTTGTGTCACCATCATTACTTCTTAACTCCCCTTGTGTAGGTTTTGCAATCTGCACATAATTTTGCATACAAGAGCTCATTTAGTCCCCCAGTAATCCTGTGAGATGTGAGGCCCTATCATATTTAGTGTCCCAATGCTTTGTTTCATGTCAAGCAACTGGCAAGAGGAACAATTCTTCTCATTTTACTGACCAGTGAAGAGAGGAGGGCACTTGTGAGAAGAAGGTGAAAGGGAATCTATGGGCAAAAGGAGGTGTCCCAGGTTGTGGTGGAAATGACATGTACTGATAGGATGGAGTTTGGGTGAAAAATCAATGATAATTTGATTTCAGCATAAAAGGACTTATTCTAGGTACCAAAAAAGGAAAGTATGTTTTTGGAGCTTGGGGATGAAAATATTCTTCTTGTTGCATAAACCTACTTATTTTTAAATTATAAACATAATAGTCATTAATCCCATGCTGTGATATCAAGGATGCTCAAATATTAGAATCATAGAAAATCAAAGTCTGAATGTCCTTAGAAATTGTTACTTCAGCCTTCTAGATCTTCAGTTGAAGAAATGGAGTTCCGAAAAGGAAGAGTGATTTGCCTGAAGTGTGAAACTAGAGAGTGACAGAGTGAGAACTAAATCCTAGGTCTTAGGACTTGAAGGCTAGTGTTTCTTCCATTTCATCACGTTGTCTTCAGCCCACATTCTTGAATAATGCCTGTCGTATTTCTATAGACAGAAAAGAAAAGCTTATGCCTCTCTCTCTTGCTCTTTATCTTTCTCAGCTATTGGTGGTTGATTTAACAATAATACCACGATCAGCATAAAGGACAAAGCCCAGTTTCCTCTCCCTCCTCCATCGTTTCCTCTCCTCTGCTCCTGTACCTCCTGCAGCACAGAGATAAATAATTTAAATATCCAGTAGCACACTGTTTAAAATTTATCCTAAATTGTAGATACCTGATGCTAGGCCTCTTGAGAACAAGTTTTGGTGGGCAAAGGAAAAGAGATAGAGAAGTGCAGTGAGCAGTTAGAAGGATAAAAGGGCACAGAGAGCAAAGACTGGGACACCACCAGCTTCCTTCTCCTATGTGAGAGTTTTGCTGTAGGTCTGACTCTGGTTATTGGATCAGACTTGCATTGTTTTTAACTGAATAGTTGAATAGTTGATCATTGATGGAAACACAAGCATATTTAGTAGTTAATTAAATTTAAATTTATGAACTTTTAAAATAAGATTTTATTATCCTCTATTTATAGAGCATGTTGGTTTCCTGTGCTATAAATAAGTTATATAGAAAAAACATCAAATGTTGAGTCTCATGTTATAACTCTGCAAACATATAAGCATCACAGTGATCAAATTTATAAATTACTTTATATATTTTGGTCACTAAAGGATATCCCTGCCTCTGATAATTCTTCATGATTACTTTTGCTTTTTCTTCATTAAAAAATGGGATAGTCAAGTCTTCAGAAGTTCAATGCTTTGCTCATGATAGAATCAGAATTTTGTGGACTGAGCATGAACTTTAGAATCAGACATCTGCATTTAAATTGTGGCTCTGCTATTTACTTCCTAGATGTGTGACCATGTTGTTTCTTAACTTCTGTGAGCCTCAGTTTTTCATCTGTAAAATGGGAATAATGAGTTGTTGTGAAGATCAAATAAGATAATATCTGATATATACAGTGACTGACATAGAACACCTTTAATAAATGCTGTTTTTATTACCTTCACCTTTCTCTCTTCTTCCCTTTGGTTTATAAATGAAAAATATGAGAGTAGGTGATGCTGCATGACTTTTTTAGTAGCTTGGAGCAAGAATCCACTCACTAGAAAGACCTTGAGACAGTGTTTGCTTAATGACTCTTAACCATCCCACCTGGCTTAGTTTCATGGCTGTTCCATTGCTATTTTTAAATGTGAAGAAAACATGCCATCCTGGTAAACAACTACTCCCTTCATGAGACTCAAATCTTAAGATTTCAACTGGAGCTTGACCTTCAGCATTGGGTTTCTTCAAATACATTGGGACAAATGATAGTTAGAGGTGAGACCCAACATTTTCTTATTTTTCTTCCTCTCTTCTAGCCTTTTCTCTCCTCTGCTCTTTACCTCCTGATTAACTCTGCAGTTCTCATATTTTAGGACCAGGGAATATACGACTTCTCTGAGTCACAATAACTTGTTCCTCTATATCTTACAAACGTTTCCTGATTTTGATGTTTACCATCTGTACTTAGGGAGATGGTGAGGTGTAGCAGAATACACATGAAGCTTGTTCAAGTCCTGGCTCTGCCAATAATTGGTGTGATTGTGGACAATTACTTAAAAACAGCGAAAACAATTTATCTAAGACCAAGTATAAACCAGACACTGGCCATACATATCTCTTTCTCAAAATTGTTCATTTGAAATCTGGAAAAACAGGGATTTGGAAGGGGTTTAAAAAATATGCCCAGGGGGCTTCCCTGGTGGCGCAGTGGTTGAGAGCCCACCTGCTGATGCAGGGGACACGGGTTCATGCCCTGGTCCAGGAAGATCCCACATGCTGCGGAGCGGCTGGGCCCGTGAGCCATGGCCGCTGGGCCTGTGTGTCCGGAGCCTGTGCTCCACAATGGGAGAGGCCCCAACAGTGAGAGGCCCGCGTACCGCAAAAAAAAAAAAAAAAAAAAAAAAATATGCCCAGGGCTTCCCTGGTGGCGCAGTGGTTGAGAGTCTGCCTTCCAGTGCAGGGGACACGGGTTCGTGCCCTGGTCCGGGAAGATCCCACATGCCGCGGAGCGGCTGGGCCCGTGAGCCATGGCCGCTGAGCCTGCGCGTCGGGAGCCTGTGCTCTGCAACGGGAGAGGCCACAACAGTGAGAGGCCCACATACCGCCAAAAAAAAAAAAAAAAAAAATGCCCAAAGTTACGTAGCTAGAAGGTGGTAGAGTAGGGATTCCAACCCAGATCCACCTAAATCCCAAACCTACCCTATATTGTCTAATTAAAACATCTGGGTTTCAGACTCTCCAATTGTAAAATGTAAATAAAAACATTACCCTCATAGAATGGAGGGAAGATGGAATGAAATATGTGAAAGTGCTTTGTAATTTACAGTGCACTATGGCAATCACAGTAGCTAATATTTATTGAGTACATATTATACACAAAACAGTATTAGCTCATTTCATCCTATGAAATATGACTATTATTATATCTGTTTCACAGTTGAGGGAATTGAGGTACTGAAGTTTGAGCAATGTTCTGTGGCTTCTTAGGTTCTAGGTGATGGATCCAGGTTCTATCTGTAGGCAGTGTGGTTCTTAGGCAGAGAGCCTGAGGTTCCTGCTATGATACCTTACAGCCAATGTAAGGTATTATTCCTTATTCATTAAGCTGTGGACTCGTATTAGTTTGCTAGGGCTGCAGTAACAAAGGATGTAAGTAGCTTAAACAACAGAAATGTATTGTCTCACAGTGCTGGAGTTTGGAAGTCCAAGATCAAGGTGTTATCAGCATTGGTTCCTTCTGAGAGCTGTGAAGAAGAATCGGTTCCATGCTTCTTCTCTAGCTTTTAGTGGTCTGCTGACAATCTTTGGTGTTCCTTGGTTTGTAGCAGCATTTCCCAAATCTCTGCCTTTATCTTCATATGGCATCATGTGTAAGAGTGTGTGTGTGTGTGTGCGCATGTGCAAATTCCCCCTTTTTTGTAAGTACAGAAGGTCCCCGATTTATGATGGTTCCACTTACCATTTTTCTACTTTACAATGGTGTGAAAGTGATATGCGTTCAGTAGAAACCGTATTTCAAATTTTGAATTTTGATCTTTTCCCAGGCTAGTGATATGTGGTACGATTCTTTCTCATGATGCAGGGCAGCAGCAGTGAGCCGCAGCTCCCAGTCAGTCAGTGATCACAAGGGTAAACAACAGATACACTTACAACCATTCTGTATCCATTCTGTTTTTCACTTTTAGTATGGTATTCAATAAATTACATGAGATAGTCCATACTTTATTATAAAATAGGCTTTGTGCTGGATGATTTTGTCCAACAGTATGCTAATGTAAGTGTTCTGAGCACGTTTAAGATAGGCTAGGCTGAGCTCTGGTATTTGGTAGGTTAGGTGTATTAAATAAATTTTCAACTTATGATAGTTTCAAGTTAACATGGGTTTATTGGAATATAACTCCATTGTAAGTAGAGGAAGATCTGTACACTATTAATATTGGCTTAGGGACCTCCCCGCAACTCCAGTGCAGCCTCATCTTCACTAATTACATCTGCAAAAACTGTATTTCTAGAGAAGGTCATATTCTGATGTACTGGGGGCTAGAACTTCAGTATATGAGTTTGTGGGGCATGGAGGAGGGACATACAATTCAATCCATAGCAGGTCTCCTCAGAAAAAATTTCAAGATAACCTTTTGCTGTTGTGATTGTTCTTCCGTTACCTGCAAAATGAGCAGACTTTTTGCAGGTAGTGGTGACAGAAGTGCCTCTCTTATTGTACTTTCAGAAACACAAGGGTTGCTTGGGCCTTTACTGTTGGATTTTTTTCAACACCAGGAGGCCAGGTGAGCGGATCTGGTGGCTGGAGAAACACAGCTGATTGGGAGACTGTGTAAACATCGTACGCTCTGAGGGATAAATGTGATTGACATGTTTTTAATCATTTCTGCTTTATTGCTGTTTGTTCTGGTCAACTCCATCACCTAAATTAAGTTCAGTCTTTACATAATGTCTCATTATGTTAAGTCAGAAAAAGCTCTTTAGATGGGTCTTTCTGCCTTTTAGCCCAGCCCAGGGGAAAGGAACTGGACTGAATGTCATGAGACTTGATTTGGGCAGGACTTGCTTTTCTTTGAGCTTCATATTCCTCATCCTGTCACTTTCCTGGGGTACATATATGCTCCTTTCATCTTTCTAATCCATCCTGCTTCCTGCTGTTGCCTGCATGTCACAATTAATTACCTGCTTCCAGTTTTCTCCCCCTCTTCAGTCAATCTGGCCAATTTTCATAAATAATAACTGCTACCTTTCATTGGACCTCACATGCAGAGGGTTGAATACACCTTAATTTATGGCAAACTGTCGTTACTGATCTGTGCAAGGGCCTCCATGTGCTTTGTTTCTTTACTTCCTTTTAGATTAATTTCCCTTTCCCTCCACTTTCCCTTGAAACAATCCCTCTGATGTGTTTGTTACTGCACTGAATTTTTGTGTGTTTCTATATATTTGATTTACAAAGAGCATTTTGCTTGACACTCTCTTGAAACACTTTGTAGTGGTTACTTTTTGGCTCATTAATCTAAAATGAATTTTTGTTCTCTACTAAATTCAGAAATTCTAGATTTTAGTGACCTCACTTCAGGTTTCAGAGGAGAATGAAGTGACTTGTTCAGTGCAGCCCATGAGGGCAGAGGAGGAACTGGAGCCCAGTTTTTCTGTCACCTTCCATCAGAGCTCTCTCCATTGACTCTTGATAACCTTACATCTTTGAACTTTTCAGTTCAAAGAATTTGTACTTTGGAGCTTCCTCAAAGTACAAGATATCTTTGTAAGGGAAGGTACTGGAACTGAGTTAGGGGGAAGGAGAAGGAGAAGGAGAAGGAGAAGGAATGGAATTGCAGAATATTCCCAGAAAGACTGCACCAACTCCCAATTCAGTTTCATTGTTTAACAAATATAAGTCAGGACAGGAGCTAGTAATACAGTAAGACACATTCCTGTCTTCAACCAGCTCACTGTTTTGGCAGAGGCCAACTTGAAACGAAGAGCCAAATATTGTATTAGAGGCTATAATGAAGGGAGATCTGAAGAGACCATGGAGACCAAAAGGACAGAGGAATTAGAGCTCCCTGCAGGTCAGGGTAGGTGGTCAAGCCCAAGAAGGGCATTTTAGGCATGTACAAAGCCATGGAGGAATGAAGTGGCCACAGCCTGGTGTGTTTGGGAAACACTAAGTGTTTCTTTGTGGCCGTTAGTAACAAGATGATAATCATCCCCTTTTCTCCAGCTTGAGCTTATCTTAAGGCAAGCCACACATCTAAAGTTTCTAAATTTTCTAGTAGCTACATTATAAGAAGTGAGATAAAACAATAAAAATTAATTTTAATAACTGTCATTTTAACATGTAATCAATATAAAAATTATTGAAATTTTCCATTTCTCTTTTCACACAAGGTCTTTGAAATCTGGTGTGTGTTTACATTTATAGCACATCTCAGTTGGGATTAGCCACATTTCAGGTGCTCCTTAGTCAGACATGTTGTTAGTGGCTACTATACAGGACAGTACAGAGCAATATATATATATATATATATATATATATATATATATATATATATATATATATATATTTATTTATTTATTTATTTTATATTGGAGTATAGTTGATTTACAATGTTGTGTTAGTTTCAGGTGTACAGCAGAGTGATTCAGTTATACATATACATGTATCTATTCTTTTTCAAATTTTTTTTCCATTTAGGTTTTCACAGAGTATTGAGCAGAGTTCCCTCAGCACAGAGCAATATTAATGAAACTAATGAATGAGCCCCAGGTAGACTAGACTAAGTATTAGGTATTCAAATTCCAAAACCACTTTGGATCAAGCCATACAATAACACTTGACATATCTCATGTAGGCAAAGTGTGCCTTTGTGTAACTAGCCTTTAATGTGTGCACCTTCTGAAAGTGGGAGTAAGTGAGACCTAGTGGAAAAAATTCAATTTGGACAAAACTTACATTAATTATGTGACCTGGATCAAGTTACTTAATCTCCTGAACCAGTTTTCTTCATCCATGAAAGATGGAATGAAAAAAAACTCTTGCAGAGTTGAAATATATTTACATGCCCAGTACAAAATAGGCACTCAATAAGTAATAGCACCCATTAAATATTTTATTTTGTGATATCAGACACATTATTCATTTTCTGGAATAAAAGATCTGACAAATGAGATCCTTAGAAGATATTAGTCATCCAACAAATATTAATATGGCACCTACCATGTACTCAATCCTGTTCCAGGCACTTAGGACACATTAGTGAACAAAACAGGTGAGTAAGATGTGCCGTCTCCCAAATAATCAGCACAAGGCCCTGTGGGAGTGCCCCATAACACTGTCACTAACCCTGGCATTGCCCTATCCCCAGACTTCTAAAAAGGGGTACAATGCTCTGCATGTGTGGGGCAGGGGCTGCAGCTATGTCGTATATGGTGATTCTCCTTGAAGTATTATTTTTTGAAGATATACAATTTAAAATACTTTAACATGAAAACCATGAGGTGAAATGCAAAATTCACATAAAGTTTTACAATAAAATATAAGATTCCAAAGAAATTGCTAGTTTATGGTGAGCATTTTGGGTTACATGCCATAGATATTATATGATTTACTTTAATAGGGACACCTTAATGGGAAATTCTGGGAAGGGCATGTAAGAGTATTTATTTATTTTAAATTCTTTCTCCAATATACAGAAACTATTTTAGACTCTGATATTGCCATGAGGTTGTTTTTTAACCCCTCTGTGAATAGAGCTATGTGGATGCCAGATTTGGAAAAAAGGAGTGTTTTATGGCTGGTTTACGTAAATCAGATGGCATGGGTTCAAGACAAGAGTGTGCAGGTGCTCTAATCTCTGCTTGTACTTATAAATCAATAGGCTCAGGACTTATATTAATTCAATTTCATGTCAGCTGAATTCCCTGCCTCTCTTTCAGGCAAAGTCAAATTACCTGAAAGCTTTTAGAAGAATCAGAAATCATGACAATGTTCAATAAAAACAAGGTCATAAGAGAGAAAGAACATCTAACATTTTAACATCTATTAAAATTGTCCAGTGTTTGACAATACGCACAACTTTAACTGCTATAAATTGACTCCCTGCTCCCAGGAAGCCAGTGACCAGAGGACCTGGGTTTCAGGGAAACTTTTTGGCAGCAAAGCCTATTCTCTAATCTACTTTGTGGAGAAACACTCTTCTGTGCTTGTGCTGAGAGTTTGAAATCTTGGAGAGTAAATGTTGAATGCAAGAAAACAACTCTTTCAGCCTTGGAGATGGCTGGTATCCCTGCCAACCTGACCAGTTGAGCAATAACAATGAGTCACCTTGTATAATGGTTTATGAACGACCAAAGTCTTGCTCAGATATTATTGTATCTGGTTCCAACAACAACCTTATATAGCAGAAATTAATACATGTCCCCCAATATCTATCCTCCTTCCCTCCCCCCATAATATAATCTGCAATTTTTAGATGATCTTTCAGAATAAACACACCTCCAAGTCTCACATGATTTGTAATTTCATTCTATTGTGGTCAGAGAATATACTTTGCATAGTTTCAATACTTTTAAATTTATTGAGACTTGTTTTATGGCCTAAAGATGGTCTATCCTGGATAATGTGCCATGTACCCTTGAGAAGAATGTGTATTCTGCTGTCATTGGGTGGAGTGCTCTATAAATATCTATTAGGTTTGGTAGGCTTATATTGTTATTGAGTCTTTTATTTGCTTGTTGGTCTTACATCTACTTGTTCTATCCCTTATTGACAGTAGGGCATTCAAATCTCCAACTATTATTGTTGAATTGTCTATTTCTCTCTTTAATTCTGTCAGTTTTTGCTTCATGTATTTTGGGTTCTGTTGTCAGGTGCATGTATATTTACAATTGTTATCTCTTGATAAATTGAGGTTTTTTTTTAATCAGTATAAAGGGTCATTTGTCTGTAGTAACAATTTTTGTCTTAAAGCCTATTTTGTCTGATATTAGTTTAGCCACTCCAGCTGTCTTTTGATTATTGTTAGCCATGAATATCTCATGTAATTTATTAAATGATTTTTGCAGAAAGTGTAAAAGAGGATGGTTGTATGGGTACAGAATGGTTGTAAGTGTACTGGTTTTTTATGCTCGTGATCACAAGACTGACTGGGAGCTGTGATTCTTTGCCCTGCCCAGCCTCATGAGAGAGTATTGTACTGCACATTGTGAGCTGAGGTAAAGATCAGAACTCAAAATTCAAATTATGGTTTCTACTGAAAACACATCGTTTTCACACCATCATAAAATTGAGAGATCATAAGTCAAACAATCGTAAGTCTGAATACAGTTCTGTCCTCACCAAAAGAGCTAATTTTGAAAATGTCACATTGTTTCCATTATAGTCAGCAGGCACCAGAGAGGCCAGAGCAGGTGTAGTTTTAAAATTCTCCTCACAACTTTGTGAACTAGATATTATTATCAGTCTTTGCAGATAAAGAAATGTAAGTTCAGAGAAGTTAAGTAGCTTGCTGGTGATCCCAGAACTAGGACATGGTGACTTTAAGATGTGAATCTAGATTCATCTGGCTATAAAGTCCATGTCCCTTTTACAATGTCACAAGTTCTCCCAATGGAGTTAAGGACAGATGCCAGCTGAGTGATACATGTGGTGTAACAGTTCACTGAAAGACAAAATCTCTTCTAAGTACAAGAGACAGAAATGATTTCAGGAAGATTTTGACAGGCAGAGAGTAAAGGTAAGAGAATTCTGGGAAAATGGAACAAAATTAACAAAGTTGTGGTATTAGGAATCTGTACAGGATTATTGGAGAGATATCGAGTAAACCAATTATTCTGAGGCCGAGGATCCCCTACCACATTCTATCAAAGTATCAACTCTCTCAACTGGACATAGCTGGGCTTTAGACCTCAGGGGCCCAAGCCAGAGAGAAGTGTGGATCAGAACTTGAAGCCTTGCTCATAAGAACAGCCCCAAAGAGCAAATCAGGGAAGCAGGGCATTGGGTCCCTGCAGAGAAGATGGCTACAGGAAGACCTGCAACATATGCCAGAGGAATCTATACACCAAGGAGCAGAAAAATTTAATGCTAATTTTAGAGGAACTGGGCAGATAGCCATCTGCAAATATGCACAGAGTGGTCAGTATGGAAATGGGGGCCATGTAAGGTGTGAAGGGGGAAGAGAGCAGCTTCTTCATGTCTCTCCTGGACTCCTGGCTCTGACCAGTATTCCTTTTTATGTATGGTCCAGGTCTCACCCTCAAAGGCTAGCTCATGCTGAATTAAAAGACCAGTAGGCAGTGTAGACTTTTGGATCAAACAGTAATGAGGAAATCAAGCAATTGATAACACATATTGGCAGACAGATAAGATTTTTCAGAGCAAAGTGTCTACTTCATAGAGAGAGGAGACTTCCGAGGAATTCCTGGTGATAAGATTTGGAACCAAATTATGAATTAATGATCTCTAAGATCTTTCCCACTTTAACATTCTATACATTTCTTTTCTCATCCATACCTTGTTCCTTATTAGAAATTCCGGTAAGCATTAAATAACATTTATCCATTAAAATGAATATGATTATTGTATTGTAGTAATAAGTAATATAGTGGAATAATATTCTGAAATGTTGTGTTTTTTCTCCTAGTATTTCCAGTTATCTTGTAATTCTTTTTTTTAATTGAAGTATAATTGACTTACAATATTATATTCATTTTAAGTGTACCACATAGTGATTTGATATTTTTATACATTATGAAATGATCACCATAATAAGTCTAATTACTATTGGTCACCATACAAAATTATTAAAATATTATTGACTATATTCCCTGTGTTGCACATTACATCCTCGTGACTTATTTTATGATAGAAGTTTGTAACTTTTAATCCTCTTCTCCTATTTCACCTATTCCCCTACCTCCTTGCCTCTGGCAGCCACCAGATTATCCTCTGTACCTATGAGTCTATTTCTGTTTTCTTATGTTTGTTCATTTGTTTTGTTTTTCAGATCCTGCATGTAAGTGAAATCATACGATATTTGTTTTTCTCTGACTTATTTCACTTATAATACCCTCTAGGTCCATTCATGTTGTTGAAAATGGAAAGATTTCATTCTTTTTTTTATGGCTGAATGATATTCCATTGTATATATATTCCACACCTTCTTTATTCATTCATTTACTGATGGACACTTAGGTTGCTTCCATATCTTAGCTATTGTAAATAATGCTGCAGTGAACGTTGGGGTGCCTATATCTTTTCCAATTAGTGTTTTTGTTTTCTTTGGGTAAATGCACATAAGTAGAATTACTGGGGCATATGGTAGTCCTTTTTTTAAGTTTTTTGGGAAAATCCATACCCACAGTAGTACCAATTTACATTCACACCAACAGTGCATGAGGGTTCCCTTTTCTCCACATCTTCATCAACACATCAGCCCAGGAGGACCAGGCACAAGGGCCCCTGTTCCAGGTACAGCAAAAGGCAGTGACAAAATGACTGCCAAAACAGTTAGAATTATTATTGGTTTGTTTACTTGCGGTGGTTGTTGAAGGCCTAATGGAAGGTGAGGAGGTGCTCTTAGTTCATTTCACAGACCTTAGGGTAATGGATGGAAATAGCCTCCTTTACTTCAAAAAGCATCCTAAATGGGTATTTATGTTGTAATGGGTAAGCCAGACTATCTCAACAAGTGAATGGGAGGAGTGAAGAAAAGACACTCAAAACTTAGTAGCACCTGCTTTAAGTACTGTTTTACTAGCTTGATACTGTTGTGTATGTGCATATACAGAACAATTAAAAAGTAAAACTACACAAAAACTTTGCCTTGGTTCATGGTTCAGAAAGATACTAATATTTTTACTTAGGCCCTCTCAAAATAGTAAGACTTACTTTAGAGTTTACTGTGTGGTTGTTTTTGGTTCAAATCATTGCCTTTCATAACCTTTTCCCCTATTTAATGTTCTTGCCTTCTCTACAAGTCTAGGACATACAGGACATCCCTCATGTTTGCAAGCAACACCTTCCATGGTGCTGTATTTTCTGGTTGCCAGATGGAGCTTTGCTTTCACACTAAATCAATTTCTGTGAAAAGTCTTTGTCACTTGCAATGTGATGTTGCTTCTGAATCTATGCACCATCCTAACAGAAGCTTCCCCAGGCGGACCATGTGCCATCTTCCTGTGAGCCCCACTGTGACCACCCTCACAGTGTTGCCCTTTTCTTTTGATTTTTCTGATCATTACCTCTGAAACTCCAGTTGTAACAGCTCCATCTTACATAAACTTCACCCTCTGGAAGTAAGTCTTGGGTTTTCTTCTTGTTCTTTTTGAGAACTGCTTCTACCTTCTGATTTCTTTCTGGTATGTGTATGTATGTGTGTAGTCCTCATCTACTAATGTGCTCTCAAAGCGTTCTAAACTATTTTTGATTAGATTCTGGTTAATGGTAATAATAGTAATAGTAATAAACTCTTTACAGTTTACAAAGCATTTTAATACACAGATGAGTGGGCTTAAAGGGGGTAGCAAAAGTTCTGGGCTACTATATACAAAGGGGTTGTTAGGCTTAAAATTCCTATTCAGGGGAAATTTACTCAGGTAGCTCTCAGTTCAAATTTGTTTTTATAATCATTCCCAAGTAATCAAAAACAGAAACCAACCAACCAACCAACCAACACATAGACAGACTAAAAAATGGTAGCAGACAGTTTTTGAGATTGTCCTTTGTGGAAAGGTCATCCTACAAGATTTCTGGATTTGCACAATACTGTTGCTCAGAATTAATTAAGCATAGCCGTCTCAGATTTCTTCACTTCTGGTCACTAGTGCTGTGTTGCACTTGTCCAGGTATATTGTTTACATTGTTTTTGCCACTTACATAGATATTTATATGAATGATGTTCTCTGAATTTGTACAACCCACCAGTTCTGCATCTGATTTACCTTACTGTGATACTGTGCCCTATAAGGAATATATTTGGTCTTTGACCTCATTCTAGGCACAGAGCTCCTAAAACCCTTGGATTTTCCTTTGATAAAAGCAACAAAGGTGACTTTGGTTGTGTTAATGGGGTGACTTGGGAAACCCTTGGGTGGCCCAAGGATGGGGGCTGGTTGCCAGGGGAACAAACCAGTGATTAGATGTTTGGAACTTTCAGTACTCACTCCCTCTTCAACCTCCAGCCCCAAACGTCTTTGGAGAGGAGAGGGTCTGGAGGTTGAATCAATCACCAATGGCCAATGATTTTTATCACTCATGACTATGTAATGAAGTCTCCATAAAAGAACTGGGTCTGAGAGCTTCTGGGTTGGTGAACACATGGAGGTTTACCAAGAGTGGTACTTAGAGAGGTCATAGAGCTCCGTGCCCTTTCCCCATACCTTGCCCTGTAAATCTCTTATATTTGGCTGTTCCTGAGTTATATCCTGTTATAATAAATCAGTAATCTAATAAGCAAAATATTCTCTGAATTCTGTGAATTACTCTAGCAAATTAGTTGAACTAATCAAACCTAGACAGTCAGTCAGAAGTACAGGTAAAAGTGTGGTCTGGTGACTGGTGTAGGGGAGGAACATTTTCCCTTCCCTTCTAGGTTCTTTGGCTGGCCTAATAATTAAATTGACATAAGACAGAGTAACAGGAGAAAAAAAATTTAATTTCATACATACGGGAATCCTGAAGATATGAAGTTCCCAGACAGTCAGGCAATTGAGACCCATATGCCATCCTGAGCTAAAGAGAAGGAAGTAGGGGTCTGGGGCTTCAAAGGGAGGAAGACAATTCACAGGAAGATGATAAGAGCAAATGTTTGGTAAAAAAATATTTGCCATGTCTTTCAGGTAAGTCTTTCTGATGTAGAAAGTTAACTCTGATAAGCTCTCTTCCTGGTACAAGTCCCCTGTCTAAAGTCTTTTAGGCAGTTAAGGGAGAGGTAAAAAGCTTTTAAGTCTGTTGGGCCTTGATTGTCTTCAGCTTTCAATAATCCACATGCCAAAGTGGCACATTCTGGGGAAGCCTGCCATGAACCCCATCACTAGTGTCTGAAGTGGGGGGAACAGCCTAGTAGGACTGAACCCTTAACCTGTAGAATCTGATGGTATCTCTGGATAGATGGTGTTAGAACTGAGTTGAATTGAGTTGAACTGTAGGACACCATGCTTGTGTCCAGAGAATTATTTGTTGATTGTGTGGGAAATCTTCCCCTGCACAAACACACATTCAAAATTGGGTTTCAGAACACAAAAGGCTTATGATCTAATCTAACCTTGTGCAGTCTCATAACAAATGTAGTTTGACAATTAAATCTGAGCTCCATGCACTTTCTGGTGTCGAATCTCCAACCTCTTGCTTTTTCTTACGTGGATGAATCAGTTGTTTTCTCAAAATAAGGTTAGTTATTTATGTATAATTCTAAATTTTCTGCTTGCCTGTTCCTAGGATTGCCATTTCCTGAATTATCCAGCAGCATTTCCAGCTTAATTTCTATAAAGGTGTGTTTTCATGATTTAATTGCATAATTCAAATTCAATATTGGAAGATTTGATCAGTCTCCCATTTCAATTAGCATCTTGCTGCATAAGCTGGGTAGATTTTCAGTATCAGACCTGTACACAGGGATTGATAATTTTTCTATCCATTAAAAAACAGGTTAGTGGGACTTCCCTGACAGTCCAGTGGTTAAGACTTTGCCTTCCAATGCAGAGGGTGAGGGTTCAATCCCTTTTCAGGGAGCTAAGATCCCACCTGCCTCGTGGCTAAAGAAGCAAAACATAAAACAGAAGCAATATTGTAACAACTTCAATAAAGACTTTAAAAATGGTCCACATCAAAAACAAACAAACAAAACCTTAAAGCAAAAAAAAAAGGTTAGTCATTTTCTGTCTCTCTCCTCTCAAGTCCCTCCACATCGTCACTAATTTGCACCTCTCTTCTGGTACACATGGATGTATATATCTTGATTTATTTTCATCTGTTTCTCCCTAGAGTCTGTGTCCCCTTGATGATAGAAGCTGTGTCTTTTACATTTGGTATTCTTGTATGGTTAGCAAAGGCCCTTGAACAATATTTGTTACTAATTTTTGCCTCCTTTGTTCATTGCTATATCTCCAGAAACTTGGAAAAATGTCTGGCACAAATATTTGTTGAATGAATACATTGATGGTGTTTGTAACTGGAACTTCAGTGAGAAATTCTGATGAATAAAAAAATGTATGTAATAGAGTCAGAATGTACACTGGTAGATGCCAGGGGTTAGTGGGGTGGGGTAGGGTGGGGAGGGGGAATGGGGAGTTAGTATTTAAAGGGGACAGAGTTTTAGTTTAGAAAGGTGAAAAATTTGGGAGATGGATGATGGTGAGAGTTGCACAACAATGTGAATGTACTTAGTGCCACTGAACTGTACAGTTAAATATGGTTAAAATAGTATGTTTTATATTATGTGACTTTTACTACAATTAAAAAAACATTAAAAAATGACTAGACAGGTAGAAAACACTCATGCACTCTGTTTGAATTAGAATCCCTGAGTTATACTGAATGTGATGAATTATGTAGAAAATGCAACATTAATAATTCATATTTAGTCCAGGATGAATACTTGGTGTCCTTCTGCATATTTTCCATTACGGAAGCCCATTTACCTGAATGTGCTTAAGTCATGGAAGAAAGGGATTGTGAGAACTTTGTGTAATTACCCCCACCTCAACCCACACACATCAAATCGTTTTCAGGAGGGCATGGGGAAAACCAGAGGTTATGTGTGGCATTTTTCAGAAGACATGAAAGTTTCAGCTCCGTGAGGACCACCTACATCATTGGCTGAGTCTAGTGCAAAATAAAAATGCAGAGTGCCTTGTTTAAAAACAATCAAGCATTTTAGGATGGCAACAGCAGAGCATTAAACCAAGCACAGGGCCCTTCTGAGCATGGGCACAAGCTGCAGGCCCGTGAAGCTAGCCTTCGTTCCATGTGGGGTTTGCTGCTATAGATCCTGTGGGCTTAATTTGAATTAGTCTGTGGAGGAAGCAATAACTTTGGAAGAAAGAAACTGCTTTTGGTCTTCCTGTAGGTTCTAACATTGGGAGTAATCATGGGGTTCTTCACATTGGAGCTGGTATCTGCTGAGGCAGGGCACTAGCTGCTGAGAAGAGATATGGAATTATTGGCATTATTAGAGTGCTGGAAGGAGGCCCTTAAGGCCCTTTAGGATTACAAAATACCTAGAAAAGACACGGGTCCATATGAGCCTTCCTCTCAGAGGAGGTAGACATGGACTCTCATCTGAAAGCTCGGAAGTGACCTTGCTGACATCAGGTTCTCTCAGAATTGGATTCCCAAATATCTGTATAGGGGCCTGAATGCACTGTAATTTTTATTTCAACACGGGTCCTTAGTTTAATAGAAAAAGGTGTCACCTGGAAACTATGAGCTACACATAAGCAATACCTAGAGGTTATGTGCATCATGGGAAGCCTGACCAGATGGTCTAGGCTGCAGCCCTGGCTTGGTCATAGACAACTGTGACCCTTTGGGCAACTCTCCTCTTGGAGTCTCAGCTTCCTAAAATGATATTGCTGACCAGATGATTCCCCAAGTTACTTTTCAGTATCAAGAGTCAAAAATAAGTCATGGTTCTTCCTGGTGGTGGTACTTTTACAGTGCAGAAAACACTTTCATCCATCAGACCACATTCTTTTTTTTTTTTTAATTAGGGTATAGTTGTTTTACAATGTTGTGTTAGTTTCTACTGTACAGCGAAGCAGAGTTCCCTGTGCTATATAGCAGGTTCTCATTAGTTATCTATTTTATACATATTAGTGTATATATGTCAGTCCCAGTCTCCCAATTCATCTCACCCACCCCTCCACCCTTGGTGTCCATACGTTTGTTCTCTACATCTCTGTCTCTATTTCTGCCTTACAAACCGGTTCATCTGTACCATTTTTCTAGATTCCACATATATGCATTAATATATGATATTTGTTTTTCTCTTCCTGACTTACTTCACTCTGTATGACAGTCTCTAGGTCCATCCACATCTCTACAAATGACCCCAATTTGTTCCTTTTTATGGTGAGTAATATTCCATTGTGTATATGTACCACATCTTCTTTATCCATTCGTCTGTTGATGGACATTTATGTTGCTTCCATGTCCTGGCTATTGTAAATTGAGCTGCAATGAACATTTTGGTACATGACTCTTTATGAATTATGGTTTTCTCAGGGTATATGCCCAGGAGTGGGATTGCTGGGTCATACTGTAGTTCTACTTTTAGGTTTTTAAGGAACCTCCATACTGTTCTCCATAGTGGCTGTATCAATTTACATTCCCACCAACAGTGCAAGAGGGTTCCCTTTTCTCCACACCCTCTCCAGCATTTATTGTTTGTAGATTTTCTGATGATGTCCATTCTAACTGGTGTGAGGTGATACCTCATTGTAGTTTCGATTTGCACTACTCTAATGACTAGTGATGTTGAGCATCTTTTCATGTGCCTCTTGGTCATCTGTATGAATCAGACCTCATTCTTCAATTGTTGAAACCAGGCCTTCTTCTTCTCATCAGTCCCCTTCCACTTCTCGCTGCCTCCTTGTACACATTTTCTTGTTATAGATTGGAAATGAGCTTCACATTATCTCCAGCCCATAATTTTTTCTTACTTGGGGGTTTATACTATAGGATACTTTTGTCTCAAGTATCTTGATGGGGTAGAGACATTGAAGAGATGTCTGCATCTGCAGACACAAGCAGTGTGCAGACTTGGCCTCTGTAATGGAAAGTGATCCTTCTTCCTCCAGAAGTGGGTGTAAATAAATGTGCCAAGGGAAAATCTCTGAAAACATTTACACTTAATTCTAACGTACATTAAATCCTATACATACCTCCCAAGAAAGCAGGGAAATTCTTTCTTCATCCTGTTACCAAAGGGGAAATAAAACAAACCAACTCCACAAAGCAACAAAGTGGTGTGACAGAAATAGGATGGCTAAGCTTTAGATCTGACATGACCCATCCAGTGTAAGTGTGGAAATAGCCAGTGTCCATGACAAAACAGTAGAGCAAGGCCATCAATACTAAGATAAGGATGGAGGCAGGAGGGCTGGACCTCACACAAAACTCCGACAGTAGGAGTTGGGGTCTGCTGCAAGTCTTCTTCTGACAAATTTACGCTCATGCCCAGAGTCACATTGCTGGCTGCTATGTTCAGCTGTTTTGTTGGCCAAGTGTGAATCGATCAAAAAAATTTGTCACTACTTTAATTTGATTAGCATCATGGAAAGAGCATGGTCTTTGGATCAGACATTTTAAATCTGTGTGAATTTATAAAATAAAAACTAAAAATAATAATGATATTTGATTCACAGATTGATTTAAGGATTTTATGATAAAATGTATATGAAAGTTCCTGGAACTTGGTTACAAAAAGATAGGGTTAAATTCCATGAAATATTTAAAAACCCATAAAAAGTCAAGAGAGATTATGCTTTAAGAGAATGTATTATATAGAGAGACTGCTCTGGCACAATGAAGTCTTAGGACTCTGTAACCAGAATTTGGTATTAGATTAATAGAAAAGCAATGAGAAGAGGATGCAAAATCACAGTGATTTGATGTCAGTGACCAAGTAGACCAAAGATGAGGGGCTATTAACTGGAGCCCAAGGACTCGTCTTTAATTCTTGAGCAAGAAAAAGTTAGTTAACCGGTAGGAAATGAGGGTAAGAGAAAGAATTGGTGGTCCTGAGAAGGATGTCTGATGTCAGGATTGAAGAAGAGAATGGATTACTTGCACTTTCACTTAATAAACATTTATTGGACCCGACTATGAGCAAGTCATTTGAAGTTGCCTTCAAGTTATAGTTGAATAGGAGATGCATGGCACATCATAGGCACTAGAAAGCAAAGTGCCCAAAGAAAAGCACTACAGTAGGTTTGAATGGATTAAGGAGGTTTGCCAAGAAGGTGACATTTGAGATAGTCCTTAAAGCAGGTCCTTCAGACTGTGGGTTGTAAATTTATTAAAAATATGAAAGAGAAGATAAACTACACATGGTAAGAATAAGCACTGTGTTCTGAAATTTTCATTTCAATGTATATACTAGGTCAAAATTTCCATTTCTTATTGTAATTCATGGTCAAAAAATAGTTTGAAAGCCATTGCCTTAAAAGATGAGTAGGATTTGGACATGTTTCTTTGAACTCCTGTTCTTTGTGACTCAGCTATGTCATTTCTTGAGCTACCCTTGTGTTACTAGTCTCTCTTTCTTGCCCTCCCAACTCTGATTTGAGCTTCAAAACTCAGTTTAGGCACTGGGCTCTTTCCATAAGATATTCTCAATTCCCTCACACTTTCCATTTCTACTCCAGTGGGGGTTGAATGCTTCATCACCAGGTTCCCACTGAACCCCATACTTAACACATTTCACAGCACTTATCATATTATATAACAATTGCTTTTACTTTCTTGACAACCTCCACCCTCATAATGAGCTTCCTGGGGTCAGAGACTGAGTCTTATTCAGGGGTAACCTTGTGGGTATGGAGCCTGTGCAGTCACAGAGGGCTCTGTAATTAGAAGAGCCCTGTGCTTGTAATGCTCCACGGCCACTGTCTTAACATTTTAATAATTTTAACATTAAGAGCCTGAATTTTCTTTTTATACTGGGCCTACAAATTATGTAGCCCACTCTGTTCTTATTTACCCTCATGTACCAGAGCCTAGGTTGGTCAACAGTGTAAGACAGCCACAAATGAATGAATGAGTGAATTAAGGTGCATCATTTACAGAGGGCCTATTACATTAGCCCAGGCACAGATCTAAGAGTGGTCATATACATTATGCCATTTAAGTGTCTGCAGAATGAGACAACATTCTGTAACACCGGTAGAGGGAGTGGTATTTAAGCAAAGATGGGTGTGCAAGGAAAACAGGGAACGTAGGTTAGTTGAAATTGGTGGAAAGAGAAGGCATTAGTAGAAGATCTATCTGGAGAGTCGATTAAGACCAGATTGTGAAGCAAGAGCTGAGAGGTCAAGGAATATTTTTGAGTCATAAGATGTGGGCATGAAGGAGAGTATTTGAGCTGCTTAATAACTATTCAGCTCTGGATGAATAAGTGGAAGACCTATTTATCATTTGGGAATGGAAATTTTGGAGGACTCCACGAAGTCAGTGCTTGACTGCATTTCATGTATCTCTCCATAACTGTGTGAACATCAAATGTCACAAATCAAACTCATTTAAAAAATCAAACTCATTTTAAAAATCAAATATTTTAAATGCGCTAAGAGAAGCTGTTATTTCAAGGAATACTTTTTTTTTTAAATCAATAATCAATTTGATTTACAGCTTTGGAAATGTGTTTCTTAAACTGTGCTCACCTGTGACTAGGAAGTGGCTGATGCAGAATAAATTGGGTTATTTGTGAAATATTAATGTTCTGCTTCATAAAGAAAAAAGGAAAGGTTGCTGGAAGCACATTTTTATTGTAAACAGTGTCAGAGCATTTCCAGGTAAGGAGTGGGTGTCTCTGATAGAGAGAGATGGGACTGGAGCCTGGTCACTCAACATGTGATTTCCAAATAGCTCAGTGGAATATCAAACTGTATAGACATGTTGGGATGACTCCTGGGAGAAATAAGTGGAATGGGATCTTTCAAGGTTTCATCTAACCCCAATTCTTCCTTTTTACAAGTGACAAAACTGAGGGATAGAGAGACATATACCTGGCCTAGGCTCATACATCCAGTTAGTGGTCAACTCAACCAAGGCTGATTGCATTGAATTCTGAAGATTGCTGCTAATTTCCAGTTTTCTTGGTGTACAATGCATTTCTTTTTTTTTAAATTAGTTTCTGCTTTATAACAAAGTGAATCAGTCATACATATACATCTGTTCCCACATCCCTTCCCTCATGCATCTCCCTCCCTCCCACCCTCCCCATCCCACCCCTCCAGGCGGTCACAAAGCACCGAGCTGATCTCCCTGTGCTCTGCGGCTGCTTCCCACTATCTATCTCCCTTACGTTTGGTAGTGTATATATGTCCATGCCTATCTTTTGCTTTGTCACAGCTTACCCTTCCCCCTCCCCATATCCTCAAGTCCATTCTCAAGTAGGTCTGTGTCTTTATTCCCGTTTTACCCCTAGGTTCTTCATGACATTTTTTTTTTAAATTCCGTATATATGTGTTAGCATACGGTATTTGTCTTTCTCTTTCTGACTTACTTCACTCTGTATGACAGACTCTAGGTCTATACACCTCATTACAAATAGCTCAGTTTCGTTTCTTTTTATGGTTGAGTAATATTCCATTGTATATATGTGCCACATCTTCTTTATCCATTCATCCGATGATGGACACTTAGGTTGTTTCCAGCTCCGGGCTATTGTGAATAGAGCTGCAATGAACATTTTGGTACATGTCTCTTTTTGAATTATGGTTTTCTCAGGGTATATGCCTAGTAGTGGGATTTCTGGGTCATATGGTAGTTCTATTTTTAGTTTTTTAAGGAACCTCCATACTGTTCTCCATAGTGGCTGTACCAATTCACATTCCCACCAGCAGTGCAAGAGTGTTCCCTTTTCTCCACACCCTCTCCAGCATTTATTGTTTCTAGATTTCTTGATGATGGCCATTCTGACTGGTGTGAGATGATATCTCATTGTAGTTTTGATTTGCATTTCTCTAATGATTAATGATGTTGAGCATTCTTTCATGTGTTTGTTGGCAGTCTGTATATCTTCTTTGGAGAAATGCCTATTTAACTCTTCTGCCCATTTTTGGATTGGGTTGTTTGTTTTTTTGCTATTGAGCTGCATGAGCTGTTTATAAATTTTGGAGATTAATCCTTTGTCAGTTGCTTCATTTGCAAATATTTTCTCCCATTCTGAGGGTTGTCTTTTGGTCTTGTTTATGGTTTCCTTTGCTGTGCAAAAGCTTTGAAGTTTCATTAGGTCCCATTTGTTTATCTTTGTTTTTATTTCCATTTCTCTAGGAGGTGGGTCCAAAAGGATCTTGCTGTGATTTATGTCATAGAGTGTTCTACCTATGTTTTCATCTAAGAGTTTGATAGTTTCTGGCCTTACATTTAAGTCTTTAATCCATTTTGAGCTTATTTTTGTGTATGGTGCTAGGGAATGATCTAATCTCAAACTTTTACATGTCCCTGTCCAGTTTTCCCAGCACCACTTATTGAAGAGGCTGTCCTTTCTCCACTGTACATTCCTGCCTCCTTTATCAAAGATAAGTTGGCCATATGTGCGTGGGTTTATCTCTGGGCTTTCTATCCTGTTCCATTGATCTATCTTTCTGTTTTTGTGCCAGTACCACACTGTCTTGATTACTGTAGCTTTGTAGTATAGTCTGAAGTCAGGGAGCCTGATTCCTCCAGCTCCGTTTTTCGTTCTCAAGATTGCTTTGGCTATTCGGGGTCTTTTGTTTTTCCAAACAAATTTTGAAATTTTTTGTTCTAGTTCTGTGAAAAATGCCAGTGGTAGTTTGATAGGGACTGCATTGAATCTGTAGATTGCTTTGGGTAGTAGAGTCATTTTCACAATATTGATTCTTCCAATCCAGGAGCATGGTATATCTCTCCATCTATTTGTATCATCTTTAATTTCTTTCATCAGTGTCTTATAATTTTCTGCATACAGGTCTTTTGTCTCCTTAGGTAGGTTTATTCCTAGATATTTTATTCTTTTTGTTGCAATGGTAAATGGGAGTGTTTTCTTGATTTCATTTTCAGATTTTTCATCAATAGTGTACAGGAATGCCAGGGATTTCTGTACATTAATTTTGTATCCTGCTACTTTACCAAATTCATTGATTAGCTCTAGTAGTTTTTCGGTAGCATCTTTAGGATTCTCTATGTATAGTATCATGTCATCTGCAAACAGTGACAGCTTTACTTCTTCTTTTCCAATTTGGATTCCTTTTATTTCCTTTTCTTCTCTGATTGCTGTGGATAAAACTTCCAAAACTATGTTGAATAAGAGTGGTGAGAGTGGGCAGCCTTGTCTTGTTCCTGATCTTAGTGGAAATGGTTTCAGTTTTTCACCATTGAGGACAATGTTGGCTGTGGGTTTGTCATATATGGCCTTTATTATGTTGAGGAAAGTTCCCTCTATGCCTACTTTCTGCAGGGTTTTTATCATAAATGGGTGTTGAATTTTGTCGAAAGCTTTCTCTGCATCTATTGAGATGATCATATGGTTTTTCTCCTTCAACTTGTTAATATGGTGTATCACATTGATTGATTTGCATATATTGAAGAATCCTTGCATTCCTGGAATAAACCCCACTTGATCATGGTGTATGATCCTTTTAATGTGCTGTTGGATTCTGTTTGCTAGTATTTTGTTGAGGAGTTTTGCATCTATGTTCATCAGTGATATTGGCCTGTAGTTTTCTTTCTTTGTGACATCCTTGCCTGGTTTTGGTATCAAGGTGATGGTGGCCTCGTAGAATGAGTTTGGGAGTGTTCCTTCCTCTGATATTGTTTGGAAGAGTTTGAGAAGGATAGGTGTTAGCTCTTCTCTAAATGTTTGATAGAATTCGCCTGTGAAGCCAACTGGTCCTGGGCTTTTGTTTGTTGGAAGATTTTTAATCACCGTTTCAATTTCAGTGCTTGTGACTGGTCTATTCATATTTTCTATTTCTTCCTGAGTCAGTCTTGGCAGGTTGTGCATTTCTAAGAATTTGTCCATTTCTTCCAGGTTGTCCATTTTATTGGCATAGAGTTGCTTATAGTAATCTCTCATGATCTTTTGTATTTCTACAGTGTCTGTTGTTACTTCTCCTTTTTCATTTCTAACTCTATTGATTTGAGTCTTCTCCCTTCTTTTCTTGATGAGTCTGGCTAATGGTTTGTCAATTTTGTTTATCTTCTCGAAGAACCAGCTTTTAGTTTGGTTGATCTTTGCTATCGTTTCCTTCATTTCTTTTTCATTTATTTCTGATCTGATCTTCATGATTTCTTTCCTCCTGCTAACTTTGGGGGTTTTTTGTTCTTCTTTCTCTAATTGCTTTAGGTGCAGGGTCAGGTTGTTTACTCGAAATGTTTCCTGTTTCTTAAGGTGGGATTGTATTGCTATAAACTTCCCTCTTAGAACTGCTTTTGCTGCGTCCCATAGGTTTTGGGTCCTCGTGTCTCCATCGTCATTTGTTTTTAGGTATTTTTTAATTTCCTCTTTGATTTCTTCAGTGATCACTTCGTTATCGAGTAGTGTATTGTTTAGCCTCCATGTGTTTGTATTTTTTACAGATCTTTTCCTGTAATTGATGTCTAGTCTCATAGCATTGTGGTCGGAAAAGATACTTGATACAATTTCAATTGTCTTAAATTTACCAAGGCTTGATTTGTGACCCAAGATATGATCTATCCTGGAGAATGTTCCACGAGCACTTGAGAAAAATGTGTATTCTGTTGTTTTTGGATGGAATGTCCTATAAATATCAACTAAGTCCATCTTGTTTAATGTATCATTTAAAGCTTGTGTTTCCTTATTTATTTTCATTTTGGATGATCTGTCCATTGGTGAAGGTGGGGTGTTAAAGTCCCCTACTATGATTGTGTTACTGTCGATTTCCCCTTTTATGGCTGTTAGTATTTGACTTATGTATTGAGGTGCTTCTATGTTGGGTGCATAAATATTTACAATTGTTATATCTTCCTCTTGGATCGATCCCTTTATCGTTATGTAGTGTCCTTCTTTGTCTCTTCTAATAGTCTTTATTTTAAAGTCTATTTTGTCTGATATGAGAATTGCTACTCCAGCTTTCTTTTGATTTCCATTTGCATGGAATATCTTTTTCCATCCCCTTATTTTCAGTCTGTATGTGTCTCTAGGTCTGAAGTGGGTCTCTTGTAGACAGCATATATATGGGTCTTGTTTTTGTATCCATTCAGCCACTCTGTATCTTTTGGTGGGAGCATTTAGTCCATTTACATTTAAGGTAATTATTGATATGTATGTTCCTATTCCCATTTCCTTAATTTCTTTGGGTTCGTTATTGTAGGTATATTCCTTCTGTTGTGTTTCTTGCCTAGAGAAGTTCCTTTAGCATTTGTTGTAAAGCTGGTTTGGTGGTGCTGAACTCTCTCAGCTTTTCCTTGTCTGTAAAGGTTTTAATTTCTCCATCAAATCTGAATGAGATCCTTGCTGGGTAGAGTAATCTTGGTTGCAGGTTTCTCTCCTTCATCACTTTAATTATGTCCTGCCACTCCCTTCTGGCTTGTAGAGTTTCTGCTGAGAGATCAGCTGTTAACCTGATGGGGATTCCCTTGTGTGTTATTTGTTGTTTTTCCCTTGCTGCTTTTAATATGATTTCTTTGTGTTTAATTTTTGACAGTTTGATTAATATGTGTCTTGGCGTATTTATCCTTGGATTTATTCTGTATGGGACTCTCTGTGCCTCCTGGACTTGATTAACTATTTCCTTTCCCATATTAGGGGAGTTTTCAACTATAATCTCTTCAAATATTTTCTCAGTCCCTTTCTTTTTCTCTTCTTCTTCTGGAACCCCTATAATTCGAATGTTGGTGCGTTTAATGATGTCCCAGAGGTCTCTGAGACTGTCCTCTGTTCTTTTCATTCTTTTTTCTTTATTTTGCTCTGCAGCAGTTATTTCCACTATTTTATCTTCCACCTCACTTATCCGTTCTTCTGCCTCAGTTATTCTGCTATTGATCCCATCTAGAGTATTTTTCATTTCATTTATTGTGTTTTTAATCGATGCTTGATTCATCTTTAGTCCTTCTAGGTCCTTGTTAACTGTTTCTTGCATTTTGTCTATTCTATTTCCAAGATTATGGATCTTGGAAATAGAATCTTGGATCAGCTTTACTATCATTATTCTGAATTCTTTTTCAGGTAGACTGCCTATTACCTCTTCATTTGTTAGGTCTGGTGGGTTTTTATCTTGCTCCTTCACCTGCTGTGTGTTTTTCTGTCTTCTCATTTTGCTTATGTTACTGTGTTTGGGGTCTCCTTTTTGCAGGCTGCAGATTCGTAGTTCCCGTTGTTTTTGGTGTCTGTCCCCAGTGGCTAAGGTTGTTTCAGTAGGTTGTGTAGGCTTCCTGGTGGGGGGGACTAATGCCTGTGTTCTGGTGGTTGAGGCTCGATCTTGTCTTTCTGGTGGACAGGTCCACGTCTGGTGGTGTGTTTTGGGGTGCCTATGGCCTTATTATGTTTTTAGGTAGCCTCTCTGCTAATGGGTGGGGTTGTGTTCCTGCCTTGCTAGTTGCTTGGCATAGGGTGACCAGCACTGTAGCTTGCTGGTCGTTGACTGAAGCTGGGTGCTGGTGTTGAGATGGAGATCTCTGGGAGATTTTCGCTGCTTGATATTATGTGGAGCTGGGAGGTCTCTTGTGGGCCCGTGTCCTGAAGTTGGCTCTCCCACTTCAGAGGCACAGCACTGACTCCTGGCTGCAGCACCAAGAGCCTTTCATCCACTCGGCTCAGAATAATAGGGAGAAAAAGTAGAAAGAAAGAATTAGTAGAAGAAAGAAAGAGAGAGGGAAAGAAAGGAAGAAGGGAAGAAAGGAAAGAAGGACGGAAGAAAGAAAGAAAGGAGGGAGGGAGGGAGGAAGGATGGAAAGAAAGAAGGAAAGAAAGGAGGGAGGGAGGGAGGAATGAAAGCAAAAGGAAGAGTGAATGGAAGAAGGGAGGGAGGGAGGGAGGAAGGAAAGAAAGAAAGACAGGAGGGAAGGAGGGAGGAAGGAAAGAAAAAGAAAGTGGAAAGAAGAAGGGTGGGAGGGAGGGAGGGAGGAAAGAAAAAGAAAGAAGGAAAGGAGGAGCGGAGGGAGGGAGGGAGGAAGGGAAGGTAGGAAAAAAAGAAAGAGCAGGTAAAGTAAAATAGAATAAAGTATGAAATATAGTAGCGTTATTAAAATTAAAAAGTAATTATTGAAAAAAAAAACGGACCGATAGAACCCTGGGACATATGGTGGAAGCAAAGCTATACAGAGAGAATCTTACACAGAAGATTACACATACACATTCACAAAACGAGAGCAGGGGGAAAAATCAAAAATCTTGCTCTCCAAGTCCACTTCCTCAATTTGGGATAATTCGTTGTAAAAAGAGGAAAAGGGCGAGAAGTCTGAAATCTTGCTCTCTAAGTCCACCTCCTTAATTTGGGATAATTCGTTGTAAAAAGAGGAAAAGGGGGGAAAGTCTTAAATCTTGTCCTCAAAGTCCACTTCCTCAATTTGGGATGATTCGCTGTCCATTCATGCACTCCACAGACGCAGGGCACATCAAATGGACCGTGGAGCTTTAATCCGCTGCCTCCGAGGCTGCACAGAGAGATTTCCCTGTCTCTGCTCTCACAGCTCCCGGGTCTCAGCCTTGGACCTGGCCCCGCCTCTGCGCGTAGGTCGCCGGAGGGTGTCCGTTCTTCGCTCAGACAGGACGGGTTTAAAGGAGCCGCTGATGCGGGGGCTCTGGCTCACTCAGGCAGAGGGGAGGGAGGGGCGCGCAGAGTGGGGCGGGCCTGCGGCGGCAGAGGCCGGCGTGACGTTGCAGCAGCCCGTGGCGCTCCGTGCGCTTTCCCGGGAAATCCGTCCCCGGGTCCCGGGACCCCGGCAGTGGCGGGGTGCACAGGCCCCCCGGAAGGCGGGGTGGACAGTGACCTGTGCTCACACACAGGCCCCGCGGCGGCGGTGGCGGTGGCGGCGGCGGCAGCCGCCCCAGCGTCCCACGCCCGTCTCCGAGGTCCGCGCCTTACCCGCGGCTCGCGCCTGTCTCCGGCACTTCCCCAAGCAGCCCTCTTAATGCCCTCTCCTCGCGCACCAGGAAACAAAAGGGAAAAAAGTCTCTTGCCTCTTCGGCAGCTCCAGACCCTTTCCCCGGACTCCCTCCGGGCTAGCCGTGGTGCACTAACCCCTTCAGGCTCTCTTCCTGCCGCCAGCCCCAGTCCTCTCCCTGCGCTCCGACTGAAAGCAGATACCCGAGCCTCAGCTCCCAGCCCCGCCCGCCCCGGCGGCCGAGCAGACAAGCCTCCCGGGCTGGTGTGTGCCTGAGGGCACCGGTCCTCCGTGCCAGAATGTCTCCGCTTTGCCCTCCGCACTCCTTTTGCTGTGGTCTCCTCCGCTACTCCGAAGCTTTCCCCCTCTGCCACCTGCAGTCTCCGCCCGCGAAGGGGCTTGTAGTGTGTAGAAACCTTCCCTCCTTCACGGCTCCCTCCCACTGGTGCAGGTCCCGTCCCTATCCTATTGTCTCTGTTTATTCTTTTTTTCTTTTGCCCTACCCAGGTATGTGGGGAGTTTCTTGCCTTTTGGGGGGTCTGAGGTCTTCTGTCAGCGTTCAGTAGGTGTTCTGTAGGAGTTGTTCCACGTGTAGATGAATTTCTGATGTATCTGTGGGGAGGAAGGTGATCTCCGCATCTTACTCTTCCGCCATCTTCCTCCGGGTCTACAATGCATTTCTTTCAGCGATTGATGTTGATCATGATCTCCAACATTGCCTTGGAAATAACAAAAATTTGAACCTTTAAGTTTACCCATTTGTGGTGTGTGTGTTTTTTCCCTTCTTCTTTGCTCTGCCATAATGGAATCCAAAATAGAACGAATAGGTTTTAGATAGTCAAATTGTGCCTAACTAGCAATTTATAGTTATCCCTATCTAAACATGTTGTATATCAAATATCTAAACAGAGATCAGAGTCATTTTTCTTTTCTTTTTGCCAGTAGATAAGTAAATTTAAGGAAAAAATAGCAAGAGAAAAAAATAGGAGAAAATAAATGCCGTTTGCTTAAAGTAAACCAGCTTTTATGATGGCCCTGTGAGATAAAGAAAGAGCATTTTCAGAAGGTTGCTCTGGTGATAAATCATGCATAGGAGATTAGAGTTTACAAGAGATAGGTTTGGTGCATGGTACAGGGATTTTTCTCAGGGAGGAACAGATTCATTTCTAACCTTGGTAGGTTGCATGCAGCTTCTTCAGCAAATGTTATTCAACAAATTCCAACCAACACTTTTTGAGTACTTATAAATGTTCTGAGCCTTGTGCCAGGAATTGGGGTTATAGGAGTAAAAGAGGTACATTTCTTATCTTTAGGAGCTCACAGTCTAGTGGGAAAGACAGCAGTAAATAAGCATTACAGTATGGTGTGAGTGCTATGATAAATGTGACCCTTGAATATTATTAGATGCAGAGGAAGAGCATGTTCCCAGCATTGGAGATCTGGAAAGGTTTCCTGGAGGAAGAGATAACTGTGAGATGTAGGGCCACAGGGAGGACAGGAAAATATTTGAGGAAGGAAAGTGTTCCAGACAGAAGAACAACATGTGCAAAGGCATAGAGGCTTCTGCTCATTCTGCCTCTGTAGCTGGAAAAACTCAACGTGTTTCACATCCACTTCTTTCCTGTGATAAAACAAAGTGATTCCCCACTCCCTCCTGATTCTGTAAATTTTAAAGGATTCAGTAGAGTATATTAGAAGACTACACTATTGAAAATATAGAGTCACAGAAAAATGCAAGACCAGGAATGAAGAGATCTGGTTTATAGACCTGACTTCATCCCTCATCATTTATGCGATCTTGGACAAGTCACTAATCTCTCAAGTCTTAGTTTTCTTATCTGTTAAATGGAGATAATAATGCCTGCCTACATCACAGACTCCTTGTGCTAGTCAGTGCTAACAAACTACAAAGTACTATATAACATAACAAATTTTACATACACACGTACATGTGCATGTGTGTGCACACACATAATTATATAGTCCATTAAACAGTAAAAAGACTATAATAATTCTTATGACCCAAATGTTTTTCTCATGAATTGAGAGTAGATGTCCTCCACTTTGCAACTCACACAATCAACCAAAAACATAAATCCGATCTATTTCCCTACTTAAAACCCTTTCCATGACTCCCCTTTGCCTATCAATGTCCAAACCTCTGAACGTGCTATGTTGGTTTCCTTGTTCCTTTTTAATCTTCTACAATTTACTTAGTACTGTAGGAACACCAAGAGACCAGGTACCTCTTTCTCCTCCCTCCTTTCCTCCTCGTTCTTCTTCCCTTTATGGCTCCAGTTAAACTTCTGCCTAGGATATATTTCATCTTTTGCCTGCACTAGGGACCAATTTGAAGTACCCATACTATCTACAACAACATCTGAAATTCCTATTGATTATCAAGGAGTCTTTATCTCATGAATTCCTCCATATCTGTAAAAGCCTGGATAATGCTTTGTGACTAGCTAGTAAAAATGGGTCCAAATGCAAAACCTCTCTGCTCCTTCCTTTTCCCCTGCATAAAAAATATCTTTCTGTATTTCACTGGTGGTGAAAGTTTTAGATCTGTTTCTGAGGCTGACCTTATCATTATAAAATATGAAGTTAATTTTACATTTTTAAAACTTCATTTGTCTAAATAGTTGATGCTAAATATTTATGTCTGAAAGTAGTGCTCAAAAAGTTCAATAAAAAACCAAGCCATTTATAATAAACAGTACTTTCCAGACTTCATCCATATTGTGAAGTTACATTTCTAGTAAAACTCATGTGTCTAAATGGCCTCTTTGGGTTATTCTCTTAGGCAAAGGAACAGAGTGCTGATAAGAGGTGAATTCAACTCCCAGCTTTATGGAGGCAGAAATGTTTACAACTTTTCTGCAGATGCTGTTTTCTCTCTGCTGCCAAACTTTGTTCACGTACTTCCTCCTACCTCTCTCCCAACTCTCATCTTTTCATCTATCTGGTCATAGGGGCTCAGTGGTGGCTTCTGTGGTTCTACTGTGGCAAGTGAAGGGGTTTGCAAAGGCCCCTAATTGTTCCCATGAACTTGGCAATCCATGCCTGTCTTCCTTTTGACTCTGTGGGGAGAAGGACCTAAGAGAGAGAAGGTTGATTGACTCTGCCCCAGGACTTTCAGAAAAGGATCAAAGGCAAGTCCTCAAAGGCATACACAGAAGCCTCTGGTTCTTAAACTTTATCGAATTGAGTCATTTGGGGGACTTTTTACTAGTACACGTTCTCCACGTTTTCCCCAGGAATTCTGATTCTAGGCTACCATGGAGAGCATTTGTGCCATGGAGGGTAAAACACAGAAATAATTGCACAAGCTAAGAAAAGACCTGCTCTATTTTCCTGAATGTCTCAGGATTTGAAAATCTTTCCATAATGGGGGTGGAAGGCAGGGGATGGAGAAGGAATAAATTCATTAGCTTAAAACTTTGCTGAACTCTTGTTTGTTTTAAATCTTCAGTAGCAAGGGGACTCTAAGCTTCCACATAAACTTGGCTCAAACCCATGCGCTTGCTCTGCCAAAGTCAGCATGAATAGTGTGTGTGTGTGTGTGTGTGTGTGTGTGTGTGAGCTCGGGCCCACATGAGCACGTGTACCTATCCTTTGTTGTTTGGGAAACACAGCACATCAATACAACACGTCTGTATTACTGTTCTTTGAATGGAGCAGCCAGCACATGCATGAGTGTCACTAAGACCTCTGTCACAGGGATGGCTGATTCAACAAGTGCTGTGTGCATGACTGGAATGTAATAGTTAATAGACACTCTTCTTTTTATCCTTAGCCCCCAGTTTAGCAGCATCCCCTACCGCCACCTCATACAGAAAGAATCTTTCATCAAGCTTTATTCAACCACATTTGTCTCCTTTCTGCCTCTACCACCAGCTTTAGCCAGCCTTCCCTAACCTCTGCCTTTCACTAGCTTCTCAGTGACCTGTCTCTCTACAGACAGCCCTTGACTTACAAATTATCATATGACCCTCCAGCCTACTAGAGTGAATCTTATATATTTCCTGAACCTTTGCTGCTGCCCTCATGTGCTACTTGTGTAATGAAATTGGGGCATGGGGGCTAACATGAAATATTTATAAACTCTCTATATTGCTATATATCTAAGCCAATTTGGCTGTGAATGGTAGGCATTAATGGTGAGAAGGGGTTGCGATTAACTATGTCTTGATAATCATGTTACAATATGATAAGGAAAGCTAAAAAGTAGACCAAATTCTGCTTGAATTGTCCACATTTACAGTATTAAATAAACATCTATTAGCAAGAAGGCACAACAGTTCATAAAGCCTGTTCTGTAAGCTCATTCAGGATCCAGCCTCTCTTCTTTTAGATGATGTGTCTGCACCAGCAATATTAGAAGCAGGATTATAGTCAGCATTAGGTAACCAGAATTTTTCAGACAAATGGCTCAACATAGGCTTGTTTAGGGAGCAAGCCTCGCTAGGCCTAAGGTCTCATTTGATTCTTATACCTCATTTCATACAAGTGAGGGGAGTATTTCTAGAATATTATAGACAATCCAGAGGCTTTGAGCACAAATTTTCATCAATAGCAACTCATTTCTAATATCTGTTAAGCAAACTAAAATGTCAGTATTTTCACCAATTAAATCTTATTTTTATCATTCATTATGCTGATTAGCAAAGCCTCTTATGTTAATAAGAAATAATGAGCTGAACTATTGGTAGTAGTTTCCTACGAAGGTTGGCCTTTTAAATTAAATATTAGCTGATTGCTGTCAGGTAAATAGATAACTAATGTAACTGATAGCTCCTAAAGCATAACTTAAACTAACCAACACCTAAACCTTATGGTAAAGTAAATTACAAACATCATAGTAGTCTGGGTTCAGAAGATAAAGCAAAACATGACTTAGCAGAACTAACTCCGGGGTTAGAATTCTAAATAGAGCTAAACTGCTTAGATGATGGTTTCCTTCCCCAAAAAACTTTCTATGCATTATCAGAGAAGTTGTTATATTTTCTAAGATCCCACTAATTGTACAGATTGTCTCTTTAAAAGTATCAATATATGTGGAAGAGTTAAAGGGCCATCAATGTTTATTACTTCAATCAAATTTAGATAAATTGGCTTAGTGAAAATTAATTGGTGAAAATCAAATGGTTTTCCTCTTACTGCTGAAGCTGGGTTGAGTAGGTGGGGCAAGGAGTAAGCCAGAAATAGAGGTTGGGTCCCTGGGGCCATGTAGAGCCCTGTCTGAGTAACCTATCTGAAGTTATCAGGGTGAAAAAATCAGAATTGTCAATGTGAGCCAAGTTCTTAAAGATCTGTAGCAAGATCTTAGAAGGCTGCTTTGATAAGGAATGGCTAAAACAGTTTGCTCTGTGGAGACTGGGACCTTCCAATCAGATGTTACTTCATAATATTTTTATTCATCAGGTTATCCTCAAAATATACTTATAAAACTTGATTATAATAGGAGCGTTTGAATTTAGAAGATAATTCTATGTTTGAAAAGTAATGGCACTCTTGACTTTAAGTCATATATTTTAAAAGGATTGATAGATTGCTTACACTTGAGTAGCCTAAAACCTGAAGGATGGTAGCTCTCAATGAGAGTCAGGACTATATCCATTTGACCTTATGAAGTGAAGGGTCCAATGATCATCTCCCTGGGCCAGATTGAAGCAACAGAAAATGCCAAGAGGACTTGTTAAGGCTATATAATTAGTAAAGGGAAGCTGTGTCCTAGGCTGATTATCTCTACCTCAAAGCCTGTGTTCTTCCATACTGGCTGATGTATGGAGGATAGACAACAGAGGAAAAAATGGTCATGAAAAGTAGTTAAGAGGCTTTCCCAATGGTCTACATGAGAGACGATGGTATTTGTGTTGGTAACAGTGACTTTGAAGAAAGGTAGCCATATTAAGAACAGATTTTTAAAGGCAGAATGGACAAAACTTTATCATGCTTTGGTTGTGAAGAGTGGATGATGAAGGAAAAGAGCAATTAATTCTGAACTCTAGATTTCTGGCTTGAGCAACCCAAGTAGATAATGTATCATTTTGTGAAAATGGGGAAGATTTTGGAAAGAAAGATTTTTGGCTGGGGTTGGGAGGGGACTAAGGAGAAAATGTGTTTTGGCCTTGATACGTTTTTAGATGCCTATCAGATATACCTGTGAAATGGCCAGTTGTCAGAAAGATAATCATCAATCGATGTAACATTCTTACCAAACTTCCAAGCCAAATTTTTTGCAAAATACAATCCTAAATAATGAAATATTTATATGTAGTATTGAACTTTGGGATAGGGCCAGCACATTTTGGAGAATGTCTATTAAAAATTATGATTTGGGTCTTAGAGAAGTCAGTGGTAAGTCCTTCCTTCTAACAGTAGTTTGTTACAGGATGTTGAGTCTTTATTCTAGTTCTCTGGACAGGACAAGGTAAGAGAATTTCAAATATCTTCTTTAAGGCTTTTTCCAGGTCTATTCCCTCACTTAGGAAACTTTATTCCAACTTCCAGGAGCCTGAATAAAGGCTTGTATTGAAATTTGTTTTTCCTGTTGTATGAGATTATCTCCAGTGGTCTAACCTGGAAACCTATCTACTCCTTATAATAGTGTTTTTTTTAAATAAAAAAAATTTTTTAAATAAAAAAGTATATTCTAAATTCCAGACAACGCATTTAAATAACCTTTGGGAGAATAGCTAGTTAATCAGACTGCTTGTAGTTTTTGTTTGTTACTTCTCAACCCAATTTTCAGTTAGGAGGAAGTTTCAGGGAAGAGAATACCCTGAAAGGACTCAGCTATGTATCTAGACAGCATTTTAATTGGAATGTGAGTCATATTTCGATAGCAGAGCAGAACTTGATATGACCCAGATTCTCAGGAACAGAGATAACACCTGTGTTGGAGGTTTTAAAAGCGAGAGGCCTAAGGTTCCAGCACTGCACATCTGCAGGGACACCATTCACAGTGTATTCAATGAGAATTGTATCTCCTGGAGTTTTTCAATAGAGAGGCCATGGAGATGCCCAAAATGCCATTATACAAATGGGACATATGTGAAGTACCATGGAAAGGATATGGAATTTAGAATTAGACAAGCTTGGGTTTCAGTTGTGTTTTGCTATTGACTAGTAATTTGCCTTACCCTATATAAGAAAGTCACTTAACCTTTATGAGTTTCAGTTTCCTTAACTATAAGGTGAAGGTGGTAAAATATATCTCATTAGATTAGTTTATTTTGTTGTTGATTTGTGCATTTATTCATTTGAAAGTGTTTTTTGAGCATCTATGATATCCCAGGCATTTGCTATCTTTAGGCATACAATGGTAAGTAAAGCAGGTATGCTTTCTCCTCTCATAGATCTAGATGAGAGATAATTACATAAGCGGTTGTCATAAAGTAAAATAATTTCTCCATTGAAGGGAAAAGGTATACAAGTACATGGCAGGAAGACCTTACATAGACTTGGGGGATGGGGTTCTGGAAAGGCCACCTAGAGATGTGAAAGGGTTGGCCAGATAAGAAATAGATACAGGTAGAATATAACCCTGTTCTCTGTCCTTTCTATTTAATCACTGATGCCCTGTTGCTTCTCTCTTTCTAACATTTCTTCCTTCTGCAGATAGAATAATCTTAAGCTATCAGGCAATAAATCTCATGGCATGGTCTTTGAGTAATATAGAGTGCATCTTTTAGAGCTGGTTCTTCTTAAGAATTCTCCAAGGTTAAGTATGCTTCCCTTTCCTCTTCTGCCCGCCAATGAATAAAACTGACTCCCACTTTTAACAATGACCTCCATATTGGTGACCCATAAATCTATATAGCAGTGGTTCTCAGCTGGGGGTGATTTTGCCTCCTGAGGGACAGTTTGCAACACTTGGAGGCATTTTTGATTGTTATACTTGGGGCAATGGCTACTGTAGCTAGCGGGTAGAGGCCAGAGATGCTGCTAAACATCATACAATGCACAGAACAGCTCCCAACAACAGAGTTATCCAGCCAAAAAGGTCAGTAGCGCCTAGGTTGAAAAACCTGCTCTATGGGCCTCCTCACTTAAACTCCAGTTTTTCAATTTCACCTGTGTCTAAAATGCTTCTATTTGGATTTTACATCACATTACTTCGGAACCAAATCCAACCTACTTTTCTTGTTTTGATCAATGATAATAACAGGAACTTACACTTATAGAGTGACTCAGAGGTCTGCTGGGAAGACCGGTTCTGAGAGATCCAGAAGGTGTTGTTGCTTTTATCCATACACTGTGGGATACGTAGCCCTTTCACCCAGATTTCTGTTAACACCTAGGTGTTTATATTCTCATATTTCTCTCTGCTTCCTGCCTTGCCCCCCACCACAAAGTTTCCGTCTGCTTCAATTTACATCAGTCTAGACTTGACACTCAGTCTCTGAATAGGTCTATCCTCCAAAAGGCACTCATATCAGACATTCTCAGAATAATCACCCTTTCTGAGAAATCATAGAGAGGGCATCACATTGCACAATGCTGACTTTATAATTCTTTTATCCCTCCTATCTTTGTTCCCAACCTATCCCTCTTGAATTAGCCTCCAAGAACTCCAGATTCTTTTCTCTCTGTTAAAAAAGCAACTTCCTCCTTATCTGAAGCTTTGGCATTCACTGATCCCTGAAAAGCTGGTGTGTGTGTGTGTGGGGGGGTGAGGATTTTGAGGCTTACCAACTAATACTAACACTTTTCAAGACTTCTTTCAAAATAAGATAGTGGTATCTCTGGGATAATTCCGGTGTATAAAATCTCCTTGTTTTTACAATATCTGTTATTTTTAAATTAATTTAAAAGCTTTTGAAATGTTTCATGCCTGTGAGATAGAAAAGTGTGTTAGTTAGGATACAGATTCAGAAACACTAAACAGAGATGTAAAATTACAGTGACTGAAACAAAATTAGATTTCTCACTCTTAGAGCTAGTATGGGAGGCTCCATTCTGGGAAAAACAGGGGCCAGCGTTCCTCTTTTGTTAATCTTCATTCCTGGGGTGTAGCTCTTGTCTCCACAGTCCACGGCGGCCCTCTGTCACATCCCATTGCACAGGAGGAAGGGGAGAAGAAACAGAGGGCACTATCCTTCTCTTAGGGGCAGGACCTAGAAGTTGTTCCCTCACTTACACTTCCATTCCATGGGCCAAAACTTCATCATATGGCCACTCCTAGGGACTATGAGGGTTGGAGAATGTAATGTATACTCTAACAGGTCATGTGTGTAGCTAAAAATCAAGAGCCCTCTTCATTGGAAGAAGACAAGAATGGCTTATATATAATGTGACAATTGGCAGCAGCTGCCTCAGAGGGGACTTAAAATACCAGGCTGAAAACAGTGGAGAGATCTGTGTTTTGCTCCTTTTTCTGTTCCTCCTGTTTTCTTTTTTTTTTTTTCCGGTACGCGGGCCTCTCACTGTTGTGGCCTCCCCCGTTATGGAGCACAGGCTCTGGATGCGCAGGTCCGGTGGCCACGGCTCACGGGCCCAGCTGCTCCGTGGCATAGTGGGATCTTCCTGGACCGGGACACGAACCCGGATCCCCTGCATCAGTAGGCGGACTCTCAACCACTGCACCACCAGGGAAGCCCCCTCCTGTTTTCTTGATTACTTATAACATATCTCCCCTGTGCTCCTGCTACAATCCTAATTCAGGCCTTCCTTATGACAGGACAGTATTAATGCAGTCAGTTTCTATCAGTCTCCTAAATGTAATTGAACTATATTGCTCCTTGGGTCAAACACTTATCCTGAGTCAAACATTTATCCTAGCAATAAAGGCCTTTCCACTTCTCACCTCTACCCTCCAGACTTAACTCTCTTTTCTAACATGTTTCTTTTTTTCTTTGTAAACATCTTTATTGGAGTATAATTGCTTTACAATGATGTGTTAGTTTCTGCTGTATAAAAAAGTGAATCAGCTATACGTATACCTATATCTCCATATCCCCTCCCTCTTGCGTCTCCCTCCCACCCTCCCTATCCCACCCCTCTAGGTGGTCACAAAGCACCAAGCTGATCTCCCTGTGCTATGCGGCTGCTTCCCACTAGTTATCTATTTTACATTTGGTAGTGTATATATGTCAATGCCACTCTCTCACTTCGTCCCAGCTTACACTTCCCCCTCCCTGTGTCCTCAAGTCCATTCTCTATGTCTGTGTCTTTATTCCTGTCCTGCCCCTAGGTTCTTCAGAACCTTTTTTTTTTAAGATTCCATATGTATGTGTTACCATACGGTACTTTTCTCTTTCTGACTTACTTCACTCTGTCCATCCACCTCACTAAAAATAATTCAATTTTGTTTCTTTTTATGGCTGAGTAATATTCCATTGTATATTTGTGCCACATCTTCTTTATCCATGCATCTGTAGATGGACAATTAGGTTGCTTCCATGTCCTGGCTATTGTAAATAGAGCTTCAATGAACATTGTGGTACATGACTCTGAGTTATGGTTTTCTCAGGGTAAATGCCCAGTAGTAGGATTGTTGGGTGGTATGGTAGTTCTATTTATAGTTTTTAAGGGACCTCCATACTTTTCTCTATAGTGGCTGTATCAATTTACATTCCCACCAACAGTGGAAGAGGGTTCCCTTTACTCCACACCCTCTCCAGCGTTTATTGTTTGCAGATTTTTTGATGATGGCCATTCTGACTGGTGTGAGGTGATACCTCACTGTAGTTTTGATTTGCATTTCTCTAATGATTAGTGATGTTGAGCATCCTTTCATGTGTTTGTTGGCAATCTGTATATCTTCTTTGGAGAAATGTCCATTTAGGCCTTCTGACCATTTTTGGATTGGGTTGTTTGTTTCTTTGATATTGAGCTGCATGAGCTGCTTGTATATTTTGGAAATTAATCCTTTGTCAGTTTCTTCATTTGCAAATATTTTCTCCAATTCTGAGGATTGTCTTTTCATCTTGATAATGGTTTCCTTTGCTATACAAGCTTTTAAGTTTCATTAGGTCCCATTTGTTTATTTTTGTTTTTATTTCCATTTCTCTAGGAGGTGGGTCAAAAAGGATCTTGCTATGATTTATGTCATAGAGTGTTCTGCCTATGTTTTCCTCTAGGAGTTGTATAGTGTCTGGCTTTACATTTAGGTCTTTAATGCACTTTGAGTTTATTTTTATTTATGTGTTAGGAAGTGTTCTAATTTCATTCTTTTACATGTAGCTGTCCACTTTTCCCAGCACCACTTATTGAAGAGGCTGTCTTTTCTCCACTGTATATTCTTACCTCCTTTATCAAAGATAAAGTGACCATATGCACGTGGGTTTATCTCTGGGTTTCCCATCCTGTTCCATTGATTTATATTTCTGTTTTTGTGCCAGTACCATAGTGTCTTGTTTACTGTAGCTTTGGATTATAGTCTGAAGTCAGGGAGCCTGATTCCTCCAGCTCCGTTTTTTTTTTTTTTTTTTTTTTTTTCAAGATTGCTTTGGCTATTCGGGGTCTTCTGTGTTTCCATATAAATTGTGAAATTTTTTGTTAAAGTTCTGTGAAAAATGCCATTGGTAGTCTGATAGGGATTGCAGTGAATCGGTAGGTTGCTTTGGGTAGTATAGTCATTATCACAATGTTGATTCTTCCAATCCAAGGACATGGTATATCTCTCTATCTGTTTGTATTGGCTTTAATTTCTTTCATCAGTGTCTTATAGTTTTTTTGCATACAATTCTTTTGTCTCCTTAGGTAGGTTTATTTCTAGGTATTTTATTCTTTTTGTTGCAGTGGTAAATGGGAGTGTTTCCTTAATTTCTCTTTCTGATTTTTCGTTGTTAGTGTATAGGAATGAAAGAGATTTCTGTGCATTAATTTTGTATCCTGCAACTTTACCAAATTCATTTATGAGCTCTAGTAGTTTTCTGGTAGCATCTTTAGGATTCTCTATGTATCATGTCATCTGCAGACAGTGACAGTTCTAGTTCTTCTTTTCTGATTTGGATTCCTTTTATTTCTTTTTGTCTCTGATTGCTGTGGCTAAAACTTCCAAAATTATTTTGAATAATAGTGGTGAGAGTGAGCAGCCTTGTGTGGTTCCTGATCTTAGAGGAAATGGTTTTAGTTTTTCACCATTGATAATGATGTTGGCTGTGGGTTTGTCATATATGGCCTTTATTATGTTGAGGTAGGTTCCCTCTATGCCTACTTTCTGGATAGTTTTTATCATAAATGGGTGTTGAATTTTGTCAAAAATTTTTTCTGCATCTATCAAGATTATCATATGGTTTTTATCCTTCAGTTTGTTAATATGGTGTATCACATTGATTGATTTGTGTATATCAAAGAATCCTTGCGTTCCTGGGATAATCCCCACTTTATCATGCTGTATGATCCTTTTAATGTGCTGTTGGATTCTGTTTGCTAATACTCTGTTGAGGATTTTTTCATCTATGTTCATCAGTGATATTGGCCTGTAGTTTTCTTTCTTTGTGACATCTTTGGTTTTGGTATCAGGGTGATGGTGGTCTCATAGAATCAGTTTGGGAGTGCTCCTCCCTCGGCTAAATTTTGGAAGAGTTTGAGAAGGATAGGTGTTAGCTCTTCTCTAAATGTTTCATAGAATTCACCTGTGAAACCAGCTGGTCCTGGGCTTTTGTTTGCTGGAAGATTTTTAATCACAGTTTCAATTTCAGTGCTTGTGATTGGTCTGTTTACATTTTCTCTTTCTTCTTGGTTCAGTCTCAGAAGGTTGTGCTTTTCTAAGAATTTCTCCATTTCTTCCAGGTTGCCCATTTTATTGTCATATAATTGCTTGTAGTAATCTCTCATGATCCTTTGTATTTCTGCAGTGTCAGTTGTTTCTTCTGCTTTTTCATTTCTAATTCTGTTGATTTGAGTCTTCTCTCTTTTTTCTTGATGAGTCTGGCTAATGGTTTATCAATTTGGTTTATCTTCTCAAAGAACCAGCTTCTAGTTTTACTGATCTTTGCAATTGTTTCCTTCATTTCTTTTTCATTTATTTCTGATTTGATCTTTATGATTTCTTTCCTTCTGCTAACTTTGGGTTTTTTTTTGTTGTTGTTGTTCTCTCTCTAATTGGTTTAAGTGTAATGTTCAGTAGTGTATTTGAGATTTTTCTTGTTTCTTGAGGTAGGATTTTATTGCTGTAAAGTTCCCTCTTAGAACTTCTTTTGCTGCATCCCATAGGTTTTGGGCCATCGTGTTTTCATTGTCATTTGTTTCTAGGTATTTTTTGAATTCCTCTTTGATTTCTTCAGTGATCTCTTCGTTATTTAGTAGCAAATTGTTTAGCCTCCATGTGTTTGTATTTTTTACAGTTTTTTTCCTGTAATTGATATCTAGTCTCATAACGTTGTGGTCAAAAAAGATACTTGATACGATTTCAATTTTCTTAAATTTACCAAGGCTTGATTTGTGACCAAGATATGATCTCTCCTGGAGAATGTTCCATGAGCACTTGAGAAGAAAGTGTATTCTATTGTTTTTGAATGGAATGTCCTATAAATATCAATTAAGTCCATCTGGTCTAACATGTCATTTAAAGCTTGTGTTTCCTTATTTATTTTCATTCTGGATGATCTGTCCATTGGTGAAAATGAGGTGTTAAAATCCCCTACTATTATTGTGTTACTGTCGATTTCCCCTTTTATGGCTGTTAGCATTTGCCTTATGTGTTAAGGTGCTCCTATGTTGGGTGCATAAATATTTACAATTGTTATATCTTCTTCTTGGATTGATCCCTTAATCATTATGTAGTGTCCTTCCTTGTCTCTTGCAGCAGTCTTTATTTTAAGGTCTATTTTCTCTGACATGAGTATTCCTACTCCACCTTTCTTTTGATTTCCATTTGCATGGAATATCTTTCTACATCCCCTCACTTTCAGTCAGTATGTGTTCCTAGGTCTGAAGTGGGTCTCTTGTAGACAGCATATATATATGGGTCTTGTTTTTTTTTTTTTTTTTTTTTTTTTTGCAGTATGCGGGCCTCTCACTGCTGTGGCCTCTCCCGTTGCAGAGCACAGGCTCCCGACGCGCAGGCTCAACGACCATGGCTCACGGGCCTAGCCGCTCCACGGCATGTGGGATCTTCCTGGACCAGGGCACGAACCCGTGTCCCCTGCATTGGCAGGTGGACTCTCAACCACTGTGCCACCAGGGAAGTCCTATGGGTCTTGTTTTTGTATCCATTATGCCAGTCCATGTCTTTTGGTTGGAGCATTTAATCCATTTACATTTAAGGCAATTATTTATATGTATGTTCCTATTACTATTTTCTTAACTGTTTGGGGTTTGTTATTGCAGGTGTTTTCCTTCTGTTGGGTTTCCTGCCTAGAGAAGTTCCTTTAGCATTTGTTGTAAAGCTCATTTGGTGGTGCTGAATTCTCTTAACTTTTGCTTGTCTGTAAAGGTTTTAATTTCTCCATCAAATCTGAATGAGATCCTTGTTGGGTAGAGTAATCTTGGCTATAGGTTTTTTTCCCATTCATCACTTTAAATAAGTCCTGTCACTCCTTTCTGGCTTTCAGAATTTCTGCTGATAGATCAGCTGTTAACCTTATGGGAATTCCCTTGTATTTTATTTGTTGTTTTTCCCTTGCTGCTTTTAATATTTTTTCTTTGTATTTAATTTTTGATAGTTTGATTAATATGTTTCTTGGTATGTTTCTCATTGGATTCATCCTGTATGGGACTCTCTGTGCTTCCTGGACTTGACTGACTATTTCCTTTCCCATGTTAGGGAAATTTTAAACTATAATCTCGTCAAATATTTTCTCAGACCCTTTCTTTTTCTCTTCTTCTTCTGGGACCCTTAGAATTCGAATGTTGGTGTGTTTAATGCTGTCCCAGAGGTCTCTGAGACTGTCCTCAATTCTTTTCATTGTTTTTTCTTATTCTGCTCTGTGGTAGCTATTTCCACTATTTTATCCTAGTGGAATTTACCTTAGTGGATAAGGTCTCTTATCCGTTCTTCTGCTTCAGTTATTCTGCTATTGATTCCTTCTAGAGAATTTTTAATTGCATTTATTGTGTTGTTCACCATTGTTTGTTTGCTCTTTAGTTCTTCTAGGTCCTTTTTTTTTCTTTTCTTTTTTTTTTTTTTTTTGTGGTACGCGGGCCTCTCACTGTTGTGGCCTCTCCCATTGTGGAGCACAGGCTCTGGATGCGCAGGCCCAGCGGCCATGGCTCACGGGCCCAGTCACTCCGCGGCACGTGGGATCCTCCCAGACCGGGGCATGAACCCGTGTCCCCTGAGGCGGCAGGCAGAGTCTCAACCACTGCGCCACCAGGGAAGCCCTAGGTCCTTTTTAAATGTTTCTTGTATTTTCTGCATTCTATTTCCAAGATTTCGGATCATCTTTACTATCATTACTGTGAATTCTTTTTCAGGTAGACTGCTTATTTCCTCTTCATTTGTTTGGTCTGGTCGGTTTTTACCTCGCTCCTTCATCTACTGCATATTTCTCTGTCTTCTCATTTTGTTTCACTTACGGTGTTTGGGTCTCCTTTTCACACGCTGCAGGTTCCTAGTTCCCATTGCTTTTGGTGTCTGCCCCCAGTTGGTGAGGTTGGTTCAGTGGATTGTGTAGGCTTTCAGGTGAAGGGGACTTTTGCCTCTGTTCTGGTGGCTGAATTTGGATCTTGTCTTTCTGGTGGACATGGCTGTGTCTGGTGGTGTGTTTTGGGGTGTCTGTGAGCTTAGTATGATTTTAGGCAGCCTCTCTGCTAATGGGTGGGCTTATGTTCCTGTCTTACTAGTTGTTTTGGCATGGGGCATCCAGCACTGGAGCTTGCTGGCCATTGTGTGGAGCTGGGTCTTAGCATGGAGACAGAGATCTCTGGGAGAGCTCTCGCAGATTGATATTATGTGGGGCCGGGAGGTCTCTGGTGGTCCAATGTCCTGAACTTGGCCCTCCCACCTCAGAGGCTCAGGTCTGACACCAGGCCAGAGCACAAAGACACTGTCAGCCACACAGCTCAGCAGAAAAGGGAGAAGAAAAGAAAGAAAAAAAATATTAACATAAAAATATATTAATAATTTAAAAACAAAAGAAGAGAACAACCAAATAAATAAACAAATCTACCATTGATAACAAGCACTAAAAACTAAACTAAGATAAGGATAAATTCAGAAACGAATCAGATGCAGACAGCAAACACCAAGTCTACTGCTGCTCCCACAGTCCACTGTCTCAATTTTGGATGATTTGTTGTCTATTTGGGAGAGATGCAGGGTAAATCAAGTTGACTGTGGAGATTGAATCTGCTGCTCCTGAGGCTGCTGGGAGAAATTTCCCTTTCTCTTGTTTGTTCACACAGCTCACGGGGTTCAGCTTTGGTTTTGGCTCCACCTTTGTGTGTAGGCTGCCCTCAGGCATCTGTTCCCCGCCCAGACAGGAAGGGGTCTATGCAGCGGCTGATTAGGGGGCTCTGGCTCACTCAGGGCCAGAGGAAGGAAGGGTATGGTAATCATAATTGGAATGTGGAGCAAGCCTGCAGGCAACAGAGGCCAGCGTGACATTGCAACAGCCTGAGGTGTGCCATGTGTTCTCCAGGGGAAGTTTTCCCTGGATCAGGGGACCCTGGCAATTGTGGTTTGCACAGGCTCCCGGGGTGGTGGTGTGGATAGTGACCTGTACTTGCACACAGGATTCTTGGTGGCAGCAGCAGCAGCGTTAGCATTTCATGCCTGTCTCTGGTGTCTGCGCTGATATCTGCAGCTCGTGCCCATCTCTGGAGCTTGTTTAGGTGGTGCTCTGAATCCCCTCTCCTCACGTACCCCGAAACAATGGTCTCTTGCTTCTTAGACAATTCCAGACTTTTTCCCGGACTCCCTCCTGGTTAGCTGTGGCACACTAGCCCCCTTAGGCTGTCTTCATGCAGCTAACCCCAGTCCTCTCCCTGGGATCTGACCTCCAAAGCCCGAGTCTCAGCTCCCAGCTCCCACCAGCTCCAGTAGGTGAGCAGACAAGCCTCTCAGTCTGGTGAGTATGGTCGGCACCGATCCTCTGTGAGGGAATCTCTCCTCTTTGCTCTCTGCACCCTTTTTGCTGTGCTCTCCTCTGTGGCTACAAAGCTTCCCCCTCCCCCCCCATCTTTGCTAGTGAAGGAGCTTCCTAGTGTGTGGAAACTTTTCCTCCTTCACAGCTCCCTCCCAGAGGTACAGGTCCCATCCTTATTCTTTTATCTCTGTTTTTTCTTTTCTCTTTTGCCGTACCCAGGTATGTGGGGATTTCCTTGCCTTTTGGGAAGTCTGAGGTCTTCTGCCAGCATTCAATAGGTGTTCTCTAGGAGTTGTTCCACATGTAGATGTATTTCTGATGTATTTGTGGGGAGGAAGGTGATCTCCACATCTTACTCCTCCACCATCTTGAAGGCCCCCCGTAAAACATGTTTCTTGAACACACTGTCCTGAAACATTTTCTTCCATTTTTCCCAGTATTCCAGAGGTGTCTCTTCTCTGAACTCTAATAACAAGTAAAGGTTGCACCACAAGATTTCACAGTTGATAACTTATGTGTATGTGCATATGTTATGTACCATGTATGTATGTGTGTGTGTGTGTGTGTGTGTGTGGTCTTTTGGAGCTATGTTGGGAGTAAGCATAGGTGAATATGAAAAAGACTAATGTGAGAATCTTGTTAAGAATCACTTTAACCTATAGACCCAGGGGCATTATCAAACACTCCTGGGATGAGGGCATCAAGAATTTATACTGGAGGAGTGACTAATTCGAAAAGAGTAATGAGAGAAACTGCCCTTTGATCTTAGTGAACACTTGCTTAGCATTGAGAAGGTAAATCCTAATGAGATTCGAAGCTCAGGACAAATAGAGGTCTTACCTTATCTAGTGGTAGCAACATTGATGAAATGCTAATTGGCTTGTTGGTTTTCTTACTTAGAAACACTTAAGAAAATGAATTATGATATTTCAGAATTCCAGAGGAAAATATTTCTTAACAGGCAGTCTATGGTTCTTTAATCATCCCAGGAGAGGGATAAAAGTGGAGGAGAAGGAGTACAATAGAATGGCAAAAGAGAGAGAAGTGTTTTCCACTTCTTTTTCAAGGCCAGAGGGCCAGGGCTGGAGAGAGGCATGATTCTGAGAGGTGCAGGCTGCAATCCACCCCAGTCCACAAAGAACCAAGCCTGGTCTTAGAGTGAACTGAATATAGTAAAAGTATGGGTAAAATAGCTATTTTCCTAAAATCTCTGTGGTGCCCTGGGAGCCCAAGGTATCAGGAGCACTGGTGCCTGGACCTTCACCAGTAACACAAGGTGTTTCACATGATGGTAACAGGGACAGAGGTGGTTTAACAGAGGGATTTCAGTGACCACAAAGCCAGTCGCTGTCAGCTTTATGTGCGTGGCAAAGTAGTGGGTCCTGGCAATGTAAGTGTCACATTTGGCATCAGCATTTGCAACTACAGAAGGCATTGCCTCTGAGCCCAAACATGAGAGGAGGAAAATCATGGAAGATCAAAGTAGCCAAGATAACTATTTCACAGAGAAAATGTGAGGCATACTACAGGGTCATGATTTCCACAAATAGGGTCTGTAGGTCTGTAACTACCCTTAGTCTGTCTGAGTAAGAGACTACGGTCTGATAACACTGGACATGGGAGAGACTTAAAACCATCCAGTTGAATCCTCTCCTTTGAGAGAAGAGGAAGCTGAGAACAATGAAAATTTAAGGGATATACTCAAGTTCAGAGGGAGAATCTAGATTCTGAATTTAGATCTTCTGGTTCTTAGAATGGAAGCTTCTTGTGACAATAGCTTCATTTTCAGATTTTAATTGATTATTTTTTGCTTAAAGGAGTACTGAAGAAATGCTGTTTAAAAAAGAAAAAATATCTCCATATTTGTTGTGATGGACCAGCCCTGCTTCCAGTCCCACTCAGTCATTGCCCTCCCTTAACCCAGGATTTGAGCTATGCTTTTGGAATTTGACTTAGATTGGTTCTTTCCAAGGTGACTTCTCAGCCCAGCTCCTATGACCAATCCTCCCACCATGAGCAGGCATGCCTAGGTCTCTGTTGAACACAATAGGCTAAAACAGAAACTTCTACGCTTATCTGAGCTGCAGTAGTGGTGGCCAGAAAGCCTGGGTATTGAAGAAGGATGGCATTGGAAGAGGAGGTCTACATTTTCATGGGATTCTGGTAGGAGGAACTTGAGAGCAATTACACCTGGAATGGGAGGACAGAGAACCTCAGCCCATCTCTTCTGCAAGGAGGATGGATAGTGGCAGCTTTCTCCTTCCTTCTCTTGCTTTTTCTACTGACCATTGTCTAGGCTCTTCCATTAACTTTCCCTTCTAGTATCTAGTATCCTAGTATTCTAAGAAGTATCCTTACTTAGTTCTAAATCAGCAACAATCATTTTCAATGAAACATATCCTCTTTATCCATTAAGAATTACCATAAAACTTGGGGTTCTCACTTGTAAGAATCTTAAAATTGTGCTAAAATTGTAAAACAAAACCCCATACTTTTGAAAAGATCAAGCTGCAAGGACAGAATATATATCTGCAATCAAAATATCCTTGGTGAAAACTAATAACTGGTAGGTACTATTTTTAAAATACATTTCTAAAATATTGTGCTATGATTATACACACCCTCACTTAATTTTCACACCTTCAGTATGTGATTTGTAATTTTTTAACAGATGTGGAAATTGAGGTTCAGAGAAATTGAAGTACTTACCCAAGGTCACACGTAATGAACAAGTTCTAGAGCTGAAATTCAAACTTCAATATTTATGGAGATCTTCCACCACCCTCAAGTTGAGTCCATTAAGCTAAAGACCACAAATATGACTGGAATAATGAGGACATATGTTCTCATATAAGAGAAGAATTTTGCACTAAGCTTTGATAGTTATGAAGGTGAATATAACTAACATTTACCAAGTGCCTATTATGTGTCTATTGGTTGCTGCACATATGTCATCTCATTTAGGTCCCCAATCTTGTGGAATTTAATATTGCAGTTCTCATTTTAGTATTAAACTGAAGGTTAAAAAGGAAAATTAAACAAGGATAGTGTCACAGCTACTAGGGACCAGAGCATGGATTCCAACCCAGTCTGTTCCCAAAGGGTGTGGCTTTCACAGAAGTGGCAGAAAGGGAATCTTGGAATTTCAGGTATACTAGAAAAAGAGTAGAGCAATAAGTCATAAGCAAAAGACAAAAAGAAAAATTGATTAGCAGAAACACTGAGTTCAAAAGGGAGAAATAAGAAGTTGAAGCATTGGGAGAGGAATTTACTGATGGGTCTTAAGGTCAAAATTGAGATTTGGGTTTGATACTCCTGACTTTGGGGATCTACCTCATGGTCTTGCACATGGTTATGACATGGGAAGATAAAGTGCTAAAAGATAGTTTTACTCTCTGTGTATAAGACATAAAGAAGGAGAGTGACTGGAAAGTGGCTGACTGCCTGGAAGGTCTTCTTTATTACCTTCTAATTAATGATGATGGTGATGGTTGCTTTTTTTTTCTTTTGGTAACTGGTTATGTGCCCAGCTCTGATAAGGGTACTTCATATATATTTACCTCTTGAGTATTCCCAATTACTTTATGAAGTATTATTATCATTATATCCATTTTACAGACAAGAAGATTGAGGTTCAGAGAGGTTAAGTAACTCTCTGAAGGACAAACAACAAGTGGCAGGGAAAGCGTTCAGTCAAGGCATATGTGACTTTTCAGCCCTTGAGCTTTTGCTTATACCTTGCTGCTTCTCACCATTCTCCTTATCACTTGATAGCAAGGACATAGCCATCTAGAGTATTCTTATTGGCACAGCTTCCTACATAAAGCCAGTTAATGGCACTTGGAAAGAAGAACTAGCAGTGACTGCTAACATTTCTCTTGTCTCAGGTTCTCTGCCCGGGCTAAAAAGTTCTTGGCATGAGATGTTTCTGGCTTAGCTTGGGACTTAAACAGGTTGTTCTGTATACAATGGATGGAGAATTTTTTTTTTTTTTGGACACAGCAGTAGCTTTGTAAAACTTCAGAAAAGGTGCTAATTGTGCACAATTAACCTGCAGAGGTTTTCCGTTCCTAAATATTCTCTTTCCTCTCAAAGAAATTGACTAGCTCCTAAGAGCCAAATGTCATTGTGTAAAGGCAGAGACTTTAAAATAGATCAAAGAGCATATCTCAAGCTTTTCCACTTTCCTAACTGCAGAGGAAATAAATGGAAACTCCAGGGGGTTGGAAAAGAGTAGGTCAAGAGCAAGACATTTCTTTGAAGTTCCATGTTTCATCTTAAAAAATTGTAAAGTTTCCATTCCCACAAAATAACATCTGTGTTTTAAAATGAAAATGTTTTTAAAACTAGAAAGAGGCATCATGATGATCTGTAGTTTCATGTACTCCTCAGCACACCATCTTTTAATTCTGAAGTCTACAAAATCTATGTGAGACAACAGATGTAACAATTTTTTTAATATAAATTTATTTTATTTATTTATTTTTGGCTGCATTGGGTCTTCTTTGTCGGCTTTCTCTAGTTGCAGACAGCGAGGGCTACTCTTCCTTGTGGTGAGCGTGCTTCCCATTGTGGTGCTTTCTCTTGCTGTGGAGCACAGGCTCGAGGTGTGCAGGTTTCAGTAGTTGCGGCACGTGGTCTCAGCAGTTGTGGCGCATGGCTTTAGTTGCTCCACAGCATGTGGGATCTTCCAGGACCAAGGATCGAACCTGTGTGCCCTGCATTGGCAGGCGGCTTCTTAACCACTGTGTCACCAGGGAAGTCCACAATTTTTAACTAGATCTCTGTGTGGCCATGGGAGCAGAAACTTCCAATCCCATGCTTTCTGTTGGCAAAGGGTATCAGAAAGTCATAAACCACAGTAATGTCATTCAAGGACAATTGCACAATGCACAGACCTATTTTGCAACCAAATAGACTTCCAGAGCCCTCAGAACACCTGAAGGTTAGAATAGTGGAGTGGTTAAGAACAGCTTTTGAATTTAAAGAGCTACCCAAACTATGATGATAATAGCTGTAGTGCCTTGAGTTAGTTATTAACCACTTTAAATCTTAGACTCAGAAAGGTTAAATATATAAATATATATTATAGTATTTAGAGCAATGCCTGGAATTTTATAAATGCTCAGTAAACTAGCTTTATTTATCATTAATGATTTTCAGGTGAATAGATTTATTTTTGAATGTAGAAGTTAAAAACATATATAGTTAAAATTATTGAAAATTATTGTTGTCTCTTAAAAAGAAAATAACCCCTAAAAGCAGAAAATATTCAAATATCATCTATTAGGTCTAGAAACCTGAAACAAAATTCTATTTTAAATTTTCAAAAATATAATGCTACATGATTCCCGTCCTTTAGGGTATTAAAAGAAATATTATAGGGAATTCCCTGGTGGTCCAGTGGTTAGGACTCTGTGCTTCCACTGTAGGGGTCACGGGTTCCATCCCTGGTCTGGGGACTAAGATGCCCTAAGCCACACAGCCAAAAAAAAAACCCAAAAAACAAACAAACACAAACCATTATAATGCAGAAAAATCACTACAAGTACAGAAAAGTAATTTAAAAAACCCAATCAATTAACTAAAGAATTTTCTCAACTCCTAGAAATCTATCAAGTTATTCTCATACACAAGCCTGAATATCCAATGGTTGAAAACAGCATAAAATTCAAGAAAAACATGAATACAGGTATACTTAAGGATGGAAAATAGTAGAGACAGAATTTGAAAACTGAATAATCAAAGAATGCCAATCAAAAGTATATTTATGACAGTAATTGAAAAAAATGAAAAACAATGAAGTCCTTTAACTTAGTGTCCCATTCTATGGCTACTAATTTTTTCAACTCACAAAAATTCTTTGAACTAGGTGTTGTGTTACATTTTGGAACAGAATGTGTCAGCCTCAGTTCTCAAGGAGCTGATAATGAAAGGCTGTGACAGTATTTCTCCTTCCTCTATGTTGGGGATACAGTAGTCTGATCTAACATTTCTTTCATTAGGTCTTTGACTCTTGTAAATAGACAACGATGATGTTGAGAAGACACTTACTTTCTGCTATGGTCTGAATGTTTGTGTCTCCCCCAAATTCATATGTTGAAATCCTAATGCCCAGTGTGATGATATAGGAGTTGGGGCCTTTGAGTAGTGATTAATGTCTTTATAAAAGAGGCTCCCCCCTTTCCACCTGTGATGACACAGCCTTCGAAATGAAACCATGACTTGATCTTGGATTTCTCAGTTTCCAGAGCTGTGCAAAATAAATTTCTCTTGTTTATAAGCTACCCTGTGTGTGGTATTTTGTTTTAACTGCCTGAACAGACTAAGACACTTTCTGAGAAATTTATTTTGCAGACCCTCAGGAATAGAGAAATTCAGGGGCAATTCAGAAACAAAGAATAATGTGTTGATTAGAGGGACTCAGGCATGCTACAGACATATTTCTTGATTGGATTAACAAAACTTGTTGAGAAAAAGATATTAGCACTCACTAGACTCTTTCACCATGATATGGTTAGAAAATCTGCAAGGATTGTTTGGTGAATTAAAAAACAATGTTTCTGGAAAGAAATACAGATTCTGTGTCTGCAGCACTGGATATGGGAATAATAGAATTAAATTTGTATTTTTAGTTGTATTTGGGTATTAAATCGTTTGAAATTATCAGTATTTGACCATCTTTGACCTAATAAATGTCAATTTCATATGTTCAACTTAATACTTCTCATGAAGACATGAATCACAAGAGTTTTTTTGTATCCAGAAGAACACTAGAAGTAAAATATCCTTACCAAATGAGTGCTTGGTTACTAAATACAAGCATTAAGTTCAAACGGATTGCTTGTATGGGCTGTGGTGGACTAGAAAAGCTTACTGAGGGAAGAATTCATTTTAGATTAAGTGGAAAGAGGACAATCAATTCAGACAGGGGAAAGACCATGCCATAATCTGTTGCAGGAGTTAAGGATAAGTCCATTTTCTTGTAACTATGGAATATTTAGGGGAGTCAATGATGGTAGATGGGGAAATCAGAGCCTTATAATGGAGAGACTAGGATGCTGAGTTAAGGAATTTGAACTTTTCTATTAGCAGTGAGGAGCCATGAAAATTTTCTAAGGAAGGGAGTTATATAATCAGAGTGGTATTTTAGGAAAATTCCGTTAGATCTAATATCAGCATATACCGAAGGGAATAGAGCCTGCAGCTCGAAAAACCAGGCAGGGCAGGATTGCAAGATAAGAGGACTAAAATTGAAGGAGAAGACATCAAAAGAGGTGCTAATTGTTAAGGTCTGAGTGGACAGTGGCAGAAATCGAGAAGCAGTAGACCATCTTTAGGAAGGACAATAAAGAATTTATTTTAAATTTTATTAGATTTAAGTTATAGCTGCATTTTTAAAGTAGGTATTAATAAATTAATAAAAATAAGAGCATTGGTAATATCTTTTGAGCACTTAAAATGTGCCAGGTATGGAGCTCAGTGATTTTTGAATTATCATTTATCCTTAAAATTAGAATAAGAACTAGACATTTTTATCAGCCCCATTCTACATATGATGGCATAACGGGTAATCAGACTCATTAGGCATCTACAGTTGTAGGATGGACTTTTAGGAAGCAGGTCAGGGATGCAGCTGTGGAAAACTATATAGGAAAGCGATGAGGATAAGGGGACTAGTGAACATTGGAAAGATGGCTTAGAAGGACAACTCCATGTGTGTGTGCATTTGAGACGGTGTCGATTTCAGGACCCAAAGACCCGATCTTAAGGAAATTGTAATCAGTATCTCCAGTGCTCAGGACAAGAAGAGTAATCACCCCATCATTCATTCATCTCCTCGCTTATTCAATCATGTTTGTGGAGAACTGCAGGGTGTGCAAGTAATGATACCAGGCAATAAAGAGGTGAACTTGATTCAGCCACAGCTGCTAATTTTTCACTTTTTAGTTAAAAAATGGTATCATGGTTTGTGTGATTTGGGTCTTAGCAGAATGACGACAGAGATAAGGAGGGATATACAAAGAAAGAAAAAAACAGATATCAGATTTAGGCTGAGACCTAAGAAGTAAAATTGTGGTGTGTAGCCAGGGTTGCATACTGAAACCTATGCTCCAAATTCTATGTGGGTGAGGATAAAAACTGGTGAAGCAGGTGAGGTAAACAGAGAAGGGTGCAGGAAAGAGATGCTCACACAATCTAATTTATTTTTCTGGAATGGCGTCTCTTGTCCAGAGCTATTTTTCAATGGTCTCGGCACTCCCATCTTAAAGGCAAAAACCTAAGTCCGAGTGATTATTAAATATTTCTTTGGTGCCCAGGCCCACTAGTCCCTGTGAGGAAGCAAAGATGTGCCAGTCATGTCCTTGCTTCTCTATGTTTACAATAAAACTGAGGAGGTGTTTACTTGTACAGAACCAATACTCAACAAAACAGCATAGAATGAAACCAAGTTCTAAGTAGAGTGATAAAACCTCTAGAGATGTAGAAGTTCACAAAAAGAGAGAGCTAGAGTAAGATGCCTTCAGAATTAAAAAAATCAGCTTAAGCCTGAGAATGGGATGAGTAGAATTAAACTTTTGATAAGGTGAGCTACACTTAAAAGAATTCACCCTGAGATACTGTCTAGAAATATGTGCCTTAGCAAATCACAGTGAATAGTCACAAGGAGCTGAGAGGGAAAAATGTGAGGGAAAAAGTTAACCTAATCAATAATATTGACAAGTATTTTGCATAAGGTGCTTGGTGATACTTTGAAAACATCATCAGTCCAAGAGTTAGAACTTATGCAGACAGAGAAAGACAAATATCATATGATACTGCTTGTGTGTGCAATCTAAAAAATGGTACAAATAAACTTATTTACAAAGCAGAAATAGAGTCACAGATGTAGAAAACAAAGTTATGGTTACTAAGGGGGAAAGGAGGAGAGGGATGAATTGGGAGACTGGCATTGACATATACACACTACTATATATAAAATAGATCACTAATAAGAACCTTCTGTATAGCACAGGGCACTCTACTCAATACTGTGTAATGACCTATATGGGAAAAGAATCTAAAAAGGAGTGGACATCTGTATATGTATAATTGATTCACTTTGCTGTACAGCAGAAACTAGCACAACATTGTAAATCAATTTTATTCCAATAAAAATTAATTTTTAAAAAGAGTTAGAATTTATGTGAAGAAGAACATATTTAGAGAAATGGAGTGGTTTATTAGGAGCCTAGAGAAAGAAAAATAATTTACTATATTGTCTCCATCCCAGCCCAGAGGATAAGCTGCCCTATCTGACTAATGCAGTCCCGTTGGCACCGAACCACACAAAGATGTATGTCCCAGGCTCTTAGTGTTGTTGTCAACCATGAAGGGAACTCACTAACCTGTTCTGATCCTATGCTCATGGACCAACTTTGTCTCTCCAAGCAGATGTCTCCTCTGCTGTAATTGCATGAAGAGTTCAGTATAGATTAGAGCAATAAGGAGGGACCTTGAAGAGAATGTTGGATGTGACCTAACTTTGAAGAGGGTGGGATTTGGATGGGTGCAGAAGAAAAAGACTGACATTTTGGTTGGGAAGAAATGTTGGAAGGACTGAGACGTACCCAGTCAACCTCAGAATTGTCAAATGTTCCTTCTTTCATCATTTGACAATTCTGAGGCTGACTAGGTACATCTCAGTCCTTCCAACATTTCCTTCCCCATGACCCACTCTCCCATACCCTGTTGGAGTCTTTTCTCCTTATCCTAATGATGTGACCATGCTAGTTTCCCTATACCCCTGATGCAAGGAGAAATTATCTTGTAAAACAATGGTCAGATGAGGCTAAGGGAGCTCACCTTCACCCAAGTTTTAGAGACATCATTATCAACTACAACTGGCTTATACCCTTAATGGAGATGAATCAGACCTGGGATGTTAGATGCTGCTTCCTGCCAGAGGCCGACTTCCAACAGCTCTTCCTACAGCATGCAAATTCGATCTAACGGGTGGTAACTCAAAGAAAATAATTAATTTCTATCATTCTTTCACAGTCACACACCAGACATGTATTCAGGGAATTGTCATAAATATTAATATTCAGGAAATTTCCATGAATATTCAGTGAACGGCAAAAAGATCTTCACACAGTCATAGTGGAGTTCTCCGGAAAAGAGTGCTGCTTCTGTTTGCAAGTTCCCTTTCCATAAGTGACAGAGGAGAGGAAGGGGTGAAGGTGGATGAAGAGAGATGAAACAAACTCTGTTGGGCAGCCTCCTGAGTTGATGCTGTACCTCAGCTGGATTTGCATATGTATAATCCAAGCCAGATGGCTGGCTGCCCTCCCTGCAACATCTAATTAGGTGTGGATTTATGCCAATTTCATTCATGAGACTTGATCTCCAATACTTATAGAGTTCATAGAGCAGGCAGCCCTTGAAGACCTTTAGATTTTCCAGTGTAGACCTTAAAGTCAGGGTGAAGGGAAAAAACAACATTATGAATTGTTTGGATGCTGAGATTAAAATAGTTTTATATCCTTGAAGGCCCAAAATAATTTCATTGAGGAGGTGCATGCTGGCATTTGAATTCTAGTTAATTAACATGGAAAGTGGATTAATATATTAAAAATTTAAATTACATTTTTACCTTTAAAATGTTAACATTAGCATTTATGACATTAAGAAGAAAATCATACTATAAACTATCTACCCATACTTTCAAAGTTTATCTTACCCTCTGATTTCTTTCAGTGTTCACTTAGACACACAGATACTTTTTGCATAAATCTTATTATAGCATGTATATGATTTTGTATTCTGTTTCTTATTTGCTTAATATTATTTGAAATATACATTCTTAATGATTCTATATAGTGTTCATACTTTTTGTTGTAATTGCTATATATTATTTTTTTAATTTAATGACAAATTTAAAGAAAAAGTACTGCTGTGGCTAAGAATTTACACTGGCATTTTATTTTGCCCAAAGTAGTTACTTTGGACAAGTTATTGATGTTCTCTGAACTTTAGTTTTGTCATCTGTAAAATGTAGGTAACAGAATCTATCCCAGAGTGTGTATAGACTGAGATAATATATGTAGAAGACTGTACAGTGTTTGGCCAATAGTAGGTGCTCAAGTCATGGAAGTGACTCTGATTATGTTAAAGGTAGATTTCACCACCACAGTCTGCAAAAAGGCAGTAACACAAGGCTTGTATGCATGCAATGCAAGGCACATGAGAGAAGGGGTTATATCTGAGGTCTTTCTTTCCCTAAGTCTCTATTCTTTGACTATTACAAGTGTTAGGATTTAATTGTGTCTCCTCCAAATTCATGTGTTGAAGTCCTAACCCTCTCAGAATGTGACCCCATTTGGAAATAGGGTTGATACAGATATAATTAGTAAAGTTTAGATGAGGTCATTAGTGTGGGCCCTAATCCAATATGACTGGTGTCTTTATAAAAAGAACATCATGTGGGGCTTCCCTGGTGGCGCAGTGGTTGAGAGTCCACCTGCCGATGCAGGAGACGCGGGTTCGTGCCCCGGTCCGGGAAGATCCCACATGCCGCCGAGCAGCTAGGCCCGTGAGCCATGGCCGCTGAGCCTGCGCATCCGGAGCCTGTGCTCTGCAATGGGAGAGGCCACAGCGGTGAGAGGCCCGCGTACAGCAAAAAACAAACAAACAAACAAAAAACATCATGTGAAGGGAAAGCGACACCCACAGAGGGAAGATAGTGTAAAGAGACACAGGGAGAAGACAGCCATTTACAACTGAGGAGAGAGGCGGGGAGCAGGTTCTTCCCTCACAGCCCTCAGAAGGAAATAACCCTGATGATACATTGATTATGGACTTCTGGCATCAAGAACTATGAGACAATAAAATTCTGTTGTTTAAGTAATCCATTTGTGGTACTTTGTTACCACAGCCCTTGCAAAGTAGTATAGTAAGGCTCTCTGTGGTGCCATTTTGAAGGACTAATTCACCACTGCTTTGTTTCAAGAAGAGGGAATCTATTCACTCATATAGAGAAAGAATTAAATCCCAGTTCACAGAGTGAGACCAGCCCAATAACATGGTATTTAGGGGAGTTGAACTAAACCTCAGATATTACAACATTCACAAATGGATGTTGCCTGATGACCATATGAATCACTGTAGCCATTGCTATTACCTCTTGCCTCTTTCCTGTAGTATATTTTCTATACACTTGTCAGAGTCATATTATGGATATAAAAATCTGACCATCCTTCACTTTTGTTAGAAAATCTCCAAGTGGCTTCATATCACATTTTGAACAAATTCCAAGTTTATCAGAGTCTACATAGCCCTACAGCATTTGGCCTCTGACGACTTCTCCAATTTCACCCCACCTCTCTCTTCCTAGCTCACTCCACCCCAGGTACATTGGGCTATTTGCTGCTTCCCTAAACTGCCAAGTTTTTCCTACCTCAGAATCTTTGCACTTTCTGGTCTCTATGGCAGGACCATTCTTAATCCAGTTGGATAGATAGATGATAGGTAGATAGATAGAGATTGAGATGGAGATACAAATCTAGGATGTTGGTACAAATCAGATTTGTGTATCCATCTCTATCTAACCTAAGAGTAGAGGTTAAAGCTTTAATCTCTCATTTTATTTAGTCTTCCACTCAAAGACTGCTTCCTCAGAGAGACCTTCCCTGGCCATCCTATATGAAATAGCTCAGCACTGTCTACACAATCCCTTTGCCATAGTCTATGCCCTCCCTCTGATATATTTTTCTCCTTGACAGCTATTACTATTTGGCATTATGTTATATGTGTATTTGTTATTTGGACAGTGCATCCTCCCCTGAGATTTAACTCTTTGTCCCATTTATCACAATATCCTCCATACCTCAAACAGTGCCTGGAACATAGCAGGTACTCAAATGCTATTTGTTGAGTGAATGAATAAATGAATGAGTTAATGATTTCAGACTCAACCTAACTCATTTACACTGGGAATGACCTACTCTGAGACATGATTCATAAAATCATAGAACTAGAGGAGAGATGAAAAATCAGCATCCATCTCTCTGCATTAAGATGGATGGAATTGTCTGAAATGATATAAGTAACTCATTCACTGTTTTTTATTTTTTTATTTTTTAACATCTTTATTGGAGTATAATTGCTTTAAAATGCTGTGTTAGTTTCTGCTTTATAACAAAGTGAATCAGTTATACATATACATAGTCCCCATATCTCTTCCCTCTTGCATCTCCCTCCCTCCCACCCTCCCTATCCCACCCCTCTAGGTAGTCACAAAGCACCGAGCTGATCTCCCTGTGCTATGCAGCTGCTTCACACTAGTTATCTATTTTATGTTTGGTAGCGTATATATGTCCATGTCACTCTCTCACTTTGGCCCAGCTTACCCTTCCCCCTCCCCATATCCTCAAGTCCATTCTCTAGTAGGTCTGTGTCTTTATTCCTATCTTGCCCCTAGGTTCTTCATGACATTTTTTGTTTGTTTGTTTTGATTCCATATATATGTGTTAGCATAAGGAATTTGTTTTTCTCTTTCTGACTTACTTCACTCTATATGACAGACTCTAGGTCCATCCACCTCACTACAAATAACTCAATTTCGTTTCTTTTTATGGCTGAGTAATATTCCATTGTATATATGTGTCACATATTCTTAATCCATTCATCTGTTGATGGACACTTAAGGTTGCTTCCATGTCCTGGTTATTGTAAATAGAGCTGCAATGAACATTTTGGTACATGACCCTTTATGAATTTTGGTTTTCTCAGGGTATATGCCCAGTAGTGGGATTGCTGGGTCATATGGTAGTTCTATTTTTAGTTTTTTAAGGAACCTCCATACTGTTCTCCATAGTGGCTGTATCAATTTACATTCCCACCAACAGTGAAAGAGGGTTTCCTTTTCTCCACACCCTCTCCAGCATTTACTATTTGTAGATTTTTTGATGATGGCCATTCTGACTGGTGTGAGGTGATATCTCATTGTAGGTTTGACTTGCATTTCTCTAATGATTAGTGATGTTGAGCATCCTTTCACCTGTTTGTTGGCAATCTGTATATCTTCTTTGGAGAAATGTCTATTTAGATCTTCTGCCCATTTTTGGATTGGGTTGTTTGTTTTTTTGTTATTGAGCTGCATGAGCTGCTTGTAAATTTGAAGATTAATCCTTTGTCAGTTGCTTCATTTGCAAATATCTTCTCCCATTCTGAGGGTTGTCTTTTGGTCTTGTTTATAGTTTCATTTGTTGTGCAAAAGCTTTTAAGTTTCATTAGGTCCCATTTGTTTATTTTTGTTTTTATTTCCGTTTCTCTAGGAGGTGGGTCAAAAAGGCTCTTGTTATGTCACAGAGTGTTCTGCCTATGTTTTCCTCTAAGAATTTGATAGTTTCTGGCCTTACATTTAGGTCTTTAATGCAGTTTGAGTTTATTTTTGTGTATGGTATTAGGGAGTGTTCTAATTTCATTCTTTTACATGTAGCTGTCCAGTTTTCCCAGAACAATTTATTGAAGAGGCTGTCTTTTCTCCACTGTATATTCTTACCTCCTTTATCAAAGATAAGATGACCATATGTGCATGGGTTTATCTCTGGGCTTTCTATCCTGTTCCATTGATCTATATTTCTGTTTTTGTGCCAGTACCATACTGTCTTGATTACTGTAGCTTTATAATATAGTCTGAAGTCAGGGAGCCTGATTCCTCCAGCTCCGTTTTTTTTTTGTTGTTGTTGTTTTTTTTTTTTTTTTTTTTGCGGTATGCGGGCCTCTCACTGTTGTGGCCTCTCCTGTTGCAGAACACAGGCTCTGGACGTGCAGGCTCAGCAGCCATGGCTCATGGGCCCAGCCGCTCTGTGGCATGTGGGATCTTCCCAGACTGGGGCATGAACCTGTGTCCCCTGCATTGGCAGGCAGACTCTCGACTGCGCCACCAGGGAAGCCCTACTCCAGATCCGTTTTTCTTCCTGAAGATTGTTTTGGCTATTTGTTTTTCTCCTTCATCACTTTAAATATGTCCTGCCTCCCCCTTCTGGCTTGCAGAGTTTCTGCTGATAGATCAGCTGTTAACCTTATGGGGATTCCCTTGTATGTTATTTGTTGCTTTTCCCTTGCTGGTTTTAATATTTTTTCTTTGTATTTAATTTTTGATAGTTTGATTAATATGTGTCTTGGGGTGTTTCTGCTCAGATTTATCCTGTATGGAACTCTCTGTGCTTCCTGGACTTGCTTAACTATTTCCTTTCCCATATTAGGGAAGTTTTCAACTATAATCTCTTCATATATTTTCTCAGTCCTTTTCTTTTTCTCTTCTTCTTCTGGGACCACTATAATTCGAATGTTGGTGTGTTTAATGTTGTCCCAGAAGTCTTTGAGACTGTCCTCAATTCTTTTCATTCTTTCTTTATTCTGCTCTGCAGTAGTTATTTCCACTATTTCATCTTCCAGGTCACTTATCCATTCTTCTGCCTCAGTTATTCTGCTATTGATCCCTTCTAGAGAATTTTTAATTTCATTTATTGTGTTGTTCATCACTGTTTGTTTGCTCTTTAGTTCTTCTAGGTCCTTGTTAAACATTTCTTGTATTTTCTCCATTCTATTTCCAAGATTTTGGATCATCTTTACTATCATTATTCTGAATTCTGTTTTAGGTAGACTGCCTATTTCCTCTTCATTTGTTAGGTCTGGTGGGGTTTTGCCTTGCTCCTTCATCTGCTGTGTGTTTCTCTGTCTTCTCATTTTGCTTAACTTACTGTGTTTGGGGTCTCCTTTTTGCAGGCTGCATGTTCATAGTTCCCATTGTTTTTGGTGTCTGTCCCCAGTGGCTAAGGTTGGTTCAGGGGGTTGTGTAGGCTTCCTGGTGGAGGGGACTAGTGCCTGTGTTCTGGTGGATGAGGCTGGATCTTGTCTTTCTGGTGGGCAGGTCCACGTCTTGTGGTGTGTTTTGTGGTGTCTGTGGCCTTATTGTGATTTTAGGCAGCCTGTCTGCTAATGGATGGGGTTGTATTCCTGTCTTGCTAGTTGTTTGGCATAGGGTGTCCAGCACTGTAGCTTGCTGGTCGTTGAGTGGAGCTGGGTCTTGGCATTGAGATGGAGATCTCTGGGAGATTTTCTCCATTTGATATTATGTGTAGCTGGGAGGTCTCTTGTGGACCAGTGTCCTGAACTTGGCTCTCCCACCTCAGTGGCACAGCCCTGATTCCTGGCTGGAGCACCAAGAGCCTGTCATCCACACAGCTCAGAATAAAAGGGAGAAAAAGAAAGAAAGAAAGAAAGAAGATAAAATAAAATAAATTAAATTAAAATAAAATAAAAAATTTATTGAAATAAAAAATAATTATTAAAGTTTTTAAAAGTAATAAAGAAAAGAGAGAAAGAAGAGAGCAACCAAACCAAAAAACAAATCCACCAATGATAACAAGCCCCAAAAAGTATACTAAAAAAAAAAAAAAAAAAGACAGACTGAACTCTAGGACAAATGCAAAAAGCAAAAAGCAAAGCTATACAGACAAAATCACACACAGAAGCATACACATACACACTCACAAAAAAAGAAAAAGGAAAAAAAATATATCTTTGCTCCCAAAGTCCACCTCCTCAATTTGGGATGATTCGTTGTCTATTCATGTATTCCACAGATGCAGGGTACATCAAGTTGATTGTGGAGATTTAATCCACTGCTCCTGAGGCTGCTGGGAGAGATTTCCCTTTCTCTTCTTTGTTCGCACAGCTCCTGGGGCTCAGCTTTGGATTTGGCCGCGCCTCTGCGTGTAGGTCGCCTGAGGGCGTCTGTTCTTCGCTCAGACAGGATGGGGTTAAAGGAGCCGCTGATTCGGGGGCTCTGGCTCACTCAGGCCGTGGGGATGGAGGGGTACGGAGTGCGGGGCGAGCCTGTGGCGGCAGAGGCCAGCGTGACGTTGCACCAGCCTGAGGCGCACCGTGTGTTCTCCCGGGGAAGTTGTCTCTGGATCACGGGACCATGGCAGTGGCGGGCTGCACAGGCTCCCGGGAGGGGAGGTGTGGAGAGTGACCTGTGCTCCCACACAGGCTTCTTGGTGGCAGCAGCAGCAGCCTTAGCGTCTCATGCCCGTCTCTGGGGTCCGTGCTGTTAGCCGTGGCTCGCGCCCTTCTCTGGAGCTCCTTTAAGCAGCACTCTTAATCCCCTCTCCTCGCGCACCAGGAAACAAAGAGGTAAGAAAAAGTCTCTTGTCTCTTCGGCAGCTCCAGACTTTTCCCCAGACTCCCTCCTGGCTAGCTGTGGCGCACTAGCCCCTTCAGGCTGTGTTCTCGCTGCCAACCCCAGTCCTCTCCCTGGGATCCGACAGAAGCCTGAGCCTCAGCTCCCAGCCCCGCCCAGCCCGGCGGGTGAGCAGACAAGCCTCTCGGGCTGGTCGGCACCAATCCTCTGTGCGGGAATCTCTCCGCTTTGCCCTCCACACCCCTGTCGCTGCACTCTCCTCTGCGGCTCCAAAGCTTCCCCCCTGCCAGCCGCAGTCTCTGCCCTCAAAGGGGCTTCTAGTGTGTGGAAACCTTTCCTCCTTCACAGCTCCCTCCCACTGGTACAGGTCCCGTCCCTATTCTTTCATCTCTGTTTTTTCTTTTGCCCTACCCAAGTATGTGGGGAGTTTCTTATCTTTTGGGAGGTCTGAGGTCTTCTGCCAGCATTCAGTGGGTGTTCTGTAGGAAGTGTTCCACATGTAGATGTATTTCTGATGTATTTGTGGGGAGGAAGGTGACCTCTGCGTCTTACTCTTCCGCCATCTTGAAGCTCCTCCAGTCACTATCAGCCCATCACTTACTATCTCAGAGCATCCAAAATATTATGAAGGAGGATTAAAAAAACAAATGGCAGCTATTAGTAATATTGATGACATTATAATCTAAATATACACATATATAAAATGACTTCTAAAAAATGTTCAAGTGAGCACAGTTATTTAGAGCAGGAATAAGGTAAGAGGCTATAAGTCTCTCCTACAGCAAAAGGTGCTAAGAGCACAAACTGTCTGGGTTCAAATTCCTGCTCTGACACCTACTGGCTGAGTACTTGGGAAAGTTACCTAACATTTCTCAATCTCCTCATCTGTAAAATGGAGACAATAAATTATAAGGTTGCTATGAAGACTAAATATGTTACTATTCATAAAGCAGTTAGAATAGAGCCTGCTCAATGTAAGCATAATTTAAATTTGTTAAAGTTTAAAAATAGTATTTATCTATATTTTAAAATTGTAAATACTATTTTCTGCTCGTAAACATTTTTAATGTAGATTTTTGTTGAAGTAAGATATACACCAGAAAAGTGCACGGATTACAAATGTTTAGCTCCGTGAATTTTTATAAATTCCTATGTAATAGTCTCTTAGATCAGGAAGTAGAACATTACTAGCATCCCCATACCCATCCCTAAAGTTATAATGGCTTCCATCACTTTTGATTAGTTTTTGCCTATTTTTGAACTTTATGTAAATGGAATCATATAATGTATACTATTTTATGTCTGGCTTCTTTAATCAACATTATGTTGTGAGATTCATTCTTGTGGTTGCATATAATAATAACTTGTCTATTCTTATTGCTATATGACATTCTGTTGTAGGAATACACCATGGAATATACTGACCTCTAGTTGATGGCTATTTGGGTTAGTTCTACTTTTTGGTCATTATTAGTAAATTGGCTTTTAACATTTCTCTATATATCTCTTGGTGAACACTTTATGTATCCATTTCTATTGAGTATTTATCTAGAAGTAGAACATTGGATCAGAGTAGAATGCATATATACAGCTCTATTAGATATAGTTTTCCAAAGTGGCATTACTAACATTGTTTGATAATATCTATATCTATAACTAGAAGAGTTCTGGTTAAGTTAGAACTTAAGTTCTTAAGTAAGCTTAAGTATTTTCCTCTCTTTAAGAGAAGAATTCAGCAGCAAGGGGAAGCTCTGAAGTGACAACCAATTAACTTCTGCAGACCTGCACCAATTAGAGATGTTCTCCCTGGTTTCTGGCCCTGCTCTAACCCCTTTCCCCAATCCTTCCCATGAGTACCCAGTGGAGGTCCATGAAAAAGAACCTGTGAGTGAGTGTGGAACCCTACTGAGTCTGAGGCCATCAGCTATTTCAGACCAACGTGCTGGTCCACACTGGCCTCCAACAGTTCAGCCACCCATTCCCCTCATGCTTTGCCACAGGTGACCCAGCCGGTATCTCATTTATCTTTGAAGGGGTCTATCCCTCCTTGAAATTCAGGCCACTTGCTTGCTCTGAGACCTTAGTGCCATAATGGGCTTGGAAAAGAAATTTTGCAATTTCTTCAGTTTTTTCTTGCTGTTAGTGTGGAAGCAACATTATGTTTTTACACCCTAGGGGTAAGTAGAAATGTCAAGTTTCAATCTTTTTAATGTGTGGTCAGCCTCAGTTCACCCCCACTCCTAGAATGTAGCACTCCAGGGATCCCACATGAGAGCGTGTGCTATTTATTCCCATTCAGGAACGTGTCTTGAGCTCTCATTTTTGTCTTCAAAGTACTATGAGACTCCCTCCCCACCCCAAACTCTCCCATGCTTTTTAGTCACTTTCTATTGACTTGGTCTCTTTGTTTATATAGTTTAAGAATCACACAATTCCTTGGGGAGAAAACTAGTGGTAAGTGTTGGACTCACTTTTCTGCACTTCCCTTCTCTCAGACGTTTTGGCCCTCAAGTCCTGGTTGCTTTTGACAGCCAAGGGCTCCCATTTTCATCTTTTCAACCTCCTACAATTTCTGAAAGCTCTGCTACTTCTCTGCTTCTTAGCAGCTGCCCTCTGCTAGCTCCTCAGCTTTCCATCCAGAGCCAAAAGTTGACAGATATTCCAAGGAGAAAAGTGGCAGGAAGAAAGTTCAGCTGACTTCAGTGAGCTTTCCTTCTTCTCTGGGATATTGGCCTTAGTAGTGTAGCTCTCTAATGCTTTAAGAGAGATTTATTTTTCTATTTTTAAAAAGTTTTTCCGGCTTTTCTAATTGTTCTCTCTGAGAGCATTCAGTTGTTGTATTATACTCCATCATAGCCAGGAGAGGAAGTTTTGATTACATTCTTAAATGTGAAAGACAAAAGGAATATGGCCTCAAAAAAAAAAGTTTTTAAAACTCTCTGGAGGTCACTAGGTTTCAAAATCTACTGGAAAATGGTAACAATAATTATTTTAAAAATATTATGTACATTAAATAAATGTCATGTAATTTAGTTTCTTTTTGCTACATTAGTTGGCTTTAATAAGGAACTAAATAAGGAAGAAAAAGAGGATCAGACTCCTTTGCTCTTTAAAAAGATGCAATAATCTTTAGCAGAACCTCCTATTCAGTGAGTGAGCTAAGAAAGAGGGGGAGAAGGGCTGTTTGACTCAGTTATCAAGTTCACAAAGCATATGATCAAATGCAGTTCTACATGCAGATATTATATGTTTTGTGTTAATGTATTTGGAATCTTAAATATAAAAGTGTCATAATATTTATAACCTTATTTTGATATATTTAATTTTTAGTATAATGGGAGCCTCAAAAATTGACAATGGCTTGGGTGAGTCCCTCCCGAATGTTGAACAACCTTGTTTCTTAGAGCTGAGAAGTTTATCTCAGACCTAGTCAAATCTCTCCTATTAGCAATATACATTTCTTCCCTTTAAAAGAAAGCTCTTCTAGGATATACTTACTGTGATGCAGGCAAACATTTTCTCCACACTTCCACATGTCTGCTTCCAACTCATAGAAAATCTGTAGTCTGTTTCAAAGTTGATGTTGAACTTGGTCTTACACTTATAGAAGAGAGTAAACCAAGTGATAGGAAATACTAGGTTAAATAATGTGCAGATTATTCCTTTTACTAAATGGAGATATTGAGGCAGAAGAAAGTAAGATTATATATCTTGAATCAAATAACAGATTTGTATCTTAACAGCAATATAAATCAATTGCCAGTGTATATGATTATTCAGCTAAATATATTTTAAGGAAAGTGTCCTTTTTAACTCTAACATCTCTGGATTAGCAAGACACTCCTCAGGTCTCACGTTCCTCCCTGAGGTTTTACGTTAATTAGGAACTTGAATGGGGCCAAACGGTCTGGGGTTGTTATGCACTCAACTGGGCACTGCTGGTCTGATTACTTGTCAGGTGCCTGCTTTCTGGTGCATGAAGGAACCTAGAGTGGCAGGTTTGATGACGTTGCTGTCTATTGTCAAGCAGATAAAAGGAATAATGACGGGAATGGTATCCTGCAACCCTAACTGTTCTATATCAGGGGTTACATAGGGCACCTCAGGGTCAACCAATTCAGCTCTGAGCCATTTAGAGCCCTCAGTAAAATCTGGGGTTGTATTTAGCAATCACTCATTAAGTGCTTGCTACATATTTAACTCTCTATCTTTGAAAAGCTCATAGACTAGTGAGGGAGAAAAACAAACAAATGAATAATATAGGTCAATGCATTAAGTGTTACAATAGAAATGTCCCTGGGGGTGAAGTGACCTAGTGTATATGTGAGGGAACCAAAAGTGGTGAAGGAAATGAAATAGATAGCAATGACCCAGATTGAAGTAAGTAGGTGGATGGTGATGCCCAAACAGACAGAAAATGAAGTTGGGAGAAGCAGGACTTATTCAGCACTGCAAACAGTGTGTTTAAGATGACTGCAGGACCTATAAGTGAAAATGGTCAGTAGACAATTAGATGGATCTGATTCTCAGGAGGTAGGTCTGGATTGAAATTATAGATATGTGAGCAATGGGCTTGTAGGTGATAGCTGCCACTCTGGAAGGAAATGAGAATACAGGAGAAGTAAAAAGTGAGAGTAGTAAGTGGCTGACAATGAATGCTTGGGAGAGAAAGAGAAATAGGGACAGTCTGATCTCTCAAAGAAACTGATATTCTCAATTCAGGAAAGAATCTAAGGTTCTGTTGGCAGGACTCCCAGGAGATGCCGACTCAAACTTGTACTGACTTCCCCCTATCCTCCTCCTTCATCTTCTCACCCTCAACACCCTACATCTATCTCCCCACTCCCATACTTCACCCTCTCTCCACCTCCATGTTCTCTTGCTGCCCTTTCCTGATGCTGTTTGCCTGAATCGACTGTGTCATACGTTCCAGAAATCCAGTTGGCTGAGCTGCCTTCCATGGCACAGAGTGGAGTCTTTCTAGTTGCCTTATTTTCTGGGTTTACCTTGTTTCTACTCCTGGCTCCTCCACATCTGGCCTGTGACACGACATACAGAGCTTGTAGCTGCCTAATTTATGGCTCTATTGATTGTTCTTTTTAGTTTGGCTGGCACCTACTGTGCATTTGTGCATGTTTGTGTGTGTGCATATGTGAATTTTATTTAAAATAGCAGAGAAGAGCCTGAATATGACTACTTTGGATTTTGTAAAAAGTAATCACCATTTTAATTCCCCCCTTAAGGATTGTATTTTCTGTGGCATTTGCCCCTTCTATATACTGCCAATGAAAAAACCTATCACAGAGGAAACTTTTTTTTTTTCATGTGGCAAAATGCATTGTTTTCTTTTCAACCTCTTATTTTTCAACCATGTTGTTTCTGATTCCCTCCTTGGATGTTTACCAACCGCATCAATTATATAAATAAACAAGACATCGTGTAGTCTTTTGATTTTCGTATCTACTTCTGTATCTGCCTGGGAACACTTGACTTCAAACTCCATTATTTGCATTGGAGTGTCCCTTAGAGTGAATGACCTGTTTTCCATGATGAATTGATGCATCAGTTTTACTTTGTAAAAGTCCTATCATAGTCATTCTTATGACCCTTCATTCAATCGACAAGTATTTTTTGAGTATCTACTGTCTTTGTGTGTGTGCGTATTTGTGGTATACTCTTACATTGACTTATTTGAGCCTTATAATGATGAAAAAGTTGGGGCCAGCAATTACCACATTGAGGAATTGAGCTATGAGGACATTAAGTGACTGTCTGAAGCTCTCACAAATTATTACTGTTGGTTATTGGGGGTACTGGCATAACATCACATCTTTCCTGACATTCTTTCCAGTAGATGAGATCCGCAGCTTAAAATATGAGTCAGAAAGATGACACTATGGACAGATTCCATTGTCCCTAGCCAACAACAACAATAAAAATAATAAAACATAAGCTAAACATTTATTGAATACTCATTAAGGGCCACTTTACAAATACTTTGCCTACATTATCCTATTTATATTTCATTTGACATATAAAGAAACTGAGACTTTGAAAATTTGAATAAGTTGCTAAAAGTCATACATGCAGTTTGTGGCGTGATGAGGGTAATTCGATGAAATGAGTGTCTTAACAAGATTTACTAAGCAGTAATAAGAAGTGGGAAGAGATTGAATTTAGGATTAGGTCATGGATTAGGACAAGGACTTTAAGTAACAACAGATATTTGTGTGATGTTCTATCAGTCAGGGTAAATCCATGTCAGTCAGGGTTCTAATAAAGAAACAGAACTAGTGGGATATATATGCATGTGTGTATGCATATGTATATGTGTATGTATGTATGTGGATTACCATATATATCTATGTCTATATCTATATCTATCTATATCCATATCAAGAGACTTATTTCAAGGAATTGGCTTATATGATAGTGGGAACTGGCAAGCCCTAAATCTGTAGGGCAGCTCTGCCATTTGCAAACTCAAGGGAAGAGCTGACACTGCATCTACTACTTCTGGGAAACCTCAGTTTTCCTCTTAAGACCTTTCGAGTGATTGGATGAGCACCACCCAGATGATGCAAGATAATCCCCTTTACTTAAAGTCAACTGCTATTGACTTAAGATGTTAACAACATCTGTAAAAATATGTCCACAGCAACATTAGTGTTTAGTTAAATTACTGGGTACTGTCGCCTAGCCAAGTGATGATTAATATATGTTAAGTGCATAAATCTGTAATAAGTTTGCTGGTTTAAAATCTTTACTTCTTCAGAAAGTCACTGTCCTTTTATATGCCTAGCTAAACATTTTCTATCTTTACAAGTTCACCTCAAACCTCTCACCTGTGGAAGCCTTTATTCGTTAGTCACAGCTATTATCTTATATTGCTGGGCCCACAGAACATATTCAGTACAAGTATTAGTTGCATGAAGCACATTCCAGTCCTCATTTCTCTATTTCTTCTCTGAGTTTTGTGGCTTTTTTTTATCAGTATCTCTTGCTTTTGCACTAAATTATACGCTGTTGTATTTTTAAGAGTTCGTTTGTTTTTAGTAAACAACCTACCCTTTTATTTGCCCAAAGTCAGCTGTTGCAGGCACTGAGGCCCCAAGACTTCCAGAAGGGATGGAGGGAGGAGGGACGAGCCATCGTTACTACCAGGTGCAGCCTGCCCTCTTCCTGCTTTCTTTAGGAGGTGGGAAGGGAGACAAAGTCTACATTTTTGCCATCAAATATCTCCCTGGTTTCAGGTACTATAAATATTCAGTTGTTGTGGAGGAGAAAACTAAAGCACAGTAACCCCCATCCTCACCCCCCTCCCTCAGGCCTCTGTTTGCCAGTCCAAGGTTTCATGTCACATGATATTAACCACCACAGGTGTCTTATAGTTAATGAAGCACTTTCATATATCTTATCACTTTCAATCACTAATAATAAATAAAACACCATCTTCCCCTTAAAGCACTACAGATTTATTGACAGATGGTTTCATTGATGTTATAATAGAGGTATCCCAAGGTGTTATGGGAATAAAGAGAATGGCCAACCAGGAGGCCCATAGGGAGGAAAATGGGATGAGACAAAACAATTTTAGCATGGCATTGGGATTTTGCATCCATTATTTCATCAAATTCTTACAACTCTGTGAGGTAGGTGGTTTGAATATCACTTTACAAATGTGAAGACTGAACTAAGAATGATCAAGTAAATTTCCAAAAGTCCCCCAGCTCATAAGCAGCTGATTTGGGATTGGAAATGATTTGGATGTCAAAATCCACACCTTTTCTACTCTGCTGTGATAAGGACTGTTTCATCATTGTTAAATCTCTTATGTCAATTAAAAGAGCACCCTGTGTGTGATTGACACGCCTTAGATGTTAATTGCATTGAAACAAATGGAACTGAGTTGGACCAAAATGAGTTGAACCGAGTCATCACTGAAGAGGGGGTCATCCTAGAGCAGATAAAGTTGAAGTTCTATCTTCACTGTCTTGAAGACTTTGGTGTTCCCTACCTCTCCATGTCCCATTGGTAAAATGAGTGTTTGGAGATGATGCTAAAATTCGTTTCAGCTTTGAAAGGCTATTTTTCTGTGAATTGATTTGCCTGAGGTCACACAGCTAAAGGATGACATTACAGTGAAATGTTTTTCCTTGACTTTTATAATAAAAATGTCCCATATATAGCTAGAGATGAAAAGGCAGCAAAACAAATGCAACAAAACAAAATACCATGGGGGAAAGAATGAGAAAATAAATGTTTTTCAACTGTCATTACTGTTTCCTGAATAAAATAGAGGCAAAGTAAAATTATAGTAGGAACGCAATGAGCTGTACTTTATTTTTCAAGGGATATTGATTTCAAATGTTCCTGTCCCCAGTTCTTTGGGCAATTACTGTTTTTGAGTGTCCCAATTGACCACCTTTGTCACCTGTCCCCAAAAAGGCTTGAATGAATTGGCTTCATGAATGCTTCTATCAAGCACAGCACTGCCCTCATGGTGACAAAGGGACATATTCAGCTCCTGTTTTAACCTTTTCGTCTGATTGAAGTAGGTGCTCAAAAGGTTGGGAGGACAAAAGTAATTGCTTTAGATTTTTCAGCACAGATTTTTACCACATAGGGGAACATTGACAGTGTTTATAGGATACAGAATGATGTCAAGCCCCTGGAATTGCTTAATTGACTACTCTACTCTGAAATCATCTACTGGGAATCTCTGCCATCCTTGCATCTTAAATATTTCTTAAAGAGGTCTGCTCGCTGAGAGATCCCCTAAATTCACCTTTTCTCAGGTGGATGTCCCCATGGTGTTATTCCCTCTCACCATGCCTTTTAATTCTAGGCCCTGACTTCCTTATTTCTGGAAAGGAGCTTGTATTGTCTAAGTCTGAGGCATTTTTACCCAGCTGGCATTATATTATTGGATTTCTGGTGCCATTTGGTGCTCAGTGTATAACCTTCATGGTGAGCTAAGTTGGACATTGAGTATAATTTAATATAGGAAGGAGAACGTGTTGTATATTTATGACTATTATGGCCTAGAAGTTATTTTGATACTCTTTTCTAGCTCTTTTCAGAAGCTTCTGAGTGCTACCTTTGCCCTGGCTGTCTCACTGGTTCCATTTGTCCCTCCAGAGCCCTTTTCTATTCTGTTCTGTGCCCTGAAGGCAGACCATCATGGGCAGTATTGTCCAGGTCCCTTGCCCTCTTGCTTCTAATTCCACCAGTGGAAAGCCCTGGCAGGAAATTGAGGGCAGGAGGGGAGAGGGATTGGGGTATTTTTCTCGTGATCCTCCTTCCCAGGGCCTTTGATTGACAGGGACTTGATTTCCTTTACTTAATGCAGTTGGTCATTTCCTTGGTCCTCTCTTACAGTTACAGGCACCCCTGAGTTCTAGTAACCATGGCTTCTCCTTGCTCTTTCAGGAAGGGTAGTGTTTTCCCACTTTCTCTGAACTCTGCCCCACTCATGTGTAAAGCCCCTTCATTAGATTCTCTTAAGTGACGCCTTTGGGAGGATTCTGTCTGTTTCTTCTGAGACCCTGACAGTTACAGACACATAGAAGCAGAAGTAAGTGTTGTAAAGTGTCACTCAGAATTGTGGGTCAGATTCCCCTGATGGTCTTCATTTCTCTCCTCCAGCCACATCCCCATTGACCAAAGATTTGCCTGTTAAGCACAGTTTTATTTTATTTTATTTTATTTTATTTTTTTGCGGTATGTGGGCCTCTCACTGCTGTGGCCTCTGCCGTTGTGGAGTACAGGCTCCGGACGCGCAGGCTCAGCATCCATGGCTCACGGGCCCAGCCGCTCTGCGGCGTGTGGGATCTTCCCGGACCGGGGCACGAACCCGTGTTCCCTGCATCAGCAGGCTGACTCTCAACCACTGCGCCACCAGGGAAGCCCAAGCACAGTGTTTTAAAAGAGAACTAATATGTGGGAGCAGGGCCACCTTCGTGGGTATGCAACCTAGTCTTACAGAGCGTAGCACTCAGAAGGTCCCAGCACTTGGTTGAATTCTCTGCTGTTGCCATTTTGAAATTCTTAATAATTTTTGTTAAACTCCTCTGGTGTATTTTTCAGTTCAGTTATAACTTCTGTTTGGTACTCTCCTATATTTTATATCTCTTTGTTGAAGTTCTCATTGTGTTCTCCTGAGTTTGGTGAACATTTTTACAGCCATGACTTTGAACAGTTTATTAGGTAGATTGCTTATCTCCATATTGTTTAGTTCTTTTTCTGAGGTTTTATCTTGTTCTTTTGATTGGAACATATTCCTCTGTCTCCTCATTTTGCTTAAGTCTCTGTGTTTGTTTCTATGTATTAGGTATATCAGCTATCCTTCCCAGTCTTGAAGGAGAGGGCTTGTTTAAGAGATGTTCTGGAGGCTCAGAAGCACAATCCCACCTGATCACCAGAGCCAGACACTCAAAGGCTATGACCTGTGTAAGCTGTGTGTGCCCTCCTATTGTGGTCAAGCCAAGGCTGCTGCAGGGTGCTGGTGGGCGGGGCTGTCATTTGACTGGCTGTTAAGCCCAGTACAAGGTACTGGGGTGGACAGGGCTCTCAGCAGTGCTAACTGGTTAGGTAGAGAAGCCCACTAGTTCCAATATTAGCAAGGTAGCCTCAGATTGCATAAAAGACTACTGCCAGTGACTCAGTCCCCAGGGAGCTTCCTGACTCTGGTAGATGTTTTAAGATTAGTAGGTAGGTCCCCTTCACTTATGGTCCATGGACTTTTCAATCTTGTATTTCTGTTTTGGTTTCTGGGTCAAGTGAGTCTGTGCACAAGCCCTTAAGAGTGGACTTTTTGTTTTCTGCAGTTCTATAGTTTTCCTGGGTGTATTCATCATTGGGTTTCAAAGTCAGGAGTTTTGGGGATTCATCTCTCCTGTGCAGGATCTAGGGACTGGGGTACCTGATGTGGAGCTTGAATCCCTCACTCCTCAGGGAAAAGATCCATGTCTTTGTGATCCCTCCTGCTGGTGGATCGCTGTGACTGGGGTGTGAGTTTTTCCATATCTCTGTCTCTCCTACCCATCTCAATGTTCTTTTACCCTTTGCTGTGGAAGCTCTATTAATCCAATTCTCAGGTCCCTTTCCATGGAAATTATTCCATGTATAGTTGCAACTTCGCTGTGTTGGTGGGAGGAAGTGAGTTCAGGATCTTACTATACTGCCATCTTGAACCCTCTACCTAGTGTTGTCCTTTTTTATTGCTTAGTCCTCCTTTTATTTGCTTGGCTTCATCTTCCATATGATGGACCAAATGACAGTGGGAAGCTATGGATTTCATCCTCCCCAAGATCCAAACCCATTAGAAATTCTCTCTTATAAGTTCCATTAGAAAAGTTCTAATGATGATTCTAATTGGCCTGGTTTGGTTAATATTCCCACTTTTATGTCATCTTTTCCATCATTTGTGTTGTCTTCTTTTTTGGGGGGGGAGTACGCGGGCCTCTCACCACTGTGGGCTCTGGACGCACAGGCTCAGCGGCCATGGCTCACGGGATCCTCCTGGACCGGGGCACGAACCCATGTCCCCTGCATCGGCAGGCAGACTCTCAACCAGTGCGCCACCAGGGAAGCCCTGTGTTGTCTTCTGAGACTTTTCTCACTTAATATTCTAACCCCCTAATTCCCTCTTTAACTATCTATTGAGTTTTTTCTTTCATTTTTTTAAACTATTAATGTCCAGTTTCTCTAAAGTTTATTTGTTATAAATATATAACCCTTTCATATGTCTCTGGAGATATTTGTATTTATTCTAATGACTGCTTCAGTTTGTCATATTTACTCTGTTTCCTCAACTATTTAGTTCTTCAATTTGGGGAAATTTTTGCCTCTTTAATGGTTTTAATTTCTTCAAGTGTTTTGTGGTAGCCGATTGCTCACTTTTGTATTTTATAATCCCTGTTTAACTTGAGAGAGATGTCATTCCTTCCTGAATAGCATGAGATGGGTTTTTCACAAATAAGGAGGGTTATTTTACTTGACTAAAGGGTTGGGATGGGAGCTGGATAGACAATAACAATAAATACCTACCACACTATCAGATATTATCTTCTAATGATTCTATTACTTACCCTCTAAATCATCTGATTTTCTACTTTTTTTTCTGAATGACCCTGTTCTCCTCTCTCCCTTCACAGCATTGTTCATGATTATTGTCCCACTTAAAGGGCCTTTTTCCTTCTTTCTACTTATAAAAATCCTATACAACATCCAGGTCCAAAACATGACTCACCTCTTTCAAAAAAAATATTCCTAACCATTTTATCTCTTTTAGTTAATATGGCCCTTTTGGTTAATGGTGATTACAAGTGTGAGTTCAAGGTCATTTCAATTACAATAATTGCTACCGTTCTGGGGAATCCTGCTATGTGCTAAGCCCTGTAATGGATATGTCACACATACTGCATCATTTGATCCTTCTGTAACGGAGTGGGTGTTATTTTTCTACTTTACAGAAGAAGGAACTACATTTTAGAGCAGGAAGTCATCCAGCTCAGAGATACCTCGACCAAATCTCTATGGTCTCTCAAAGCTGGTTGCCTAGACCATATTCCTGCAGTTCCTGTTATACAGCCCACATAGCTGAGCCATATACATGTGGAATTTGCCAAGATTCCAAATTCAAAAAGGGACTTTACTGCCAGCATGGCAAACTCATGACTTAGGGAAAATGAAAATAGCCTTTTTTTCATCCTTAAAAAATAAGATCAAACATACCTAATCTAAGAGGGCAAATTATTTGAAGACAACTTTTTGGAAAGAGAACTAGTACCAGAATCTTAACTCTGAGTCTGTAACTCTTTGGCACTGCTTCTCCTTATCAGTATGACTTTCTCCTTTGTCTGGTAAGAATACAGTTGAGCAAGATAATGTTCAGAACACATGATTTTAAATGAATCTTTCGCTTCAGCCAAAGGTTTCTTTAGTCTGAATGTCTGAATTTGAAGCAAAATAAAAGCACAGAGAGAAATAGTTTGCTTAGGTTCATACCCAGTGAGTCAAAAGTGCTATAAAAAAATACAAGGATCAAGATAATCACTCTGTGCACGTCAGAGGTAAAGTAAGAGGAAGCACAGGCCAATATTACATTGCCTAGTTAGTTAGCTTTGTTCTACAGGCACCTCATTGTCTTCCTTTATGGCAGGGGCTTTAAATGCTCTATCCACAAGTTCAAGTTTATAAGCCAAAACATAGGCCTAATGCCAAACCAGATTCTCTTTCTTGCACATCATGTCTTCTTGGTTAACTAAATTCCCAGGTTAATCAGAGAAAATTGACAACAAATAGAATTATAAAGAAAAAAAATCAACACACAAAATGCTACTAAATACGGTATTTTTAGAGTGTTTTCTAGTGTACTTTCCTATATATTATTTAATTTACTCTTCGCAGCTGTGTGATGTAGGGATTATTCTGTGCATTCTATGATTATGGAATTGAGGCGTTTGATGTGACTCGCTTTGAGTTATCCAGCTAAAAATTGGCAGTATTGGGATTTAAATCCAATTGCATCCCTTCCTCAACACACACACACACACACACACACACACACACACACTACTGTTTCTGTCAATGTTTAACTTAGGACCGTTGCTAGGAAAAATAATGAGGCAAAAAATTCATTCGATTTCAACAAATATTTATTTATTTATTGGCCATGCCGTGTGGCATGCGGGATCTCATTTCCCTGACCAGGGATCAAAACTGTGCCCCTTGCAGTGGAAGCATGGAGTCTTAACCACTGGACTGCTGGGGAAGTCCCTCAACTAATATTTATTAAGCTCCAGTGTGTGCTGTGTACTGTTCTAGATGCTTAGGATAAAACAGTGAACAAAGGAAACAAAAATCTCTGCTCCCTAAAACTTATATTCTAGTGGGTAAACATAGACAATAAAAATAAATGCAACAACAGATAAGAAAATTATAAAGTATGCTAGGAGATCCCAAGTGTTATGGAATAAAAGAAGAGGTAGATTAAGATTAGGGGAATTAGGATTTTGAGGGCAGGACAGATTGCAGTATTAAATAGAATGGTCAGGATAGGGCACTTCAAGGAGAAATTTAAGCCATGGCTTGAAGGATGTGAATATGTGGGGAAATAATCTTCCAGGAACAGGAAACAACTAGAGCCTGGTTGCTAAAGTACAAAAATGCCGGACGTGTTTGAAGAACAGCAGGGTGGCTGGATCAGAGTACATGAGGGAGAGAGCAGATGAGGTCAGAGGTAATAGGAGACATGTAGAGCCACATAGATCATCATATTATGAGAACTTCAATGTCCTTCTGAGTAAGATAGAGCTCCATTGGAGGGTTTTGTGTAGAGAAGTGACAGAGTATGATTTACATCTAAAGGATTATTTGGGCTGCTCTGCTGGGAATAAATTTAGGGAAAGAGTAACAAGCAGGGAGACTGATTAGGAGGTTATTGCAGTGAATTCATTTCCTAGAGCTGGTGTAACAAAGTACCACAATCAGAGAGTGGCTTTAAACAATAGAAATGTATTTTCTCACCGTTCTGGAGACTAGACGTCTGAAATCAAGGTGTTGGCTGGACCATGTTCTTTCCATAGCCTCTAGAGTAGGATCTAGGATTCTTCCCTTGTGTCTTACAGCTTCTAGTAGCTCCATGTGCTCCTTGGCTTATGGCAGTATAACTCCAATCTCTGCCTGTGTCTTCACATGGCCATTCTCTCTCTGTGTGTCTCTACATCATCTTCCTTCTGTGTGTGTCTGTCTCTGTGTCCAAACTTGCCCTTCTTATGAGGATGCCAGTCATATTGAGTTAAGGTCCCATCCAAATTACCTTAATTTGATTATAGCTGCAAGGACCTCATTTCCAAATAAGGTCACATTCTGAGGTACTTGGGGTTAGGGCTTTAATATTTTTCTTTTTCAGAGTGGGGGCAAAATTCAACTTGTAACATGCAGTAATCTCCATAAAAAGTGGTGGGGGCAAATTTCAACTTGTAACATGCAGTAATCTCCATAAAAAGTGGTGGAGGCTTAGAGTAAGTGGTAGAAGGGGGGCTGCTGAGGAATGGTTGAATTCTGGATGCATTTTGAAAGTAGAACCAAAAGAAACTGCTTCTAGGTCAGATGTGAAGTATGTGAGAAAAGACAAAGATGGCCTTAATAAATTTTGCTGAGCAGATGGACGAATAGCGCTATCTGAAAGTGAAACAAGTGTTTGAAGAAAGAAGTTAGCAGTTTAGTTTTTGATATATCAAGTTTGAGATGTTCATTTAGAAAAACAAAGAGAGATGTTGAATGGCAAGCTGGATTTATTTATGAGTCTAGAATTTGGAAGAGAGGTCTGTCTACTTGAAGGTATAGAAGGTTTAAATTTGTAAGTGTTTAGCATAGGAAGAAAATTTAAAGCCAAGTGAGTGATTGAGATCACTGGGGAAGTGAGTATGAGTAGAAAAGATCACCACAGTCTGAGCCCTGGCCTGCTGCAACATGAAGACGTTGGGTAGGAGAAGGAGAACTGGCAACAGAGATTAAGAAGTAGTAACCAGTGAGTAGGAGAAAAACAAAGAGTGAGGAATCCTGGAAGCCAACTGAAGAAAATGGAGCAAAATAGGTGAAAGTGATCTATTGTGTTAAAAGCTGCAGATAGTTTAGGTGAAATGAAGACTGAGAATTGATCATTAGCTTTAGAAACACATGTTTTCTTGACCTTGACAAGAATTGCTATGGAGTGATGTTGGAGAAAGCCTTTTTAGAACAGGTTCCAGAGAAAATGGGAAGAGAGGATTTAGAGACAGCAAGTATAGATAATGAAATGCTAGCACATAGAGACAGTGGGGTCAAGAGAGGTTTTCTTTTTTCTTTTAAGGATTGCAAGCACAGTAGTATCTTGTATATTAATGCGGTGGTCAGAAGAAGTTTATCTCGTCTTCTTTTCTGATTATCTCTTTGCTCTCCTGATGCTTCCACATCCCCTTACCCTGAGGCACACTTGCTCTGTCCTTATCTCTTAGGTTGGCTATCCGGAGTAATGGCCCATGCTTTGGACTACCTCTTCCTTTTGTTTGTTTTTTTTCAGTTTCTTCTGAGCATTTCTCTCTAAATTAATATCATTAGATAATTTCTCTGCCTATCTTAAAAAGTTTAGGGAATGACTGATATCAAATTGTTACCAAACCAAACTTGGGTCTACTCACCCAACGTTCAGTAAAGCCAGTCTACTGCCACCAGGTTTTGGTGAAGGAAAGTACAACATTTATTGCTGAACCCAGAAAGGAAAATGGGTGGCTCATGTTCAAACGACGTGAACTCCCCAATAGCTTTCAGGGAAAGGTTTTTAAAGGCAAAATTTGGGGTGTGGGCTGCAGGGTGGATGACTTTCTTCTGATTGATTGGTGGTGAGGTAAGAGGGTAGTGATTTAGGAATCTTAATCATCAACCTCCTGGTTGATTCCAACTAGCCTGGAGTCTAGTGTTTGTGCTCAGCACGAAGTCACCATCCTCTACCTGGGTAAGGGTCTTAGTTCCCACAGAACAAATCTAAGATATGTGTCAGATTGTTATGTATATCCTTTGAGGAGGAAGTGGGACTGTTTTATCATTGAACTATTGTTTCTTGACTTTTTCCTTTGTTTCTGCATTCCTTTATTTCCCTAATTAGTGACTACTTGAGTCTGCTCTTTGGAACTCCGGGAAGGCATAGGAGACCAAAACCTTTTTCTACAGAAAGAGAAACAGGAGACACAGAGGGGTTTTTGTACCTGGGAGGGCCCTTCAGGGTCCTGCTCAGTTTCAAAATCATGAAAGTTAAGTGCTTTGCAAACTCTGAAACCATATGCACATTTAGTTCATTTTTAAAATGTGATTTTAAAAAAAATCCATCCAAAGAATCCAGTGTCTACATCAGACAGGAGTTCTCTCCACTCATCCCCATGGCCTTTGTCCTGGTCAGGTCTTCATCTCCTCTCACCCAGTCTACCAGAGTAGTTTTCTGAATGGACATCCCTAGCTCAGATGCTTACTTCTTCTAATCCATTTCCCACACTACCATCAGAATCCCATTTCTAAAATGCAGAGCCGAACCCATGTCTCCTCCTGCTTAGGACCCTTTGTTGGCTGAAGCTATTCTAGAGTACTCATTATCCTCTAAATATGTACTTTTGCATCTTTTTGTCGTTGCTCATACCTTTCCTTTGTTTGGGCTGCCTTTCCCCTTGTTCTTCTGTGCCTGGAATGAGTTTATATGCATCCTTCATTGCCAAGTTCAAGTGGCCGCTTATTGGTGAAGACTTTTCTGATTTCTTCATCCAACCCCAGACAGAACTGATTGCTCTTGCCTCTGTACTCCCAAAGTATTTTATAAATAACATTGCAATATTTTTTGGAAGTATATATCTGGTTTCTCCCTTAGACTATGACATCTATGAAAACAGAGACTGTGACTGATTCTTTTTGCTTTCACACTACCCACTACAGTTTCTGTCATACTATAGAGGTTTAACAAAATGTGTTAAATGGATACTTATCACGGCCTGAGTTGACACTCCTCAGGGGTACTTATTTTGCTGGGCTGGTAGTGGCTGTTGTGGATACTTCCCCTCTGTTCACTGTATGCTCCTTCCTTGGAGATCCTTTTTATCTGGAGGTAAGTATTTTCATATATAGGGTCCTCCTCTTCTAATAGAAACACTCCCACCACTACCGTTCTGGTTTCTTATGTGGTAGCAGCATTGTCAAAATGTGAAGGTAAGGAAGGTATTTTTGGTGTGATAGCCTGCCTACCCCTTTGCAGGGAAGCAGAGGCTCATTCACCCTTTCTACAATTAAGAAACAGGTTTTCCATGTCCTTTGAAGGGTTAACAAATGAAACTCCTTTGTCGGAACTCATACAGCAAGATATATAGAAGTTCTGCCTGTTAGTAAACCTCCAATTTCCAAATACAATTCATAGCTTGAGTTATTTTTACTACCCAGCCCTTCTTCCATTCCAGATGATGGGACTGACCGCTCTGGGTGACCTTTAAGCCAACCCTGATAATTAGCAAAAAGTCATAGACCCAGCAACCCAAACGGAAGCACTTCAGACCCCCAGAATGCCCACTATCCTGGGAGGGTCTAAAATTAGTCCTCATGTTTGTGTAGTTGAATTATTATAGATCCCTTGTGCCCTCAGTCATTCAGTCACTGTCTGTATAATTCCTGTGACCCAGGGGAAATAAAGAAAAGGGAGATGCACATTTACTAGAACCTTCAGGTTTAGGAGCCCGAAGAATAATGTGATCTTTCCATCAGTTCTGTATTAGATTGTGGTCCAGTCACAGTTTTTTCAAAGTATTTTTAGCTAAGGAACTTGGAAGTTGTTGGCATCTATTTATCTTTAGAAATGGAAATTTCTTATGCTGATTTTCCTCTTATATCTGGATCTTGAATCACTGAATTCTTTCATGCAATGAGAGGAAGCCATGTGGTGTAACAGAGAGAGCACTTGATGTGAGTCAGGGGATTTGGGTTTGAGAACTAATTCTGCCTCTTTCTTAATGAATGACTTGGAACAAATGACATAAATGCTATGAACTTCCATCTTCTTTTCTTGAAATGGTGATTGACGTGCTTGCCTATCACAAAGATTTGTTATGAGGATCAAATGTTTCCCTGTTTGGAGGCTGTGTAGTGCTGTTCTTACCTAAGATGTCATGGATAAGAAATGGTGTGGTTTTTCTGGTGGGATATCCTCTGTCCATATGAGGCAGCAAGGGCTTGGGCATTACTGTGCCCATCTAATAATAAAGCTTGAGTCACTGATCAGAGAGGCTACCCACGGGGGTTAGACTATCTTTCTGAACACCATCTCGTTCTGCCTCCCAATTCACCCATGGGTGCATGAGGGTAGAACGAGTCAGCCAAAACCATTTCCTATGAATCTATTCTCTGTCTTTTGGAGGAGTCAACATTATTTTGTACCTGTCCTTGAGGATCTGTAAGTGTTGAGACACAAACAGTAAAAGCACGTGAAACAGTGAAGCCATAAAGTTACTTCACAAACTGAGCACACGAAGCACAAAGTACTAATTGAGAAAGCCTTCACCTAAGAGGTGGACTTTAGGCTAAATTAGAAAAAAGGTCATTATAACTCATAAGCTATGTGACCTTGGGCAAGTTACTCAACTTCTCTGAGCATTGAGTTCTTCATGTGAAAAATTCAAATATGAATATATTCTGATCGGAGTTATCATGAGGTTTAAAGAGGATAATGTTGATAAAATACTTGTTAGGGAGCATGTAATTAAAGCATAAATAAACATCTACACATAAATTAAATAAATAATATAAATGAAGTATTAAATTCACAAATAAACACAATGGGTGGAAGCCCTTATTGTAAGCATCAAACAGCTTTAGTTAAGTGCACTGGGGTAGGTGACAGTCTGCAGGCTGAGGAGGAACTTGGTACCTTGGAGATCAGTCTACAGACAGTAGATCCCTAGCTATTGGCTGAAGTTGAGGAACAGGAAAAAATGAGGGGTGACTGAATCTTGTGAGCAGGATAACTCAGCCAGGACCTAAGAGCAAAGACCAAGACAAATGATAAATTCTAGGGACAGGGCCAATATGGCAGGTGAGAAGACGTGAGTTATGGGCAGCCCCACCAGCCCAGATCAGAGAGTACACTGCTGGGATTTATAGGGGCATGGAGAGGTAGGGCAGTGCTGTTTAAATGTTGTCAACCTCACTCTGAGCATCCTCATTTCTGTGTGGAGCTAATTGGGCCCAGCTGAAGAGAGAGGCTGGGGCAAGGAAGTGCGCCTGATAGGAAGATGTTTGTAGCTGGAAGGAATGATAAAAGCAAAGGGGTGTGTGGCAGTGAGCCAGGTAGGAGGGACTAACAAATCAGTAAGCTTCACTGGGGAGGAGGGGTGTATCCCGTGTTTGTATTTTATCAAAATGAGTTGGGAAACATTTTAGTTATTGAGCAAAGAGGAAGAGAGAGACAATGAAAAAACAGGCTTGACAAAAACTGTTTTAATGATTATGGGATGGATGGATTAGAAGTGTGGAGATGATGAACAAACAAGGGACTGCAAGTGAAGAGATCAGGGAAGATATTGCCTCAGTTCTAAGTACTGTATAAGTATGAAAAATAAAACATCCAGAATCCAGGCCAGAGTTGGGGCAGGGCAGGCCTCTGGGAGTTAGATTGAGATTGCTTCTTGGCCTAGGCTAGTTCTTATTCCGTTCAGTGAATCTTGAGCAAACAGAGGCTTTCAGAAAGGTCTTTGAATCTGCCAACCAAACTGAGGTTTGCAGAACTAGATAAGAAACATAATGAAGAATGCAGGCTCCAGGGAGTCCTCTGTGGCTCAGGGGGAAAGAGGTCTGAATCAAGTGTGAGCCTTTCAACATCTCTTGAACAGGCAGGACCCATTTCTATTTGGCAAGATGCTTGAAAATGTAATGGGAGAAAAGAGAAAATTAGGCAGGAAAATGGGTTAACTGCAAGGGCCCCCTATCAGCAAGAGTTAGATGGTGGAGGAGAATAACTGTGGAATGGAAATATACCCTGGAGTAGGAGATAACAAGGATTGTAGCCTCCCTCAGATCATAGGCATCTTGGGAAACTTCTGAGATGCTGTCAACCCCACACATCACTATTTGTTTTTACCAGGATGTGGGGCAGCTGAAAAGTGATTCAATAATATCTTCTACCCCCTCACTACAAAGAAAAATTCTATTGAAGCGGAACATGATGAAATGTCAGATTCTCAGTAAAGTTAGCTTAGTGTAATAGAAAAGACAGAAAATTATGACTCAGAAATTACTTGAGTTCTAATCTCACCTGTATCCTTCCTGAATACTGGGACCTTGGTCATGTCACATCACCCTTCCAAATATTGGCCTTTCCTTAATCTATAAAATCATGTTGGAAGAGTTCTTCTAATTTTAACATTCTATAATTCTGAAATCTATAACACTATAGAAAGAAAACTATAATGTATCAATATTTCCAGCATGAAAATGGGTGAATTTGCCTTGTTTTAATGAAAAAAAGAGGTTTGAGACTCATCAAAAGCCTACTGAATGAAGGGAGTCTAGGTTATGTCTTTGTGCTCTGGGGTACTATTTTCCTATGACTCACTGGAATATTAAATACACCGTAGAGATAGGATGATATAATTTTTTTCTTGTTTTTGATTTTTTACTGTCTCTTCTTTTAGGAGATATATCTTGATTTAAGCTGACTCTAAACTATCCCCAAGAATCTTGGTCAAGTCTCAAGTAGCTCTGGATTTCAGTTTAATTATTTCCAAATTGATTACTCTTCTTTTTAGCTGCTATGACCTAAGTTCAAGTTATTGGCCTTGTGGTTACCATGGTAATGATAGATGACATCATTGAAACATCTCTGGCAAGTCCCCCTATACTAAGAGTTAGAGAATACTCAGAGAAGATGTGAGCTTTGGGACTAAGCCCTGGAAGATAAATGCTTTTCCTACACAATTTTCTACTTTAAAATTAAATGTATTAAATTTATTGCTATGACATCTTTCTCTAAGTAATATAAAGTATTCAATATTTTACAGAAACTCAGTCTTGATTCTTGCCCTTATCCGAAGGAAGCTGTCTCTGCATTTTTTTTTAACATTCAAAGAGAAATAAACTCTACTGATTTGAATGCCAGAATATGTACACAGTGCCTTACAAGGGTTATCTTATTTAATCCTTACAATAGCCCTAGAAGATAGGTAATTGTTTAAAAAAATCATTCTTATTTACAATTAAAAAACTAAAGTGTAGAGATTTTAAGTAACATGTCCAAGGTCACATCTAGTAACTGGTGATGCTGGAAACAAGGCATTTTGTTTCCACTGACCAGAACCCATGTACTTAACTAGCTATGGTACTGCCTCTGGTGAAGGGAGATGCCCAGCACCTGGTCTTCAATTCAGCTGTGATTCACCAAGAACTCATACTTCTTGGCACCTTCTTGCGTATGATATAGTATAATAGTGACTTAGCAATAGAGAACAATTTTTAAATGGATTCAGAAATCTTCTGAAGAAGTCAAGAGCCCAATAATTTGTGTTTTGTGTATGAATTAATTTGTCTTCCCTAATCAGGAAACTCTTACCATAAAAGTTTTTTTAAGACAGAAAATAGCTGGCTGGCAGTCTTCATGGTGTGTGTGTATGTTGCATGAGGAGTTGGAACATGAAAAGAGAAGAAAGACTGAGTCTCTTTGGGGAAGTTGAATGCCAATCACATTTACAGTAGCTCAAATTGTGCATCTCTTCCCTGAGAATCAGACAGGAAGAGAGCAGCCTAGAATGCATGTGCAGAAAGGATGCTTCTCTGGGCTTCTGGAGGTACAATTCCCAGCTCTGCCATAAATTGTGTACAAAACCAAGGATAAGTCTCTGTACCTCTTTGAACCTCAGTAAAGTGGAGGATGGAATTAGCTGGAGTGCAAGTTCCTTTTTATCACTAACACTCCCCTTTATCCTTCTAGATACCCCCCCCCCCTTACAGCAAAGATGATAGGGTGATGAATCACAAGTGAAGATAGGCTTGAAACTCTGAGCCTTTTAACCAGCTTCCCTCCTGCCCTCTTTAAAAATATCATTCCAGATGCCAGGTCAGGCATACTCATCTACTTGTTGATGTTATTGTGGACCTATTTCTTCCTCAAAACTTCTGTGAGGCTGGAGACAACAGTTCCAGTAAAGAGAGCAGTGAACTGAAATGAGAATTTGGGTTCCAATTTCTAACTTTGAGTTAGTCCCTTCCTTCAACAAGTGTTTTTCTCCCAAATGTACAATAAGGAGTTTGACCAGATGCTACTGTGAATGCTGTAGAAGTTTTTCTTATGATAACTGAATCTCTACTAACAGTCCAGGGAGGTGGACGAGATGTATCTTTGCAAATTTTCTCCTTAGAAGTGTTGAAGAGATGGGTTCTGATACCTTAGTTAACTGTCCCAGTACTTGGATGTGGGGTACCAGTGATCTATTACCTAAGGGATACATTTCAGAAAAAGATGCATAGTCATTATAGAGCCCCACTATCTCTTATGTGGCCAGTTTATTTGGGCTATTCACTTATCTTCTTGCCTTTAACTCATCCCAACTTGTGTTCACCCTCTACATTGCCACCAATCCTCCTTCCCTAAATACAAATCTGATCATGTTACTTTCATTATTAATTCACCATTACTTATAAGGTAGACTTCTTAATTTTCTTGGGTCACCATAACAAAATACCATAGGTGGCTTAAGCAGTAGAGATTTGTTTTCTCATACTTCTGGATACTGGGGGTCCAAGATCAGGGTGCCAGCATGGTCAGGTTTTGGTGAGAGCCCTCTTCCTCACTTGCAGATAGATGTCTTCTTACTGTGTACTCCACATGGCCTTCCCTTGGTGCAAGCCTGGGAAGAGATCTCTCTCTGTCTCTCTTCTTTTTCTTATAAGGCCAACAATCCTATCAGATTAGGATCCTCCTTCATGACCTCATTTAACCTTAATTACTCCTAAAAACCTTATGGTCAAATACAGCCACACTGGGGGTTAGAGCTTTAGCATATGAATATGGGGGAAACACAATTCAGTTCACAGCAGTAAAGTTCAAACTCTTTAACAAAAAAGAGGGTCTTCACCAAAAAAAATGACCCTTCACTATCCATTTTAATTTAGCTTTATCTCCTGCCACTTTCTTTTTTGCACTGAAATATTCACCATTTTTGCAACCCACCATTATTTGTCACTTCTCTGTACGTGTTACCTGAATTAGTTTTCACATCTGAAAAATGGGAGCACAAACACCCACATTCCATGATGGTTAAAAACTTAGCAGGAATGTAATAAGTTGTTAACTTTCAGAGCTGAGTTTAAAATTCCTTTTAGTGTTGGGAACTCACATAATTTAAGCCGATTATTATGGGTGGAGTTTGAGGATGAGCCTCTGGACATAACTTGGAAGGGCTAGAGTGAAACTAGGATAGCTAAACCTTACTTAAGAAATGAAAAGGAATATGAGGCATAAGGATAAAAAATAAAGGAAGGAGAGGCACTTAAAGGAGAGAGAAGAGGTATCAGCCGCAGGTATGAAGACCAATCCTGGGACTGAGGGATTTCCCAGGCTTCTGGGCTTTCGGTGCTAAGACAGGAATGTCCCAGGAAAACTGGGACAAGTTGGTCACCTTAGTGCCAAGGCAGGAGCTAGGAACTTAAGTGGGTGTAGTGTAAGCCCTGGCAGGTTTGTTTGTTTTTTCATTTTTTTGTTTCTGTTTTTTGTAATGCAAGTGCCTTACTTAAGCTTTGATTGCTGAGGCACTCATTTCAAAGAGGCAACCTCACAACTAGATAAAGAGCTAGGCTGCCTTCCCCAAGTGAAGCTCCTTTGTTTTATAGATCTTGGTCGATTTCAATTATTGACCATTTGGGGTACTCGGTTTTTTTCTTCCCATGATTTAAAAACTCACTCTCAAGTTTTAAATTCACTAACTGTGAGCCTGTGAAACCCTTGGCACCCACCATCAACCCCAATAAAAGCAGAACCCCAGGCCATGTTCTCTCTCTCTCCCTCTTTCTCCATGACCTTCCTGTGTGGTCCCAGATGTGCTGTGTAATACTCAGGTCTTGAAGGAATAAAACTCTATATTTTTTAAAAGTTTCCTCATGGTTATTGATGAAGGGCATCTTACAATAATAATAATAACTACAGAGTTGATCTAATCACAACATTGATTATTGGTAGGCTGAGACGAGCACAAAACAATTGACATAATCAGCAGGATTACATCATTGCCCTTGCAATTAACTGAAGGGAATGCCCTTTACCTGTAACTTGATTATATACCACTTCACCCAGTCATGCAACTCCACATGGGAAAGGAACACTATTTGCTGGGTGTCTGTCACGCTGCTCTGTGCTTTTACATGTTGCCTCTGTCACGTGTTGCCTGTAGTATCCAACCCCAACAGTGACAGCTTCCATAATAGTCCCATGATCTCCCCAGATCAGTGTGATCAAAGCCATATGGCCTAAAATGCCTTAATTGACTATTAATGTGCATAAGCGTCCTCCACCCCTCAAGGACAGGGAGCTAAGGAGGGTGGGTTGGATTGCAAAGCTATTGACACTGCCCATGGAGAGGCTCTGGGCTAAAGTCAGGAAGAAAAGATTCCTATAGGAGAGGAGGATGGGAGACCTCCACCTGCCACCACTGAGTCAGCCGGTTATGCCCACATTATATGACCTAACACAGAACAGTGAAATAGCCTTGCAGACAGAAACTTAAAGCACCACAAAAATATAAAAGTGGCCTATGGTTTCTGTGTCACCACTTCACTCACTACTGTCACTCTTCATGCCCTGACCTGATGGGATATTGTGGGTCCAATCTCCCATGTGATGTTGGTGCATATCACAGTAGTGTAGGTAAACCCCAATCCTGGGACTCCTGAGAAAGGAAGGTGGCTACCTACAAAGAGGACTCACAGTGACCTCATCCAAAATTTTCCAGTAACATTACATAAGATTAAGGTAACAGGGTAAAATCAGAAAACAGAAACTAAGATCAGAAACTATACTTTAATTGAAATTAAAACCTGTCAAATATTTTACGCAGCAGGAAGGAGAGAGGGGAACTAATTGGCTATTGCAGGGGTTTTGTTTGTTTGGGATGGACTCTGAATAGCTGCCAAAATACATCAACTGGCCAGTATCTCTAAAGACCCTAAATTCTATAACTTAAAAAAAAAAATCCATTTAAGCTCTATATGTATTGCCTCTGAGATACCAGAGATCCTAAGCCTGGCTTTCCCCTGAATAGGACAAAACTAAACAACACACATCACAAGGCATGCCCGTTGCTAAGGGAAAAGCTGACAGTGTTATCAAGGCTTCTAGTGAGGAGGAAGAGAGAAATGGGAAGACAAAGGCTCTGAGAACCACTGATATTTGTGCCAGAGCCCTCTCTCTCCTCACCTGGATATTTATTGCCTGGCATGTGACCATCCTTCCATCACAATAATCACTGCTAAAGCTCACGGTGAATGGAAAACATAAAGATGAAGCCCATCTCCTGCTGCACAAAATTGGCATGAACCCATTTAATTCAATTTGGTTCAATTTGGCTTATCATTTCCATGTTCATAGTGACCCAAATGACTCCTTCTTCATTTCCAGCCCTGAAGAGGCCCCATTTGACCTTGAGTTCAGAGAATCATTTTTACAGGGCACCCCCCCTAATCACAGAGAGGCCCTAGTACATTTTATTGGGACTGCCAAAACCATTCAAAAGGCACTAAAACTCCTAGGAGAAAACTTCCATTTTCTTTCTCAGTTCCTTGAAAATGTAAATCTTATCATGAAATATAAACACCCCAGGGGGTAACTAAAACTCTGTTGAAATTGAAGGGAAAAAAAGAGAGGGAAAGGTCTTTTAAAATACAAACTGCTAAAAGGGCTCTCTTGCCCAAACTCTAAACCACATCCTCCTTAAGATTGCTGGTCAAGAACAAATACAAATCTTAAAAGTCTGCTCCATTAACAGGACACAATTGGAAACACTGATTATATTACCAAGGCTTTGTTTGGGATGTCATTTTTGAGAGAGATTTGCATAGACTAAGATATGGCCAGACAGTTTTTAGGAACGAAGGTTGACTTTATGGAACCATAGGCCCCTTGGAAAAACAGCCTGGTACCTTGCTTAGAGGGTTCCCAGCAGCCTTATCAACTGAGTAAGGAAGGTCACTTCCTGGCAGGTGCAGGAAACTCAGGATATTTGGGGGGCTTTGAGAAGAGGGAAATTCACCTAGGTATTGCAGGAGGGTCTGATAGCAAGTCTTTGTCTTGGCTTTCTAGCCTCAAGAGGCATTTAAAAGTCTAATCTGAAAAATCTCAACAAAGTGGAATATGAGATCCTATATGGTCAAAAGGTATTCTTGCTCTACTTATGTAAATAAACAGGCCAAGTTTATTGAAACTAAACATTTTGCAAACAAAGTAGTCCTACTATGGCTATCTTTGATAGAAATAATTTTAGAGAGAAAACTTATGTTTCAGTAGAAACTATAAGGCACACTTGTGGATATCAGATTCTAGTTCTGTTAATTGTCTTGAGGTTTTGTTGTCTACCTGTAAATTGGACTGGGTCCTGAATTTTTCTAGTTTCCTGCAATATTTCACTACCATTATCCAAACTAACATTTCCAATTTTTTTCTCCCAACCTTCTGACTTAGAATTACTAAAAAACTAAAACTACCTTTTCTCCAAAACCAAGCAAGGTAAAGTTGAACAACTTGAGATAAACTTCAAAGCAATCTCCACAATAGCTCATCTATGGACAATATTCACGGTTGTTGCTATGTGGACCACTAAGATCACCAGAGACATTCAAACTACAAATCAGAGAAGCCTATCAAACTGTCACTGCCTGCCCTCACTCCATCTGAAAATTCTTCAAGCCAGGCATCTAAAAATTTTCTTGACTGGCTGCCTTCAGAACTCAGAAACTGGGATTATGGTCTGCTCCAATCATTTAACCATTGTTTTTGTTTGTTTGTTTGTTTCCATAGAAATGCCTCTTATTAAATAACCTGAAGTAAATACTTTACCATATATGCCTAACTTTGGGAGCCCACCTGCATCATTGCCTTCTGAAGTGAGACACAAATTTAACCAAACTGACCTATTCTCAGAATTAAGAGATTGGTTCAGTGAGATATGGAGTGATCCACTAACTCAGGACAGGTTCAAACCTACTCACACCAGATGATCCAAGATGTTAAAATATTCCACAATGTTACCCAAATCTTTGATTAGATTCCTACGGCCCCTGAGATCACTAACTTAGTTTTCATGGCTAAACACTTTCAAGTTTGGAACAATGACTACAGACTGCATTTCAGACTATTGCCTGTATAATTATTACAAAATTTGCTACTATAATCTATTTAGGTACGTACTTTCTGGGTTACAGCATGCCCTACCCCAGCTTTTAGCATATCAACTACCCAGGCAGTTAGTGTCCTCACCATTGACTCTGATGCTTGGGCATCACAGGGTGGATTGTAGTTTAAATCCTGACAGTTGTGTGTGTGTGTGTGTGTGTGTGTGTGTGTGTGTGTGATGCAAGTGCCTGATTAAGCTTTAATTGCTGAGACATTGATTTCAAAAAGGCATCCACTTCAAAAAAAAGCTATCTTGAATAAACACCTTGCCAGCAACATGCCCACACTGAGGTTCCCTTTTTTTTTAAGAGATCTTGGTTGATTTCAGAAACTGACCATTTGAACTACTTGGTTTTTTTTTTTTTCTCTTCCTGTGTTTTAATTTCCCACTTTTAAGATTTAAATTCCCCAGTAAAGAGTGATCTGGATCATGTGGTAGTTCTATTTTTAATGTTTTGAGGAACATCCATACTGTTTTCTATAGTAGCTTCACCAATTTACATTCCCACCAACAGTGTGCTTGGGTTCACTGTTTTCCATATCCTTACCAACATTGTTATTTGTGGTCTTTTTTATGATAGCTATTCTGACAGGTGTGAGGTAATATCTCACTGTGGTTTTGATTTACATTTATCTGATGATTAGTAATGTTGAGCATATTTTCATATGCCTGTTGGCCATCTTTTTCATATGTCTTCTTTGGAAAACATGTCTATTCAGGTCTTCTGCCCATTTTTTTGTTTGGGTTGTTTGTTTTTTGATATTGAGTTGTATGAGTGTTTATATATTTTGGATATTAACCCTCATCAGCCATATCATTTGCAAATATTTTCTCTCATTCAGTAGGTTGTCTTTTCATTTTGTTGATGGCTTCCTTTGCTGTGCAAAGCTTTTAAGTTTAATTAGGTTCCATTTGTTTACTTTTGCTTTTGTTTCCTTTGCCTTAGGAGACAGTTCCAAAAAAAAATGTTGCTACAGCTTATGTCAAAGAGTGTTCTGCCTATGTTTGTTTCTAGGATCTTTATGATTTCTAGTCTTACATTTAGGTCTTTAATGCATTTTGAGTTTGTTTTTGTATATGGCATGAAAAATTGTATTAAGTTCATTGTTTCATATGTAGCTGTCCAGTTTTCCGAGCACCACTTATTAAAGAGACTGTCCTTTCCCGATCCAGCAATTCCACTCCTGGGCATATATCCAAAGAAAACAAAAACTCTAATTTGAAAAGACACATGCACCCCAATGTTCATAACAGCATTAATTACAATAACAAGTTATAAAAGCAACCTGTGTCCATCGACCAATGATGAATGGATAAAGAAGATGTGGTATGTATACAATGGATTATTAATCAACCATAAAAAAGAATGATATTTGCCATTTGCAACAAGGATGGACCTGTAGGGTATTATGTTTAATGAAATAAGTCAGACAGAGAAAGACAAATACTGTATGATAACATGTCATTTACATGTGGAACCTGAAAAATGAAACAAATGAATGACTATAACAAAACCGAAGCAGACTCTCAGATACAGAGAATAAACTAGTGGTTGCTAGATAGGAGAGAGGAGGGGGAAGGGCATGATAGGAGTAGGGAATTAAGAGGTACAAACTACTATATGTAAAATAAATACAAGAATATATTGTACAGCACAGGTAATATAGTAATATTTATAGTAATTTTAAACAAAGTAATATAATCTATAATTACATTGAATTTCTATCTTGTACACCTGAAACTAATATGATATTGTAAATGAAGTATACTTCAATTAAAAAAAAAGAGTGAGTCCATGAAACTCTATTCTCCTACAGTGAAATCCAATAAAAGTGGAACCCCAAGCCCATGTGCATTCTCTAGCTCTCTCTACCTGCGACCTTGCTGTGTGGCCCCAAGCCTTGTAAACAATAAACCTCTATTTTTTCAATGTTTCCTGATGGTTACTGCTGAAGGGCATTTTTCAATCATTATCAGAACCACAAGGGCTGGTCCAACTACAAGACTTGTTATTGATAGGTTTAGACCATCACTAAACAGTGAATAAGGTAACAGCAAAGGCTTTAAGAACAGAGATACCTAATTTCTAATTTTAAGCTATTTGCTTTGCTGAACTGCAATTTAACTCCTCTTCCACCAATCTTACCCTGAACTTTCATTGAAGTTTTATACACTCACAATGTTGAGTCAATAGGATTATGGGAAATGAAGGCACTGGGATGGTATCCTATAGAGAGAGCAAAGCGGTGCAGAAAAGAGAAGTACCTGAAAAAAGAAAACAATGGAGTGAAGAGCAATAATTTATTTTTATTGTTTTGTGACCATAATGCAATAATGAACCTAGGCAATGATCATCAATGGCAGCTAAACTTCTTAAATAAAATGTTGGTAAAAAACTATTATGGATGGATCAAGCTGACAACACCTGAACCCAGTGATTTTTCTTAACATCACAAAAAAGTGGATTCTAGACATGATTTCCCCAGATGATGCAGTCAGACATACACAGCATTATGTAGGAAGTAATCCTACACCCTCAAAAAAAAAATCAGAATATGATCATTCCTCTGAATCAGTTTACTGGAAATATAGGGGCTAAAGGACCATGTTAACACTGTTGAGAAGCAATTAGCTTTAAAGATTTCAAAAGTGAGAAACTGTATAGGACAAATGACCCAGTTATTCAATAAATAAATGTCAAGAAAAGAAAAAAAGAGGGAAAGGTAATCCCCCAAATAAAAGAGATTTAAGAAACATTACCACCAAAAGTAACATGTGGACTCTAAATCCTGATTGTCATAAATCAACTGTATAAGAAAATTATAATTGGGGAAATTTGGAGAGCATTGGATACTTAATCACATTAAGGAATGATGTCATCAAGGAAAGTCATTAAGGAATTATCTTTTGATGTGGTAATGTTATTGTGGTGATAAAAAAGAAGTCTTTATCTTTTAGAAATGCATACTGTATTATTTAACTAGTGCTATATATATGATAATGTGTTAATTATCACACATTTAGAGGCTTAAAACAACATGCACTTATGATCTCACAATTTCTGTAGGTCAAATATGAATACAACAGCTGGGTTCTCTGAAAGGCTATAATGAAGGTATCCACCAGGGCTGGAGTCTCATTTCAGGCTCCCCTGGGGTAAGGTCCATTTCCAAGCTTATGTAAATGTTGTCAGAATTCAGTTCCTGGCAAGTCACCAGACTGGGGGTCTTAGTGTCTTGCTGGCTATCAGCTGGAGACCACCTTTGGTTCCTTGCCATATGGCCCTTTCTACAGGAAGGCTCATGACATGGCAGCTTGCATCTTCAAAGGCAGCAAGGGAGAGAGTCTCCTAGGAAGATGGATATTATAATCTTACATTATTTAATCATGTACAATCTGTCACTTTGACCATGTTCTGTGGATTAGAATTAAATCATATATCCTGCCCACACTCAAGGCAAGGGGATCACACAAGGGTGTGAACACCAGGAAATGGGAATCAAGGGAGCCACCTTAGAGTCTGTTCACCATACACACTGAATAAAACATTATATATATATATATATATATATATATATATGTATGTATTTATACATATATACAATACTATTTCTGGTAATAATCTTATGGCTGGGATTTTCTTTAAAATGACTCAGTTATGGTAGGAAGTGGGGGATATTGATTAAATCAATTTAGCCATGAATTGGCCATTGCTGAAGCTAGGTGATTGATCCCTGACAGTTTGTTGCTCTTTTCTTTTACATACTTTTGCTAATTTTCATAATAAAATGCAAGACAATAACAAATAAATTATTTGGGAAAGGGAACTCAGAACCAGGAAGAAATAGAAACATCTCAAGAATCCTTAGAGATACTGAGAAGGACTGAATTTCCTGATAGACTTAAGGTAGATATTCAAGTCATTTTTTCTTAATGTTAAGACAAGCATTCAGAAAGCTGGAGAACTGAAAGACAGTCAGGGGCTGACATTTAGGTTTACAGGATTAAAGAAATCTATGAGAATTACCCGGCATTTGATAGGTGTTAATAAAGAATATATATTGTAAAACTCTTGTTACAATATATTCTACAAGGTGCCCAATAGGGGGCATAGCAGCAAAACCACACAGATCCTCTTGTTCTCAGAGGCTTTGTGCTTGTTCTTAGAGGCTTTGTGCTTATTCTTTTTCTCTCTCTGTCTGCCAGTCCCCATGCCATATATCATTTTTGTACCACCCTTAGGATCTACATGACATTAGACTATTGTAAAAACTTGTATTAATTGATGACATATAAAAATGCCAGGAGTGCTTCTACTGCCCCACAGGTGACATTTAATAGTATCCTCTCTATCTCTGACCTTCTCACTAAGATGCAAAGTATCAGAGATGAAGGTCAGTGATAAACTCTGACCCCCCACTCTGCCCTCTAGGTCTCTGGAAGGCCAGCAGATGGGATCCAGATGGCAAAGTTAGCCCACAATGCCTTCAATAAAAAATGGTTTAATTAGTGGCAAAACCTGCCAGTAGAGGAGGTAATGTTATAGATATTCCTTAGAAGGCTGGAGTTAGGGGAGGAGAGGAAAAGCAATGGGACCTTGCTTCATCACAGAAGTCTCTCTCAAATTGGCAAGAACACAAACATGGATAATTAGAGGAAATGCATGTTAGAGTGTTTGTTGTTATTGCTGTAGCTGCCTCTTAACTTGCTGCACTTACCTCATTAGCAGGGTGATGAGAGAGAATACTCTGTCCCAGGGTCTTGCACATCCTGCAAATATATACTCCTGGAAATCAAGTGGACGCTGAGAAAGTGATCCAAACAAGAAGGAATCAGATGTCTTCTGCCTGTGACCAGAATCACAGGTGTTTTCCCAGGTTGTTTCATTACTTAATAGCAAGAACTAGAGAGTCAGATGATGGGAAATGAGCAGGCTGGGTCCCCATTTTCAGAAACAAAGTCATTAAGAACCCAAGGGATCTTGAAGTGAGTTAAATCCCATTGAAATCCTCAATTTGGGCTTTCAGATTGGTTAATCACATGTGATAAAGATGGAATAGAAAATAGTCTTCAATGATCTAGAAAGAATTATTTAATGGCTTCTGCCAAATAAATGTTCAACCTGGGCATAGAAGACAATTTGATGGAGAGTCCACAAATATCCCCTCTGATAGTCTCATCCCTTATCTCTCTCTCTCTCTCTCCCTCTCTCTCTCTCTCTCTCACACACACACACACACACACACACACACGTGCACACTTTTAAGGGTGAAATAATGTGCCTAACCAAAATAATGGCTATCACTTACTGTATGCCTACTATAGATAAAGATGTCATTTTACTTCATTTAATCCCTAGATGGTACTGCAAAGTAATAATAAAATGATAAATGATTTCCATTTTACACATGAGAAAACAGAGATATGTCAATTTGGACACTAGTACTGAGAACAATGACATATTTTAAGTGCTTATAAGAATTAACTGAAGGAAGTTCATGAGTGAGATCACTAAGTTAATAAGTTGAGGATTCTGGACTTGAATCCAGGTCTATATTCCTATGCATATATTATTACTTGACATTACCTCTTACTCTGTCATCTCAATGTTTAGAATGCTTGGGGACTTAATCAGAAAGAGAAAGGTGTCCCTGACATCCTGATCCATCCTATAGAAATATGTGAGCACTCATTTGCCCAGCAAATCCAACATATAGCCAGTTGGGGTGATGCTCTGTGCTGTGACTTGATGGGACACTTTTGCTGTAGATAACTGGATTTAGAGAGGCATCCAGCTGGGGAAAAGAGGAGTTAGTTAATTTGTAGTAAAACAGAATTGAATAGTCTATAAACACCTTGTCAAGCTCCTCCAGCAAAAGACTGCCCTTTTTTTTCCACATCCAGAGCTCATATTGCTCTTTAGTGACAAGTGTTTTCCCTTGATATTCCTGATAATAATTTAACCAGTTTACACCCTAGAATGTATGTGAATATGTGAGGGGGAGAGAGTTGTCTACAGTAAGCTCTGCTTAGGGACTCTCACATCCCATGAAGTTCCTGGGCTTGAACCAGGGAAGACCTGTTCAATCCTGACAGAAATTGAAGAGTCTGTTTGGGCCTCACTTATATATTTTTTTGGCTCTGATTGGGTGTCCCTCATTGGTCCCAATTTTATTCCTTTAGAGTCTTGCTCTTTAAGCTGATTATTAACAGAGATTAAGGTAAGAGTTGATAAGACTTGGGTTTCCTAAAGTTTTGGCATAGAGAGGCATGAGAACAGAAGGCCTTGAGACCTCAAGGGTAAAACTCCAGTGATGAACTAAGAAGCATTAGGATAGGTATTTGAGGCAAGGGTTTTACCCAGCACTTCTTTAAATCACATCATAAAGATGTCTGTTTAATTATAAAGTAGTCCTTCTTGTGACTGGGAATAACTTTCACATGGACATTTTCTGAGCCCAGAGAAAGAAAAATGATGATTATGCACTGAATTAGAAGTCAAGACAGCTAGGTCTAGTCCAGACTCTACTTCTAACTAGCCATATGTCTTAAGCACTGTGAATTAATTTCCATAAACCTTAGTTTCTTACTTTGTTGAGTGGATTTCACTACATGCCTTTAAAGCGACCATGTTCTCAAATCCTTATTGTCAGAGACAACTGACAAAAATTATGGAAGCTGGCTCTATCTTAAATCATAACTGATGCTTTGAAATCATCTCTGTTCCACCATGCCTCAGTTTTCCCATCTGTAAAGTGTTTGTCAGGCTCCTTTGCCCCCTCTCTCTATCCATGGACTGTTGGAAGGGGACCTGTGTGATGAAGGACCACAAATCATTCTGAGCTGGCTGACAGCTCTGTTAACAAGCAATCATACAAGTCTGGCAGACTCCCTTGTCCTAGATGCCTACATAAGAGAGAGTGAAGAGTCCCTGCTTGAATAACTATCTGGCAGAACTGCCATTCCGCTAATGCGCAGGAACATTTAATAGGAATCTAAATGTTCTACTTGATAAAGACCAATTCACTTCCAGATGATTTTGACTACATAAGACTTCTGCCTATTGCATTAACAGAGCATGTTCTGCCCCAGAAATCCTTTAATGTCTACCTGAATTCATCAGCTTTCAAATCCAAGCTTGGACCAGAGCTCTGGCAGGGCTAATGGGAGAAACATGCTTTTGCATAAACAGGAGCTTATATTTGGAAGGAATACATTAACCTTTCCCAATGCAAATGATAAATACTTTCAACAATCTCGTGATAGTCTGAACCCTTAAAGGGGCAAGGGACAATAACTACCCCTAAAGCATACTCTGTGCACTGCAAGATGACCTTAAGCCTGAAAAGGAAAAGTCCCATAATGGCATGTCACTGGACCCATTTCACTTCCTCCTTTTTATTCTTGAAGAGTCTATCAGTCCACAAGCCTCTAACAAAACTTTCAGGAAATTTTTAAAATTCAAATACAGGGATTTGCAAATCCTAGTTTTAGAAGAATAAGAGAGTAACTAAATATGCTTATTAAGGAATAAAGAAACCCATCTCTTCTACAGAGTTGGCAATAAAATTAGTTCCAGGTGCATAAGTGTGTTTGGATGTAATATTTAAGAAAATTAGCTCTTGTTATATTTGGTTAAATTATTATTAAGAACCAAATAATCTGACATGAGCACAATTGTCAAATTCTGATACAGTCAACCATTTCATGTCAGAGGCAAGGGGGTAACATTTACACTCATTTCCCCATTCTAGAAAGCCCACTCTATTGACCTTTCTGCTTAACTCTTCCATCATAGTTTTCTAATAGCAACGAAAAATAGAGGGCTGATATGGCATTTGACTGCCAGGAGTCTCTCCTTCATTTTGGAGAAGAGAGGAATATCTAAGCGTGGTGTGTTTGTTTGGTTAGGATGGGGGTATGGGGTTCCTAACTTCTCTCTTCTGGGTAAAAAGTACAGAACAGAAATGGATGACATCATACCCTGGGCATTTACTGAACAGAATATAAATGGAAACTGTAGGCTCAGATAAATTTTTATTATCATATGTGTCCACAGATTAGATCAGGGTCTCTCAAAATGTAGTCCCCAGACCATAGCAGTAGCATATGCATTACCTAGAAACTTACAAAAAATACTAATCCACAGTCCCCACCTTCTGAATCAGACACTCTTGCAGTGGGGCTTACAACCTGTTGTTTAATAAACTCTCCAAGTAATTCTCATGTTTACTAAAGCTTGAGAACCACTAGCTTAGACCATATCAATCCCAAGGCCCAGAGAGAAGACTCCTTATATAGTGGAGGAATTGAGATTCCCTAAAGAGAGGTCAGTATTTTAAATTACAGTGTCCAAAGAGCTGTGTTAGCAACCTTTGGTCAAATTCAGAGGTATGCTGATACAGAATCAAATTGATCTGAGAAGACATTAGATATCCAGTCTCTTTACTTACCTTCTAGTAGATAATGACTTTTGGTTTGGATTGAGGGTCCATGTGGGTTAATTAAGGATCCCAATTAGTGGCTAAGGGAATTGGGAGGAGGGAAATCCACTGAAGAAAAAGACTTGAAGATCTAGACATTGGGTTTGGGCCTAGATGACAGAACTGATCAAGTTTCCAGCCCTATAGAGAATTAAAGTGGGAAGTACCAACAGAGAAACTCACTCAGGCAGGTACAGCCATGTAGTGGAAGTTACAGAGACATGGTTGTAAACTGATGTACAGGAATTTAGAGTCTAACCCCAGGATTCTGATATGATACCAAGCCAGGGCTTTTGAGTTGAAGCTTAGAGGGCGTGTGGCAAACTTTCTGGGCCCAAACTATCAGGGTGGAGGCATATGAACCTTGGCACTGATTCCTGATCAAGGGCGTCCCATAGACTCACCCATGACTCTTTCATTCCATTTATTGCCCACTTCCTCTTAAGGCTCTAATGCCGGCTGTCACCCATGTCATACAGTTAACTAATGAGCTATTTCATCAATTCAAACATACATTTATTGAGTATCTACCATGGGCCACACATTACAATAGGCATCAAGAATACTGAACTAGTCAGGATTCTCCAGAGAAACAAAACCAACAGGATGTGTAGATAAATAGATGGTAGATAGAAGATGATAGATGATAGATAGATAGATAGATGATAGATAGATAGATATAAAGGAATTGTGGAGGCTTGGTAGGCCCCAAATCAAAGAAATGGTTAATAAAATGAAAAAGCAACTTACAAAGCGGGAGAAAATATTTGCAAACCACATATTAACCTCTGATAAGAGGTTAATAACCAAAATATATAAGAAACGTATATAACTTAATGATATAAATAAATAACCCAATTAAAAAATGGGCAAAGGACCTGAAAAGATATTTTTTTTTCCAAAGAAGACATACAAATGACCACAGGTGCATAAAAAGGGTTCAACATCAATAATCATCAGGGAAATGCAAATCAAAACAGTTATTAAGGAAAATTTGATTATATTAAGATGCTCTTGTGTATTAGTTAAGGTAACTAATTACTAGCTGCTGTAACAAATAAATCCTAAAATTTCACAAGTCTTTTTTTTTATTCATTAAAAATCCCAGTTGTTTGCAGAGGAACTCTACACGTCAATCAGGGACCCAGGCCAACAGAATGTCTTCCACCTTTAATACATGGCTTCTAGGGTTGACTTGGGCACTGACTACTGTGGAAGAGCAATAGCCAGCAGATAGGGGAAATAAAAAGTGGTGGGTGTCCCAGGAGAGTTTTGTGGACTAGGCAAAATTTCACTGGCCAGAAATCAATCACATGGTCACATCTAAGTGCAGCTAAGGCAGGGAAGTTGGGAAATAATGTCTAGTTGTGTGTCTAGAAGGAAAAGGAAATGGGTTTGGTGCAGAGCTAGCCACTTCCTACCACACCAGGGTTTCTACATTTCTCAAGTCACTAAACTGAAGGGAATCTTGTAAGTTATCTTGTACAGGGTTCCCAAGGTCATCAGAGCCACCTAGGAGATTTTTAGAAATATCAATGGCTGACTTATACTCCATATCTCTGAGGTAGGAGTTGGACATGTATAATTTTAAGAAGTTGGGTGATTCTGTCGCTCAGTTAGTATGGGAACCACTATTCTAGTTCATTCCACTGGCTTGACTGCTAAGAAAATTGGGGCACAGAAAGGTGAAGTGACATTTCAAGGCCTCATAGCCAGGATGGAGCAGAAAAGGGATGGGAAGTCAGCTCTGTCCATACACAATACCATCTCTGGTTTTTCTTAGGAAGACTAAACTATACTCCACTTGCCAATTTCCAAAGTTACCTCTCTGCTCCAAGCGTCTGAATTCTTACCCTTCTAGCTTTTCACATCGTCTCTCTTGTCATTACTCCTACTCATCACTGAGGTTTATGCCACGCAGCCTGGGAAAGTGGAAATCAGGAAAGTTGGACTTCAGCACTTGTTTGTTCTCTAACTAGCTCTAAGTTCTTGAGACAGATTATGCAAGCCTCTGTTTCCTTAGTGCAAAATAGCATTATGATAACATCTGCTCCACTGAACTTGTAGAATCAGATTAGATAAGTGTAAAATAAAAAGATGAAAGCTTTTTACACTGAAAAGAATGACACAAATAGTCAATAAGAAAGATGCTAGTGGTAGTTGGTGTTACATCTATGTTCAGCTTACATCAAGATCCAGAAAAATCCTTCATAGGAAATCAACCTGCAACCTTCATATGGCATCTATCCTTTTAAAAGACTGTTAAAAACTAGGGATTCTGGGAATAAATAACAGATATGATTCTTGCCCAGTAGAATTTCAAAATTAGTTAAGGCGATACACTATGAACACTTACAATGTATCCTCCAAAGACTCACATCAAGGCATAAATATTGAGCAGATGGTATGTAGAATCAGATGTGACTCACACTTGAAAGGATGTATAGGATTTCCTGTGATGTAGCCTTTTCTGGATCAAGGATCCCTTTGAGAATCTGATGAAAGCATGGGATCCTACCTCAGAGAAGTGTACATATGCATCAAGACTCAAAACTTGTGTAAAAATACAATTTCTGAATATCAATAGACTCTCTTGAAGTTCACCTGTAAAATCTCTTAGTTTTGAAGAAGGTAAGATACAGCCATTGGCAAAAAGAAGGAAACTGGGTGTTTCCAGAGGGCTTTGTGAGGACCCTGTGGTTGCTAGAGTCTGCACTTCCCTTGTGATTCACTTTAACCAACAGAATATGGTGCAAGTAGTGCTGTGTCAGTTCAGGAACTAAGCCTTTAAAAGGTGTGGTATCTTTAATTTTGTGGTTTGGAAAGCTCTGAGTCACCATGTAAAGAGCCTACCTTACCAGCAGAAAGACTTGGAGAAGCCAGAGGGAGAGAGGAGAGAGGGGAGGGGGGCATGGCCAGTTCTACCAACACCCCAAAAAAGCCCAGCTCTCCATCCACCTTTGCCAAGGCATATAAAATGACCCATCTTGAATGCTGCTACCAGTCAAAATACCAGATGCCTACAGACCCAACAGACTTGATGTGAAGTATAAATGTGCAGTTGCAGACCCAGTGAACCCATAAAACCATGAGAGATAATAAAATTTTCTTGTGTTAAGCCACTAAGTTTTGGGATGATTTGTTATGGAGCAATAGATATCAGAAATAAATGACTAGAACAAAAGTAGGGAACTGGGAATTAATAAATTGTGTGCAGGGAATAGTGTGATGATTAACTAGGCTAGAACAGTCAATGCAGAAATGTGTGTGAGAAATGGGGCAATAAAAATGAGGAAGCAAAGCTTAGGCCAGGCTTTGAGAATTACAGGAAATTATTATGTTCTCAGGCAGCTCTAGGATGCAGAAACAGGATACATGTCACTTTCTAATAGACTCATCTTTGGGTGAGATGCAGTAGGGGTACTAGGGGAGGGGCAAAAACAATGACAGTGTGTACCCACCAATACCCAACTGATTCATACAGGAAACATGGAAAATGAGCCCAGACTTGCTCCAGCCTAGAGAGATCATTGCTTTGTGAGTCCTGAGAAGGCAGAAAGCATTTGACACCTCCTTATGTGCTTGTCATTTTCACTTGTTTATTCATATTATTATCTGGAAAAAGCTTTGCTTCCAGCTTTCAGAAAATGAGAGAAGTGTTCCTGTTTAGAGTAATTCACAATGATTTATCAATTGTCCCCTGATAGGGGCCTTGAGAGAGGAGAGAGGGAGGGCAAAGACTAGAGCTAGCCTTTCCTTTCAGTTTTTTTTTTTTTTTTTTTTTTTTTTTTTTTTTTTTTGTGGTACGCGGGCCTCTCACTGTTGTGGCCTCTCCCGTTGCGGAGCACAGGCTCTGGACATGCAGGCTCAGCGGCCATGGCTCATGGGTGCAGCCGCTCTGCAGCATGTGGGATCTTCCCGGACGGGGGCACGAACCCGTGTCCCCTGCATCGGCAGGTGGACTCTCAACCACTGCGCCACCAGGTAAGCCCTCCTTTCATTTGTTATGAATGGAACTGTTACCAGCTACTTTCATAGTCCAGTGGAGCACTCCCAAAATTGGTGTTCAAACTGGCCAATCTGGGTACACCAGGACCAGCAATACATGCAAATTTAAGGTTGGAAGGGACAGTGCCTAGGATGGCATACAACTAGGGACAAGGCTAGAAATTCATAGATGCCACTTCTAACATCCTGCCCCAACCACAGCCTCTGAGAAGCTATGTGGAGTAGTGGAAAAAGTCTCACCCTCAGAGATATTGGAATTTTGTTCCGGTTCTGTTACAAGTTCTCAGCAAGAACTTGGGCAAGTCACTTCTCTTTTTCAGGACTTTAGTCGCCTTATCTGTAAAATTAAGATGGACCAGAACAGTGCTTCAATATGTAAACTAATCACCTAGGGACCTTGTTAATATGTAGATTTTGATTCAGTAAGTCTGGGGTGGACTTTGAGATTCCACATTTCTAACCCCCTCCCAGGTCTTGACAATGCTGCTGGTGCATGGGCCATATGTTGAATAACAAGGAGCCAGTTGATCCCCAAAGGCTATTTTTCAGGCTTGTGATTCTGACTCTGTTGATTCTTTGAACACTGTATCCATGGGCACCCTTTCCCCCACTACCTCCTCTAAACTATAAGCATTTCATTAAGTAAAGATGCCGGTGGGTGGAGTTTCCAGTGTCTGTCAAGGACGCAAAACCAAGCTATACACTCTGACCACATGCAAATGTGCAGCTTCTAGCCTGGCCCAGACTGTGAGAGAATCGTGTTTGGAGAGAGGTGAATGTTTGGATCCTCTGCCAGGCCACCCAGTCATACAGGACTGCAAAAATAATTCAAATCCAGAAAGAACAGTGGAAATTTTTTCCTTTAGCAAATCAGCTCAGTAGAGCAACACCCAACACTTCAAGTTTTCCTCTCAGCAATTTGCATGAGAATGACTTTTGACACCCATTTGCTAACACCAGCTTAATGCAAACATTTGGGAGGATATTGAAGTAGAGCTCTGCCCTTTCAGATGACAGCAATTATTATTGCATTTCTAGCAACTTCTTTCTCTGTTCCCATAGCAACTCAGATCAAATTAGCTTTACCAACACTGAACAGTTTTGGTTTGGAGAGGGAGTGGTGAGACCATCCTCAAGTAGAAATAACTAGTTGGCTGCACATCTGTTATTTCATCCCTACTCACCTTGTATGAAATTTATTAGAATTTGTGGGGCTCAAAAATGCTGTTTTCTAGTTCAGGCCATATATATTTTGGTTTTGTAAAAACACACATCTTTGAATCCATAGTCAATTAAACATTAGTGTGAAGTGTCCTGACTCAGAGGCTGGGGTTCACCTTCCTTAACACCTCTGTTGTAGTAGGGACTATGAAAGAAAGGAGTTTCTAATAACACTAAATAGAGAATGAGTGGTGAGCATGCAACACACACCTACAGCCACCCACACCCAGGTGGTCCACACACACCTGCAGACACCCACACCCAGGGGAGGGATGGAGTGGAAGAGGAGTAGAGACAGAACAACTTGTTCCAGAGGGTTTTGCTGCCATTTCACCAGCACGTTAAGAAGCTACTAAATTGCATTAGTGTAGACAGAATATGAATGTCTCTGCCTTATTCTGTCACTAACTGAACTCCCATAGTTTTTATTTCATTTCTTTGGAGCTTGAAGGATTTTCTGGCCTATAAGAGTCCCTATTTCTGTTGTAAATGCACCTGAGAAGAGAGATGCTGCCTTAGAGAGGGCTCACAAGTAGAAATCTGAAGATGCTTTTAACTTTGGTTTCTGACTGAGGCGCTGTCTGACCTTCATGGAGTCTTCCTTCTTTCTAGGCCTCCTGAAAAATGGAAAGATAAGAATAGATTTTGCGGGACTTCCCTGGTGGCACAGTGGTTAAGAATCTGCCTGCCAATGCAGCGGACACGGGGTCGAGTCCTGGTCTGGGAAGATCCCACATGCTGTGGAGCAACTAAGCCCGTGTGCCACAGCTACTGAGCCTGTTCTCTAGAGCCTGCAAGCCACAACTACTGAGCCCACATGCCACAACTCTGAAGCCAGTGTGCCTAGAGCCCGTGCTCCACAACAAGAGAAGCCACCGCGATGAGAAGCCCGTGCACCGCAACAAAGAGTAGCCCCTACTCACCGCAACTAGAGAAAGCCCGTGCAGCAACAAAGACCCAACACAGCCAAAAAAAAAAAAAAAAGAATAAGGGGCTTCCCTGGTGGTGCAGTGGTTCGGAGTCTGCCTGCCAATGCAGGGGACACGGGTTCGAGCCCTGGTCTGGGAAGATCCCACATGCCGCGGAGAAACTAAGCCCGTGTGCCACAACTGCTGAGCCTGTGCGTCTGGAGCCTGTGCTCTGCAACAGCAGAGGCCGTGACAGTGAGAGGCCCGCGCACCGCGATGAAGAGTGGCCCCCACTCGCTGCAACTGGAGAAAGCCCTCGCACAGAAACGAAGACTCAACACAGCCAAAAATAAATAAATAAATGTATTAAAAAAAAAAAAAAAAGAATAGATTTTGCTAGAGTGCCTCCTTACAGGTAGTAATATTCCTTGACTCTAAAACAGCAAATCTTAGTTGATGAGGTCAGAGTATGCATTCTTAAGGATGAAGAAATAAAGGAAAAGATTCTACACCATCCTCTCTGTTTCTCTCTCTCTTTCCCCTGCCTCTGTTTCTCTAACAGAAATTTCTCCCTCTATTCCATTACACAGCAAAAACTCCCATGTCTACCAACAGAAGCAGACTTAACTGAGAAGGAAATGTATGTGGAAGAGAGGTAATAAATACCATATGGACCCCAGATGAAAATGCCCTGCTGCATTTAGGTGTTTGGAAAATCAATTACTCAAACGTAAATCTGGCTTGAGATATTGAATGGTATGTAGGCTCCATCATTTGGGCTTCCTTGGTCACTCATTGAAATATCAGGTTTCCTGTCTATTTTATCCCTGGCTTGGCATAGATCTAGGAGGAGCTTTTTAAGTTTTTCCCCCAAATCTTAAATGGGTATGTGCTTCCTCTGGAAACTCAATTTCATTGTTAACCTTTATTTGGTGTCCATGATTTGAAGCTGACACGTGAGTTTGACATCCTCCTAAAGTTACCAAACCAAATTTAGGTCCACTTGCCCAATCCCCAGCAAAGCTAATCTGCTGACATTCGGTTGTGGTGAAGGAAAGTACAGTCTTTATTGCAAGGTGCCCAACATGGGGCCAAGCAAGGAGAATGGGCAGCTCATGCTCAAAAGACCCAGACTCCTTTATGATTTTCAGGGAAGTGTTTTTAAGGCAACATTGAGGGGAGGGTTGTGTCTGATCAGCTCATGGACGTTCTTCTCATTGGTTGACGGTGGGGTATCCGGGTGGCATTTCAAGAGTTAACACCATCAATCTTTTGATTCCAACCATTCTGGGGTCTATGTGCTGGTGGTCATCATGCAGTTAACTTCTTTCCCTGACAGGGATTTTAATATTTACAAAACAACTCAAGGATATGGTTCAGGATAGTATCTATAGCCCTTGAAGAGGAGCTAAATGTCCTTGACTTTGTTTTATGGCTAAACTATTATTATTTTGTCTTGTTTGACTGTATTTCTCTGTTTCTGCATTTTCTCACTTTTCTGATTAAGTTTGCCCTTCAAAACTGGAGGAAGGTCTAGGATACTAAAGCTTTTCTGTAAAAAAGAGGAGAAGGACACAGGGGTCTTTCCCCATCCCTGGGAAAGCCCAGTAAGGTCTTGCTTAGTTTCACTAACAAGGAACTCAGGGCATATTGAGAACCAAAATGACCTGTTTTATAACAAACTAAGCCAGTATAATAAAAAGATTCAGTCAACTCTCCTATATGCATAATTCTTTGTATTTTTATGTATACCACTAGGCCTAGCACAGTGAAGCAAACTCTGGCCCTTATCTGCAGTGCTGCTCACAGGTACTGGGCGGGGGTGTGTGTGGTGGTGGTCTGAGGGCTGTGGAGATAGATTTCCTTCCTTTGTTTGATCCTTATGGCAGCCTTTCAAGACTGTGTGCTTTTCTTTGGCCTCAAGGAAGTTCAGGATACTTAAAAAATTAGGTCACAAATTGCTTCCATATCTTAGAAGAAAGGAGTTAAATTACATTGTCTTCTCCCTGCTCCTCTTATCCAGAGATAACAGTGAGTATGTGCTGCTTCAGAAGAGAAATTATGAATGTGTGAAAATCTACTGTGATTCAGTACCAGTGCACATTAGTCAAAACCCTTTAATGGAGCTGAAGCTTATGGTCTACCTAAAGCCCAAAACTTCCAGAGCTGGAAACTGAACTTATAATGAAATTTAATCACAGTCATCCTGTGGGCCAGAGGCAAATAAGCTGGCAGCCCTGGGACTGATCATGGTGCTTATGGTCTGTCTCAGGCAAAGAAGGGAGACCTTTTCAATAGCTGTGTGGTGGAGAAGGGATTCTCCAGCTTCTCCTCTGATGAATTCTCACAAGTACCAGCACCACCCCAATGATAATGAGCTCTCTCCTGATATTGCAGATGAAGCACCTGCTAACCCTTGATATTTTTGATATATCTTAAAAATATATCATGGGCCCACTTTAGAGCCCTAGTTTGAGAAAAGTTTCCTGTGTGGGAGAACTTCAATGACTTCTGAGGGTGAAGAAGGAAGAGGATGGTGAAGTGTCTTAACCACCTTCCTTTTTCTACTCCTGCACAACAGAGCTGTACCTGGCTGCTGAGCAGAGGGTTCAGGATCCTCCAAATAGCTCACTCCTGAGCCCTAGCCACAGCTCCCAGTTACAGCCATCTTTGTGATTCATTCTGGACAACTGCAATTATCATTCCCAAACCCCTAAAGGGATCCTGGAAGAAGAGGGTCAAGCAAGTTGGAGGAGCCATGTCTTGTGGAAAGACGTGTGTGTATGTGCGTGAGCACACCGAGCTATGCTATCTGAAAAGCCAGGTTGCTGTTTGCAAGCAAGAGCAGGGTGTAGCAGACTTGGCAGGTGACACAACCATGGCACTGGGCTTTGGTGAATTAGGTAGGGAAGACATGCATCATGACAGAATAGCAGCCTGTACAGCTACCTTGGATTTCAGGGATGCTCATAAGGTGGAAGGGAGAGAAATGCACAGGGATTCTAAGCTGCTTGGAAACTATATGGTCTTTAAACAGCCTCAACCCAACACCCCAAAGATGGGAGGGGAGATAGATTAATCACTTTACTTTCATGGGAGAAATTTAGAGGCAGCAGTGTTCCTGATCTAATACCAGCCAGGTACCTAAGAGAGCATTTAAGGGACTTTTTACAAAGTAGAGCATGCCCTGTAAGTGGTGAACTTGTAATGACATCTTCCTTTAGCATCACCAGGGCTGTCCCACCTGAAGTGGAGGAAGCAGTGTGTGACAAAGGGAATGCAAAGTCTGGCTTTGGAAACCACTACCCAAATGGGACAGAGTAGGTCCCTTCACCCCATTCCTCAAAGCCATCTTGCTGTGGAATGCTCTAAGCCAATACAAATTAAAGTTCTAATGCAAATCTTACAGGATACTGAGTCCAAGATTTTCCCTGACTAGTTTAAGTGCAGTCACTATTTACTCAGTAACCTTGAATAAGTCATATACTTTTCTGAAACTGTCTATAAAATGTAAAGGTGGAAGATTAGAACAGAGCTAAAACGCTTATCACTTATAATATCCTATGTACCTCTTACAATCCCCTACAAACTCCCACCACCACCAAAATTCAACTAAGGAAAAGGAATTGGCCCATACTTAATATTTCTTCCTCCTTTGCTTTTTTCTCCTGAAGAATCCTGAATTATAGAACTTAATGGTTAAAATGGGTCCCAGGAAGAAAAATGGTGGCAATAGTGGAGAAGATAATTCCCTGTGTAAAGAAAAAAATTTCTGAAATCAAAAAGGTAAGAGGGTGGTCATCATCACCAGTTTTCAAATAGGAAGTTGGAGGATATCAGAAGAAAGCATGGGCCCTTTGTACCCCTAGGACCACTTACAGCACTTCCCTCTGTTAATCCCAATCTCTGGTTGAGCTTTCCCCCAAATAGTGTTCCTTCCTCTCCAAGCTATGTTCACTTGTCCTCTGCCCTGCTCCATCTAAAATCTGCTCTCAGGCTCTCCCTGCGCAGATCTTTCCTTCAGACTAAAGCGTATGCAGCGGCTTAGGAATTTAACTGTGTTTCAGTCCTAGTAAACTCATTGCAGGAATCGATCCACAAACTGGGTGTGGACGCCTCCACAGAAATCCTCATTCAAGCCAAATCCTCCCCATTTCAGCCAAATCCTCCCCATTCTAGTCTTGCCATGAGCCATGCAGCCAAACATGGCTCCAATGTGAGTGCTGTTTTTCAACAAGGATTCTACTGAAAAGACAATGTTGCCTTTTTGACAAGTTCTCTTAAGCTGAGGGGAAATTCTTGGACCTTTGGTAAGTGTTGTTATTTCTTTGGCACTTTCCACACCAAAAGGAAAATTGCTGACTTGGAAGCTCTCCATTTTCCAAAGACTGGAAATGTTCTTTTTAATATCATTAAATATGCATTTGAAGAACCTGGGGAATCCTGAAGAGAGAGATAGCCCTTGTCCCAAATCCAGTATTGCAAGTTTGTGTACTCCGCCCATCTTTATTCTCTTTGTGTATCATCTCTTAGTGGGATTTCTGGAGCCAAGGTGAGGGCACTCTTTTTAAGCACTTGCCAAGCCTCCCTTCAAGAGAACTGCATCAATGGAAAGTTTGTCAGTGAAGCAAGAAAGGTGACTTCTGGAGAGAATCCAATACAGTTCACAGGGCTTCTGGCTTACTAAGGAGCCATCATAGAGCCCCACAGAACAAGGAGCACCTTGCTTTTTCCAGTGTCCTTCGAGGCATTATACTTTTCTCTAAACTATTCTCACAGTCTCACACTTTATAGCCATATCCTTTACAACCATGAGTGTTCAAGGAGTTGGTCAACATTTTGCCTAATCTTCATAACCATGCCTTCTAGGATTCTTGCCCATTAATCATCATGACTCCTTGGCCCTCGTCATCTTATTTCATGAGAGCAGAGTGGAACACATATCAAACCTCAGATGTTCATTCATATTAATACTTATTGGCTACCCCCCCAAATTTATGACATCACCCTAGCCCCCCCAAAGCTCATACTCAGTTGGAGATGGCTGGCATTTTAAAAAAAATGACAAAATAATGTGTTGAGTGCAAAGGGAAGTAGATACTATTATGTGGCAGCCAGAAGCAAATCAGTCAACTGCATGTGTGCAAACGTGGAGAGGGTCAGAAGGAACAGGGTTGAGGGACGTGGTGGGGCAGGGATGCTGGTTAGAAAAAAACATTAGGAAAGATGCAGTAAGAGCTGAATTTTGAAGGTTAAAAAATAACTTGTCAGGCAGGAAAGAGCATTCCAGCTAGAGGAAACAGCATGCGCAAAGAAGTTGAAATAGCCCTGCAGATGTTCAGGAAACCACAAAAAGCACAGCATAGCTAGAGGGTAGGGTTTGGTGTAGGATTGGATAGGGTAGCAGGAGACCATCTGCCCAGAAATGCAAAGGTAGGCAGTAACCAGACTGGGGAGAAATGTGATGCTCTAGTAGAAAGATTTATATATATCCAGGATCTTATGGGTCTGATAAGCAGGAGAGAGAGAGAGAGAGAGAAGAGAGAGAGAGATTTAAAAAGAAGAATTGAGCCGACACACTTTAGTGCTGTAACAAGGCTCCTCTGAATCAGTGGTTTTCAAGGAATAGTTTCTAGACCAGCTGAATTAACATCCTTTGGGAACTTTTTAGAAAAGCAAATTTTCATACCTCACACCAAACTTGCTGAATCAGAAACTCTAGAGGTTGGCATTCTCCAGGTGATTCCAATATGTGGTCAAATTTGAGAATCGCTGGTCCAAATCAGTCATTTCCTCAAAGTTTGGATGCAACAGGAAGATAAATGAGGCAATTGGAGAGGTCAAACAGAACCTCAAACTTCATTCTATTTGCTCAGTTAAGGACTAAGTTATAGAATTCTTCCTTAAGTGATTTAAGAATCAGGCAAGAGGATTTCATAAAGAAAAAGTAATTTGAATAATGGGTGCAATTTAGACAGACAAAGATGGGGAGTATTTAATAGATAAGTCCACAGATCAACAAAGAAATAAATGTTCAAAAAAATAAATCAACACTTTTAACAAAACTCTGTAGAGCCCCTATCATGGGCAATGTTCTCTCCCAGGTGCAAGAGAAGCAGACAATAAAACCTACCTTTAAGGAAATAAGCCACTGAACAGTTACTCAGACTCCTACAATTCTCTCTCATTAATACTTATCCAGATACAGTGGAAAATTTCTGGCTATTGCCCTAATCCTTCTTTGGAATAAAATAGCACAGATTTAGGCCATGGAATCTTTGTGTGCCTGTTCTTTTACATGGACATGGAGGGTGGAGGGGGGAGAATTGGTGAAGGAGATGTGGGCTATTCTCCATGTGAGAGCCCTTGCATGTGTGGATTGCTGGTTGGCAGCAGGTGCTGCAAAGAAAATCATTATTTTACAGAAATGGAAACCTATTTCCTCCAGGGGTTAATCAAGACAAAAGAAATCGAAATTCCATTAAAACACATTTGATCAAGTCTTCCCTCTGTGTTCTCTGATCATGGGGAAGATGGATTATCTCAGTTCCTCTCCATCACCCCTTCCTCAAGCCATGCCAGCTTTTCTTCTCTCTTTATATTCAGCCTTGGGAAAAGCTTTTTCTCATGAAATGGGGAGTTGCCAGGCACTAGGTGATCTTGGTGAGAGATGGAGTCGAAACTTGGGAAAGAAAAAATATTGCATAGGTGAAATCCCACGGCTACAGGAAGTGGTTATGAAAGTAACTATAAAAGGAAGCCATTTCCGTACTCCAATAGATGATTTCTGTTCTCCTGTTTTGTTTTTGTTTTTGTAAGGCATTCTCTGAGACGATTAACCTCCATAAATCCTCTCTCTTTTCTTGGACAAATATAATTCAAGCTCGTATAGCACTTACTATGTCCAAGGTATTGTCCAGGTGATATGAGGAATATAAAGTTTCAATAAATAAGACAGAATCTTGCCCCTAAAAAGATTACCATGTAATACATGAAGGTACTTATGTACTAAACATAAACTGAGGCCAAATACAATAAGTACTAAACAGAACTGTAAAGAAATACTATTGGGGAAAAAAGAAATACATGCCTTGTAATACTGAGAAAATTTAAGGAAGGCTTCCTGGAAGAGGTGGCATTTGAGCTGGTTTTTAAAAGTAGAGATTGGGGAAATAAAAATGAAGCATGAGAAGAGGGAGGAAAGCATTCCAATGGAAGGGAATGGCATGAAAAAGTCACAAAGTCATGAAATCTACAGCATGTTTAGGGAAAGTGAATAGTGAGACAGGATGACACAGCGGGTGGAAAGATAAATAGGGGAAGGACAGATGGACTCATATTCAAGTCAATCTTGAAAGCTATGGGTTTGTACTAAACTGGGAGCAAGAGTTTGTACTACACTCTTACAGTTTGCTTATGAGGATATAGATACATTTGGTATGTTCTTTTGCACTGATGTCAATAGGTTGGACTCTAGAACAGTACTACTTGGTTCTACAAAATTCCATGTAGTCTATCTACCTCATTCCAGCTCCAACATACCATTTATCTTGGTAGTAAAAGCTATCTGTTCTCCCCCTCAAAGAGTTTAGGGGAAAAAAAGCTTAGGTATGGGGGCTTCTGCTTATCATTTTCATTTTCCACTTGCTATAGGAAGAATACTCCTTTTTGCTTGCTAATTCACTTCAGAGAAATAGACTCGTCCCCAGCTGTTGCAAAACAAGGACGTGATTCCTAGAAATGTAACCATTAAAACAAAATTTTATTATATGGAGTTTGAGCAGCATCTGACCTTCTTCCTCATTTCTGTGAGCTGTGTATCCAAGCTCCGGGATTCAGTCTCCATGTGATGCTCCTTCCACGTGTGCATGGTCTTGTTGCTAAGCCACAGGGAGAACACAGCCTAATGCTGTTTTCAAAAAATCAATGATTGTTTATCCAGTCTTGTACCTGTGCCCTTCTAAAATATAATACAAGCAAATCCTTGTCTACCAGGATCTGTATGAGGGCCAGTGGGTCCCAACTGGCAAACCCTATGGCAGCTGGGGGCAACTTTAGGTGGCAGACCGAGGGGTTGTTTAAACTTACTAGAAAATTTACACTGTGTCTGGACCTAAATCTATAGAGATTTGAGGGGAAACCCATGAAAGAGGGTAGATGTAATAAAATATAAATGGAGGTGGAGCTCCTTAGAGATGTAAAAATCAGGAAATACATGATGTTGTCCTGCTTTAAATAATATATAACTACTTGGTGGTGGTAGTGGTGTGTGTGTGTATGTGTGTGTGACAAGTGACAAAGAGTAGCTATGTGGTAACCAGGATTGGAAAGGCCAAGAATTGATGTGAAGATTTTCAGGAATTTCTTGAGAAACAGTATAGAATGGAGAATCTGGGTCAATCAGTTAAGGCTTCTGGGGAGTTCTTAAACAGTGGCTCTCAAACTTGGCTGAACATTAGAGGTCTTGGAAGGTTTTATGAAGCCCTATGCTCAACTACCAAATGTACACTAAAGAGGCAAATGTAAATTTGTACAGCCACTTTTGAAAAACTTTTGGCAGTAGCTACTGAAGCTATACATATGCATCCATTATGAATCAGCAATTCCATTCCTAGGTATGTACTCAATAGAAATGCATACATGTGTTTACCAAAAGACATGTACAGGAATGTTCATAGCAGCATTATTTTAATAGGTCAGAACTGAAAACTAATTAAATACCATTGCCATAATACTGAATAGCAATGAGAACATTAAGTCAGACTTAAAATATTTCACTTTGTGAAAGACACTGTTAAGAAAATGAAAAAACAAGCAACATATTGAGATAAAATATTTGCAAAACAGATATCTGATAAAGGACTTGTATCCAAAATATATAATGGCCTCTTAAAACTCAACAATAAGAAAACAAACAACCTTATTAAAAATGGGCAAAAGATCTGAACAGACACCTTACCTAAGAATATATACAGATAACAAGTAATCATATGAAAAGATGTTCAACGTAATTTTTCATTAGAGAATTACAAATTAAGCAACAATGAGATACTATTACACACCTATTCAAATGGTTAAAATCTGAAAAAGCTGATGCTACTAAGTATAGACAAGAATGCAGAACAACAGGAACTCTCACTCACTACTGACAGGAATGCAGAATGGGTCAGCCACTTTGGAAGACAGTTTCTCACAGAGCTCAGCATAGTCCTATCATGCAGTTGTGCTCCTAAATACTTCCCAATTGAGTTGAAAACTTATGTCTACCCAAAAACCTGTACACAAATGTTTATAGCAGTTTTATTCATAATCACTTAAAAAGTGGAAGTACAGTATGTTCTTTATATGTGAATGGATAAACAAACGGTGGTACACCCATACAATGGAATGTTATTCGGTGGCAAGAAATGAGCTGTCAACTCACAAAAAGACATGGAGGAAACTCAAATGCATATTGCTAAGTGAAAAAAGCCAGTCTGAATGGGCTATATACTGTATGATCTCAATTATATTATATTCTGGAAGAAAGAAACTATAGAGATAATAAAAAGGTCAATGTTTGCCAGGGGTTCAGTGAAGGATGGAGTCAGAGGGTAATGAATAGGTTGAAGTATAAGGGATTTTAGGGTGGTGAAACTATTCTGTATAATACTGTAATCTTGAATACATGACATTATGCATTTGTCAAAATCCTTAAAACTGTACAACACAAAGAATGAACTTTAATGTGTGCAAAATAAAAAAAAAATTACCTGGAGGTCAGGCGATTCTAGTAAAGAATGCAGTAAAGAGTTACACATGCATGAAAAAACCTCAGTGAGGAGGGTGGGTAAAAAGTCTAATCTAAGCAATTTTAGAAATAAACAGAATTTGTAAGACTAAAGGCAAAAAGTACTGCATATAATCACTTTAGTTCATAACGTTGTCTCCCATGGGGGTACGGGTTAACAATTCTGATAACTGCTGTTCACGTATACTGGAAGTGAACACTTATAGAGAACAGACGGTGGGAGATGGGTTTCTCACTGTTGGTGTTGGAGGTTACAACAAAGAGAGGAGGCTAGAATGATTCATGTGGTAAGAGATTAGAGTTGGAGACATGAGAACTCATGTTTAAGTTAATATATGCCTCAACTGGTTCGTTAATTGGAACAAATGTAGCACATTAAAAAAATTATTTTATTGAAGTATAGTTGATTTACAATGGTGTGTTATCTTCTGCTATACAGCAGAGATCAGTTGTACACATATATATATTCTTTTTCATATTCTTTTCCATTATGGTTTATCCCAAGACTTTGAATATAGTTGCTTGTGCTATACAGGAACCTTGTTTTTTATCCTTGTAGGACCTTGTTGTTTATCCATTCTACATAATAGTTTGCATCTGCTAATCCCAAACTCCCCCAGAATGTAACATATTAATGTAAGAAGTTAATAAAAGGGAAAACCAGGGACTGAGGGGCATATAGGAACTCTGTAGTATCAGCTCAATTTTTCTGTCAATCTAAATAACTCAAAAAATAAAGTCTATCTTTTAAAAGACTCTAAAAAATAAAGTCTACTAATAAAATAAAATCTTTATAACATAAGTGGACCTCAACCATCAGCTGAAGGCTTTATGAGCAAAAATTGCAGTTTTCTGGAGAAGTTCTGCTTCAAGACTACAGTTTAGAAATCCTGCCTGAGTTTCCAGACTACTGGCCTGGCTTATGGATTTTGGGCTAAGACTGTAGCACCATATCTTACCTGAGTTTCCAGCCTGCAGATTTTGGACTTGATAGACCCCACAATCACATAAGCCAGTTTCTTAAAATTTCTCTCTCTTTCAGTAGTCCCGTTTCTCCAGGGAACCATGACTGATATACCCACTGAGTCCTCTTAAGACCTAGGCTCACAGCTGAAGCATGGTCACTATTACACAAGTCACATAGCCAAGTCCAAAGTCAAAGGCAGGGGAATGCTCTCTGCCACAGTGAGGATACAGCAAGACCATGGATGCAGAGAGGGAAGAATAACTAAGGCCAATAATGCAAACTTCCTTGCTAGGGAAAATTTTCTTTTTGAAGAAGCAATATTTACCTTGAGACCAAAAAGATAAATAGCAGTCATTACAGAAAAAAAAGGGAGAAAGAAATTTCAAGCAGCAAACATAGGGTGGGCAAAGGCTTGAGGAGAAAAAAAATGGGGTGCAAGTCAAGAGACTAGTGATTACCTGGAAAGGTGGGAAAGGATGCTGGAGACAACACAGGGCATGGTATCAGAGTAAGATTTCAGATTATTCTAACTGTAAACAGAAGCCATAAAGCGTTTGAAGAGCAATAGTGAGATGATAAATTTGCATTAAATTTTTTTCACTCTGGCTGTTATCTGGAAATTATATAGGAAGAGAGCATGAGATTATTTAAGAAATGATTGCAACAGTCCAGGAAAGAGATAATACTTTTTTATACTGAGTTGTGGTAGTGAAGAAGAGAGGAGAGTTATATATGTTGTAGATAAAATTAATAGAACTCGGTATTCCTGAATGGAGATGCCATTTACTGAGAGGGAAAACATTAAAAGAGAATCAAGTTTGCGGGGTATCAGTAAACACAACTTTCATATAATTACTAATAATTACTTGAGGGATATGTTTCATTTTAATCAAGGATAACTTTTATTTATAAGTATTAAACAAATAAAGTGGGTACTAAGACACTACCAGCTTGAATAAAACCTCAAGCTTATTTTTCTCATTACTTTGTGAAACTCATTCTAGAAAGTTACTTTTTAAAATTTATTTATATTTTTTATTTTTATTTATTTTTTCTTTTATTTATTTTTTTTATACAGCAGGTTCTTATTATTTATCTATTTTATACATATTAGTGTATACACGTCAATCCCAATCTCCTAATTCATCCCACCACCATGCCCCCCCCCCACAGCTTTCCTCCTTTGGTGTCCATACGTTTGTTCTCTACATCTATGTCTCAATTTCTGCCCAGCAAACCGGTTCATCTGTACCATTTTTCTGGGTTCCACATATATGCGTTAATATACGATATTTGGTTTTCTCTTTCTGACTTACTTCACTCTGTATGACAGTCTCTAGATCCATCCACGTCTCTACAAATGACCCAGTTTCTTTCCTTTTTATGGCTGAGTAATATTCTATTGAATATATGTGCCACATCTTCTTTATCCATTCATCTGTTGATGGGCATTTAGATTGCTTCCATGACCTGGCTATTGTAAATAGTGCTGCAATGAATATTGGGGTGCATGTGTCTTTTTGAATTATGGTTTTCTCTGGGTATATGCCCAGTAGTGGCATTGCTGGGTCATATGATAATTCTATTTTTAGTTTGTTAAGGAACCTCCATACTGTTCTCCATAGTGGCTGTATCAATTTACATTCCCACCAACAGTGCAAGAGGGTTCCCTTTTCTCCACACCTTCTCCAGCATTTGTTGTTTGTAGATTTTCTGATGATGCCCATTCTGACTGGTATGAGGTGATACCTAATTTTAATATTGATTTGCATTTCTCTAATAATTAGTGATGTTGAGCAGCTTTTCATGTGCTTCTTGGCTATCTGTAGAGAAAAGTTTATTTAGGTCTTCTGCCCATTTTTGGATTGGGTTTTTTTTTTTTTAATATTGAGCTGCATGAGCTGTTTATATATTTTGGAGATTAATCCTTTGTCCTTTGATTCATTTGCAAATATTTTCTCCCATTCTGAGAGTTGTCTTTTCATCTTGTTAATGGTTGCCTTTGTTGTGCAAAAGCTTTGAAGTTTCATTAAGTCTCATTTGCTTATTTTTGTTTTTATTTCCATTACTCTAGGAGGTGGGTTAAAAAAGATCTTGCTGTGATTTATGTCAAAGAGTGTTCTTCCTATGTTTTCCTCTAAGAATTTTATAGTGTCTGGTCTTATATTTAGGTCTCTAATCCATTTCAAGTTTATTTTTGTGTATGGTGTTGGGGAGTGTTCTAATTTTATTCTTTTACATGTAGCTGTCCAGTTTTCCCAGCACCACTTATTGAAGAGACTGTCTTTCCTCCATTGTATATACTTGCCTCCTTTGTCATAGATTAGTTGACCATAGGTGCGTGGGTTTATCTCTGGGCTTTCTACCTTGTTCCATTGATCTATATTTCTGTTTTTGTGCCATATTGCCTTGATTACTGTAGCTTTGTAGTACCGTCTGAAGTCACGAGTCTGATTCCTCCAGCTCCGCTTTGTTCCCTCAAGACTGCTTTGACTATTATGGGTCTTTTGTGTTTCCATACAAATTTTAAGATTTTTGTTCTAGTTCTGTAAAAAATGCCATTGGTAACTTGATAGGGATTGCATTGAATCTGTAGATTGCTTTGTGTAGTATAGTCATTTTCACAATATTGATTCTTCCAATCCAAGAACATGGTATATCTCTTTATCTGTTGGTATCATCTTTAATTTCTTTCATCAGTGTCTTATACTTTTCTGCATAAAGGTCTTTTGTCTCCCTAGGTAGGCTTATTGCTAGGTGTTTTATTCTTTTTGTTGCAATGGTAAATAGGAGTCTTTCCTTAATTTCTCTTTCAGATTTTTCATCATTAGTGTATAGGAATGCAAAAGATTTCTGTGCATTAATTTTGTATCCTGCAAATTTACCAAACTCATTGATTAGCTCTAGTAGTTTTCTGGGGGCATCTTTAGGATTCTCTATGTATAGTATCATGTCATCGGCAAAGAGTGACAATTTTACTTCCTTTTCCAATTTGTATCCCTTTTATTTCTTTTTCTTCTCTGATTGCCGTGGCTAGGGCTTCCAAAACTATGTTGAATAATAGTGGTGAGAGTGGATATCCTTGTCTTGTTCCTGATCTTAGAGGAAATGCACTCAGTGTTTCACCTTTGAGAATGATGTTTGCTGTGGGTTTGTTGTATATGGCCTTTATTACGTAGAGGTAAGTTCCCTCTATGCCCACTTTCTGGAGAGTTTTTATCATAAATGGGTGTTGAATTTTGTCAAAAACTTTTTCTGCATCTATTGAGATGATCATATGCTTTTTCTTCTTCAATTCGTTAATATGGTGTATCACATTGATTGATTTGCATATATTGAATAATCCTTGCATCCCTGGGATGAATCCCACATGATCATGGTGTATGATCCTTTTAATGTGTTGTTGGATTCTGTTTGCTAGTATTTTGTTGAGGATTTTTGCATCTCTATTCATCAGTGATATTGGTCTATAATATTCTTTTTTTATAGTATCTTTGTCTGGTTTTGGTATCAGGGTGATGGTGGCCTCATAGAATGAGTTTGGGAGTGTTCCTTCTTCTGAAATTTTTTGGAAGACTTTGAGAAGGATGGGTGTTAGCTCTTCTCTAAATTTTTGATAGAATTCACCTGTGAAGCCACCTGGTCCTGGACTTTTGTTTGTTGGAAGATTCTTTATCATAGTTTCAATTTCATTACTTCTGATTTGTCTGTTCATATTTTCTATTTCTTCCTGGTTCAGTCTTCGAAGTTTATACCTTTCTAAGAATTTGTCCATTTCTTCCAGGTTGTCCATTTTATTGGCATAGAGTTGCTTGTATTAATCTCTTAGGATGCTTTGTATTTCTGTGGTGTCTGTGGTAACTTCTTTTTCATTTTATTTCATTTCAAATTTATTGATTTGAGTCTTCTCCCTCTTTCTCTTGATAAGTCTGGCTAATGGTTTATCATTTTTTTTTAATCTTCCCAAAGAACCAGCTTTTAGTTTTATTGATTTTTTCTATTGTTTTCTTTGTTTCAATTTCATTTATTTCTGCTCTGATCTTTATGATTTCTCTCCTTCTCCTAACTTGGGTTTTGTTTGTTCTTCTTTCTTTTGTTCCTTTAGGTGTAAGGTTAGATTGTTTATTTGAGATTTTTCTTGTTTCCTGAGGTAGGCTTGTATAGCTGTAAACTTCCCTCTTAGAACTGCTTTTACTGCATCCCATAGGTTGTGGATCATCATGTTTTTGTTGTCATTTGTCTCTAGGTATTTTCTGATTTCCTCTTGGATTTCTTCAGTGATCTCTTGGTTATTTATTAACGTATTGTTTAGCCTCCATGTGGTTCTGTTTTTTATGCTGTAACTGATTTCTAATCTCATAGGGTTGTTGTCAGAAAAGATGCTTGATATGATTTCAATTTTCTTAGATTTACTGAGGCTGGACTTGTGACCCAAGATGTGATCTATCCTGGAGAATGTTCTGTGCACACTTGAGAAGAAAGTGTAATCTGCTGTTTTTGCATGGAATGTTCTATAAATATTAATTAAATCTATCTGGTCTATTGTGTCATTTAAAGCTTGTGTTTCCTTATTTATTTTCTGTTTGGATGATCTGTCCATTGGTGTAAGTGAGGTGCTAAAGTCCCCCACTATTATTGTGTTACTGTCGATTTCCTCTTTTAGAGTTGTTAGCAGTTGCCTTATGTATTGTGGTGCTCCTATATTTGGTGAATATATATTTATACTTCTTATATCTTCTTCTTGGATTGATCCCTTGATCATTATATAGTGTCCTTCCTTGTCTCTTGTAACATTCTTTATTTTAAAGTCTCTTTTATCTGATACGAGTATAGCTACTCCAGCTTTCTTTTGATTTCCATTTGCAAGGAATATCTTTTTCCATCCCCTCACTTTCAGTATGTATGTGTCCCTTGGTCTGAAGTGAGTCTCTTGTAGACAGCATATATATGGGTCTTGTTTTTGTATCCATTCAGCAAGCCTGTGTCTTTTGGTTGGATCATTTAATCCATTCATGTTTAAGGTAATTATCGATATATATGTTCCTATTACCATTTTCTTAATTGTTTTGGGTTTGGTTTTGTAGGTACTTTGCTCTCTTGTGTTTCTCACTTAGAGAAGTTCCTTTAGCATTTTTTGTAGAGCTGGTTTGGCGGTGCTGAATTCTCCTAGCTTTTGCTTGTCTGTAAAGCTTTTGATTTCTCCATCAAATCTGAATGAGATCCTTGCTGTTTAGAGTAACTTTGGTTGTAAATTCTTCCCTTTCAGCACTTTAAGTATATCATGCCACTCCTTCTGGCTTGTAGAGTTTCTGATGAGAAATCAGCTGTTAACCTTATGGGAGTTCCCTTGTATATTATGTGTCATTTTTCCCTTGCTGTTTTCAATAATTTTTCTTTGTCTTTAATTTTTGCCAATTTGATTACTATGTGTCTTGGCATGTTTCTCCTTGGTTTATCCTGTATGGGACTCTCTGTGCTTCCTGGACTTGGGTGGCTATTTCCTTTCCCATGTTAGGGAATTTTTTGACTATAATCTCTTCAAATATTTTCTCAGGTCCTTTCTCTCTCTCTTCTCCTTCTGGGACCCCTATAATGAGAATGTTATTGTGTTTAATGTTGTCCCAGAGGTCTATTAAGCTGTCTTCATATTTTTCATTCTTTTTTCTTTATTCTATTCTGCAGCAGTGAATTCCACCATTCTGTCTTCCAGGTCACTTAGCCATTCTTCTGCCTCAGTTATTCTGCTATTGATTCCTTCTGGTGTATTTTTCAGTTCAGTTATTGTATTGTTCATCTCTGTTTGTTTGTACTTTAATTCTTCTAGATCTTTGTTAAACATTTCTTGCATCTTCTCCATCTTTGCCTCCATTCTTTTTCCAAGGTCCTGGATCATTTTCACTATCATTATGCTGAATTCTTTTTCTGGAAGATTGCCTATCTCCACTTCATTTGTTGTTTTTCTGGGGTTTTACCTTGTTTCTTCATCTGGTACATAGTCCTCTGTCTTTTCATCTTATCTATCTTTCTGTAAATGTGGTTTTTGTTCCACAGGCTGCAGACTTGTAGTTCTTCTTGCTTCTGCTGTCTGCCCTCTGGTGGATGAGGATATCTAAGAGGCTTGTGCAAGTTTCCTGATGGGAAGGACTGGTGGTGGGTAGAGCTGGCTGTTGCTGTGGTGGGCAGAGCTCAGTAAAACTTTCATCCGCTTGTCTGCTGATGGGTGGGCCTGGGTTCCCTCCCTGTTGGTTGTTTGGCCTGAGGCAACCCAACACTGGAAGCTTCTGGGGCTCTATGGTGGGGCTAATGTTGGAGTGTGGTAGGGCTCACACCAAGGGGTACTTCCCAGAACTTCTGCTGCCAGTGTCCTTGTCCTCATGGTGTGACACAGCCACCTCCACCTCTGCAGGAGACCCTCCAAACCTAGCAGGTAAGTCTGGTTCAGTCTCCTATGGGGTCACTGCTCCTTCCCCTTGGTGCCAATGTACATGCTACTTTGTGTGTGCCCTCCAAGAGTGGAGTCTCTGTTTCCCCCAGTCCTGTCGAAGTCCTGCAATTAAAGCCTTAAAAGTATGATTCTCTAGGAATTCCTCCTCCTGTTGCCAAACCCCCACCTTGGGAAGCCTGACGTGGGACTTAGAAACTTCACTCCGGTGGGTGGATTTCTGTGGTATAAGTGTTCTCCAGTTTGTGAGTCACCCACGCAGTGGTTATGGAATTTGATTTTATTGTGATTGCTCCCCTCCTACCATCTCCTTGTGGCTTCTCCTTTGTCTTTGGATGTGGGGTATCTTTTTTGGTGAGTTCTAGTGTCTTCCAGTTGATGATTGTTCAGTAGTTAGTTGTGATTTTGTTGTTCTCGCAAGAGGGAGTGAGACCACGTCCTTCTGTTCTGCCATCTTGAGCCTATCTCTAGAAAGTTACTTTTTAATATGTGTTTTGAGATAAGTTAGTATAAATGAGCTTAGACTAATTTAATCATTTGTTTAGTTTGTATAATGAGCTAGAGTCTTGTGTTATATAACTGTTTCAACCAAATGATCCTATTCAAAGGATTTTTATAAAAGATGATAGCTCGACTGGAGGATACCTTCGTGAAGTTCCAGGGCAAGGGATCTCAAATATGATCATTAATGCCAGATCTTTACAATGAATTGTTCTCAGCAGTTTCCATGACAGCCATTGAAACATTTGTAAGAAATGCTTTAAGTTAGGTATGTGTCTTGAGCCATATGTAGTATTTAAAAAGCTGGTAGAAAAACAGAAATGTAAGAAGTACTAAAAGAGAAGAAATATAGTTTCACAGATTGCATGCACAATCCATGTGCTTTCCTTGGAAAAACTACGTGATTTCTTTTTTCCTTGTTTAGGAACTTAAAGAGATGTTATCTATTCAATAGAGATGGAATCTTTCTTTCTAGTTTAAATCCTGGTAATAATACATGTTTTGCATTGACATATTTTCATAAATATTAAACTTTGAAAATCTTCAAGTAAATTTATGCATCTTCAGTTTTAGAAAGTGAACACCCAAAAGAAGTTCCCACGCATAAAAATTAATGAAGGAATAGATAAATGGGTAGATTTCAGGCAGTGTGGGTGGGAAAACTGCCTGGCAATTGAGTGGCAGGCAAGTAGCTCTTAATGTTCTATTTTAAGGAGGTTGGAAGTCATAATTCAAAACAATAGATACATTCATATTTAGTTAAGGAGCATATTTATATATATGCAACTTTCAGAATGTATTATTCTGAAATTTTTGAAATCCAGGGTATTTTCAACAGCATAATGAAATCACAATATGAAGAATTGCTTTTGGATAAAGACAAAGCTGCCTAGCTCTTCTCTCTTGTGCTAAGTGTCTGCGGCAGTCATGGTGAGGTGTCTCTCAGATCTCTTTTTGAGAGAGAACCTATCAAATGAAGGATAGTAAGTGGACAGCCTCTTGTTGCATTGCCTTCAGGATCCATTGCAGTTTTGGAGCCAAAGACACACTCTCCTTAAGCAGCACTAACCAATGCATAAGCATGGTGAAGGTAAAGGGTCTGGTCATTTCTGTGCAATGTGGAAATCCTTTGATGGATTACTTGCTCTGGAGCTCCATGTTGGGCTAGCTAGGATCCCAGAGCTGCACTTCAGTCTGAGGCTCTTTCTATCTAGTCTTCTTTCCTAATCTCTCTGTTCTCACAGGTAATGAACCTGCCTTGTGATTTAAACACTTTCCTGCCTACTTCTGCTTCTTCTCCCCAATCATTTATAGGCATTGCCTCCCAATAAATCTACTGCACTTTTACCTTGTTTTGGCATCTGCTTTCCAGAGGACCTGAACTGGAGCAATTTCTGATCCCTTTGGTGTTCAAATTCCCTCGTGTTATTTACTGTCACTGTTCAAGACCTGTCTTAAGCCTGCATTTGTTTAATTGAGTTGGATTCATTTTAAGGACATATGAGTGGCAACTATAAATCAGGTACAGTGCTAGGTGTACTAGATGTACCAAGATGAGTAAGACACCATATCCACTTATAAAAAGTTGGGAGGGGGTGGGAGGAAGGGTAGGAATAAAGGGATGAATAGGTGAAGCACAGGGGATTTGGGGGCAGTGAAACTTTTTTCTGTATGGAACTGTAATGATGGTTGTGCATCATTATGCTTTTGTCAAAGTCCAAAAAATGTTTAACACAAAAAGTGAAACTTAATACAAACTATGGACTATAGTTAATAATAATGTGTCTATATTTGTTCATTAATGATAAATATTACAAATGCTAGGCATTATTCTAATGTAAGATATTGATAATAAGAGAAACCATGCAGAGGTGAGGGGTGAATATATGGAACTCTATTACTATCTGCTCAGTTATTCTCTAAACCTAAAACTGTACTAAAGCAATAAAATTTATTAATTAATTTTAATAATGGCCTTTATTAAAAGCCTTTTCTTCCAACTTGACTGCAGACATTTGGCCATTTATCTTGTCCCTGAACTTTGTGCTCTGTTTGTTTATTCTTAAAAGCAGTTTAAGTATATGCTTTGATCCTTTATCTTTTAGCAAGCCATGCCCTAAGATTTTTAGCTTCCTTCCCCAAATATTTATCAGAGGGTTTTGTTTCTTTGTTTGTTTTAAACCAAGTCTGTAGCCTTCCTAAGAAACATGTTGGTGCCAGATGGAAAAATTTTTTTCAACTTGCTATATATCTATGTTAATAGTCTTCTATAACAGACTGATAAAGTGTGATCGTATCTTGTTTAGGATCAAATAATACTGATTTTGTCATCAAATGTGCAAAATGAAGATATGATGATTATATATCACTTACCTATTTGAAGATTTGTTAAATGTTAAAAATTTTCTGCCTCTCGATTTTTTTTCCTTTCTGGTCACTTTTCTTTGTGTTTTCTTCTTTACTGCAAAGAACATTCATGCACATACAGGTACACGCACACAAACAGCACACATAGAGACCCACACTCATACATCCCCATAATAATTATTTAAATTTACATGGTAATTATTCTTAAATTATAGGCAGTAAGCCTAGAGGAGGACAAGTCTCCTGGGCCACCTTCTGATAGAGGGCACACTTCTCTGTAATTTCATTTTATTTGCATTCTTATCCAAAATCTGTTCTCTCTAAGGTTTGTCTTTTAAACCATCATGTTGGATATATAAGATAATAAAGATGTTAAAAAAAAGAAAGATGGTATGGGAAGACCCGAACGAACTTTTTAGCCAAGCCAATAGATCCTTTTTTGCTTTTAGTATTTCCCATTGTCTTGAATTCCTAAATCTTCACAGCATCTTGAATTCTTTTTGAATTAGTATTCTGTTCATCTTGAAAGGATTTACTTTGAATATGAGTTTAATGTGTTGGATGTTGGATGTTCCAGTTGCAATAAGCTTGACCAAAGTCATGGGTTGTTTGGGATATTGTGTACCTGTTTTGTCCATTCAACACACCTGAATGTCACTTAAAATTTTCAAGCAGGGCTCAGTTGGTTCCATTATGCAATAATGTTAATGTCTGGAATGCTTATAGACTCATGATTTTGCAATGGTAATGATAAAAATGTGAAATGATGGAGGAGGACCAACCCACACCATGGAATGACAACAAAAAGCATTTTAGTACAGTATAATCATATCTAACAACCTATAAGTAATATACAGTGGGGCTCTGCTTTGAAATGCATTAATAAGAACCTTCAGCCAGTTGCAGATAAGGGAACACTCTTTGCTTTGTCATGTCACTGGTGTATGGAATTTCCTATATCATTCTTTTTCACTGCTCATAGGTCCAAGGTAGCTATTTTCTTCCGTAAATCTATGTACTATCCATTGCAGATAACTATTTCTTTCTGCACCTCAAATGTTGCCGACTTTCCAGTTTTGAATAAAATGGCCCTCATAAACTCAGTTTTTGTTATGGGCTGAATATTTGTACCCACCACCCCTCCATTTATATGTTGAAGTCTTAACCCCCAATGTGATGCCTTCAGCAAGTAGGGCTTTTTGGTGGTAGTTAGGTTAAAATGATGTCATGAGGGTGGTGCCCTCTTGATGGGGTTAGTGCTATAAAGTAATTACTGTCTTAGATAGCTTCTCTTCCCATTTACATGAGCCTAAAACTTGCCATTTTCCTCTAAGTATAATAGGACTGCCACCTCTATATTTTGTCTAGCTGTTTTTTCAAAAAAATTTCTTATGATTTTGGAAGGATGATTTCCAGATTGATTGGAGGTGAAAAGGCTTCCTTGGGTCTTGTTTCCTTATACATAAAGCAAAATTGTATGTCTCTCATCTCTTGATATTTTTTAATGTTCCTCAATTTTTAATGAGATCATCTAATCATTCTCTTTGGTCCTGATTCAAAAATAATTTGGTCCTTATTCCTGTTACCTTCTCAGGAGCAAGCCCCCAGTGAGCCAGGGTGGAAGCTTTGTGGTAGGTTGTGGTTGTGTCAATAGTGACACTGAATGCATGTCTCATGGTACAGGTGGTTTTTGATTCTGCCTTGGGCTGAGTGACAAGAAGTGAGATGCCAGCCTCTGGGCCTGCAAGATCCTAGCATTTGTTTTCTATGACCACCCCATAGCTTGACCCTTTGTCTCTGTACCAGACCTAGGTTTGCTCATGAAAAGATTCCAGCACACTATACCCATTTGGTCCTGGGGGAAGTAAATGGATTTTCTGGGAATAGGAAGTACTATTACTTTTCTGGCAGAGAGACTATAGAAAACTTTTTTTTCTTTTCTTTCCTTTTTTTTTTTTTTTTGGAAAGAACACTCTCCTTCCTTGGTTAGTATTGTACTTGCAAATTAATCTACTTACCCTGTTACAATGCAGATTGGCCATGGCATATCATTACTCTTCCCCAAATTCCTGTGACTCAAGTGCCAAAAAATGTATGAGTTTCCTCATGTTAAAGAGGAGGATTTTAAGACAGTGAAGCACCCAAGAGCACACAGGAAGTCCACATCTGCCACCTCCTTGGAGCAGCTGGCCCCTCAGGGGAATTGAGTACAGTTTTTGTTGAGCTCCTACTAAATACTGTTATGAGTGCCAGGCCATTTGGGGTGGACAGAAAACTAAAGGACAGTCTGTGGCTGTAGACTGTAGAGTTAAGGGTATAATTCTAATATGTAGAAACCAGCTAGCTAATAATGCACCACGGTACACTGCATGTTAAATAGTGCTGAACACTGTGGCACTTAAAGTTTTTAAAAAGGGAAGTGACTCACCTGTAAAGGCTTTATGGAAGAGGTGCTGTGCCACAGTGGAAAGGGTGCAAGCCTTAGAATCTGATGATGGAAGTATGATTCTCTGTTATTATTGATTAATTCAGGGATCTCAGGCATGTTATTGAAAGTCTCTGAGCTCCGTTCCTTTATCTTCAATATGTAGCAAATGATATCTACCTCTCATGGCTGTGAGAATTAAATGTGACAATTACTGCAAAGTATGCTCAATGGATGCTAATTAAACATGAGGAGGTAGTATTAGAAATGGACAGAAAAGTTTGATAGACAGCAGGATACAGATGGATGAGGAAGAGTCACACATTGCCCTGCAATTGGTCAGACTTGAGCCACTATTAGTGATTTCAGTTTTGTCTAAATAACATTTCCCTAAGTATGGCCCATGGACCACCAGCATCAGAATCACCTAAAAGTCCTTGTTAAAAATGCCAGTCAAACCCAGACCTACTGAATGTGCATTTTTAGCAAGCACCACAGGTGATTCTAATGTAAGTTATCTAGATACAGTAAAACTGAGTCTTCCAAAATGGACTTAGGCAATTCCCACCCAGTGGAAGGTGAATTAATGGAACTGCGTTATTTGTAGTGGGTCTCAGTTCATTCCTGATTAATCAGAAAACTGTACTCACCCCTTCTTATCCTAAATATACCACAAGAACTTCCATCTTAACATGCCTCACTCCGAGCTAATTATGCTTAACTTTGACCCTCTTCCTCCTCCTCTCTAGGTCCATCAGGTTATCATGCCTAAACTCTGGGCATTACCTTTGGTTCCTCTTTACACAGTCTCCTTGCTGATTGGTCACAATTTCATGAATGTTCTTTCTTTTCAATGGTGATCAAATCCACTCCTTTTCACTTGATTTCCACTGTCCTTTCCCTAGTTCACATTGTGAGTCCTAAAATATATGTTGCTTTCTTTATTCCTAAGCTATATTATTATTTCTTCATTTACTATAATATTTTAAAAAACTATATTTAGAAAAAACATAAGCTCTACCTTGTGACATGTAAAATCATATCATGTCATTCCCATGATTACAACTCACTGACAATACCCCATCACACAACAATGGTGTTCCTGTCCATCGTGCAGGAGGCTTTTCATCATCTGTTCTTTCTCTCTCTCTCACTTCTGTTCCTACCACTCCATACCCAAATCCAGTGATGCTAAACTACTCACAGTCTCCTAAGTTAGCCATGTTATTTATTATTTCCATGTCTTTATATAAACGCTTCCTCCTCACCCTTATCTAGCCAACATATTTCCTACTCATCATTCAACAATCAATTCAAATATCTCCATCTCTGTGAAGAATTTCCTAACTATTTCTGCTTCCTCTCCTCTCCTATTAAATTTTTTTTTCATGAATTCAAAAAATAATTTAGTGAACACCCATATGGCAAACATTTTTCTAGGTGCTAGGGATGCATAAATATACAAAATAGATAAAAATCCCTTTGTTATTTAGGGATTTTATATAGAATATATATAAAATATAATTATTTATATTCTATGGGGAATGAAGTGGGGTGGATGTTGACAAGCTACAAAATAAATAAAAAATTATATGGTGGTAAGTGCTCTATAAGACAATAAAGCAGCAAAGTGTAATAGAGTACTAGGATAGGGTGGAATTTAGATTCAAATAAGACCTTCTCAGTGAGGACCTTTCATCAGAAAGGTCCTCACTGAGAAGTTGACATTTGAGCAAAGGCCTAAAAGGAGGGAAGGGAATAAACCATGCAGATGTATTTGGGAGAAGGGCATTCCAGGGGATAGCAAGGGCAAAGGCCCTAAGGTCAAAGCGGGCTTCACATGTACAAGGAATATCGAGGTGACCAGTGTGGCTGAAGCAGCAAGAGATACAGGGGATGTAGTCATGAGGAACAGATCTTGCAAGACTTTGCAGCTACTGAAGGGTTTGGCTTCTCCTCTAAGTGGTATCTGAAGACTTTGGACAATCTGGAAGAGAGGAAGCGGCATGATCTGACTTAGCATTGTAACAGAATAGCTCTTGTTGCTCTTCTAGGAGTAAACTATGGCTTTGTGTGGGAGGACAAAAGAGCAGGAAATCAGATGGTAGCTCCAACTGTGCATGTATATAATGTATCTCTGGGTATAGATCTCTGCATTCATATTTATGACACTCATTAAAATGATATGTTTTTGTGTCTCTCCCTCTGTGTTCCTTAACCTTAGGTCACTCATCTTATGCATGATCCCCTTGCACATTGTAGGTATTCAGTGATTGTTTGGAGAAAAAATGTAAGAGAGGTGGAAGGAAAGCAGGAAGGTAAAAGGGGTGGGGAGAAAAATGAAATGGAAAATAACAAATGGAAAATAAAGGAATGGAAAAGAGCAAATCAGAAGAAAATTAAGTGAGGTGTTATGGCCTGATGGTGAAGATTTTGTACTCTGGAGCCAGAGTAGCTGGTTTCAAATCATGGTGTGGCTGTCATGTAATAGCTGTGTGATTGGGGCACATTATTTAACTACCCTGTGCCTTGGTTTCCTCATCTGTAAAATGAGAAAAATAATAGTACTTACCTCATGGGGGTGGTTTTGAAGATGAAAGGAACTGAACATTCAAAGCACGTCCTAGTCTAATGTCTATACTGTAATAAGTGCTCAATAACTATTACAGTTTGTACTTAGAGAATTGATCTAGGAGGCATCAGAGTATAGTAGAGAGAACATGGATTTTTCAATAAAGTAAACTGAGTGTTGAATCTCCTCTTTGACATTCACCAGCTTAGGAACAATTCTTCCCTTCCCTGATTTTTCCCTAATAATTGTAAAAGTGAAGGGCAATAATTAAGAACCTACTACTAAGATTTGGAGTGAATATTAAATGAGATATGGCATGTGAAAATACCACGCAGAACTTGGCATGTTGTGGTGCTTCATATTCTTGAGACGTACCATTGTTTCTTTGCTTATTCACCATTCAGTTCTTGTATTTAGGAACATAGACAACCAAAATTGTGGTAATGAATTTCCTTGTCTTGTCCACTCACAGGAATGTAGTTAGTTTTCATCTATCTTTGATAGATATATTACTTTGTCACCTCAACAAGAAGGAGCGAGCGTGATATTATATTTTTTCATTTGTATTCTCTAAGGCCCTTCTGTACTTAACAGTTTGTGGCGGGGAATTCATGATGCAGCTATAAGAAATGATGCATGTAAGCCTATTCATTATGTTCTTGTTTTTACATCTATCATCTAGGAAGCCAGTCTCCAAACTATTCAAAAAGTTGATGCCTGTAAACTTCCCCAATGCTTACAACCTTAGCTTCCCATCAGTGTGGGAAAAGCTCTAGAGATTTCCAAACAAGCAGTCACTCTCGAATTGGAAGAATTTGGACATTGGTTTGGTTTGGTGGGATTTGGGCATGAAAGTAGGGGAAGAAAGATTAGGAAGAAGAAGGTGAAATCAAGTTAAAATGGAAATGAATATTAAGGTCAATTTGAAGTCAAAAGAAGTCATAGAGAAGTAGATTGTGGGAGGGGATATGAGAGGGGAGGAAGGGGAACTTCGTGAGAGGAACTTTATAGACTGTGTATATTTAGAGGAGTCTCAGCATTTTCCATATGATCTCAAGGATCCACATCTTCTACTCTCAGCATCCTGCCAACTGGTAGTCACTGGGTGTGGAAAGTGCTTCTCCCAACATCCTACTGCTTTGGGCTCTGAGAAGCTTCAGGGAGGGTGTGGAGTGATGTATAATTTTAAACATAAGAGTGATACAATCTGGAAATAAAGAAACCCTACACTCTAGCTCTGGCTCTGCAATAAATTAATATTGAACTTTGGGCAAGTTGTCTAATTTTTTGAACTGAGTTTCATCATCTCTAGAATGAAAAGATTGAAGCTGGTGACATTTAATTGTTCTTCCAAGCTGGAGGGTCCTTTTTTCTAACACATCTCTCTTATCCATCTAACCAAGTTACCTTCTGGATTTAAAACATGTGACAGTTCTAACTTAAAGGAGGGTATTCCTCATCTGGGACCCTGGACCCAAGCCCGGAGAGTTCCAAGCTCCTCTGGGAAGGAAAGAGTCTTATTAATACCAAGTGGTCATTTAAGAAGCTTGTTCAAGTTCAGGTTTCAGTGGTCTTAAAACAAACAACAACAAAATCCAAGATTAAATTGCTGTTTATTTTAAACTATTGGTTGGAATGAAATCCACCAAATCTTATTTCTTATTTTGTACCCAGCTTAAGGCAGTGTGAGTGTGACATATTAAAAGAAGACTTTCAGATGTTGGATAGTTAAACAAAAATAACATTTTCCCCTTCTTTCTTTTTTTTTTCTCCCTATGGAAATTCAGTTTTGATTCTTTTTGACATGATGCAAATGGAATTTCCCCCAAAATATTTCCAAAAACTGCCTTGGATCTGAGATTACCTTTCAGAAATTGGGACCATGATAAGTTAAGTGTGAGTAGTCAAAAGTGAGGACTATAATGGAAAATGTTTTGTATCCTTACTTGCAGCATCTCCTAAGTCAGGCTGTAGGCTGTAGAGATTCTTTACCCAGTGCAGTCACAGTTTTTATCTTCACACGACCTCTGCTTGGATAGAGACTCTCATCCTCTCACTTCACTTAAGGGAGTAGATTTCTTGCTGGGTTTCCTGTCTCTCCTCTCCCTTGCTCCCATCCATCCTCTCCGATATCCCAAGTCACCTACCTATACATGACTCCTATTAGTGAGTATAAAGGCCAGAGAAAATGATTGGGCCAGCATCACATACAGCCACTGCTCAAAACATGACAGTAACTCCACTAAATAACAAAGTCCAGAGTCCTTATCATAATTTAAGTTTCTATAAGATCAAGCATGAAGCTAACTTTTCAGATGTCCCCTCCAATTTCCCTGCAAGGGCCCTTCACACCCAACCACACAGAAAATTCTTAAAACTAAAACCTACCATACACTGTCTTATATGTTCATCTTTTTCATTCCCAGAGTTTAGAATATCTTTCTCCACCTGTATACAATTTCCTCCTTCTTCAAAGCTTAGCTCAAATTCTTCCTTTTCCAGAAAGCTTTCTTGATAGCTGCAGACAAAACAATTAATCTTTGCTTTTCATTTCCAAACCTCATTGCTCTATTTAGCACATACCTCATTTCAAATTATCTTAGAATTATTTTTACCCATATTTTCCTTATTCAGAAGTCAATAAATTCCATACAATAAGGGTAAGAGTATGTCACGGGAATTTCCACATATCATAGGACTTAGCACAATGTCTAGATCAGAGTGGAAAATCAAAAGATATTTATGGAAAGTTAAGGCTATCCCTCAATTCCAATTCATGAGAATGAGAAGCAATAATGGAGATTAGCAATGATCCTATCTAGGAAACTTAGGGAACAAATTGAGAAGATTTCTGGAGAGGGCCACTAAGGAGAGGACTAATCATTAGGGTGAGGTATATTAGAGCAATGTGTGGTCTTGACAGGTGGTCTCCAAGGCAGGAAAATTAAAAGTCAGGTGTTAGAACATCATGGCATGGCAAGGTTGAGAGTGATAGCTTGAGGGATGTTGGTACTATGTGAGCTTCCTAAAAGGAATACCAGTCATGCAGTGAACGTTTTCAGGCAAGCAATGACAAAGGACAATATTTGCTGAGTGTGGTGGCTGAGAAGAGGCTAGAAAAAAGTCAAACTTCAACCAGGTTGGAGTTGAAGGAAATCCTAGAAAAGAAGCCAAATTTGGAAAACAAAAGCAAGTCAGAACTGAACCTTACAAACTCGACTGGACCTATACCATTTGGAGGCAGGGGATAAAGAGGACCAATTTGGTGGTCATGTGCATGACTCACAGTTGTCAGGCTGGATAGCATCTCTGGCTGGTGAGCTGAGGTTGCTGTTCATTTTTGCTGGCCATGATATGCTTAAATTACTGTGTGGGACAGAGCTTAATCGAATAGGCCTCAGTGATGAGAGCTGGGCATCTTAGGAAGGTAGGGACTGGTAGCAATAATCAACTCTGACTCCTTCCAAGGTGAATTATAAGCTAAACTTTCAATCTATCAAGTTTCACAAAGTCTTTTAGAACCTGCCTGCAACATCTGTGGTGCTAATAGAACATTTTCCATTAAAAAAAAAATACTAGGAGACTTCTCTCATGGTGCACTGGTTAAGAATCCACCTGCCAATACAGGGGACATGGGTTCGATCCCTGGTCCGTGCAGATCCCACATGCTGCGGAGCAACTAAGCCCATGCACCACAACTACTGAGCTCGTGAGCCACAACTACTGAAGCCCGCGCTCATAGAGCCTGTGCTCCGCAACAAGAGAATCCACTGCAATGAGAAGCACGTGTACCACAATGAAGAGAAGGCCCTGCTCACTGCAACTAGAGAAAGCCCTAACACTTTAAATATAAAATATATAAATTTTATATTTAATATAAATATATTTTAATATATATATTTAGATATATATATATATATATATATATATATATTGCAGTATGCGGGCCTCTCACTGTTGTGGCCTCTCCCGGTCCGGAGCACAGGCTCTGGATGCGCAGGCCCATGGGTCATGGCTCACGGGCCTAGCTGCTCCACAGCATGTGGGATCTTCCTGGACTGGGGCACGAACCTGTGTCCCCTGCATCGGCAGGTGGACTCTCAACCACTGCGCCACCAGGGAAGCCCTAAAATATACATATTTTAATATATAAAATATATAAAATAAATATAAATACATAATTTATTTAAATTAATTAATTAAAATAAATAAACAATTTGTTTATTTAAATTAATTAATTTAAATAAATTAAATTTATTAAAATTAATTGATTTAAATAAATTAAATTTATTTAAATTAAATAAAATAAATAAACTAATTAAATTAAATTTAGTTAAACTAAATTTATTTAATTTAAATAAATTACACTAATTAATTAATTTTAAAAAATACCAGGGAGCTCTCAAGGATTATGTAAAAATTTAGACAGACCTTTCTGCTTCTTATTCCACACTGCTCTAGAGAATAGATTTCTCAGTTCAATTGGTGCCATTGCATAATGGAAAGAAGAAGTAAAAAAGGAAGCTGTAAGGGATTTGCTTTTCTGTGAAATTTTGGCCCACATTACATCTGCTTATTTCTGGGCCTTTTGTTTTTCTCATATTTCAATGCTCTGACATTTCCTCTAGTGTTACTACTTAGTTGAAGGGAGTGTGGCAGAAAGGACAAGTGCAGACTTGCATCCTGGTTCCATCGGTTATCTGTGGATCTGGATAAATGTCTTAATCACCACAAGACTAAGTTTCCTTTTCTGAAACATGTAGACAATATTCAACTCACAGGATTGCTGTGAGTTTAGTTGCTGTAATTGTGACTATTAATGACAAAGACTCCACGAAGTCCTGCTTTTAAGTAACCTATGCGAATAAGCAGTTGACTCTAGGACACTTTTTATTCAAAAATTTTTTTAATATTTATTTATTTTTGGCTGCATGGGGTCTTAGTTGCTGCACGCTGGCTTTCTCTAGTTGCAGCAAGCGGGGGCTACTCTTTGTTGCGGTGCGTGAGCTTCTCATTGCCGTGGCTTCTCTTGTTGTGGAGCGTGAGCTCTAGAGCGCAGGCTTAGTAGCTGTGGCACGTGGGCTCAGTAGCTGTGGCTCACGGGCTCTAAAACGCAGGCTCAGTAGTTGTGGCGCACGGGCTTAGTTGCTCTGCGGCATGTGGGATCTTCCTGGACCAGGGCTCGAACCCGTGTCCCCTGAATTGGCAGGCGGATTCTTAACCACCACACCACCAGGGAAGCCCTCTAGGACCCTTTTAAAATAACACTGTTTAGTACTTTGCACAGCTAAGTTTCCATACTCAAATTTTACATTTGATAATTATTATTATCTTGCCAGCTTCCTGGGTCCCAGTTTCTCCAACAGTGAAACACAATTGCAAAACCTAGCAGGCATCTAGAATGTTAAAACCAGTTCCTATAATTATTTCCTAAGCCCAAATTTTAAGAATTTTCCTTGTCCAGCCGATGGTTTTTTTTTTTTTTTTTTGCGGTATGCGGGCCTCTCACTGTTGTGGCCTCTCCCGTTGCAGAGCACAGGCTCCGGACGCGCAAGCTCAGCAGCCATGGCTCACGGGCCCAGCCGCTCCATGGCATGTGGGATCTTCCCGGACCGGGGCACAAACCTGTGTCCCCTGCATCAGCAGGCGGACTCTCAACCACTGCGCCACGAGGGAAGCCCCAGCCAATGGTTTTAAAAAATAAATTTCTGCACACAGAAAGGAATACATGTTCTTTATAGGCTATGTGGAAAATACAGAAAAGTAAAAAGAATGAAATAAAACTATTCCATGTTAGTATTTTGGTATACTTTTTACTATTCTTTTTTATGTTATTATATTCTGCTTTCTCCATTTCCTTAACAATCATTTCTACCATATGACAGTCAATACATGCAAATATTGTATCATAAGAATATATCATTTAATTAATCGTTACTTTCTAACTTTTGGAGAATTTTTCATCTTTATAAATGAAATCCAGATGTTACTTGGGAAAATTTAAATAATTTTTAAAAATTTTCTCTCCCTATTTTTACAGCATATGGAAATTAAAATCTTTATTTTTCATCTTTAAAATTTGTTCATCTTTATAAATGAAATCCAGATGTTACTTGGGAAAATTTAAATATTTAAAAAAATTTCCTCTCCCTATTTTTACAGCATATGGAAATTAAAATCTTTATTTTTCATCTTTATAAATTTTTCATCTTTATAAATGAAATCCAGATGTTACTTGGGAAAATTTAAATAATTTTTAAAAATTTTCTTTCCCTATTTTTACAGCATATGGAAATTAAAATCTTTATTTTTCATCTTTAAAATTTGTTCATCTTTATAAATGAAATCCAGATGTTACTTGGGAAAATTTAAATATTAAAAAAAAATTTCTCTCCCTATTTTTGCAGCATATGGAAATTAAAATCTTTATTTTTCATCTTTAAAATTTGTTCATCTTTATAAATGAAATCCAGATGTTACTTGGGAAAATTTAAATATTAAAAAAAAATTTCTCTCCCTATTTTTACAGCATATGGAAATTAAAATCTTTATTTTTCATCTTTAAAATTTTTCATCTTTATAAATGAAATCCAGATGTTACTTGGGAAAATTTAAATAATTTTTAAAAATTTTCTCTCCCTATTTTTACAGCATATGGAAATTAAAATCCTTTCCCCCAATGTTGGACATATTTCCATGGAGATCACATTCTCATGGCAGTCCAGCTCAGGCTCTCTGCTCTTACTTGTACCAAGTTAGTTTAATTTTGGATTGTTTTATTCCTCCCATCCTTTTTCATGCCTCCCCCTCCCCATGCTTTGACTCTGGCCTGGAGCACAGGCCTTTTCTGGGATGTATACACAGATAAGATAAACCCCTTCACACCATTCCAATGTGCAACAGCAGATTTAACGGCAGCTATGCTGGATTCCCTTTAGTGTTCTTCCAGAGATGTAGTTAAGACTAGGACCAGTTCAAATATATTTGGTTGCCAGACTATATTTCTTTGAACACAACACCATGGTGAGATGAAGCCATTATATGAAGGCTGGGTCACTCTTTGAGTTGCATTTAAGATAGTCTCCTACAAGAAAATTATTTGGCCAAACGCTGTGAACATTTTTAAGTCTATGGTAACATATTGCCAAGTTCTTTGAACCTAGAACCTAGGTTAGAGCCTAGTCTTAGCACACAGTGGGCAATCCCAAAATTTAATGGACAGTGAATGATGAATGCACAATTGAAGGGATATACGTAACCACATTTAAGCCAGAAGGAAGTTTCTCCCTCAAGGGCAAAATATCAGTGACATAAAGCCTTGAGACTGTATTTGACTAGGCTTTAGTGAATGAAATGCTAGCCAACAATCCAATCCCTTTAGTAAAAGCTGTCTTTAAACACACAACTGATTGTATCAACATTCTATTTTAAAGTTCAAACTTTCCTATTGGTATTTAGAAAATTCATCAAAATTATATGTGACAGTCTCCAACCCTGGTACTGGTGGGCAGTTCACTTAAGTAAGCTGGCTCTGCAGAAATCCTGCTTGGTTCAAATCCTGGCTTTGCTACTTATTAGCATAACTTCTTTAAGCTTCTGTTATCGAATACTTCATACCTAAAATGAAAGACAAAGTACCTACATCATGGGCTCTAAATGCTTACTTTAATTGCAGCGAGTCAGTAAGCATTAGCTATTAGTATATCACTGCAGTGAAAAGTACTGGAATACATTTTTTTGTTGTTTTCATTTAGTTCTCACATTGTTCTATACAATGTGAGATGGGATTACTGTTTTTCTTGTACAGATGAATAAGGTAGTTGAAGCTCAGTGACTAAATGTCATGAACAAGGACAGCTAACAAGCAGATCAAAGCCAGATATATGTGGTCCAAGATCTCTCCTCTTTCCAGTCAGTATTGTACACACTTCAGGGAGTACACAGTTCATTTTCCTCGTCAACAGGTGTCCTTGAAAATATGGAGAATAACAGTGATTTTTATTATAACCAACACTGATGAATTATATAATAGAATTTAAAATTTATATGGATATTAAGAAAATATGATACTTCATATTTAATTTATAAGGAAGTGCATCTGGTCTGGCCAATGATGTTAGAGATTCTTAAGAAGCAAAGTTTGTAAAGCAAGGGATTTTATCCTACTACGTCCTGAGGAGTACAGGTGATTCTCTTGCCCCTGAAGTTCCTTGCAAAGCAATCAGCCTCTGTTAGGTGGGACAATCCCCAGGGGTGATTTGTTACTGAATCATCAGCCCATGATTCACTTAACCTCTGCTTCTGGCACTAACCTCATTTCTCCTTTCTGGAAGATTTGCCCCCTCCTGTCTGTTTGTTCTTTCTCACAGTAGACATACTTTGACCTCAGCCTTGGAAATGCAGTTTCTGAAAAGCCTCAGTTTTATAAGATAATGAGATTTGATGTCATCACCATCAGTAAGAGAAAGCAATGTGCACCTCATCACTTATGATGCTGCATCTTCAGATAACTCTTCAGCCTCCCACCCTCCCTTCAATGGTTCTTCCCCACTTCTCACAGAGATTTCCCTTTGTCTGACTGAAAGCAGGAAGGCCATCAAAGCCTGTCATTGGAAATGTCCATATGCTGCAGAAAAGTCTTGATTCTGCTCAGGGCAACATGGTGTAGAATGGGGAGCCTGCTGACTTGTTATGAACTGCGTCACCTAAAGAGCAAGTGAGTTTTAAAACCAATCTTACAAAGTTACTAATCATAATTTTTTTATAAAAATAATATATGCTCATTTGTACAAAAAATGTGAAAAGTAAGTTACTCTTTCTCTCAAGGCCATTCGTATTTACTGGAAACGTCCACATCCAGGTCTTTTTGTTATACAGGAATTTACAAACATGTATATGTGTATACATAAGTGCCTTAGTAGGGAGTCTATCATACATATAATTCTGTCATTTTCTGGTCTATTTAACAATGTATCTCAGGCCTCTTTGCAAATCAGTGGAGATAATTTGCCTTTCCTTTTTAATAACTGCATGGAATCCCATTGTATGGATATATCATAAATTATGAATTTATTTCCCATTGATGGAAACTTAGATTGTTTTCAGTTTGTTTTAAATTAACAAAGATATTTGCCAAATACTTAACAAAGTCAAATTGTCTTGGCAAACAACCAAAAAGACAACTCCAAATAAAAGGCATTAGAGATGATGTACTTAAAGGTCTTGGAAGAATGCCTGAGTATAGTCAATGTTCGGTAAATGACAGCTATTATGATTCTCAGGAAATCTGATTTTTCCTCATCCCATCCATAGGCTGGACGACTTCATTACAACATCAGGTTGGAGGGGAGCGGAGGGATTCATGTCATATAAACCAAACCCTCCATTCCCTGCCTTGTAAATGTTCAACTTTTATCACTACCAATAAGGATATGGCAGCTGTCAGATTTCTACACCACTCAAGTGTTTCAGAGTATTGAAGTTTAGAAGTGGGCTCCTTGGCTTGAAGATGCTTTAATATAAAATAGTTGCATGCATTAAAAGAGGCTTTCCACTCCCATAATGTCTAGGACTCCTCAGAAATGGAAGAAGAGGAGAGGAACAAATAGTTACCTAACAGAAACTTTGTGCCAGGAACTGGAGAAGTTGTTTATTTTATGAGCATGATCTGAAACTTCACAACAATCCCTGCAGTTAAATACTATCCTCCATTTCTAGATGAGAAGCCAAGTCTCTGAAAGGTGACATGATTTGTAGAGGTCATACACCAGACACCAGCTGAACAGCTGAGATTTCAAACCAGATTGTCTGACTCTAAAGCCAACACTAGATTTTCCTTGCGACTAAATAGACATTAAAGCTGGAAGTAAAAGAAAAAGAAGTAAAATGTACATTCCCCAAACTGACATGCCCCATATGGGAAGCAGCATGGAACCCCAAAGCAGCCCCTTAGGAGTTAGAAGGCCAGTGCTGTGACCCTGGCTCTGCCACCTGCAAATTGGGGGAACCATGGAGAAGTCACTTAACCCTAGCAAATCTTTTTTCTTTCTATAAAATAGAGACAATAATACTTTACTCTCCATCTCTTGGTAGTCCCTGGGAACAGAAGTAAGTCAAGGCTTAATGAGATGATGAAAAAAATAAAGGAAACCAGACAAGATGGTTAGTTTATTAGTCACCTGCCAAATTATTTGAGGAGAAATCACATTCAGTCCTATCATTACTATTGGTTATGATGTGTGAATAGGAAGTGTTATAGAACCATTAACAAAAAATGTTGGTTTTTTTCTTCTATCCATTTTCCAGAGTGTTTTCCACAGAACTGGAATTCCTTGGTATGTTAATAGGCATAAGGTAAAAGGAAAAAAATAAAAACAAAAATCCTTGGACAAAAAATCCTAGCCAAAGAAATTTAAACAGTTTTCATTATTTCTCTTTAAACTAACTTCACACAATAGTATTCTTTTCATTACTTCTCTTTAAACTAACTTCACACTATAGTATTCTATGTGGAAAATCTCTAAGAGAGGGATGTAATATGCAGCACCTCCAGATTTTACCTGACTATAGATGCCTTTTTCAAGAAACAGCTCAAAGGACTATATGTTCTGTAGAATACAAGCTACAAAAGGCTGTTATAAAGCATTTTTCTAGGAAAATTCAGCTTTAAATTCTAGCATCGCAAATATTCCTTGTAAAGGCTGGTGAGGGAGAGATAATGTCTTTGATGGTCCAAAGTTCCTTGTGCATGAAATGTACAAAGGACAGTGTGGTTTATTATACTGGAGGAAGTAGAGATCCATGACTGAGTCTTTAAGAATGAGTAGATATTTGCCAAGTGGACAATGTGGGATCATCTCTAGTATTTATTTGAGATAATTTAATGTGCAACAGCATCCTCATCACAGAAATTTCACACTTACAATCAGTGGCAATCATATGGCTAATTCAATCCAACAAACATTTAATGCATTCCAATTAATTGGAAAGAAAGAAATCACATAAACACAGTCATCATATTAAAGAAATTGATAATCTAATGATGAGAAAGACATGTAAAAATAAGACAAAGAAAAAAATTGATATATGTTATTAATAGAAGTATAAGGTGCTATAGAAACATAGAGGCAAGGGAATTTAGTTTTGATTTAGGTGAGGGAGTTAGAGGAAGAATTCAGGGGAGGTTATTTCCAGAGGTGAAGATAGATGCAACTGAATTATTGCACTAAGCTACACTTAGTTACAACTGAATTATTTTTCTCACTCCAGGCCAGCAGTGGAAGCAGGACTGACTTTCAGAGTAGGCTGTATGGAGGCTGAATAAGGTTAATCATACTTTGTTACCATTCTGATGATATATTTGTACCCTTTACTGTCTTCCACCAAGATTCCTTTGACAGAGAGGACTAACAAGGAAAAATTATGGGGGTGGGTAATGTTTTCTCATTGATATTTGGAAGTTAAGATCAGTAAGAAGGAAGAGTTGGACAGAGTTGCTTTAGTCTCTCCATTTCAGTTTAGAAGGGGTTCTCTTCTATCAATCTCACTTAATGTATCTTTATTTTTTGTAAGGTCTTTATTGGAGTGTAATTGCTTTACAATGTTGTGTTAGTTGTTGTAAAACAAAGTGAACCAGCTATATGTATACATATGTCCCCATATCCCCTCCCTCTTGAGCCTCCCCCCATTCTCCCTATCTAACCCCTCTAGGTCATCACAAAGCATCAAGCTGATCTCCCTGTGCTACGCAGCTTCTTCCCACTAGCTATCTATTTTACACATGGTAGTGTATATATGTCAATGCTACTCTCTCACTTCATCCCAGCTTCCCCTCCCTCCTTGTGTCCTCAAGTCCATTCTCTACATCTACGTCTTTATTCCTGCCCTGCCACTAGGTTCATCGGTACCATTTTTTTAGATTCCACATATGTACCTTAGCATACAGTATTTGTTTTTCTCTTTATGACTTACTTCACTCTGTATGGTAGACTCTAGGTCCATCCATCTCACTACAAATAACTCAATTTCATTTCTTTTTATGGCTAAGTAATATTCCATTGTATATATGTGCCACATCTTCTTTATCCATTCATCTGTCAATGGACACTTAGGTTGCTTCCATGTCCTGGCTATTGTAAATAGAGCTGCAATGAACATAGTGGTACAAGACTCTTTTTGAATTATGGTTTTCTCAGGGTATATGCCCAGTAGTGTATCTTTAAATTTTTAGTGTTTTTTTGTCTTCAAATTAGTTTAGAACTTAAAACTAAAATCTTTAAAAATATTTATATTTTTAAAATAACAATTAAAACCCCATTACTGTTAGTATAAATAACATTTTTATGAAAAATACTATATTTTTCAAAACAAAAATTAAGGAGAAGAGTGGTATTGTTTTACATTTTTACAAATATTTCTATTGTCTGGTTTAAAAGAAGACAGCTAGATTCTATTTGCTTCAACATTCAGTCTATCATAATAAATGGTCCTGATTGAAGCATCTGAAAGAAAATTGACTTGATATGTAGTTAGAAGAAAAGAAATGTTTTAGGGCTTCCCTGGTGGTGCAGTGGTTGAGAGTCTGCCTGCCGATGCAGGGGACACGGGTTCGTGCCCCGGTCCAGGAGGATCCCACATGCCGTGGAGTGGCTGGACCCGTGAGCCATGGCCGCTGGGCCTGCACGTCCAGAGCCTGTGCTCCACAATGGGAGGGGCCACAACAGTGAGAGGCCCGCGTACCACAAAAAAAAAAAAAAAGAAAAGAAATATTCGAATAACCTTTTAACATAATTGTTGATATTCTTCTTTGCTTCTATACCAAAACTTGATGGGTGGTAATTTCTTAGAGAATTTTTTGCAGCCTAAATTCTGAAACCATATCAAAGCAATTTTAAGACTTTGTTACATTAAAATCCATTCATCATTTTTGCACTTTGAATGATTGTTTTAGCTATGCATGATTTTGGTCTTTTGGAAAATATTGGTTCCCTGAGTTATGCAGATCTTCCAACATTGACATATTTCCTTATGCAATATTTTAAAAATCCATTAATATTACCAGTCATCTCATCAGAAGAGTCAGTAAGTATTGGAAAGCTGTTAAGCTCATGGAGGCTGATACTAGTTTTCCAAAATTTTAATTTTCACTTGAAAACTCCAATTTTTTCCTTGGCAACAAATACTGTCAGTTATTTTCCATGAAGTGATAGGCTCATTTAGTTCATTTTTGAGAAAATGTCTACCAAATACCGAAGTCTGAATTGCCATAGTTTTTATGTCAGTCATTTTTTCTTTTCAGGCAAAATTATGTTGTCATTTGAACTGATGTTGTAAAAGAAATATTGGATAAAACTTCTAGCACTTTAGCATGAATCAAATTACTAAACTGTGCTTGTAGTCATTATATTCTTCACTTACAGAAAAAAAAGTCAACTTCTCTTAGAAATATTCTTTATAAAAACTGTAAGCAGTAAAATTATTAATTTTCTTAAAACAAGCCTTGAATGCATATCTTTTAAATATCCTGTAAGATGAAATGGAAATTTTGCATGAAGCACTTCTGTTGTGTACTGAAATACAATGGTCACCCCAAGGAATAGCACTTGTGTAATTGTTTGAGCTGGAAGGTGAATTAGACCCACTTTTTTCCATGAAACATAATTATTACTTGAAAAAATGGCTTTGGTTTGTATTTTTACCTTAAGTCATGAAAATAAATGTTAGGGGTTGGATTTTTTGCCCATGGTTATTTACAAAAAAATCAAAACTAACACAGGCAATATAATAAATATACTGTATATATATGTATATTTGTATATGTATACAACTCCCAACACCTCACGAACATTTCCATTAATGGTGCTCAGATACTTCAGGCTCAATTTGGCCAAAAGTGAATCATCATCCAGGAGACTGTGTTTCAGGAGAGTTCCTAGAAGGATGGGGGGCCTGAAGCACATAGGGAGAGACCTGGTCAAGATAATCACACCTTAAAAAGCAGCACTATTGTGATCCTTTGTAGGCCCCTTAGAAAACAATAATAGTAGAGGACTTCAATACTCCACTATCAGCAATGGATAGATAGTCCAGACAGAAGACCAATAAGGAAACATTGGATCACACTTTAGAATAAATGAACTTTATAGACATATACAGAACATTCCATCCCACAGCTACGGAATGAACTTCCCTCTCAAGTGCATATGGAACATTCTGCAGGACAGGTCATATGATAGGCTACAAAACAAATATTAACAAGTTAAAGAAAGTTGAAATCATACCAACTATCTTGTCTGACCACAGTGGTATGAAACTAGAAATCAACAAGAGAAAAGTGAGAGGATCTACAAATATGTGGAAACTAAACAACACACGTCTAAGCAACAATTTGGTCAAAGAAGAAATCAAAGGGGGGTGGAAATTATCTTTGTTTTGAAACAATTGAAAATGGAAATACAACATACCTAACTATTGTGGGATGCAGCAAAAGCAGCTCTGAGGGGAAAGTTTATAGCAATAAACACATATATTAAGAAATTAGAGAATCTCAAACAACCTAATTTTACACCTCAGGGAACTAGAAGAAGAACAAATTGGCCCAAAGTTAACAGAGGGAAGGAAATAACAAAGATCAGAGCAGAAATAAATGAAATAGAGGCCAGAAAAATAACTGGAAGGATCAAAGAAACAAAGAACTGGTTCTTCCAAAAATATAAAGGCAGAAAATTTTAAATTAAATTTTGGTGATATTCAGAAAAGATGAATAACGTACAGTGTTCCAAGCATCTCCTCCAGGAAAATATTGCCCTATACAAGGAACAACACTCTCCTCAAACCAAACTGCTGTCCTCTGTTCCTACCTATGATCCTCTCTTGCACTCACAGCTTTGTGGTTGGTTGTTCTTTCCCCATACCTCTACCTTCTCTCATTTCCCTCCTCACTACAATAGCCTTTGTTCACATATATCTCATCTTCTTATTTATTTCCTGGTTTTGACTCTTACTTTCTTATCCCAGTTCTACCAGGGGTATCTCTCAAAAACACAAATCAGACTGTGTCATGCTCAAGATTCAAATACCACACAAAACAGCCTCCCAGCACCTGCAGGGAGAAGCCCATATTCCTTAGCCTAGTATATCTGATAATTGCCTTACCAGAGAAAGGACTCGGATGCTCTCTCCCACCTTACCTCATGGTTTAAACAGTGTGCTATTCCCTGAAAGCACAGGCATGTCAATGTTCCTTGTCTGAAATATTTTTCTACTCATGTTACACATTTGAAAACATCTGACTGTTTTTCAGAACCCAGTGCAATTGTCACATCCTCACAGGCTGTAATATTGAGGTATAATAAAAAATATTTATTTGTTCTTTGCCCCCAGTTCCTAGCACGGAAGTCCTAAAACCCATGTTTTCCTCCTGATACAGAGCTCTTAAATCCCCTGGGATTTCATGAGTGATAGGAGCATCGTTTGTTCTAATGAGGTGGCTCTTTGCAGGTCCCTAGATAGTTTCAGAATGGTGGCTGGTCACCAGAAAACCAAAACCATGATTAGAAGCCTGAAACTTTCAGCCCCACTCTCCAACCTCCAGGGAGGGTAGTGGCGATGGTAATTAAGTTAATAATCAATCATGCCCCTGTGATGGAACACCCATAAAACCCTTAAAGATCATGGAGTTCAGGAAGCTTTTGTCTAAGTAAATGCATTCACATGCCAGAGGGTGGTACATCCCAACTCTATGAGAATAGAAGCTCCTGTGCTCAGGAAGCTTCTGGACCTTGCCCTATGTATCTCTTCATCAGTCTGTGCATTTGTTTACTTTATAATAAATTAGTAATAGTAAATAAGGCACTCTCCTAAGTTCTGTGAGCTCTTCTAGAAAATTATCAAACCTGAGGAGGGGGTTGTGGGAACCCTCAACTTATAGCAATTTGGTTAGAAGTACAAGTGTCAACCTAAAACTTGAGACTGGTATCTGAAGTAAGGGACGTTAACCTGTGAGGTCTGCACTAACTCTGGGTAGTTAGTGTTGGAATTGAATTGTAGGACACTCGGTTGGTCTGTAGAGTTGGAGACATGGTTGGTGTGGAGGGGAAAAAAACCCCCACATATTTGGTGTCAGAAGTGTTGTGAGTAGAAACAGATCATAGGGGCAAAGGACTGACCAATATCTCTACCCTCAGCTATACTGGTCCCAAATTGGTACATGCAACGCTATTGCACCTTATTAATTTGCTTTACTCTTTGCCCTAATTAGACTGTGGTCTCCTTGATTTGCATATAATATTTGATTGATCTTTGTAATACCAGTACTAGCACACAGTAAGTACTCAGCAAATTGTTTTTTAAATAAATAAAGAGTATCAAGTACTTTTCTGATTTTCATGGAACTATAGGCTGAATAGAAGTCGGAATACCTAAAAGATGTGGAGGAGAAAGTTGAAGACAAACTTGAATGACTTCTTAATTTTACCAAATTTCCTTGTGTGTGTTCCTTTCCTTTTATGCGGGCAAATAGAGGTTCCATTGTTCAACCTGGAGGTATATAAATTATGAGGAGCACAGCTTTGAATCTTATGGTACATGTCAATAATCTGAATGAATTAAGAGTTTGATAATACTTTATAAAACATAGTTTACTTTGCTTAGAGAGACTTGGCATTGAGGCATTCTTATATAGATGGGATCAACTTTTGAGAATTAAGGAAAACCTTGAGAGGGTCAGTGAGTATATGCTGAGATGTGTGCGGGAATATGCCTGATGATCTAGACTAGTTTTGTAAAGTAAGATGTCAACTTTTCTTTAAGAAAGTGAATAGGTGATTTGAGGAAGAATTCATAGTTAATTATATGGAATAAATGAGGTGGGAGTATATTCAAGTCAATAATGAAAGATAAACAAAAATGTTGCTAACTACCATGTTCCAGGTTAGAGCAAAAGAAACTGAACACTAATGGATCAATTCTGCATGATGATCTTGTGTTAGACATGGAGAGGCCTTATTATCACAATTTTTAGATAAGAAGACAGAGGTTTAGAAGAAGTTGACTTATTAAAGGTCACGCAGCAAATTAATGGCAGCTCCAAGTCCAAGTTCTCATGCCAGAGTCCATTCCAATGTGCCTTACTATCTCCTTAGTCATGGCACTGTGCTGTCCTACAATCTGGAGCCCATAAAGCATGAAACCAACTCACAGGTTGTTCCCAAGGGCAACATTTGTATTTAGATGACAGCCTTGGAAACCAACAGAACAAGATAACACCTAAACTCTACAAGCACCCACCTAGTGACAATGGAGCTACATTGTTTCAGATAATGATAATAATAACTTCTGCTTCTAATTTCCCCTGTGACACCACTGTAGGAAAAATACTTAGTAGCACATTTCATGAGGCTGAAAAAGCCAGGGAGATAGTCCTGCAAAGACAGGGCACAGTTTACCTTGTCAGATTCAGCTTTGTGAAATGCTGCCTAAATCAAGCAGTCTCAGGCATAAAACTTCTTTTAATTCCTCCAAAAAACCTTACACCGTAGATTTTATTTATCCCATTTCAGATAGTAACACAAATGTGAAAAAAGAGATAGGGTATCGTTTGAGCTGAGGTCACAAGCAACAGTTGTTAGACCCAGTTCAAAGTGGTTTGAACTCTATAAGGAAGGAAATATGGCCTAATCAGTTGTGGGTTTGAATTGTGTGCCCAAAAAGACATGTTGAAGTCCTTACCCCCAGAACCTGTCAATGTGGCCTTATCTGGACATAGGGTCTTTGTAGATGTAAAGATAAAGTCATACTGGATTAGGGTGGTTCCTAGTCTAACTGGTGTCCCCATAAGAAGAGAGAAATTTGGACACAGAGACACAGAGAGAATGCCACGTGATGATGGGTGCAGAGATTGGAGTGGAACATCAAACGTTTCTGGCAACTGTGAGAAGCTAGAAAAGACGAGGAAGGATCATCCCTAGAAACTTCAGAGAGACCACGGCCCAACTGGCAACTGATTTCAGAATTTTAGTGTCCAGAACTCTGAGAGAATACATTTCTGTTGTTGTAAGCCACCCAGTTTGTATTTTGCTGTGGCATTTATAGGAAACTAATACATCAGCATATTCTTATGAGCTGTTATGGGGAATTGCAGGAGGTCCTTAGGTTGTGATGGTCATGCTTCTACTAAGTGGAAATTGAGAACCAGTAGAGCAAGCTTCCTGGTACCTAGAAGACAAAGTTGAAGCTCCATACAAGGTCCTTTTAGATCTAGTTCCTACGTACCTGTCCAGTTTCTTATCCTGCCACTCCCTTATGCTCCAGACTGAACTACTGATGCTCCCCAAACAGGACACGCTCTTTCAAACACCCACAAAATAGCACACACTGTCCACTCTTCTCAGAATGCCTGCCTCTTTACTTCTCTACCTGGAGAATGCCTTCTTTTTATGCCTCAGTTCAAGTATTGTCAAGTATTTTCACCTCTGTAAAGGGTGCATCCCCTGACTTCCTGGGCAAATACTACATTCCTTGTGTATCCCCTGCAAAGTTATCATATCATTTTGTAACATTTCTTATTCTTCTTTCCACTATACTTGTATTTCTTAACTTCTGTGTTAACACTTACCAACAGCTCTAATGAAAGAAAGATGGTCAGGGTCTTTCCAAAAATAGGCTTGTGCTCTAGACTCTCCTATCTGATTGAAGGCTGTGTAGAAATCAGTAAACTTACTTCCATAGGTAAAAGATATGCACAATATTACTCAGCTCCTGAGAATCCATAGGGATTTCCTAAATCAGGATCCTCAACCTAGACACTATTGATATTTTGGAGAGGATAATTTTTTGTTCTGGGAGCAGTTTACGTGCATTACAGAATGATTAACAGCTTTCCTGGCCTTGACCCACTAGATGCTAGTGGCATTCCCCACCCCTCAAGTTATGACCAGCAAAAATGGATCCAGACCTCTTTGCCAGATGTCCTCTGGATGGCAAAATCACCCTGGTTGAGAGTCACCAATGGTTAGAGGTCGTGTTTAAAAATCTAGAAAGTAGACCAAAGCAGAGCAGGACAATGAGCTATTGACCCTTCCACATCTAAAATATATAAACCTTCCTTAAGTAAGGCAACATGGTATAAAGGAAAGAACACAAGACTTTAGGCTCATTCAGCCCTGAGTTTATATCCCAGCTCTGCTACTTAATAATCTTGTGTGTCTGGGATTTGTTTTTAACCTCTATGAGTCTTGGTTTCTTACCTGAGTTACTGAGAGGATGGACCTACTGAGAAAACATCCAAAGACTGACTAAAGGCCTTGCACGTAGTGGGTGCTCAATAAAAATCAGTTTCTTTCATCCTTTCTGTCATGTGGGGAGTGGATGCAACAGGAAGCCCAGGGAATTTGATGCGCTTTCTGGCAACATTCTCCTAGGATGAATAAGCAATTCAAAGAGAGAGTTTTATATTTCCAGGTTGAAGAGGGGGGAGGGTGGGGAGGGTGGTGGTGGTGATTGATTGGATAGGTAGGGATGCCAGCCATTAGAAATAGAAGCAAAAGACCTTTCCAGAGCCTTGGGAAATGACAATTTGAGTCAGAGGGAATTAGTCAAGTGACATCGACACGCATTCAATGCTCTCATAACTCCCTGACAAACCTAGTTTGAGGTTGTGTGTGTATCTTGCAGTCTTACATATTCTTCTATCATCACATTTGCACTTGAGTGGGAGCCTGCCATATGGTGCCACCTGCTAAAGGAGTTTTTGGGGCAGGTGTTAATCAGAGATACTGCTTCCATCACACCCACACACCACATACACACACACACACATGCACGCACTTTCCCCCAAGGGAGAATTGCTGTATTAGGTAGGACTGTGAACACAAGTCACAACAATAAAATGGTAATCATTAGAAAATGACTGCATGAAACAGCGCAGACTCACTGATCTACTTATTACTCTACTCTTGAGATATTTTTGTTTAAAGTCCCTAAGATAAGATTAGCATTGCCATAGCAACCTGCTGTTGGATGTTGTTTGGTATCCCCAGGCAGATTAAATCACCCACAATTCCCATCAACAATGCTCTAATGGTATAATTTCTAATAGCTTGGTACATTTTCCTGCTTGCTTTCTACAAAGTAAGAGCAGAAACTGAATGGCCATTGTCAAAATGTCCCTGTCAATCCCATCTGCAGCAACATGGATGGACCTAGAGATTATCATACTAAGTGAAGTAAGTCAGAAAGAGAAAGACACATACCATATGATACCACTTATGTGTGGAGTCTAAAATATGACACAAATGAACATATCTACAAAACAGAAACTGACTCGCAGACATAGAGAACAGACTTGTGGTTGCCAAGGAGGAGGGTGGAGGAAGGAAGGATTGGGAGTTTGGGATTAGCAGATGTGAACTATTATATATAGGATGAGTAAACAACAAGGTTATATATATACATATATATATATATATATATATACATATATATATATATATATACACATACACACACACACACACACACACACACCTGAGTCACTTTGCTGTACAACAGAAATTAACACAATATTGTAAATCAATTATACTTCAATAAAAAAAATTCTTTTTAAAGTCCCTGCCATTTCTATATGGGTCTCTAATCAGGCTTCAAATGATCCACATTTCAGAGAACAGTTGCGAGTCATCAGGAGGACCACTGGAATTAAAATCAGAAGATCTGTACTCCAGTCTTAGTTATTACTTACTAATTATTATCTTCAATAATTCCCTAACCTAATCTCTCTGAACTGTATTTTCATTGTCTGAAAAATGGGCTTAAAGATTGTTTTCCTTCCCTTATCCCACCCCCAGTGCACAACTTATTACTAGGGCTGCACTAGAATACGCATGTGGAAGCATGTGGGCACTGTGCTGGGTCAAGAGAGAAGACATGAATTTCCTGGGATTTTAGCCAGCTTTCTGAAGCTCCAAGACATGGCCCATGCATGCTTCCTGATTTCTTGTGGGGTCTGTACATATCTCTCACACTGTGTTTGTTGTAAGATTTTGTAGAAACCATGCATTCCTTTTCTTATTATTAAGCAGAGAAAACTCTGATCTAGAGAGTAAAACTTCATAATAAATGAGAAGAATCCCCAGGTTGCTTTCTTGGATGAATAATCAAATATTAATGAATTTCTTTTCAAAAATTTCCAACAGCAAACTCATCCCTATTTCCTGCAAAGAGGAGAAAAATAAGACACATTTCCTTGATCAAAATGTGAAATCATCTTGGAAACTGAAAAAACATTGTGAATATGTAAGAGACTAATGCTACTGGTCTCTTGACACAAATAGTTTGTGTCTTCATAGGTATGAAGGGGCTAGAATATTGTAGGTGCTCAATAAATGCCTATTCTGTGGATGGATAGCAGTGATTGGGAGCAGAGGTCATGAAACAGGTGTCTAGGTTAGCTGAGAGTCATGCAGTGACTGAGTGAAAGTAGAATCTCTAAAAAAGAGGCAGCAGAGAACATTGTCTATCATGTCAACACTTTTTCCCTTCTGTCCCACTTTTTTCTCAGCATAAGTCAGAAAGACAGGGAGCAAAAATGATTAAAAACACCTGGAACTAATGGCATCCACCTCTAGTTTTGGTTAGGATCATAATTTGCTGATGAAATTATGATAGGATTTAAAATTGAAACTCATGATAGCATCAATGTTTGAAATGAGACATTGAGGTTACCAGAATCCACACTCTAAATGTTTCTTCTTTCTCTCGCTTCCCTTCTATCTCATCATTTGTATGAATCTATTTTGAGACCGGAAGCCCTATCTTCTTTGTCTTCGCATCAGCCATGATACTTAGCACTACTCTTTTCAATGAGAATTAGGTCCAAAATGTAGTTAATAATCATCATGTCCTCATTTCCCAATTATCTGAAATTTAAGAGGAAAAACATCTCAGATTCAAGACTTATTACTAAAAATCTTTCTAAAGTGCACGAATCCATTTTCTGCCTTAAGGGAGAATGTGTGAGGAGCATAAATGAATCTCTGGTGACTCAGTGGCTTGTAGGAACACGAGCATGACCATTAATTCTTATTTATCAATGCAATAGGATCCTCGGGAGGGAGAGGAGGGGCCCAGAGAAAGAGCTTGGGCCAACTGTATGCTGATTTTAGATCCTACTCTGGAAGCTTTTGAAAATAGATTTTTAATGTAAATATTTCCCCCTGTAACCTGACTTTTCCTCCTAAAAGTTGAATGCAGCTTCAACAGTACAACAGAGCATTAAGGTGTGTGGAATTCAGCAACTCGGTTTTACCTGCCTTCCTTCCTTTTCCAATTCAGTAAGTACAGTCATTCCTCTTGCATCTAAATAATGCAGTCCTTACATCTCACACTATAGCACCTACTGGGACCATGGAAGACAAATCTACACAGTATATCCTGAGACATACTGCCAGTCTTTCTCTGTTCATACTATACCACCCAGCTTCCAATTAATTTTCCTAGAACACAGTCCTCCATGCTGTTCACTCTATTTTCTCAGAACAAGGATGACACTTTTTTTTTAAACATCATTATTGAGGTATAATTGCTTTACATTGTTGTGTTAGTTGCTGCTATATAACAAAGTGAATCAGCTATACCTATACCTATATCTCCATATACCCTCCCTCTTGCGTCTCCCCCCCAAACACATGAATGGATGCTCAACATCACTAATCATTAGAAAAATGCAAATCAAAACTACAATGAGGTATCATCTCACATCGGTCAGAATGGCCATCGTCAAAAAATCTACAAACAATAAATGCTAGAGAGGGTATGGAGAAAAGGGAACCCTCTTGCACTGTTGGTGGGAATGTAAAAGGATGACACTTTTTAACAGGTGAGCTATCCCATCTTTCCCTCCTCCAAAGTCAACCCTTGAAAAAGAGTTCTGTCCCAGCTACTGTAGTTCTCAGGCTTTCATGAGGCAAAACCAGATACCAAGTGTGTCAACTGCCAAAGTAGGAGGAAAAGGAGGAAAGGAGAGACCAAGTCTCCCGAGACAGCTGAATTTCTGGGAGAGGGTGTAAGTGGAATAGAGGAAGAATCCAAAGCTGCTGAAGATGTCAGATAATAGAGTAGGAGAGGAAGGAGGAATTTAATAAGTGCAGCTCTTGGTTATGAATTGATAATATTTAAGATTAGAATTAATTTTCAATAAGTTTTGCTTGATTTTCTGTGGATGTTTGAATGTGGCACTAAGAGAGACCCTGGGATTAATTCAAGTTATGCTATATTTCTTGAAATCCTAGTTATACTTCAAGGCCTACTTCAAATGACACATCTTCAATGAAATCCTTCCTGTTTTTCCTAAATTAATATGATCTTAATCTCTCTCTCTCTTCCTCCTGTGAATCTCGTTGGCATTTTGTACCTCTCTCATGCCAGTCATCTGACACTATTTTGCATTATGTTATGTTTATGTTTAATTTCTTCCTGTTATAAGACTGTAAAGTGCCTTAGAGGAGAGACTGCAATTTTCTCATCTGTACAGGCTGCACTTTAAAACTATTGAATGGAACTTAGTTAAAAAGACCAAAGGTAAATTCTGATGCAAACAGGCTATAGGATGTGGTTTGTAGACCCCTGCTCTAGTCAGCCACCCAACCCCTCACGAAGACCACTGCATAACCTTCTATGTGGTGTCCCCAGCTTTACATTAGTCTGCAATTCATGTTCCAGAATAATGTTTTAAAGAATGCAAATCTGACCCCTTTCCTTCTTGCTTAAAGTCTTATGATGGCTTTTTTACTCTTTTAGGGAAAGTTGAAAATCTGTAGCATGGCCAACCAGGCTGTTCAGAACTGCCTTCTTCCTCCATCTCTGTCAACATTAATCATCACTTGCCCCTTCCTTGACTCAGACATTCTCCCTCTTGCTTCCTGGCCTTTGAATGTGATATTTCATTCACCTGGAACATTCTTATCCCTTTGCCTGTTGACTTTACTATTATTTTAAACCTCAATGTACTGTCATATTATTAGTTAGGTTCTCTTTATTGCATGTTCCCACTGAGCCCTTGTCTTACACTGAATTCCCAGGAAGCAGATCCTGGATGAGGATCCATGTACAAGTGCTCACAGGAGAAACCATAAAGAAATTGGGGGATGAAGGAAAGTATAGGGGAACACAGCATGTTTGTTCAGATGCTCCGAGAAACAGATTTCAAGATGGGATTAACCATTTGACGGTTTTATTAGGGAAACACCTAGATGAGGAAATGGGCAGGGGGGAGTCAGGACAGGATGGGAGAGCCACAAGGCTGTGATGCAGATCTGACCCCACGTCAAGGAGAAAGGTAAGGAAGGTTGGCAGGAGAGTCCTAGATAATTTCCAGTCTAAGGAAAAACTCACTCCTTGACCAAAATCATCTGTCAGAGGAGTCCCATGTCTCTCACTCTTGTGTCCCACTCACAGTCACAGGCTGGGAGCAGCCTGCCGGGAGTGTTGCCTTGGCAGAAACTCAGTCATGGACTTCAGAGGCAGCAGCTGGGTCCATTGGTCAGTTATGCTCTTTACAGTCATAGGACTGTGAGGTGCATTCTCATGGCCATGACATCCAGCAAGCATACAATTTCATCAAGGGCCCAGCCTCAGCCCAATCAGGGGAACTCTGTATTGGGAATGATGCCTCTGACTCTTGGAAGGCAAGAGAGCTCGGCTTTCAGACTCTCCTACCAGCCATTGGGTAAGGGCCCTTAAACTCCTAGGAAACTCTCACTTTCTTTCTTTCTTTCCTTTTTTTTTTAACATCTTTATTGGAGTATAATTGCTTCACATTGTTGTATTAATCTCTGCTGTATAAAAAGGTGAATCAGCTATATGTATACATATATCCCCATATCCCCTCCCTCTTGCATCTCCCTCCCTCCCAACCTCCCTACCCCACCCCTCTAGGTGGTCACACAACACCAAGCTGATCTCCCTGTGCTATGCAGCTGCTTCCCACTACGTATCTATTTTATATTCAGTAGTGTATATATGTCAGTGCCACTCTCTCACTTCGTCCCAGATTACCCTTCCCCCTCCCTGTGTCCTCAAGTCCATTCTCTATGTCAGTGTCTTTATTCCTGTTCTGCTCCTAGGTTTATCAGAACCATTTTTTTTTAGATTCCATATATATGTGTTAGCATATGGTATTTGTTTTTCTCTTTCTGACTTACTTCACTCTGTATGACAGACTCTATGTCCATCCACCTCATTACAAATAACTCAATTTTGTTTCTTTTTACGGCTGAGTAATATTCCATTGTATATATGTGCCACATCTTCTTTATCCATTCATCTGTCAATGGACACTTAGGTTGCTTCCATGTCTCAGCTATTGTAAATAGAGCTGCAATGAACATTCTGGTACATGACGCTTTTTGAATTATGGTTTTCTCAGGGTATATGCCCAGTAGTGGGATTGCTGGGTCATATGGTAGTTCTATTTTTAGTTTTTTAAGGAACCTCCATACTGTTCTCCATAATGGCTGTATCAATTTACATTCCCACCAACAGTGCAAGAGGGTTCCCTTTTCTCCACACCCTCTCCAGCATTTATTGTTCCTAGATTTTTTGGTGATGGCCATTCTGACTAGCATGAGGTGATACCTCATTGTAGGTTTGATTTGCATTTCTTTAATGATTAGTGATGTTGAGCATCCTTTCATCTGTTTGTTGGCAATCTGTATATCTTCTTTGGAGAAATGTCTATTTAGATCTTCTGCCCATTTTTGGATTGGGTTGTTTGTTATTTTGATATTGAGCTGCATGAGCTACTTGTAAATTTTGGGGATTAATCCTTTGTCAGTTGCTTCATTTGCAAATATTTTCTCCCATTCTGAGGGTTGTCTTTTTGTCTTGTTTATGGTTTCCTTTGCTGTGCAAAAGATTTTAAGTTTCATTTGGTCACATTTGTTTATTTTTGTTTCTATTTCCATTTCTCTAGGAGGTGGGTCAAAAAGTAACTTGCTATGATTTATGTCATAGAGTGTTCTGCCTATGTTTTCCTCTAAGGGTTTTATAATGTCTGGCCTTACATTTAGGTCTTTGATCCATTTTGAGTTTATTTTTGTGCATGCTGTTAGGGAGTGTTCTAATTTCATTCTTTTACATGTAGCCCTCCACTTTTCCCAGCACAACTCATTGAAGAGGCTGTCTTTTCTCCATTGTATATTCTTGCCCCCTTTATCAAAGATAAGGTGACCATAGGTGCGAGGGTTTATCTCTGGGTTCTCTATCCTGTTCCATTAATCTATATTTCTGTTTTTGTGCCAGTACCAGATTGTTTTGATTACTGTAGCTTTGTAGTATAGTCTGAAGTCAAGGAGCCTTATTCCTCCAGCTCCGTTTTTCTTTCTCAAGATTGCTATGGCTATTCAGGGTCTTTTGTGTTTCCATACAAACTGTGAAATTTTTTGTTCTAGTTCTGTGAAAAATGCCATTGGTAATTTGATAAGGAGTGCATTGAATCTGTAGATTGCTTTGGGTAGTATAGTCATCTTCACAATATTGATTCTTCCAACACAAGAACATGGTACATCTCTCCATCTGTTTCTATCATCTTTAATTTCTTTCATCAGTGTCTTATAGTTTTCTGCATACAGGTCTTTTGTCTCCTTAGGTAGGTTTATACTTAGGTATTTTATTATTTTTGTTGCAATGGTAAATGGGAGTGTTTCCTTAATTTCTCTTTCACAGTTTTCATCATTAGTGTATAGGAATGCAAGAGATTTCTGTGCATTAATTTTGTATCCTGCAAATTTACCAAATTCATTGATTAGCTGTAGTAGTTTTCTGGTAGTATCTTTAGGATTCTCTATATATAATATCATGCCATCTGCAAATAGTGACAGTTTTACTTCTTTTCCGATTTGGATTCCTTTTATTTCTTGTTTGTCTCTGATTGTTGTGGCTAAAACTTCGAAAACTCTGTTGAATAATAGTGGTGAGAGTGAACAATCTTGTCTTGTTCCTGATCTTAATGGAAATGATTTCAGTTTTTCACCACTGAGAACGATGTTGACTGTGGGTTTATCATATATGGCCTTTATTATGTTGAAGTAAGTTCCCTCTATGCCTACTTTCTGGAGAATTTTTATCATAAATAGGTGTTGAATTTTTTTGAAAGCTTCTTCTGCATCTATTGAGATTATCACATCATTTCTATCTTTCAATTTGTTAATATGGTGTATCACATTGATTAATTTGCATATATTGAAGAATCCTTATATTCCTGGGATAAACCCCACTTGATCATGGTGTATGATCCTTTTAATGTGCTGCTGGATTCTGTTTGCTAGTATTTTGTTGAGGATTTTTGCATCTATGTTCATCAGTGATATTGGCCTATAGTCTTCTTTTTTTGTGACATCTTTGTCTGGTTTTGGTATCCGGGTGTTGGTGGCCTCGTAGAATGAGTTTGGGAGTGTTTCTCCCTCTGCTATATTTTGGAAGAGTTTGAGAAGGATAGGTATTAGCTCTTCTCTAAATGTTTTTTAGAATTCACCTGTGAATCCTTCTGGTCCTGGGCTTTTGTTTGTTGGAAGATTTTTAATCACAGTCTCAATTTCAGTGCTTGTGATGGGTCTGTTTACATTTTCTCTTTCTTCCTAGTTCAGTCTTGGAAGGTTGTGCTTTTCTAAGAATGTGTCCATTTCTTCCAAGTTGTCCCTTTTCTTGGAATATAGTTGCATGTAGTAATCTCTAATGATCCTTTGTATTTATGCAGTGTCAGTTGTTGCTTCTCGTTTTTCATTTCTAATTCTGCTGATATGAATCTTCTCCCTTTTTTTCTTGATGAGTCAGGTTAATGGTTTATCAATTTTGTTTATCTTCTCGAACAACCTTTTAATTTTACTGAGCTTTGCTATTGTTTCCTTCATTTCTTTTTCATTTATTTCTGATCTGATCTTTATGATTTCTTTCCTTCTGTTAACTTTGGGTGTTTTTTTGTTCTTGTTTCTGTAATTGCTTTAGGTGTAAGGTTAGGTTGTTTATTTGAGATTTTTCTTGTTTCTTGAGGTAGGATTGTACTGCTATAAAACTCGCTCTTAAGGCTTCCCTGGTGGTGCAGTGGTTGAGAGTCCGCCTGCCGATGAAGGGGACAGGGGCTCGTGTCCCGGTCTGGGAAGATTCCACATGCCACGGAGCAGCTGGGCCCGTGAGCCATGGCTGCTGAGCCTGCACGTCTGGAGCCTGTGCTCCACAACAGGAGAGGCCACAACAGTGAGAGGCCCACGTACCACAAAAAAAAGAAAAAAAAGCCCCTCTTAGAACTGCTTTTGCTGTATCCCACTGGTTTTGGGCCATTGTGTTTTCATTGTCATTTGTTTCTAGGTATTTTTTGATTGCCTTTTTGGTTTCTTCAGTGATCTCTTGGTTATTTAGTAGCATATTGTTTAACCTTCATGTGTTTGTATTTTTTACAGTTTTTTTTTCCTGTAATAGATATCTAGTCTCATAGCATTGTGGTCAGAAAAAATTCTTGATACAATTTCAATTTTCTTAAATTTACCAAGGCTTGGTTTGTGACCCAATATAAGATCTATCCTGGAGAATGTTCCATGAGCACTTGAGAAGAAAGTGCATTCTGTGTTTTTGGATGGAATGTCCTATAAATATCAATTAAGTCCATCTTTTTAAATGTGTCATTTAAAGCTTGTGTTTCCTTATTTATTTTAATTTTGGTTGATCTGTCCATTGGTGAAAGTGGAGTGTTAAAGTCCCCTACTATTATTGTGTTACTGTCGATTTCCCCTTTTATGGCTGTTAGCATTTGGCTTATGTATTGAGGTGTTCCTATGCATAAATATTTACAATTGTTGTATCTTCTTCTTGGATTGATCCCTTGATCATTATGTAATGTCCTTCTTTGTCTCTTATAATAGTCTTTATTTTAAAGTCTATTTTGTCTGATATGAGAATTGCTACTCCAGCTTTCTTTTGATTTCCATTTGCATGGAATATCTTTTTCCATTCCCTCACTTTCAGTCTGTATGTTTGCCTAGGTCTGAAGTGGGTCTCTTGTAGACAATATATATATGGGTCTTGTTTTTTGTATCCATTCAGCCAGTCTATGTCTTTTGGTTGGAGCATTTAGTCTGTTTACAGGTAAGGTAATTATTGACATGTATGTTCTTATTACCATTTTCTTAATTGTTTTGGGTTTGTTATTGTAAGTCTTTTCCTTCTCTTGTGTTTCCTGCCTAGAGAAGTTCCTTTAGCATTTGTTGTAAAGCTCATTTGATGGTGCTGAATTCTTTTAGCTTTTGCTTGTCTATAAAGGAAACTCTCACTTTCTGTACTTGCTGCCAAAGCTGCTCCAGTATTCTGAAAGCAGTCCCCAAAGAAGAGGGTCAGGTTCAGGCAGTTTGAAGTGAATGCTCTCAGAATCTTGGGGGAAAAACTCAAAGGAACAGTGAAAGGGACTTGGGAGAATCCTGTCTGGACACCAATAGTGTCTACTACAGCCCTGGTCTTCCCTTTTTTTCCTCAACACTCCTGTAATGATGTGTTACATAATGTATGCATTTTGTACTAGATTATAATCTCCATGAAACCAGGAACTATATCTATCTTGTTCCCTTGTCCTAGCATCGTGCCTGGAACATAGTAGAAGCCAATAAACTGTTTGTTGAATTCTCCATAGAAATGAACAGAAATCTGCTCTGCTTATATAAACCAAATTTAAATAATAGGAAGACAAATTTAAAGAGACATCAATGAGCAAAGTCACCCTGATCCTTATAAATGTCCCTCTAACACTTGTGCTGTCAGGTTTCCCCTGGTCTTTTCATTCTTGAGTGCTGGTAATGGTATTTAAAGTGCAGGTAATGCAGTTGAAGATTTTTCCATTTACTGCATTCTCACTGTTTCCAGCATCCTCTTAAGGCATTCAACAATAATAGAAGCTGTCACTTCCTGTATTTCCATCTATGGCCACTACTGATTCTCCAGTAGTGATATGCTAAAAGAACTAACTTAAAGACATGACTGATCTCATTTGTTCTCTGCCCCTTCAAAGGTTCTTAGCTGGTGGGTCAGTTCAAGTGGTTAAAACATAGTTGCTTCTATAGGCACTGCTTTATTCCCTCTGATTATTTGCTTTATGACAAAATGAAAAGGAAGACTGCATTTATAAATGAAATGACTTCCTTTCAAGTGCTTATTCTGTCACTTGCTAGTTGTGTCATTTGGGACAAATCATTCAACCTCCTTGTGGTAGACTTTGTTATTGTTCAAAAAATATTTGCTGCCCCTCCTAGGGGGAAGATTATCCTGACCTGCCCCTTTGACATCAATCTTAGCTAAATGATTTGCTTGAGCCAATGAAATATAAACAGAATTAATCTGTATCCTTTCTAAGCAAAAGCTTTCAAAAATAGTGTATACTTTGCTATGTTTTCTCCTTTCTCTCCACCATGAATACCAGCAATATTCCAGACAGAGACTGTTCCAAGGCAAGACAACAGCCTATAGCCCTGGAGTGAAGACAATAGTGAACACAGTCACACTTGATGTAAAAGGACATGTACGAGCAAGAAATAGGGTTCTGTTCTTTCAAATGCATTTGGATTTGATGGGGAGGTGGGGGCTGTATGTTACTGTAGCATACTCTAATTTATCCTGATTGACACATATCTTATGTCTTAGTTTACTCATATGTAAAATGTATGTTACAGTAGTTTTTACTCCACAGGATTACAGGTTTATTCATTCAGCAACTCTTTAGCTTAAGCTTGTTAAATGCAAGACACATGTTAGGTACCAATAGGTTCTGCAATCAGAAAATATAGTCAGCCTCTTATCATCAATGACTTTATGAGATAATAAAGAACACACACACACACACACACACACACACATATCTTGACTCACAATGGGTTTATGTTCCAATAAACCCATCATAAGTTGAAAATATCATTGTCAAAAATGCATTTAATACACCTAAACTACCAAAAATCATAACATATCTTGCCTGCTTTAAATGTGCTCAGAACACTTATTAGCCTTTAGTTGGACAAAATCATCTAACACAAAGCCTATTTTACAATAAAGCGTGGAATATCTCATGTAATTTATTGAATATTGCACTGAAAGTGAAAACGAATGGTTGTAAGTGTACTGGTTGTTTACACTCATGATTGTGTGGCTGGCTGGGAGCTGTGGCTGCTGCTGCCCAGTATCATGAGAGAGGATCATACCACATACTGCTAGCCCAGGAAAAGACCAAAAGTCAAAGTATCATTTCTACTGAATGTAGTATCACTTTCGTATCATTGTAAAGTCGAAAAACAGTAAATCAAATCATCGTAAGCCAGGGACTGTCTGTGATTAGAATTTATGACAGAAATTGCTCAATGCCATACTAGGTAGTAATAAAAGTACTTTGGGAAATTGAAAGGAGGTCCCTTTTTTTTCATGATTATGGTCATTTATTAAGTGGAAGTGAAGGGAAGAGGTTTTTTTTAAAAAAGGAGATGTATTTTTTAAAAGCTACTTGGTGATTTTAACATGCAGCCAGGGTTAGAACTAATCTAAATAGAAGTGGCTAATCTTCTTTAATTTTCCTTTTTTTAATGAAGGATGTTATGGGGGTGATCAAGATTTTCTCCTGGCCTTTGGAAGAATGCACAGGCCTTGTCTGTAGTGAGGTCTGTTTCCCATGCTGTGACCTGAATATGCATTTTCCCTTTCTCAGCCTCAGGTTTCCCATCTTTCACGTCCAGGGTTCTTTATTGCCTTCTCATTACCCTTAAGTGACAATAAAATGAGACCCTACATGTTATCATCTTCACTCCAGCCTCATTAAAGGACGTCCCTTTTAACTGTGAGCTCAAAAGACTCTTCCTTCTCTGGTAGGTCTGTGTCTTTATTCCTGTCTTACCCCTAGGTTCTTCATGACTTTTTTTTCTTAAATTCCATATATATGTGTTAGCATACAGTATTTGTCTTTCCCTTTCTGACTTACTTCACTTTGTATGAATGGACTTGAGGATATGGGGAGGGGGAAGGGTAAGCTGTGACAAAGCGAGAGAGTGGCATGGACATATATACACTACCAAACGTAAAATAGATAGCTAGTGGGAAGCAGCCACATAGCACAGGGAGATCAGCTCAGTGCTTTGTGACCACCTGAGGGGTGGGATAGGGAGGGTGGGAGGGAGGGAGACGCAAGAGGGAAGAGATATGGGAACATATATATATGTATAATTGATTCACTTTGTTATAAAGCAGAAACTAACACACCATTGTAAAGCAATTATACTCCAATAAAGATGTAAAAAAAAAAAAAGAAGACTCTTCCTGAGGGAGTACTGAGTTTGAAGATTGGGTAGCTAAAAGCAAGGAGTCTTCTTCCAGATAAAAATGACTTGGGTGTAAGAAAGCATGGACCACTTAGAGATAAAAACATATTTCAGAGTGTTTATGAAGGTATTAATTAATGTGAAGGGAAATTAGTGTAGGAAAGGTACTTGGAAGTACTGTTTCGAGAAGTCTTGGTTAAGAAATTTGAACTTTATTTTGTAGAAAATTAGTAGTATTAAGTTTTTGAGGCAAGTATGACAGTTTATTAGATGAATTAGAGAGAGAAGAGTTAATATGGAAGTCCATTTAACATATTATTGCTCTAGTGTAAGCTAGCACTCAACACATTTTTAAAAAAGTTTTTTCTGTACAGGCCAGATAGTAAATATTTTAGTCTTCGTGAGCCATATAGTCTGTATTGCAGCTACTCAACTGAGCCGCTGTAGCATGAATGCAGACATAGGCAGCAAAACAAATGGATGGACATGGCTATGTTCCAATAAAACCTTAGGGCTTTCAGGGGATATTCCGAACAGGTGGAAATCTCTTCTTCATTCCTTCACCAGCTGCTGCATGTCACTCTGCTCTATATACTAATGTTCTGCCTAAAGACTTTGAAACAGGAGCACTCCTACTTGTAAAAAAAATGAAGACGTCTGTTCTAGAGGACAGGCAAGGAGGGTCTGAACTAGGGCAATGAGACATGGAGAGGAAGAGCAGAGTGAGAAACAGTGTAGGAGTGGATTGACGGGAATAAAGAACACTGAAGGCAGTGTAGCTTTGAGAGGGGAAATTATTTCAATTTTGGATATGTTGAGTTTGATGTGAAAGGCAAATGAGATAATGTAGGAAAGAGTGCTTCACAAACTGTGAAGTGTTATAGAAATGGAAGGGTTATTTTAAGAGGAAATGGCTGAGACCATTTTATGACTCAACATAAACCCATCAACACTCTTGCAAAAACAATGAACTGTATATTGTGGGACACCCTATCCTGTTTCTAGGTCAACACCTCAGCATTATGAGACCTTTTCAATCATTGTGATTTCCTTTGAAATGGAGGGCAGCTGTTCCTATAGTTTGATATAGGTGAATATGATATTTAACTGGGTGACGCTGAGCTCAGAAGCAAGGGGCAGAACCTGATAGGTACTCCTCAGATAGGTCTTCTTTTTAGGATTTTGTTGCAGTGTTTCTTCAAAACCTGACCTTTCTAGAAACAGATACAATTACTGAGTCATACCTTAATTGTCAAGTCAAATGATTAATTATAAGTTAAAAAACATGTAGCTTTAAAATTAAGTTTTACACTCAGAGGAATTCATCCTGGCAGGAACTACCACATGAATTTACAAGATTTCTAGAATTGTTCTTTCCTTCTTATCTTGCCTTCACTTAGATTCTGTAATTGTATCAGTGCTAGTTGAAGAGTGAAGATTGAAGTCATTAAATTCAAAGTGGACATGGGCTTCCCTGGAGGTCCAGTAGTTAACACTCCGCACTTCCAATGAAGGGAATGCGGGTTCAATCCCTGGTTGGGGAACTAAGATCCCACATGCTGTGCAGTGCTGCCAAAATATTAAAAAAAAAAAAAAGGTGGACATGGGAAGATTAATTCACTGACATGATCCACATTGACTCTATCATTCTGGTTCCCTGAAAGAAAGGAAGCAATGCACACATGCTAAATATCATTAGAACAAGCAAGCACATGACATAAAGAACTCGTGGTAGCTTTTTATGGCCAGCAGAGAAGCACGACCCACAGGAAGAGCAGTGTTGCATAGGGATTATGAGCATGGCCTCTGGAGCCAAGGGGCCTGAGCTTCAGTCTTGTTCAATTATTTCCTAACTGGGTAACTGTTGAACAACTTACTTGACTTCTTTGTGCCTCAGATCCCTCAATTGTAAAATAAGAGAATAATGATATCTATCCTTTCAGGTAGTTATGAAGGTAATATTTTAATACATGTGAAGAGCTCCATTAGGATTAGCTGTTACTATGAGTTACTGAGAGCAACAGAGCAGTATAAACCTAGAGCCCAAGATTGAAATGAAAGAGCATGGCCAAGACCCCCAAGCTTGGTTTTTGTGGCAGGGACAGGGTGGAAGACATGTCCAGATTAAGACATTGCAGTAAGTGTGAGGAACACTGAAATCAGAGCCAGGAAAATGCAAAACCCAGAGTTGATGACAAAAGGAAGAAGACACCTTAAGGAAGATACAAAGTATAGAGTGGGTCCAGAGTACAGAACTGTTCAAGCCAGTACTTTTCTGAAGGCCCAGCTCTCTTCTCTCTTAGAGATCCCTCATCTCTCATGGAGTCAGATTTTTAAGGTGAGCTTCTGAAATCATCTTGGTTTTCTTCTGTTAGCTGGATTTTAGTGTGCTATCTATGCATAAAGAAGAAGTAAAACAAGACTTTGAGGAGGAAAAGAACTTAGATATTCAACCTAACTTTTTTTTTTTTTTTTTTTTGCCGGCCAAAGATAGACAGAACCCAGATCTCCTGTCAGGTGTCATCATTTCTCATTGTAATGGATTTTGTTGTTGTCATTTTTCATCAGAAGTTTCCAAAACTCTTCTTGTATAATGAAAATATAATTCACAAGCATCATAAAACTTATGGGGTCTGACAAATTAAAAAAATTAAACGGTTTTATAACAGAGATTGATTGTAGAGGCAGCTGCATGTAAAAAGGGTGACAAACCTCAAATTAGCTACCAAGGGAGGTTGCAGGCCCACTTAAGTGATGCCACCACTGCTACAAATTCCCCAAGCCAATTAATATTGAGAACCGACTAGGAGCTCAACATTGTGCAAAAGCAGCAGGAAACACTTAAAGAATTCACAGGTTTGTTCAAATGATGCAACTGAAAAACATAAATCAAAGTGGTATATTGTCTAAATTGGCAGAGATTACAATTGCAGGAAGGAAAAGTTGACTTTTAACTGGAATGTTCAGGGTAGGCTTATGGAAAGAGAAGGTCTTAAGCTGGGCTTTAATGAATCTGTCAGTGCTTTGGAAGTTGGTGGGTTGGGTGGGGAGCACCAAAGTTCAGGTATGTGTGACTTGCTCAAGTCTCCATTCTGTTTCCATGCCCTCTTTTCAGTGTCCTATCTTGTTATTCCATCATCTACTTCCCAGGATCCAAATCAATATGCTGCTTCCTGGCTATCTCACCTACTTCTCTACCCCAGTGTGGAATCATCCCTGGGCAGTTCCTATGCTTGGGAGCCATCATCAAAATTTTCCTGGTGTTTGGATCCTTGCTTTACTCTTAAGATGCAGATGATGAGGGACCAACACCAGGGCAGTGTAGAGGTTATTGTAGTGGGAGTGAGGGTCTCATAGCACACAACATCTGCTACACCAGACTCAGCATATTTGCAAGACTCACTTCACATTTGTGAGGATCTCCTGCTTTTTTCTCCCTCCTGCTCTCCTAGCATCCATTATCTCTATTTTTGAGTGTTTGACATTTTGCTGAAATTAATGGTTTAATGACTATCTCCACTACCAGAACACAAGCTCTTCAGTGTTAGGGATGGGATCTTATTCATCTCTTTGGTGTGAGCCTCCACCATTCCTTATCTAGACAATTTCCATAGTTTCCTACACAACCTCTTGACTCCCTAAAGTCTATTTCTCATAAAACAGCTAGAGAACCTTGAAATGTAAGTCACAAAACAGACATGCCATGCCCTCTGATTATAGGTGAAATAAACTTCAGCCCCCTTACCAGGGTTCCTATTAAATTCCTTAACCTTATGCTATTCCTGCTTCTACTCACTACGTTCTAGCCATTGTGGTTTTTCTATGCATCAAATGTTTTCTACACAACATTGTAAATCAACTATACTTCAATTAAAAAAAAATTCTGGCCTCGGGACATGTGCACAGGCTTCCTTCTCCCTGGGAGGCCCCATTATTTGCATAGCTAGCACCTTTTCCAACTTTTAAGTCTTAGCTTAAATCTTACCTCCTTAGAGAAGCTTGGCTTCTTCATCTAATATAAAGTAAGACTACTTACACTGTTATTTCTTAAGTTATCCCTGGTTTTTTTTCTTAAAAGCACGTATTACAATTTATAATTGTTTTATTGATGTGCTTATATTCTTGATTTTTGTCATCCATCTGCCTGCCAGAATGTAAGATCAAAGAGCACAGGGTCTGGTTCTATCCCTAGTGCCTAGCAGAGTACCTACCACACAGATGTGTCAGTATGTATTTGTTAGATTAATTTCTCCAGAGTGAGCACCTTTTCAGACATATAGAAGATGCTCAACATAAATGTTTACATAAACCTTACTAGCAAAGGTAACACAGTCAGGTTTAAGGAGGAGTTAAATAGAGGTCAGGCTCAAGCACTCTACTGGGAGAGTACAAAAGAGGTAGTGATTGATTAACATTGGGGGCAGAATTTGATAGGCAGGGAATTGTGAGGGCATTCCAAGTTGATGGCATAATGTCAGCCTTGGCACAGAGTGGGGAAAATACACAGGTATATGGGGGAATACTCAGTAGTCTGGGAGGACTGCAGGGTAGATTATGACAAAGAATAAAGTAGAAGTCAAAGAATGAATATACTGGGGTGTCATGATAAGGAGTTTAAATTTTCATTTGAGGGCAAATGGGAGTCCAACGTTGATTTTTAAAGAGATAAATAATGATCATGATGCTAATCAATATAAAATTGTGTAATATATTCCATATAATAAAAGTTATAAGTTTTGGGTTTCCCAAGTGTTCCTGATAACTTTGGCATACACTGTGTCATATAATCTTAACAACATTCATTCAACAAATACTATTGAGCACCTGCCATTAGATAATTTACTATTATCCCATTTTTCACATTAAGAAGCTGGAAGTCACAAAGATTATCCCAACTTTCAGGCCCACTCCAGTATATGGAGTAGCTAGAATTAAAATCTAAGTCTGCCTGACTATAAAGTTCAAGCACCTGCCATGACATCATGTCATCTCTTTCTACTGGCATGAGGTAAGTGAACTCTTATGAAACTACTGTTTCTATCTTGGGCTAAGTTCTGTTAAGAAAGATTTAATCTTTGAGACAGAGATATTTTTGTTCTTCGCTTACTTCTGGGGAAACAAAGATTTTCCCCTCCAGTTAATTAAATGTCAAGTGTCAGGGTGAGAGGTGCTGATTTACCGCATGTGCTCACAAAGCTGGATGTAGAGAGCAGGACACATTTCCCAAACATAAGACAAACTGGGAAAGTCCCTGTTCATCTTCCTGGCATACAGCATCCTACAGCTGGGTATGTTTGCTTTTTAGCTTGAAAAATCAATAACTGTGAACTCTCAATGATATCCAGGCCATTGTAGTATACAATACAGGGGAAGGAGGCTTCTAACAGCTGAGAGGAAATTGTAGATGGTGTGAATGCCACCTAAGGCTGAGCCCAGGCCCACATCCGCCCTAGTGGAGAGAGGTGCCCCTTTCTAAAACCTGGTGGAAGCAAATAATCGGAAGCCTGCCACAACAGCTTATTTCCTTGTATTAGATTCCCTCAGAACTTGAGCAATGCTTTCCTTTGTTCTCCCTGAGCTAAAGGTGAGGAAATTAGAAACTTACCTGGAAATTAGAAACTTACCAGCTTATATTCTACTGTGGCTTACTCTCCCCCAGTAGGAAACAGCACTTCTTTATCCTTTTTGTCAACAGTACCTTCCAGATGTTCAGCATTTTACAGTTTAAGGAACACTTTTATATGTATTAACTCATGTGATTCTTGCAACTATCTTGTGCAGTATTATTTTTTATGGTTATCATCTTTCACTTGGACTATTGCAATAGTCTTCAAACTTTTTGCCAGTTTCTCTCATGTCCAATCTATTTCCCTGCAGTGCTGCCCAAGTGCTACTTCTAGAACATTAATATTATCTGCTTATATACATTGGCTAGCCCCCCAACCACTACACGGTAAAATCTGGTCTTCAAGGTGACCAGAAACACCCTCTGGTCTCAGAGTACTCATCTATCTTCATTGCACTCTCCCTCTCCCCCAAAGCTATAATCACACTAGACATCTCTATGGTCTCCAAAAAATATGCTTTCTTTCAGCCTTTATGGTCATGGCAACATAGAGGTCAATGGTATAGGGGTTAATAATAGAACCGTCAATGTTATAGGGGTTAATAATAGAGCTGAACACCTCTCACCACCACTTAGATATGTAACCTCAGGTAAGTTACTTAAACTCTCTATGTCTCATCTGTAAGATGGGGTTCATTGCAGGACCTTATTTCAGGATGAATTATGAGAAATAACTGAGTTATTAACATAAAGTGCTTAAAATGCTGCGCTGCACTATTAGTGCCCAGTAGAATAAGCTGTCATTATTTGCCCTCTATTGTAATGCTCTTCTCTTATTTATACACCTGCTAAGTCTCTATTCATCCTTTAACAGACTCTTTTGTGAAAACCACTCCAAATTTCAGAGCTTGCGTTTATTCTGCACCTTCTGTTCTTTCCTCAAATTTTATGTAAACAAGTTTATAATAATGGCACTCAACATAGCGTTTTCCAGTTATTTAAAGATCCTTCCCATGAGAGTGTGAGTTCCTAAAAGGTACAGACCATTTCTGATTTATGTTCAGGTCACTAAGACCTAGCAGAATGTCTAGCACAAAGATTCTAGAAAATATTTGTGAAGTAAATATCCATTCTGCAATGTAGAAACTCATGAGCTAGGATCCAAACTGCTAATTCTGCTAACTGGTCAACCTGCTTCCATGCTCCTGCTCAATCCATACTTCCAGATAGCCAGAATGATCATATCATGCCCATCACCTTCTTCAATCCCTTCAGTAGATTTCCATGGCATGTTGATAAGGTCCAGCCTCCAGACCATGACCTACAACTGTGCAAGACCTGGCCTCTACATTCCCATCTCTACTTCATGCTATTCTCTCCTTGTTCTCAATTCTCTATCCATGCTGGCCCCTTTTGCCCTTTCCCAATTATATAAAGAACATTTCATTTGCTCTTACCTGTATTTGGTATATATTTTCTAGGCTTCTCTCATCTCTCATTCTTTCTGATCCATCAAATCTCATTTCAGATATCATCTGTTCAAGAAGGCCTTTCCTGGCCACCTTGGCTAAATGAGCCCTTTGCTATCCAGTTTCTTTCATATCACTTGCCTATTTTTTCATGACATGGGTGAATCTAGAATTACTTATTTATTTCCCGACTCTTTCTACTGGGATGAAAACTCCATTAGGGTGTGGACCCTGTTTTCTTATTCACCATAGTAACAGCAATTCTTCAAACAGTACCTGTCACAGAGTAGGAGCTCAAAAGATATGTCTTAAATAAATGAGTAAATAAAAATTAAATCATTTTAGAATAAAGCTCTTCCACATCACCAGAATCATCCAGAAATGACAGTCATAGAATAATAGAATTTAATGCTTTGTGTATGTCGGAGAAAGAGGGAGGAAAATTGTCAAGGTATCATGATGTACCAGTCCTCGCCTCCCAAATGAAAAATAAGTTAATTTATGAAAAGCTTTTCCAAACACTCTTTAAAATATTAAAACTCCTAAGAAAGCGAGAAATCATAAAGAAGTGAATAAATACAAAATGCTCTCACGGATTAATGGACTAGTCATAAAGTTAAAAAGACCTAGTTTTAATGGAAAACCAGAGCCGTGAGGTTTGCAGCAACTCCTGCAGTTATGGAGCAAGAGAAAATTGGGCAGGGTGAGTTTTCCTTGAATGAAGTGTATAAAATTAATATTACATTTTGTTATCTACTGTGTATAATGTAAACAAAAAAATATTTGCGTAGCACTTTACAATTTAGAAATACCTCTGTTTACATAGTTTATCTCATTAGATAAGACAATTGAGTGATAGGTTAGCAGTAGAAAAGCCACATAATCTAGCGTCAAGAAACCAGCTCTATTAGTAAGAAGGCAAGTCACTTTCCCTCTCTGTTTCCTTTTTGATAAAATTAAGGTGTTAGTCTAGATTGTCTTAAATCCCATTCAGCTCATCTGTTGAAGCTATTTATATTTAACTCATGACAAACCAGGCTTCTCTTTGATCTAGGTCCAAGATATCAAGTTCCCATCAGGTCTTCATTCATGTTCCCAAAATCAGATTATTTAAGTGATCACTATCTTGGATGCCCAGGTAAGCAAAGAAGGCCCTGGTCCATCTTTGGGTGACCATCTCTCCCTTTTAATTAGTCCCTCCTCTTTGATGCCATTTCTGACTAGTTTATCTCCCTGGGTCTACCTTCCTTGGCCTCTTGCATTTTGCATTAGGTGGTAGTCCCTTCCACAACACCACTGAGGATGGCTGCCAACTTCCCAAAGAAATTCATTTGTTCTATGTTATAGCTCAAAGAAAAGTTGCCTAGTAGCTAATCTAATACATTTTTTTCTGTCTTCATGGGAGAAGACCAGAGATTTTTTCCTGTAATTTAAATGCATCTTCTGGAGATTGTGGTCTCGCTACGCTTTTAGATTTCTCGGCCATCTCCTTGTTCTGCTAGCCATAGACAGGGGCTAGCAGTGAGGGATGTTCAGGGTCATGTATATGGTAGGGGCCTTGCTCTTTACCACCTTCCCTTCTATATTCTTGGGTGCCTTTGCATCTCACTAGAACCCATCTATTTTTCATCTTCTTTGCCTAAACCCTTAAGAGTCCTCAGCTTCTTATAATAGAAGTACACTTCCCTGTATCTTTTTTTTTTTTTTTTGCGGTACGTGGGCCTCTCACTGTTGCGGCCCCTCCCGTTGTGGAGTACAGGCTCCGGACATCCAGGCTCAGTGGCCATGGCTCACAGGTCTAGCTGCTCCGCGGCATGCGGGATCTTCCCAGACCGGGGCACGAACCCACGTCCCCTGCATCAGCAGGCGGACTCTCCACCACTGCGCCACCAGGGAAGCCCCAGTTCCCTGTATCTTATGATCAAGAACCTTTCTGCTTTCAAAATGAAAGCTGTTCAGTTCTGACATAGAAATTACTTTTCTCCTTCCACTCATAGCCTTCCTAGATGGAGAAGATCCCTCTGTAACTTTGATGCGAGTATTTGAGCTATGACTACAAGATGTGAAACACCTGCATGATTCTTTGAAGTATTCAATCCATCATATTGTGTACCAAAGATACTAATTGCCCAGGTTGGTTCACAAGCACCTGCAGGGTTAGATATTCTTAGGTTCACTGTGACCCTGGTAACATGCAAAGCAAACTACATATTTTTCTTCTCTCCCTGTCTCGCTGTTTCTCAATATTTTGAAATACTACTTTGGATACCTAGAATTGCAAAGACATAGTAAGATATAAATCCACTTATAAATAAGAACAGGTGTCTATATTTGTTCATTTGTTCTCTCCTCTTGTCTTTCGGCTGCTTTTTTTTTCTTTTTTTTTTTTTTTTTGCGGTACGCGGGCCTCTCACTGTTGTGGCCTCTCCTGTTGCAGAGCACGGGCTCTGGACGCGCAGGCTCAGCGGCCATGGCTCACGGGCCCAGCTGCTCCGCGGCATGTGGGATCTTCCCGGATGGGGGCACGAACCCGTGTCCCCTGCTTCGGCAGGTGGACTCTCAACCACTGTGCCACCAGGGAAGCCCCCGGCTGCTGTTTTGAAGCATTTTGCTGGAGGCAGGCATGTACCAAAGAGATTCTCAATGCTTGTATGAGTCCTGTTCTTAGTAAGAGTTCTAGAAAAGTATTCCACAGTTAGGCTGATTACAGATGTAGTTAATCTATTTTGCCTCAGCTAGTTTTCTGTGCTGCCAGGTGTATAACTGTCTGTGTTCCAGCTATTCCTCCCGCACATCCCTGTGTGAACGTGGCAACAGAGAAAGCAACTTCTGCAAATCCCTGCCTGGAAACGATGGATTCTGCCCACTCCCTTTTGGAAACAGTGAGGATCAGATTTTAGACCATGTATGAAATAATATTTCTAATCCAAAGGAGGAAGTGCGTTGAGAGTCAGCCCCAAAGTAAGCCCATGAACTCCTGCTAGCCCCTTTCCTTCCAGGAGGCAAGTTCCCTTGATATTGTTTTTACAGACAATGAATAAACCCCATGTTTTGTAGCATTGTAAACTTATTTCTTCCTTTTCTGGACATTCAAAACCTCAGACATCCGTAGAGAACTGAGCAAGTTTATATTTTCTGTATGTCTACTTTGCAGGAGGATTTTTCTGCCTGTTCACTTTGCATTGTTGCGTCAGCCCTTTCTTCCTTATCTCTTCCAGAGGCTGGAGAGGCAGAAGGAGGCTGAGAGGAGATGGTATTACAGAGCTGCCATCTGATTGGCTGGGCGGTCTTGGCTGGGCTATAAATGAGACCCCTACAGGCTTGGGAGGGAGAAGCTCAGAGGATTCTGACAGTATCCTTACCGGAGAAAAGGCAAAGTGCGCTCAGAACAGAAGCCACAGCTCTTCCTGCTGCATTTCTTTCCTAACGTGAATCCCACACTACACAAGATGTGCAAAGGACTTGCAGGTCTGCCGGCTTCTTGCTTGAGGAGGTAAGATTATTTTCAGCCACTAAACCAGATAGTGTTATACTTTCAGATAGACTTTTTAAGTTATTTGCATATCCTACTTACTAACCTGGTTCTTTGGAATTAGAAACAATGTGGTGAGGAGAGCATCAGCCTCGTAGCTTTCCTTCAAGACTAGCTAGAAATTGTGACTTGGGAAGTGTTCACTCCAAATTTTGGCATCCCATATGTTGCTTTCTATGACCTCGGTCTTGAGGACTGTTCTGATCCTCTGACCAAGCTAGTTCTAATTAAGAAGTGATATGAGGTTTTTGGACTATATACAGTGGTCTGTAATGTCTCTACCTGTGTTACTCTTATTTGAATATCACTGAGGTACGTAGAATCATGGGTCTGGGCTTTCTGATTGTATACTAGATCTCGTTTTGGGGAGGATACCTCAGAATGAAGTTTGGCTACATCACCAGAAAGGCACTATGCTGTCTGTGTGATGCTGCAGTATCTTTCACTCTGTGTCCTTATAAGCAAATGCTACAATAAAATAAGAGTTTCAAAACTAGATCTCCCTTATCTCTCTGCCCCTACCTCTAGTTCTTGAAATGCCATGTGTGATTGGTGGTTAAGAAGTATTGATCATAACAAATCAGCTAAGGGCTCTGTGGAAGATCTCATCTTAAAGACATTATTTTGTCAATGTACTGTCTCTTGATTAAAAAAAAACAAACTTTAAGATATGCAGCTACTCATATGTCTTTGCCTTTTTAAAAAATATATAAATAAATGCTTTCATAGAATGCTCATATATTAGCTGAAAAAATACAAAACTAGTGCATATTACATTACTTAATCTTATAAAGTAAAAAGTTAATTTGTACATGTACCACCCCCTCTCTTGTTCCTCTGAAAACCTTAAATTTGCAGGTGAAATCACCTTAAATTTCAATTCAGAATTATCTCAGAAAGCACAGTCTTTTGTGTAATCCTAAGGAGTTTACCTCCTGTCATTCAGGAGTATGAAAAAATAATCTGACTTTTTTTTCATTCTTTCATGGCTACTTTAAAATGAATCAGGAGGGTCTGGCAGAGAGTACTTATGAAAACAGTGGCCCTGACCTCCACCATTAATTTCCTGAACTGAATGGAGCAAATCAATCCAAGCTTCAGTTAACTCATCTATAAAATTAATCATACAAAATACAGGAGTGTCAGGAGAAGGTTATGCTCTGGTAAATATTTTAGGAGACAGGTGAGTAATTGCTCTAGAGCTTTGCCTTCCAGGAGCTTAGAGGCTAACCTGGGGAGGTAAACTCTATATCAACAGGGTCAACTGCTCTTCCCTTTCCTCACTGGTGAACTGTGAATCATCTTGTCCAGCACCTTCATTCTCACATTGGTGCCTGAGGCTCCAGAGGGAACGTGAAATGCTCAAGGTCATGTAGGTGGTGGGTGGCAAAGTGCAGATCAAATCCAGGTTTCTTACTTCAGAGGTCAGTGGAGTCATCTTGGTTTTCATTTCTATGGTTGTATTGTGTTATTAGGACAAGTGTAATGTACTTGCTAAGAGTACTTTCAAGTCTTCATGAAAAGATTCTGTGTTGGTCAATAACTGTCAGATCTCAGCTGGACCTGGCATATGGGAACATGAGATGATTTCTATTTTGACCCAATCACAATATACTTACATTATCACCTTAGAATCACTGCAGGCTTCATGATTAGATCTGGCTATCTTTAAGGAAGATTTTGTATCCCGTGACCACTTGGGGAAACAGAGGAAGGAGAACAGTCTTGTGAGGGAAAGAAGATACTGTTTTAGGGGCAGCACAAGAATATAATGGATTTTAAACTTTCTGGAGAAATGCACATAGATAAGACATTATTATATCAGTAGCCATCCTAAAATGTCCTTTTGTCCTTGTGGCTTCATTTTCCTCCCTCTAAACAGGAACAACTCGTCATTCATTTAGTCTTTCATTTCCTTCAAAACAACATTTCTCTTTTAAAACTATGTCTCAGCTTTTATAAGAAAAGAGATCCAAGCAGAAGAATAAATAACAAAAAGTGAGGAGGTTGAGCTCAAAGCTTATTAAAAGGTCCTCCTTTTGGAGTAAGTCATGTGCCCTGCTGTACCCTAGCTACCTATTAAACAGTGACCATAAGCTGGAAGCTCTGCTCCAATTAAACAGTCACGAGCTTCAGTGATGACTCTTGCTTGCTTCTCCTTATTATTGTTTTTAAGCCTCAAGTGTCCTTTATAGTGTAAATATCCTTATAGTGTAGATGTTAAAAAGGAAAGTAGTAGCAATAGCAGGAAAGCTTGCTTTCTTTAGAAGCAAACCCGCAGGAGCTCAGGTTTCAGCCTGAACATTTGGGTTTACCCCCTCATTTTCCACTCCTCTCTGCTGGAGCTGCACACCTCCATAATGTGACTTGCTCACCACATCCAGGCTGGAATTGAACAAACCTTGACTTCCTCAGGTTCTTCTCCATTGCTCTGCTAGCAGTGAGGCAGATGGAAGTAGCAACTACCCTCCAGAAGGTGGCGCACAACAAGCAAGTGCTATATTTCACCATTGACTGCTTGCTCTCCAATACCTAAAACTTACTCAGAGAATAGTCAAGTTTTGAATGTGTTTCTGCTGAAGATACCTAAGTGTTCCTTTGGTCAAAATGATAGGTTTGGGCTTCCTTGGTGGCGCAGTGGTTGAGGGTCCGCCTGCCAATGCAGGGGACGCAGGTTCGTGCCCTGGTCCGGGAAGATCCCACGTGCCGCGGAGCGGCTAGGCCCGTGAGCCATGGCCGCTGGGCCTGCGCGTCTGGAGCCTGTGCTCCGCAACAGGAGAGGCCACAACAGTGAGAGGCCCGGGTACCAAAAAAAAAAAAAAAAAAAAAAAGACAGGTTTACAGAAGAGGCTCCTCAGGTAGACTGAAGGGTCAGAATTCCAGTTACTGATGAAGGAGGCTGTGCTCCAGGTTTTGCAGTAAGTCATAGGCAGAAGCAGAAGTGGAATCTCGTTTTCCTGAGAGTTCATACCAGCTTCAACTCCTATATCCTAAATAAACTACCCCTGCCCCTTTACTAGTGATGAGCCTTTTGAACTGTACCATTAGGGTATCTTCTAAAGAGAGCTGAGTATCATTATTCTTTTTTTTTTCTTTCTTTTTTTTCCCCCTCTTCTGTGCAGTGCAAAAGATATGAAACATCGGCTTGGTTTCCTGCTGCAGAAGTCTGATTCCTGTGAACATAATTCTTCCCACAGCAAGAGGGACAAAGTGGTGATTTGTCAGAGGTAAGAGAAAAGGCCTTGGCAAAGAGGCACTTCGTATTAACTATCTGATGACAGAGATGTTCTGTAAGGAGAAAAGGAAGTTATGTCCCTAGGTAACCTAGATTTGGATCATGATGGCCTCCATTTCCATGGAGATCATGCTTGCATTTGAAATTTCCATACATCTAGTGGAAAGATGGCCTTATTCAATGACAGGTCTCAGCGTAATGATGGAAAATAAAATCTCTGGGTTTTATTCAGGATCTTAAATGTTTTGCCCCCATTTTGTATCCTAGCATTCAGGTTATTCTTTCTCTGTAATGTCTCTAGGGTGAGCCAAGAGGAAGTCAAAAAATGGGCTGAATCACTGGAAAACCTGATTAGTCATGAATGTAAGTATGACAGCTTCTCCCCCAGCCTCCACTCCCTGGGATGAAGATAAAGCACACTAGATAGAAAAGTTATCTCATATTATGCCTGATCTCATAGGGCTTACAGAAAACCTTGGATTTCTTCTGCATTTCAGACTCAAGAAAATCAGTCTGCTTAAAATTTTACCATATCCTAGAGCTTTGTGATATACTATAGAAAGCTCATACACAATCCATGTGGAAAACCATCTCTTTCATCACATAGAAAAAGGGTAGAGGAAAACCCCCAAATACTGAGGTTTCTTGCAGAATCAACCTCAGTTTCTCTTTCCCAAACTCACTTTGGCAATTGAGGGCAGCATAGGCATTTCAGAAACATAACACTTTCTTGAAAGAGACTTCAAACATCTGACCTCCAGTGACCTCCCAAAAGGAGGAAATAGGGCACTGTTTGAACTGATGCCTTGTTCCCTCAAGCACCCCAGCTTTATCTGCAATACAGTGCCCACCAGGGCAGTCACTGTGATGACAACTGTGGTTCTTTTTCTTCTGTCACAGGTGGACTGGCAGCTTTCAAAGCTTTCTTGAAGTCTGAATACAGTGAGGAGAACCTTGACTTCTGGATCAGCTGTGAAGAGTACAAGAAAATCAAATCACCCTCTAAACTAAGTCCCAAGGCCAAAAAGATCTATAATGAATTCATCTCAGTCCAGGCAACCAAAGAGGTAGGTCTGCATGGCAAAGAACTGTCTGCATCCTAGTGAAATTTTCTAGACATTCAATGGCATAGATCCTTAGACGATGTGAGTTAAAGGTACAACAGTGAAGCAGGTTATTACAATCTTGACAACCCCACATAAATAAGTTAAGTAAAAAGCTCTTTCATCCAGATGACTCAGATGATCTCCCATCATGAATTTTTTTGGAGGAATATCCCAAGTTTGTGAGAAATCATTGAAGTTATTGCCCTACCCACCCTGAAGCAGTTGAACATTTTATGTTCTCTCACATGTGCCAGGGTGGAGCCGAATGTCCTTTTTTTCACTTCTGGTGTATAGAGAGTGCACACTTAGTACAAAGCATGCAGCCTCCCATCCTTATGGGGTAAAATGTCTAATGAAGCCTTGGACTCTGCCCCTTAGGTAAACCTGGACTCTTGCACCAGGGACGAGACAAGTCGTAACATGCTGGAGCCTACGATAACCTGCTTTGATGAGGCTCAGAAGAAGATTTTCAACCTGATGGAAAAGGATTCATACCGCCGCTTCCTCAAGTCCCGATTCTATCTTGATTTGGCCAACCTTTCCAGCTGTGGGTCAGAGAAACAGAAAGGAGCCAAGAGTTCTACAGACTGTCCTTCCCTGGTGCCCCAGTGTGCCTAATTCTTGCTCAGTGGTGGAGGCTGAAATGCCAAGACTCTATGCCTGGAAAACCTGAGGCCAAATATTGATCTGTATTAAGCATCAGTGCTTTCTTCACATTGTAGCCTAGTGTTCATGTTGCTGGCTATGTGTGGGTGTCTCCCATACAAAAACTATATTTTGTTTTGGTGTTTTTGTGTTCATCAGGGCAGGACCTCATTCCAGTCCAATTTTCCCAAATTTCTTTTAGGGTGCCATGTGAGCAAGTATCCAAATAATGGCCTTGTGGGTCTGGATTTTCTCTCCTACCAACAGTGTGACCTCAGGTTGGTTGGTTGGTGGTTGGGACACTTCATGTGACATCCACAGGCACATGTGTTCTGTTAACCAGCACTTTCTCCAAACTCGAGATGTTTAGATGAGGTTGATCTATTTTATGTGCATGTGTGTGTGTATGTCTGTGTATGTGTGTATATATACATGTATATATGTACATACACACATTCTGTATATATGTATGCATATATACATACATATATATATTTGCAAGAATGGCAGGAAAGAACCTAGGTGCTCATAACTAGAGTGTGTGTACATACATACATACGTGTTCTGATCCCCGGTCTTTCACTCTGCAACTGAACAGGGCAAACTAAACCAGCTGCCCTGCAGGCTAAGAAATGAATGCTAACCTGTGGAAAGTTGATTCTGTAAAACTCCATGAGTTTTTCTGGAGAAACATCCCAGGGATTTCATGCTTAGTTTAACCACCAACAGCCTCCAAGTTGGACAGTATTCTAAGGAGCAAACATAAAGAATCTTATGCCTGCCTGACACAGGACTGTCTTTAGCTGGTTATCACTAATAGCGCTTTTGATTCCCCAAGCTGCTGGCCTCCCCTTCCTTGCTTGGGTGCTTGGTGCATAATAGTGGCAGCCAGATTGGTATGGAGTTGGAGATGAGGTGCTTGAACAGAATGAAGAAACTTAGGTAGGGCCTCGCCAGCTCTACCTACTATAAGATGCTGGCTGAGTAAGGACACAGGATTTAAAGGTTAATATTCTTATCCCCTACTCTTTTTTCCTTACTTGATTAAGGTGCTCTTCTCATTTTGTTTTTCCCTGAGAACTTTAGCCATCAGATGAAGCTCCTTAGTTCACTGTGGTTGTTTGTTTCCCCATAATGGCTCTAAGCTATATGCCTATTCCTTATAAACCAGCATCAGGGGAGAGATTCTATTTTATAAGGGGGGAACATGTTTTCACAAACTGAAAAGCCCTCATAAGTTTTTCTTTTGAAGGTAGAATCTGGTTCATTCCATCCCAAACATCAGGACTAACAGAGGCTGAAGGCATTTCTTTCCAGGCTCTGAGATGAAATGAGAGAGAAAAGAAAAAAAAAAAAAAAAAAAAGGAAAAAGGATACCAATTTTTAGAACTACTGTTTAGAACTTTTCTCAAGACACATGAAATACTTGAAAATGTCTCCTTTATGTTATTTATGATGTTTTGTACAATGTTTTTATTACTGTATCATTTTATAAATGGAGGTGCAGGATATCACCTGAATTATTAATGAATGGCCAGGAAGTCATTTTCTTCTCATTCTTTTAAAACTACTGCCTTTGAAGTGCACACACATGCATACCTGAACACTGAAAGGATTTTTCCAGTATAAATTACATGCATGGGCACCTTTGTGGCTTTTAAACCAATAGACTAGGCTGCAAAATGAAGACACCAGAGTGTGTGTATACAAATCTCATTGTATTAAATGTATAGGTTTCCTCAGCTGTACACTTTTTGTCTCTCTGGAAGTCTTGCTTTCAATGTCCCCAGAGTTCCCCATCAGCGCCCCTTTCTGTTATATGCAGTTTCACACTTTGTCTCTAGTTAACTCCAGGATCCAAATGTGGTAACTCTATTGGTCTTGCCCTGTTAGAACTGTCATGACTTGCAGATTGTATCTGTACTCACAGACTGCTGTCTCACCAATAGGTCTGGAAAGTCATTCTGAATGAGAAGTAAATTATTTTATGTAATACTTTTCTCAGGTGTGTTTTTCCATTGTATTTCCCCCTTATTTCGTCACTATTTGGCATGCTGAGCTTACCTGCTTGTGGTCCATGGACAGAATACTCCTTCCATATGCATGCCTATTTTTATCATCATGTGCTTTAAAGGTCTCAGAGCAGATGCTTCCAGTGAAACACAAGCATCTTAATAATAAGTGTCAATAAATGCTTCATAAAAAACTATCTGCTTGTAAACACATTAATCATCCACAGAGACATGTTATGAGAAATAGCAGGGTGTGGAGTGATTATAGAAAATGACTCAGACCCAATTTTTATCTCTCCCATGCCAGCTCTGGGAAAGAAAGCAGAAAAAGAATATTGTATATTCTTTGGTTCCTGCCACTGCTCTGCCTGCCTTTAGTCACAGAACCAAGGCAGTCTTCGGAGACTTTGCTGAACAGATTTGGTGGGTTACTTGCAGGTCCTTAGTAAGTTTTCAAGGGATAGGGTTCATCTTCCAGAGCAGCGCTTCTTCTACTTCCAATTACCTGCCTGACTGAGAGAAGATGGGAACAGTAGGAGACTGAGGAGGAGGAAGGGAGGTACAGATGGCTGAGAGACAGATCCCTGCCAAAGTCTCTCAGAATCCTTTTTCCTTTTACAAATTCTTTTCCCTAGAAAAGATGTCATAGAACATTCACATTCACAGTCATGGGTACTATGTCTATTATGTCATGAGACACCCACTTCTGTCATGTTTACAAGGTGTTAGGAACAGAGTGTCTTAAACTATTTTGAGGAACAGATCCTCTTAAGAATCTGATGAAAACTGTGGACCATTTCCTGAGAAAAATACACAAAGAAATCCAAATTCTTCATAAATATTTAAAAGAAACTCTTACAACTCCACCTCAAAATGCATAAAACTATCATGTCTCTCACACACTATAGGTGTGTCAGGCTCTCACAGAGAATGTGCTGTTGCAGCTCATACAACTCAACATCAAAAAATAACAAACAACCCAGTTAAATAATGGGCAGAGGATCTGAACAGACATTTTTCCAAAGAAGACATACAGATGGCCAACAGACCCATGAAAAGATGTTCAACATCACTCATGATCATGGAGATGCAAATCAAAACCATGAGATATCACTTCTCACCTGTCAAAATGGCTATTATCAAAAAGATAACAAGTGTTAGTGAGGATGTGGAGAAAAGGAAACCCTCGTGCACTGTTGGTGGGGATGCAAATTGGTGCATCCAAAGTGGAAAACAGTATGGAGGTTCCTCAAAGAATTAAAAATAGAACTATCATACAATCCAGCAATTCCACTTACGGGTATTTTTCTAAAGAAAAAAACCCCATTAATTCAAATATATATATGAACCCCTATGATCATTGTAGCATTATTAACACTAGCCAAATATGGAAGCAACCTAAGTGCCCATTAATAAATGGATGGATAAAGAAGATGTGGTATATACATATAAAATGGAATGTTACTCAGCCATAAAAAAGAATGAAATCTTGGCATTTACAACAACATGGATGGACCTAGAGGGTACTACGTTAAGTGAAATACATCAGACAGAAAAATACAATTTCACTTAATCTAAAAAACAAGACAAATGAACAAACATAACAAAACAGAAACAGAGCCATAGTTGCAGAGAACAAACAGGTGGTTGTCAGAGGAGAGGGTTGTGGGGAAATGAGTGAAATAGGTGAGGGAAATTAAGAGGTACCAACTTCCAGTTACAAAATGAATGAGTAATGAGTCAGTCATGGGGATGAAATGTACAGTGTGGGGAATATAGTCTAGAATAATGTAACATTTTTGTATGGTGACAAAGGTGGTCAAAAGGTACAAACTTTCCTTTATAAGATAAATAAGTACCAGAGACATAATGTACGACATGATTAATATAAGGAACACTGCTGTATGTTACATATGAAAGTTGGTGAGAGTAAATCCTGAGTTCTCATCACAAGAAAAAAATTTTTTTAAATTTTGTATCTATATAAGATGATGGATATTCACTAAACTTATTGTGGTAATCATTTCATGATGTATGTAAATTAATCCTTATGCTGTACACCTTAAACTTAAAACAGTGCTGTATGTCATTTATATCTCAATAAAACTGGAAGAATAATATACATGATCATATATGTATATGTATGTAAGTATTGGTAATTTCAGTTGTTCACTTAAAAAATGTCATGAACATTTTCCCAAGGGTATACCTATCTACCAATTATTTTTAATATAGCTTCATTACATTCCATATTTTGAATATACCATATTTGATTCAAGAAGTTTTTACTGACTTGTAATTGATAAAAATACATTTTTAACAATTAACTTATATTAACAATATATGTTATCAATAGTAGACATCCTTGTACTCTATCCTTATGTATTGGTATTTTCTGGGATGGATTCCCAGAAGAAGGATAGGATCACTGAGATAAAGAGTAAGTACATTTTAGGTGCTAAAAATTCACATTCTTATGAACAGTATAAAAGACTGTCAATTACCCCATATCCTTACTAGCTTTAGATAAGTCTTTTCAGGTTTACCAATCTGATGGGGTAAAGATGACATCTTAATGTTTTCACTTGTGCTATCCTGACCAGTCATGAAGTTGAGCATATTTATAAATTTTCACTGGCCATATCTCCATTTTACCTACTGTTCATATCCTTTCCAAATTGTCTGTTTTTTCTTTTTATTAATATGCTAAAGCACTTTACATGAAAATTATATTAGTTTTCTGTCTACCATATTTTTGAAATTTTTTTTTGCTTCTGTTTACTATGTGTTTTGCACATGAGAATGTTTTATTTTCTTTAAAACAATCTGTCAATCTTTGTTTTATGGATAAAGTTTCTTACCAAGATTACAAAGACCAATTCATCAGGGTATTTTACTAATATTCTTCTATGTTTTATCCTAATATTTTAAAATTAGATTGTTTTAGTTTTATGTATGTTCATATATTTGGAATTTTAAAAAAAATTTATTGAAGTATAGTTGATTTACAATGTTATGTTAGTTTCAGGTGTACAGCAAAGTGAATCAGTTATACATACACTATATCCACTCTTTTTTAGATTTATATTTCCCATATAGGCCATTAAAGAGGCCTTTAAACTATGTGATGACCAACTAAATTGTTCATCATCAAAGCCTGTTGTTGTAATATGTATTGCTTTGCTTCTCTGATGTCTAGATGTTATATAAAAATATGGCATGAGAAAAGAAAATACTGGGTTTTGTCCTTTCTGTAATATAGAAAAGAGGAAAATGTGAGTGAAATGACTCAGGAAGGGTTCACCTAGAAAAAGAGTCCAGTGTTTTAGAGTTTGTATGCAAAATGATAATAAGAGAGCTGGGGCCAGGGACTTCTTAGTCACATCAGTGGAGGTAAACAATGCCTGGAGAAAGAACTGGGTTTCCAAAAGAAACCTAAAATTTAATAGTAGCATCTTACATTATAGAACACTTATTAATTGCCAAGTCTATGCTGAGTGTTTCACATGATCTCATTTAACCCTTAGAACAAAACTCTGAAGTAGATGTGCTTAGTATCTTTCCATTGCGGAGGGGGAAAATGTGATATAGGAAAGTCCAGAAATTTACCCATGATCATATACCAAAGAAGTGGCAAACTTCACACTATTTGGAGATGACATGATACTATACATAGAGAATCCTAAAAATGCCACCAGAAAACTACTAGAGCTCATCAATGAATTTGGTAAAGTTGCAGGATACAAAATTAATGCACAGAAATCTCTTGTATTCCTATAAACTAATGATGCAAAATCTGAAAGAGAATTTAAGGAAACACTCCCATTTACCATTGCAACAAAAAGAATAAAACACCTAGGAATAAACATACCTAGGGAGACAAAACACCTTTATGCAGAAAAGTATAAGACACTGATGAAAGAAATTAAAGATGATACCAACAGATAGAGAGATATACCATGTTCTTGGATTGGAAGAATCAATATTGTGAAAATGACTAAACTACCAAAAGCAATCTACAGATTCAATGAAATCCCTATCAAATTATCAATGGCATTTTTCACAGAACTAGAACAAAAAATCTTAAAATTTGTATGGAGACACAAAAGACCCCTAATAGCCAAAGGAGTATTGAGGGAATAAGACGGAGCTGGAGGAATCAGACTCCCTGACTTCTGACTATATTACAAAGCTGCAGTAATCAAGACAATATGGTACTGGCACAAAAACAGAAATATAGATCAATGGAACAGGATAGAAAGCCCAGAGATAAACCCACACACCTATGGTCAATGACATGACGCACCTTAATCTATGACAAAAGAGGCAAGGATATACAATGGAGAAAGGACAGTTTCTTCAATAAGTGGTGATGGGAAAACTGGACAGCTACATGTAAAAGAATGAAATTAGAACACTCCTTAACACCATACACAAAAATAAACTCAAAATGGATTAGAGACCTAAATGTAAGACCAGACACTATAAAACTCTTAGAGGAAAACATAGGAAGAACACTCTTTGACATAAATCACAACAAGATCTCTTTTGATCCGCCTCTTAGAGTAATGGAAATAAAAACAAAAATAGACAAATGGGGCCTAATGAAACTTCAAAGCTTTTGCACAGCAAAGGAAACCATAAACAAGATGAAAAGACAAACCTCAGAATGGGAGAAAATATTTGCAAATGAATCAATGGACAAAGGGTTAATTTCCAAAATATATAAACAGCTCATGCAGCTCAATATTAAAAAAAAAACAACCCAATCCAAAAATGGGCAGAAGACCTAAACAGACATTTCTCTAAAGAAGACATGCAGATGGCCAAGAAGCATATGAAAAGTTGCTCAACATCACTAATTATTAGAGAAATGCAAATCAAAGCTAAAATGAGGTATCACCTCACACCAGTCAGAATGGGCATCATCAGAAAACCTACAAACAACAAATGCTGGAGAGGGTGTGGAGAAAAGGGAACCCTCTTGCACTGTTGGTGGGTATGTAAATTGATACAGCCACTATGGAGAACAGTATGGAGGTTCCTTAAAAAACTAAAAATAGAATTACCATATGACCCAGCAATGCCACTACTGGGTATATACCCAGAGAAAACCATAATTCAAAAAGACATGCACCCCAGTGTTCATTGCAGCACTATTTACAATAGCCAGGTCATGGAAGCAACCTAAATGCCCAGTGACAGATGAATGGATAAAGAAGATTTGATACATATATACAATGGAATATTACTCAGCCATATAAAGGAATGAAATTGGGTCATTTGTAGAGACATGGATGAATCTAGAGACTGTCATACAGAATGAAGTAAGTCAGAAAGACAAAAACAAATTTTATATTATTGCATATATGTGGAACCTAGAAAAATGGTACAGACAAACTGGTTTGCAGGACAGAAATTGAGACACAGAAGTAGAGAACAAACATATTGACACCAAGCAGGCAAAGCGGTGGGTGGGGTGGTGGTGGGATGAATTGGGAAATTGGGATTGACATATATACACTAATATGTATAAGATGGATAACTAATAAGAACTTGTTGTATATAAAAATAAATAGAATGAAATTCAAAAATTCCAAAAACAAAACAAAGAAGTGGTAGACTTCTGTCAAACCCAGGAATCTGTTTGAAGTCCACATGTTTAATTAGACTAGTCAAGAAGAAGAGAAAAGAGGGAAGGTAAGGAAGGAGGAATCAAAGCAAGCAAGGGAAGAATGACAGAAAGAAATACAAATGGAGAGAAGAGGTAAAAATATTAAGAGTGGAGAAAGGAAAGGAAGGAGAGAATGGAAAGATGGGAAAGAAATGTGAAAGAAATGAATATGAAAGATATAGTAGAAGAAAAGGAAATAAAGCTACACATTGTGAAGGACAAAATGCCAGACACTCACCGGTCCTCATATTTGGTTTTCTACCCTCACCCTACAGCATTGTGCTGCTACTGGGTTGTCTCATACCCTGCCTGAGTTGGGGCAGGCGGAATATCTATCTGGGACTAGTAAAAAGTGAGTTTGGGAAGCAAGCGATAAATACTAGCTGAGTTTTCTCATTAAGAATAATTTCTCCATTTCCTTTTATTTCTTTCTCTAAATTTGCCAGATCCTGAACCATTCTCCAGAGCAAGTCTTTGTTTGTTTTTTAAATACCTGAAGGAAGAAGAAAAGAGGATACAAGAACAGCTCAACTCTCCTTTGGTTTCAGCTCACCTCTGCTTTGGGGTGACACTGCACAGGAAATCCCAATCATTCAGCCCCTGTTGGAGTCACACACAGCCAGGACCCCAGATAGAAACAGGCATTTGACATGAGGTCCTGGTCACATTGCTCCTGCACCCCACCCCACCCCACAAAGATCTTGTTGTGAGGGAAGCCAGTGATGACCACAGAATCTAGGTTAAAGGGAACCAACCCTCACATGAGTCTGATCAAGGCAATAGCCTGTGCAAATCAGCAGAGTTAGACTGTGGGAATTAGTGAGCTGTGAACTCTTGAGAGTGACCTTCCAGGGTTGATTTTGGGGGAATTGCTTCTAAAGAAAGTAAAATAAGAGTCTTGTTGATTTATAAAAGTACTAGTTGTAAAATTCCCAGATTATTCCAAATCCATCTGGCCTTTCTGTAGCTGTCTTCTCCTAGGACAGTATAACCCTGAGATATCTTTTCAGTAGCAACAACAAATCCTGCTCATTTTTTTCTCTCACCATCATGCCTGTAAGCTCTGCCTTCCTCCTCCTCTTCTCATTTCTTCTCTGTAGGACATGTTATTTTTGATATCCTTTCCTTGTTGCTAATAATTACAAACCTCTGAGGTGTTAGGAAGGCCACCTGTGAGAGCAGTTTGCAAATTCCAGATCAATTTCTCTTCCAATTCCTCTATTGGAGATAACCTTACCTTACCTGGAGTCCCTTAAACTAGAAACTGCAGAATCATCCCTCTGCAATTCTTTCTCACTCACTCCAAACACCCAGTAGTTACCCAGTTCTGCAGAATTCCTCTGGGTGAGGTCTCTCAAAGCCCATTGCTCCATGTCTACTGGCATGGCCATAGCAGACCCTCGTCACTTGTGGCCTGGTTTATTACCTTGGCCTTACTCTTAGTCTCTCTACCTCTAGTCTGATACCCTCTACTTCACTCCAAATAACTGCCAGTCTGCTTTAAAATGCATATTTGCTCTCTCACCCTCCTGCTTAAAATTTGCAAAGCTCCCAACTCTAGGCTAGTACTCAAGATTCTTTATAGTTTTGAATTCTTTCTATCTTTCTGGTCTCATCCCTTACAACTCCTCCTTTGATCCAGCTATAACTATTCATAGTTCCTAATGTGGCATGTTGCTAACTGCCTCTGTTATCATTCAAGTCAGTCTTCCATCCCTGTCCTTTATCTAGCTAAACTCCAACTCTTTATTTTTAAACTCAGATCAAGACCTACCCACACTGAGAAGTCTTCTCTTAATTTCTGGAATGATTCAAATATTCCCTTCATATTCTTTCATGTTTTTATTATTACTAGCACATTGTCCTGTAATCATTGATTTATAAGTGTGTCTTCCAAACTGTACTGCCTATTCCTCGAGGTTGCCAACCATGTCTTGTTTGCTTTTATAACTCCTGCACCAGTAAGGAGCCTAATACATAGAAGGTGATTATTTGTTGACTGAGTGATTGACTTGTTTTACGTACTCCTGGATCCATCCAGCTCTTCCTATTTCTTGAGTGCTTACTGTGTACTAAGTACTTACATGACCTAATACTCTCAGAGAATACTGTACTCTTGCCATTTTCCTCGTGGAGAATGCAAGGATATTTCTCCCAGGCTTGTGCTGGGTGCTGGGGGTGAAATAACCAGAGTAAGGAAGAATTGGTTGGAGCCACTTTACAGAGAAAAGAAGATTTAAAAAAAGAAGTTACAAGAGTGCAAGCAGTGTGTTCCTATACTATTTTATACATACAATTAAAGCTTACATATACTTTATGTAATTTTATATATAATTAAAATCGGTGTGTTCCCTTATATGCACAACTTTCTTGTTTATATCCATGGCATGAAATAGCTAACATTTATTGTTTACTTTCTGCTAATACCTATGTATATTAATTTATTTAATGCATGTAACAACCTTATCATGAAGAAGCACTAAAATTTATCACCTTCCTTTTATAGATGATAAATGAAGTCAAGGAAAGGCAGGTACCTCCCCCAAGATCATGCAGCTCAGAAGAAGAGGAGCCAGGAGTTGGCCCCAGGGCCTGGGGTCCAGAACCCATGCTGTCTGCTACACTGTCTCTCACATAATCCTGGAGTTCTGTCTACCTGGTGATCACTCAAAAAAAAACTAGCTTAATTGACCACTCTGCCCTCAAAAATTGTTTCTTTGAAAGTTTCTTCTGCTAATCTTGTATCACACTCATTTCTTGGTATGCCCCTGTTTCTGCTTGTCTCACCTGTTTCTTGTAAAAAAAAAAATTAACAGCTTGCTTCTGACTGTGTCTTCTAACACTCTACCCGATGTTTACTTCAAATCCTTCTCCCATGACCTATACAAGATATTCCTGTCCTTGGAGTGATAGTCAAGACTGCTAAAACCAAACTAAATCTAGACCAGTGCTGTCCTGGCATGCCCAACATAACCAGCTCACTCAGCTGCCTCCCTAATTTCTACATCCCCATTGACATTTGGACTCAGTCTGTGGAATAATTATAGACTGAATAATTATAGACACTGCCCCTCACCCCTGCCGGTGGGGCAGCCTCCACACCTGCCTCTGATTCTATTCCCTGATTGATGCCTCTTCAGCACACTGATAATTGAGAAATAAGTTGAGCATTCTGTGACCTCAACACTAAAAATAAATGCTCAAAATAGGCTCTCAGCATTATTAATTTCTTAGGATGAAATCTTACAGAAAATTTGAGTCAGATGAATAACCTTAAGTGTAAACAGAAAGACCAATGCAAAGCAAAGGAAATAATTAAAGCAAATGGGGAAATAAAGGTAAATGTTTAAGTCCATATTTTAAAAGTAATAATAATTTTCACTTACTCAGGGCTCATGAATGGATAAAGAAGATGTGGTATACACACACAATGGAATATTACTCAGCCATAAAAAAGAATGAAATAATGTAATTTTAAGCAACATGGATGGACCTAGAGATTATCATATTAAGTGAAGTAGACAGAGAAAGACAAATATATGGTATCACTTATATGTAGAATCTTTAAAAATGATACAAATGAACTTATTTATAAAACAGAAACAGACTCACAGACATAGAAAACAAATGTATGGTTACCAAAGGTGATAGAAGGGGCAGGGGAGAGATAAATTAGGAGTTTGGGATTAACATATATACACTACTGTATATAAAATAAACAATAATGACCTACTGTATATCACAGGGAACTATACTCAATATCTTGTAATAACCTATAATGGAAAAGAATGTGGAAAAGCATATATTATGTATCTATCACCTATCTATCTATATTTTAATAAGTGGTGGTGTTACAACTGGCTACTTATTCTGCAATTCATATTACAGTCAAAATGAAAACACCAGGGTTTAACAATGTTCTCCAAAAACAAGTCAGTTTCAATACTTGGTGATATTTCTCTGAATTCACACTATCATTGGCTTTTAAGATTTCATTTTTTATGCCAACCTTCTGATGCATTTTGTAGGATTTATTTTCTATATTATTCAGCACTTGTTATTGTTCCTATGGAATATTTGTTTAGTATATCCGGTCCACCATAGAATACACCCATGGCTTTTTATGCAGGCTCGTGGTCTTAAGAATGTGTGATGCAACAACAGTTAAAGAAACTGACATAAAGCAGTGTTTTTGCAGCAAAGAGCACTCATGCAGGAGGAACTGTAGAGGTTTTTCTTTATTAAATGTTCATATAATTTATCTACTAGCACAAAGATTAAGATAAAGATGGCTGTAGAGTTTGAGTTCATCAACACCAGTTGAATATGCTCAGCATATCAATGAGTAAAGCTATAAATACATGTTAAGAATATATAAATGAGTCTTTGATATGAATAAAGATTAGTAAATGTTACTTATTATAGTGAAAGGGTTGAAAAACTACTCTAAAATTTAAATCCAGAAAGACCCAGATGTAGAAAGAGATAAAAAACTGGAAGAAAAATCATTGTTTTCTTGTTATCCTGTTCCCCCTTCTCAACCTGGTTACACCCTCTTTCATCTTCCTTTTTCAAATTCCTAAATTCCTATCTGCATTTTCTAAGCCAAGTGAGGTCTCATTCTTCAAGGAAGATATTAATGACCTCTATGTTCTCAGTGATTCACTTCTTTATGCACAACATGCACAGCTTCAATAAAAGTCAATTTTATGTTGCCTTGCCAGTCTTTGATGTTTTCCTAAATTCTTGTTCATTTTCTCTAAAACAAACAAACAAAACAAAACAAAACAAAAAAATGAGTAAGGCTTTTGAAAGCATATCCCACATGAAGATTTCTTCTGTATATCCCAGAGCTCTAGAACAGTGGTAGGCATATAGACTAGTGTTCAGAAATGCTTTGGTGATATTTATAGTGACATTTATTCACAAATAGATAATTTAAAAATATGACGTTAATTAAGGTGTATTTCATGCAAACACCAGAACACATCTGAGACATATTCCCTGCACTGCAAGACTCTTTAAACTCTTGGAGCTCAGTTATAGTCTTCTCTGGAAAACCTAACACAGGATCAGAGTAGGTGTTCAATACATGGTTGATTGCCAAACAAAGGGAAATTGAATGCAAAACAAAAACAAAAACAAAAACAAGAATAACCAAAGAGAGGGAGAGAGAAAGAAAAAGAGATATAAAGAAAAAGAAAGAGAGAGAGAAAAAGAAAGAAAGAAAGAAAGAAAAAAAAGAAAGAAGAAAAAGAAAGAAGAAAGAAAAAGGAAGAAAGAAAGAAAGAAAGCTCAGTTGATTTAATCCCTTATAGATTTGTGAAAATAGAATTTCAGAGAAAAAAGGCAAATTAGGGAATAAGAAAGCTAATATTAAAAAAGAGGAAAAATAAGGAGGGTATGTTCGAGTCAGAAACATTATGTTCTTCTTAATCATTTGGTACTCAAATGAACATTCTGATTGCCCTATTGGTTAAATAAACATTAAAGATGTTCATTAAGAGATGTTGTCAGATAGCCTGCTTACTGGAAAAGGTGAATTGGTCATCTGAATTTCACTTTCTCAGATCACTGGAAAAAAAGTTGTTCCAATAGTTCCAATCAAACAGATGCTCCTTTGTGTACACGATTCTCTCTTGCATTTAGTTAGTCTTTACCTGAATTAACTTATTCCAGGAACTGGACTATTCCAAATAATTTTAAGGCACATTGGGCAGTTACATTGATTATTTTAGGTGACAGATTGTCCTTTAATCAGTTCTTTTTCTCACTGAGGTCTGCTGACTTCAAAGTGGGGAAAAACCCACTCAGGAACATTGTCTTTATCAGCAAAAAAACTTGCGGAATTCATTCTGATGGTTTTTCACCATCCATCAGCAGATGGCAATGATGAAGCCAGTGTTGCTACCTTAAAGACCTAAGTATGTCTATTACTCAAGATGGTTCTCTTTAAGACCTTGAGACATTAAAATGAAGTTTTCCTCCCTATCCATCAGTGTTCAAAATGAAATGAGAGCCAGAGAAACAAAATTGAGAGAAGTGGAGCTTATTACCTTTACAAGCTGAAATTGTAACTATAATAAATCCATTTTATTGTTTATAGTTCATCAGTTTTAATTTGGAATGGAATGGGGCAAGTGATGGAATAAAGATAAGCAGAACTTGTTTAATCTCCAATGAGTCATGTGTATGAAAATCTTTGCTACCTGGATCATGTAGTCATGGACAAATTATCATCCATTCTTGTTAGAAACATTTCTTCACTTCTTTAAATAGGCACAGAATGTTCTTTGAAATTCATACCCACAAATTAAAGTGAAGACAATGTTATAGAGGCCAAAGGTGGATATTTATATCCTTGTCCTAAGACTATAAAGAACCCCTTACCTGCAGCCTGAGAAAACAGGAAGAAAAGATAATAGATAACACAATCCATACTTTCCAGATACTAGTCACAATTTATTAAGAAAAAGATTAGAGGGGTTTCCCTGGTGGCGCAGTGGTTAAGAATCTGCTTGCCAATGCAGGGGACACGAGTTCGAGCCCTGGTCCGAGAAGATCCCACATGCCACAGAGCACCTAAGCCCATGTGCTACAAATACTGAACCTGTGCTCTAGAACCTGTGAGCCACAACTACTGAGCCCGTATGCCACAACTACTGAAGCCCACGTGCCTAAAGCCCATGCTCCGCAACAAGAGAAGCCATCACAGTGAGTAGCCTGCACCCCGCAATGAAGAGTAACCCCCACTTGCTGCAACTAGAGAAAGAGCGCATGCAGCAACAAACACCCAATGCAAGCATAAATAAATAAATTACAAAAAAAAAGATTAGAGATGGGCAGGGAAAATAGTTTTAAGGAATTTTTCAAAAATAGTCATCTATACTGGAATCAAAGAAGGCAAGCTGGAACTCAGTGGGATTCCCTGAGAACTAAAATATTTATTGGGCATGAAACCCTTGAAAAGTATTGGGTTATATACTTACGTAAGGTGCTATTGATAAGCCTATAAGGAATGGATACAGTACTGGATGACCTCAAGTAAAGATGCTATGGAGTCTAAGTATAAAATCCCGTGTTATTTCTGGACTAGACACTAAAAACATTCAAAGCACAATGAATTTATGTAGTCCTAGGTCATCTTTCACTATGATTAAAAAATTGTCCCCCCCCCAAAAAAAATCAGGCAACTCCTGATTTGATGCAACTCTGATGCAAGTTGGAACATGATGCTATGTCTTAATATTCAGATCCTTGGTAATGGAAACTTGCTAATGGAAAATATTGACAATAAGAGAATAAGAATTTATCAAGGCCATTCAGTTGTGAGAAGACTGTTAATGATCAATTATCCTTCCTCTATTCCATGTGTTCCTAATGGGGCTATCAGTCATAATAACATGGCCCCTTCTCCCCTCCATGCAATTGGACACATGAAATAAACAGGGCTAATCAGGCTCTGTTACTTGAAATTTGAACATGAAAATGTCCATGAATTCCTGCTGCTAGGATCTGTCAATCTTCCCTGGTCCTGAACTTTTCAAAGCTTGATTATTCAGCTTTTCTTTCAATTCTGTAAACCATATAACACTTTTGATACATTCTCTTTGAGTCTCCTTAAGTTTGTCAAAGGTGTTTTCTAATCTTTAAAACCAAAGGCCACTACTGGTGATAATATTGTCACTGGCAGAAATGTGTTCTGGCAGGTGGAAATCTTATATAAAACTTTCAGACTCTCTTTGTTTACATTTTTGTATGTGTACTTCAAGCAAACTCTGATTACCAATTTAGTTTCCTCGTTTCTTGAACCAGGGAGGCAGTTCTCCAGAATGTTTAGAATGCTCATTTATTTCTACATCAGTTAACTTTTTCTGCATAACAAACCACTTCAATATTTGAAACTCAATGACTTAAAACAACAATTACAGGCATACCTTGTTCTATTGTTCTTTACTGCGTTTCACTGATATTGAATTTTTTTACAAACTGGAGGTTTGTAGCAACCCTGCGTCAAGCAAATCTATCAGAGCCATTTTTCCAACAACTTTTGCTCACTTCATGTCACATTTTAGTAGTTCTCACAATATTTCAAACTTTTTAATTATTAATATATTTGTTATGGTGATTTGCGATCAGTGATCTTTAATGATACTACTACTACTCTCTGAAGGCTGAGATGATGGTTAGCCTTTTTAGCAATGAAAATAATTTAAATTAAGGTGTTTACATCTTTTAGACATAATGCTGTTGCACACTTTGTAGACTATAGGGTAGTGTAAACATAACTTTTATAATGCACTAGGAAACCAAAAATTTGTGTGACTCTTTTATCATAATATTTGCTTTACTGCAGTGGTCTGGAAACAAACCCACAATACCTCCGTGGTCTGCCTGTACTTATTCTAACTTGGGTGCCTGTGGAAATGCTGAGGTTCCTCTAGTCTAAACCAGGCACAGTTAGACTTGTCCTTAGCTTGCATGTTGTATCTAGGTCTTCTCCACATAGTTTCCTCCTATCCTTCTTGGCCAGTAGGCAATCCACATGATGTTCTACTCATGGAGATGGCAGAAGTGCCAAGACCCACTTTATAAATATATTTCATGTCTTTCCCAACATCTTATCCACTAACATCACATTGGCCAAAAAGTCACATGGCCAAAGCCATGTCAGGAAGCCATTCTGGGAACTATACTTTGCCCATGTAGAAGAGAGAAGGAAATGAATATTTGTTGTGAAACAATCTAAATTATCACATTACACCTTTTATTAATATTTTAATATGCCTTCCACACATAAAATATGCTCACTCCATCGTAAGACACTTAAAAGTCTTATGCAATTCTAGCCTCAATCTTGAAGTTCAGAATCTCTTGATCTACTTCATGTTCAGATAAGGTTCATCTTATTCCATAGGTCTATACATTTACAAGAAGATCTGCCCTCCACACACATCAATATAAAATGGGATACAGACATAACTATAATAAATACTCCTATTTGGAAAGAGAAAGAATAAAAGGCCATAGTAGTCACTGGTCAGGAGAAATTCTGAAATCATGCTGAGCAAATATGGCCACATCTGTCTCCACTGAGGGTAGAAAAGGTCATTTATTAGATACGATGTCATTGTCTTCCACAGCTCTTAGGAACAGCCTCTGAGAGTTTTTTCCCTTTTCCATCATGCTCCTTGGCTATTTCTAAAGAAGGTATCAGTAAATCTATTACCCTCTTTGTCACTGAGCAGCTTTCTCTGCCTGCTTTTCACGCAAGTTGGGAACATGGAAGCCTTTTTACATATTAAACAGTATCAACATGGTTATCATCTAAGTTAGCAACACTTTTACCAGTACAAATCTATTAAAACTTTATGGGTTTGGTACTGAGGGACTGGTTATGACGAAGGGGTGGGACAGAGGCTGCCTGGGGCTGTTGGCTGTGAAGAGGGGGCTGTGGCTGAGAAACATCCGCAGGAGTCTGCGTTAAACAATAAGTGAATATCAGAAGACTGGGAAGTCCAAGATCAAGGTGTCAGCAGATTTGGCATCTGGACTGATTTTGAAACTGTATTAAGAGCCACCAGATTCTGTCATCACTTGGACAGTGACTTATAAACAGTTATCAACTGACCAGCAAAGAACTGCTTGTTTTATGGATGGCAGTTGTAAGCAGGACTTCTCAAACTTTCATGTTTATATGAATAACCCCAATCAGCAGGGGATCTTGTTAAAATGCAAATTCTGATTTGATAGTGGAGTAGAAGGACGTGCTCTCACTCCTTCTTGTGAGAACACCAGAATCACAACTAACAGCTGTACAGTCATCGACAGGAACACACTGGAACTCACCAAAAAGGATATCCCACATCGAAAGACAAAGGAGAAGCCACAATGAGATGGTAGGAGGGGGACAATCACAATAAAGTCAAATCCCATAACTGCTGGGTGGGTGACCCACAAACTGGAGAACACTTATACCACAGAAGTCCACCCACTGGAGTGAAATTTCTGATCCACATGTCAGGCTTCCCAACCTGCGGGTCCAGCAACAGGAGGAGGAATTTCTAGAGAATCAGACTTTGAAGGCTAGTGGGATTTGATTGCAGGACTTCGAAAGGACTGGAGGAAACAGAGACTCCACTCTTGGAGGACACACACAAAGTAGTGTGCACATCAGGAACAAGGGGAAGGAACAGTGACCCCACAGGAGACTGAACCAGACCTACCTGCTAGTGTTGGTGGGGCTCCTGCAGAGGTAGGGGGTGACTGTTTCACACCGTGAGCACAAAGACAGTGGCAGCAGAAGTTTTGGGAAGTACCACTTGGTGTGAGCCCTACCACAGTCTACCATTAGCCTCACCAAAGAGCCTGGGAAGGCTCTAGTGTTGGTTCGCCTCAGGCCAAACAATCAACAGGGAGGGAACCCAGGCCCACGCATCAGCAGATAAGTGGATTAAAGTTTTACTGAGCTCTGCTCACCAGAGCAACAGCCAGCTCTACCCACTACCAGTCCCTCCCATCAGGAAACTTGCACAAGCCTCTTAGATATCCTTATCCACCAGAGGGAAGACAGCAGAAGCAAGAAGAACTACAACCCTGCAGCCTGTGGAACAAAAACCATATTCACAGAAAGATAGACAAGATGAAAAGGCAGAGGGCTATGTACCAGATGAAGGAACAAGATAACCCCCAGAAAAACAACTAAATGAAGTGGAGATAGGCAACCTTCCAGAAGAAGAATTCAGAATAATGACAGGGAAGATGATCCAGGACCTCAGACAAATGATGGAGGCAAAGATTGAGAGCATGCAAGAAATGTTTAACAAAAATCTAGAAGAATTAAAGAACAAACAGAGATGAACAATACAATAACTGAACTGAAAAATACACCAGAAGGAATCAATAGCAGAATAACTGAGGCAGAAAAACGGCTAAGTGACCTGGAAGACAGAATGGTGGAATTCACTGGGGCAGAACATAAAAAAGAAAAAAGAATGAAAGATAAGAAGACAGCCTAAGAGACCTCTGGGACAACATTAAAAACAACAACATTCACATTATAGAGGTCCCAGAAGGAGAAGAGAGAGAGAAAGGACCCGAGAAAATATTTGAAGACATTATAGACGAAAAATTCCCTAACATGGGAAAGGAAATAGCCACCCAAGTCCAGGAAGCACAGAGAGTCCCATACAGGATAAACCAAGGAGAAACACGCCGAGACATATCGTAATCAAATTGGCAAAAATTAAAGACAAAGAAAAATTATTGAAAGCATCAAGGGAAAAATGACAAATAACATACAAGAGAACTCCCATAAGGTTAACAGCTGATTTCTCAGCAGAAACTCTACAAGTCAGATGGGAGTGGCATGATATACTTAAAGTAATGAAAGGAAAGAACCTACAACCAAGATTACTCTACCCGGCAAGGATCTCATTCAGATTTGATGGAGAAATCAAAAGCTTTACAGACAAGCAAAAGCTAGGAGAATTCAGCACCACCAAACCAGCTCTACAAAAAATGCTAAAGGAACTTCTCTCAGTGGGAAACACAAGAGACAAAAGGACCTACAAAACCAAATCCCAAACAATTAAGAAGATGGTAATAGGAACATACATATCGATGATTACCTTAAATGTGAATGGATTAAATGCACCAACCAAAAGACACAGGCTTGCTGAATAGATACAAAAACATGACCCATGTATATGCTGTCTACAAGAGACCCACTTCAGACCTAGGGACACATACAGACAGAAAGTGAGGGGATGGAAAAATATATTCCTTGAAAATGGAAATCAAAAGAAAGCTAGTGTAGCAATATTCATATCAGGTAAAATAAACTTTAAAATAAAGAATGTTACAAGAGACAAGGAAGGACACTACATAATGATCAAGGGATCAATCCAAGAAGAAGATATACAATTATAAATATATATGCACCAGACATAGGAGCACCTCAATACATAAGGCAGCTGTTAACAGCTCTAAAAGAGGAAATTGACAGTAACACAATAATAGTGGGGGACTTTAGCACGTCACTTACACCAATAGACAGATCATCCAAACAGAAAATTAATAAGGAAACACAAGTTTTAAATGACACAACAGACAAGATTGATTTAATTGATATTTATAGGACATGCCATCCAAAAACAGCAGATTACACTTTCTTCTCAAGTGCGCATGGAACATTCTCCAGGATAGATCATATCTTGGAACACAAATTCAGCCTCAGTAAATTTAAGAAAACTGAAATCATATCAAGCATCTCTTCTGACCACAACGCTATGAGATTAGAAATCAGTTACAGGGAAAAAAATGTAAAAAACAGAACCACACTGAGGATAAACAATACATTACTAAATAACCAAGAAATCACTGAAGAAATCAAAGAGGAAATAAAAAAATACCTAGAGACATATGAGAATGAAAACACAATGATCCAAAACCTATGGGATGCAGCAAAAGCAGTTTTAAGAGGGAAGTTTATAGCTATACAAGACTACCTCAGGAAACAAGAAAAATCTCAAGTAAACAATCTAACCTTACACCTAAAGGAACAAAAGAAAGAAGAACAAACAAAACCCAAGTTAGCAGAAGGAGAGAAATCATAAAGATCAGAGCAGAAATAAATGAAATTGAAACAAAGAAAACAATAGAAAAAATCAATAAAACTAAAAGCTGGTTCTTTCAGAAGATAAACAAAATTGATAAACCATTAGCCAGACTGATCAAGAAACAGAGGGAGATGACTCAAATCAATAAAATTAGAAATGAAAAAGGACAATTTACACAGAAATACACAACAGAAATACAAAGCATCTTAAGAGAATACTACAAGCAATTCTATGCCAATACAGTGGACAACCTGGAAGAAATGGACAAATTCTTAGAAAGGTATAACCTTCCAAGACTGAACAGGAAGAAATAGAAAATATGAACAGACAAATTACAAGTAATGAAATTGAAACTGTGATTAAAAATCTTCCAACAAACAAAAGTCCAGGACCAGTTGGCTTCACAGGTGAACTCTATCAAACCTTTAGAGAAGAGCTAACACCCATCCTTCTCAAAGTCTTCCAAAAAATTTCTGAGGAAGGAACACTCCCAAACTCATTCTATGAGGCCACCATCACCCTGATACCAAAACCAGACAACGATACTACAAAAAAAGAAAATTATAGACCAATATCACTGATGGTATAGATGCCAAAATCCTCAACAAAATACTAGCAAACAGAATCCAACAACACATTAAAAGGATCATACACCATGATCAAGTGGGGTTTATCCCAGGGATGCAAGGATTCTTCAATATACACAAATCAATCAATGTGATACACCATATTAACAAATAGAAGAAAAAAAATCATATGGTCATTTCAATAGGTGCAGAGAAAGCTTTGGACAAAATTCAACACCTATTTATGATAAAGACTCTCCAGAAAGTGGGCATAGAGGGAACCTAACTCAACATAATAAAAGCCACATATGACAAACCCACAGCAAACATCATTCTCAATGGTGAAAAATTGAAAGCATTTCCTCTAAGATCAAGAACAAGACAAAGTTGCCCACTCTCACCACTATTATTCAACATAGTTTTGGAAGTCTTAGCCATGGCAATCAGAGAAGAAGAAGAAATAAAAGGAATACAAATTGGAAAGAAGAGGTAAAACTGTCACTGTTTGCAGAGGACATGACACCATACACAGAGAATCCTAAAGATGCCACCAGAAAACTACTAGAGCTAATCAATGAATTAGTTAGAGTAGCAGGATACAAAATTAATGCACAGAAATCTCATGCACTCCTATACACTAATGATTAAAAATCTGAAAGAGAAATTAAGGAAACACTGCCATTTACCATTGCAACACAAATAATAAAATACCTAGGAATAAACCTACCTAAGGAGACAAAAGGCCTGTATGCAGAAAACTATAAGACACTGATGAAAGAAATTAAAGATGATACCAACAGATGGAGAGATATACCATGTTCTTAGACTGGAAGAATCAATATGGTGATAATGAGTATACTACCCAAAGCAATCTACAGATTCAATACAATCCCTATCAAATTACCAATGGCATTTTTTATGGGACTAGAACAAAAAATCTTAAAATCTGTATGGAGACACAAAAGACCCCTAATAGCCAAAGTAATCTTGAGGGAAAAAAAAAACGGAGCTGGAGGAATCAGACTCCCTGACTTCAGAATATACTACAAAGCTACAGTAATCAAGACAACATGGTACTGGCACAAAATCAGAAATATAAATCAATGGAACAGGATAGAAAGCCCAGAGATAAAACCACACACCTATGGTCAATGACATCATGCACCTTGATCTATGACAAAGGAGGCAAGGGTATACAATGGAGAAAAGGCAGTTTCTTCAATAAGTGGTGCTGGGAAAACTGGACAGCTACATGTAAAAGAATGAAATTAAAACACTCCCTAACACCATACACAAAAATAAACTCAAAATGGATTAGAGACCTAAATGTAAGACCAGACACTATAAAACTCTTAGAGGAAAACATAGGAAGAACACTCTTTGACATAAATCACAGCAAGATCTTTTTTGATCCACTTCCTAGAGTAATGGAAATAAAAACAAAAATAAACAAATGGGACTTAATGAAACTTCAAAGCTTTTGCACAGCAAAGGAAACCATAAACAAGATGAAAAGACAACCCTCAGAATGGGAGAAAATATTTGCAAACGAATCAATGGACAAAGGATTAATTTCCAAAATATATAAACAGCTCATGCAGTTCAATATTAAAAAAATAAACAACCCAATCCAAAATGGCAGAAGACCTAAATAAACTTTTCTCTACAGATGGCCAAGAAGCACATGAAAACCTGCTCAACATCACTAATTATTAGAGAAATGTAAATCAATACTAAAATTAGGTATCACCTCATACCAGTCAGAATGGGCATCATCAGAAAATCTACAAACAACAAATGCTGGAGAGGGTGTGGAGAAAAGGGAACCCTCTTGCACTGTTGGTGGGAATGTAAATTGATACAGCCACTATGGAGAACAGTATGGAGGTTCCTTAAAAAACTAAAAATAGAATTATCATATGACCCAGCAATCCCACTACTGGGCATATATCCAGAGAAAACCATAATTCAAAAAGACATGCACCCTAATGTTCATTGCAGCACTATTTATAATAGCCAGGTCATGGAAGCAACCTAAATGCCCATCAACAGATGAATGGATAAAGAAGATTTGGTACATATATAGAATGGAATATTACTCAGTGATAAAAAGGGACGAAATTGGGTCATTTGTAGAAATGTGTTGGGATCTAGAGACTGTCATACAGAGTGAAGTAAGTCAGAAAGAGAAAAACATATATCATATATATATATATATATATATATATATATATATATATATTTCACATATATGTGAAATCTAGAAAAATGGTACAGATGAACCGGTTTGCAGGGCAGAAATTGAGACATAGATGTAGAGAACAAACGTATAGACTCCAAAGGGGGGCAAGCAGTGGGGGTGGCGGTGTGATGAATTGGGAGATTGTGATTGACATGCATACCCTGTTGTGTATAAAATGGATGACTAATAAGAACCTGTTGTATAAAAAAACTAAATAAAATTAAATTAAAAAAATATACCCCAAAAAACAAAAAACTTTATGGGTTTTCTATGCATTTGTTTCCAGACAACTCCATGATGCCAAAAGCATACCCACTACTAGTTTTTAGATATGCCCCATCGCTAGGCCAAATTACTGCTACTTTAAGCACTTCAAACTGCTGTGGTACGATGTCATTAAGCTTTCTATCACCCATTTTTTTCAATGATGGAGTCCTAATTTCTAGATTTTTAGGGACAATAATAAAAATCCACAAGTAAATATATACAACAGTGTATGCCACACAGTACATGCTCCATAAATATTATTTAGAAGTCCATTCTTATTTCATATGGTTTTTAAGTCCATATCTTGAAGTTGCTTTAAAGTTAACAGGCATGCCCCAAGTAAAAAATTGTTTACTGTCTAGTCATCCAAAGAGAATCAATAAAAATGAAAATTTTATATCTGCAGAGCTGAGAACTAGGCCACTATTACAGAAGTGCACCAAGATGCCACCTTTATAGGAGGAACGTTCCAAACTACCTTTCTCATACTTTACAACACTGTTAAAAGTCAGCAAGACATTTATGGAGGAGTTTCATAAGTTTACATTTTTATACCTTCTCTGGTTTTACATTTAGAGAATAACATCATTATCTGCCATTTAACTCTAAAGTATTCAACCCTGAACAAAACAATGGCTGCTGATTTGTGCAACTGAAAATAGGATGCTGATAAACTCCAGAAAGAAGGCACAAGAGTCTCTCATTGGAGACTCATTTATGACTAGTGTCAAATCACTTTCTGAGCCTTTGTTTCTTCACCAATTCAGTGGGCATAATGGTACCTACCTTACAGTGGTTTTGCAAAGATTGAATAAGGTTATGCACTAACACGTGCCTAACATACGATGCATAATTGTCAGCAACAGTTCTTATCTCCTTGAAACTTACCTTCCAGTCTTGATAGCTTGGAAAGCTAAAGAACTACATTTCTCAATTCCCTTTGCAGTAAAGTTTCTGAATGTGATTTGGGCTCCACCAGTGAGATGGATTTATATGAGTCTTTGATACAGAATGGAGTTACATAGAGAGACAGGATATAGAGCAGTCACGTTGCTGGCAAAGATCATGGTAGTGGTGGTAAAATTCTGGATCTAGGACCCCTGGTGTGACTTTCCTGATTCAGCAGCTTTCTGTTCATAGCAAAGGTAGTCTTGCCTTGAATCTAGAAGCCATGGCAACTAATTTCATGCTTCTGCAGTTCCTTGAAAGTGGGAGAGGTAGCAGCTGCTCCTTGGCAGGCCAGTTCTTTGGTGTGGGATTGGTAGTCATTTTTGGAAGCTCAGCTCAAGCTTGTCTCTTCAGCTCTGCCAATGATTCTGTAAACTATTTGTGACCATTTGCAAGTTCACTTTTACTTAAACCAGTTATAGTGGATTTTGTTTCTACATTTTGGAACCCTGATAAACATACTGCACATAATAATGTTAGTTATATCTGAAGATATGTCCTCATGGAAAGCATCCTTTTAGGGAATAAAGTTTGGTATAATGGAACAATCATGGATTTAGGAGACATTGTATACTCAAATCCAGATGACTTATGAGTCATGGAAAAGCCAACAAATTATTTTATGTGTCTGAAATTCAGGCTATTCATCTGTAAAACGTTTTTAATAATGTCAATATAAAAGGTTTTCCATTATTCAAGATATATTATTAACCATTTATTAAATATCAACTGTTTTATACACTTTATTTGAAAAAAAATAGGCTAATGCCTTCTCTTATAGTTGTTTAGGCTATAGTGGAAAGATAGATACAATTAAAATCTTAGCAAACAAAAATATATAATAAGTGGAAATAAGTGCTTAGAGAAGAAAAATAAGTCAGAGTAGTGTTTGGCGTATGATGGGGGAAGAGCAGGTGGACCTTGTTTTATAGAGTGTGATCAGGGAAGGCTTCTTTGAGCTAACACCTAAAGGATGTGAGGAAGAGAGAATAAGGTTATCTGAAGTAAGAGTGTTCTGGCAGAGAGAAACATTCTTTGCACATTTAAGGATGAGCTAGAAGGCCAATCTGACTGGAGTGTAATGAATGATGGGAAGAATGGTTGGCAATGAAGTAGAGGCAATGGTTGGCTACCAGATTGGTAGCAGGGGGCCAGATCACAGTTCCCAGGTCATTGAAAGGCTTTTATTTTACTGGTATTGAATCAGATATCAGATATAAAATGTACATCCCCTGGCCTGGCACATTAGAATTCCTTTTTCTTTCCTCCACAAAGTAGGTTAGTTAAATCTCTATGAAGTAAGGCCAACCTAGTAGGACTTCCAGGTTTGATGGCAGGATTTTTTTTTCTTTCTCTGTATTCTTCTCCTCTCTCTCAGAAGCTATTAAAAAAGTTACTCATCTTCATAGACTACCAATCCTTTGTTGTTAGAACAGACCATTCTTTAATAACTGAATGAATATGAGTTAATTTAAAGAGAAAGAAAAGTAGAGGAAATCAACTTGCAAAAAATTAAAAGAAGAAGTTGATGTCATGCTCTGGGCTTACAACAAGCATGCTGACACTTCATAGAAGAAGAGTCTTGACGAATATTTGTAGCATGAGAGAAAAGTGATTTAAATCAGCCTCTCAGCTAAAATCAACAAATTTCTCTGAACTGCATCTCTGACATGGAGCAGAACCAGCTGTCTCCTTGCCTTCCCTTTCCTGCTGGACCTCTCTGTGAAACCATTCTGTAGCCCATGCTGTTCCTTCTGTCTGGACTGAACAAAGCCTTTTTATCTGACAAAGCCTTTACCTTTTATTTTTTAACTTATTATGATCTAACTTCAGTGGCTCCTCTGTGAAACCTCTTCTGATTCCCCAGGGAAGAGTTGATTAATCCTTCTATCTGTGCTCATAGCATTTCCTTTGTATCTTTATTTAAACACTTAATAGTCTTTCGTGTTTCTCACATGAGGCTGTGAGCTCCTCATGACAAGTTTATGTCTCATTCTTATGTATTTACCTGTCATTTAGTCCAGTGTTTGACAAATATGTTTGTTGACAGATGGAAGGAAGGAAGGAAGGAAGGAAAGAGGAAGGAAAGAAAGACAAAATATTATATTTTTGTTGCATGCTTCTCCAACATTTTTGAAAGAGGCAGAATATATAAAACTTTAATACAACACAAAATGCTCAGAAAACTATAAACATAAGTGGGCATTTTGATGATGATGAAGTGTTGGAGACTTAGAAAATTCTAAATAGGAATCACATTTTTATAAGAAGTAATATTTATTTTGGAAAATCTTAACATTTTTAATTCACTCCACCTGAACTTATGCTAAATTCCCTAAGATGGAAATGAATAGCATATCTGCATGTTTTCTTTATGATAAGCAGGAATTTTTTTACTTATCCTTATTCAAATAAAACATTGATTTGAGGGATCTGATTTGCCTATTGAGAAATTGAGTCCTGGTTTATCTAATCATTTGATATACTGGCAAAGGTAATAGAAACAATTTCCACTGAAGTACAGTTTTCTTTTTTCAAGTTTGTTTTGTCTGTTCTGAGCTTTATTTCAACTAAACTGAACGAAAGATCTGCAGAGAGCCAGAACATTGCTAATAATAACAGAGCTCACATTTATATAGACTTCTTTCTGGAAGATTAGTAGATCAGATAGTATTATCCTGCCATTTTTTGAAAAGAGGAACGTGGTTCAGAAAGGTTATTTTACTTGTCTAAATTATATAGAATAATTCTATTCTAGAACACTGCAGTTATGCATTTGTAGATCATTACTATGCACCTAAAATTTTCATTGCGTTTTTAAAATTTTCCATTGACTTTTAACTGTTAGTTTTATAGTAATACATCCCTCATTTTAAACATACCATTTTTAGCTACACATTTTATTGATCTGTAGATATTAGGTACGGTTTAAACTGGCAAGAGGGGAACTCTGGTGACAGTCTTTTTGTTTGTTTGTTTGTTTGTTTTTTTGTGGTACGTGGCCCTCTCACTGTTGTGGCCTCTCCTGTTGCGGAGCACAGGCTCCGGACGCGCAGGCTCAGCGGCCATGGCTCACGGGCCCAACCGCTCCGCGGCATGTGGGATCTTCCCGGACCGGGGCACGAACCCGTGTCCCCTGCATCAGCAGGCGGACTCTCAACCAATGTGCCACCAGGGAAGCCCTGGTGACAGTCTTTAAGAAAAAAGACTGCATAAGAGTGAAGGAAAATGTAGGTACAGTCAAGCAGCCCAACTTTTTGAAAATGAAAATGACTCAAAAGAGATGGGAAGTTCTAAAAATGAGTGCTAACAATGTGGAAGTTTAACAATATTAGACACATGACAGAGTTTTTTTTTTTTTTTTTTGCGGTACTCGGGCCTCTCACTGTTGTGGCCTCTCCCGTTGCGGAGCACAGGCTCCGGATGCGCAGGCTCAGTGGCCATGGCTCACGGGCCCAGCCGCTCCGCGGCATATGGGATCCTCCCAGACCGGGGCACGAACCCGTGTCCCCTGCATCGGCAGGCGGACTCTCAACCACTGCGCCACCAGGGAAGCCCGACAGAGTTTTTTAAGAAAGAATGACTAAATTCTAAAAAGTTTCATATGACTAAAATCTAAAAGGTTCCATATGGTGGCATTTGTCATGGTAAATTCAACATAATTTAAGTAGCTTAAGCCCTGTGTAATATCTGGAAATCAATAAGATGTCACTCTAAAACTAACAGCTCTACTTTTTCCAGCCCCTTCTGGCTTGCTGATACACATAACTGAGTGTGAATGTTGGTCAACCATTTTCTATAGCCTCATCCTTTACAAATTGTTAAATGGAAGGATACAATTTTTCCATTTAGGACACTTATGACTCCCACTAATGTAATTAATGGGCTATGAGATTTTTGTGGAGAACTAACCTGTTATTTGAACCAAGAGTCATAAAGGCAGAGGAGAAATTGGCAGAGAGGTGTCATTCAGTGAGCAGCAGGGATAATTTCTCATTTTGCCTTGGTAGCAATCCCACTGCAGAGAAAAATGCTATCCAGAAGCTAAGAAAGAGTTGGTGGTGATAAATTCCTAAGTGATAAGATGAGCTGGAATGACTTTAACCAGTTATTATGTACCTACAGAAGTGCTAAGCACTTTGGCAAGTATGATATGGTTTAACTATTGCTGTCCTAATGAGGTTATTATTATTTTCTCCACTTCATAGAAATTCAAACTGAGGTTCGGAAAGACTAAATAACTTGACTGAGGTCCCAGGAAAGGGGGCAACCCTGGGCATAGCCAGATATATAGTGTATACTTGAGGAGAGATCATTAAATATACTCCAAAGGAAAAGTTGGTAAGATTTGATAACCCCAATTTTTTTCATGGAAAATGACTCAAAAGAGAAAGGAAGCAAATGAAAGATAGCAGTGTAGAAGTTAATACCATAAGGCATATGAGTGTTCTCTAGGAAAGAATGACTGAACAGTAAGAGGTTCCATGGAGAATTCAATAAGATTCAGGAGATGAACCTCAGTTTTATATACAATAAATTCTGAGAAGACTGGTCAATTACCTCAGAGAGTTCAAGTCATAAAAAGGTAACTCAGGGCTTCCCTGGTGGCTCAGTGTTTGAGAGTCCACCTGCCGATGCAGGGGACGCGGGTTCGTGCCCCAGTCCGGGAAAATCCCACATGCCGCGGAGTGGCTGGGCCCGTGAGCCATGGCCGTTGAGCCTGCGCGTCTGGAGCCTGTGCTCCGCAACGGGAGAGGCCACAGCAGTGAGAGGCCTGCGTACTGCAAAAAAAAAAAAAAAAAAAAAAAAAAAAATATATATATATATATATATATATATATATATATATAACTCACATTAATAGAATTAACATGAGGTTTACATTTATAAATTGAATGCCTACTAAAGTTTACAATGCTTATTAGAATAAGGCATTTATGCTGGCCTGATTGGAGCATTCTCCTCTCAAAGACAAGAAAAATAAAAATATCATGAAACCCAAATAGCAGCTCAAATCTTCTGTTACCCTTACCTCCACTTTTCTGTGTATTCTAAGGGGCTTATAGTTTATAGTCAGTTTTGTCTCATAGTTTATTCTTTCAATAGTTAATTACATACTGCTTTTGCAGCATTCTCTGGTACACCCCAGCCAGAAGGGAACACAATCTCTTGTTCCTGAATTCTACAAAATCAAAGTGAAACAAAAACATAAATAAGTCTAAAGGACATAAATGTGTATTTGAGATTTTCTGAAGGCTTGAGGAGGCAGATGGGGTTCTCAATTCAAGAATACATAAAACTTAAAATTCTATGTTAGGTATCCCTGTACTAAAAGTCCTTTGGCTACTCTGCTAAACTACCCAATAATCTCTCTCCTCTACTGTCCTCTCTTCCCTGACTTCCCCAGTAATTAAATTTTAGTTCTTTGTTTTTGTTAATGCTAATCTTTAATAATTTTTAATTACACAGATTATACACTAATATGTTCATCCTTAAAAACCACAACACAGAACATTAGCAATAAAAATACTCACACCCCAAATCATTTTCTGTTTCTTTTTCTAAAATATGCATACTTTTTTCTTCTTTGCCAGTGAGTTTTATCCTTTCATAGGTCTTCATATTACTAATTAACATCCTTTCATTTCAGCTTGAAGAACTCCCTTTAACTTTTCTTGTAGGGCCAGACTAGTGGTGATGAAGACAAAAGTCTTAACATTTGTTTGTCTGGAGAACTCTATTTCTCCTTCAATTATTATTATTATTTTTTAACATCTTTATTGGAGTATAATTGCTTTACAATTGTGTGTTAGGTGTGTTAGTTTGTGCTTTATAACAAAGTGAATCAGCTATACATATACATATATCCCCGTATCTCCTCCCTCTTGCATCTCGCTCCCACCCTCCTTATCCCACTCCTCTAGGTGGTCACAAAGCACCAAGCTGATCTTCCTGTGCTATGTGGCTGCTTCCCACTAGCTATCTATTTTACATTTGGTAGTGTATATATGTACATGTCACTCTCTCACTTCCTCCCGGCTTACCCTTCCCACTACCTGTGTCCCCAAGTACATTTTCTATGTCTGTGTCTTTATTCCTATCCTGCCACTAGGTTCTTCAGAACTTTTTTTTTCTTAGATTCCATATATATGTGTTAGCATCTGGCATTTGTTTTTCTCTTTCTGACTTACTTCACTCTGTATGACAGACTAGGTCCATCCACCTCACTACAAACAACTTAATTTCATTTCTTTTTATGGCTGAGTAATATTCCATTGTATATATGTGCCACATCTTCTTTATCCATTCATCTGTGGATGGATGGACAACTTTACCAGGTAGAGTATTCTTGGTTGGCAGTTTTTGTTTTTTTTTCTTTCAATACTTTGAATATATCTTTCCACACCCTTCTGACTTGCAATGTTTCTGCTGAAAAATCTGCCAGTTGTCTTATGGGGGTTCCCTTATAAGTAACAAGTTGCTTTTTCTTGCTGCTTTTAAGATTCTTTGTCTTGAGCTTTTGACAGTTTAATTATAATGTGTCTCTGTGTGGGTCTCTTTAAATTCATCTTGTTTGGTACTTTTTGGATTCCTGTACCTGGATGTCTGTTTCTTTCCCAAGGTTAGGGAAGTTTTCAGCCATTATGTTACTTAATAAGCTTTCTGCCCCTTTATCTCTCTTTTCTCCTTCTGGGATCTCTATAATGTGTATATTGATCCATTTGATGATGTCCCATAATTCCTTGAAGCAATCTTCACTGTTTTTTTTTTTTTTTCATTCCTTTCTCTTTTTGTTTCTCTGACTGAATGAATCCCCCTGCCCTGTTGTGGAATTCACTGATCTATTCTTCTCATTCTTCTAGTCTGCTGTTGAAGCCCTTCTATTGAATTTTTCAGTTCAGTTATTGTATTCTTCAGCTCTGTGATTTTTGTTTGCTACTTTAAAAATATTTTCTGTCTCTTTGTTTATGTATTGTTCTCCTGACCTCAGTGAGTATCTTTAAGACTATTATTTAGAACTCTCTATTGGGTAAATCAATTATCTCCATGTTATTAAGATCAGTTTCTTAAGATTTATCTTGTTCTTTTGTTTGGAACACATCCCTCTGTTTCATTTTCCTTGACTCTTGGTGCTGGTTTCTGAGCATTAAGTAAAAAGTCACCTCTCCCAGACTTGACAGACTGGTCTTGTTTAGGAGATGAAACTTGGCAATCAGCCTGGCCCAAGCTCCTGGTGGCCTCTCAAAACTTAGAGACTGTCCATGCCATTATCCTTCTTAGTGGCTCCCAGTGGTTGAAGGTGGCTGTGACCTGTCAGTATCACAGAAGGGAAGATCATAGTCAGCACCTAGATGTAGGCCAATTAGAAGCCAGGTTTTCAGGCAGCAGCTGGGGAAGTATGCATTTAAGCCCCTTCCATGAAAAAACTGGGAGATGAATGTTTTTGCCTGCTCCCTCTGTTATCAGGAGTATAGCCACAGGGAATGCTCTTGTAGAGAAAAGAGAGAAAAGATATGTAAAAGATGAGTCTAAGGTTTTGGTGTAAGTAAAGGGGTAAGTAGTGATATCACTCATTAAAATGGGAACACTTAAGCAGGGTGAGTTTGAGAACAAAATGTCTGACTATGATTTTGGTTTTATTTATTTTAAGACATCAGTTTTGTATATGTAAAAACAGCATCTCCAATCTGTAGAAGAAAGTTGATTATTGAATAATTACTTGGGGGACAATCAAGCCATATGGCAAAAAATAAAGTCTATCTCGGAGCTTATGCCAGGATAAAATCCAAATGAATCAGAGTTTTAAGCAAAAAGAATGAAATCATAAAAGCATGAGAAGAAATGATTGGGCAATTAGATCATAATTTTAAGTTAGAAAATATTCTTTCTAAATGTGAGAGATTTTATTTTTAAATTCCCAACACTACCAAAATCTCTGCTTTAGCAGATGCATTCAACTTGTCTTCTTAGCCTCCATTCCGTGCATGTGCAGCATAGGAATCAATCACTGACACAGGAAAAATTACATTCAAAATTTTAGGCTCGTTTTGCTGAAGTCTTTTTCCCTCTTCAGTGTTATTGGTCCCCTCAGGTCCTTGCTACCTCGAATTTTTATCCCTCAGCTCAGTGATAATGGCTGAAAGCCCTAGCCTACAACTCTGTTTTCAGGATTTATGCTTCATGCCAGAAATCAGCAAATTCTATGCCGGGCGGTGGGGGTGGGGGAGGCAGAAGCACTTCTCAAATTCTATGGGGGGTAGAAAAACAAATTCTCTGCAAGGATTGGGGGGACATAGGACTTACCTCAATACATTTTCTTTCACTCCAAATTTTACCCTTCAATTTCTGACTGTTTTGGGTGCTCTTTGATGATATAATACAACTATTTTTATTCCTCCCACATTTTATAATTATTTTCAGAATGAAGGTTGGTATAATACAATTTACTCTGTCATGCATGGCCCATCTCTAAGGAATTAATTAATCAAACAAACAACAAATAAGTAAAGATTTAGAATTTAAATAGCACACTTTAAACATTTGAACACTTATAAACTTAGAATATTAAAACCAAAACTTACAGAATACATATTCTTTTTAAGCCATCTTGGAAAATTGCAAAAATGTACTGTGTGCTAAGATATAAAATGAATCCAAACAGATTTCAATGAATTACTTTTATGAAGACTACGACCATGGAGTATAACTTTTGGACCCACTTGACCAGGGAGCCCAAACAATGACCCCAGGCAGCCTGGGAGCTCAGTTCATGGAACTCCTGGGCCGTGTAACTTAGTCTACAGCCCTGCTCAGTAACTGGATAGTCACAAGCAAAAGAATGAACCTGGACTTCTATTATTTTACAACACTCACAAAAAATTAACTCAAAATGAATTAAAATCTTAAATGTAAGACCTGTAACCATAAAACTCCTAGAAGAAAACAGGGGAAAATCTCCTTGGCAATGGTCTTGTCAATAATTCTTTTGGATATGATACCAAATGCACAAGCAACAAAAGCAAAATAAAGAAAACATCAAACTAAAATGTTTCTACACGGTAAAGGAAATCATTAACAAAAAGAAAAGGCAACTTTTTCTTCTAATAAAGCATTAATATACATGCTAAAATATCCTCAAACTCAATAATACACAAGTATTATTAAAACCACAAGTAGCATTTCCTACCCTAAAGATTAACCAAACATTAGCAATGATTGTCAAGGAGAAAAGGAACACATACATTGCTTATGGGAGTATAAACTAGGACAACCACTTCAGAAAATAATTTTGCATTATTTATTAAATTTTAACATTCACATAACCAAGCCACTGGTTATACACTTCCAGGTCCAAACTTCGGCAAGTTGCCGTGCATGTGCACCAAGATGTGTAAACAAGTGTTACTCTAGCATTATTCATAGCAGCAAAATAAGTAAATGCACAGATAGATAAGAGAAAAAACTCAAATGTTTAAATTCAAATGGGTAAACAAATTACAGTACTTTCCATGTAATGTAATATATAGCAATGAAAATCAATAAACTAATGCTACATGCATCAGCATAATCTCTAAAGTAACATTTGAGCAATTGCAAAGCAAAACACATATTATTCCATTTATATAAATTTCAGTAACAGATAAAACTAAACAATATTTCATTTATGGATGCATACATGATAAACTTGTAAAGAAAAGCAAAAGAGTAAGTCACAAAATTTAGAGTTATGATTGTTTTCTTTGGGACTTATTTCTGTTCCAATTATGTTCTTTCAGATCAATTTCCAGTTTTGAAAAAATTTTCTGTAAGTTTAACTTAGTATGTAATGGGGTTATGTTATAAACTAAATAAGGTTTACCTGTGACCCCCTCCTTCATGAGAAACAACCTACTAGCATTTTTGATTCTTTCTACTTTACTTTGTTTCCTATTATTTCCTGTTCTAAAGTTCATTTTACTTACTTCCATCTACTTTCATTATTTCTTTCTTTTTTTTTTTTTTTTTTTTTTTTTTTTTGCGGTACGCAGGCCTCTCCCTGCTGTGGCCTCTCCCGTTGTGGAGCACAGGCTCCGGACGCGCAGGCTCAGCAGCCATGGCTCATGGGCCCAGCTGCTCCGTGGCATGTGGGATCCTTCCAGACCAGGGCACGAACCTGTGTCCCCTGCATCAGCAGGTGGACTCTCAACCACTGTGCCACAAGGGAAGCCCTTACTTTCATTAGTTTTGCTATGCTTTTCTACTTCTTTCTTTTTAAGATATCTGCTTAGACCACTGTTTTTTTGTTTTTTGCTTTTCAGAAACTTTTTCATTCTTCCATTCTAATATAAGCATCTTAAGCGGTCAATTATTCTATCAGCACAGACTTGGCTACATTCCACAAATTTTATATGTCATAGTTTTGTAATTATTCATTTAAAAATTCTTTCTAATTTTCACTTGACTCCTTTTTTGACATGTGGGTTATTTAGAAGTGAATTCTTTAACTTCCCAACAACTGGGAATTTCCTAGTTATCATTACTGACTGCTAAATTAATTCCTTATAACTATATGATTTTAATATTTTGAAGTTTTGAGGCTTGATTTATGTCCCAGCATATATTCAATTTTACTAAATGTTCCATGGACACTTAAAAAAAAGATATATATATACGCAGCAGTTTGGAGGCATAGCTCCTATATGTGATGATTAATCCAAGTTTGTTAAATAAGTATTCAGGGCAAATAAGCAAATGAAAAGATGTGGTAAGTCCAAATTAAAACAAGGAAATTTTCTAAATTGCAGTTAAGAAAAGTAGAATCAAAACAGAATGCAGTGATTTTGCTAGTTGGAAGAAAGAGAAACTAGAGTTTGAGATGTCTACGGAGGCTAGAATATGCAGGTCAGGGTGCGCAAGAGGTGAGACTTGTACAAAGAAGGAGCTCAAGAAATCTGTGAAAGAGTTTTCTTGATTTCTAGTCAAATTTGAAGCCTGTCTTATACAAGGAGACACTGTGTAAGACTGATAGAGGAAAGCCACTGGGGAGCTATGGTTTGAACAGTTATTGTGGAGATCACACAGTGCTGGGGTTGCTAGAGTTCTGATCACTTTAAAAAAATCCTAGCAGGACCTGTGAGATACATAGGCAAGACCACAGAAGGGCCACACTTTAGGAATGTGCCTAATCCAGCTCAAAAGGGACACTATTTCTTAGGCCTTAACAAAGTGTTAAACAAGCCTCAACAAAAGAACGTCAATCTGCCAGCAAATTAGCTGCCTGCCAGTAAAATCTCAACACTTTTGAAAAGAAGACAACATAATTCAGAGTTCAAAAATGTAGTATTCACAATGATAAGCAAACACCTAGGCTACAAGTTAATGATAAAAAGGGGGAAAAAAAAGATAAAGCAATACCATTTGTCCATTTACAGTTTTGCTTGATTAGATAGATTTTTGTATGTTGTGTTCTTTTTTTCTATACCTTAGCAAATGATGTGCATAGTCTATTTTGTTCCAAGGGTTATTGTGCACTGTTGTTACTTAATTTCTAAGTAGGTAAGACTATGTTGGTAAGGTTTTCATAATTTATTTCCAATTTCATTTGTTTCATGATAAAAGCATAATGTATCAATATATTTCTTTCTCTTGAATATGTATCATATGTGTGTGTATTCAAGAAAAGATACTTTATGTACAGGAGAACAAAGATAAGATTGACTGTTGTTTTCTTATAAGAAATTAAGTAACCAAAAGTCAATGTAAAAAATAATTACAACCTACAGTTCTCTTTCAAGAGAAAATACTTATCAAAAATAAAGGTTTAGGTCTTCCCTGGTGGCGCAGTGGTTGAGAGTCAGCCTGCCGATGCGGGGGACGCAGGTTCGTTTCCCGGTGCGGGAAGATCCCACATGCCGCGGAGCGGCTGGGCCCGTGAGCCATGGCCGCTGAGCCTGCGCGTCTGGAGCCTGTGCTCCACAACAGGAGAGGCCACAACAGTGAGAGGCCCGCGTACTGCAAAAAAATAAATAAATAAATAAATAAATAAATAAAGGTTTAATAGCCATTTTGACCGGTGACTATTATAACCTTTATTTTTGATAGGTATTTTCTCTTGAAAGAGAACTCTAGGTTGACATTTGTTTTTGCATTGACTTTTGGTTACTTAATTTCTTATAAGAAAACAACAGTCAACCTTATCTTTGTTCTCCTACACACACACACACACACCCACACCCACACACATACACATAGAAAGTTTAATAAAAGACATTTTAAAACAAAAGCTGACAGACATTATTAGCAAATACTTACTACAAGAAATGTAAAAGGAATTCCTTGGATAACTTCTAAATAAAGGAATAAAGAACACCAAAAATGATAAATATGTGAGCAAATATAAAAGTGACAGGAGGAAATAGAAAACAAAATGCAAACCCTAATCATAAGAAAGCTGGAGTGGATATGATACAAAGCATATTTCAAGACAAAGAATATTAGTAGCTATAAAGAGGGACATTTCATAATGATATAAAGGTCAAGTTTTCAAGAAGACGTAACAATCCTAAATATGTGTACACCTAATAATAAAGATTCAAATCATGAAGCAAACAATAACAGACCAAAAGGTAGACAAATATAGTTTAATACTCATCACTCAGTGATTAGAATAAGTAGAAAAAATGTCTGTAAAGGTATAGAAAGTTTGGACAATATTATCAATTAAAATTTTCTTCTCAGAAAAATATATTGTCAATGAAATAAAAGTACAAGCTATACCCCAGGAGAAAATATTTGAAATAAATATAACTGACAAATGACTTATGTATAGAATATATAAAGAACTCCTACATTTCAATAATAAAAAGCAAACAACTCAATAAAAACAAGCAAAAGATGGACAGACATGGTGCCAAGGAATATATGCAAATGGCTAATAATTACATGAAAAAAGTGCTCATCATTATTAGTCATCAGCTAAATACGTAAAATCACAATACATCCATTAGAATGGCTAAAATTTAAAAATAATAATACTAATTATTGCTGAGAATCTGGAGGAATGGATTCTCTCATACATTGCTGATGCACATCTTAGAACATTTTAGTGAAAGTAAGGATTATTATGGGGTTAGATTTTTGCTTTTAACTACTGTGAAAGAGAACCTGGGAGAAGAAAATGATGAGCTCAGGGTTTTGAATTCCTAGCTAAATATTCATATGCAAGATCTAAAAATTATGACTTCCCTGAAAGAGACCTTTACCTCCTATAGTCACAGGACCCAGAATTCTGAAAATCAAACCTAATCTAACACTGCAGCTGCTTGAATTACAATGCAAATTGAACTTTCAACTTTACAAGTCTTTGTTGTTAAAGCTAAGGCATTTATTGGGAAGGAATGGGATTCTGAGAATTGGGATTGGAATATGAGCAGATCCTGATGAAGCCACAGATGCTGAGCATCAAAATTTCCCTGAGCCTTCTTGCTAGTAGAAACAGCTCTTCCACCCCTGCTTGAAGAATTTGGTCTCTCTCACTTAAAGAAACTGTAATTAATTATTACCTTTTAAAAGCCCATTACAAGTGATAAAAAAATATATTTTTAAACTTTCTTTTAGTGGTGACCTAGTGTCAAGACCTAAAAAGCCCAAAAGGAATATTTTTAATTGAAGTAGAGTTGATGTATAATATTATATTACAGGTGTACAATACAGTGATTCACACTTTTTAAAGGGAATACTCTTTTTATAGTTATTATAAAATATTTGCTATATTCCCCATGGTGTACAATATAGCCTTGTAGCTTATTTTATGCCTAATAGCTTGTATCTCTTAATTCTCTAATCCTATATTGCCCCTTCTCCTTCCCCTCTTCCCACTGGTAACAACTAGTTTCTTCTCTATATCTGTGAGTCTGCTTCTTTTTTGTTATATTCACTAGTTGGTTGTATTTTTTAGTGTCCATCAACAGATGAATGGATAAAGAAGACGTGATATATATATATATATATATATATATATATATATATATATATATGAATGCTAACAACGATCTCATGTTTATTTCTTGAGGTTACTATGATAATGGACAGAAAGCTGTCTAGCAAATAATTATTTTATTATTATTAATATTTTTGAAAGGAAGTGCTAAGCAAAAGGAGTTCATCTTACTTTGTAAGGGGTGTGGTCATAATATCTCCATTAATAATTGGCCCTCAAGCTGAGTCTTTTAAAAATGGCTCAGTTGGGTAAAGATGGAGAAAGGTCATGCAGGTAAAGAGAAGACCTACCACTAGGAGTGAAGAGGATGGATGTGGTTGTCTGCAGTGTAGCACCTGTTTGATTACCTCATTCAGGTAGGAGATAAAAGATGCCGACAGTGTGCTGTGAATATTCACCCACTGTGCTCTACCATACAAAGGTAGAGTCTCCTTCCTCTAGGATTCTACATTCATGAGCTATATCATGTCACTTGTCACCTCCTTTGGGCACTCTGTGTATGCATATATCCCCCCAACTAGATCCCAGGCCCTTTGGAGGGCAGGGGCTGGGTTTAATTCACATTTTTTTTTTCTGAGTGTACAACTCAGACCCATTTCCTGAGTTTTGAGTGGGGTCCAGGGAGGGGCTGGCTCTGCAGTGGGCTCAGGCTGCAGTACAAATGGCTCCATCACTTGGGCCTTTTATGATCTAACCATAGAAGCCCTGATAAAGAGTCACAGCACACACACGTAAGCTCTTGGAGGAATTCCATGCTATGTTCTGCAGAGAACTACTTTTCCTTTCAATTTAGCTGCAAGCTTGCTTCTAGGACCTGGTAGAGACCGAATGTTTGGCCATGGGCCTTCAAGTGGCCATGTGATCTGGCAGTTTGTATTCCTAACTAGCATATTACCTGACACATAAAATTCAATAAATAAGTGTATATTAAACAACTGTCGTGAGTGCTGTAATCGAGTTCAGAACAATGTTAATGTGCAGAGAAGCAGGGAGCCACTGACTCTGCTAAGAGTGCTGCCAAAGGCTTCATAAACAGGAATGTCCATAAGCATTTTACCAGGATTTTTGTGTTTTTGCTACTAGATCACCATTTTCAAAGAGAATGTTTCTTAGACAGCATGTTACTTTTTTCAGTGATCCCTCAGGATCTGGAAATTTTAACTATTTGTCCTTCGAAATTTAGGAATGAATGTTTCGACAGCTGCTGATTTATTAACATTACTAAGGTTATACAAACCTGGTCTGTCTGGGCTGAATTGCAGCTTATCTGGACTAAATATATTTTCTAACCCCAAAACCAGAACAATTAGTCTGACAAGTATACTTTTGGGAAAAACAGAATAAGGTATTTGAAATGGCAACTGTCTTGGAAAATCTCTGTAATCTCTGGCTGCTATTAGCATAGCCTGTTACTTCCTCACACATAAAGAATATGTGAACTACTGAGGGACCCATAGGTGATGGTCTGTGGTTGATAAAAAGAACTGGAGGTGAATAGAATTCAGTGGGATTCTACAGAAGTGTGGGGCATCCACAAAAAGTGGACATGGTAGGAAGAAGAAATGGAAGATGCACTCTGCACTTAGAATTAGATGCCTCTGAAGAAGTCAAACAGAGAATCCAGGCTTTCTTCAGGATAAAACAACCTGGTTTGTAGTTAAAAGGAGGGAAAAGAAAACTAAAGAAGAAAGGAAAAGGAAAACACCAAGCTCAATATTGATAGATACCATGTATTCCAACATGTCACCTTTCTAGCTGTGTGGCCACGAGCTCATCACTGACTCCCTTTGAGTGTTAGTTCCTCATAGAATAAAATGGAGTAAAAGTTCTGGTATCATAAAATCATGTGTGTATCCACCAAGAATATAAGAAAATTAAATTTGGAGTAAGAAGGAAGCTGTATTATATTGTATTTAAAAAATATTTTTATTGAAATATAGTTGATTTACAATGTTGTGTTAAGTTTCAGGTGCACAGCAATGTGATTTAGTTATATTCTTTTCCATTACAGGTTATTGCAAAAAAATGAGTAGAGCTCCCTGTGCTATACAATAGGTACTGTTGGTTATCTATTTTATATATAGTAGCATGTATGTGTTAATCCCAACCTCCTAATTTATCCCTCCCCCACCCCTTTCCTCTTTGGTAACCATAAGTTTGTTTTCTATGTCTGTGGATCTATTTCTGTTTTGTAAATAAGTTCATTTGTACTTTTGTTTTTTTTAAGTTCCACAAATAAGCGATATTATATGATATTTCTTCTGGCTGGCTTACTTCACTTAGTATGATAACCTCTAAGTCCATCCTTGTTGCTGCAAAAGACATTACTTCACTTTTTTATGGCTGAGTAATATTCCACAGTGTATATATACATTGTGTATATATCATATATATTGATATATATACCACATCATCTTTATCCATTCATCTGTCAATGGATATTTAGGTTGGAAAGCTGCATTGTAGAAATTAAAAAGAAGTAGTAGAAAGTAGTAGAAAGTATCATCTTTATCAAAGATGATAAAAAAAGAGCAAGTTCAGAAAAAGATAGGAAGAAATTAATCCCAAGAATGGATGATATAATCTTACTCCAAAACAGAATTTTGTAACACCAGAGACACTGAGGGAAGAGAAACTAGAAGTGGGAAGCTAATATAATCTCATATGTAATCTCATATGTAGAAATGATTTGAAAAGTTAAAGAAAACATCCAGAGGTGAGGAGTCACTAAATACTAAAGCAATGTAACCATGAGCCAATATCAGGCTTTCACAAGTGGTCATAAAATTATAACATCAGATATCAGTCCAGAGTTCCAGATTTGGGGAAATGTGACAGATGGCCCAGCTGGCTGATATCTGAAACCAAATACCTTTTTAAACAAAGGAACCAGGCAGAGGCTTTATAAATAAGCCTGACCACAGACTACAGGAAAATATTCATGTGTGCATTCCTGTATCCTTCTCTTTTTCTTACTCACTTAGATAAACTGTGACTTTTTTAGTGTTAACCTCCAAAGAGAAGGATTTAAAAAGAAAAATTATATTTTTTATATGCATATACTTTCATCCATGGATCTTCAATAAAGAACACACAGGGCTTCCCTGGTGGCTCAGTGGTTGAGGGTCGGCCTGCTGATGCAGGGGACACTGGTTCATGCCCCAGTCCAGGAAGATCCCACATGCCGCGGAGCGGCTGGGCCCGTGAGCCATGGCTGCTGAGCCTGCGTGTGTGGAGCCTGTGCTCCGCAACGAGAAAAAGAACACACAGACATTATTCAACATTTTCACTCTATTACCAACCTCGAAAATATGCTTTAATGTAGAGTTTGTTAACAGCACACTGTAGAGTCTGGCATTAAAGAAAATGAGCTCCAAGACTAGAACCAGAAGATCCCCACTCTAGATTCAGCTATGATGATGCTAACTATGTGACCTTGCCAAGTCGTTATGTAATGTGACCATTTTAATTCTACCTACTATAACTACTTCACAGAGTTATGAAGACAGTCAAGTGAAATAAGGTTGAGAAAATCTGTACAAACAGCTGTTATTATTATGTCATTGAGTAGACTACCATACTAAAGAGGCCAAAATATCTCATGTAGCTATCTCATAGACCAATGAACTGTTCATGATTCTGTATCAACTGGTTAATTTATATTCCAGACTCTCGGGACACAGATACTAAGGGAAAATATATGGCTCCAGGGCTTCCCTGGTGGCACAGTGGTTGAGAGTCCGCCTGCCGATGCAGGGGACACGGGTTCGTGCCCCGGTCCGGGAAGATCCCACATGCCGCAGAGCGGCTGGGCCCGTGAGCCATGGCCGCTGAGCCTGCGCGTCCGGAGCCTGTGCTCCGCAACGGGAGAGGCCACAACAGTGAGAGGCCCGCGTACCACAAAAAAAAAAAAAAAAAAAAAGATATGGCTCCAGCCTTTATTCAGCTCACAGTTAGGAACTGGCTGGAAGAAGGGAGAAATGCAATGGAGATTAGCACATATTATTGCTCTTTCTTGCGGTGATACCTAAAGAAGTGCTTACTTTCTCTGCTCACGCCTCTGATGATTGACATTAGCAAGATATAACAGGGAGCAAACTGACCTGAATGAGGCTGGGAGAAAAAAGCCTTATTTTTCAGGTTACAAAATCTCTTCATACATATTATTTTATTTACTCCTCATCACCTCTTTGTGTTACAGAAAATCTAGGTAGCCCCATTTTTTCAGACAGGAGTCTCAGGGAGTTACTTCTGCTGCCCAAGATGGTATAAAGGAAGACCTAGCCTACTACTCAGATTTTGTGATTCTAAACCACGTATATTGGACCAACAGGAGAGAAATGATGGTTGTAACTAGAAAAGCCATTTTTTCATCTCTAAAGCCTAATATTATCTACACATGATTTTCTGGAGTCTGCACTTACAGTTCAAAAAGACATTGATTTAGTTTTTTACCAAAATATGCCACCTGTGTCTTTAAAACCTCTTGCAAATCTGTTGGCTGTCTTGAGGAACTAAGATCTGAGTAAATATTTCATTTGGATTTCAAATGCCTTTATCTTCATGATGCAGACACTCGAGAAGTGGACAATAAATAAAATGGAAGGTCCCTCACACAACCTAAAAATATACACCCTTTTGCTTCTTCTACCTATTCTTATTCATTCTAGAAGGACTCGGCTGGGAAATTTTGTCAAGATAAGAAACATGCAATCCCCAAATACCACTAAACTATTTAGAGGAATAAAGTGTACTTTTAAAGGGGTAAGATTAGCCCCCTATTCCTGTTTACCTCCTAAAGTGAAACAGAAATGCCATTAGAATGAAAAGTCACAATAGCTACCCACTGGAAAAAATCAATCATTATATCTTTTCTCTATTTTTTTAATGGTTAGCAAGTTGTCTGGAATTGTGCAGGGATAAAGAACCTGAGAGATGTCTGACCTACTTATACAGAAAATGAGCAAAACCAAAGAGCCAAGGAAATTCAATGCACAGCTACTTTGAAGGAGGTGAGTAAGTGGTTACCTGCCTGGAGGAGTCTGAGATGACTAAGGTCCCTCAAGCCTCCTGATTGGTGCCAGACTCCCCTCCTCTCAGGAATGGTATTTATCACATTGGACAACAAAAGTGGTGGGTTGTGGGAAGGATATTTTTTCCTGAGGGCATAGTTAAAAGCCACAATAATTTCCTTTCATGGCCTGTCCTAGGGACTTGGGAAGAAAGGGGTATCTGGAATTTTTCATGTCCAGACTTCTTCAGAAGTTAAAATATCAGACCTTTGCTTTTCTAACACTTGTCAAAGAAGTGAATTCCTTAACTGTTCCACATAATTATCCTACCCAATGGGCAGGGACATGTCTTTAGTGAAAACATACCAGAGGAGAGGAATGTCACCCATGTTAGTTAGGTGGAGTCTGATGGGTGTAAAGGAAGTCCCCCAGGGAAGATGATACCTCTGCCCTAATTTTTAAAAAATGTGTAGGTGTTAACTAGGTGATAAAGAGGGAATGTAGTGAAAAGAACTGCCTCATGCAAGGCCTACAGCATGAGGAAGCATGGCACATTGGAGTTCTGCAAGATGTCACCTAAGCCTGGCTGGTTTAGAGAATTTTGCATGTAAGGATTCAGGTTGCTATTCTCTAGCACAGTGGCAAACCGAATTTTAGAGTTAAAACAAAATTTTAAGAGTAAGAGTAATTTTGAGGTCATCCATATGAGAGTAGATGTAATATCACTGCATATTAATATAAAATATTTGAAATGATAAGCTAATAAAAATTTAGGAATGTTTTTAAGTGAATTTGTATTTGCTTTTAAAACTTGAATATTTAAAATAGTACATGGATATGGAGGTGTTATTCAATCAATGGGTAGTGAACAGTGCATATGTGTTTTTAAAACTCTACAAGACTCCCTTTGTACCCTGGGACTGGAACCTATCAAGACCATGGAAACTCATCGAAAGGTTTTAAAGAGAGGAATAGCATGATCAGATAAGTCATGAGAGAAGTAACATGATCAGATAAACACTCTAAGCTGTTGAAGATTTTGTGTTACTCCTCCTAGGTGAATTTACATTTAAGAAAGAACAATGATAGACAATGCTTAACAAAAGTTGAAAGTTGAAAATGGTAGTTTGCAATTGGTAGTTAAGGAATTTTAGCATGAGAAATTTTCAAGTTCTTCAAATCCCAGTAAAGAGTAAAACAATACCTAATAGTTGCTAGAATAATATATAGGATAAAAGACTGCTCTATGTCCATAAATTTTTATTTATTATTCAGTGCTGTCAGAGAATGAGGCCATATATAACATACATGGATGATCAGTTTTCAAAAAATAAGGTTACAATAGACAGACCACTATTTCCCTCAATCAATGCTATCGTCCCCTCAATCAAAACACCCTTTCCCTCTGGCTGTCTTCAAGAAAGTCTTAAGAATTAAGCAATGTGTATCATCCTCCTTGATTTAGTCACATTAAAGTATGAATAGCTAATAATTTTCTAACAGGATATTTTACTTTTAAAGGTGTAGTTTGTTAAACATGAAGGATATCTAATTGGGAAAATTATTAGAGGGATAGTGGACAGGAGTACACTTTTGAGAAGCACAGTTTTTCTTGGCCATCCCTACCCTACCATTTCTCTAGTATCTTACAATTCTTTGATATCAACTTTCAGAACACCTATTATTATAGATATGTGAATAAGGCATAACTCGAATATTGTTCCAAAGAAAAAATACCACAGAATGGGAATCAGATCATTAGTAAGAAGCATGCTGTTATCCAGACATATAACTTTGGACAAATCATGTCAGCTCAATGGGTCCCAATTTCCTTATCTTTAAAAATGAAGACAGGGAAGAATAATTTCTAAGGATGGCAGAGTGGGTTTTTGTGTGTGACTGTGTTGCTGGACTGATCAGGGCAGTTCGGCTGCTCTGACTGACCAGGAAAGTGGGTGCCTCCTTTGCTCCCACGGCCTCAGGTGTTTTCAACCCCCATACCCCCTAGATGCTGGTATCTCAGCTGAAGAGAACCTTTGCAGAGAGAGGAGGACTGGACTTTCATCCTAGGCATATGAGAGAATTTGTGATGTCTATTCCAGCTCTGACATTTTCTGAATCTGGATTTTTCTTATCACCTGGAAACCGTGCCCCATAGACATAACAGAAGCCGGCGGATAACAGGAATTCTTGAGCTCGTCTTGCAGAACAACAGATAGGGGAACAGCTTGTTAACACCCTTCTGCTTGTAAACTACCTTTCCTGATTAAGCTCACTTTAGGTTAATTTTTCCTTCTTTCTCCACCCACACCTTTAATTGTATACCTTCCCAGCTTCCCATAACTTCAGGAACTAGGAGTCAGCTCTTGTCCAGTGTGAGCCAGTTAAGGCTGGTTGGGGCCACCGATCCTAAAACTGGGCCTGCACAGTTTTCTAAGGAGTAGCATTTTGACATCAGCGGTCTAGAAAACTCCAGCCTCAGATCATGCTAAGTGCCTCCATCTTGAACATGCAGACACATGTAAACAAGATGCACCTGTGCAGAACACCGATTACCTCACCTTTTCTCTACATCCAGCCGACTTTCCCCATGTCTAAGACCACCCTGCTTATCCCATAAATATCCCAACCCCCTCACTTTCAGGGAGGTAGATCTGAGACATGTTCTCTCATTTCATCGCTTGACTGCTTTGAGAATAAACTGTTTCTCTGCCACAAACCTTGGTATGTCAGCATTTGGCTTGCTAAGTGCTAGGCGAACAGACCTGATTCTGTAACAACCTCCGTTCTCGTTGTCAGTAGAAATGTTAGTGAAACTCAAGTAGACATATTATGACTTTCACTGATAAATTAAAAAGTAGTCAAAATAAATATTCAGTTAAAAGAAATACAGGAATATCCATCTCCATTCATCCTTATTCATTAATGACCCTGGGCTCCAGGCCCTATTTAAATATCTGTGATGTTCCATAAGGATTCTACTCAGAAGCCAAGAGGCTTTGGGCTTTTACTGGCACGATCTGAGGCAAAGCATCTATTTCTCACAGGTCACAGACAGGTCCTTCTAGCGGCAGACAAGGCACCACTTATTCAAAACATAACTAAGACTTTCAAAGTCACCTGTGGGAGAGCATACCCACCCCTGCCTGTCTGTCACACACTCTGCATCCCCCCAACATGGGAGTACTTTGGAAATGTAACATTAACTAAGAGACCCAGCGGCCTGGCCATGAGGCCTGGCTCCCAAGGATTGAGTGAAGACTGCCTCCTCATAAGCTTGGCTTTCTGGTACAATTTCCATCCACATTTCAAACTGTTTTTAATGAGTTTAAACATTGAGAAGGTAGAAATAGACTAAAAAGTGGAAAAGCATGGAATTTGGACCAGGAATTTGCTAGATGAAACTAATTTAAATGTAGAATGCACTGAGGCACTGGGAAGCCATCTGAAGAGTTAAGGTATTTGGAAAGTGGTTTGTGAACAAAATAATTTTCAAGATACAGCTGATTTAGAAAATGTAAAATTAGCAAAAGACACTTTGTAGATTGGAGAGCTTGGAGAACATGGCTTACATCACTAACAGATGATAGAATGGACTCCCACTAGGGCAGGGGTGGATTTAGCCTGTTTTACTCAAATTAGAACCAGTAATCTTAATGTTTGAGGGATCACGTGTGGTTCCTTTGGTGGAGTGGATCAACAGTAGTCTGAGAGGCAGTCTGACCTGTAAGCTTTATTCTGCCACTGATTCACATAATGACCTTGAGGCATCACTTCTCTGTGGGGGAGACAAAAGTGTTAGTGATCTTTGATCTAATAATGCTTCTTGGAGGAAACTGTCAGAAAATCATCTAAGATAATTCAAATAAAGAGGAGAATAGAATAGATGGTACTGAAATGATCCATGGTGATTGCATCTACATTAAATATACCTAGGCTTCATGGGAACTGTGAATGAGAACTTAGAAACTGTCACAGGCCAAGCCGACATTCTCTAATCTCTCAATTCCTCTCTCCCATTCTCCCTTCACATGGGTTCTCATCATTGTTTCTCTCTGTAAACTGATTCTATTTATGCCTCTTTCTGTATACAAACCTCCCCTTTCATCCAATCCCAACCCCACTAGTTGTATAATCTGAGTCCATTACCTAAACTATCTGAACACCAAATCTAAGGTCACAGAATTGAGTTGCTTGCAGTGGCACATGGATTTCAGATCTTTCACCAGTGCAGGAAGAGAAAGGAATAACTACACTCACTGAATATTGCAGGATCTAAATGATATAATGTGCTCAGTCAATGCTAATAGTGAATACCTTCATCGATAAGTTGTTGCCATCTGAATCCAAGGGAAAGTAGTGAACAGAGTGTATGAATATTGGGCACTTTGTATCTCCCTTTCTGAGTTTAGCTTGTCAGGCTGTATTACAGTTGATGTTTATTAGGAGAGGGATCCTCCCAATTGATCAAGGGCTCACCTGGTATAAGGAGCAAAGTGAACAACAAGCCTACCTTAAGATAGAGTTTCATATCAAGAATGTTCAGGAGTCAAGAAGGACTCATATGAGGTTATTATATAGATATATATTTAATATAATATATGTGATTGTGATTACAGATACATATTTGGTGCTTTATCAAGAAGTATGAGTTACATAGTATACAACGTATTGGTTACAAAATTAGAAGATAAACACATTGTTTCTAAATGAAAAACTTATGGGATAAATGCTGACAAATGGATTTCCAAACCTTTCATTTCTACACTTTTCTCTGGGCTGGTCTCCTGAAGATGAGTTGCGAGTTGCAGCATTCTTAAAAAATTTAGTCCCCCCAAATTCTAATAACATATGACATGAAAAGAACTTTTGACAAAAATTATCCAGATTACTTCTCTCCATTGGAAAATTTTTCAGCATTTCCCATTGTTTTGTCTATGCCTTAGTTTATACATTTTCCTAGATAGTGAATTAAATGCTTTTAATTGTATTCATTATTAGATAACAGTGGTTAGACTCAACTATTTAAAATGTATCCTCACACAGGGGAGAGAAGAAATGGAGATATAGGTGTGAGACAGAAAGGAAAATTGTCTCAGGTGAAAAAACAAGAGGCTTATCAAACTGGATATAAATGTTGGTTTTGTAACTTCTCTACTAGAAATGATTATTATTCAACTGTGAGGTGAGGATAATATTCCAAAGTTCGGGTTGTCTGTCTTTTTCCCTTTACTCTCTGCTATGAGTTTCCATTCAAAGCTACAAATGTCTCTGTGGGAAGTCTTGATCTTTTCAGTTCCAGTATGCTGGGGAGAGCCTTTCTTTGGATATCTATTGCTCTGGTCAGCCATATAACCTATTTGAATGAAAATATGTTTAGCACAATAAGTAGTTGCTAAATTGCTAAAGAGCCTTATCCAAGGCAAGAACTGAACACACTCTTATAGAACAGAGAGCCTGGAAAACCCATACACTGAGATGTATCAAGACATCATGTCCAGAACCTACAGAGTTGCCTGGCCCTTGGGTTTGGACATTTGGATGTTAGAAACTGGGTTCTCCATGCTCTGCTCTCTGGCACATGCAAGCCCACTGGTGAAAGAAAATCCTCCATGTTTCTTCTTTTATCTAATCAAGAATCCCTAGGATATTAAAATAGATTTTCACATCAATCTGCATTGTTAGTCAAGAAAAGCCTTCCTGCAAATCTTGGTGGTGACAGCAGAAACTATTTGATTTTCAATCAAGTGGAGCTGCTCTTAAATGTCTCCTAGTGAATGGACTCACTTTGTAGGTCTGGGCACTTACTTCTTTACCACTTCCCATCTTTCCTTTCTCCCTTTTCTTTTCTCATGACCCTATTTCTCTCAAACTTACTAAATTACCAGGAAACAAGGAAAATGGCCTGCTAGAGGGAATGATTTCAGGGACAAAAATGATTCCTCTGAAATATGATAGCCTTTGAAATGATTCTCAAATTATCAAATTTGTGATGTGATGGATAGCTTGACAAAGCCCTGGCAGGGAATGTTTATTAGTTTACCAATTGATTTACTAATGGTCAAGTTTTTATTGAAACTTCTGGATATCTATTATTCTTTGGGAAATAATAACAAGTCCACCCTCTTGAAAGGGAGTGTATACAGAGAGCACATCAACCAAGCATAATCCATGGCTTTGTAGAGGATAAAAGTAAAAACAATTTCTTTAACAATTTCTTCTCTTTATGCACTAAAACCTGAAATCTGCTTAAAGCATAATTTATACCATAGAGAATTAGAGTACATAGGTGGTATGGGGAGTGGGGCACAAAATGTTTTCATAAATTTGATTCTATTGATTTGAAAGCAAAGTTACTGAAACACCTCAGTTCTGCATTTCAGAAGGTGTCTATCTGAGAGAAAGAAAATGTGTATGTGTGTGCATGTGTGCGTGTGTGTGTGTAAGGAGTTGTTCACATGAACAAGCATTGCTTTAGCAGATGAACATGGAACACAGCCTCCTAATTTACTCTGAGAGTTGATAGTCTGTCTCTTTCTTCTGGTCAAGTTTAGATCCTAATCAGACACCAACCACAAACTATATCAAACCCAGGCAGAAAAACAGGTTATGGTGGTTACCTGACCTACCTACCTAATCTTAGGTTTCTCTCAAAGATGAGAAGCATATACTCCTATTCCCATTGACCACCTCTCTACATCCCAGATTCACTTATGACTGTTACATTTTCACAAGGGAGGAAAATGCCAGCACCACAGGGCTCACTCCTGCATTGAGTTTCATACTTTCCCAGGCAATTTACTCAAGGGAGAGTGGGGAGGAAGTGGAGGAGGCAAAGGCAGTGATAAGCAGATGTTACACATTTTTTTTCCTGGAAAGATCATCCCAGTTTTACTAATTTCCCAAAATTTAAAAGAATGTTTATTTTGTTTGTGTTACTATGGCAACTTCTAGTAGCTCAGTCTTTTTTTCTAAGTTTTAAAACACCGAAGATTTCAAAGAATTTTCTAGGGCAATTTTTATACATTTGCTTTTTCATTTTGGGCTGTGATATTTGTATTCCTTTTAATTTTATTATTTAGAAGTGTGTGTGTGTGTGTGTACTGCTTTAAATTTAAAATCATATTTACATATATATTACATGTCACCGGTTGACTGCAAGGCATTCATGCTTCTTGTAGCCTTTACAGCATTGCCCTCCTGGTGCTTTTCCTCCCCTCTGCCTCCTGGGTTCAGCTTATGAAAAGGTGAAGGTCCTTCTTATCCTCCACTGACAAGTCTACCCACTTACATAGGATGTGCAGTCAATTTGTGAATACAGTCAGTCCGTGTCTTTGTCACATCAACCATCTTGGTGAACTCTGTAATCTCTAGTTAATTCTCTGGGTATTTTCAAGCATTTTGTTGTTTCAAATAATATGAATAAAATATTTGAAATATTAATGACATCAAAATTTTTCTTAAAAATGTTTTGGCATTCAAGAAAAAAAAACTCACCTAGATTCTTCAGTTCTTAAATTTTCTAGCTGCATTAGCAAGTAAAGGATTGGTGATTTTATACTGATTTGGAGCAGCATAGACAGTTGCTGAGGATGGTTGTGCTAGGAATTCTTGTTGTGAGTTGCTTGTCACTCCTACACGAATAGACATGGTGAGAACTTCTTTTTCATGCTCACAATGTTGGTCTGGCCTAGCTGTCGTCTGCTTGATGACGGAGTTTCTTTGAAGTGAGCAATACTGACAAATATGAATGAAATCATACCAGACTAGCAAGAGTTGGCAGTAGACCCAGTCACTCCGACCCATTTTCAGAGTTTGAAATGGCAAGTATTCAGGAAGGACACATTAGCCTTTGAAATACAAAAAAAAAAAAAAAAGGAAAACCCAACAAATACAGTCAGTGTTTACTCAAAGAATACAGTCATATAGTTGCTTCACTTTCAATATTCTTAGGAATTAAGTGAATAAATGGGCTACAAACATGTGAAACTAGGAGTGTGTGAAAGAAAAAAAGAAACAAAGGGAGTAAATACAAGACTAAACAATGTAGTCTTCTACTTAAACATTTCAGATTTTTATTAATCCTTTAAAAATTACTTGTTTAGTTAACCCAGTGTCCTCACCTTGGTTATACTCATACATGGTTTGACTCTCTTTATTACTAGATTATGTAAATCATTGTTTAATCAAATCTACTAAAGATAAGAAAAAAAATTCTAGCAAGACTTATAATAATGAAATACAGAATTAAAAGTTTAAACCTACTAAAAATACCATGGCTTATCAATTGGCTGTGTGTAAGGCATGTTAGGGGTATAAATGTGCATTTTGACTATAAATACAATTCATTAATGCAGGGAGCAAAATAAGGAGGGAAGTGAGGGGTTGTTAAAAGATCAGATTATTTTGCAAAATGCAGGATACTTTAAAATTTTGTCTCACTTAGAACGTCTCTGTACTTAGTCAAATTAAGTTTTCCAAAGATAATTTGGTGTTTTAAAGATAATCATCATTTACTAAACAAACTGATGGCATCATAGGACAACTAACCATTTTAGGCTTGGCAAGATTTTCCCATCTTAGTGTACAGCCCTCGTGATATTGAGGTGGGAGACCACTGCAATGAGTAACACCTGTTTTATATGATTGGAATCAGAAATTTTGGAATTTTATACTCACACGAATTTTAAATAATTTGAAAATTGAAACTTTGTGCCTATATACTAGAGGCATAGATACATGTATAAAGTAGTCCCTTGTCAATCTCAGGTCATTGATTTAATACAGAATTTGGTAACTTTATGCACGGGAAAGTATGAGGGAAATATAGGGAAAGAAGATATATGGATGGTGTTCAGATCGATTTTATATAAACACAGCATATTTATGTATCTATATCTCTTGTTTATAATCTCTAGCTAACACAAAGATGCTCTCAGAAGAAGATCAATATTTTTTAACAATGTATTTGCTTAAAAAATCCAATAGTGGCTCTGCCTCATAAAATTCTTAGCAACTTTTACTAACCAAATTCAGAAATAATGAGAGGGGTGACCCCCTCATGGATCAGAATTTTTTTAAAAATGAGATCAATTAGTCCCAGTTAAAACTGGTCTTTCCACATCCACATTCTTTTTCATACCAATTTAGGTGGAGATCCATTATCTAAACCAAATGGACCTACATTCAATGATATCATAGTCTTATCTTATATTTCCTTTGATATTTTTTCTGTCATTCTGATTGAGTTTCACAACAACATACAAGAGTAGAGCTTAATTAAGAATGGGGGAAGGAAGAGGAAATTGGAAAAGGAAGGCATTTGGGCAATAGATAAACATCCAAAACAATGTGGGCAAAGGAGGAAGCAACACTCCCTGGGGTTTTCCATTTGAGAGTCTCTGAGCAAGCTGCTATAGGAAAATATGTGGGTTGCTGGAAAGTGCAGGGTTATTGTGGAGGAAATAACTGTCGGGATGATTCTCACAGACCAACTACATTCCTACTTGATGAACTCTTGATAAAACCCAGAGCGCACAAAGCGAGGCAGTGAATCCTTTTCCATCAGGGCATGGATTCTTTTCTGGGCCACATCAAAGCTGCTTGGGGAAGGTTCTGCCAGGTTCTTCACTGTGATGTCCTTTGTGAAATGATCAATATTCACCTGTGAGACAGGAAACAGGGTCACTGAGTCAACCAGGTTGTGGGATTTGAGGAGGGGTTGGGAGAGAAGTGGAATTTCTCACCAGTATAACACATGAGGGGAAGAGAGTCATAGAAAGTGAGAAATATCATTTCTATTTTATATGCAGTGGGGTAAGGCAACTTCAACAAATGCTTCAACAAATGCATGACTCAGATTAAGATCAACCAGTGTTAGACACCCACTGTTAGAAATAAGCAGCCAACACATGCAGACCTCACATAATCCTCACAATAACCCTAAAAATGAGTCTTTCCTTTTGTAGGAGAAAGATAGATACATAGATAGATAGATAGATTGACAGATAGAGACTTCTTCAAGATCACAGAACTAATAAATGTATTTGAATGCAGAGACTCTGAATTTGAATCCAAGTATCCTGATGCCTAATCCCACAATCCTCCTACCACAGTGTTTGGTTTCACACCTAGTGGGGAGAATGAAGAGAGAGAAAGAACTTCTGACCAGGGATCCAAGACCTTTTGCATGGTTCTTGAAGAATAAAGAAATTTGGTCTTTTCCTGAAACTAAGTGGGAAACAATGGTTCTAGTACAACAATGATAACAATAGCAGCTAATACTTACTGAGTGCGGAGAACTTAACTTTTACAGGCACTGTGCTATGAACTCATTGAATCTTACAACTCTAGGTGGCAATACTGACACCTACATTTTACACCTGAGGAACAGAAATGTTAAGTGACTTGCCCAAGATCATAAGTGGTAGAGAGAAGACTCAAAAGCCCAGCAATGTTGCTTTTACCCAGTAGACTGCAGTGTTGGAAGGCATTATGGCGTATTTGTCCTGAATGCAGGGCTACTACATCGAGCTACTCCCAGGGATACCATTCATGTTAGGGTCCGTGTAAATGGTCCCCTGGAGTTGTACAGTGTACAGCCTGCCTGGGCTTGTCTGAGTATGATTTGAGAGAAATCACTGTACATCACGTATGTTTAATGACTCTTAAGGTGTCTGCATGTAAAAGAGAAAGAAACAAGTCAACTAATAATTCTGAATTGGAACATGAGAAAATGTTTTAGGTCTCTCCTGGGCTGCTAGAAGTTCTTGTTACTGAGAAAAGCTATTTGGGCTCAGAGAATTATGAAGCAGCTTTAGGTCAGAGTCAGGGACAAAACATGATTGGGGAGTACCAGGCCAGAACACACGGGAGTGACTGTGACTGAAGGTCCAGGATGAAGTGAGTTGAGGCTATGACATGTTTCCCACAGGTGAGAGGGGCCTGTGTGCTTTATGCAGGAATGGCGGAAGACTATACAGGCAGCACTGGAAACAGCCTCAGAGGTGAGGTAGTCTGACTCCTGCCTTCACAGGTGAAGACTCGGAGACCCAGAGAGGTCGTTACAGGCCCACAAACAGCTAGAGAGGGACAGAGGTGAGGTTATCATGTATATTTCTCTATTCTCAGTCTGTTATTCTTCCTGCCACACGAAAGCGATGTTTCTTCCTTCTTTTAAATATATACTGAGCTAGGTGGGCAGTCTTACTCAAATAGTTGCATTTCTAAAAATTATAAAATTATCTCCTAATCCTATTTTTTAAAGAAGTGATGTATTTAAAACTTTCTAACACATTGTATGCACCAGCAAAAACAGCTATTTATCTTATTATTTTTATGTGCATGGGCTCCTCTAATGAATCATTTTGATATATACTCATCTGTTTACTAGAAAGCCAAGAAAATATTTTTCATTAATTTAAAATATGGACAGTTGAAAATTTGCAATATATGAGTTTTCTACTTATTGAACTGCGCAGGGTCACTTCTCTTTTTTTAATCTTAGTTCCAATTTTTTTTACAACTGTATCTCTCCTTCAGTTCCTTATCTTAAAGAACTGAGGTGAGGGCTTCCCTGGTGGCACAGTGATTGAGAGTCCGCCTGCCGATTCAGGGGATGTGGTTTCGTGCCCCGGTCCGGGAGGATCCCACATGCCGCGGAGTGGCTGGGCCTGTGAGTCATGGCCGCTGAGCCTGCGCGTCCAGAGCCTGTGCTCCACAACGGGAGAGGCCACGACAGTGAGAGGCCCGCGTACCGCAAAAAAAAAAAAAAAAAAAAAAAAGAACTGAGGTGAATATTCAGAGAAAGAAAATTTAGATTACTATTTCCCTGGGTAAATTTGTTTTATAGGTCAATCTGCTGGTCATCAAAATGAAATAGTAAATTTGGGGGTCAAAATACAAGAGTTGGAGAATTTTAAAAATAACAGCTACAATTTATTAAACATCCTCTAGGTACACATACATATATGTCAGATGATTACAGTTAAGGGAACTGAGAATTAGAGAGCTTTAGTGAGAAACTTGCCCAAAGTTACACATTGAGAAAGATCTGGGTTGGGACATCTGCACCCATTCATTTCACAAATATTCACTGAATGTTTATTATGTGTCAGGAGTGAGATTCTCATTCTCTCTGATGCCCAGCTCAGAGGCTGGAGGCCAAGGCTATTTTAATTTGAGCTCACTGGTCCTCATAATGAGGGCCACCATTTGTGTGTTCTAGTAACTCAGCCAGGATTTTGTTTATTTTGAAACTTCATTTTTAATGTCTCATATTTTCATGATAACCACCAATGTTCTAGTAAGGAACCTCGAGAACAATGTTTTCCTGGAGCTCACAGCAATAGTCCAGATGGGTCTCCACAATGTGCAGATATTGCAACAAATCCTAGACTTCTGTAAAGAGGAATGATGTTGGTAAGAAGACAGGCTGGAAATGGGAGATCAGTTGAAGTCAGGAAATGGGTGTCAAATTTAATACTAATCTACTTGGTAACATCACAAATAGAGATTCCACGTGGATAGAAGAATAATGTCCCAGCACAAAAGGCATCAGAAGTAGGGGAAGGTAACATATATGTATAGGGTGGGAGCCTGAGGAGTAGAAGAGGAGATCTGGATAAGATTCCACAGCAAGACTAAGCCCAGTTCCATCTTAGGACTCTCACTTTCTCCACCTTGACCCATGGTGCTCTATACTCTCATGCTCCTGACCTCCACCTCCTGTGTCATGGCGGGAGCTCATCTATTGGTATTAGGTATATAATTTGTCCATCCATTCAAACATATTTATCTTTCAGAAAGGATCAGTGATGAATAATGCATTACCAAAGGAATAAATATCAAATGGTGGGACCTCAAGAGTCTAGAGCACCTGTGAGAGAAAAAGGATACTGGGGATTTCCTCTCTCAAATAATCTTAAGTTAATTACTGCCTACCTAGAGGGTTTGCTCAGATCACCCCTGTGATTGGCCCCAAATCTTGATGAAATGTTTGATGTCCAGATTAGTTTATGGGGTACAATGTGAAGTTAGTGACCTGACCAAAACATGATGAACAGGTCTTGCTGAGGCCATCCTGAATTCCACAGAAAGCTTTTTCAATTCAGTTTCATAAACAGCAAAGGGCAGATAAACTAACCCAAATCCTCTTTGAAATCAACACACATCTTGTCTTTAGCAGTCAGTTAATGGTACATTGTCTTCTGACATCTCTAGCACTATTATCTTGTAATCATTTGATTTTTGTAAGTAGAAACCCTATTTCCCCCGACTAGAGTGTAAATGGAAAAGGCCTGGGGGAAACAATGGGATGGGGGAGAATAGAAGGGAAAAGAGAGAGTTTTCATAAAAAAAGAAAGGGAAGGGAGGAGATGGGGAAGAGGAAGAGAGAAGAAATTAAGTGGTAGAAACATTCAGTAAGCATTCATTAGTTCAAATGCTGAGATATATATTTTCACGTCCACTCTTTAATTTCATCCTCACAACAATCCTGCAAAAATAGTCTTCATTACCCTCATTTTCCCAAAGAAAGAAACTAAGTTCAGACAGACTCAATAATTTATCTAAGATCATACAACTAGTATCATTCTGACTTGCGATTACATACTACTGAAAAGAGACCCATGATTGCTTAGAAAGTGGTCTAAACAGAGTTCAAGTTCATACCTGCTCGACTGTATTGCTCTGCCTTTCCACTCAGTAGGCACTTACGAAAGGTGGCCCACTCTCAAATAGGAATAGCCTGTAGCTGCAAAGTGTACTGCAGTTGGAAATCCTTCCTGGGAAGTTGTTGAGCTGACCCCCACTGACCACACTCACCCACCTTCCCATCAGGACCAACCTCTTTAGGAGCCTCCGCTTGGATGAATTCTTCATAAATTTTCTTTGCTTTCTCAGCCATCTTGACAGGGGACTTGATCTTCTTGTAATCCTCACAGGCGATCCAGAACTCGAGGTTTTCCTCACTAAATTCAGACTTCAGGAAACTTTTGAAACTGGCAAGTCCGTCTAGCAAGGAAAATGGTTATTCGAGGAAATGTATTCACCCTATCTATCTATCATCTATCTATCTATCTATCTAACACTATATCCCATGTTGTAGCCTAGGTTTATTTACTATATATTCCTTCATTTATGCCATAACCTTACAAAAGTTAACTCATTTGCTCCTCATTACAAATCTATTTTACAAATGAAGTCAGAGAGATCAAGTAACTTGCCCTTAGTTAACCAGCTGGTAAGTGGCAGAGCTGGGATTCAAATCCAGACAGTCTATATTTAGGTGATAAAGGTTTACCTGTATACAACATCCAGGGACACTGTGAACACTAATGCCATTCTGGATACTTATCAATTACCAAAAATAAAAAAATACATTTAAAACTAGATTTGATAGTATAAGTAACATTAATGTTGATTCTCGTGTATGAACTACTTACAGTCTTTTTTTTTCTACAGATGATTTTTGAGCAAATATCATGTTCTGGGAATTATGGTAAGTAAAATAGACATAGTTTCAGCCCTAATGAAGTTTATAGATCCTGGGGGAGGTAGAAAAGAAAATGAAGAAACACACACAAATAAATGTACACAACAAAAGAAAACCATACGAAAGATAGTAAGAGTAACAAAAGGGGTCCTAACCTCATTTTAGGTTTAGGGAAAGCCTCCATGAGAAAGTGACATTCCATTTGAGACCTGAAGGAGGAGTGGGAAGGGGCCCAATGAAGTCACCACTTACAGAGTAGTTACCATGCCTATCAATTATACATCAGTCTATAAACCTATTAAATTCAGTATAATTATAACTACTGTGATTCTGTTTTCAGTGCACTGTTGCTCATGTAGAATATATTTCAGCTTATAATTTAAATATATATATACATCTATATATGAATATCTATCTATCTATCATCTATCTATCATCTATATATATACATATTAGAGATTCTTGGGCCTAATCCTTTTGTTTTCTTTTTCTTTCCTACCCCTCCAGCTCTAACCTCCAAAGTGGTAGATAAGTAGAAGGCAAGGTCAGGATTTAGGAAGGCACTGGTGAGGAACAAAGGAAAAATCACTCTATATCTTCAATATTTTCTTCCTTTTAAAGTCGTCTCTCTCTCTCTCTCTCTCTCTGTATATATATATATATATATATATATATATATATATGCTTTTTTTTAAACCCAAATTCTAACAAATGCATATGTACTGACAGAGACTCCATGTCCATTTACTATTCAGGGAAAGTAGATTTCTAAAGGAAGGAGAGAAAATTCTAGTTTTCCACAGACTGTTTCACAATTACAGGCATGCCTGGCATGTCATTTGCCTCTCAGGGCAGAAGGTTGGACTGACTATAACCAGTATATCAGGGTCCACCTTTCTAACTTGTTCCGCATCAGGACACACTTCTGCAATTCATTAGTTTTACTTGCAGACATATTCATGTACTGAATTCATTTCCTTTGACCTAATTTCTATCTATTTCCCTTCCCCTTGAGTATTTCTCCCTACTCCTTTTTATGGACTCTAAATTTTCATTCATTAGTCATTGTTTAATACATTGATTTCATACAATATGCACAAAATGCAATGATTAAGCCTGAAATATATGGTTGTCTTTTTTCAATTTTCCTTCTGTGCATTTTTATTGTCTTCATACCCCTCACAGTTCCCTGAAACTGTATTCAGTTCTAAAGAAACAGAATGGCTAAGCTATAATTAATTGGATTAGGGTCACCAGTGATTCTGAATCCAAACAAGACACTTTGCATTTTAATCCCCTCTCCCTGTACTTAACCTAAAAACATTTTTTATTGAACAACACCTAAAAATACATTGGGAAGTGATGGTAGGTATGATAAACAATTTTCTCTAGAAACCCAGCTAGAAGAATTACTTTGAGACCACTTCATAATGTTTACCTGGATAACATCACATGTATTTTTCCTCTCTCTCTGCCCGTATTTCCCACCATATTTCCGGCACTATTTGTTAACATTTAGTGGCGCGGGAGTCAATGGTACATGCTGAAAGAAGAAATACCCCCCAAATTCTCTCTCTGTCATTCTTAAAGTTTTCATTGTTTCTTAAACAAAAGGTGTCAGGTAGTCTTTGTTGAAATGAGAAAATTCCCAGGCACTTTCTAGCTACTGGGAAATGACAATAGGAATGAAGTCTTATGAGCACCCACACAATCAGGTCTAAGATTGTAGACAAAGCAATAACTTCACAGAATAAGTCTGGGCCAATTTATTCTCATTAGCCCCATGTCCCCACAACATGGTGATTCAGGCACTCTGAATCGCCCTCTCCACATCTTTGAAAAAGGTAGAGATAAAATTCTAGTCCTCAGAAACATTGTTATTTATGACCTGAGGATACATTCCAGGATTCCACAGCAACGTTAACATTTACCATACATTTACCAAGTCGTCCTATACAGAAAATGCACTTGGAAAATAACTTTCCAGTGTATTGAGTCCATTTCCTGGGTACTGGTTTCATCATTCTCTTGAATCCCATGATGTTATCTCAAGGCTTTTTGTCAATGTACGCACTCTCAATCAAGACTCATAAAGTGGATTTATTATTTATTTATTGGTCTGGGAGATGTTTAAAGCTATTTTTTCTCTCATCTGGATTTTGAGGATTCTCTAGAGGGTCCCTTCCTAGGACCCTCTAATGCCACTCCCCAGATGATTTCTCCTCCTTAACCTCTGGTTTTCTACTGGTCCATTCCTAAGAGACCCTGAGGAATTCCCATTACCCCTGAGGAAGTCCTCTTGGGTCAGAGTCAAATCTATTCTAGGCCAAAGTCTCTATTCTGTGAGGAACACATATGTCTTCTTTGCCTGACACTATTCCCCTGCCCACTCCACACCCCAGTAGAGATCTCAGTACACAGCCCTAAAAAATCCCTACATTATTCCTTGCTGAGCCTGCACAGAGCCTCAAAATACCATTCCACACACATCTTCGGGCATCCTTTTCCTAAGAAGTAGATGAAACCCACCTGATCTTCTGGTCTGGTGGCAACACTCTGGGTTGTGAGACCCACATTATAATTCCAGAGCTGGCCCTAATGAGTGATGTAACTTTTGACATCCCTGTAAAATAAAATAACAACCCTGCCAAAGAACAAAATGAAACCACCTATAAAACCTTTTTAAAAATAAAAAGAGTATAAGACAAATCCGAGTCCAACTGTCATAAAGGAAAAAAATAGTGAAAAGTAGATTAGCACAAATCTCTTCTCCTAGAGGAAAAATAGTGAAACGTTACAAATAGTTGGTAAATATCATTACATAGTTTATTTTCAAAGCATGGACTCTAGAGTTAAGATTGCCTGGAGGTTGATCCTTACACACCACACTACTACAGTAACTTGGGCAAGTAATCTAACCTCTCCAAGCCTCAGTTGTCACATCTGGTAAGTGGGGTACTAATGCAAACTACCTGACAGGGTTGTTATAAGGGTTAAATAATTCATGGAAAGCTCTTACATGATGTTGAACATAATGATAGCTCAATAAATGCTTACTTTCATCATTATTACTCATGCCCAATTTAAAAGTAATCTTTATCACCATTCAAAACTCAACTCAAATGTTGCCTCATATACAAGGTAGCCTTTACCCAGTACCTCCAACTTGCTGTTGAGGATTTTATCATCATAAGAGGAGAGATCACTTTCTCATTTTTTGTTCGGATTATTTGTTTCTATGGCTATCTTTCCCAGGAGGCTATTGATGATTTGAGTTCAAGGTTTGAATTTCATTTATCTTTGCCCTTTTTTTGAAAGCATCCCACCTCCTAGTCTAAATCTGTGGGTCTAACATTTAATAGAGGTTCAAACTGAATAAAATAAGACCCATTGAGACAAAAGTTTCCTCCCAAGTCTCAAAACTGAAGAATACAAACATTAAGGAAAAATAAAATGACTGATTTTGCTATTGCTGTAGTATTTTATTTCATGGGCAAGTTACCTAAGCTCTCTATGTCTCAGTTCCCTTTTCTGAAAAAATACGGATTGTTTTTGTACGTAAGTCCTAAAATTATTGAAATCGTTAGATAAGCTAATAAATGCAAAACGCATAGGACAGTGCCTGGCACATGGTGAATAATAAATATAAGCTATTGCTTTTATTATTGTAATTGTTGCTTTAAAGGGAATTGTGGCTACCAGTGAGTAAGATGATGATAAATATAAGCCAGAAAAGAGAAGGGATAAAATTGGAAACAAGGAAGAGAAGCAGAAAGAGAATGCAAAGACGAAAATAAAAAGAGGAGCCAGGAGCCAGGTTATTCCATTCCCCATGCAAGAGTCCAAATCTCAAGAGTGTCTCAAGGAAATGTTCTGACATTTTGGAACTCCTGGGGCAAAAAGATTCACATAAAAACGTTGCCACTACTTGGTTGTGTTTCATTCTTCGTCTGCTTCTAAAGACAGTCATGTGGAAGAGTTTAATGTCACTGTCTTATTTAAACTCCCACGTGCAATCTGTTTTTGTGTTTAAAAAGCGATACATCAGTTATGTGCCCCATGGACCTTCAGAAAGAAAACAGATGGTGCCATATATAAAACTGAAGACAAAAACGTAAGAAATTGATGTTCTTTCAGAACAGAGTCAAATACACTGGGCTATTAAAAATTATTTTTAATAGGTTATTAGGTAATGCCTATTAGGTTTTAATAGGTTTAATAGGTTATTATCTTGTAATAACCTATAACAGAATATAATCTGTAAAAAATGAATCATTCTGTACACAGTGCAGTATTGTAAATCAACTATATTTCAATTAAAAAAAGATTTTTAAAAACTGAGGAAAGAAAGAGGAATCTTGTGGAAGAGAAAAGATTGAGTAGCAGCTTAACCATCTTTTTTTAGAGGTTTGGTACCAATTGATTTCATTTCCACTCAAGAAAATTTAAGAAAAATGTGGGTTTAAGAAATGCTTGGGGAACTGAATCAATATTTTACATTAGCACAAGAGAATGCCAAATGTTCCTCATAAATCAGCAAATATGCTATTCTTGAGGTTAAATGATTTAATTTATCAAATCAAACATGCAAGAAGGGATTGTGAAGTTTTAAATACACATTTTTCAAATGTATCTTTCTTCATTACCTATTCTGCATCAATCACAGCTAATGTCAGAACTATCATAGTTCTGGCTATAGACCGTTAGTTTTTGCAGATTCAAATAAGGATATCTCATAAGAACTGAGTTGCCAACGTTGGCTTAAAATTTATTCACAATGCACGAAAGCTGGTGTTTGGGGAAATAGGTCAAAAATTGTTTCTTTAGGTTGATGGTGTTGGGGTAGAATTACTTGGGCATGCCTGTCATTCCACTAGTCCTCTTCTAGAAATAGCTGGACAGAGAGCAGCAGAGACAAAGTGGCAAGAGACAGACACAGCAAGAGGGAGAGTCATAGAAGCAGAGATAGAGGGAAAAATGGAAAGAGCGGAAGAGACAGAGACACAGAACAGAGAAACAGAGGCAGAGGGAGGGAGAAACTGTCTTATTCGCTCATGGCATCACCTCCCATAGAACATGGCACTCTTTTGTTTCTGTGAGATCTCTGTATCCATACCAGAAACCCTTTTTCATTCATGCTAGTTTGAATGGATAGATATCTTCTCAAGGAATGAATTTTGACTAGAACAGTTATCAAATGCTTTTCCATTTATTGCTTGGGGAAATAGCCCAAGTCTTAAAAGTGTTAATTACTTAAGAGGATAATGATGTGGAACTTAAGAACACACATATATACACAGACATATACTATATATATAACATATATAGTATATATAATTTTAAAATATATCTAATTAAATAAAACATTGTGAATTTTATATATATTTACACACACATGCATATACATATTTCCCCTCTAAGAAGCAGAAAATATTATTGTGAGACTCTCAGGCCTCAAGCTCACATCATGAAAATCATCTATTTGCAAGCTGAAAAACTTCAGTCCCTCAACAAATGCTAAGGTGTTAACACTAACTGCATCTGGCTTAACTTATTCCAATAGTTCTCTGTCTCCTGAAAGCCTGAAATATATGAACATGTGGCCCTAAGGATTAGTATGACTGAAAAGGATTTTATATGGCCACATAAATATATATCCTTCTCTTTAATGGTTTTAAAAACATGGAAATGGTTCTGCTAATTCTCAGGTTTGTTGACAGTAGCAATAAATACCTGTACCCAGGGTACGTAGAATTCATAATATATAATATGTCATGTGTCAGGTTGCTACTGGCCCTAAAACCACTGTGTAACACAATAAATAAGTCAATTGATAAACATAAATATTTTTCTCCTAGTTGTCTTCATGGAATTTCTGTGTCCTAGAAGGATAATGAAGTCATTCATTAACCCAGTTATTCAATAAGCATTCGTGGAACACTTTATATGTATCAGGACTGGGTACTCTGTTTAACACAAGAAATAAAAAGAAAATAAAAAGTGGATAATATTGAGAAAGTTCCAAATCAGAGGCTTTGGTGTTCTGCCTCCAAATATAAGATATTGATTCTGTCACAGGTAAGCAGAAGATTACCTCACTAAAAACAAGAAATAAAAAAAGTTTGTATACAATTCAACATATATTCTTTGCTATTTACCCTGTGTCTATTAATCTTGATGGTCCTGTGGGAAATATTTTTTAAATCCTTATTTTTGCAAAGCATTTAACAAAGTTTCATATTCCCTCTTGTGGTGAAAATGGAAAAATATAGGTTAGATATCTTACATTGAATCCTATTTTTAGAGCGAGCGATTCAACAAATATTTGTTTTCCTATTACTGTGCACTTCCTGTTGTGAAATTATCCAGAAGAAAAAGACTAAATCCTGGCTGTCAATGAGTTTATAATCTGTCATAGGAGGGAGACGGCTATGATCAGAGTACAATGTAGCAAGTAACAGTGGCATAAAAATGTGCAGACAAATTGCACTAGAACCTCAGAGGGAGGATAAATCATTCCGGACGGTCAAGGAAGACTAGGCATTTAGTATTTAGATTCACTTTTATAGGAGAGGAGAATTTCAACAGATAGAGATATGAATACAGAGTATTCCAGCCAAAGGGAATACATGTAGAAATCCTATATGGAAGGGAGAACAGTTCAATTTGACTGCAGACCAGCCATATCATCATTATTATGGAGAATCCTAAACATTGGAAATTTGAACTTGATACTTTAGGCTTGGGAATCAGTAAGGATTTTGTATTGGGGAGAGGCAAATGGTGCTCAGGTATATTGGTATTAGCTTGGAGAGGAGTTCTTGCTGGCACTTTTTTCATGTCTTGAATGGAGATATAAAAGGCCTGCTGCCAGAAGAGGAAACTGTGGTTAGGGGAGGTTAACAACCCATGGCAGGTTACAAAAACAATTAATAACAATTTCAACTGGGACATACACCCAATCCATTCCTCATAGTACAGTGATATATACCCTGCTACACCAAATCCACAGCAAGCCATTATGAGGCCAAGCTGGAAGAGGCAGTATCTCTATTTTACTGATGAAAATTTTAAGAACTACACAGATCAAGCCACTAGCTCTGCTCACACAAGTAAGCAGGACAGATGGGAATGCAACCTGCACTCAGGAGTCCTCAGGACAGCTTATTTTCACATTCTTCTGCCATGAGCTAGATAACTACACTCCCCTGGCATTCTTCCAAAATTGAAGAAACGTCAAAATTGGGGAAGAAGGACATGGGCAGCCTAAAGCTTTTTTTTTGCCTCTGTCCTTCCCCTGACCTTTATACAGATACTTCAGACTTACAGTTGCTCTGCAAGAGCTTGTCCAGGGAATCACGCCACTGCAGGGCCTTGTCCAATGAGGGTCTAAATCAAGGATTAAGAAAGAAAAAGGAGATAGTCATAAGAAGGGAGTTAATCACATACACCAACAATGACTTGGATTTGCTTTTCTTTGAAATGTTACAATTGATGACCCATTCTCAGAACAAGGGAGTTAGAGCTGTTTTATTCTGAACAAGTGGGTATGATGAGCTGGGTTTGCTTGCCTACATCTATCTTGCATATTTTCATCTCTTGTTGAACAATTGGGTTAGGCCTCTTCCTTTTCAGAAGCAGAGTCTATTTGTCATGAAGCCACGTCTTGATATTCTTGTGTATCCCACAACAGTGCCTCCAATTGTGGTCTTTTTTTCCAAAAGTAACTGAATAAAATCCAGTTGTCCAATTATAGGGCTTGAACTCATGTTCCCTGCTTCACTAGTGCTGCACTTTAAACACCAACTTAATCCGCAAAGGGCATCAGATTCCACATCCACAGCCCTTCGCCACCTTTTTGGGGTTGATGGAAGATGCAAGGTGTGAAGCTGCCTCGTGTTGGGAATGTGATCACAGGATGTCTACATTTTAAAAACTCTGGGTGCATTTTCCTGCCTAATTAGAACAGGATAATTTTTTTTTTTTGAGATTTATGCTTTCTGAGAAGAGATGTGGTTAGACACCATGAAAAGGAATGTTGTACACAAATGCTCAGGATGCTGAAGGTAATGGTCAACACATAATTCCCCCTTAGGCTGTTTTTATTTTAACGTTTATATATGCAGAAATCCTGCAGCTCTTTCATTTTAACTACCAATTTTTCTTTCACAGCCGAATTGTGTCAAGGTGGGCTGGTATTGTCTGGGAAAAATGGCTGACAGTGCTCTCTGCCCCCTCAGCCCCCGCTCTCACTCTTGTGTTACAATATGAGTTCTTCGTTGTCAAATCAAAGCAGACTAACAAGTCATTTGTTAGAACATTAAGGCCAATGAAGGTGTTTTTTCTAAATTGGAATTTCCTTAGCTCTTAACTTGTTGATCAACTGTTCAGACAACCCAGGAAAATTCCTGCTTCTGGCTTTTAAAAATTAATATCTTAGGGCTTTAATTCTTTAGGTTATCAGTGAGATTGATAAGACAGTTGCTGATTCTCCTTTTCATTTTGCTCTCGAGGCTCAGAGTCAGCCTCACTTTATCTATGTAAGGAGTGCAGGATGGCAGTAGATTTTTTGGCTAAAATGCTGTGACTAATTCCTTCCATTCTCTATTCCTCACTGTGGAGCATGTGCAGATTTTGAGTCTTAATTATACGACTTTCCACAAAGTTTTACGCTTTTACTATTTGAAGGTTAAAACATGCCAGTACTGAGAGTAACAAACCTGGTGGAATAATCTTAAGTGGTTTCATTTTCCATAGAAACATATGTATCATAGATCAAAAACTCAACACTAATTCCCTGGAAATTTATTTTTAATGAGTCAACTACCTTCTCTCCTCCCGTTTTCCTCTGGTTAGTGTAAAGGAACACAGGGAGGAGAAATGACATGAGGAAGGAATGACAAGCATGCCCATATATTTTGCTGCCTCATTTTATTTCTAACAAGAAAAGGAGCTATTTTCTAGAGGTCAATAACTCCTTTTGGCTCTTCTATATTACTTCACGCTGAGAATTTTTCCTATGTATATATTATTTTGTACCAACATTTTTAGCACAGTCTTACAAATCTTAATTTCTTCACTACAGTGTGTTCAATGTTGTACATATGACACCTGCCAAGTCTTTATTGTTGACAGAAACAACAAGACATTACATAATTGAACAAAAGAAACAGAGCAAGGGGAAGGCTGAATCGCCTTCTGATTTTGTAAATACCCCTTGTAAAATGAAATCACCTTTCTGCTCTCCATTTCCTCTGGCTAGTATGGAGGGGCACAGGAAGAAGAAATGGTAAGAGCAGGTGCACCGAACTTAAGCATGTTACCAGATCCAAGCTGTCCCAAATGGTCTTGTTAGAACCAGACTAATAGTCACAACCAGCAGTGCCTCACAGCCAAGATTAAATTCCTGAAAAGGATATGTGCAGAACCCGCTTGGGGGTACTATTAGTCCAAATTGTTTCAAGGACACAATTAAGCAGAACACATCCTCCACACCTCGAAGCCCAGTATTCTGATTCCCAGCCTAGGAAGTACCACAGGTTCATCCTGTCCTGATTCTCAGAATCTGCCATTAAGTCTGAATTATTTGAAATGAGATAGATGCAGATCTAAATGACCAATAAGTGTCCTGGTTTGCAAGGTCGTAGCTGACCACAGGGAGTGGGCATGGGGTTTCTGTGTGTGGGTGTGGAGGGAAAGAGGAACCCAGTTCCAATGAAAGGCAAAATAAACATTTATAGAGATGATTAACTGTTTTATAATGGCCAGTGTAAATGCCACTTAGTCCAGGAAGAGATGATCTCAGCTGGAAGTGTCCTCTCCCTCTTTACTGTACTCTTACCACATTTACATCTTGAATCTCCTACAAGGCAATGATGCACTTACTGCCTGGAGGTATAGCTTGTCAGCCATGGAGAACTTTTCCCATTCTACCCTGTCTGACAGTGTGTTCCCTGCAGCATTAATCTACCCAGCAATATGCATGTCAGATTAATGTGTAAATTAATAATGGTTCAGTTTGCTCAGAGTTAGTCTGGTTGATGAAAGCCACAAATAACCCAACCCTTAGAGTACAGAATTTTTAGCCCCATGAACCATGACTACAGCTATAAGCAATTCTGGCATTTACTAGCTCTAACCTTGGGAGACTATTTTAACCTCTCTAAGCACCGGTGGTTTTCTTTTTTGTTTTCTTCCTTTTTAAAAATATCTACATAGTCCCTGGCACATATTTAAACACTCCTGGTAATGTTTTCATGTGCTCTTGCCCTTGACAAGGAAAGTGAAATCCAAGTTATTTATTGGCACTTAAGTGCCTGTTCAGTTCTCCTTTCCTTCCTGCAATGTGTCTGCTCATGTCCAGTCTCAAGTTCATGGACATTTATTGAGCCCTCCCCACAGGGCCAACAGTGACTTGGGCACCATGGATGGGGATGCAGATAAATACACCTGCCACTTTTTGATGTCTATCCATGGGCCAAACATTGTGCATCCATCTTTAATCCACACAGTAAGGCTCACTCTGCAGTTTACCAGGCCGGAGTGTATGTAGGACAACAGTTTGTAATGGTTCTCCCCCGTGCACAGGGTAGGGACTGTTTATGTGTGGAGGTCATTCTAGAGTTATAAAGTGGCAAAACAACAGCAACAACCAAAGGTAGTTAAAATTAGTGACATCAGCAGAGAGTAAATGAACATCTAGAATATAAAATAAACTATAAAAATATCTACACCAGCTCTTGAGTATTTTGCAATTGATTATATTATGAGCCATGATAATAGTTACTGTAAGCTAAATTTACATTATCTTGTAACATCTTTATTTTTCATTATGAAGACCTATAGCAGAGCCTTAGGGGATGCTCACATATAGAGGGTGGGCAAAATTGGGAGCCCTTAGAGAGAGAGAAGGCAGCGGGATAATTCAAAATTAGAAGTTAAGCTGGAGAGTTTTAAAGTGGCCAACTGGTGAGCAGAGTCAAATTCTGTCCACGAGTCAGGAGTTAGCCCTTGGTGATGATGGTTTCAGTTAGGTAGGAAGGTTTAGACCCGACAAACGGAGTTAAAGAAGAAATTGAAAGCAGTGACTTTCCATTTCTAGAGTTTTCCAATGTAAGCAAGAGGAAGAGATATGAGTAGAAGGGGTGAGGGGCTGGGAGGGTGTTTTTCAGAGTGGAATATGGTACTTGTTTGTTCTAGTGGAAGAGGGTCCAGAGGGAAAAAGAGCAGTTAAGAATACTAAAATGGTAACAGAGGCTGGCCTTGGGTGGTAGGTATATAGGCAACTTTTTTCTATTTTTTAAAATGGTTCCATTTTTTTCCTAATGAGAAGAATAAAAATATATTTGAAAAAGAGAAAGTGATTTTTTAAAAAGGGATTGCTTTTTTTAAAAAGATGAGAGGAGTTAAAAATACCTTCCATCCGGAGAAGGTCTATTTTCTCCTCTGAGATTTATTTTCTTCTCCTTGAGAATAATGTGGGTAAAAAAATACAGAGAAACTTTAAAGTGAGGAGAAGCGAGATCAACTGAGCTCCTGCAGAACACAGTCTTCTCCTGCTTGCTAAAAGGCATGGAAATTTGCCAAATATGAGTGAAATGGGGTTTAGGAGTTTGGAAGAGGATAGGAAAGCTTTGTGATGGTCACTGTTAAAAATGCAGTAGAGATGCACAAATATTCTCTAGGGATAAGAAAGATTTTTCCAAAACAATTCAAACTTCTGGAAGAAAAAGGGGACTGGAAGACAAGAGAAGAAAATAATCCAATAAGTGTCAGCCCCAAGTTATCTTCCAAAACTGCTTCTCTCCAAATCCTTGTTAAGTCAAATAGTTCAAGTGTCTGTGTGGGATATTAAAGCAGAGAATCAAAGCAGGAAATGTAGCACTGTATTTATTTTTTAAAAGTTAATTCCAACAGATCAATAACCACCACAATGCTTATTTCAAAATAGACTTTTTGATCTTTTGCTATTATGAAATATGGTTCTTATCCTCTCTCAGTGCCTGGTGCCTGCCACTCCACATTGAATTAACTTCCCTTTTCTAAATGCAGAAAACTCAATTATGCCTCATTTCCGGTTTGGGATCACTTTGAAGTAATAAAAGGAGAGTGGAAACTTTCACTTAGATTGATGAAAAAATTTAAAAGGAATAACCTGTCGCTCTATCCCCCAACCAATCCAGCTATATTAATTCGAAGGTCATCTGGAGAAAACATTGGCCAATTTATACAAATATTAAATTTTAAAAGAAATGGAGGTTAAAAGGGATTCCTATATTTTTACCACACTTCTGTGATCTCTTCAAAGCTTTTAGGTAGTAGAGTGAAGGGGTTTGAATACATTTGGCTTTTCTTCTTCCCACTTTCCTTTCTTGATTTTAGTGGTGTCTCTGTTTTAAAGGGAAGATGGAGTGTATCTGTCTAGTCAATGTCTGGCTATGTAGCTAGTGGAACAACGGTAAACACTGTGAATGCTGTGAGTAGTGTTATTAAGTTAGAGTAATGCCAATGAAATTGTGGGCTATGTTCACTGTCATAACATCGTGAATATTCAGAATTATAGCTTCCCTCCATGCCTAAATTGATAGAAATATGTTGGTGGGTGGTTAGGGACTGCAGAAGTCCTGTCAGGACTATTAATTTATGGACTGGGGAAAAATTGCTTGATGTACATTAAATAGGAGTATCTGGTCAAGTATTCATTCCTCCACCAGGGAACAGTCCTCTGCTCCTCTTTTAGACCTTGAAGGGACAATATCTTGGAGAAGAAACTTTTAGGCTTAATAGTCTGCCTTGAACTTAGCCTCTTCTTGAGGGAAATGTCACCACTTGTATCTCCCTGCTGAGGAAGTAGCCCTCAGGATATTTCCTGAGCAGGTGAGCATTCAGGGATCATAATTAATTGGATCAGGAATGCTCACCTGACCCAAAGACAGCAAGTGAACAGATATTTTTAACCACACTTCTGTGTGATGAGGTGACTGGTGCCATTTTATAAGATACGGCCTGTTTCTCCAATGACATCCCAAGATGTGGCCTTATCTTCATTTTTTTAAGCATCCTGCCAGTAAGCAATATTATGATCCATACACGAGAGAATGAAAAATAATCCTATTCACAAACCAAGTCTCTGAGTACTCTTATGATCTTCAATGAGTCACTGAAGGGGGGAGTTCTACAGAGGAGGGATGGTGCTATACACTTGAAGAATCATCATCCTCTGGAGGAAAAGAGTGGAATCCATAATCATGACTCACTTCTGGGTCTTGGCTGGTTTTTCTGCCTTCTCAGTGTATGGAATGACAAGGTCAGCTGCAGACTCCGGCTTCTGGAGGAGAATTCCCAACTTGATCTTAATCTCCTTGGCCCTGAAAGAAGAGATGTATGAGGGGAAATGGACAGCATATGAGCATAAAGATCTAAAAAAGGGATTTCATTGTGTCAAAGAAACAAAAATGAGCAAAACCCCATTTCACTGTTGTGGCAGAAAGAATATTAATGTAGAAATTGGGACACGTGAGTTCTAGTAACATTTATCAAACTCTTAACATGTCCCTGGCTAATAGGCATTATCTCATTTTAATCTTAATTATTGTTTTATATGTATTCTTTCATGTTATATATGGCAGATACTATAGTAGTCCTATTTTACAGGTGAAGAAACTAATGACAGAGAATTCAACTAACTTCCTTAAGGTAACCCAGCCAGTATGTGATGGAAATGGACTTGACCCCAAGCTGTCTGACTTTAAGTTCATAGGTGGAACTCACTGTATTGCCTACCAGTCTTCTGAAGGCTCTGGTCCCAGCTCTGCCGTTAATTAGATGTATAACGTTTGAAAAAATAATCATGTTTTATTGCCAGACCTCCGTTCCCTCATCTGTAAGATGACAGAGTTAAGCTAGATGTTTTTTTAGCCATTTGCACCTATAAAATTAAATTATTCTGCTTGATGATTACTTCTCTGTAAACTGTTCTTCTTTTATACGGATTTGATTTTTTTCCAACCCCTTGCCCATTGTTCCACAATGGCTATTGTAGTCTCTTACACGTAGTAAGCCTTCAATAGATGAGTATTAATTACCAACAGACTAACAGAATCATATTACTCCTTTCTATCTTCAACATTTTGGTGAACAGACATGGTCCGAATTCTGGGCACTTCTCCACCCTAGAATGCAACTGTTTTCATGCCCAGTTCAAAACTAATCTCCTAAGTTACCCATCATTTTATCACAAGTCTGAATTCAAAAACACCAAGCAAATCTTAAGCATTAATCCATAAGACAAGCCATTGCATACTGAGAGACCCAAAAAGCTGTTCTTTCACTGTCCCCTTGGCACTTCATACATGCTTTTAAGATAGGGCTTATCATATTGCATTATGGTTACTGATTTATGTGTCTGTTTTCCAAGCTGGATATAAGAACTTTTTGCAGGTGGAAATTGAGTCTTAAATACCTTTTCAACACTGTGCATAGCACAAAGCTTGGCAGCATAGTCAATATTCAAAAATATTTGCCAAAGTGAACTAAAAATATCTTGATTTTTGTTCCTCACAAATCTGCCGACATTTATTTCCCAGTCAATGCTGAACATAACCGAAGCCTCACAGAGCTGTGTTGGGATTAGAATATCATGCTGTTGTCAGATAGAGCTTTGTTACTATAAACACACTTTCCTCATCCATTCACATGGAGACAGTGATGAGACAATTTAAATAAATAAAATGTGTGACATTAGCAGTTATGGATATTAGGGAGAAAAAGTTAAGGACATATACTGTATTACTTAAAAAAACATAAATATTCAATCATATCATAGGTTCCTTTAGTATAGTAAATGTTATTTTGAAACTCTGATTTAGAATTAGTAACCTCCACAATGTCTTTTCCTTTTCATTTCTTCCTGCCTCTGTTCTCTTCCTAGGGCCTGCTCTCCAGCTTAAGATAACTCAGGTACCACATTACAGCAGATCAAGCTCCACTGAATACATTACAGCTGAAACAGAATGTTCTGCTGAGGGAGCTTATATAAAACATGAGAATAAGAATAAGTGTATTTTGATTCCAGGCTCTGCAATTTGCTTAAACTATCTAATGTTAAGTTTTTTCACCTAGAAAGTGGGACTGATAAAATAGTACATACTTATACAATTTTTATGATGATTAAATATGTTAATGCAGGTGAATCACTTAAAGCAGCAGTTGGCATATAATACTGCTTCTTCCAAGTTAGTTCTAACTGCATAATCATTTTTTTCCAGCCAAACTCAAGCCATGTTCCCAAGCTTTGACTACCAAATTAAAACATTCAGAAATTTCCCACATGTTACTAAGAATTAATACACCCACTGCCTCCCATATTCTACCTCTGGAAAGAAGAACTGCCAACTTTATAATCTGAAGGATGAAGAAAACAGTATTTGGGGGGGTGGAAATGCATGAAATACATGTGGCTACCCTCTTCTGGCCAGTGTATAGTACTACAGCCAGAAGCAGCAGGTTCATCTTTTCCATTGAGACACGCTATGCCACCCAGAACTTGAAGAACTCCACCCATAATACCTCTTCTGCTTGCTCCACATGCCCCTCAGTTCCTGCCCATAAGGCGAAGTCGTGAAGCAACTGTTTGAGTTTCACTTGACCCAATAGCTCACTCACCAATATTTAGCTCAAGATTATCTAATGAATGTCTAATGAATGTTTCTCCTGTGCTTGGTATTTTGGTTGGTTCTTTAGATTTTTGTTTTGCATTTTTTTCCCCATCTCAACTTCTGTTTCGTTTTTCTTTTTCTCTTTTGCTCCATTTGAGCCATTTGCTTTTGTAAAAGGCGGAGAGATATTTGTGTTTGATTGCCTAGTGAAAGAGTAAGTTGGACATGAAGAGGTTATTAGAATGAAGGGGTTGAGCATTTTAAAATTTCATTTGTTCATATTACTTTACTCCTTGATCATGTTACTGTGTCATCAGTACACAGTAAACAGACAAACACTCACAGGGTTTTGTCTCTGCCTGCAGGGTACTTATAGCCTATTGAAGTCTCAATAGCAGAGCAATCACAAGCAGGTATTAAAGAAGATGCCCAGAAAGCAGCATCTCTCTGGGCATCCAGTGTCCACAAAGGTGAAGAACAGAGCACTGGGGGAGGACCCCAATGTCCACAAGGGTGAGTCAGTGGGGCTTCTCAGAAGAGGCAGGGGTAGAATAGCAGTTAGCTAGGTAGACAAGAAAAGGCTGGGACTTCCGGGTAGGAAGAGGTTAATGTGCATGTCATTTGAAGGGATGGAAAAGTGGTTCTGCATTGCCTGAGTGTAAACTGTGACTGGAGAGAGCAGAATGCTAGGTTACATGAAACCTGCTCACTCTGCCTCCCCTTCCTGATGGAAGGGTGGATGATGGAGGACCTCTGTATAGTATTCAGCCTTCAGCAAATTTGGTATGAAAACCAAAAAAGGTAAAACTATTGAAAGATGCCTTCAAAGACTGTCTCTCCATGAAGAAGTGGCATCCTGTCTTACAAATCTGTTTCAAATTTCTTTTGCTAATTCTTTCAGGATGCATTTTCCCATGAAAACACTGTCTATAAATGGTGGTTAAATTCTCCAAGACATCCCACAAAAGACTTTTAAAACCAGAATGAACCAGAATCCTCGTATAATTTTATCTGTATCACTATTTAAATTGTCTTTTTGTGGGATAATCTAGAAATCAACTGCCATTTATAACACTGCCCATAGAAAATCAGATTTCACTTCCTCAAAGTAGAGAAACATGCCAGAACATCAGATTACTTTTTTCCTCGTACTTGCCCTGGGGATGTAAGGGAGAAAGGAAATGCAGTGCTTCAGAAAATACTTCTCTCTATGGTTTAGTATAGGTTCAAACATAGGACATTAAAATGTTAACGCACATAAGTCGGGAAGACCATTTGGTTGAATTAGGAGTTTGACAGCATACAGGGAGTGAATAACATTATTGTCTCTCTTATAAAACAGTGAATGTTTAAAAGCTGAAGACTTGACCAGTGCTGAGATTGAAACTACTTGAAACGTTTTACTCTTTCTGTAGGAATAAACTGTGTTACTACGTTTGTTTTTCTCCTTAAGAGTTCCTGGAATAATATTTCATTCCCCCCTCTCCCCTTCCTCCCCACCATAGGGACATATCCAAATATGGGAATGAAAAAAAAAAAAAAAAAACAACAACAACAAATGGAAAATCAAGCAAAACAAAAGCTCAAAGTTTCCAATTTATTTTCTCCTTTAAAAATAAGCTTGAGAGGGCTTCCCTGGTGGCGCAGTGGTTGAGAGTCTGCCTGCCGTTGCAGGGGACACGGGTTCGTGCCCCGGTCCGGGAAGATCCTACATGCCACGGAGAGGCTGGGCCCGTGAGCCACGGCCTCTGAGCCTGCGTGTCCGGAGCTTGTGCTCCGCAAAGGGAGAGGCCACAACAGTGAGAGGCCCGCATATCGCAAAAAAAAAAAAAAAAAAAAAGCTTGAATGTATCTGACATTCATTTAATGTCAAAAACAACCCCATCCAGAGAAGAAAACTTTTTAATGTGTTTATGATTTCAACTCAGTCCTTGGCTCTGTTTGACCGCCCACCAGGCAGTTTTCCTGGCTACATTACAATAATGCTTGTTAACAAGAAACGATTCGTATCTCTTCTCATCTCACCCCCAACCTTGTTATCCTTTGGTTTTACAACGACAAACTTGTTTTGAAATAAAATCATTGGAAATTCCTGGGTGAAATTTTAATTAAGGGTTCGGAGGAAGATAATCCTTTCGCTAGATGGCTCACATTAGTGACTTCAAACTGAAAAGAGTTTGAATAATTGTAGGGTTGTGCAATTTTAAATCTGTGCCCTGTGTGGGTATGCTTTCAAAAGGCCCTGGACCACCTCTGTCCTTCTGACTAATTGGTGGATTGAGTGAAAGTTATTACCTTAGGGTGAATAAGTGTGGAAAACTGTACAAGCAATCACTAAAACAAAAACATAGCAGAATTTTTAAAAATACAATTATATTCAAGTAAAACCTATCAGTAACCAGCTATATATAAAGTCTTGTGCTAGGTATTTCAAGGATTACAAAGATGTTCCTTGCTTCAGAGACACGTGGAACAAGGGAATGTAGGACATATACATGTAAACTATATGCTAGATATTTTCTACTCATTGATAAAAGTGGAGGGGATATATTAATAAAAGAACATAGACCCTAGCCTCAAGGAGCTCAAATGTGATAACATGAAGATAGTGTAATAGGAGACACATGCTTTAACAGCTGCCCCTACTATATTCTCAGAGGCCTCTGTATTTGTCCTTCATGGTCCTTATCAATTTGCATTATGTCTCTGTGTATTTATTTGAGTACTCTCTGTCTCTCCCATTAGAATGTCAGGTCCCCAAGAGCAGGGTCAATATCTGTTTTGTTCACAGCTCCAGTCTCAGCACTTAGCCCAGGGTCTGGCACTTAACAGACATGCAATAAATATTTACTATATAAATTGATGAATCAGCAAACGAATGAATGAATTGAATTGCTATGTTATAGTAAAACTGCATTTTGGGGTGGGTGGGTGAAATATTGGGGTGTAACACAAAATAAGCCATCGAGGACTAAGATGTCTCTGATTTGGTTAACTGCAGAGAGGTAGTGTCATTAAATGACTGCAAGGACTCTAACTGAACTTGATTTCTGTCTGTTAGAGAAGTTGGAAATAGACAAATGGGGGCTGAAACAGAGTATGCTCTTCAGTCCCTCACACCAGATAGGACACACTCTGATGAGAAGAGGCAGGGAGGGTAATTATAATCACTCAGTCTGATCAGAATCCATCATGAGACCAAAATTTATCAGGATTTACTTAAACAAAAGTATTCCTGAGGCACAGACTAGTTCTGAGATTGGACATATGTCGGGAACAGCCAGGAAGGAAGACAGGATGGAGAAAAATTGGGAAGTATAGGACAGGGGATTTAGGACACATTTCTGAAAGAGGTGTTCCAACCTGTCCCCTGTCAAGGACAATCCAATTTAAATCCAATCCAACTTAAATCTGTGTTGCCCCCTGCTGGACATGGGAAATTGTGAGCATCAGTGAAAAAGAGCAGATTTGTTCCAGGCTGCTGCCTTCTGAAGAAATACCACAAACCTTGTTTCTACAGGAGCAAAAAGGACATGCCTTTTCTTGGCTCCAAAAATGTGATAAATACCCATTAAAGATAAATAAAAGTTTCTAAAACACTGTTAGCAACAAGATTCCACAGCTGGAGAGTACTACAGCAGGATCTGAAAAGCAGAGGAGGAAATGAGCTTTCTAAGTTCTTTCAGCAAAGATCTGAGTCACGTAGAGAGAACCCCAGCAGATGCTGGTGGAGAGAAGGGAGCCCAGAGGACTTATGTCCACTGTGCTGGACCCATCTAGAGAGATTCATTTGGTTCAAGAGTGGAAAAGCCTTCTTGTTGACTGCTCATTGAAAACTTGAGATCGATGGAGTTTGTTACTGATAGATGGCTCCTGAGACACAGGGGTGATCTTGAAAACCCTTAGTAGAATATAAGGAAACATCTGTGGAAAATCAGGTCATTTCTAGAACTAAAATTCTCAACTCCCCAGGATCCTCCATACATGGCTCCTTAAAATCAAGATTGACTGGGCTTCCTTGGTGGCCAGTGGTTGAGAGTCCGCCTGCCGATGCAGGGGACATGGGTTTGTGCCCTGGTCCGGGAAGATCCCACATGCCACGGAGCAGCTGGGCCCGTGAGCCATGGCCGCTGAGCCTGCACGTACAGAGCCTGTGCTCCACAACGGGAGAGGCCACAACAGTGAGAGGCCCACATACCACAAAAAAAAAAAAAAAAAAAAAAAAAATCAAGATTGACTCTCAAGTGCAGGGGGAAGCCCCTCCAGGGTCATTTTTGGTGGAGAGAGAATGTATGAGTTTGGCATCTACCATTTTCCTGAATTAACCTACTTCTATTTGAACTAAAGAAAGTCCACCCATTGCTTATGTTTTAGCAGAGAATGAAAAAGTAGTTTACTAATGCAATGTGATACCATGTTAAAGTCTGTATTTTTTTTTAAGTCTGTATTTTTTTATCTGACACATATTAATATATGATACATTATGGAAAATGACTCTAGGTTAGTTAATATGAAATACTCCTCAGTGGTCCAAATGATAGAAAGATGAAGAAAATGCTAAAGAATATACAGTATTATTATTATTCATGCATTAGGATATAACTCCAGAAATAACAGCTCTGATTCCAAACACAATTGAATCATTCCCTGGTAGAGCTTTAGGTTTTCACTTATATTAATCATGAATTAAATAACAAGCCATGTCAAACTGTAAGATGGCTGAAAAAAATGGAATTGATGGGGACTTCCCTGGTGGTGCAGTGGTTAAGAATCCACTTGCCAATGCAGGGGACACAGGTTCGATCCCTGGGCCAGGAAGATCACACATGTCAGGGAGTGACTAAGCCCGTGTGCCACAACTACTGAGCCTGCGCTCTAGAGCCCATGAGCCACAACTACTGAGCCCACGTGCCACAACTACTGAAGAGCGCGTGCCTAGAGACCATGCTCCACAACAAGAGAAGCCACCGCAATGAGAAGCCCGCACACCACAATGAAGAATAGCCCCCGCTCGCTGCAGCTAGAGAAAGCCACATGCAGCAATGAAGATCCAACACAGCCAAAAATAAAAATTAATTAATTAAAAAAAAATGGAATTGACAATGTCAGTTGTGTCAAATGTGTGCATAGAAGTCACTTTTGTCTATTATAACCTTCCAACACAGTATTTTCTAACCTCTTCTTTCAGTAAGTTCTCTTAATGATAACTATTTTCGTTATGTTCAAGATTTTACCTCAACTACCCCAGGTTAATTCGTCACCAGGGACCCTCACAGGCAACCTGCTGTAAAAGACTAGGGATTCCGTCTACAAGCTTACTGACTTGGTTTCATAGGATCACAGTTGAGATTGAAAAGACTGGCCTCAATAGCTTCTCCTTTTGCTCACTTATTTTTTCAACAAATTAAAAGTATCCTTATTAAATGCTTGCCATGTGCCGTAGACTTACAGGTTTTTAAATCCCCAGTGAAACAAAAAGACAAGATCCTTTCATGGAGTTTATATTTCAGTTGGGCAAGACAAACACAAAATGAGGAATCCAAACAATGAAATGAAAAATTTCAGCTGCTTGTAATTGCTACAGTGTGACACTGGGTAAGCGTTAGCTTCAGCTACTTGCTCTAATCACAGTGGCAGTCAGCAGGCTTGTGAAAAAGGTCCCACTCCAGAGGTGGCTGCTGTTAAGTGCCTCAGCTGTCTTTATAGAGAACAATACCTGTTGCTTTGTCAATTAGCAGAGCATGTTAGAAGTGAGTTTTTACATGTAGGTTTGTTCAATAAGGAATGATCTCTCTCCAGTCATAATAATGATATTCAAGTCATTTGTGCTAGAGACACTATTGTGCAAACTCACACCCACTCCATAGAATGGTTGTAAGAATATAAATAGTTCTTCACTCTTAGAGATGGCACCTGTGGCTTGATCCCTAAGTAGTAGTATATCTAGGCCTTGATACAGAGATTTCTTGTTGCCTGATACCAACTACAAAGGTATTAGAATCCAATCTCAGAACATTATTGTCAGAGTGACATTTTCCTACACGTTATAGTTGGAGCACAAGAATTATGCCTTTATTGAGATTACAGAACCAGTTGTATAAATATTTTGCACCAACTTGTTAGTAACTATATGCCTAAGTAAGTACGGCACAATTGGGTTTCATTATGGATATGGTGGTCTTGCTTTCATTAGCTGGTAGTGAAGTTGTGGAGAAATAAGTAACCATCACCCACCACTAACCATTAATAGCTACAGTTATCTACCAAAAAGAACCTAAGAGTTGGATATGAATAAATTGATTTAGGCTAGTTTTCAATAGCCATTTACAATCTATGGGACCTTATGCAAGCTATATAATGTCTCTTGGCCTCAGTTCCGTCATTTGTAAAATGAAGATAACTTTAGTACCTGCTGTAAAAAGTTTCCGGGTGGAGTGCATGAGATGATGCATGTAAAAGTTAGCCCAGTGCCTGGCACATAAATAGCATGTCATACATGGTCACCATCATCATCATTTCTACTTATTTAATACCTATCTTATACCACTTAGTGTTACAGTTTGTAACAGTTTCCCTTAACTTCTGGTGTATTAATATTTGATTGCATTAAGCTCATTTTCTCTCCATTGGATGAGTGAATTATATGCCTTAAACAGTACTTTCCTGGCGAAAAGGCAGAAGCAATTTCTGGTGACTCTGTAAGGGGGAGGATAGGAGGAAATCTACATGTTAAAAGCCAGGAAGGTACTGGGCTGCAAAGCAATGACAAAGAAAGCAAGGGCCGGACTCACTTAGAAGCAGTGGGGAAAAGTCTGTCTTTGCGGCATCTTTGTTTGCTCCCTGTCAGTCAAATGCAGGCTGGTTGTAGGCAGGTTAATAGAGCCTGGCCCTATCTGATGATGTATCCTCTTCCTCCATCGAAACACACTCTGTCTCCTCACATCCCTGATATTTCCAAGTGTTGAAGACCATGTGAGGTCACTGGACCTTCATTTTAATCACAGGATCCCTGAGTCTAGGTGCAAGCACACCAGCTGTGGGTAAGAGTTCACTCCTCATGGCACACAGGCAGAAAACAGGTGGCCTGTAGCAACTCTTAAAAGTAATAATAATAACATATAAAATATTAAGGTATTGAGGTGTTAATTCATGTTTTCCTGTACTTATAGTTTTTCTTCTGACTTTCAAGAAGGTAGCTAGGCATTTGTGCTTTCTTACCTCTGAGGGAGTTGTGTTGTGAGGCCGAAAGCAGATATTGACTGAAGATGGTATCCCTTTTCTGGCCTTTGTTTTCCAAGACCCTAAACTCACTGCGGAGATATGCTGGCTTCGTCCGAAAGAGAAGGATTGCTTTTGATGAATGGCAAAGGAAGAGGCAGAAAAAACAGAGAGGGAAAATAGGGAATCCCTGCAACAAGGTCAGAAGACTGTGGTTTAGGGTTCTCTAACTAATCGACATCCCACTCTCCCCTGTCACAAACACCTTTGTGGGACTCCAGGGAGGTGGGAGGATCACAGAGGGGGATAGTTATATGCTGCCCATAATGAGACTTTGCCCTTAGCCCCAGAGCTCCCAGCTTCACCCAAGCTGATACCCAGACCCAAGCAAGAGTTCCTGGAATGACTTTAAGGCACTGTGATGCTTCAAACAAGAAAGATATAAATAATGATATATCCATTTAAAAACTGTTCAAAAGCCAGCCACGTCTAAGGGTGAAAAAGCCCCACAAAAAAAACCCAGGAGGGTTCAGGAGAACTTACTAACTGTATGGTGATAAAACCATGGAAATAGTGAACTAAATGTGGCCAACTTTCCATTGTTGAAGAAAATTCGTCAAGAAAAGACAAAACCAGCTGTTTTGAATAACAGCTAAGTCATATGACCTCTGGATATGCCCAGATGATTTCATAAGATACTTTCCAGATCTTGAGTCCATTATTATAGTCACAAGCAGCATGTTGGATTGTGTTCAATCTCTCCCCGACCTTGGCAGAGAAAATCTCCACTCCTAATTGTGGCAAAACTCCTGCCTCAGGTTATATAACTGGAAGAGTTTGCAAAGCAAGTAGGATATGGGTCAAAGAGGCTGTTCCCAGAGAGAAAGTGAAGTGAAACATTGAGGTATTCCCCAGAGAATGTAGCTAATGCCAAAACTAAGCAATTTTTCCTAAAAGGCAATAGACAGTATAGCACAGTGGTTAAGGGCATGAATGTTGAAGCCAAACTAACCAGATTTATCTTACTACATGTGTGACTTTTGGCAAATTTCTAAGCCTCAGTTTTCTCATCTGTAAATTGGAGATGATAATGGTATCTACCTCAAAAGCTTCTTATGATGATGAAATTAGTTATTAGATGTGAAGCACTTACAATAATGCCTAGCACATTGACAATGCACTCCATAAATGACAGGGTGTATTATTTACTATTATTATTATTATTATTATCTTACAGAAAATCCTGTGCCAATGAAGGAACATTTACACACAAAAAATACACATAAGATATTATGTAACAGTAGGAAGGAAATTTAGGAAAGAAACAGTAAACATGGTAACATTTGCCCTTAACTAAACCCTATTTTCAGCTCAGTCACTAATTTGCTCGGTGATCTTAAGAAAGTTATTTGAGTTCTCTTGTCTTCAGTGAAAAATAAGAAAAGAGAGAGAGGAAGGAAAGATGGAAGGAAGGCGGGAAGGAGGGAGAAAGGAAGGAAAGAAAGGAGGAAGGAAACAACTTTAGTGAGAAAAGCTCTATCTTCTCTAGCTATTATAAACTAAGACTTCAAGATCATCACACTCAACATCTTGAGAATATAAATGAGAAAGCGAGGACCTGAGCTGTGAAATGACTTGTGAATGGTACCATAGATTCCTTTTCTACTCTGTCCCCCTTCCCAACATCCCATGTTTATCTGTAATTACAATATTCTCCTTCCCATAATTTATAAACTCTCTGATTCACATTAAACTGTTTGTCTTCTTCATTCCCAGTAGCTAATCTATCACAAATGTTGTTCTTTCTTCCTAGAAAATTCTTTTAAATGTGCCTTTTCCTCTCCATATCTAAATTTAGCACCTTTCTCCAGGCCTGAGTTACTGGGACATCCCACCTTACCATTTCCTTCTTCCTACTTGAATACATCCTGCACTCATTACCAGAGTACAAACACTTTCTTTCCTACTTGCTTGTAATGGCTTTCTATTATTTACCATGAAGTTTCTCAAACTTGAATATATACCCCAATCACCAGGAGGTCTGGTTAAAACACAGATTTCTCAGCCCCATCCCAGAGTTTCTCATTCAAGAGGTCGGAAGCGGGACCAGAGAATGTATATCTCTGGTCCCAGGACCACACGTCTGAGAAATGCTGATCAACTGATTCAGTTTCAAACATCACTTTCTTGCTTCCAAAGTCCTCCACTTCTAAGCTTATTTCCCTTGGCTCCCCATAACTACTTGTATACCTAGTCCCATTGGCTTCCCCCTTAACCTGCCTCCTGACTGCCACCCATATGACAGTTAAAACTCTTCTAATGCTCTAGAACCAGAACAATCTCACTTTTTTTCCTGAAATCTCTGTAACTGCAAAAGCCTAGAGTGCTTTCTCTCTCCTGTAACATAAGATCACAAAACAGAGGCATATTTAATGGACCTTACAGAGCTTTTAATTTGCCCTACCCTTATTTTAAAAGTAGAAAAATTGAGGTTTGTGTAAATTAAAATATTTTTCAAAGATCTCATACGATGTTATTCTTAGATTTCTAGTAAGTTGCAGAGCAAGGGATAGAATGCTTCCCTTCTGCTAAAGTTATGGACAGCACATTTTCACCCAATTACTCTACTTTCTCGTGAATGCATGTCTAAGAGTTCCATGTGTATGTACTCTCAGTGAGATAACAAGCCCATTGAGGGTGGGTACCATATTTTACTTCTTTGATCTCCCAGAGAATCTAGAAAATAACTTTAAAGTTGCTTTAACTCCTAGGATGGTATAGAGGATAAAAGTACAGTTCTATACGGCTTTCATTTATATTCCAACTCTTACTTACTAGTGGAGTGACTTTGGGCAAGTTACTTAAATTCTAAGCTTTCAATTGCCTATGTAAAATAGTGACAATATAGTTCCTACCTCACATATATATTATGGAGCTAAATACGTTAAGGCATTAAGGTGTTTAGAAGAGCAATTAGCACGTAGTAAATATTCCTTAAAAGTTACCTATTATTATTACTGTTCTACTGTATTTGTCCTACTATCCTATCACAGCATCTTGCACAAGGGCATTGGGTAATGTTTATTGAATAAATAGAATAGAATAGAACTAAACAAAGATCTTTTTGACTGACATGCGAGATAAGCTCCTTTCAGAAAGTCTCCACCTTGAAATAATGCAACTAATTCTGAAAGCATAGAGGATATACATTTCTGGACAGCACTCCTACAGAGAGACAAAGAAAGCAAATTTGGAGACCTCTGCTGCTGCCTAGCACAGCTCAGAGTTTCATTATAATATCACCAGCCTTGTGCTGCTATTTTAAAATGAAAAAAAAAAAAAAAGTATTGTTTTTCCCAAGCACTGGCTACTCCCTACTCAAGGATTCCCCGTGGAAATTGAGATAATTCCCATGCTTTTATGGCCTGTCTCTGACATAGTCACCACTCGGAGTAGGTTATTAGGGGGAAGGAAAGAGACAGTGGAGGAACAAGGCAGACAGGGTAGAAGTCGTTTTTTCCCTTTGACCTTAAATTCTCTGTCTTATTCAAAATATTGTTGGCAGGATTTCTGGACTTTCTGTAATTCGGTTTGGAAGACAGATAATGAACAGTGGGAAACTGGTCTTCAAGTTGAGGAAGACAGAAATTTGTGGTTTATTTTGAGCTCCAAAGGTGGAGGGGTCAGAAGGCATTCCCATGAGAGCCTCTCTGAACACTGGTGTGACCCATAGCCTTTGAACATCTCCATCTCATTCTGTTTTTCTTTTATTTATTTATTTATTTATTTATTTTGCAGTACGTGGGCCTCTCACCGCTGTGGCCTCTCCCGTTGCAGAGCACAGGCTCCGGACACGCAGGCTCAGCGGCCATTGCTCACGGGCCCAGCCGCTCCATGGCATGTGGGATCTTCCTGGACCGGGGCACGACCCCGCGTCCCCTGCATCGGCAGGCGGACTCTCAACCACTGCGCCACCAAGGAAGCCCCTCATTCTGTTTTAAATTATAAAGAAGGACTTTCTAGAATGAAGTTTCTAGTTGTACATGGACTCTAGTTGTTTTATATCTTATAAAAGCAGGAAATAAAAGTGGTAATAAAGGGTATCGGAAAAGAGGGAAAGAAAGAGGAGTAAAGTAAAATTTACCTAAACCTTAATCAACGTGAACATATATTACATCATTTAATAAAACTACAGTTCCCAAAACTTAATGTGTCCTCTGGCAATGAATTTATATAATAGATACAAGTTTATTGTCTTGAATAATCAGAACACTTGGTCAACATTTATCTTTGCCAAATTATTATGTGTTGAGCAAAATAATGACATCATGATGAGGAATAAGAGGACTGTTACTTGTCTGAAGTACAGAATTATATTTCAAACCATTTCTTCTCTCCCTCCCCTAACATAATGTAACAATACCTTATTATTCTCAAGATTTCTATTTTCAAGAATTATCTATTTATTGCTTCATAAATTCACTTATCAGACTCTAATAGAGCAACCACTGTTTGTCAGACACTGTACCAGATAGTATGGGGAGTGCTTTACAAAATTAATAAGAGATTGTTCCAGACCTCAAGTAGTTCCCATTTTATAAAGAAGATATATGTACAGTTGTCACTCAGTATACTTAGAAAATTGGTTCTAAGACCCCTACTCCCCACGGATATAAAAATCTGCAAATGCTCAAACATTTTATTTTCATATAAAATGGTGTAGTACCTGCATATAACCTACACACATCCTCCTATGTACTTTAAATCATCTCTAGATTACATATACTACCTAATACAATGTGCATGCCATGTAAATAGTTGTAAATACAATGTAAATGCTATCAAAATAGTTGCCAGCACTTAACAGATCCAAGTTTTGCTTTTTGGAGCTTTATTGATTTTTTTCGCATGCCTTTGATCCCTGGTTGGTTGAATCTGCAGAACCCCCAGGGACTATGGGCCAACTACATACATAGTTTTATTTGGATGCAGTTATGACAGATAGAATGAGTCCCAGGTTTGAAATTGGCACCCTAGAACTCAGGCATGTGGAGTGTATTGTCTGACCTTGGGCCAGATGTTTAACTTATCTGTGCTTATTTATTGGTAAAATAGTACTGTTGAAAACATCTACCTTTCAGGGTTAGACTAAGAATTAAATTAGATAATGTCAAATACCTAACCGAAGTTGAATCTGAGGGAAGTTGGTTAAGAAGTGATAAGAAATACAGGGACGATGAAAAAGTTCTGTGAGAGTTCAAGGGATGGATTGTTAGTTTCTCCATGAAGGAGAAAAGAGAAATCTTCTCAGAAGGGTTGAGATTTGGGGATGTATGATTTGGTTGGAATCCTGTGTGAGCAGGGAGGAGAAGGTATTGGTTGGATCCCAAAGCAGCTGCTCTCTTCCTGTCTTTCTCCCAGCTCCCCAGGGATCCTTCCAAAAGTTTAATATGGAAGTCCCCATCTTCCTAATATGTTTTCTAAAAATTCCAAAGACGCTTTCAAGGTCCATGCATATGTCACAGGTCAATGCATATGTCATTGCATTCCATGCAATGCTGGAAACTTCTCTCCAGCATTCTTATAGCATCCCCTCATTTTTCTCCCAATGGGCAATGAATTCTGACCTGTGACACTCACACATCAAGGCTTGGTGAACAAGGATTCTTCCAATTGTGTGGTTATTGGGATAGGAGTTACTAAGTTAGAAGTCTGGGTTCTGGCTGGGGACAGGGTCCAAGAACGAAGCAGATGGTCACCTAGCTGCTGTGCTGCAAGAAAGATGCAAAGCAGCTGTCTTTGAACTGAGCTCTCTCCTCTAGATTGAACACATAGCAATCTTAGACAAATGCAAATGTAATTTTATGTATTACAGATGCAAATCACAGCTGATAGGAGACCATTAGCTATAAAATGCAACAAGAGAAAATAGACCTGAGAATTTGGGGAAGCAGGCCCAGAGAGCGTGCTAGGGACTCCCCAAAGAAAAAAGAAGGAAAGAACAATGCCTTGTATAGGGAAAGTATCTAGTTAACCCTTTGAGATGTAGCCTGCACCTGAGAAATTTTCAATTAAGATGACAGAAGAATGGTCTGCAGAGCATAGAAACAGGCATAGAAGGAGAGGGGGAGTGAGTCACATGACAGAAGTTACATTCTCATGTCTCCCTTGGTGGTAGGCTAAATAATAGCTCCCCAAGATGTCCACATCCTAATCCCTGGGACATGTGGATATGTTGCCTTATGTGGCAAAAGGAATTTTGTAGATGAGATAAAGTTAAGGATCTTTAGGTAGAGAGATTATTCTGGATTATCTGGATGGGCCCAATGTAATCATAAGGGTCCTTGTAAGGGGAAGGCAAAAGGGTCAGAGTCTGAAAACAATGTGTCAATGGAGGCAGAGTGAGAGATACTGGAAGATGCTACACTGCCGGCTTTGAAGATCAAGGATGGAGCCATGAGCCAAGGAGTGTAGCTGTCTTCCAGATGTTAGACAAAGCAAGAAAATGACTTCTTCCCTAGACCTTCCAAAAAGAATGTAGCCCTAGGACCCGTTTTTGACTTCTACTTTCCAGAACTATATGAGAATAAATTTGCATTGTTTTAAGCTACTAAGCTTCTGGCAGTTGTTACAGCAGCAGTAGGAACCAAATATATTCTCTCTTAGCTTCTGTTTTTCAGACTTGATTCACTACAGAAAATAGACTTAAGGCAGTCAGACTGCTTTCTCATCCCCATTCTACTTTTCTATTTTCAGTTAACAGCTAATCTTTTCACCTTTACTGAATGGTCTATATGTCAACATTTAGCCCTCTGAATTTCCTCCCTAGACCAGCTATTCTTTTCTAACCTTTCTCTTTCTCTCCTAGCCCCAGGAGCTCAAACCAGACACAGCATTCTATAGGCTTCAGTTTCATGGCATAGTTAGATAGGAGTTATTCCCTAGAGTCTTGCATTTGGCAGTTACAGTTGGGTTTTTTTTTTTGATATCAAATTAATTTAGTAACTATAAAACTATCAGGAAAGTCAGGGTAATGTGTTCTGACTTGACATTACCTAAGAATTCCTAAAGGAGAAGACCTGAGTTCAGAGGAAAAAACTCATTACCTACTCCTAAAAAGAATATCCCCTCTAGGCTACCAAATTCTGTCAATAGTCCATTTATTCTATCAACACCCAGGCTCAGAGGGGTTATCTGTGATCCCCCTTCTGTCTTGCTTCCTGTCATCATTTGTCTCATTTGCTTTCTAATGTTCCATGCAATGGGCCCTTCCATTTGAGTCCCACTTCCATATGTCCTGTTTAGCTCTGTAGGGAGATGAAGGTAGTTTGGGATGTTCTCCAGTTCCCTGCTCTGGCCCCATTCTGAGACATGGCTGCAAGGGTATCCCAACATGAAAATAACTAAGAAACATCACACACTTAGAAAAAGTACATGTTCCCCAGCTAACTAAATGGTTTACTCAACCCATATAATGCATAACCCTATTTAGTGTTTATAACAACCCTGAGGGAGGTACAAATGTTTTTCCCATCTTGTAGATGGGAAAACTGAGTCACAGAGAAATTAGGTGATTTGCCCAAAAATCATCCAGTAACTGACAGTGGTAGGAGTCACACCCAATCTCACTTCAGCTCCTGAGCTCTTAATTACTATGCAACACATCTTTCATGTGTTCAGATGTTGTAATTGGCAGTTATAAGCATCTGGTAAGTAGAAATTTTGTTCAAAATCATTTTTTTTTTCTTAAAGACTACTGTTTGTTTCCTAATCAAAACCTTTTGAAAGATGGTGTCTATGGAAGAATAAATATCTTAAAAGTGAAGACAGACAAAATTCATAAATTAAGGTTCATCAGATAAAATAAAATGAAGGTGATATGGAAATCCAGAGACCTTGAATTATCTCCAGCTCTAAACAGCTATGTGGTCTTGGACAAGTCACCAAACAGTTTGGACATGTTTTCTCATCTATAAGAGAAGGAATTTGTCTGTGACACTGATCCTGTTCTCATTCTGTGATTCTAAGCTGGTCACCTTAGAGAAGGGGAAAAAAAATCATATCCCATCTCAAAGGGCAGAATCTATGATTTTGAGTCACCAGGCCTTTATTGTGTGTATGCGTGTGATCAGAATTGTGCTAGGTACTCAATTCTACACTGTCACAATTGTCAGTTGGCTTTGCTAATCTTGTCTTTTTCATGCTCTTAAACTGGTATTCATTTTAATAAAATATTAAAATAAGTAGCTAATGAGAGTTACATATTCCTTTCCCTCAGCTGCAGTCCAGCCATCTGCACTCACATTTCAGCATAATTGCAAACATCAAGGCCCTGTCTGAACCAGGAAAGGAGATAAAGGTTAAGTTATTCTTAGAGGATCTGAAAGATAAATGTTAGAGGGCAATTAAAAAATTTTTAAAGGCTTTTTGAACTATCAAATTACAATTTTGAGAAAATCTCAACTTACAGAAAGTTTTTTCTTCACTGTTGCCTGCTAAAGGAAAAGTGTAAAATTCAACCTGTGAAGGGAGGAAAAAAATCTCCATTGATCTACATTTATCTATATGAAAAAAAAATTGCTTCCTCCTAGCCAGCTCAGACACTTTCAAGCTGTCTGTGTGAATCTCTGATTTCAACAAACAGTCCATCTTTTTTCCAAGTCATAAAAAATATCAGGTGTGTGTGTGTGCACATGTGCACATGCATGCATGTGTGTGTGTTCAAGTGACATAATGTTTTGGACTTGGGGGATTCATAAACAAAGTCCAATACTCTGAAGGCTTGTTATCCAGAAAGCACCAGACCTTAGATAGTGGGGTCTCCTGAGAAAGTCTTCAGTGTGACCTGCACTGTTGACCTTATCCTAAAGTGCACAGGTCATTCAGTTCCATGTTCCTGTTGACCCAGGTATCTCTTGTAAACTATTACTTAAAATGTTACCATAATACAACAAACTACTTTGTTAATGAGACATCTTGATTCTTCCTAAAATTCCTGAATCCCCACAGACAAGTGCCTCATGAAGAAACAGATGGTTTGCACAAAAAAATGTCAAAAATTAGTAGCTTGACAAAAACAGCTCCACACACTTCAGTACCAATAATGAGCACTTACACAGAAGAGCACTTCACATTTTTTTCAAGTATTTTACTTCATGTTTCATATCTTCCTCAGACTCTAATATAATAGTTCCCACAACTTTCTAGAATATAAAATTTAGGGATCTGAGTGACATTTTGTCCAGATGGGTTAGGAATTGTTTTGAGAAGTGTCTGGGGAAGCAGTTGGAAAAGAGAAAGGAAAGCATGTAGAATATAGAATAATGGTCTTAGCCTTATTGGCTATTTATGAAGCCAGCTGATTATCAAGTATCTACTGTCCAAAGTGTTCAAAGACTGCTTAGCTGAATCTTTTCAACCCTGAAATATTTCCTTTTTGAAGGAGAAAAAAATGTCAGTGCAAGGTGTTTTATCTCAGCATGGCAACTGAATAGAATGGTTTGCAAGGAAATACCTTGTCTGGACTTTCCAGGAGAACGATGGTCAGGGTGAGTAAGCTCGAAGTCGCATGTGCATTAGTTGTGTTGGTGGTGCATATATCCTATGATTAGGCTGGCCACATCTACAGATTTTCTAGGAAAGACCCAATTTCTAATGCCTGGTCTAGAGGCTAGCTATATGTCCTCATTCTAGTCGGAAGTTGCAGTCACTGTGCATATATGTGTCTGACATGGATTCATGTAGTCAGAGGCAGTCTTCATGCCACTTGAAGAATTGTCTATACTACAGTATCTACTCAACTGGTAGATGAAAATTGGTTAATTTTGTAAAAGCCTAGAAACCCCAATTCACCCTTCTTATTCCAGCCTCAAGGATGGAAACTCTTTCACTGTTAAGTTGATGGATGAGTCTCCTTCTGGGCAGCGTCAGAAGGGCATGAGTAGACCACAGTTTCCACTGACTGAAGAAACACGTGACCTAGTGTGAAAGCGGTCAAGGCGGGCACTGCACACCCAAGGTGAGGCGTGTCTGTGTCCTTATTTCACTTTTTCTCCCTGCCCTCAAGGAAGTTATACTCTTGAGATAAGAGAGAACTAAATTAACTGTAAACAAAATACAGTGACCCTTGAACAACAGGGGTTTGACCGGCACAGGTCCATTTTTATGTGGATTTTTTCAATGGTAAATGCTACAGTACTACACCATTCAGCAGATGCAGAACCATGGATACGAAGGAGCCAGTGGATTTTCCATTCCAAGAAGGGTTGGTACCCTAAAGCCCCGAGTTGTTCAAGGGTCAACTGTACAAGAATCATAGACTGTTATAATCCATGATCTTTGAACCTAATTCACACTCGAATTTTACAAGAAAATGAAACCATCTGTTCCTTTCATGGAATTTGCCAAAATAAAAACAGAGTCACCTTCCACTACTTATAAATATATGTTTTTCACAAACTGGGAGTTTATTCTGAATTTGATACAAGTATTTTTATGACATACAGGGTACTGAATTTAGTCCATTGAGGTCCTAAGTGACTGGAAGAATATTTCACACTTTTAATCACTGCTTTCAAGCTACATCCAGAAGTTAGTTTCTGGGCCTTCCTACAGGACTTGGGAAGAGCTGGAAAATTAAAATAAAAATACAATCTTTCTTCAGAGTACACGGTGTCCAAATCAAGAACAATAAAGTAGTGGAGCTAGAAGGAGTGAAGAGGATAATATAATTGATTTCTCACCTTTTACAAATACAGTAATGAGGCCTGGGGAGGGCACTGACTAATGACTCACCCTCTGCTATTTAGTAGAAGCCAAGTTTACAGCTCAGGACCCTGGATTCCCCACCCAACACCTTTTCCACATGTTACATAGCCTTTTATACTTAAATCTAAAAATTCTGTGTTCTACAAATAAATTGCAAGGAAAAAAGAAATAAAAGACCAGAAGCCCATTGATTAGGAAAGATATAAGAGGCTCTGGACCAATCTCAGTGTGTGACCCTGGTGCCTGGTGTTGGTGCCTGGGTGGTGACTTGGGGTTACTCTTTCAGTTTTAAAAGAGTAGAGTGATTACATGTGAATCAGTTCAACAGTGCCTCAGGGAAGACAGCTTAGTTTCCTCACTGCTGTGAAGTAAAAAAGCAGAAAAAGGATCTGTGCTCCTGTGGCTTCCAGCTCCAGACATGGTGTGTGCTGCACACAGTAGGATCTTAGTAAACATGATTTGATGTGGAGGAGTCAGTGGTTCTGCAGTCACTTAAGGGATGTGAAAGGTGGGTGAAAGGGCACTGGAGACAAACCCCTCAGGTCATCTTGTTTATGAACTGTGGATGCCTCACCACACTCTACCAAGCAGCTCCAAATTAAGATGGCTAAAGTGTCCCCACCAGATAGAAGGCACTGGTCTCTCAGTCTCTCTGGGACCTTAAAGTGCCTTTGCAATAAGTGCTTTTCCATAACTAGAGCCCAATTAATTGTAGAAAGAACACTAGATTAGTGACTAGTGCTTATCAGTCTAATAATAATATTTAACAGTAGTCCAAAAAAAAAAATGTGTGACCCTCATTTGGACCCTGAGGGGTCAAAGAATCCAACTGCAAAAAGATCATTGAGGATATTTGGATGCTTACTGAATATTTAAGGATATTAAAGAATTGTTAATCTTTCAGTATAATCGTGGTTTTTAATGTTTTGTAAAGAGCTTTCAAACGGGATACTTGATGAAAGAATTATGGGCAAAATCGTAAAAATACTGTATTATTATACAAACTCATCATTATTATTTTTTTAAATGAGGCTATGATGAGGAAGGAGGAAAAGAAATAAGGTTTATCAAAAGCCATGGCACAGGGTTTCTACCGCCTCTCCCACCACCTCTGCTGCCTCAGAACCTGCCGCCACCATAGCTGCTGCCGCCACCTCCTTCTCTGGCCCTTCCGCCACCTCCACATGACCCAGGCCCCTATGTCCTTGAGAGGAAGCCGTATTCAGTCTCCCTCGTGGGCCCGTGGCGCAGCCATAGCAGACAGCGGGGGAGGTGGAGGCACAGGCATGGTGGGCGGCGGCCCCATCCACCCGGCCTCATTGCTTCCTGGAGACCCGCAGCTCTTAGCGCTCATCCTGGAGCAGCTCAAGAGCCAGGGCCTGATTGACAGATTTTGCCGGGACTGCCTGGACGACGTGGACACCAAGCCAGCTTACCAAAACCTGAGGCAGAATGTGGATAATTTTGTGTCAACACATCTGGAGAAGCAGGAATGGAATCCTACCATGAACAAAAACCAATTGTGAGATGGTCTGAGGCAGAGTGTGGTATAGCCAGGGATGTTGGAAGCTGAAGTGGACAGAATTATTTACCAGATGGTGGATCCCAAGCTAAACCACATCTTCAGGCCACAAACAGAACAAGCAATTCATGAGTTCCTGGCGGCCCAGAAAAAAGAAGCTGTGCAAGCGCCCCCTGCAGAGCCTGAAAGCCAGGACCCTCCAGCTCCATCCCAGGATGCTCCCTAAGAATAGACCTGACAAGTTTTGGAAGCTCCATTGAATTAATGGTGAAGAATTGGATTCAGTTACATAAGAGTACAACTTCAGAATGAAGACAGGCCAAGGTCATCACTGACTTCAAGATGCAACGTTGACTGTGAGGCAGTGTCCAGATAAAATAGGGAGCAAGTGAGCCAGTAGGAAAGTTGACCATGTGGGCCCCCATATTGTGCTGCCATCTGGCCAGCCTGTCCAAGGGGATGATATATTAAGAAACACTACATTAACTTGGGGTTGTCCTGAAATGAACCTTTGTACTTGAACTTAGAAACTGTGTGTGAATTTTAGGGTTTGTGTGTGGGGATAAGCAAAAGCTACAATGAAGGAACATAACCAGTCCCAGAGATGCAATTTCAAAGAATGACAGTAAAGGTTCACCAGGAGTAAGTACTGGACAATGCTTATTTGATACTCTTTCTCAGAGTTGTACAAGTCATTAGCAGCAAATAGCTTTAAGATCTTTGTGACCCTGTTGTGCATGACTCTTTGTAGCTTCCATTTCCCTTCCCCTGTAAGGTGTCAAAACATGGGACCTTAGAATGCATGAGAAAATGTAGACTTAGATGTAAGGAAAAACATTTGCAGGCTCTCTGTCCAAGGCTTCTTCCTATCCTACAAGGGCTAGTGAGTCTTGGGTGTGTTTATTTTATTCTCATGTTTGTGTTTTTTAGAAGGTGAATAATTAATAAGTGGCTTAAGTTTTGTAATTAAATCATTTGATACTATGGGGGAAAAAAGCTGTGGCACATAACTGAAATTTAAATGATGATTTTCTGACTACCTATAAAGAAGGAAAGAAGGATGGAAGGAAGTTAACTATTTAATAAGGGTCTGCTTACTAAAAACTAGTTACTTTATATACATTATTTCATTTATTTTTTATAACATCTCTCCCCAACAAGATAAATATCCTCATTTATGGATAAGGAATGAAAGCCAGAGAGGTTTAGTTTCTGGAGTTTATACAACTAAGGAAGTAATAGAGGTGGAGTTACCACCTCCATGTTTTTTTCACTCCACCACATTGCTGATGTTAAGGCAGGGGATAGACTGTGAACTTACATCCTTCCTTACTCTGGTTTTTCTTTAATATCCCTAAAATGTGTAACCTTAGGAGTTACTTTCTCAGTGAAAAACAATCAAGCTTTCACTGTCTTTATCCTCTGGGTGACTCAGCCTTTAAAATAGAGTGCAGGTTTAATGTTATCTGAGACTCCATTTGAATGAACTTTAAAGGAAGAAAGAGATAGGAACCTGTTATCTTCTGGCCTCCAGCCATATTCTGGTTCCTGTTACTAATGATTGATCCTGACTGAACTAATTAAAGTTTAGTTCCTTTGCTTTCTGGCCAGCAGGACAGACAAAAGCCATTAACACACAACCCCAGAAATATAAACTCTCTCTTCCTAGGTAGCATCTATCCCATAATAGTGTGTAGTCCTTGTTAAAGAAGGAGAAACAAATTAGATAACCTTTCAGGTTAGCCTTCCAAACTTAAGATTCTGGGATCTAAAAGCATTTTGAATTGATATCTGGTGTTTCAACATAGCTCAGAGTAAATGAAAGAAAAAATAGGAAGAGGCAACAGAATACAGAATGTAATTCATTAAAGAAGCTGGGACAGTACTGCATGAGAAATAGCCAAAGTGATATAATTTCATGAGGTTCATCTGGCATTAGAAGCAAAAAAAGACTCACCTATTTAACAGGGTTTTCCTGATGAAATTATAGAAAAGCTTTCTTCCTCTCCCAATCTCCTCCACTCTGCCCCCCAAACAGGAAGCCCTCTTTATTTTACAACATACACTCTTTATCCTATTGTAGCATAAAAGTCACTGTTCTTGTCCTTCTCAATCCCTTTGGAAGCAGAGAAAGCACCAGGACAACCTGGAAGCAGGTCTGTCTCCACTTGCTATAAATTTATTTGTGCAATCTTTTGACAAAATATTTAAGTGCCTACTAGGTGCCAAGTACAGATTGCCTTTTTAGTAATTGAAGTCTTTAGGCAAAAAGGGGGAAAATCTTTTTCATGAACAGATCTTTTCAATCCTCACAGTTGGAGTGGATGGGCACTGGACGAGTGGATGGGCACTGGACAAATTCCAAGGAAACAGTATGCAGGATGAGGTGCATGGGAGGTTAACTGTGGCTGGAAATCCAGAGGTCCCTCCTTGCTTGCATGAGAGAGACAATACAGACTGCACAAATATGTCATAACATCAATCCCCTCTCACCTCCCAGCCTTTGCACATGCAGACGTGCCCCTTGGCCTGGGATGACTTCCTTCTCTTTCCTCTTCCTCTCTAGACCTGACCAACTCCTCAGTCCTTTCAGGCTTAGTTCATAAACCTTAAGCATCATCCCCTGTGACTTCTTACAGTTTTCCATAGCTACCCAAAGCTCTATGAGCTCCCCACCCATTCCCCCCACTTTTGTGCTTCTTAGCACTTGGTGTATTTATTCCTTTATAGTGGATCTCAACACAGAGGGCTACTTCTTATTTATCTCCTTACTTGGACTGAAATTTCCCTGAGAGGTCTTTCACCCTTATGACTAAGGCAAGTATGGAGGTTGGAAAGGCAATCCAGAGAAACAATAGAAATTGTTTCATCAGTAAGAATTGAAACAAAGTTTTTCTTAGGAACATCCCCTTGCTATTTTATTAAATAGTTTATTCACTTCCTTAAGATTGCAGGGTTTCACTGAAATATTTGGAATTATGTCACAAGACTCTCTATCAGCAATATCAAGCTTCAAATTCATACTTGTTCCCAGAAAGCATGATCCCAAACCCTACAATCTCTTTAGGCTTCTTTGATGATCCTGTGTCCATTCTGATTCATTTATCATTTATTCAAGTTCATTGCTACAGTCTTTAATTCACTAGGTGCTTATCTTTTCTCTATAATTGGTCCAAGGATGTGCTCATGCCTTTGGAAAAAGGGTATTTACTTGATCCTGTGGACTCAGGAGCCTTGACCCACTCTGTTTGTTGCTTCTGTGTGGCTTGACAATCTTACAAGATTAGTTGATTAGGTACTTTTCTACTCTAAATTGTCCATACTTAGACCCACATAAATTGAAGAAGATGGGGAAAAATTGAATGTTTAGTAAAATGATAATAAACAACAAAACAAAACATCACTTTCCCCATTTACTTTCTATAGCTCCTGAAATTCCCAGCATTGCCATACACTTGAGGTGGCCAGAAGCCCCTGTGTGAACTATGGATTAAACACATTCCACAGCTAGCAGCCTTTATAATCTTAAACAGAAACCAGATGTAGGTCAGATATCTATAGAAGAGTTTGTGACACTTTATTAACAGCCCAGGGAAAATTCTTTGTCGGTAGCTGTCTTCATTACTCCTTTACTCCCCTTTTGTAGTTTAGTAGAGACTGTTAATTTGGTATCAGGAGTGGTCAACCCCGATGGACAAAGACAATAGTAATCACGCTGGTTGCTTTATATAATGGTGACAATTTTGGGGGAATCACAATGACAACACTTTTTATTTCAGAAGACTTCCATCTTTTTCCAAAGAGCAATATTTACTTTAAAAATTAAACTTGCTCAGAGAAATTCAAAACACTTAAAATAAAATGAATTTTTAAAAAGAAGCCTAAAATTCATAGCAGAAAATCACTGGTAAAAATAAGACTTTCAATTGACTCAACTCTTTCCTTTTCCATTGACTCTAAGATTCCCACCCATACAACACAGGTTTCAATAGGCTAGAAGGTAAAAATTGTGGAGTGGTGACCATTTATTGCCCAAGTATTTGGATTATTGGTCTCTTTAAATATATAAAAAATGTGAGGTCAACTTTGAGTTTTAATGAGCAATAGTTTTAAAAATATAAATAAATAGTAAAACAATAGTTTCTACGAATACATCAAAGTTGACTCTGGCTTAATGCTTCTGTAAACATTGAGAAAGGACTATTTTCCAAAGCTCCTCTTACATGAAGTAAATGTTGCTTTCTTGGAAGTCAGATTCTCACTGAGTAGATTGCTTCTGCCACAGCCATGATTTCAACACAGGGTTGAATTCTTGACGATTTTCATTAATTGGCTTCCAAATTTTAGAGATAAATAAATTAGGAAAAATTTTCCTTTACTTGCATCTCTCGCTAGTCATTGAAACCAGGTGTATTTCACTTTATTTAAACTATGTTATGATTAGAAAGGATGTTAGAGAACAGCTAATCCAACGTTCACTTACTAAATAAGAAAATAAAATCCCAGGACAGTGAAATCACTTTCTCATGGACACAAATTAGTTAATGAAAAACTAAGTCTGTTCCTTACTACATAACCAATATTCTTTCCACTATGAATAGAGCCAAGGAAGGCAGGTTTGGAAGGATTTATTCAAGTATCATTTTTCCCTTAGAGTAGACAGTTTTACGTTCTTTCCATGAGAGCGTGCTAACAGCTCCCTAGCTCTACAATTCCACTTCTCCAAATCACTCATTACAGTCATTGGAAATATGACTATATTTGCAATGGTAACAGATCATGAAAAAAAAAATGTAATAGGACACAATAGTCACAGGATTCTACCATATGCCTTAAAAGTTTCAGGCAATCTATGCAAAAAAGCTTGCTCCTTGGTCAGTCTATAGTATACTATGTGAACATTAGTTATATCCTGGAGCAGAAGAATTTACTGTGAATTAAAAGATTTATAAAGTGAATCAATAACAATGTTGGTAGTGAATTAGTGAATCAGATATGAAACAGTTATAGGAATCAATGAAAGAAATGTGCAATCCATGTGCCTCAGTAAACATTATGCATATTTACAAAAACAAATTGGGCAATATTAGTAACAATGCCAAACTTTCAACAAACATTTATTGCTTTTTCACTAAATGCCAAGCAATGGGTCATAGGATCACAAAATGACTGGCAGACCGATGTTACAATCATTCTGAGGCAATAGTTCACCAATTAACAAGGTAAGATTTACCCATTACATGAAAGTACATGATTTCAAACAATAAGTGGGCTAAAGACATGTGTTAAAATTGTTGTAAAAGTCAAATCTGCAATTCTCAGAGTTGCAAAAATGGAAATGGAAAAGATTATGCATCGTCATGTTCAAGGAATTGCCTTTCACCCCTGTATTCCTCCTGTTTCTCAGGCTTTCTCTAAGGGGAGAGACAGGCTGATAAACAGTATCCAGCACTGAAACCTGTCTTCCCCACTGAGGATGGTCCAATGGCCAATATTGCCCACCTAGTTGCAATCTAGTCCTAGTCTAATTATTTAAGTCCTACTTTACTTTTTAAATATATATATATATATATATATATATATATATCTTTTAAAAATAATCTGTGCTTTTGACAGCACAAAGTGAGAGAGGTCTTTATTTCTGGTCACTAGACAGTATTGTTGGAGACAAATTCCTTTGCTAAGATGTTATCTCTTTAAAAATCATTTTGAGATTATTTCTAGGGTCGAAGTCATCAAAAAGAAAACCTGAACTTGTAAGAGACAGAAGTACAGATCCATTGAACAACACAACCTTCTTAGGCAAACATTGACAGTGCCTTTAAGGATGAAGTTAGACTGTACAAGGATCACCTTTATTTCCTTTAAACAATGTAGGATCAAACAAAATTTAATCAAATTTATTCTTAAGAAATAAGAGGAGAAATATCCCTAATTCTCTGCATCAGGTAGGATTGTTGGGTTAAATTTTCTAACAAGTCAGATATTTGTTCTCCTCCTGTTTACTTAGTCTAGATACTTAAGATTCCCTCCAGAACATTGTCCAGTCTAAAGACAACCACAGAGCCTCAAAGGTGCTCCTCTGTATCTAAAAAACAATGCTAGTTAATAAATAATCTCTATGTCCCAAGGGCTGCCTTCTGTCCAGCAATCCAGCTCCTTCTATCTGATGGTATCCAGATACAAAGAACAATGAGAAGTCCTCTCTGCCTCAATGCAAATCTCAGTCTTCCTTTCCTATTCCATGTACATTAATAAAGGTTAACATTTACACATTTCTCATATGTGCCAGACAGTGTTCTGAGAGTTTCACATACAGTAATTCAATCCTCATAACCAGCTAGTGAAGAAGATACTTAGTAGATCCATTTTTACCACTAAGGAAACTGAGATACAGAGTTTAAATAAATTGACCAACACCACACAAATAGTAAGTAATGGAGCCAGGATTCAAACCCAGGCAGTTTGATGTTGGAATCCATGCTCTTAACCATACACTTCTGAGTCTGAACAAGTGCTTATAAAATAGGCATCTCCTCAGAGGAAATGATGTTCTGGATATAAATGGTGTATGATATATCTCATATTGCATCAGTCTGCTAACTCAGATCTTTCAAAACCTTGCCATTAACAGAGAGGAGGCAATTCCCAGTCTACAATCAACCACCTGTTTTGCCACAAACTACAGTGACCCTCTATTGCCTCTGGTTATCCTCCCCTTATCTCCTAAGATTCTCCTTATCTCCACCTCTTAAGTCAAAATAACTCACCTTTCCAGGCATGAGTGGGGCAAGGCTGCAAGTCCTTTACACATTTTGGCAAGTGGCTTAGGTCCTCAGCTTTGAGTACAAGTCCTTATCAGCAGAGCAAGTCTTTGAAAACTTCAAAACCGTCTGGGACTGCCTTTTTCTCTGAGGAATATATAGAGGCTCTTTCCCAGCCCTCTGTCACTCTGTAGACCAATCCAGAGCCTTAAAGGAAATTGCAGGCTGGAGAACAGCAGCAATTGTGTGGGAGGTGGAGGCTGGAATTTTTTCTCTGCTGCAGGCACTGCTGCATTAAGCTTTCAACTGCTCTTATCAGAACACTTACTCTGCCAGGGCAAGGGTAGTCCCTAAACTGTGCACAAATCATTCATGTTTTAACTCATAATTTTGAAACAACCACAGCAAAGATGTGGGCTTTGTTATGAAGCAGAGTGCCTTGGGCTACTTCAGATATGTCAAAGTCATAGACTGTTAGCACTGTAAGGGCTTTTGCAGATCATATAGCCCAACTTTGTTTCACAGTGGAGGAAACAGTGTTAGAGAAGTTCAGGGGACATGGACATGAGTCCCTATGATGTGCCAGGCACTCAGGACAATGTTAGGAATTCAAAGAAGAAGGTACTCTCTGCTCTCAAGATCCCCAATCATCATGTCAGTACGATATAAGTGAGCAATAGAGGCAGGTCCAGGATACTGTGTTTTCAAGCACCACAAGGGAAGATTTTTTTTGGAGGCAATAACCCCTGAGCTGAGTGATGAAAGAGACAAAGGACCTTACATGATTCTATCTACTAGATTTTACCCCCCAAGTTCCCCTAATTCTATGAGTGGTATTCTGATTGATCTTTATTTGATGACTAGGTTAGGTAATTCTTTGGAGCACCACCCCCATCAACTCACTCATCCTTGGCTAGGTTTGTCATGCCTTCCCCTTCAACATTTTCCTGCTTCCCACCATTCAAGGATTATTTTCACTAAAATTTATTTTATTTGTGTTTCATCCTGTCAGGACCCAAGGGGCTGATAAATTAATATGTAAATGCAAATGCCTAAGGGGTAGGCATGAATCCCAGCTAAAAATAAAGAGCATCACATAATCTGTAAGAAAAGCTCTAAATTTGGAATTAAATATGATGTTCATAATGTTCCCTGTTATTTGAAAGTATTTGTTTTAAACTGTTTTAACTGTTGATCAGGAGCTGTAAAGTCAATATAGTGTATTATGACCTCGTGCTTTAAATTAAATAAATAGAAGATAATAGGGAAATATCCAATTACATTGCATGAAGAAAGTTAGACTTTGTTTTATGAAATTTTTGCTTTAATTTTCCATATATATTTGTGAACAGGGTCATTAGATAAACTGTATTTCTAACTATAAATCATAATCAAAAAGGCTTGAAAGGTATAGCTCTATACCATACATCTTTTAAAGTAAGGAACCCTGTTATATTCACCTCTGTACCCCAAGCACTTCATACAACATCAGGCACATAGACATTTATAAAGATTGCTTGAACTAAATGCAACTATCCAAGTTCTGCTGTTACTGGCTACTTAAAACCAGAAAATCAATTAAGCTGAGTGATGGAACACTCAGTGTTCATAGAGATATAAACGCTGTTGTTGACTATTGAGTCTCATAGTGGGAATATGTGTAAAACAAGCAGAGGAGACTCCTTGGAGCCAGAGCCTAAATTACTGTTTGATACCCAAGGGGCCTTGAGGAGAGAATAATATGGAAAAAAAACCAAATTAATGTAAAACATTGGAGAGTGATGCCTTTCCCAGGGCTGGGGATCAAAGCAGGTTTCTGACTATCCTGGAAGAGTTCATGTGATGGGTGGACTATTCAAAAATCAAAATTATATCAGTCATAGTAAATGATGGACTAGGATGGACTAGAACCCAAAATGAAAAGAAAAAAAAAGCAAACTTCAATAGAAATATATATTAACCCAGCATATATTTGTTTTAAAAACATCATAAGGATGAGATAACCAGAGGGCATATAAAAGAGCTTGCTCATTGTCTTAGGGTTCTACAGAGAAATTGGCAGAGATTTATTATAAGGAACTGGCTCACATGATTATGGAGGCTGAGAAGTCCCAAGATATGCAGTCAGCAAGTTGAAGACTCAGGAGAGCCAATGGTCTCTGGTCCTAGTCCAAAGGCCTGAGAAGCAGAACCGATGGTATAAGTTCCAATCTGAAGACAGGAGAAGATCCATGTCCCAGCAAAGGCAATCAGGAAGAAAGAATGAATTGTCCCTTCCACTGCCTTTATATTGTACTCAGACCTTCAACGGATTGGATTAGGCTCACCCATGTTAGGGCGGGCAATCAGGTTTACTTAGTCTTCTGATTCAAATGTTAATCTCATCCAGAAACACCCTCAAAGACACACTCAGAATAATGCTTGACCAAATATCTGGGTGCCTGGTGGTCCAATCAACTTGACACAAAAAATTAACCATCACATACAAATGAACTTACTTACAAAACAGAAATAGAGTCACAGATGTAGAAAACAAAGTTATGGCTACCGGGGGAGAAAGGGGAGGGGAGGGATAAATTGGAAGACTGGGATTGACATATATACACTACTACATATAAAATAGATAACTAACAAGGACCTACTGTATAGCACAGGGAACTCTACTCAATACCCTTTAAGGACCTATATGGGAAAAGAATCTAAAAAAGAGTAGATATATGTATATGTATAACTGATTCACTTTTCTGTACAGTAGGAACTAAAACAATATTGTAAATCAACTATACTCCAATAAAAGTTAAAGTGGCACATACATACAATGGAATATTCGCCATATAAAGAAATGAAATTGAGTTATCTGTAGTGAGGTGGATGGACCTAGAGTCTGTCATACAGAGTGAAATAAGTCAGAAAGAGAAAAACAAATACCGTATCCTAACACATATCTATGGAATCTAAAAAAAAAATCGTTCTGAAGAACCTAGGAGCAGGACAGGAATAAAGACACAGATGTAGAAAATGGACTTGAGGACAAAGGGAGTGGGAAGGGTAAGCTGGGAAGAAGTGAGAGAGTGGCACTGACATATATACACTACCAAATGTAAAATAGATAGCTAGTGGGAAGCAGCTGCATAGCACAGGGAGATCAGCTCAGTGCTTTGTGACCACCTAGAGGGGTGGGATAGAGAGGGTGGGAGGGAGACGCAAGAAGGTGGGGATATGGGGATATATGTATACTTATAGCTGTTCACTTTGTTATACAGCAGAAACTAACACAACAATGTAAAGCAATTATACTCCAATAAAGATGTTAAAAAAAATTAATCATCACACTCTAAAATAACTTTGTAGTTCTTTTTAAAACAAACATTTTTTTCTCCTCTCCCTCCTGAACACCTCTCAAAATGATAGTAAGTGTATGAAAAAGGTATAAAGCTATAATAACATAGAGAAAGGGAAACAGGCCATCACATTCTGAGTGGTGTCAATCTCTTTATCAGAGGAGGAAAGATGGTTAGGAGTGGTAACTAAAAAAACAAGGGAAATAATTCAGAGAACACCCCCAAAAAGGGTTTCCATTTGCCTTGCAGGAATAACCTCACAGGGGTTCAGACACAAACGCTAGATACTACAGGGGACAGGAATTAGCTGAGGAGATGGAAATGGTGGGAGTAATTGAAAGTTTTCATCAGATGAAAGGGTCTCCTGCCCATACACCTCTCTCTCCACACACACCTGCTCTGATTCATTTCTAATTCATTTTCTTAGCTAAATCATGTATTGATTTATTTAGCTATTATTAGCAACACGTTTATTGAGACACATTTTATAGCTAGTGATGGCACCACAAAGAGAACGTCCAATCTGGTGACCTCCGGGATGTATGGTGGACGATGAAGAGGCATCACCCACCCACTGATTCATCTCCCTTATTGCTGCCGAGTTCCACCCTCAGGCCAGCTGGAAGTACACCTTACATGTTGCTTGATTTCTTTCTTTCTTTCTGATAATTTTTAAAAATTATATACAAGATCAATTTTCAGTTCCACCACCCAGAAGTCAACACTGTCAACAAGTTGTGATATTTGCTTCCAGGCTTTTTTTTTTTTTTTTTCTTTAAATTAAGCAGCAATAGATAGAACTAAACTTTTAAAAGACCATTACTTTTTCCATTTTTTCCCCATTTTCACACACACAATCCCTATTAATACTTTGGTATGTGGTTTTCTTTCAGATCATTTTTTTAATGCCTTCACATACATTGGATTCATAAAAATTATATAGTAATAATTTATGTTTTGATTTTTATATATGGTAATATAATCTCCATCTTAATTTTTTACTTAAAATTATGCATTCTTGGTTTTTGTTTTTAGGATGCAGTGTTAGCTAACACTTATGGAACATTTTCTATGAACCAGGAACTTTAAAAAACACTTTTCATACATTTGTATATTTAATGTTCACAATAAAACCATGAGATAAGTGGTGTAGTTATCATCATCTTAAAAATGAGGGAGCACTTTGATCTTTTACATAAAGATGAACTTGTTGAGAGTTAAAAAGCATTGATATTAACACTGCAAATATGGAGCCTACACTCTACCTCTGGTGTATCTTTTTTAATTGGTGGAGAGAATTTATCATATGCACATATAATTGCATTTGTCTACAGACCAGCTGTTGAACATTTAGGTAATTCCCAATTTTTTACTTCTCGCAAAAGTACTTCAATTAATGTCACTGTTTATGTCTTCTGGAGCAGTTTATCTACAAAGTATTTCATAAAGCGCAATTGCTAGATCATGAGATATAATATTACAAAATTATGAAATGGTCAGACCAATTTAGATCCCCCCAACAGAAATGTATGACTGCATCATTTTCTTCTCATTTTCACCAGTACACAACATTTGCCAGGCTTTAATTTTTGCCACTGCCAGGCAAAAAAATATCATTTTGATTTTTGACTTTCTGATCACTGATGAATTCGAGCTTCTGTTCATATTTGTATTGGCCATAGCTGTTCTTTTCTTCCATTTGTTGTATATTCTCATTTATTAAACAATCTTACTATTTTACTGTTTGGCTTTTCAGTATTGATGTGCAATAATTCTTTATATAAAAAAATAAAGCTAAAAATGGGAAAGGGGGAAGAAAAAAAGGTAGAATTAGATTATTGATTGTTGTATAGGCAATAGGTTAGAGTTAAAGGAGACCAATAAAATCTGATAAGCCGACAACAACAGGTTAAATAAGAAACAGGAGGGGAGGACCTTCAAGATGGCTTCAGAGCCACAGAGGAGAGCACAGTAACAGGGGTGCAGAGGGCAAAGCAGAGAGATTCCTGCACAGAGGATCAGTGCCAACCAGCACTCACCAGACTGAGAGGCTTGTCTGCTCACCCGCCAGGATGGGTGGAGGCTGGGAACTGAGGCTTAGGCTTCGGAGGTCAGACCCCAGGGAAAGGACTGGGGGTGGCTGTGAGAACACAGCCTGAAGGGGGCTAGTGCACCACAGCTAGCTGGGAGGGAGTCTGGGAAAAATGTCTGGAACAGCCTAAGAGGCAAGAAATTATTGTTTGAGGTGCACGAGGAGAGGGGATTTAGAACACCACCCAAATGAGCTCCAGAGACTGGCGCGAGCCGTGGCTATCAGCACGGACGCCAGAGACGGGCATGAAACGTGGAGGCTGCTGATGCAGCCACCAAGAATCCTGTGTGCAAGCACAGGTCACTTTCCACACCTCCCCTCTGGGGAGCCTGTGCAGCCTGCCACTGACAGGGTCCCGTGATCCAGGGACAACTTCCCAGGGAGAACACACAGCATGCCTCAGGCTAATGCAACATTACACTGGCCTCTGCCGCTGCAGGTTCACCTGCATTCTGTACCCCTCCCTCCCCCCGACCTGAGTGATCCAAAGCCCCCTAACCAGCGACTCCTTTAACCCCCTCTTGTCTGGGCGGGGAGCAGAAGGCAGAGAGTAACTGACCCACGGAGGCGGGGCTAAATTCAAAGTTGAACCCCAGGAGCTGTGCAAACAAAGAAGAGAAAGGGAAATTTCTCCCAGCAGCCTCAGGAGTAGTGGATTAAATCTCCACAGTCAACTTGACGTACCCTGCATCACTAGAATACCTGAATAGACAATGAATCATCCCAAAATTGAGGCAGTGGACTTTGAGAGCAACTGTAGACTTCGGGTTTGCTTTCTATATTTAATTTTTTCTGGTTTTAGGTTTATATTAGTTTAGTATTTAGAGCTTATTATCACTGGTAGATTTGTTTACTGATTTGGTTGCTCTCTTCCTTTTATATATATATATATATTTCCTTTTTCTCTTTTTGTGACTGTGTATGTGTATGCTTCTTTTTGTGATTTTGTGTGTATAGCTTTGCTTTCACCATTTGTCCTAGGGTTCTGTCTGTCAAATTTTTTTTTTTTTTTATGGTACGCGGGCCTCTCACTGTTGTGGCCTCTCCCACTGCGGAGCACAGGCTCCGGATGCACAGGCTCAGCGGCCATGGCTCACGGGCCCAGCTGCTCTGCGGCATGTGGGATCTTCCCAGACCGGGGCATGAACCCGCATCCCTTGCATCGGCAGGTGGACGCCCAACCACTGCGCCACCAGGGAAGCCCTGTCAAATTTTTTTTTAAATATAGTTTTTAGCACTTGCTATCATTGGTAGATTTCTTTTTGGTTTCATTGCTCTCTTCTTTCTTTCTTTTTTAAAATTACTTTTTAATTTTTTAAACAATATTTTTAAAAAATTCATTTTAATTATTTTATTTTATTTTACTTTTCTTTCTTTATTTCTTTTTTTCCTCCCTTTTCTTCTGAGTTGTGTGGCTGACGGAATTTGTACTCCGGCCGGGTGTCAGGCCTGAACGCTTGAGGTGGGAGAGCTGAGTTCAGGACATTGGTCCACCAGAGACTTCCTGGCTCCATGTAATATCAAATGGCAAAAGATCTCCCAGAGATCTCCATCTCAACACTAAGACCCAGCTCCACTCAATGACCAGCAAGCTCCAGTGCTGGACACCCCATGCCAAACAACTAGCAAGACAGGAACACAGCCCCACCCATTAGCAGAGAGGCTGCCTAAAATCATAATATGGTAACAGACATCCCAAAACACACCACCGGAGGTGGACCTGCCCACCAGGAAGACAAGATCCAGCCCCACTCACCAGAACACAGGCATCAGTCCCCTCCACAAGGAAGCCTGCACAACCCACTGAACCAACCTTACCCACTGGAGGAGACATCAAAAACAACAGGAACTATGAACCTGCAGTGTGCAAAAAGGAGACCCCAAATGGAGTTAGTTAAGCAAAATGAGAAGACAGAAAAATACACAGCAGATGGAGGAGCAAAGGAAAAACCTCCCAGACCAAACAAATGAAGAGGAAATAGGCAGTCTACCTGAAAAAGAATTCAGAGTAATGATAGTAAAGATTATCCATAATCTTGGAAATAGAATGGAGAAAACACAAGAAACATTTAACAAGGAACTAGAAGAACTAAAGAACAAACAAACAAAGATGAACAACAAAATAATTGAAATTAAAAATTCTCTAGAAGGAATCAATAGCAGAACAACTGAGGCAGAAGAAGGGATAAGTGACCTGGAAGATAAAATAGTGGAAGTAACTACTGCTGAGCAGAATAAAGAAAAAATAATGAAAAGAATTGAGGACAGTCTCAGAGACCTCTGGGATAACATTGAATGCATGAACATTCAACTTAGAGGGGTCCCAGAAGAAGAAGAGAAAAAGAAAGGGACTGAGAAAATATTTGAAGAGATTAGGGTTGAAAACTTCCTTAACATGGGAAAAGAAATAGTCAATCAAGTCCAGGAAGCAGAGAGTCCCATAGAGGATAAATCCAAGGTGAAACTCACCAAGACACATATTAATCAAACTTTCAAAAATTAAATACAATGAAAAAATATTAAGAGCAGCAAGGGAAAAGCAACAAATAACATACAAGGAAATCCTCATAAGTTTAAAGCTGATTTTTCAGCAGAAACTCTGCAAACCACAAGGGAGTGGCAGGACATATTTAAAGTGATGAAAGGGGAAAACTTATAACCAAGATTACTGTACACAGCAAGGATCTCATTCGGATTTGATGGAGAAATTAAAATCTTTACAGACAAGCAAAAGCTAAGAGAATTCAGCACCACCAAACCAGTATTACAACAAATGCTTAAGGAACTTCTCTAGACAGGAAACACAAGAGAAGGAAAAGACCCACAATAACAAGCCCAAAACAATTAAGAAAATGTTAATAGGAACATACATATTGATAATTTCCTTAAATGTAAATGGATTAAATGCTCCAACCAAAAAACACAGACAGGCTGAATGGGTACAAAAACAAGACCCATATATATGCTGTCTACAAGAGACCAACTTCAGACCTAGGGACACATACTGACTGAAAGTGAGGGGATAGAAAAAGTTATTCCATGCAAATATAAATAAAAAGAAAGCTGGAGTAGCAATTCTCAAATCAGACAGAATAGACTTTAAAATAAAGACAATTATAAGAGACAAAGAAGGACACTACATAATGATCAAGGGATCAATCCAAGAAGAAGATATAAGAATTGTAAATATTTATGCACCCAACAAAGGAGCACCTCAATACATAAGGAAAATGCTAACAACCATAAAAGGGGAAATTGACAGTACCACAATAATCGTAGGGGAGGTTAACACCCCACTTTCACCAATGGACAGATCATTCAAAATGAAAATAAATAAGGAAACACAAGCTTTAAATAACACATTAAACAAGATGGATTTAATTGATATTTATAGGACATTCCATCCAAAAATAACAAATACACTTTCTTCTCAAGTGCTCATGGAACATTCTCCAGGATAGATCATATCTTGGGTCACAAATCAAGCCTTGGTAAATTTAAGAAAATTGAAATCATATCAAGTATCATTTGTGACCACAATGCTATGAGACTAGATATCAATTACAGGAAAAAAAACTGTAAAAAATTACAAACCCATGGAGGCTCAACAATACACTACTAAATAATCAAGGGATCACTTTGAAGAAATCAAAGAGGAAATGAAAAAAAAACCTAGAAACAAATGACAATGAAAACACGACAACCCAAAACCTATGGGATGCAGCAAAAGCAGTTCTAATAGGGAAGTTTATAGCAATAAAATCCTACCTTAAGAAACAAGAAACATCTCAAATAAACAACCTAACCTTACACCTAAAAGAAGTAGAGAAAGAAGGACAAAAAAACCCCCAAAGTTAGCACAAGGAAAGAAATCGTAAAAATCAGATCAGAAATAAATGAAAAAGAAATGAAGAAAACAATAGCAAGGATCAATAAAACTAGAAGCTGGTTCTTTGAGAAGATAAACAAAATTGACAAATCATTAGCCAGACTCATCAAGAAAAAAAGGGAGAAGACTCAGATCAACAGATTTGGAAATGAAAAAGGAGAAGTAACAACTGACACTGCAGAAATACAAATGATTTTGACAGATTACTACAAGCAACTATATGCCAGTAAAGAGACAACCTGGAAGAAATTGACAAATTCTTAGAAAAGCACAACCTTCCAAAACTGAACCAGGAACAAATAGAATATATAAACAGACCAACCACAAGCAGTGAACTTGAAACTGTGATTTAACATCTTCCAACAAACAAAAACCCAGGACCAGATGGTTTCACAGGCGAAGTCTATCAAACATTTAGAGAAGAGCTAACACCTATCCTTCTCAAACTCTTCTAAAATATACCAGAAGGAGGAACACTCCCAAACTCATTCTACAAGGCCACCATCATCCTGATACCTAAACCTGAGAAAGACGTTACAAAAAAAGAAAACTACAGACCAATATCACTGATAAACATAGATACAAAAATCCTCAACAAAATACTAGCAAACAGAATCCAACGGCCCATTAAAAGGATCATACACTATGATCAAGTGGGGTTTATCCCAGGAATGCAAGGATTCTTCAATATATGCAAAGCAATCAATGTGATAAACCATATTAACAAATTGAAGGAGAAAAACCATATGATCATCTCAATAGATGCAGAAAAAGTTTTCAACAAAATTCAGAAAATTCTACACCTTTTATGATAAAAACCCTGCAGAAAGTAGGCATAGAGGGAACTTACCTCAACATAATAAAGGCCATATATGACAAGCCCACAGCCAACATTATTCTCAATGGTGAAAAATTGAAACCATTTGCACTAAGACCAGGGACAAGAAAAGGTTGTCCACTCTCACCATTACTATTCAACATAGTATTGGAAATTTAGCCATAGCAATCAGAGAAGAAAACGAAATAAAAGGAATCCAAATCGGAAAAGAAGAAGTAAAGCTGTCACTGTTTGCAGGTGTCATGATACTACGTATAGAGAATCCTAACGATGCTACCAGAAAAGTACTAGAGCTAATCAATGATTTTAGTAAAGTAGCAGGAGACAAAATTAATGCACAAAAATCTCTTTCATTCCTATACACTAATGATGAAAAATCTGAAAGAGAAATTAAGGAAACACTGCCATTTACCATTGGAACAAAAAGAATAAAATACCTAGGAATAAACTTACCTAAGGAGACAAAAGACACTGATGAAAGAAATTAAAGATGATACAAAGAGATGGAGAGATATTCCATATTCTTGGATTGGAAGAATGAACATTGTGAAAATGACTATATTACACAAAGCAATCTACAGAATCAATGCAATGTCTATCAAACTACCAATAGCATTTTTCACAGAACTAGAACAAAAAATTGCACAATTCATATGGTAATACAAAAGACCCAGAATAATCAAAGCAATCTTGAGAAAGAGAAACGGAGCTGGAGAAATCAGGCTCCCTGACTTCAGACTATACTACAAAGCTATAGTAATGAAGACAGTATGGTACTGGCACAAAAACAGAAATATTGATCAAGGGAACAGGATAGAAAGCCCAGAGATTAACCCATGCACATATGGTCACTTTATCTTTGATAAAGGAGGCAAGAGTGTACAATTTAGAAAAGAGAGCCTCTTCAATAAGTGGCACTGGGAAAACTGGACAGCTACATGTAAAAGAGTGAAATTAGGACACTTTCTAACACCATATACAAAAATAAACTCAAAATGGATTAAAGACATAAATGTAAGGTCAGACACTATGAAACACTTAGAGGAAAACATAGGCAGAACACTCTATGACTTAAATCACAGCAAGATCTTTTTTGACTCACCTCCTAGATTAATGGATATAAAAACAAAAATAAACAAATAAGACCTAATGAAACTTAAAAGATTTTGCACATCAACGGAAACCCTAAACAAGACAAAAAGACAACACTTAGAATGGGAGAAAATATTTGCAAATGAAGCAACTGATGAAGGATTAATGTCCAAAATATACAAGCAGCTCATGCAGCTCAATATCAAAAAAACAAACAATCCAATCCAGAAATGGGCAGAAAACCTAAATAAACATTTCTCCAAAGAAGATATACAGATGTCCAACAAACACATGAAAGGATGCTCAATGTCACTAATTATAAGAGAAATGAAAATCAAAACCACAATGAGGTATCACCTCACACAGGTCAGAATGGCCATCATCAAAAAATCTACAAACAATAAATGCTGGAGAGGGTGTGGAGGAAAGGGAACACTCTTGCACTGTTAGTGGGAATGTAAATTGATACAACCACTATGGAGAAGTATGGAGGCTCCTTAAAAACCTAAAAATAGAACTACCATACGACCCAGCAATCCCACTACTGGGCTTATACCCTGTGAAAACCATAATTCAAAAATGTCATGTACTACAATGTTCATTGCAGATCTATTTACAATAGCTAGGACATGGAAGCAACCTAAGTGTCATCAACAGATAAATGGATAAGGAAGATATGGCACATATATACAATGGAATATTACTCTGACATAAAAAGAAATGAAATTGAGTATTTGTAGTGAGGTGAATGGACCTAGAGTCTGTCATACAGAGTGAGTTAAGTCAGAAAGAGAAAAACAAATACCCTATGCTAACACATATATATGGAGTAAAAAAAAATGGTTCTGAAGAACCTAGAGGCAGTACAGGAATAAAGATGCAGACGTGGAGAATGGACTTGAGGACACAGGGAGGGGGAAGGGTAAGCTGGGATGAAGTGAGAGAGTGGCATGGACTTATATATACTACTAAATGTAAAATAGATAGCTAGTGGGAAGCCACTGCATAGCACAGGGAGATCAGCTCTGTGCTTTGTGACGACCTAGAGGGGTGGGATAGGGAAGGTGTGAGAGAGACACAGGAGGGAGGGGATATGGGGATATATGTATACATATAGGTGATTCACTTTGTTATACAGCAGTAACTAACACACCATTGTAAAGCAATTATACTCCAATAAAGATGTTAAATAAATAAATAAAGTAATAAGGTAATCACACTCCTAGAAGCAAAGTAGAATGGTGGTGGTTAGGAGATGGTGGTGTGGTGAGAGGTAAATTGAGGGGTATTAGTCAAAGGATACAAAGTTTTATTTATAAGATGAATAAGTCCTACAGAGCTACTATAGGTCACAGTGCCTATATATGTTTAACAATACTATACTGTATACTTAAAAATTAGCTAAGGGCTTCCCTGGTAGCACAGTAGTTGAGAGTCCACCCACCAATGCAGGGGACATGGGTTCATGTCCTGGTCCGGGATGATCCCACATGCCACAGAGCAGCTAGGTCAGTGAGCCATGGCTGCTGAGCCTGCGCATCCAGAGCCTGTGCTCCACAACGGGAGAGGCCACAACAGTGAGAGGCCCGCGTACCGCAAAAAAAAAAAAAAAAAAAAAAAAAAAAATAGCTACGAGGATAGAACTTATAAAGTGCTCTTATGACAAGATAGTAAAAGTGATAATGGTAATAATAATAGATAAAGAGGATGAGAAGAAATTTTTGGAGGTAATGGACATATTTATGGCATAGATTGTGGCAATGATTACATAGGGGTATAGTTATCTCCAAACTTATCAAGTTGTATACATTAACTATGTACAGTCCTTTTTAATAACAATCATACTTCAATAAAGTGATTTTTTTTTATTTTCAGAAAAAAAATAAGAAACAGGAGATGAAAGGCTCTAAGAACCACATAAGGGGATTCCCTGGTGGCGCAGTGGTAAAGAATCCGTCTGCCAACACAGGGGACATGGGTTCGAGCCCTGGTCTGGGAAGATCCCACATGCTGCACAGCAACTAAGCCCGGCACCACAACTATTTAGCCCACTTGCCACAACTACTGAAGCCTGCATGCCTAGAGCCCATGCACCACAACGAAGAGCAGCCCCCGCTCGCCACAACTAGAGAAGGCCTGCACACGGCAGCAAAGACCCAACATAGCCAAAAATAAATAAATAAATAAATATATTTATTTTTTTTTAAAAAAGAACCATATAGGATAAAAGTAAACATAAGGACAAAAGTACAAACCCTCCTAAGTACCAAAATTAAAGAAAAATTGTAGATTAAAGAATACAGATTTTGTACAGAGCAAAAAATAGGACATATTACAAAATACACTTAATTATACAATATTCTGATAGAGTTGAGACCAAATATGTAAGTCATATCAAAAATGTGAATAGGCATTAATCATCACTTAAAAGAAAAGTTCCCATTAGGCTTATAAAGTAAGACCCAATGTTGTCTATGAGGATCACACCTAAAACAAAGTTATTTAGGTTAATAATAAAGAGATGGACAAGGGGATAATGGACATATGAAAACAAAAAGAAAGTAAGAGAAGTAATTCTGACATAAGACAAAGAATTCAAGTCAAAAAATATTAAACATGACAAAGATATATAGTTTTTAGGCTAAAAAACCATAACTTTTACTGGCAATTTAAAAAATATAAATATTTTTGCACCATATAACACAGGAACCACCTTTCTGATAGACAGAAACACATGAGTAATCAGAGACTAACACATTACTCTTTTTTTTTTTTTTTTTTTTTTTTTTTTTTTTTTTTTTGCGGTATGCGGGCCTCTCACTGTTGTGGCCTCCCCCGTTGCGGAGCACAGGCTCCGGATGCGCAGGCCCAGCGGCCATGGCTCACGGGCCCAGCCGCTCCGCGGCATATGGGATCCTCCCAGACCGGGGCACGAACCCGTATCCCCTGCATCGGCAGGCGGACTCTCAACCACTGCGCCACCAGGGAGGCCCAGAGACTAACACATTACTCTTAGTACAAGAGAAAGGGCAAAAAATAAATATGGAGGTAAAAGTCCAAAACCACAAAAACAAAAGGTAGTTCTTATGAATATATATCAGACTCTACATCCTGATGACAGAGAATATTCCTTCTTCTCAAATGCCTATAGAATACTCACCAAAAAATAAGCAGATGGTAATTTACAAAGAAAATTAATAAGTTCTATTAAATAGAAACAAATATTGCAACACTGTGATCACAATGAAATAAAATTAGAAGTGACTAACAAAAAGGAGGCAGGCCTTCCACCTGGAAATTTAAAAACCTTCTATTAAAACACTTCTGAATGAAAAGGGGAAATACAAATTGAAATTACAGAATGTCTAAAAAGTAATAATTTGAAAACACTACCTTATTCTAATTACTGAGATACATTTAAAGTGATCAGAGAAAAAAATCACAGCACCAAATACTTTTAATGGTTAAAATGAAAAAAGTGAAAATAATTAATTAAATACTCAGCTCAGAAAACTACAAAAAGGATCAATAAAAAGAAATTAAAAGCTCAAAAGGAATAATAAAAATAAAAGCAGAAGAATGGGGTGGTGAGAGAAAAAATAGTAAACCCAATTTGTAAACAAATTCCTGCGTTAGAAACAAATGAACAAGAAAGACAAATAACTAGTAAACTTAATCAAGAAAAAGGGAGAAATCACAAATAAATAATTAAGAATTGACAGGGGGAAAGAACTAATGAAAGAGAAGAATTTTTTTTAAATGAGACTTTTTTAGACCTCTGTACAAATAAACTTAAAAACCTAGATGAAATGGACAATTTTCAATGGAAACACTGATTATTAAAATGAACCCCATTCAAGTTAGAAATCTTAAACAGTCCAATTTCCATAGAAAAAAGTGGCATAAGTTATTAAGCACGATGTCCAGATTATTTCACAGGGGAATTCAAGTAAATCTTCAAAAACCAGACAGTCCCAATGCTCTATAAATTGTCTAGCACATTGAAAATGAAGGAAAACTTTCCAATTCCTTATATGAAGTATGTTTAATATTAATATCTAAATGTAATAAAGACAGAACAAAAGAGAAAATTATAGAAATGTATCACTCAAAAATATAAATATGAAAAAAACTAGATAAAATACTAACAGAATCAACATAAGAAAATAATACACTATATCAAAGTGGAATTTATTCTAGTATGCAATGTTGGTTCAATAATAGTAAACCCAGTAACATCATTTGTCATATTAATAAATCTAAGTGGCAAAATTCATATGATTACCTTGATAGATGCTGAAAATGTCTTTGGCAAAATTTTAAAACTCTTGATAAAAATTGATAGAAAACTGACATCTCCTTAACAAGTACATATATGCATTTATATATTTATATTATCTAAATCTAAATATATATACATATTTACTAAAGACATATCCCCCAAAAGTAAATTACAGATCTAATTAACTACAAATCAAGGGTTCACTCCATAAGGAAACAATAGGAAATTTCCACTAAAATCAGAAATAAGGCAAAAGGATGACCTTCTCAATATTGTACTGGAAGTATTATATAATGTAATCAAGAGAAATCATTTCGAGGCATAAGAGTTGTTAAAGAAAAAGGAAAATGGATTTCTTTTGCAGAAGACATGGTAGTAGGCTTCAAATACCCTAAAGAATCAACGATAAAGCTAACTCAAACAATAAAAATTCAGTAAGTTATCATAATATACAATTAACAAGGAATTGATTAGAGGGCACAATGTTACAGAGAAAGTCCACTTATAATAGAAACAAAGAAGATTAAATACTTAGGAACAAACTTAAGAAACGTATAAAACTAACACAAGGAAAAATTTAAAACACTTCTAGCAGACACAAAAGTTGAGTCAATCAAATGAAAAGACATCCTTCTCTTTGATTAGTATGACTCAACATTATAAAGATGTCAGTTCTGCCTATATTAACTTCTAAAATTAACACAATCCTCATAAGAATTCCAGCAAGCTTTTTATGGAGTTAGCTAACTTGATAATAAAGTTCAACTTGGAAAAATAAACATACATGAATATCAGAACATTAAATATTGTATAATTAAAACAATATAGTATGGGTATATGAGTAGATAAATATATGGGGAAAACAAAATAGCTCAGAAATAGACCCAACTATGTATGAAAATTTAGTATATAAAAAAGATATCTCAAAACACTGGGACCAAAATAGAGATAATAAATGGTGCCAGACAGTTAGTTTGCTATTTGGAAAAAGATAAAAATAGATCTATACCTCATATTCAAGAATATAATTCATATGGATTAAAGATCTAAAAGTACAAAATGAAACCCTGAACACTAAAAGAAAACATGGGTGGATTTCTCTTTAACCTAAGTGTAGGGAAAGGCTTCCTAACTAGCACTCAAAATTCAAAGACAATAAAGAAAAAAATTGGTAAATTTGATACATTAAAGATAAAGTCATGACAAAAATCCCAAAACTGAAATCAAAAGAAAACTGGCAAACTGAGAGAAAACTTGTAGCACAAATCCCAGACAAAGGGCTGATATCCCTAATCCCCATAATGAACTTAAAAAAATTGAAGACAAAAAGATCAAAATCAAACAGAAAAACTGAGGAAAAGACACACTGGCCTTTGCTTTTCAAAAGCATTAAAGTCATGAAAAGCAAAGAAAACTGAGATACCGTCACAGACTGGAGGAGATGGGCCATGTGCGGTCCTGGCTTAGTTCCTAGATAAGGAAAAAGGCATTAGTGCGACAACTGGCAAAATTCAAATAGTCTGTAGATTAACTAATAGAATTTTAACAATGTTAAAACCCTGGTTTTGAACATTGTACTTGGGTTATGTAAGTTTTAACATTAAGAAAAGTTGGGTGAAGGGTTTATAGGAATGCCACAGTTTTGCAATTTTTTCATAAAACTGAGAGTATTTCAAAATTTAAATTATTATTTATATATTCTAATCTTAATTCAGTGTTTTGTAAATATATTCTCCCATTTTGTAGCTTATCATTTTACCTCATCTATGGTACATTTTGATTTTGTCAAGTTTACCTAGGTTTTTCTTTACCATGTGAGGGTTTTGGTCTTATGCAAAAGAGCTTTTCACTACAACAAACTCACAAAGATATTCTCCTATATTTTTGCTTAATAATTTGATACTTGCTGTTCACAAGAAGTTTACTGTCCCTTGTTAGACTTTACAAATAATTAATTTGTATTAGTGGTGACCATCTCTTTTGTTTCCTATTTTATTACTTTGTGTGTTTTTATCTGTATTGTTTCCTATTTTCAATTTTTTAATGTTTATTCTATAGTGTGTATTTTTAAAATTAGTTTATAGTTTAAACACTTGGCTAATTTATATTCAGTTTTCCTTTCATTTGAAGCCATAAATTACCTTCTAAATACCTGTATTATCTTCATTATACAAGTGTTGATATGTTATTTAGTCTAAATATTTATAATTTTCTTTTTTTTTTTTCCGGTCACACCACTCAGCTCATGAGATTTTAGTTCCCCCACCAGGGATAGAACCCAGGCCCTCTGCAGTGAGAGCATGCAGTCCTAACCACTGGACTGCCAGGGAATTCTCTATAATTTTCATTATAGTATTCTTTTAATCCATGATTACTAAGAAATGTAGGTTTTAGTTTCTGTATTTTACCTTCTAACTGTATAATTTTTAAATAAAAATTTTCTATTGTGGACTTGTAATTTAATTGTATTGCAGTCAAAATAAATTCCTTATCTGCTTGGAAAAATGTATATTTTCTTTTTGTTGGTTATAGGCAAGGTTCTATACATCTCTTTATTGTAATTATTCATTGTATTCAAATCTTTGCTATGCTTATTTATTATTTCTGTTTATCAGTTCCTCATGGAGATATTTTAATACTTTTCAATATGGCAAGGATTTTTCAGTTTCTTCTAGTAACTGAGACAGTATTTACTTTGCATATTATGAAACTATATTTTTAGATGCCTGCAAAGTCATGATCGTTATATCTTTTAATTGAATGGCTTTTTAAAAAATCTGTATGTAATATCTGTCACTGTCTCTTTCAATAAATTTTGCTCCAAAATCTACATTATCTGATATTAACATTTCTATCTGACCTTTGTTTTGGTTAGTAATTGCTTATGTCCATCATTTCTGGATCTTTCTTTTAAATTAAAAAACATATCTCTGTGTTTCAAATTCAATAGTTTATGTCCCTTAATAATTAGTAAGTATAGTTTTTTTTTCCATTTATTGTGATCAATAATATATTTGGATGCATTTTTACAATCCTATTTTGTGTTAACATTTCCCCCCTTTTTTAATCTTCTCTTTGAGACAGTGAGTTTTTTTTTCATTTTTTCTTTCTATTATGCTTTACTTGCTTAACAGTTATAGACTCTTATTTTAATGGCCACCAACAGATTTTTATTATGCATATTAAATGAATTTTAACAGTCTAAACATTACTTAGTATTTCTTTCTTCCCCCCCCAAAAAAAATTAAAAAACTTAGCTTCCATAAAATACCTTTCCCTCATGTTATTATTTTCCTGCTAAAAGAAAATAAAAAAAGAACACAAAACAGTAAGCTATTGTTTCTTTCAAAATATTTTATAGTTACTATATACTATAAGTTTATTCTCATGTCATACTGATTTTTTTTCTACTGTGGCTTTTCATCTCCCGTTTTTTCTTTCTCATTCATTTGTCTTATTTTCGTAGTTCTTTCAGCAAGGATCTGTGGGAGTATACTTTAAGAATCCTTGTATTTCTAGAAAAAAATGTTATGCTGGTTGTAGAATTTTAGTTCACAATCTTTTGCACTGAGCACTTTGAAGATATTTACTGTTTTCTGGCACCTATTTCGTGCTGATGCAAGCTCTCCTGTTAATGTGCTTGCTCTGTTGTGAGCAATCTCTCTAGGAGCCTTTAGGATTTTCCTCCATTTTTCAGTACAAAGGGCATACTGTGTCTTTATTTTTAATTCTGCTTGATATCAAGGACTTTTCAAAATGAGATTCCATGTCTTTCTTCAACTTTAGAAATTCTCAGCCATTCTCTGCATATTGCTTCTTTTTTCAATAGTCTCTATTAAAGTCTTGAAGCTTCCAGTAAACAATGCTGAGCATCACATTCTATCATCCCTTTTCCTCAAAAAAAAAAGTATTTATTTAGTTTTGGCTGCATTGGGTCTTTGTTGCTGTGTGCGGGCTTTTTCTAGTTGCGGCGGCCGGGGGCTACTCTTCACTGCAGTGTGGTGGCTTCTCTTGTGGAGCATGGGCTCTAGGCTCACGGGCTTCAGTAGTTGCAGAACATGGGCTCAGTAGTTGTGGCTCATGGGATCTAAAGCGCAGGCTCAGTAGTTGTGGCGCACGGGCTTAGTTGCTCCGCAGCATGTGGGATCTTCCCGGACAGGGCTCGAACCTGTGTCCCCTGCATTGACAGGTGGATTCTTAACCACTGTGCCACCAGAGAAGTCCCTATCATCCCTTTTTTAACTTCATTTTTATATTCTCCATCACTTTAAATTTCTGAGTAGCATTCTGAAGTACTTTATCAATGTTATCTGAATTCAGCTATGACAATTCTACTATTTACTCTTAAAATGAGGTGTTTTTTTCCTTAGAATTATAATGGTAATAAATTTAATTTCTAAGATTTCTATTTGATCCATTTGAATAACTTTGTTCTAGTTTTATGGATATAATGTCCTGTTTTATTTCCTTGCAATTTTAAAAACCACTTATTGTAAAGTATTTCAATGGCCTTTCAGGGGAACAGTATAACATAATGGATAAGCACAGACTGGAGAGAGAGAGAGCCTCAGTTCAAACTATAGCTCTACCCCTTACTAACTGTGTCACTGGTCTAATCACTTAAAATTGGGGCAGCTTGATGTTTTCTATAAAGTGAAACTTAAAGAAGACCGTGCCTATTAAGTACTTATAATAGTGCTGTAGAGTAAGCACTCAGTAAAGACTCACTATTAAAATTGTCTCTTGTGTTTTTAATTGGTTTTCCATGACATTGAATCTCCTCATGGTTTTTAATTCCTGTCTGGTATTTTATCTTTTGTAAAATTACCTCCTGTGGGAGTTTTCTCCCAAGAGTTTCCTGGGGTTTAGATACCGCATTATGGTCAGGTTGCTACATTGTCTGCCAGGCTGTGCTGGATGGACTGGTTTTGAACCAGGTCTTGTCTTATTATATTGGTAAACCTGCAGGATGGGCTGGGGACAAGAACAGTTTCAATCTGGCTCATGCGTATGGAAGACCCACACTGAAACGGTAGTGTTCCTGAATGAGTCAGGAGGAAGCAGGAGTGAAAGCCGTATACTTTGCTTGTTTCAGGTTTTAGTCCAGCTAGTTGACTGAGAGAATAACTTGAAGTTCACAATTTCTGAGAAGTTGTGGGTTCAGGATTTTAAGAAACTTGCTAGTGAATGGGAGTTGAAGACATTGAAGCAATTAGTAAAGACTATTCTTTCAAGACGTTTGGGGGTGATTGGAAGGAGAAAAATGATACGGTAACTTGAGCAGCAATAAGTAAGTAAGAATTACTTTTAAAAGCATGAATGAGATGTGAGCATGTCTACAAGGTGACTAGTGGGCAGGCTGAGGTTTGGAAAGAATGTAGATCCATCTGAGACTAAGTAGAAAGAAAATAAAAGGATGATATTTCTAAGGATATTTATGGTCAAGGGAACAGAAGATACGGAGGCTTCTTTGATAGCCCCAATCTATCCATTTAGCATGAAGTGAAAGCATAGAATCTTTGGAAATATTCTCACTCACTCTTTCCTTAGGTTCATGTTTTGTTAAATTATTATATATTTTGGTAAATGGAATTGTCTTTTAAGGATGGCTTCAGTGTATCTAAACACTAGATGATTCCTGTGGAAATTCTAGGGGGCTCTCACTACATAAGTTAAATTAGAAGTAGAATGGAGTCAGGTCCAGACTACATGTTTTTTCGCATTTAGAAGACATTAAAAACAAGGAGTCCTACTTTGTTAATAAAGGGAACAGACAGTCAGCATAGTTCTGTGAGAGCTGATTTTCTGGTATAATTACCCTTAGGTAGTATTTATCTTCAAGGTCAGTAGTGGCTGTTAAAAAGGTTTTCCCTTTCCCTAGAGAACTGCATCCTCCCTGACAAATAATTTCTGCTGGAAGAACATTCTGTAAGTCCATGTTCTCATTACAAATATCATCCAACTTAGCACTGGAGGACATTTAAAAAACAAAGCCTTTTTTGATCTTTCTGAACCATGTCTTGGACTTAATTCTTAACTCTCTTTCCACGAAATAAGCAGCGTCTTTTAGATGGAGGATTAATCTTTCAATCCTTGATCTCCATCTTCCACACAAGTGTTTTTTTTTGTTTGTTTGTTTGTTTTTGGTTCACACATCTGAATGAGGGATTTAGATAGATGACCTCTAAGTTCCCTTCCATTTCTAACATGCTAGAGCTCTTTAAATCTGGGTGATTACAACAATTTGTGTCTTATATCCATACTATAGTCTAAGTTTCTTGAGGCTAAATAGGGAACACACTTTGTCTTTGGGTCCCCCAAAACACATAGGGTGGAGTGCTTGTATCAGTAAACCTGTTACTGAAAATATAAATGAGTTAATTAAATAAATGACAATACCTCTAAATGTCGCAGCATTGCCCAGAGATACCATCTTCATGAGAATTAGAAAAAAGAGGCCATTCTGGGTGGATGAAACACCTAACTGCATGGCTTAATTGGTGGACCATAGGCTGAGACTCACCCCCAGCCTCCTTTCTTGGTCAGAATATAACCTCTATGGCTGTACTGGGTGGCCCTGCTACTGCCTTACATCATTCTACCTCTCATGAAGCCAGAGGAGCTGGCTTCTTCATAGCTCCCTTGTAGGTCTGCATATAACCTTAGGGGACAGCTGTCCTGAGAACCATCATGCTACTAACCTAAGCGTCTAATCTGCAGCCACAAAGAAATACACACCCTCCTCAGCGTTACTATTAGGGATCAACATCATGATGCCTCCTATCTCTCTTTACCTCAGGCACCTCCAGAAGTAAAGCCTTGCCGTGCATCACTATTAACCTCATACTATTCTGACCCAATCCCTTTTTCTCTTACAGCCCTATCACTGGACCCTTTGTAGCTCTGTCTTTATAACTTGGCTTATTTTCCTTAGCTTAAGCCTCTTCTCTTACCATTAACTGAAATTGAACTTGTCCTCAAATAAGAGGATTTTTATTTTTGCTATTGTTGTTTTGTTTTGTTTCCTCATATCGTGTTTCATTTCCTGTTCCTGACTGCAGGATCAGGAGGTATCTTCATTTTCTTCCTTTCCATACATTGTCCCTTCAAGATTCATATGCCTCCATGCTCTCACAAAATCAACGTATCCTCTAAGACTCACATCCCCTGCATATAACATATGGCTGATACTAGTCATTGCCTATACACTACACATTCTCTTTTTTTTTTTTCCAAAACAGAAAACTGATTTTGTATGGAACAGCAATATGCTGAGATTTTTTTTTTAATTAAGATTTCCCTTGCAGCTGAGATTAGCCAAGTCACATGGTTTTTTCTAATGTAGTAGAAAGAGAAATCACTGGATAGGATTTGCAGAAACTCACTTGAAAAAGTAGACTCAACTGGATCTCTACTTTTGTCCCTCGCCTTTCCCTTCTTGCTGACTGTAGTGACAACTTCATGCTGTATGTAGCATTAAGTTGGCATTTCATCCTGGTAAGCATGGGGGAGCAAGCATGAGGGCAAAAGCCACAAGCTAAAGATGGTTTAAAGGAAAGAGAAAAAACAAAAGCCTGTTGGTATCAGCCTAGAGAGCCTACATCCAGACTTCTTGTTATGAAACAGAAATAGAACTCCTCATTTATTTGACCCATGTTTGAAGCTAAATAAGCATCTAACTTCTCTGGCTACTCCTACTTTCTGAGGGCTCTGACAGCGAGATCACAGTTTTTCTCTAGCACTCCATTCCTTGATTTTTTTTTTTTTTTTTGGACATGGACCATTTTTTAGAAGTCTTTATTGAATTTGGTACAATATTGTTTCTGTTTTGTGTTTTGGTTTTTTGGCCATGAGGCATGTGGGATCTTAGCTTCTCAACCAGGGATCGAACTGCACCCCCTGTACTGGAAAGTAAAGTCTTAACCACTGGACCACCAGAGAAGTCCCCTGCTCCTTGATTCTTGCCATCATTCATTGTGGTATCAGTATCCAAGTTGGGGGAGGGGGTGTCCAATCAACATTTACACCTAAAGATTTTCTTTTAAACTCATTTTTGATTAGCATTGTCTCACTCCACCAAGGACTCACACAGGATTTTGTCATAACCCGAAACAGCACCACCTCCAAAATCTAAAATCCAAAACTTCTTGTAGAGCATTTCTTGTTCTACAAGATTAGTTGATCAAGTAATCCCATTAAAATAATCTTTTGACCTTGTCGGACCACCAGGCTATTGAACTTTCTACTGTATAACTAGCCTTAAAATCCCTCCTCTATTTACTTCCCTACTTTCCCAGGCAAGACTCCATGAAACTGAAGTGTGATCCCTCAAACACTCTCAACACTATTCACTCCTGCTCCCTCCAATTTATTCACAAGGCAAAAACCTACGTCTAGTTTCACTAAGCAACTGAATATTCTAGAAGAGAATTCACAAGTTTTCACACAGGGGAGATAGGTTTCATGTTAATTTTTTGATCAACAATGTCAAATGCATACTCAACTCTCCCCCAAAATTCCAGTAGGTTGTTGTAAGAAGTTTAAGTTCCCATTTGTTGAAATAACTGAAGAACTGTCTCACATCTTCTCCTCAGGGTCTTGGATCTTATTTCATTGGGGGAAAAATAGAAGAACTTTAAACCTCCAAAAACTAACTCCTTCATATTTCCATCAGCAAATACTTCCTCCTCACTGGCAGCTCCCAGGGGCCTTCCTCCTTCGAATAATCCCCCTCTGTCCTCCTCACAGACAGTCTCTTCCTCCCTTCTGGCTCACTCTCCATTATCATACAACCATGCTCTACCTCTCTCATCTTCACAAACCTACCCTTGATCTCAATGCCTGCCCAAATCTACCCCTATCTCTCTCCTCTCCTTTTCGGTCAAAGTTCTTTAAAGAATTTTCTTCACATCCAATCTCCATACCTTCACCTCCTATTTTTTATTTGCATGTGTATTTCTTTAAATATTTTTTCTTGCCGTTTGTTTTTTGAAAATGGGCTTAATTTTTTTCTTTTTTTAGTGCAGCAGATAATATAGCAGACACTCATATACTCATGACCTAGGATCAAAAATTGCTAACATTTTGCCTTTTTTTTTTTCAGATTCTTCCATGTTTTGTTGTTTTAAATGAATAAATCATCACAGGTAAAGTTGAAATCCCCTTTGCTCTCTTCCCTACACACATTCTTTTTATTACCTAGAAAATTATTACGATACATTTAGTTTACATCCAAATCATTTTTTATACTTTACTACATATAAATATAACTTTTAATTTTTATTTTATATACTTTACTATATAAAAAGAAATACCTATCTATATTTATGTATATATATATATATATCCATAAATAATCTAAATCTAGTTTTGTGTATTTATTTTAAAACATACATAAAATGGAATGATTCTGAAACTTTCTTCTTTTCCTCAAGTTTAGGCTTTGAGGTCTCTCATGGTGATTCATATTTATCTATATCATTCACTGTAAATCTTGTATTCCATCATGTGTGTTCAAAATCATTTATTTGAGAGGCTGCATAGTATGGTGATTAAGAGCAGGGGCTCTGGAACTAGGCTGCTTTGGTCTAATCCAAGCACCTATCACATACTAACTGTGTGACTTTAGGTAAGTTATTTTAACTCTCTGACATCAGTCATTTCATCTATAAATGTAGTCAGTACATGTAGCTGCATTTTTGGATCAAATGAGTTTTAAATGAGTAACCTACATGAAGCACCTAGTTCTTTCATGGCCTATAATAAGCATGCAATACTGGTGTGACAGTAGGAAAACAGATGGCACACTCAAATTCGGATAATTTGACAAAGGCTTACTTATACAAGGACTAATTACAAAAGTGTAGGCAGAGAGTAGGGATGCCACAAGGAACAGGTAAGTAACCCATGGCAGCAGGAGAGAGAGCGAGCTGTTAGTTCTCCTAGGCCAGAACAAAAAAAAAATACATCATTAAGAAACAAATAAATCATTACAAATGAATTGAAATCTGGCTCTGCTCCCTTTCTCAGTCTTCTTCCTTTCCCTTTTCCAAGGGAACCGCTTATAGGCATCTGGTTTGTATCCAAACTATATTTTTAAACTTTCATATACACACAGATGCAGATACCTGAACCTCTTCAAAGAAAGAGGTTACCAGAACCTAGGGTAGAGTTGTGTAATAGAGGTCTTCTTCTAAGAGGAGCAGGGTCCTTTCAGTGAAGGACACAGCTTGGGATGCCTTCAAAGGGAGGAAATCAGGAGACTATATACCCTGATCTCTTTCTTTTCTTTTCCATCAATCTCTTTCCAGGGTTCTCTATTGGTCAAACTCAACCAGAAGCCAGAGGGCAAGGGAATCTCTTTTTTTTTTTTTTTTTTTTTTACTTTTTATTACAAAATATTTGGATATATACAAAAGTAAACAAAATAGTATAATGAGTCCTCATGTATCAGTCATCCAGCCCCAATACCCATTAAACCAGGGGCAATTATGCACCCCCAACATCCTTAAGTATTTCTATATGTACAAGGGAGTCTCTTCTTAAGGGCCAATGTCCCAGGGCAGATTGCTTTTGGAAAGTGAGTAGAGTAAGCAAATGGCTTTTACTGTATTTGTCCTTTCTTCCTTTCTTCCTGTTTGTAATGCCAACCTGATACTGGAAGTAGAGCAGCCATCCTGCAACCTTGAAGTAACCAACATGAGAACAATAGCCACAAGCTAAAAATTGTTTAGTGGAAGGGAAAAGCATCTGTGTCACTGTTGGCATCACATGGCCATTGTATCGGCCTGGAGAGCCTACTTCCAAACTTCCTGTTACTTAAGAAAAACAAAACCCTTAATTTACTTAAGTTACTGTTTGAAATTAAGTGGAATAACTACCCTTACCCTCACCCATCTGGTATCTCCTTCTTAATCTGAAAGCCTTTCAACTCCTGCCTCACAATTTCCTCAATAACTCTGTAACTGGTTCGTTTCATCATTCATTATGGCCTCAATATTCATGTGACATTCCCAGTCAACATCCAGTACTTTTTGAGAAGGGTGGAAAGTGGATCTGGAGGGGAGAATGTAAGATATCAAGCACTGTCCACCCATCTTAAGTCTTAAGTCCACCCCTCAAGTCTGCATTCACTCTCATCCTTTATCTAGGAGAAAGGTTTGTGAGCTGAACACAGGGTACAAAGTCCTATCAGCTACCATACCATCATTGGGAGAGGTCGATTTATTCATACTCTGACCTAAAGCATAAAATGTTATTTGACATTTACATGTTTCATGTAAGGAAGTAAAGAGAAAAGGGGGAGAAGGAAAATAATTGTTTAACATAAAACATAGGTTCTACAATCTTTAATTCTGTAGCTGATCAAAGATCTAAATTTGCATCATAGCCACCTTCAACTACACATTCTATCTTGCACAAAGGAGTAATAGAGGATATCTTATTGATGCCCTGCATTCCAATTATTGTCATTTCTGCCCCCTTTGTAACAACTCATTTTCCCCCTGATCATTAGGACCAATCACTAAGTCCAGTAAAGTGACTCCCACTCTGCCAATTGGTTTAGCATCATAAGAAACCCCAAATGACCAGCAGGCAACCTCAGCTTCCAATTTCTTGGAGACATGGAAATATTTCCTAGTAGAAGCAATCTACTCTTTGGCACCAGGATTTCCAAACCTGACAAGCCTAAGGTCAAAGTACAGAAAACCAAAATTATAAGGTGAGATGTTAGCTACAGCAGCAGGTGGGGTCATTTCTGCCTTCAATTCTTGGCTCCTGAACTCATGCATTCTATTTGTGGTGAAGCTGGCTTACAAATGGGCTGCTGGTTTGAAGCATGCATTGTATCTATTAGCACAGAACCCCAATATTCAGGTAATCAACATCCAACTGATGTTGTAACTATGCCCTCACCATGCCGTTTAGCTGTTTTATCAAGCCAGCTACTTCTGAGTCCTGTGACCTACAGTAAAAACCAGTGAACTGCCTGAGTATGAACCATTATCACATACCTCCTTTGTCATACAATGTAATCTCTGATGGAGGGGCAGCACTCTATGGCATGTTAAGGTGATAAATAAGGCATTTTGTAAGACTTTAAATGATAATGCTGGCAGAAATGCTGCAGGCAGTAAAGGTAAGCCCATACCCAGAATATGGGTCTATCTCTGTGAGGCAAAGTGCTGCCTTCCCTCCCTTCTACAGTTATGGTAATGACCATATCAGGGCATCAACATTGGCCTCTGCCTTTGACAAGTTGAATATTTTCACTCTGTGTTTGGAGAAGATAGTATACTTCAAAGTGCACACTCAAAAATGCCATCTTTACCCCCTATATTCATTTCAACTGTAAACATTTTGTAGGCAAATTAAAAACAAAACAAAACAACAACAACAAAAAACTGATGGAGTATACCGGTTGCATCATCTGACTGAAGAAAGCATAAATAATCTTTGAAAAGGTCTTAAGGTCCCTTCTTTCTACATGGAGGTCCATCTTTTTCCTCTTCTTTCCTTTCACTTATCCATCAATGGAGGAGCAGATATAAATCTGATTGGCTAGATTCCAAACCATGGATTAGTATGGGTACTAGTGGTCATGAGATCTCATATGTGGTCCCTGCCTCCATGTGGTAAGCTGACTTAAGAAAGACATGATTTTGCAGTGAATGACAGCCTTCAACCCTCGTCTCTCATTCTGACCTCAGGCTTGTAGGCAGGGTTTATTGAATTAGGGCCTCTCGTGGGACTGAGGATTTTTTCCCTTCACTATCCTTCATTTTGTTCTCTTCTCTTCTTTCTGGTCTCTTACCTCTTCTCTCTCCTTTTCTCCTCTTCTCTTCATATTCTTTCTCATATCTCCTTCTCTTGATGGGATGCAGGACATGCTACTTCAAAATATGGCCCCTTGGCATATTGACTATTTTAAGCTGAAGGAGTTTGAGAAACTTGCAGAAGTAGGATAGTCTCTTTGACCTTCCCTCTGCCCTTCTCTCCTGAAGCTGGTCATAAGACCCTCATATGAGAAGTGCCCTCCCTGTAGCAGGAACAATGGAGCATCCTTATCTCCAACATGGAGGGACACCAAGAAGAACCCAAAGAAAGAGACCTTGCAAAGTTTCCCCCCGTTTACTACACTTAGCTCATACTCTTTGCCCTATCATATTTCTCCATGACTTTCTACTTTTCATCGAATCTAGCATAAAAACACTCAGTTTGGGCTTCCCTGGTGGCGCAGTGGTTGAGAGTCTGCCTGCCGATTCAGGGGACACGGGTTCATGCCCCGGGCCGGGAGGATCCCACATGCTGTGGAGCAGCTGGGCCTGTGAGCCATGGCTGCTGAGCCTGTGTGTCCGGAGCCTGTGCTCCGCAACAGGAGAGGCCACAACAGTGAGAGGCCTGCGTACCGCAAAAAAAAGAAAAAAAAAAAAAAACACTCAGTTTGTTTCTTCAGATCTTCATTTCCTTATGAAAGATCCCATGTTACATAAAACTTGTATTAAATAAATTTGTATGTTTTTCTCTTCTTAATCTGTTTTTGTCAGTTTAATTTTCAGATCCAACCTAGGACTCTGAGTGTCAAGGAAAACTTCTTCCTCTCCTACATTCTTCACTCTCACCCCTCCCCTTCATCTCTCCATCTCTATCTGACCTCAAGATAGGTGGTGTTACCCTCATACATCAAGTCCACAAGACACCTTGCTAGCTGCTTCTCTTCCTGTTCTTTCCTCTCTGCTATATATCTGTGTGGATAAGAGTTTTAAAAATCCAACTCTTTCTTCTTAACTTATTCTCTGTATGGCTAGCCAAAAAATGGTAAAATTCAATATTTAAAATGTTCTTAGCCAGGTCTTTAACAAAGTTTTCATTGAGGAACCAAGAGCTTGCAAAGTTATTAGCAAAATAATACTTCTGGTTTCCTTTTTGCTAATGATTTTGAAAAGCCTGGCCAAGGTAGGAGTATTTGCCAGAGTATTTTTTTTTGGCAATCCTGGGTCTTCTGTCCATAATAGTCCTAAATCCCCATTCTAACCCCACACAATTTTCAACATGAATAAATACCACTCTCTAATTACTTTGGGAATGATTTATTTTTCTTGCAAAATAATTCATGAATTAATGAACAAACAGGAAGATTTCTGATGATGATATTATACAAAAATGAGGTAGGGTCACCCATTTCATCACTGATGGATGTCAGGCACATTCTTCACTATCACTACCTGGAGTAAAACAGAAGGGAAAATATTTCTCTAACAAAAACCAATGGATTTGACCTTGATTCCACCCCCAGTTATTCAGCAATATCACTGCCTCCTACGCAATCCACTGTGCTCAGAAGATACAACTGTTTTGAGGAAACAAGTTGGTTTTACTATAACATAGGAGCATTTCAAAGTCTAAACAAAATGTGGGTGGAATAAATCATAAATATAATTTTACCTGGTTTAGTTCTCGTAAGTCAGTTGGAAACACTGTGCTCTCATCATATGTCCTTGAAATCATGCCAGGTGGATCCCTGTCCAGAGATCTCCATGCAGCTAATCAATTCTTCCAATGGCCACACATAATTCAGGTAAGAAATGACAGATAATTCAAGCTGTATAGGAAGCTTCATTCTCAGAAAGGCAGGAAGCTTAGATCTAATTCAGGGCAGTTCCTGAAATAACTGTGTTCTTCATAGTAGGCTGGATATCACAGTTGGCTAAGGAGTGCAGGTTCTACTGCTGGCTCCAAAATTGTAAGATTAGGATACTTATAGTTCCCACTTCACAGGGTTCTTGTGAGGCTAAAATACGATAATGCATATTAAATATAACATAATGCCTGACACAGAATAATGACTCATTAAATGTTAGTCATTGTTATTCACTTTGTACAAAAACAGAAGTAATTACAGTAGTCTCTAATCAAACCCAAATATCACAAAACACTTTGTTTTAATATTTTAGAGGCATCTACACACATTTATATATACACTAAAATTTGGAAATATCCAAAGTGTTGGACACTTACAAACATTTGGCTCTTTATTTACCTCTGTCTCATTCAACAAACAAATTTAAGAAAATGAAAGAATCATTAAGACAGGAATGCCAAGCTGTTTACCTTTTCTGCTTGACTGTTCAACTTTTGTTTTTTCCCACTTACTTTTTCCACTCCCAAATCTCTTACTCCAGATTTCTGCTAATTGAACTTCATTCTCTAGATTTTCTGAAAAATTTCAAGAAGATTTATTTATATTTCTTACACATTTGGGAGAAAAAAACAGTCACAAACAATTTATGATCCAGTAAATGCCAGGATTGTCATGGAGATGAAAGGAAATCAGCATTTATGACAGGAGTGGATAACAATAAAGAAGATATTGGCTCCTTTTCTCTTTCTGAAAAGACCAAGAATACAAAGGTCAGGTGATCTTTTCTTTTTCTCAGATTCAGTAAAGATTTAATGAGTCCTTACTACATGCCTATCCCTTCCCCAAGTTACTTAAAGTTTTCCAAGTGGTAAAAAAAAGTTGAAAAAATTTACGTGAAAACAGACTTTACTTAGCACTTCATGAAGCAGGCAGTCTATGTTCTCAAGAGTCCAGAGAACTGTGAGGCATGAGAGAAAACAGCAAGTTTTTAGGGTAAATGAACAAGTAAGAGAAAGACGAAAAACAAGCAGGAAACAAGGAAAACATTTGAGTTGCTGGGAAATTAGGACTTATCACCTAGATGGCATGATTTCTGGGCAGGTGGAATCCTTAAAAAATCGTGGAACTTTAAATGTTAGGTTTTGGTTTGGGGATGTAATCTCCCAGTTTACTGAGGAAAGGCCACTGTTAGGTTAATTAAAGATTTCTACCTAAGGTAGAAAACACTTGCAAAACAAACAGAAGGTGGAGTTTGTCTGCTTTCCACCAGTGTTTCCCAAGTGTGTTCAGTGGAGCGCTGGTTCTGTAGGATGTCAGTGGGCTTCTTGTCAAATAGCTTTAGGAACAAAGTTTAAAACTAAATTGACCAATTCTTGTCACCAAGACATCTTAGAGCTTTAGTTGTGTTAGAGTAGGAGTCAGGGATGGGTACACAAGTTCACATGGGGATAGATGGGTTAGCTAGGTCAGATGCCAGAGCTAGAGACAATGTCTTCAGATGAAAACATTGCTCAGTGCTTGCATACTATTTCTTGCAACTGCTTTGACCACTGCATCCATTACCAACTACATGGACATTACTTGCTTGACCAACAGGTGTTTGAGTTCCACATCAAAGACAAACTCCTTGCAGAATAAAAACAGAACAGACAGAAAATGGAGCTCATCACATCTGGCTTTTTATTATTATTTTTTAGTTGCAAAAAGCTATGCAAACAAAAAATGCTTAAAACTCAACAAGAAGACAAACAACCCAATTTAAAAATGTGCAAAAGATATGAGCAGTCACCTCACCAAAGAGGATATATAGATGGGAAATAAGCATAGGAAAAGATAATCCATATCATACAAAACAGTGAGATATCACTACATACCTATTAAAATGGCCAAAATTCAAAGCACTGACAATAACAACGCTGGTGAAGGTGCAGAACAACAAGAACTCTATTTCATTGTTGGTGGAGATGCAAAAAGGTAAAACCACTTTGGAAGACAATTTGGTAGTTTCTTATAGAACTAGACCTACTCTTACCATATGATATAGCCATCATGCTCCTAAATATTTATCCAATTAAGTAGAAAATATCCCTCCACATAAAAACCTGCATATTTATATTTATACAACTTTATTCATAATTGCCAAAACTTGGAGGAACGAAGATGTCCTTCAGTAGGTGAATGGATAAATACATAAACTGTGGTAAACATCCAGGCAGTGAAATATTTTTCAGAGCTAAAAAGAAATGAGCTATCAAACCACAAAAAATACATGAAGGAATCTTAAATGCATAATACTAAATAAAAGAAGCCAATCTGAAAAGACTACATAATGTATGATTCCAACTATAGGACATACAGGAAAATGCAGAACTATTGAGACAGTAAAAGGATTGGTGGTTGCCAGAGGTTTGGGGAGAGAGGGATCAATAGGCAGCACACACAAGATTTTTAGGGCAGTGAAACAATTTGGTATATATATATCAGTCATACATTTGTCAAGACATATAGAATGTACAACACAAAAAATAAACCTAATGTATACTATGGACTTTGGTTGATAATGTTTCAGTATTGGTACATTGATTGTAACAAATGTATCACACTGGAGAAATGTGGAACCTCTGCTTTTTGCTCCAAACCTAAAACGTCTCTATAAACTAAAGTCTATTAATTTTAAAAATATATATACAGCTTTTAAAAAATGGTAATTTTAAAAATTCAAATGTCATGTTTTCTGTCATAAAGAAGTCTACGTGATAACAAAATATTTCACATATTGTGTGAACATTATCATAGACCACTTCATCCATTAAACATTCACCTGGGATAGGTATACCAGGTAAGATTATTAGATAAAAATATGTTGATTAAAAAAAAAACCCACAGGGCTTCCCTGGTGGCGCAGTGGTTGAGAGTCTGCCTGCCAATGCAGGGGACGCAGGTTCGTGCCCCGGTCTGGGGAGATCCCACATGCCGCGGAGCGGCTGGGCTGGTGAACCATGGCCGCTGAGCCTGCACTTCCGGAGCCTGTGCTCTGCAACGGGAGAGGCCACAACAGTGAGAGGCCCGTGTACCGCAAAAAAAAAAAAAAAAAAAAAAAAAAACCACACACACACAAAAAACCACTCATCTGTGTAAGGTACCCTGCTAGGTAAAACTTTAATTAAAACAAATATAATCCCTACACTTTGGGAATCAAGTTCACTCAGATAATCCTACCTTAAAAAAGAAAATTTAGTGATACTTTGTTTTAAATTTAAAGAATAAATTGAACAACTGGATCCTATTCTATTGACACCACCATTAACCTTCATAAATTATCAAGTGTACAAGGTGAATCCTAAAGAACATTGATTAAACCAAGCTTGTATTTGTCATTTGTTAATTTAAACTATGTCTAGTTATTCATATTTATATTGACTTTTAGATATTCTTTAATATGATGACTCAACATTTTGTCATGGATTTCAGTTATATTTCTACCTTTGTCATTTGATTTTCAACTTGTTTATGGTATCTTTTTTTTTTCTCCAAATAATTACATGAGTGACAGTTTTCAGTATTTTGATTAAAGTTTCTGTCTTGATGTAATGCTCTATTTTCTTTTGGTTTCTTATACGGTTTAGTCTTATAGATTTATATCTTTAGTTCATCTGGAATTAATTTTTTGGATGGTATTTTTTAAATGTTTTGCCAGTTATCTTTACTACAGTTATTTTTTGTAAAAAATCTGTATGCACCATTTTTTGTAACATTGACAAGTTGCTGCCCCTTTTACATGATAAGACTCAACTATTCAATCCATTTTCCCTGTGAAACAGAACAAAACCACTCATGACTTTACACTTATGCCTTTTTTGGATGAAGAAACACAGTTGCTACAGGATGTCCCCTGGAAGATATCATCACTTGGCACTTATTTCACTGCAGAGGGAAGAAATATAGGGCCTAGATCAGAGCGCAATCAATATCTTTCTACATGTTCTCTCCTATAAATTATAATATTAAACAAAATCATTATTTAAGACTAATATTCATACATACATTATATATACATATATATGCTGATTAACATTGTGAATCTATAAAATGAGAATACTCTATGAAATATTTCCTGAGCATTCTTGTTCACTGGGACTTTTTTTTTTCTTTTTCTATGTTTGCTTTACTAGACATCTCCTTCCTGGGATTAATATCACCCCATACAATTCACTTTGGGAAATAATGCTGGGAGAGGTGCAGAGAACCTGGAACCTTGATGACATCATGGAGCCACTGATGGAAATAAGTCTGAACCTGAATTCTACCATTGTTTGAGACTTCTCATGTGTGATTGATTAATTCTTATTACTTAAAACTGCTTGAATCAGGGCTTATGTTATTTGTAATGCAAACCAATGGGTACAAAAATTGGTACTCAGAGTATGGTGCTGTGAATAACAAATCCTAAAATGAGAATCGAGTGTAAGAGGTTGGACATGGGGCAATGAGGAACACACTATTTATAATGTTGGTTTGTGTTGACCATTTGTCGTAGATCTGTACAAGATTAAGAAAAGCTGACTCTAAAAGTGTCCAATCTAAAGAGTGAGGTGGGAAATGTGACTTAGCTATAGTCTGTAGACCAGGTGGACTGAGAGTCTGGTAATTTGGAGCTATGCAAAACTGGTTAGAAAAACTGAATCTGACCCATGAGTTCTTAATCTGATCTCCATATATCTCAGGTGCTTTGAGGCTCTGTTAACAAAATTCAGAGCATATATGTATTTGGATGGAGAAAAGAAATTACATCTTTCTTTTCACTAACCTCTAACTGAAATTTAGCATTTCCTTTAATTATAAATGTAGACCAAACAAACTAACCAACTCACAGGTGGGTCTGTGTGATTCCATTTGCTATCCATAGAATTCACAGATACTTTCATATCATATTCTAGTTATTACAGATGTCTCAAAATATTATTTAGTTAACTACTTTGAAATTTCAGTAGACTCACTGCTAGATATTGAATTAATTTTGAATATCCTAAATATTAAATTTCATGAATTAGTAAACAAATATTTATCAGAAATATGTTTTTAATATTTTCATGTCTATATTTCAATCTCATTTTTCTTGTAACCCTATGCATTTTATTTTATGGACTTAAACACATTATTCCATGTCTGTAAGTGTCACCGAAGTTCCAAAGGAGTTAGTGGCATAAGAAAGGTTAAGAACAATTACCCACAGTAAAATTAGTGAGAGAGGAGATGGGAAAATAGGAAATTTAGGAACAGGATTGTAGTAAAAGACAAACATTGCCTCAATGTTTATTAGGGCTACTCCCTAATAAATGTTCTCCACCCTACAAAAGGGACAAAGGTATTTATTGTGAAGATGCATCCTGGAAAGAGCTGGGGACCAAGAAGTGGATTATGGCGGTGCTTCCACACCCAAAAGTATTGTTTATAATCCCTCAGACTGAGGTCATTCATGTGAAGGCCAGAGGTCATGGGCTGAAGTCAAAAGATTGTTGTCGGGAGACTGGAATTCTCAGACTCTATCTGGACAGACTTTATGACTGAGTGGTAAATAGATTTGCAACTCACTAAGTTTTTATAATATTTTTGATTATTTGTTTTATTCTTTATTGAAGTGTAATAAGTATAAAGAAAAGTGTTACAAGGCTACAGATCTATAAATTTTCAAACTGAACACACCTATATAACCAGCGTCCAGATTAGGAAACGAAGCGCTAAGAGCACCCCAGCAGTGCCCCCTTGAGTTCCCTTCCAGTCATACTCCCCTATTGTCACTTTTAATAGCATAGTTTAGTTTGCCTGCTCCTGTACTTTCTATATAAATGGGATCATACAGTATGTACTCTTGTGTCAGTCTTCTTCATTAAGTTTGGGAAATTAATCCACATTTTTGCATGTTTGTTCAATTGCATTGTTGTGTAAGCAGAGGTTTTCAAAGTGTTTTCTAGGGATTCCAGGGGTTTCTGGGACCTCTTCAGGGTGCCCATGATGCCAAAAGCTCAGACTCTGTGCACAGGTGCCGGATCAAAACTCGGAGACAGAATTTTGGGTGAAGTAGAAAAGAATAGCTTTATTGCTTTGCCAGGCAAAAGGGGACACAGCAGGCTCCTGCCCTCGAAAACTGTGTGTCCCAACCTGGAAGGATATGGTGAGGAGTTTTATAGCAATGGTTCAAGGGTGGGGTTGCTGATAAGATTAGGGTTATGCAGGGCCTGCATTCCTTTAATCTGGCCTCAGATAATGTCTTGATGAGCTTATCTGGTTACTTTAATCTGACCTCAGGTGGTCTTCTCAGGAATGAAGAATGCTACATCTTCTTCTTTTTTTTTTTTTTTTTTACATCTTTATTGAAGTATAATTGCTTAACAATTGTGTGTTAGTTTCTGCTTTATAACAAAATGAATCAGTTATACATATACATATGTTTCCATATCCCCTCCCTCTTGCGTCCCCCTCCCACCCTCCCTATCCCACCCCTCCAGGCGGTCACAAAGCACCGAGCTGATCTCCCTGTGCTATGCGGCTGCTTCCCACTAGCTATCTACCTTACGTTTGGTAGTGTATATATGTCCATGCCTCTCTTTCACTTTGTCACAGCTTACCATTCCCCCTCCCCATATCCTCAAGTCCATTCTCTAGTAGGTCTGTGTCTTTATTCCTGTCTTACCCCTATATTCTCCATGACATATTTTTTTCTTAAATTCCATATATATGTGTTAGCATACAGTATTTGTCTTTCTCTTTCTGACTTACTTCACTCTGTATGACAGACTCTAGGTCCATCTACTTCATTACAAATAGCTCAATTTCGTTTCTTTTTATGGCTGAGTAATATACCATTGTATATATGTGCCACATCTTCTTTACCCATTCATCCGATGATGGACACTTAGGTTGTTTCCATCTCCGGGCTATTGTAAATAGGGCTGCTATGAACATTTTGGTACATGACTCTTTTTGAATTATGGTTTTCTCAGGGTATATGCCCAGTAGTGGGATTGCTGGGTCATATGGTAGTTCTATTTTTAGTTTTTTAAGGAAGCTCCATACTGTTCTCCATAGTGGCTGTACCAGTTCACACTCACACCAGCAATGCAAGAGTGTTCCCTTTTTTCCACACCCTCTCTAGCATTTATTGTTTCTAGATTTTTTGATGATGGCCATTCTGACTGGTGTGAGATGATATCTCATTGTAGTTTTGATTTGCATTTCTCTAATGATTAAAGATGTTGAGCATCCTTTCATGTGTTTGTTGGCAGTCTGTATATCTTCTGTGGAGAAATGTCTATTTAGGTCTTCTGCCCATTTTTGGATTGGGTTGTTTGTTTTTTTGTTATTGAGCTGCATGAGCTGCTTATAAATTTTGGAGATTAATCCTTTGTCAGTTGCTTCATTTGCAAATATTTTCTCCCATTCTGAGGGTTGTCTTTTGGTCTTGTTTATGGTTTCCTTTGCTGGGCAAAAGCTTTTAAGTTTCATTAGGTCCCATGTGTTTATTTTTGTCTTTATTTCCATTTCTCTAGGAGGTGGGTCCAAAAGGATCTTGCTGTGATTTATGTCATAGAGTGTTCTGCCTATGTTTTCCTCTAAGAGTTTGATAGTGTCTGGCCTTACATTTAGGTCTTTAATCCATTTTGAGCTTATTTTTGTGTATGGTGTTAGGGAGTGATCTAAACTCATACTTTTACATGTCCCTATCCAGTTTTCCCAGCACCACTTATTGAAGAGGCTGTCCTTTCTCCACTGTACCTTCCTGCCTCCTTTATCAAAGATAAGGTGACCATATGTTCGTGGGTTTAACTCTGGGCTTTCTATCCTGTTCCATTGATCTATCTTTCTGTTTTTGTGCCAGTACCACACTGTCTTGATTACTGTAGCTTTGTAATATAGTCTGAAGTCAGGGAGCCTGATTCCTCCAGCTCCATTTTTCGTTCTCAAGATTGCTTTGGCAATTCGGGGTCTTTTGTGTTTCCATACAAATTGTGAAATTTTTTGTTCTAGTTCTGTGAAAAATGCCAGTGGTAGTTTGATAGGGATTGCATTGAATCTGTAGATTGCTTTGGGTAGTAGAGTCATTTTCACAATGTTGATTCTTCCAATCCAAGAACATGGTATATCTCTCCCACTATTTGTATCATCTTTAATTTCTTTCATCAGTGTCTTATAATTTTCTGCATACAGGTCTTTTGTCTCCTTAGGTAGGTTTATTCCTGGATGTTTTATTCTTTTTGTTGCAATGGTAAATGTGAGTGTTTTCTTGATTTCACTTTCAGATTTTTCATCATTAGTATATAGGAATGACAGAGATTTCTGTGCATTAATTTTGTATCCTGCTACTTTACCAAATTCATTGATTAGCTCTAGTAGTTTTCTGGTAGCATCTTTAGGATTCTCTATGTATAGTATCATGTCATCTGCAAACAGTGACAGCTTTACTTCTTCTTTTCCGATTTGGATTCCTTTTATTTCCTTTTCTTCTTTAATTTCTGTGGCTAAAACTTCCAAAACTATGTTGAATAAGAGTGGTGAGAGTGGGCAACCTTGTCTTGTTCCTGATCTTAGTGGAAATGGTTTCAGTTTTTCACCATTGAGGACGATGTTGGCTGTGGGTTTATCATATATGGCCTTTATTATGTTGAGGAAAGTTCCCTCTATGCCTACTTTCTGCAGGGTTTTTATCATAAATGGGTGTTGAATTTTGTCAAAAGCTTTCTCTGCATCTACTGACATGATCATATGGTTTTTCTCCTTCAATTTATTAATATGGTGTATCACGTTGATTGATTTGCGTATATTGAAGAATCCTTGCATTCCTGGAATAAACCCCTTGATCATGGTGTATGATCCTTTTAATGTGCTGTTGGTTTCTGGTTGCTAGTATTTTGTTTAGGATTTTTGCATCTATGTTCATCAGTGATATTGGCCTGTAGTTTTCTTTCTTTGTGACATCCTTGTTTGGTTTTGCTATCAAGGTGATGGTGGCCTCATAGAATGAGTTTGGGAGTGTTCCTCCCTCTGTTATATTTTGGAAGAGTTTGAGAAGGATAGGTGTTAGCTCTTCTCTAAATGCTTGATAGAATACCCCTGTGAAACCAGCTGGTCCTGGGCTTTTGCTTGCTGGAAGATTTTTTAATCACAGTTTCAATTTCAGTGCTTGTGATTGGTCTCTTCATATTTTCTATTTCTTCCTGATTCAGTCTTGGCATGTTGTGCATTTCTAAGAATTTGTCCATTTCTTCCAGGTTGTCCAATTTATTGGCATAGAGTTGCTTGTAGTAATCTCTCATGATCTTTTGTATTTCTACAGTGTCTGTTGTTACTTCTTTTTCATTTCTAATTCTATTGATTTGAGTCTTCTCCCTTTTTTTCTTGATGAGTCTGGCTAATGGTTTATCAATTTTGTTTATCTTCTCAAAGAACCAGCTTTTAGTTTTATTGATCTTTGCTAGCATTTCCTTCATTTCTTTTTCATTTATTTGTGATCTGATTTTTATGATTTCTTTCCTTCTGCTAACTTTGGGATGTTTTTGTTCTTCTTTCTCTAATTGCTTTAGGTGCAAGGTTAGGTTGTTTATTCGAGATGTTTCCTGTTTCTTAAGGTGGGATTGTATTGCTATAAACTTCCCTCTTAGAACAGCTTTTGCTGCGTCCCATAGGTTTTGGGTCATCATGTCTCCATTGTCATTTGTTTCTAGGTATTTTTTAATTCCCCCTTTGATTTCTTCAGTGATCCCTTCGTTATTAAGTAATGTATTGTTTAGCCTCCATGTGTTCGTATTTTTTACAGATCTTTTCCTGTAACTGATATCTAGTCTTATAGCATTGTGGTTGGAAAAGATACTTGATATGATTTCAATTTTCTTAAATTTACCAAGGCTTGATTTGTGACCCAAGATATGATCTATCCTGGAGAATGTTCCATGAGCACTTGTGAAAAATGTGTATTCTGTTGTTTTTGGATGGAATGTCCTATAAATATCAATTAAGTCCACCTTGTTTAATGTATCATTTAAAGCTTGTGTTTCCTTATTTATTTTCATTTTGGATGATCTGTCCATTGGTGAAAGTGGGGTGTTAAAGTCCCCTACTATGATTGTGTTACTGTCAATTTCCCCTTTTATGTCTGTTAGTATTTGCCTTATGTATTGAGGTGCTCCTATGTTTGGTGCATAAATATTTACAATTGTTATATCTTCTTCTTGGATCGATCCCTTGATCATTAGGTAGTGTCCTTCTTTGTCTCTACTAGTAGTCTTTATTTTAAAGTCTATTTTGTCTGATATGAGAATTGCTACTCCACCTTTCTTTTGATTTCCATTTGCATGGAATATCTTTTTCCATCCCCTTACTTTCAGTCTGTATGTGTCTCTAGGTCTGAAGTGGGTCTCTTGTAGACAGCATATATCTGGGTCTTGTTTTTGTATCCATTCAGCCAATCTGTGTCTTTTGGTGGGAGCATTTAGTCCATTTACATTTAAGGTAATTATCGATATGTATGTTCCTATTCCCATTTCCTTAATTGCTTTGGGTTCGTTATTGTAGGTATATTCCTTCTGTTGTGTTTCTTGCCTAGAGAAGTTCCTTTAGCATTTGTTGTAAAGCTGGTTTGGTGGTGCTGAACTCTCTCAGCTTTTGCTTGTCTGTAAATGTTTTAATTTCTCCATCAAATCTGAATGAGATCCTTGCTGGGTAGAGTAATCTTGGTTGCAGGTTTTTCTCCTTCATCACTTTAAATATGTCCTGCCAGTCCCTTCTGGCTTGCAGAGTTTCTGCTGAAAGATCAGCTGTTAACCTTATGGGGGTCCCTTATGTGTTATTTGTTGTTTTTCCCTTGCTGCTTTAATATGTTTTCTTTGTATTTAATTTTTGACAGTTTGATTAATATGTGTCTTGGCATATTTCTCCTTGGATTTATCCTGTATGGGACTCTCTGTGCCTCCTGGACTTGACTGACTATTTCCTTTCCCATATTAGGGAAGTTTTCAACTACAGTCTCTTCAAATATTTTCTCAGTCCCTTTCTTTTTCTCTTCTTTTTCTGGAACCCCTATAATTTGAATGTTGGTACGTTTAATGTTGTCCCAGATGTCTCTGAGACTGTCCTCAGTTCTTTTCATTCTTTTTTCTTTCTTCCGCTCTGCAGTTGTTATTTCCACTATTTTATCTTCCACATCACTTATCCGTTCTTCTGCCTCAGTTATTCTGCTATTGATCCCATCTAGAGTATTTTTCGTTTCATTTATTGTGTTTTTAATTGTTGCTTGATTCATCTTTATTTCTTCTAGGTCCTTGTTAACTGTTTCTTGCATTTTGTCTATTCTATTTCCAAGATTTTTGATCATCTTTACTATCATTATTCTGAATTCTTTTTCAGGTATACTGCCTATTTCCTCTTCATTTGTTAGGTCTGGTGGGTTTTTATCTTGCTCCTTCTCCTGCTGTGTGTTTTTCTGTCTTCTCATTTTGCTTATGTTACTGTGTTTGGGGTCTCCTTTTTGTAGGCTGCAGGTTCGTAGTTCCCGTTGTTTTTGGTGTCTGTCCCCAGTGGCTAAGGTTGGTTCAGTGGGTTGTGTAGGCTTCCTGGTGGAGGGGACTAGTGCTTTCGTTCTGGTGGATGAGGCTGGATCTTGTCTTTCTGGTGGGAAGTTCCACATCTGGTGGTGTGTTTTGGGGTGTCTGTGGACTTTTTATGATTTTAGGCAGCCTCTCTGCTAATGGGTGGTGTTGTGTTCCTGTCTTGCTGGTTGTTTGGCATAGGGTGTCCAGCACTGTAGCTTGCTGGTCGTTGAGTGAAGCTGGGTGCTGGTGTTGAGATGGAGATGTCTGGAAGATTTTCGCCATTTGATATTATGTGTAGCTGGGAGGTCTCTTGTGGACCAGTGTCCTGAAGTTGGCTCTCCCACCTCAGAGGCACAGCACTGACTCCTGGCTCCTCAATTTGGGATGATTCATTGTCTATTCATGTATTCCACAGATGCAGGGTACATCAAGTTGATTGTGGAGCTTTAATCCGCTGCTTCTGAGGCTGCTGGGAGAGATTTCCCTTTCTCTTCTTTGTTCTCACAGCTCCCGGGTCTCAGCTTTGGATATGGCCCCGCCTCTCCGTGTAGGTCGCCAGAGGGCGTCTGTTCTTTGCTCAGACAGGACAGGGTTAAAGGAGCAGCCACTTCGGGGACTCTGGCTCACTCATGCCGGGGGGAGGGGGGGCACAGAGTGCAGTGTGAGCCTGCAGCGGTAGAGGCCGACGTGACATTGCACCAGCCCGAGGCGCACCGTGCGTTCTCCCAGGGAAGCCGTCCCTGGATCCCGGGCCCCCGGCAGTGATGGGCTGCACAGGCTCCCCAGAAGGGGGGTGTGGACTGTGACTTGCACTCACACACAGGCCTCGTGGTGGTGGCAGCAGCCCCAGCATCCCACGCCCATCTCTGGCATCCGCGCTTTCAGTCGCGGCTCACGCCCGTCTCTGGAGCTCCTTTAAGCAGCACTCTTAATCCCCTCTCCTCGTGCACCAGGAAACAAAGAGGGAAGAAAAAGTCTCTTGCCTCTTCAGCAGGTCCAGACTTTTTCCCAGACTCCCTCTGGGCTAGCTTTGGCACATTAGCCCCTTCAGGCTGTGTTCATGCCGCCAGCACCAGTCCTCTCCCTGCGCTCTGACTGAAGCCTGAGCCTCAGCTCCCAGTGCCGCCCACCCCAGCAGGCCAGCAGACAAGGCTCTCGGGCTGGTGAGTGCCGGTTGGCACTGATCCTCTGTGCGGGAATCTCTCTGCTTTGCCTTACCCAGGTACGTGGGGAGTTTCTTGCCTTTTGGGAGGTCTGAGGTCTTCTGCCAGCGTTCAGTAGGTGTTCTGTAGGAGTTGTTCCACATGTAGATGTATTTCTGGTGTATCTGTGGGGAGGAAGGTGATCTCCGCGTCTTACTCTTCCGCCATCTTACCCAGAAGTCCCGCTACGTCTTCTATGTGGGAGATTTCAGTTACATAAAGAGCTCAAAGATATTGTTATGTGTATCCCTTGAGATGGAACAGGACCCTGCCCCATGGTTGCACTATTGTTTCTTGACTGCTCCTCCCTTGTCTCTGCATCCCCTCCCTTCGCTGATTAGCAACTATTTGAACCTGCCCTTTGGACCTCAGGGAAAGTCATGGAGGCTGAACAGAAAGTCTTCCTTGCTCAGGAGCCCCACAGGGTCCTGCTCAGTTTCATCCACAAAGTCTCAATCACTTTCTTAGTAAAACTAAAATATCATTTGCCTTTTCACTCACATTCTCTCAGGAGTGTACTGTGGAGTTTCCTAGAGGCTACATGACATGTAAAGGTACTTACGTATTCCCATCTTTTAAAATTTCTCAGTCTTAATTTCCAATAATGTAAATATTGATAGATATAACCCACATAAACCAAAACTCCTTGGGTTTTGCAGTAATTTTTAAGAATTTAAAGAGGTTCTTAGACCAAAAAGCTTGAGAACCATGACTGTAATTGTGAGATTATACCGTAATTTATTTTTTCATTCAGTGTTGATGAGCATTTGGGTTGTTTCCCGTTTTTAGCTGTTATGAATACTGCTTCTATGAACATGACTTTTGGTGAATATATGGACTAATTTCTGTTGGATATATATACCTGGGAGTAGGATTGCTGGAACATAGAGTATATATTTAGTTTCTAGTAGATACCATCAGTTTTCCAGAATGTCTATATCCACTCCCACCACCAGTTTATGAGTTTCAATTCTGTATTCTCACCAGCAGTAGATACTGTTTATCTTTATCATTTAAATTATTCTATTGGTCATGTCGTGATAGTATATCAAGGTTTTTAACATCATGCATTCCTCTGATGACAAATGAAGTCAGGCACCTTTATATGTATGTTGACTATTTAAATATTGTTTTGTAAATTGTTCAATTATGCTACTGAGTTGTGTGTCTTTTCTTATTGATTTGTAGGAATTCTTAAAATTTTAAATGTTTTTTCTGTATCTATTGAAATGATCATATGTTTCTCTGTCCCTTTTTGTTTTTGTCAATTAATTTTGTCAATTAAACTACCCTTGAAAAATTGGGTTAATGCTACTTGGTTATGATGTATATCATAATTATATATATCATGTATATTATTATATATATCATGTAATTATGTATATCATGTCAATTAATTCTGTCAATTAAACTACCCTTGAAAAATTGGGTTAATGCTACTTGGTTATGATGTATATCTATTTCTGTATATTGCTGGATTTGATACGCTAATTTTTCAAAAGGCTTTTGCATCTATGTTCGTGAGAGAATTTCGTCTACAATTTTCCAGTTTTGGAATGTCCTTTTCAATAAGGTTGTGTTGGATTCTAAAAATGAGTTTTAAAATGTTCCTTCTTTTCTTATTCTCAGAAAAATGCTGTGCAACATTGGTGTTATTTCTTCCTTAAACATCAGAAAGAATTAACCCATTAAGTCATCCAGGTTTGGGGTTTTCCTCTCCCCCTCCAGTTTTATTGAGATATAATTGACATGTTAACATTTTATTAGTTTCAGAAGTACAGTATAATGAATATATATATATATATTATATATATATAATATATATATATAAATGATCACCACAATAAGTTTAGTTAACATCCATCACCTCACATAGTTACAATCTTTTTTCCTTGTGATGAGAACTTTTAAGATCTACTCTCTTAGCAACTTTCAAATATACAGTACAGTATTATTCACTACAATCACCATGTTGCACTTTACATTCCCCAGAAGTTATTTATCATATAATTGGAAGTTTGTCCCTTTGACCACATTCACCCATCCCCACCTGTGGCAACCATCAATCTGTTCTCTGTTTTATGAGTTCACTGTTTTTAGATTCCACATATAAGTGAGAGTATACAGTATTTTTCTTTCTTTATCTGACTTATTTCACTTAGCATAATACCCTCAGGGTCCATCCATGTTGTCCAAAGTGGCAGGATTTCCTTCTTTTATGACTGAATAATATTCCATCATATATATCATATATATATATATATATATATATATATATATATATATATATATACCACATTTTCTTTATCCATTCATCTAACCTAAGCCACTTAGGTTGCTTCCATATCTTGGCTATTGTAAATAATGCTGAAATGAACATAGGGGTGCATATATCTTTTCTAATTAGTATTTTTGTTTTCTTCAGATAAATACAGAGGATAGAATTGCTGGATCATATGTTAGTTTTATTTTGAATTTTTTGAGGAATATCTATCCTGTTTCCCATAGTGGCTATACCAATTTACATTTCCACCAACAAGGCACAAGGGTTCCCTTTTCGTCATGTCCTGGCCAACACTTGTTATGTCTTGTCTTTTTGAAGATAGCCATTCTAACAGGTATGAGGTGACATCTCATTGTGATTTTGATTTCCATTTCCTAGATGATTAATGATGTTGAGTGCATTTTCATATACCTGTTGGCCAATTGTATGCCTTCCTTGGAAAAATGTCTATTCAGATATTCTGCCCATTTTTTAAAAAAATGGACTGTTTGGGGTTTCCCTGGTGGTGCAGTGGTTGAGAGTTCACTTGCTGATGCAGGGGACACGGGTTCGTGGCCGGGTCTGGGAAGATCCCACATGCCATGGAGTAGCTGGGCCCATGAACCATGGCCTCTGAGCCTGCACGTCCGGAGCCGGTCCTCCATAATGGGAGAGACCACAACAGTGAGAGTCCTGTGTATGGTAAAAAAAAAAAAAAAAAAAAAAAAAAAATTGGACTGTTTGTTTTTTTGCTATTGAGTTGTATGAGTTCTTTATATATTTGGATATTAGCCCCTTATCAGATGTATGATTTGCAAATATTTTCAGATATTTTGTGATTTTCTTTATAGCAGGATCTTATTTTATTTATTTATTTTTAATTTTTTCTTTACTTTTTTGGATGTGTCGGGTCTTTGTTGCAGCACACGGGATCTTTCATTGCAGCACTTGGGCTTTTCTCTATTGTGGCATGTGGGGTTTCTCTCTCTAGTTGTGGTGCATGGGCTCCAGGGCACATGGGCTCTGTAGTTGTGGTGTGCAGGTTCCAGATCACATGGACTCTGTAGTTTGCAACACATGGGCTCTCAATAATTATAGCACGTGGGTTTAGTTGCCCCATGGCATGGGGGATCTTAGATCCCTGACCAGGGATCGAACTCACGTGCCCTGCATTGGAAGGCAGATTCTTTACCACTGAACCACCAGAGAAGTCCCTATAGCAGGATTTTAAATAACAGATTTAATGTTTTAGTAGATATCAGTCTTCAGATTCTACTTCTTTATTTGTCTGTTTTAATAAATTGCCTTTTTGTGGAACTTATTTTATCAAAATTTTCACATGTATTTGTATAAGGTTCTTCACAGTATCCTCTTTTCATCCTTTCAATGTTCATAGGATCTATGGGAATATTGCATTTTTTATTACTGTTATTGATAATTTTTTTAACCTTAAAATAGTTTTATTTCAAAGCAGTTTCAAGCCTACAAAGTTACAATAATAATAAAAGAATTCCCATATTTCTTAATTCAGATTCCCTAATTGTTATTTTTTCACATTTGCCCTCCATTCTCTCCCTCTACACACACACACACACACACACACACACACACAACTTTACTCTGCAATGATTTCCCATCAATGTAAATACTTCAGTATGAGACCAACCAAAATAAGGACACTTACTGAATTTATCACCCTCCTAATCAGGAAATCAACTTTAACATAACACCATTAACCAATCCACACACCCTATTCAAATTTTACTAACTATCTAAACAATGTCTTTTTTCTTTTTGTTACAGAATCCTTTGTGTGTGTCAAATTTAATCATGTCTTATTGATTTCCTTTAATCTGCAACAGTTCGTCTTTTCCTCTTCTCATGTCTTTGATAATCTTAAAGGGTTCAGCTCTTTCATTCTATAAGGTGCCTTTCAAACTTAGTCTATCTAATATTTTCACATGGTCAGTTCTACGGAAAACCATAGAATTAATGCTGTGCTCTTGTGGTACTCTGAATAATGTACCCTCAAAGATGTCTATACCCCAACTCCCTGTGAACCTGTAGCTTTACATGGGACTTTTCAGATGTGTTGCAGACATTTGGTATCCTGAAGCACTTGCCTCAGTAGGTGCATCAATCCAATCAATCACAGGCAATAATTTAAGTGTGATATCATTGCATTCCATAAATTACTAGCATTCCATTTACCATGGTCAGAAGCTCAGCACTGAGTTCAAGCACAAAGACATGACCAAACCAATCTCAAAATTCTATCTTTGAGCGACTGTTTCTGGGGACAATCAGTTTCAGTTTCTGAGTCAATTAGGGTTCAGTTAGGAGGTAAGAATCACATGTAATTTTTAAAGAATGCAATATGAAAAACTGTTAAGTTTAAAACTGTTCACAAGGTATATTTAGAGACAAGAAAAAGCAAACAAAATTATCACTGAGGTAGAAACTGCAGGAAGCAGCTACCAACTCTAGGAAGACAAAGGGGTAAGGATGGAAAGATTACACTGAACAGCTTAGAAGAGTAGGTTATAACTGTAACCCACACATCTGGAGGGAACACTGCTCAATTGGTGTTTGTGTCTCCGAGCTCCACAGAGGGGCACTTAGGACTCGGACCAAGGCCTCTGAAGAGCAAGCCTGTTCCACAAATGTATCGTGATTTCTAAGATGTCCCCCCATTCTACTAAACATGCTCAATGTGTTGGCCACGGAATGTTCTGTGACTTGATTTTGCCCATGAAACAAACACCAATCATGTGTACAAAAAACAGCTAAACTGCAGGATTACTCTCTTCTAATCAACAATAGAAAAATGATTACAAATGGTGCTGAGTTTTATGTGACGTGAGTCTTTGAAGATGATTGCTGTCATATCCAGCTGAAAATAGGGTTTTATTGTTATCTGTGCTTAATTCTCCTAAGAAAGAAAACTAAATAATCTTCTTGCTTGCTCCATAATGGCCCTTCAAGGCCAAAAGTTGTTTTGCTTTTCTCATCCACTTCAGTTTTTTTTGAAAAATCATCATTATAAACACTGGTCATTTATTTAAGTGATGTGAGTGACAAGACAGCAGGAGTGATAGTCCTAAGTGATAACCAGAATACACCACTGTCACTCTTTCCACTGCTAACAGCCTGGTCCAAGACACCAACATCTCGCATATGAATTAGTAACTTAGCCTCATAGATGTTTGTCATTTCTACACACTTCTAAGTGTCCCTTTCAATATGTTCTTAACACAGCCACAGAGCGATCATGCTTGTTAAAAGCTGGGTCAGAGTATGGTTACTTCCCTGTTAAAAACATCCTGATGACTTCCTATCATGCTGAAGAAAAGGCAATGCTGGGGTTATAATAGCCTTTAATGTCTCGCAAGACTTGCAGATCTCCCCTCCATTCCCTGGCTCAGTGACTGCTACCTTTCTTACCTCGCTTTCCACTCTTCTCTCCTCACTCTCCTGTCCTAGCCACACTACCCTCCTTGCTGCACACTGTCCACAGAGGCAGGCATGTGTGAACCTCAGAGCAAGTGACCTTGCAATGCCCTCTCCTGGAAAACTCTCCCCAGATATCTGCATGGCTTTCCTCCACATCCTCCTTCGAAATTTTACTCAGATATATTTTCTAAGTGAGACTTTCTCTGTGATTCTAATTAAAATTTTAACACACACACAGACCTTCTGTTCTTATCTTCTTCCTGCTTTATTGCCTGACTTCTCCCACAAAGATCTGAGTTCCATAAGGTCAGGGATTTCCACCTATCTCTTTTTTTTTTTTTCATCACTGAATTCCCAGTATCTTCCAGATACTTGGCTCATAGTATGGCATTAACAAATATTTACCAAATTAATAATTAGATGAGCAAATGCTATATAATAAACTAACAATTATTGGCTGGTTGGAAGCAAGCCTCTTCTATCTCTCTCTTTTTAAATATTAAATCATAACAGGTGGTACTGAAGAAATTTACCTCTTAGGGGGCCCTGACAACCATATAATCCTGTGCACTTGTACAGTGTCTTAAAATTTGTAAAATACCTTTACATATATTTATGTAACTAGAGTCACAATAACTAGAGCAGTTATGATTATTTTTCTCATTTTCCAGGAAAGAAGATAGAAGCACGGCCATGAGGGTGCTTGCTGAAGTTTGTGTACTAATAAAAGACAAAGCCTGTGTTCATATTATGAGGAACCAGGAGGGAAGGATGTCTTCTGGGAATGAGGGAAGGAAAACCTCAGATTTTGTGATCCCCAAATGTAATCTCTTGGGAAAAAACACTTTGCCTGGAGTACTTAACAATAGTAAAGCAAACAATGTTCCAGGAATAAACATTGGGTCTATTTTTAGTCCAGTGGTATGCACAAGGCTACAGTAAGTCTGAAGGAATGCGTTTTGTATGATGAAGAATAAACTGAACTTATTTGGTACTGTTTCCTTTTATCCACTCCCTCACCCTTGAGTCCCGAAGACCATTTATGCTTATTAAGGCTCTGTTAGCTTATGCACTGGGAATAAACAAATGGTAAAATGAGACAAAGGCTGAATGGGAAATCTCTTTGGTGTTAAAATTGGTGACTTAAAATATATGGAGAATATCATAACTTCCACCTTCCCTTGCTATTGCTACATGAGCAGAAGTAGAGTATTTCCACAACTATAGTAGTTGATATAAACTAAAAGATGTATTTTTCATATTTAAGAGCAAAAATCAGAGAAGTTGAAATGCAGAGAAAATTTTAAAAATAAGTTATGAGACCTAGATTCTAGACCCATCTTTCCTGTTAATAGTGTACCTTGAGTAATTAATTTACTCTTACTAGACTTCCATTTGTTTTGTCTTGTTATACTTCGCTTTGTTTTGTTTTCCTGTAAAATGGGGTGGGGATAGGGGGACAGTGAACTAAGTGTCACTTAGTTTGATTTAAGATGCACCACTATAATTCTTTGATAGGTTGTTTTATGGAAAAACTATGGGATGGAGACTGGTCAATTTGTCTAAAGTTTAAAGTAGGCACACAGCTTTGGTATGTCTTCATTCATTGTTCATACTCAGTGATATCTTCCTGTGCCTTTTGAAGGAAATATGTCTGATATAGTTCTGGTATTGTTTTCTCCAGACTCTTAAAGATCAGTAAAAACTGGTTATGGGAAACCTAGTTTTGTACTCAGTAAGTCTGGGTACAATATTGGCTGTGGTTGGAAGTTTGCCATGTGTATTAGTATAGATAGGTATATACTTCTTGAGAGATTTGGGGTCAGTGGGCAACAAGGGAGTCCACTAGAAAAAAGTGAAGCAACATGTAATAGTGAAAGTCATTAAACAGAAGACATGCCCAGGCACTGAATCTTGCCTCTTCAGTCTCCTGGTACACTGTGACTTCCAGTTGATCAACTAACCAGTCAATACAATAACATATTGCACACAACTGATACTCCAAGAGTTCTGAGGAGGAAGAGATGATTATGGACTAAAGTCATTAGAAAAGATTTCAGAGAAGAGGTAGAATATAAGAAGGAGCTTGAAGAAACAGGAGAAAATGCATAGATAGAGAAAATAATAATAATGTTTCTGATGTGAAGGACAGCATAAGCCCAGATGGAAAGAAGAAAAATGTCTCTGGGAGTACTGGGCAGATCAGATTAACTAGCATCAAAGATTAAGAGTGGAAAGCAAGAGGGAGGAGATATGGGGATGTATGTATATGTATAGCCGATTTACTTTGTCATACAGCAGAAACTAACACACCATTGTAAAGCAATTATGCTCCAATAAAGATGTTAAAAAGAAAAAAAAAGAGTGGGAAGCAATGAAGACATGTCTGTAAAGGTAAATTAGGTTGAGACTGAGGATGGTTTAGAAAAGAAGTCTGAACTTGAGATTGTAGAGTTCAAGAGGTTGCAACCTGGTGACCCATGACTTGGAACTGACTTTCTGATATCATTTCTTCCTCCCTTCCTTCCTTCCTTCCTTCTTTCCTTCCTTCCTTTCTTTTGCTTTCTTTCTTTCTTTTTTATTTTCATAGGATTTTTAAAAACAGGCTTTGAATGCAGTAGGCTAAGCATGTGTTATCCTGTTTATGATAGTTTCTACCACTTTTTAGAAACACTTTTATTTTGAAATTATTTGAAAGTTATGTAAGAGTTATAGGAACAATAAAGCACTTCTTCATATCCTCCATCTGTACACACACATAGAGACATCTACTTTTTTCTGAATCATCTGAGAGTACATTACAAATATAATAACCCTTTATGTCCTAAGAATTCAATATGCATTTCCTAATAACAAGGGCATTCTCTTATAAAACCACTGTACATTGATCAAATTCAGAAAATTTAGCATCAATATAGTAACATGATTTATTATACTGCCTATATTCAAATTTTATGTTCTCTATATCACTTTTTCCCTAATTCAGGAGCCAATTCAAGAGCTCTATTTTTTTTCATTGTCATGACTCTTTAATCTTTTAGCTCATTATGACCTTGACATTTTTGGAGAGTAAGGGTCAGTTTTTAGAATGTTACTCAATTTTTAAAAATATTTCTTCATGGTTAGATTCAGGTTATGCATCTTGGACAAAAATACTACACGAGTGATGTTTTGTCCTTTATGGTACCTCATATCAAGAGGCACATGGTTGGTGACATTAACCTTCTCCCATTATGTGTCCCATTATTGGTGATATTAGCTTTGATCACTTGATTAAAATGATGTCTGTGAGGTTTCTCCATAGTAAATTTAACCATTGCTTAGCTTTGTAATTGATAAGAGATATGTGGGGAGATGTTTTGAAATTCTGTAAGTATCCTGCTCCTCTTTAAACTTTCACCAAATAGCTTTGCCATCTACTGATGATACATGAGCAGGCTATTTCTTTGCTTTAAAAATTCCGAGTGGTGGCAGGATTCTTTGGAAATTTCTATGTGAATAATCATGTTATTTTTATAAAATGTATTTAAATCAATCAATATTTATTCATTTCCCACCCCAAACCTTTTATTTATGTTTCTTGACCTACTATTTGCTAGGACCTCAAGTACAGTGTTGAATAGAAGGGATAAGAGCAAATATCCTTGTTTTGTTTTGGATCTTAGGGACAAAGTATTCTGTCTGTTCATTGTAGGATTTTAATAGATGTTCTTTATCAGAGGAAGTTCCTTTCTATTACTATTTTTCTCAGTGTTTCTTAATCATAAATAGGCATAAATTTTCAAATTTTTATGCATCGATTGAGATGACCATATTTTCCCCCTTTTTTTTCTACTAAGATGGCAAATTATTGGTTGATTATCATTAGACCAAACTTGCATTCCTGAGATAAAACTCACTTGGAACTAATGTATTTTTCATTTTATAAATTTCTTGATTCAATTTTCCAATATTTTCTTAGGGATATTAGCAGGTACGTTCAAAAGGGATATTGACCTAAAACTTGTAATAAATATACTTTGTTACATAAGTTTTGCTGACATCAAAAAACTAGATATGAAATGTTCCTTCCTCCTTTATTTTAGGAAGAGTTTGTGTAGAATGGCTTTATTTATTTAATAAATATTTTATAATTCACTTGTGAAGACATCTAAGCCAGGGGTTTTCTTTGGGAGAAAAATTTTGATAAAATCAATTTCTGCTTTAGTTGTCTATTGCTGTGTAATAAAGCACACATGCAATTACGGGCTTAAAACTATGACAATTTATTTTTTTCTCAGATTTCTGTGAATTGTCTGATTTTTGTCTGGGCTCACTCATAGGTTTGTGCTAGGAGTCCCAAGATGGCTTCACCCCAAGTATGTTGGTTGGGGCTGGCTGATGGTTCAGCCTTTTCCTTCATGTTTTCTTTCATCCTGAGGAGTCTCAGAAGAGTGTTCCAAAAGATTAAAAGTGGAAGCTTCATGGCATCACATTCTGGAATTCTGCCAGGCCTCAGTAGTTACACACCATCACTTCTGCACATTTTACTTTTTTTAATTTATTATTATTTTTTTGCGGTATGCGGGCCTCTCACTGTTGTGGCCTCTCCCGTTGCGGAGCACAGGCTCCGGACACGCAGGCTCAGGGGCCATGGCTCACGGGCCTAGCCGCTCCACAGCATGTGGGATCTTCCCGGACTGGGGCACAAACCCGTGTCCCCTGCATCGGCAGGCGGACTCTCAACCACTGCGCCACCAGGGAAGCCCCTGCACATTTTATTGATCAAAGCAAGTCACAGGGCCATTCCAGATCAGGAGCAGGGGAAGAGACTCTGCTTCTGAATGGAAAGAGTAAAAGGACATGCAGAATTTAAGGGGTTGTTGCAGCTAGCTTTGCAAATAACCTACCACAGTCAATTAAGGCCAGAATAATCCATATCCCTTCCACATGCAAAGCATACTCACACCTCTTTCAGACCCCAAAATTTCATCCAGTCAGGACATCAAGCTTAAAGTCCATGATCTCATCAGGTAAATCTTGTCCAGATATTGATGAAATACTTTGGATGTAGTTTGTCATGTATTTCCTCCATACTCTTAATGCAGAGACCTGTGAACTAAAAATAACATTATCTCCTCCCACTCATACAAGATATAATGTTGAAAGAGGGATAGGATATTGGCTATAGGTACTCCATTAAAAAGGCAAAGGACAGGAAACTCATGGAATTGCTGGTCTGTAGCAGTTCTCACCTCTAACCATATATGTGTTAATTCTACCTTCTACAGGCGTAAAGAATGTTTCTTGATTAGGGCCCAGTACTAATCCCTGAGAGGAGTCACCTAACCCATAGCTCTTCTCAGCTCTTGGTTTTTCTCTCTGGGTGTCAGTACTGTGCTCTAGATATCTTTCTTTTTTCGTAGGAAATGGCTATGCTTGTAGCTGACTAACCTTTTCAGCTTGCTTTCAGCCTGAAGAAAGTTAGGGTCCCAGAGATCTCTTTCATTTTCCATTGTCTTTGACCCTTCTTGGTATAATCTCATAGCCCTTCCTTAAAAACTTTTTGGGATGTCTATGTATCAGGTTCTAGTTCATTCCACAAGATAAAATCCATTTACACAATCCATTTTCAGACAGACTTCCCTCTAATTGGAGCAGCATGTCAGGACAGTGCCTTTGAGGTTCTTAGATGCTCTTTTGTTTAGCTGAGAGAGTATAGCAAATATCACCTTAAATCTTTCAAAGATGGGCTTCCCTGGTGGTGCAGTGGTTGAGAGTCTGCCTGCCCATGCAGGGGACACGGGTTATCTTTCAAAGAATTTTTAAAAAGGGTTTTACACTCTTGCCCTTGATTTTATCTATATCCTGGGGTGATTTCTTACTTTGAGAAATTTACACTAATTATAGAGACTCGAAACATGAAAAAGTTTCATTTTCTAACCTTATGTATCCTTGGTCCATATTTCCTCTGAATTGTCTGGAAACTATTACTGCTCTAGATTGTTTCTCTTTTCTCATACCTTATGCAACTTAAAAAAAATGATACTTTCAAACTTCTGCTCGAGAAACTTCTTATCCTTGCTTTGCTACAATCTATTTTTCACACAAAATACAGAATGATCCTTGTGAAAGTTCATGACAGTTGTCCACCTCTAACACAAATAGTGTTTTTGAGTGAGTTTTAAAAAGCTGTCTCTTCCTGAAGACATTTGCTGATATCTCATGGAGAATTGTAATGGATATACATATCTATGATGTCTACAAATGTGAATGGCAGCCTCTGAAGTTGTACAGTGTAAAATCTGTATAGCTCTATGACTGGTTTTGCATTATTCCATGCTCAAAACCTTCTGATGCCTTCCCTTCACAGTCAGAAAGCAATGAAGTTGAAAGTCCCATGTATGCAGAATATACAAATAATTCCTACAAACTAATAATGTAATTGGTAAAACACTTAGATAGACTCTCTACAAAGAAAGATATAAAAATGGTCAATACGCACAAAGTATTCAACATCATTAGATGTCAGAGAAATGCATGTTAAAACTCCAATGAGATAGTTCTATGCACCCACTAGAATGGCTAAAATGAAAAAAGGCTGACAATACCAAATGTTGGAGAGGATATGGAAGAACAAGAACTCTAATGTTGCTGAGGGGAAGAAAGAAGGATATAACTCTTTTAGAAAGCCATTTAACAGTTTTGTTTCATTTAAAGTCAAAAATACACTTACCCTATGACCTAGCAATTTCAGTTTAAAATATTTACCCAAGGGAAATGAAAAGATATGTCAACACAATGACTTGTATGCAGTAACAGCCAGAGGAAATAATTCAAATAAATACTAATGAAAATAGATAAATAATTTTGGTATGTTCATACATTGGAATACTAATTAACTAGAAGTAAAAATTAGGCTAATCATACATGCAAGAACCTGGATAAATTTCAAAAAACATATTGAGCAAACAAAAACTTACCAAAAGAATGTATACTCTGTGATTTCATTCATATGAAGTTATAGGATGGGTGAAACTAATCCATGATAGAAAAAAGTTAGACTGTATGCTTCAGGAGGCAGGGTGGAGACTGACTGGAAGTGGATATGAAAGAACTTTCAGGGATGATGGAAACATTCTATACCATGTTTGAGATGGGGTTACAAGGGTGAATATAATTATCAAAATGTATCTAATTCTCTACCTAAGATCTGTGCATTTCACTGTATACTAATTTTATTTAAAAAAGAATCAGGGGCTTCCCTGGTGGTGCAGTGGTTAAGAATCTGCCTGCCAATGTAGGGGACATGGGTTCAAGCCCTGGTCTGGGAAGATCCCACATGCTGTGGAGCAACAAAGCCCATGCGCCACAACTATTGAGCCTGTGCTCTAGAGCCTGGGAGCCACAACTATTGAGCCCACGTGCCACAACTACTGAAGCCCACGTACCTAGAGCCCATGCTCTGTAACAAGAGAAGCCACCACAATGAGAAGCCCATGCACTGCAAAAAAGAGTAGCCCCTGCTCACCACAACTAGAGAAAGCCTGCTCTCAGTAGCAAAGTCCCACCGCTGCCATAAATAAAAAAAAATTTCTTTTCTTTTGGTACACGGGCCTCTCACTGTTGTGGCCTCTACCATTGCAGAGCACAGGCTCCAGATGCGCAGGTTCAGTGGCCATAGCTCACTGGCCCAGCCGTTCCACGGCATGTGAGATCTTCCCAGACTGGAGCATGAACTCATGTCCCCTGCATCGGCAGGTGGACTCTCAACCACTGCTCCATCAGGGAAGCCCCCTAAAAATTAAAAAAAAATAAAAAAGAATCAGTGCCTGGGTCCAACACGATCCTTCTCCTGGCTGCTTCCCCCGTCTCATATCCTACCACTCTACTCCTAACTTACAGTGCCCCAGGCACTTTGCCCTGCTTGTTCCTCAAACCTACCAAATACACTCGCCCATTCTTTTTTTTGTTTGTTTGTTAATGTCTGTTCAGTTCTTCTGCCCATTTTTTAAAAATAATTAATTAATTAATTTTTGGTGGGCTTTCTCTAGTTGTGGCAAGTGTGGGCTACTCTTCATTGCAGTGAGTGGGCTTCTCATTACGGTGGCTTCTCTTGTTTCAGAGCATGGGCTCTAGGCACAAAGGCTTCAGTAGTTGTGGCACACAGGCTCAGTAGTTGTGGCTCGTGGGCTGTAGAGCGCAGGCTCACTAGCTGTGGCACACGGGCTTTGTTGCTCTGCAGCATGTGGGAACTTCCCGGACCAGGGATCGAACCCATGTCCCTTGCATTGGCAGGCGGATTCTTAACCACTGGTTATAGTATTTACCAGAAGAAACTTGAGGTCTACAGCCAGGAAGATAAAGCCCATGTGCTCCATGACAATGGTTTTACAGTTTTAACAAAGTAATATCCATACACAGAACACAGAATCCTCCAAAGTTTGTTTCAAGTTTAATTCCCAGAAATTACTTCAATGAGTAAATACTTTCTAACTCACTTGCAGCTTCACTATGTCCTTTTAATTCATTATGCTACTCTTTCTCAGGAATGATCTTCAAATCATTTAACATAGAAAAGTTTATCAAACATATTTTTCCCCAACTGCTTGAAGCTTATCCTACAACAGCTTCTATGACTCATGGAGAAAGCAAGCTATAAGGATTACAAGTGATTTTTAACCTTTTTAAATAACAGAATAAAAAAAAAACTTTAGTAGAAATGGTAACATTTATAAGAAGTAAAAAATAAAGCAAATTAAAGAACTCAGAAACTAAAATGAGCACAGTTTTTTCTCATCTCTGCTTTTGACTCACTGCATTCTTGGTGCCAAAAAGCAAGCAACAGAATATATTCACAAAAAGAGTAATCCATGAGAGCAAGACTGAAGACTGAAGAATCACAGGACTCCGTATAACAGAATCATCCAGAGGGTTTAATTAAGAGAAGACTTTCATTATAATAGTTCATCTATAAAAAGTTCAATGACATGGACACTAAAGATTCATTGTCCCAGGCTTCATTGTCATTGGGAAAGGCTTGGTTCCATAATAGACATCTAGAGTTCCACCTGCTAACTATTCTCCCTCTTTTCACACTGCACAAAGGCACACAGACCTTAGATTCATTTCCTTCTCCCTGACTCCCCTATTATCTAGGTAGACGGGGGTGAAAGAGTACTGGAGAGAGATGATCTGAGAAATAAAACCTTAAATGATGACATTATTGAATGTACTCTGCTAAATAGATTTCCTCCAAATAGCAACAGTGAAAAAGATGTATTCCTGAAATACATCAACAATTTTATAGCTTTAAATCTCTTCCAATATTTTTCTTTGGAAATAATCTATGGTCTTGCTCTTTTCACCCACCTCTACCTTTCAAGCCTTATTCTCTCTGATAGTCCCTCTTGTACCCTGAACTCTATTCACTCATCTACCTATTGACTTCCAAGCATACCCTATATACTTGTTCAAGAACACTTGCCCAGAATTCTCTTCTTCCCCCATGAAAACTTGTAGGAATAGTTCTTTTGAAGTTTCACAAAGCTCTCATCTCTTCCAAAGAGGCTTCACAGTTGTCTCTTTTTCTTTTAAAATACTACTGTAAGACTTTCTGCTTCTAACAAGTTAGCGCTGATGTCATTTTGCTTTCATAAATGTCTGATTTCTCAAACATTGTAATATCCTAGAAATCAGTAACCACAACTTTTATATTTTTGCATCTCCTGAAATTCCTGGCATAATATTTATTGCATCAGTATTGAGAAGGCAAAAGCAAATCCTAGCTTTTACCACTGACAACCTATGTAAATTTAAGTACAGTATTTTACCTCTTGGAAACTCTGATTCCTCATCTGTAAGATTACAAAAATGTCAATTTCAAAGAGGTGCTGTAAAGACTCACTATGACAGTATATGTAAAGCACTTGGAATGGCACTTGACCCATTGCCTGTGTTCAACAAATGATAGCTTAAGCAACTTCTGTGTTCTGTACGGTTGAGGTGTAGTAATTATATTCTCCAGATAACTCATTCAGATAATGTCCTCTATTTGGCCTGCAATTAAAAGCAGGACAGCCACCTGTGAGAAAGAATACCTAAGTACTTAATGACAGCTCTAATCTACAAGAAGAACAGCTCTTCTTATGGTGACTTATTGTCACCAAACCCACTTGTCTCTATGAACAATTTACTCTGCAATGAGTCTAGTATTAGCTGCCAATTCCTCTGGGATTTATTGCAATGATAAACTTTCCAAACAATGGAAAGTCTTCCCAAGAGACATTAAATAGCTATCTGGGTAATTTAAAGAAAAACTTTGATGGGAAAATGCGAGTTTTGTTCTAGTCAAGTGAATTGGTAGGGTTTCAGGGCTCTTTGCAGCCTTGCAGTATGGTACCATTCTTAAGCCATGTCTTTCCAACCATATTGTCTGTGACATGGGTGAATTTCTATTTCAGATCAATTTAGTATGTAATCAGTAACTATTAGGATTGACTATCAGGCAAACATGTTCAATTAAATTACATTTAACTGTACCATACATTTCAAATCATCTATATACTTCTTTAGTTTTTGAAATTATATTGCATATTGCAATTGGATTGAAGTATGTACATATTTCCTTTCCTGGAAAAATGGCCACTCCTTCCTGACTGATCCCATTGTATATTACACAAAGTTCTTTCATAGCACTACCAATACATTATTGCTTCTGGGGGGCAGGCAGCAACTAATATTTACTCATCTTTTAATCCTACTCTTAGAGCCTAGCACAAAGCTGGCCCATGGTAGAGGATCAACAGTTTATTCTTTCAGTCATTTCATATGCTTTCTCAGTTGTTCCTACTCCATCACTAAGTTGCTCTGTGATGTCGAGTAGATCATTTCTCTGGGTAATGCCTCTGTTTCCTCCATGGAAAAGGAAGGACTTGAATCTGTGAAATTCTATAATTTTATGAAAACAAGGAAACAGAATGAAAAGACACATTGAATACAATAGGTTTATCCCTAGGGCACTCACAGATATGTGGGCAAGACAGTCCTGGTGTTCAGCTTTCCAGATCTCATTTTTTTCCTACCCATATTATCTCCCTCAGGACAGAGAGTGACAGTGTTAGTAAGAGCAGAGATAAAACCACCTTCTTTATTAGATCTGCGTGAGACCAACAGGCCCCCCATACATGTAGAGAGTCAGATCTTCCTTGGCTTTAATATGGTTAGAGAGCGTTGCTGGACCTCACCCTTTAATTTTTTAATGAACTGATTACCAGCCCCAGGGATCAAAGACTCCTGTTGTTTATCTTTACTCTTTTAGTTTAATGATTTCTGACACTCGATCAAGGTGTCCTAAAGACCCAGATGAAGTTTTGATTGCCATTCAAGATAAAATAATAAAAAAACTCACCAGGCTCTATAATGTCCTACTATGAACCCAAGGGGTGATGGACAATAGCATTACCCATGTTTAAAATGAGCTATCCCTAATCCTTATTTGATAGATAAGGAACCTAAGTCTCAGAGACAAACTGATTTCTTTGTTCTGGGCACTAGTCAAGCAGGGAAGCAGGGTTTCCTCAAAATATTAGGGAAGCATTTTCCTAGAAAAACACTGCTTGATGAACACAAATCTTTTATTTCTATCCCCACTGATGCTCCTCTTGGAATCCCAAGTGCTAATAATGCTTCCTCTAGGATTATAGCAGGTATAGAGAGATAAAACGTGGAAAGAATCAGCTTTATTGATGGCTGTTCAGTAAACACAAAATTCAGAATTTCTTGATAAGTTGGATTTGAAACTGTGGCTAGGATCTTGGGCCAAGCTAGCACCATCTTAACACTTCGTCCTAAATGTAGACATTGACATCAGTGGGAATGGTAGGGTTTGATTTACTCATTCAAATGGCAAGGAAGAAACTGGAAAATGGTCCACCTTCAACAAATGGAAGAACATCTGCCCTGTTTATCTGCTTCATGATGGAAGGAAGAGTTGCCCCCTCTTATAATACAAGGGGCAGAAAGTACACGAGAGAAGGAGAATGAGAAAAGTACTTACATTGCAATTCAATTTAGTAAACATACTGCAAGTGAAGTTATGCCACTGAGCATGAGGTTCTCGAATTTCAAATCATCTGCACCTGCTCCTTGAGTTGGAACAAAAATGGGTTGAAAGAGACAGGGAGTGTCCACTCCAATAATCTACTTTATGGGGAGTAGAGTAAAAGTGTCTCTTCTATGGAAATGTAAGAAAGGAAGAATCAGTTCCTCCTTCTGGAAGCTTTTAGTTTAGGTCTTCATTTCTCTTCTGCAGTATGGCCAATAAGCCACTTAGTATGTTTATCAAGATTCATCTAATTTGGAGGCTGAGGCTCGGGCTTCGGTCAGAGCGCAGGGAGAGGACTGGGGCTGGCGGCGAGAACTCAGCCTGAAGGGGGCTGGTGTGCCACCGCTAGCCGGGAGGGAGTCCGGGAAGACTCTGGAGCTGCCGAAGAGGCAAGAGACTTTTTCTTCCCTCTTGGTTTCCTGGTGCGCAAGGAGAGGGGATTAAGAGCGCTGCTTAAAGGGGCTCCACGGACGGGCGCGAGTCGCGACTGAAAGCGCGGAGCCCAGTGACAGGCGTGGGACGCTGGGCCTGCTGCTGCCGCCGCCAAGAAGCCTGTGTGCGAGCGCAGGTCACTGCCCACACCGCCCTTCCGGGAGCCTGTGCAGCCCGCCACTGCCGGGGTCCCGGGATCCAGAGGCGGCTTCCCTGGGAGAACGCACGGCGCGCCTCGGGCTGGTGCAACGTCACGCCGACCTCTGCCGCTGCAGGCTTGCCCCGCACTCCGCGCCCCTCCCTCCCTCCCGGCCTGAGTGAGCCAGAGTCCCCGAAGAGGCTGCTCCTTTAATCCTGTCCTATCTGAGCGAAGAACAGACGCCCTCCGGCGACCTACACGCAGAGGCGGGGCCAAATCCAAAGCTGAGACCCAGGAGCTGTGAGAACAAAGAAGAGAAAGGGAAACCTCTCCCAGCAGCCTCAGAAGCAGCGGATTAAAGCTCCACAATCAACTTGATGTACCCTGCATCTGCGGAATACATGAATAGACAACACATCATCCCAAATTGAGGAGCCCGGAGTCAGTGCTGTGCCTCTGAGGTGGGAGAGCCAACTTCAGGACACTGGTCCACAAGAGACCTCCCAGCTCCACATAATATCAAACGGCGAAAATCTTCCAGAGATCTCCATCTCAACACCAGCACCCAGCTTCACTCAACGACCAGCAGGCTACAGTGCTGGACACCCTGAGCCAAACAACTAGCAAGACAGGAACACAACGCCACCCATTAGCAGAGAGGTGGCCTAAAATCATAAAAAGTCCACAGACACCCCAAAACACACCACCAGACGTGGACCTGCCCACCAGAAAGACAAGATCCAGCCTCATCCACCAGAACACAGGCACTAGTCCCCTCCACCAGGAAGCCTACACAACCCACTAAACCAACCTTAGCCACTGGGGACAGACACCAAAAACAACGGGAACTACGAACCTGCAGCCTGCAAAAAGGAGACCCCAAACACAGTAACATAAGCAAAATGAGAAGACAGAAAAACACACAGCAGGAGAAGGAGCAAGATAAAAACCCACCAGACCTAACAAATGAAGAGGTAATAGGCAGTCTACCTGAAAAAGAATTCAGAATAATGATGGTAAAGATGATCCAAGATTCTATTTCCCAGATCCAAAATCTTGGAAATAGAATAGACAAAATGCAAGAAACAGTTAACAAGGACCTAGAAGAACTAAAGATGAATCAAGCATCGATTAAAAACACAATACATGAAATAAAAAATACTCTAGATGGGATCAATAGCAGAATAACTGAGGCAGAAGAACGGATAAGTGAGGTGGAAGATAAAATAGTGGAAATAACTGCTGCAGAGCAAAATAAAGAAAAAAGAATGAAAAGAACAGAGGACAGTCTCAGAGACCGCTGGGACAACATTAAACGCACCAACATTCGAATTATAGGGGTTCCAGAAGAAGAAGAGAAAAAGAAAGGGACTGAGAAAATATTTGAAGAGATTATAGTTGAAAACTTCCCTAATATGGGAAAGGAAATAGTTAATCAAGTCCAGGAGGCACAGAGAGTCCCATACAGAATAAATCCAAGGAGAAATACGCCAAGACACATATTAATCAAACTGTCAAAAATTAAACACAAAGAAATCCTATTAAAAGCAGCAAGGCAAAAACAACAAATAACACACAAGGGAATCCCCATCAGGATAACAGCTGATCTCTCAGCAGAAACTCTACAAGCCAGAAGGGAGTGGCAGGACATACTTAAAGTGATGAAGGAGAAAAACCTGCAACCAAGATTACTCTACCCAGCAAGGATCTCATTCAGATTTGATGGAGAAATTAAAACGTTTACAGACAAGCAAAAGCTGAGAGAGTTCAGCACCACCAAACCAGCTTTACAACAAATGCTAAAGGAACTTCTCTAGGCAAGAAACACAACAGAAGTAAAAGACCTACAATAATGAACCCAAAACAATTAAGAAAATGGGAATAGGAACATACATATCGATAATTACCTTAAATGTAAATGGACTAAATGCTCCCACCAAAAGACACAGAGTGGCTGAATGGATACAAAAACAAGACCCATCTATATGCTGTCTACAAGAGACCCACTTCAGACCTAGAGACACATACAGACTGAAAGTAAGGGGATGGAAAAAGATATTCCATGCAAATGGAAACCAAAAGAAAGCTGGAGTAGCAATTCTCATATCAGACAAAATAGACTTTAAAATAAGGACTACTAGAAGAGACAAAGAAGGACACTACATAATGATCAAGGGATCGATCCAAGAAGAAGATATAACAATTGTAAATATTTATGCACCAAACATAGGAGCACCTCAATACATAAGGCAAATACTAACAGCCATAAAAGGAGAAATCGACAGTAACACAATCATAGTAGGGGACTTTAACACCCCACTTTCACCAATGGACAGATCATCCAAAATGAAAATAAATAAGGAAACACAAGCTTTAAATGATACATTAAACAAGATGGACTTAATTGATATTTATAGGACATTCCATCCAAAAACAACAGAATACACATTTTTCTCAAGTGCTCATGGAACATTCTCCAGGATAGATCATATCTTGGGTCACAAATCAAGCCTTGGTAAATTTAAGAAAATTGAAATTGTATCAAGTATCTTTTCCGACCACAATGCTATGAGACTAGATATCAATTACAGGAAAAGAGCTGTAAAAAATACAAACACATGGAGGCTAAACAATACACTACTTAATAACGAAGTGATCACTGAAGAAATCAAAGAGGAAATTAAAAAATACCTAGAAACAAATGACAATGGAGACACGACGACCCAAAACCTATGGGATGCAGCAAAAGCAGTTCTAAGACGGAAGTTTATAGCAATACAATCCCACCTTAAGAAACAGGAAACATCTCGAATAAACAACCTAACCTTGCACCTAAAGCAATTAGAGAAAGAAGAACAAAAACATCCCAAAGTTAGCAGAAGGAAAGAAATCATAAAAATCAGATCAGAAATAAATGAAAAAGAAATGAAGGAAACGATAGCAAAGATCAATAAAACTAAAAGCTGGTTCTTTGAGAAGATAAACAAAATTGATAAACCATTAGCCAGACTCATCAAGAAAAAAAGGGAGAAGACTCAAATCAATAGAATTAGAAATGAAAAAGGAGAAGTAACAACTGACACTACAGAAATACAAAAGATCATGAGAGATTACTATAAGCAACTCTATGCCAATAAAATGGACAACCTGGAAGAAATGGACAAATTCTTAGAAATGCACAACCTGCCAAGACTGAATCAGGAAGAAATAGAAAATATGAACAGACCAATCACAAGCACTGAAATTGAAACTGTGATAAAAAGTCTTCCAACAAACAAAAGCCCAGGACCAGATGGCTTCACAGGCGAATTCTATCAAGCATTTAGAGAAGAGCTAACACCTATCCTTCTGAAACTCTTCCAAAATATAGCAGAGGGAGGAACACTCCCAAACTCATTCTACGAGGCCACCATCACCTTGATACCAAAACCAGGCAAGGATGTCACAAAGAAAGAAAACTACAGGCCAATATCACTGATGAACATAGATGCAAAAATCCTCAACAAAATACTAGCAAACAGAATCCAACAGCACATTAAAAGGATCATACACCATGATCAAGTGGGGTTTATTCCAGGAATGCAAGGATTCTTCAATATACGCAAATCAATCAACGTGATACACCATATTAACAAATTGAAGGAGAAAAACCATATGATCATCTCAATAGATGCAGAGAAAGCTTTCGACAAAATTCACCACCCATTTATGATAAAAACCCTGCAGAAAGTAGGCATAGAGGGAACTTTCCTCAACATAATAAAGGCCATATATGACAAACCCACAGCCAACATCGTCCTCAATGGTGAAAAACTGAAACCATTTCCACTAAGATCAGGAACTAGACAAGGTTGCCCACTTTCACCACTCTTATTCAACCTAGTTTTGGAAGTTTTAGCCACAGCAATCAGAGAAGAAAAGGAAATAAAAGGAATCCAAATTGGAAAAGAAGAAGTAAAGCTGTCACTGTTTGCAGATGACATGATACTATACATAGAGAATCCTAAAGATGCTACCAGAAAACTACTAGAGTTAATCAATGAATTTGGTAAAGTTGCAGGATACAAAATTAATGCACAGAAATCTCTGGCATTCCTATATACTGATGATGAAAAATCTGAAAGTGAAATCAAGGAAACACTCCCATTTACCATTGCAACAAAAAGAATAAAATATCTAGGAATAAACCTACCTAAGGAGACAAAAGACCTGTATGCAGAAAATTATAAGACACTGATGAAAGAAATTAAAGATGATACAAATAGATGGAGAGATGTACCATGTTCTTGGATTGGAAGAATCAACATTGTGAAAATGACTCTACTACCCAAAGCAATCTACAGGTTCAATGCAATCCCTATCAAACTACCACTGGCATTTTTCACAGAACTAGAACAAAAAATTTCACAATTTGTATGGAAACACAAAAGACCCCGAATAGCCAAAGCAATCTTGAGAACGAAAAATGGAGCTGGAGGAATCAGGCTCCCTGACTTCAGACTATACTACAAAGCTACAGTAATCAAGACAGTATGGTACTGGCACAAAAACAGAAAGATAGATCAATGGAACAGGATAGAAAGCCCAGAGTTAAACCCACGGACATATGGTCACCTTATCTTTGATAAAGGAGGCAGGAATGTACAGTGGAGAAAGGACAGTCTCTTCAATAAGTGGTGCTGGGAAAACTGGATAGGGACATGTAAAAGTATGAGATTAGATCACTCCCTAACACCATACACAAAAATAAGCTCAAAATGGATTAAAGACCTAAATGTAAGGCCAGACACTATCAAACTCTTAGAGGAAAACATAGGCAGAACACTCTATGACATAAATCACAGCAAGATCCTTTTTGACCCACCTCCTAGAGAAATGGAAATAAAGACAAAAATAAACACATGGGACCTAATGAAACTTAAAAGCTTTTGCACAGCAAAGGAAACCATAAAGAAGACCAAAAGACAACCCTCAGAATGGGAGAAAATATTTGCAAATGAAGCAACTGACAAAGGATTAATCTCCAAAATTTATAAGCAGCTCATGCAGCTCAATAACAAAAAAACAAAGAACCCAATCCAAAAATGGGCAGAAGACCTAAATAGACATTTCTCCACAGAAGATATACAGACTGCCAACAAACACATGAAAGGATGCTCAACATCTTTACACATTAGAGAAATGCAAATCAAAACTACAATGAGATATCATCTCACACCAGTCAGAATGGCCATCATCAAAAAATCTAGAAACAATAAATGCTGGAGAGGGTGTGGAAAAAAGGGAACACTCTTGCACTGCTGGTGGGAATGTGAATTGGTACAGCCGCTATGGAGAACGGTATGGAGGTTCCTTAAAAAACTACAAATAGAACTACCATATGACCCAGCAATCCCACTACTGGGCATATACCCTGAGAAAACCATAATTCAAAAAGAGACATGTACCAAAATGTTCATAGCAGCCCTATTTACAATAGCCCAGAGATGGAAACAACCTAAGTGTCCATCATCGGATGAATGGATAAAGAAGATGTGGCACATATATACAATGGAATATTACTCAGCCATAAAAAGAAATGAAATTGAGCTATTTGTAATGAGGTGGATAGACCTAGAGTCTGTCATACAGAGTGAAGTAAGTCAGAAAGAGAAAGACAAATACTGTATGCTAACACATATATATGGAATTTAAGAAAAAAAAATGTCATGAAGAACATAGGGGTAAGACAGGAATAAAGACACAGACCTACTAGAGAATGGACTTGAGGATATGGGGAGGGGGAAGGGTAAGCTGTGACAAAGTGAAAGAGCGGCATGGACATATATACACTACCAAACGTGAGGTAGATAGCTAGTGGGAAGCAGCCGCATAGCACAGGGAGATCAGCTCGGTACTTTGTGACCGCCTGGAGGGGTGGGATAGGGAGGGTGGGAGGGAGACGCAAAAGGGAGGGGATATGGAAACATGTGTATATGTATAACTGATTAAATTTGTTATAAAGCAAAAAAATAAAATAAAATAAATTAAAAAAAAAAAAAAAAAAGAATTGATAAAATGTAATTTAAAAATTCAAAAAAAATCACAAGTGGAAATTTCTTCTCGTGTGTTATCACCTCATTGGTATAGAATTACATAATTTTACTCTCTATGCATTTTCAACACATTGTGATATTTTTACAAAGTGTAAATAGCCACTTTATGATTGCTGTTCTAAATATCACTATGCACTTTTAAGCAAACAAAAAAAAAAAAAAAAAAAAAAAAAAAAAAAAAAAGATTCATCTAATTTATGTTTTTCACAGCACGAAGGAAGGTCTTCTTTTTAGGAGATTAAATAATGCCTCCAACTTTCTACCAAACCTTCAATATTTCCTTGAGAAAGTCATCCACTCTTTCCTCAGATTCCTATTAAATGGGGAATGATGGTAATTGCTGTGCAAGGTTTTTGTGAAGGTTAAATGAGTTAATATCATAAATCACTAGTAAGTACTAGTTATTAGTTTCCTCATTATATTTACCTTCCACTACCTTCTCTCAGCTACCTCTAGCTCAGTACATGGTATTCCAATCAGTAGGTACAATACTACCATTGTTCCTAGGGAAATATGGGCTTTTAAAAAGACATGTCTTTTTAGAAGACATCCATTGGGTTCTCCAGTTGAGTCCTAAGTCTTTCTGCAAACATGGGTTAGGCTATGGTGTTGCAGAGCTAACTGCTGATCATCTAGAACTGAGACACTAGTAGGCAACATGACTAGAGACACAGTTGTGAGTTTAATATTTTGGAAACAATCACTACAGCTATGAAATTATCATAAACTGAGTGCAAAGAAAAAAAGAAAGCCAAAGACAAATATGTAAAGAATATCTATTTTTAGATCAATGACCTTTAACCATCTATGTGTCTTGAACCAATCATGAATATTGTCTCAAGTATTCCCACAGAAAATTTAAGAGGTGGTTAGGGTGAGTCATTATAGTTTCAAGATTAAATGGCTTGCCCAAAGTCACACAGTGAGCTAGTTGAATAGCTACGAATAGAACCTAGGTTTCCTAAAACCCTGCTAAAGAAAAGCTGCTAAAGTCAGTTATGGTGGGACTGGAGAAAACCTTACTGTTGCTGATGCCAGGGTGAACTTTCAAGATTTGATCTTTGGAGAAGAAATGCCTTTCCCTGCTCACCTCATTACTTTTAAGCTCTTGGCAGAAAGAAACTGAAAACATAGAAAATATTATTAGTGTTAGAAAAGTGCCAATCTCAGCTAAGCTCTGTTGAGTCAGTAATTCAACATAAGAAGATTGGTAGAGAGGGTAAGAATAAATAACTTCTAAGGTTCTCTGAGCATTTGAATTTATGATCTATAAAATTCCATCCATAAAAGGGAAAAAATTTGGACATGTAAAATTATAGACCAGTTCTGCCCAGGGCTTAGTCATTAGCAAGGGAGTTTTTCATAAATAAAAGGTTGAGGGTGTTTCTGGGTTTTTAACAGACCTAAATGTCTCAGATGTTATGGAAACTTGCTAAGTGGAAGGCACTGTGCAAAAAACTTGATAGGTACTATCCCTCACCTTATGAAGCTTAGAATCAAGAGGAGAAAAAATTCAGTGCTAAAAGTTGTCCAGTAATGCATTCAGATTTTTTTCTTTTTTCCTCAAGTTACATTTATGTAAGACAACATAACACATACCCAGAGGAACTCAATCCTCTGTCATGCCTATAAAACATGTTAAAGAACTTTAACAAGTTCTTTGTGAAGATGTTGGTTTCTCAGTGGAGCCATAGTATATATAAGGATCGCTGAGCAAGCAGTAGATTTTTTTTTCTTTAAGGAGTTTACAAACATAACAAAAAGTTTTAGTTGTACTTTTTTTCATTTTTGAATTAATAAAACTACATTGAGAAATATATGAAAAAGAAAGAAAATGTCACCCCATAATCCCACCATTCTAACACTCTCTGGTCACATCTTAGTTTCTTTTGCTGATCTCTCCTTTTCTCATGGATTCTTAACTATCTCGAGACCTAGGACTTGGTCCTTGGACTTTTCATCTTTTCTATCTTAACTCTCTCTAAAGTGATCTCACTTAATCTCCTGGCTTTGTGTGCCATCTGTATGTTGATGACTCCCAAATGTATAACTCCAGCCTAGATTTCCAGCTAACTCCTTTATAGTTATACCCATCTCCCTCCTTAGCCTCCAGCAACCACTAGTATGTTCACTACCTCTATAATTTGGTAATTTTCAGAATGTTACTTAAATGGTATCATACAGCATGTAACCTTTCGAGATTAGCTTTTTTTGTTCAGCATAATTCCCTTGAAATACTTTCAAGTTGCTACGTATATCAATTGTCCTTTCATTTTCTCATTATGTATGTACCACAGTTTATTTAAACATTTATCCATTGAAAGATACTTGAATTGTTTACAATTTTTGGCTATTACAAATAAAGCTTACAAATAATGTTCTATGAACACTCATACACATTTTTGTGTGGACATTTCATTTCTCTGCAATAAACCCCCAGGAATGTGATTGCTGAATTGTTTGTTAAGTATATATTTAGCTTTCTAGGATGCTGCCAAATTATTTTCCAGAGTAGCCGTACCATTTTATATTCCCATCAGCAACGTAGGAGAGATCTAGTTTCTCCACACCCTTGTCAACACCTATTATTGTTTGTCTGTTAGATTATAGTCATTCTAGTGGGTGTATAGTGGTATCTTGTGGGGTTTTCTTTTCCTTAATGTTTAATGATGTTGAACATCTTTTCATACATTTACTTGCCATCTGTATACTCTTCTTGATGAAATATCTTTTTCATGTCTTTTGCCCATTTTTCCAGTTGTAATTTTTTTGGGAGTTCTTTATATATACTTGATAAATCTTTTGTCAAATATGCAGTTTGCAAATATTTTCTGTCTGTAGCTTGTTTTATTCATTCTCTTTACAGAGTATTTTGCAGAGTAAAAGTTAAAAATTTCACTTAACTGTGTTTATTCCAGTATTTCTCAATTGATTTTACCATGATTACCTTTTTTTGCCCATAATTAGCATCTTAAGATAATGAGCATCTGCAAAACACAGATTTAGAAATGCTGTTTCAGCCATTTCCTTACTTCTACCTCTGACATCCAAGTGTACCTGTCTGATGCACCCAATTCTCTCTGGGTAGGGGCCAAGAGCTAATCTGCAAACCAAATTTATGGCAGTGAGTGCTATGAGAATGCACCATATCCCCAGTTGCATCTTGTATTCTGTCAGGCACTTTCTAGAGGCAAACTCAAAGCAAGTAGGAAGTGATTTGGAAGGTGAAAATTTTAGTCTCCGTGGAACCTGGCAGGGAAAAGACTTCAGATTGCTAAAAGAGAAGCACTAGATATAGATTCTAATCCTAGATTTGTCACTAATTGTCTGTGTAACATTAAATAAGCCACTCCATTCTGGGCCTCAGTTTCCTCATCTGTAAAATTAAGAAAACCTTAATTTAAACCAAATTTAATATTCTATAATTCTAAATTACACCAATACACCAGCTGATTGCAAATATGAATCTCGTCTTTGATGAAGTTATTTCATGATTCTACTTGGAAGCTCTTAAAGGGGGATGATTTGAGGATTGGGTGTGTTAAAATAAGCCCTTAGACCCCTCCAGGGTGAGCCAATTTTCTGCACCACTTTTCTAATAAAGACATAATGTTTTCACTCTGCTTCTTCTAGGATCAAAGTGTTGATGCAAGCCTACACTTCTACAGGTTTCCCATGTCAAGATACTCTGAAATCTACACTCTGGTTCTTTGGTGTTTTATTTCTAATCTAAATCAACATTGAAAATCAGTGATCAGGAATAAATTAGGACAGAATGAAACCATCTTTTCTAAAGTTAAATGGAGCTTGAGGATACAGAGGGTACAAGAATGAGAGAAGAGGAAGAGGAAGTTGGTGAAAAGGTTAGGATGATGACTAATTAGCCAGTAGGCAGATACACATCCACCCAATAAAAGAGTGTCATTAAGATTGGTTTATAATTAATTGCAACAGCATCTTTGCTTAAAAGAAACTTCACACAAAAAAAGTACATAATCACCTAAACAATTTGGTAATCAGTTTCAAAAGATGCTTTTTTCCCAACCTGTCATCCCAATACAGGGGAACAAAGAATACTGTCCATATATGGAGGGGAAAGAAGGATGAAAGTAACTGTCAATCTAACAATGCTGATATCCTGGTGCGGGAGGAGAGAAAGGCAGAAATGTTAAGTGCAAGAAACAAGTACATAGACATCTATGAAAACAGACAGTGAGGGTTGATGTGGAAGAAGATCATCACAAAATCATGCTGATATTTAGAAAACTATTAATTAGGTCAATAAAAGTTTAACAATCTCAGATCTGAAAGGATTTGGAAGGTAATGTTGTCAGCCACCTTTCCCTTTTTTGTGCACTGACATTTCTTTTCAACACAATCATTCATTCATTCTTCCATTTAGCACTTATTTTTTGAAGTCCTACTATGCACCAAGTACTACCATGAATCCTGAGAACACTGAAGTGATTAAGACACAGTCGTTTTCATCAAGGAGCTGTCATTCTAGTCCATTGTAGTCTAGATTAGACAACCAAAGAAATATTTATGAAATAATGTGATGTGTTTTTTGGCAATACCGACTGGGGGCTATTGAAAGCAAAAAGGAAGAATTCTGCCTGGGTGAGTGGGAAACCCACAGGAAGGGGATTTGTGGTTTGGGAGGGTAAGATTGGGAAAGGATTCTTAGGATTATTTAAATCTAGAATTCCCTTTGGGGATCTAACAGCATGAGTTTTGTTCTCTCTTAGGTATTCAACTAGTGAATGTGAGGTGGGAGGATGGGGGATCTTCAAACTACCAGCCTGCCACCAAATGGCAAAATATTACCCTCTTTCTGTTCTTGAGAGCAGCACTATAGAATGTTAGCACTAGAAAGTATCTCACAGAAAGTGACATTTCCAGGAGGAAACTGAGGTCCAGAAAAAGATAGCAACACACACACTCAAAGTCTAACACAGTTGGGACTAAACTCTTAATCCAGTTTTTTTTCCATTACCCCTCTCTCCCCCACCCCATGCCCCTTTTCTCTTTTTCAGGCTATACTTATAACCTCCCTAGGGTGCTAGATAATACTTGCATATTCTGGCTATTTTTATTTTCACGTAATTTTCCCATGAAGATTTTGTTGTTTCCTCTTTCAGACATGACCCAAGACCACAGGCTGGCCTCATTAACTGATCCCTATGGCACCTTAAAGGACAGTCCTCCCTAGGGAGACACATGGATGGGGATTACTAGTCCCCAGTTACTGCATTCCCACCAGCCTTGGCCCTTTCTGCAGAGCTAAGATGCAAGCAATTTGCAATCCATGTTGAGGAAAATATTTATGCTCGCAGCCAGTTTGGCTTCTTCCAATGTCGTTTACAACCTTTGTGGTTTGAATCTTTTCACAGAAGAATTAATTGCTGGTTTTGAATGTTATTAGAGAAGAAACCCAACTAGTTCTCAGGATACTCATCTGGAAAATTTTCAGCTTCAGAAAGAATCGTCAGATGGTTTCAAAAAAATAACTTGACAAATGAATGCCCTTTACAGAAGTTAGTTGTGGGTGGGTGGTAGATGGATATAAATCTGGAGTAAATAGAGATGACTTAATAATGGTAAAGCCCTTTCCCCTTCTGTATCTTTGTCTTTCTACAGTGACATTCAGAATCTTAAAGCCAAAGCCCATATTACACAGAGGCAGAAAAATGCAGCTATATTTACATGAGATTTGGGAAAGCTAAAAACCCTCATCTGCTAAAAGTTTTGCTCTCCACTGGCCTTCCCTCTGGTTTGGCTTGATACTTTTCTCTTTTAGATGCACACACTTTGAGTTATTTAAACCAAACTCACAACCTTATCTTCAGAAGGAGAATACTAAAATGTATATTTTACTACATGTAAAATCACCAGCATCATGCTAGGCACGGAGCCAAAGTGTTCTGTGCATATTAAATAATGATGATGGTTTATTTCTTCATTTGCTGGATTACATATCTGAACTCTCAGTTTACATCCAGCGCTGTGGTTAAATTTAAACTAAGACAGTTTCAGCCTTAAAGTGCTTACAGCCCCTGAGGAGAGAGAGATCTATAAACAGATGATTGCAATGCAGTGCAGCAAATAATTATAATGGAGGGAACCACAAGTATGATGGAAGATCATTGGTACAGCTGGAGACAGGGAACGGCCTGTGATATCTGACTCCCAAAAGCCAGTGGGAGTTATTATTATGTGAATCCTGGCAGTTGCAGAAGTTCTGCATCACTCATAGAATTATAGGCTGGAAAGGGAGAGAGAACATGGCGTCAGCAAATCTAGAGTGGCCAGTAGGGGGACAGGGGTTTGCTTGGGAGGAGTGCATGAGGGGCAGGAGCCCTGAGCACTGGGTACTCAGGTAACAGACTGACTATACCCTCTACCAGGAAGGGAGGTCACCTAGATAAATGTTGGGGAATGGAGGTCAAGTGCAAATTCCAAAAAAGAACACTGAAGGCATCCTCTGGTTGCTTCAAAATATCCCCGTGTTCCACTCTGCTCTTAAACCAGTGACGTATTACCAGTAAACATTCTTTCTGTTCCCACTTCTGTGTGTCATCCACACATATCTGTGAGGGGTTACATGGAAGAGAGCTAATTTTTTTTAAATAATTATCATTTATTGGGTGCTTACAGTATTTTGAAGTTATAATTTATAATCTTCCCAACAGCAAATCAGTGAGTTTGGAATTACTAATCTCCTTTTATGTTATAAGACTGAAAAAAAAAAAAGTTAAGTAACTTGCCGAGGTAATATAACTGAAACAGGAATTCAGATCCAAAGCCTATGTTTTTTGTTCATGATATGGTAACACTTCACAAGTTTTGGAATCAGGCATGTTTGGATTTAAATTAATAAAAATATATTTGTTCTTTGTGTGATTTTTACTCTTATTTCCCTTTATTTTATTAATAATTTATTCAGCTGGTTTGTTTTATTTAAGAATCCTACATAAATATTTGCTTCTCTCATTTGCCTATTTTGGCTTTCTTGAGAAAATGTTCTTAGCTTATTGAAATGATTGTCGGTGCTCCAAAAATCATGAGTTCCAGTCAAGTCAGTTTAACAGCTTCACTGGGCAAGTATCATGTATTCAAAACTGGTGAATACTCTAGATACCTCTCTTGTGCTGATTTATAATTTTCACATCCCTAATCACCACCTAAAATGTCATATAGTTGTTCATTTGAATATTGTTCATTGCTTTTTTTCAGGCTGTGCAGACTGTTTTATATTCTGCTTTTAAAATATTCCTTAATCTTAATATGTGGAATTTAATATGTGGATTAATTCCCTTACATAATATGTGGTATACTTTCACAGTTTAACAGACCACACAGTTGCCATTTTTAATGTTTTAAATGTTTAATAATTTATTAAATATAATAAATTATTATATTTATTATAATATTTAATACTTTATTAAATATAATCTTCCCAACAGCAAATAATAATTAGAACTTCTGCAACTGCCAGGATTCACATAATAATAATAACTCCCACTGGCTTTTAGGAGTCAGATATCACATGCCCTTCCCTGTCTCTAGCTGTACCAATGTTCTTCCATAATGTTTGTGTGCTTCACTGATTTCCATATCACCAGAAGCAGAACATCCAAGGACAGAGATGAAGCAGTCTGGTTCTGAGCCCAGACCAGAAGAATTTCTGTCATCTTGAGTCCTTGAATGGGGTGGATTGTACATCCTTCTGAGGGTCAACATAATGTTGTCCATCTCTTGCACTAGACTGTGAACTCCATGAAACCAGGAACATCCCCAGTTTTGTTCAAAGACATACCCTCAGGAACTAAGCAGTCCTGGAAACCCATCGGTGCTTAACAAATATGTTAAATGATTGAGTGACTATTAAATACTGAAGGAAATATAAGGACGTGTAAGACACATTTTGGTCTCAATATGTGAGCCTGGTAGGGGACCCAAGACATAAATGCACGAAGTTGCCAACTGAAGTAAGTGGCAGTTTACTTATTATAAATCTGAGGCCTCAAATTCAGATGTGAAGTAAATTTAACATTTCTGTTTAATAACTCAGCCTAAACTGGATTTCAAGCCTCTATTCTGCTAGTGTGGCAGAAACTTTATGTGTTTCCTCTCCTTTCCCCAATTTCTGTCTAAGACTTGATGAGAGCTTGTGCAGGCCAAGCCCCAGGGGTGAGGATGCTGTCTGGACCTCATTTATCTATGCACACCAGTCATCAATGTGATGACCTTTGGTCCTTTCTTTGCAGCTCCTCTAGGACTGGAGTTCTCTCTGTCCCTTCTTTTCTTATGCATACAGGCACAGAAATCCTTGTCCTGTTTTTCAGCTATCTCTTAAAGTCTGCCTTTGGACCTCTCTGCATCCATACCCTCTCTGAGGTTTTGTCACCTTTCCTGGGCTCTGTCTACAGAACTGGGTCTATTCTCTGCTCTTGAGAGTGCCACAGCCCTCATACCACCTCCTGGGATTATGCCAGAGAAGAAAGGTATAGGGCCATTCTCTCTCTCAGGCCCACAGAACTCTGTTCTCATAAACTCCCTTGCATTGCTCCTTCCTTTCCCAAGCCTGGAAGAGTATTTTTCTAGAGTAGGAAGGGAGAACACCTCATTTTTCTCAATCCATATGTTTTCCAAACATTTTTGTCTTTCCTCTAACACCTTCCTGTAAGGTTTTAGGAAAACAAAGCCAGGATCAAGAGACTCACAAGCTTTGTGCCCTTTCCTGGAATGATGAACACAGATAACTAATATCTTGTATAGAAAGAAGGGAAATGGGGAAATATCAGGGGGGAAAAAGAGTTAATATTTCAAAAACATTATTTTACTATATTATTCTCCTAGTAAACCTCTGCATTCCTGTGAAAAAGTTTTTTCATCCTGTCGTTTTATCTCTACTCCCTCCCCAAAAGGTTAAGACCTGGGTCTGTCCTAAATTGGGCTCTCCAGGGCAATAATATCATAATCAAAGCAACCCACTCAAAATAAAATAACCTAGTCTATATAATGGAGCTAACAATCTATAGATCACAAATCAATAGCCAAACTGGCCAACGTGATTAACACTGGAATTGAGAAGCCAGTTCACATTCTGGGACAAGAGGTGAGCACTCTGTGGTTAACTAGATTTTACTCAAGTACATTGCCTTCTCCTCATAAGGCATTTACTCAGAACATCCATTAGTGTCAGTATTTTAGTAGTTATTTTAGTAATAAGACATGATTTCTTGAGGGTTGGCATGCCCATCGGTGTCCATTCTTGCTCTTGGATGGCATGTTGCTAGAAAGTCTAAGATGCCATCTGTTTAAATGGTTCTATGTAGGGCCAGTTTTCTAGGATTCTTTCTTTGTTGTCAGGCAGCTGTCTCTGTGCTGCAGACACCATGGGGCTGGATTGGGATGGCATGATCCTCGGATGGCAAACATATTGCTTTATGTCGCTATCACCATCATTTTCTACATCCTCTACTGTGTGTGAGGTAGTCCCCTTCCCCATTGATTAGAGAGTCCCCTGCCTCTTTATTCAGTCCCCCAGTGATTGCTCCCACTGTACCTAGAAGAAGCCCTCTCTCCAAGTCACACAGATCATTGAGCCTTTTTCCATCACTGCTACCAACATCAAATTTCTTTCTCACCTTAGACATCTCCATGGGCTGGCGATTCCTGTGTCTCTTTGAGTAGGGGTGAATTCCTTGCTGGGAGGAAGAACTTGATTTCACAATGTGGTCTAGGTGGTATCCTGTGCAGCTCACCTATCAGCTCAGCTTGTACCCCACTCCCCACTCACACCCACACCTTATGCGGTAAAGAACCTCAGGGACTTCATTACCTGAATTTTACAACTCAAGCTCTTTTCATAAAGTGTCATCTGAAAATAGCTTGCTTAACATTTGTGGATCTTACTGTTTCTATAATTTTAATTTGCTTTTATCTTGACATCTATAGGCTCACTCCATCCAAATTCATGGCAATCTGACCATTAGGCATTTCCCTAAATGGGGGGCCCTTTCTTAAATCCTCCAAATATTCACTCTAACCTATAGTCAAGGAAGAGATTACTTCCTCAGATTCTTGAATTCAGTTCTTTTACCTTTCTAACCTCTGTAGAAGTGTTTTTGGGTATTTGTACCTTCCACTGTTGAAATGTTTTTTCTCCAGATGGACAGTCCCCTGACTTAGTTACTAGGTTAAATGTAACTTAGTTACCATTTCTTGAGTGTCTCCTATATTCCAGGCACTACTATCGGGTAGGGAAGGAGCACCAAGGACTCTCCCAAATCTCATTCCTTCACAGATAAACTCTGGATGCAAAAATCAAAGGAAAGTGGTAAAGATAAATTAATTCTTTTTTTCATTTTTAATTTTCTGCCTTCATAGTTATGGTGAGTCAAACAGCAGGGATAAATGGTCATAGTGTTGTCCAAAAGTACGGAGTGTGATTCTTCCTCCCAGAAAGCTTGGTGTTTTAAAAACATTTTGTTTAAATAATTATCAGTACTTTTATCTTTGAGAGGAAATTGAGAGTCATTAGAGAGAGATAAACAGTAAGATCTGAGCCATCCACTTTTTTTTAATCCACTTTTTTTATGTTGTTTTTTTTAAGCAGAAATACTTTAAGTAGCATATTGGATGCTCCATCCCTTAGTTTGTGACCTCTTCATCTGACAATTTAAAGATGTAATCAAGCTGAGTTCAATATCAAGTAGCATTTGTGGTGTGGCAGAGGGTCAGTTCCACTCTACTTCAGGCATCTGAGGAAGGGTTATGCCTCCTGTGTATACATAAGCCTTTTTCCTTGGTACAAACTGGCAGAAACACTCTTCTCTTCAACCAGAGGCTTCTAGGAAACCACCTTTTACTTAAACCAATGGGCTTTAAATTACATATTTTTGTATTTTTGGTTTGGATTAAGGCCTTATATCTTTAGAGTACCTCTGTGAAATGTGTGCCAGAAGGGGTAAGATTTTACGTTTGTTAAGACAGTATCTTATCCTGGAAAGAAAAAAGAATGTGTAGTCAAAAAATGTGGACTTGAATTCTAACTTTATCACTTACTGGCTGAGTGGTTTTTGTTTGGGGGTTTCCAACTTAAATCTCTCTTTATCTGTAAAATGAGACTAATTGTCATGTCTGTGTCATAGGTTGTAAAGATTAAGGAAAATAATACCTGAGTAACATGGTGTAAACTCTGAGTTGAATAAAAGATCATCTGTTCATTGTTTACCCCATATTACATCCCACATCTCTTGTCATTAAGCATTCTGGTATGACTCACAATCTTCATTTTCGCCGCAGCTCCTGCCAAGATCACCTATGATTGCATCATGCATGTGGATGCTCAACCAACAACATGGTCTTAAGCTCCTTGACCCCAAAATTCTTCCACTTCAATAACCCAAGCAAATGACTGAACTTGGACCTTGGAATGCCCTCATCTCTGGAATGGTAAATTGCAGTATTCTGAGATCTGACTATGATATCCTATCCTTATAGCCATTTTACTCCTTTATGTCAACCTATCCTTCAACCTCCGTGAGACTTTTTTGCTTACATTTTTCCTTTTTGTTCTCAATTCATCATTTTCCTTATGCTTTCCCTTCTTTTCCTACTCAATCTAAAGCTCTAGTAAGTCTCTTAAATTACTCTCACTAGCACTTCAATGTCCACAGACTCAAACCTCTATATCCTCCCTGTCAATTCATAGCCATGGATAAACCCAGACATGTACCCTCACCACTCATACACTTGAACTGCTGAGCATTACAAAAGGCTATTACATACGTATGTGTATTGTTACCACTAGAAATGTGTGGACTCCATCTCAGTGGTACCCCCTGTACTCTGTGACAAACCTTTTACTCGTCTCTGCTCAGTCTCTCTTCCATCCCTCACAGGAGCTAGCTAGTCCATGCTTTCTTTACACTCCACAGATCCTTACTCGATCTCTCCCGCAACTTCAGCAGATTATTATAGGGAAAAAATGAGGTTATTAGAAGCTAAATCCCTTACCACCGTACCTCTGACCCTACAAACCTACAACTTATTTAAGTGTATATTCGCCCTTGCTGTTTCTGCTTCTATATCAAAGGAAGCAGTTTCTCTTCTCCAGTTCAGTAATATTTTCTTCACATTTTCTACATCTGATTGCCTATTACTATAAGTGAGCTTATACCTTCATTATCCTCTTCTATCATGTATTTACTATCCTTTCTTTTTCTAACTCCTTTCAAATAGGATATAAACATGATCAAGGTCCTTTAACCATAATTTTTAAAACATCTTCTCCTTAAACCTTGCATTCTTCTCTATCTGCACCCTATATCTATCCTTCCTTTTACAACTCAAGGCAAGACCCAGTCATTTAACTGGGAGTCAGAAACTGGGAGTCACTCTAGTCTCCTCCCTTTTGTTGATCTTCTCACATTTACTCACCCATTAAATTATATGGATATTCCTTATTTTATATTTCTTGTATTCATCCCCACATGCACCTCACTGCCATCATCATCTCATCATCTCTGTTTTCATTCTTACAACTGTCACCTAACTTGACTTGCATCCCTCAAATAACCACCAGAATGATGTTTCCAAAACATAGTGTTTTTCTTCCATGGTTCCCTACATTTTATAGGCTAAAGTTCAAACCCTTTAGAAGGTGATAAAGGGCTTTCAGTGACCTATCTCCATACTTTGCCTCAAAGTTTAATGTCCACACCACTCAAATCTTTCAATCAAATACTTTATACTTGAAGATTTAGCTAAAAATTACTTCTCTCTGTGAATTCTTACTTTACTCTTGATGCCTCACAGGCTCTCTCAGCTCCTTCTGGTAGAATGAGTCATTTTCTCTTTTGTACAACTAATTTTCTTTGTCTAGACTTATATCTCTGTGTCTTAGATACTTTATTATATTTAGCATTTATCTCATCTAATAGATTGCAAGGCAAGAGAAAGCAGAGACATATCTCATTTGTTGATGTATTTCCAATACCTACTACAGTGCCTGGAAAATACTTAGTTCTCAAGTATTTTTAAAGAAATAAGTGGAGTAGTTGGAACCCTAAGTGGGCTTGGAAGATGAGTGGAATAAAATGATATAGTAAAAAACAAAGTTGAAAGATGCTCCAGAGAGAGAAAGGGACAATAGTTGTGAAAATTATGCACTTTATGATTCTAGGAGTGTTATTCACATGGTGTTGTGGAATAAGTGTTTGTGTTCCAGAAAAATTCATATGTTGAAGCCCTAATTCCTGATGTGATAGTATTTGGAGGTGGAGCCTTTGGAAGGTAATTAGGTTAGATGAGGTCAGGAGGTAAAACCCTCATGATGAGATTAGTGCCCTCGTAAGAAGTGTCACTAGGAAGCTTTCTCTTTCTCTATCTTTCTCTGAGGATACAGAGAGAAGGTGGCCACCTATAAGCCAGGAAGAGAGCTCTCACCGAAAACTGAATTGGCCAGCACCTTGACCTTGGACTTCCCAGCTTCCAGAATTGTGAAAAAAAAAATCTGTTGTTTAAGCCTCCTGTATGGTGGTATTTTGGTATTTTGGTATGTCAGCTTGAGCAGACTAAGACACATGGTGATTACTGTTAGCATGTAGAGCTTCTCTGGTCAACCAAGCCAGAGGTTATTTATCTATCTTATGAGACTCTGAAGTGCGCTTCCCCTCACAGTTTCTCACACTTACATGTTGCAAGATGTACATCTTATCTAAATTGAAAGCATCTGGAGAGCCAGGATTAAGTCCGATTATGAATCATGGCCCCTAGAGTTGTATAGCCCACAATCCACGCAAACACACATGGCACTTCTATTCTAAATCTATTCCAAAGTTATAACGTATGCAGCCAGGTTAGCATTACTGGGGAGTTATGTGAGTTGTGTAAAGGTTAGGGAGGGAGAATAAAGATTTAAGAGCATAGATCATAAACAAAAACCATGAAATGAAAATTACATTTTCTGAACTTCTAAAATTTTAATTTATATGTTATAGATACTAATCTGAAAATAATACTTCTAAAATTACCTGAGTGGTGCCTGGACTCTATAAGTTTCACAGATACACATGTGACCATATTTGGCAAATGAATCAAGGAGTTGAATATTAATTTTGTCCAACTAAAAGATTTATTTCATTCCTAGTGATTTATATATAAATAATATACTGTATCGGATCCAAATCATCCTCTAATAAAATTTGAATGAGACTTGTCTGACACTTTCCCCCACTTCCTAAGGTTTCTGTGGTTTTACTAGATAACTCAAAATCTTTACCTGCTCAGTTCCTATTGAGGAAAAAAATGTGTAAATGAGACACAATATTTTGGTGTTAGAGTTGTTAGGCTTATCTCCAAAAAGTATAGTTATTCAAACATAAACAATACCTTCTAGTGAAATAGAGCCACAGTTTTAACTATAGCTGTTACTCACTGGCATAAGGCAAAGCTTGAAGCACATAACCCAGAGCCAAGGGATTTTTCCTCGTAATCAGAGAATATTAGAAATACATTAGAGGCCACTTCTTTCAATACCTTCATTTTACAGACAAGGAAACTGAGGTCCTGAATGTTGAAGCAGCTCAAATAAGATCTGTATTGACTATATTTTATAATTTTCTATATCTTTGACGCTCTTGCAAATGAGGCCTTGATACTGGAGACACTGCCCCTCCTAGGCCTGGCTAATTCTTAGAGATAGCAAATGACTCCCCGGTGTGTATGATTTTGATACACAAATCAACCAATCCAGAGCCCCCAATCCCAACTATCTCCTTTATAAAACTCTCACACACCAAGTCAATATTCCCTCTGCCCTAAATGACTCCATGGTGCTGGGACTGTGACTGTAAACTTCTTCCTTATGACAATCATTTCCGTGTCTGCTGTCTTATCCATACCTGATTAAAACAAATCCTAGGTACATTTTTATTTTATTTATTTATTTTTAATTTATTTATTTTTGGCTGCACTGGGTCATCATTGCTGTGCGTGGGCTCTCTCTAGCTGCGGCAAGCGGGGGCTACTCTTCGTTGTGGTGTGTGGGTATCTCATTGCAGTGGCTTCTCTTGCTGTGGAGCATGGGCTCTAGGCATGCAGGCTTCAGTAGTTGTGGCACTTGGGCTCAGCAGTTGTGACGCATGGGCTTAGTTGCTCTGCAGCATGTGGGATCTTCCCGGACCAGGGCTCGAACCTGTGTCCCCTGCAGTGGCAGGCGGATTCTTAACCACTGTGCCACCAGGGAAGTCCACCAAGTACATATTTAGAAGAAAGTCACGTACATTAATAGCAAAAGATCTGTGACTAGATAAGTCTCCAGACTTCCAGACTCTGTGCTTTGTACTAGCCCCCTGGAGCACCTTCTGCAGTTCTAAAGGGGATGAAGACACCAGAGATATATCTCTGGAGGAGAGGAGCAAAAGAGGACATAAAGGTACATTGCTCTTGGAAAATAAAATATTTTTAAAAGTTCTATACAAGTGTACTGCATTACTACAGTTTCTGGGAATATCTAAAGAAATCTAGGAAATATTTATGTGTGTGCATACTTGTGCTTACATGTGAAAAAGTGTTATTATGAAATTGGGCTGGTGCTGGAGTAGGGCATCAAGTTTGCTCATTTGTGTTTGTATCTATGCAAGGTTCTGTGCTAAGCATAGTGGTAAATTAGAAGATCAAGGGGTCCAATCCTTGCCTCCAGTTGCTTTCAGTCTGGATAATACCTTAACATCTTTTCAACATATCAGGGTCAGAGGGATGTGAGAGAAAAGGTACTACAGGATTACAGAGGAAGGAGAAATTCATTCTAGTTGGGATAATTCAAGAAGGTTCTATGTCCAAACAGTAACTTCACGTATTTCATATAAACATTGTTTACCATATGACAGGGTCACACCTAAACTTACCCTAGAAATCAGTTTGGTTGTTTTGTATACATATGGGAACAAAGATATCCAAGTATCCTCCTGCATGTGTTGATACGCATGGGGTAAAAGAGTCTTGAAGTTTTTGTGCTCCATTCCTGAGAAAATTAAAAGATGCTGTGTATTTCTAACCAGGCCCAGGAGAAGATCTGAAACCCATTAGAGATAAAAGGACAAGGAAAGCACTAAAAAGGCTGTCTTTATGAGGAACACTGGAATTTGAAGCCCATGAAGTACTGCTTTAGGGCTCAGGTAACAATGTGATGCAGAGATGGGAAAAAAGAACTACGCATTGCTCTGAAGGAGTTGGAATGTTTCTAGGAACACCATGAAAACTAAAGGGAACAGAGCTTTCAAGCACATGAAGGGTTTGTGATGTTGCAAGTACAGAAATTAGTAGACAAGGCAGTAATGAGGGGTCCCACACAAGTGACAGACAATAAGAATGAGGTGACGACAGAAAAAAGATGAGAAAACTTATTCCTGAGCATTCATGAGATCAAGATTCCTCGACTGGGGTTGGAGCCTTATGATCCTGAATCATTTTGGGATTTTAAGGCAGGTAAATTTAGGTTATTAATATTGATATTACTTCATTTGTATGCACCCTAGGGCTATAGGACCTGGAGATGTGTTGGTTAAGTTAGGTTACACATTAAGATTTTCATTTTATCATCACAGTAGCACCATACAACTATTATGTTATTAATTCCCTTTAATATATGAGAAAAAAAGAGAATTGAAGATTTTAAATGCCAGAATCACAGTTATTAGTAACAAAATGGAAAATAGCCTCACAGTTTTCTGACTTCTGGTCTATCATTGGCTTCTGTTTCATGTTATTTCTGAACTATCATAGTCAGCCCTCTGTGTCTGTGGATTCTACACCCATGGATTCTACATTCATGGATTTGAACCGCAGATCAAAAATACTTGAAAATTTTTTTCAGAAATTTCCAAAAAGCAAAATTTGAATTTGCCTTGTGTGGGCAACTATTTACATAGCATTTATGATACATTTACAAATATTTACATGTTCATTCGTATGTTGAATTCACATTGTTTAAGGTATTATAAGTAATCTAGAGATGATTTAAAGTATATAGGAGGATCTGCATGGTTTATATGCAAATCCTATGCCATTTTTTAACAAGAGACTTGAGCATGCATACTCAATCTATTTGAGCATGTGGATTTTGGTAGCCACAGGTGGTCCTGGAAAAAATTCCCATTGGATATTGAGGGATAACTGTATTTGGAACATAAAAAATATTAGTTAAGCTCCAATCTGCATGCATATAAAACTGACTTGACTGCTTTACTTCCCTAGAATGATTTTTCTTTTCCCCTTAATGAATGAGCCATTTATTTTTGGCATATTTGACTCTGTCAATTCTAATTGGAAAAGGGGACATAATCTTAAATATAACAATAAAATAGGAGATCTATATTATTAAAGTCTACAGAGTAACTATTTATCAATATATAACTTACAATTTTGTGAATGCATAAAGTTATCACGTATGTGCTTAGGGTTACTCTCCCTAACCACTCAGAGATCTTTGAACTCTTGACACAACTCTTTTTCCTTGCCTAAAGAGTTCACAAGGACATTATAGGCTGCTATAATCTTGTGTGCCCCCAAAATTCATATCTTGAAGCCCTAATCCCCAGTGTGATGGTATTTGGAGATGGAACCTTTGGGAAGTAGTTAGGTCATAGAAGAACCCTCAATAATAGGATTAGTTCTAGACAGCAATGATCAGACCAGAGCAATGATCCCTCTGCCATGTGAGGATATAGCAAGAAGGTGGCCACCTACAAACCGGTAAGAGGGCTCTGAGCAGGAACTGAATCAGCCTGCACCTTGATCTTGGACTTCCCAGCCTCCAGAACAGTAGGAAATAAATGTTTCTTTTGCTTAAGCCACCTGGTGGTTATTTTTTATAGCAGCCCGAAATGGCTAAGACATAGCCTTATAGTTAATTTAGTCTGTGGGGGTTTCAGAAAGTGAATTTACCTGTTGAGAAGAGAGATTACTGGGCAAATAAACAGAACTACTGACACTCTGTCTTTTTTTTTTTTTTTTTTTTTTTTTTTGTGGTACGCGGGCCTCTCACTGTTGTGGCCTCTCCCGTTGTGGAGCACAGGCTCTGGACGCGCAGGCTCAGCAGCCATGGCTCAAGGACCCAGCCGCTCCGCGGCATGTGGGATCTTCCCGGACCGGGGCACGAACCCGTGTCCCCTGCATCGGCAGGCAGACTCTCAACCACTGTGCCACCAGGGAAGCCCCACTCTGTCTTAAATTTAAAAAAAAATTCTACAGTTTTCATCATTAATGAAATTTGTGCCTCTGTTATTTGGATGTTTCTCCTCTGAAGACAATAGAAAAGTCAGAAGTCCTCTAGGGAATTAAGCAATTAAATTTCCCATAAACTTTTAATATTGAAAGCAGAGTTAATCAAGTCAGACAAGAAGGAAAAAATAATCTTTTGCAACCCAGTCTTTGTCTAAATATACACAGCCAGACTTGCTCAGAGACCTTGGTCTTTGTCATTCCTCATGGGTTTTTAAAACTTTTTTTGGAATAGCTATATTGAAGTATAATTTAAATGCTATGAAACTGTAAGTATACAATTAGTTGATTTTTAGTACATTTATAGAGACTTTCAACCATCACCACTCACCAGTCTTAGACCTTTTTTATCACGCCCAAATTTTCCTGCAAGGTCACTTGCAATCTACTTTTTCACTACAGTTCCACTAGCCCCAAGCAACCACTCCTTTCTGTCTCTGTAAGTTTCCTTTTATGACTATTTCATATAAATGGAACCATTGTAGTCTTCTGTATGTGGCTTCTTTCACATATCATATTTTAAGGTTAATCTATGATGTGGCATGCATCATTATCTTTTTCTTTTTACAGCTGAGTAGTATTTCATTGTATAGACGTACCAGACTTTAATCATTCACCAGTTGATGGACATTTGGCTTGTTTCCAGTTTTAAGCTATTATGACTAATGCTTCTGTGAACATTTGCAAATGACTTCTTTTGTGGGCATATGCTTTTATTTCTCTTGGATAGATTCCTACCAATGGAATTGCTAGGTCATATGGTAAATTTAAGTTTTTAAAGAAACTAAGTAGCATATTGGTCTCTAAATTGACTGTATAGCACTTTACTTTCTCACCAGCAATGTATGATGGATCCATTTGCTCCATTTCCTAACCAATGCTTCATATTGTCTTTTTGACAATAGACATTCTTTTGGATGTGTAGTAGCATCTTATTGTGGTTTAATTTTATTTTCCTGACAGCCAATGATGTTGAATACATTTTCTTTCATATGTTTTCCTTGGTAAAATGCATATTCCTGTATTTTGCCCCCCCCCCTTTTTTTTTTTTTTGCGGTACGCAGGCCTCTCACTGTTGTGGCTTCTCCCATCATGGAGCACAGGCTCTGGACGCACAGGATCAGTGGCCATGGCTCATGGGCCTAGCCACTCCACGGCATGTGGGATCTTCCTGGACTGGGGCACAAACCCATGTCCCCTGCATCAGCAGGCGGACTTCCAGCCACTGCGCCACCAGGGAAGCCCTTGCCCATTTTTAATTGGATTATTTCTTCTTACTGTTGAATTATAAGAGTGTATATCCTGGAAAAAAGTCCTTTACCAGATATATAATTTGCAATTTTTTTCTCCCAGTCTGAGGCTTTCCTTTTTGTTTTCTTGATAGTGTCTTTTTTGAAGCACACAAGTTTTGATTTAATGAAATCAAATTTATCAATTTTTTCTTTTAAAACTTGTGCCTTTATTATATTATGTAATTATTATATTATGTATATTATGTAAGACATTTTTGGCTAACCCAAGGTCACAAATAAGTTCTCCTATGTTTTCCGTTAGAATTTTATAGTTTCAGCTTTTATATTTAGGTCTATGATCTATTGTGAGTTAATTTTTACATAGAGTGTGATGTAGGGTATAATAATAATTAAACCATGAAGTATAATTTTAGGTGTAGGTACTTTGGAGATGCCCTTAAACAGGTTGAGGAATTTCCCATCTATTCTTACTTGTTGAGAGGTTTTATCATCAGTAGGTATTGGATACTGTCAAATGCTTTTTCTGTATTTATTGAAGTGGTCTTGCATTTTGGGTCTTTTATTCTACTAATGTGTTATAATACATTAATTGATTTTTTTCTAATGTTAAACAAACTTTTGATTTCTGGGATAAATTCCACTTGGTCATGGTGTATAGTGCATTTTATATGTTGCAAATTTGGTTTGCTAACATTTAATTAGGGAATTTTGTGTCTCTGTTCATGAGATATTTGGTCTGTAGTTTTACTTTCTCATGATATCTTTGTCTGGCTTCAGTATCGCAGTAATACTGTCTCACAGGCAGGCTGGAAAATGTTCCCTCTTACCCTGTTTTCTGAAATAATTTATTATAGATTGATATCATTTCCTATTTAAACATTTGATAGAGCTCAACAGAATTCACCAGATGGAAGTCATCTGGCTCTGAGTTTTACTTTGTGGGAAAAATTTTAAGTACTAATTCAACTTCTTTACATGGTAGAGATCTATTAAGATTTTCTAATTTATGCTTTTCTAGAAATTGTCCATGTCATCTAAGTTGTTTAATTTGTTGGCACGAAGTTGTTCATACTAGTCCCTTATAATGCTTTAAATTTCTTTAGGGTCAGAAGTAATATCTCCTCTTTCACTTGATTTTGGTAAATTGTGCTCTTATTTTTTTTGTACCATCTAGCTAAGAAGTTGTCATTTTTTTGTTTGTTTTGTCAAAAAACCTTTTGTTTTATTAATTTTCTTTCTTTTTTTTTTCTTCTATTTATTGATTTTTGCTCTGACTGTCATTATTTCCTTTGGGTTAGATTCCACCTTTCTAATTTTTTAAAGGGGGAAGCTTAGTTTTTTAATGTGATACTTTGCTTATTTTCTGATATATTTGTCAAGAGCTATACATTCTCTTTAAGCATTGTTTGAGCTGCATCCTACAGATTTCGATGTTTTAGGTTTTTGTTTTCACTCATTGAAAATAAAAACTTTTTTTTTTTTTTTGCGGTATGTGGGCCTCTCACTGCTGTGGCCTCTCCCGTTGTGGAGCACAGGCTCTGGACGTGCAGGCCCAGTGGCCATGGCTCACGGGCCCAGCTGCTCCGCAGCATGTGGGATCTCCCCAGACCGGGGCACGAACCCGTGTCCCCTGCATCGGCAGGTGGACTCTCAACTACTGCGCCACCAGGGAAGCCCCAAAATAAAAACTTTTTATCAGTATGAAATATCTTAGTAACATTTTGACTACAGGATTTTCACTTGGTTCTTTTCTATAATTTCTATCACATTGTTGAAATTCTCTATTCATTGAATCATTTCTATCATACTTTCTTTTAATTCTTTAAACATCGTTTCCTTTAGTTCTTTGAACTATATAACAGTTGCTCTAACGACTTTGTCTGCTAAATCCAACATATGGGGACACTCAGAAACAGTTTATATTGACTGCTATTTTTCCCTAAGTGTGACCACACTTTCCTGTTTCTTTGCAGCTCTTTCAATTTTGTTGTTGTTGAATATTAGGCTTTTTAAATAATATATTGTAGGTAGTATCTCTGAATTCTGATTTTCCCCTCTGATGTTTGCCATTGTTTTGCATGCTCAGTAACTTGCCTGGAAAATTTTGTGGAGCCTGATTCTCTGAAATGCTGATCACTGATGTCTTTGTTTTTATCCTTTTCTTTTTATATTTGAGTTGGGATTCCTAGTGGTCACACTTGTATCTGCATAGTTCAGTGTTTAGTCAAAGATTTAGTCAGATGTTGTGCTCAAACACCTCACTCCAAAAACGCATTCAGTCTCTGCTGATGGATTGTGTGTTTGCTGCTGTCAATCTTCATTTTTTCCTCTGAGATAAATAGAAAATTAATATGGTTCACAGTGAAATTGTTTATGTCACAGGTTCCCTGAGGAGAGGTTTACAGGTTTTGGTCCACAGCTGCAAAGTGGTTGCTCTTTCCCTTCTCATCTTTACTCCACTTCACCTCTAGGTAGTTTTTCTGTGTAGAAGGCTAGGTCAAAGGAAATATAAGAATGGCTCCTCTTTCAGCTTTATTCTCCTTGTAGTCTTTATCTGGAACCTGGTCTTTATAGAGACATTCCCCAATCTCCCCCTGTCTCCCCAACCCCACTGCCAGTTATACTACTTTCATACTACCCACAATACTGGGTGTCATCAGTTCAATTAAAGAATCACTGATGAGCTGTCAGGACCATGCCCTGTACTACTTAAGTTCATTTATACCCTGGCAGATGTCTAAAATAATGGTTAAACACTGGTCCATGCCATTGGATTACATGTTATAGCTGGTGGCTACAAGCGTGAAGTTTCTGAGAAGTTATTAGGGGGCCAAAGATCCACCCACCAAATTCCTTCCACATGCCTTCTGAATAGACAAGACATCAAGTACCTCTTTAATAGGATTCCTCCAATATATCCTCCAATGCATAAACCTCATTACTTTCCACCATAGCTTTCTCATTAATTTGTCCAAATGCTATAAAATTGAGTGGACTGCCTTCATATTTTAAGTCTTCCTCATGTCCTTCTTTCAGTTTATTAAAGATGGAGTTTTATTCTAAATTTTTGATTGTTTGTTATATTCACTGCATCTTCTGAAGGCAGACCTTCAGAGTGTAATTTTAACTTGAAGTCCCCAAATCTATTATTAACCCTTTCTGAACATCCTGATAATTGAGCATCTTGTAAGCCATAAAGACAGAAAATAGATTAAAATATTCCTTTATAAATTAGATAAATTTAAAAGCAGAGTTTCTATAAGCCCTTTCCTCCTGACGCTAATGCATTTTATTTTCTTTTCAACTAATAGACACAGTAAAACCTGTAAATTTAGGTCCAAGAAAGAACTCACTGAACCTATTAGCTCTGAAGTTATATTCAACAGTTCTATATTTAGGCAAAAATGCATAGCAATAATAATCATCTGTAAATGGATTTTGAGTCCTTGGGAGAGAATAGAAATGAGAGAGAGAGTTTAAAGTTTTATAACAATATTGTATAGTGGGAAGAGCTCTGGACTGGGAGCTACTTCAATTATTTGTTGTTCCACTGTGTAATCTGATTTCCAACACCATGGTTTTGGCAAAGATTACCAAACATGACCCAATAGCCAAATCCAGTGATGCTTTTCAAGCCTTATCTTTCTAGCCTTCACTGCAACATTTGATATTGTTAACCACTTACTTCATGAGATTCAATTCTCTCCTTTAGCATCTATAATCTATTCTATTGATTCTCCCTTTTTCTTCTCTGGTCATTTCTTGATAGTTGTGTTTATGTTTTACAGATTTTTTAATCAGGGTCCAATAGTCTTCATTAATTATGCAGTCTCTAGTTATCTCATCCACTCTCATCATTTTAACTAAGATCTATAGGTTGATGATTCTCGCATATATCCCCCTAATCTGACTATCCTTAACTGGAGACTGACATATTCTTTTGGATATATCAACTTGGATGTCTCACAAGCACCTCACACTCTGTGTTCAAAACTGAATTCATTTTTTGTTCCAAACACAAACTTTTCCTGTTCCAGTACTTAGACACCATCATCTATGCAGTCACTCAAATTGGAAACCTGAAAGCAATCATAGACTCCTTACCCTTGACAATTTTACCTGCTCACATTTCTTGAACTGCCTCTCTTTGGCATTCCTATGTTGGCATATTCCAGTTTTATTATTGTTCTAGATCATGGCCTCAGCACTACTTGCCTGGGTTGCTCTAATCACTTCCTAATTGGTCGTTTTTCTTCCATACTGCAACCAGATCAAATAAATTCACATTCAAAATATTCTCAGACTTAAAACCCTTTGAATGCCCCATATTACTGTTCTAAAGAATAAAGTTCAAGTTCGGCCAATGTTGCCCTCCAAGACCTTGTGCAACAATCTTAGCAAAGCTCTTGCTACCTTCTGCTCCCACACTCTTCTGCTCATTGTTTCCTGTATACAAAATATCCCTATGCCTTTGCTCCTGCAGTTACTTTTCCCCAGAATGCCCTTCTTGTCGTTCTTGGCTTGGCTAACTCGTGTCATCTTCTCTATAAACTCCATGTCAGGCACTTTGTACACCTCTATCATAGTACTTATGATACCATACTCAATTTTTTTTTTTTTTTTAGAAAATAGGATAGATGAAATGCATAACAGCTATTAGGAAAAATATAATTTCTCCACTGAGTTGGAATAATACTTAAAATAAGCTAGTCAAGGCATTTGTGTATGTGTGTGTTTACATGTGTGCATGTGTTCATGTGCACATGAAATTATTTTAGTCATATGCTTTTCTGCTCTTTACAAAGAAAATCTAAGTTCATTAATATGTACATTTCCTTATTCCTCCTTTTTATTTTCAAAAATTTACCTATGCTTTAAAAGATCTCCTTTTTTTTTTGCTTTATAACACATTTAATCAGTTATACATATACATATGTTCCCATATCCCCTCCCTTTTGCGTCTCCCTCCCACCCTCCCTATCCCACCCCTCCAGGCGGTCACAAAGCACCGAGCTGATCTCCCTGTGCTATGCGGCTGCTTCCCACTAGCTATCTACCTTACGTTTGGTAGTGTATATATGTCCATGCCTCTCTTTCACTTTGTCACAGCTTACCATTCCCCCTCCCCATATCCTCAAGTCCATTCTCTAGTAGGTTTGTGTCTTTATTCCTGTCTTACCCTTATGTTCTTCATGACAATTTTTTTCCTTAAATTCCATATATATGTGTCAGCATACAGTATTTGTCTTTCTCTTTCTGAACTTACTTCACTCTGTATGACAGACTCTAGGTCCATCCACCTCATTACAAATAGCTCAATTTCATTTCTTTTTATGGCTGAGTAATATTCCATTGTATATATGTGCCACATCTTCTTTACCCATTCATCCGATGATGGACACTTAGGTTGTTTCCATCTCCGGGCTATTGTAAATAGGGCTGCTATGAATATTTTGATACATGTCTCTTTTTGAATTATGGTTTTCTCAGGGTATATGCCCAGTAGTGGGATTGCTGGGTCATATGGTAGTTCTATTTGCAGTTTTTTAAGGAACCTCCATACCGTTCTCCATAGTGGCTGTACCAATTCACATTCCCACCAGCAGTGCAAGAGTGTTCCCATTTTTCCACACCCTCTCTAGCATTTATTGTTTCTAGATTTTTTGATGATGGCCATCCTGACTGGTGTGAGATGATATCTCATTGTAGTTTTGATTTGCATTTCTCTAATGATTAAAGATGTTGAGCATCCTTTCATGTGTTTGTTGGCAGTCTGTATATCTTCTGTGGAGAAATGTCTATTTAGGTCTTCTGCCCATTTTTGGATTGGGTTGTTTGTTTTTTTGTTATTGAGCTGCATGAGCTGCTTATAAATTTTGGAGATTAATCCTTTGTCAGTTGCTTCATTTGCAAATATTTTCTCCCATTCTGAGGGTTGTCTTTTGGTCTTGTTTATGGTTTCCTTTGCTGTGCAAAAGCTTTGAAGTTTCATTAGGTCCCATGTGTTTATTTTTGTCTTTATTTCCATTTCTCTAGGAGGTGGGTCCAAAAGGATCTTGCTGTGATTTATGTCATAGAGTGTTCTGCCTATGTTTTCCTCTAAGAGTTTGATAGTGTCTGGCCTTACATTTAGGTCTTTAATCCATTTTGAGCTTATTTTTGTGTATGGTGTTAGGGAATGATCTAATCTCATACTTTTACATGTCCCTGTCCAGTTTTCCCAGCACCACTTATTGAAGAGGCTGTCCTTTCTCCACTGTACCTTCCTGCCTCCTTTATCAAAGATAAGGTGACCATATGTTCGTGGGTTTACCTCTGGGCTTTCTATCCTGTTCCATTGATCTATCTTTCTGTTTTTGTGCCAGTACCATACTGTCTTGATTACTGTAGCTTTGTAATATAGTCTGAAGTCAGGGAGCCTGATTCCTCCAGCTCCATTTTTCGTTCTCAAGATTGCTTTGGCTATTCGGGGTCTTTTGTGTTTCCATACAAATTGTGAAATTTTTTGTTCTAGTTCTGTGAAAAATGCCAGTGGTAGTTTGATAGGGATTGCATTGAATCTGTAGATTGCTTTGGGTAGTAGAGTCATTTTCACAATGTTGATTCTTCCAATCCAAGAACATGGTACATCTCTCTATCTATTTGTATCATCTTTAATTCTTTCATCAGTGTCTTATAATTTTCTGCATACAGGTCTTTTGTCTCCTTAGGTAGGTTTATTCCTAGATGTTTTATTCTTTTTGTTGCAATGGTAAATGGGAGTGTTTTCTTGATTTCACTTTCAGATTTTTCATCATTAGTATATAGGAATGCCAGAGGTTTCTGTGCATTAATTTTGTATCCTGCAACTTTACCAAATTCATTGATTAGCTCTAGTAGTTTTCTGGTAGCATCTTTAGGGTTCTCTATGTATAGTATCATGTCATCTGCAAACAGTGACAGCTTTACTTCTTCTTTTCCAATTTGGATTCCTTTTATTTCCTTTTCTTCTCTGATTGCTGTGGCTAAAACTTCCAAAACTATGTTGAATAAGAGTGGTGAGAGTGGGCAACCTTGTCTTGTTCCTGATGTTAGTGGAAATGGTTTAAGTTTTTCACCATTGAGGACGATGTTGGCTGTGGGTTTGTCATATATGGCCTTTATTATGTTGAGGAAAGTTCCCTCTATGCCTACTTTCTGCAGGGTTTTTATCATAAATGGGTGTTGAATTTTGTCGAAAGCTTTCTCTGCATCTATTGAGATGATCATATGGTTTTTCTCCTTCAATTTGTTAATATGGTGTATCACATTGATTGATTTGCGTATATTGAAGAATCCTTGCATTCCTGGAATAAAACCCTTGATCATGGTGTATGATCCTTTTAATGTGCTGTTGGATTCTGTTTGCTAGTATTTTGTTGAGGATTTTTGCATCTATGTTCATCAGTGATATTGGCCTGTAGTTTTCTTTCTTTGTGACATCCTTGTCTGGTTTTGGTATCAAGGTGATGGTGGCCTCGTAGAATGGGTTTGGGAGTGTTCCTCCCTCTGCTATATTTTGGAAGAGTTTGAGAAGGATAGGTGTTAGCTCTTCTCTAAATGCTTGATAGAATTTGCCTGTGAAGCCATCTGGTCCTGGGCTTTTGTTTGTTGGAAGATTTTTTATCACAGTTTCAATTTCAGTGCTTGTGATTGGTCTGTTCATATTTTCTATTTCTTCCTGATTCAGTCTTGGCAGGTTGTGCATTTCTAAGAATTTGTCCATTTCTTCCAGGTTGTCCATTTTATTGGCATAGAGTTGCTTATAGTAATCTCTCATGATCTTTTGTATTTCTACAGTGTCTGTTGTTACTTCTCCTTTTTCATTTCTAATTCTGTTGATTTGAGTCTTCTCCCTTTTTTCCTTGATGAGTCTGGCTAATGGTTTATCAATTTTGTTTATCTTCTCAAAGAACCAGCTTTTAGTTTTATTGATCTTTGCTATCGTTTCCTTCATTTCTTTTTCATTTATTTCTGATCTGATTTTTATGATTTCTTTCCTTCTGCTAACTTTGGGATGTTTTTGTTCTTCTTTCTCTAATTGCTTTAGGTGCAAGGTTAGGTTGTTTATTCGAGATGTTTCCTGTTTCTTAAGGTGGGATTGTATTGCTATAAACTTCCCTCTTAGAACTGCTTTTGCTGCATCCCATAGGTTTTGGGTCGTCGTGTCTCCATTGTCATTTGTTTCCAGGTATTTTTTAATTTCCTCTTTGATTTCTTCAGTGATCACTTCGTTATTAAGTAGTGTATTGTTTAGCCTCCATGTGTTTGTATTTTTTACAGCTCTTTTCCTGTAATTGATATCTAGTCTCATAGCATTGTGGTCGGAAAAGATACTTGATACAATTTCAATTTTCTTAAATTTACCAAGGCTTGATTTGTGACCCAAGATATGATCTATCCTGGAGACTGTTCCATGGGCACTTGAGAAAAATGTGTATTCTGTTGTTTTGGGATGGAATGTCCTATAAATATCAATTAAGTCCATCTTGTTTAATGTATCATTTAAAGCTTGTGTTTCCTTATTTATTTTCATTTTGGATGATCTGTCCATTGGTGAAAGTGGGGTGTTAAAGTCCCCTACTATGAGTGTGTTACTGTCGATTTCCCCTTTTATGGCTGTTAGTATTTGCCTTATGTATTGAGGTGCTCCTATGTGGGGTGCATAAATATTTACAATTGTTATATCTTCTTCTTGGATCGATCCATTTATCATTATGTAGTGTCCTTCTTTGTCTCTTCTAATAGTCTTTATTTTAAAGTCTATTTTGTCTGATATAAGAATTGCTACTCCAGCTTTCTTTTGATTTCCATTTGCATGGAATATCTTTTTCCATCCCCTTACTTTCAATCTGTATGTGTCTCTAGGTCTGAATTGGGTCTCTTGTAGACAGCATATATATGGGTCTTGTTTTTGTATCCATTCAGCCAATCTATGTCTTTTGGTGGGAGCATTTAGTCCATTTACATTTAAGGTAATTATCGATATGTATGTTCCTATTTCCATTTCCTTAATTGCTTTGGGTTCGTTATTGTAGGTATATTCCTTCTGTTGTGTTTCTTGCCTAGAGAAGTTCCTTTAGCATTTGTTGTAAAGCTGGTTTGGTGGTGCTGAACTCTCTCAGCTTTTGCTTGTCTGTAAACGTTTTAATTTCTCCATCAAATCTGAATGAGATCCTTGCTGGGTAGAGTAATCTTGGTTGCAGGTTTCTCTTCTTCATCACTTTAATTATGTCCTGCCACTCCCTTCTGGCTTGTAGAGTTTCTGCTGAGAGATCAGCTGTTAACCTGATGGGGATTCCCTTGTGTGTTATTTGTTTTTTTTTCCCTTGCTGCTTTTAATATGATTTCTTTGTGTTTAATTTTTGACAGTTTGATTAATATGTGTCTTGGCGTATTTCTCCTTGGATTTATTCTGTATGGGACTCTCTTTGCCTCCTGGACTTGATTAACTATTTCCTTTCCCATATTGGGGAAGTTTTCAACTATAATCTCTTCAAATATTTTCTCAGTCCCTTTCTTTTTCTCTTCTTTTCTGGAACCCCTATAATTTGAATGTTGGTGCGTTTAATGTTGTCCCAGAGGTCTCTGAGACTGTCCTCTGTTCTTTTCATTCTTTTTTCTTATTTTGCTCTGCAGCAGTTATTTCCACTATTTTATCTTCCACCTCACTTATCATACTCAATTTTTAAATCTAGGGAATGCATGGAATGCATGGCTCTCCTGTCAGATAGTGGGTAATCAGATCAAAGAAAGGATTTGTCTTATTTTTAAAAATCTTTGTAAGTGGTTAATATAATTATGTTGCATTAAACTTAATTGTGATATTAATTGTGACCTTGTAAAAGTCCATCTTTCTGAACTTTATTTTTTTATACTTTGAAATGCTATGGTGGGTTTAACTGATCTTTTAGATCCCTTCCTGATCTAAAATTCTGTTTATATAATTCTATTACCTTCTGGTTCAGTGCAATAGTATCCTATTTCACATCTAATCTTACAAACAACATATGACCAGTGTCTCCTTGTCTCCTGTAAAACTCTTGTCAGGACTACTGCATAAAATTTCTTCATTGTTTACTAAGTCATCCCAGTGTATTTATAGAGATGTCTTTTTAATAATCTAATTATGCCTTTATTTGTTGCCAGCAGAGGTTTATATATTCTCTTGTAATAAATATCATATTAGTATTATATTCTCTTTCATGGCAATACATCATATTCAAGTATCATGTCCAGAAGACACCTGCAGCTCACACAGAAAATAATAATAAATCTTTCAAAAATTTCAGACTTTAGGGTTTCCATAGTTGGAAGAGAAAATGATAGGCTTTCAAATATCTAAAAGGTACTTCTCTTGATTCCTCTTTCATATTTTCACTAAAGAAAGGGTACATTTGATATTCTGAGATCAGCCCAATTTGAAATCTTCTACTCACAATTAAATACAGTCTTAAAAATGGCTGTTATAAGAAATATCACTTGAATAGAATTCTTTGGGTTTAAGATTAGGGAGAAAAAGGACAAAATTATGCTCATAAGTGGCAGCCTCAGGAATTTAATAATTTAAAATAATGGAGGAGTTCAAACTATTTGTTGTTCTCCCACCTCATGGATTTTATTGACTGAACCAACAGAATAGAAAGATTTCTTTTGATACCAGATAAATCCTTAGTGCTGCAGATAGCTTCAAGGCATCCATTCTGAGACAGAGAAACCAGGCCATTAAAAAAAGATAGGGTCCTCTGTTGAATCAAAGAACCATCTACTACCTCAATCTCTAGTGTAGCTGTGTTATTTTCTTTAATGTATTGTGAATTCCAAGGATAAAAGACACAGATGTGCCAACACAATTACTTTCCAAACCCAAATGGAAATGATTTTGATGTTATATAACATTTAGGATTGAATTCATTTCTATCTTCTCCTTTCTCATTATTCTGAAAAATCTGGAATTGTGAACAGATCCAATGCAGAATAACCATTTTACTTGTGGGACTGATAAACAGAGTCTTTGTGATGCAAACTAAATGGTGTTAAAGAAAGAGAAAATAGCACGTGTTCAGGTTCTATCAGCCAGGTTACTCTGATAAAACAACATTTGAAACATATTGATATCATCTATTTTTACCATTTAATCCTAGATTGACAGTAAAATCACTGGCATTAGGAATCTGGAGAATACATTCCAAAGGAAATCAGGCACTTTTTTTTTAGTTTCATTTCTGCATGTATAATTTAGTCTGGATAAGTTTCATTTTGGAGGGGACACAAACATTTAAAATAATGTTTTAATTATTTGTCAAAGTAATCTAAGCATATTTAGGTAATTTAGAAAATATTCAAGGGTATAAAGAAATACACAAAAGTTCCCTATGATCTTACTCTGGAGGAAACTACAATAAATAATTGGGGTTAACCTGTACCTATAGTGTTATGTTCTGCCTTTAAAAAATGTAATAGTGTGTTGTGAGTATTTGCTGTAATGGCACTTTGATAGAAAAGGAAACACAAGATTTTATGTAAAAAATATGACTGAAAACTAAAAATAGAAAACCTGTTCCATTAGTGAATTTAGTTTAAGAAATAAATTATGTAGATGTGAAAAAAAGCAGGAGCTTGAGCTATTTCCTTGAAAAGAATTATAGAATCAGCAAAGATAGTGATAGTCTCCTGCTAATGGGAAAACTGAACTCATCGCTGTGCTATGTAGGGAATTTGGAAACCAAACAAAATCAGGATTGTCACTGAGGACCATAAGCGAAATTTTTGTTAGCTTATCCAACATACATATGTAGCCCAGAAGAGGGGTCAAAATACTTGCATTCTTTCCTCATCAAAACACCACCAATTCAATAGAGACAGACTCAGATAATGTTGGCTAACATTTATAAAATAACTACTTATCTCCCACTATTCTAAGGAATTTACATGGATAATTCATTTAATTCTTAAAATAACTCTTTGAATTCAAGGCTATTATCTTCCTAATTTAATAAGGTGACAGATTTAAACGTAGGCATCTAATTCCAGAGAATCTGACATTAACCACCATACTGTACTGCTTCCCAGATCAGGATATGCAAGTTGCTCTATCCTCCCATTTTTTCTCTTCCTAGTCTGCCTATCCCCACTCCAATCTCACGTACTAGAATCCATTTTGAAGGTGCACCATCAAGACATCAAAGTTTTAAGCAAATATCCTAGCTTCATCCTTGATGGATGACATCAGATTGATACTGTGCATCTTCAGAGGAGGATTTTTGAACCTTAAATTCTTCAGAGCATGGTATTTACAAGACAAAATTTCTTTCTCTTTATATATTGACTCTCACTTGTTATGCTAGCCAAGTCTCCACCTTTGTTTTTTGTTTGTTTGTTTGTTTGTTTTTTGCGGTACATGGGCCTCTCACTGCTGTGGCCTCTCCCATTGCGGAGCACAGGCTCCGGACCTGCAGGCTCAGCGGCCATGGCTCACGGGCCCAGCCACTCCGCGGCATGTGGGATCCTCCCCGACCGGGGCACGAACCTGCGTCCCCCGCATCGGCAGGCGGACCCCCAACCACTGTGCCACCAGAGAAGCCCTGTTTGTTTTGTTTTTTGTTTTGTTTTTAAATCATATCTCCTTTTTCACAGAAATGGGCAGGGCAGAGAAAAATGAATAAGGGAGAAAGAGAATTCCATCCTACTACAAGTGTAATCAGAACAAGGAGCAAAATGAAATATATTCCCAAAAGTGTATTCAATCATATGATTGAAATATATTCAATCATAACTGAATTTTATGATGAACAAATTATTCTGAAGACACTTGTAACAACAGAGTTAATGTTTTGTTTTATCTTATTTTATTTTTTGAGCAGGTAATTGTTGATTGCCAAGTCATTTAGGAACATCAGCAAAGTTGGCTTTGCTTGGAAACTGTTGATTTGTTTTCTTGAAAAAAAAATACTGCCACTACTGTTTACTATCGATAGGTTTGTAGATTGAAGTTTTTCTTTCATTTCATTTCTGACTGATTTGACAAATATTTGTTGAGCACTAAAAATACACAAGGCCCAATGCAAGGAATGAAGGGGAAACAGGACATAGAGATATGAAATATCTTTTACACATGTATATCATTTCATTTGGAGTGGCAGGACACATACAAGCATATATGTATATAACAATTAGTTAAATTCCAAATTACTCTAATGACTGCTATTATGTAGTTTAAGTAGATCATTACTTACCTGTGGCTGCTGGCAGGAAACACAATCCATACTTCCCTTTAAAAGAATTCTCAAATTTTTGTGATAGAAGCACACAATTGAGAGGACGGCCAGTTGCGTGTTTCCCTTGTCCCTACTCTGAAATCCAAACACTGTGTTTCACAAGAATTATTAAGTTAATGGCATGTTCTCCTTTTTCTTGGGGTAGGCACTGGAGGGATGCAAAAAGGAGCTATACAGTATAAACTCTTGAAACCATACAATCTAAGTGGACAGTGCAGCTGTACAGCATTGGAAGAACAAATTATCCTCTTCTATCAGAGAAGTGAGTTCTCTTTGAGCAATACCTCAGTGTTTCAATGCCAGTCTTCCTTCCTTTGTAGCTTTTAAATATTGGGAGGAAATGGCTGTAGAGAAACTAAGTAGAGAATAGCAACCAACATTTCTCCCTTCTTTTTGCATATCTTTCCCAAACTTGGAGGGCTTCTGAAATAATAATACCAGCAGAGGTTTATTATTATAATAAACAATTAAGGACCACATGTAAAATGCCTTGAAAAGCTAGAAGCATATTATATGTACAAGGTACTGTTCTTTGTTGATGGAGAATCTAAAATAAACACTGGGATGTTTTCTTATGGAAGGAAACTATCTACAGGTCACTGAGACGTGAAAATTTTTGAGAAATGATGATTTGGATTCTGTTTCCTAGAGGCCAGTGTTACAGCTTCTGAGCAAACATCATTGCTCTATGAGTCTTATCTAGTAGGGTTATTCTTTCCTAACTGAAATACAGGAAAAGAGTCTTCTACCAATGGTGTTTCCATTGTTTTAAATTACAATTTTACTCTTTCATTGTTTTGGGAATAAAGGCTTACCTCATTTTATTGTGCTTCCTTTATTGTGCTTCACAGATACTGTGTTTTATACAAAATGAAGGTTTGTGGCAACCCTACATTGTCAAATGATGGTTAGCATTTTTTAGCAATAAAGTATTTTTTAGTAAAAGCATGTACATTTTTTTAGACATAATGCTATTGCACACTTAATAGACTACAGTATAGTGTAAACATAACTTTTATATGCACTGAGAAACTAAAAAATTCGTGTGACTCATTTTATTGCAATACTCACTTTATCCTGGTGGTCTGGAACCAAAACTGCAGTATCTTGGTTATGCCTATATTTGGAGAGGTGGCAGAAATTAACCTTTCTAAAATGACTCATACATGTTTTGTTTTTTAAAAAAAGAACAACACATTACTCCAGAGTATCAAGTCCCACTTTCAACTTTATAGCATCTAATGCTGGTTTCAACCATTTATATTTACCATGTTTAACTTTCATGTTTCCCAAGGTAAGCAGTAAAATTGTCCCTTTCCTAGAGAGGCAGAAAGACAAGTAGAAAGGAGGTTTTCACTCAGCTATCTCACTACCAAAGTGAGTGACTGACTTTAGTGAGCCCCAGGGAGATTAAGACTTGGAGAATAGATGGGATGGAGGCCAATGGTCTTGCAGTCAGCCTCACCCACATAAGAGAGTGTTTTCTTGTACAGGAAGACAAATGAGAGCTAAGTTCTAAAGCAGCCTGATCTCAGTGTTCCCAGACATTGAATATGATTGGTCCTAATTCTATGCTCTGTGATTAAGCTTTCTTCAGTTTCTCCATCTAACTTTAAATTCAGAATGTCAAGCACTAAACAGGTTTTCAAGTCCTAACCCAAATAATTTGATAAAAATGTGGTGTGATGTGCCTGACCATCCTGTTCTTCCTTCGTGTCACAGTCTTATTTTTATGTCGGCTATTTTAAGACTGAAGGTGCTCTAGCAGTTAACTAAGCACAGCCGTGATAGGCCTCAACAGGATTCATGAGTCTCACAGGAGATTCAGCTTGGAGAAGGGGAAGGTCACCTTTATGTAATTGGAAATAAATTTGAGTCTCACAAACACGAACCCAGAACGTTATTAGAAACAAGGCAGAGGCACTGCCAAAAATGTCACCCAAGCAAATCACCCAGGGGCTGGTCTTCTGGGACTGATAACCACCTCTGTGTGTTTAAAGTCTGTAGGAATCCTACTGTGTCACAGCTGTGCACTTACTGAGTGTATTGACCCCGAATACAAAGTGTGAGAATGAACCTAAGACACAGCTCAAGTTGTGCTGTGCATAGGAATAAGCTTGAGAGCAAACTGTAGGCCTGATGGGGAGAGACAAGGGAACCGGTAGTTTTTCTTCAGCTGCACATCTATTTTGGATACTGAGCAATGGGGACCGGAATGAGGTCGAGGAGAAAAGATATGAATAAAGGTAGCTACTGATGAGAATTCATTTTTGGAAGAAAAATGCCCAAATGGGGAGGCATTATCTGTAAACACACAATTCAGCAATGGTGGCTATTTCAGACCATGACAGGGCACTTTGGGTAACCATTCCTCTAGGTGCTATTCTCAGAGAACAAATTTATTATCAGTCTTTGTAGCCCATTTTACATAAACAACTGAGAATTCTAGGGGAAAAAAAAAAAAACAGAAACCAGAAGAATAATCTAGAATGAATCTTTACAAGGGATAAACTGTCCTATTATTCCTCAAGTCTCCCCTTACCTCTGGCTCTCATAGGCGACACACACTGTTATTCCAACAAGCACAGAGCATCCCTGAGACTCCCTGGTTCACCAGCTGAGGTATAACTTTCACATTGTTTGCTTAGGCCATAGATAAGTAAGTAGAAATGTCTGCTTTCACTTAATAATTACCCAGAGACACTCAAGCTCTTCCCAGGATACCCATTCTACCCACACAATATTTAAGTTAGGAAGGAAACCTAGGTTTTTTTGTTTTTTACATCGAGGAACCAATTTAAAGCAAATATTTGGCCCCGATATTGTAAATATTTGCTACTTGGTTCTTCCTGTTTTTTTCAGTTCAGATGGGTATGTTGTTCTTTATTTTAAAATATTTAATTCTTTATAAAGAGAAAAAATAAATATTTTGAAAGGAAGTTTTCTATTTACTGATAGCATCTTCACCTGTTACAAGAAAATAAACTCTGGAAGCTAGAGAGGAATAAATATTTAGTAAGCAAAATAATAATGCAGTAATTAGTATCTGGTGAGCTCCTACTGTGTTCCAGGTACATGTTGGTACCTACTCACAACATCTAAGCATAACAAGAGCATTGTTAGTCTTGTTTTACAGATAAGGAAACCACACTTCAGAGACAGGAACTAGCTTAAGGTCAGAGGGGAAATGAAGATTTGAACTCAGAATGTTTTCACAACAAAGCTTGTGGTTTTCCCACTTTACCACATTTCTTCTCCACTTAGTGATATTTTAAGATATGTTTTTTCTTTTGTGGACAAAGACGACACTAATAGGCTATGTTTTCTTGGAGATGATTGGTTTGGGATGATTCACCATACTCTCCTTGTCTCTTTGGTGTGCAGTGTCACCCTGGATCACAAACCTTTAAGCATCAAGTCAAATTCCTTGGCCTAATCAGACTTCTAGCCTCCATTCCTCATATCTCTGTCTAGGTTCTCTTTGGCCCAAATTCACCTTTCAGATCTTCTCTGCTATTATTTCCCTTCATTAATCAGGCTGCAGTCAAACTGAGTGGCTAGCGGACCTCTCTCACTCTGTGCTGTCCCTCCAAGACTTTACTGAAGCAATGAACTCTACCAGGAATGCCTTCTCTCTCTCCCCTGCCACATTCATGTGCCTTCATCCTGCCATCTTTCTCAGCCCAGCTCAGAGGCTTCCCTTGCTTCTCAAACCTGGAAGTAATCTCTCCCTCTTGCCAACTTTTATAGCCTTCTCACTGTACGTTTCTGATAAACTTACCACTTTTCGCTTTTGTAATATGGTTTTTCCATTTGAGTCTCTTTTGACTCAAGGGCAGGATCTATACCTGATTCACTGTTTCATCTTCCCTGGAGCCTAGGTTTTAATAAGAATGCCAGATTAAAAAAAAATTAAAGATAACTAGTTAAATTTGTTTCAGTTAAAGATTAATTTTAAGCCTAATATTTGAATATTTAAATATTACTTGGAGCATACTTATAAAATGTCATTGTTCCTTATTTGAAATTCAAATTTAACTAGGTATCCTGTAATTTATCTGGCAACCTTACTAATAGATGCTCTCACCAAATAGTTTTTAAATGAATGGATTTCACCTTAGCACTCCAAATCTGACTATGATATCATTAGCACTGATTGAACTAGCCTCAAATACTCATAAATTACAGATAGCCTTGGAAAGGATCATAGTGGTAATTTAGTCCAACCTTCTAGTATTAGAATTATTTTTAAAAATGGGATCACTCGGGCTTCCCTGGTGGCGCAGTGGTTGAGAGTCCACCTGCCGATGCAGGGGACACGGGTTCGTGCCCCAGTCCGGGAAGATCCCACATGCCATGGAGCGGCTAGGCCCATGAGCCATGGCCGCTGGGCCTGCGCGTCTGGAGCCTATGCTCCGCAACGGGAGAGGCCACAACAGTGAGAGGCCCGTGTACCACAAAACTAAACAAACAACAAAACAACAAAAAAAAGGGATCTCTCTGAGACTTGCTCCAAATCACACAATTAGCCGATGTTTTAGCATACACCTCCTTGAAACTGGAACTTTTAAAAACATAAAGTAGATCATCAAAGCTTCAGAGGGCTATAAGGATGAAGAGAACTTCAACTCTGCTTCTGTATGTGTTCACTTCCTCATTCTGAGGTGAGCATTTGCACCTAGGTCAGCTCTTGTTTTATTGTTCTATGTGTCTATACATCTGCACACACTTTTTCAAATTGGAAAGCCTTAAGAGTCAGTGACTGTCCTATCTGGTCACTGATTGATTCTGCTATATGAAATATAATTGTAAAAAGAACCCTGAAATAGAACAATAGAACAAGGACGGACCCAAGTAAATTGATCTAGGCTACAGCCTTGGTTCCCCCCACTTCTGGCAGAGCTTCTCTTCCTGGTATCCCTGCTACTCCCCTGGGGAGGTTCAGGGAGCCCTGCTTTCCAGGCTTCCCTCCTTGTAGGGCCTTCTCTCTCTGGCACTCCTTCCTCCCATCAGAACTTTCCTGCCCTGCTCTCATCGAACTGCCAGGTGGAAAAACAACCCTATAAACTAATCTGAGCAAGGTATTAAAGGTTGACATGAATTTCATAGTCTAGTATGCACCTACTCCAAGAACCAGCTTCATATCTTGCTTTCTGTGAAGCTTCTATTGATTTCCCCAGGAGGTCAACTGCTTTCTTCTGAGAGTTACTCTACACTTCTCTCCACTCTCTAGTAGGTCTAGTAGTTCTATGGTTGAGGTATAATTAGCTGTTTATAAACACACACACAATGACGTAAAGGATGGGGCAATACTTTATTTGTATTTATAATGCCAACACCGAATATGGTTTCTGCCTAATAATAGGCCACCAATATATATTTGTTAAATAAATATTTTTTGTTAAGTTTATTCAAACAGGAATTCCTAGATATACAACAATCAAATAGTGACTCTTTGATGATTAGAGCGTCAACCACTGAGAATAACCAAAAAGGAAGGCTTTTTTAAAAAAGCCCTGTGGTCTAACAGCAGTCTTCAAATATGCCTAGCATGTCAGCCCTGAAGATCCTTCTGGGACTAGGACTATGACTGATTCAAAAATGTTTACAATGTAAATATTATAAACCTTAAACTGTTTTGTTTCTTCTAATTATTACCTCCAACTAGGCTATCTTAAATCTCTCATTTCTTTAATAGTATCTTGAGACAGATTCCATAGCTTTTTGATCACTTTTAATTACTAAACACAGTCTTGTCAGTTTAAAACGGGAGGGGAGCAAGTGAAGCATGTCATCTCTTCCACTGCTCCCCTCCCCTCTTGGGTCTATTTTTTCTGAAGTTGGGGGCAGGCGAGAGGGACAGGAGAATCAGAGGTCATCTTACAAAACCATCCATATAATAGACCAAGGTGTAAGGCACTTCTAGAATCTCCCAGGCTTGGAATGGCTCTATACTGTGTTGGTGGCTTCAATTGATATGATGGTCTCTGTAAGCATGGAGTGCTTACTTCTTGAAGAGGTGTTCAGTTGTCCTAATGCTAGTCTCCCTCCAACCCTGCTGAAATATTTTTTCTGGATGGGGGCTCCCTCCCTTGGTCCTGTGGCTGTCTGAGCTGCTTTAGAGATCTTGTCCCCCACTCAACCACAATATCCTTTCCCATGCAGTCTCATAAACCATGGGTTCTCTTACGAAGTATTCTTTACTTTGGTGCCTTTAAGCCCTACCGGTACAGGCTACACTAATATGCTTTCTGTTTTCAGAATATCTAAATAAGTAATAGGCACTTTCTTCCATGTTTACAGACATGATCTTCCTCTGAATTCCTTGTCAAGCTTTCCTAAGAATTCTCTCACCACACTCCACTGTGTTCCAGTGGGAACTCTCAAGCAGGCCTGTAGGTTCTACAAATGAACACTGAACAAGAGAACAAGCTCTCCCTTTTGTTGGCATATCTACCTCTACTTTGATTCTCTTGTACCATGCCTTCCTTACTTTATCCCCTCAGCCAGATTTTCTTAAGTAGGGTCACTGGTCTGCAGCTGATCAGCTGTGAGTGATGCTACAAAACTGTGGTACAGGATGCCGCCCCGATGCTGATATATAACTACCTTCAGAATAATATGGATGTAACGTGGTCATTGAAAGCTGACTACACATATTAAAACAAACATTTTCACTGTTAGCAAACTACCATGTTATCAGCAGTCTGGAGTTTGGGCTTATTTTTAAAGTTGTTTCTAAACTGATACATGCTCACTCTGTTATGTTCCTTTCAACTTTATCTTTGTGTATTCACTAAGTGCACAGTTTTAGAATTCATAGACCCTGTCAGTCCTCAGTAAATTAGGATAGCCCCCTACGATCTGTTGAATGAAACCTACTTTTCTCTATGATGACTCAAAGTGTCACCAATTCAATTACCTTTGTTTGTTCCCTTTGAAGATATTCAGACAGTGCTTTTTAAGAGTTCTGTTTCTAAGAAAAATAAAATGAACCACATGTACTGAGCATGTTGCACTCAAAGGGAATTAGTAAATATAAAAAAATAAGTAATTAGTATTCAATTTAAAAAGGAGGTATAAAAAGGGATTGCATTCTGCTCTGAGGCGGGCTGGCACATTTGTCCTGGTTTGAACCCTCAGGCTATTTATAGATCCTGTTCAGGAAGGCTTTTGTTTCACGGTGTTGTGAATCATGTTTTTATGGATTGAATTATGTCCTTCCAAAGAGCTATGTTGAAATCTTAAGCCCCCAAATCTCAGAATGTGACCTTATTTGGAAACAGGGTCTCTATAGAAGTAATCAAGTTAAAATGAGGTCATTAGGGTAACGCTTAATCCAATATGACTGGTGTACTTATGAGAAATTTGGACACAGATACACAAATAGGGAGAATGTCATGTGAAGATGAAGGCAGAGATTGGGTAGTACATCTGCAAACCAAGGAACACCAAAAATTGCTATCAAACCACCAGAAGCTAGGGGAGAGGCATGGAACAGAGTTTTCCTCAGAGCCCACAGAAGGAACCAACTCTGTTGACACCTTAATCTGAAACCGAGTCCCCCCAAAACTGAGTTCCTCTGCCGAGTTTATGATTAACCTCTCTATCTGAAATTGTATTGCCTTTCTGGTCCCCAATCCTCTTCCCCTCAAGATTGAGGAGTATCAAATAAAAGGGGGGATTGAAACCACAAGCCCCTATGTCCCTGTTCTTTGAAGTAAAAGGCTTTGCTTTAGTCTCCCAGGTCTCCCAAGAGTCTCAAAAGCCTATCTCAAGAGTTAATGATTAGGAAATGTGAAGCTGTAAAAATAAAGAATGGTTGTTGGGTTGGAAACTAGTAACAATTTAGACTATAAACCAGCCACATAGCAGAGTCACTGAACTCCCAGTTCCCTGAAAGATATAGATAAAGTCCTGACACACATTCTTAAGTTGTTTTTACAGGGAGCAGACCTCCACCAGATGAAAACTGCTGACTGCAAGCATGTACACCCCAGATTGGTTGAAACCAGAAGACTGGTGATGCTCGAAACTTCACCTGGATTTCTTCACCAACCAATCTGAGAATTGTGCACAAGCTGATCATGTATCTGCAGCTCCCTCCCTCACACTGCCTTCAAAACCTTTGTCTCCAGCTTGAAGATGGTCTTAGGACCTTAGTCCACCATCTTCCCAGGTTGCTAGCCTCCTGAATAAAGCACATTTTCCTTTCCACTTTTCAAACATTGGCCTTTCAAATGGTGAGCAACTGAACTTAGGTTCAGTACCAGCCTTGTTCAGTTACAAATCTTGTACTTCTAGTCTCCAGAACTATGACACAATGAATTTCTGGTTGCCAAAGACACCAAGTTTGAGGTAATTGTTACAGTAGCCCTAGCAAATGAACACATAATGCCTTTTTTCTAATCTCTTAATTTCTGAATTCGTATATAAAAGAACTCGTCCCACATTTGCAAGCAACTCCTATAAGGGGTAAGCCTAAAACAGACGAAAGAGCTACTGGGATTTTGATATGACCAGGCTACTCAAAGTGTGGTTTTCCCACCCTTATCTCTCTAGCCCCTGCTATCTCTCCTTACCTCATCCCCTTTCAGAGTCAGAGATGTCATCATTCAGTAAAAATTAACTCTAGTATATCCTTTACTTATTATTTTTCCTGAAATAAAATAGTTTTCTCCAATATAAATCTAGGATTCTACATTGGAAAAGTGATAAATTGTTGGAGAACTTAATGAAGTCTTCTCAATTTTTATTTATGACATGAAAATGAGAAAAAAAAAATTTTTAAGCAGGAAGGACCTATCAAATTATCTAGAAAAATTTCCTATTTTATTGAGTAGGAAACTGAAATAATAGAAGCAATATATTGGTCTTTGCCCTTGCTTCCTGGAACACAGCTCTTAACACCCTTGTAATTTAAGGGTTTCCTAAGTGATGAGAGCAGTAGGAGCATCTTTTGTTCTAGTAATTGGTCTTTGACCCTGTTCCCTGACACAGAGCCCCTAAATCCCTTGGAATTTCCTGGGTGATAGGAGTGTCTTTGTTCTAATGAGGCAACTCTTGGTTGGCTTCTGGATAGTTTCAGGATGAGGGCTGGTCTTCAGAAAGACCAAGCCATGATTTGAAGCTTGGAACTTTTAGTTCCAACCCCCATTCTCTGGTAAGGGAAGAGGGGCTAGAGATTGAGTTAATAATTAATCACACCTACATAATGAAGCCTCCATAAAAATCCCAATAGTATGGAGTTCAGAGAGCTTCAGGGTTGGTGGACACATCTACATACTGGCAGGGTAGGGTGCCTCAACTCCACAGGGACAGAATCTTCTATGCTCAGGACACTTCTGGCCCTCACCTTATGTATCTCTTCATCTGGCTGTTCATCTGTACCCTTTATTATGTCCTTTATAACAAACTGGTAAACACAAGTATTTCCTTGAGTTCTGCGAGCCATTCTAGCAAATTATCAAACCCAAGGAGGGGTCATGGGAACCCTGATTTACAGATGATTGGTCAGCAGTACAGGTAACAACCTAGAATTTGTGATTGACATCTGAATTGGGGGCAGTCTCGTAGGACTGATTTCTGAATTTGTGGGATCTGATACTAACTCCAGGTAGACAGTGTCAGAACTGAGTTGAATTGTAGGACACCCAGCTGGTGTTGAATAATTGCTTGATGTGTGGAAACCACACTCCCACCTCCCCACATCTGGTGTCAGAAGCATTGTGAGTGTGAGTTAAGGAGAAACAGTTTTTCCCAGACAGAAACCAATACCCAGTTATTTTCTAGTCCATTTGGTCCCTTGCTGGTAAGAAAAGGAGCAGCAGGAACCTGGGGATGAAGAAAGTACTACACTCCTGCAACTTAATGACAAGTAGGATGACCTTGGCTTCAACAGTAATAAGGAAAAAAAAGAGCTTTAGTAACACACAACTGGTTCAATAATGAGATTTGCAGTCAAGAGCAATGTCAAATAAATGATCAGAAACTCTCTATTCTACTCACTGAAGCGTAAGGGGATTTCAAAGGAAAGAAAGGAAGTAACTAGTATTTATTGACCATCCTTATTGTGTTACTATTTTATATTCACTATCTCATTTAACCCTCATCACAGCAGGCTTATTAACTATATTGTCTAGAACACTCAGATGAGACGTAAAGATGTTTAGAAACTTTCTCCAGAAAACAATGACTAGTAACAGGCAGAACTGGGTTCTGAACCTAGATCTATATCAACCTGCTAGGTTAGCAGCTGTTCTTGACTCTAATGCACTACCTGCATCAGAATCACTTGGGGAACTACTTTAAAGTGCTAGTTTAAAGTTCTTAAACCCAGAGATCCTGAGTCAGTTGGTCTGGGGATAGGGTCCAATAATCTGAGTTTTAAACAGTTCAGCACCACAGATGATTTTGACAGAAGTCAGCAGTGAGCCACATTAAAAATTATTTTCTGTGAGAGTGATTCTTAATCTTTAGTTCAGATCAGTCACTTTACCAGAGAACATGGGCTACTCTACAATTGAATAAAAAGAAACCCTCCCCATTTAAATGTTTACCAGCATGTTTTCAACATATTTAATATTTAAAGCATCTTAAATTGAGTTGGTACTCAACTGAAACTTCTTGAATTAATGACCCATGCAACATGAAGTAAAGTAATTAAGTCATTAAGTTCTTATGTGACACCAGTGATGCTCTGACTTTTGGATTATTTGAAACAGTACAAGCAAAAGCTAGATACTGACACAAGATTGACAATTCTGTATTTGACAAATAGGAACATTTACAAAGCGGCCATCTATAATTATAATCATCTTGGAAAAATGGTAATTCAACTTAAAAAATGTAGAAAAGACATAATACTAAACTGGTTTTTAAACAAAGGAAATTTAGCTTTATAAAAAACTCACTACACTGTCCTTATTTTTCTCATTTAAATTGATAAAACTTCATCAGGGAGCAAAATAGGTCCATGGGTCACACCATATTTATAGACCAACTGCAGGGTTCATTGTTATATGGTGTATAAAGAAGAAGCTTCAGTCCCTGACTTTAAGAGTATTTGCAATTTAGATAATCAAATTTACCTGTATGGAATAATGTAAAAGCTATATAACAGTTTTTTTTTTTTTTTTTTTTTTTTAGTATGTAATTATGTGGTACATACTGGGAGAACAAATAAAAGAAAGATCCGTGTGGACTGGAGCAGGAAGTGAAGGATTGGTGAAATAAATGATAGCTGAATTGAATTTGGCTAGGTTGGAAAGAGGGGGAGGAGAATCCTAAATGTAAAAGGAACAAAATGTACCTGGTGGAAGTAAGCTACTGAGAGTTGACAGTGATGTGAGCGGGATTGTTGCAAGGAGACAAACCTTGTTAGAACAGATGGTTATTTTTTTTGTTTTTTGTTTTTTGTTTTATGGCATATAGAGCTGGTTATTTATTTAGTTCAGGGCCCAGTCAAGGTTTAAACATTACATTGGCTTTTTTTTTTAACATCTTTATTGGAGTATAATTGCTTTACAATGTTGTGTTAGTTTCTGCTATATAACAAAGTGAATCAGCTATATGTATACATATATCCCCATATCCCCTCCCTCTTGCGTCTCCCTCCCACCCCTCTAGGTGGTCACAAAGCATGGAGGTGATCTCCCTGTGCTATGCAGTTGCTTCCCACTAGCTATTTATTTTACATTTGGTAGGGTATAAACGTCAATGCCACTCTCCCACTTCATCCCAGCTTACCATTCCCCCCCCCACCGTGTCCTCAAGTCCATTCTCTACGTCTGCATCTTTATTCCTGTCCTGCCTGTAGGTTTTTAAGAACTTTTTTTTTTCAGATTCCACATATATGTGTTTGCATACAGTATTTGTTTTTCTCTTTCTGACTTACTTCACTCTGTATGACAGACTTTAGGACCATCCACCTCACTACAAATAATTCAATTTCATTTCTTTTTATGGCTCAGTAATATTCCTTTGTACATATGTGCCACGTCTTCTTTATCCATTCATCTGTGGATGGACACTTAGGTTGCTTCCATGTCCTGGCTATTGTAAATAGTTCTGCAATGAACATTGTGGTACATGACTCTTTATGAATTATGGTTTTCTCAGGGTATATGCCCAGTAGTGGGATTGCTGGATAGTATGGTGGCTTTACTTTTAGGTTTTTAAGGAACCTCTATACTTCTCCATAGTGGCTGTATCAATTTACATTCCCACCAACAGTGCAAGACGGCTCCCTTTTCTCCACACCCTCTCCAGCATTTATTGTTTGTAGATTTTTTGATGATGGCCATTCTGACCAGTATGAGGTGATACCACATTGTGGTTTTGATTTGCATTTCTCTAATGATTAGTGATGTTGAGCATCCTTTCAAATGTTTGCTGGCAATCTGTATATCTTCTTTGGAGAAATGTCTGTTTAGGTCTTCTGCCCATTTTTGTATGGGGTTGTTTGTTTTTTTGGTATTGAGCTCTACGAGCTGCTTGTATATTTTGGAGATTAATCCTTTGTCAGTTGCTTCGTTTGCAAATATTTTCTCCGAGGGTCGTCTTTTCATCTTGTTTGAGGTTTCCTTTGATGTGCAAAAGCATTTAAGTCCCATTTGTTTATTTTTGTTTTTATTTCCATTACTCTAGGAGGTGGATCAAAAAAGATCTTGCTGTGATTTATGTCAAAGAGTGCTCTTCCTATATTTTCCTCTAAGAGTTTTATAGTGTCTAGTTTTACATTTAGGTCTCTAATCCATTTTGAGTTTATTTTTGTGTATGGTGTTAGGGAGTGTTCTAAGTTCATTCTTTTACATGTAGCAGTCCAGTTTTCCCAGCACCACTTACTGAAGAGACTGTCTTTTCTCCATTGTATATCCTTGCCTCCTTTGTCATAGATTAGTTAACCATAGGTGCATGGGTTTACCTCTGGGCTTTCTATCTTGTTCCATTGATCTATGTTTCTGTTTTTGTGCCACACCATATTGCCTTGATTACTGTAGCTTTGTAGTATAGTCTGAAGTCAGGGAGTCTGATTCCTCCAGCTCTGTTTTTTTACCTCGAGACTGCTTTGTGTATTCAGAGTCTTTTGTGTCTCCATACAAATTTTAAGATTTTTTGTTCTAGTTCCATAAAAAATGCCACTGGTAATTTGATAGGGATTGCATTGAATCTGTAGATTGCTTTGGGTAGTAGAGTCATTTTCACAATATTTATTTTTCCAATCCAAGAACATGGTATATCTCTCCATCTGTTGGTATCATCTTTAATTTATTTCATCAGTGTCTTATAGTTTTCTGCATACAGGTCTTTTGTCTCCCCAGGTAGGTTTATTCCTAGGTATTTTATTCTTTTTGTTGCAATGGTAAATGGGAGTGTTTCCTTAATTTCTCTTTCAGATTTTTCATCATTAGTGTATAGGAATGCAAGAGATTTCTGTGCATTAATTTTGTATCCTGCAACTTTACCAAATTCATTGAATAGCTCTAGTAGTTTTCTGGTGGCATCTTTAGGATTCTCTATGTATAGTATCATGCCATTTGCAAACAGTGACAGTTTTACTTCTTTTCCAATTTGGATTACTTTTCTTTCTTTTTCTTTTCTGATTGCTGTGGCTAAAACTTCCAAAACTATGTTGAATAATAGTGGTGAGAGTGGGCAACATTGTCTTGTTCCTGATGTTAGTGGAAATGGTTTCAGTTTTTCATCACTGAGAACAATGTTGACTGTGGGTTTGTCATATATGGCCTTTATTAGGTTGACATAAGTTCCCTCTATGCCTACTCTCTGGAGGATTTTTATCATAAATGGGTGTTGGCTTTTGTTTGTTGGAAGATTTTTAATCACAGTCTCAATTTCAGTGCTTGTGATTGGTTTGTTTATATTTTCTATTTCTTCCTGGCTCAGTCTCGGAAGGTTGTGCTTTTATAAGAATTTGTCCATTTCTTCCAGGTTGTCCATTTTATCAGCATATAGTTGCTTGCAGTAATCTCTCACGGTCCTTTGTATTTCTGCAGTGTCAGTTGTTACTTTTTTTTTGTTTCTAATTCTGTTGATTTGAGTCTTCTCTGTTTTTTTTTTCTTGATGAGTCTGGCTAATGGTTTATCCATTTTGTTTATCTTCTCAAAGAACCAGCTTTCAGTTTTATTGATCTTTGCTATTGTTTCCTTCATTTCTTTTTCATTTATTTCTAGTCTGATTTTTATGATTTTTTTCCTCTGCTGACTTTAGGGATTTTTTGTTCTTCTTTCTCTAACTGCTTTAGGTGTAAGGTTAGGTTGTTTATTTGAGATGTTTCTTATTTCTTGAGGTAGGACTGTATTGCTATAAACTTCCCTCTTAGAACTGCTGTTGCTTCATCCCACCAGGTTTTAGGTCATCATGTTTTCATTGCCATTTGTTTCTAGGTATTTTTTTATTTCCTCTTTGATTTCTTCAGTGATCTCTTGGTTATTAAGTACCATATTGTGTAGCATCTATGTGTTTGTATATTTTTACAGATTTTTTCCTGTAATTGATATCTAGTCTCATAGTGTTTTGATCGGAAAAGATACCTGATACAATTTCAATTTTCTTAAATTTACCAAGGCTTGATTTGTGGCCCAAGATATGATCTATCCTGAAGAATGTCCCATGAGCACTTGAGAAGAAAGTGTATTCTGTTGTTTTTGGATGGAATGTCCTATAAATATCAATTAAGTCCATCTTGTTTAATGTATCATTTAAAGCTTGTGTTTCCTTACTTATTTTCATTTTGGATGATCTGTCCATTGGTGAAAGTGGGGTGTTAAAGTCCCCTACTATGTTTGTGTTACTGTCAATTTCCACTTTTATGGCTATTAGCATTTGCCTTATGTATTGAGTTGCTCCTATGTTGGATGCATAAATATTTACAATTTTTATATCTTCTTCTTGGATTGATCCCTTGATCATTATGTAGTGTCCTTCTCTGTCTCCTGTAATAGTCTTTATTTTAAGTCTATTTGGTCTGATATGAGAATTGCTACTCCAGCTTTCTTTTGATTTCCATTTGCATGGAATATCTTTTTCCATTCCCTCACTTTCAGTCTGTATGTGTCCCTAGGTCTGAAGTGGGCCTCCTGTAGACAGCATATATACAGGTCTTATTTTTTTGTCCATTCAACCAGTCTATGTCTTTTGGTTGGAGCATTTAATCCATTTATATTTAAGGTAATTATTGATATGTATGTTCCTATTACCATTTTCTTAATTGTTTTGGTTTGTTATTGTAGGTCTTTTCCTTCTCTTGTATTTCCTGCCTAGAGAAGTTCCTTTAGTAATTGTTATAAATCTGGTTTTGTGGTGCTGAACTCTCTTAGCTTTTGCTTGTCTGTAAAGGTTTTAATTTCTCCGTCAAATCTGAATGAGGTCCTTGCTGGGTAGAGTAATCTTGGTTGTAGGTCTTTCCATTTCATCACTTTAGATATGTCCTGCCACTCCCTTCTGGCTTGCAGAGTTTGTGCTGAAAGATCAGCTGTTAACCTTATGGGAATTCCCTTGTGTGTTATTTGTTATTTTCCCTTACTGCTCTTAATATATTTTCATTGTATTTAATTTTTGATAGTTTGATTAATATGTGTCTTGGCGTATTTTTCCTTGGATTTATCCTGTATGGGACTCTCTGCACTTCCTGGACTTATTTCTTTTCCCATATTAGGGAAGTTTTCAACTATAATCTCTTCAAATATTTTCCCAGTGTCTTTCTTCTTCTGGGACCCCTATAATTCGAATTTTGGTGCATTTAATTTTGTCTCAGAAGTCTCTGAGACTGTCCTCAATTCTTTTTATTCTTTTTTCTTTATTCTGCTCTGTGGTAGTTATTTCCATTATTTTATCTTACAGGTCACTTATCTGTTCTTCTGCGTCAGTTATTCTGCTATTGATTCCTTCTAGAGAATTTTTAATTTCATTTATTGTGTTGTTCATCATTTGTTTGCTCATTAATTCTTCTAGGCCCTTGTTAAACATTTCTTGTATTTTCTCCATTGTATTTCCAAGATTTTGGATCATCTTTACTCTCATTACTCTGAATTCTTTTTCAGGTAGACTGCCTATTTCCTCTTCATTTGTTTGGTCTGGTGGGTTTTTACTTTGCTCCATCATCTGCTGTGTATTTGTCTGTCTGCTGTAGGTTCGTAGTTCCCACTGTTTTTGTTTGTTTGTTTTTTTTTTGCGGTACACGGGCCTCTCACTGTTGTGGCCTCTCCCATTGTGGAGCACAGGCTCCGGACACGCAGGCTCAGTGGCCATGGCTCACGGGCCCAGCCGCTCCGTGGCATGTGGGATCCCCCTGGACTGGGGCACGAACCTGCACCCCCTGCATAGGCAGGTGGACTCTCAACCACTGCACCACCAGGGAAGCCCTTTCCCTTTGTTTTTGGTGTCTGCCCCCAGTGGTTCAGGTTGGTGCATTGGGTTGTGTAGGCTTCCTGGTGGAGGGGACTGGTGCCTGTGTTCTGGTGGCTGAGGCTGGATCTTGTCTTTCTGGTGGGTAGGACCGCGTCCAGTGGTGTGTTTGGGGGTGTCTGTGAACTTATTATGATTTTAGGTCTCTGCTAATGAGTAGGTTTGTGTTCCTGTCTTGCTAGTTGTTTGGCAAGGGGTGTCCAGCACTGGAGCTTGCTGGTCATTGAGTGGAGCTGGGTCTTAGCATTGAGATGGAGATCTCTGGGAGAGCTCTTGCTGATGGATATTACACGGGCTGGGAGATCTCTGGTTGTCCAACGTCCTGAACTCCGCTCTCCCACCTCAGAAGCTCAGGCCCGACACCCGGCTGGAGCACCAAGACCCTCTCAGCCACACATCTTACATGTAAATGGGTTAAATTCTCGAATCCAAAGGCACAGGGTGGCCAGCCGTCTGCGCTCCACTCAGTCCTCCAGCCAGGCATTGTCCTCTGGGGCCCATTGATATGGATAGCCTGCTCTGGATTCAGGTCCAGCTGCATTCCCTAGCATCTAGCAGAAGCCGATGCCCCCATCCTCCCCTATCCCTGCTGCAAGTCATTACAATCCTGGAGTGCCCAGAGGGTATATTTTAAAATGTAGTAGAAGACAGAAACAGACTCACAGACAAAGAGAACAGACTTGTGGTTGCGAAGGGGGAGGCGGGATGGAGGAGAGATGGACTGGCAGTTTGGGGTTAGTAGATGCAAACTATTACATATAGAATGGATGGACAACAAGGTCCTACTGTACAGCATAGGTAACTATATTTGAAGTCTTGGGATAAACCATAGTGGACAATAATATAAAAAAGAAAGTGTGTGTGTATGTGTGTGTGTGTGTGTGTGTGTATAAATATAAATATATATATATATATATATATATATATATATATATATATATATATATATATATATATATAAACTGAGTCACTTTCCTGTACAGCAGAAATTAACACAACATTGTAAATCAACTATACTTCAACAACAACAAAAAAAATGTAGTGGAAGATTAAGTTGGATAAGAAAAGTGGATTGGATGATGTGAGAAATAGACTAGTACCAGAATAAGGAGTCTAAATTTGAGCAGATAAAAGGGCATTGCAGTTTCTCACTGTGATATAATATATCACTCATTGTGATATAATAGGAAATATATATTTGGTCTTAGTCCCTGGCTCCTGGCTAGAGCTACTAAGAAACCTACTAAAAAACTGATAAAGGTGCTAGGAGCATCCTCTGTTCTAATAATTGGTCTTTGACCCTAGTTCCTAACACAGAGCTCCTAAATACCTTGGGTAATAGGAGCATCTTTTGCTCTGAGGCAACTTTTGGTGAGCTCCTGGATAACTTCTGGATGAGGGCTGATCACCAGAAAGACCAAGCCATGATTAGAAGCTTGGAAATTTCAGCTCTGACCCCCATTCTCTGGAGAGAGGAGAGGGGAGAGGGGAGAGGGGTTGGAGACTGAGTTAATAATCAATCATGTCTATGGCATGTAACCTCCATAAAAATCCCTAAAGTATGGGGTTGTGAACACATCAATGTGCCAGGAGTATGGGGCACCCCACCTCCATGGATACACAAGCTCCTGTGCTCAGGACCCTTCCACACCTCACCCTATGTATCTCACATCTGGCTGTTCCTCTTTATCGTTTATTATATAACTAACCGGTAGACACAAGTATTTTCCTGAGTTCTGTGAGCCATTCTAGCAAATTATTGAACCTGAGGAGGGGGCCGTGGGAACTCCAATTTTTAGTCCATCAGTCAGAAGTACAGGTGACAACCTGGGACTTGCAATTGGCTTCTGAAGTGGTGGCAGTCTTGTGGGACTGAGCCCTTAACTTGTGGGCTCTGACACTAACTCTGGCTATCAACAGATAGTGTCAGAACTGATGGTGGTATCAGAGAATTGGCCGTATGGGAAACCCCACACACATTTGGTGACCACAAGTGAAAGAGTGTTGAGAGTAGAAACAAGAGTTTTTCCTTTTCACTCACCTAGAGAAGAATACAAAGTTAAAAAATTATTTTGTACTTGTAGGCAATCTGTCCTAATTTTTGGTTCTGAAAGTATAGTGTCTGACACATACAAATATTCAATGAATTCCTGTTGACGGTATCATGGTCATTATCTTTACAATTTAGACAAAATCTTTGCAATCTTGTCAATTCTGATTAACCTAGGGATTAGAATCTTAGTTTAAATTTCTATTCCCTAAGCTACCACCCTATGTGGTTTGCCACTCTGCTTTCTGTCTCCAAGCCTAAAATGAAAACATAACACAGTGAAATAAAATGTCCTCACCCTTCCCTGCAAACAACCACACCCCCACTGTGGTTAGGGGAGAAATAAAGTGATTTTGAGATAATTCATTGTCACTCAAGTTGGGAATGATCTCCTAGCATAATATAGTCTGGTTTATTCCTAAGAAATAAGTCAAAATTATGTTAATATTATGATTATGAATTTCTCATGTAGAGCAAATAGTGGTTTTCCTAAGGAAATTAATCCTTGGGGTAGAGTAAATGCATTATATGTGTTGTTTTAGTTAATATTAACTCCACAAAAAAACTTTTGGTGAAGCCCGCATCAATGAGCAGAACCAGAAGCAAATGACAACCAACAAATGGATATAGCTGTGAAATTTCCTGTTAAGACAAAGGCAGAAACTTTATTCTTTTTCTTTGGAATGATCATAGGTCCCAGGGAAATAAGGGCTGGGAGAGACCCTGGAAGCTGCCAAATTGTGGGAAAAGAGGATTAGGAATATGAGAATACCTACATAGGACATCTCTGAAGGCCTGGAGTGCCCTTGTGAGGCAGGCTGCCACTCTACCCAAAAGCCTACAAGGGGACATAATCCCTAGAACACAAGGGAAAAGTAGATCAAAGAATCCAATCAACTAAATCCCTCCCCAAATAACTGCTCAAGGTTTCATAGGTATTTTTTGAGTATTGTAGGGGAGTGGTAAAGGGTGGAAGGTATCTAGGGACACAATCTTTCCTAGAAGGACCCAGGGATACAACCTGAGGAACATAAAAATAAGGGGTCTACTGCTCACAAAAATTAACACTGTCCCTACCAGTTATAGGGTTCAAGATTATGTAGCACAGTACAGCAGATAAAGACAGAGCTTTCCCCCATCAGATTGCGTGGGTTCAAATTTTGGCTCTGTTTTTCTAGATATATGACTATAAGCAAATTAAGTTTTCTTAAGTGAGTTAAGTTTTGGTTTTTCATCTGAAAAATGGGAATGGAAACTACTTCATGCAGTTGTGAGAATTAATGAAATAATACATGGAGAGGACCTAGCACCTAGAATATCTTCTATGAATGTGAATTATTATTTAAGTACTGTATGCAAAAGGTATATAAATGGAAATTGTTGTAATGGGTTATCTTAGGAGCAATATTCAAGTATCAATTTTGAATTTATATGGTCAACCTGTTTATCAGGTTGCCTGCTTAATAAATAGTCAGTGAAAACTGAAGGGTAGTTTTTTCAAATACTAACGATGAAATTAGATACTCTTACTTGGTACTTAATGTAGAAATGTTTTGATAAAACACTCAGATACAGTCTCCTTTTTGAGAGAAAACAGGATTAGGGGCTATGAAAAGATGTTGAGAACTCAGAAGTTATTTCCTTCTAAGGGTTCATTAAATAAAGTCCATACTAGAAGATGTACTCTAGATAATAGAAATCACTAGTAAAAAAGAACCTATAGGAATGACAACATGACACTAACACTCTGACAAAAAAAAAGCTAGTTATCTCCAAGGTTTTCTGATTTGTGATACTCTGTCATTATTGGTTCTGTTTTTTTTAACTTCCTTTTCCAAAATTTGTTATAAATTATTAATTTTAACATAAGCGTTCATTAATATTAACATTTTCCCCCAAGCAAATCTTTTAAACTCTGTTGAAATAACTGGAAACACTACAGAATATTATGATACAAAAATTGGAAATACCCAGAGAATAAAAATTGCATTTAAAAAAGTCACATCGAACATGGGCTTCCCTGGTGGCGCAGTGGTTGAGACTCCGCCTGCCGATGCAGAGGACACGGGTTCGTGCCCCGGTCCGGGAAGATTCCGCATGCCGCGGAGTGGCTAGGCCCGTGAGCCATGGGCACTGAGCATGTGCGTCCGGAGCCTGTGCCCCGCAACGGGAGAGGCCACAACAGTGAGAGGCCCACATACCGCAAAACAAAACAAACAAAAGTCACATTGGACAAATATTATTATCAATATCCAAGTTTTTGGGCTATTAATTCCTAAGGCTCTCCATACTGTGTTAAAATAATATAGGTTGATGTGAAAGCTGGGGATAGGATACTAGGAGGTTAGAGTATAACGTACCAAATTTTTGCTTCCTTATATCTACTTTAGAGTTCAACGCAAATTAACAAAAGACATATATTTTATGGTTTCAAACTGAAAATTTCATCTGAATCCAAAACAAAGATACTGTTTACAGTACCTCAAATGTATAGCTCAGTTTCCAAATCTACTAACAAAGATGAACACAGCTGAGGAATGAAGTAGATTAACAGGTCTGGAATGATTAAAAGGTAATAAAAAGCAGACAGCTACTTTGAACTCAATGCTGCTTGTCTTCTTAAGCCTGAACTCTAAGCATGAATCTTAAAGCCAATACATTCAGAATCTAATTTTTTCCACCTAGAACATTGTGTTCAATGTTTATCACTCTAATTCTATTTACTTATGTAAAAGAAAATGAAACAGAACTTCCAAATTGTGTAAGGTTAACATTAATACAATAGCGCCACCCAGTGAATATGCTGTGCAAATAAAAATGTTACTAGAATTTACCATTTTAAATATTAGTGCATCTTCAGTATACCTATAACCCCAACCTTTTAAATAAAATTATACAATGTCAATTCACAAATATGTAAAAGCATTTTTACCTATTCATTCATAATTAACTACAGTTAAGACGTGTAAAGGATATTCCAACACTTGTAAATAAGTGTTTTGCATATTAGATACTACTTGTAATGTTTGCAAACAATAAATGTTAGCTGCCAGGTCAAAGAGGCACACTGTTTCCTCTCACATGAATTGTTAGGCAGATGTAAAACTATGACACTCATTTGCTTTAGTAGGTTTTACCTATCCCTCACGATACATCATTTCAAAGATTTTTTTGATGCCCTTAATATAAAATATGTGTTCATAATTTCACTTTCACCTGCTATTCATGGTTAGTCATTATTTTTAAGACATGAATAAATATTAATTATTTGTGTAAGTGAATTGAACAACGGAGTCATCAAATTTTTAAACCAATTGACAATGTATGTGGTCAAAAAATGCTAGTATGACCTCAGATATCATTACTATTCTACTCTATACCAATCAGATCATAGTTGGAGTACTGTTTTCAGTTTAAAGTTCATACAAATACAACACTTCTTTCTCATCTTTTTATTTTTCATAGGAAATATAAGCACATAGGGGAAAAGTATAAAGAACCAAAGTATATTCAATAAAAAGAAAATCTTTTCACTCTGAGCCCCAGTCTCCCTCCTCAGAGGCTACTACTATTACTAATTTCTCCTGTTTGATGGACCATGTTTAAAAAGGAGTAGTTCAATTCAACAACAAACATTGACTGGGTACCCAGTTTGTGCTAGACCCAAGTGTTAGGTGCTAGGGAATCAAGTCATTCAGCATCAGCCCTGTGCAATAGTGGAGACAGACACAAAACTGATCATTTCAATAAAGTATAAACTTTTATTTTTTTCAGTAAACAAAGAATACACATGAGATCTCTCCCAATCGCATTGCATCTATCATTTTCAGGTGTATCTCCCAGAGGCATCTTGAGCTAGACATGTCCAAAACTCAATCACCAGTCACCTCCCAAAATGAGTTCACTTCTACATTTCCTAAATCAGAGAATGGCATCCCATTTATCTAGGGGCTCAAGCCAGAAAACTCTCACTCAGCAGATATTTATCAAGCATCTACAATGTCTAATGACGTCTAGGCCATGAACATATGATAGCAAATAGGGTCCTCACTAAAACTTATTTATGGAACTTTATCCTTGATTTCTCTCACCTCTGCCCTCCCAATTCAGTCATCAAGTCCTGCCACTTCTACTTCCTGAATTCCAGTGGGATCTATTTCCATCCATGCTGGCCATACCCTAGTATAGGCTGCCATCTTCTTTCCCCTGGATTACTACAATGAGGTCGTAACTGGTTTTCCTTCCTTCAGTCTTGCCACTCTTCAATTCTATTTTCTCACAGCAGCCAGTCCTCACCTAAATACAAACCTAATCTTGTTGAAGCCCTTCAAACTTCCTATTACTTTTAAGAAGTCCAAATGCCTTAACATGACTAGTAATACTCTTCATGATCTGGTGCCTCTTTACCTCCCCAGCCCTGTGTCTAGAATCTTTGTTCCTAGGCTGTGCTCTCTTCTTATGTCTGGGCCTTCACAGTTGTTACCTCTTTCTTGCCCTCCACCCTTTAACCTGGCCAATTCCTAGCTATTCTCCTGCATGGAGCCACTCAGATTAAACCACTTTTTTTTTTTTTTAATTACTTGTCTCCCTTCCCTATGAGAATATAAGCTCTATTAGGTCAATTATTAGATTGATTATTATCACATTTGCTTGTTCATTATTATACTTCCAGTACCTAGCTTAGTGTCTGGCATAAGAGGCTCAATAAATATTTTTTGAACGAATAAATCTATACCTAGAAAGTCAGAAGGAAAGTCAGCTTAGTTCAGACTGTGGATTAGGGAAAGGCTTCTTAGAAGACATCTGAAAAGTAAGTAAAGAAAGTAGGGATCAGGCAAAGAAAATCAAGACAGTCCAGACGGAGTCAACAAGAATAAGAAAAGGTCTCAAAGTATAAAACAGTCTCATGAATGGGAAGTGGGTGTGATGGGAGATGTCAGTGGAAACATAAACAGTGGCAAGATCATGGAGGTCCCAGGGTGCAGACTATGGAGTTGGACTTTGTCTTGGAGGTGATGGTGGGAGGGGTTGTAGAAGTTTAACCAGACCAGTGAAATAGTCAGATTTACATTTAAGACTGATCATTACAGCAGCTACTTAGAAGACAAAGTGGGGGATGCAGGAGAGGGTTGTAAGGCTGGAGGCAACAGTGAGATAGATTGGGCAGTTGAAAAAAAGAAAGGGATAAATTAGAATTTGAATGGTTCATGAGCCCTCCCAAATGCATCTATCTAGTAGGCAAGGAAATAAAAATCTGAATCTCAAGGAGGAAGTCAGGGATAGCAGTAGTTTTTGGATCCTTGAGCAAATAGATTAAAACAATGAGAATGGATGGTACTCTGAAGGAGATTTATGCAAAAAAAAAGAAAAATCAAGGTTGAAACTTATACTGTATAAACGGCAGGCAGAGAAAGAGCCCCCTAAGAAGCACGAGATAGGCAGAAGACACAGGAGAGAAGCAAAGGGACTTAGGTTTCAAGGAGGGTCTGATTAATGGTGTCAAATGTAGCGGAGAGGTCTAGAAAGAGGCACTGATCAATAGCACAGGAGGAGTAGGCACTATTCATCTTCTGAGATCAATAAGAGAGAGACAGATAAATGTGGTGGTAAGGGAAATGGGGCGCAGGAAGTTAAGGAATATGTTGCATGATGGCTTGAATTTTCTCAATGAACTGGGAACAAGGTTGCTGGAAATGTCTGTGGCCCCTGGGAAATCTCTATATTCAAATAAGTGGGTGCTTGATGGCAAGGAGGGTGTAGGACCCAGTCTGAGTATTTCATCTATTCCTACCACACTAGACCAAGTGAATCAACTGTTCATCCTCACTGATCCACTTAAAACAAAGCAGAAACAACAATCTGGAATTCTTGTCACTTAAAAAAGAGATTTAAAAAATTTTAACCAAAAGCACTAGCTACCACAGGACCGCCACCTGAATTAAAGATAAAGTCCTAGTTGCAGGCTGCCATGGTCTCACTGAGCATCCCATCTTGTCAGTCAAAGGTCTGCTCAGTCCTGACAGGTCTGTCATCCAGGATCTAAAGTACAATCTAGAAAAGGAACATGGAATTAAAATTAGAAAAGAAACTGGCATAAAGGTCGCAGATGCATGTGAATGTGTGTTAAGTGCTTGAAAAATATCTTTTACACTACTCTAGTCACCTTCGAATAAAAAGAGAAGTTGAAGCTGAGGATGGAGGTAGTTATGAGAAATCACTGCAAGTTATAAGACAGGGAACTGACAAATGATAAAGGAGTGTCAAGAATTGGGGGCGAGCTGAAGCTGCAGACCAAGAACCTGTTGTACATCACTTTGTGTGATTTTCTCCAGGGTGCCCAGCTGGGGATTTATGGAACAGATTCAGGGTTAGGACTTTGACACGCACTGGGGTCAGCGGCAAGGGATCCAGGGAGTTTGGATGTTGATAAACCATGCAGTCTAGGCTGGGAAGGGAGGTAATGGCAGGAGAGCTGACAGGGAAAATGAAATATAAGAGCAGATATAGAGCATGTGAGGGTATGTAGGTCCAGGGGAAAAAAGATGCTATAGCCATAAAGAGTACTGGAATCTAATTTTCTGCTGTAGTTAATGTCTTTATGGATAATGACAAAACTCTAGAAAGTTTAGGTTGGGATTTCTGGATTTCTGCCCTCTAATTCACAATGACCAGTAACAGAAAACTGAATTTTAAAAAATCAAATCTACCCTTATAATCGAGACAATCTGAATAAATACCCATTCGTTTTTTCTTAATTTTACTACTAATATAACTATCAATTTGCCATATCTACGGTAAAATTATCCACCAAAGAAACAATTATTTTATTGTAAATACAGTCATTCTGCTCTTCCTTCACCTCATTTTTCTCTCTCCATAGGGTCCATTCTATTCTTGGTTTACATATAGGTCACGCTTTCCTTGTCTGGACGCTTAACAATGGTTCAGGCATTTGTCAAGCACTTACCATTTGCAAGACATTTTACTAGGACAATGTATAAATAATAATAGTCAAAATAACAGGTAATACTTATCGAGTGCTTACAATTCTGCCAGACACTTTACATGAATGAATCCACTTAATCTTCATGACATCCTATAAATATTATCGCTACTTTAAAGATGCAGAAACCAGTTTAGTTAGGTTAAACAATTTGCCTGAGTCCATACAGATAGTAAGCAGTGTGATGAGGGATTTTTTTTTTTTTTTTTGGCTGCATTGGGTCTTCGTTGCTGCGAGCAGGCTTTCTGTAGTGGCAGTGAACAGGGGCTACTCTTCGTTGCGGTGCGCGGGCTTCTCATTGTGGTGGCTTCTCTTGTTGGGGAGCACAGGCTCTAGGTGCGCAGGCTTCAGTAGTTGTGGCTCGCGGGCTCTAGAGCGCAGGCTCAGTAGTTGTGGCGCACGGGCTTAGGTGCTCTGCGGCATGTGGGATCTTCCTGGACCAGGGCTCGAACCAGTGTCCCCTGGGTTGGCAGGAGGATTCTTAACCACTGCGCTACCAGGGAAGCCCCGTGATGAGGGATTTAAACCCAGCTCTTTCTGACTCAAGAGCTGAGCTCTCAGCCATTATGCTAGCTATGGTCCTTTACCCTGCCTCTAAGAAGATACCGCCTAGTGGAGTATGTGCATGCACAAGTAATCAGTTTGATTTGGTATAAGTGCCAGTGAGAAAGGTCTTTTTTCTCTCCTCTCCTCACTCCAAGTATTTTTAAAAAAATCTATTTTCTAACTCACTTTTGAGTTTTACTAGATTCTGACTTTTGAGGATTACATCAGTAAATGGACATAGAAAAGGGAGCCCTAAACTAATGAATATGAAATGTATTTTTATTTCAAATCGGTATAAATTTCTATATCAATAGGTATAGCCTCCACCATCCCCCTACAACAAAGCACCAGAATTTGTGTACTTTCAATAGTCTTTCCAGTATTATTTTTCACTTGATTCAGTGCAGACTTCCCATCCAATACACCACCCTCACTAGATAATACTGTACGCTGCAGTCAGAAGCAAGTCCTATTACGGCTTTTAGAGCTCCAAGCCATAATAAAACTAAATGGTTTCCCCCCACTGACAATTAGGCCAGTCGTATCTTCTGCTGCAAGACCCAGACTTGTGATCATGTATGAAGTGCCACGCATCATCTGAAGAATCCAACTCACTCGGGGACATGCAAATTCGGGGAAGAGTTCAATGTTGTTAGCACCGGGAGTGCCTTGCTCCTGTAGAGGGATGAATGAAGGGAGGGAGAACAAAGGACACGGGTTCTACACTAGATAGTGCCACTTACTATACAAGTGGAAACAAATCACTTCTGAGCCCCAGGTTTCTTGCCTGTAAATGTGAAAGTATTTGACCAGATGAACTGTTAAGACTGCTCCCACCTCTTGAAGTTGGGCTCACCAACGCAGAATCAGACGATCTGTGTCCAAATCCTGGTTATGCTACTTGTGAACTACTGCGCACAGCTTTGGGCCAGTTGCACAATCTCCCTGATTTAATCCCTCATTTGATGATAGTATCTATTAGCCCCCTTTCCCTTTTTAATGAAGCCTAAATGAGATAATGCCTATAAGCATCCAACACGGAACCTGGCGTCTCAATCAACGCTCAAAAAATATCGGTGTTATTACTCTGAGACTCTATGACTTACCCTGCCCCACTGCCCCACGTCCTCCTTCCCTTGTCACCTAGAGTTTAGCTCGTCTCCAGAAACCCTCTATTCACTTTCGCTCTTCACCTCGGACGCCAAAACTGTTCAAAGGTCTCACGGAACTTCGTATCAGCCCCGGCCTCCTCCCCAAACCGCGGGGCTCCCATTTCCTGCGGAATTTATATCCGACTAGACGCCAACTCCGCGAAAAATAGTTCCGTTCGGAGACCCGCGTCCTCTCTCGCAACTCCAGCACCAGCCGTCTCGTGTCTATTGAGCCCAACCGGCACCCGGCGCGGCGGAGCGCAGGAAGTGGGCGGGGCGGAACGGGGCGGGAGTTCCAGTAGGAGGCGGCAGGTTTGAAAAGTGACAACGGTCGGTGTTTGCTGATTTTTGAGTTCGCCTGTAGCTGCTCCGTGGACTCGCAGCCTTCCTGTGGGCGGCTGGTGCGGTAGGTGAGCGCAAGCAGACACTCGCGGACAGAGGACGCGAGACTGAGTGTGCCCTCTGGCTCCGGAGCAGCCGGCCGGAGCCGGGACGCGGAGCCTGGCAGTGTTTTCGTTACGCGCAGAGCTGGGGAGGAGGCTGGAGAAGCCAGCCCCTGAGAGGTCGGGAAAAGCTCATAGGTCGTGTTTATTGGATTTTAGTCCCCCAAACAACCTGAGCCCAGTTCCTACGAAACAAATGGGTGTTTGCTGGTACAGCATAGACTACGGGAAAAGAAACTTGAGGTGCAGCTGGTCAGTTAAATCTTGTATTTGTATATTTTTAACCCAGTTATTTAGAAGGTTATGGGGTTGCAGATGCTGGTCCACTGTCTTTGTAGACAAGTCTCCGTTGCTCAAACATCGCTTAACCAAAGTCAAACCCAAAAATCAAAAGGCAAAAATATCATACTTAATCCAAAAGTCAGAGGAAGAGAGCGGTGTATGCATGGCGCTTTGCATGCGTGGCACGATCATTTTCCCTGAATGAGTTCAGGAAACTGTTTACTTAATTTTTTGATGTTGGGAGTCTTTGAGTCTTTTCTCTTCGTTTTTGTTTAGCCTCTGCTTCCTGGGATTTTGATTTCCACGATCTAGTTTATTTTTGAAAAATGAAGTGTCTGAAATTTAATCGATATTCTTTCAATACCTACTGTGCACAGGATCGTGGTGTTGCAAATAAATGAGGAGCGAAGGGGTAATTAGTAGTAAATGCCTGCTTCTTGGTAGGCGATCTGAGGGTCACTTTACATATACTAGGTCATTTATATACTTTATCCCACCAGAGCTCAAACTGTATTGGAAGGCCTCTCTCCCCCTCTCTCCCCTCTGTCCTTTTCTCTCCCTCTCCTCTGTCCGGCTCTCCCTCCCTCTCTACACACACACGTGAATGAATTGGAACTGAAGTTGTACTATCAAAGAAAGATAGAAATTGGATATGGGAGGTGGTTCCAAAAGGAAACATTGGAAGTTTGGGAAACGTCTTGAAGGAGACTAACTTGTAACAGAAAATTCATTAGGTTATTTGATGTGGTGAGTAGCAGGAGTAATTAAAGTATTTTTGTAAAGATGTTACATGATGCATTTGATGTTCTATACAGATTCATCTGATAGCACAGTGTGCAAGACTTTAGAAGAGAGGGATGTGCGATAATAATTAATGAAGATATTTTACACCTCTTTCTCTATTGTGATCATCTCTGATCCAGATATAGTTTGTTTTGGAAAGTTGACTTTTTCTGCAGTCTTTGGGCAATTGATGATTTTTAAATCTATGACTTAGGTGAAAATATAGAATGCATATTTATGTTGAAAAGGACATATAATATATGAGGTGCCAGAATCTGGATCCAAAAAGATTCTGGCTGTAGAAGGAAAGCTTGGAATTATGAAATTCAATAATAGGAAATAGGAATAATAGGAAATTCAATGATAGGAAATGCAAATTACAAAATTCAATAATAGGAAATAGGAATAATAGGAAATTCAATAATAGGAAATGCAAATCCTTGCTTAAGGTTCAAATAATCAATTATGTAAAAAGAACATGGAGAAGTCCTGGCTTGTTGGCTACGAGGTCATGTAAGAAGTCATGGAGAAGCGGGCTATGTTGAAGAAGTTCTGGGAGTTTCAGTCAATCACACACACATATATATATTTGTCAGTAAGTGTTGTAGTAGCACAAGATCAGCAGTGACCATCATCAACTGTGTTGATATTCTGCCCTAAGCAGACCATATCTGGAGTATTGTGTTCAATTTGAGCATTACACTTTAAGAAGACATTGACAAAACAGTTTTAGAGGAAAGTGAGTAGAATGGTAGACTTTCTCAAACAAAGTCATAAAAGGAGTGGCTATTCTTAAATTATACTTACCTTAGACAAGACAGGGCTAAGCAGAGATATGATAGCTTTCTTCACGTTTTTGAAAGTGGAGTCATAAAAACAAAGGATTAATATATTCTATGTAGTTGCAATGACTAGAAGTAGGAACAGAAGGTAAGAGTTACAACAAACATATTTCTACACAGTATGAGAGAGAGTTATCTGATTATTAGAGACATACTAAGGTAGACAGAAAGTTTCCTTGAGACAGTGAATTCTGTGATGTTTGCAAGTGTCTAAGCAGAACTGAGAAGTTATTTGTTACTCATCTTTTAGAATGGCTTCCTGCATTTGTCAGTGGTTAAAGTCGACAAAGCTGCCTTTTAACCCTAACGTTCGGAGAAACATTAGGAGCCTAAAGAAATAGATTTCCAGAACTGTGGGTCATTTCAGTTTGTTTGCAAAAGTGAGTGTATTCACTTCGGATCTCTGGGATCACACTGCTTCCCTAGAGAGTAGGAGATCCATAAGTAATGAACCAAGTATTGTTACCTGAGTGGTGGAGAAAGTGGCTTCTGTTGGTGCTGCTTCTACTACTGTTACTATTGCTATTCTGTTAGGCATAGCTAGAGGTATGGAGAAAACGAAAGTGTCTTAGCTTACTGTTGGCTCACAACGCAGTGCTAGAATTCTATAAACATCATCACAATACACTGTGGCAAGTATTATAACAGAGTTCAGTGCTAGCTGTAGGGTAGTATTTTGAACTGAGTAATTCTTCGTTGTTGATTGGCCCCCTTATGCATTGCAGGATGTTTAGCAACATGCTGGACCTGCTACCCACCAGATTCCAGTAGCATCCTCACTCTAGTCCTGACAACCAAAAGTGTCTCCAAAGTTGTGAGAACTACTGCTCTAGGAGAACACAGGTGGGAATATTTTACTATCTGAGGACATTAGGGGAAGTGGTTTTTTGTTTTATTTTATCTTATTTTTCAAGTTCTCACCCTAGTGATTGGAATTCCTGCCAATTACAGTTGTTTTTTTCTCTCTCTCTTCCTACTTACATCTCAAACCTTATTAATCATCTCACTGTGTGTACATTGAATAGAATGTTAAATCAGAGTACAGTTTTATTATTTATGCTGTTTTGCTGTGGTTTGTGTATAGATTCTGCTGATAGTGTAGCCTATATATCTTGCTTTGAGGATTAATTCTTAGGATAGATCTTATTAAACTCTGTGCCCCCCAGATTTAAAGAAGTTTCTCATCTGTCTGTTCAAGCTGTCTTCTTTCCCATATGAAAGAAAACAGCATTAGGAAAACTAGAAAATGACTGTGTTGCTTTAGAAGAAAAGTTATTTTAGGAGATATATATATATATATATATATATATATATATATATATATATTTGTCTTTAATGTTATCTTACTAGGATGTTTGATGATTTGATGGTAGTTAACACTACTATGAATATAGTTCAACCTTGGGTTGTTAATTTTGTCCTTATATTTATCAACTTCTAGATAATGAAAACTGCTAGTTGTGCCATGCTTCTGATCTTTGTTTTCAATTCCTTCAGATTAACAGGAGACTCCCAAGATGGAAACTTTGTCTTTCCCCAGATATAATGTAGCTGAAATTGTGGTTCATATTCGAAACAAAATCTTAACAGGAGCTGATGGTAAAAACCTCTCCAAGAATGATCTTTCTCCAAATCCCAAGGTAAAATGTGGTTGTGTTTGCATGTGGTTAATGCTATTTGAAAAGAAATTAAACTACTAGGTCTATAGAATGTGGAGAAAGGCATGTATATTACTATTTGATATAGGCTAGTCATTTCAATCCAGAGAAACTCTCTCTCCTAGTGTAATTTTAAAATAACATTAAGTTTATATGTGGGGCAACTTCTACATTCCCATTAGGAATTCAAATCTTTAATATGGTTGTTTTCTCCCCCCACCCTGAAAAAAAAAGCTTCTAAACCATAAGCATATTAAAGTATATTAAACTTTTTATTATCGGAGTAGTGGTCTGAGGGTATCATTTATTGGTAAAGCTTGAAGGAACTTAACTCCAAGTGGTTTCCAATCAGAAAAAGTGCTTAGAAACAGTCTTCTTTGGAAGCTTACAGATTAATTTTCTTGCATTATGCCCCAAGGGGGAATTGACTTGTTTTGACAGACACTGTTCTTTATATCTTTAGTTATTAAATGCAAAAAAGAACTATTCATGTGTCACAGAAAATCCCACAGTCTCCTTCCAGTTTCCTGTGTTCATCTTGAAGTGATAACATAATAAAACCTGGTTTAATGATGTAGAACTTAAACTTTTTGATATTGATGCCTCTTTAATTCTTTAAAATAGAACAAATAATCTCAGAATAAATGAACTTATATATGGATGAGAACACGTTCTATAAGCCAGCATTTGGGAACCACTGATTTAGAAAATAAAAGTTAAAAATCCCATACTATCCTATTAAATTTATACCTCCTGGATCATAGTAGTCACTTTAACAGCTAAGGCATCTTAACCTTAACATCTGAGGCATCAAACAAGGTTTCTTCCCATGTTCTTTTTAAAAAAAGACACCCTCATTATTTTTGTCATATGTCTGACAACCTGTTTTGAAAGACTAACCCATCTTCCATTCCCTAATGTAGATAGATTGCCTGGACTGGATTTGAATATACTTGCTAACATTTTGTATATAAGCTTAAACAACTGATCTTATTGACACTTATCACATGTGAGCAAACTGATAAGTGTATAAGGTGTTTTAAAATTTGGAAAAATTAAGACATATTTCAAGGGGAATGGAGTAATGCTATCACTCTTTTCTTCTTTGTATCCATTTACTATAATATTGGACAGTAATGGTGATAGTGGTGCAACAGAGTATTAAAAGTTATTTTTCTTTTGTAGCCTGAAGTCTTGCATATGATCTACATGAGAGCTTTGCAGATAGTATATGGAATTCGACTGGAGCATTTTTACATGGTGGGTTTAAGATGAGGCAAAATTATGTTTTTTGCTGCATTTCTCGTGCTCACATTGAGTGCTGGTTTTCAGGATGGGAAGTTCTTGACTTTATTTTTAACAAAATCAAGGCTTATTTAAAATTACTGTCACTTACACGGGAATCTTAGGCATAATAATGGCCTATGCTGATAGCTTTAGTAAGATGAAAACTATTACTAAAGACCTAAATGACACAAGTTGTTGATGCTATGCAGTTATTGACAGATTTACAGTTTGTCTTCAGAGACTGTAGTAAGCAACAACAAAGTCTTTACAGATACGGTTCTCTTCTCAGGAAGGACTCCCAAATTAGAGTAGGAGATACGCACTAAGATTGAAAACAACTGAAATAAGGCAATTGAGCTTTTAGCAAATTAGGTATTTCTAGTAGGAAGATTATTTTTCTTAATCTTTTTTTGCTGTTGTTGTTAAATCATCAGGACATCATCTGAAGATGTACAAAAATGTAATATCTGTAGAGTCTCACCAATATTATATATTATTTAAAAATCAAAGGGTTTGTCACTTATTTGCTATGAAACTTGCTAAAGCTTAGTTTCTTTGTCTATAAAATAGGGATAGTACTCTGTCCTACTGTGGTTATAAAAATTAAGAAAGAATATATTGAAAATGCTTAGCATAGTACCTGATATTTAGTAAATGCTAACCATTACCCCTTTATTTTTTTTAACATCTTTATTGGAGTATAACCCCTTTATTTTTTAATTCATTTAAAAAGTCTTTATTGAGCACTGACTGTGAACCTAGCATTATTAATATTAATGGCAACTCTAGTTTTGTGCCAGGATCTGTATTGTTTGCTTGTTTGTTTTAAATTAATGATAATAAGTTAATATATTTTGATTGTAATCTATGATTAAGATTTCTTGAGGCTGAAGATTTTTGTCATTTTGTCTAATCAATGTGTAACTTAGATTTTCTGATTTATTACATTTAGCTGCCAGTGAACTCTGAAGTCATGTATCCACATATAATGGAAGGCTTCTTACCAGTCAGCAATCTGTTTATTCATTTGTGAGTAGAGTCATTATTTTCTTAGTCCACATTCGTATTTACATTACATTCAGCTTTCTTAAAGACATGATTTTCTTTGGGAGGGAATTTCTGCTATTTTTCTTTCCACTCCACCCCATAAATTTCCAAAATTGTACACTTCCAGCAAACACAGGTAACTGCCTCCACCTGTGGCACCTTTAGTTCATTCAATGGATGTATTAAGATATTGTGAGTCTAAAATTGTTGGAGTGTTTTGCATTCTTAGAGAGTCCTAGTACCTCAAAGAGTGTGGGTTATTAGAATCTATAATGATACCTTGGTATTACATGAATATTTGTGTAATATACAAAAAAAGTAGATTTCAGTGCTGTAGGATTATATATTGTAGTAGACTTCTGACTTGGTCCTTTGACATTGAGAAATATATCCAGAAATCTTTTTGAAAATAAGATGTTTATGCCCTTTGGCTTAGTATGTAATTCACAGTACACTTTTCAATATGCTTGCTCCACTTTATCTTCAAGGGACTCATTTCTGCCCATCTGTCGGGTGAATGACTTCGAGATTGCTGATATTCTATATCCAAGTAAGTGAGAATTTAAAACAATTTTTAACGTTTGGCTTCAATCTAACATTTTACCTTTCCATCAATAAATGTGAAAAAAAAAGAGAAAAGACTTCAAGAAACTTGGATTTAGAAAGTATAACTGATTCTCAAGGATGAATTTTTTTCATATCCTATTATTGGAAATTTTTCCTTTGTAAAGCCACAGAAAAGCTGTTTTTCTGATTAGTTTTTCTTAACTCCTTACATTTGAAGAATGTCCTGTAAATTTGAGAATATGAATACAAATAATATGCAAGCTATGATGTTGCACAGTGTGTTAATTATACCAGTTTTATCAAATGTAGTAATCACTTTTTACCATGAAGAAAGTACCTTTTAGCACTGATAATAGTCATGATATTATACTAAAATGTAAAATTCTCCTAACTTTGTGTCCGTTTATTCATTTGACCCTTTTGTATTTATCTACCAGGTTATCTTATGTTGGAAGATATTTGGTGTGCTATTTAAAAATTTGTTTTTTATCCTCTTTTGGATCTCCTTTTTTGGTTGTTTATTGACATATAATTTACATAAAAGGTCACCAATTTTAAATGCATAATTGAATAAATCTTAACAAATATATACAGTTATATAACCAGTGCCACAATCATGACCCCCCAAAGTTCCCTGACATCCCTTTGAAGTCAGTTTCCTTTGGTCACCCCCTTTTACCTGCAATCATTGATCTGCTTTTTATCACTATAATTTTTTGACTTTTCAGAACTTCATGTAAATGAAAGCCTATAGTCTGTAGTCTTTTGTGTCTGGCTTCTTTAACTTAGCATAATGCTTTTGAGATTTGTCCATGTTATTGCATTTACTAGTACTTTGTTTCTTTTATTTTGGAATAGTAGTGTATCATAAGTATATACCACAATTTGTTTATCCATTGTCCAGTTGATAGACATTTGAATTGTTTCCAGTTTTTGGCCATTGCGAATAAAGTTGCTGTGAACATTAGTGTACAAATCTTTGTATGCACATGTTTTCATTTCTCTGGGTAAACACTAGAAGTAGAAATTCTGGTTCATGTCGTAAGTACATGCTTAACTTTTTAAGAAACTGCCAAATGGTTCTTCAAAGTGGCTGTTTCATGAAGCTAGTGCATTACCACTAGCAATATGTGATAGTTTCAATTGCTACATATCCTCCCTGGGCTTGATATTGTAGGTGTTTAATTTGACATGCTAGAGGCTGTCTAGTTGTATCTCATGGTTTTAATTCACATCTCCCTGATGACTAGATAATAATGAGCATATTTTCATATGCTTACTTACTATCCATATGTCTTTGGTGAAGTGTCTATTTGAATCATTTACCTACTTTTTAAAAATTAAATTGAGTTAGAAGGCTTCTTCAGATATTTTGGAAACAAGTAGTTTATCAGGTATGTGTTATGAAAATATCTTCTCTTGGTCTGTTGCTTGCCTTTTTAATTTCATAACTGTGTCTTTTCAAAGCAAAATATATTTCAATTTTGAATACTCTAATTGATCATTATTTTTCTTTTGTCATTCATGAAACTATTTTTTGTGTTCTACCAAGAAATCTTGGCCTCAAGGATTTATTTGGCTAAATTTTATCCTATATTTTGCTGTAAGCGTATTGTAGTTTCAGCTATTATCGTTTAATGCCTGAATTTTTGTATATAATCTGAGGCAAAGGTCAAGGTTCATTTTTTTTTCCTTTATGCATATGGTTATGAAATTATTCTAGCACCACTCATTGAAAAGATTATCCATTCCCCATTGAATTACCCAGCACTTCGGTCAAAAGTAATTGATTAACCACTGTACATCTATTAGGATGGCAAAAATCTAAAACACTGACAGTACCAAATGCTCATGAGGATATGGAGCAACAGGAACTCTCATTCACTGCTTGTGGGAATGCAAAATGGTATAGTGACCTTGGAAGACACTTTTCAGTTTCTTACAAGACTAAATGTATTCTTACTGTATGATCCAGTAGTCATGCTCCTTGGTGTTTACCCAAACGTGTTGAAAGCTCATGTCCACACAAAAACCTGCAAACAGATATTTGTTGCAGCTTTATTCATAATTGCCAAAATTTAGAAGCATCCAAGATGTCCTTCAGTAGGTGAATGGATGAACTAGTACATCAAGACAGGGGAATATATTCAGTGCTATAAAGAAATGAGCTATCAAACAATGAAAAGACATGCAGGAATCTTAAATGCATATTACTAAGTGTAATAAATCAATTTGCAAAGGCTATTTACAGTACCATTCCAATTATGACAATCTGGAAAAGGCAAAACTTATGAAGATAGTAAAAAGATCGTTGTTTGCCAGGGACTGCGGGGAGGGAAGAATGGATAGCCAGGGCACAAGAGGATTTTTAGGGCAGTGAAACTATTGTGTATGATACTGTAATGATGGATACGTGTAATTATACATTTGTCAAAACCCATAGAATGTGCAACTCTAAGAGTGAACCCTAATGTGAACTATGGTCTTTGGCTGATAATGATGTGTCAGTGTAGGATCATCTTTTGTAACAGATATACCACTCAGGTGGGGGATGATAGTGGAGTAGGCTGTGCGTGTACAGGGACATAGCGTGTACGGAAACTACTTTCTGCTCAATTTTTCTGTGAACTAAAGTGCTCTAAGAATTCTGTTTTAAAAAGTCAATGATCATATATATATATGAGTATATTTCTGGCTTCACTCTTTGCTCCATTGATCTATATGTCTGTCTTTACACCAACCATACTACCTTGATTACTTTAGCTCTATAGTAAGTCTTGAAATCAGGCAGTGGAAGTCCTGCAACTTTGTTCACTTTTTCAAAATTGTTTTAGTTATTCTGGTCTTTTGTATTTCCATATAAATTTTAGAATCAGCCTGTAACTTTCAACCCCCCTCCACTCCCCATAGCCTACTAGAATTTTGACTGAGATTACTTTGAATGTATAGTTCATTTGGGGGATAATTGACAACTTGATAATATTGGGTCTTCTAATCCATGTGTATATCCCTCCATTTATTTAGGTTGTCTTTAATTTTTCACAACAATGTTTTATAATTTTCAGAGTATAGGCCATATACATTTTGATAAATTTATCCCTAAGTACTTCAATTTTAAGGGATATTGTAAACTTCTTTTAGTTTAAATTTCTGATTGATTGGTCATTGCTAGTGTAGAGAAACAATTAATTTTTATATATTGACCTTATTTCTAGTAGATTCTTTAAAATAGATTCCTTAGGGTTTTCTACACGGACAATCATATTGTTTGAGAACAAAGACAGTTTTACTTCTTTTCCAGTCTAGATGTATTTTACTTATTTTTCTTTCCTTCTGCAGTGGCTAGGACTTCTAGCGTAATGTTGAATTAAAGTGGTGAGAGCAGGCATCATTGTCTTTTCCTGATCTTGAGGGGAAAGCATTTAGGCTTTCACCAGTAAGTATAATGTTAGTTTTAGGATTTCCTTAGTTTGCCTTTATCAGGGTAAGCAACTTCTATTCCTAGTTTGTTTCGTGAATGGGTGTTGACTTGTTTTAAATTGCTTTTCTGCATCTAGTGAGAAAATCAAGTGGTTTCTCTTTTTCAGTCTAGTGGATTACATTGTTTGATTTTTGAATGTTAAACCAGCTTTGTATTCAGGATGAACCCCATTTGATTATATACATTATGTTTTTTAATATATTGCTGGATTTGATTTGCTAATATTTTGTTGTGTTTTTGTGATGATGTTCATAAGGGCTACTGGTCTGTAATTTTTTTGTAATTTTACTGCAGTGACAGACTTTGGATATCAGGGTATCGCTGGCCTCTTAGGATGAGTTTACAAAGATTCCCTCTTTCATTTCCATGAATAATTTTGTAAAATTTGTGTTATTTCTTCCTTAAATGTTTGGTAGAATTCACCAGTAAATCCATCTGGGACTGGAGTTTTCTCTGTGAGAAGGTTTTAAATTAATTAATAATTCAATTTTTTTTTTAATAAATAAAGGGCTACCCTGTTTGTTTATTCCCAAAGCTACTGAATAAGCTTTTGTAGGCTACCTTTTTCAGCAAGTTTATCCATTTCATTTAAATGGGCAAATTTATTAACATAAAGTTGCTCCTAATTTTCCTGTATCATTTTAATAGTCTTTGGGGTTAGTAGTGATGTCCCATCTCTCATTCTGACATTAGTAATCCATTTTTTCACTCTTTTATTTTTCCCTGATCAGTCTGGCTAGACGTTTATCAATTTTGTTGAGCTTTTAAAATAACTAGATTTTTGTCTCACTGATTTTTATGTATTTTATTTCTGTTTTCTGTTTTATTGGTTTTTGTGCTATTGCTATTCCTTCTTTTTTCATGCTTGCTTTGGGTTTGCTCTTCTTTTTTTTTTTTTCTCCTAGTTTTTTAAAGGTTAGAAGCTGAGGCCATCAGTTTGAGATCTTTCTTCTTTCCTAAATAGGTGTTTAGTGCTAATAAATTTCCCTCTAGCCCTGCTTTAGCTGTGTCCCACAGACTGATTATAGATGGTTTTGTGTGTGTGCGCGCATGCGCGTGTGTACACGTACACATGCCTTTTGGATTATAAATTTAAGCTCATCTTCAGCAAGATAGTCCTGTGCTTCTTTGGCTTCTGGGGTTGAGGCCATATCCCTCCTGAGATATCTTTTGCTTTTGGAAGTTATTCCAGGATTATCATTGGCTAAAGACCACTTTTTATCTTAATTCCTAATTTTGATAGTTCTTGGATCAAATATATACTTTAATTTAAACCAAAAACCCATATGGCAATGGGCCCAAGGTTTAGAATTCTCAGAGGAGACTATTTCCTTACTAGAGACAAGGCTGAGCCACTAGTAACTTTGTCATTTCCCTGCACTGTTATGATAAATTTTTCTTTCCTTAATCTACCTTTTCTCTAAGGATGTAGCCCTTCTAGAGTCCCACATCTAGTAGGTATCTCAGTTCCATTTCCCTGTGTCATGTGAGTCCAAGGCATCATCACCTGTTTCTATATGAAAGTTAATAATCTAAACCACTTGCTTACTCAACCTGGAGTTATTCTCTCTTGGTTCTCCTCATTTCTGGCTGGTTTTTTTTTTTTTTCTTTAATAAATTTATTTATTTATTTAATTTTTGGCTGTGTTGGGTCTTCGTTGCTGTGCATGGGCTTTCTCAAGTTGTGGCGAGCGGGGACTACTCTTCGTTGTGGTGCGTGGGATTCTCATTGTGGTGGCTTCTCTTGTGGAGCACAGGCTCTAGGTGCGCGGGCTTCAGTAGTTGCAGCACGCAGGCTCAGTAGTTGTGGCTTGCGGGCTCTAGAGCGCAGGCTCAGTAGTTGTGGCGCACAGGCTTAGTTGCTCCACGGCATGTGGGATCTTCACGGACTAGGGCTCGAACCCGTGTCCCCGGCATTGGCAGGCGGATTCTTAACCACTGCGCCACCAGGGAAGTCCCTGTCTGGCTGTTTTTAATAAGACTCTCTTTATCACATGTTTTCAGCAATTTGATTATAATGTGCCTTTGGGGATTTTATTTTATTTTATTTTATTACCCCCACTTAGATTTGCTCACTTCCTTGGATATGTTTATAGTTTCTATCAAATTTGGAAAATACTTAGCTATTTTATAAAAGTTTTTTCTGCCATTCTTTTTTGTAGGACTCCAATTACACATTTGTTATGCTGCTTGATATTGTCCCTCAGTTCATAAGTTCTCTATTCTTTTTTTTCTCTCTGGTCTTCATTTTAGATAGCTTTTATTGCTATGTCTTCAGTTTCACTAATCCTTTCATCTGTATGTCTAATCTGCTCTTAATCCTATCTAGTGCATTTTTCATTTCAGGTATTTTATTTTTCAATTGTAAAATTTTATTCAGGTTTTCCCTTTCTCTCCTTATAATGCTAATGCTTTTCTCTACCTTCCTGAACAAATGGAATATATTTATAGAATATATTCATAGGCTGAATGAATTCAAAGGCTGAATCAAGAAGATAGAGTTTTTATAAATTCTAGTTGCCTTGGCCTCTTCAGACTCTAAAAATTATAGTTGCTTTGGTCTCTCCAAACTCTAAACTCTTATCTTCATGACTCAGCAAAACCCATGAGTTCTGTTTATATTCTACCTCCCTGGGGTACAGCCTGAAAATTCCCTTAAGTGGTGGGCTAGTGCATTCATTAATAGGATTCACCTCATTTACTTCTCTTGTGGATTGCTGTCCTATATTGCTTGTTGTTCAGTGTCTAAAATTTGTTGTTTTATATTTTTTTTCTGGTTTTCTGGTTGTTTAAGATGAGATAGTAAATCTGGTTGGTCTCTGTTGTTCTTTCATGGTCAAAGTGCTTTTTTTTGGTTAAGATAATTCTGATCATCAAGTTAGAGCAGAAGTTCTTCACTTTGGTTAATTAGCGTACACACTTTTTTGTTCTGTAACTATGAGTGGAATATATGGTGGAAAAAGGATAAAATTTCACTTTTATATTGTTTCAAAGATTTATTTAAGGAGTCTTTCTTTGTATTTTAGAGGCAAAACGGACAAGTCGGTTTTTAAGTGGCATTATCAACTTTATTCACTTCAGAGAAGCATGCCGTCAGACATACATGGAGTTTCTTTGGCAATATGTAAGATTTAAGTGTATTTTTTGGGTCACATACCAGATCAATAACATCATTTGTGCACCACTAATCTGTTTTGAAATGGTTGTCACAGATACCTAATTGTTTTATGGCCATTAGAATTAAATTTACATATCAATATTATATTCATATGAAATTGCAGATTTTAGTAAGCTGATCTCAGAATGAGATTTTCTTCTATATTTGGTATCATTAGGGAGAAGCTGGGGTTTTTGTTTTAATTTTGTAGCTGAGACTCTTTTTCCTTTATTAGGAAATGTAAGGGAAGAGAATAATGATAACCCATTCCTTTTCTTTGAAGTTTAATAGATAATGTAGTGTTCTTTATATAATTGAGGTATTTGACTTATATATTTGCTTTCTAAATAATGGCCTAATTAGGTGTTTTGTTCTATTTATCATGCTTACTCAGCATTGCATTATAAGATTCAGTTCAAGAAAATCACTTTAACAGATAGAAACTCATTTCATTAACAATTTAGGGAATTTGGAAAGATTATGGGTCATCTGTGTGATTTGTTCCCATCTGTCCGCAGTTTGAGGGTACCATACTTTTAGAAAAGCACCGGAGTAACACCAGAGAATTAGGCCTTTAGTGACTGAGCTACATTGATAAATATTTCCTTGTACAAATCATGTTCAGCTTATACCACCTAAACATCACATACTCTCCAAAGTGTACAGATGTATGTGCCAACACATACAAACACACAATTTAGTTTGGCTAATTTCACTACATATTTTTAAGACATGGCTCAGACATCTGTCATTTCTATGAACCCTCTGCGATACACCTTCCCAGCCATTGCCCAAGTTGGATAGGATGTCATTATAATCAGTTCTATGACAAGTTGTTTTGTAGTTTTATATTCGTTTTTCTGACTCGTCAAGGAGACTGAACTACTTAAGTCGAGGAACTATAAGTTAGTCTTCTTGGGAATTATTCCTGGTACCTAGCACAGGGCCTGACTGTAGTAAGAACTCAACATTTGTGTGTTGAATAAGTAAAGGAATTCCTAAGTCACTTGTCGTAAATGCCTAATTCTTTCTTAAATTTCTTATTTCTCATGGTGTAAGTTGTAGAGTGAGGAAGCATTTTGTAGCCAGTACCAGTAGATATTTTTTTAAACATGTCTCTGATTATGTTGAAAAACACTAATATGAAATTGTTAAAATTGCTTTAATAGAAATCTTCTGTGGACAAAATGCAGCAGTTAAATACTGCACACCAGGAGGCAATAATGAAATTGGAGAGACTTGAGTAAGTAGGAGATTTACAAATAAAATAAATGCAATTTCAAAATGCAAAATGAATATAAGTAGTATTTTACAGTCTGCAGTCTACTTCATCTCTTTTATCTTCCTTATTAAATAGCAGAGTGTTTTTAGTTTACCTTTTTTGAAAAAGAAAAACTAGCTTTTCTTCTTTCTAACTTTTAGTGCATAATTTACTCTTTTACTTCTTTTTTTGTTGTTAGTGCATCAGCCAGACATGTTTAAAGCCATTAACTTACTCTCCTAAATTATATCTAGTGGTATTTATCTTACATAGGTGAGCAGCAACTGACAGGATTCTCTTTTTTCCTTCAGATCAGTTAATTCTGTTAAAATTTTTATTCCTTCCACAGAGGTTTGCTGTTTTGTTTTGTTTTGTTTTTTGACTCAAAGGTCAGATAGGAGAAGGAATCATTCAAGGGTTATGATTTCTTGGCTTTATATATATTGATTTTGAACAAAAGGATTTTTTTATCCCTTCTAATATGTTGATGTCTTTGGATTTTTCTGTTTCAGGTGAGAGCTCTTTTTTAGCCTGCCCTGGCATAAATTGCCTTTAGAGACAGCAGCAAGCTGAAAAGACTGGGAGTAGGAGGCAGATATTAAAATTTAACATGGTAAATTCACCATAAACCAAGTCAAAAGAGAAATGACAAACTGGAAGATAATATTTGCAACATATGCAGCAAAGCCTTACTACCTCTAATAACAAAGGCCATGTAATATTCTTAATATACAAAGAACTCCTACAAACTGATAGGAAAAAAGATAATGGAAAAAATGGGCAAAGGCTATAAACAGGGAATTTACAGAGGATTAAGTACAGATAGCTAATTAAAAATATGTAAAGATTGTTAAACCCAATAGCAGTCAAGGAAATGAAAATTAAAGTAACAATTCTACACCATGTTTTAAAAACTAAAGTTGAGAACATTCATATGGAAGAGACTGAAACGTGTAAGTGCTATTAGGAAGGATTAGTAGAGCAAAAGAAATGGGTGATACAGGAGAGAGATGTGAAATGAGAGCCAGAGCAGAGGTGGAGGAATCAGCACTAAAATTAGGAGTGGAGTTAGAAAGGGTAGGTATGTATGCAGATGAGTCCACACAGAGATTTGGTGGCAGGAAGTTGAAGGAGCTCATCTGATTTTTATTTTCTCTTTGTAGTAGAGGCCAGCCAGGTCATGGATTTTAAATTACTGTCATTTGGAAGAATGAGAACTCATAAACATGAAAGCAGATAGTTTTTTTCATTTAAGTTATTGGAGGGCAGAGACTGGTTTTGGCCTTTCAAGGTTAAGAACTTGATATATGTTATTTTAATTTATTTTGCTGTGTGCAGTTCTGTTCCAGTTGAAGAGCAAGCAGAGTTCAAGCAGCTTTCAGATGATATTCAGGAGCTGCAGCAATCGCTGAATCAAGAGTTTCGTCAAAAAACGGTATCTGTTGTTGGACACCTTAAACTTTTTAAAAGTTTTTTTGTAGATGTGGAGGAGCTAAGATCACATTGCTTTCAGTTACTAAAGAAATGGGGTATATCGCTGTGTCCATTTGTGCACCTTATAACAGATACATACTTCTGTTGTCCAGGTCAAACCATGATTATTTATTGATGTTGTCAAAGGTATATGCTATCTTGACTAGAATTTTTTAAGATTTTTCTGTGTCTAAACCTGATGTTTCCAAACTGTGTGCTGAGGCGCCCTGGATACTGCAGCAAACCCTCAAGGGTGCTTCAGGATATTTTAAATTTTAAAGGGAAACAACATTCAGCATCAGTCATACACTGCTTGAACTTTTCTAGCTCAAGGTAGTTCACAGTTTCAACATGAACTCACGTTACCTTCCTTTCGTATCTTTGTGAACATGGGTTTTTGGCTTTTGCCATGATAAAAAGCAAGTGCTGTGTGAAAATCATCGTGCAACAAGAAATAAGAATTGTCTGTGTACAATGATTATAAGATGTGTGAATTTGTGCAGTGCCCAATTTTTGCAGTACACACATCCAATTTGGAAATAGCTGTGGCTGTTTAAGAATAAAATAAAAATAGTATTTTTCTTTCAATTTGTATGTATTACTTTTTCAAAGGGCTACTAAGTTATCAGGACATAAATACTTATTCAGATATTTGGATTTAACTACTTAATAAAGGAACTGTTAGGTGTTTCTTTTGGCTTTAGGGTCATAATGAACAGAAAGTTTGAGATTATCTGGTCTAATCATTTAATTCCTCTCCTTTCTTACTTTTATTTTATTAAAAAGCATTGACTAAATTTAAATGTTTTGAATCATTATAAAGCAGTTGTTTGCTTCTTTCCCTAGATAGTGCTGCAAGAGGGAAATTCACAAAAGAAGTCAGATATTTCAGAGAAAACCAAGCGTTTGGTAAGCATCTTTTCATTTAACTAGCATTTAAGGTTTGAATCTTTTGTTTGGAGGAGTGTTTTAACTGTGCGTTATTATTGTTAAATGTTTCTCTCTTTTTCCCTTAAAGTGAAACTAATTTAACTTTTTCCAATTTAAATATAATAGATGACTATTGTTTTAAAAAATATGGAAACACAAAAATGTATGACAGAAGTAAGTGAAAATCACCTGAAAGCTCACCACTCAATCAGATACATGTCATAGATTACACTTCTCTGTGCAAATATACACATATATATGTAATTCTACATAAATGATATTACACTCTACACATCTCAAACCTGCTTTTTTTTCATTTTACAATATAGTGTAAATAGTTATCACGTCAATATATAGCCTCATTATTTTAATAACTGCATATAGTTGTTCATTCTATGTATATACCTTAATGTAGATTGTTTTAGTGTCCTATTGATAGACATTCACATTGCTTCTAATTTTTTTGCTATTGAACAATAGCACATGTGTGTTACACACCTACACATGTACCTGTATATTTGTGCACCAGGCTGCTTTTTATCATAGAGTAGATTCCTAAATGTAGGATTTCTGGGTTAAAGGGAATCACACTTAAATTTGGCCCACATTGCCAAACTGACTTCTAAAAAGATATCAATTTGCACTTCTACCAGTAGAATATGAGAGTATTCTTTTCCCTACATTGTTGTCAAAAGTGGATGTTTTAACTTTTTTTTTCTTTTTATCTTTGTCATTCTTATAGGGGGAAAAAAACACCTCATTTTAATTTTGATTTTTTTTTTTTTTTTTAGTGACTTAGACCACCATTCAGTGATTTGTTGTTATTTGTTGCTTTGTGAAGTACCTGTTTATGTACCTTGTTTATTTCATTTTTTTTTTAAGTCCATGAATTAGGGGTATTAACTCTATTTATCTTTCAAATTCATCATTTTTTCCTATTGGCAGGTTTATGTACTTATGTAGTAAAATTGATAGATACAGTGTTCTACATTTGGGTTTAACTCTGTACATAGAAAGGCCTATCTTATTCCTCATTTTTTAAATCCCATATTTTCTCTTGTACTTTTATTATTTCCCTATTATTTTTTCTTTGTTTTTTTAAGTAAATTTATTTATTTTTGGCCGCGTTGGGTCTTTGTTGCTGCATGTGGGCTTTTCTCTAGTTGCAACAAGCGGGAGGCTACTCTTCATTGTGGTGCGCAGGCTTCTCATTGCTGTGGCTTCTCTTGTTCTGGAGCATGGGCTCTAGGCGTGCAGGCTTCAGTAGTTGTGGCTTGCAGGCTCTAGAGCGCAGACTCCGTAGTTGTGGCGCACGGGCCCAGTTGCTCCACGGCATGTGGGATCTTCCCGGACCAGGGCTCGAACCCATGTCCCCTGCGTTGGTAGGCAGATTCTTAACCACTGTGCCACCAGAGAAGTCCCCCTATTATTTTAATGTTTATACTCTATAGCTATCTGAAATTTACTTTGGTATAATATATTCCTTATTTTTCTGTCACTTCTATTGGCAGATGTTTTCATCAGAGTAGTATTGACTATGGTTCAATTTTATTATTCATTTCTCTCTGTCCCATTTAAATCTATATTAAAACAAAATCACTTTGTAGTTAAAATAGCAAATTTAGGCTTTTTGTAAAGGGAAGAAAATTGATGAAAGTCAATGCTAATGTAAGGAAAATGATCTCTAATTTTGTAGGGCGTTAAAAGAGTAGATAATGTGGTGGTGCGCTAAATTCTAAGAATAAAGTAAATAATATTGTTTCAAGCATTCAGTTTTGGCCTCTGAGTTAGTTGATGAAAAGATAAGAACTTTAAAAAATTTTTTACTTAGAAATAATTGAGGCAAATTATACAAGCTGTATAGTAATACATTCCTATTGTAAAATACTCAGATAACACACATATGCGTATATATATAGAGAGAGAGAGGGAGAGAGAGAGAGACATGAAAGGCTCTCTTCTCTCTACCAACTGTACCTAGAGGTTACACTTTTCCAGTCCTTTTTCTGTGCCGTTACATGCACAGATATAGGTGTATATAGTCATTTGTTGCTGTTTTGTTGTTCTGTTTTCATAGGGATGGATTTGTGTTATACAAGAGAATTCTCAGATACCCTTCATCTTAATTCCCCAAATGGTTTGAAATTCAGGAGAAAGAAATTTGTTTTAGTTTAGTAACTGTGTAGTGAGTACCTTCTCAGTGCTATTACTTTCACTGGGTTCTGGGAAAGCAAAGATAACTGTTCACAATCCCAGTTTGCTCATTTAATTCAGAAACACGTATTAAATACATAGTTATAGTATCACATGTACAATAACTGTTTATAGAAGGTATACAGAGGAAGTAGGAACAGGATTTTCAAGGATTAATAGAAACTCACTTGCAGTACAGGAATGGGATGATGGTACTCAGGAGGACCATACTATCAGAGAGAGATCACTTATAATTGTCCAGACATAAGACCGACTATATTACCAGATTGTAGAGTGTAGTAGGAAGCTGGTGGAAGATGATACTGGAAAGGAGAGTAAGAGCTACATAATGAAAGATCTTGAATGGTGTGTTAGGGAGCCTGATCTTTGGCCTGCAGACAGATGTGAGCAATCAAGCAGGGGAGTGATGTGGTCAAAATTTAACTTAACCCCCACTACAACAAACACAGACCCATTTCTTTGTTCTTTTCCATTACTGTAGTGGCTAATCACCAGTTTTATTATTATATCTAACATATAAAAATGTTTTCTCAACAGAATGAACTAAAATTGTCAGTGGTTTCTTTGAAAGAAGTACAAGAGAGTTTGAAAACAAAAATTGTAGATTCTCCAGAGAAGCTTAAGAATTATAAAGAAAAAATGAAAGATACAGTCCAGAAGCTTAAGAATTCCAGAGTGAGTTTCCTTTTTATTTTAATGCTTTTCTCTTTTTCTTTTTAGCAACTCTTGTTTGTTTGTTAATTTTCTAATTTCCAGATTATCTATACATCTCTTCTTCTTAGGCTTTTTGCCCTTGTCTTTAATTTTTAGCTCTTCTCTAAAATGGATGTAGGAAAAGAAGTATAATTTCAAGACATTTGTTTAATTATGCAACAAATTTTTGAGGCTTTTGCCCTGGGTGATCAAAACAGAAATGACCTGTCCTCATGAGACTTAGTTATTTTATCTTAAGTGAGAAAGGTGTTAAACAATTTTAAAATCAGTTATATAATTATAAATTATAATATGTATTATGAAAAAGTATAGGGTGTGCATGTGTAGAGGCAGGTAGTATATGGGAACTCTCTGTACCTTCTGGTTAATTTTGCTATGTACCTAAAACTGCTCTAAAAAATAAAGTATATTTTTAAAAAAGCACCAAAAAGAGAAACAAACAAATAAAAAATAGGATAGGGTGCTTCAAAATAACATAATGAGAGTAACCTAGTTTAGTATTATGGAAATCAAGAGGTGAAGGTGGGAAGGAATGGAAATTTATGTCGACATCTGAAGGATGAACAGAGGTTATATTATATTAATAAATTGATATTGGAAGAGCATTCAAGGCAGAGGGAACAGCATATGCAAATTCTATGAGGTAGTAGTAGAGAGTAAGTTATATTCAAGGAAGAAAGCATGATGTATAAGAAGGAGAATGGCATGAGATGATGATGGAAAAATGGGCAACGGGCAGATTATTCAGGGTGCTGGATTTTACCTTAAGAGCAAGGGCATACCACTGGCTAGTTTAAAAGGGGAGTGTTGGAACATGGTTTAAGTTTAAAAAGATTATGGGTTACTCTGGGAGATGGATTGAGGTATGTGGGACAAAAGTAGAAGTGGGTAGACAATTTAGCATCCTTTATGAGGAAAGGTTTTTAAACTATTAATTAAAAAGAACATTTCTGGTTTATCTCTGAATTTGTTATTCAAGTCATTCCTGATAATTGAGAATTATCACATGGGAATAGACAAAGATTACTAGAACAGAAATGAGAGCTCAGAAATAGATCTGAGTATTTATGAGATTGATTTATTTAATAAGCAATTCTGATTCAATTGGCAGTTCAGCTAGATGAAAAGCAAGTTGGGTCTATACCTTGCACCATTTACAAAAATAATTTTTAATTGGATTGAAAATTTAACAAGTTTAGAAATTTTAGGAGAACACTTGTATTATCTTGGACTGGGATAGAGTTTTTAAATTAAGATTGGAAACTCAAAAGCTATAGAGAAAAGTAGACGTGTGGAACATATATATAGTGCATATGACAGGTAAAGGGATTATATCCATGATATGCAAAGACACAAAAGAGTACAAATTAGTAGGAAAAAGACAACTTAATGGAAAAATGAGCTGAAATATGATTAAGCATTTCACTGAAGACAAAATCCAACTGGTTTATAAGGTGGGAGGAGAGGTAGACTAGTGGGGAAAGGAAAGAAGCCTTTGTATTGTTGCAGTGCTTGTGGTAAACATATACTCATTTCCTAATTTTAGAAGAAGAATTAATCTTTTTGAAAGAATTAGCTGTAGTAATAGTTATTATACAAATGAATAGGAAGATTATAATTGGTAATATAATTGCCCAGGAATAATCAGGAGTAGTTTGAGTATTAGCAGAAATGAACTCTTTTAAAATCATTATGAATAACCTTTGGAAGGCACTTCAATGAGTGATTTAGTAAAATTATGGTAGTTTTTCTTTGTTCAAGGATATTTGGCAATTAGGAAGCATAATTATATGTGCTTAGACACATGTCAGTAATAGTGCTTTGTTACTGACCTAGAAACTTAATTGTTCTCTGCTCTTTAGCTTTCAGTATCAAGTACAGAAATTATTTAAGAGCAAACAAATTGACATTACTTCAGTTTCATAAAGGAGAGTGCCAACCTGGTTTCTATGTTTTTTTTCTTTCAAAGCAAGAAGTGATGGAAAAGTATGAAATCTATCGAGACTCTGTTGACTGCCTGCCTTCATGTCAGCTGGAGGTGCAGCTATATCAAAAGAAAATACAGGACCTTGCAGATAATAGGGAAAAATTAACCACTATCTTAAAGGAGGTTTGTATTGTATGCAGTTTTTATGTCTTTATTATGTAATAGTTCACTGTAGTCCCTTGAATTTGCTTTTACCTTCTGTTGCTATTTTCCTACAGAAAAGCTGGGTCATTCTACATTATAATAGATGTGGCAATGTGTGCTCAAGGATAAAACACTGTTCTTTTTAAACATAGCAATAGTAGACCCATTTTAACCTTCAGGTGAAATGAATAATAAATTAATTAACATAGCATATTACCATGTATATTTTGGAAAAAAGTAATGGAATTTTAAACTTGTTCTGACAGTTGGAAATGATCTTCTAATCAATAAAGTCCCAACTTACTGCCTAACACTGTAGCTAGGATCTATAAAGAGATTTAAAGTTTACGACACAGACCCTGCCCTGAGTGAAGATGGACAGCTAAGGCCAACGTTTTTAAGTTTCTTAGGGTAGAAACTTGAAAATCCTTTTCACTTCATTGTCCTAATCCAGACTGTCCCCAGGATCACTGACATAGCATTTAATGAAAGATTTCTTTCTTGAGGGAAAAAGGGGTTGAAAGGTGAGTAGCCTGAGATATTCTTTCCCAGTTACACACTTCCCTTATCTCCCATCAAGAGTCAGCACAAAAAAGGATTGAGATCCACTGCTTTTGTTTCTAGGGTCTACTCTTTCCTCTTTATTCCTGCTACCTTAGTTCAGACCCTCACCCCCTCAACTTGGCTTGTTGGCTGATCTTATTACCGTGTTCCTCTATTCCAATCCTTGCTGATAAAATGACATGATAAATAACACCTCTCTAGGTGTCAGGTTCTTTCTCAGTATCCCTAGTGCCTTCCTGTTGTCTGTTTTGTTCAGTCTGCATTCTTGTGCTGGGCTTTCAGTGTTTAAACAGTTTTATCACATTTTAAAATTGTATTTTATTCCAGCTCATCCTAGAAATTAGTCCTTCATTTTATTTGTATACCCTAATTGGTTGTATTGACTTTAAATACATCTCATAAAATACAGAGCCTGAACTTGGAGGACAAAATTGAGAGTGATGAGTCAGAACTGAAGAAATTGAAGACTGAAGAAAATTCCTTTAAAAGACTGATGATTGTGAAGAAGGAAAAACTTGCCACAGCACAGTTCAGAATAAATAAGAAGCATGAGGATGTCAAGCAGTACAAACGCACCGTGATTGAGTATGAACTTATTTTAAATTTAATGTATTAGAAAGTAATTAGAAAAACCTAATTTACTTTTCCCCTAAGATTCCAAATCTCCTATAATTTCAAAAAGGTATTCCACTGTTAGGTGACTAAAACAGATGAGTTAATTATGAATCTCATAATGTTGCTATATCTAGATTTAGAGATGTTTTAGGTACTAGTTTCTTTTTTTCTTTTCCTGATATCACAATTCCAAATCCTTTGCACAATTCCTCAAAAGGGTTCTGGTGCTACTGCTTATTTCAGTGCACTTTAGAGACAGTGGTCTAGAGTTGTAGTAGAGTGCATCAACTGGTTCATTTTATTGTCCAGCTGGTCTGTAACATAGCATATTTTGAGAAAAAGTCTTATTTTTTTATTCATATATGAAGTAGTACTTTGCTAAGCATTTTGTCATGTCCGTCGTCATCGTTGTTGTTGGCCAGTATGTTTGGGTGTTTTATTGGTAGAGTCTTCTTCCCATCAGTTCCAAAAATGTGTTTTTAGAATAAATGCCCCAGATATGTCTATGAGATGACACTATTTCAGCCTCTGAAAGGTGTATTAGGATGGTCTGAAGATTTCCTTTGCTCTCCTCATGCAGATGAAGCAAAAGGGCAGAACCTGAGGGTTTTAATTTGTTGCCACATGCCTTGCAGGAAAGTTGTGTTGATTCGCACTCCTAACACCAGTACATGAGTGAGCACAACTGGGGAGATGTGACTTAAGATCTCCATGTTAAATAACAGCTTTGTGTGGAAGAGCTTACTCTATGCCATGACCTGAATATAGCGCCACCCTGTGATTCTTATTATTATTTTTTTTTTTGCGGTATGCGGGCCTCTCACTGTTGTGGCCTCCCCCGTTGCGGAGCACAGGCTCCGGATGCGCAGGCCCAGCGGCCATGGCTCACGGGCCCAGCCGCTCCGCGGCATATGGGATCCTCCCAGACCGGGGCACGAACCCGTATCCCCTGCATCGGCAGGCGGACTCTCAACCACTGCGCCACCAGGGAGGCCCCACCCTGTGATTCTTATGTTTGCTTTTGTATCTTGAGAAGAGTTTTAGGTGTGTCAGTCAAATACAGTCTCTTTGGAATCACAATTAGAGTTAAATGCTTGACTGTTTAGATGCTTAAGAGGAATTATAATTTAGCTGTCTCTATTTTTCTTCAGAGATTGCAATAAAGTTCAAGAAAAAAGAGGTGCTGTCTATGAGCGAGTAACCACAATTAATCAAGAAATCCAAAAAATTAAATTTGGAATTCAACAACTAAAAGATGCTGCTGAAAGGGAGAAACTGAAGTCTCAGGTGAGTATATGTTCATAAGAAATTAATTTCAGATAATGTCACAAGTTTAAAATGTAAATTATGTCATCCTCATTTTGAAGATTTTGTCAGTTCTCCAGAGTAGAAATTGACCCCTCAGGTCTGTTGCTTTTATTTCCATTTATAGCACCTTTTCCATTACCCTGGGATAGTTTGCATGTATGTCTCCTCATACCTTTTTTTCCCTTGGCTTTTTTCCCTGTTAGCACCTAGAATCGTGCTTTGCAATGCGAGTAGGTGCTCCATAAAGGTTCTGAATTTTTTTGATACATAAATTTAGATGGTGATTTAAAGTAGTCTTCTAAAAAATTTTTGCATTTTTTCCTGATAAAAGGATCTCAAAAGTATTTCTTATCATCAGTATTAAATGTATTCGAGTTGTTACTGGTATTTTGAGTTTTTTTTTTAATGATAACTTTATCATAATTACCTAAAGTTACTCTGCTTGTTTCAAGTGTATTTATTTTATTGTTTCATAAACAGTCTCAAGTTTAATGTGGACAGGCATCTTGTCTTCTACATTTTTATCTTCCAAAATGTCAGTATAGTGCCAAACATAATATGTTTATTATGTTTATTTCTCTTTTTTTTGTTGACTGCCAAAGACCCAAAAAAGTAGTCTATTCCTGCTACCTTTATCACATCTCATTCTATCCTTAACCTTTAAAGTTTGTCCAGTGTCCTCAAGATTGTCCCAAACTGCTCTACCAGAAGTCACTAAAAACAACCCTTTATCATGTAAAATCCCTTGGCCTCTTTTTTTCTCATTCTTCATCTTGCCTACATTAATATTTTATCCTAAACCTCTGAAACCTGAAAGATATTTAAACATGCTATCATTACCTTTCACCATTCACATTTAATTTGCAAGGATTCTTAATACTAAAAGAACCACAGTAGGCAATCCCCTCTTGTTCTCAGGAACGTTTTTATCCTCTGAAATATTAGATTGTTAGCTTGTGCACATGTAAGTGTATATATACATAGTGAGGATTGTCTCAAGGCTACTTTGAAAGGAAGGAAAGAAAGAAAGGAATGGAAGAAAGAAAAAGAAAATGGCTGGGTTTCACCTCCCATGGTCTGTCCAGTACACTGTCCTGATTTTTTCTATTCTTCCTTTTCTTTCTACATTCCAACTACTATTTTTTTTTTCCTGCCCCTTAACTGGATATCTACCAAGCCTTTGGCCCTCTGTTTATCTCTAGAATGGGAGTTAGAAAGACCTTAGGAGATATTTAATCCTACTTCTTAACTAAATCAAATGAGCAGATATTTATTTGTTATCACATGGTCAGATACAATTAATAAACCAGTTACTAATGTAAGTACCTTTTGTCTATAGGTCATAAAAGGTGCCTGTGCCTGCCTTAAATTCCTTTTAGTTTTGTGCATATATGTCTTGCCAATAACATTTTAAGTTTCTCAACAACAGCAATCTTATTTTTTACCTTAGTATCTCATGTCAAACCATGCCTAGAATGCTGCCTTATATGTAGTATGCTTTCCATAAATATTTGTAAAATTGGAAAGCCATCTAGCATGCTGTTTCTTAAAATTAACCATGTAGTAGAAGTCAACGATGAATTTAAAGATGAGCAACCCCCCACCAAAATATATTGAATGAGAATTACCAGCACTGGGGCCCATGAGCCTAAATTTTTTCGCATGGCTCTTGAGAACCACTGATGTGTTCTGCTTCATTGTTTTCAATATTATAAAGCTCATCACTACCCAAGCTGTTCTACTAGGACAGCTATAGTTATTAAAATGTTACTTCTTATTTTGAGTTTAAAAATTTTCATTTCTGTACTCTAGTGAACCAAGAGCACCTCTCTGGAACAAATTTGTATCCTCTTCTACTGAATAAAACTGTACTTAAGACATTTGAGGGTAAAGATCATGGGTTCTTTCAGCCTTCTCATCCAGGTTAATTAGCCCTAGTTTTCCAGCCATTCTTTATACAGTTTAATTTTCAGATTCATTATTCTGTTTACTGTCCTCTCTACTCTGTTTCCTGCTTTTTTTATTCTGTTTAAAATGTAGAACCCAGTACTAAACATAGTCTTCCAAGTAATGGTGTGACCAGCCCCAGAGCACAAGGCTGCTGTTAATGAAGCATAATACTGGGTTGGATTTTTAGAAGCAGCATCTTGCCCTTGGCTCATATTGTGCTTGTGATCAATTAAAGGACCTCTGTCTTTTTCATATGAGGTTCTGCCAACTTAAAATTTTTTCACCACACTTTAATGCAACTATTTTTTTGAAATTTTAATTCTGGATTTTACTGTTATTTATTTTAGGTTTCATGTTATTTATTTCCACCTAGATTTCCAAAATTTCGAGGTCAGTTTAAATCTATGTATCATTCACATTAACTATTTCTTGTGGCTTAGCATCACCTACAAATTTGACCAGCATGCCTTTTGCTCCAGGGGAGATAAATGTTGAGTAGAACTGGGCCCTTTGCTGGGTTGTATTTCTTCCTTCAGAATGGCATAGAACTATTGATCAAAACTTTGGATACAGTTGTTCAACTTGCTAAGTTGTTCTAACCATACCTTTACCCAGACAACACTGTGATATCCATTTGTTCCAAAATAGCTTGGGAGAGTCTCTAAGTCCCCTGGTGAAATCAAGATATATTTTGTCAAAGAACCCTCTTTAGCTTACTTCATAATCATCTTTCATGAAAAGGAAAGAAGGATATGTTAAGATTGCCAAACTGTTCTCTGTGTAATTCTGTTGGACCCTAATGATCATCATATCCTTTTTTTCGCTAAATATTCTTTTCCATAGATATTTCATCGCTTCTAGTTTCAATCATCATCTTTATTTAGATAGCTTTCAAAAATCTGTTTCCTGTTCTGTCTACCTCAACTCTACTCCTTATTTTAGCTGCCTCATGGATATTTTCAATGGATTAGCTTATCACAGCAAAAATAAACAATTATTAAATTACATTCAACATCTTTAGTGTCTTTCCTCTTCCTCACTTTCTCCTTCCCGCTCTGTCCCTCTCTCTTTCCCCTTCCCTTTTCCTTTCTCTTTCACTTAGTTTCTTCATATTCTTCAGCGGCATCATCATTTTCAAAATATCACAAAGAATTGCAATTTTGCATTTTCTTTAGATAATCCTGATATCCAATCGCCAAGATAATGTCATTGATACTGTTCATAACAACCCCTTTCTAATCATACTTCTATCACATAATTTTCTAATACTCAGGATTTCCAGCAAAAACTGGCTAAATTTCTTCCTTGACTTAAGATTCTCCTGCATCAAATCTGCCCTGAATCCTAAGTATTACCAAATTTAACCTGCTAAAATATCACTCTTATTACTACACTTTCTCATTTAAAACAGGAACTCCCTGTTTTCCTGTAGTTATTCATGCATTTAGTCAGTCATTCAACAAATGGTCTATGCACCTACTAGGTGCCAGCCTTTATATTTGATTCAGGGAGTAAGTGTGAACAAGGAAGGCATGATCCCTACCTTCTAGGATTTTTAAAGTTTTGTATCTAAGCTAATCATTTTCATTGTTTAAGGTTTAATGGAAAGTGTATTCTCAATATAACTTTCTCTGGCTCCTTTCAGGTATCTTTGATTTCTCTCCTTCTCAAATACTATAGCATTTTTAGTCTATTCTGATCTGTGCTGTCCAATGGGATAGCTACTAGCAACATGTCGCTATTTACATTTACTTTTAAATTAATTAAAATGAAATAAAATTTAAAATTTAGTTCCTTGTTTATACCAGCTATATTTTAAGTGCTCAGTATCCAGTCTGGTCTGGATTGTATGTTTTTTTAGGGTAGAGAGCATAACTGCATGTTCCATTGTACTGTTGTACTATTTACAGTGCTACTTGTAGAAGGTACTCAGTAATATATTGGTTGATGAATTAATACATACTTGGTGGGTAAACGGCTACACTGGCCATAAAAGTCCATGGATATTATGTCATCTTGAATTTCTCTGATTTGAAAAGTGAGATAATTACCTAGACCAATGCTGTCCAAAGAACTTACTGCTAGGAATGTTCTGTACTGCTCAGTACGGTAGCCATTAGGTACATGTAGCTACTGAGCACTTGAAGTGTGGCTAGTGCAACTGAGGAACATGTAGCTGTTTAAATGTAAATTTAAATAATCACGTGTCCCTAGTGGTTGTCATGTTAGGCACTGTAGAACTAGAGTTTGAGTTTAAAAATATTTTAACTTCAGCCAAGCTATCACAGTAAGACTTACTTATTATGTGAATGAATATGATAAAGTTCCACTTGGATATAGAATTTAATTGGAAATTGAAATATGTAGCTTTTGTGAGGGCTGTGATCTATTGCTATTAATATCCTGTGAGGGTTGGCTTAGAACTTCAAATGTTTGTTTGCTTCTATGGATGTGCCAGTGGAATTGGGCTTTAATGTTTCATTCATTTATTGTGGCTCTACCTGTAGGATTTGGTTCCTCTTTGAGAATATAGGTGTTCTCAGGAGAAAATTGTTCCTCTGAGTGTGTTGAAATGGTTGGTTCAGATATTTGCAGATTGTATATCTTTATTTAACCACACTTCATTTTAATAGTTTCTAATGAGTAATGTCTTTCTACCAAATTTATTCAGCTTTCTTTTTGGAATGAATAAATACATATCTCTGTAGAGCCAGGAAATTAAATTGATCTGTAGCTACTGAAATGTGCTGATTTTTTTTAAATGGTGTTTACGTAAGATAGCAACTAATTCAACTTATCTTTCCTACAAGATTTAAGAAATAAAGGTATCAAAAACTTTTGATTTATTTTCCTAATGATTAATATTCCATCATAGTTGTAGTAATTTGATGCCTGATTTAGATCTTGGGAATCTAAATACCCTCTTCTATTTTTGTATTAGGATTTAATAATGATCTATGTTTAGATTTTGGGAAAATGTTTAGCCTTAAGCATCTATTTATATTCGCTTAATCTAGAGCAGTAGTTCTCAAACTTGCATAGGTGGCAGTCTCTGGAAATAGTGTTGTTCTTTTTTGGAACATTTTGAAGCCATACTATATTAAATTATAATCTATATAATTTGCTCAAAATCTGACAGTATCTACACTAGAATTTAAACTAAGATAAATAGTGGCCAAACTATGGGTTTAAGAAAAGTTTAATGGGAGCAGCACTTAAAATTGAGAACATTTATACCCATTATACCCATTTATTGCTTTTTCCTTCCATTGGAAAAGGCCTGCTGTTTTATTTCAGTGGTGAAACACCTTTTATAATCTTTCAGAATACTACTTTTTCTTGTATCAAGGTTTGAGAATTGTTTTGTTTAAGAAAAATCAATAATAAATGGATCAAAATTACACTTGATGAGTATGAGATAGAATAAAATTATGCAAAGTGGTTCATTTATTATTTTATTCCGTCTATAGAAATTGTTTTGTAATTTTTTTCTTAATTCTTAACATATCCATATAGGTTTATATGAAAACCCACTATTGCTTATAGTAGGACTGCCTGATCAGTTTGTTAAAACAATTCTAAAAGGTATTCCTATATTTCTCAGTCCTGTAGATTACTTATTAAATCTGTTTACATATCATTTAAATAATGATCAGGGTCAAGTGCAGAGTACAGTAATCTAGGTATTTGCCAAGTAAACGTGAAAAGCTCCAAAGTAAAAATTTTTCTTTGATGATTAAAAATATGTTCCTAATGTCTTGGAATTCAAGCCATTGTTAATGTCTCTGCTTTGTTCTTTCTAAGTAGCTGAGTTTCTGATGCATCGGCACAGCTTAATAAGAGTAGGCATACGAGTGTGTACATGTGCATAAGGTACTTTAGACTTTAAAATATTATTAATAAATATGAACGAGACTTGGAATTCTTGTAACTCATTTTTAGTTTAGGTCATTGCATGGAATAATTCTTATTATATTTCATTTTCTACTTAGGAAATATTTCTCAGCTTGAAAGCTGCTTTGGAGAAATACCATGAAGGCATTGAAAAGGCAACAGAGGACTGTCATACTAAAATAGATGAGAAAACAGCTGAACTGAAGAAAAAGATGTTCAAAATGTCAACCTGATTAACAAAATTACACGTCTTTTTGTAAATAGCTTGCCAATTTTTAATTTTATATTCAGAAAGGGAATAGTTAAATTGAAGTTAATGGAAGTATCAAAAGTACCAAATAATGTTGGCTCAGTTATTTTTTATATACTCTCATAGGTTATTATTTTGTAAGATAGTGCATTTAACGTAGACTTTTATGAACTTAAAATTAAAATGGCTTGTGCAGCCATTCATGTCTCTACTCTGCTCCTTGTTGTAAGTGGTGGTTGGAGTAAAACAGAAATAATTGCATTTGAAATATATAATTTTTCTCTGTTATTATCATGGCTGTTGCTGCTTTGTTTGTTGACATACAGAGGTATAGTATTATTGAACCCTGACTTTGCACTAAGCATTGTGGGATCTCATTTGATCTTCACTCAAGCAACTCTAGGTAGACATTTTTGTAACTACTTTATAGATGAAGTAACTATGAAGGTCCTGAGCCAAAATTTGAACAGTGCTCTGTATGAGACTGAGGTCTGGAATGTTTCTACTGTACCACACTTTCTAATGTAATTATTTAAAAGAGAAAGTATGAGTGTGGTAGTCTACTTCTTCACTGATGCCATGGCATTTTTATGAGGAAAATAAGTTAAAATGTGCAAACTGCTTAGAACAGTGCCATGGTAGACATGTTTATGTCTGGTAGACATATGTATATGTTAAGTATTGGTATTTGGAGTTCCAGGTACTTTTCTCTGTCAGAAATACTAAAATACTATGGTAAGTAGAGAGTAGGCTTGCTTTCAGTGACAGGAAAAGCCCTGGAATAGGAGGAGTGGAAAGAGCTAGGTGTCCAGGGAGGAAGAGCTGGGACACAAAATTGAGCTATTGCTCTATCCCTTTCTTGCTTTTTTAAAATAGAATTTTAATCCATAGAAAGGTCTGTTTATGAGGCTAGGTAACAGGTGTAAACATGACCATGTCTCTCATTTTATATTTAAAAAATTTTAACTCCCCTGGACCCATCTCCACCTTCAGCTCTTGCTCTTTTCTTTTTCCACAACCAAATTTCTAGAAAACCTAATCTATACATGTGCTTCTACTTCATTCCCTACCCATCACGGCATTGTTACTTCTCTCCATACTAATTCACTGAACTTTCTAAGATCACATTAATAGTTATCAAAATTCCCTGGATGTGTTTTAATCTTTATCGTCCTTACATTCTACCTGTCCAGTACTTTTTCCCTTTGCCTCAGTAACACTGCTCTCTTGTCTCTTAATTCTCTGTCTGTTCCTTTTAAATGTTTTTCCATGAGGGCCTCATTCTCTGTTCTTCTCTGAAGGGTTTATGTTCTCTAGACTTCTGCCCTTGACCCTCCTTCTCTTCTCAACCTCTGTACCGCTCCTTGAAAATTTTTGTCAACACCCACCACTTCAATCATGAATTAAACATCCATGCAACTTTTACTGCATTATATACATTTAGTTACCCTTGTCATATTTTTCCGGAATTTCAGACTTGGGTATCCAATAGCCAGTACAGTTTACCCTTGACAACCCTGCTTTGAACTGCAAGGGTCCACTTTTACGTGAATTTGTTTCAATAGAACTACATGATCCACAGTTGGTTGAATCTGTGGATGCAGAACCACAGATACAGAGGACCAGAGCATAAGTTGACAAAATCTGAGGTAGGTCCTGGAACCAATCTCCAGCAGATACTGAGGAATGACTGTAAATGGTTTTAACCTTTTGGCATTCTGGTGAAGCCTAATGGACCTTCTCAGGGTAATGTTTTTCATGCATGAAATAAAACACAGGAGTGCAAGCGATTAGATTCAAGTATGATTATCAAAATACTTAAAAACATGTTATGGAAAAGGAACTCACCCACTTTCCTTCTTATGCCACTACCCCTCACTCCTTTATATCCATTTAGTTAGCAAGAGCTCCATTGATGTACCCAAGTCTCCTTCTCTCACATCTTTGCCCATGTTGCAGTTTACATCATCATCATTTCTCAGCTGGTGTACTTGCAGTAATCTTTTTTACCAGGCTTTCAGTCTCTAACCCACCTCTACAAAGATATTAGGTTATTCTAAACATGCAAATTAGATTATGTCAGTAATTTTTACAAAGTTTGTTAGATTTTCAAATTGTGCTGCTCGGGTGCTGTAGTGAACTCAGAGAAACCATGCAATATTTAAATTTGCAAAGAAAACAGTGATAGTTGCTGTCTAGTTGCTGTCTGTTGGACACCAGTGCAAACTACTAGCTCAAGGCAGTTCACAGTTTCAATATTAGATCACACTACATTCCTTTCAATGATATATCTTTATGAAGCTGGGTTTTTGGCATTTGCTGTGATACAAATCACATATCACATGAAAATCATTATGGAATAAGAAATGAGGCTGGCAATATCCAATCTGATTTCAGGGTTTGAGAATTTGTACAGTGCCAGATAGGCATGCACATTCAATTAATAATTGGCTATCTAAGAGTAGAATAAAAATATTCTTTCAGTTTGTGTGTTTTTCTTTCTTAAATGCACATTGCTAGGGTATAAATACCTATTAAGTTGTTTGAACTTAGGTTCAACTGGATACTTGAAACTGCTTGATAATGGAACTGTTAAGTTTCTTGTTTTTTGATTTTTTTGGCCAAGGGGCACAGTAAAAGAATTTCTGATACACTAAGGGCTTCATGAACCGAGGCAGTCTTGGGACCTGTCACTTACAGGAGAAGTTTGCATGAGTTTCAAGACCCTTCATACTCTAGACTCTCATGTCTTTTCTCTTGCCAGTTCTCATTTGAACTTTATCCTCAAGTAATACTGAACTGTTTTAGCTTCCTTAGCACCTCACACTTCTGTGTGTTTTCACATTTCTTCTCACAATTTTTCTTTTGTATGTCCAACTGGAAAATGTGCATTTTTCAAGTCTCCACCCGAACTACAGCTATAATACCTCTTTAAATGTCAAGTTTTCCTTTTCTTCTGTTATTATTTTCACTATAACTTGTATCATTATACTATAATTTTTTACACATCCTCCACTGTGCTAGGCTTCATGTTTCTTGAGGCCAGTGACTGTGTCTCTTTTTTTAGTACTAATAGTATAACGTAGTGCCAGGCACCTGGTTAGCCACTTTGTTTACTTAAGGAATAGCCATTTTTCTCTCCTATGACCAAATAATATAGCCATTGAGGCCAAGTTATCTTAATCCAAGAAGAAATACTTATCTTTCATGCATTTTTTTTCACATCAAACATCAACAGATGTTCTAGTAGTTCAGTATCTTCACTCTCATCTTTTTTTGCCCCCAGACAGATAAAAGCCTTAATTAAGAAGCCCTCAGTACAATCCACATTAAAACCTATATTTGGCTGTTTTGATTGGAGAACAAATGACAAAATTTAGAACTTTTTTCTAACACCTTCTTGGAAATGACTTTTTGGGCTATGTAACCTTTAAAAGTTTATTAATATAGGGAAATGAATGCTCTGAAAGAAGGCAGTGGCATCGTGTAAATGCGACATACGCTAAGGCCTGATCTTGAAGGAAATTCTGTGTCTATATAGACTTTGGTTATCTTTTATGAGTCCAGCTACTTATTAGCTATATGTAGAGCAAATATTTAATTTCAAGTTCAACTGACATATTTCAAGGAGCTAATCCATTTTATGACAAAGCAAGGGAAATTGAAATATGCACCTTCATAAGGCTGAAGTTAATACATCTGATTTTAGTTTAACGGGATGTTTCCTATTTTTAGTAAGACCAGAAAAGTTTTATATGAAATTCCATTTCAGGTTCAGGGCCTGCCACCTATTTCAATTAAGTTGGCTCTCCTTTGATTGAAATATGTTTCTCATCTTCCTATCCATATTGCCACCAGGGGGCATAACACAACTTGTATAACCAATGCTAGAATAACTCGATTTTAATATTTGAAGCATCAAAGCTGAAAAATTTTAAAGTGATAGTAACTCAAAAAATTGTCAAAAGGAACTTAAAGACAATCTATTGAATTGTTGAAATCTATAGAATTGAAATAGGTTCTAAACAGTATCTTAAAATTATTTTAAAAGTTTGCTAAAAGGATGATCCTTAGGCCAAAGCTCCAATCCTGACCCTATTTTATTATCTTTTTTAGATTATCTTGTCTAAGTTATCTTCCTAGTACTTGTTCAGGATTTCTAGCTCAGATTCCATGCAACTCTTAAAACTGAACTTTCCTGAGACAAGAATTTGAGATACTCATAAAACAATGAGCAAGTCACTTAGGGAATGAACCCTAGACCACCACCTGGCATTGATGTCTCAGTGTGACATGCTTTTTTTCTGATAAGATGATAAAGTCAGTCTCTACTACCACCAGCCTCCTCTAATCCATTCATACTGCCACTACATAGATCTCCCTAAAATACAAATTTAATCATCTCTTTGCCACTGCTTTACAAATCTTTGATGCTAACCCATTTCAGGGTAAGATCCATAATACTTTGAAGGCCAGTACTTTGATGGAGACAGTGTGGTGTGGTATAACAGTTCCCAAACTAGTGTGTGTAATATTTGCCTGGGGTACTTGTTAAACATGTCTTGATTTGGTGGGTCTCTGGGAATCTACACTTGAAACAAGTGCACTAAGTTCTTGTAACAATGATCTTTGGAGATCACTTTAAGAAGCTCTGCTGTGGGCTTCCCTGGTGGTGCAGTGGTTGAGAGTCCACCTGCCGATGCAGGAGACACGGGTTCGTGCCCCAGTCCAGGAAGATCCCACATGCCGCGGAGCGGCTGGGCCCGTGAGCCATGGCCACTGGGCCTGCACGTCCGGAGCCTGTGCTCCGCAACGGGAGAGGCCACAACAGTGAGAGGCCCGCGTACCAAAAAAAAAAAAAAAAAAAAAAAAGAAGCTCTGCTGTTTGATTAAAAGCATACACTTCCGAGTCAGTATTTACATTTCTTTTCTTATAAAATGAGGATAATAAATACATCTATAGCTCATAAGGATTGAGTGAGTTTTATAAAACAGCACACCGCCTGCTACACAGCAAATACTCACATGGTAGCTGGTGCTGTTATAAACATAACTGGTAGTAGATTGCTCCAGGGGCCAATCTGATATGTTTTCTATTTTCTGCACAACCTCTATTTGGCAGTCCTTTACACCTACTTGGTGATGAATGAATAAATGTTTGCTGAATTAAAAACTCTAGTCTGCTTGACCAAAATGAATGCAGGATCCTAAAGCAAATAGTTTACAGGGAAAGAAATCAGCTTTGTATTTTCAGTGCAAAAAACACAGATCATGACGGTTTTATCTTACCAGGGGAAAATAGCAGGTACACTCACAGAAAACGTGCAAGCTTCCCTTGGCTCCACAGGGTGTCACTGCTGACTCCTCTTTCCAGGTTGAGCATAAGTGTGAGGACTGTATGGCGTTTGGAGGAGGGTTCTCAAAGCTCAGATTTTATCAGAATCACATGGAGGACTAAGACAGATTGCTGCCCCAGTTTCTCATTCAAAAGGTCTGGGGTGGGATTCTAGAATGTTCATTTCAATCAAGTGCCCAGGTGAAGCTGACACTCCTGGTTCAGGGATCCCACTTAGAGAACCACTGCAGTAAAGAAATCCACCCACAGCTGGGGATAGGTTTTTTTCATAGGTCTTCCACAGCAGTAGGAGCACATTGATGTGCTTACAAGTCACCTAGAGATCTTATTAAAATACAGATTCTCATTCAGCTGGTTTGGGTGGGACCTGAGATCCTGCATTTCTGAAAAGCTCCTGAGTGATACCGATGCTGCTGAACCACAGACCACACTTTGAATACCGAAGTCAATAGCCCTCCTGTCTCTCCTCATTGATTCCACATTCATATCACCAAGTTCTTTGCCCTTCAAAAGAGATGGTATATGTAAAATCCTTGACACAGCACCCAGTGCATAGCCCAGCACTTTATATTGTGTTAGCAATTATTAGGATGAGGTATTTAGTGAGTGGTGAAGAATGTGCGTTTTGGAGAGACTTTCAAATTCCATGTTTGCAACTTACCAGCTGTGTAAACTGGGTCATGTTACAGAATGTCATTGAGCCTTGAGTTCCTCATCTGTAAATTAGGGATTATAGTAGTCTTTATTTCACAAAGTTCTTGTAAGAATTAAATCAGAAAATAATTGTGAGCTACTTAGCACTCTTTGTAAATGGCTATTATTACGAGTGAAATCCAAGAAATAGATGTGACAAAAATGGCTGCAGCAGATGCTAGGTGAGATTTTACAATTTGAAAGAAATATAATCTAATCAGAAAAAAACACAAGATACTCATGATTATGACCTACCCACTAGTAATGTTTATTTATTGCTCTCGGGTATGTCACCAGGCATACCTCAGAAAGGATTCAGAAAACACTGAGGTGCTTAAAACCATCTTTTAGACTAGACTTGAAGAAGAAAATGTTATAGAAATATTAATATCTTTTTAAAAGTTCTCAGAAATCAATTGCATTTTATCTCAGAGGCAAATGTGTCCTCATGTAATCAAGGAAACTTTATATCAGTGCTCTTTCAAGCCAGAGACTGTAATTTATCTTTTAATCTACAGAATTTAGCATACAATGGAAGCAAAATAATATTTGGTGAAGAAACAAATGAAGAAACCCCACTGTATTCAAAGGTGCTAAGGCTGCCCCTTGTTAAGTTCTCCTATTAATTTTCCATTTTTCTTAGAAGGGTTCCCTTAGTTCTCTCACTGTCCCAGTTTTAGCTCTGAATACCCCATATTCCAGGAAACTGGCTTCTGAGAGAACCCAGATGGTTGGTCTCCCTAGACATATATATTACATGAAGCCCTATTTGCTCCCTTACTCGTATCCATGGTTGGGCTCCCTTTACTTTCACAGAATTTAGGCCTCATCGTCAATCAATATCTCAATGGTCATTTACTAAGAGTCCACTTTATACCAGATGCCATATGAGTATGTACACTGGAAGAAGTCAAGTGAAAAAGATAATTCCTGCTCTCAAGAAGTGTCTGTGAACATTGTCAACTCTTAAGGACTTTCTCTCCACCCAAATGTTATTAGTCATTTTTTGCCCAAATCCTTTATTAATTATCTATTGCTGTCTAACAAATTAGGTTACCAGGTCCCAGACACTTCTGGAGAAATCTCTCCCATCCTCTACCAGTACAGAGAAGGTTGACTTTTTTTTTCTGTTTTTGCTTACCTTTTATGTTCAGGGTGAAGGAAACTACCAAACTTTCTGTAAGCGAAGATTATTTTTCCAGCTGCTCAGAAAGGCAGGTGGGAAACAAAAGCCAGAGCTCCGCATGCCTTACCCACCCAGAGGTATGCCTCTGCAGGACATCTGCCCAGAGGTATGCTTCCTTCCCTCACTCCCCAGCCATCTGCAGAAGCCAGGGAAAAAGCCCTTCTCCTTTCTACACACTTAGCCCCAAAGTCACACTTAGCCCTCCCCTTTTGTAGGTATATGAAAAGGAAAAACAAAGCAAACCATAGGGTTTGGGCTTGAGTTCCCCCAGTTGTGACTTTTAACTATGTAACAATGTATCAAGGAAATAGTTGATGTTCTAAGGCCCTCTGTGACTGTACATTCTCTATATTTGCACTTAGAAATATTAAAGATTTATTTAGTTATTTAAAAAATTTGCTTCCAAATAGGATCTGATCCTCTTTGAACTTTTTTTTTTTTTTTTTTTTTTTTTGCCGTACGTGGGCCTCTCACTGTTGTGGCCTCTCCCGTTGCGGAGCACAGGCTCCAGACGCGCAGGCTCAGCGGCCATGGCTCACGGGCCCAGCCGCTCCGCGGCATATGGGATCTTCCCGGACCAGGGCACGAACCCGTGTCTCCTGCATCGGCAGGTGGACTCTCAACCACTGCACCACCAGGGAAGCCCCTCTTTGAACTTTTAATAAAAACAAAATCATATTAACCATATTTCTAGAATTTAGGAACCCATAGCCTGAACTCTACAAACCAGGTGAAATTCCAGAAATTTAGATCTGAAAACTTTGGGAAGCTCTGTTTGGCTCTTTAGCTGGGGTGCCTATATAAGAAACACAAATATGGATTTGGGATGCCCAGTTTGATGCCTTTATAAGATACAAATATGGATCTTTTCCCACCCTTGTTTCTATTTTGGCAGTCTGGGATTACCATGTCCCATATATGTCTTGGTTGTCTGCACTTTTTCCTTGAGGACTCCAGACCAGCCTGCCCTACACTAGTCCCAATGATTTGATAGCTACATAGCATGCTCCAAAGAGTGACTCCTCCCAAAGGCGATTTCAGAGTAAACTAGTTCCTCCAATGTAGTCCTGCTTTCATCAACCCCAAGAGACGTATCCCCTCAAAGTCTTTAGAACAGGTCATCGCCATGTGAGGTTAGGTGGCACTGCTATAGTGGAAGAAGACTAGGAATCATAGTCACATTTGTAAGTATCCACTGAGAAGTTTTCCTTAACTCTTCTGGATAAAACTAGTTTTACTTTTCTATTTTCCCTAAGGTCACCATCTTTTTTTTTTCCCCCTGGTTAAAAGTGAATTTCTACTAAGAAATTATAATCATCTGACACGGGGCCCTAACCCAGAAACCCTGACACAACATCAATGAAGGCTATGTTTTAATTCATACTTCACCAAATCACAGTCACCAGCACTATTCTCAATGTAATGAAAAATCGCTAATGTGCTTACTTTGTCATCAGCAAGTGGAATCTATTCTGGATATTCAGAATGTCAGGCAGACTCTTTAGTTTGTTTTTTTAAAATTTGGTTGTAACATTTAATACTCAAAATCTTTACATAACGACTGAGCATAAAGACGTTTTTGTTTTCCTTTAAGAAAGATATTATGTTTCAGAAACATACAAGGCTACTACATTGTGAATAATAATGAACATCCATGGACCATCCCCCAACTTAAAAATGAAGATATTAGCAATACAATCGAAGCCCTTTCCATAGCCCGCCATGATGACAAGCCCCAGTCACTGCTCTCAGATAACTATTATCCTGAAATTGATATTTATTATTTCCATGAATTTCTTTATACTTTTACTGCCTAGATGAAGCATCCCTAACAATATGTAGGCATATTGTTGAATGGCATACTATATATTCTCCTGTAACTCACTCTTCATTTAATGGGACCAACTTGAGAGTGATGACTTTTTCGTTCAGTGCTGTCCATATCCATAGCACCTAGAACAGTGCCTGACACATAGGAAGCCTGCAAATATTCTTTGAATGAATAAGCATTCTATTTTTGAGCTATGTTCGTATTTATATATGTAGCTATTTTTGTTTCATTTTCCACTTCTGTATAGTATTTCATTGCATGGCTATATCACGTACTCCTGTTGAGGGACAGGAGTTTGATTACTTCCTCCTTTTTTTTTTTTTTTTGGCTATTGTAAATATGCTAAGCACTAAGAAAATTTGTTTACATATTTCTTTATGCACTCATGGTGAAATTTCTCTGGGATATATACCAAAGAGTAGAATTCCAGGGTCTCCAACGTGGTTTGCCATTTTTCTTGAGTACTAGCAGCATTTGTGTGTGCCAGAGATTTCATATCTTCATCACCACTTGGTATAATCAGACTTCTTAATGTTTGCCAATGTGATGAATGTGAAATGGCATTTCATTTTAGCATTCATTTTCCATTTTCCTGTTTACTAGTGAGGATAAACGTCCTTTCATATATTTATTGACCATTCAAGTTTCCTCTTTGGTGAACTACCTGTTCATGTATTTTGGTCATTTTTCTTTTTGGTTACTTAGTTTTTTCCTTATTGCTTTCAAGGATACATATTCTTACGTTCTAGATACTACATTTTGTCTGTTGTATGCTTTGCAAATGTCTTCCATTTGTGGCTGGTCTTTCATGTTCTTCTCCCCACAGCACTTTTTAAAAACTTTCACTGTTGTGCTTGTTCCACTGAATTGTAAGTTTTTAATCCACTACATCTATTAAATCCATTAAAAGTTTACTCCACTAGACTGTGAGATCCTTTAAAGCCAACTATTTATCATTTATGATTGAGGACCTTGCACCATGCTTTGTTGATTGAGGACCTTGCACCATGCTGGGACACAATCAATGCTTTTTGATTTTGAGTTTTGATTTTTGAAATGAATAAGGCTCTTTTTCCTCAGACAAGGTGAAAAGTAGCTGGTAGGGGTAGTGCTGGGTTTGGTAAACCAGAGCCCATGGGCCAAACCAGCACACTCCCTGCTTTTGTAAAGAAAGGTTTATTAGAACACAGCCAAGCTCATTGCTTACATATTGTCTATGGCTGCGATCATGCCAAGATGGCAGAGTGCAGTAGTTGTGACAGACACCATATGACCCACAGTTCCAAAAATATTTACTATTTGGCCCTTCACAGAGGAAGGTTGTGAGCCCGGTCTAGTAGATAAAGGTGGATGCACTGGGAAGCATGCTTACATCACATATTTATGGCTTCAAAAGAAAAAGTACACCTCATCTCTTTTCTGTCACTTTCTTTACATTGCCAGACTATGTATGTTGCAACTTCTTACCTCATCCTACCTTAAAAGAATGAATAACAAATTATATAGAATAGTTTAAAATAATCTAAATTAATGTAGGTCCCAAATAATGCCATCAGCCCCCAAATAATGTCATCATTCTATCTTTAATCCATCAATACAGAAATGGATCTTATTTCATAAGAATGTTTACCAAAAATTGCCTCCTGGATCATCAACTACTCAAGGACAGAGGGAATGTCTTTGGATTCCTTTGTAATCCACCTTCCCCCTGTCCTCCTCTCCTGGCACCTCATTCAGTGTTCTCGTCACTGAGGTCACTCCATAAATGTTGACTTGTGACTGGTGATGTTACAGTGGGTTATTTACCTTGTTGTGCTTTGTAAGAAATAATTGTGGCAGACCGACAAGGTGTAGGATGGGTGTGGGGCAGGCAAAGTGACAGAGGGAAACAATGGAGAAGGTCCTAAAAGCATTTGCTAATTTACAACTCCTGGGGCTGCTGAAACCACTTTCAAATTTTGCAGCCTTTGACATTTTTGTAATTTTTCCATGTCTTTGCTGCTGTTCTAGTACCACAGATAAGAAATCCTCAAACCTTGCTCTGTTCTTGAATAATGAGATTGGAAAGAAAAGATCTTTTTCATCTTTTTAACATTAAAAAAAAAAACTAGTCAAAGCCCAGCAGTTCAACAAATATTACTCATGTCACGGCAAGAAGAAAAGGGGACTTTTGAATAAAAAAAAGATGGAAAAGGCGAACACAAGAGGCATTGTTTGCATATCAGAAAAATTAATCTACATAGGAAAGTGTAAGAGCCTGCAATTCAGAAAGCAAAGAATTAGGACAGCCCAGCTGAGAATAATTTTCTAGCCAGTTAATTTAATTGCATAAATCATTCCTTTGTTAACAATAAAGAGATATAATTAAAATGAGATTGCCTCTAGTTTCTATTCTCTAGAAACTAAAGGAATTGATTTTGGGCAAAGCATTCTTCCAAATACCACATCGGCAAATTACATTTACCTTTTTAGAAAAGCTAAATTATGTTGCCGTAATATCATGGTGGGTTTAATTAATTATAGATCTGCCATATGATCTTAAAGAAATAATTTATTTAATGTCCTTATAACAGAAGTTTGCAATCATGTGTGTATCCCTTTGGTAGATGGTGTGCAGATTTTTACAAACAGGTCAGAAGTTTAACAGGCAGCTGTCAGGAGGAATTTGAGGCAGTATAACGATTGTTTGGGGTTTTCGTTTGCTGTCCTTGTTTAAAATAAAAAACGCCACTGCTTAGTATTGCATAATTTAACTGAACTCATTTAGATTGGCTTTATTCTAAAATTGCTACTGGTAATTATTTGCTGTCTCTGAACCTTTGGGATTTAAAGAGCCTATAATTGTCTATTAAATAAGGGGAAATCAGATCAAAGAGGATTGCAAAAAGTCTCCTACTATAAAGCCCAGGTCTGCTGATCAGTCAATTGAATGTCAGAGAGAATTGCAAGCTGTGACAGAGAAGAGGCTCATTTTTATGGTAATGAATTTGAATTTTTTAAAATGTACTAAACTACAGTTGCTTGCTCCAGATTTTTGAAATTCATTGGCATTACTTAGCAACAGGGATTTACACAGAGGTGGGAGGGGATCCCACCAGCCTTCAGAGGGCCTGGGCTCAGGGAAAACTATGCCCCTGCACTATGGCTGCTGTCAAGTTTTCATACCACATCCTACCCCCACAGAGACAGATGACCCTCTTTCCTGCTTCAAACTTTAATTTCATAGTAATATTTACCTGAGAACAATGGGAGAGCTTGTCATCTTGGAGGGTTACAGAAGGCATTTCAATTGTATTGCTAATGTTTTCTTTTAAGTTAGGTGTGGAACATGGGTGGTCATTATTAGTCACTCCATAGGATGGTACAGACGGATCTGAACTCCCTCTGCTTTAAAAGTTGCAGAAGATTCCTGTCTCTGCTGGGCAATCTCTGTTTATGGACATCTTCTAGGTAGGTACTGCTAGAGCAGGTCCAGAACTTGGGTCCCAAATGCTTTGTAGACTTTTTACCTAATGCCACAACTTTCAGTCTCACATTTCTTCTCTTGGCTCGTTGCCTGACACCATGAAGATTGGCTGGTCCCTCGTCAACCCTTTCAATGTGCTCACAGCCGGCAATATCTCCTTGTCTTTTTGACTAAGACCATTGACTTGATCAGGCTATTGGTGTAACTAATAACTAAAATGTAATGTTGAGGTTAATCAACAAATGTCCTGATTTATTTGGAAAGTCTATACTGGAAAATTCATCTGGAGGCATATTTAGTGTTGAAATGATGGCATCAGCCAGCATGGATATGAAATAATATTACAGTGTTAGCATTAGAAACAGCTCTTTACCCTCCAGTAGTTTCAAACTTATCACCTGATTCTGGATAATCTCTGTTAATTAATTTCAATTTTAGTCCTCCTTCTACATATTGTTTGTCTTAATCCACATCAATCAGATGAGAATTCTGACTTGCTCCACCAATAATGTGATTTTGGTTTTACTTTCTATTCAGTAAGTTCATTCATGGGTGGTTCAGATAATGTTGCTAATTAATTGGGTATATCAAGGGACATGCCAAGATGCAAAGCCTAGTCCCATGTACTTCAAATGTAATGCCTGTCCTGAAGATACATCTAAAAGACATATTAGTGTCACCAGGTGTAACAAGAATACTTAGGGTATCTTGGGCCACCCCCTGAGTGCTTGGTCTGCTTCTGAGACATCATGACATTCATCCTCAAAACATTCAGAGTGTCACATGCCGTTAACTAGATTACTGACTGGGGACCTTAGGGTCAGAGCAGCTTTATCACACGTTTAGCCCAGGTACAAGGAGTAAATTATCAGCAGTTTCTCGTAGCAGTCTCTGGCTTTCTTACATTAAAACTTAGACCCCATTCAGTCAGCTGTCCTGCACCAGGTAGTGGTGAGCTGATATTTAACCAAATTATTTTGCATCAGTACCGTATATGGCTCTCATTACTGTAGTGTTTGAGAATAGGTTCAAAATACCCGCCAGTACACAAGTGTTTTTTGAACTGTTAGGAGTTTTAAGGGCTTTATCTTTGCAAGTACTGATAAGGGTTAGTAAAATTACTTGATATAACCTGTCCTAGGGTTAGGCATTTGGGCCACAACCTAGGACCAAACTCACCACCTCCTCTCCATGGTGTTCCGGATCATTACTACCACTTCTCTCTTCTGTGTCCCACAACTCTTTACCTACCTCTTCATGTCTCACAGTAGCTTATTATTATTTCCCTGTATGAATAACTTCACCACCATCTATGAGCTCTTGCACTTATTCACTGTTTCATCTCCAACATCTGGCACAGTGCCTGGCATAGAGACACTTGATTACTGTTTACTGTCGTTATTAACCAATAGGGAATGGGGTGGTTCCACATCCTTGGCCTCCGTGGCCTCCTATTCACGTCCTTGTCTTCCTATACACAGTTCTCATCAAGAGGTATGTTGAATGCATTATACCATGCCTAGCACAGGACCTTTCTCATGCTGGGTATTTAATAAATTTTGCAGAATGAAAGTCATCCTGCTCCATGACAGGCCTTTTAACATGCACCAGGAGATATGTTTAGAGGTTGTCTAGAGTACATAACATTGGACATGAAAACCCGCCATGCTCCTGTGTGGCCGCAGCCTGGCACTCCTCAGGGCTGCGTCTGAGGCCCTCATTTCATGCCCTGCACTTTCCCTAGGCTTTGTCTGCTCTTCTGATAACTCCCAGTTCCACATGTCCAACCCAGACCTTTCTTCTGAGCCCCAGGCCCATGTGTGCAACTTCCTGCTGGGCACTTGGATGTCCTAGGGACCTCAATCCAACACACCTGAAATATAACTCATCATTTTCATCTCCCCTTCTTAGCAAGCAGTACCACCATCCACCCAGTTGCACAAGACAAGGAAGAAAAAAGCCTTCCCTCATTCCTTTCTCTCCCTCATGCCCCACAACAAACAAATCAGCAAACCAACCAACTCTCTTTTCCAACTTGATATTTTTTTCCCATCCCTTGGGCCCATCTGCCACATCCTGTCTTGCTCTTCTCCACTTCACATCCTACAGCAAAGCCAAAATAATCATTGTTTTTTAAAAAATTACTCATCTCCTTAAAACGCTCTGATGTTTTCCCATTGCCTTTGGGATAAAGCCTAAGCTCCCAAACATGGCTTTCAGAGCCCTTGGTGATCTTCTTCGTCTCAGTCTCATGATCTTCTTGCCTTCCCCAAGCTTTAAACGGTTGCTTTCTCTCAACGTGCAGATCTCAACACAAATGTCATCTCAAAGATATATTCCTTGACCACCCTGGCTAAAGCAGCCCTGCCCCTAACCCACTCAAACTCTGTCTTATTATTGTATTTTTTTCCCTTTGATGAACTTATCGGTGCATGAGGTTATCTTATTAATGTTTCCCTGTTTGTTGTTTGTCTTCTACTAGGATTTAAGCTCCTCTTCAATGCCTGTCATACTCAAAGCTGCACCTCTAGATTCTAGAACAGTGCCGGCACATAGTAGACACTTTGTAAATATTTGTAGATACTCTGAAGCCGGCTTTATGTTCTGGTCATTTCCACGACACATCATACTCTGTCTCTCTCATTAGGGGCCTTTATACATGTTATTTCGCCCCCCTACCCCATGCCTAACACCCATTTTTCTTTTAAGCTTGCTAGCTGCATTATTTACAATATACAAGATATGGAAGTAAGTTAAGAGAAGGTGTGGCATGTATATACAATGGAATATCACTCAGCCATAAAAAGAATGAAATCTTGCCATTTGCAACAACATGGATGGACCTAGAGGGCATTATGGTAAGTGAAATAAGTCAGGAAGAGAAAGACAAATATTGTATGACATCACTTATATGTGGAATCTAAAAGACAAAACAAATGAACAAACATAACAAAACAGAAACAGAGTTATAGATACAAACGGGAAGTTGCAGGGGGTGGGTGGAAAGGGGGAGATTAAGAGGTACAAACTTCTAGCTGCAAAATAAATGAGTCACGGGTATGAAATGTACCATGTGGGGAATATAGTTAATCACTAAGTAATATCTTTGTATGGTGACATATCATAAGTAGACTTATTGTGGCGATCATTTTGAAATGTACAGAAATACTGAATCACTATGTCATGTAACAGGAACTAACAGTGTTGTAGGTCAGTTATATGTCAAAAACAAACAAACAAACAAACAACTCATAGCAGAAGAGATCAGATTTGTGGTTACCAGAGGCGGGGGCTGGGTGGAGGGGGAATTAGATAAAGGCAGTCAAAAGGTACAAACTTCCAGTTATATAAATAAATACTAGGGATGTAATGTACAATATAATAAACATAGTTAACACTGCTGTATGTTATATATGAAAGTTATTCAAAGAGTAAATCCTAAGAGTTCTCATCACAAGGAAAATTTTTTTCTGTTTATTTTTGTATCTATATGAGATGATGGATGTTCACTAAACATGTTGTAATCATTTCATGATGTATGTAAGTCAAATCACTATACTGTACACCTTAAGCTTATACAGTGCTGTATGTCAATTATATCTCAATAAAAGTGGAAGAAAAAATAAAGTAAAACCATTATTTCCTCTAGGAAGACTTTCCAAACCTAGGTAAGAACCCCTGTGGCATCCTCACACATACTATACTTTTCCTATTGAAGACATTCAACACTATTGAAATAATTGAAGAATTAACTGCCTTCCACACTAGACTATAAGGGGCATATTTATGTTGTTCAGAGTCATATTCCTAGAGCCTAGTATAGTACCTGGCACATAATAGGCTCTCAGTAATAACGGGTGTGGAAGAATGCATGAATGAAATCTGTTTCTACTCCGTGTTTTCAGATCAGATCCCAAAGAGAAAGCACTGCTTCTTCCCAGGAGGGTGGATAAATATTCTCCTGTCATCCCAGCATGCAGACAATCCAGTGGGCAGAATGCTGATTGCACAGGCAACTCAGATTAGAAAGCTACAGCACCAAGCAGACAGATAGAGAAGCTATTCCTAGGGTGGTAAGTAATTAGCATACACTTGGCAGAGTGTATTGGAAGGAGCAAACATCCTTAGCAGTACTCTTGGAAAATGCTCAGAACTTAAAGCTGAGAACAAACAATGACCAATTGCAGACAGACACTAAGAAAAATCTTCACATAGTAATAAGAGCCTTATTGTTTGAAGGCATCATTCCAGAAAGACTAGTAGGACAAGAACAGAGTGTAATATATGGCAGAATCTCCAAAATTAGAACTAGTCAGAAGACGAGGAATCTGGCTGTCACTAGAACAGAGCTATTTTTCTTCTCTTGGCCACACCAAGCTAAATAATTTTTTTCTAATTCCTTAGTGAGGAACAAATTGAAGAGGAGTGTTCCAATCCTATTTTATGATTGCTCTGGTTGATGTACAGAGTTCTTCCTAAATTGGTCATATTCCTTAAAGTGAATATTTTCATTTGCAGTTCATACTTTTTTAAAATAACATCTTCATATTTTTTAAAAACTCCAATACCATTGTACATTTAGACCAGGTAGCTGCTACTGTGACTCTACCAGTCAAAATGCTGGCTCTCAAGTGAGAAAATTAGGTAATTTGTAGTTTTGCTTAAACAAGCTTATTTCTCTCTGAGTAAGCTACATAAAATTCAGTGGAATCATTTGGCAGATAATGAAATCCATCAAATGACTTGCCCAAGCAAAGCATTCTAAGGTGTACTGATGAAAGAAAATGCAGCTGGGACTCGAGAACAAGAATTCTGCCCTAACTGCATAATTCAGACACAACTTCTCACCTCCGTGTTCTCCTATGCCTATTAGTAGTCCTGTAGTTTCTCTAAAGAAGAGCCTTTGCTATCTCAGCAAAACCTTAAAATTAGGGTTGACAGATAAAATATAGGGTGCCAAGTTAAATTTGAATTTCAGGTAAATAAGGAGTAATTTTTTAATGTAAGTATGTTCCATATTTATATTTATTGTTTATCTGAAGTTCAAATTTAACTGGGCATCTTGCTTTTATTTGCTAAATCTAGGAATCCTAATTAAAATTCATTCATCGTTAAAAGGAAAATACCATTCCTCTCAGTTCTTTCTACCCATAATCACATGAAACCACAGAAAGTTAGAGAAGGAAGTGAACGAAGCTTCTTTGAGCTCTTACTAAGTGCCTATTGCTGTCACATGAAGCATAAATGTTACATTACGTGGACTTCTTAGGAAGGGAGAAGAGTTAAGAATCTACTGAGGGAGGTGGCATTTGTGAAGCTGGTGACTGGATTTCCACACGTGGTTTTTCATTGTTCGTACCTCTGTTGGCAAAGCAGTTTGGTGTGTTTTGTAGCATTTATCTCCTTTGATAAAAGCCAGGTACTGATGAAGCTGTGAACTCAATTTTCAAGAGTATAGGGCGACTCATTCTCTTAGTTTAGGGACCTCAGTTACATTACACTGGGAAAAAGAAGGGTCCTTTGATAAATCGTAAACAACCAGATGATTGATTGGTCCCAGGAATTTAAATATATAGGTATTCATTATAATTAAACACTTCATTGGAAAACACATAACATAGACTATAGTCTCTAGAACTGTGACAGCTATATTGCAGTTTTATAACCCAAAATTTAATCAGCAGGTGCTGATTAATCCTGCTCTAAAACTCTTCCATAGCAAGGCAGTTGCCCAGATTCTCTGTGCTTCAAAAGGGGAAGAGGGGGTGGGTGGATGGGGGGTGGTCAGTGCTAAAAACATAGATGGTCATCCTTTTATTTTTGCTCTCTCGTTCTCTGGGAGTTTTGATCTCAGCTGAAGGCAAACTACCCTCTTTAGCACATGTGTTCATATAACCATCATTTAATATTTTTAAAGACTTAAAAAAGAGTCCCCTCTTAAAGTTATCCAGCTTGGAGTTTATAAAGACTGGCTTCAAATTTTCATAGCTCACTTTCAATCAGTTAAATATAAGACCCCTCCTGACACCACCTTCCCAGACTGACGCCCCTCCTCATTTCAGTACTCTTCCCCCAAACTGCACAGGGCTTCTCCCCTTGACCCATTCTCCTGCCTAGAATGTCCTCACTTTCCTTTGTTTAGCCAAATGGCCTTTATACTTCTGTCAACCTCCAGCTCAGAGGCCACCACCTCCTGAAGCCGGCTCTATCTTCCCCCTCAGACTGTACCAAGTGCTCTTCCTCTGTGACTCCATAATCACTTTGATGTGTCTGTATCACTAGATGCATGTACACTAGATTCACATTTTAAAATATTTATTTTTATCTGCTTCTAAAAGTAAAGTTTGCTTGTAGAAAATGGAAAATGGAAAAGTATAAAAAACTAAGAATCACCAGTAATTCTGCCATTCAGAAATAACAGCATTAATATTTGGATGTATTACCTTTTAGACTCCTCTCCACGTACACTGTGATGCGTTAATTACAAACATTTCCCCAATTCTCCCCCCACCGCGTACATTCTTGTCATTTGCAATGTGACTTTGAGGGTCCTTCTGTCAAGGGGTGAGGTCTATTTTCCTTCAGTTCTATTTGGGCTGCTCTCCTGACTTTATTTGGAAAATAGAATATGACAGAAGTGACGGTGTGCCAGTTCTGAGCCTTGTACACTTCCACTCTCTCTCGGAACCCTGATTCACCGTGAGAACAACCCCAGGCTAGCCTGATGAAGGCTAAAAGAACATTTGGAGAGTAGATGAGTCATTCCAGCTGAGGCCATCCTACATCAGCTAGTTCCCAACTGACCAGCTAACCAAAGTGCCCAAACAAGCCTAGCTGAGATAAACCTAGATGAAAATCGCCTAGGTGAGCCCAGCCTAAAGCGACTGCAGAATTATGAACTAAATAAATGGTTATTTTAAGCCACTAAGTTTGGGGAGTAGTTTGTTATGCAGCAATAGCTTACTAATACATATATATGGACAGGGACTTATACATGCAACAGTAGTTTACTGATACATACATACATACATATGTATACATATATACATTTACATAGTGGAGAGTATAGCAATTGCAACAAATTTGTATCCCGCTCTCCCTAAACATTTGAATTAAAACCATACCATTAAAAAATCTTGCCAAGGATTATATTTATCACTGTATGATAGTCTATTTTTTGAATGCAACATATAAAACCTTACATTTTTCTATTATTCTGTATCTATATTGTTTTGTTTTTTTTATAATAGAGAGCAGTTTAATGGACATCTTTAAGGTAGAAGTAGAATTACTGGGCTAAAAGCCACATGAAAATTTTGAAAGCCCTTGATACACCTTGAGTAATTTTTTTCCAGAAAGATTACAACTATCTACACAGTCACTGGTGCTGCCAGAGACAGCTCATCTTACCATGATCTTGACACAGTTAAATATTACTTTTAAATAAATTGTAAATTTGATGGCCAAGAAATGCATTAAATTATATTTAAAAAAATTTTTTATAAGTGAAGTTGGATTGATGTTCCTTTTTTTAAATTAGCTATTTGTATTTATTCTTTTGTGAGTGGCCTCTTCATGCACATTGTTCATTTTTCTTTTTTTTGTAGTTTTGTATTGATTTGTATGCTCCATATATTAATAGCATATATTACCAATAGCTACTATTTATTTCATGACTGTGAAGAAGCAAACACCTCATATAAAGTATCTCATCTAAATTCTCACAAAAATCTTTTCAAGGTAAATTCTAGTATTTTCCTTTTTTATAGATGGGAAAAGTGAGGCTGGAGAAATTTAGTATCTTGCCCAAGATTATACATAGAAGATCCAGGTTCCAGAATCTGGCTTTTACCTTTAGACACTGCTACTTCACTTTGTTCATCACAATTTTGCAAGAATTATTATTTTTTGGTCCTAAATTGTCAGTTATGATATTACATAGAGATTATCTCTTTACAAGTTCATCTGTCTTTCCCACTATACTGTAAACTTCTTGTGGTTGGAATCATATCTTTAAAGCTGCTGCACCTAACATGGTCCCTGGACATAATATACATTCCATAAATATTTGTTAAACTAAATGGTTTGTTCTCACATTGGCACTGATACTTGATGGCCAGAGTCTTTGTCTAATAGGGTATTAAATATATTAGAATTCCCTCTTCCCCAACCAGATATTATAAAATTAGCAGGCTAATTACATTAGATCATTTTCCTTAGTCAATTTATTTTTCCCAGAATCAGGTAGCAAATTATGCCAGATCCACAGTCTATAATCATGACTGAAAGCAAATAACATTGGATTTTAGCATTCCCCAAATGTCTATGATCCCGAATCACCTGAGGTAGAAAATCATTCATAATACTCCTCAATCCTCTTCCATATGACTGGAATTTGGTCAAAAGTACATTGGTGGTAACTTTACCCCTTCTCCTTAAAAATCGTTAGTGGTCAATCCAACTATTCCTTGAAAAATAGTTCTGGAAAAAACAAAACATAGCTACTGAATACAAGATCTGTGCACAACTTTTATGGTCTTTTTCATATATCGGTCACTTTGAAAATAAGATACAAAACTATGTTTAAGAAGATATTAAGCTAACATAATGATACACTGAACTGATGATTTGTTTTACAGTACCAACTTAAAAACTGTGCATGATTCCCCTGCTTTTAAATTTTAAATTCACCCTAAATTGGCCCAATTTTGGACTTTGTAACTTTTCTGAATGCCAGATTATACCTGTTATTTCTGTGAAAGTTCTTTGAAATCCTTGGTCAAAATAGAAAAATTTCTGATCAGATTCATAAAAGAGAGTCTTTCCAATCTGCATGCATATTGTCTGTGGGTACAGTGAAATCTCCTTGGAAACAGGAAGGATGATGCCATATATATTTATACAGTGAAATAGTTACTAGGTTAACAAATGAGTTCTCATAGGTGCTTACTAAAATTTGTGTGTATATGCTTTCTAAAGCAAATCAAAATTAAATAAGCAACACTCTTTTCTTTCCTGGTGGGACATTTAGCAACCTTGGGGATAGACTGACAGAACTGCTAGCTTCAGCCTAGGGAGGGGTTTGAATAGCCTGGAAATGCTGAGCTGTGCCTTTGTAGAAATGTGCAGCACCTGGCACTAGTATTTTAAAACCCCCTGGAGAGAGTCACCAGTTTTTTAAAAGCTGAGCAACAACTTGCTGGACTCCAAACTAGGTCAGGGAACGTAGAAGGTAGGAACTTTCTGTTAAGATCAACTTCTCATTATATTTAATAAGAGTTTCAAAAACAAGGTGGGGAGGGCATGCACATAGGATTTCTCAAATGGAAAAGACCACCTGGCTCCAAAATTCTGAAGTCTATTTAATGATACTCCAATCATTTTTTTTCCTATGTTTTACAGTGGGGTTATTAACCAGTAGATTGAAATCCTTTAGCAAGTACCTTTTTCTCTTAAAAATGAATATAATATCAGCTCAGAAATATGCAACTAGATCAGCTCAGTGGCATAGTATAAATAAGTAGCATAGAAAAGATATTGAAATATATATGAATTTATTAGATGATCAGTGTGATGTTTCAAAATGATGCGCAATGGCTGGTGTAGATACCAGAGGCTACTTATCTATTTTGAGGACACAAAAGCCAAATTCCTGTCTTGTACCTTGCATAAAAGTAAATGTCAAAAGAACAAAGCATTAAAAGTCAGAATTAAAAAAAAATACAAATTTTGTGCTGTGTTCTTCATTAATCCTGCACATTGCCTTACATATTTATTTCTGGATACTTTATCCTTTTTCTGCTGATGGGATATCCTTTTCAATTATACTTTCCATCTGATTTTTAAAGATTTTTTTGATGTGGACAATTTTTAAAGTCTTTATTGAATTTGTTACAATATTGCTTCCGCTTTATGTTTTGGTTTTTGGCCGTGAGGCATGTGGGATCTTAGCTCCACGACCAGGGATTGAACCCACACCCGCTGCATTAGAAGGCGAGTCTTAAGCACTGGGCCATTGGGGAAGTCCCACCACCTGATTTGTTAATATCAAGGACAGCTGTTTAATGTTAATCGTATACCAAGCCACTTTCTAAATTCTCTTAGTTCTAATAGTTGTTTTTATTTTGGGTGAATCTCTTGGAATATATACATGTCTTTTTATTTCATTTATTTCATTAGGTATTAACTCCAAAATACTGTTTAACTGGTGAAGACAGTAGGCATTTCTCTCATTTTCGGCTTTAAGGAAATATATCCACAGTTTCACTATGTAATTTTATGTTTGTTATTGATTTCTATTTCATGCTCTTTTTTGCTTTTAAAAATTTTCGTTCTATCACTATTTTGCTTATGATATTTCTAATGAATTGATGTTTATTTTTATTAAGAACATTTTTAACAGTCATTGTTCAATGTTTTCTTCTGTTAAATAACAAACATATTTAAAGTGAAAAACCACTGAACACTAAGATTTTTTTTAAAGCATTTAATAAAAATGCACAAGCAATATCATTTATTGCTGCTTTTTGCTCTTACTGAAACTTCTCAGAATAAGTTCAACTTGGTCATGAATAATTTTTTAATGCACTGCAAGACTCAGTGCTAATGTTTTATTTGGAATTTTTTGTATCTAAATTCATAAATGTTATTTGTCTATAATTTCTATTTTGTATTTGCTTCCACATTTTCTAATCTTTGATATTGTATACAATATCCTCTCTTATTACTGGTCTATTCAAATTTCTATCTCACCTGAAATAAGTTTCGGGTAATTTATTTTTTTTAGAAATATGTCTGTCATATAGAGTTTTCAAATTAATTATTATACTTTATATTTTTAAATACTTCTTTTATATTTAACTGTATTTGTAACAACTTTGTTTTCTGAATTTGTATATTTTTGTTCCCCTCCTTTTTTTGTCTTTTATTTCATCTTTGAAATGTGTTTATATGTATATTTTTTCAAGTTGTTACAGCTTTGTCATTGTCTTTTTGTTATTTTCTAGTTTTATTGCATCATTCTTAAGAGAGTTTTGGAGTCTACTTTCTTTGTGTGCACAAATGTGTATTCTCCTTCAGTTAGATACAAATTTCTACATATCCACTAAAACAGTGCATTATTTGTGTTAATCAAGTTATTTCCTTATTTATCGAGCATCTACCATGTGTTGGGCACTGTATGAAGTTCCAGGTTCATAGTGGAAACCAAAATAGACATCCTTCCTGTTTCAGATTTTAATAATTTTAATGAGGTAAAATTTACAAAAAATAAACTGTTCCCACTCAAAGCACACAATTACATGAGTTTTGTCAGGTGTGTATACTTGTGAAACCACAACCACAGTCATCATACATGACATTTTCATCCTTCTCTAAGTTTTCTTGTGCCTCTTTGCAATCCATCTCATCCTCCTGGTCCCAGGCAACCAGTGATCTCTATTCTGTCACTATAGGTTATTTTGCATCTTTTAGAATTTTCTGTAAATGGGCTCATACAGTATACACTGTTTTGTGTTCGGCTCCTTTCAAGCTGCATAATGATTTTTGAGATTTATCTAAGTTTCTGTATATGTCAATAGTTCATTCTTATTTAATGCTATGTGATATTCTATTGTACGGATATACCACAGTTTGCTTATTGATTCACCTGCTAGTGGACATTTCGATTATTTACAGTTTTTTCTATGATAGATAAAGTTGCTATGAACTTCTGTGTACCAGTGTTTGTGTGGATGTATGTTTTATTTCCTTTTGGGTAAATAATTAAGAGTGAAAGCCTGAATCCTAGGGAAGCTATATTAGATTAATCTTCATAGACAGCACAAACTTAGATTTTGGCTTTGGAACAATGTGTACGTTTGTCTTTATAACAATAGAATTTAATCCATATATATTTATGGGCCCAACTGAACTACATATTCTCACTTATTTTGTTTTTATATGCTTTCTTTTAATTTTTCTACTTAAATGATTTTCCTGATAATTTTTTTTTCTTTCTGGTGTAACATTTCCCAAAATATGTACTGTAGAATAAATAGTCCTATTGAGAAACTTTACAAAAAGTAGTTTTCATGATCAAATAAACTGAGGAAATGCTTCTTAAATACTTACAATTCATATTAGTATTTTTAAACTTATTATTTATTTATTTATTTTTGGCTGCATTGGGTCTTTGTTGCTGCGCGTGGGCTTTCTCAAGTTGTGGCAAGCGGGGGCTACTCTTTGTTGCGGTGTGTGGGCTTCTCATTGTGGTGGCTTCTCTTGTTACAGAGCATGGGCTCTAGGCACGCAGACATCAGTAGTTGTGGCTCGTGAGCTCTAGAGTGCAGGCTCAGTAGTTGTGGTGCACGGGCTTAGTTGCTCCGTGGCATGTGAGATCTTCCTGGAATAGGGATTAGAAACACTGAGGATTCAGCAAAGTCTCTGTACCCATGTCATTTACCTTTTGGTGGGGCCAGCCAGCCAATAAATGTCTAAAAGTAAACAATATGTCAAGTGGTAATGAGTGTGTGAAGAGAAAGAATGGAGCAGGATAAGAGGATAGGGTATGGTACTTTGATTTATAAAGGTGGGTAGAGAAGACATCTTCCATAAGGTGACATTTGAATGAAGACCCAAGATGAGTAAGCAGTGCTGCTATCTGGGGAAGAGAATTCCTGAGAGCAAACAGCAAGGGCTAAGTCTCTGGGGTGAGAACTCGTTTGACAAAGAATTGAGTATAGTGATAGCAAGAGGACTGCCAGGGAAAATGGTGGGTGATGAGGTCAGAGAAGGTGGGAGGAGGGGCGTGATGTTGTGCAGGACCTTGAAGGTTCTGCTGAGAGCCTTGAATTTAGCTCTTAGGGAGATGTGAAGGTATTGAGCAGAGCAGGGATATGATGTGATTTATTTTAGAAAGGTCACTGGTTCTTGTGTGGAGAATATCATAGGAGGAAGGAAGATTGTTAGAAGTCTTTTGTAAAAATATAGATGCAAGACATAACTAGGTAATGGCACACATAGTGGGAAACGGCAGAATTCTAGATGTATTCAATATAGAGACACCAGGATTTGCTAATGGATTAGGTTTGGGGTGACAGAGAAATACATAAGTCAGCCATCACTTGTGGGGTTTTTGGCTTAAGCAACAGTTCAAATGGTGTTGTCACTTATTGAGAATGTAGATTGTGAATGAGGAGACCTGAGTTTGGTTTGGTCTTGCTAAGTTTGAGATGCTTACTAGAAATCCAAGTGGAGATGTAGATTAGGTAATGGCATATATGAGTCTAAAGTCAGGGGAGAGATCAGGGCTAGAGATATAAATTTGGCAGTCAGCAATACATTGATATTTTTTTAAAACTACTGGACTGGATAAGATCACCAAAGAAATGAGAATAGATCAAAAAGAAAAGGAGTCCAAAGACTAAACCTTTGGTTCTTTAGTGTTATATCCTCACAGTAGTTGAAATTGACAACCTCACTATCTAAGAAAATAAAATTGCCATAAAAAGCTTTTCTCCTTGTTGCCAAATTTTTTTTTAATTGTATGAGAAAAATTTATCTTCTCCTTTCTTTTTGAAAACATATTTTTAATAACCATTTAGATCAGTATATGCTCGCAGCTTTCTTGTCTTTTTTCATTTTATGTTGATTTATTCCTCAATTAATAGCACATATATATGTATATGTATAACTTATTCACTTTGCTGCACAGCAGAAACTAATACAACATTGTAAATCAACTATACTCCAATAAAAATTAATTTAAAAAATAGAAAATGACTTACACATTTTCAGGATCGGTACATAAATGATATCTTTTCTTAGTCCTCATATATTTGAGAGTATCTTTTTCTTTTCTTTTTTTTTTTTTTTTTTTTTTTTTTTGCTGTACGCGGGCCTCTCACTGTTGTGGCCTCTCCCGTTGCGGAGCACAGGCTCCGGATGCGCAGGCCCAGCGGCCATGGCTCACGGGCCCAGCCGCTCCGCGGCATATGGGATCCTCCCAGACCGGGGCACGAACCCGTATCCCCTGCATCGGCAGGCGGACTCTCAACCACTGCGCCACCAGGGAGGCCCGAGAGTATCTTTTTCTTAACACAGGCGTTACAACTTCACTCAATATGGAGTCCTTGAGTTATAGCTATTTCCTTTGTACACAGCAGTTGCTGATCTCTTGTCTTCTAGTCTTCTGGCATTTACTGTTAGAAGGAGAGATCCTGTGTTTGTTGGCTTTTCTTTACTTTTTTTGTTGTGGTTATAGGTGTTTGCCTTTTTTCCCCCTGACTGGATACTCATGGGGTTATTTCTTCATTAAATTCAAAAAGTTACCACAATATATTGAGGTCTTGATTTCTGTAATTTTTTTCAGATTTTAGTATTAAATTTATACTTTCTCCATAATATAAATTATAGAAGTTCTCCAATTTTTTTTATGGTTTAAAACAGTTTAAACAATACCAAATATAAATGATAGAATTTTAATTATTTTCCAAATTTTTCTGTTGTATCTGGGCCTTTTCAAATTTTCTATTTCTTCACAGGTCACTTTTATTCATTTACATTTTATTAGTAAATTATACATTTTCTCTAGGTTTTCAAACATGGCTCCACAGAGGTGCATGTTATATTCTATTCCAATTTTCAAAATTTCTTCCTCATTTCTTCTTCTTTTTTTTTAAGTTTTATATTTTTACTCATTCTTTCTTTTCCCCTTAAACAAGATTATGTGGAATTTTTTAAAAAATTGTTCTTTCAAACAGCTTTTAGAGTTATTAATATTCTTTAACATTTTGGGGTTTAATTGTGGCATTTATCTTTACTAATTCTTTTCTACTACTTTCTTTTGAACCCATTTGTTTCTTTATAAAGTTCTTAAATTGTGTACTAAGCTCCTTTGTGACTATTATATGTTTTAAAATAAACATTTTATTTTTAATGCATTTTAAATAAATATTTAAGTAACATTTACTGAAATTTTCCTTTGAGTAGAAATTTAGCTATTTCTCAGAAGTTACAATATGACACTCTTTCTTTCTAGAGATTGTAATTTCAATTTTTACTTCCTTTTGGATCAATGGCTTTGTATCAATAGAACTACTTTTATTAATTTCTAATGAGTTAAAATTTTTATGCCATCTTTATTTCTATTTGTATTGAAATCGATTATAAAATCTGTTCTCTGAGAATTGTTAAAGTTTGTTTTATGGTAGTTACATAGAGTGATATTTATATCAGGCTTGGGAAGACAGGAGGGTAGAATAGGGAAGGGATGATATGGTTAGATGTAGGTTCCGGTTGCTTTCTTACCAGTTATTTTAGGTAGGGTTTCTCAGGTGTTTGTAACATAATTAAAAATAATGAACAAAACATTCAACTAACTAAATAAGAGTAAGCTATGAATGGACCAATGGTGATGAGAATATATCATGAACTAGGAATTATGAATAATCCACTTTTGTGAGCCCAGGTTCAAATAAAAATAATAAACTGGGCTTTTAAAAAATCAACATACAGCTTCCCTCTTTGATTTGTTAATTAACTTTAAACAGTACCCCATCTGATATTAATCTTGATATTAACTTGTTTTCTTTGTTTGCATTTGTCTGGTACCTCTTTGCCTAACTCTATTTTCGATGTCCTTTTATAAAATTGTTTTAAACATGTGTCTTGTAACATAATATTTCTCAAACTTTAATGTGCATGTGAATTATATGGAGATTCTTTTTAAACTACAGCTTTTGTTCAGTGGGTCTGGGGTGGGACCTGGGATTTTGCATTTTTAGTCCAGGCGATGTTGATGCTGCTGGTTCTACACACTTGAGGTAACAAAGTTGTTACAACTGAGCTTTGTTTTTTTGTTGTTGTATTTTTCCTTTGACCTTCTTTTTTTTAACCAAGAAAACCTCAGTCTCTGTATTTTATCAAGGGACTTCAGCATAGTCACATTTAACAAAAACAAGGAATATATTTGGTTTTAATCTTTCCATTCTACTTTATTTAGCATAATTTAGCATTTTATTTTATTTTATTATTTAGTTATTTATTTTGGGGTACGCGGGCCTCTCACTGCTGTGGCCTCTCCTGTTGCGGAGCACAGGCTCTGGACGTGCAGGCCCAGTGGCCACGGCTCACGGGTCCAGCCGCTTCGCGGCATGTGGGATCCTCCCAGACCGGGGCCTGAGCCCGTGTCCCCTGCATCGGCAGGTGGACTCTCAACCACTGCGCCACCAGGGAAGCCCTAGCATTTTATTTTTTATGTTAGTTGAATCAAGTTACTATTTATTCACTTATCCTCTTGTTTGGAAGTTCTAAAATAATTTTCTATTCAACTCATGGTGTTTTTCTCTTTCTCAACACTTGCAATTTATTACTTCATCAAATATTAATAAATGCCTACAATTAGTTGTTGAGTGTATCTCTTTACTATTCTTTGAAAATAAAATGCCAACTATTTCCTCCTTCCATACAGGAATCATCCACTGATTCTCCCACCCCAATAAAGTTAGACCTTCAGACTATTTTCTTCCTCTCTTTCCCAACAAGGGAATATCTTTATAATTTATTCAACCCATCCCCCTAGTCTATAACCCGCAGGTATTACTGAAGTAGTGTTATACCTTTAAGTTCAAGCTATATTTAGGTTTTCCCTTTCAGCATGTGCCTTTTATTCTAAGAAATTTAGCTTCACAGTGATGCTGCTCATTATCATCACTCTGTCATTATTCTTTTAGATTCAATTATATACATTGCAAGTTTCATCCCTCACTTCTTTTTCCTCTCCTTTTTGTCTTCCCCTGACTTAACTTCTTTCTTGGGATTCATTCATTGTTTAAAGTCCCTTTCATTTATGTTTCTCTCAGGGAGGGTATGTAAATGGTATATTTTCTAAATTCTTATATATCTTTCTCTTATTCTGATAGATAGATGATTGCTATCTTGGCTGGATATAGAATTCTTGGGTTGCATCTACTAACTTTTAAAATTCAATACTTACATTTCAAGTTCTAGGAAGTGTCTGTGCTTTAATTTACTTTCCTTAAGTGTTCATAATATTATTATTACCGTTATTTTCAAATTATGTTCAAATTGCCATCTCTCACTTCCAAGAGTACTTCTTCACTAGGAAGGAGTTTGTGTGGGTGCTTGGCTTGTCATTCTTCTCTTTGAATATTTGTTTTTATCCCTTTTCCTTTTATATCATTGCTTTTTTAGATCTTGGGGCTGGGTTCAGCCACTATGCACTCTCCATGGGGTCAGTGTTGGTCATGAAGTTAAAATAGTGATGTCTATCCCTATGGACCAGGACCAGGAGTACAAATGGCCAGCAAGTCACCTCTCTGTCTCTCAGCTCCAAAGGCTAGTGCTCTTTAAATTTAGATGCCAGATACTTCTGCAGTTTTTCAGGAGCTGGGGAGACCAGATGGTCCCAACACCACTTGTTCATGTTCACTCTGTTCTTTCCCTTGTGGGTTCATTCTACAGGAAGATTAAGCTCCCTAAAGACAGACTAATCGGACAGTTCTTCTATGATCATTCACCTCCACATTATCATCAACACCAGGATCCCTACTACAATGATTTTCAATCCAGAGCTTGTTTCCAAGATCCAGATGGCATGAGTAATTGTCTAATCGGACCGGGCAGTTATCTGATTACATTAAATTATGTCACACATCCAGGTGCTCAGGGCTCTAACATGATATCAGCATAGAATAGGGTTTTAATAAGATATTTTTCTGAAGGAGTGCCTTTGCTAGTTTCTTAGAGATTAAAAGCAAGAAAACTACTGGACTACCATGGCAAATTGTAAAAAATACAGAAGTTAACCATAACATTTAGACAAACAAATCAATTCTTACTCCTCTTTAATGTTTCTAAAACAGTAGCTAGTGGAATATAATTTTCTTTCCATTTTCAACAGAAAGATCTGTATTGACCACCTTGATAGGAAGTTATGGTTAAAACAGTTTTGGAATGAAAAACTATGCTGACTGCCCTGGGAAAATCATTGATTAATTTATTGTGACATCAACTGCACAGATACCTATTGAGTATCTGCTTTGGGTCTGCTGCAGCGGTAATAGCTTGGACTTAACACTTATGTCCATCCTCTGGATCCAGTTTCTTAATTTGAACAGTTAAGGATGTTGATATAATTTTAGCTCTTATCACTCAGACTTCATAAGTCTTTGTATTTTGTCACTCTTAATATTTATATGACATCTAGTGAGTGATTGATCTTCTATAGGACCCTATGATCATTCACATTTGCTTATCATTGGCACATGGGGGTAATCTACAGATTTATGGCTGCCAATAAAAGTTGTTACCAAAAGTACAATTTCATTTTTTCTGTGTGTTAATTTCTAATAACTCTTGTGCATGAGAGCAATTACTGACAAAAGTCAGCCTCTGTTAATAGAGTTTATCACACTTCATCATATATCCTTTGTAGTTGGAAGCATTTTGACAAGCCCAGGGTTAATTAAAACCAAGAAGACAATAAGATACACCTAATCAAACATTACAGGTACAGAAATCAATTAGCAGACTTATAGCACTTTGGAGGTTTCCATAATGTATAAAATTCAAAGAAACTGTCATTTCCATTTCCTCAGGACAGTGTAATTAAATTTCTAATTGAAACTATTTTTCAGTAGGTAATGTACAACCTACCCAAGTTTGATTTGCATTAAAGTGGGGTCTACAGAGGTTGAAAGAGCCTAAGAAATTAAAGAGATCATCAAGTCATTTCCATTACTGTTATTTTGTCTACCTGAAAGTTAGGAAAAGTTATACTGGTTAAAAAAGGGAGGAGGGAAAGTAGTGTTTTACATGATAAAGAGAATAAGTGAAGTCATCGTATATATCCAGGATCTCTGTCTTTACATAGTGCAAAAAAAAAAAAAAAAAAAAATCAAAGGAGAGTCCATATCTCAGATAATTCACTAGATTTGTCGGCATTGTTAAATAATAAATCTGACTTATTTGTTTTCTCTAACTTGATTGATTCTTTTGATTGGATTGATTGCATTGATTTGTTGCTTTGGTATCATGTAGATGTGGCTTTAAGTAAATTACACCTTTTTGCAGTTTTATCCCCCACCCCTATCCCCGCCACAGCTAGGTTAAATATGGTGCTGATTGTCATGCCTCGAACACATTGTTTCAATGGGGAGTGGGCAGGGGGATTGGGTAGGCAATGTGTATTTGTTGAATGTCTGCAAGGCTGTGTTCAAACTCCTTGTGGGCTAGCTGACTAATGGGCACATTTTCCCTACTGTCTGGGGTTTTCTCCTTTAGCCACTTGTAAGAGTTATTAACAAAATATCTTACCACTAGCTAAGCATAGAAATGATAATATTCTTTACCCTGCATTCAAAATGATCCCTGTTTTGAAATTTCTGTGCAACTGACATATGATTTAAAGAAAGAAAACTTCTTTTTCTTTTAAGTACTATCCTCAAATGTAATTATTATATTAACAACAACAAAAATAACTTGTATTTATTTCCGGAATTCAGAACCAAACCACACCCATTTTCAGGGATTTACTTTTACACTCTGAACAAGTCAAAATTTACTATTCCTTTCATAGAATGATTGCTATCGAACAAACCTCGAGGTTAAATTTAGGCTTTAAATATTTCTTCTGGTTTGTGGGCTCGTGCCTACATAACGTCAAGAAAATCCAGATAATTTGAATAATTTCATGAAAAAATATCAGTTGAAATATTTTTGGGGTTAACATAGACAACAGCTAATTAATTATATTTTTCTGTTAAAAGTTAAGATATGTTGTTAACAAAGTAAAACAAATGAAAGATCCAAATGTACATAAACCAGTTTTAAGTCAAGCAAAGGCAGATATAATAATGTTTTCATAAATCAGACCTCGGGCTTCTTCTTCTTCCCTAATGCTACCTGTTTTCTGGCCAGTTCATTATTTTCAACAACTTCAGTTGAGTGTTAATGGGCATTCAATAGATATGAAAGAGGCAATGATCCCGTGGTGGCTGATTTACACTGCAACATGTCCCTAGGTTTAGAATGGTGCTGTTTTCTGGGCTTGCTCTGCTGTTGGTCAGTGGACGGTGCATCAGGAACAAACTAAGGCCAAAATTCGATTTTAAGCTTGAGCGGTCTTTGTTATTTTCATATACAGTCATCCCTTGGTATCCGTAGGGAATAGGTTCCAGGAGCCCCCGTGGGGATACCAAATTCCATGGATGCTGAAGTCCTTTTTATAAAAAGGGGTAGTATAATAAATACTGCTGGCAGTCTGTATCTGTGGGTTTCATTGCCACAGATAAGGAAGGCTATCTCTAAACCTTTCTCAGTTCTTCACTGGCCCTTCTTCCTTCTTCCACTCCGTAACTATGAACATCTATTTAAGACTCAGCCCTCAATTCTTATTCTTACTTCCTTATACTCTCTTCACCTGAGAATTCTTTTATTCTATGGTGTCAACAAATTTTGCTTTGCAAATAACAAATCTCTAGTTCCTATTGAGTCCTTTCTCTTAAGCTTTGGTCCTGCTAGCTGCCTAATAGACTTTCTGCTCTGTTTTAGTATTTTCTAAACCCCCAAATGAACATCCCCTTCCCAACTCACTACTTCTGTTAGTGGTGCCACCATTCCTAAGACAATGGTTAGATTGTCTGATTTCTAAAGTAATAGACAAAAAATGTATAATGATTCAAACTCAATTGAAGTTTTCTCTTTACAAAACAGTATAGGGTAGGGAACAAGTCTGCAGGGTAACCCTTCTCCAAGCTGTCATTCTGGAGCCCTGAGGCTTGTCTCCATTGCAGCCAAGTAAAAGGGAGGAAGAGAATGGAAGATTGCCTGCAAGGGGTTTTATGGATGAGGCCAAACTTGACCTTAAAGCATTTCATAATCTCTGATCTCTCAATTGCTAGAGCTCCGTGTGTCATGGCCACACCTAACTGCCAGAGAAACTGGGAAATGTAGTCTAGCAATTTTCCCAGGAAGAAAAAAGCAAATGAGTTTGATGTGAAGCTAACAGTCTCTGCCATAGCCATCTAAATTTTAAACTGTAGATTTCAACTTTGTTTCATTTCCCGTGTCAGGTCAAAGACCAAATTCTACCATCTTCTCATTTAAATTGTCTCTTATTACATTATCCATATACTCCTAATACTATCTCATGGTCCAGGCTCCCATCACCTCGCATCTAGATTACTACATTAGTTTTCTGGGTGAGCTCCACAACTACAGCCTCTTCTTCAATTCATCAAACAAACCCTTTTCATACCTGTTTTCCTTGTGTACAATTTTCATTGCTTTATGTCATAGTTCAAACCCTTCAACAGCTCTCTTGTCTAACATATCAAATCTCATCTCTCCTGCTTTACCTTTTAAGAACTGATGTAAGTTAGAAACTCCTCTTCCTACATCAGCCAATCTAGATCAGCTGCTTTTATGTTTTTGCAGGGTATTTTGTACCACTCAATTTAGATGTAATATAAACTGTCTTGTGTTGTTTAATATTACTTCATGTGTTTTAGAGCTGTCTTCCCTACTATGTCATAAGCTCCTTGAGAAAAAAAAAAAAAAGGATGTTGGGTCTTCTTTTGTTTTGTCCCCCAAATAGCCTAGCATGCTGCTCAGTGCATACAAGGTTGGGTTCCAGTGAATATTTGTTCATGACATGGCTAGCTCAAAGAAGGAATTAATTATTATACTGATTTTTATGAAATTTTACTCCCAAAATGTGCCAGTCATATTGGCAAATCTTTGTTACAAACTGCCATTTATCCATGGAAATCTATGCTTAATTTTTTTTTTTTTCCAGTATGCGGGCCTCTCACTCTTGTGGCCTCTCCCGTTGTGGAGCACAGGCCCCGGACACACAGGCCCAGCGGCCACGGCCCACGGGCCCAGCCACTCCGCGGCACACGGGATCCTCCCAGACCGGGGCACCAATACGTGCCCCCCGCATCGGCAGGCCGACCCCCCAACCACTGCGTCACCAGGGAAGCCCCATGCTTAATTATTTTTATGCTTAATTTTAATTGATGACAATTAAAATTATGTCTCTCAACATAACCAGATGTAAACTGAAGACATTTTATAACCTTGGGGAAACTAATTTCAATTAAGTATTTCTTTCATCAGTTCAACCAACAGTTTAAATTCTGGTCCCTGTCCTGAAGAGGCTCACAGACTGGAAGGGAAGTAAGGATTCCTGCACTTTTTGGAGACAGAATTCTAAGGTGGCCCTCCCAATTCCTGCCCCTGGTGTACATGCTCTGTGTAATTCCTTCCCATAAGTGTGAGTGGGACCTGTAATATGATGGGATATCACTCCCATAATTATGTTACATTATATCACAAAAGAATTGTATAGATATAACTAGAAGTCCTTGATCAATTGACTTTGAGTTAATCAAATGGAAGATTACCTTTGGCGGGTCTAACCTAGTCAGGTGAGCCCTTAAAACAGACAGGAAGCAGCTTTCCTGTGGGCCTGGAAAAAAGCAAAAACCATGCTGTGAACTGATTATTGAGGGGGCCACATGGCATGGACCTGAGGGCAGTCTCTAAGAGCTGAGTGAGATCCCCAGTGAAGAGCCAAAAAGAAAGTGGAGACCTTAGTCCTACAACTGTAAGTAACTGAATTCTGCTAACAAACCAAATGAGCTTGAAATAGGATCCTGAGCTCCAGATGAGAACGTAGCCCTGCCTACACCTTGATTTTGGCCTTGAAACACTGAGCAGAGATTATGCCATGCTCAGGTCCAACCCATGGAAACTGTAAGATAATAAATGTGTATTGTTTTAAGCCACAAAGTTTGTGGTTACAAATTTGTTACATAGCAATTGAAAATTAATACATACATTTCCTACAACATGCTATATAATTACTATGAAACACGGTTTTATATGAGTTTAATCATTTTGAGAGTCTATAAATTTTAATTTTTTAAGATTTGGATTAATTACAATATAGTCGTATATCAAACAAAAATACTTTTGGACTTGAAAATACTAATGCTATTTATTTCCATTTTCCTGACCTTGAGTCAGTTAACATCTAACCCACAGCAAGGAACTGTAGATTGACATCACCTGGTCTATTTTCAAAGACTTGTACAGACGACAGTTCCACCCAATTATCAGTGTTTTTTGTGTCGGTCACTCCTTCTCTCTTACCTACTCTAGCATGCATATTGTGCTGACTTAACATTATCTTCTGGGGAGTCCACTGGGTTAAATATTCCAAGAATCTTTGGAGGAGAGCCAAGTAGTCTTTTTGCTCTTTAAGAGGAAAGGGGTTTAAAGGAAGCTGCTGCTTAGCAAAGCCATTACTCTGTTGCAAAACAGGCATGTTTCCAAAGTACATTAACAATGCTAATGAGAAAACTAGCCCTGGAGTGAAAAAAAGAGAAAATGAAGTATTCATTTCATCATAGGAAGCCCTGGAGTGCTAGTTGAGATATGTGACCTCCGCTGGCTGATCCGTCCTGTAGAGCTCTCTAAGCTTCAGTTTTCTGATCAGTAAAACAGGAGCATCAACTAGATAATCTCTGAGTTCTCTTTCAACTTTGATGTCAATGATTCACCAATCCAATGATAAAATGGAGGGAAAAAGTAAGAGATCTTAGTGGGAAAGGTAGCATGCTTAACGTTGTGTGAGGATAGTGGTGAATGAATATATACTCTGAACACCAGTTCCCATTTGAAGGCAGACTCTAGCTTGTCTTCAGCATATCAGCAGCTCTCTGTCTTCCCACTGTTAAAATTCCAAAATTTGAAATGCAGAATTCCCCTAGCCACTTCCTCTGGTCTTTTCCATTCTTAAATTCATTATTTCCTTTAATAATCTTTATGCTCCCTTCAAGTTGAATGGTTCCATATATATATATATATATATATATATATAGTATAGAATATACTATATATATATAGTATAGTATGGTATATATATATAGTATAGAATATATATATTCTATACTTTCCCACCTGTGCTTGGCTTTTGTGGTACTCATAACTGAATTGCTTTACTTTCCCTTTTCACCTGACAAATCCTGGTCATCCCTTAAGGTCTAACTCAAAAATTACCTTCTCCATAAAGCTTTTCCTGCTGGTTCTGCTCTGTGTCCAGCTATGATTGAGCTTTGGAAACTCCCTTATAATCTACTCTCCTCTGAGCACAAATCTTCCTCTACCTTACATGTTAAGTGTGCATTGCTCATTCCTCAGGCTGCAAACATAGAGATGTAGGAAGTCGAACTGAGTGGTTCCTGAATCCAGGTCATAACCTGAAGGATAGCTCATATTAGCTTGCTTACCTAACACCATCTTGTCTTCTTGTTATTCTTTTTCTTGTTACTAGAATGCAGCAAAAGTAAAACTGTGGTTTTATGACAACACATAAGTTCTCAGGAGGCCTTCCTGAAGAATGGTCATGGTTATAAGATTCGGGAGACCAGATACTATAAAATTAGCTATGTACCTTCATAGGGGTTTTGCATGAGCCTGAATGTTGGCCAAGGTAACAAAGGCTCAGAGAGCCTAACTGATTTGAGGAGAGTCACACATCCAATTAGAGACTCAAACTCCTCACTCCTGACTCACAGTTCTGTAGGAGGTTTTTCTCACCTCCTTTCCAACACAGGACACTGATTCAGGGCTGATACTGCTTTCAGGCCATCCATGAAAATTGCTCAGGGCTGCTATGATCCCCGAGGCAAAAGTATCTTCTGAATGAAGGGAACACTTATTTATTTCTTTACAAGTTTTACTCTCAGATGGTGACTCCAGACTTATAGAATCTCAATAACTTTTTATTCCCGCTCAGTCCATGGCTGATTTGCAGTGGTTTTCCATTTATAATTTCCAAGTTGAAGACTTATAACTTTTCTGTTTCCCTTCTTTTTCAACTTGGAGCTGGAATCTAGAAAAAAATAGTTGTAAGTAGTTAAAAGGGAAATTGCAAAGACTTACAAACAGGAGGTTTAAAAAAGGGGAAAAAAACCTAAGGAAAGAAGAAAATCAGAGGAGTAAAAAGACAGGTGGAGAACATGGTCAGTACTACTCGAAATTACAGAAGTTATGAGCTGTACTAAGTACTTATCTGTGATGCTTCATTTCATTGTCATGGCAACTGAGAAAAATTAAATAATGTGCCCAAGATCCCACAGTTAATAAATTATGGAAACGAGCTTTGGATCAAAGACTGACTTCAGAACTCCTGTTCTTTGTACCACCCTTTGCTGGGGGGATGCTGGATAGCACAAAGGAAGGCTGAATGTGCATCAAGTAGGGGCTGGTTGGGAGATGGAGGGAAAATGATGGGCACATCTTCCTAGTTTTGAAATTAAAACAGAATACTGGAGCTGGAAGGCACACTGAGACATCCTCTAATTTCCAGCTACTGTGGCAGAAATCTAGAGGAAGACAACCAGTGGGCTTTAAGGAACTTAATTTAATATATGCTTCTTGGTTTCCACTTTCTTTGATTTTCCTGAGTATCAAATTAGGTATATTCATCCAGAAGCTTTGTTTCAAGTGTTCTTCTTTTCCTTCCTCCTTTCCCTCCCTACCAAATATGACATTTTCACTTCTGAAAACCTAGAGTGGCCCATCCACCCTGACTGGGCCCTTGAGGTCAGTGCTCTCAGACTAAGAGGTAATGGGGAAGTGTCTCAGCAGAAAACAAGGAGTGGAATCAATCCCAGCCCCAATCACTTGGGTGATAACATCAGGTTTCTGATGTTTTTGTAAAGCATATGCCACTACCTATCCCAGCGCTTCTTAGTTACCTAAAATTTAACCTATGTCTTTTGACTTGCTGGGATCAGAAGAATAAGGTGAAAGAAAAGAAAAAGGTAGTTTTTTTTAGTTCATTCATTTATTCACTCAAAGCTCTGCTGTGCTGTGAGAGAAATATAGAGGAAGTACGTGCACAGTCTTTGCTTTTGTGTTTATTGGAGACACTGACCTAAAATTAGAGAATAATAAGACAGATTTAAGACAGTGAAATGAAGATGAGAAAGTGTCTAAACACAGTGTAGAAAATAGGTGATAAGGATTATCAGGAAGGGAATAGGGCAGAGTGGGCTGAATGAGAGGAAAAGAGGGGCAGTTGAAGGAGACAGGAGGGCTTCCCGGGTGGCGCAGTGGTTGAGAGTCCGCCTGCCGATGCAGGGGACACGGGTTCGTGCCCCGGTCCGGGAACATCCCACATGCCGTGGAGCGGCTGGGCCCGTGAGCCATGGCCACTGAGCCTGCGCGTCCGGAGCCTGTGCTCCGCAACAGGAGAGGCCACAACAGTGAGAGGCCCGCGTACCGCAAAAAAAAAAAAAAAAAAAAAAAAGAAAGAGACAGGAACTTGGACACCAGGCCAGGGATGTCAGGTGGGGTGTCCCTGGAGCCTCAGTGAAATTTGCCTGAGAACTGACTTCAATGCATGAAACAAGTGAATGATTAAGAGTTGGTATCCAGAGACAGAACCGAAGCCAGAGGAAGGCAGGCATTCTACCCAGTTGTTAGAGAGGGCTGCATGGGAGGGAGTCACCATGGTGACGCCCCAATGGTGATGTTCCTTCGCAGAGGTGCCTGGTGCAGTGTTTAAGGTAGGCTCTGGAGCAAGACTGACTGGCTTTGAACCCTGGCTTCTGAATGACCTTGTGACAGTTACTTGACCTTCATGTTTTATAGCTTCCTCATCTTTAAAATGTCAATAAGTATTATGGTGCCCACCTGAGGAGTCAATTGAATGAATAATTGAGCTAACACAGGTAAAGTGCTATGAGTGGTTCCTAGGACTTGGTAAGTGATCAAAAATGTTAGTTTCTTTGCTAGTTTTTGCTAGTTAAGGCCACCTCTCAAAATATATGGATGTAAATTTTGAGAATGATTTTCAAGTCTGTTCCTTATCAATGCCTTAGCCCATTCTGGACAGACAGCTGAAGAGAAGAAAAGAGAGGAAATAAAGCAAAAAGAAACTAGAGGGGACTAAAACAAGCTCCTATAGTCCTTTGAGAATCTCTTTGTGGGTCTAGTTGTTTTTTTTTTTTTTTTTTTTTTTGCGGTATGCGGGCCTCTCACTGTTGTGGCCTCTCCCGTTGCGGAGCACAGGCTCCGGATGCTCAGGCCCAGCAGCCATGGCTCACGGGCCCAGCCGCTCCGCGGCATATGGGATCCTCCCAGACCGGGGCACGAACCCGTATCCCCTGCATCGGCAGGCGGACTCTCAACCACTGCGCCACCAGGGAGGCCCTGTGGGTCTAGTTTTAAAGAAGGGTACATGAAGATAATTTGAAGAATAGAGAATGTACATACTGACCATCTTTTTATATGAAATTTGTTGACTCTGTCAATTCACTTCTGGTGCCACCCTCCAGTTTTCCCTGATTTTCCTTATGAAGAATAAGAATTCTGTTTTGTCCTCTCCATCCCAGACTCTAAATGCTCTTTTTTTTTCTCATGAAAGCAAAACTCCTAGGCTACATCCCATGTAACTTCAGCAATGCGAGCTTTTGTTCACAGTATTGGCAGTGTTTCTCCTCCGTTTGTCCCCCGCCTGTCTGCAGGTCTCAGAGCTGCTTTGCTGTCAGAGATTGCACAGAGTGGGTGGACTCAAGCCATAGGGCTTCTTTTATGAGACAACTGCAGAAAAAGGAGTCTTTTACACTCCAGCCTCACACTCAGGTACTCCCTGGTGGGCTCCTCAGAAAACGTAGGACCTTGGTCCTCTTCCCCTGGAGTTGGCATTTGTTTTCTTATAGGGCATGCTCCTGGCAATGGGAGAAGTAAGAAGCAACCCAAGTCAGCAGCTCCCTCTGCAACCACTGCAGGTTGCTTTAGGGCTCCACCCACAGAAGTCAACTGGTTTGACCCAGTCCTCTCTAAAGCCAGCCTGAGTTCTTTATTAGTGAGCGTGAAAAATGCTTCAATCATGGCACCAGATGGTACCCAAACCAATTTGGATTGTCAGCTGAGGCCTACTCAATTCCAAGGATTTGGTCTAACATCAGTGTTATTTCCCTTACTACTACTCATCCAGCCCTAAGAGATGATCTTGCTGAGATTATTTTGATGAGAAACAATATTTTCCTCTACACAGGACCACAATCACTATTTCTTTGCATCTTTATTAATTAATTCAACAAGCTTTTATTGGGTGCCTGCTGTGTGCACTAGATGTTGTAGGGAATACCAAAGAGAAATCCATTTCTATTCAAAAAATTATTAGTTGAAAACGTACAATGTACCATGCACTATACAAGTCATCACTAAGATGAGGTACTTGTCTTTGAAGAACTTATAGTCATTGAGAGATGCTCAGAGTTGCACAGTGAGTACTGAGGTGAGGCAGGTAACCCAATGTCCTGACACACCTTTTTGCTTTTTTTTTTTTTTTTTTTTTTTTTTTTTTTTTTTGCGGTACGCGGGCCTCTCACTGCTGTGGCCTCTCCCGTTGCGGAGTACAGGCTCCAGACGCTCAGGCCCAGTGGCCATGGCTCACGGGCCTAGCCACTCTGCGGCATGTGGGATCTTCCTGGACCGGGGCACGAACCCGTGTCCCCTGCATCGGCAGGTGGACTCTCAACCACTGCGCCACCAGGGAAGCCCCTTTTTGCATTTTTGCTGCTTGAGCTATAAGCAGAATTTTGTTTGGTAGTCTATCCTCTCTTCTACAAGAGAAGTTGTCCATAGCATTAATATACCACCTATGTGGGGCTGCTATCACAGAAGGAGAGCGTTAAGAAGGGATGTAGGGAGAGTCATGATTTGGTTCTCTGCTATCTTGCTACTCAAAGAGTGGGCCATGAACCGGCAGCAATGGCATCTCCTAGGAGCTTATTAGAAATGCAGGCCCTGCCCTAGACCTGATGGATTAGAATCTGCATTTTTAATAAGATTCACAGGTGATTTATGCCCATTAAAGTTTGAGAAGCACTGCTCTGCTTGTTGTTTATTCCTCAGGTATTTCAGCAATGATGATGGACTCAATGAAAGACCACCACATTCATTTTTTCTTTAAATATTTATTGAGCACCAACAACTCTGTACCTGTTAGTCACATAATCATTTTGTAAAAACGAGGTGTAGGCAATTCCTTACACATGGGCTACTGAGTTTTGGGCCATGTCACTCTGACCTGAGGGTCACAGATGATAGGACAGGGTCTAAGCCAAAAATAATTGTTGATGGGTTAGGGACATTTGCTGCATCCTGGCAAGAAAACTTTCTACAATCGGACTGCTTTATATTATATATAATTCTATATTATATATAACTAACCCAGTCAGAGGCATTTCCTTAGGGAATTAAAAAAAAAGTATATAAAATTGATATTCACCATAGGGAGAGTTAGAGAGATACACAAAAAGAAGCAAGTGGAAACCATTGTAAAGAGTAAATAGGGAATGTGAGAGAAACGTGCAGGGCAATACCACCATTTGTATGTGTTCATTTAGGAAAGTGTTGAGAACTTCACATATATGACCTTTAATTCTTACTACACCACAGAAAGGCCAATGTTATTATTGTATTTTTTTTTTTTTTTTTGCGGTACGCAGGCCTCTCACTGTTGTGGCCTCTCCCGTCACGGAGCACAGGCTCCGGACACACAGGCTCAGCAGCCATGGCTCATGGGCCCAGCTGCTCCACGGCATGTGGGATCTTCCCGGACCCGGGCACGAACCTGTGTCCCCTGCATCGGCAGGTGGACTCTCAACCACTGTGCCACCAAGGAAGCCCATTATTGTATTTTTTAAATTGAGCAAGCTAAGGCTCAGTAAAAAGAGGTAATTTACCTCTGATTACTCAACTTCAGAATATTAAAGTCAGAAGTTTCACCCATTTCTAATAGACTTCAAGCCCAGAGGCACCAGTCTTTTCATATTTTTCCTTCAGCTTATTGTCTGTGTCTTTGCCCCAGTCTTCTCCTGGGCTATTTTGGGGCCACCTGTCTCAAGGCAAAGTGATGGACAAAACTCATCCTCAAGAGCCACATAGAGGAAAAGGCTTAGTGTCCCCAGGGAGACTCAGGAGCACTTTTTCTTCACACACATTCACATGAAGTCACTGTGGGAACTAGGAGATAAATCCTGGCTTGTCTTCTTTATTCAAGTCTTTCTGAGGAAGAGAGGGCTGAAATTGAAAAATAAATGATGATGTAAGTTAGCAGATAGCAGATTTGGAAACTTTATGCTGGTGGTAGGATTTTAGCAGGGCCATAGAAGAAAGACTTTAGATAGATGATGATGAGGAGGGGTCGTTCTAGGTTAGGGTTACAGTGTGACAACAGACAGGAATGAGTCTGTTGAGGTTCATGAGGGAAAAGTGAATCATCTCTTCTCACTTCTCAAAAGAGCGTCTAATTCAGGCTGTGTGAATGCGTGCCATGGTCAGATATTTGCAAGGAATCTGCAGGTCCAGTAGGTACTGGAGACATACTGCAAAGGGTCAGAGAGGAGAATCTAAACAATGAGGGAAAAGCCACGAACAAATGGACCTACTGGGGGTGGCCTGGAAGAAAGTGTAGATGAGTCAGACAAAGTGCCCAGTAATTGTGTCTACACTCAGAAGAGTGGGTGGACTGGGAGGTGGGTTAATCAAAGTCACCTTCCCCTCTCACTGCTGCTAGGATGGTAAGAGTTCTGAAGCCAATTACTTTGTAAGTTTATGCTTAGAGCAGGTGGTGGTTCTACCACCTGAGCTGTCTCTGAATCTGTAATTATATGTGCCAGAGACTGTTAGTGCTCAACAAATATCCATGTACACCCTTACATTTCCTAGCTTCTCTAGAAGCTATAAGGCGGCCAGTGCCTGGGTTTTGTCCCATGGGATGCAAGCAGATGTCAGGCACTTCTAGGCTTGGCCCTTAAAAGCATCCCTTGAATTCTTCAATTCTCTCATTCTTCTTCAATGATTTGAAGGCCGCATGTCCCAGACAGTGTAGCTACAAAATGGAGGAGAGCTGCTTATGGGTATTGAATTTGAAATATTCATTTAGAGCTGCTGAAAGTTTCATGTTTTTTGGTTATCATAGCCAAGTCCAATTTATTCTATATTGTTTGTTCCACCCACTAGGCAGTAAATGTCAGTAGGGATGGTCACCAATATATTCCCAGTGATTACCTAACACATAGTAGGTGTTCATAAATATTTTCTGAATGAATACATGAACCATTATATCAGTCACTGGGACCAAGTTGGTATGATTTTATAATCTTAATTTTCTAGTGTCCAAGAGCAGAGTGGTTTTTTTTTTTTTTTTCCTTTTTTTTGCTCTTTTTCCTTCAAAGGTATCTTGAGATCATCGTTTCCTGGAGTTACCTGAGTTTTTGAGATAAAGTTGAGAAAAGAGTGAAAGGTGTTAGAGTGATTTTTTCCCACTGCCCTTGCCCCTGCTGGTGGTTGTTCTAGGGTCCATCCTCCCCTAGGGACATCCTTGCTAAAGGAACTAAATAGGTCAACTAAAAAGGTCACTGCAGGGCTTCCCAGGTGGTGCAATGGTTGAGAATCCGCCTGCCGATGCAGGGGACACGGGTTCGTGCCCCGGTCTGGGAAGATCCCACATGCCGCGGAGCGGCTGGGCCTGTGAGCCATGGCCGCTGAGCCTGCGCATCCGGAGCCTGTGCTCCGCGACGGGAGAGGCCACAACAGTGAAAGGCCCGCGTACCGAAAAAAAAAAAAAAAAAAAAAAAGGCACCGCAAAGCCCGCTATCGTTCTGCCTTTTGCCCATTTAAAGACTGCAAATCCAGGAAAGTTTTTCAGAAGAGCATTGCAAATCTCTGCAGCCTACTCAACATCTTACTTGTCTAACATATCCACCCAATCATATCAAAACCTCTGAGTTTGAAAGAGATCAGTTCCTTGGTGTACTGAATACTTCTGCTATAGCTTGATGTCCACAGGCTCTGATTTGTACTAGAAATGGTGTAGACTTACAAAGTGCAGTCTGGATTCAGGGCAAAGGAAAGGGCTCCTGCTGGAGCCCTTCTATTTCCTTACATGCAAACTTTATCCACTTAGCTCCTCAATTGGAACAAGATGAGGATTTGTTTGTTTGGCAATTAAGTGAAACCTTTTAGAACTGTAGACTTTGGGGACCATTGTTTCCTACCAGGTCTCTGCCCCCTCCAACCTTTCTGCCAAATATTGCTAACCCACATGCCTGCTAAGAGATCAGACCCCCATAAGGTCTATTTGGAATCAGTGGCCTAATTTTTTTGAACTTCAAACTGAAAATACAATAACAGCAACATGAATTTTTGTTTGTAGAAAAGTGTTTGGGGAGCCTGGGAGCATATCCATTAAAAAACTGCATAATTCACTAATTAATACCTGTCCCAATTTGAGTCCCAGCAGATAAGTGGTATATTTAGTCCAGAGAGAATTCACTTAACCAAAATTTGATCATTTATTCCAGAATCTATTCAGAGTGACCCCACAGTCTTAGAGATGTGTAAAGCTGTTTAACACTCATGGATAGTTAAGATGTTTTCTCTCTGAAATATGAAGTTAATGCCTCATTATTGGGGGAAAACTTTACAAAAAGCACTACCAAATGATGTCATCTGTGGCAGGAGGGTATTGAGAGAAGTGCTAGGTGTGGGGAGAACACCCAGATCTTCACTGCCATTCTACTGCTAGCTGTGTGACCTTGGGCAGGTCTCACTTTTTTTTTGATTGTGTTTGTTTTTGTAAAAATGGTTGGTCCACTAAGTGATCTTTGGTTCTAACAATTTAAAGTGTTCTGGAAGGCTTAACACAAAATAAAGCAGTAATATATTTGCATAGCAGAATGGAAGCGGGGTTCCACTGTGCTGGACCCCTGATTGGTCCATATTTGTGGAGTTCACTGTGTTTTAAAAATTCCTTTTCCTCCTTTGTCTCTCTTGTTCTCTCTTTCTCATTTTTCCACATTCACACAGAGGAGGCCTGCTTGTCTGGCCCTCTTGCTTGTTCCATTCTTCTTCTTTCCAGGGGTCTGCAGGGTGGAGAAATCAGACACCAGGACTTAGGAATTAGGAGGACTAAAATAAAAATGAGACCTCACAACCTGCTTCCATCTGAAGCTATTCATGGTAGTCGGAATTGGGAAGAAGTGCTACTCAACCTCCCAACATCCACAGCATTGAATTTGGGAGCCAAACTTACTGGTTCATTGTGCACTTTCCCTCAGGACTCCAAGGGTGTGGGTGTCTCTGATTTTAAAGAGAAATGAGACATTTCTGAGTTCCCTGGCCTAGGACCATGTTAATTCTACCCACTCTCACCCTGATTATTTTTTTTGGCCATGCTGTGCGGCGTGTGGGATCTTAGTTCCCTGACCAGGGGACCAGGGATTGAACCCCTGCCCCCTGCATTGGGAGTATGGAGTCTTGACCACTGGACCACCAGGGAAGTCCTCACCCTGATTTTTAAAAGTGTGTAATAGATATAGGTAGTCAGCCTGACTTAAATCAAACTATCAAACTCGGGTTCAACCTCCAGTGTTCTCCTCAACATGCCTTTAAAAACTAAACAAGGAAGAAAACATAATCAATCTTCTCCCCTTTTCCTGGATGGTCTTAAGCCTTCAACCCTAAGTATGTCATCCATGGATAAACATTGGCACCCAAGGAAGGAGGGAAAAAAGTACACAGACCTGGTTGGCTCTGAGTGAAGCTGCTGGAAACATGGGCATTTGGAGGAGCAGGTGGCATCCTGGACTGGGCAGGTGTATTTCTCTGACCGCATCAGCATGGAGAGTTCCACCTTTCATTTAAATCTACCTTCCATGGAAGAGTTCCACTCTTCCGGCCTCCTCACCCCACGCATGCTCGTCCCATCATGTGCTCTCTACCTAGATTGTGAGCTGGCACTTATGTTTCCCTTCCTTCCATTGAGAATATTTGCCATAGAAATCATTTGAGCAGTTGGGAAACTCAGCCAAGTGGCACCACATGGGGCAGAATCTGTCCCTATTTTTCTGCACAGTTGGGGTTTAAACTCTTGGCGGGGGGTCTCATGCCTGGAGCTCATTTCCCTCCCTCACAGAGGAGTATTTGTCAGGGAGGAGCAAACAACCACTTAAGTGGTCAACCAGATTCCAGCCTGTATTAATTCTATCATTCAGAGGTTGAGGGTTTTTTCTTTGGCTTAAATATAGCATCATGAATACACAGCTGCAGAGACCGTGCCAAACAGCTCAGCCGGCTGTACGCAGTGCCATCAACAGAAAACCGTTTTTCTTTTCTCCTGCTTGAGGTGTTATCACCAGGAGCCATGTGGATGCTCTCTGGGCCAACCAGCCATCTCTCCAGCACATCCACAAAAGCAGCCACAGTGGGTGGTGGGCTCTGCCTCGTGGAAGGCCTCCCAGGGGGAGGCTGGGAGAGGAAAGGGAGATATAGGGAAGTCTATTCTGTTGATCACCTGACAGTAATTCTGAGAAATGAGTTACTACATTCCTGGGCCGGGGCTGTGATCAGAACATTGTACCTGAGATAGACATTGTTTCCACATTCTAATAAGAACTGTGAATAATGTATTTATCTCATTGACACCACTCTGTCTGGGAACAAGTTTCCAGCTGCCTCTGCTGTTCCTTTGGAGAACCTTGAACTCCATAAGGGGGTGGGGGACCAAGATCTGTGTCATAGACACTGCAAAATTATTATAGACATAATGAAATAATTAAAAAAACAATGCCAGGAAGTATACAGTTGTATCATGCCCATACTTGACATTGTCCGTGGTTCCCTGTTGTATAAAGAGTGAATTTCCAATCTCATCACACGAGGATCTTCAGCAAGATCCCAGGCTTCCTCTGCAGCCTTATCATCTACCTCTGTGACCTGTATGCTGTTCTCTGTCCACACAAAATTACCTACCACTCCCCAAACAAGGCAAACACTCGAACGCTTCTTTGTGTTTGCATGTGCTTCTTCCTCCACTAAGAATGCCCAAATCTTTCTCCTCCACTTGTTTTTTTTTTCTTGTTTTTTTGGGGGGGTGAAGGGCCTCTCACTGTTGTGGCCTCTCCCGTTGTGGAGCATAGGCTCTGGATGCGCAGGCTCAGCGGTCATAGCTCACGGGCCCAGCTGCTCCACGGCATGTGGGATCCTTCCGGACCGGGGCACGAACCCGTGTCCCCTGCATCAGCAGGCGGATTCTCAACCACTGCGCCACCAGGGAAGCCCATCTTCTGCACTTGGTAGACGCCCACTGATCCTTCCTGTCAGGGCTTCACTGTGTCTCCTCTTGTCCAGCCCTTGTTGATTTCCCCTGACAGATAGCATCTTGCTCCTCTGAGCCCCCTGTACTTTGCATCTCTTGATTTCCCAGCACTCAGCACATCTCTACCTCAGCATTCTGCTGGTTTCTCTTCCAGGAGACTGTTAACTCTGCAGGGATCTAGGACCACCTTTGGGAATTCCCAGCATCTGGATCAGTGCTTGGTACGCAGTAGGTACTCCATGAATGTTTGTTAAGTTATTTGAAAAATATTTTAAAATAAAAAAATGTACACATGCTCAGTGGAAAAAATTTAAACACAGAAGGTACAAAAGAAAAAGGGAAAAGTTCCTTGTCATTCTCATGCATTCACACATTCATATATAGATACACACACACACACACACTTATTTTGTTGTTGTGCTTGTTCTTAAGAGAAGTGGTACAGAAAATGCACAGGAAAATGTTCAGGAATGTTGTCTGGGAGTATTTCGGGTGCAGTGTGGACTGGAGGGGAAGAAAATAGAAAGAGGGAGAGAACAGAGATAGGGCATTTGGTGTTACTCAGTGGTGATGGGGAAGGGAAGGAGGAGGTAGTTAATTTTTGTTGGACACCATCTCTGTCCCCCACACTAGACACCTTACCCTCCTTATGTCACTCCTTCCATGTCTTTGTTTTAACTTTATTTTTAAAAATTTTATTTATTTATTTATTTATTTTTTTGGAGTATAGTTGATTTACAATGTTGTATTAGTTTCTGCTGTACAGCAAAGTGAATCAGTTATACATATACACAGATCCACTCTTTTTTAAAATACCCTTCCCATTTAGGTCACCACAGAGCACTGAGTAGAGTTCCTTGTGCTATATAGTAGGATCTCATTAGTTATCTATTTTATACATAGTAGTGTATATATGTCAATCCCAATCTCCCAGTTCATCCCACGCCTCCTTCCCCCTTTGGCAACCATACGTTTGTTCACTACATCTGTGACTCTATTTTGGCTTTGCAAATAAGTTCATCTATACCATTTTTCTAGATTCCACATATAAGTGATATTATATGATATTTCCTTTTCTTTTTCTGACTTACTTCACTCTGTATGACAGTCTCTAGGTCCATCCACGTCTCTGCAAATGGCATTATTTCGTTCTCAGCCAGGTCTTAAGATGAAGATGCAGAGGAGGCTCAGAGTACCATGCGTATGGCCTGAAGTCCATAGTTTTGAATGTGAACCCACATCTGTTTAGCTTGGAAACATTTGGCCTTCTCACTGCACTTCACCGCTCCTCAGCCTGGCGAGGGGATCCGTGGGAAGTGGCTGAAGAGGAGAAGGGAGAGATGAGGGAGATGCTGTGGAGGACGGATCCCGGGGAGAGGGGGACTGTGAATGTGAATAGGACTCATAAAAGCAGGATTTAGAGTGGCTCAAAGCCTCATGAAGGGACCCATGGGGGACTCTTTGACTTTTGAAAGCAATGACTTCTGGATGGAGCTTTACTGAAAGAGGAAGGATCTAATTCCCTAAGCTATATCTAATTCCATATATATATTTTATGTCCCTGTGTCCCTTCCCACCCACCCCACATTGTACTGAATTTTCCTCTTTTTGAGGTTCTCTATGAAAAATCCCCATTTCTGTTGCCACACACTGAAACTGAACATTCGCTCTAACAACAGGCCCTCTATAACTGTGTTTGTCAAAATGTCTCCTTTCAGTGACTGGAGTTATGTCAGTCATCTGAGAAAGAAGTATGAGAGTGATAGGGTCATGGACACTCGTTGAGAAGGAGGAAATACTTGGGACTTCCCTCCCCCATCCCTGAATCTAGACCCCATCTCAAGAACAGCCAGAGCAGAGGGTCATCTCCAGCACTTCGTTCCCCTGAACTTCTTTGTTCCACTTCCCTTGCATCTAGCATTCACGCCTCTAGAGGGCACTGTTTGCCTTGAAATGAAGTTGCTCAAGTTTCCATCACCTTTCCCTCTGGGGTCTATTGTTTTTTGCTCTACGTACTCCGTTTTCTTCAAGAAGGGTTTTCTTCCCTTTTGTGCCTGTGTATTTGTGTAAGCGCCCGTTTCTCCTTTAGAAGTGAATTTAGCACGTATGAACATGGCAGATAATTACTCTGACCAAAGCCTGTCATTGTCTAGGCAGGTCTTTTGAAAGCTTTCTTCCCCCCATATATTCTTCCAGTGCCCCTCCGTCTGACCCGCAATGCACCTCCCCCAACCCCAATTATTTCAGCCTGGGGGTCACCGTCACAGCTCTGCCAATGCATCTCAATCCTGTCTCACAGCTGCCTGGGCCGGTTCAGCCAGGGCTCCCCACTCAGGGCAACTGAGCCTTGATTTATTACCTCGCTTTACGCTGGTCCTGGTCTCTCCGCCGGCGAGACTGCTGATCATGCTACAATTTCAAATTGGTTCTGCACTGCAAACCAATGCCTGGGAGGGGCGATAATATGGCCCTCAAACCCATTTCAACTGTGACCTCCCTCACTCAGGGGTGGACCTCTGCTCTGTGGACATGAAGGGCACCTGGCTGCCCCCTTTATGTTGAGAAGGTGGCTGGATAAATATTGCTTCTGTTTGCCTCTGCCTGAAATGCAGACACACACACACACACACACACACACACACAGGGTCTCAGCTATTATGTCTGTGTGATGCACAGACACTTCAAGGGTTCTGAACAAGGCTGAGTGCCAGGCTGGCTTGGGCTTCCCTATTCTTTCTTCATTCTGTCCCAAGGGCTGGACAGTTTCATGTTTCATGCGGCACATACCATACGAGGGATAAATGCATGTCTCAGGAGTGGAAATCAATGTCAGTGAACCTTAGGAAGGGAGAGACCCAGGACTGGAGAGCTGGATGGATAGAAGTTTCTGGGTAGAAGGATTGGGTGTTCCTTGGAGGCAGAGGGCATCTGTAGATGGCTTTAGGAGGGGCTGGGGCTGACCTTTCCTGATGTAAAACCAACCAACAAAGATCTCTTCATTGTAATTCAGAGGATGGAGACACATTCATTGGGTCATTACCGCACAGCTGTATTATTTTTCATGAAGAAGTCATTTAGAAGTGTTCATCTGAAAATGTTTGTAAAGTTTCTTGCTTGTTTGCGGAGGGTTCTCTCACTAACATATCCCTAGAGTATGTGTCCCCCCTCCCCCCTACCCCAGCAAGTACTTGATCACGATGCACGTGTGTGAAGTGAAGCAGGTAATGGGGCTGAGCCAGACTGAATGCATATGGGGTCAAATGAAGTAACACATGTGGACATGATCTGAAAATTATAAATCCCTGATATGGCCATTAAAATCCAGAAGCTGATTAATTTTGGGTCAGGGCTGTAGACACACATCTTTGCCCAACTCTGAGTCTGTTCCATCAGTACATATTTGTGGAGTGTGGCAGAGAGATCAGGGAATGCTTTAGTGCTCCGTTTTCCTACCCATGGCCACTACATTGTCTAGAGCCCAGCATGGTGACCATCACGTAAGAGGCTGTCAGAGTTTGCTGAGTGCATATACTCTCAGAAACCTTCTCATCCCTCTCTTAGACATATCATAGTAAATGGAGTCTCCTTTTCCCTCTAATCTTCACTATAACATCAGGAAATAATAACTAAACAAAGTGGTTTCACCCAGCCATTACATATTCTCTCTCTGTCTGTATGTATGTGTGTGTGTGTGTGTGTGTGTGCAGATAAGGCAGAAATATTCTCTGGCCTTAAGCCAACCTCTATCTTGGATTTGTGCTGTGTCTTTGGCAATACTTACATGCATTTCCATCTATAGAAAGAACAGAGATCACATCTCTTGAGTTTTTTTTTATTAACTAGACTTGAATTTGAAGAAGGACATTGAATAATTAATACCTCATATCAGGAAGAGCTAGATTTAGTCTCAGATCTTTCCCTAGAAAGTCTGTCTCTCTTGATCCTTATAACGGTGAAAAAAACAAAAACAAAATAAAAAATGATGCAGGCAATGGAGAGCAATATATGTTCCACAGAGGACAATCAGATTATATTTCCTAAGTTTTCTCATTTAAATGCTGATACTTATGCTATCACATCTGTCTGGGACACCATTACCTCATTCTTTGTTAAGAAAAATCCTTTTATATGTCACCTTTTCCAAGAATCCAGACTTGGCCCTACCTCTTTTCTTCTCACTAAACTCTTGCTTTTGGCTTGTGTCTCTGTTACAAAGTTTATCATATACTGTCTAGGTTTTCAGTGTGTTAGGCACATACCGTACGTCTCCTGGTAGATTGTAATTTTCTTTGGGGCAATAAACATATTTCCCCAAGTAGAAAATACTTTGTTCATCTTTCTATCCTCATTTTTGTACCTCACACACTGGAACTGCTCAATTAAACCCTGTTGAAGAAATAAATTAGTGAAAGGGTAGAGATACAAGATCAGGTTGGCCACAGGCGTCTTCTTCCTGAGCTGATCAGTAAATTTAGATAGAATGCTTAGCTGAGCACCAGCCAGAATGGAACCTGAGTATTACCTTCAGCTGCTCAGTGCTCAGTGTAAGAGATGAACTTGCCATGCTCCTTTTTATTTTTTTTAACATCTTTATTGGAGTATAATTGTTTTACAATGGTGTGTTAGTTTCTGCTTTATAACAAAGTGGATCAGTTATACATATACATTTGTTCCCATATCTCTTCCCTCTTGTGTCTCCCTCCCACCCTCCCTATCCCACCCCTCTAGGTGGTCACAAAGCACTGAGCTGATCTCCCTGTGCTATGCGGCTGCTTCCCACTAGCTATCTATTTTACGTTTGGTTTGGTAGTGTATATATGTCCATGCCACTCTCTCACTTGTCACAGCTTACCCTTCCCCCTCCCCATATCCTCAAGTCCATTCTCTAGTAAGTCTGTGTCTTTATTCCTGTCCTGCCCCTAGGTTCTTCACGACCATTTTTTTTTTTTTTTTTAGATTCCATATATATGTGTTAGCATACGGTATTTGTTTTTCTCTATCTGACTTACTTCACTCTGTATGACAGAATCTAGGTCCATCCACCTCACTACAAATAACTCAATTTCGTTTCCTTTTGTGGCTGCCATGCTCCTTTCTAAGGCTAAAGTCTCCACTTGTGAATTGTATTCTAACCCTCCTTGTTAATTAAGAAAATCGCTCCAGCAATTCTCTCTTTTCTCTCCTGCATCATCAAAATTATCCCTCTTTATCAGATGATTCCCATTCACATATAAACATGCTGTAATTTTCACCATACTTTTAAAAAAGAAAAAACAAAGTCCTCTTGACATTACATCCTTCTCCAGTCACTCTCTTATATCTCCATTGCCCATTACAATAAAACTTCGTGGAATTCTTGTCCCTACTCCCTATCATCAATATCCTATGTTCCTTTTCTATCTTCTCTAGTCAGCCTTTTGCCTTCGCTTCTTTACCAAAGTGTTCTTGCTAAGGTCACCCATGACCTCCCTGATGTGAAGCCCAGTGGTTCATTCCTGGTCCTGGTCTATCTTTCCTATCAGCAGCATTTAATATCCATGATTCCTTTCCTCTCACCTGGCTTCCAGAGTGCTGCACTCTCCTAGTTTACTTCCTAATTCACCAGCAGTTCCTTGTCCTGCCCTTTTGCTGGTTCTTCCTCATGGTCCTGCAACTCTAGAGTAACTGTGACATGATGCTCAAACCTCTTCTCTTTTCTATCTCTATTCACTTCCTACATGAAGTCCTCCAGCCTCATGACTTTAAATACAGTCTATATACTATGGGCTACCAAATAGATACCTCTAATATGGACCTCTTCTTTGAGTCTAGCTGCCTATTCAGCATTTAATCTTGGACATCCACAGGGCATCCTAAACTTAACATGCCTCAATTCTCAATCCTGACCTGATCATCCCTTCACACTTGTTTCCTCCCCTCCCCACAAGTGATTCTCCTCATCTTAGTAAATGGTAATTTTATTCTTACATTTTCTCAGATAAAAACCTTAGTGTCATCATTGAATCTCTTCCTTTCATATTCCATAACCAATTAATCATCTAATCCTACCAGCTCTACCTTCAACCTACACCCTGATTTCCACCATTGCTCATCACCTTTATCTCTACGTTTCTGGTTTAAGGTGGCCATCAACTATGGCGTCACCTCACTGCCTTCACTCTTCTCCCCGACCCCCATACTCTAGTCTCAAGCAAGCCACCAGGAGAATCCTTTTATTTTTATTTTCATAGTTTAATTTTTATTTTTTATATAGCAAAATTAAGCTATGAGATGAATGTACAAAATTAAGCAGTATATTAACCCTTAACTGATAATGAAAATTGTGCGTCACAATTCTAGTTCTTAGATAATAACACGGTAATAACTCTATAACTTTAACACGACTATTATCAGGTTACAATTTTTTTTTTTTTTTTTTTTTTTTTTTTGTGGTACTTGGGCTTCTCACTGTTGTGGCCTCTCCCGTTGCAGAGCACAGGCTCCGGATGCGCAGCCTCAGAGGCCATGGCTCACGGGCCCAGCTGCTCCGCGGCATGTGGGATCCTCCCGGACTGGGGCACGAACCCGTGTCCCCTGCATTGGCAGGCGGACTCTCAACCACTGCGCCACCAGGGAAGTCTGAGAATCCTTTTAAAAGCACAAATAAGATCATATAACTCCTCTGGCAATGACTTTCCATCTCAGAATAAAAGTTAAAGTTCTTATAATAGCCTACCAAATGGTCAGCCACACTGGCCTTTTTATGGTTCCTCCAGAGGGCCAGCACAAACCTGCCTCAGGGCTTTTGTCCTTGCTGTTCCCTCTGCATGGAATGTTCCTCCACTGGGTTTCCCTGTGGTTCACACTTTCACTTCTGTCAAGTCTCTTTTCAAAAGTCGTCTTATCAAGGACACTGTTTCTAACCAACCTATTTAAAAGCATTTCTTACTCCTCTTTCCCTTTTCCTTTCTCTCCACTAACATATATCACCATCTGACACGCTACACACATGCACACACACACACACACACACATATTTTTACACGTCTTTGTCTCTCTTTTTTAAAGTATATTTATTTATTTATTTTTGGCTGTGTTGGGCCTTTGTTGCTGCACATGGACTTTCTCTGGTTGCAGCGAACGAGGGTTACTCTTTGTTGCAGTATGTAGGCTTCCCATTGCGGTGGCTTCTCTTGTTGCGGATCATGGGCTCTAGGCACGTGGGCTTCAGGAGTTGCAGCATGCAGGATCAGTAGTTGTGGCATATGAGCTTAGTTGCTCCGTGGCATGTGGGGTCTTCCTGGACGAGGGCTTGAATCCGTGTCCCCTGCATTGGCAGGCAGATTCTTTTTTTGTTTGTTTGTTTGTTTAACATCTTTATTGGAGTATAATTGCTTTACAATGGTGTGTTAGTTTCTGTTTTATAACCAAGTGAATCAGCTATACATATACATATATCCCCATATCTCCTCCCTCTTGCATCTCCCTCCCACCCTCCCTATCCCACCCCTCTAGGTGGTCACAAAGCACTGAGCTGATCTCCCTGTGCTATGCGGCTGCTTCCCACTAGCTATCTATTTTACATCTGGTAGTGTATATATGTCCATGCCACTCTCTCACTTCGTCCCAGCTTCCCCTTCCCCTTCCCCATGTCCTCAAGTCCATTCTCTATGTGGCAGGCAGATTCTTAACCACTGTGCCACCAGGGAAGTTCCATACTACGTATTTTATATAGTCAGTATTTCCTGTCTGTTTGCTCATCACTAGAGACTAAATCTCATAAGAGTGAAATTGTTGTCTGCTTTTTTTTCACTGCTGAATCCTTTCCTAGAATCAGTGTCTGCCACAAAGATGGTGCTCAATAAATATTTGCTGTTGTTCTGTAAGCAAAGAATAATATTAACCAATGGCTGCAATCTTTAAGACACGTGTTTTTCTCTAGGGATGTGAGTAGTCATGCTAGTGAAGGGAGGGTGATCTTGAAAAGTTGACAATGTGTTGTGAGAGAGGAATTAAGGGCAATTACAAAAAAGAATCAGCAGTTTCTAAAGTAATATAAAGTACTATAGAGTATATATAAAGAATATAAAGGAATACAAAGTAATATAAAAAATTCTTTTTTCAAGGCTTGGTATCTCACTTTTTCCTTGTCTGCTCTTCTCTCAATATTGTGCCCAATACTGGGGGCCCATCTTCAATCTCCAAATGAAACAATTTAGCCAGTGTATGGGATTTGGGAACTAGTGGGGAGCAATTTGTTTTCTTAAGAGAAGATGATTAACACACTCAGACATTAGAGCGAATGTTACTCATTTGTACGTTATTTATTTTAAATTTTGAGGGCTTGTGGGGTATCTTGCTTGGCACTCTGTTTAGCAGTGTGATGGGCGGAGACAATACAGACCCTGCTGTCTGTATCTTTCTTGCTGTCAGCTAATCCCCGTGAGGAAGTAGTGGAAAGGGGCAGGTCCAAGGTCTGTGGGCATTTGGGTGTGTGAGACAAGAAAATGAGGGTGAGATGGAGAGCAATGCTCATAGAAGCAAAGCAGAATCCTGAAATCCCTTACCTTTCAAGGCCTTGGGGTTTTGCCAAAATGTAGGTTTTGCAGGGAAATAGGCAGCTCTAACCTAGAAAGACATGTTGTTGAAATTAGAGAAAAAAGACAAACTTATGAGGAAAGCTACTGGATGGAAGGCTGGAATGGTTTCTGTGGGGAGAGGTGAGCCCCCGTGTGTGCCCACATCCATGCTGGCCTTCATTTATCACAGCAGTATGCACATGGTCACATGGCCAGAGTGTTCTAACAAACTACACCAGATGTTACTAATAAAGGCGGGCCCTCCTCTATACATACCAGCATTGGCACAATATTTTCTATTGTCCCAGCTCTTGTGGAGGCGTTGTTGACAGTTTGATGGCCTGAGGACTCACTGTGGGTTTGACTGTGTTTCAATCATGGAAACCCCAAACTGAAAGGTAGGCAGAGCATTAATAAGAGTTAACTATCTGTCTGGACTGAAATATATAATATTGGTGCCTCAGGTAGGACATCCCAAGAAAAATCATTTTACATAAGAAAAGTCCCAGAGGCAGAGGTATAAAGCTTCCCGTCTTATTTCAGGTTCAGAATATATGAGATGTAGATCATACATTCTCTAGTGCAGATTAACTATGAGGGAGGGAAGTCAGGGAGGGTGGGGGGAAAGTCAATGATAAAACCAATGTGGCAATATGGACTAGGCCATCTCCAAGAACACTTGGCACTTGTACATATTAACTGTCATTGCAGTAATAATGACGGAATAACAGTAGCCATTCATTTAGTAACTATGTTTCGCTGAGTGCCCTCTCTCTTGTACTATCTATCTATCTATCTATCTATATATATATATATATATATATATGTATATGTATATATATTTATGTATATATATATATATATATGTATAAGCATATGTATATAATATACCCATAAATACATATTGACAATTTTTCCTCTTGGAAAAATATGTGACAGATATTAGAAGCCCCTCCATTTGCATTACAGCATTCATTGCCGGGACTTCCGTGGTAGCTCAGTGGTTAAAAATCCTCCTGCCAATGCAAAAGACAGGGGTTTGATCCCTGGACCAGGAAGATCCCACATGCTGTGGAGCAACTAAGCCCATGGGCCACAACTACTGATCCTGCACGGTAGAGCCCATGAACCATAACTACTGAGCCCACGTGCCGCTACTACTGAAGCCCGCGAACCTAGAGCCTATGCTCCGAAGCAAGAGAAGCCACTGTAATGAGAGGCCCGTGCACTGCAACGAAGAGTAATCCCCGCTCGCCACAACTAGAGAAAACCCACATGCAGCAATGAAGACCCAACGCAGCCAAGAAAAACAAAAAAACACCAAAAAACCATTCATTGCTTTCTCTCGATTTTCCTTCCCTCTTTTTCCCTACCCCAAAATCCTCTTCAGATTTTGATCGCCCTCCTTTCCCATCCCTACCAGGTCGCAGCCTCATTCTGGCTGAGCGCCTTGTGGTCAGAACTATGGTGCCATCATGTCTCACATCATCCAGAAGGGTGAAAATAGAGAGTTTAAACCTTTAGATTCTTCTGTCCTCTGTAGGATTGAGCTTGGGACTTGCAAGTCCTCAGCATGGAGTAGTTGTAAAACCAAAACCAAAAGCCAAGAACAAAACTTTCTTCTGCTAACATTACTATCTCTGAGGGTATAACTTGCTACCAGAGGTACGAGGGGAAAAGGAGTGAGGGGAGCTAATAAGTCTTGCTTGGAGCACGTTATTTTCTTTATTTTATACATGAGAAAGCACATTTCAGAATAGTTAAATTGGGGACTCATAAGTGGGGGAAATGTGTCTTGAATTTGGAGTTCTTGGACTTAAAAGTTCAGAGATCATATGCCATGTAATTTCTCTTGGCTTCTATTTCCATTTTTCATCTCAGAGGTCTTTCAAAATTCTGTATGAATGAACCAGTCTGACCCTTCTACTACCAGTGTCTGTGCAGGTTCCAGATGCTTAAGTTGTTGCTAAATGGATGTGGGTGGAGGTGAGGAAAGGCAGCTCTGTGTGGGGTGAGGGGAACTGCATAGAGCACAGGGAGACACAAGTCTATCTATAACGTGGTAGGAAGAAAAACAAGACCTATAAACTGAGAAGGTGATTGCATCAGCTCTTTCTAGCCAGAGCTAGGTTAGGTTTTCCCAGCAGAGACCTTAGGTCCCATTTCATGATTCCCAGTACCACCCCAGCAAACCATGTGGTTAGGCCACCACCTGGAGAAGACATCAGACCTTGTCTCAGGCAATGGGCTGTCCTATGGGACCTGGGCTGTGTCCTCCTCTTTGCTCCTGGGAGACTGGGTGGCTGTCCCTACAGTAATGATCTTCTCACACCCACATCCCCTCCTTTCCAAATCATCCTTCCTTCCCTTCATCTGCCTCCAAATCCCCCTGCCCTGGAGTGAGAATTAATAAAAGACCCCAAACTTCTGGGCAAAGATACCTCACTCCACTCTTCTTTTGCTCCACCACTAACATTCCATGGTTGTGAGCAGAAGGGAACCGTCTGCATCTCACCACTCTATGGAATGAGGATTGGAGGCCAATTTGGAGAGGATGTTGGAGCCCACAGGGAAAATATCCATAAGCCTCAGGGCAATTGTGCATCAATTTTGTTCTTTTCATTGGGAACACATACAATTTTTTATCCTCGCTTGTGCTCCAGTTTTCCTCTTAAGTTGTCTACTAATGAATGAAATTGCTATGACAAGGATACAGAGTGCATTTGATACTTCCAGGTCAGCTATTTGGACAACTAACAGCTGATGCAAAGGCACAATTTATCAGTTACTAGGCTGTCTCAAGTCTGTAAAGGAAAGATATGAAACGAAAACACAAAACCAACCAAGACCCTTGAGAATTGTCAGGAGACAGAGGAAGAGGAGGAACTGAGTGCTTAGAGTAGAAAATAAACTACATACTGAAGAACTCAAATGAAAAATCAGTATCCAGCTGGTGATGTAGATAACATGTGGGCTGCTTTTGTATTCACAGCCTTTTATAACAGAGTCCATATTAACTTATATTTATAGTCTAAGATCTATTGTGCTGATCAGGACAGTGGGTCAAAGGAAGAATCCTTAAAAGCCTGGAGGTTAAAATTCTTTACCTCATAAAACACTAAATCAGAGAAAAGAAAGAGGGAAGAAAATAGAATTAGTACGGGAGGGTTGAAATAGTGCAATGAAATTTGGGGGGGAAATTTAAGAGAAAAATTAGAGAGTGAGTAGCAGTAGCAGAATAAGTTGCCCTAGATAACAGCCCTGCTGGATGCAAAGAAGAGAAAAATGAGTGAAGAGAATCTTCAGGATGCTGGTCCAGAAACACATAGTGGAATTGTCCCTTTGGGTCTTCTTTAAGAATCTTAAAACCATTGCTTTTCAAGGTCCTTTTATTATTATTATTATCATTGTTGTTGTTGTTATGTGACACTATGTGAAGATTGGCATGAGGGAATCGACTTTATTTGGCTACCTACACTTAAAGAACTTCACGAGTGGTAGATGGCTCATGTGATATTCAAAACCACAAATCCCTTTGGTTTCATTACCACGTATCTAGTTTTTGAAAAAAAAATCAGACATATATATTTTCAACTTTTTGTTTCAAAGTATTCTTTGTAAGTCTTCACAATAGTGATTTCATTAAGATAGTTACTTTATAAAGCATTGCAGATGTCATAATTGTTAACATAATTCACCAGACTCTAGTTAATGGGTACAGTTCACTGAGCTCATTTTATATGGGAAAGGAAATGCCCAAAATGAGTAAAGTAATCCCATCACAGCCTAGCAGAACAAAGGAGATGCTGTTTTCCAGACACTTCAATCAGGCAAAAAAAGAGAAACAGAGTTTCTCTCCTCCAGCTGAAGTGCTCCATCAGTAGAAATATTCTGATAAATAAAAATGAGACAGTCAAGACCTAGTGACAGTCAAGAGATTCCACAACTGGTAATGCAGTAATACTTCACCTTCTTTAGCTTCGAAGTCGGAGGATTTTTGTTATTTTATTTTTAAGTATCAAACTTGTGTTTTTTTCAGCAGCAGCATCTTCACTCTGAAATAAGCTGTCTTCTTCACAATGTGATTTTTTACATCCTCAAGCTCAATTTTAATACTAGGTGCACACCACATGACCTTTCTGAAAACTGCTTTTCTTCACAAGTTATGAAGAAGTTCAAGGAGGCATGGTTAAGGCAGAATGGTGGTAGTAAATACTACACAATCTTTGGTCGTATTGCAACCTTTGTTTCCAATTTAATGATTCTACTGCTATGGAATCAGATAGCGACAATGACAACTACATTAGGATTTATTTTTAAACTGGGATTTAGAAGCAACCGAGCTTCCAGATTTTAACTCCTTGGCAGCAAGATCCAACTTCCTCATTCTCACACTGGCCCCTACTTGTCAAAGGGTTAAATAGCCAGCACAAATGGTACTGTACCATACTGCCCTTCCGATTGAAGCATTTGGCAGAACTGAAAGGAAAGGAAGTTGTGTTACACATTGAAGGGATTGCACAAAACACAAGACACCAGGAGAAGATGAAAACATCATGTGAGGGCTTCGGAGCCCGGTATGCATCCTCCATCACATCATCATGGTACTTGCCAGCCTGGCTTGAATCCTGCTCCAGGAACCACATTTTGCTTCTTTCTCCTCCTCTTGCTTCTGTTTGTCATTGCAAGGCACGGTCAATGAATTGGTCATCTTTTTCAAGTCATCAATTTCCAAAGAAAAACACACCCCTGTATCTAAGGATTCCCAAAACCTGCATGATATAGTGGCTTTTCATATTGTGTAATTTTATCTTTTAATAACTTTTCAAAACAATTGAAGTCATCTCTTGAAAATGGACTCAGAGCATGGATTCTATAAGCTTTATTTATTAACACCAAATGTTTCTTTGGCTAATTTGAGGTCTGACTCTTCCTGTCATTTGTTTAGCCTAGCCCCGGTTTATCTTAATTGTTCTCTGGTGTTAGAGCTTTAGGTTCTTCTAAACTCTTTTTATTTTTTCCTGTTGCTGTCCTTTCTTTTTGATTTTTTTCTCTTTTTTCTTTTCTGAAAAGTTTATTCCTGGTTTTATTTCTTTTTCTTTCCTTTCCCATCGTCACTGTCACCCCGTTTATCCTTGATAGCCATACACCTGCCTTCCCAGCTGTCCCCACCAGGGTACTGCCGACCCCCACCATCCACATAGGATTCCATGTAAAGCATGTCTGCATCCAAACTGGAGGTTCCAACGTCCCCCTCCAACTCAGGATGCCAACTGCGAGCCCATGTTTTTACCTGCACTTCTGATGGACTGGCTATAAATCAGAGGTTCCCATGACTCCTTCCTGGGGTTCGATTAATTTGCTAGAGTGACTCACAGAACTCAGGAAACTTGTTTACTCACTAAACTACCAATTTATTACAAAGGGTTTTTATAGTGGCTTCATTATGTAGGCACAATGGATGAAATCATTGGCCATTGGTGATAGAACTTAATCTCCAACCCCTCTCCCCTCCTCAGATGTTGGGGTGTGGGTGGAGTGGATGGAATGGGTCTGAAAGTTCCAAACCTCTAATCACAAGTTTTGTTCCACTGGTGACCAGGCTGCATCTTTAGGTGCAGTCCAAAAGTCACCTCATTAACATAACAAAAGACACCTTTAGCTCTCAACATTTAGGAGACTGCAAGCATTTTAGGAGCTCTGTGCCAGAAATGAGGATGAAAACCAAATACATATTTCTTATTATAAATCTATATCACAGGCTGAAACTGAAGAGAGTCTTGGCCAGCCAGGACTCTTGGCACCTGTACCAATGGCAGGTCATGCTCAGGACCATTCATGTAGCAAAGTAGCCAGTAGAAAAGCAAGCAGGAAAGATAAGGCTGAACTATGCAGTATATCTAATTTCACAGTGGGGTTTACATTTGGCAGAGTTCTAAGAGACATAAATCCCAAGGGAGAAGGAAGGAAGGTAGATGAAAGGATAGTCAGGAACAGAAGGGAGACTTGGGCAATAGAACATTCTGAGTGCCAATACAGCAAGGCCTCTGGTTGAAGCAGAAACCCATCCCAGAGCCTGAAGTTCCCTGGGTCCCTGGGAAAGAATAAGAATTTTTGATAAAGGGTACCTGGTGATAAGATGAATGAGGGGGTGATTCATTTGAACTCCAATCAGCAGGCATTTATTGAGTTCTTCCCTGTTTGAAGACCACACTTAGGACTTTTGCATAACAAAATGACTCCTGTATGAGCCATGTTCTTAAAGAGGTTATAATATAGGAGGAGAACCAGAAACCCTACAAGAATTAAGTCAGACTACGATCAGTGTTGAAACAAAAGTGACACACATGACCAAGTACTAGGTGATAACAAAGAAATGTGTTATTTCTTAGGAAAGCACAGACTTCTGGTTGACAGGTAAAGATCAAATGACTATGCTTTCACAATAGCCATTACTCTGGCAAAACCCATTTTGAAAGAAAGGTCAAGACTTAAGAAAAGGCAGTGTTCACTGAACATGGAAACAGATGGAATTCCTTCCCAATGGCTGTTACCCTTGCTGGTTGCCTCTGCCACACACACACACACACACACACACACACACACACACATGCAGCTCTCTTAATCTATCATACGGGTTTACAAAATCTGCCAGGCAATTTTCTGAGTGCCTAGTATGTGTAGGCATATGATGGGGAGGATGAGCAGTGGAAGGAGGGCAAAGAATAAATGCCCAGAGTCTGACCACAATCCAAAAGAAGCAGATGCCTGAGAGAGAGAGAGAGAGACAGAGACTAGGTCGAGGGGTCTAAGCTACAGAGGCAGCATTTGTGTTCTCACTGACTGTGCATGCCTGTAAAATGTGCCATGACCACCCTTCTGGGTTTAGAGCTGAATGTCTTGTTTGAAATGGGAAGAAGGGTGAAGAGAGGACTGGTAATAGTCTGCTCTCCTACTTGGAAGATCTGTGGGTTCCTGAAGCTAAGAGGGAATTAAAAATGTAAATTAGACTACTGAGTCATTTATCTCAAGCTGTGAGGAGTGCAACTCTGGGCAAAAACGTTGAGAAAGTATCCTCCACTGAAAAAGAAAGCCCCAGCCAATGCATCTTCAGTGCTAGCCTGAAAGAAAGAACAAACGAGATGGCCCTGTGTTTAAAGCCTTTACAAGGAGGTCTAGGCTTCCCGACAGCTGATACAAGTGAAGGGTGGGAGGTGGGGCAGGAAGAAAATGACTGTAATCCTGACCCCAGTTTAGAGGTGTTTAGACCAGTGATTGGTGGCTGTGACCAGAACCTTCCTGATAAGGAAGAGGGGTAACCCTGGGACTTGGGTCTCTAAATATGTATGGTCCAGGTTTCTTTGTGTGGCTGATATCTGGCTGGATATTTATTCTTCTAGATTACACATTCTGACACTGAGGAACAAAGGGCTGGTAAGAGCTGCTCTCTGGTGTTTAATAATTTGAAGGAATTTACATTTCAATGCAGCCTTGTGCTACATTTCTCATACAACCTCTCCCCCTTCTCCCTACTTGCCTTTCTCTCCCCGTAATTTCTTCTGATGGAAAGAATGGACCACTCTCCCAGTCTGGGAAAGGAGGTGGGGAGAAGGGAAGAAGGAGAAAACCATGGAGACATCATTGGAGGGAGGAGATTTATTGATATTCCACTTAGAATTTATTCCTTCAGAATCCTATTTATTTTATTTATGTTTATAAATCATACATTACCAAGTACAATGAGATTGCCTAAAAACCAAGAAGGTTACTTCGTGTTCTTTGTGATTTGACAGTGGAAACAGAGGGAGAAAATGAGTAAGAAGTGAAGGTATGGGAGGGGGTGGGGACAGGACTGGGTAGCTCTGGAGAAAACATTTCCCAAGGAATAGCACATGTCTGTTCAGATTGCTCTGTGACGGAGTGTGATCCAAATGGTCTCCTCTGTCCTTCCATCACTGGAAGCACTGTTCCTCCTCCTCCTCTCAGGAGAGGGGATTCATTGTCAGGTAATTAACCATCAGCATTACAGAAGGTACTTCACCAGGCAGAAGTGTGAAAACACATTTACACCTCATGTAAATGGGATAGATTTTACTGTTTGAGTGACGCCAGAGGAGTCAGCGAGTGACAAAGATAGAGTCATCCATGGTTAGGATTCCAAGATCCTAAGAGCTTACATTCTGCTTCTGCAATGAGTCACCCTCTCTCCCTTCATGTGGCTGCCCCAGAGTATATAGTGACCTGTGGGCCACAGGGAGTTTTGGGTATAGCTCGGTGGGCATGGCAGCCCAGCTAAGACCCTACACAGGTAAATTAAGGGTTTTGTTCTGCTCTTGTTAGTGTGGTTATTCAACAATCTTGAAGACACGCCTAATCTCCACTGTAAGGCACTGTTTCTGCCTTCAGGGTACTGATCTATGCATACAGGACTGTAATACAGGGTAATTATAGCAACAGAGGGGGTGTGTCCAGGAGGACATGGGAGCCAGAAAGAGACCGTCCCAGACACTTCATGGAGGAAGTAAAATGACAAAGGTCTAGAGAATAAAGAGAGGCTTGTTAAGTGGAGAGGACTGGCAAATGCAAGTGCACCGAGGGCTGAGGGTAGTTTTGCTTTGCACGCTGCATGGTTTGGTAGGTAGAAGAGAGTGGCTAGATGAGGTTATCTTAGTAGGACTGGTTTGTGAATGTATCACAAAAATAACTGGCTTTTCTTTAGTAAATGATAAGATTTTATAAGAATGAAAAAACTGGCAATCTATGGAAGGGGTGGGTAGAAAAAAAGAATGGAGAAAAGGAGAAATGATCCCTATACTCACCAGGATGAAAGTATGGAAATGGTTAATGGAAGCCCCCTTTTTTTTTTTGAATTTTATTTTATTTATTTTTTTATTCAGCAGGTTCTTACTGGTTATCCATTTTATACATATTAGTGTATATATGTCAATCCCAATCTCCCTGTTCATCACATACACACACACCTGCCATCCCACAACTAATCACAGGACGAGTAGGTCTAGGTTCCTCTCCACTGAAGGAGGAGGAGAGAAATAATTGACTATAATTTTCATACCCATGAAGATATTCTGTTCAATTATTGTTTTCTCTAACCAGAACCTTCTCCGTTAGGGGAAGGGCATCTGTGATCTTGAGGCAGAGCCTTGAGGGTCCCCCGCTGTGGTGTTTAATGTCAGTTGCTATTAGAAAAGCAAAGCTTCAAACTGAACTGCCTCTCATCCAGCTCCAGATTAACTCACCTAAATCCTCACCGTAGGAGAAGTGGTTCACGTCTGAGGGTCCATCCCATCTCCTGGAAGTTATAGTCATGATTCCAACAAGCCTTGGGGTTCCATAAAAATAGGAGATTCCCAGGGTGCATGGGGACATGTCTGGAGCCAATGGACAAAGGTGTGGGCCCTTGACTAAATGTTATTTGATGTCACAGAATTTCGACATAAGCAATGGAGTTTTGGGTCTACATATTTTATCAATTATTGAGAGAGGAGTGTTAAAAATCTCTATTATAATTGTGAATTTGGCTCCCTCTCTTTTAAATCAGTTTTTGCAAAGGAGTGCAGAATGGGCTTCTAGTGAGTAGTTCATAGGAAAGGTTTAGGTGGTAGGGTTGAAAAATGTGAGCACACTAGTCTTTTCCTTCTAGTCTTATGTTCTTATTTTAGATTCTGGAAAGTTCACAGGAAGTTTTTCATTTCAGATGAAACTCCATCCCAAATTTTAGTTTACCTAATTATAGATTCCTTTAATCAAGCAACGCTTGATTAGTAAGTTCCTCATTGGCTTAACAACATTAGCCTATAGTTAGAAGTAAAACCAATTCATTTATTTAGCAAGTTAAGGGTAGGTGCAGTTGGCCCCTGTGATTGCTAAACAATTGTTATAGACCAGAAGATGAAACTGAAGTTTCCTGTTTTCCTGTTATAAATGACTGTTTTTAATCTTTAAGAAAAAGGCACATATATATATATATATATTCATAAAAGAAATATATTAATAATATGTATTTGACTTTCTTTAATTTTCTTTACTTATCTTTCTGTCTTCCTGGGGTTAAAATATCCTTTCTACCAAGAAAACTGTTACTGCACTACAAACACTATTAGGGTTATCTTCCCATGCAAACTTTTTCGTTGTCTTCTCAGCTTGCTGAAATTTTGTAAACTGGAGAGGTTTCTGGACTAAAAGAGTACTAGTTTCTTGTTTGTGTATTGATGCGTCATGTTGAAACCTATAAATAGTCACAAATCAATGGCTACAAAATTCAAAGGAGGTGGTCATATTGTTTGCAGTTCCTAGATTCATGTCAAAAATTACATATTTCTCAAGTTATTTTGCAGATTCACTTATGCATTCATTCACATAAACAAACATTTCCTGAATTCTTGCTGTGAGTATGGCATATGCTAGCCCAAGGTTCTCAGAGTGTGGCTCCTGGACCTGAAGCATTACAATTATTTGAAAATTTGTTAGAACAAGGTCTTGGACCTTACACCAGACCCACTGAATCAGAAACTCTGGGGGTGGGCTCAGCAATCTATGTTTTAACAAGCCCTCCAGGTGACTCTGATGCAGCTCCTGTTTGAGAACCACAGTGTTAGACAATGGAGTAAAGACAGTGATGAATTAGATACATTCTAAAGTTCTCATGTCTAAAAAGCTCAGAATTTATTCTGTAAAATGAGAAATCTCAGGTACCTCAAGATGAAATATCTCACTTGCCAGTGGTCTCACTAGTAGTGAGTAGTAGAGTTAAGACAGTCTTCTGAAGGCCCATCCAGGGGTCTTTAAATAACATTATATTGATTAGGCATCTCTTGCCCTCTCTTCTACTTCTAGTTCCTAACTTTAAAATTGTATGTACTTGGGTAAATGTAGGATTGACTTCAAAGAACTGACTCTGGGCAGCTGATAGGGAGCAAAGGCACATTGTGGTAACCAGGGCTTTTGAGGAATCCTGTCCCCTCCTCCAGCAAGGTACTTGGACTCTTAGTAAGACAGTTAGTCGGTCAACAAGTGCTTATCACCAATCACCACTAAGTGCAGGGTACAAAATGCATATTGCCTTTTGAGTGGCCTAGGACTGGGTGCATGAGAAGAGGAGGAAACAGTTCCTGCCCTTGAAAAATTCACACACACCCACACACACGCACACACACACACATTTTGAAAACACGGAGGAACAAGTCTGCTGAATGACAATAGCAAGGGCAAGATAATATGTACAGATAAATTGAGCATTGCCGGGGGATTTCAAATCCTAATGCCAGTGCTGGGAGGGCGGGGAGTTCATCACCCTCACTAACTCACTGGGCAATTTCTGCCTCATTTCGTTAGACAGAGGAGATTGTTACCAGAAAGCCAGAAAGGAAGCGCCATCTGGGACTGTGTGCACTTCCAGACAGATGGCTGACTCTTCTAGTCCTGTTTTATTTCTGGCTGCGGATCACACAGCCTACAACTATACTGTAAAAATGGGATGTGATGGGACACGGGATGTTTTCAGAGTGTGTTTTTCTTTTTCTCATTTTTATCCCCTGGAAACTTGTGGTAAAAATAAAACTTAATGACAGTCTTCCTGTTTTTCCTGTTGTTTGAATGAAGCCTTTGGTTGGCAAAGGGATGATGGGTTCCCTGGTATTGGAGATGATGTGCAGGGATGTGGCAGAAAGCCAGGCCAACCTTGAGGAGGCTGTTCCATGGAAACCCTTTGTTAGAGTAGGTGTGTGTGTTGTCAACCTTGAGATGGTTGAGAACTGTGACACACTTTAAAAGTACAGAGTGGTCCAGCCAGACTGGAATGCTTCTCTCTCAACCACTTTTTCCCTACCTCCTTCCCACTCTGAGGTTTTCCCCGACCCACCACTAACTCCCTTCATGCCGGACAGGGGAGAGATGCTGACATGACCAGAGTAGTTGCAGTCTGTCTGCTTTTGGCCTACTCAAGGCCCTGGGTTTTAAAGTCTGGGATGTGAGGAATTGACTGGGAGATTCATATAAATGAGGAGTCCCCACTGTCAAGAGTTGTGAAGGTTAGAGCAGTTGCTCAAGCTACTTCCAGAGTATAAGGTATCAATACATATTTCTTGAGTGACTATTGATAAAGTATTACAATGTAGGGATGTAAAGAAGTAAAAGATGATCCCCGAAGTCAATAATGTACTAGAAAGAGCCTTGATCCCAAATTCTGACTTAACTGGCTTTGTGATTTGGGACAAGTGACTGAACTCACCTGGTCCTCAATTCTTCTATAAAAGCATTTACTACTGTTGTTGCCCTTCCTCCACCTCTTTTCCAAGTTTTGTCTCCATCTCTAACCCTTCACTGATTCTCAAATTTTGGAGGTACATACCAACCACCTGGGAAGTGCATTAAAATACACATTCCTAGGCTCAGAAAATGTAATGCAGTACATCTGTGGTAGAAGCCAGGAACCTGCATTTTTAGTATGCCCTGGTATAATTCTGAAACAGCTCATCGGTGGGCCATACTTTGATAAACGCTGCTTTCACACTTTTCCAGATTTCTGCACCTAGGTTTAGTCAATATTTTTAACTCTTTCTCTGAGTTCCCATAGCATTTTATTTAAGCTTATGAATACTCTTTATTATGAACTGACTCACATTACAATAGGATCAAAAGAAAGAGTTAAGCCTTCAGAACCATCTAATAACTCATTTATTCAACAACTATTTATTAAACACTTATTACGTGCAGTCAATGAACAAAACAGAATCATCATGGCATTTTTATTCCAGTAGACTGAAACAGAAAATTTAAGAAACCCACTAAATAATGCACAAACAATAAAACACACTAGAGAGTGATAAGAGACAGGGAGAAAACAAGCAGACAAGCAAAAAACAAAAAGCAGAGCAGGGTAAGAGGATCAGGGGTGCTGAGGTGGGGGGCAGGTTACAGTATTAAATAAGGTTTAAATATTAAATTTATCCCTTAAAGGTTTTATTTGGCCTTGAGCAAGTCTATTAACCACTTCAGTTATCAGTTCCTCATCTGTAAATTGTGAATAAGAAATCCCAACCTGCAGAATTGTGAAGTTTAAAGAGAATGTAACACCTGGCTTTATGATACAATTAAGAAGCACAATTTTCTTATCTGCCTCCTTATTCGGATTATAAATTACTTGAGGGCATTTTCACCTTTGTATCCCAAACACTTAACAGTACTTGACATGTGGTGGGCACTCAGTAAATGTCAATGTTTGAGGCAACCAACTACTAAATACTGAGGAAAGAATACATAAGAAGCATACTTACTCTTCAGGGCTCTGAGACTCACAGCATGGGCCTTTACATGTGGGGTTCACTCTCTGAAAGTAGGTTAGATATTGGTGTAGTCATTATCACATTGTGATTTTGAATCATGGCTAGGGTCAGATCTAAATGAGAAATTCTCATAATGTCATTAGGTTCCTAGGGAGGTTTCCAGGAACACCAGCAGGCCTGGACCTTTTCCCTTCATTTCCTAACAGAATAATACTTAAATACTAAGGCCTAGATGACAATGGCCAGCTGCCTTCTTGGCTATTCTACACCAGACTGGTACTTGGTGCACAGAGTAGGGCTGACAAGCCATTCTGCCTTCTGAAATTGTCTGGATTCTAAAGATGTCACCAATTCTAGGAGGTAGTATCCAAAGATTGTTTTCCTTATGAGAAAAAAATGCTTTGGTATTAAACATACATAATAACTGAAAATACATCTTAATTTCAGGAATGTTCGAATGTAGAAAAAGTGTCCAGCTCAGAATGGAGAGACTTGAATAATAGGAGCCACATATCCTGAGTTCTTGGGTCCCTGTCATGCTAGAGGCAGGGGCAGTTGTGCTCAGCTTCTCCTGTTCTGCCCAGTCCTTCTCCTCCTCCTCTTCTTTCTCTTCCTTGGCTGATACCACTGGGCTGCCGCTGTCTCAGCCCTTCCCTTGTTGAAGTAGAACCTGGAATGTCTTCTCAAAGAAAAGGAGATGAGGGAGGCAAGAAGGGCTGGCATGCGCTTTGCTATTTTCAAAATGACTAAGAAGTCATCATAATCATAATGGTGCACAATTATTGAGCTCTTATGAGCCAGGTCCCATTCCACGAGCTTTATGTGTATGACTCTACAATCCTGTGAGGGGGGCTCAGTCATTCTACCTACTTTAGTGATGGGGACATTGAGGGATGGAAAGGTTAAATAACTCCCATAAATACAAATAAGGAGTACAGCTGGGGATATCCAGCTTTGTCTGACTCAGAAGTCAAGAGCTTCTCTGTTCAACTATGCCACTACTCTATGAAATCTCATCTTGATTAAAAGAGCAGTTGGGGCCAAATCAGGGGGGTGATATGGAATAGGGTTAGTGGGGGTCTCGAAGAGCTATCTCTGCAGTACATTACCTCTGTGACATTACAGAAAGGTAGAAGAAGCAAGGGGGTACACTTTAGAGGCAGTTGGTATCTTGGGATTTCTTCATGCAGGGCCACTGAGCTGGCATCTGCACCCCAGGTGTTGCCCTTGAGATGTGGTCAGTGGCCCTAATAGGTTATGCCAGACCTGGCATCGAGGACCAGGTGATTTCTGTGTCCTCTGATGAGTGTTCACCTACTGATAAGGCAAGCTGGAGGGAATCAGAAAACTCAGTCGGGAAAAGGTCAAGGCCTGCATTAAGGAGGAAAGAAATGTCAGTCACTCTGATAGGGAAATAGATTTTTGTGTTTCATCGCACCAGCATGCACATATGCACTCAAAGCCTGCCACATTTCAAAGCAGCCTTCAATGCCCCAGTGTTCGCTTGGAGGAAGAGAGATCTGAAGTCCCTCAAAGGCTGCAGGTACAGAGCAATTCATACAGGATGCAGCCAATAGCCCTCTCCCACCTCCTTTTTCCACCTCCCTCCCTCCCACCAGCCTGCGGTTTACTGGTGGTACTGAGGAGGTACGTGTGAGTGTCATGTGTGCACATTTAAATCCAAACTTAAAAGGAAGGGAAAAAAGAAAAAAAAAATGTGACAGCTTTGGACCAAAGCAGCAAGTATTCATAATGAATGGTGGAGTCATCATGAAAGAGTCGGGGCACTTTAAGAAAAACAAACCTCCCTGAGGAAGGCAGCTCTGTGGATGCTGTTGAAGTAGGCAGCTTAAAAGACCCTTCATTTCAGAGCCAGCGAGAGGCGAAGCAAGGATTTGATATACAACACAAGCTTTTTTCTTTTTTTTCCTCCCTTCCCTTCTTCTTCCTCTGAATCCCATCTTGGCTGAGCCATGGCAAAACTAAATTAGAAAAACCTGCAGAGCATTGAGAGTCCAAATGAAGCACACAGCCAATTTATCACAACAGAGCCCAGTTATCTAATAAGCCCCGTATGTAATAAATGTGCTAAGTGCCCACCTTTAACTTTGGCACACACAGCAGCGGTCACTGGCGGGCGATGGCAGAACCCCTGACAAGGGGATGATGTCAGACTCAGCCTGGAGCTCTCAGCATCTGGCTTACATCACTGGCTTTTAAGGGTGCTGAGCCAAGGTGATAATGTAGAGGTCTCTGAAGGCTAAGGCAAACCATTGCTGAACATTTAGAATCCGAAGAGATAACTGTTTACAGATAGTTTTGTAGGCTGAGCCATCACCGTGAAAGCAGAGTTGGGGAAACTGGGATGAGAACAGTTTCCTTTCTGCTTTGGAAAAGTGAGTGTTGTGTGGAAGAAGAGCCTTCATCAGCATACAGTGTTTACTAACCAGAGGTGGAGACAATTCTTAGAGATTTTGTCTTGTAATAGACTGTTTTTGTGTTTGGCCAATTAGTAAAGGGAAAATTTGTGATCTGATCATGCCAAAGGGGGTGGAGAGGTAGGGCATGGTATTCTTAGTTTATCCCTATAGTTTATCCCTATTCTTAGTTTATCCCTTAGTTTATCCCCACGAGGTAATCTTGTGACAACAGGCTTGGAAGTCTAAACGAGAGAATCAGGTTGTTGGTCAATCTTTTGTTCTATAAGGACAGCTGGGTCTATAAGGGTGTCTCTGGGGTCCTCTTCATAACTGGATGATCTTGGCAAAGCTGAGCAGGATGTATTCCCGGATCTTTAGATGGCAGTGTGTTTGAAACATAGAGAGTAGTTTCTATAGAACAGTGGTTCTCAGTTACAGCAGTATAGTAGAATCTCATGGACAGCTTTAAAAAATATTGATACCTGTGTCCAATCTTAAATGTATATCTGTATATATCTATATCTATCTATATCTATATATCTATATCTATCTATATCTATCTATATCTATATCTTATCTATATCTATCTATCTATCTATATCTATATCTATATCTATATCTATATCTCTATATATAATTGGTTTAATTGGTTTGGGGGAAGGTCCAGGGTCAAGATATTTAAAAGCTCCAGAAATGATTCCAATATTTAGCTGGACTTGAAAACCACTGTGGCAGAGTAAAACATAGGTCATAGTCCGCAAAAACGGGAAGTACTGGAAATCCCCCAATTTTTGAAATTAACCTGAGAAGAAAGAATTAGTCTAAAAAGCATTGTCATTTTTGTAGGTCAAAATTATAGAATGTTGGCAATTTCATATGGTTCAAACCAATAGATTAAATTTGTGTGGGTCCTCAGTCTTATAAGATCCCCTGAGTTGGAACTTTGTTCCCAGTTAACAATTACTCTTCTATGTTTCTTTTTATCTAATATATGATTTATAATCTGCCTATATGCTAAATGGATTTAAGATAGCTACAATACAAACACACATGCATACACATGTTTATATAGGGTAGCTAAAATAAATATTAGAAAATGGTCAGAAAATACATGGAAAAAGGAAATTGTTATTAAAGTTAATAATTAAGGATAAAATATTAATATAACTGAACATTTGGTATAATTTTGAGCTACTGGAAGTACAAGAAAAAGTGGAATTTATTTTCAATGTCTCTAAAGACAATGCATATTCATTTTTAAGGACAGCACCAAATTCTGGATAGACTCTATTGTGTAGATTCTGATAACAAGAGCCTTGAGTGCAAAGTAGATAAATGTTGTTTTTGTTGAAGATGCAGTGATGATTTCAAGGCTATTATATGGAGTCACGGTTCAGTGAAATAATTTTTATGTCAAATAGCCTCCCAGAATTCAATAGGAACACGCCCTCCAGTGAAAAACAGTGGAAGGTATAGTGCCCTGAGAAATGGGTGTACCTTAAGCTGCTAAATCTCAAATTAGCATGTTTTCCCCTTCCTGCATGTATGAAACTGAATCACTGCTAATATTTCATCATGAGTAGTTCTTGTGTCTCCAGTTTTTTTTTTTAAGGGTGAGAATGGGTTTGTGGTTGTTTTCTCTTTGTTTTCTTTATTATCAAGTGTGAATATTTGTGCAACTGATTAGTGGAGTTTGGACATAGTTTGCATCATGGAAAGCCTCACCCTACAACCCACTTTGATTTAAATCCATTGAAGATTACTTATTCATTCATCAAACTTCCTTCAAGAACAGATTACATTCCCATCACTGTGCTAATCACTGAAATCTCAACCCTTGCCAGATGGAACTCAGTGTGGTCAGTGAAGACAGCTGAAATGTGGACAGATACTTGGCAAGACACTGTGCTAAGTGTAATGGAAGCATGGAGAAGACACAGACCAGGCAGAAAGAAAGAAATAAACTCCCCATCAGCCTTCCTAGCCTCCATGGTACCAGAGCAAAGTTTGCAAAGATGCGTGGAGTTTTCAGATGGACAATGGAGAAAGGTACTGAGTGAGCAGATGCCTGGCGGCTTTGTGGAGTAACAGGCAGCTCACTGCCATGGGAGCTTAAAGCGCTAGGGTGGGTAGGAAAGAGAAGAGGACACAGTCAGCCAAGGGCAGGGAAAATACAGAAAACATTGCATTCTAGTACAATTTTGCATATAATCTTTATTCATTCCACCAATATTTGAGTGCCAAGTATGTGCCAAACCCGGTGGGGGGAGGGAATAAGTAAAGCCTGATGTCTATTTTTATAAGTTTAAACATTTGCAATGCTGTTGTCATTTTGCTCCACTCTGAGCTAAGTATAACCCAATTCCATTCTTCTGGGTGTTTCAAGCAGAGCCAACATGCACAAGGCAGCTCTCTGCTATCAGAAATCCTCCCCACCCCATCCCCTGTTCCTATAAAGAAAGGAGAGGCAGCATTGATTATTTTTCATTTAAGTCCTCCTTCTGATTTTTGTTTTGTTTTTGGAGGTCCTCCAGGATGTGGGCTAATTTGTATGGTGTGTTTGGGTCAGTTACATCCTTACAAATCTATGTATTTTTGAAACAGGTGAGACCATTGTTTGTCACTCAGATTCAGGCAGAGTGATAAAAAAAAGCAAAGAGGGAAGGAGATAGATGGGTCTGACATTGCATTCACACTGGAAAAAATGAAAATAGATGTGAAGCAAGCCTTGAAGCAGTAACCACTAGTCCTACCCTAGCTGGCTGTTTCAATCCTCCCAAAGTGGCTGAGTTCCAGTATCGTCTCACTGGGGCTCTGCCTGAAATCTGGTGTAAGGCTGGGATAGTGCGAATATTCCTTGCATCCCACAGGATCTGGTTCCTATTGTCTGCTGCCCATGCTTCTCTCTCCACAGCACCTCGAGTAGATGGTACTGTGATCATGGTCATAAGTATTATTAATGATAGCAGCTATGACAACAAGTCAAGGCCCGGTCACTGGCTTTGATGTCAACAAGAGAAAAGGGAGGTTTTCATTTGTTTCAAATGAAAACAGATGCATATGGGTAGAACTAGCATTAAGCAGAACAGTAGAATGGTGGTTTTCATTTTGGGGGTTCCCTCATTCCCCACAAGTTTCTCTATTAGGCAACCCTTCCCTCAGTAATTCTCCCCATGTGATGAGCAGGGAGACAGCTCTCCTCCAGCGTCTGTTCATCTCTCCTTACCATCCAGGCTCTTCCTGCTTTTTCCTGAGAATGGTTTAGTGAATGAGAGAACCCTAAGGGAAGATGTCCCCTCAGCTTGAAAGCCTGCTTTCTCAGAGAGTGTCACTGTCATTGTCTAAGCCGGGGGTGATTTTAGAAGTAGAGAAAAATCTGTTCACTCATCAATATCTCTACCTTGTGCCTGAAACTTCCAGCAAGTGAGTCGCCAATCAATTCAGCTCAATCCTCTTCAGTTCATAATGATATCAAGGGTTTGTCGCTAGCATGTGTAAAACACTGTTAGATGGACAACTCTATGTCCAGCCAGGATTGTACTCATTTTAAATACTCCGTATAGTTTACTTTTTGCCCTGCTTGGATCTTGAAAAAATGTAGTATACATGAAGGACTTGAGATACACTAGATGTAGCCATTGCCTTTAAGAAGACTGTCAAAGTGGAGGAATTGTGAATGAGGTGTTCTGTGCTCTTTGGGGGGCAGGAGTATAAATAAAGGTGCCGGCACCCACCCCAGGCTCACCTGGCTCCCATTCCTCATGTCTCATGCTCTGCCTCTCCCTGGCCCAGTTGGGCTTATTCTTGGCTGGCTCCACTGTCCACCTCCACTGCCCTCTCTGCTTCTTTCAATTCCTCAGTGCCTGGGTCTCTCCTCCTTCCCAAGCTTCCCCCAGTTCCAGCTCCACCCCCCAGATAGTCTCAATTGTTCCTTCCTCCCTACACTTGGACTCCTTTGGCTTCTTTGGTTCTGGAATCTGTTCTTAGATTAGAATGTGGATCGACAGATTGGAGCATCTTGATCTATGACACTGACCCTGTCCCCACTTCTTCTGATGGGAATTAGGCTACCCTCATCTCTCCTTCCTGATTCCTTTTGGGAAGGTCAAACCTTCCCCAAAGGAAAGGTCCATGTCTTTCCATTTTGGGGCTCTCTCTAATGCAGACCTTATTACAGTGACTACTTTTGCTTTCTTAGGTCTGATATCTGAGTCCCTCAACTAAACTACAACTGCATGGCCTCTCAAGGGGTTCCACTTTCTGGGCTCTGGAGTAGGGGTTCCTGGGTTGAATCCTTTCTGACTGTGGGCAAAGTATTTTTTTTCTTTGTGCTTTTATTTCTTCTTGTTTAAGAAGTGTCCACTGCCTAGTGTCCTTGTGAGGGTTCAGTGAGATAATACATGTAAATCACCTTAACAATGCTGGACATAAAGAATATATATACTTATTATTATTATCATTATTATTTATTATTTATAGAAGGAGGTCTGGCTAGGCCAGGAAGGATACTGGGACCTTGTGCATCTCCTTGCTCCAGATCTTAATCTTTTAGGTCTGTGACTAAGAGCATAAAACCTGAGGTGGTAAATGCAGTGTTGGGCTCCTGGAGTTTTAGACTTTTGTCTGGAGGTTTCTGGTAGAACCAGAGTTGGTTGGGAAGAAATTAGAGCTCTATTGTTGCTTTAACACTTCTATGTAATTTCTTGCAGGATAAAAAATACTTGGTAATTATATGTGGTTGGTTTAAGAGAACAATTTTCCTCATAAAAAAATAATACCTTGACCTTGAAGAAAGAAGTTATTTGGCATTTACTTTCAGAAATGGCAGGCAGTTTTATAGGCAGAGGAAGTAATAGATTAAAGTCCAGGAGGACAGAGGGATAGAGGATTCAAACACGGTTTAAAATATTACTTAAACTTAATGTAATATTTATACATTTAATTTGTTTCTATTAACTACCAAGATATTTAACATAAAATAATTAGAATCTGAAGATGGAAATCAAAGTGGCCACAGTTTTAATTAAACCATCTTCTAGGGAATTAGGCTGCATAATGAGAGGTAGCCTGGTGTAGTGATGAGAGTCAGGGGGCTGGAGGTACTGCCACCAACCTGTGGATGCTTGCTTGGGCAAGTCACCTTATCTCGAGTCCAACAACAAAGAGTTTATTTGTTGGTTGACTCCCTCCCCAACAATTTTTTTTTAAATAGAATTCTTTTTTTTTCTCTAAAGGAAATCTTGTATAGAATCCTAATATAGAAAGGAAAGTAAAATTAGCCTCTCCTATTCCCTCTCCCCTGTACCAGCCAAGACCCTCACTGGTCTCCTCCCCGGCCACTTAAGCCCCAAGGTACCCTAGAACAGGAACTCCACAGAACATACTGTGAAAAATTGCCTAGGGGATCTTGGTCTTTCCTTCCAGCTATAAAATTCTATGATTCTGATTCTAATATGTCCCTATCCTACATTTCACAATCTTCTCCTCCTTTTGCATTTTATTCAAGGATATTAAAAAAAATCAATGGAGATGGATTTAGTAAGCAGGAGAAAAGAGAATAAGAAGAAACCTTTTGCCTCACACATCCCTATCCCTCCCCTCTCATCTCCTTTCTGTTCTTCATGTCCAAGGCTCTAGCTGGATTTGTGACTCCAGACTTGCCTGGGGTTACTGTGCATTGTGATGAGTTTGACTTAGAAAAATTGATAAAACTCTCCTTCCTTCACTGTCCTACTCAGTCTCTGCTTCCCAACTGCAGATTTCCAGTCCTTGGTGAACAGCCTGGCAGGTCTTGGGTCACTCACATCCTGGTTCTTACGGGCAACTGGCCAAGGTTACAAGGCCAGAGGAATGTGATAACTTCTTTCTTACTTTCTTAAATGCTGAGCCTGGCCAAGATCTAATGTTGGCATTATATGTTGAAGAATAATCAATTATCAATTAATGAGATTGTGAATAAATGAGATATTATATGAAAAGAACTTGGCATGCTGCTTCACCTCAATAATGTTGTCTTTCCCTCCTCTTCCAAATTTTTCTTCCCTTTGGGCCTATCCAAGGGAACTATAACCATAGATAGGCCTACAGGATGTCAGTCAAGTTGCTTGGTGACTCTAGTCCCTTTCAAGACTATGTTTAGCCACTGGCTAGACATTATTATAACCTTTGTAAATCCTTGTTAAAAGCAAGGTGAGATGTACCCATCACGGGCATTCACGCAAACAAGATTTGCCAAATGGTTAAATATACTTAGTTTTCTTTCTCAATTGTCACTTTTCCCACAGTTAGTAGAAAATCTGCTCTTTCTCTAAAACCATCTTTTAAGGTAGTAATTCCTTCTTTAGTTCATATAAAGGAAGGAACATTCTTAGTGTCAAATAATAGAATTGCTTCAAAATTGTATCCCATTATAAACTCTTATTTCAAATGCTTTAACAATTTGCGATTTGGGACTGCTTAACTACTGTGTACAATTGCTCAAATGTGGATTTGGCAGAGGAAGAGATGGACATTGGAAGGGATGTATCCATGAAAATATCCTCATGACTAAGTTCAGCTGTATTTAAATACTAAGAATGTTGGTAGAAAACCAGGTCTGGGTTTTAAAATACCTAATCTTATAATGGACCTCACTAGTTCACATTGTACTGACCTGTCCAATGCTGTTCAGTGATTACGAAAAGGTGATTATTTCTCTGGGAGGTTTTGCCCCATGCCAGGAAATTAGACATGGCAAGTGGAGTGGGCTGGATTTCAGCCCTCACATACTCCGTTGCAGACTCTTGTGCAGGGTACAGCCCAAACATATATGCTGGCTCTTGGGCGAGGCTGGCCTGATCACTAATCTGCAACAGTTCCAAAGGAAGGGAGGAGGTAACAACAGACTGAATCCTTAATTGTTTAATGGTTTCATTTTTACTACAAAGTCCAAGGCTGCAGCTCTCCTCCATCCCCTCTCCTGACCAGGACATTTCAGGTAATTTTTTCCAGTTTTGCTGTCTCTTGACCTTGACCTTCACACTTTTTGTTGGATTCCACTGAGTTCTGTCCTTTGGGTCATCTTCCTTTTGTCTGTTTCATTGGTATTAAAAACATCTCCAATGAAATTGGAGATGTTTGTGTATTTGTTTTCATTTTTATTTTACAAGTAATTTGTAGAAATCACAGAAAAATCAGAAAATATATACCGTAGACATAAAATAAAATAAAAATCACCTCTAATCTTAACTATATGAGATAACCTATCACTGTCAGTATTTTGGCATATACTCTTCTCAACTTTCTTATATTTAAATCTGTGTATAGAAAGCATCTTTAAAATATTTTCTAACAGAAATACCTGTCTTTTTAAAGTCAGTTTCATCTCAGAAGTTTTCTTCCAAATAAAAAGGAAACCCAGAATAGTTTTCAAAATGGAACATTATAAAAGAACAAACTATTCTTCTTAATAAGTATTTTCAGCAAATTTTACTATAATTTCAGACCTGTGATCTATATCCACCATACTGAATCCAAAGTATGGTCCATGCTTTAAAAAAATGACACAGTAATCCCTCCAACTTCATGAACCAAGATCTGTTATCTCCAAGCTGGACTGGATCCCTGGGGCTAGGGCGTAAATAGGGAAGCATAACCCACTCATGCAAATAAAAATAAGATCCTTGTTAATCTTCCTCTAGGTGTGTTTTGGCTACCAGTGCACTCATAGACTTTTATTTCACAACAGCTGGATCAATACCCAGCTTTTGCCTACATCATATTAATCAAGTCTTATGATTAGAATCCTACATTATTGATTTCAAGAGCTGCTTCAGTGAAAATTTGGAAAGCACTTATTTGAGATCTAAAAAATAAGAAAACAGGACATTGCATCATTGAAGTGACTTCATTTCTAGAAGTTTATGTTTTAATAATTACATATGTGCAGTCTGCTCTTATTACTTGTAGCTCTTAAAAAGATAGTACCAGGAAAACTGTTGGATTACTGTAGTATCTTTGGATAGTAACCTCAGAATCCCTTTATATTAGGGATTTTATCTTAACAACTGCAATGTGGTTTTCTAGTTTAAATTTTAAATTGAATAAATAAATTTTGAAAAATTGCAAAAAAAGAAAAATGCCAATTGCTTCAGAGAACATGCATTTTTCATTGTGCTTCAATAATTCTTATTAAATCCTGCTGCTAAATAAAAAACAAGCATTTGTGTACAAATACACACACACACATGCACACATATTTACAATATGGTTTCCTAAAAATTAAAGACAGAGAGACAGAAGGATGGAGAAATAATGAAGGTAGAGGAGAAAATGTGCCATGGTGATAATTTAAGGTTACATTTTTTTTTTTTTTTTTGCAAAACAGTTTCTTAGGACACATGATTACACTAGACAAATATATTTTGTCAACTGTTCCTAGCGAAGACTGTGTGTGTGTATGTGTGTGTGTGTGCATGTGTATAAGAAATGGGAGAATGTTGGTCTTCTCAGCCCAATTAAAATTTAACACTTGTCTCTTTTTAGCTGACATCCTCATTTTAGGGGAAAGAGTGAGGAAATACAATGCAAAGATGCTCTTTACAAAATAAAGATATTTCCTTCCTTCTCTAAATTGGTTTTGGCACAGCTGATAGCTCACACAAAGACACTTGGGATACACTTTTAGGCTATAGTGTTCTGAAATCCCCATGAAAAACCTCCTTACCAGTTTATTTATATTTATATTTTTGCTAAGGAAATGTTCTTGATGCTGGCAAATTGGTCTGCTTCTTAAGATTCATGTTGGTGCTTCTCTGATGGCCTCTATTACCCAATTTAAATACACAATAGTGAGATGGTTCGAACACACCATGTTAATCCAGCTTCAGAGACCTCTGCGTGGCTGTTTGTTAAAAGAAAATTGTACCTGTTAAGAACTGGAAAGAGGCACACAGTTGCTGTTAACTACTTTACCAAATTGATTCTGACTCACTCGTTTCAAAATGAAAATTGAAATGCTTTTGCCTTTTTTTTTTTTTTTGGTGAGAATTTGCTTTACTTAGCACTTAAGTGGGTATCATTTCTTGTGATTACAGAAAAATGCATCATAACTTTTGATTACGTTGCTATTAAGGATGCACGGTAGCAATTGCTAGCACCCGTAAAGTACTGTTGGTGGGTTCTGTGTAACTCATTCTTATTTGGAACTGAGTGGAGGAGGAGGGCATGGATGAAATCACTCAAAGCTTTACTTACATAATGAACTCATTATGAACTCAGTCACCTGGGAGTGGAAGGAACTAGAAGGGAAGAGGTTTTGTTAATGGATATTCTCTCCACTTCAACCTCTGTCCCAACTGCCACCCAATTATACAAAAAACTCCCATCAGCCATTCCTACACTTTCTCGTTTCTTTAATAAATATGTACAGAGGTCTACTGTGTACAGGATGCTGACTAGGTATGGTGGGGTCAAAACAAAGGAATATCACTTGAGGGGATATAAATTCTGAGGGAGCTTATAATACAGGGTAAAATATATCTACATAATAATTTATGCACATAAATGATAAAAATAATAATTCTTATGGCATACATTAAAAGTAAATTGGATTAAAGGTGGAAAAGATGACAGAAGTCTGGATTTCTGGAGAATTAGCTTTAGTCCTCCCATTAGGTTGTAAACGTCATGAGAGCAGGGATTATGTCTATCTTGTTTCCTGCATTATCTAGATCACACAATCTAGGATGCAATAAGCACTTAATAAAGATCCATTCAGTAATGAATAGCACACAGTAGTGTGATTGCAAGGGCTAATTGTGTGCGTGTCTTCTCAACTCTGTGTTCAGTGGTAACATGTTGGTAGCTTGGAACTGGTCATGGTGGGAGTATTTACACTATAAAAACTGGCAAACATAACAAGGAAAGTTTTCTTTCCTAATAGCTGATTGTTAAACATTGACCAGGACACCATGGCCACAAAGCCTTTTTTACTTTATTCACATCTTGAGATAAATAGATTAGATGATAGATATAGCAAAATCTATATCTTGCTATATCTATCTATATCTAGGTATAGCAAAATATTAACCATGATAGGTTATTGGAAATGTCCAGTTCCAAAGTAACCACCTTGTGAGCTAGGCTGGCCACCAGAAAGCCCCCTTTTACCTTGGCTCAAGGCAAGCTGAAACAACTTTTCTTTTGTCCTAGACCTGTAATGCTTACCTTGTCAATGAGAGAAAGCAAGTCCATAAAATTGTTCTCTAAAGAAGAGTAAGTGGGCAGTATTTCTCTATTCAGTGCTTGCCTATCCTATGTGTCTCATGTCTTTCCAAGCAACAGTCTCAGTCTGCTTCCCAATGTGAGAGAATAAAACCTGAATGAACACAGCCCTTGGTGGGCTGAATGTTGAAACATGCTGAGGTATCACAGTGAGTTCCTTGACTTCAGCACTGTGGCTCAGTAAAAAATCCTTGCCCTAGATCCTGATGTAACCATCACATCAGGAGAAGCTGGTAAAGGTGGAGAAAGGAAAGAGAGAAAGCAGGCATACTGAACAGATAGTAGGATGTGAGTGACAGCACAGAGGTGGAAAGGCCTGGGATATATCCAGTGAGCAGCCCAATCTGCAGGAGTAGGCAGTGAAGGGCTTTGAGGTCAAGGCCTAGGAGTCTGGCCTTTATTTGGCAACAGGGAGCCCATGAAAGCCTTCTGATTCTTTTGGTAAGACCACTCTTGGTGGTGGTGTGCAGGATGGCTTGGGCAGAGTACAGAGAGACTAAAGGCAAGGTGGCAATTGTCCTGTCCAGGACAAACATACAAGGGGTCTGAGTTAGGATGATGGCAATAGAGTTGGAAAGGCATAAATTTATTTTAGCATTAAAAGCTCATGTGGAAGTGTATTGAATGTGGAAGGTGAGAGAAAGCTGAGGGTGACACCAGGTTTTTAAAACTGGTTGACTAGGAAAACAATTACTCAATTAACAACAAACAAACAAACAAATTAAAAAACAAAAACAACCCCCCCAAAAAACAATAAAAAGGAAAACTCCTGAGAAAAATTTCATGGCAGATACTACACTCAGCATCTATTTCCATCCCTTTTCCTCTTTTCTTTGTCACATAGATAGAAAGCTAGAATCTCACCTCCTCAGATTCCTGTGCTATGTGAGAGAATGGTCATGTGATGAGGTGGCCATGTGACAGGGCACTGACCAATGAAACATAAGTGGAAGTCTGTTACTGAGAGAGGTGCCACCATTTCCAGCATCTGGCCTTTCTCCTTCTGTCTGAAAAGCAGATATGATTGCTAGAACTATAGTTAGTGTCCCTGGAGCATAGAGGAAAATCCAAGAGTATTTCGGAGATCACAGCCCTGGTATCCTTGATTTGCCAAACTAAAGCCAGTGCTTTCCTACTCCTGAACTTCTTGTTGATGAAAAAGAAAAAATAAAAAAGAAATTGAACTCAATGCTGTCTAATTAAAACAACTGGTACCAATGTTGAATTCAGATTTAGACATGTTAAACTTGAGAGTAACAATAGAATACCCAGGTAAAACGTTTCAACAGAGGTTTGAAAATTATAAGCTAGCTTCACATTAAAACTATCTGGAGAGTTAAAAAAGAAAAACCATACCTGGGTCCACCCAGGCTAATTGAATCAGAAACTGAGAGTGGGTCACTTAACCTCTCAGAGGATGATCTGACAGTAGAGCAAGAAGTCGAGAGTCCTTGCTTGGTTGCCTCTATTTCCACATAGAATTAGGAGGTAAAATCATAAGCAGAAGTACTGGGCTGGGAAACTTGAGGACTGTTTGAAATAGCTCTTGTTTTAAAAGTTTTTTTTTTAATTGAAGTATAGTTGGTTTACAATGTTGTGTTAGTTTCAGATATACAGCAAAGTGATTCATATATATATATTCATATATAGAACATATATATTATATATATTCATATTCTTTTCCATTATGCTTTTTTACAGGATATTGAATATAGTTCTCCATGCATACAGTAGGACCTTGTTGTTTATCTATTTTATATATAGTAGTTTGTATCTGCTAGTCCCAAACTCTTAATTTATCCCTCTCCACTCCGTTTCCCCTTTGGTAACCATAAGTTTGTTTTCTAAGTCTGTGAGTCTGTTTCTGTTTTGTAAATGAGTTCATTTGTATTATTTTTTTAGATTCCACATATAAGTGATGTATGCTATTTGTCTTCCTCTGTCTGACTTACTTCACGTAGTATGATCATCTCTAGGTTCATCTATGAAATAGTTCTTGAAGGGGATGGGAGAGATTGCTATCCAGAGACATATGGAAAAATTTCCAGGAACCATGGATGGGGGTTGGGAAGATGAAATCAGAAACGAAGAATCTATAGAACCAATTCAAGTGATTTGGAATTTTCTCCAGTAGAGGTTGAAGGTCTAGGTTTAAGATCAGAGAAGGAAAATAGTTGCATTGATTTCAGCATTGGCCGATTGAGTACAGAGGAAAAACAAAAGGCAGGTTGGTTGAGAGTGTTAACAAGAAGAGAGGCTGATGATGTAAATCATGTTTTATGGGCCAGATAAGTAAGGAAATAAAATCAACAGGAGACAAATAAATTTGGGAGAAAATCAGGATTGAAAAAATTGTTCTCTGGATGAAATTTGAACAACAGATATTATACACATTGGGGAATGGGGGAGTTAGAAGATTAAGAGGTCTTGATTGATGCAAGTGTAGTGTGCTGGCATTCTTTAAATTAAGGGTTACAAAGTAGAGTAGTTCCCTGTGACATCGAGGTCCAGGGTGTGGCCATTTGTCTGAATGATTCCAAAGGAGTTAACAATGACTGAAATTGAAGAAGGAGGGAACTGAGACAAAGTTGATGGATCATCCTCTTTACAGGAAAACTGAAGCCACCGAGGATGGTTATGAAATCTCAATTAGAGCAGTTGACTCAACCAAGACCAAAGTCTTGAGTCAATATGAGGGGCTGACTGGGAAGTGGGCAGGTGATAACAAGGTGAAGAGTAGAAGAACCAGCCAGATGTCTTAAGGCTCTACAGGGAAGATATTCACACAAGAGTAGGGAGAAAATGTTTGGAAAGGAGGGACACCTTGTAACTCTGACAGGGAGGGAAGGAGAGCATGAGAATGAGAAAATACAGAGGGATCTAAAAGAGGAAGCAGCTAAGTTAGACTTATTGTCAGAGGGGTTTTAGAGTTGGAAGGACACTAGGGATCACCTAATCCAAGCATCTTGTTTCAAATGGTGAAACAGAAACTCAGAGGGGGCCAGCAGTTCTCAAAGTCACACCACTAGTTAGCAGAATCTGGGTTTATTCATCTGCTTGTTATTGGTTATTAATTAATCAAATATTTATTGAGCAATTAGGGCCAAGATTCGGGGTTACCAAAATGAATAAGCTCAGAACTTGTCCTCAAGGAACTCATAGCATTGTGGGACAAGTGGATGAAGTCTGAAAATAATTCAAATATAGTGTTATACAGGGCATGAGAGGGCCTTACAAAGGTTGATGTGGAAGTACAGGGATGAGCCTCTTGCCTGGGGGAGGGAGTAAAGCTCTGCGATTGTGATAGGGGTCCTGGTGTCATCACAGCAACGTAGATAGAACACAGTATGTGATTGAGAAAATTAGACAAAAGTGTGTTTTCTTTCAGGCCAATACAACACTCAGTCAAGTCACAGAGCTTGTCACATTGACTCTGACCTAGATTTCCTCCAGCTGCCACCCTCCTCCTCTCAACCTTCACAATTATGAGTGGCAGTCATGGGTAAGAGGTAGGGAGAATACTGGTATCAAGGGAGATGTCCCAAAGGAGATGGGGAACGTTTGAACCAATCTCTGCCTCCAAGTCCAAAGCCCCATCTGACTTTTGATAGTTAAAGGAGCTAAGCATCATCTTTTCTACAAAGGAGGAGACTGAGCAATCTACTTGGAGTAAGGACATTAGGTAGTGGAGGAGAATTGGAAACTGACAATTGTGGGAAACACTAGAAACAGGTGTCATGAAGTTTTAAAATAAGAAAAACAAGGATGGAATGTACTGTTATTAAGTTTACATTGAAGCAATTTTTTATTTTTGCCCGCACCATGAGGCTTTTGTCTGATCTTAGTTTCCTGACCAGGGACTGAACCCGGGTCCTCGGTGGTAAAACACTGAGTCCTAACCAATGGACAGCCAGGGAATTCCCCAGAAGCAATTTATAGTCTTTCAGTTCATCCATCCTGTGGTCAAGTCCATGCAGTTCCTCCACACACAAAAGGGAGGGTGATAGGATGATGATTTGGAGACCTTGATTATTGTAAATGGTAAAGTGCTTTAGACCCAAACAAGACGTACTTTTCCTGGCTATGCAGGTACGGCTACAGAGTAGTTTTTCTTACAGAAGAAAAGATAAAATGTAACAAGAGACATGAGAAAAAAGTGTTAACTGGTCAAAGTGAAACTATATTAGAGGCAAGTTATCATTGAGAATAGGTTAGGTAATGTGTTTGCAAGCTTCAAATCTCAGTGGCCCCAAATAATAAAGGTTTATTTCTTTTGTTGCTACATTGGCAACACAGGGATTCTGTTTCACATCATCCCCAGTCAGAGATGCAGACTGAAGAAGCTCCTGTCCTCTAGAGATTACTGGATACTGAGGGAAGCGAAGGGAGACAATGTGCAGGGTTTGCACTGGGAATAAAATGATTCTGTCCTGAAGCAACACGTGTTTTTTCTGTTCAATTTTATTGGTCAAAGCAAGCCATGTGGCCACGCTCAACTTCATGGTAGTAGGGAAGTACAATCCTACATGTGCTAGAAGGGAGCAGAACTGTAATATATAGTGAATAGAATGAAGATTACTGGATAAACTTCTTATAGCATCTCTGAGAGCCCACTGGTTTCCCGTTTCTCCCTTCATCAATCTACTCTACATACTTCTACCATAGTACCCTTCCTAAAATGGAAAATTCCTCTTCCTCTAAACTTCCACAGCTCCTCTTTACCTTCTGAATCAAGTCCCAAATCTTTAGATCTACTTTGCAGGAACATTACCGTCTATTCCAGGTCTACTTTTCCAGAGTAATCTGGGATGTCTTCTTTCACTCTCCACGCACTACTCATCTACCCCCACCCCCATCTTTACCATTTAGGTTTTCATTCATGTTTTTCAAATGTTAGCTTGAATGCCACAATCACCACAAGACAAAGTATTTTGCAATTCTACCAGTTGGCATCTGGTTAATGTTTTGTCAGTGCTTCCCAATAAATATTTTTTATATCCCTGCTTTCATAATAGAAGTTTGCATCCATGCCTCTTCCCCATTAGATAGTAAGTTATTTGAGGATAGAAACAATATCTTGTTCATCATTATGTGATTCCCTTCCTGCCTTTGTCAAAGTGTCAAGCACAGATCTTGATGCATGACAGGCATTCATTTTATGTTGCCCTCCTTGATTTGATCTGTTTGAGCCTTAATCTATCATGTCCTTCCTGATCCTCTGCTTGTAGTTCCAAGGACTTTCATAGTTAAAGTAGAGTTTCCCTGTTTGTGCTCATTATTAATATCCTGGGTTTGATGTTAGATATTCAGAGGTCAATTGTTTTTAACTGTTGTGAAAAAAATGGTGCTCTGAAAATGGAAAGGGAATGTAATTGGTTGGGAAACCTTTTAGGAAAAAGCGAGAAAGAGAAAGAGAGAGAAGACTATATACATACTCTTTTTAAAGAAAACAAGAATGATAGCTACCATCAGACTACTTTTTATAGATAATTTCATTTTAAATTTTGCTTTTCTCATTAGAATGTGAATGTTTGGAGAAGATAGAGTACATTGAGACATCTTTATACCTACCATACATGCACTGTCATGCTCAATACAACTGAGTTTCTTGTCAATTCTGTTAAATCTTGGCTTCTCCCCCATTGTGTGCATAGGTTGTGTTCACGTGGGGCTAAATCAGGATGATCATTTTATAGTACTGGAAATGTTCGAGAACTAAGACATTATCGATTTGACTTTTTTTTTACATTATAGATAAAGAAATTGAGTTATAGGGAGAAGAAGCGACATTATTTTCTTCCGAGCATGCTATGCAGACATTCAAAGATTCCATCAAGTCTTTTCCTTTTGGAAAGTCTAAAATGCAAAACGGTAATACTTACTAATGATCAGCCATATTAGTGAAATCAAAGTAATTACTTGCATGATATTATTGAGTAGATATTAAACGTCAGCTACCTTGCTAACTGCTGGAAATTCAAAGAGAAAAGACATGATTTCCTGTATATAATAGCTCTAAGTCTAGTCTATAATGTGTAAGGTCCCTTGCTGGGCGCTCTGGGAGACTGTTTACCACTTAGTGTCTCATGGAGATGTTTTAAATGCAATTATGCACTCATGTTACTGAAGTATTTTTCAGTTAAGTACTTTTAAGTTAAGATTATTCATTGAATTCTCTAATTGTTCGTTTAAAAGTTTCAAGATAAATTAGTTCTTTAAGATTAATGAGAGGTCAAAATGATGACAAAATGTATATCTAGACTGGACATTCATTTTAACCATAATTTCAAAACAAAATGAACTGACCATGGGCAATGCATTCCTGGATTGAAAGCCTAGGTTTAAGAACACAAAACTCTATTGCTGAGTTTCAGGACAGAAGCAGCAGTAGCAGAAGTAACAACAATAATGTCAACAAGATCTCAGAAAATTAAAAACAAATTCTTTAAATAGTTCTATGTTTTATATTGGATGTGAAAAGAGGAAGGGCTGAATGATAATCAGTATATTTATTTAGAATCAGAGAAGGGCAGAGGACTCAAAAAACATTCAAAGAAATCTCACCTTAGCATTGATCTCAATCACAGAGAAAATGCAAATGTGATTCTGAGGATTATGTTTCACTGAGAGCAAAGGGGAGCAACTGAAAAGAGAGATGGAGAAGGTGACAATGAGATGGTGGAACTACTCGGGAAATTAAAACCATAATAAGGCACAAGTGGGTTGTGTTTCTGTCCCTTAGCAATAACAGAATGTGAAAAAAAGGGTCAGAGAGCAAAGGTTGAAGTTCAGCTTAGAAAATGAGGGCTGTCATGGGGCTTCAGGCTGTGCATATGGCAGGTGGAAAAAGGCTGACAAATTAGACAGCTCTGGACAATATTCATGGTTGAAAATCAGGTCTCTTCACTTTGCTACAAAAGACTGGGTCTAGTATAGGTAAGAAAGAGGAGTAGCATCATTTCATGGGCAATATGCTGTCTCAGCTTAGAGGAAGGTAGAAAAGGAGACTGAACAGCGAAAGCAGGTGTTGGGTGTGAGATTGGAAGTGTGAAAGTCAAAAAAGAAAACTAAAGAGAAAAGAAAAACAGATGTGAGAGAGAAAAAGAAAGTGCAAGAAGGTAGAGATAAAAATGATATGAGAGCCGATATGAGCAAGTTAGACTGTGAGAGGAAAAATAAATTGAAAGAGCAAGAAAAAATGTGTTGGGAGGAGATCAATAGACAAAGATGAGAGCTAAAGATAAAGGGTCAGAGGAAAGAAGACAGGCGAAAGCCTAAAAAGAAAAACAAATGCAGACACTTCACTGTAAATTCAGGCCTGTTTCAGTGTGCAGTTTCAAGGGGACTGCTCAGAGCTCTCTGCTGTCAGCCAGGAAGTAAGGAAGGGAGAGTGAGGAGGCAGAGGTGAGAACGGGGTTCAGGCACACAGGTAGGTCTGGTGGATGGAGATGAGCCCTTAGAATGACAGAGGCGGAAGCTCTCCTTTCCTTATCTACTGCATACTGAAACCAGAAGATTGGTCTTTATTTTTTCCCTTTTTTCTTTATCTACTGCATGCTAAAACTGGGAGATTGCTCTTTACTTTTTTCCTTACAAGTTATCTTTGTTTCACATGCTCTCCAAAGCCATTAAAATGTTTGCAGCAAAGCTTTTCAGTTGCTCTGTGTACAGGTCATAATATTCAGACCAAGAGGTTATTATAAGGAAGGGAGATTACTGGTTTTCCCAAGTGGAGATTTAAGTAATACTTAACAGTCTGGGCCATCTGGTGAATACCATGGAAAACAAATTGCCTTTCATAAGCAGTTTTACTATTGCTACACCATGTTAATTTGGGTGGACAAACTATTCCTTAAGGGGTTTTGTACAGACAAAGAATAGACAGCAGCTTCTCTGTCCTTTCTCTGGCTTCTCAAGACTACAGGATGTCTTTGTTCTTCAGCCTGTCAGGGCCACAATGGTTGGGAATATTTATTTGCCTTCTTTTAAGAGTCAAGGTGACACCCACTAATAGATTAAAAGGTACTGGTTGAGCAACTACTATGTGATCAGATGTTATGAGACAGGCACAGAATTATAATTGTCTTATGGACTGTCAGTAAGTATAAATTTATACCCATAAATGTTCTATATCTTCATAAGTGCTTGGCATACACAGTGGTGCATTTGTCAAAATCAGTAAATGTGCACTTAAGATTGTGCATTTCATTGCATTTAACTTTTACTTCATAAGAAAAACACTGTACATAAATATTGAAACCTATTCACCACTACGCATACTTGCACGCTGAAATATTTGGGGTGAAGGGTACTGATGTCTGCAATTTACTTAGAAATACATCAAAAATAGGATAGACTGATGGATGGAGAGGGATAGATAGATGAAAAAGTAAGAGCAGCAAATATTAAAACTTAGGTGGTGGTATATAGGTATTCACTATAAAATTCACTTTTGCTATGTTTGAAATTTTTGTATTTATTTCATGAAATAATCAGTAAACAATTAAAAGCTGTTGATGTAGTACTAACTCTAGGAGTTAAGAGAGTGATGGAGTAAAGAAGGAAAAAAGGGATCTGGACAGAAGGAAGATAACGAGGTATAATTGTATCAGTTATTTATTGCTGCATAAAAAATTACTAGAAAATTTATGGGTTTAAAACACCACACAGAGATTGCCTCAACATGGCGGAGTAGAAGGATGTGTACTCACTCCTTCTTGTGAGAGCACCGGAATCACAACTAACTGCTGAACAATCATTGACAGGAAGACACTGGAACTCACCAAAAAAGATACCCCGCATCCAAAGACACAGGAGAAGCTGCAATGAGATGTTAGGACGGGCTCAATCACAATAAAATCAAATCCCATAACCACTGGGTGGGTGACTCACAAACTGGAGGACGATAATACCACAGAAGTCCACCCACTGGAGTGAAGCTTCTGAGCCCCATGTCAGGCTTCCCAACCTGGGGGTCCGGCAAAAGGAGGAGGAACGCCCAGAGAATCAGACTTTGAAGGTTAGACGTATTTGATTGCAGGACTTTGACAGGACAGAAGGAAACAGAGGCTCCACTCTTTTTTTTTTTTTTTTTTTTTCTTTTTGCGATATGCGGGCCTCTCACTGTTGTGGCCTCTCCCGTTGCGGAGCACAGGCTCCGGATGCGCAGGCCCAGCGGCCATGGCTCACGGGCCCAGCCGCTCCGCGGCATATGGGATCCTCCCAGACCGGGGCACGAACCCGTATCCCCTGCATCGGCAGGCGGACTCTCAACCACTGCGCCACCAGGGAGGCCCAGAGAGGCTCCACTCTTGGAGGACACACACGAAGTAGTGTGTGCATCAGGACCCAGGGGGAAGGAGCAGTGACACAGTAGGATACTGAACCAGACCTATCAGCTAATGTTGGAGGGTCTCCTGCAGAGGCAGGGGGTGGCTGTGTGTCACCATGGGGACAAGGACACTGGCAGCAGAAGTTCTGGGAAGTAATCCTTGGCATGAGCCCCCCCAGAGTCTGGCATTAACCTCACCAAAGAGCCTGTAGCCTCCAATGCTGGGTTGCCTCAAGCCAAACAACCAACAGAGAGGGAACTCAGCCCCACTCATCAGCAGACAAGCAGATTAAAGTTTTACTGAGCTCTGCCCACCAGAGCAACACCCAGCTCTACCCACTACCAGTCCCTCCCATCAGGAAGCTTGCACAAGCCTTTTAGTTAGCCTCATCCATCAGAAGGCAGAGAGCAGAAGCAAGAAGAACTACAATCCTGAAGCCTGTGGAGTGAAAACTACATTCACAGAAAGATAGAAAAAATGAAAAGGCAGAGGACTATGTACCAGATGAAGGAACAAGATAAAACCCCAGAAAAACAATTAAATGAAGTGGATCTAGACAAACTTCCAGAAAAAGAATTCAGAATAATGATAGTGAAGATGTTCCAGGACCTCGGAAAAAGAATGGAGGCAAAGATCAAGAAGATGCAAGAAATGTTTAACAAAGACCTAGAAGAATTAAAGAACAAACAAACAGAGATGAACAATACAATAACTGAAATGAAAAACACACTAGAAGGAATCGATAGCAGAATAACTGAGGCAGAAGGATGGATAAGACAGAATGGTGGAAGACATTGGAAACACTGGAAGACAGAATGTTGGAATTCACTGCTGCAGAACAGAATAAAAAAAAAACAAAAGAAATGAAGATAGCCTAAGAGACTTCTGGGACAACATTAAATTCACCAACATTCACATTATAGGGGTCCCAGAAGAAGAGAGAGAGAAAGGACCCAAGAAAATATTTGAAGAAATTATAGCCGAAAACTTCCCTAACATGGGAAAGGAAGTAGCCACCCAAGTCCAGGAAGTGCAGAAAGCTGAAGGCAGGATAAACCCAAGGAGAAACATGCTGAGATGCATAGTAATCAAATTGACAAAAATTAAAGACAAAGAAAAATTATTAAAAGCAACTAGGGAAAAATGACAAATAACATACAAGGGAACTCCCATAAGGTTAACAGCTGATTTCTCAGCAGAAACTCTACAAACCAGAAGGGAGTGACACAATATATTTAAAGGGATGAAAGGGGAGAACCTACAACCAAGATTACTCTACCCAGCATGGATCTCATTCAGAATCTACAGAGAAATCAAAAGCTTTACAGACAAGCAAAAGCTAAGAGAATTCAGCACCACTAAACCAGCTCTACAACAAATGCTAAAGGAACTTCTCCAAGTGGGAAACACAAGAGACGAAAAGGACTTACAAAACCCCCCCAAAATTAAGAAAATGGTAATAGGAACATACATATAGATAATTACCTTAAATGTGAATGGATTAAATGCTCCAACCAAAAGACACAAGCTCGCCGAATGGATACAAAAACAAGACCCATATATATACTGTCTGCAAGAGACCCACTTCAGACTAGGGACACATACAGACTGAAAGTGAGGGCATGGAAAAAGATATTCTATGCAAATGGAAATTCAAAGAAAGTTGGAGTAGCAATACTCATATCAGATAAAATAGATTTAAAATAAAGAATGTTACAAGAGACAAGGAAAGACCCTACATAATGATCAAGGGATCAATCCAAGGAGATATAACAATTATAAATATATATGCACCCAACATAAGAGCACCTCAATACATAAGGCAAATGCTAACAGCTATAAAAGAGGAAATCAACAGTAACACAATAATAGTGGAGAACTTTAACACCTCACTTACCCCAATGGACAGATCATTCAGACAGAATATTAATAAGGAAACACAAGCTTTAAATGACACAATAGACCAGAGAGATTTAATTGATATATATAGGACATTTCATCCAAAAACAGCAGGTTACACTTTCTTCTCAAGTGCACGTGGCACATTCTCCAGGATAGATCACATCTTGGGTCAAAAATCAAGCCTCAGTAAAATGTAAGAAAACCGAAATCATATCAAGCATCTTTTCCAACAACAACACTATGAGAGTAGAAATCAATTACAGGGAAAAAACGTAAAAAGCACAAACACATGGAGGCTAAACAATACGTTACTAAATAACCAAGAGATCACTGAAGAAATCAAAGAGGAAATCAAAAAATACCTAGAGACAAATGATAACAAAAACACTGTGATCCAAAACCTGGGGATGTAGCAAAAGCAGTTCTAAGAGGGAAGTTTATAGAATTAAAAGCCTACCTCAAGAAACAAGAAAAATCTCAAATAAACAATGTAACTTTACATCTAAAAGGACTAGAGAAAGAAGAACAAACAAAACCCAAATTTAGTAGAAGGAAATAAATCATCAAGATCAGAGCAGAAATAAATGAAATAGAAACAAAGAACACAATAGCAAAGATCAATAAAACTAAAAGTTGGTTCTTTGAGAAGATAAACAAAATCGATAAAACATTAGCCAGACTCATCAAGAAAAAGAGGGACAGGACTCAAATCAATAAAATTAGAACTGAAAAAGGAGAAGTTACAATGGACACCACAGAAATACAAAGCATCATAAGACACTACTAGAAGCAACTCTATGCCAAAAAATGGACAACCTGGAAGAAATGGACAAATTCTTAAAAAGGTATAACCTTCCAAGACTGAACCAGGAAGCAATAGAAAATATGAACAGACCAATCACAAGTAATGAAATTGAAACTGTGATGAAAATCTTCCAGCAAACAAAAGTCCAGGACCAGGTGGCTTCACAGGTGAATTCTATCAAACATTTAGAGAAGAGCTAACACCCATCCTTCTCAAACTCTTCCAAAAATTTGCAGAGGAAGTAACCCTCCCAAACTCATTCTATAAGGCAACAATCACCCTGATACCAAAACCAGACAAAGGTAGTACAAAAAAAGAACATTACAGACCAGTATCACTGATGAATATAGATGCAAAAATCCTCAACAAAATACTAGCAAACAGAATCCAATTAAAAGGATCATACAACATGATCAAGTGAGATTTATCCCAGGGATGCAAGGATTCTTCAATATACACAAATCAGTTAATGTGATACACAATATTAACAAATTGAAGAATAAAAACTATTTGATCATCTCAATAGATGCAGAAAAAGCTTTTGACAAAATTCAACAACGATTTATGATAAAAAAACTCTCCAGAAAGTAGGCACAGAGGGAACATACCTCAACATAATAAAGGCCGTATATGACAAACCCACAGCAAACATCATTCTCAATGGTGAGAAACTGAAAGCATTTCCTCTAAGATCAGGAACAAGACAAGGATGTTCACTCTCGCCACTATTATTCAACATAGTTTTGGAAGTCCTAGCCATGGCAATCAGAGAAGAAAAAGAAATAAAAGGAATACAAATTGGAAAAGAAGAAGGAAAACTGTCACTGTTTGCAGATGACATGATACTATACATAGATAACCCAGAAAACTACTAGAGTTAATCAATGAATTTGGCAAAGTTGTAGGATACAAAATTAATGCACAGAAATCTCTTGCATTCCTATACACTAACAATGAAAGATCAGAAAGAGAAATTAAGGAAACAATCCCATTCACCATTGCAACAAAAAGAATAAAATACCTAGGAATAAACCTACCTAAGGAGGAAAAAGACCTGCACTCAGAAAACTATAAGACACTAATGAAGGAAATCAAAGATGACACAAACAGTTGGAGACACATACCATCTTCTTGGATTGGAAGCATCCATATTGTGAAAATGATTATATTACCCAAAGCAATCTACAGATTCAATGTAATCCCTGTCAAATTACCAATGGCATTTTTTACAGAACTAGAACAAAAAATCTTAAAATTTGTACAGAGACACAAAAGACCCCGAATAGCCAAAGCAATTTTGATGGAAATAAACAGAACTGGAGAAATCAGGCCCCTTGACTTCAGATTATACTTCAAAGCTACAGTAATCAAGACAATATGGTACTGGCACAAAAAGAAGAATACAGATCAATGGAACAGGATAGAAAGCACAGAGATAAACTCACGCACCTAAGGTCAACTAATGTATGACAAAGGAGGCAAGGATATACAGTGGAGAAAAGATAAGCTCTTCAATAAGTGGTGCTAGGAAAACTGGACAGCTACATGTAAAAGAAAGAAATTAGAACACTCCCTAACACCATGCACAAAAATAAACTTAAAATTGGTTAAAGACCTAAATGTAAGACTGGACACTATAAAACTCTTAAAGGAAAACATAGGAAGAACACTCTTTGACATAAATCACAGCAAGATCTTTTTTTGACCCACCTCCTAGAGTAATGGAAATAAAAACAAAAATAAACAAGTGGTACCTAATGAAACTTAAAAGCTTTTGCACAGCAAAGGAAACTATAAACAAGATGAAAAGATAACCCTTAGAATGGGAGAAAATATTTGCAAATGAAGCAACTGACAAAGGGTTAATCTCCAAAATATATAAACAACACATACAGCTCAATATTAAAAAAACAAACTACCCAATCCAAAAATGGGCAGAAGACCTAAATAGACAATTCCCCAGAGAAGACATACAGATGGCCAAGAAGCACATGAAAAGCTGCTCAACATCACTAATTATTAGAGAAATCTAAATCAAAGCTACAGTGAGGTATCACCTCACACCAGTTAGAATGGACATCATCAGAAAATCTATAAACAACAAATGCTGGAGAGGGTGTGGAGAAAAGGGAACTCTCTTGCACTGTTGGTGGGAATGTAAATTGATACAGCCACTATGGAGAACAGTATGGAGTTTCCTTAAAAAACTAAAAATAGAATTACCATATGACCCAGCAATCCCACTACTGGGCATATACCCAGAGAAAACCATAATTCCAAAAGGCACATGCAGCCCAATGTTCATTTCAGCACTATTTACAATAGCCAGGTCATGGTAGCAACCTAAATGCCCATCGACAGACGAATGGATAAAGGAGATGTGGTACATATATACAATGGAATATTACTCAGCCAGAAAAAGAAACGGAGTTGGGTCATTTGTAGAGACGTGGATGGACCTAGAGACTGCCATACAGAGTGAAGTAAGTGAGAAAGAGAAAAACAAATATCGTATATTAATGCATATATGTGGAACCTAGAAAAATGGTACAGATGAACTGGTTTGCAGGGCAGAACTTGAGACACAGATGTAGAGAACAAACGTATGGACACCAAGGGAGGAAAGCGGCGGGGCGGGGGTGGTGATGTGATGAATTGGGAGATTGGGATTGACATGTATACACTAATATGTATAAAATAGATAACTAATAAGAAGCTACTGTATAAAAATATAAATTAAAAATAAATAAATAAAAATAAAACAATTAAAAAAAAAAAGAAACACCACACATTTACTATCCCATTGTTTCTGTGTCAGGAATACAGGAATGGCTTAGCTGGGTGCTTCTGTCCCAGGGTCTTTCATGAAGTTGCAGACAGGATGTGTTCAGGGATGCAGTCATTTCTTTCTTTCTTTTTTTTAGATTTTTTTTTTATGTGGACCGTTTTTTTAAAGTCTTTATTGAATTTGTTACAATACTGCTTCTGTTTTATGTTTTGATTTTTGTCCTTGAAGCATATGGGATTCTAGCTCCCCGACCAGGGATTGAACCCTCACCCCCTGCCTTAGAAGGTGAAGTCTTAACCACTGGACCATTCGGGAAGTCCCAGGGATGCAGTCATTTGAAGTCTTGCCTGGGGCCAGAGAATCTGCTTCCAAAATGGCTCACCTCACATGGATGCTGGCAGGAGGTCTCAGTTCCCCAGGAAGCAGACCTCTCCATTTGCTGCTGAGTGTCCTCACCACATGGAAGCTGGCTTCCCCCAGAGTGAGTGATCCAAGACAGAGAACCGGAAAGAGATGCCATACCTTTTATAACCTAGTTACACTCCATAACTTCTGCCATATTCTATTCATTACACTCAAATCACTAAGTCCAGCCCACGCTTAAGAACAGAATTAGTTTCCATCTTTTGTGGGGAGGAATGTCGAAAAGTTTGTCGACATGTTTTAAAACTATGATAAAAGCTTAGGTGGGATTTTAGTAGAATGGCTTGCTTTCATAAGCAGATGGTTAAGGAGTCCTCAGTCTCAGGGTTGCTGAGAGCCTTGTCTGAAGAAAACACAATACAGAATAAGGCAAAACAATAGCAAAGCACAGCCTTGACCTCTGTGAAGACTGGGAGTAAGGCAAGGCTGAAAAATCTTTATTCTAGCAAAACCTCCTCATCTAGATGACTATAGAATTCCCACTGGGGCCTATGGATTCAGGGCTGGGTGAGATTGTGAACAAGGCTAACCTTAGTTTTCTTTGTTTTTTTTTGTTTTGTTTTGTTTTTTTTTTTGCAGTACTCGGGCCTCTCACTGTTGTGGCCTCTCCCGTTGCGGAGCACACGCTCCGGACGCGTAGGCTCAGAGGCCATGGCTCACGGGCTCAGCCGCTCCACGGCATGTGGGATCTTCCCAGACCGGGGCACGAACCCATGTCCTCTGCATCGGCAGGTGGACTCTCATCCACTGCGCCACCAGGGAAGCCCTCTTTGTATGTTTTAATTAAGGTAAAATTCACATTACACAAAATTCAGCTTTTTAACCATTTTAAAGGTGTATAGTTCAGTGGCTTTTAGTATATTCCCAATGGTGTGAAGTCATCACCACTCTCTAATCCCAGATAGTCCCTGCCAAAGAAACCCTGTACCCATTAATCATCACTCCCAATTTTCTCCCTCCTACCAGCCAACCACCAATCTATTTTTTTCTATATGGGTTTGCCATGACTTTATGGTTCTGAGTCAAGAACTAAAGAGGAACCAAGGTCAGACTACCTGCAGAGGAGAGTCTAACATGTGTGGGAAAGTGGGAATTGACAAGTCCAAGAGAGCTAGTGGAAAGATGATAGAATCCCAAGTAACAGAAAAGAGAGAATAATGTGAATATACTTACATAAGTAGTTTGGGGCCATATTATAAACTTAGACACACTAAAAGGGAGTGGTCATTTGAATGTGTATTACCTGAAAATTAAGGGTGATTCTAGAGCGTCACTGGATTCTAAAATTTACTTTAGAAGAACATCCACACATTATGCTTGGCACATGATGAAAGATGTAGCGATTCAACCCCAAATTGGCTGTGTTCCAATAAGAAATGTCATCTAGCTATTTTAGAAGCATAGATAAGAATCTGGTGTAGAACAACTGACTAGTGAAAGAATAAAAATCTAGATGTCATTTTGAGGGACAGTTTGGGGAATCAGTACAGTGTATTGGTTAACTGTATCTTTTTGAGCTGGACATCCTATATTTGAATTCCAGCTCTGTGACCTTGGACAAGTGACTTAACCTTTCTGCCCTTTTGTAACCTAGGAAACTAAGTAATAGTAAAGTAAAATAATGCCCATTACATTTTAGGATTGTTAAGTGGAATAAATGAACCAACACGCTGAAGACTTATGAACAGTGCCCAGCACACTACTGCAAGCATCCACAGATGTTTGCACTGATCACCTTACCATTGAAGGAAGCACAGTCTTTAGGGGAAACTAAAGAGATGTAACGTTTCTTTCATCCAATTATTTTAACATATAAAATCCTACATATTTTATACTAGGCCCTGGGCAGATGGAGTTTTAACTGTTCACAGTGTAAGACTGTGAACGAAGATACTGAAAATTCAGTCGCAGCGTCAATCTGCTGACAGTAACGGTTTCCCTTTGACATTTCTCAAAACCAGGACACCGTCTTGAATGCTCCAAGTGTGTGAAAGAACGCCTCAAAGAGACTCTAAGCTTTAGAAGTATGAATCTGCATCTGGAATCACTCCTGTGAACAACACATTTTATGATTCAAATATCTCCTGGGATCTCTGCGTCACCAACTCTTTTTAAAATAATGGAATTCTATAATGGAGAAAACATTGCTCTACAAAATATAAAGTTTGGCTGTCAAAAAAAAAGGGAGAAAAAAAGGAATGGGTAAAAGATTTAGTAACTGAGTCCTACGGTTAGAAGTGGGTTGATAAGAGTACTGCCAATAGGTCAAATGACCAGTGTACCACAGGTAAGCTGTGCTATCAAATCGGATAGAATATGTGGGAGACCAAGCTCCTTTATGCCTAGCTTTTAGGATACTTTGGTTCAGCTGAAACCTGCCAACATGTGCTAAGGATCAAAGTCATTAAAATAAAAAAAGGATCAAAATGATTATTTAAATAGTACCACGAGAACTGAAGATAACCATTTGGTAATACCACTTGCCAAACAGGTTGTGCATAAAATCAGCCTATCAACTGACTGTCAGTCTTTCTCCAGGATATGTTAAGTTTCAACCCAGTCCACTTTTCTAGTCATCTAGAGATGACTGCTAATTTAGTAACCAAATTTGTAAAGGATTTTCTAATGAAATAAGGTGCAAGAGAGAAAAAGGGGTAGGGGAGAGACAGAGAGAGAGAGAGAAAGAGAGAGAGAGAGAGAGAGAGAGAGAGAGAGAGAGAGAGAGAATAAATGTATTCATAAAACCCCAAATCTTCCTTTATGACTTATTCCTACAATCAGATCAGTGGGTATAGGGGATGCTTGATGACCTGTCAGATGAGTCCTGTGTATATATGTCATGATGCCATTGAAGATGGGTGTCAAAATCTCAACACTGCTGTTTAAAATTTCTGGCTGCTAGGCAATAGCTAACCTGCTTCTGGCCTATAAACAAGCCTGCCCCATCTACAAACTTATTGTAACAGTAAGCTGCATTAGCCAGCCAGGGCTCTATGTTTCTACTCAGGCCACTTGACGACTGTCCTATGTGTCCTGTGTTACACTGAATTCATTTCTGAAACACTGAACTTCTGGCCTGCTGATGCATAACCATTCCATAATTCCCCCTCCACTTCTGATAACATATCCTCTATTTGCACTCTGCCTCTATGTGTTTAGGGTTCATATGCAATTTTTCTGACATTTGGACTTCAGTTTTTTTCTTTAGATTTCAGGTGAGTTTAACCCTTTGACTTTCAGTTTTCAATGTAGTTTAATATAGTTATCCCTGCACTGTCCCAGCCCACTAAAATCCAATGTCCAATGGGTGGCTAGGCTGATATTGACCTCTTAAGGGAGGAATTAAAAAATGGGCCACTATTTAGACAGACATCTAGAAAATCCTCTGTCTTGTACAAATATAAGCAATACTAAACTGGACTTTGGCAGAGTTTTAAGAGACAAGGGAAAGAATAGAAACAATCTGTTTAGTGCTCCCTCCCCAAGTTTCTGGGATATATGATGGCTTAGGTACCCATTTCTTTGATTGTCTAGCTTACTGATTGAGTTGAAGTAACTGCAGTCAGAAATAACAAAACTTTTATCACAGCGCAATGATGAAGGAATAGAGAGATTTATTCTGATCAGTGTTAGTATTTAGATATCAGAAGCATGAAATATCTACTTAAATTACTGGGAATTAATCATCGATGTAATATAGCCCACCTGAGTCAGGGAAAATTGACAAACTGATATCTGAAAACAATATTTAGATATTACATTGAAAAGGCTTGGGTTCAAACTCTGATGCTGATGCTAAAAAACACCTTAGATGAGGGCAATGGAAATGTATCTATAGGAGGTGGTGTCTGAAGAAGCCAGACTGCTTTTTGGAACTCTTACTGAGTACATTAAAAACAAGTTTTACTAATGAGAAGTGATGTTGCTCTGTGTTTAATCATGTTAAAGAAATGTTCCACATAATCACTGTGAAATTGAATGTTGGTAAATAAGCTGCTTAATATTTATTTAAATAATTTTGTAAATGAAGAGGAATAGGAAATAAGACATTGGGTCATGATAAAAAGATTTGCCCTGAGAAGCCACTCATTTCAGAGAGCCAAAATATAATTGCAGATGTTCCAGGAGCTGTTGTAAAAGCGAGGGTATGGTTTCAGTTATCTAGATTGTCTTAGGAATTTTATGTGGATAAATCAGGTCATGCAATTCATGTATAAATGCTGGTCATTTTGATGGAAAAATGTAAAGGGAAGATCAGAGTTCAGACATTTGCATTCTCTTTGAGGTGTTTCTGAAGATCCTGTGGCCTAATAAAGCACAGCATTCTTGAGGGTGGGGAGCTGCTTGCCCTCTTTTCTTTAAAATGACACCTTTGACTTTTGGAGAGGAATCAGAAGCATCACACAACTTTCTCTATCTAGAAATCAAAGGCCTGTATGATGACTTTAGGCACTAGCTAAGGAAAATTTATTACTTACCCTGATCATGAGTGAAGAATTGTGACACCCATTACCAACTGGGAAAAGTCTCCTGGCAAAGTATCTGTGTAAGTAACTAAAACTTTTAGGAAATTATATCCCACTATCACTTTCTGTCAGTTGGATGCATAGATGATAAATATAAATAACACATATCATTTTTGTGACTATATGTGCTTCATAGAGATCTATAATGGAAAATATATTTTATATATTCCATAATGTAAAATTTATTATATATAAGAAAGCACAATGTATATAAGCATGGAATCACCAAGAGACTTTTGAGTACTGTTATTGAAAATATGATATTTAAGGAGTTGCCATAGAGAAAAGGCCTATAGATTTATTAAACAGTCTTTGAAAACCATAGAGACTGGAAGGGCTTCTCTTTTGGCAAAAAGACATTAAGAAGAGGTGATGCTGAAGTCACCATTTTTACCGTTGATTGGGAGACTACTATGTACCTGTAGCTTTACTTACATTATATTAGTCCTTCAAATTACCCTACAAAGAGGTTCTTATTTCATTTTATACACGAGGAAACTAGGAAATAGGAAGGTTAGATAATTTGGCTAAGTTTACAGAGCCAGTTAAGTGGCAGAGCTGAGATTTAAATCCAGATCTATCTGACCCATAACCCATAATCTTTCCAGTATGCAAAATAAAATGATGTTGATTAGATAAATGAATAGTGCTATTCCTGTTTCCTTCTGCTGACATGTGTGAATGGTGGGTTCCTAAAGATATGTCAGAGATTGCTGAGTTGCCAGTGGGCCTCTTCAGGTAGAAGGTGTGCTGGACCTGGGTATTATTAAAAAAGTATTCATTCATCACATATGTTTTGAGGCCCCTCCATGTTTATGACGTACTATGAAGTTTGACAGGTGATACAAAGGTGACCACATCTGCAACTCGAATAGCGCATGCAGGGCTAATCTTTAAAATGTAAAAATGACCTAAGAGCAAAGATTCATGAAAGACTGGAATGATAACAAGAACACTGAGGGTGGGGCTTGTGTTACATGCACATCAGAGTGAAGATGATGATATTTTAATCTGAAAAAGCAAAGGCTGAGAGAGACACAAGAGCATCAGATCAGGACTCAGTTGACCCTTTGGCTTCATAACCCTGAGAAAATAATTTAAAACATTTGAGGTTTCAACTTGCTCTTTTGTGGGGATCCTAGGAAAGCCTTTATGGTGTCTTGGTTTCCTTATTTTTGATGCAGGATTAGTAGTATCGACTTTGCCTATCTCAGATCATTGTTTTAAGAATCAATTTGAGGAATTCATGGAGTTTTAAGTTCTAAATAAGTGAAAGGAATCATCAACTTTATGAAAATAAAATTAGTCCCTAGGAACCTTCAAATATGATTGACAGATATGAGAAGCACACAAATTCAACATATGATCCAACAGACCCCGGTTAGAGAGATACAAATGAGGGGCCATGTTCAGGTGGGAACTCAGCTGGAAACTGAGGGTGGTCATTTGTTTAGAATTAGATATAACAATACTCTCTAAACCTCAAAAGTGTTGGTAGTGTGGTATAGGTAATTGTTCATTAAATTTGAAATGTCTATGGAATGATCATAACATTGTAGGCTACTGACTGATGCTGAGTCATTTAATCTGGATGTAAAGTGGCAAATATATTATGAGGTTTTCTGAAAAGGAAAACCAGGGTTTAAGTGATTACCTGATTTTGAGCCTTTTTTTTTCTATGCAAGGAGAAAAGTGTTGGAAGTGAGCTATCACCTGTTTTAGGAAGGAGGTTGTATATGGTGAAGGAGGATCAGTGCTGTACTTTGACATTTTTTAAAAAAAATTATTGGAATATAGCTGCTTTACAATATTGTGCTAGTTTATACTGTACAGCAAAGTGAATCAGCTGTGTGTATACATATATTCCCTCTTTTTGGGATTTCCTTCTCATTTAAATCCCAATGAAACCTATGGCAACCACAAATGGATGGAGCACTTTGATTATTACCTTGTCACTGCTTTCTGGAGGATACTTATCTTGCAGTGCCTCCCATACCCTTTACTATCCAGCATCCCATTAACTGGAAAGCGTCTGTTGACAAACACTCCCCACTCATAGAAATAACTCCATGTTAACTGAGGCTCATATAGATGATGCATTGGCCTCATAATATGATTCTAAAGTCAATTCTGAATCATCAAGGTGTGATGAATTATGTTCAGAATAAATTTTATGCCCTGAATATTTTATTATGTTCTATATATCTTATAATAGGTAGATTATTTCAGTTGTGAGTTTCTGATTGTCAGAACATCTGATTAATGAGAACACTTTCCTTCCCAATGCTGAATAGAAGTTACTATCTTACTGATCTAGTGATGTCATGGATTGGTGAAAATTCAAATTGGATCACATTCCTGGGGTTACAAAATTTGAGTTCAATGCCTTCCAGAAGGTGAGATTTGGGATATGAAGGGAGAAGAGAGATGCTGCAAGGAGCTGGAATAGATAATGGACAATTCACATTTATCCATCTATTACCTATCTATCATTATCCATGCAGCCTCATTTTTAAGCATCTTGAGAACTCAGTGACACAGGAAGGAGAAGAATGTAAGCTAGTAACTTAAGGGGCCAGGGCCAGGAGAACAGATTTGACTGAGATGGTCATTAATCCAAATCTCAATATCCAAGTGGCCATAACACTGCTCCATAAAGAGGTCCAATTCTTTAAATGGCAGCAGAAATCTCACTTAAAAGACTGTTTGGGGTGGTTAGTAGTATTGTGATTATGTGGAGAAGAATGTCAGCCAAAATTTGTGGTGTGGACAGCTGGGACTCAGAGTCCAGCAGAGGTTCAGAGCCCCCAGGAAGATGCACAGGAATTCAGGGCCAGGTGTTTGCCTCAAAAGGGAACTGTGGTGCAATCAGTACATCAGAGCAGAACTCTGACTCTAAAAGGGGGTCAAGATAAGAGAAGTTAGAGAAAAAGGCTGAAGCTTAGAAGACATGAGGGTGTCCAGGCTATCTTTGGATACCAAAGATGCCAATCTTCAGGAAACTATGCTGACTTCACTTACTAGGAAATATTAGATTTTCTCCTACATTTGGGGGATGAGTCTACAGGCTGAAGATCTTTATACCTACAGGCAAACAGGGCTTTGGTTTTAAGGATCACACTGACATGTTTCCATTGCTATTCTGCCGCCTACAAACTTTCTGTTCTGATAAAGTTCTCTCAAAGAGAAATGATGTGAGGTAGGCAGCCATCCAGGTCATTATAGACACTGTCACATTTTGGGGTTCTTCAAAAGAACTTTTCCTAATTATAAGTTTTGATTGAATGAATCCATTCTGAACCTTTAGAGATGTTACAGAAGGGATGGTTGGATAGGAGATAATGCTGTAGTTAGAGCAGCTTATGAAGGATTTTGTTGTTGCAAATGTAAAAACAGAATACATTTAATCAAATCAGATGGGTAAAATGAAACATAAATCAGTGCCTCATAGCTACTCATATTTTTGTTTCTATTTTACAACTAACATTTTAGGTCTATTCCCACGATAGGCTGACTTTTAAAATTTTCATTTAAGAATTTGCGAGGGGGCTTCCCTGGTGGCGCAGTGGTTGAGAGTCCGCCTGCCGATGCAGGGGACACGGGTTCATGCCCCGGTCCGGGAAGATCCCACATGCCGCAGAGCGGCTGGGCCTGTGAGCCATGGCCGCTGAGCCTGCACGTCCGGAGACTGTGCTCCGGAATGGGAGAGGCCACAACAGTGAGAGGCCCGCGTACCGCAAAAAAAAAAAAAAAAAAAAAGAATTTGCAAGGATAGGGATTTAATCTGAACATTGATCTTCATTAAGCCAGGTAGTTTAAAACTTTCAATATTGTCATGGTTTTAAAGCTGTACGCGAAGCCTTTATCTCTTCCCATTGAACGTGGGAGAGAAGGGAAATCTGTAACTGCGCTGGTGATCAGATTGTGGCAGAAGTCACACCTCTTGGCTTCTGATGCTTGGTTAGAAAAGGCCACACAACTCCTGCTAGTTTCTTTTGGGAAATTCTGTCTAAGAGCCTTTGGCTGCCATGTAAGAAGCCCAGCTACTCTGAGACAAGCATGTAGATCACATGCACAGAGAAATGCCCAATGAGCCCCGGCTGTTCCAGTCGCAACTGTTTTGAGTCTTCCCAGTCCAAGCACCAGAGAAGTGAATAAAGAACTATTTGGATCCACTTAAGTCACTATTCCACTGTAACCTCTTTAAAGATGTTGAGCAAGAACTGCCTCACTGTCTTAGTCCATTTGAGCTGCTTTCACAGAAGTACCATCAACTGGGTAGCCTACAAACAACACAAATTTATTTGTCACAGTTCTAGAGGCTGAAAAGTCCAAGATTATGGTGCCAGCAGATTCAGTGTCTGGTGAGAACCCTGCTTCCTCATAGATAGGCATATTCTCACTGTAACCTCACATAACATGATGGAAGGAGCAAAGGAACTTTCTTGGACCTCTTTTATAAGGACATTAATTCCATTTATGGGGCTCCACTCTCATAACTCAATCACCTTCCAAAGGTCCCACCTCCTAATATTATCACGTTGGGCACTCGATTTTCTTTTTTTCCTTTTTTTTTTTTTGGCCTCACCACGTGGCTTGCAGGATCTTAGTTCCCCAACCAAGGATTGAACCCAGACCCCAGGCAGTGGAAGCGTAGAGTCCTAACCACTGAACAGCCAGGGAGTTCCCAGATTTTCAACATATGGATTTTCTGGGGAATACAACCATTCAATCTATGACACTCACTGAGCCCAGTCAATTCCTAGATTCATTAACAAAATTAATAGTTGTACTTCTTTAAGCCTTTCTTTTGGGGAAGTCATCATTTGGCAGTAGATAACCAAAACACAATTTAATGACCAATTCTATGGAGTCTCTGCTTCCTTTTGGAGGGGAGGGGTACAGGTGGTGGTGGTAATGAGAAGCATCGTCACTGAGTTTGATGGGATGGTGAAATGGGATCAGGTGGAAGTTGCCCCCTACTGCAGCAATAGTTCCTGTCTTTCTACTCGCTAATTTTACACTGTCCCTTCTATCTTCCCCTTCCCTTCCTGCCCTGCTTCTATGACAAAAGAGGGACACGTGTTCATTGCACCTCTTTTCGGAGCACATAGGTAGACTTCTAGAAGATTCCCTGTCTCTCTTGAAGTTAGGTTGAGGTCAGAGTGATATAAGCATGCCCCCTTCTTGCATGCCTAGCCCTAAAGCCTTCCTATGTGACACTTGGATACTCCCTCTTTTCTTTCAGCAGTGATCTTGGAGGCCATGTTTCAGAAGGTGTAGGAGGACAATGCAACCCGCATCAGCTGTGACATGAGGAAGAAATAAACTTCTACTCTGTTAAGCCACTGAGATGCTGAGTATTGAGGCTGTTTGTCCAGCAGCCAGTGAGCATTACCCTAACTTATACAGAATCCTTTGATCTGACTCACTTTTTGCTGACATGGAAGCAAAAAAGGGGGAGCAGTCCTTTCTGTGAATATCTCACAAAACCTCAGCCCAGCCTTTCACTCATTTTTTTCTTTCAGTTTTATCGAGATATAATTAGCATACAGCACTGTATAAGTTTAAGGTGTAGAGTATAATGATTTGACTGCCTCTCATTTCCAACCCTCCTGTGGGGTACATAGAAGATGATCAAAGAGGCAGAACCCCCTTGGGTCTCTGAGACGTACTCCCTTGTTATACCCACCTCAATCTTATAAAATCACATGTTTCTAACATGTGCTAAAGGAACTTAGCCGTCATGTTTCCCTGCCATTGTGGCCTATGATTTACACAGAAGAGATCAAAATTCTGTATTTCATAACTGAATTTTCTCTCCTAAAGAAATCACAGTAATAAACTTCAAAGCAGATGACACAAGAGTAGGGGGAAGAAATGTAGAGAAAACTATCAACTCCCCCCCTACCCCAAAAGAAGACTGATCTTTCTTAAAGATACTGTTTTTTTCAGTCAAATTAAAATATGTTTTTCCACAGATAAGTCAACTTCTCAATTGATAGTCAATTCAAGGAAGATTGAGTCAGTTCAGAAAATAAAACAGTGGTGTAGAAAAGTTAAGCTATAATCTGGTTTTTCAGTTGAAGTGTTCTCAAGAGTTGTGTATTTTCCAACTGTCCCCCTCTTCCCAGTGAAAAGGGAAAGAGATGAAATAATACCCTCAAATGCTCTTCTAATTGTCATAGTCATTACCTCTTTCCCGATTGTTCTGTATTTTTCTCTCCCACACACAAACACATATGCATTCGGGTTTCTAATCGTCCACCAGCACACGAGAATCATGGCCATCATAGATATTTGGAGATGCTCAAAGGTGATGGGGGGAGGGGAAGAGGGACCAACTACCCTTTGCCCCAGGAGGGAGCTCTTCCTGCCCAGAAGCTAATAGCGCAACATCGCCCCACAGGTCATTCGACCCCACAGTTAAGAAAAAATGCTGGCACCGGAGATAAAAGGGATATAATGAAAATGTAAACGAAAAACTTTATACCAGGCATGGCCTGACAGAGGGAAGATTGATATCCCATGATGCTTTGTCTTGATGAGACAATGAAAAATAACCACCACAGCAGCTGTGTCAATATCAGACTTGGTAATGCACCACTGGCTGTGGGTTTTTATTTAATCCGCTTTGCTTTAAGATGATAACGGTTGTTACTTTTCAGTGCCTGTCTGTCAGCGCCCAGCATTGCAATATTCCTCCGCAGCTCTGCGAGCGGGTTTCATTTATTTTAAAATACCATTTCACACACTGCTGACTTTTAACAGTGTTCTGTGTGAGTTTGTGAGATTGAATAGTGACAGAAACAACACTTTTTATGAGAATACAGAATATTAAAAATGGGGCACAATATACAGATGGCAGTTTTCACTACAGCTTGTTTTTTTCCCCCTTGCTTCTGCTACTGAGCTTTCCCACTGAATGCATTTGTAGTAACACCATAAATGTCACTTTCACTGACTGCCTTTTGGCATTTTATTTAAATGGAATTCAACTCCCGCTTGCTGCTGACACTGTTGCCGCTGCTGTTACCAACTTGTTTTAGGGTGGCTCTGTTTTACAGAATCGTCCCATTGGCTTCATTCTTTGGGGTCCCAGATTGGGAAATATAGGAATAACTGCTCAAACCCTAATGGCAAGGAGTCAAGGTCCAAGGATTCCAAAAGAAAATCTTTACCAGCAGAGGTTACTATAGACATACATGTTTGACCTTCACAGCCACCACTTAGTGGAAAATACTTCTCAACTCTGAGAATACTTCTGACTGGGACATAAGTTACTTCCTTGTTGTGGGGAAAAAACAATATATTACAAACTATCTTCAGTTGAAAGCCACAGGAAAACAGAGAGACAGGGCTCTGAGTGACATATCTGGGCCTTGGGTCTATTATTACTGACTAGCAATACTTTGGTTGGGACGTTTACCTGGGACCTGGCTTCTCTCTATCGATTCTTATCTTGGCAGATACATGCTTATGCCACTGGGCCTCTAGACACGTACAAGAGGTGGCATCTTGCTGCCAACATGATGTTGACGTGTGCAAATTCCCCTTTCTTTCTTGCACGAAACATCTGTTGCTCCATCAATTCCAGAGACAAAGTAGAATAGACAGGGGTGGTGAAGCCTTTTCCTGGGAGAACCTGCAATTTGGGGAAAACTGGATTCTTGTCTAGGCCAAATGAGGCTAGAAATGATCTGCTTAATGCAGCCATATAAATGTGTTCACATCTCACAGGCTCGGGCCTGAATCAGAGGCCTAAGAGACTTCTAGCTGAGAGCTCAAATTTTCAGAAAATTGGAATCTTTATGGAAAAAAAAGTGAAACAGAAAATGCAATTCAAAACCTCAGTCCTGGCCTGTATACTGTGGCCTTCATGGCCCTCTTGTACAATACCCCTTAGAAACAAGTAAAGATGGGAATATTGGGTAGGTCCAAAAGCATTTTTACAAACCTGACTAGTTTGTGGAGACATCTGAAAGTCTGTCTCAATCTCTTTTTATCCTTTTAATTTGAAAAGTTGGGAGAGGTAGGAATGGGAGACTAGAGAGATCCCCATAAAATAAACTTTGGAATCTCTTTGTTTTGGACTGTTTATACTTCAGATTAACTTCCAGAAGCCTTTCAGAAGTGCTGAAGCAAAGGTAACAGGACAACAAATTAGGCCACAAAACTATTTAAATAAATTTGGGAAGTGAAACTATTCAAGACCCCTGAAATAAAGGAGGAAAGAAAGAGAAAAGAGAAGTAGGACCCAGGCAAGGACAACGTTTTATACTATTTATGCATTTCAGATAATACCTAGCACAGAAATCTGTTGCTTCAAATGCACTCCCATCTCACTGAATGGGAAAAACATCTAAGCAGCTTCTTTAGACAAAAATCTTGGGTGTCATTCTAAACTCCTCTTGTTTGGCAACCTTCTCCTCCAATCAATCACTAAGTCCTGACAAGAGATCTACTTAATATGATTTAAATGCATCTATAATTCTCTCCATCCTCACTTCCACCAACATTAAATTGTATCACTGTTGATGTATCAGTAGTCTCCTTGTTCCCTTTTCTCCTCAGATCCATCCTTAATAATGTTGCTGGAATATTATTCTAAACAAACACCTGGCAGTGACACTTCACCCTTCAAAATCTATGCACTGTTCCTCGCTGATGTAACCTCATGAAAGAAGCTTTCTCTGAGTGCATGAGTTCACTGCCATCTTTATCCTCCTTTACTTACTGTAAGTATCTCTCATGTGACTTGGCCTGTGTTTGTTGAACTTTTTTAATCTTCTCATTTACATATGTCTTTTCTCCTGTCTTACAATGTAAGGGATCACATTTACGTTCTTTGGTATCATCAACAGGAGCTAGTTGGCTGTTGGGTGCAGTGCCAGACCCCCGATAAATTCTGGGTAAACATTCATAGGGTTTACTGAATGTTTGTGTCTGTGTAATATGCAGCACAGTGCCTGACCCAGTTATCAATGATAGAGTTTTTGAAACTTAAGGCACTAGTTATGAGGCAGAAGAAAAGCAACTCTCTACTGTGTGTGATGGTCACCAGCATGATCTTCAGCCAAGCTTATAAGTGAGGGAAAATCCCTTGTCTGAGGACAGAGATCTCAGGGTTTGCCTAGAAAATCTTGGGATAGAGACGGTATTTTTCCTCCCAAATCCTTCTGCTCAACTACACTGACTTTTTTTTTTTTTTTTGGTATGATTAGAATTGAGGTCAGTATCTCTTCTCTTGGGCTGTTGAGAAGAACTAGACGCATCTCTCTCACTGTCTTAACTAGACAGTCAGCAAAGGAGTGATGGGACCTCCCTTTCAAGGGTTTGTGAACCATCTATCTCTCTCTGGAAGGGAAAATTGCTATTGGAAAGGTGGGCAAATCTCATCTCTAAGTTTCTTCTTCCACTGGTTCTTTATATTTTAGGCTTTGTCACTGAATGTGTATAATTAATTTGGACTGACAATTTCATTTTTTAAATGGGAATAGCTGTTATTTTAAAATTTCTGTGGATTTTGGGAGAACATTTTTGACTTTATGATTTCTAGAAGCTCTCTTTGTAGTCTTTCTATCCCTCTCTCTCTGCCTTTTGTTTTTTCTCTATATTTTGCATCCTGTACTCACCTCACAAACATATATGCCTTTTATTTATTTATTTATTTATTTATTTAGTTTCATAGTGATAGTCCTTAAAGGTACTATCTCTTTCCATGACCTCCACTTAGGATCAAAAGGAAAAAAAAAATATTGGGGAGAGTAAAACTCAGCTAAAACAAGTTTACCTAAAGATGCAGCCCAAATGTCTTTTCCTTTAGCTTCCATAAGAAATCTAAAACTAAAAGCTGAAAAAGGTGACAAAAACAAAGGTGTCTTCCAGGATGAGCCAAAGGATCTTTCAGGATGGGACACTAATTGCATTTTTCTCCAGGCAACTTTGACCTGTGTGACTGGCAGGAAGTCCAAGCCCTCTGTGACCCAAGAAGCATCACCACAGTAGGGTTGTCAGAAGTGGAGCTGTGAGTCAGCTGTTTCTCCAGAGGCTTCCTACCAAGAAGTATTTCATTTTCAAGAGAAAGAGAAAAAGTGTCCTCCTTCACTATTCCTCCAGCCTCCATGAGTAAAACAGTTTCTAAATTTCCAGGGCTTAAAATCAGAGCTAATTTGAAAAAAATATTTAGAGGCCTTTCAATGCCTAAGCACACAAATACAAACCTTTTTTTTTTTTTTTTTCTTTTTAACCCTAGAGTTTTTCTCTCCATTAATTCAAGGCAACAAGAACTGGTACAGTTTCATCCTACCTCATGCCCCCATCCCTTTTCCCAGCCCAGACTCCAGAGCGAAGTTTCTGGGCCTCTAGCCACATCGGATTTCCTAAAAATTATAATTCACTTAAACTAACATTCTTTGCTTTTTCTCAAGGTATTATGGGTGACTGTAGACTTCCTGTCATTTTATCATCTTCAAAGAGGACTTTGATATCTGGCTAAAGCTTTCTTGGTCTCTCCAAAAGACATCTAAAATATTGGGGAGACGGGCTTCCCTGGTGGCACAGTGGTTGAGAGTCCACCTGCTGATGCAGAGGACACAGGTTCGTGCCCCAGTCCGGGAAGATCCCACGTGCAGCAGAGCGGCTAGGCCCGTGAGCCATGGCCGCTGAGCCTGCGCGTCCGGAGCCTGTGCTCCACAATGGGAGAGGCCACAACAGTGAGAGGCCCGTGTACCACACACACACACACATACACACACACTATATATATATATATATATATATATATATATATATATATATATATATATATGGGAGATTTGGTGTCTTTGTTGACATCACATCCAATGCCCCCAAATTACAGTTCCTTGCCATGTTTGATTCTAATCTTTCTTCTGTCTCCTCCCCTCCAGCACCCCTGTAATATTCTATTTTCTGACCTAAACTTTGTCTTCCTTATGTTTGTCTCTGTTATTTACACTACACATCAGTGCTCTGCTCTAACTGTGATCTCCAATTCTTTGACTCCTCCTGTTCTCCAAGTCTGTCAGGACACCCACCCCTGCCTGACTTCTCCTCACTCACAATCCAGGATAGTCACCATCCTAGTACATCATGGAATCTTTTGGTGGGGACCATGGCTATCCCTCACTCCCTTGTTTTCCTGCCCCCTTCTCTCAGGGCTGCTCAAGAACCATGCCACACATTCCTTGTCTACTTCTCTGCTCACCTTCCAAAGCAGTTCTTTCAAGGCTTCACTTTTCCTTGCAAATTCCCTGCCTCCATGGCTAGCCTTCTTCCCAGAAGGAAATAGAGGGCATTAGGCTTCCAACTAGCCCACTGCTGGATGCTCATACCCTTGTGAAATTAACTATCACTTATATTCTAAGCACTCCCAAATCTGTACTTTCACTTCCAGCTTGTTCTCTTCACTGATATTGGAGCTCATGAATCCCACTCCCTAATGAAAATTTCTTGTTGATTGTTACTCATTTGTCTTAAAAATCAACAGGCCCCACACTGAATTTATTATATTCCTATTCTTAAACCTGGGATGTAATATAAACTTCATCATATATTCATGTTATTTTGAATTAAGTCAGAAAAGAGAACAACTAAATGATTTTAAAACTATTGAGAAATAGAGCCAGAAGGACTTAATGATCAATTGAATATTCAGGGATAGCCACAAGTCTAGGATAATCTCTAGATTTAGCTTTAAGTGACCTGGGTTGTGTGGTTTCCTAACAGGAGAGGGAATATAAAAGGAAGAATGCATTCAGCAGTTAAGAAAATGAGGTCATTTCTGGACAAGTATAATTTGAATGAATTTGTTATTCAGAATGCAGGTAAGTAAATGAGTTTTGGATTCAGGTAATAGAACTGAAAGTAAAAGATATATTTTGAAATTATCAGTATAGAAGTGGTAGAAGTTGTTGGGCTGGAAAGTGTTGCCCAGGAAGATTTTCAGTGAGAAAAGATCAAGAGTAAAAGCCTAGGGAACATCATTGTTTAAAGGTAAGTTGAAAAAGGAACCTGAATATGAAACTAAGGAGAAGGTGATAACACACAAGTAAGTTGGATAATTTGAGGGAAAAGAAGTGCTCAAAAGCATCAGATGTCAAGAAGAAATTAACTATGATAAGAACTGTTCAGTGGCTGTTGGACTTGGCAATTAGTGGGTAATTACTGACATTAGCAATAATCATATCAGTGGAGGGGTTCACGGGGAAGACAGATTTCAATGGGAAAAGGAGGGAATGTAAACTCGAATGGGAGAGAGGGACACATGCAACATCATCTGTAGCATAAAGCAGACCTGCGGAGAGCTATAATACAGATATTGATGGGCTGTGGGCGGAGCAGGGAGAAGCATTTCCTGTGAGTTTGGAGATTGGTGAAGGCTTCTTTGAAAAGGTAGTATTTCAGCATGGCTTTTTAAGGATAGGCAGGATTTTTAATCCATGTTATTGAAGAATAGTTTACATATAATAAAACGTGCACATTTTTAAAATGTGCACATTTTAAGTCTGCAGTTCAAGGAGTTTGACAAATATTTGTACCCATGACAACCTCAGTCAATATATAGACCATTTCCATCATCCTAAAATATCCTGTCATGCCCAAATGCAGTCAATACTTACTCTGCTCCTAGTGCCAGTCAACTCCTGCTTTTCTTTCAGTCACTGCAGATTAATTTTTTTCTGGTCTGTACTTCCATATAAATGAGATCATAGATATGCATTCTTATGTGCAGTATAATTTTTTTTTTTTGCTATTCATGCATGTGGTTGCATATTTAAGCAGTTGTTTCTTTTAATGGTGAGTAGTATTCCATTGTATACCACAATTTGTTTGTCCATTCACCTGTTGATGGGCATTTGGGTTGTTTCCAGTTTGTAGCTACTGTGAATAAAGCAGTTTATAAATATTCATGATCAAGTCTTTCTGCGGACACATATTTTTACTTTTCTTGGCTATATACATAACAGAGGAATTTCTGTGTCATATGGTAAGTGTAACTTCATAAGAAATGGACACATTGTTTCACGAAGTGGTTGTAAATTTTTACATCCCAATCAGCAATATAGGAGAATTCCAGTTGCTCTACATCTTCATCAGCAGTTGATATGTCAAGTTTTTCATTTGTTTGTTTGTTTGTTTGTTTTTTCGGTACGTGGGTCTCTCACTGTTATGGCCTCTCCTGTTGCGGAGCACAGGCTCCGGACGAGCAGGCTCAGCGGCCATGGCTCATGGGCCCAGCCGCTCCGTGGCACGTGGGATCTTCCCGGACCGCGGCACGAACCCTCGTCCCCTGCATCAGCAGGCGGACTCTCAACCACTGAGCCACCAGGGAAACCCAATATGTCAGGTTTTAAACTTTAGCCACTATAGAGGGTGTGTAGTGATATCTCATTATGGTGGTCAAGTGTTTTTTCTGCATGAGACAAAATCTTGTAGTTTTTCTGTGGTTTATTTTATTGTAATGTCTCTTTGGAATCAGTTTAATGTTGGCCTCAAACAGTGGGTTGGGAAGCATACCCCCTTCTCTATTTCCTGAAATTGTTTGCATAAGTTTAGTAATAGTTATTTCTTAATTGTTTGATGGAACTCAGAATGAAGCCACCTGGACTTGGAATTTTCTTTGTGGGAATGTTTCTAATAAAAAATGTAATTCCTTTAATAGATTCAAGACTATTTAGCTTTTGTATTTAAGGACATTTTGGAGATGTTTTTCAAGGAATTCATACATTTTATGTAAATTGTCAACTTTATAGGCTGGAAGTTGTTTTTAATATTCCTCTATAAGAGTATTTGGAAATGTTTTATTTGGAAATGTTTTCAAGTTTACAAAAAGAATTGCAAAAGAAATTCCAGAAAAACCCATGTCTTTTACTCAAATTTACCTCTTGTTAACATTTTACCTCATTTGCATAATTATTTGTTCTGTTGTCTCTCCCTCTCATAATTTTTCTGGATCTTTTGAGGGTAAGTTATATACATCGTGACCATTTGCCACTAAATACTTCAGTGTGTGTTTTCTAAAAATAAGGATATTATTTTACATAATCATAGTCCAGTTATCAACTTCATATATTTACATTGATTCAATGTTTTTATCTAGTCTATCATTTATATTCTAATTTTGTCAGTTGATCTAACATTGCCCTTTATCACAAATTTTTCTCTGTTCCCTAGAGGATTCAGTCTGGTATCAGGCATTGTATTTATTGGGTTGGCCAAAAAGTTTGTTTGGGTTTTTCTGTAAGATGTTACGAAATTTATGGCCAACCCAATAGTTATCATGTATATTTAGCTTCCATTAATCTGGATCATTTCTATAGTCATTCTTTGACTTTTATGATATTTTGGAGGAATACAGTCCCCTCCCTTTAAAAATAGTTTTTCCTTTTTTAACTTTTGTATTTCTTATTCAAGCTGTTTGTTAATATCCTCCTGTGCTTGCTTAAATTGCTGTGCTATTGTTATATTCAACTTTGTCGTTCATTGTATTTTTTTTTTTCAGAGACTTATCAGTAGAAAAATCTGTTTACGAATTCTGACATTTTGCAGTAGTTTTGTGTGGTTGTGGTTTGGTTTATCTCTACTTGTATTCATTTTGTAGATAGGATTCCAAATTTGACAACACCCTCTACTGGCCTTTTTGGCCTTCTCTGCTCATAAGCTGTTTTTCTTTATTATTGATATATAGCAATTTCATTATGATGTTCTTGGTGTAATTTTCTATATGTTTATTCAGCTTGGGCTTTGTTGAAAGTAATGGATCAATGGGTTTATGACCATCATCAAATTAGACAATTTTCAACCATTATATTTTCAAATATTTTTTCTATTCTCCTTTCTGTGGCTAAAATTTATACTTATTTTCCCACAAGCCACTGAGTCATTGATCATCTTGTTTTTGCATCTTTTTTCTGTGTTTCAGTTTGGATATTTTCTATTATTATGACTTTAAGTTCAATGACCTTTTCTTCTTCAGTATTTAATGTTTTAAGTCTGAACTATGTAATTTTCAGTTCAGATACATTTTAATCTCTAGAAATTCTATTTTTTAACACCTTTTTTTTCTTTCCACATTAAGTCTATGTGTTCATTTTAATTTTTGAGCATATTTTAATATTTAAAATAGCTGTTCTAAAGTCTTACTAATTTAAGGTTTTCTTTCCTTTCTGAGTATGTTTCTATTGAATGATTTTTTTTCACCTGATTATAGGACACATTTTCTTGCTTTTACATATCAGTAATTTTTTAGTTAATACTGGACATTATGAATATTACATAATTCTTTGCTGGATTCTGTTGTATTCTTTTAAATAGTGTTGGGATTTGTTCTATCAGGCAGTGTAATTTCTTGTGGATCAGGTGATTCTTCTGAGGTATGTTTTTAAACTTTTGTTAAGGCAGAAGTACTGTAGCCTTTACTCTTCACACAAGTAAAGTATGAACCTCATAGTGTTCTAATGAATGTCCTGTGTATTTGACACAGTCTTTCCTCTCTGGCTGGTAGGAACCCAAAGGATTTACAACCTGTGTGAAGCTCTGAGAATTGTTTGGCTTATAGTTCCTCATTTGCTCTTTCCTAGGCATGACCTGGGGAGTTTACTTATGTATGCACAGATTAGCCAAAGACCTTAGGGACCCATGTTGATTTCTGGAGAAATTTCCCTATGTAGTTCCCTCTTCTTTGGTACTCTACCCTACAAAGGCTAGCCACATTCGTATTTCTGAACTCCACTCTCTGTCTCCTTAATTCTCTGACTGCCAGGCTTTGTCTAGATTCCTTCTTCCTACATTATACAGTCCAGAAATTTCTTCCTGGTAGAAATCCAGGGTAATTATAAGGTTCACTTCAGTTGTTTTCCTTCTCTTAAGAAACAAAGCCCTCTGCTGCCTTTTTTTTCATTGCTTGAAGATAATAGTTTCAGACATATTATCCAGTTTATGGAGGGAGGTAATGTCCCATAGAAATTACTTTTTTATTGGCAGAAGTAGAAATGAAGTATGATTTTTTAAATAGTGGAAATGGAGTGAATGAGCAACCCAGGAAAAAAGCAAATAATAAGCAAAGGCAGTGAGGGGCAAACTTCTGTGTTCAAACAATAATGGACTGTTTGGGTCACTGGAGAGAACTATTTGAAGGGGAGGAAAGAATTGGAGATATGGCCTAAAAAGCCTGATTCACTGTAGCCTTCAAACATTTCTCTAGGTACTGTTTGTGAAGGGACTTTTCAGATGTAACACCAGTCTCAAATTAGTTGACCACAAAATACAGAGATAAACCAGGTGACCTAATCACATGAGCCCTTTAAAGGCAGATAGTTTTCTCTGAATGGTTAAAGAAGAAGAAGTCAGAGAGATTAAAAAAAAAATGTGAGAGGGATTTTCCATGAGGGAGGTTCTCTCTTGCTGGTTTTATAATGGAGCTGGACCTGGGCAAGGAGCAGCTCTTAGAGCCGAGATCTGTTCCTGGCTGACACCAGCAAGTTCATGGGGACCTCAGTCCTATAACTACATCTTGATTTCAACCTTAGCTGGGAACCCAGCCATGTTCTGTCAAACTTCTGACCTACAGAATTATGAACTAGTAAATAAGTGTTATTTTAAGCTTTTAAACTTGTAGTGACTTTTTTAAACACAGCAATAGAAAACTAATACAGAGCTTAGTAAGATGTTTTATAGTGCAGTTTATCAAGATTAATTATAAAAGCCCTGATTTTAGAGATTTAATTGTATTACTTTAAGGCTACTTGCTAAAGATTTTTGTGTGTTGAAAATTTGCTCACAAAGAGATGGAACAATCTTCAACCCTTCCATTGGAATATTAGGTGTGTATATCAATATACATAGGGTAAAGGGAGTAATTTTCTAGGATTGGAGCAGAAGAGATGCATACTTGGCTCTTGTCCTTTAGATCAACATACCCCACTTCTGCAACATACACTTGTCATCTAAAAGTTTGCCACAACTGATGTTTATGACATTCAACTAGTACCAAACTTGCCCACTCCCTACCTTGATGATGCTTGTTCAGTTTGCAATCTGGATGCACATGAATTCTTGGTTCTTTCACCCACTTTGATCCTTATCTTCTAACTCCTAAGACTTGGTATCTGAATGTGTTTTTCCTTGTAAATGTATCTTGGATTTTCTTTATAGACCTGGACTTGGTCACTCATCCACTTCCTGGATTCATCATTACATATAATTTGAAATATTAAATATAGTATGATCCTTACAACATACATGCCTAGTACCCATTCAGGCCAGCCTGGTCTCTCTGGTAATGGTGTGACTCATACATTCTATATAAAATCCTGAGTTCTGGGCATCCTTCTTTTCCATCCAGGAAATAGAGATGAAATTACCAGTAGGCATTTGTGGAAGAGATCACAGACCTCTGTATACAGGTGATCATGTGGGATATCCAATGAAAACATGAGAAGAAAGTTAGTCTGTACAATAAATATGGCAACTGATTTTATTTACATCTTTACATCTGTTGCTATTGCTGTACATGAAAACTATTGCAACCCATCCAGAAAACTGGGTACTCATTGCTGAATATGCCCACTTGCTAACCTTCATGCTGTTGCTGAAATGTCCTCCCCTGTCTTCTGTAACTGGAGAAATACTACTGACCCTTCACTGTTTCTCTACTAAGCTGTAGATCCATTGGAGCTGGTTGTGATTGGGTCTTGGTTATATATGAATCCTGACCAAAGAGCTCTCCTCCTCTAGCTTTGAGAAAGACAAACATGGGGAATTTAGTAAAGGAAGAAACACTTTCGTCTTCCCAACAGACTAGAGAATGAAGTCAAATCTGCTAATCAATATTATGACAGATGTTCTGCCAGACCCCCCTCACAGTGCCTTGAATTTTGATAGTGCAGAGGAAGGTCGAAAATTTCTATATAGGTGGGATCATTGAGACAAAGTGAGATGGGGTGGGAGAGTGCTAAGGAGACTTGGCTTGGAGCTGGATTTGTGTAGAAAGCATGCTTAACACTTAGATTAAGTAATTTTTAGACTAGGTTTGGTAGTTACTGATGGATATCATAAGGTAGAAGAGGTATAAAGCTTTTTTTGCTAGCCCTGAGATACTCTTTGTGTCTACTACTGAAATGATTTTAATAGAGTTGAAAAGAGAGAGTTTGATTAATCTCATCCCATGCAGCCAAATGTGCTTGCCTAGGCAGTTCCTATAAGTTACAGGAATCAATAAAAAATATCCCTTGTGCAAAAATTAGACTTGAAGTCTTAAGTGATCTTATGTGATTCAAAACATAGGGAGGACAAAAATGCAGTAATATTCATACCTCATATAATTGCCCATAGCTCGTATCCCAGAAATGAGATATACAGAAATCTATTTCCCATTTGAAATCAAGGGAAGTCTCAGAGTCAAGGAAAACCAAGTACACTAATTTTTCTTTTCTTTTTATGAACTTAAGTAATGGAAGGAGGATTGTGCATACATAAGAGAAGGCAAAGTTTGGTTCTGAATGCAGACTTTTCTATTTGACTTATTCCTGGGTGAAATCCCTCTGGGGAATAGGCACTATGCATTATACAGTATATTTTGCCTGATATCATAACTCAAAAGTCAGTGAGCACATAAAATTAAAATGTCTCTCTCTTAAAGCATAGCCCAAAACTGTGCATTAACAGTACGTAAGAGGAATTACAATCTAAAAGAAGTTTATATTATTTTTCTTTTATCTAAAAGTTCTTAAGAAAATGAGGACAAGATGTTATACTAGGTGTTTGGGGATCTTGAACCACATTCGTGTGTTAAATGTGAGAACTTCAGAAATATCATTCACCAAACTTATATCCATAATTTGGTAGTGGATGAATGGATAAAAAAGATGTGAGATATACACACACACATACACACACACACACACAATGGAATATTATTCAGCCACAAGAAAGAAGGAAATCCTGCCACTTGTGAAAACAAGGGTGGAACTCGAGGGCATTATGCTGAGTGAAATGACAGAGAAAGACAAATATGTATAATATCGATATCACTTATATGTGGAATCTAAAGAAGCTGAACTCATAGAAAGAGAAACTAGATTTACGGTACCTGGGGCTGAGCAGTGGGTGAAAAGGGGAGATGTTGGTCAAAGAATACAAACTTCCAGTTATAAGATGAATAGTTCTGGGGAATAATACTGCATTATATAATACTTGAAAGTTTCTAAGAAAGTAGACCTTAGATGTTCTTACCACAAAAAAGTATTGGCAATTTTGTGACATGGTGGAGGTGTTAGCTAACTTTATGGTGGTAATCATTTTGCAATATGTAAGTGTATCAAATTAACATGTTGTACATCTTAAATTTACACAATGTTATATGTTAATTATATCTCAATAAAGCTGGAAGAAACAAGCCAGGGTTGCTTGGAAATAGGAATGCTAAGGCTTGAACTATCCATGCAGGTGTGCTCTGGGCATTTCCAGAAGAGATTAGTTTATTAATAACCTATATTTTTTCTTTTCATCACTGATTTAGGTAATATCCTTTGTCATATGGGGGATGGGGTATTAGATTTAACTTTTAATGGACATCTTCATATATTGTAATATTGTTACTGGTGTAACAAGGTAGAGAAATTCACCTTATGCTTGTGGATAAGTATTTTCCTAGTCAGTTGGCTTTGTTTTCAGTTGTTTTGTTCAATTTTGTCTTTTAGAAAGGAGTGAAGTTTTTCCCTTTAACTGCTGGACCCTGGAATTGGGTCATATAGTTTCAAGTATTCGGCTTTATAAAAAAACTGCTAAGTAGGGTAAGTCTTACAAAGTCTTACAAAGTAAGACTTTGTAAGGGTCTGTTTGTGAATTGTTTTCACTGTTTCATCTAATACTATTCTAGGTTTATAAAAGCCAAAGGGGTCTTTTGTGTCTGAGGACCTAACAAGAACAGAGACAGGGAACTGGATAGATAAGGGGCTAAAGGAAAGATATAGACAGACAGACAGACAAGAAATGGGCCTGGCATTCAGATACCTGGACCTATTGCCTGAGTGTGGCCCTTTCACTGACCCATAGTCTGAAAGTTCCAGGGCCTGCAGACCTGGTGGGGTCCTACCCTGAATGCCTGGGAAGTACCCAGGACCAGAAGATGGACCTCAGACACGGATGGGGAAATTTGCACAGGGAGCCTATGATGGGTCAGTGAGACTTACTTTGGCTGGTACCTTACTAAGGACTGGGGTCTTAACCATCAGCTATTGCTGTGGGTGGGAACATTTTCTGTGCTTGGAAATGCTGGCCACTCTCTTTCTCTGGAGTGGGATCTTTAAAATGTAGTTAGTGTGACTGAGGAACTAAATTTTAGTTCCTCAATTAAATTTTATTTAATTTGAATTACTTTTATTTTAATTGGCACGTGTAGCTAGTGGCTACCATATTGGATATAGAACTTTCCATCATCACAGAAAGTTTAATAGGACAGCACTGCTTTAGTCTTTTACCCAGACACTGCTCTAGTCTTTTACTCAGTCTTTTACCTAAGCCTAACTGCAAGTGTTCTAGCAGGTTCCTCAACACTAAACCCCAAGGGGACTCTTAGGAGTCAGGATCTGGGGTACCTCTACCTCAGAAACAGACTGGGACATAGTTAGCCCCCTAGACTATGCCAGAGAGGAGTGGAAATTACCATAACATGCATATTCAACCCCTTGAGAAATGAAAAGCTTAATTTATAAGGTCATTGAGGAATAGGTTATCACAAAGTTGAAGTTGAGGATAGAAGATGGTTAAAAAGAAAATTTAAAGATGTTGCCATTAGAAGGAAGCATCTGACATTAATTTAGAGAAACTCTAGTTGAGACAACTTTTTCTGAATGAGAAAAAATTTTCAGTTTGGACCTATTCTGAAAGTTGCTTTTTCCTCATCAAAACCTGGAAAGGCTAAATTCCTGGGGAAATTGCTTAAGTTCTGTGTAGTAAAAACTAAAATTGTGATAACTATAAAACGGCAGTAGATGAAGCTCAGTATTTATTTATTGCTGAATTTGAGCAATTTCAGAGATCAGCATCCCTTGATGGTGGTTCAAATGCTCTAATGTAAGGAAGCAACATTTCCACTGCAGACCAGTGTGGGATAAAGCATGAGCCTCTGTTTCTTTGATCTCATCTCTGTTGACCTCTTCCTCCACTGCCCTTAAGCCACCCTCTCCCAGGGTCACAACCCAAGTCTTGCCATCACCAGAAACTATCAATTTCAGACACTTCACTTTCTAACCCAACATTTCCTATATTCTATGTTCCTCCAAATTTTCTTCTGTGGGTATACTAACATTTGAAAATTATTTATTTACTTTTATAGAAATTAAATCATACTGTGTAATACTGTTCTTCCACTCTTTCTTTTCATTTAGCAATATATTATCAACAATTGTTCTATACCAGATTCTTCTAACTTTTGGAATATATTACTAATTCCTTGATTTTAAACTTTTTTCTTTATACATATATACATATACACATATACACATATATATGTATATATATATATATATATATATATACACACACACATATATATATATACAAAGCCTTAGTCACATCTTGCAAATTGTTATATGATATATTTTCATTATCATTCAGTTTAATACGATCTCCAATTTCCATTGAGATTACTTCTTTGATTCATGTATTTAAAAGTATATTGATTGTATGTTTGAAAGCTAAGGATCACTGGTTTCTTTAATGAGAAATGATATTTAGAGACCATAACATGTACCTTAGTGGTGTTTATTCCTTTTTGGTTGGTCAGTGTTTCCGGGCCTCTTCAATGAATAGAATTAAGAAATATGTACTAACTTTTAAAATATATGATACATTCAACTGTAAAATTAAAATTCAGAAAAACAAACAAATAGTATATTGATTAATTTACAAACACTTGGAATATGGGGATTTTATAGTCATCTTTTCATTATTGATTTCTAGCTTTAGGTATTACAATAGAAAACAAATGACATGGTTTAAATATTTTTGAGTTTGCTGATATTTACTTTATGGTCAATTTTGGTAAATATCTCTGTGTGGCTGAAAATTTGTATTCTGAAGTGATTGGTCCAGTACTCTGTGTATGTCAATTAGATAAAGTCAATTAGATAAAACTTATTGTTTTATTCGAACATGTTTATTCGAACATGTTTGAATCTTCTATAGCCTCTGATTTTTCTTTAAAATGCTTGTTTGCCCTATTGTTGAGAAAAAACACTGAATCTTGCATAATGATTGGAAATTTTATATAATTCTTCATTCTGTCAATATTTCAAAAGTTTGTATCTATTTTGGATTATTATTACTAGCTATAAAGAGGTTTAAATTGTTTTATCTTCCTGGTGAATTTACACTTTCATTGTCTTAAAAAGTCCTCAAGTTGCAGTATTGCTTCTTGCCCTAAAGTATACTGTTGTTTATTATTTATTTTGGTTTTCCATCATATGGCCCTGAATATTTTTTTAAGTGCCAGGCAGGCATTATTTTGTCACAATTTATAGAAATAATTTGAGAATAGAGTGATGTTTTTCTTTCAGGGGATTTAGTTTGCATCATAGTCTACTAGGGGCATAGCAATTGAAGATTTGAACAAAAAACTACTGAATTCTGAATCACTGTTACTCCTACTTTGTAGCTTTTTGATGTTTGAGCCCAGAGGGAGGGATAGTGATTAGGGTACTCCTTATTGGTAGTCCCAGGACTCTGATTTTGTCTTCCTGTCCTCTTTCATCTGCCTCTTCTGGGAACAGGAGATGCTGCTAAGGGAAAATGTCCTCAAATGCTTTGCTCAACTCTTTGGCTTGCCTTCTTCTGGGTCTTGGCCCCATAATTAGCTGGAACCTTGTTATGTTTATAATGACTCAAGCAGATAAATATGTGTATCTGTGTGAGTGTATTCCAGTTATTCTAGTTGTTTTTAGTGAGAGAGTTTATCAGAATTGTTTTGGTATTTCCTCTCCTTCACTCTTCAACTGATTCAATCTGGTTTCCTTATCTACCATTCAGCTGCTTTGTTAACATCATATTGGCCACCATGTTTCCATATTGATTAATATTTTCTTGAGTCTCATCTTACTTGAATCCTCAGTAGCATCTGGCACCACTGACTATTCTTTCTACCTTGAAACCTTCTTCTCTCTTGAGTTCTATAACCCCGCACTCCTTTTTTATCTTACCTCTCTGAAATCTCTATCTCAGTTTTCACTGATGGCTTTTTCTTTTTTACTTTACCTCCAAATGTTAGAGTTTTGCATAACTCTTTTCTCCTTTTCTTTTCTTTTTTCACATTCTCAACTAAAGTGGTTTTATCCATTCCTGTAGTTTTAAATAACAGATAAAAAAACCTGAGATTTATTGGTAATACCTGCTTATTTCTCACCTCTCATCAAGTCTTTCATTACCCCCTATAGTTCCAACCTCCAAAATGTTTATTCTCCCCATTTCTATTGGCACCACAAAACTCAAAGCTGTATTGATTTCTCATCTGAACTAAAGCCAAACATTTCTAACTGACCCCTTTGTTTTTCCTTGTTTCTTCCCTTTCAATTCATTCTCCACATAACAGTCAATTTGCTTTTCAAATATGTGAATTGGATTTTGTCATTCATGTGTTTAAAAATCCCTCTTGACTCCTCATTACAGTGAAAATAAAATAAAAGCCCCCTCTTTTTTTTTTTTTTTTTTTTTTTTGCTGTACGCGGGCCTCTCACTGTTGTGGCCTCTCCCGTTGCGGAGCACAGGCTCCGGACGCACAGGCTCAGCGGCCATGGCTCACGGGCCCAGCCGCTCCGCGGCATATGGGATCCTCCCAGACCGGGGCACGAACCCGTATCCCCTGCATCGGCAGGCGGACTCTCAACCACTGCGCCACCAGGGAGGCCCAGCCCCCTCTTTTTTTGATGTCTGTGTCTGTCAGGTATAGTGTTCAGCTTCTAAAATAGATATCCAACTAAAGTATTTAAACAAATCAAAGGTTTATTCTTTCACGTAGAAGAACTATGAAAAACATTCATCTAGTGTTGGTTTGGTGGTTCCACAAAGTCATGAGGTACCCTGGGTCATTTGATGGTGTTAGTCTGCCATTCTTAGCCTTGGCTTCCATCCTCAATGTGGCCCCATGAGCATAACATAACAGAACTTACAGCTATTTATTTTTCAAATGGGAAGAAACAAAAAGAAAAGATGCAAAAGTGCCCCCTCCAGTTCTTTATCCCCTCTTTGAAGGAAATTTTCTGGAGCTTCTCAGCCAAGTTCTGCTATGTCTCCTTGGGCAGAACCTAATCACATGTTTATATCTATAGTCAGAGGAGGCTAAGAAAGGTGATATTTTATCTGAGTACATTTCCAACCTCCAAAAACAACAACAACAACAAAAAAATCTAGCTTGTCCTATAAGGGAAGAGACTACTACCAGTCTCTACCACAAGTCCTAAATGATTTTAACCCTGGCTCCTTCTCCAACCCTATGATACAACCTCTTTCTCTGCTTTTCACATCTTGGCTGCATGATCTTTTGTGACCATTGTCTAAATTAAGATTTTCCTGTTAATCTCCATCATAGAAATCTTTGTGCCTTATAATCTTTCATTAAAAGCTTTTACTTTTAATGATTTGGCTGAACTGCTCACCATCCAGTAAACTGTATATTGTTCTTATCTCATGATATTAATTTATTCATTCTCAAATCATTATACTTATGAATTACCAAGTTAAATAACTATTCTATATGTGATTCAAATAGCTATATGGAACAACTGAATACCCAATGATAATATCAGCCAAATTTCCAGTACCTACAATTAAAAGATGAGCAACATAACTATGTGTTATACCTTTAAGCACCAAGTGTTTTCTAGAAAACAAAGCAAAAAATTACTTTTTTGTTTCATTTTCAGTACTTATGGATCATAATATTGCTATTTGCAATTCAGAATTGTTATCTAGCCTGTTCAGGATCATATATTTAGTGGCAAAGTTAAATTAGAGCTGAGCTCTGGACACTCAGACTGACATTGAAAACAATAATAACAACGAAAACCTTAGATTAGCTTAGAGAAAACAAAATCCAAATTAGTGTTCAATTCCTTCGATCTTTCTTGTGGATCTTCTCATTCCTACATTTTTGCAATCTGAACCCAGACACAGTAGGGGGAAGAGGCCCAGAAAGCAGGCACACATATCAAGAATTCCAGCGTTTATGTCGTCCCCTTACAGTCAGGCATTTCCCAGAGTGTGATGGGAAGAGCTATATACTTCCTAGGTCGGGCCGGTGGTCTTTGTATCTTTAGGAAGAGTGTAAATGTAGGGTTGGCATAATCACCTCTGTGCCCTCAGAGTATTGTGGTGGGTCCCCATGCCCTTCGCATTTTTTTTTTTTTTTTTTTTTTTTTTTTTTTTTGCGGTACACAGGCCTCTCACTGTTGTGGCCTCTCCCGTTGTGGAGCACAGGCTCCGGACGCGCAGGCTCAGCGGCCATGGCTCACGGGCCCAGCCGCTCCGCGGCACGTGGGATCTTCCCGGACCGGGGCACGAACCCGCGTCCCCTGCATCGGCAGGCGGACTCTCAACCACTGCGCCACCAGGAAAGAGCTGCCCTTCACATTCTGTCAAAGGACATCAACAGCCTCCTCTCCTCTGCAGAGGGGGACGGGATGATGGTGATGGGGGAACCAATTACGGCAGCTTCTCACTGCAGTGTGCAGAGTGGCTGGGTTGTCATTCATTACTACCTAATGTTCAGCCGCAGTATGCAAACCACCAAGGCTGGGAGGAATCACAGCTGAGAAGGGAACGCCTGCCAGGGGCAATAAAGCACCTTCTTCTTCAAGAGGTGCCACTGCAGGGTCGTAGAATTTGCATGCTGCTCCAGTGGCGCCTGGAACTCAGGTTATTAATTATTATCCAAATAACCCCCCTTGTTATCTCCAAGATCTCATTATGGCTGCAAACACAGGTATGTTCAACTCCCGCCCCACTGCCCCCATACATTATGCCACCACTTTGTTCTATAACTACTGAGAGCAGAAGCCCATCAGAGGGACTTTAAACAAAATGAAAGCTCTGCAGAGGAGTGCTTGCTCTTGGTTTGGCTTAAAGAGGATGGTGGTAATGTAAAATGCCTTCACACTGAAGTTCAGTATTCATACTCATCAAGTGGACTTAGATTTTGAGATTATCTTCTGTCCTTTTGTCACAATTCATTTGCTTTGTAAAGGGCAGCATCAGCGCAGGATGCTGTTCACCACACTCAGAATCAGGTCCCGCCATAAACAGAAAGTTAGGAGCATCTCCGAAGCAAGAGGTTAACCTGATCATTGTTGTTTATTGAGGCTCATGTAGTGCCTTTCACAAGCCTCAGAAGCTTTATGGAATTCAGAGTGACCCCATAACTCTGACTGCTGGTGAAACATGGCCACCCTTGCTGCAGGGCTCATCTCTTTTGTAAAATCACGAGCAATTGAACAATAAATGATTTGCTTTAGAATAGTGGGCTGTCTCCTTGCCCTCACGACCTCTCTTGCTCCCCCTGGGATCTAACAGTCTCCACCGTGTTGGCCTGGCCTATTCCCCACTCCAGAGGATGTGCCAAGAAATCCACACTACCTGCACATTTTTGGAAAGCTGATGTCTTTTACTTGCAAACTGATACCTCTATATAATCTGTATTTACATCCGTAAAAATTCATTCTCAAATATGTGACTAGTGGATACTGACTTTTATACTAAACCAAAGCAACTGTGATAATGTGGCTATAGCATTTAGTACAGTGCTAAGCAGCTTCATAAATATTGTTATCATTATTTAAATCAGTTTTAATAATAAGTATACCCAGTTGCTGACAAAATTTCTCCAATAAAGGCCATTACCATGGGAAACTGTGCTTCTATATATCTCTTCATTATTATTCCCATTGTCCCAAACTAGGATTTCCAGACTGGATGTCTCTCCCAGTTTTTTCACTTTCTCTTTCTCTGCATAGTGTGTGTATGTGTGTATGTGTGTGTGTGTGCGTGTGTACAAATATACTCAATAAAAGAAAATTTCAGGGCTTCCCTGGTGGTGCAGTGGTTGAGAGTCCGCCTGCCGATGCAGGGGACACGGGTTCGCGTCCCGGTCCGGGAGGATCCCACATGTTGCAGAGCGGCTGGGCCCGTGAGCCATGGCCGCTGAGCCTGCGTGTCTGCAGCCTGTGCTCCGCGATGGGAGAGGCCACAACAGTGAGAGGTCCGCGTACCGCAAAAAAAAAAAAAAAAAAGAAAATTTCAGCTCAGTAAATATTTGTATAGTTTGCTCTGGATTCTGTTACAATGCCAGCTCAGCCTGGACTCCTCAACAATCGAGGCAACAAAGTGGTGAACAGTATGCCATTTTACTGGACCTTGAGTAGGAAGGATTATCCCAACAGAGTCACCATTTATGAATATTTGGATTTTATAAAATTATATTTTATCCATGCAATATATTTGCCTCCTGCACACTCAAAATTGACTCCTGTATATGTTGAAATATGGAGGCAGCAAATTGAGGGTCACAGTGTTTTAACAGAGACATGATCTTTTTCACTTGTTCTAAAATATACACGTAGAGATTGGGAACAGGCAAGGGCTTTCAAGTGCCTTAGCTTTGCCCACTGAAAGAGTGAAAATAGAAATATTATTTCCTGAGCTCCATGGCCCACTCATCTGGCATAAGAACCCTCACAACAATTCTTTCAAGGCAGATGTTATTCACTTATTGCAGCTGAGGGATATGAAATGGAAAATGGCCAAATGATGTTTCCAAATTGACAGAGTAAGTGGCAGTGTAGCTTTAGCCCTAGATTTAACCAACAAAGGCTAGGTTCTAGTCATGATACCACATTTCCCCAGTGCGTGTCAGGCTTCAAAATACTCACACTGCAATTGCTCAAACATCTTTGTAACACCTCTCTGGGAATATCCTTAACAGCTATTTCCCCAGGTACAGAAAACATCAGTATCATTGCAATATTGTCACATCTGGTTTTTGACCCAGAAACACATTACTCACCTTAATTGTCAGACTTAGTTCCAAACACCTTTTGCCTGTTTTCAGAAATTAAAATCACCATGAAGGCATGGGAGTTTGCTCCACTGAAGATATTTAGTTTATAAATAAACAACTCCAAAGAGGGAACACAACAGATGCTTCAAAAAAAGGCAGTATCTGTGGAATCAATATACAACTCATTTGTGCGGTTTGAAACATCCTCTTATATCCTGTATTGCTCTTATTCTTGGTCATCAATCCATGCCATCTCATCTTGTTCCAATTTCCCCTTTCAGATGCAGGGCTCTGGTACCCACAAAAATCAAAATGGGAGACCAGGGTGGCTGTGTGGCTTGGGGTCTCCCACAACTGGGTCTGGGGGCAAAAATAGAGGGATTTGAAATAAAAGAATTTCCTTCTCTTCACCTTACACCTTACTATACCCATCGTATTTCACAGTGGTGAGGTGGCCCAGGAACTGTGTCATCTCAAAGGCTGAATCCAGTTTATTGACTAAAATAGCCTAGTGTCAGCTCTGTTTAGGGAATAAAGAGAGGATTTGCTCAAACCATGGAGTGTAGAAGTGGGGAGCATCAGAGTGGTCTGGAGAAACATCTTGAGAAGCCCAGAAAAACTGTTCTCAGTGGTGACAAATGACAACAGGATTAGGTAAATTCTCCTTGGAATCCTCAGGACTTGCAAAAGGCACAGGGCTTCCAGAGGTCAGTTGGAACAGGGACTTGGATGATGACCTTTAGGATATTACAGGTGTAATGTGACTAGGCAGGCAAGAGAACTTGAGGACAACTGAGTTTTGTAGAAAAATAGGGAACAAATTCTATGATGTTGGTTTAAAAATGTTAAAAATTAGCATTTCATGTTCACACATGTTACAATTAGACTGGGTCCATTGATTTTCACGTATAGGAGACAATGTATGTAAGAGCTCTCATCACACTGATTGACATCTTGTAAGCATTTATATCTGTCAACTTTTATTGAAATGTGTGATCTTTGCAGAATCACGGTAAATCAGAGAGATGCCAGAAGTCTAAATGGGCAAATGCTATTTTGATTCCCAAACAGAAAGAGAGGATGAATTTCATAAATCCTGACAAGGCTGGCACTGTTCCTTAACAAGATGCTACAATTTGTAGACATTTAGAAGTGGTAGTAGTAACAACTAAGGGCTTAGTCTCTCTTGGGTTCACAAAGAACCTGCTGATCCAGACCAGCCCCATTTATTTCTTTAACAGTATTATTAGATGACAACATTAGGGAAATGGTGTTAACCTAGTCTAGTTGGCTTTCAGCTGGGTGGGTGTTATGGACTGAATGTTTGTGTCTCCCCAATCATGGGTTGAAATCCTAACCCCCCAGTGTGATGGTATTTAGAAGTGGGGCCTCTGGGAGGTGATGAGGTCATGAGGGTAGAGCCCTCATGAATGGGATAAGTACCCTTATAAATGAGACTCCAGAAAGCTCCCTCCTCACTTCCACCAGGTGAGGACACAGCCAGAAGATGTCTATGAACCAGGAAGCTGCCCCCCACCAGACAATGAATCTCCCAGCTTCTTGATCTTGGACTACCCAGCTTCCAGGACTGTGAGAAATTAATTTTTGTTTTTTATAAGCCACTCATTCTATAGTATTCTATTATAGCAGCCCAAATGGACTAAGATAGAATGTAATAAAAACTCTTTCATCGTACTCTGTGGACAAGGAGAAATAAGAACTTGTCCAGTGTATCCTTATACCATATTTTGAAGCTTCCATTCAGTTTCATTAATCTTCCTGTCTGTTAATACATGGTTTTAACTAATTAATTTTAATTCTCGAGACTTTAACATATACTTTAATCACAGAGGACAGATTTTGCGGTTGGATAGGGGTGTATCTTTTTGGGGGGCGCGTGTTGAGCTTGAGTTGAGAAACTCACTGAGTGAGAAACTTCATGAATGACCATGTCCAAAAGATGATATTAATGAATTATCACAATATCAAAGGAATTGTGAGTGACACCCAGTAGCACTGTCCTGATCAAAATTTTTATCAACAATGTGAAGAAAACTAGTTTCAAGAAATTATTTCTTCAGATTTTTCCAACAATGCTCTATTGTCATGATATTGTTCATCTATATTACTCATGTACTGTATCTGGCTCCTTTTTTTCTCCTCTGTTTTTCCTTTTCACATTCTGGGAGGGATAGCAAATGTAATTGTGACAGAGTCTGCATCCAAAAAGATGATTTGCTATCGAAGTTTTGGTCCTGCTGTACACATAAGTGATGATTTTCACGTACAGGAAACCCCCTGTGGGCATATTCAGATCCTCATGAGCCCCCAAATGATGTTGTAGAGAAATAAAACACCTGATAATTTATAATTTCAAAAACTACGATGCATTGATAAGGCTTGACTAAAATACATGGGAATCCACAGAAGATGTGCTATTTGACCCCACTTTAAACTGGTATATTCCTTATCTATTTGTTCAATGTATATTTAGCACAGAATTCTATACTGGAGAATACAGTCAGAAGGCCACTTCTAACATTCTCATGCTTTCTTCTATTCCCCTAATCTGTTCAAACTAGCTATCCTGTTTGCAAGATGAGTTCCTTCAGTTACCCGGAGTTACCGTCCTGAGAAAGCAGTTTATCAATCATCTGCTGTTACTACCTGTGACACCTCTACTCCCTAGTTGGCACCTTGAAGTCATCTTATTAACTACATAAACAATTTCCCTCAAAAGTAGTTTTGCTAGGTACCTTCCCAGTGATGTTTTAGGGTCCTTGTAGACTAGGATCTTGAGAAACTGCAGGCTGGTAATCCAGCTCTGTATGTTAGTGAGAGTCTCTCGTTACTAAGTGACCATGTAATTTGTCATCCAGTGTGAGACACTTTTGAGAACAGGAGGAGTTATCAGTAGAATTGCTGGGATGCTGGGACAGCGGTGGTCTCATGGGATTGTCCTAGGCCAATCAGGATGTAAGGTCATCCTACTCATAATAACTCAACTGCTGCAGAGATAAAGAAAGCCAACAGTTTAGGGTGAACCCCTGCTCTTCTTAGTTGAAATCCATTTTCAAAGAAACCCAGGGTATTTCTTTCCTACACCTAGTTCCTGAAAAACATTCACTTTTGCCCAGCTCTTGGGAGAAGTGCATCTCACTCTGGAGGCAGCTACCTCTTTTTACTCTGCCCTAAGGCTGTGATTGAACATGGTTTCTTGTCTTGGGTCTTTCTCAAGGGAGAATCAGGTACCAGTCCCTGTGTGCCTTGACCTCCATGAGACACAAGTCATGGAGGTGATTCTCTCATAGGTCTTTCATTTGACTTGAGGTGAGCCCTTTTGTGTCAGCTGGAGGTGTGTGTTCAGCTAAAGCATGGAAGACCAGTTCATGGCTCTTCCAATTCTGCACAGAATGCCCCTAATTTCATCTGGCCATGCAGGTGTACTTGACACCTACCATTTCACTCTTCGCCTTAGGGGGCTGCAGCTGAAGAAAATGTCCTTCGTTAACATCCTTGTATGCTTTTGTAGAGTGCCATCAACCTAAAACAAAGATTCTTCTTATACATTAGATCTTGAAATTTTCTTTTACAAAGGTCTTCAATGACAGTTTTTGACTACATCAAACCTTATACTTTTGGCAGACACTGCTAATTACCTATCCAATATCCAGTCTCTCCTTCTTTGATGACAATACTCTGCCTTTATTTGGGCTGTAGGAAGCCTGATTAAAAAAGATTCATCTTCTTCAGATTTCCTTGAAATTGGAGATTAACACGAGACCCTGTTCTGTTCAGTGAGATGTTAAGTGGCAGTTGCTAGATGAGGTTTCTGGGAAAGCTTTTACAAAGGACAGAATCATTCACACATCTTTTTGCTCCTTTTCTCTTCTTTTGGTCTGGATTGCAGTCTTGATGCTTGGAAGTGCTTCTGCCATCTTGTGACCTTAAAGGTGAGACCACACAGTAAGGATGGCAGAGTTTGAAGAATAGGAGGGTCCAGGGGTCATTGAACCACTGTCCAGCCCTAGACTGCCTACACCTACATTTCTTGTTCCACACAGCAACTACAGCATTTCTTTGTGCAAGCCACTCTCTGAGGGATTTTCTGTTACTTGCAGCTGAATGTATCATATCACTGACTAATAGAGTTCTCTGAACACCCAGTGTCTTTCTCCCTGGAATAAGTAGGAAGTAAAAACAAATATGCACATGCACCCAGATTATTTTGAGAGTAATATGATGTTTGCTTATTGTTTTCTCCAGCTCTCCTAAGACTTACTTGGGGGAGGAAGAAGCAATAAAGAGAAAGGAAAAATAAAATGCTGTTTCACTAAGATCTCCCTGATATGTTGAGATGACAGCACTGCCTATTTTGTAGCCTAAATCAACAGATGTAACATAAAGTACTTCCTCCTCTTGGAGCTATGGTTAGGAGTAGGTAACAATAAGAAATGGACACATCAGGCTGAGCAGTCCCTCAGTGTATTCCATGAAGCACCTCCTACGTGCCAAAGACAGCTGGAATGGAGAAGAAGCAAGACAAAGCATCATGCTGGTGTGGCGTCCTAGGTTTGGCAGCAGTTTGGATGCCTTTGGTGTGCATCACTAGCTTTTGGAATTAGTGAACTTATGGGAAGGGGTGTTGGCATAAAAACCTTGCAATGTCCTGGCAAGAAACATAAATATGTGTGAAATGTGAAGTGACAGTTGTAAGACAATTAATTCATAGTGGTGGAGTCTGTCAAACTAGGGAGGACAAGCTGGCTTAGAGGATCAAGCCAACATTTAAAAAAATCTTTGCCCCTCAACGAACTTGTACATAGGGTCACCCAAAGACAGATGCAAATTTGCTTTACTGAGGATGACAGCAAAAGGAGACAGCAGGGCTTCCCTGGTGGTGCAGTGGTAGAGAGTCTGCCTGCCAGTGCAGGGGACACGGGTTCGAGCCCTGGTCTGGGAAGATCCCACATGCCGCAGAGCAACTGGTCTCACGAGCCACAACTACTGAGCTTGCGCATCTGGAGCCTGTGCTCCACAACAAGAGAGGCCACAACGGTGAGAGGCCCGTGCACCATTATGAGTGACCCCCGCTCGCTGCAACCAGAGAAAGCCCTCACACAGAAACGAAGACCCAACACAGCCAAACATAAATAAATAAATAAATAAATAAATAAATAAATAAACAAATAAAACTGGATAGGAAAGGATGAAGAAGAGCAGAAGTATAACAATTAACTTAAAAAAAAAAAAGGAGACAGCAGCAGGGTAAATTGAAGCCAAAGAATATGGGGAATATCTCTTAGCTGAGGGAACTATTTCATGAGCCCCCAAGAAACCACTCAAGAACCCCAAGATTTAATTGGGAAAGAAGTGGTGGAGGCAAAGCCAAAATAGGTGCTTTTGTTATTATGATTATGTTCTTCTTTTTATCCCCAACCTGAAATAGTCTGGGAATTGCTTGTTTCTGTGAATATTTTTGCACTTAGGTTGAAGGGAGATAAAGTACGTTCATTTCAGGCTCCATGTTTTCCTTCATCTTTGACCACACGTAGCACAGAGATCATGGTTAATTAATAAGGGGATTTCAATCAACCCTGGTAATAATAGTGATGATTATGATGATGATAGCTATGATAACAATAATAGCTATGAATTTTGAGTGATGATTGTGTGTAAGATGTTATCTATGGATGAGATCTACAGATGAGAAAACAAGATGGTTGGGGGGATTATAAAAAATGGTAAAGCCGGTTAAAGTGGCAGAGCCTGGAATCAAAGAAAAGCTGGTCTTACTCAGGAGCAGAGCCTCCTACCTCTTTGCTGTACCGCCTAGGTTAAGGGCTTTTATATAGTGAATTCTAGTATTTCCACAAAAATAATAGATATTTCTAAAAGAACTTAAAAAACGGTTCTCTGACAAACCTAAGCAGCTAACTCCATCCACACCATCACAAAATAGCTGCTTTCTCAGTTTGCCCAGTTTGCCAAGCAACCAGACCTGCACAGTGAATGGCTTCCTACTAGGCTGTTTCCCTTGAAACATAGGGAACGAAGGAGAGGAGTGATGCTGTGGCATGTGTAGTCTGCTGATGCTGGGTCCGATGATAAGATGAGTAGGAGAATAATAAGTAGCAGTCACCGTGGGTGCAGGCCTGCTGCAGAGAACAGAAAAGGATTCCAGAAGAGTGTTCTAAAAGTCAACTGCACCCCCTTCCTCACCGCCAACCCCCAACCCACATCTACAAACCTCCTTGAATTCCAGTGGAGGCTGAACTTTTTGACTTCAGGCTCTGGCTGACTTGTAGGAATATAAACATCAACAGGTTCCTCTGGGAATGAAGCTTGTACTGCAGCTTCATTGTAATTTATTAATCACAATTATTTCAAGATGAAAATGTAAGCTTGCTATTTGGCCACACACACATGTTACACATAAAAGGCTTCAAAATATCAGAAGAGCAATTTCCTCTGGGGGAAATGGAGCATGGAGCATGGCTTAGATACCAAAGCTGGGGCCACAGGGCCCTACGACAATCATCAAGCTACGGCTCCATTTGTGTCTTTGGGTTTTTCTGTTATTCTAATGGTTAGATCTCTGTCTTGTGCTGGCCAAGTTGCCTGCCTGGCTGGTTCAACACAATGAAAACTGTCTGTAGAACTGGAGCAGGTGTCAGTGAGTACCTTCAACACTATCATTGGCAACATCTGTCAGGAAAGACTTCTTACTTCCTCAAAAGGGGCCCTGGGGCTGCCCAGAGACTGCCCTGCACCCCTGTCTTCTAGAAGGTTCTAATGCAGATATATGAGGGAAAATGTGATCATGCATTGGGAAGTAGAATTAAACATCAAAATGAAAATCAAAATGAACATTAAAGTGGTTATAAGTTTATTTACAAGCCAAAAATAAGTTTGGTTTTAGGTTGGGAAGGGAAAAAGATGAACATAGAATTCATCCATCTACACATCCTTCTGGTTTCAAATGTTAGTGACACATGTGCTTGGTGTCAGCTCCTAAAGTGAGACCTGGAGGGGAAACAGAGGTGAGATCCTGGGGGTTGAGTATAGGAGAAACTGAGAATTTCCTCTGTGGTCCACAAGGAAAGGGCAACAAGCCTTGCCTAGCAAGGTGATCAGGGACATGCTTGTGGGGAAGGTTGGGTGTCAGGAATGATTTACATGATGGGTGGAAAGAGAAGCGATGGGAAGAGAGGTGGCAGAGGTGAAGAACATTGTATAACAGAGCCAGGATGGACTCTCTGCTGATGTTGCCCCTGCCACTCTGGGGGTTTATGAAAGTTGATTAGATGCTCTGTTTCTAGTACTCAAAAAATGTAGAGAAAAACTCCCCAGGGACTAAGAAAAATCATAGTATGTGGATGCCCTGCATTTCTAGAGAAGAGAGTCCTGAAAATCTGGGCCTCTACTTTTTTCAGGACTCCATTGAATTAGGAAGGTCTCAAAGGAAGGAGGAGCTGGGTCCCAAATGTGCCTCTTGGGGTCCCCAGAGGGAATGAAGTCTCCCAGGGGATTTCTGAGCTGGGGAAGCAGACTCACTCCACCGCAGCACCATCAGCAGGACGCTCTGAGTAAATCATCAGGCCCTCTGCTGGGGTGTGCCTGGCTCCTGCTTTGATTCTCTCCTCCTGACATATCCGTGATGTTTATTAAGAGATGACAAGTCTATCAGGCCTCATGAGCAGTCTTTCATAAGGAGGAGATCTTCCCATACATCCAGGGAGTGTCATCAATCTTGTGCCGGCTCTGAGCTCAGAGCCTCTGAGTGAACAAGGCCCCTTCTCCGCCCTGCCCCCTCTTTGTAACCATCTCTCACTGGCTTCCTTTGCCTCCTCTCCCGGGCTTTGTAACACAGCAGGAGGTGGCAAAAGAAGAGATGCTATATGCATGAAGTGTTCCTGGTAAAGAGACGAAGGATAGACTAAAAGGGCCCTTTCTCCTATGTTACTGGCTTTAGGGAATATATTTCATCATTAGAAAGGGAATGGGCAGGACTGAGACAGCAGAAATGACTGCCAGCCACACAGCTAACATTGTTTATGTTACAAACATCTACAGTATACAAATGTGTTTCATATAATACATGTGAATATTACACCCATCTCATAGAGACTCAGTTGTCCATCTTTCTAAAATATCAAAAATTTGGATATGCCATTCAGTGTGTATAGGCATTGTGTTGCCTTTCCTATGTGCCTGCTTTGTTTTCTTTCCAGAAAGAAGATTTTTGTTGTAACTATCAGCATTTAATACTCAAGAAAAGACACCATTGCTTTGCATAGGAAGCAAAACTGATACTAGTAACTAGCAATAGCAAATGGACCTCATTGAATATATGTCTTTTGAATATTATATATGTCACTATATTTGTAAGTCAAATGTGTTCCACATTTATTTTTCGTTAGAAGGCCCCTAATCTGAACCACACAGCTTCAAGTCCTGAAAGACACTCTGTCAGATGGGATAATAATATCATTTTTAAATTTCATGAATTTATTGAGGCTTACACATCATTTTTTGGCACTGGTTCAATATTTAAACATTTCAATCTAACATGTCATAAGGTTGTTTTTTATTTTGGGATGGGAAAGAGAGAGGAAATTTTTTTCCTGTATCATGAATGCTTCCAAATATTTTTTTGAATCTTCTTCTTTACTATAATATGTGCTTTTCAAAGATTTTGACACTGGGCTTTGTTCAGAGACACGAGGAAGGTCATGAAAAATGGCTCTTTTATCCTTTGCACGGCACCTCTATGACTATAGCAGAATCAGATAGGAATGAAAGATTAGGCTTGTTTCATTCACACTTGAAGGCCTCTCTAAGTCTTAGCTGCTGGTAAAGTGCTTTACAATGCTTAGATTCTGTGATTTGTTTCAATCTGGAGCTATAAAGTTCCAGAAATGCTGTTTTTAGGAATATAATAAGCACCCAACATTAAACAGTTGCATATGCCAACCTAGACAGGATCTACCTTGGTTTTGCAGGTGAGGGTCCCAAGCTGTTCCATGTAACAACTGAATGTAGGCTTGTGTGTGTGCACACATGTGAGTGTGTGTGTATGTGTGTTATGGAGAGCAGGTATGATTCAGACCATTAAAAAAGTAATACTGTAGCGACATAAATGACTTCTGAAGGTGAGATTAGCTCTGCTCTGGATACCTAAAGAGAATCTTCTTACAGTTAAATGTGAAATTATATTATTTTCCTATTTTGATGAGCACTACTAAAACAGGGAAAAGAGCCTGGTCTTTTATAGGAAAATTAAGTAGGGCAAAAAATTTCCAAACCTCCAAATTAGTTATGAAAAAGATATTAGTCTTTATTAAAAATTATCTTCCAATATTGGCTTGAAAATTTTAGTTCTCTTTTTTTCTAGAATATGTAGAAGCTTTTGTTTGCATGGGGAAGAGTTGGGGGACCACTTCTTCACCATCATTTCAGACATGTTTTGTTTTTGTTTTTTAACAGCTTTACTGAGATATAGTTAAAATACCATGCACTTCACCCATTTGGAATGTACAATTCAATGGCTTTTAATATATTCACAGATTTGTATGACTCTCACCACGATCACATTTAGAACACTTCATCGCTCCCAGAAAGAAAGCCTATCTCCCTTGGCTGTTTACCTTCCACCCACCTAGGGAAGCAGGATCTATTTTCTGTTTCTATGGAATTGTCTAGTCCAAATATTTTATGTAAATTGAATCGCCTAATATGTGGCTTTGTGACTGGCTTCTTTCACTTCGTATGATATTTTCAAGGTTCAGCCGCATTGTTACATGTATTGGTACTTCACTCTTTTCATTGGTGGATAATATTCTGTTGTAATGATCAGTTTGATGGGTATTTGGTGTTGTTTCTACTTTTTGGCTATTATGAATAATGCTCCTATGAACATTCATGTACAAGTTTTTGTGTGGACATGTGTTTACTTCTCTTAGATATAAATCTAGGAATGAAATTGCTGGGATCATATGATATGTTTGTTTAATGTTTTGACAAACTACTAGACTGTTTTCCAAAGAAGCTGCACCATTTTACATTTCCATTAATAGGGTGTGAGGGTTCCAGTTTCTCCACATCTTTGTTATTAACTGTCTTTTTGGTTATAATGATTCTAGTGTATATAAAGTAGTATCTCATTATGGTTTTGACTTCCATTTCCCTGATGGCTGATGCTGAGCATTTTTATTTTTGCCTTTTTAAGTCTTTAGAGAAATATCTACTCAAATATTTTGTCCATTTTCTGGTTGTATTATTTGTCTTTTTATTATTGAGTTGTAGGAGTCCTTTATATGTTCTAGGTATGCATCTCTTAACAGATATATGATTTTCAAAATTCTCTCCATTCTTTTCCCTTTCTTAATAGTGTCCCTTGAAGCATAGGGTTTTTAATTTTGATAAAGTCTAATTTATCCTTTTTTTTTTGCGTGTACTTTTGGTGTCATGACCTGCTTTATTTTTACATGACTCTTCAAAGGAACTCCTAAGTTTTTGGATTCTGGCTGCAATAGGAACATTGACGGAGAGTGGTATTGGAGTGGATGGTATTAAAGATTGATACCAGTGAGTTTAGAAAACCCAGATTTCTGCTGAAAGCACTTTCACAACATACCAAAGTCTCACCACATAGTGGTTAGGAAAATATGTTGTAAAAATTTTGTTTTCTCAACCTTCCAAGTATGTGTGACTCTAAGGACACACATATTGACTTTAGTCAACTCAAAAATATTATACAGTATGCTGCCACCAGGTGGTGGTAGCAGCAGCCTTGAATACACAGTCTCATTGTTTGCACTTCAGGAAACATGGTTTATGTGAGACCTGAGCTTTCTATTCTAACCCATTGTTAGAATAACTTTTCAAGACTCTATTTAAAAAAATAAAATTTTCTAATAAAACCCAACACTGAATGTTAAAAGCATACATTTAAAAGAAGATAAAGAGAAGAACAGAGAGGGAATGTTTACTGAGCACTTACTATATGACTTTATGTATACAATTTTATTTAATCCTCATAATACTTTTTTATATAGCTTCAGTGTCTTCAGTTTAAAGATGTTTAACTTTTTTGTCTAGGGTCATAAACAATGACATACTAGAATCCAGGCTGCCTGGCTGTAAAGCCTGTACGTCTTCTACTATGTCTGTATTCTGTGGCTTCCTGTCAATAACTAAAATGTAAATTCATGTTTGACTAATATTTAATAAGCATCCACTGTAAATATGGGTACAATTTGGATTTTTTCCATTAATCTTAATTATTATCTAACATTGCTTAAAATAAAGGTGATCTTCCCGAGACTTGATAAGGTTCTTTTTCCCTTTCTCAAGCTCTCTCTGCCTCTTTCTCCTCCTTCCCTTAAAACCAAAAGGCTTCACAGGCCGGTATGTAGTTTTGGGGTTTCAGCTCAACTCACTGTCTCAAAAAAAATGCTCCAGGAACACTCTTCTACAGCTTTCTGGTAGTTTGCAGATTTCCTGTTTCAACTGGAGAAACACTGTTTCTTGGCTTATCAACACTAATTGGGTGGCAGTCTTGTCCGTACAGATCCCCTGAGCTTCCTGAAGGAAGAAATTCTATCTGCTTGTTCTCCACTTTAGCTCCTCCAAATGCTTCTGATGCAGTAAATGAGGATTAATTTAGTCTGATTATTTTTGTTTTTTTTTTAAATTTTTTATAATTTTATTTTTATTTTTATTTTTTTAGTTGTGCCACACTGCTTGTGGAATCTTAGTGCCCTGACCAAGGATCAAACCCTTGTCCTCAGCAGTGAAAGCGTGGAGTCCTAACCACTGGACCTCCAGGGAATTCCCTAGGCTGATTATTTTTAAGGCCCAGAAGCCTTAGGAAGCAACTTTGACCTTCCCCTGACTGTCTAAAAGAATATAGATAGAGAGCCTGTTCCCAAATAGAGCTATCACCAGAGATACCTGCAAAGAATATGGACTGGGGTCGTAAGGAACCAGGCAGAGCCTAGAGATTGGAGTCCACTCTGTGTCCCATGTCTCTGCCAGGCCCAACAAATATTTATTTACCAAACCTTTGCTTTCCCATCTCCATGTGAATTGCCTTCCTCCTCTTTGAAGTCCCAAACAACTACCCCCAAAATCCTCTTTCATCTTTAGCTGAAGACGGTGTTTAAGGTGAGGGCTTTGGCCATTTTGGTGAGTTACTCAGTTTTCCTGGGTCTCCCCCCTTGTTTACATGTTTTACTTTGTTTTTTTTTTTTTGCAGTACGCGGGCCTCTCACTGTTGTGGCCTCTCCTGTTGCGGAACACAGGCTCCAGACGTGCAGGCTCAGTGGCCATGGCTCACGGGCCCAGCCGCTCCGTGGCATGTGGGGTCCTCCCGGACCGGGGCATGAACCTGCATCGGCAGGCGGACTCTCAACCACTGCGCCACCAGGGAAGCCCCCTGTTTACATGTTTTTAAACTTTTGTTTGATTTTCTCCAGTTAATCTGTCTCAGGTCAATTTAATTCTTAGACCAGCCAGAAGAACCTAGGAAAGTAGAGGAAGGTGTCTTCCTCCCTGACACTTTGTTTCTTCTCCCCTCTCTCTCCCTCCCTCCCTCCTTCCTCTTCTTCCTCCTCTTAGCCTTCCTTCGTCATTGAGAAAGACTTTTTTTTTCCCTTCTATTTTGCTATATCCACTTAGTAATTCAGGACTTCTTTATGTCTTGTCATAAAATTCTCCATGATTGTTCATGTTCCCGTTTTTTTTTTTTTTTTACGGTACACGGGCCTCTCACTGTTGTGGCCTCTCCCATTGCGGAGCACAGGCTCCAGACACGCAGGCTCAGCGGCCATGGCTCACGGGCCCAGCCGCTCCACCGCATGTGGGATCTTCCTGGACCGAGGCACGAACCCATGTACCCAAAATCGGCAAGTGGACTCTCAACCAGTGCGCCACCAGAGAAGCCCCATGTTCCCTTTTCATATGAAGTTTTACTTTCCTTTAATGAAGAGGAGTATGTTCTGCCTGCTTACATGTATTTTCAGGGGGAATCACTATTCAGGGTTTTTTGACTTTTATAGGCATTGTTTCTGTTTATTGTGGCAATTATAATCCCGCTCCAATATTTATAACCTATCTCTGCCAGAGAGATCTTTAAAATTGACTTTTAAAACAGGTAGTATGCATACTCGGATAAGATTTGTTTTACCAAAATTATAAACGGTGTTTTGAACCTTAAGGTGGATTCCTCAAGATTTGGGGAGGATAAACACAAATGTACCATAGCTTCTTGAGTGAGAGTTAGGAGAGCAGTGTTTTTCAGTTTTTCACGAAATAAGATAAGGGAGGGTAGAGTTGGAGGTGATTAGGTTCCAGGGCTAGTGTTTCTCCAGAGTCAGAGAAAGGGGACAGGTGTGGCAACGGGGAAGCCTGTGCCTGAGTCATGGCCCTCATGTAATGCACAGGAGAATTGCCACATGTGGAGAGACTTACATTCACAAACAGCTTTCACATTTTGAGGCAATATCTATGCATACAAATATTTTAGTTGTTCTGCTTTTAAACCATTCAGCAACTGATTACAGCTAGTCATCTCCAACAAGCTGGCCATGGAGGGAAAAAAATCTGGTGTACTTCCTCCTGACTTTATTATCTTCCCTCTTCCATCCCCAAGCTTAAGTTGGCAGTAAGAATGACAAGAAAATCCAGGAGAGTCATTACAGCTTTTGGAAGCCCAGAGTATTCATGTGGGATTGTGAGATCATGGGGCCATGAAAAACTAGCCCTGTGCTCTCTTTTCCAGATATATCTCAGAAATTTGGACCTATGATGATGAGAAGATCTCAGTCTGCAAATAAGAGCAAGCCTGCATGCAGGGGGGAGCTCTAAGCAGGAGGAGTGACATCAGGAATGATGGGAAGGGAGACATATCAGGACCTGGTTAGCCCTTCTGTGCTCTGAGTTATTGGAAGTTTTTAAGAGTCTTCCAAGAGAAGGACAGTTTTCTGGGTTTCCCCAGGACAGCAAAAGCATGCATAGGAAAGTTGAGATATCCAGACAGGCAAGTGTTTAATGATGTGAACTCAGGAGCTCCTGATAAGGTAATGAAAATCTAACTCATCTCTGTTAGGGGATTTTTACCAGCCCCTAAGGCACTCTCTCTGCTCTTGTTTAATGTACCTCTACCAAGAGTAGGGAAGAATGATCCCTAATTATCCTGCAACACCTAATGGAAATTCCCTCTCCTCAATTCCCCTAGGCAGAATAAGTGACTCCTGCTGTGTGTTCTCATAGTCCTTTTATACAACTTTACTGTACTTTTATTCATTTAAAAATATTCATTCATTCATTCATTCATTCATGTATGATTTGTGTCTTTTCATTTATTCATTCATATATGATTTGTGCTGCAGATGGTGGATACAGAGATTACTAGGAGACATTCCCTGGCCCTCCCAGAGCTCACAGCCTCAGGAAGCAACCATATGGGTAAGCAAATGATTAGAGCAAGGTGACTGTTGTCATTGGACAAGGTTCTGAGAGCACAGAGGGGAGGAGGAAACTTTTTGAGAAGACTGGTGTAGGCTTCAGAGGAGGCAGACTGTGAAGGGTGGGAAGAATGTTATTAAGTGAGCAATGGCCAAGGAATGAGAGTGAGTAAAACAAGTGCAAAGGTTCCCAGGTGAGTGTGCACACCTGGTGCTGGGGGAAATCTCTGCAGGTTCATCTGGGCTGGGGTGACGTGTGGGAAGTAGGAGGGGAGGGGGCTCTGGAAGCAGACAGGGCTGGATCACAAGCTTCTAACACACTTTGTAAAGGGAAGTGACCTAAGGCAGACCCCTGAGGATGATCCTGCCAGGTTCCAGGGGAGAGATGATGAGGGCCAACAAGGGAAATGGTTGCAAGGAGGGAGAGGTGGGTCCATTTAAGAGGGGTGGAATTTCAAGGACTTGACACACCAGGTTTAGTGGAAGGTCTCTCCCAGGGTTCTGTGAACCTGAGAGCAGGGTTGAGTCTAGCTGGATTCTCTGTCCCCAGTTCCCTCCTCTGACTGGTGGGGAGTTGTCATGAAGTCCACACTTACCCAGAAGATGAGTGAACAGCAACTCATGACCTCATGGGAAAGAGCTCATCCACTCGGTGCTACATGGGTTTTGATCGAAAAGAGAGGAAGAGAAAGAGAGTGTGGTTAATAAAATACATTGATTTGTGGCCACATCGTGAGGGGTAGGAATGATCCCTGAATGGCTATGCCATTGTCTCCTCCGACTAGCCGCTCCTCCTTACCTGTCAAGACCACAGAACTGTCCAATGTGAACTTGACTTTGGAGATATTTGGCCCACTGTTTGCACCTCTCTTCTTTTTGAACTGCCCTTCCTCCTCAGAAGCTCTTCACCTCCTGTCAATACAGGGCTGTCTATCAGGGCAAACCATCCAGGCCCATCTTTCTCATATAGCACTTAAAAGTTAAATGCTTAAAAAGACATTTTCCATAAAGCCAAATAGCATATAGAAAGTACTCAATAAATGGCAGATATTATTTTTCCCCCACCACTTGAATGAGCTCATTACTTATGACTTTCTAAGTCTCTTCTTTCCATGGGAAAAACAAATCCTTTCTTGTGTGTAAATGAGATTAGCCTTCTTGAGTACAGATACCTTTGTATTTTTGAATGGGGTCTTTATGGAAATACAGTGGCCTAAACCAAGCAATGGTTCTAATGCTAGGACTTACAGCCCCTGAGGAAGGATGATAGGGAGTTGAGTGCATTTTAGAGCTGTTTGCATGGTACCTACAGAGATGGCTCCCTACCCAGCTTATGAGGCCTAGCCCCGGAAAGATCATATCGCTCTGGTTTCTGTCTCTTTGTAATGACCATCCAGAATGGCTTCAATGTGTTTTCCATGTGTGGAAGTGGTTGTAACTTTCAAAAGATGGCTTGCTGGGGGATGGGTTTGGGGAGGAGGGTGGGGTCTGGGCAGATGAGGCAACCATAGATGAACTTTGTGCACAGAACAAAGCGTAGGGAAGAGGAAGCAGAAGCCACAATAAAATATGTCTCTGCTCCAGCTTTGTCTGCCTTCTTGTTCAGTGCTGCCTCAGGCGGCCCGATTCTATTTGTGGGATGGACGCCATAACAACGTCTGAAAGCCAAGCACGTTTCTTTCTGTCTTGGTCCTTCTCCCTCTCCCTCCCAGGTATTTATTATCTCCTAACACACACTTTTCTAGGCCCTGTGGACACAAAGACACTGAAGAAATAGCTTTGGCGAAGGAGCTCACTGACTGCTGAGACAAGAGATGAGGAAATAGACAATAATAGCAATAATCATCGCAAAGACTTAAATTCCCTTTACTATGCACTGTATGAAGCAGTTTATTTACCTCTTCAATACTTACAACACTATGATACTATTTTCATTATCCCATTTTGAAACTGGGGGAACTGAGGGACAGAACAATTAAGTAACTTGCCTAAGGTCACCTATCTAGTGAATGGCCAGGCTGGGATTCAATCAGCCACTTGGCTGGACCATGCAAACACTTCCCTGACTCTTGACACAGTTGTTTTACTGGAGAGGGTCTCAGCCCTGACTGACACCTCTGGGAAAGCTTCCTAGAGGAGATGATAACTGAATCTTGAAACATGAATACAGGTTTCTCAGGCAAAGGGGGAAGAGGCTTGCAGGGTAAAAGGGGTCTTCCAGGCAGAGGCCATGTCAAAACCTGGAGATATGAGAGGGCGGGCTTGTTCAGAGGACCCCCAGTTGCTCAAGGTCACTGGAGTGAGGGGTACAAACCATTGTTACTGGTGCAGAAGCTGAAGAGGTAGATAGGAGCCAGATCACAAAAGGTCTTCTAGTCCCAGCTGAGAAATGTGGACTCAATTCTGAAAGCTATGAGGAGCCTCTAAAGATCTCAAAGATTACCAGACTTGAATTATAGACACCGCTGTCCTCGTTTATGTGCATTTCTGAAATCCACATTGTAAAGTAGGATGGCTGCAAAGAGAGAAGCTATTCTTTCCTTACCAGCTCCCTCTCCGCATCCTGTGTCTACCACCCACATATGCTAAGATGGGCTTTTGCTTGTTCGTTCACGTATGCAACATGTATTCAACAGGTATTTATTAAGCACCTATTATGAGTTAGGAGTGGTGCTGGGTACCAACATTACAAATATGAATGAAGTACAGGGAAGGCAGAGTTTCCTGGGGAAATAGACATATCAATTCATGGTTTCAAAGCAGTAGGCAAAATGCAATATAATGGATATATTCAAAATGCAGAAGATGAACGGTAAAAGAGGCAGTAGGTCTTCATGATTAAGAACACAGACCCTTGAGTTGTGCTGCTCTGGGTTAAGACCCCAGCTCTGCCATGTATTAGCTCTGTGACATGAGGTCACCTGTTTCTTTTCCTGGGGTCTCTGTTTCCTCATCTCACAAAAGCAGATCATAATATTAACAATCTCACAGAGTTGTGGTTAAATGAGTTCATATTTTAAACTTATTGAGTACAGTACAAAAGTAGGAGCCCTGAAGTGACATTGTTCCCCAGTAGATGTCACTGCTACATAGCGAGTTAGGTGAGATACTATCTGAGTTCAAGTCTACCACTTAATAATCCCTTCAGAAAAGTGCTACATCAATGGCCTCCTCCTCAAAATACAAAATACGGCAGAGGGTAGGATGTGAAATGTACAGGGTTGAGGGGGTGACGATCACCTTTTATAAAAAAGTTCTAAGTCTTTAGATCTACCTCACAGTTTTTAATGTTTTCTGTAGTGGCTCTCTGATGGAAGTAATCTTTTCCCTGCTTCCTAGAAATCTTGGATGTGATTCCTTCAACTTAGGCTTTGTCAGGAAGCATCTGCTCATTTCCAAGTTTTTCAAGCCATTTCTGAGAAGGAATGGAATAATGATTGACAAGTTAGGCATTGAAGCCTAACTTTAAAAGGAACTCAGGATGGAGAATGGGACATGGTGACATGGGAAGAAACTTTGTGAGGTAGCAAAAGGCAACTTCACTGGGACTGGCTTTATGGCAACTGGATTTGAGCCTAAAGCTTTATTTTCTATGGGCTAGGAAAGGTCAAAGTTCAGAGATACAGGTTTTGCCCCATGACCTATATATATCTCAGCTTAGGCACTGGGTGAATGAGTTCTTTCTGGTTCTTAACTCTGACATGACCAGCCCTCGAGGTCAAATGGGTAGGCTGAGACAACAGGGGTCCGTCATCTACTCATTTACTTATCAGAGTTTTACAGAAAATCTCTTTTGGGCCAGACTTTGTATTAGGTGAAGGGATATAGAGATAAATAAGTCCTGGTTCCTTTCTTTTCCTCAAGTCTATACAGTCCACAGTCTAGACAGGAGTGGAAGAGCATGCAAGCAATAACTTGAGTGGAAGTTATAATAATTTGAGTGGAAGAGCATGCAAGCAATAACTCTAACATAAACGATTAAATATTATTTGAGAAGTGTAAACAAAGTCTATAATAAAAGGGAAATGGACATGTTTTGGAAAGATGAATAGGAGTTTGTCATGTGGAGAAGTGAGAGAAAAGCATTCCAGATAGAAGAACCAATGCATACACAAGTATAAAAAGGGCAAAATTAATAGCAATTGCTCTGAATTGAGAGTGTGGGTATTTGGGTAGACAGATGAGGTGCCACCCTCTAATTCAAGGAGACTGTACTATAGTGTTAAAAAGGCCCCAAAACTTTACAAATGGAATCTTAAAATACTGCAGAGTTGGAGCCACCCTTCTTTCCTACATGGTTGAGTCTACAACTTCTGTTTCCTTGCCAGACAATCCGAGCTCACTTAATTCCCAAGGGCCTGGGGTAGAAGGGTAAATTGGGGCTCACAGCACAATTTGCCTTTGCCTTTTCGAAGGACAGCCTTGGTAAGAACAATCAGTCTTAACATGTACCAGATAAGAATAATCATGATATTAATAATGGCTAATCTTGTTGAGTGCTATCTGTCAAGTTCTGTACCAAATGCTTTTATTTTTATTATCTCATCTAATCATCACAATAATCCTATTAAGAAAGTAAGATGGTGCAGGGTAAACAGTAGAGCTTGGGCTTTGGCCATCTGGAGCCAGACTGCCTGGGTTTGCAGGTTGATTCTATTCCTTATTAACCGTGTGACCTTGGAAAACTGTTCAACCCTTCCCTGTGTCTCAGTATCTCCATCTATAAAATGTGAATAATAACACTACCTACCTTTTGTATATGAGTTCATTTTGAGTGGACACCCCAAGAGCTAAGCTGGGCTGCAGATTGCCCTTGGTGTGCAGAGCCAAGAACGATTTAAAAACTCTGCTTTGTATCCAGCTGGCACCACCCATTCTTCACTTACTGTGAATGAATCCAAGAAATTCAACAGGTACAAGCAATCACCAGAAAGCTATTTGTTGTGATTGGAAAACACTCAAAGAAATGGAGTGCTTCATAGATGATTTAATATTTTAGAGGTAGCACATGTGAATGAGTAAGCTCAGGGTAGATGAGTGCGTTTACATTCTACATCAAGGTTTTACTTAAAGTTTACATTTTGTTTAAATGAAAAGTAAGATCAATGTAACATGGCTTAAACCTTTCTCAGAAATTTATGGCTTCTTTTAATAAACCTCATAAAAACACTTTTAAACATATGCAGCGTTCTTAATGTAATGGTTTCATTCTTGAAATATATAGTATATAGGTTGTATGTAAAATTCTCTAAAAGTATCACAAAGGCTGTAAAAATATTGTTAATGGGAAGAAATCTTTTAGAGGGATAAATATTTTCTTGGAAAAGGGAAAAGCTGTGAACATTTTAGGCAGGGGAATGCCTTGGTTTTGAAAAATAACAATTTGCCTTTTTTTTTTTACATCCTTTCTGTGGTTCTACTTCAGCCAATTATTAGATTAAAGCAAGCTGTTGCTATGTGCCCTAGAAACTCAGATGAATTTGATGTTGCACCCTAAGTTTGTGAGGACAAGTTCAATTTAAAGCTTTAATGAGGTCAAGGGAACAAAGCAGGAGGCTGGCTGAGTATTTTGTGTTATTTTAGGACTGGATCTTAGAATTATGAGGCTTGCATAATGCCATGGAAAGAACACAGGATTTAGAGCTAAAAGCCCTCAGTTTGAGACCTGGCTCTGCCATTTACTAGCTTGTGACCTTGGCATAATCACTTAGATGCCCTGAGGATCACTTTTTGGGGGTCTAGAAAACAGGGTCAAGAATACCTTCTCTAGCCACTTTGTAAGTATAGTGTGGAATCAAATGAGGTAATGCATGAGAAAGTGCTTTGTGAGCCAGAAAGGTAGAATGTGCACATAGACTTTATTTGCTGGACAAACATTTATTGAACACTTACTATGTGCAGATACAGAGCACAGCTTCTAAACCATTCTACACAGATAAGTCTCTTCTATTATTTAAGAGAAACAGTTGCATCCTTCTTCGGTGAGCTGTTTTCCTCTCTGGAGATTGCAACCTGCAGAAAATTTTCCATTAAGTATAATTTAAGATACATATAGCTGTGAATTATAGGGAAGCATGCCATGCTACAGATGGAAAAAATATTGAGTCCAACTTCTTTACAGCACAGATGAGGGAAAAAAGATCCAGAAGGGGAGATGGTGTGCCCTGTTAAATTCAGTTTTCATCTGCTATAAGCCACAATTCTATATACAGATATAGTAAAATAAGAAAAACAATACTTCTCCTACCTACTGCATAGATTTATACTGAGTGAAGAAGGGACTTGTGGAGGATGAACCTGGAAAGATAGGTTAATATCAGCCCAAGAGGGATCTTGTATATATGTTAAGGAATTTAGAGATTACCCTGAAAATATGGGAGTCCAGTAAAATATTTTAAGAGAATTACAAAATTAGATGTATGCTTTAGAAAAACGACCCTGGGACAGTATAGAAAATGAACTGGCTCAAGTCATGGCAGGAGACAGGGAATCATACTGAAGGCAGTTATAGAACCCTGAAGAGAAATAATGGTTTGAATGGAGGAGTGTTAGTGGAGATGGGCTTCTAGGTCTCTGGCTTGGCAAATAAGGTGGGTGATAATTTTCACTGAGAAGAAAGGATGAGGAGTTTATCTGGGGGAAGATTGAGGTTAGGCTGACACTGAGGGGCAGGTGTAAAAATAGGTAGTTGAATATGATCCTTGAAGTTTGGGAAAAGCTTTGTGCTAAAGACATTTATTTGCTATTTATAATTCCTATGATGAACACAGTTTAGGGTCCAGGGTACATTGTTGAGAGAAAATAAGATATAGGGCAGAAAATAATAAAAACAACTAATAAATTATTTAGCCCTTTTTATGTGTCAAGCACTGTATTAATTTAACATCTCATTTCTCACATCAAACCTATAAGGTAAGAATTAAGCCCATTAAACAATTGAGTAATGAAGGATCAGATAGGTTATGATATAATTAATAGTCATATTAAGCCTTATAAGCAAAGACTCAAAAGGAGATCTATCTGCCTTCACAAGCAAATGCTTTTACTCAGTTGATACTTTTCTGGGACAGACGTACGTGGGTTCAAATCCTGACTCTGCCACTCACTTGTATGAACTTGGTCGAGTAATCAGACCTCCTAAGTCTTCTATTAATTCGTGTATGAAATGTGGTTAAAGACACCTGCCTATCTATCTCACAGAGGGGATAAGGGAATAAGTGAGATTACATATGAAAAATTCTTAAAATAATGCCTGCATGATGTGTACTCAATAAACAATGATTTAACTGGCTTCTCTAATTTCAGTCTTTCCCTCTGTATGTCTGTCCTTCAAAATGTTATTATCGTTTATTTAAAGACATGCAGAGAGTTCTGATTTTAGTATCATCCCATTCCACCACTAGTGATATCAAAACAAAACACACTCTTTGAGTCAATAGTCATCTAATAAAAGATAGGAGAGGTCATCAAGGACTTCTCACCCCAAAGAAAATAAATAAATGAGAAAAGACACAAATGAGCTTGGCTTGGAGCTTCCAGGACCTTGGCAGTTGGGAGCTGGACCCTCAGTGGTCTGGAGCCAAGATCTGGTCAACTGAAATTAAGAAGCTGAGGCTAGATTCATATAACAATACTAAAAGATTACTAAAACTTGGAGTGACAATTAGATGAGGAAATGAGCTATGAGATAAAACCCTCCAAATTGGCTAACATGGTCCTAAATAGATGTCTTCTGACTTATTAGTATAAAGAGAGGAAAACTATCCCCATTTTAGGCCTTTAGGTCTCTCACAGATTACCAAACAAATAAGAAGGCAAGCTACTATGTGTGAGAGCAGAAAAACAAACAAACAAAAAACCAAAAAAACTGATTTTGATCACCAAGGAGTGAAGATGCTGAAGTTGTGAGGTAGAGGATATATAAGAATTCTCTATGAGCATAAAACAACAACAACAACAAATCAGAAAATTTTAAAAAATGATTTAAAAATGAAACAAATGAAACTTCTAAATATTAAAAGAAGTTTAATATCTAAATTTTAAAATATCTTATGAGATAGACAAACAGCAGATAAGACAAAGTTGAAGGGTGGAATAGTTAAAAAAAAGAAATAAAAGAAAATAAATATATGAAAAATAGAATGAGAAAGTCATTATCTGGAGTTTTGGAAAACACCATAGTGATAATGGGAAAGAGACAATATTTAAGGAGATGATGGCTGTGAATTTTCTAAAACTGATGAAAAACACACATCTACAGACTAAGGAAGCAAAATATATCTGAAAGGGTTTAAAAGTTTTCTCTTACAAGATGAGAAAAGTGCTCACCATAAAAGAAAATGTTGATAAATCTGGTTATGTTAAATTAATATCTCCTGTTAATCAAATAAAATCACACTTGAAGTGAAAAGACAAGATCTTCAGTTACTATGTTGTCTTGTTTTGAGGACATTTTCAAGGGCAGTCAAGAATCTAGTTATTAGTATGCTGAAGAACTCCCTAGAAGTGTATGAAAGGTTTTAGTATTAATTTATTTTATCTTGGTTTACACTCTTGCATGTTTAATCTGAGGACTCATGGCTTTTCTCAAATATGAAAAATTATCAGATACTAGCTCTTTAAATGTGCTTTTTTACCATTCCTTCTTTGCTCTTCTGAGATCTATGTTGGAGTCTATCAATTTATCCTCCACGTCTTTTGACTTCTCTTTCATTAAAAAAAAATGCAATCTCTGTTTTAATAGAACTATAGTGCCAAACTAAATAAGGTGAAAAGTGGGATAATCAGTCAAAAATACTAATGAAAGATTAGTATTGTTTAGGTACAGTAATGCTGCCTTTCAAAATTATACTTTTCTTTCATTTGAAATATTTCTTTTTGTAGTCACTATGGAGAACAGTATGGAGGGTCCTTAAAAAACTAAAAATAGAGCTACCATATGATCCAGAAATCTCACTCCCAGGCATATATCTGGAGAAAAACATGGTTTGAAAGGGTACATGCACCCCAATGTTCATTGCAGTGCTGTTTACAATAGCCAAGACATGAAAGCAACTTAAATGTCCATCAACAGATGAATGGATAAAGAAGATGTGATATTTATACACAATAGAATATTACTCAGCCATTAAAAGTAATGAAATAATGCCATTTGCAGCAACATGGATGGACCTGGAGATTATCAGACTAAGTGAAGTCAGACAGAGAAAGACAAATATCATATGATATTGCTTATATGCAGAATCTAAAAAAATGCTACAAATGAACTTATTTACAAAACAGAAACAGATTCACAGACTTAGAGAACAAACTTATGATTACCAGGGGGGAAGGGCAGAGGGAGGGATAGACTGGGAGTTTGGGATTGACTTGTATACACTGCTATATTTAAAATAGATGACCAGCAAGGACTTACTGTATAGCACAGGGAACTCTGCTCAGTACTCTGGAATAACCTAAATGGGAAAAGAATTTGAAAAAGAATAGATACATGTATATGTATAATTGAATCTTTTTTCTGTACACCTGAAACTAACACAACATTATAAAGCAACTATACTCTAACATAAAATTAAAAATTAAAAAAATAAAATAAAATATTTCTTTGTGCTGTGTTTTGGATGAGTTCCTCAGTATTAATAAGTATTCCACTACTCTTTGTATCAAATCTAGTAGTTAGCTGTACACTTTTCATTTCCAGGATTTTTTTATGCCTTTCTTTAAAAAAAACAACTCTCTCTTGTTGTTTCACAATGTTCTATTTTTTTTTGTGAAGAATAGGATTTCTTCCTTTATGTGAGGATGTTAACTGTTATTTTAAAGTCATTTTAATTGGCTCTATTGATTTTATTTAATCTCTATGAGTTAATTTCCTAATTGTTGATTTTGATATCTTTCTTAACATTTTTTTCCTTATACTTTTTAGCTTTTTGTTTTACCTACTCATCTTCTGTGGAAATCCCACTTTACATCATTTTTATCTTACCCTTCCCTCCATAGTAGTTTTTTTTTTTAATTTTTTGCCTTATAACAAATTTAATCAGTTATACATATACATATGTTCCCATATCCCCTCCCTTTTGCGTCTCCCTCCCACCCTCCCTATCCCACCCCTCCAGGCGGTCACAAAGCACCGAGCTGATCTCCCTGTGCTATGCGGCTGCTTCCCACTAGCTATCTACCTTACGTTTGGTAGTGTATATATGTCCATGCCGCTCTTTCACTTTGTCACAGCTTACCCTTCCCCCTCCCCATATCCTCAAGTCCATTCTCTAGTAGGTCTGTATCTTTATTCCTGTCTTACCCCTATGTTCTTCATGACATTTTTTTTTCTTAAATTCCATATATATGTGTTAGCATACAGTATTTGTCTTTCTCTTTCTGACTTACTTCACTCTGTATGACAGACTCTAGGTCTATCCACCTCATTACAAATAGCTCAACTTCATTTCTTTTTATGGCTGAGTAATATTCCATTGTATATATGTGCCACATCTTCTTTATCCATTCATCCGATGATGGACACTTAGGTTGTTTCCATCTCCGGGCTATTGTAAATAGGGCTGCTATGAACATTTTGGTACATGTCTCTTTTTGAATTATGGTTTTCTCAGGGTATATGCCCAGTAGTGGGATTGCTGGGTCATATGGTAGTTCTATTTGTAGTTTTTTAAGGAACCTCCATACCGTTCTCCATAGCGGCTGTACCAATTCACATTCCCACCAGCAGTGCAAGAGTGTTCCCTTTTTTCCACACCCTCTCCAGCATTTATTCTTTCTAGATTTTTTGATGATGGCCATTCTGACTGGTGTGAGATGACATCTCATTGTAGTTTTGATTTGCATTTCTCTAATGAGTAAAGATGTTGAGCATCCTTTCATGTGTTTGTTGGCAGTCTGTATATCTTCTGTGGAGAAATGTCTATTTAGGTCTTCTGCCCATTTTTGGATTGGGTTGTTTGTTTTTTTATTATTGAGCTGCATGAGCTGCTTATAAATTTTGGAGATTAATCCTTTGTCAGTTGCTTCATTTGCAAATATTTTCTCCCATTCTGAGGGTTGTCTTTTGGTCTTGTTTATGGTTTCCTTTGCTGTGCAAAAGCTTTTAAGTTTCATTAGGTCCCATGTGTTTATTTTTGTCTTTATTTCCATTTCTCTAGGAGGTGGGTCAAAAAGGATCTTGCTGTGATTTATGTCATAGAGTGTTCTGCCTATGTTTTCCTCTAAGAGTTTGATAGTGTCTGGCCTTAGATTTAGGTCTTAATCCATTTTGAGCTTATTTTTGTGTATGCTGTTAGGGAATGATCTAATCTCATACTTTTACATGTCCCTGTCCAGTTTTCCCAGCACCACTTATTGAAGAGACTGTCCTTTCTCCACTGTACATTCCTGCCTCCTTTATCAAAGATAAGGTGACCATATGTCCGTGGGTTTAACTCTGGGCTTTCTATCCTGTTCCATTGATCTATCTTTCTGTTTTTGTGCCAGTACCATACTGTCTTGATTACTGTAGCTTTGTAGTATAGTCTGAAGTCAGGGAGCCTGATTCCTCCAGCTCCGTTTTTTGTTCTCAAGATTGCTTTGGCTATTCGGGGTCTTTTGTGTTTCCATACAAATTGTGAAATTTTTTGCTCTAGTTCTGTGAAAAATGCCAGTGGTAGTTTGATAGGGATTGCATTGAATCTGTAGATTGCTTTGGGTAGTAGAGTCATTTTCACAATGTTGATTCTTCCAATCCAAGAACATGGTATATCTCTCCATCTATTTGTAACATCTTTAATTTCTTTCATCAGTGTCTTATAATTTTCTGCATACAGGTCTTTTGTCTCCTTAGGTAGGTTTATTCCTAGATATTTTATTCTTTTTGTTGCAATGGTAAATGGGAGTGTTTCCTTGATTTCACTTTCAGATTTTTCATCATTAGTGTACAGGAATGCCAGAGATTTCTGTGCATTAATTTTGTATCCTGCAACTTTACCAAATTCATTGATTAGCTCTAGTAGTTTTCTGGTAGCATCTTTAGGATTCTCTATGTATAGTATCATGTCATCTGCAAACAGTGACAGCTTTACTTCTTCTTTTCCAATTTGGATTCCTTTTATTTCTTTTTCTTCTCTGATTGCTGTGGCTAAAACTTCCAAAACTAGGTTGAATAAGAGTGGTGAGAGTGGGCAACCTTGTCTTGTTCCTGATCTTAGTGGAAATGGTTTCAGTTTTTCACCATTGAGGACGATGCTGGCTGTGGGTTTGTCATATATGGCCTTTATTATGTTGAGGAAAGTTCCCTCTATGCCTACTTTCTGCAGGGTTTTTATCATAAATGGGTGTTGAATTTTGTCGAAAGCTTTCTCTGCATCTATTGAGATGATCATATGGTTTTTCTCCTTCAACTTGTTAATATGGTGTATGTATCACATTGATTGATTTGCGTATATTGAAGAATCCTTGCATTCCTGGAATAAACCCCACTTGATCATAGTGTATGATCCTTTTAATGTGCTGTTGGATTCTGTTTGCTAGTATTTTGTTGAGGATTTTTGCATCTATGTTCATCAGTGATATTGGCCTGTAGTTTTCTTTCTTTGTGACATCCTTGTCTGGTTTTGGTAGCAAGGTGATGGTGGCCTCATAGAATGAGTTTGGGAGTGTTCCTCCCTCTGCTATATTTTGGAAGAGTTTGAGAAGAATAGGTGTTAGCTCTTCTCTAAATGCTTGATAGAATTTGCCTGTGAAGCCATCTGGTCCTGGGCTTTTGTTTGTTGGAAGATTTTTTATCACAGTTTCAATTTCAGTGCTTGTGATTGGTCTCTTCATATTTTCTATTTCTTCCTGATTCAGTCTTGGCAGGTTGTGCATTTCTAAGAATTTGTCCATTTCTTCCAGGTTGTCCATTTTATTGGCATAGAGTTGCTTGTAGTAATCTCTCATGATCTTTTGTATTTCTGCAGTGTCAGTTGTTACTTCTCCTTTTTCATTTCTAATTCTATTGATTTGAGTCTTCTCCCTTTTTTTCTTGATGAGTCTGGTTAATGGTTTATCAATTTTGTTTATCTTCTCAAAGAACCAGCTTTTAGTTTTATTGATCTTTGCTATCGTTTCCTTCATTTCTTTTTCATTTATTTCTGATCTGATTTTTATGATTTCTTTCCTTCTGCTAACTTTGGGATGTTTTTGTTCTTCTTTCTCTAATTGCTTTAGGTGCAAGGTTAGGTTGTTTATTCGAGATGTTTCCTGTTTCTTAAGGTGGGATTGTATTGCTATAAACTTCCCTCTTAGAACTGCTTTTGCTGCATCCCATAGGTTTTGGGTCGTCGTGTCTCCATTGTCATTTGTTTCTAGGTATTTTTTAATTTCCTCTTTGATTTCTTCAGTGATCACTTCGTTATTAAGTAGTGTATTGTTTAGCCTCCATGTGTTTGTATTTTTTACAGATCTTCTCCTGTAATTGATATCTAGTCTCATAGCATTGTGGTCGGAAAAGATACTTGATACAATTTCAGTTTTCTTAAATTTACCAAGGCTTGATTTGTGACCCAAGATATGATCTATCCTGGAGAATGTTCCATGAGCACTTGAGAAAAATGTGTATTCTGTTGTTTTTGGATGGAATGTCCTATAAATATCAATTAAGTCCATCTTGTTTAATGTATCATTTAAAGCTTGTGTTTCCTTATTTATTTTCATTTTGGATGATCTGTCCATTGGTGAAAGTGGGGTGTTAAAGTCCCCTACTATGAGTGTGTTACTGTCGATTTCTCCTTTTATGGCTGTTAGTATTTGCCTTATGTATTGAGGTGCTCCTATGTTGGGTGCATAAATATTTACAATTGTTATATCTTCTTCTTGGATCGATCCCTTGGTTATTATGTAGTGTCCTTCTTTGTCTCTTCTAGTAGTCTGTATTTTAAAGTCTATTTTGTCTGATATGAGAATTGCTACTCCAGCTTTCTTTTGGTTTCCATTTGCATGGAATGTCTTTTTCCATCCCCTTACTTTCAGTCTGTATGTGTCTCTAGGTCTGAAGTGGGTCTCTTGTAGACAGCATATATATGGGTCTTGTTTTTTTATCCATTCAGCCAATCTGTGTCTTTTGGTGGGAGCACTTAGTCCATTTACATTTAAGGTAATTATCGATATGTATGTTCCTGTTCCCATTTTCTTAATTGTTTTGGGTTTGTTATTGTAGGTCTTTTACTTCTGTTGTGTTTCTTGCCTAGAGAAGTTCCTTAGCATTTGTTGTAAAGCTGGTTTGGTGGTGCTGAACTCTCTCAGCTTTTGCTTGTCTGTAAACGTTTTTATTTCTCCATCAAATCTGAATGAGATCCTTGCTGGGTAGAGTAATCTTGGTTGCAGGTTTTTCTCCTTCATCACTTTAATTATGTCCTGCCACTCCCTTCTGGCTTGTAGAGTTTCTGCTGAGAGATCAGCTGTTATCCTGATGGGGATTCCCTTGTGTGTTATTTGTTGTTTTTGCCTTGCTGCTTTTAATATGATTTCTTTGTGTTTAATTTTTGACAGTTTGATTAATATGTGTCTTGGCGTATTTCTCCTTGGATTTATTCTGTATGGGACTCTCTGTGCCTCCTGGACTTGACTGACTATTTCCTTTCCCATATTAGGGAAGTTTTCAACTACAATCTCTTCAAATATTTTCTCAGTCCCTTTCTTTTTCTCTTCTTCTTCTGGAACCCCTATAATTCGAATGTTGGTGTGTTTAATGTTGTCCCAGAGGTCTCTGAGACTGTCCTCTGTTCTTGTCATTCTTTTTTCTTTATTTTGCTCTGCATCAGTTATTTCCACTCTTTTATCTTCCACCTCACTTATCCGTTCTTCTGCCTCAGTTATTCTGCTATTGATCCCATCTAGAGTATTTTTTATTTCATGTATTGTGTTTTTAATCGATGCTTGATTCATCTTTAGTTCTTCTAGGTCCTTGTTAACTGTTTCTTGCATTTTGTCTATTCTATTTCCAAGATTTTGGATCTGGGAAATAGAATCTTGGATCATCTTTACCATCATTATTCTGAATTCTTTTTCAGGTAGACTGCCTATTACCTCTTCATTTGTTAGATCTGGTGGGTTTTTATCTTGCTCCTTCTCCTGCTGTGTGTTTTTCTGTCTTCTCATTTTGCTTATGTTACTGTGTTTGGGGTCTCCTTTTTGTAGGCTGCAGGTTCGTAGTTCCCGTTGTTTTTGGTGTCTGTCCCCAGTGGCTAAGGCTGGTTTAGTGCGTTGTGTAGGCTTCCTGGTGGAGGGGACTAGTGCCTGTGTTCTGGTGGATGAGGCTGGATCTTGTCTTTCTGGTGGGCAGGTCCACGTCTGGTGGTGTGTTTTGGGGTGTCTGCAGACTTTTTATGAGTTTAGGCCACCTCTCTGCTAATGGGTGGCGTTGTGTTCCTGTCTTGCTAGTTGTTTGGCTTAGGGTGTCCAGCACTGTAGCTTGCTGGTCGTTGAGTGAAGCTGGGTGCTGGTGTTGAGATGGAGATCTCTGGAAGATTTTTGCCGTTTGATATTATGTGGAGCTGGGAGGTCTCTTGTGGACCAGTGTCCTGAAGTTGGCTCTCCCACCTCAGAGGCACAGCACTGACTCCGGGCTCCTCAATTTGGGATGATGTGTTGTCTATTCATGTATTCCACAGATGCAGGGTACATCAAGTTGATTGTGGAGCTTTAATCCGCTGCTTATGAGGCTGCTGGGAGAGGTTTCCCTTTCTCTTCTTTGTTCTCAGAGCTCCTGGGTCTCAGCTTTGGATCTGGCCCCGCCTCTGTGTGTAGGTCGCCGGAGGGCGTCTGTTCTTCACTCAGACAGGACAGGGTTAAAGGAGCAGCCTCTTCGGGGACTCTGGCTCACTCAGGCTGGGCGGGAGGGAGTGGCACGGAGTGCGGGGCGAGCCTTTTGGGAGGTCTGGGGTCTTCTGCCAGCGTTCAGTAGGTGTTCTGTAGGAGTTGTTCCACGTGTAGCTGTATTTCTGGTCTATCCGTGGGGAGGAAGGTGATCTCCGCGTCTTACTCTTCCGCCGTCTTACCCGGAAGTCCCCATGGTAGTTTTAAGTGTGGTTTTAATCACCCTTATCAGGAACCGACTTAGGGTTAAAGGCTCCTACTACATTTTTATATTTTAGATATTGCAGATCTAGTCACCAATCTGGGTGACCTGACTCAGGTTTGGCTAAGAAGCTGTGTCTGTTTCTTCCTTTCTCTCCAAGTAAGCAGCTTTATATAATTCAAACATAGAGAGTGTTTGACCCTCTTAACAAGTAGGAGACACTCACCTCATAGTTGGTTTTTAATTGTAAGATTGGTTCTGGTTTCATTCTTCACAGAGGGTACATTTCAGTCCCCATTACTCAACAAAGTTGTAGCTTTTCATTGCCTTTGTCTCTTTGGGGAGCTGAGTTTAGAAGAACTGTGGATTTAGCACCATTTACTTTCTTGAACTTCTATTCCAGTTCTGTTCCACAGAGATATTTATTTTATTTCAGAGCATTGAAATATATGTGGAGATGGAAGTTGCCCTGCAAACATGAACTCCCCATGCTATTTTTAAAAACTGCTTTAGTGAGTTGTAAGCAACTACAAACAATGGTACATACAGAGAGTGTATAATTTGATAAATTTTAGTCCATGTATACACCCTTGAAACTGTCACCAAAATCAAGATAATGAACACATCCAACACTTCCAAACATTTTCTCATTTCCTACCTGACACAGCTCCTCACACCCTACACCCATCCTCATGCAACCACTGATGTGTTTTCTGTTCCTATAGATTAGTTGGCAGTTTCTCAAATTTTATATTAATTGTACCAAACAATATTTACTCTTTCTCATTGGTCTGAATTCTTTCACACACAATGATTATCTTGAAAATTATCCATGTTGGTGTGTGTTTCAATAGTTCATTTATTTTATTGTTGACTAACATTTCATAGTATGGATGGCCCACAATTTGTTAATTTAATCATCTGTTGATGGAAATTTATCTTGTTTTGAGTTTTTGGCTCTTACAAATTAGACTTCCCCAAACATTGGCATACAAGTCTTATGCTTTCATTTCCCTTGAATATTTACCTAGGAGTGGAATGATTAGATCATGTGATAGATATATGTTTAACTTTTTAAGAACCCCCCTAAAAGTTTTCCAAAGTGTCATTTTAGTTTGCCAGAGGAGTTTGTTAGAGTTTCAGTTCTTCCACATCCTTGCAAATGCATGACATGGTCAGTATTCTAAATTTTAACCAGTTTACTAGGTTTGAAGTTGCATTTTCTGTGGTTTTATTTGCATTCCTCTAATCACTAATGATACTGAGCATCTTTTTATGTGCTTATTTACCATGCATATATCCTCTATGGTGAAGTATCTGTTCACATCTTCTCCTCATTTTGTTATTGGGTTTTTGTTTTCTTACTGTATTCTAAGTGTTCATTATGTATTCTGATACAAGTTCTTTATCTGTTATATATATATATACTTTAAAATGTTTCCTTCAGTTGGGATTGTCTTTTCATTCTCTTAATGATGAGCAGAACTATTAATTTTTTTTAAAGCTTCTAAATATATATATATATATTTTTTGGCTGTGCCACATGGCTTGTGGGATCTCAGTTCCCTGACCAGGGATTGAACCCTGGCCCTCAGCAGTGAAAGTGCAGACCCCTAACCACTGGACCACCAGGGAATTCCCAGAAGTTTTAATTTTTGATAAAATTGAATTTATTGATTTTTCTTTTATGAACCATGCTTTTGGTGTCATATCTAAAAAACCTTTGCCACACACATGGCCACAAAATTTTTATCCTTTTAGAAGTTTTATAATTTTAAATAGTACTTTTAGGCATATGATCTGTCTTGAATTAATTTTTGAGTTTGGCATGAAATAAAGATATAAGTTTACCTTTTTATGTGTGGGTATCCACTTGCTGCAGCCTTTGTTTGTTACAAAGACTATCTTTTCTACACAGAATTGCCTTTGCACCTTTGTCAAATATCAATTAACCACATAGGGTGGGTCTATTTCTGGACTGTCTAGTCTATTATATTCATTTGTTTGTGTTTACACTAATGCCACATTGTCTTGATTAATATAACTTTATAATAAGTATTAAAGATAGGTTGTGTAAGTCCTCCAACTTTATTCTTTTTTCATGGTTATTTGAAATATTCTAGGTCCTTTGTATTTCCAAGTGAATTTAAAATTAACTTTCACAAAAACTTGCTAGGATTTTTATTGGTATTGTGTTAGGTTATTCATCAATATTGGGACAATTGACATCTTAACAATGTTGAGCCTTCTAATCCACGAGCAAAGTATATAGCTCTTGTTTGATTACTAGCTATATCTATTTATTCTGTTATTTTTAGTGATTGTTTTAGTGTTTATACTATATATTGTTAATTTATCAGTCTACCTTCAAGTAATATTATTGTACTTCACATGTAATATTCCAACCTTACTTCAGTATGCTTCCATTTCTCCTCTCCTGACCTTTATATTATTGTCATATATTTTACTTTCACATATTTTATCAAATCCATAATACATTTGTATTGTTTTTACTTAAGTGGTTATCCTTTAACAATATTTAAATAACAAGAAAAAGCCCTTATATATTTACCCATATAGTTACCATTTCCAAGGCTCTTCATTCCTTTATATAAATCCATACTTCCATCTGGTGTCATTTTCCTTCTGCTGAAGGCTTCTTTTTATATTTCTTGCAGTGTGAATCTTTTAGTCATCAATTCTCTGTTTTTCATGTCTGAAAATCCTTCAATTCACCTTCCCTCTTGAAAGATATTTTCACTGGGTATAGAATTCTAGGTTGACAGATTTTTTTCTCTCAATACTTTAAAGATGTCATTTTGTTCTTCCCTCACTTGCATTATTTCTGAAGAGAAGTCTGTTGTCATCCTTATCTTTGTCCCTGTTTGTATGTTACTGGCATGTAACATGTCATTTTTCTTTGGCTACTTTTAAGATTTTCTCTTCATAACTTGTTTTGAACAGTTTGATTATGATGAAACTTTGTGTAGTAGTTTTCTTCATTTTTGTTTGTTTGTTTGTTTGTGTTTCAGATTTGTTGATCATCTTGCATCTCTGAGTTTATGTTTTCATCAAATTTAGAAAAATTTTGGCCATTATTTCTTCAGATTTTTTTTTCTGTTTCTTCTCATTGCATCTCCTTCAGGCTTGTAATTATACATATATTAGGCCCCTTGAAATAGCCCCACAAGTAATTGATACCCTTTTCTCTTTTTTTCTTTCTCTTTCACTTTGAATACTTACTATTGCTTTGCATTCAAGTTCACTAACATTTTCTGTGAAATTTTCTGATCTGCCATTCATGCCAACCAGTGTAGATTTTTATTTCACACAGTATAGTTTAAATATCTAGAAGTTTTATTCGCATTATTTTAACAACATCCATGTCTCTATATAATGATTTGAACATATGGAATACAGGCATAATAATTGTCTTATTGTCCTTGTTTGCTAATTCTAACATCTGCATCAGTTCTAGGTTGATTTTCACTGACTGATTTTTCTCTTCATTATGTGTAGTATTTTCCTGCTACTGTTATGCATGCATGGTAATAGTTTATTGGATGCCACACATTGATAATTTTACCTGTTGAGTGCTAGATGTTTTTATATTCTTGTAAATGTTCTTGAGCTTATTAAGGCAAGGTCTTCTGACTACACTACCTGATGCCCCATTATTTATGAGGTTTCCAGTTTGACTGGTAGAAACAGTCCTGTATATGTACCATGCACTATTACATCTAATTCTTTGTAGAAATTGTTTCCCTAGTCTCAGGTAGTTACCTCAAGGCATATGCTAGTCAGTACTTGATGAAATCTTAAGATGTACACTCCATAGGCCATTGAAGTTCTTTTTCTTTGCAGCTCCCTCTTCTCTAGTAGTCTGTCTTATGGACCCTAGTCTCCTTTCTCCTTATAGTCTCTTAATTCTGTCTTCTCATGTCAGAGATTTTCTCAGGCTCTCTCTGTCTGGATTCTCCCTCTGTATTATTCAGGGTTCTCCAGGAAAAACAGATCCAATAGGATATATGTGTATATCTATATAATAAAGAGAGATTTATTTTAAGGAATTGACTCATCTGATTAGGGAGGCTGGCAAGTCCAAAATCAGCAGGGTAGGCTGGCAGGTTGAAGACCCAGGGAAGAGTCAAGGCTGGAGTTCAAGTCCAGAGGCCATGTACTGGTAGAATTCCCTCTTGATTGAGGGAAATCCATTTTTGTTCCATTAGACCTTCAACTGATTGGACCATTCCCTCCCATATTATAGAGAACAATCTGCTTCACTCAAAGTCTACCAATTTAAATGTTTTTCTTATCCAAAAACACCCTCAGAGAACATCCACAATAATGTTTGACCAAATATTTGGACACCGTGGCCTAGCCAAGTAATACCTAAAATTAACCATCACACCCTCCTTACACTGCAAATTGGAAACCCTCTCAAGGTGGTTATCTGGGACAGTTCTAGGATTCACCTAATTTGGTTTTCATTTCTCAGGATGGGATCACTGTCCTTTGTTGCTTAATGTTCAATGTCTTATTTTAAATATTTTCTCTTTTTTTTTTTTTTTTTTTTTTTTGTGATACACGGGCCTCTTACCATTGTGGCCTCTCCTGTTGCAGAGCACAGGCTCTGGATGTGCAGACTCAGTGGCCATGGCTCACGGGCCCAGCCGCTCCACAACATGCGGGATCCTCCCAGACCAGGGTACGAACTCGTGTCCCCTGCATCGGCAGGTGGACTCTCAACCACTGTGTCACCAGGGAGGCCCCTAAATATTTTCTCTTTTTTAAAAATTATTTCATGTGGCAGGGGTGGTAAATCCAGTTCCTTTTATTCCATCTTGTCTGGAAACATAAGTCTTCTATTTGTCTTTTTATGGTTATATTTTCTCTCTGAATTTCACTTTGGAATTTTATTTCTGTTTCTATTTCTCCAAGTTCTTTAGTCTTTTCTCCTGCAATATGTATTCTGTTGTTAATCCCATCCAATTAGTTTTCATTTCAGATATTATAGTTTTTGTTTCTGGAAGTTCAATTTATGTTTTTTAAAACCATATTCCATGTCTTAACCTATATTTTCACTATCTCTCTAGTTTCTTGAACATGTAAAAAACCAGAACATATAAAATTTGTTTTATGACTTGTCTACTCATTACATCATCTGTATCACTTCTTGGTCAGTTTCAAATAGATTTATTTATCCTTATTATGGGTTATATTTCCCTGCTTCTTTGCATGTCAGGTAACTTTTGATTGGATGCCAGACATTGTGAATGTTACTTTTTGTATGATAGATGTTTTTGTGCTCCTAAAAGTCTTCTTGAACTTTGTTTTGCAAAACAGTTATATTACTTGGAAATTATTTAATCCCTTTGGACTTTGCTTTTAAGCTTTCTTTGGTGGGATCAAAACGTGTTTAGTCTAGCCTAACTTTGTCCGTTTACAAAGGTAAACTCTTATGAATACTCTACCTGATGGCCCATAAGTTATGAGGTTTTCTAATTTAGCTGGTGAGAACAGGAAATATTCTTGGCTCTGTTTAAAGTTAAGTAATTGGTCCTTCTAATCCTTCAGGTGGTTCTTTCCCTGGCCTCTGCTACTTTCCTTAAACATAATTGCTGATCTGTACTAAGCTAAAGATTTAAGGAGGGCTGTCTGCAGATTTCATTTGTTCTGTCCCTATATAGCTCTCTCTTCTTCAAGATCCTTCCCTGAAAACTCTCACTGCCTTAACCTAACTGTACTTCCAGGTCCATTTTCTCAACTCAGATAGACTGCCAGTTTTGGCTAGGTTCTCTCTCCCTGTTCTGTGGTCTGGATACTCTTTCCAGGCAGTAATCTGGGAAGATCATAGGATTTATATCATTTGGTTCCTGTTTCTGAGGTTTTCTTGTCTTATGTTGACTCATAGCTAATTTCTTAAAATACTTTGTTTTATATATTTTGTCTGGTATTTGTTTCAAGGAGAGGGTAAATCCAATCCCTTTTTGTCTAGAATAATAATTCTCACAATGCTATCTTGACCAGATGTCAGGGAGATATTGAATATGCTGAAGACTGTTAAATTGAAACATAAACACTGAAGCCAGGTATTAAGGATCATAGACTTGAGAAAGGCACAGATCCATGGAAGAAGAGTAAGGGGATTCAAGGAGCTGTATAGTTTCTTCCTACTTTAGAATGTGGTCTCTGGTGAGAACTGAGTCAACTGTTGAACTATCTAATCCAATTACTAAGGTCAACTCTTAGCCATGCCAAAGTTATTTTTCACAAGATTGTATTGCTCCTCTGGCCCTCTTAGGAAGTTCTGAGAACCCATGAACTATGCAGCTCCACATGATACTGTATAGCTCTTGAGTACTAGAAAAACCACAGTGACACACAATGTGGTCTAGTCTGGAGCACTCAGAGATACATGGCTTGAAAAGCCATCAGTTAAAACTGATTTAGCTCCAGGAACTGAAAACCAAAATGTTTACTAGTCTCAGGGCTGCTGTAATCAACCACTACAAACTTGCTAATTACTACAAACAGAAATTTATTCTCTCATAGTTCTGGAGGTTAGAAGTCAAAAATGAAGGTGTTAGGAAGGCCATGCTCCCTCTGAAGTTCTTCCTTGTCTCTTCTAGCTCCTGGTAGGTCATGACATTCATTGGCTTGTGGCAACATAACTCCAATCTGTGCCTCTGTCTTCACATGGCCTTCTTCCCAGTGAGCTGGTTGTTAATACACATTCTGAATGCCTCACATTGCTGCAGACTTGAAAATTCTGCCCCGCTCCCTCCTACACTTTTCTTAGTTCTCCCGATTCCTTCCCTCTGCCACCCAAGAAATCTTACTGAATTGGTTGTTTAGGGTAGTAGTTATGAGCATAAACTCTAGATGCAGATTGTCTAGGCTCAACCATAGCTCCACTATAAAATATTTGTGTAACCTTGAGTAAGGTTTAAAACATTTTTGTCTCAAATTCTCTTCTGAAAAATGAAGACAGTAAGAGTACACCTACCTTAAATGGTTGCTCTGTGGGTTTACTGAGCTAATATATACATCAAATACTTAGAGCAGTGCTAGGCATATAGTAAGTATCATACAAATGTTAGTTGTTATTTTTGGAAAAGATCACTAGGATTCCATTTCAGCAGACTGATACTATCATAGAGGCTGATTCAGATTGTTTCCTGTCTCTGAAGTTCCCCTGCCCTTTCTTGCTTAATAGCAAATGACTTGAAAATCGTTGTTTCATTTACTTTGTATGTTATTTTATATGTTTCAAGGAGGAGGCTAAACTTAGTCCCTGTAACTTCAAGTTGTCTGAAAGCAGAAATATCACTGTGCTATCTTAACTAAAAGTCAGGAAAGAAAGTTAATCCTTATAAGAAGCTGGATTTCTGTAGTACATAGAAACAGAAAGTTAAACAGAATGGGGTTCTAAACTTCTGAAAAATTTCTTTGTAAACTTGCCTGGATTCCATTTTTAATTTGCTTTCAGCCAAAGTGCCAGTGAATTATGGCAGTAGTAAATGTATGTAGATATCAGAGCTCACATCTCATAAACTTTCTCTTCATGCTGATCTGATATTACATCACAGGAACAATGAAAAATATTATCCCTAGCACCATTTTCTCTGTAGGTACCATCACATTATTCATTCATTCATTTATTTTGGAATAAAGTTTTTATAAGGAAAGTAGTGAGAAGTGGCTTGGTTCTGGATATATTTGGGGCATATTTATTTTTGACATGACATCCTGAAGAATTAAATGTAGAGTATGGAGGAAAAAGAGCAATCAAGGATAATGACTGGGTTTTGTGCTTAACGAAATGAGTAGAAAATGCTGTCATTTACTAAGATGAGGAACACTAGGTGAGGAGTAGATTAGTAAGATGAGGTTGATAGGAAAGCAAGAGCTGTGTTTTGACCATGTTATGTTTCAGATACCTATTAGTCATCCAAGAGGAGATGCCAAATACAGTTAAGTCCCCTACATATATGAATGAGTTCCGTTCCAAGAGCACATTCTTAAGTCCAATTTGTTGGTTAAGTCCGACAAATTTCACCTTGGTACCCAACTAACACAATCGGCTATATAGTACCATACTGTAAAAGATTTATAATACTTTTCACACAAATAATACATAGAAAACAAACACAAAAAAATAAAACATTTTTAATCTTACAGTACCTTGAAAAGTATAGTAGTACAGTACAACAGCTGGCATACAGGGGCTGGCATCGAGTGAACAGGAAAGAAGAGTTACTGACTGGAGGAGGGAGAGGAGGTGGGAGATGGTAGAGCTGAAGGATCATGGAGGATCATGCAGTTTCACTCACGCCTGATGTTGATGGCATGCACAGGTTCTGGTTCCTTGCTGGATTCAATTCTATCTACCCTCTTGAAAAAATGATCCAGTGATGTCTGGGTAGTTGACCTTTTCTTCTCATCATAGATGACACGGTGGCACTGGATTGCATTCTGAATAGCTGCTGCAAACTTCGTGTACTGTTCTACGTTCAGGTCCTGTGCCTCAAAAACTAGTAGTGCCTCCTCAAATAAAGAAAATCTTCTTGCCATTTCCAGTGTCATGAATCTCTTCAGTTCTTCAATTACTTCTTCTTCCTCTTGTTTTTCTTCATCCTTTCTCTGGGCCTCCAATTCTATCAGGTCTTCAACGCATGTTTGAATCTTTGAAAGTTCCCAACTTGAAGGTTCGTATGTAGGGGACTTACTATAAGCATTTGGATTTACATACTCAACATAGAGGTCCAGGCTGGAGATATGGTTTTGGGAATCTTAAATTATATATGTATATATATATATATATATATATATATATATATATATATATATATATATATATATGTATATAATATAATTTATAATTTTATATATTTATAATTATAATGTATAATTATACATATAATATATATAATATTCATAGCACTCAGAAAGATCATCTGAGGAGAAAGTGTAGAAGGCCAAGGGCAGATCCTTCAGATCCTTGGAGTGCTACAACATTTAAGGATGTTGCAGAGAAGGAGATGCCAATTAAGGGACTGAGGAGAAGGTCAGCAGAAAATTGGATGAATGCCATTTCCTTGGATATTTAGAGAAGAAGGTATTACAAGAAGGAGGGTGTGATCAACTGAGTCAAATGCTGGAGAGAATTTGAATGAGATGAGCACAGCAAACTGACTATTGTGTTCTGATAAGATGGAAGTTATTGGTGACCTTGAAGAGTCCTATTTCAGGACTCAGAGATGGGACAAAAGCACAATGAGAGTGGTTGAGAAGGGGGTAGAATTTGAGGAAAAAGAGTCAGTGGGTATGTACAACTCTTTTGAGGTATTTTATTATGAATAGGAGCAAAAAAAATGAGATGAAAGCTGCTGGGGAAGTCTGGGTCAAGGAGAGTTTGTTTTTCTTTCCTCAGATAGGTAATATTAAACCATGATGTTAAGGTTTATTAAGGTATATTTTTTATTTGGATCTGTCTCCTAGAGTAATGGAAATAAAAGGAAAAATAAACAATTGGGACCTAATTAAACTTAAAAGTTTTGTGCAGCAGAGAAAACCATAAACAAAATGAAAAGACAACCTATTGACTGGGAGAAAATATTTGCAAATGATGTGACTGATAAGGGATTAATTTCCAAAATATACAACAGCTTGTACAGCTCAATATTAAAAAAAAAAAACTCAATCAAAACAATGGGCAGAAGTAAACCCATACTAAATAGACATTTCTTCAAAGAAGACATACAGATGGCCAACAGGCACATGCAAAGATGCTCAACATTACTAATTATTAGATAAATGTAAATCAAAACTGCAATGAGGTATCACTTAGCACCAGTTAGAAAGGCCATCATCAAAACATCTAGAAATAATAAATGCTGGAGAGGGTGTGGAGAAAAGGGAATCTTCCTACACTTCTGGTGGGAATGTAAATTGATACAGCTGCTGTGGAGAACAGTATGGAGGTTCCTTAAAAAACTAAAAATAAAGTTACCGTCTGATTCTGCAATCCCACTCCTAGGCATATATCTGGAAAAAAATGAAAACTCTTATTAGAAAAGATACAGTCACCCCAATGTTCATTGCAGCAGTATTTATAATAGCTGAGACATGGAAGCAGCTAAATGTCCATTGACAGATTAATGGATAAAGAGGATGTGGGGTATATATATACACTGGAATATTATTCAGCCATAAAAAATAGTGAATTAGTGCCATTTGCAACAACATAAGTGGACCTAGAGCTTATCATACTAAGTGAAGTAAGTCAGACAGAGAAAGACAAATATCATATAATATCACTTATTTGTGGACTCTAAAAAAAATGATACAAATGAGCATATTTACCAAATAGAAATAGACTCACAGACAAAGAAAACAAACTTCTGGTTACCAAAGGGGAAAGGAGGAGAGGGATAAATTAGGCATTTGAGATGAACAGATACACACTACTATATATGTACTGCTCTATATCTACCACTACTACTATACACTACTGTACACAATAGATTAAAAAGTACCCACTGTATAGCACAGGGAACTGTATTCAATATCTTGCAAGAACCTATACTGGAAAAGAATCTGAAAAAGAATATATATATATATATATATATAATTGAATCACTTTGTTGTACTCCTGAAACATTATAAATCAACCATCCTTCAATTTTAAAAAAGGCAAAGAGTTTAAGGTTGACAGAAAGTGAGTGATTATGGTGTCACACTATGAAATCCATGCTGAGTAAGTTGGGTAATAAGGATGTAAGGAGGAATAAGTAATTTATAATGGCAAACCTAACTCTGCTCTAGCCCCACTACCCTTTTGGAGAATGCTCGGAGACAATCTGCCTTCTCTTGGCCCCCCAGGAACAGGTGGCTTGCTTCCATTCCATCTTCACTCCATCAGCTTGTGTTCCTTGAACCTGCTCTGTGGCAGGTGCTGTGCTTGAGACCAAAAGAGGAGGAATTTAAACATTAAAAGGACACTTTTCTTGTAGTTAAGTTTCAAAGTTTTACTCCTAAGAATACCTGACTTTCTAGGCTGCTACACATGTGTCCCATTTGTACTGTGCCTGCGCTTTGCTCCTCGTGAGGGGAGATATCACATAAGGGATGACGCATCCTTCCAACTCACGTCAAAGACCTCAGTACCCACATGACCACTGTGTCAGGAGGACTCCCAAAGGGAGAAGGTGTGGAGTAAAAACTATCTAGTAAAGCCCAGAAGTTAGAAGACAGGGCCTCCAGTCCTGAATGAGCTTCTGGCTGGTGGTGTCACATCTGGTCCTCATCCCCCTCACCTGTAAATAACAGGGAATAGGAGATCACATTTAGGCCAATTTTGCAAGTAGGTGGTACCATGTATCCTGCAGCACCTCTGCCGTCTTAAAACAATTTTCCACATGAGCCTCCATTGCTGGCAAAAATGTCTAATATTTAGCTTAAGTTTTCAAAAGCTTTCTCAAAGAGTGAAGGACTTAATCTGTTGTGATCTGGGAAGTTAATTTTTATCCCATCACAGGAATTCATTTACAGTAAGTGTCCTACATACGAACCTTCAAGTTGTAGACTTTTAAAGATATGTTCACATGTCCAATCATGTAAGTTAATTCATGGGTCTGGTGTACACTGTCACACGTATGCAACCTCTACAAGTGGTTGTGTTTTTGTCTACTTTACTGTGTAGAGTACAGTAGTACAGTATCTTTATTTCAAGCCCAGGATGTCTGGAAGTAAGCATAAAAGCAGTGGTGATGTAGCTGGTACTGCTAAGAAGTACCAAGCAATACGATGGAAACAAAAGTGAAAATAATTCAGAGAGTGAAGTGAGGGGAAGAGATGGAATTGGAAGCCCAGAGAAAGGATGAAGAAAGACAAGAGGAAGAAGTAACTGAAGAACTGAAGAGATTCACGATACAGGAAATGGCAAGGGGATTTTCTTTATTTGAGGAGGCACTGCTAGTTTTTGAGGCACAGGACCTGAATGTAGAATGGTACAAGAAGGTTGAAGCAGCAGTTCAGAATGCAATCCAGTGCCACCGTGTCATCTATGCTAAGGAAAAAACAGCTAACCCAGACATCACTGGATTGTTTTTTTCAAGAGGGTAGATGGAACTGAATCCAGCAAGGAACCAGAACCTGTGCCAGCAACGTCAAGTGTGAGTGAAATTGCAGCTTGCCCTCCATCTCCTATTGCCGACGAGCCTTCAGCTCTACCATCTCCCACCTCCTCTCCCTCCTCCAGTCAGTAACTCTTCTTTCCTGTTCACTCGATGCCAGCCCCTGTATGCCAGCTGTTGTACTGTACTACTGTATTTTTCAAGGTACTGTACTGTAAGATTAAAAACATTTTCTTTATTTTTTGTTTTTGTTTTTATGTATTATTTGTGTGAAAAATATTATAAATCTATTACAGTACAGTACTATATAGCCGACTGTGTTAGTTGGGTACCTAGGCTAACTTTGTTGGAGTTACGAACGTGCTCTTGGAACGGAACTCGTTCATATATAGGGGCTTACTGTATTTGATGAAAATCTCTTGCATTCACTTCTACCTGGAAGAATACAGGATACTGAGGCCAGAAATTCCTTGGCTACATAGACCCCATGTTGATGAAGGGAAACATTTTGTCACTATTGGGCACTGTTGAGAAGGAGTGTGTGTGTGTGTGTGTGTGTGTGTGTGTGTGTGTGTGTGTGTTGGATGAGATGAACACATAAAAATGGGCAAAGAAGACTGACTACTCAGAGACTCAGCATTAAAAATATGGAGGGGACCTTAGAGATATTATAACTCACTATCAGTGTGAGAAAACTAAGGTCCAGAGGAGGGAGAATGGCTCCAAGTTCCCTCATCTTTGGAGCAATATAGCCAGGCAAGGGGGCACACTGTTCAGAGTCCTAGTCCAGTGCACTCTGTATACTTCCTTATTCTTTTACAAATAGCTATATATCTCTCCTCTCCAATTTCTCCAATTGCATTATTATATCTCCAATTCACAATTCTGCATCAGGCAGGGTAGTTATGTGTTAATATGCATGGACAAAGGAGTGAAAAGATTTATTTTGGTCCTACAAGTGCAACAGGTGACAGTTTCTGGATGTGAGGTTAAAAATAATATAATCTCTGTGACCTTTGGGAAGACAGTCACTCATACTTCCCTGAGCTGCTTTATCACTAAGGACTAAATCATGTATTCTAACAGGTCTTTTTCACCTGAACCCATGATGTGTACTCCTGCTAAAGACAGAGGTCCAGACCCTCAGAAGAAATCGTTTTCTACTTCCTTGAAGTCTCAGTTAATGTTTAGGGCTGCACAAGTCCTAGGAATATTCTTGTCTTCCCATAGGTGCCCCAACCCTTACTTCCTGTAACCTACCCTCCCTCCTTCCCTCCCTCCCTCTCTTCCTTCCATCCTTCCCCACCTCTCTTCCTTCCACCCTTCCCCCCTCCCTTCCTTCCTTCCTTCCTTTTGGCCAGGAGGTGGCTCTATAATACATGCTGGGATGAGATATCAAGGAGCAACCAGCAATAAACTCCTGAAAAATCTATGATCAATACTAGTTAGGAAAGGAAAACAGATGTTCTCCTTGTGCTTATGTAGATGAGATGCTTGAATGTTCACTAACATATGTATGCAAATGTAGAATGGATTTCCAAAACTCATAGCTCCAAAGGACTCTAGAAAACAAAAGTCCCAATTTACCACCAGTATGGACGTATGGATCAGGGGAAGCACTGCTGATTTTTCGATCAAAAGAGAGTGTCAGATTTCAAGCCCAACATTGCACAGCTCTAAATAGGATAAACGTAGAGCAGAGAAAATGTGTAGTGGTAGGGTGGAGATGAGGTGCTCAAGGAGGCCTTGCTGACTGATATTCAGGGGCAACAAGGAGGAGGGAGACCTGATGGGAAGTACTGAAAGATAAACTGAGGCATATTAAACATTTTAAGAGTTCATGTGGGCAAAAATCGATTAGAATTGGGTAGCAGCCAATCTAGCGGACAGAAAGGAGCTCCAAGAAGCTTTACAAAATGAAAGACTTTTATAGGCAGAAGGGAACGGGAATAGGAAGTTATCCTAGGCAAGAAAGCAGGTAGGTTATTGCAAAATTTTTTTCCTTTAGGGGATGACAGGGGTCTATTAGGCAGTTTACCTAACTAAGTGTTTATCAGACAACTCCTGATTGACTGGATTAGGATTCTATTTCTGGGAGACTCAGACTGTAATTGTCTTGGTTTGGTGACCTGGGGCTTGGCATAAGTGACTCCATTTAGGCCTACTGTTTTTAACAGAAGTCTCAGCAGAAACAAAGGCAGGAGGTCCAGCATCCACAGGGAAGGGGAAAAGGAAATTGTTTTGGACAGATGGAATCAGTACTTCCTGACTTGCTGATGCTTCATGAAGAATAGCTTCAGATAGGAATCCCCACTCTCTCTGCCTCTCCCCACCCCTCTGTATACACATACTTGGAAAGTCTAAGTAATGTTCATAGGTCTTAAACTCATGGAATGTTGGAGCAGGAAAGGTCATAGCATCATTTGATTTGACCCCTCTCATTTTCTGGATGGGAGCACTGAGGCCAGCAGAGATTTTCCACCTTGCCCTGACCTTAGTTTTAAGGTAAGATGGGCTTTTAGGACCATGAGCACTTTGAATTAGGTAACAGCAACCTCCTGCCCACGATAATTTCCTGAGCCCAAGAAATCCTAACCCAACTGCAGCATGCATGGGAGATGAAGCTGTGTGTTAGATCTTTACCTCCTGGATGCTGCCCAGGACATTTAGATGAGGCTCCAACCTTGTGAGAGGAGCCAGAACTCATAATCAGGTAGCTAGTTCCTGGGTGGTGTGTGTTGACTCAGTTCAACCTGTCTATATATCTTATGCATCTTAAAGGGACAGATTTGTCCTATGTCCCCAGGAAGTGCATTCCACCCACCACAGCCTCATAGTCTCTCTCTCACTGACCTTCTTTAGCCCAAATACCAATAACAATTTCTAAAACCAGGCTCTGAACCTACTTCAACAGAATCCCTTGAGAGGAAGCTTTATCAAAAACTAGTTCATAGGTCCACTCCAGCAGATTCTGCCTCAATAGGACCAAGTTGGAGTGGAGCTCAAGGCTATGCATTTTTCTAAAACATCCATAGGTAATACTGATGTGAGCCAAATTCTAGATATCAATGTTTTCTACAACTAATGAACATAAAAATCAATTTTTTGGTCTATTTACTTAGTTCCAGTTTCTCTATGACTATTATCTCATGTTATCCCCCACCCCCAATAATCCCAAGAGAAGGGTGCCATTATATTTTGACCAGAAACTTTCCCAAGGTCACAAAGTTATTGAGTGGCAGGACTAGGCTGGAATCCCCTCAACATTATGTTCACTATTTGACATTGAGCAAATTAGCAAATCTCTTTGAGCTTATGTGTTTCCTCTGGAAAATGAAGATAGGAATTATGCCTATTCCATGGGGGTTTTGCACCTGATGAATAAGTGCTTAGGACATTGTGTAACATACAGAAAACACTCATTCCTCGTGTGGTGGTATTGTTTTGGATCACTAGGGAACCTGATTACCTCAATGAACATGTTTAAGAAAGGAGGTTTATGGTGTAAACTATTGATATTACAAAGTATATATTGTCTGGTTTCCAAAGGAGTTCTTTACTATCAAAATTCTACTGTTTACACTAACAAAGCCCTTTCACTTACCATTTGTCATTTGCTCTTCAAGATCCTTAAGAGGCATTACTCTTTTCTACATTGGGGAAAAAAAAATAAAGATAGAAATTGGAAACCCTACATAACTGCCCTAAATTTGTTTTCTTCATAGGCCACTCTGATTTATCAGAGGTTCTAAACTTATAAGCCCATGAATATATATATAGTTCTATCAAAATCCAAGATACTATTTAACTTTGTTTAAAGCAAAACAACTTATCCTCTACCCTGCCTCTCTGCCCCCTCACTCCACTTAGCCTCCTCTAGAAAATACTTAGGAATTGATCAGGGTGCATGAAGAAGGCCCCCTTGGGAAAGGAGTTCCTCTTTGGTTGTTTAAGTAACTTTGGAATTTTCATTTTATCCTAAGGTCAATTTGCTCACCCTAAGAATGACACATCTTTGATGAAATGTCCTGGTGTAAGATAGATAGTTGTTTCGGTCAGACAGGAACGAGACATTAAAGATGGAAGATACAGTACAAAACAGATCATTTCATTCACCCAGCCCTGACAGTGGACCCCCAGAATGATCTGTCTCCTCTGGGACACTTCTTCCCTTTCCTTGGGAAAGTCCCTTATCATAGTCAATTTCTCCTTGTCTGTCATTCTGTTGTTCAGTCTAAGAGGTTTGTTTCTGAATTTTATCCCAGTTCCCTCAACATTTTGTTCCATTTCTCTTTTCCCAGACTAATTTAAGGACATTGCATTTTACATTTTGCAGTCTTTCATTAATCTTCCATAAATGTTGATATATTCCTCCTTTAATTCCTCCTAAACTTTATAGATCTTTCAGAAATGTGGCCCACTTAATTTTAGTGGAAAAATATACTCTTTATCAAAAGGTATTTTTGTCTTTTGCATTTGACAGTAAGAAATGTTTTCTTAATGGTCAAGCCTAAAAGCTGAATCAGTGTAGGTTATACTCTACCACTAAGGCCACTGTCTCAGATCTTTGCTTTTCAGGGTGCACAGTTTCAGGGGCTCTGTGGAGACAAAAGGGGTAATCTTTCTTGGAGGATGAGGGACTGGGGGAAGGAAAAAAGAAAAGAATACGGGAAGCCTCGCAGTATTCTCTGTCAAGAGCACAAGGAACATTCTGCCTTCCTATACCTCAAACTCTTCTCAGCTATAAGAATCTACCTAACCAGTAAATTAGTATTAAAAGAATCAGAACCATGGCACCATTTTAATAAAGCTTAATTTATATGGATGTCTGGTTTAATTCACTCAGCTCTTTTCCTCTCTCGATATCTATGTCTGCACCTCCCCTATGCTTTCCTTTGTCTTCTTAGTTGTTTGGTTGATTTCCACCAGCTGTGGGTTAACCCACTCCCTTGGACTTCTAATTGCCAAATGTTCCTGTCTCCCAGACCAGGAGTCCCAGGGTTCTCCTTCTAGGGCAAGAGCTGGATGCCTTGCCTGAGTCCTGTGGAGAAGTTCACAGTTGTGTTGCCAGTATCTGCCAACAGATCCGTGAACGTTTTCATCCTTGTGGTTTCATTGTACAAAAGATTCTCACTCAAATGTAAATTTGTATTTCCTCTCTGAAACCAATATTTTTTTTTCTTTGTCTTTTTTATTCCAAGATTTAGGCTATTCTAAAATTGCGTTTCACTCCTGTGCCTGGTTGCCCAGTCTGTGTAACAGGGTTTTTTTGTATAAGTTGTATTTTCTGCACATTGCCTCTGAGTTTATTCCTTACACTGAATTACTATACCTTGATATGCAATCCACAGGGCTTTTCTTTTGAGACTTCTAAAACATTTTCAACATGGGATTTCCATGATATTAATTTTTTTTATTATGAAACACATCATCCACAGCGAACAGTCTATATAACATATATTAAGAAGTTAAAGAAAAATATTGACATGAACTCATGTGTACCCATCAGACTGCATACAAAAGAGAACAATACCAGTACCTCTTAACATCCTGTGTGCCCAGATAACAATCCCTCTCTCCCTGCTTGGGTTCACCATGGGCTGGTTTTTGTCTTAATCACTCTTGTTATTGTTGCTGTCACACATGTATCTCTCCCTACACAATATATTATTTACTTCTTCTGTTTTTGACTATTTATATAAGTGAAATCATACTGCATACATTTTTCAATTTTGAATGTTCTGCTCAATCTTATATTTTTGAGATTCATCTACACTTTTACATAGAGCTATAATCACTCATTTTACTGCATGGTATTCCCTGTTTTTCATATAACACAATTTGTTTATCCTTTTTACTATTAAGCATGTGTGATGTTCTCAGTTTTTTGCCATTGTGGGCATTGCTTTTCTGAACATCCTTGTATATCTCCTAGAGTAGAATTGATGGGTGGTAGGGTCTACACATCTTCAACTTTCCAAGGGGTTTATTACCAAATTATTTTCCAAAGTAGTTGTATCAACTTATCCTCCAATTAGCAGAGTATAAAACTTCTCATTGCACATTCTTGCCAACTTCAGGTATTGTATGACGTTTCAATTTTTGCTAATCTGTTGACGGTGTAGTTGTATCTCACTGGGATTTTAATTTACAGTTCACTGATTACTGATAAAATTAGGAACTTTTCATATGTTTATTGACCACTGACGTTTCCTCTTCTGGAAAATGCATGTTCATGACCTTTGCCAATTTTCCTATTGGGATTTTGTCTTTTTCTTTTTGAAATGTAGGGTTTTTCTCTTTTTTTTTCTGAATACAAATCCTTTATTATATGTGCTGCAAATATTTTTCCCTGGCTTGTGGCTTGCCTCTTTAACTTTCTTTATGGTATCTTTTGTTGAAAATAAGTTTTAATTTTAATATAGTTGAATCTATCAGTTTCTTTCTTTATGATTTTTACTTTTGAGTCCAACTTAAGAAATGTTTTCCTATCTTGAAATCACAAAAGTCTTTCCTTACATTTTATTCTAAAAGTTATGTCTTGCCTTTTATATATAGGTCATAATTCTAGCTGCAACTGATATTTGCAAATAGTGAGAAATATTAAGATTTTTTCCATATGGCTAACTAGTGATCTCCACATTACTTATTCTATAGAGTTTACTTTATTCACTGATTTGCAAACTCAGTTCTGTCACATACTATGTTTCTAAGTTTGTGGATCTCCATTTGATTGCATTTGTCTGTTTATCTTACCCTATCCCAAAACTACATTGCTTTTACCAGACTTTAGTATAATTCTTGCTTAAAGCCAGATTCACAATCTTGTCCTTCTTCTGCATTAATGTATTGGATATTCTTGAATTTTTGTTCTTAGATAAAAATGTTAGAATCGGTTTGAAAAAAAACCTGTGCAATTTTCTTTGGAACTGAATTGAATGCAAAAAATAATTTGGGAGAGAATTGACATCCATGAGTGGATAAGATTTATCTTTCCATTTACTTAAGCTTTATTTAATGTACTTCAATAATACTTTGTAATTTTCTCCATAAAGGTTTGGTCTTCATATCTTTTGATGCATTTGCTCCTTGTATTTTTAATCATCATAAATAGTACACATACACACACACAATGTTTTCTAATGCTTTCATATTCTTTCTAGCCATGCAATTGATTTTTATAGACTGACCTTCTTGCTGGAAACACTGCTAAATTATTTTATTAATTCTAATATTAACCTCTATTTTTTTTGTTTTGGTTTGGTTTTCCATATAGACACTCATATCATCTGAAAATTATGACAGTTCAACTGCTTTTTTCCAATCCTTGTATTTATTATGGTTTTCTTTTTTTGGTAGTCAAATTGTGCTGTCTAGGTTCCAATACTATGTTGACTAGAAGTGGTGACAGTAGGCTTTTTCAAACTTATTCATAATTTGAAAGAGAATGCTTTTAATATTCTCTGTGAAATATGGAGTTGCTATAGTTTTTGGCACATACCTTTTACCAGATGAAGGAAGTCACATCTATTCCAAGTTTTCTAAGATTCTATTTTTAAAAATCATGAATATCAGCTAAATTTTATCAAATTAGTTTTCTGTATTTATTGAAATAACTGTATTTTTTATTTTATTTTTTGAATATGGTGAATCACATTAGTGCATTTTCTTATACTGAAACTGTGTTGCATTCTTGGAATAAATCTAATTTGTTAATGATGTGTCATCTTTTTATACATTGCTGAATGTAGTTTTCTGATATTGTGTTCAATAATTTTTCATCAAAATTTGTGAATGAACTTGGCCTGTGATTTTTACATATTCATAATTTTCTTGTCTCATTTTGAATTTGTATCTAGATTATCCCTATGGAATTAATTAGACAATATTTCCTCTTTTTATACTGTTTGAAGGAATGTGTGAAAAACTGTGTGAATTTACCAATTTCTTAAATATTTGGTAGAACTCATCTATAAAACCATCTGGACCACCAGATGTGTTTTTGATGAGTATATTTTTAATTGGTTATTCATTTTAATTAACGGTTATAGATAGGAGTGACAAGTAGAATATTTTACTAGTGGTTTGGATCAGGCACTGAACTAGTCAGGATAGATGCCAACAAATAGCCCTGAAACTGGATCTGAAGGCCTACTGGACCCAGAATTAACCTTCAGTTGATGGATTATAGAGAGGTTTAAGGGGGCCTAAGGGAGGAGCAAAAATGTTCCAGTTAGTACCTGGGTATCAAGGTAGGAGCTTTAAAAGCTAGGGTGTAGATGTTTCAATATTTAACAATGTTTATGATGCATTATATTAAAACAATGTATGCTGAATTACTAAAAGAAGATTTTTCTAGATTGACTTTTGGGGATAATTCCTATTTTATAATATAATTTCTAACAATTAGGCTAATTTATTTGTATATAATTATCATAATATTTATTTAATCTTTTGTTCATCTCTGATCTTATTCCTCTTTTATTCCTAACATTGTGCTTGGGAACTTCTCTTTCTGTCTCTGTCTTTCCCATGTTCTTTCTCTATAATGACTTTTTGCAAATTGTCAGTTTATTAGACTTTACAAGGCATCAATTTTTTTTTTGATTTTTTGATCCTTTCTATTGTATGTTTTCTTCTTATTTCATTAATTTTAGCTCTTATCTTTTTATCCTACTTTCTTCTTTTTTGTGTTTGTACTCTTTTTCTAAATTCTTAAGTTTGACACATTAGTTTTAAGTCTTTATTTTTTAATTATAACCATAAATTTGAATTTCTTTCCACATCCTGCTCTTCCAGCATTTTCCAAATTTTACATATGCCTTTTTTTATTGGTGTTCAGTCCAAAGATTTTCTGAACTGAGATGGTATCTCCAGATATTTAGTCTACCATCTTGCTGGAATTCAAATCATCACTTGTCCTTTTAACCTCTCTATAAGGACCAGGTCAGGAGTGATTATTTAATCTTCTAATTAGAAATTGTTGGAATTGAATTTTTAAATCAAAGAGGATCCTTTGTTTCTCATTACTCTTGCCAAAATGCCAGGAATGAAATAATTAAATAAAGGCACAGCTCCTTTTGACAATCTGTTAAAAATAAACAGGATGATTAATTTTTCTCTCTGTATTTCTTGTTTGACCCTTCCCCCATATATTTTTCTCCAGATTTATTGAAATATTATTGACATACAACATATATAAGTTTAATATGCACAGTGTCATTATTTGATACACATATATATTGTAAAATGATTACCACAAGGATAGTTGACACTTCCATTCTCTCACATAATTACCTTTGTTGTTGTGGTGGTGATAGCATTTAAGATCTGCTCTGTTAACTTTCAAGTATATAATACAGTATTGTTAATTATAGTCACCATGCTGTACATTGGATTCCTAGAATTTATTCATCTTATACCTGGAACTTTGTATCCTTTGAGCAACATCTTCTCATTTCCCCCACACTCCTGCCCCTGGGAACCATCAATCTCCTCCTTATTTCTATGAGTTAGGCTTTTTGAGATTCCACATATAAGTGAAAACATACAGTGTTTGTCTTTCTCTGTCTGACTTATTTCACTTAACATAATGCCCTCAAATTCCATACATGTTGTGCAAAAGGCAGGACTTTTTTTCTTATGGTTGAGTAATATTCCATTGTAGATATATACCAGGTAAGAGAGAGTGAAAAATTAATTGATTCACTGAAAATAGAGACAGAGGCATAAAGACAGCCTTTATGAACACACAGGCACCAGGTGCACGACCTCCTTCCACACAAACACACATAGACACACATACTCACATTCACATAGAAAAAATGAGAGACACAGTCAGTGAGCTATGGTGGGGTGTGGAGATGAGATAATAGGTATAAAGAGAAAGGAGAGAGAAGGAAAGAAAGAGGAAAAAGAAGATTCACACAGGAAGAAAACAACAGAATAAGAAATACCCAGAGGGTGAAAAAAATAGAAAAATACAGAAACAGATCAAAGGATAGAAAAACACACAAATATACAAAGACACAGTTATAGACACACACACAAGAAGAAAGAGAGAAAGCCATTGTGAGAGAGTGTAAAATTCAGAAAGAGACAAAGACTCAGAGAGAGTGACTTAGAGACACACATCTAGGCAGAGATGGACAGAGACAGCCATATGGAGAGAGGCAAGTTATAATAGATACAGGCAGAGGGATAGAGGAAGGGTGTGTGGGAGATGAAAGAGGAGAGATGCAGGAGCAAATAATAAACAGAGAAAGAGCCATGGGGAGAGACAATGAGATAACTGGAGATCAGGGAGCTGGAGAGAGGCAGGAGTGGGCAGCTCCTGGAATAAAAAATAATAATAATAATAGTAAAAAGAATAAATAGACAATTCCTGTTAAAGAGGTCAGGTATCATCCTATTTTTTTCTTTCTAACACTCCCTCTTCTGAAGTGCAATACAAGGAGAAACAAGCACTGGGAGAATAAAGGATTTGCTTGACATCACAAAATGACTGTTTCAGTATGGTGCTAAATGTCCAGAGAGCATACTTTTTTTTAGTTTTTCTCTAGATGTTGGTCTTGGACACTAGTGATTCAAGTCAGCACAACATCTGGAAATGAAAGTTATATAGACACCCTAGGGACCTGGATTAATCACCTTCTTTGCTGCCCTTACAATGAATCAGCAGCAACTTCAAACAATAAAACAGCCCTGAACTGGTGATTTCTCAAGGGTTTGTTAATGATGTGGTACTCAAAAAATATATCAATTAAAAAGTACATATTGAATGTCAGAATCTATCATCACTTCACTGTGTGCTATAGGGAAATTAAAAAGAGCTCTAAAATATAATTCCAGCTTATACAGAGTTTATAATTTAGTTATGAAGATTAGACTAATATGGTAATATACTAGAGAAAAATAATCAACTCAATGGTGAGATACTGAGTATTTATCCTACTTTTGTAAATATACAATATAGAGAGGAAAATAAGTTCTTTGAGGACAGGGATTTTTATTTGTGTTGTTCACTGAAATATCCCCAGAGTCTAGAATAGTATCTGGTATATAGTGGGCAATAAATTCCTTACTGACTATATCTAAATGGGATTTTTGAGTCAAACAGATTTATCTTTTACTATTTATCAGTTATGTGGTCTTGGGCAAGTTAGCTATGTAGCCTCAGTCTTACCATCTATAAAATAGAAATGACAACAGTACCATATATTATTCTTATTTATTACTATCTGATTCTTAACATACCTTTTACTTTAAAACATTTTGCCAACTTGGTAGAAATCAAGAATTATAGTACCTCAAAGGTTATAATCTTAATATTTTTCAGAAGTATCTTATAATTCTAATTATTAGTAATGAAGAGGGCTCTTACCTCAACCAAGATGAATTAGTGAATTTGAATAATATTTTAAGAAATGATACATTGCTTTCATTAAACCCATAGAGTTGTCATTTCACTTACAAAACTGTATTCTATTAATGACATTATTAGCCTCAATGCTATCAGCAACTATATCTATATAATCACAAAAGAATTGTAATTCTCTCCATATTTTCAGGTATGATTCTGTGTTTTAGGGTCAAGTCTTGGAAATGCAGATGCAAGAATAAACTTAACCATTCCAAGGAATAGAAGTGACCAATATTTCCAGTCATGTCCAATTGCACTGCTGGCATAGAAACGCAGGAGTGATGTTGCTAAAAAAAGTCAGCACATTTTCAATTTAGATTGACACAATTCAAGAGATAGACATAACTGACATTTGTTCAATAATGTTCAAGTATGTCAAAGAATCTGTGAAAGAAAGTTTGATATCTCTAGTCAGCTTAAAGTCAAGTACTACACTGGGAAAATATGTTTCAGGCAGATGCAGATGTTCTCAGATGGAATGTTTCTTTAAAAATTTGAGGAAGGTTTTCAACTAATGGAACATCCAGAACATTATTTAGGCTTGCTCCATGGTAGTAAGTAATAAATAAATCTCTTGTCCATAAACGCATGTGTGTGTGTGTGTGTGTGTGTGTGTGTGTGTGTTGTTTCTTTGGTTGGAATTTGGTTATAGACAATGTACTGGCAGAATGAGATCTCTATTGATATAGAGACCCTAAGAATCATAAGATAACCTTTTCTGGCTCTATTAATCAATTACTACACTTTGCATACCTGAGCTACAGACATCTAGGACCTCTCATTGTTTTCTGGATATAACCATGCTTTTTTTCATGTGCCATCTCCCAGGAAGTGCCTTCCACATAGAATATTCTCTTATTTTCTCATTTGGTTTTTAACATCCTACTTGCTCATTGAAATCCATCTCAAATGACACCTTTATAGCCTTTCCTCATTCTACAGCCAGATATAATTTCTCCCTTATATGAAATGCTCTCGGATTCACTATGAGATTATAAGGTCCTACATGGCAAAACCTCTTTCCACTTATACTTGTATTTCCTGTAGAAAGTGACTCAAGACTTTTCCATATACGGCACTAACATTAATGACCCCAATTTTCTTCCCAACAAATCTGATTGATTTGCAGTTGTTCAGTGTTCTTCCTGTAGCATGAAACCCAGAGATAAATTCTTACATGGGAGCTCTTTGTTAACTGTAATCACTGAAGAAATATAAGAGGGTGCTGGTGATGATGACAGTGATGATGATGGTGACAACTAAGGTTCTTTCCAACTCTGGCTTTCTCAGATTTTATTTCACTACACTGAATTTGAACTTTAAAATTCCCATTCTGCCTTTTTATGAGAGTCATATGAAGGTGGGAATTTTTGACATGAATATCATAGGAATAAAGTAAAATGACTATAAATGGCAGAAGAGAACAGACCATTTCTCTTTACTCTGAAAGTTAAAACTGTTCTCTTGAAGCCCTACCAATGGATTTATATTTATGAAAAGTATGTTCACCATTGACATCTTGGTTCATCCCCAAGCCAGTCTTGTGAGGTTGGTACATAGTGGCATTCCTTCCCCCCACACCGCTCTCCCTCCTATTCAACAGACGGTGTAGTTGCAACACAGACAGATTAAGTGATTTTCCCCAAGGTTATACGAGTAGTGAGTGGTAGAGTGAGGACAAGAATACAGGTCAGCTTCCCTGTGGCATGTACTACCAGACCATATTGCCTCTCACAAATACGTATATCAGACTTCTTCCAAAAATTTAATACAAACTGAAGCAAAACTTCCAGTCACCACATTTACCATCAGCTTCGTGCAAGCTGTCCTAGATGGCCATGATGCCAAGAGTCAAGATGCAGACTTGGCCCAAATGTATGATTTAAATGGTGAAAGGCTTTGACTGCTGAGCTCAGGTGTCTCTGGATTGTGAGCCTGCATCTCCTGGACAGAAATGGAGGCAGAACGAAGTGTGCATCTAAATTACTGTCACTTGTTATTGATTTACTGATGGCTTCTAAAAATGTCGCATTTGAACTGTCAGTGAATTTGCCGACTGTTGGCACGAGTGATGAAAGCAAGTGTGAACCATAATTGATTAGGCCTCATTTGCTTATCCATATTATGCTAATTAGATCTGCAGTCTTTCCCTTTGTACCATCACCCAGTGACAGAGTAAATCAGGGTGATTGGGATGCAGATAAGATTAGAGGCAAGACTGCAAGATTGAACAGGGCCCATCTTATCAGAGAAAGTTTCTTTCTTTAATATACTTCTCTTTAGAAATAAGGCTTTATATGACTCCTTTTTCTCTGAGATGATTTTACTGAAATGAATTTTAGCTTTCTGGACCTGGAACTTGAATTCTTTTTGTATAAGCCCATCCTCTGGCTAATGATGGCCAGGTACGGAATAGGGTCAGAATGAGGAATTCTTTTGGGAAGAAGCCAGGACCACATTACAGGTGCTCTGGGGCAACTCCTGATAGACCAGGAGAACCTGAATTTGTTCTCTCTGACCTCCCAGTTGCCCGTAAAAAGTGAAAATTTTCTCCTATTTCTGAAGAGGTTAGCTCGACTCCAAAGACCGCATTGTACTGGATTGTGAAACTTTTATATAAACTTTTTAGTGCTGTACTTATGTAGCTTCACCAAAGTACACAGACTTAAGGAGACTCTGATGCTAGCTAAGAGGCATCTGTTAATCAACAAACGTGTTGAAAACTCACTAAGTACTAAATGCCAGGGTTATCTTCTTTTTTTAAATTGAGCTATATTTGACATACAACATTGTATAAGTTTAAGGTGTACAAAATATTGATGTGATACATTTATATATTGCAATATGATTTCCATGGTAGTGTTAGCTAACACCTCTATCTCATCACATAATTATCATTTCTTCTAGTGTTGGAAACTGTGTATTAGATCTCCAGGACTTATCTACTAGTTGCAGGTTGGTACCCTTAAACAACATCTCTCTCATTTCCTCACCTCCCCCCCAGCCCCTGGTACTCTGTACTTTTATGAGTTCAGTTCATTTTTTTTTAAGACTCCACATATAAGAGATAATGCACAGCATTTGTTTTTCTCTGTCTGCCTTACCTCACTTAGCATAACATCTTCAACATCCATCTATGTTGTTGCAAATGGCAGAATTTCCTTTTACCTCATGGCTGAGTAGTTTTCTATTGTATGTATGTATATATATATATATATATATATATATATATATACACACACACACACACACACACACACAATGGATGCTATACACACACACACATATGGCATCATCTTTATCCATTCATCCATCGACAGACACTTAGGTTGTTTCCATAACTTGGCTATTGTGAATAATGATGCAATAAACATGGAAGTGAAGATATCTTTTCAATATCCTGTTTTTATTGCCTTTGGATATACACCCAGAAATGGGATTGCTGGATCATATGGTAGTTCTATTTTAATCTTTTGAAGAAGCTCCATACTCTTCTCCATAGTGGCTGAACGAGTTTACAATCCTACCAACAGAGCACAAGTGTTCCCTTTTCTCCACATCCTCATCAACACTTAAAGTATGCTTATTGGACCATCTCTGTAACAATCTCCTAAAGTTTTGTTAAGATAAAGATCCTTAAACCTACCCCAGCACCTTCTGAATCAGTCTCTGGCATTGGCATTTAAGTATCCACATTTTTAGCAAGTTCTCCAGGTGATTCTTGTTCATATTAAAGTATAAGAATTACAGTCTTAGTAAGATTCAATGATACAAAAGGAGTGTAAGAAGGAGATTCTAGGTATAGTTAACTTAAAATCTAGATGGGATGATAATGATGATGATAATAACAAAAATAAAATTAACAAATAAGATTATTTTAAATCTTAGGGAAGGAATATTTAAAAGCATTGGGTCTAATACTTCTCAAACAATTTTTATATGTCAAATCCCATAAGAAGCCCAATAAATAAACTGTGATAGTCAAAAAGAACAAGGGGACCTGAAGCCCTGGTATCTTGGTCACTCTCTTTCTTCCTATGGTGGCCTCCAGGAACCAGAGGGACCGTGTGTTTCCACTGGAAAAATAATTATTGAGAACAAATTAAAACAACCAATAAACAGTGGGAAAAATGCTCCAGTTCATTAGCAATCACTATGGAATGCTAATTAAAACAACTCTATAAGCTTCACATTGGCAAAAATGTAAATGAGATGGCTAGACTACAAGGCAACTACCAGAGTGTTCTTGAATATTGGTGGAAATAAATTATTACAGTATTTCTAGAAAGTTCTCACAATATGTGTTAAAAAATATACTTATTCTTTGATGCAGCAATCCCATTCTTGGGGATTTATCCCACAGAAATAAAAGCACTGGAACATTACAAAGATGTTTACTGGACAGTGCTTTCTGTTGCTAAAAATTGAAAACAAATAAATGCCCATCGATCAATTGTGAAATGAAATTGTAGCCTAACCATATGATTACAGGTTAAGCAACCATTAAAATGATGAAGGTAGCTCTGTACCAATTAGCTTAGAGTGATTATCAAGATGTGTTTTTATGTGAGAACAGATAGATTTTAACAACACAAACTTTTACAATGTCATGCAAGTCCTCCATAGAGATATATTTTATTGTGTATATATATTGCTTTATGAGCATGGTTAAAGTTGGATGGTTGTTAATTATGTTAATGTTGATTATCGTGTCTGGTCAAACAGGGAGAAAAAGAAGATAAAAGGAAAAACACTATTTAAAAAATAGTCTGTACTATAAACATATACTATGATTTATGCAAAACTGTGTGTCTGTCATGTGTACATGCAGAGAGTAATATAGAAAGATAGTCACCAAAATTATCAATAGTGGTGGGATTTCAAGTGTGTTTTTTCTCTTCGTTATGCTTTTATATATTGTTTGATCCCCCCCCCCAAGAAACATTGTGAAGAGTAAAAGCAAATCACTGATTTTGATGAAGCCCTTCATTTTAAACAAGAAATCTAAAGATCTGAGATGTGTGGTTGAAATGATTTACTTCTGGTCAAATAATAGGGGAATGACAAAGCATGGATCAGAACTTTGCTCCCCACAAGAGCTACCAATCAGCATTATTTGCTGATGCAATAACTCTGAATCATCCCCTGAATTAAAATCTTAGGGGCAGACACCACATCTTACTCAACTTCCAGTCTCTGGTGCCCTGCACATGGTAGTTAGAACCTTGTAAATGGTAATAAAACAAATGATTCTAATATAGAAAAAAAAAAAAGCCCATAAATACTGTTTTGAAGAGTACACTTGAATAAAAGGTAAAATGAATTTGTATGCATTTTGTATATATTGGGCAAATGTCTATCTGTAATCCCTTCTCATTGGTTTAAGACAAACAATGAACTTTATCCTATCTGCTTAACTGCCATCTAAAAGCTTCTGCAGGATTCAAGAAAGTGTCAGACCTGAGATTATGGTGGAGTCCATTAATATGACAAACTACTTAAATACTAAGACAGAGGTTTTTAGTGTTAGACTGACCTTATCTTTTCAATGAAGTGCCAGATCCTAAATGTTGTTTAATTTTTTTAACCATATTACAGTGTTTCATAGGATTATAGTTACAAAAGTTACAAGATGTGTTTTTATGCTGTGAATATTTGATGCTGCTGCCAATCTTTCTCACTGTAGGAAACAATTTTACAGAATAAAAAGATATTCAAAGAAGTTCTCAAAACAATATTATCAGTCCTATTCAAAGACATTGCTTTTTAACACTGCTAATTGTCTTTATTAACATACAAAGTAATCAGATGATTAAAAGATGAAGCAGTTTAATTCTTTTGGTCCTGATAATGAGAGTACCCCACCCAGTTAGGTGTCAAACCCTGGGTAGTTAGACTCCAAAACTCAAGTTTCCTGCTAATTCTACTATATGATAACCCTGGTAACTGTTAATGCCTATTAGTTCAAACCTTAATATACATGAGATTGACTCAACTATGTGGTAGCCCCATTGATTTGTCTTGTAATTCCATCTAGCTGACAATTGTATATGTTCTCCAGTCAGACATCCTTGATAGGCTGCTTTCGAGTTTTAATCTTCAACAAGTTAATTACCCAAGTCTCAGTTTCCTCCTTTGTAAAATGAGGATGATAATATAACTTGACCTCATGGAGTTATTGTGAGGATAAAATGAGATAATTGTAAGGTGTTTTGAATGGTGTCTGGCGCATAAGTGTTTAATAAATGTTAACTATCATTATTAAACACATAATTTAGATGCCAATCAGTCAGTGGGCTAATGAATTTTCTCATGGACAAAGTTCTTCTTATCAATTACCAATAAGAATAATGAACACCACAACCCATGATGGCATCGAGGAATGTGAACTGTAACAGGCAAAACAGAGCTAAGTTTCATTGTTCTCAACTAAAAGGTATTGGGGACCTTGGTCTCACTGTGATTCAATGTGACCCATGAGCAGGGCCCACTATTCCAGATGGCCTTTAGGTACATTAGAAATTGGCATCCCTTCCCTGTTCAGGTATATTGATTGTATTGGAACAGGAAGAATTACCAGCATCCCCCAGAGAGCTGCCATGATAAATATGCAGATCTGTGATATCTAGTGTGTGAGCTCTCCCTCCTGAGATGTGGCACTGTGTGTGGAGGCTTTGCCTATGAGCCTGGCTCCTGAGAACTTTGGCTTTTAGAAATTGTGAAGCAATCTTTAAAAGCCATGGAATAGCATATCCTCTAAATCTTTGAGGTAGGAAGTGATGTAAACTAACTTTGTCCAACAAGATTTTATACCAGGACATATGTTGGGAGAACAAAAAGAATACCTACGTAATAAGCTTTTGACTTAACCGTGAAGAAAATTGCTTTATTTGAAGTATATTATTCAGTGCTTAATCTACCAAGTATAGCCAAATCCTTGGTAAAGTGAGATCCCAATTAAAAGAACTGTTACGCTTATTAAATATTCCCTTCTAATGATTCTATTTTTAAAATAATTCTGGCTACTAATCATTTTCAAGCTTTATGAAAACTTTGCACAAAAATTTAATGATTATAGCCTGCTAACACTGTCCAGCCTGGAAATACTTTTTAAAGTCACTATTCCTGTTCCTGTCCTGGTCCAGGAGGGTATCACATGGTCTGGCTATAGATTCTTGCTGTCCATGGAATCAGTCCTGAGGGGCCCACTTTCACCTGATCTAAACACCTCACCACTTCTGCTCTCAACTGTTGAAGACACCAATCTCATTTATTTTCCTTTATTTCAGTTCTTTTCTTGCCTCATTCTTTGAATTGGGCATAGGATCTTATCTCTCTTTGATAATCAGACTGATGTTTCTCTCTAGAGTCACTATCAGGGACCAATTAAGTAATGACCTTCTTGTTTGAATTGACCCCCCAAAGACCTTTTCTCCTTGACTCTATTCTATTAGATTGAAAGCTACTTGAGGACAGGGGTTGGGTCATGTCAGTATGTCCAGAGCTTATCATGTTCAACAAATACATTTCTCGAATGTTGTTGAATGAAATTAGAATGAGTTAGGAGGCTCTAGCAAGAGACTAGGTTAGAGAAGCAAAGGTGTAAAATGTGAAATAGCTCAGTGTCTATGGAGCAAAAAATAGGCAACATATACAACTAATAATACAGGATTGGATGATAGGGTATAGTTTCTAGTCTGAGAGACTGAGAGTATGCTTGGGAGAATGAAGAGACTTTGAAGAGCTATAGGAAAGATAACCCATTGTCAATTCACTCAGTTATACCCATCAGACTGTTATGCTGGGATTAGACCTCACTAGTAAGCATGAACTCACTACGGAAGAGCCGTGAACTATAGGGAAGTTTAGAAATGGAAACCACATACTCTGAGTATATGCTGCACCCAAGAGAGTGGAATCTCTCTCAATCACTATTAATCTGATGATGTAAACAAACAAACAAACAAAAAAACAACAGAAAATTCAGAGACATAAGTTAGCAGAAAATCTTGTTGGGGATTTGGGTACAGGGTTTAGTGTATTGCCTCCTGTCAACTCCTCTGAGCCCCTGATAAGCCTTTCAAAGCAAGTTTCTCTCCTCAGAGCTCAGTGGGATCAATGGAGATGATCCTATCACATTATGGAAATGAATAGTTTCACTTAATGTATGGGGTGTCCTCACAATTTACTCATGTGAACTAGAGCAGCATCAAGCATTATTTTTCAATCCCTTTTATTAAATGTGCTGGGTCTGACTCAGCAAAATGCAGTGCCTCACTGGCCTCTGGGCCTGAGTGATGAGGATAACTGCATTTATTAAGTTGATAGGTACAATGGTACAGTGCCTCCACCCCCACCTCCATTTGTTTGTAATCTTATCGAGTCCCTGCAAGTACATGGTTTAAAATCTGATTATTTAAGAAACAAATTGGAGGAGGTGGTGATTTTAAAGAGGTTTTGGAAATAAAAGCATTGTAAAGTTTACTAACTTTTTCCCACTCTTTTCATTTCTTTCTTTGCAAAACATGGGGTGAATTATTTGGTATTAAGGGGAAAAAACAGTTCATTAGAGTAGAACACACTCACGGTTTGAAGTCAAATGGTCTCTGTTTAAGTCTCAGTTTCCATATAAGGCACTGTGTACAAATCATCTATGTAACCAATTTATTGAGCTGTTTTAACCCATGACTGGTACAACTATTGAACATTTTTATAGTCTTTATAATGTTAAGGTTTTATTATCTCAGGGAGATCCTATTGAGGTTTTTTTCATCTCTTTTAGGATTTTTAAAAGTTCTGTTTAGTCAATTTAAACACTTATATTTCATAGTAATTTAAACCCCATCTTCCCTAGAACCAGCCAGTTTGGGGCTTGAGTGGCAGGAAGTAGTCAACATGCAATCTGCTCTGTGACTTCTTCATCTTCTCCCTCACTTTGGCGTATTGTCTGGTTCTGGGAACCCTTCTTGCTCTTCCTTAGCATGGCTTACTTTCTCTGGTTTAGGGACCTAGTGGAGGAATAGTGTGGAAAAGACAAATATTTTTTGATTAAAACTATCTATTGGTTGTCACTGATTCTCCCCCAGATATATTACCAGATACAGCATTTTTATGTAGCTGGCATCCTAATGGTGAGAGTACAAAACTCCTGGGTGAGCTCTTGGGTGGGACCCAGGGGGAGAGGGCTCCCCCTGCAGAGTTCCTTGAGGTGAGAGAACTGTCTCTGGTCTGACTTCTTCCAACCCCTCAACAATTGCACACAGTGTTACACTTCACAGCTCTGGGCTGCCCTCCACTGGTGATCAGCCTGCTGAGTAAGGTGCTGGCAAGAGAACTCAGCAGGTTCCTTCGGAGGGCTTCATTTGGTCATCGGGAGGCTAGAGATACCTGCTCCTTGGTGCCGTCTCTCAATTCCCTTTCCCTCTGTTCAAGAAGAAGCAGGTCATAGCTAACAAACCCAATGCTTGAGAACACAGCCATCCAAACATCCTCTTTCTTGTTGACATGGCTAATATTTGAAGCTTGCTTCATTTGGACTTCGGTAGGGGAAAATACCCCTTCCTTGCCCTCCTCAAGGAAAAGGCAGAAAAATAGCCATATATCTTCCCACCAGGCTGACAACTTTTGATGCTGATTATTGATTCTTAAGAAGCCCTGAGAGTGGTGTTTATCCCAGTTATTGGCAGATTTCTTTAGAAATGGGTTATTAAGCACTTCTTTGCCACTTGGTTTGGAGCCTATCCCCTAATTCCAGGGCAAAAGGAAATAGCTCATTTAATGTTCTTTTACATTTAATCTCTATAAGCTCAGATAATTTTTTTTTAGGTTTCTGGAAAAACGTGTCTTCGTTGAGTGCTGGAAGAACTGTAACTAAATCCATTCAAACATCATTTCTACTCTTGGGACCATCTCCCTGGGACATCACTCTGGGGCAGATTCAAGGTGTCTTTAGATAGCCTGGACCCTCTGGCATGGCCCCTTCATCCTCATGGCCTCTGTGTTGGATCCTGACCTCTAAATATTATTCAGGTGACCTAGAATCCTAAATCTACCACTGGCTTTCGTTGTATCTCAGTTTCCCATTGTATACAATTATATCCTTCCTTCACAGGGATTTTATTGGGATGCATTGTTAGGCAATCAAGAAAAGTTATTAGTCTATTTTGTTTTTTATTTTTTTCTCACACCACGATATTAATATAAAGACCAGAGGCGTTATAACATTTAAAACATTAGAGAATAAAGACCACATGTAGAAGGAAGACCAGATATGTGTATGAAGTGTTATTCCTGGTGATTAATTAGGGCACAAAGCCAATAATAAATAGTAAATATCAAATAATAGACTCTAACTTATTTTTACCCTGAATCTGTGTACATTTTTACCGAGTTGTAAAGGTATATAGTTTATTCTGGGCTTTATGGGAGAATTCCTTTCCTTGGGATGAGAATGCAATTATGCCTGCCAGCAATGCTAATTTTAACTCAACTCTGAATAACTTGAGTTCATACTCCATTGTCGGAAAGGGTAATTAATGAACCATCAAAAAACAAAGGTTGTATAGCTTCCTCTTCCTTTTCACATGTCAAACAATTCTTTCTTGAAAGCAGAGTCCAGAGGTGAGTACAGGCACATGCTAAACTGGATTTATAGGAAGTGGATGTTTCTATCTTTGCTGTTGGTTGCTGTGTTGAACTTCCCAGAAAACTCAGTTTTCATTTCCTAGTCAGTACTACTCCATATCTGCTCTTCAAAAGGATTCCCTGTTTCCAGGGCTGAATAGGGATGCCTTGTCCCATTACAGGACAAAGAGGGGATGATGAATTCTTAAGCATCTTTATTAGTATCTTGGGGCTTCAGAGCTTCCTCCCACCTCAAGGATGGCTCTGGGGCTTGCCCATAAAAAAAATGGTAAATTAAAACATGTGTCACTTGTTGTTTCCCGACTGTGAGGTTTTTTTTTTTTTTGTGATGAGAAGGGAAAGGCTCTATGGGCAAATGAAAAATATATGAATACAAATGAAGGTGCAATAGCTAGACTTAACCCTGATTTGTGAAAGGGTTCCTGCTCTGAAAGTGTCCCAAAATATGGTGGGAGTTGCTCTTTAGAGAAGTCAAAGAGTAAACATGGATACCATTTCAGAAAGAACTACTATAAGATGTGGTGGGAACAAAATAGAGAACTACAGCATATGAGCTTCAGATACTATTGCCTCTTTCTGGGCTGATGGTGCTCCTCTCCCCTTCAAAGTAGAAATGATTTTATTTTTTAAGAGACAGTAATTCATGTCCATTGTGGTAACATTAGAACATACAGATAAAATTAAATGAAGGAAAATAGTAAATGTAATCCTACCACCTATGTTTAACTAAATAACTACCAATTCCTTGTGCTTCAACTTTATTCTTTTCCATTCCCTTTTTAAGTATGCACCCATTCTCCCCAATGAAGTAAAAGCCCCTGACCTGGAGGGCCAAGGCCGTGATGCTTTTCATTGTAGATTTGTTAGTAATCATAGCTAATTTTATTGAGCATTTGCTATATGACAGATCTTATTCTGGGGACCTAAGATGTATGAGCTCATTTAGTTTTGACAACATCACTGTAGGATGAGCTTTAATATTATGTCTGATTATAGATGAGAAAACTGAGGCTCAAAGAAGTCAAATAACTATTACTGCATCTGATGGAGGTAGGATTGTGACTCAGAGAAGCCTGGCTTCTGAACCCATGAGCCTAACCATTACACTTTACTACCTTCTCTGTTAGAGATGCCATAAAAAATTACTGATGATGATCTGATTCTGTAAACACATAAAGGCAGAAGAACTGAGGCTAAGAACCAAGTCTCATTTTCCCCACAGTACTATACAGACCACAGGAGCCTCAATTTTCATTTTTTTTTAATCTAAGCTCTACTCAAATTCCTTCTCTTCCCAGGTTAAGAGACCACTGAATCAACAGTGAAGGGATGATTTAAGTCATAGTTGCCCTGATCACACAGAGGACACAGGACTCAGCTTTGTACATTGGTAATGTTTGCAAACAGTACAATATTGATTTTGGCCCTAGCAATGAGAACACGAACAGCCACACATTATATGCCCTTTTTGCTCAAATGAGAGCAAAGCCTTAATCAGGCCCAGACATTTAGAATCCTATATTAAAGAGAGATGTATAGATATAAATTCAATAGATGCTTGCTTCTGTCATTTTACTTTAATTGTAATGTTGCAACTTTAACAACAGAAGATCCATTAGGCTTTCCTTCTCAATCAATACATAATATATTATCAGTCTAAACGACCAAAAACGACTTGTATAAAATATCAGCATGTTGCATTTTCATTATGTAAATGGAACTCTGCAGGAGAATTAATTGATTATTCAGTTACTATGGATCAGTCTCAGATGTCTCAGTGAGATAAGAGAGAAACTTATCAAGCCTCTCCAGTGACTATAACTTAAAAAGGAATAAGATAAAAAAAAAAAGGAGAGAGAAACATAGAGCACATTTCACTTTCATTGGCAGCTTGGGCAAAACCTATGAAATGTTGAGAGAGAGAAGAAATCCATTACCAAGTTTATTAGTGATGGAGTGTCAAGTGTTATTAAGCTGGTTACTGTTTGGGGATCAACATTTAAAAAACCACACAAGTAAAACTGCAACCCAGGCAGTGGGAGTCCTCTAGCTGTCTCCCCAGACTCTCAGTGCCCCAAGTAATTCACACCTAGACCATATATAATTACAGCAGAATTGTTTAAGTAATATACTGACCCATTTCTTTTTCCTTGCATGGGTGGAGGCTGGGGAATGAGTGAGAGATTTTATCTTTAGCTTCATGACAGAATGAAGAGGAGATATGAGAGTACAAATGGCCTCTTGTGTCTCTCTTCTCTTTTAAGTATTGAAGAAAAACAAATGTTCCCATGGCTAGTACAGAAGTGTATGTATTTGGTTTCAAATTGATATGTTTTGTTTTTAAGAAACACAAAAGAACTATGCACATTAGTTTCTCCCTTTGATAGCAGGTTCTGTGCAACCCTTATTCAAATATACTGCCCTTGTTCAAAAGTGTTTTGAGATCTCTTTTGGGGGCACTGCCTACAGAATATTCTGAACACGTTGTTGAGTATAGTCTTGATGGTCAACCTGTGGAGGGTTCTATTTAATTTTTGCAAATAGTCACAATTCTTTACATACTAAGGTGAGACAGTAAGTTATTACTGTTAAGTAATATTTCTCTGTCTCAAAATGAGGTTTTAAAAAGCAACAAAAATGCATGGCTGTAAAATCATAGCAGTTTTTGCAGTACTCTGAAGCCAAGTTTCAAAATACTGAACACAGTGACAGAATTAAGGAGGAATATATCATTATTCCTAAAGTGGCCATTTTGCAAAACAGTTATTCTATTTCAAATGTGATGTTTAATACCAATTAAGCTAAATCAAGCCAAACAACTTTATTACTTTGTTTTTACTTTGTGTGTAAGCCAGGCTTAGCTGGTGAGAGCTGGGGATGCTTAGCCTGGGGACAAAATACAAAGTAAGGCATGATTCGCCTTTGCAAGGAATTTCGATGTTGTATTAGTTTCCTATAGCTGCTGTAACAAATTACCACAAACTTAGTGGTTTAAAACAACACAAGTTATTATCTTATTGCTCTGTAAAAGTCTGACATTGTTGTGCTAAAATCAAGGTGTTAGCAGGGCTGTATTCCTTCTGGAAATTGTAGAGGAGAATCTGTTTCTTTACCTTTTCCAGCCTCTAGAGGCTGTCTGAATCCCTTTCCTTATGGCCTCCTTCCAACTGCAAAGCCAAAGCCAGCAATGGCCAGTTGAATCTTACACTGCATCACTCCGACATTGGTTTTTCTCCCTCTTCCCAATTTTAAGGAGTATAGTGATTACACTGAGCCCACCAGATAATCCAGAGTAATCGCCTTATTTTATTTATTTATTTATTTATTTTGCGGTATGCGGGTCTCTCACCGCTGTGGCCTCTCCCGTTGCAGAGCACAGGCTCCGGACGCACAGGTTCAGCTGCCATGGCTCACGGGCCCAGCTGCTCCACAGCACGCGGGATCCTCCCGGACCGGGGCACGAACCCGTGTCCCCCACATCGGCAGGCGGACTCCCAACCACTGCGCCACCAAGGAAGCCCTCGCCTTATTTTAAAGTAGCAGTGCGGCTACCTTAATCCCCCCCACCCCGCCACCCTTGCCATATAACATAACATTCACAAGTTCTAAGCATTAGAATGTGGACATGTTTGGGGATCATTATTCTGCCTATCACAGCTAAGGAACAAAGATTACTCTTATTCTTTTGAGATCATGCCTGTGAAATATTTAGCTGGTTTTGAACACTTAGTGAGCATTCAATAAGGAGTAGTTGGAGTATTGATGTTCTCATATTATTATGTTGTTTCCCCCCTACTTCTTAAGAAAATGAGAGTATGATTCCAATGAGTAAAGGGCCTTTCAGCTCCATATGAAGAAACAGTCATCATAACTGTCTACAGATAGCATTAGCTACCACATAAGATGTCTCTGTCACTGAGGTTGGGCCCTCATAGGCTGGACAACAACTTGGTGGGGTTACTGTCACTTGGTAGGATACAATTACTGTAGAGAGAATGCTCACATCTGAGTAGGTGCTCCTTCTACCCCTGGGATTCCATCTTTTAGTATCTACAAAACTTTGCATCTACAAAACTTTGCATCCTACTCAGCTTAAACAAGAGTTGTGAGGTCAACAGTTCTTTCTATTTTCTCCTGTATTTCCCTCTACTCTCCTCAGGGGTAGCCCCTGCCCTTGCCCAGCACTGGTATGTTCCCTTCCTATGACATGTTGAAGGGTAAAATGACAGGCGGATCTGACATTGGTTTGGGAAAGGACTTGGTTATTGTGCATGCTAGGGCCTTAGCAGCAGGTCTGTTGGGGACGGGGAGAAAGAAGTGGCCAGGATCTAATGTAGCAGGTATCAAATGGGCTTCCTTTGTGTTTTCCAAGTTAGGATTCGATCTTATTTTGGGACACCACGATCCAGCTAGATAGAGTTTCGTCTTTCAAATGAGTGTGGAAGGTCCTGCAGTGAATGGACAGCCATACATAATAAAAAAAATATATATTTTTTCAAAAATGCCAATAGGGGGCTTCCCTGGTGGCACAGTGATTGAGAGTCTGCCTGCTGATGCAGGGGACACGGGTTCGTGCCCCAGTCCGGGAAGATCCCACATGCCGTGGAGCGGCTGGGCCTGTGAGCCATGGCCTCTGAGACTGCGCGTCTGGAGCTTGTGCTCCGCAATGGGAGAGGCCACAACAGTGAGAGGTTCGCGTACCGCAAAAAAAAAAAAAATAATAATAATAATAATAAGAAGAAGAAGAAGAAGAAATAAAAAAAAATTGCCAGTAGGGTACTTACTCTTCCCACTTACTCACAAGAGAGGTAGTAGATTAGTTGGTTGGAATTCAAGTGTCACAAGCTGAAAAAATCTTCACGGGCCAGGCAAATATCTCAAAGGAGTAAAATAAGTGTGATGAGGACTGTCACCAGTTTAGATATCAGGCACTGTTTAAAATGAGCAGCACCTATCAGCTTATGCAAGTTGTTGCCAGCCAGGAAATTGGCCCCAGTACTGCTGAGCGTTCTGATTTTTTCAAAAGAATCTAGGTATCTAAATCTTAGGTGAAATCCCCTGTATTTAAATGTTGACAACTAATTCACAAGCTTAGAAATCATTATGCAGGCCAAATAGCATAGTTTTGAGGGATTAATATTGCCCCTGGACCACCAGACAGCTTCTGGGTTTTTTTGTTGATTTTAATCATTAAAGCTCTTAAAGGAATTGGGACAGAGATTTTAGGTCATTAAAGGAATGGGGACAGTGATGTTTGTGAGTGTAAGGGGGACAAGAGGTGCAATAGATAAGAGCACTTATCTTCTCTGCTTCTGGTTCTGCAATTTCCCTTAGCTTTCAGAATCCCTCCTGCATAGTCAATCAACAAACATTTACTGAGTGCATACTATATTTCACTCATAGTGAGTGACACAGCTGACCAAGATGTAGTCCTTTCTCTCAAGAAACTCAAAGCCCAATTAAGAAGACAGAAAATAAGCTGAGGAAAATACTCACACAAGAAAGTCATCACTGCTATAGTGAATAAATATTCTAATACTGCAAATAAGACCTGGGAACTCTCAGGGGAACAACTTAATTATCAGTTGGGGAAGGGGATGGGTGGGAGAGGGCTGAGGGGGCAAGTGGATTTCACACAAGAGATGATATGCATCTTAGGCCTTAAAAGAATAAGTAAAATTTAAAGAAGTGAAAATGAGGAGTCATATTCTCTCTTCTAGAGATTTCCCGATAGCCTTTAAAAAAGGTCAAGTCTTTTCCATCTAGAAGTGCAAAACAAAACAAAATAATTTCTCCTTTGACCAAACTTCTCTGTCCAACTATTGCCTGTTCTCTGTTCTTCTCTTCAAAACCAAACTTCTCCAGAGCTGCCTACACTCTCTGGGTCTATGCTCTCTCTTCTTACCCACTTCTTTAACCCAATCCATTAGAGCTTCATCCTATCTCTTTAGTAACACGGCTCTTGGTAAGGTTACCTCTGCTCTTTGCTTAAAGATCTCTTTCTCAGAGAAACCAAGTCATCTCCCTACTTAGTTGAGTTCTGTGTGTATGTGAGAATTCTGCATACACTAGCACAATTGATTTCTCTTTATCGTATAAAACATAACAAGTTAACTTTTACCCATAGAAAGTACTCAATAAGTACCAGATGAATAAATGCATGCATATCTTTTGCTGTCTAAAATCCTTCTCGCTATTCATCCACTACTATGGCCAATACATGAAACTGTTGCTATAAGAGTTTAATTTTTTTGAGTTTCAGAAGGTAAAACATAATGATGATGAAGTAATCTGGGGGAGTAGAGGAGGCCATATATTGAAATGTTAAATTAAGGTGTGGACTTATATAACTGAGTGTATATCATCCTGACTGACATCTTCTTGGACCAATTGAGACAATTCTATGCCTTGTGAAACTGGCTGAGACAGTCAGCTTGATTGATCCAGTAGAGTCAGAAGGTTTACTGGAAGAAACAGGTACTGCAGTGCTGGTACAGAGCTAGTGCAGCATAATGTATGGCCGTGATGGTTCTGGTGGCATACAGCTGTGTTTTCCAACTTGCTTTTTATTTTTACTGTCACTCAGAGTAATAAATACAATTTCTGTTGCAACACATGCACTTATACACACATAAATGAAGATAGAATGTCATAAAACAATATTTACCCTTATTACATGAGATACACTCTGATAGATGCTATTGTATTCTATTTTACTTTTGAAAATACTCATTGTGAGCCATTGATATGATTTCATGACCCATTAATGGGTCTTGACCTGCAGGTTGAAAAATGCTAGCATATACAAAGTCCATTTAAAATATCTGCCGATAGTCACCTGTGAAGAATCAGAAGAGAAACAAGGAAAGATTGATGCTCTTACATCCTTACTTCTGGGTTCTGAAACACCAGATAGAAAGTCTTTCCAACTCTGTTAGTAATCTCTCTTTTCCTTCTCCTGCCTTAAATCTGGCCTTCTTGATATGTTCAACCTTCTCTCCCTTTACATACACCATGTTTATCCATTAATCCTCAGTAAAGGAAAACAAAAGGAATCCTGCATTCTGATCTAGACTCTGTCACCCAGCTTCTTCATCCATAAAATAAAGGTAGACCAAGTGAGATTATGGTCGTGAAAAACTTTTTCAGCTATAAAAATAAGAGATTGTTATCATTATAGTTGTCAGAAGTGGGCATCTGATGCACTCAGATACAGGCATCAGATATGGGCATCTGGTAGGCTCAAGTGAGACAAGTATCAGAATCTGAATGTCAGGGTCTGAGGCAGCACAGTGAAATGAAAAGAATATGGGCTGTAGAGTGAATCAAACTTGCCTAAATTCAGATCCAACACTGTCACTTATTAAGTATAACTATGTGACTTTGAAAAATTTTTGTCAAACTTCTGAGCCTCTTTCTAATCAGTAGAAGGTGGATAACATCTGCTTTAAATATAGTTGTTGTGGGGATTACATGAAATAACATATTCAGAGTATTAAACATGTTGAATAATTTAAATTAAGAATATTCAGAAATACAGAGAAGTTTTGCCTAGAGAACAAATGTCCAGTAGAAACATAAAAGAGTCATATACATGATTTAAAATTTCCTAGTAGCCAAGTCAAAAAAAATTAAAAGAAACAAGTATAATTCATTTCAATATTTTATTTAACTAAACATGTCCAAATGTAATCATTTTGACATATAATACATATAAACAATGAGATATTTTACTTTTATTTATATAAAGTATTTGAAATCCTGTGAGTATTTTATGTCTACAAACATCTCAGTAAGAATGCTACATTTTACTAGAAATACTTGATCTCTATTTATTTATTTATTTATTTATTATTTTTTATTTTTTTTATTAGTTTCTGCTTTATAACAAAGTGAATCAGTCATACATATACATCTGTTCCCACATCCCTTCCCTCATGCATCTCCCTCCCTCCCACCCTCCCCATCCCACCCCTCCAGGCGGTCACAAAGCACCAAGCTGATCTCCCTGTGCTATGCGGCTGCTTCCCACTATCTATCTACCTTACGTTTGGTACTGTATATATGTCCATGCCTCTCTTTCGTTTTGTCACAGCTTACCCTTCCCCCTCCCCATATCCTCAAGTCCATTCTCAAGTAGGTCTGTGTCTTTATTCCTGTTTTACCCCTAGGTTCTTCATGACATTTTTTTAAAATTCCATATATATGTGTTAGCATACGGTATTTGTCTTTCTCTTTCTGACTTACTTCACTCTGTATGACAGACTCTAGGTCTATCCACCTCATTACAAATAGCTCAGTTTCATTTCTTTTTATGGCTGAGTAATATTCCATTGTATATATGTGCCACATCTTCTTTATCCATTCATCCGATGATGGACACTTAGGTTGTTTCCAGCTCCGGGCTATTGTGAAGAGAGCGGCAATGAACATTTTGGTACATGTCTCTTTTTGAATTATGGTTTTCTCAGGGTATATGCCTAGTAGTGACAACCCAATCCAAAAATGAGCAGAAGACTTAAATAGGCATTTCTCCAAAGAAGATATACAGACTGCCAACAAACACATGAAAGAATGCTCAACATCTTTACTCATTAGAGAAATGCAAATCAAAACTACAATGAGATATCATCTCACACCAGTCAGAATGGCCATCATCAAGAAATCTAGAAACAATAAATGCTGGAGAGGGTGTGGAGAAAAGGGAACACTCTTGCACTGCTGGTGGGAATGTGAATTGGTACAGCCACTATGGAGAACAGTATGGAGGTTCCTTAAAAAACTACAAATAGAACTACCATATGACCCAGCAATCCCACTATTGATCTCTATTTAGATTTCATAAAATTTACAGGTGAAAAAGCAGCTTCATATACCCAAGTTGTTACAGATAGTTTTGAATGTTTTCCAATACCTGAATTAACTGTCAGGTTTTTTTAAAAAATTAATTTATTAATTAATTTATTTTTTGGCTCTGTTGGGTCTTTGTTGCTGCGTGCGGGCTTCCTTTAGTTGCCACGAGCAGGGGCCACTCCTCCCCGTGGTGCGTGGGTTTCGCATTATGGTGGCCTCTCCTGTTGTGGAGCACCAGCTCTAGGCACTCGGGCTTAGTCACTCCGCGGTATGTGGGATCCTCCTGGACCAGGGCTGGAACCCATGTCCCCTGCATTGGCAGGTGGACTCCCAACCACTGCACCACCAGGGAAGCCCCTGCCAGTTTTTAAATGTACATTAATTAAAATTGAGAATTCATTTCCTCAGTCCCACTATCTGCATTTCAAGAGCTCAGGACCTATCTCTGGCTAGGTCCAACCATATTGGACAACACAGGCCTAGAAAGGGCATCTTCCTTTAACACCACATCAGCAATATCTGGGAGACCTCCCCACAGTCTTGATGGGACATGAAAACAGAGGGGTCCTCTAGAAGACAGTGAGATTGGGAAAGACAGAGTCTATAAAAAAGGATCCAGAAACATTTCAATTCTCCATGGAGGCCCTGGGAACAGAAGGCAGGAACCAACAATAGTTCATGCCCAGTCTCCTTCACTAGCCAAGCTGTCTTCTCCCCGTAAAATATAAAATGAGGGAAGTAAGGTAGGGAGGGGGTTAGATTCTGGTCCAAACTTCAGTGCCTCCTCCCTTGACTAGGGACACAAAGGACAGCCATGAAAAATGAGCAAGGACCTGGTTGATGAGGGGAGCTGACAGGAAATTAGTGTGTATTGAGAACATGATGGGAAGGCTGAAAAGGGAGTGACATATTAATTTCCCACAGAGATCATCAAGGAAGGGAAAAAAGTGCTCAGAGAGGTCCAAGAGATCATGATGAGAGATCAAAGAATTAAACACAGGAAAAGTAAACATCAGTTAAGTTCAGTATAGGGAAAAGTTCTTGAGTATAGGAGCCATCAGTCTGAGAAACAGGATCTCCAATGAAGAAGTGAGAAAGCCAACACTTAAAATAATAAAACTCAGCCAGTCATAACAATGGGGATGAGGAACCATTCTGTTCTTGCTGTGAAAGATAAGATAGGCTAATAATTCAAAAAATGAAATATATAATTTTACATTTGGAAGGAAGCTCGTAAGTTATCTAGACTAGGGACCCGTTTTATAAAGGAGAGAGTTTAATTCTATCACATGTCTAAATAGTGATGGAGTCAGGAATAGAACCTATTGATCTAGTCCATCAAAATACTCAGAGTCTATAGAACTATTGTTCTATTTATTTTCAACAATTTTATTGACATTTATTAGTAAATCTGTAAAGCATCAGTAGAGTATGTCTTTTATCCTTTTCTGATTAAAAGAGGAAGTTGAAGCCTTAGGTTAGTGTAGGTTAGGGGACCTACCTGTGGCTATATGGAGCCAAGCTGTCCAATATGGCAGCCACTAGCCACTGGTAGCTTTTGAGCACTTAAAATGTGGCTAATCTGATTTGGGCTTTGATGTATGTGATAAAACACACACTGGGTTTTTTAGACTTAGTACAAAAAATGTTAACTATCTCATTACATCAATGTGCATTAAAATACATTTCAAAATGCACAACTGAAACTGTCAAAAAAATAAAATATAATAATACATTTTCATATTGACTACATATTGAAATAAAATATTTTTAGTATATTTAGTTAAATAAAATATTATTAAATTTATTTTATCTTTTAAAATATTTTTAATGAAGTTACTAGAAAAGTTAAAATTATATACATGGCTCTACTATATTTTTGTTGGCTTGAGTTGACTAGAAGTTACTATGACTTAAAAAAGGAGCCTGATTTGTTTTATTTCCAGCTTGCTTCCTTAAAGCACAAATTAAATTCTTTGGCCTTCATAAAATTTGAGAATGTCTTTAAGAGCCCAAATTCAGATTAATAAATAGCCCACAAAAATTAGCATCTATTCCAAAACCATTAAAGAGAAAAAATAAACCTTTCCATTTGCATTGTTCTTTATTCTCATGATTGCTTAATGAATTAAGATGTCCAAAAACCCCAGTGTGTTTAGCCATAGCTATCCTCCATTTCTTCTCCACAATAGCATTGTGTTGTAATGAAGACCATGAAAAAGCATTTCAGAAAATGACCTCCAATATGAAGAAGTAATCAATATGCGTGTTATATACGATCAAGTTAGAGAGATGTGCAGGAGAGATCCAAATATCTTTGGCCTGCTTAAACACATGCTTTCTGCTTGCCAGCCAACAAATGACTTCTATATATTACATAAGACTAAATTAATACCTACACGAAGACAGTTTATTGTGGATGATGGATCATGGGTTTGTTACTCATACATACAGAGCAGGGCCTTGGAAATCACATCATCATTGCATTCCCAGGGAAAGAAATGGTTGTCACATCCAGACATGTTTATCATGGAGAGAGAGGCTGATCAGGGCCCAGCTACTTCCCGGGAGAACACTGCCACCTCACACAAAGAGTGCTCAGAGGGAAGACTTGGTGTTGACTGCCGGATGCCAGCAAGTATATGAGGTCACTATAGGTCCTTCTGGGGGTAATAAGAAATGATCTGGCTATACCCTACAGGCTATAATGTTAGGTTTGGGGGTCCCAAATAAAAGTGTTATTTAACAAAGGCAACCTACGTAGCATACATTCTACATTGGAGAGCAATAATTATCTGTATTACCCAAACTGCAATCAATGATATAATGTAGATGGACCCCAAACCCAAAGGTGCAAGTCCTAACATAAATGTAGGAGGTGAATGAAGGACAGATTAAACTGAAGGGATGGGTCTCTTTGGCCTATGTCCTGACAAACTGTCTGACTGCATCAGCAGAAGTTGAGAGCAATCGATACTTATGAAACAACAATACTGCCACAATCAGAGGCAGAGCGGGGTTGGAGTGCTATTACCATAAGTGGCTGAGTCGTTGATGTGAATGTCTATGTCATTTTGCATATCATTTGCATGTTATTTGGTGCAGTCCTGCCAATAAATAAACACAATATATCAACTTGCACAACCTACCCTGACCCTTGTAAGTACACATGGAGGAAAATAAACTAGACCTGCAATGAATTATTACTTATTTAGCATTAAAAAAAAAAAAAAAAAACGGATAGTTCAGGTCCAGGGAGTAGGTTACTAACTTTAATACTATCACCTAGGTAGAACACTTCCTGTGGGCAAGGCTATGTTTTAGACATTTTGGTTTCTGGTCCCATTTAATGGCTTCATATGGTAGGTACTTTCTGTGTATTTGTTAATGCTGATCTCACTAAGAAATATGTGCCTGTGTATTGCATACATGTGTCTCTTTCTCTCTCAATCACATTTACTGAGTGCATCCCATATACTAGACAGAGAAGTAAGTGTTTGACATACACTGTAGTTTAATCCTCAACAAAAATGTTTTAGTTTTACAGATGATGGAACAAGGCTGTAAGCATTTGGGCGAACTCCTTGGGAGACAGAGGTGGTAAGCTGTAGAATATGGATTTGAACTCAAGTTTATCCAGCTTCAGAGCATGAGTTCTTAGCTACTTGACAATTGTACTGACCCTAACAATATATGATAACTTGATGATTCCCCACGTTTTATGGCATATAAAATTTAGGGGACCCTGTTGAAGAAAATGATGCAAAATTATGAATACAACCTTAGATATAAAAGTGAATATTTATTTACAATAAGAAAAGAAACCATAATAAATTAAAATATCACAAACATAATAAAATGCATAAAAGTAATTTTTATTAATTAGCTGAGTTAATCTCTATACAACTCACAATAATTTTTCCTTAAAGACATTTGCTCTAAACTCTTTGATCATCTTTTTATATGAAAGCAATTTTTGTAATATTTTCTAAATAGAGAGTGAAAAGACAATTCATTATTTTCTTCAACATGACTGATCAAAATTTGATTTTCATTATTAGTGGTAAAACACAACCTCACCCATGGACACATATATACACTGTTTATCATACTGCTATGGGTTCGTGTCCAACAAAAACATAAGTTCTATGGTATTTTATAATGGTACATTCTGCATAAAAATCAAGTATATTTCTTACAAGAGTGGATTTCTGTCTTTACCAAGTGTTGATGAGGAGTGAATCTTCTGCTTACAATTTTAGGTATCTGATTCCTGGGAAATTTTTACCATAAACTAACTTCAGGTCCTACACCTTTCAAACCTTGTTTCTCTTCTGTTGCCCACCTAGCTCTGGTACAGAGCCATTTATTTGTTTCATCCTAAGACTTCCAGCCTGCACCTTCATTTCATTAACAAGTAGGTCAGCTCAGAGGGCGGTACGGGTAGTCCCGGATGCCATTCCAACACTGTGCTGGTTAGCAATACCTTAACTATATATGCAGAAGTGATGGCAAACTACATAAATCTACCCCACTAAATCTAACTGAAATACATCCCCAACTAATTTCCCGAACAGCCCAAATGACCGCAGTCACTCTAATGACTCCTGACAAGGGGGAAAGTGTATCGGAGTGGAAGGCAGAGTAGATTTAACTGATTGATGTTAAAATATTTTTACTTTTGAAAATTTTACAAAATTTTATCATCAGGTGAGCATTCTCCTAGAGTCCTTCCCAGGGCCTTGGGAGGGGCAATGCAAGGGAAGGGCCCTGAAGCTTAAGTTTCATTAGCTTCTTGGTATGTCTGCCTTCGTATACATATTCTGCACCACTTCATAGATGGCAAGGATCTGTCCATTCAGCTCCCTGCCATTCACAGAGTGGATTGGATCTATGACCATAGGTATAGCCATATGTTCACTCCTCCAATTCCACTCTTCATTACCCATTCTGTAATAGCACATGACATAATTGTTATTTGAGACTTGTTTCATTTTAATAGCTCCACTTCACTCAAGCCCACCCCCATCTCTATGTATCCACTCTCCATCAGTGCTTCTAAAACTATTTGGGTATGATGACTCATCTATAGACCTACCAGATTGTGCTCACCCTTGCTTATACTAATAAGTGTGATTTTAGGTATTGCTTGACTAAATATATAAAAGTTACTTTGTGTAGAGTACTTTTCAAGTTTTGTATATTTAGTATAATTAATGGTATACATTTTTCATCGTTATATTCATATTTCAATGTTTTATTTATTACATTATTATTTTAGTATATAATATTTATTATATTTCTTATTTATATATATTTATTATTAAATGTATTATTTATTTGTTATAAGAGTATCTAAATTTATTTGAAATGTAGAAACGTATATGTGGGGAGCCTGCTTTATATTCACTCTCAGATGATGCTTAGGTATATCTCTGAGCTTTCTGAAATGACTTTCTAGACCTCAGGAATTCTACAACTCACATTTCAGAAACTACTCCTTTAAGCCTTATACTACCTAAAAATACTGCGGGTTGGGCTTCTTCAGACACCCAAAGTTTTAGTTGCAACAAAACAACCAAATCATTGTAGTGGTTACTGCAGAAAGGAATACTATCTAGTGTATAGGACCCCCTAAATTGAATTATTTATAAACATAAATATCTGTATGAAAAAAGTAGACTTTCCTGTGATTTGGGACAGTTGGTTGAGAGGAAGGCACTGACCAATGTAAACAGAGGTTTGTGCTTCAGGCTTTGGAAAAAATGTGTTTGCACTCTCGTGGGGAGGGAATATGTGGCCATCTTTCTTCCCCTGCCTGGCACCGCACATTGGCTTCATTTAAAAAATAGTACTAGGGAGGGAGGAAAAAAAATGTAATGTATTCTTAACATGTTTATATGTCAGCAAAATACCCCAAACTATTCTATAGATTAATCTTCCTGTTGACTTAAAAAGGATGGATCTCCAGCTATAACTGTGATTGGGAAAAATTGATTTCCATGTTCCTTATGACTGAATAAGATAAAAGCCACTACCCCCGCAATCATCTCCAAGCCTGGATCCAGACTTCTGGAGGGCTGGCTAATTGAAAAGTCACTCCAAATACCAGCCCCGACCCTTCGAGGAGATCTGGAAAATGAATCAAGGGCAGGATGTCCATTTTTCAAGAATGATTTCCAGAATGTTGTTTATTCTCACCATGACTGAACAACTGCAGTCAAAGCTGAAAATACTTTCTCTCCCTGTTCTTCTAACTCTTCCTCATTTCTCCCTTACCGTCTTCTCTTTCTCTCCACTTCTCAAGTTTCTTTTCCTTCCTATGATTTATGTAAAGACAGTTTCAAAATGAATGAGTCTCCTGGATTAAAGCTCTCCTACTGGGGCTTCTTAGGGCACAGTGGTTAAGAATCCTCCTGCCAAGACAGGGGACACAGGTTTGGGCCCTCGTCCAGGAAGATCCCACATGCCGTGGAGTAACTAAGCCTGTGCGCCACACCTACTGAGCCTGCACTCTAGAGCCTGCAAGCCACACTACTGAGCCCACATGCCACAACTACTGAAGCCTACACACCTACAGCCCGTGCTTTGCAACAAGAGAAGCCACCGCAATGAGAAGCCAGCGCACTACAACGAAGAGTATCCCCCGCTCGCCACAACTTAAGAAAGCTCGCGCACAGAAACAAAGACCCAACGCAGCCAAAAATAGATAAATAAATGAATAAATAAATGAATAAATAAATGAATAAATTAAAAACAAAACCAAAAAACTCTCTTATTAAAGCTCAAAACAATGGGGAGCCAATTTCTTTTTGAGACCTTAGTTTACCCAATTAAACAGGAGACATTTGCCTCTGTGCATGGATTTATGGTTAACACCCACATTTCCCCATGTAATCCTCATATGATACTTGTGAGGGGCCAATTAGTATTGTTACTGCTATAAAGCCATCTCAGGTAACTTGCAAATGACATAGAGCCAGTATTTGCCAAACCTGGGACAAGATCCCATATCTGTTTCTACATCTGATGGGTTTCACCCACATGATTAATAGTTCATTGCATCACAAGCATGTTGAGTGAGATGGTTCATGCATTTACTCAATCATTCATTCTTTCATTTCATCAATATTTATTGAGCACCTACTACATCCTGGGCACTATGCAGTATGAGACAACAACTGTGAACCAGATAGGCAGGGTCTCATCTAGCAAGGAGTTTATCATCTAGTGATACAGCTGATTTGAATATGAGTTGAAATATTATGGTGAACTTCAAATTCTTCAGAACATAAAATAGTTCAACTTCTCTAACACCTAGACAATATTCAAAGGGAAGGTCAATTTTAATGGAAAACATGGTAAATTAAGGTTTTTTTAAAAAAAGAGCCCGACTTTGATGAAACAGTCTTATTGGTTATATGGACCTAAGTGCTAGTTAGAAGTATTTTCCTGATTACATTTTTTATTATATTTTAATTTTTATACTTCTCTGCCATCCCTTTCATGCTCTTTCTTCTTCTCCTTTTAATTTTAAATTTAATGCCCCTCCTGTTTCCTACCCCACCACCTATCTTCTATTTCAGGTCATTTCAAAAATGGAAGCAATTGGTCCTGTTTTGAATCAATAATAAGATGCCATTTTCCTGGCCAAACAGGACAGTTGCTGTGCGATTTATTTGTATTTTCCAAAGAATTCTATAAAGTTCTCCAAAGCACATGATTCTGAATATTTATGTAGTTATCTAAATAAGATAAGAAATTCTCAATCAGTAGGCTTAATCCTCTGAATTCTGATATGCAAACAACAGCAATAACAATAATAACAAATAATACTAAATAGCACATTCTTCTGAATGTTTTACATATATTAACTAATTGAATCTTCATGACAACTTTTTTGAGGTGTGTACTATTTAAATTCCCACTTTATAGATGAGAGAAATGAGGCATAGAGAGAATTAATTTATCCAAGATTATAAACAAGTAAATGAAAGAGACTGGATTCAAATCCAAATCATCTATTTGCAGAGTTTTCTCTCTCAACCATGTATCTACAGCTCTCATAAAATCAGTTAGACATCGCTTGTTCAATTGACAACGTTAAAAAATGGCAGTTAAATTCTCAGGCCAGCCTTCTTAATCACCCAAGGCTGGGGTCAACCTTGTACCATCACCTGATCAGGTATTACACCTTCCCTGACTTTATTAGGCTTTTATCACTTTAACTTGAAAATTGCAGGGAAAGGGGGGCAGGAATTTCCACTGGCACATCCCCAGAAATTTTCACTGTGTGGGGATCCTTCAGTAGAGGACTGTTATCTACATGTGCGTTTTATACACACATGGTGGGAAAGGATGTACCGAAGAGTATTGCATGTGGAGAGAGGGAAATAGGGTAAAGTAGAACTTAGGGCAGTGGTTATTTGCGAGTGGGTAGTTGTGATAACAAGGTTTACTTTTACGGGTTCTTGGTGGGTGTGATCAGTCGGGAGATGTTCCCATAATGATAGGGGTGTGGTGTATGTGGTGGTGCTGTTGTCTGTGGGTGAGTAAGTTGAGGGTAAGCATATGACAGAAAAAAAATCCCAGCAACATATTTTGTTCCTCCTCTCTCCCTTACATCCTCCCACCTCTCCTCAAACTCCAAATATCCACAGTGTTCCATAGAAATTGAAATGGCTTAAGTGTGAAGAGGAATTTTTTCTTTTGAAACAGAGTGCAAAACCACACTCTTAACAACCAGGTTCCCTATATAAATCTATTTTTAAGATGATTACAAGGTTTCCATAGCCATTCTAGCATCAACTGCTGGTTTTGTTTCATCGTCAGTAAACTGTTGGCAGGATAGTGCACCAGAGGTATGCTTTTTAAAGGGTATAATTGCATGGCACAGAAATGATCATTTTCTCGACGATGGGTTTCATTGCTCTCTCCCTTTGAGAATCCGGTTTAGAAGCTGGGCTTGTCAGTCCCTCCAAGCACACATCACATTGTGTGTCCTGGTCTCGCAGCATATCATGCTGGCAACTACTAGGCAGAGGGTAGTAATTAAACCACACAATGGGCATCAAGGGATGAGGAGAAGACACTGTGTTTAAAATAAACGAACACAGGAAGCACAGCCAGCTTCCCTAGGAAGGCTATCTGAGCAGTGTGGTGAGCCAAGTTTGGGCAGACTTTGCAAAGCAAGCTGGGAAATTCCCATGGTGCCAAGCCATTAGGCAGCATCTGAGGCTATATCCTTCCCAAGGATCTACCATAGGACCCCTTCTCCATGACTAACTTTCTCTGGGATGTAGAAACCTAGAAAGTTGGCTTTGTAGAGATATATTCTTTCTAATGTCAGGGCCCAGACACTATGTAAATTTAGATTGATTTGGCAACTATTCCTAAAAGGCAGGTCTAATAATGACAGGCACATGAACTGTAGTTCTGTTTTAGAAACAGAAGACAGATTAGGTAGAAGTCAGCCTCTGAATTGGAAGCTAATAAGATCAATGCATAATAGGTAAAATTACCTATTGGCAGAAGTAACTGATTCTGAAGAGGTGATCATGACGTAATAATAAGACTAAAATACTCCCCAATTTCTATCTGGGGGAATTGAGAAAACTAGCCAGACAGAAGACCACAGTATTTCTCATGCTAATCAAGATAACCAGCATGCTGTCTCAGTACTGAAATGCAAATGGTGTTGAGAAACAAAAGCTCATATAATAAGTAACGACTGTCTGAGATAATTATGTGTAGAGACTGGAATACAGTGAGCTGCAGAGCAAGAAGGGATGGAAATTTAAGTAGTATTATATGGGGGAAAGGGCATTGGGATGCTAACAGAAGTATCCATAGAGAGGAGAAAGGCACTTCACCTGGTGACCTTGACTAGATAAAAATAGATGTTACAAACATCTAGCAATTCTTGTCCTAAATGCATCTCACCAAGCAAGGTTCTATTCTGTAACTTGGACTCTGAGTGCCCTGACCTACCACAAGTGAGAATCCTGAGAATATTTGTTCACTCACTGACTTAACAAACATTTCTAAGTACCTCCATGTCTTAAGTACACCAGCACTAAGGTTACAGGTTAATCTGGTTAACATTTTCAAGGGGTTCATAGTCTAGTTGGACAAACAGAGAATTCAACATATAATCATAATATGAAGAGACAGGATCTGTTAAAGAGAAAAGCATAGCATGGATTGGAAGTACAGAGAGAAGGTACATTACCCAGGCTGTGGTGGGGAGGAGACAATGAGGAAATATTAGTTGAGGGGAGATCCAAATTTATCATTAAATATGAAGATTAGAAATGGAAATAGAGGATTAGGTTGGTAAATCAGGGTTAGCATTATGTTTAAATAAGGCAGGAGGGCATATTCAAAGCAGATGTTAAAAGTATAGGCAATATAAAGAAGACATTGGAGAGCACTGTGTGTTTTGGGAAAACTGGAACATTATTAATAGGTTACGTGTGAGAGGAGGTATAGAAGGAGATGAAGTAGAAAGTGGTTATATCGGGAATTGTCTTATTAGCAATCTGTAGGCAGAAAGGAGGTACTGAAAATGTTAAGCAGGAGAGTAATATGGTTGAATTTGCAATTTAGATAATATTTCCATACATGTCTCTCACTCCAGATGAATTGATACTCTGATGTGTGAATTTGGTAGATGTAGATTTCTTCCTTTGGTTGAGTCCAAGAGCTTGATGATCTTTAGGTGGGCTGGTAAAATTGAGTTTTCAAGACTTCAAACTTGAGGGATGGACTCTGGACCTATGAAAATCCCCCATCAAGTTTTCACCTGTGAGGTCCTGCTAGAAACTGTCATCTGATCTCTCTTTGACATATCTCTATCTGCAGAAACTTGGGTGGAAAATGGAATATGCAGTTAACATTCGAAACATCGTAACATGTCAGTAAGAGATTATGGCGTGGAAATCATCCTTGGGAAAGGAAGAATCTTACCAACACAACTTTCTTTATGTGAAATCCTTTCTATTTGCTAAGCTTTTAAATGGTTTCTCCTAAAATAGTATGTTTGGCAATAATTAATAAAATGGTGTACCCTTTAAAAAAAGTGCTACTGATGGTAAGACTATTTCACTATAAATCTTTGTCAAGGTCTCTTAGCAAATCCCCAGTTCTGAAATGGTATTCCCTATTTTATTTTGTATTAAATTTACAAGCTGTCTACCCAGGGTGAACAGCATGTAATATAAAATCAAACTTTTGGAGAGATGAAAAACAAGATCAAACACACACAAAGTGGGAATTATTCAAGAGGAGACTGAAAATTCATTACTTCAATTAAAATAGAATTTATGAGACACTATATGCTCAAATAAGAAAAAAAAATAGTATAAGACACAGTGCAGGAGCTAAAAGCTTCAAGATAAAAAAAAAAAATCCAGAGAACAACAGACATGATGTGTGACTCGTGCTCCAGGAGTACAAAGGAGAGTTACAGCAGGTGGGATTAGATTGAGAGGATGGGAAGTTTCCACATGTGATGAGCACCATGAGCTGAGAAATATATTTCCTGAGCATGTGGGTGACAATGAGGATGCTAGCCAAAGTGGAGTGGGGATTCATGATGAAGGGGTTACCCCAGCCATTGGTCTGCTGCTTCAAAGAGCACACATGACAGCAGGTAATTGTCACTGCATAACACAGTCAATACTGTGGAGTGTGTTTTTCAGCCTTTCAACATCATCTGACCAGCCTTGTCTACCTAGTCTTATCCTAGTAGGGCTCATGGCCCTGCCTCTGAGCTATGTATATGCAGATGGTGAAGCTCACACAGTGGGAGGGACTCCAAGCACAGGTTACATGAGCCCCGTCTCTGATCTGCACTTTGGATAATAAAGCTCATAACTCATAGAGCCTCATTCCCATCATGTGCTCAACCAAACCATGTCAGTGTCCTGCGTGATGGAGTGGCAGAGTGCAAATATAAAACTACATAGAACTTTAGAACCAGCAGGGACCTCAGAGCCCATTCACTCTAACCCTCTCATTTTACAGTTGAGGAAATGAAGGCCCCAGAGAAGTTCAGTAATTCACTTGAAGTCACACAACTAGTGGCAGAACTGGGACTAAAGTCCAGTTCACCAATCTCTGAGCTCAGTTCTATTTCCACTCTATCACATTGTTTAAAAAGAAAGCTCTGTAAACATTCAAGATGCTATTCCTCCTTTCCCTTATTGGAGACCCTCTTGAACATCTATGCCACCCTTTAAATTCACTCTTTTCCTGTGATGCTCGCTTAATTATCATAGCTTTAGTCCTGTGTAGAACACACATGACTCCCGTTAGGTTGTTTATTTGGGACAAATAATACAATCTTTCTACCTGAATTTAATGCTTTGCCTCTTTCAAAACTTTTATATACATTTCTCCACTGGATTTCACAAAAAGTTCTACAAGGTAAGCTGGCAAGCCTTGTTCTCTTCATTTGACAATTAAAGAAAATGTACAGAGAGATTTACTGACTTTCTCTTAGTGATGGCATTGAAAGTAAAACCCCTTGATTCCTCAAATGAACAGAGGAGAACCAATGAGAAGAAACAATAGTTGGGCATGGGCTGAGAGATGCTACTTTCATCATAAAGTTCATATTTTTTCAAGCTTTGTTGTTATATATAAAAACTTTGCCCAAGTTTCAAAGCCGTACCATGGAGAGGTCCACAAACCACAAAAGTCATATCTGAAATCCCAGATCATGCTGCTCTACCTTATACTATGTCTAAGAAGGAAAGCTCCAAGCCTGATAGAAAGGGACAGGATCTGTCAGTGCATTGATATGACTGGGCTGAAAAAGATTCAAATAGACATGATCCGTCTCTGGAGACAATTAGAAAACAGAGTGGGTGGCCATTTGTTACATCTCTCTCTTTGTTTCAAATGTGGCTGTTTAAATTTGAATTGAATGTGTTTGGGGATTTTCTACAAAGGGAGCCACTTGGAAGGCTGCCGTTTCTTGTTATCAGTCATGTTTTACTACTGAGAGGAGGAAGGCCCAGAGGAACTTCAGAGCTCAGGCACAGGCAAAAAAAAAAAAAAAGGGAGGGACTGATACGCAACACTACTTTAATCCCATAGCATCCAAAATTATAGACATTATCTTCAAGGATAAATTGAAGATTCAGTACAAAAGAAGATTCCAAAGTACTTTAAATGAACATTATCTGAAAGGTGGAATGAGTGTCAATAAAGGGAATTAATCTACTCATATTTTTAAAAAACTCACCATTGACTGTTACTGAATGAGTTAGAAAGGAATCAGAAAAATCAGACCTCATGGTGGCCCTCAGTAAGTGTACAGCTAAGTTGTACTAGCTTTAACATGCTTCTATCAACTAAAAACTAAATTATAACCCAAGTCTCTGAACTGATAAGTAAGTGGTACCGAAGGGTGTTGTGAACATGTAGAGAAGATACATGGTCCATATTAAGTTAGACAGGAAGAAACAGAGTCAGTAGCATCTTTAAAAGTTGTGTAGTAGTGTTGGATAATGTAGCAGCAGAAGGAAAGACAACTAAGTTGGTTAAGGGCACCTGCTGTTTTCTTACTGCCCCTACCTTTTGCCTTTGCAAAGCAAAATACTTACATGGTCTCCATTTGTGATTCTAGTGCCTAAGTCAGTTCTGAATGGAAGAAGAAAGTCACTTGAACTCTTCATGCCTGACATGTTCCCATCTGTCATAAAGAGAATCATATTTCTTGTATAGATGCCAGCATTTCTGGAAGTTTAGAAGCAATGATGTTTAGTGAAAGTCCTTTAAAATGTACTAAGTGCTATAAAATTGTGAGGAATTATTACTAATTTTCTCTGTGTAACTCTGTAAGAGGCATCCACACTATCTGATTAGAATTGGGACTTGCAGTTTCAATTCGACTTGATCACCCCAAAAAGAGATAGGCTTCCTTATTTCTTTGTGACAAGTGGCTTTTCACCAAGAACACAGATTGGGCAAGGTTTAGCCAAATCTAGTGATAGGTGTTAACACTTGGAATGTGATTTTAATAGCCAATAGGTATTTATAATTAATGTGCAATAACTCAATTATGCACATGTCTTTAAATTTAATAGGCCCAGTTAAGGTAAGATCATTAAGCACCCAATTGAATGTTAAACACATATATTTGAGGTTTAACGACTATGAGGCAGCTGCAGGATGGATTATGGGATTGTTAAAGGGCATTAAGAAAGTTGTTAATATTGTGGGGGTATTTAATTAATGTTTTAAAAAATCTCTTCTTTGAAATCTGCCCAAAATGCTATGTGAAATCTGCTCGAGGAACAGGAGCATAATTGACAGCATTACTGTTTAAACTCAACCACACTGAAGGAGAATACAGCAAAACAGCCCTCTAATTAGCGTGAGAAATGACAACAACACAACAACAACAAAAAGTCTCCAATGACAGGTGCAGCAAATAACAGGGCTGATGAAAGATTTTGCAATTAAAGATTCCGCTATGAAGATTAATGGAGTATTATCTTAAATTAATGTAAGGCAGGTTATCAGAGATGAGTGTCTGCCTTACAAGGTTCCCTCCTTTTCTACTTCTCTTCCCTTAATTCGTTTCCATGCCTCTGAGTCCTCTTTACTATCCCTCAGTATTCAAATGACTTTTTGCTTTATAGTTTCTGTATTCTTTTTCTACCTGCCCATGATCTTTCTTCCTTTTGATCTCATCTCTCATCTCTCTCTTGATCTGTCTTACCTGGAAGGTCAAAATAAAATGGGTCCAGCTCAGGGTCAATGTTCTGTCTCTTATACTCACCATCTCACTAGGTTCTCTCACTCTACATCGAGAGTAGTTTGAACTATAAATTCACCTCAAAGCTCAAGGATCACGTGACTTTGCAATATTCAAGATGTCTTCCTTTGTTTAATTTCCCTTTTTATTAGAATATTTATTTTTGATGTCATAATTTCACCATTCATTCTCTCAATAGATATTTATTGGGTGTATACTACATGTCAAGCCCTATTCTAGACACTGGAAGTATAACAGTAAATAAAACAGAAAAAGTCTCTATATTCGTGAAATTTACATCCTGAGAGAACAGAAAATAAATATGAAAACAGACGTATGGCAGGTGGTGATGGATTCAATGGAAAAAAATACTACAGAGAAATGAGGAATGGAATGCCAGGGATGGCGGATGGTATTTTAAAGTGATCTTATGAATAGTGACATTGAAACTGATATCTGAAGGAGATGAGGCAAGGAACTATAAGGAAGGCTGTTTGGTTGGAACAGCATGAAAGATGTAGGAGATAAAATCAGAGAAGTGATGGGGGCAAATTATTTAGGGGTATTTTTGGAAAGTAAGGACTTTTGAGTCTTATTCTGGATGATATGGAAAGCCACTAGAGGATTTTGACCATAGGAGAGATATAAGCAAGTTAAGTTTTGGAATCACTATCCTAGCTGCTATGGAGTGGATCATTGTAGTGGTTCTGGAGAAGAAACAGTAATAGATAATAGAGGAGAGAATTAATAGTGGTTTGGAGCTGGGAGGCTGTAGTAGAGGTGCATGACAAGAGGTCAGATTCCAGATGTCCTCTAGAGGTAGAACCAATAGCATTAGGTGACAGATTTATTTTTTAATTGAAGTGTAGGTGATTTACAATGTTGTGTTAGTTTCTGGTGTACAGCAAAGTGATTCAGATATATATATATATATATATATATATATATATATATATATATATATATATATATATATATATATATATATATGTTGTTTATCTATTTTATATATAGTAGTTTGTATCTGTTAATCCCAGACTCCTAACTTATCCTTCTCCCACCCCCTTTCCTCTTTGGAAACCATAAATTTGTTTTCTATGTCTCTGAGTCCATTTCTGTTTTATAAATAAGTTCATTTGTATCACATTTTAGATTCCACATATAAGTGATATCATATATTTGACTCTCTTTGTCTGACTTGTTTCACTTAGTATGATAATCTCTAGATCTATCCATGTTGCTGCAAAAGGCATTATTTCATTCTTTTCTTTGTCTGAGTAGTATTCCATTGTATATATATATACCACATCTTCTTTACCCATTCATCTATCGCTGGACCTTTAGGTTGCTTCCATATCTTGGCTATTGCAAATAGTGCTGCTGCTTTTATTTCTATTACCTTGGGAGACTGACCTAACAAAACATTGTTGTCATGCCTATGACATGACACCATTTGCTGACAGATTGAATGACTCTAAACTTTTGGAACTAAATTAGAAGACTGAAATTGCCATTTACTGATGATGAAAGTTTAGTGGGGAAAATCAAGGATTTCTTTGTGGACATGTTAAATGGAGCTATGAAGCAGGCAATTGGATACAGAATCTGGATTTCAGGGGGAACTTCCAGGATGAAAGCAATTATTTGCAAATTATTGGCATATGGATGGTATTAGAAGCCATGAGCCTGGATTATATCACCTAGGGAGATGGAGAAGATGGGAGGTCCTGGAACTGAGCCTCTATAAGTTTGAGAAATAGGAGGAAAGAAACAGAGAAGACTGAGAATGAACAGCCAGGCAGAGAGAAAACACACTAAGAAAAGAAATAAGAAAGTGTTTCAAGTGGGAGGAAACGATCAATTGTGTCAAATGCTGCTGATGGGATGAGTAAGATGAAAACTGAGAAATGTGTATTAGTTTAACAACATCACTGGTGACCTTGTCAGGAGCTATTTCAGTGAAGTCCTGGGTTAAAAGACTGATTGGCATGTCTTAAAGTGAGACTAGAAGAACTGGAGATAGTGAGAATATAAATCTCTTTGGAGAAAAGTTGCTTTAAAAAAAAACAATAAATGGAGTAATAATGGAGAAGGAGGTGAGATCCAGAAAAAAGATTTTTTTTTAAAGTTGAGAGATATTATACCATATTTATATGCTATTCAGAATAGAGGAAACTTTTATGAGGTAGGGTAGAGAAGGGGTACTGCTAGAGTATTGTCTTTGAGTAGGCAAGGAAGGAAGGGACCTGCCACACAAGCCATGGAATGGGGTTTAGATGTGACCATGGTCAATTCATTCATAGCAGCAAAAAGGAAAACAGACTATGTGGGCATAGATAAGGACAGTTTTGTAAATGCGATAATGGAAGAGTGTGGGCATTCTGTTCTAATTGCTTTTACTTTTTTGTTTATATATAGTTAAAGAGGGAGTAAAGTCATCAGCTAAGAAAGAGAATGAGGAAGAAGGAGCTGGAGGTTAGGGGACAAAGGAGAAGGTAGGAAATACTCATGAGGAAAGAGGAAAAGGAAATAGACTGAGGAAATATAGCAGGATTGCTGAGTGATGTTAATAGTCTACTTGAAGCTAGTGGTCATGAATGTTAAAGTGACATCAAAGAGGATGGTTGTGGGTGTTTTCCTGGGTAAGTGTGGGTGCAGGGTAGGTAGAGAGCTGCATATAACTAGGTTTGGGATTTTTGCAAAGTAAGTTTAATAATGACAGGGAGGGACAATGGAGATGAGGGTATACTCAATGATAGGTTTTAAAAAATAATAGGTGATAGAATTTAAGCTAGGTATTGGTAGGGGGATGAAAGATCATGAGGGGGAGGAAAGGACAATTAAAAGGTGGTATGACCTTCAGATTTCATGTCCCAGTGGAATGACTGATTGCTAGAATTTGATGCAAGGAGAAGTAAGATGGAAAAATAAAAGGCAGTAGTTAGATAATAACCAAGGTGTCTGAAGATGACTGTAACAAGGAGGCATAGCTGATGGTGTGCACTGATGGTGTAAATGTCCTCCCTGGATAGTGTAAAGGGAGGAAGGCTGTTACAATGGTCCAGAAATGGAAGCAGCAAGAGGAGTGAGAAGAGTATCTATCTCACCTGATGGTATTGGGGGAGGAGTTGGAGGGGAAGAGAAACCTCTACAATAGGAGGGGGTTACAAGGGAACTGATGTCCTCAGGAGAGAGTTAGAGTAGGTTCAAGTTAGACCAAGAGAGGAGGATATTTTGAGAATAGTTTGGGAATAGAAGAAAATTTAGTGGTGAGGGAGCAAAAGTTCCATAGGACACAAAAGAAGGCTATTAGGCAATAGGCAGGATTTGGAAATGGAGTTCTGTAAGGGATATCCAGAGTATGAGTATTGGGATAAGAGTATTACATGAGGGTCTTGTACTGATTTCCAGAAACAGTGATAAACCATTAATCCTGACAGCAAGAGAAATGGTGGTGGTGAGTCTATGGATGCTGATCTGAAGTAGGGGTAGGAAAGAAAGGTAGAATCTTGCCAAGACCTAAAGGAACTTTGAACCCTCAAATTTACTCCATTCATATGTTCCATAACCTAAGACTAGAGGGGCTATATGTCATGCTGAGAACCACTGCTGTCAGCACCAGCTGTCCTCCATCTCAGGATATTCTAATGGCCTTGCTCACCACAGCTCAAAAAGTAAGACCCAATATTACCACTGTGGTACATGGGAAATGAGAGGGCTACAGAAGCAGGTGATGAGGGGAAAGTAGAGTTAATGACCAGAGAAGCTCATAAATGGGCCCTGCTGGTGGCACTGGGCACTTTTGGTGGGCAGCACTAGATCTTTAGCAGGGAGTAACTGTCACAGGTGCCACCAAGGAGGAGTGTGAGTCACTCAGGACTAAGGAATCAGGATAATAAAATAGCATAGTGCCTTGAAGGCAATTACCATTGCAATTAGGTTGACACCCAACCCTAGTTATCTCCAAGGGTAGTGTGACCTGGAGAAAAATGGTTACTGTGTATAATATATATATATATAATACACATATGTATTGTGTATATATAACATGTATATTCACATATATATGAATGTGTATATATGTATATATACATGAATATCCCATGAGAAAACAATCACTATAGACTATTTTTAGGCACTAATTCTGTGACTATGTAAAAATAACATGAAAATAACGTTTCACCTCTGTGTGCACAAGAGTGTATCATGGTAAACTTGCACATTGCACATGTCTAGCTCTTATCATAGGGCAAGACAGTTCTATGATTTGAGCTTTCTTTCTGCCTTTTCCAAGATACACGACTGGCCACCAGGAGAGAGGTCAAATTCCGAGTGCCCTTTAGCCTGAGTTGAACTATTTCCACCAAGCTATTCATTCATCTTCAGACTCTGCACACTGTACTGCACTCACTCCCAATCCAGATTGTTAAAATGACAATACAGGGTGACCATGGAACCCCATTATTTCGCCAGCAGCACAGGGAACATTTTTTTACCTGATCAAATGAGATTCAGTTACATGTCAAGGAAAACTGGCATCAGCAGCTTCTATCATCTAATAAAACCTAAAGTTACAAGAATCCTGAATAGTTCCCTTAGAAGCTATTTTAGGTGGACAGCCCTTCCCCAGAAAGCCCCGTGAGTGTGGAATAACAGAAATTAATTTTAGCAAGCACTTTTTAACCTACATTTGGGGACAAAAATGCCAGGAAGCCTATTATATAATTGAAGTAAAAAGAAATCCTCTGGGTGTGACAAAAAAGTTGTCTGTCTCAAGTTACTGTAAATGGAAAAATGATATACCAAAGAGCTTGGTATTTCAGAAGTCCAATAGTGAGAAACTTTATTTGCTGAGAAGGCGAATTAGGGCACCTGGATGTTAAAGAACACTTGACACTCGGCAGTGGAGGCTGCTGGAATGTTCCTATTGGTTATTTACTGTCCCAAGTTGTATTAAGCCTTCCACTGGAAACAGTATTTCCATAATGAAGTATGAAGATCAAAATCCTAATTTGTTCATCTCTCAGAACCCCTAAGCGTCCTAGATCTGCTTTAGCCTTGAGCTCTTTACAAAGTAGAGAGACCAGCATAAGGGAATCAAAATTTCATTGTACCTTCCTTACCCCATTCAGTATTCAAGCTGATTATATTCATAGTTATCTGATCCTGTCCATTCTCTGGCACTACCACTCTGCTACGTACCACTTGTCTCTAGCCTCCTGTCTGCTTTTCAGACCTCAGGTGGCTTTTTTCACCACAGATGTGACAGCTTCACTGTAGAGTGCCGACTTACCCACTTGAGAGAGGATGACCTTAGCCAGGTCACAGGATCTCTCTAAAACTCTTTTCACCTGTAAATAAGTTTGAAAATGAAGTCAAAAATTGTTTTTAATAAAATAAAATAAAATCATGAGCCAAATTTGGCCTTTGTACCCTGACAACCAAGTTAAATCTTGGAGACAGAGTTTTGGGCAAAGTAGAAAAGAATAGCTTTATTGCTTTGTCATGCAAAGGGGGCCACAGCAGCCTAATGCCCTCAAAACTGTGTGTCCCAACCTGGAAGGGGTAGTGAGGAGTTTTATAGTAATGGTTCAAAGAGGGCGTGATCAGCTCATGGACATTCTGCTGATTGGTTGGTGGTGAGGTAAGTGGGAGTCATCATCATCAACCTTCTTGTTCCAACTGGTCTAGTGTCTAAGTTCTTGTGGACAGCATACAGTTAACTTCTCCTACCTGGTGGGGATTTCAGTATCTGCAAAACAGCTCAAAGACATTGTTATGTATATCCCTTGAGGAGGAACCAGGACCCTGCTCCAAGGCTGCACTATTGTTACTTGACTGCTCCTCCCTTGTCTCTCAATCCCCTCCCTTCCCTAATTAGCAACTGTTTGAACCTGCTCTTTGGAACTCAGAAAATGTCATGGAGGCTGAATGAAGCCTATTTCCTGTAATCAAGAATTGGGGGGCACAGAAAGGTTTTGGTGTCCAGGAGTCCCACAGGGTCCTGCTAGATTTCAAAAATATTAACTTCACATTGTTGTTGAGTAAATCAAGTAAGAAAAAGATAAGATATTTTGTAAATTATAATAGGTTATACAAATATAAACAATCTTCTTTTTTAATGTGATGTGACTTCTCCAAAAACCAAACTGCCAACCAAATTCTGACCTTGGTCTACTCTCTGCTTGAACTTAGTAACCAGTTTCTTTCCTGATGGAAGTGAATGTCCCCAGAAGATGTTGGCTCTCTTAACTGACTGACTGGAGCTATGTTGTACATAGCTTCCATTCCTCCACTGCCTTAGCTTCAGTCCACCCACTGTCTACCCACACTTTCCTGAAATGCTCTGTAAAAGTCACTAATATTTTTTGTCCTTCTAAAAAGATTTCACAATACTGGCAACTCCTGCTGTATAAGAAAGCCATGATAAAAAGTGATATAAAATATATGTCAATTTATCTTATGATCTTTCATATTATTTCATTGGAAATCCATCAGAGCCCCTGAGATAGGAAATATTATTCCAGGTTTTCATATGAAAAAAAAAGGAGACTTATAGAAGTTAAATGTGTTGCTCATGGACTATATTTTCATGACACTTTCTTGAGTCAGGAAATCTAGGGTTTATTCACCAGGTTTCAGCAGGTATCAGATGGCACACACAAGCTAGGTCATTGAAGAAAGTTTAATAAAAGGATTATTTACACAGACCTAGGCAAAGTTTAGGGAAACCGAGAAGGGATGGTGCAATACCTTGGGCTAAGCAACAAAAGGGAGTTATTACCACTTTTAGACATAAAGGGCAAGAGAGCAATCTGTTAAAGGAACCTGAAGAGAGAGTTATATGGAAAGTCTGTCCACTGAACACAGTCGTGCAGGGAAATACTCAGAGAAGGAAATTCTGCAGTCTTATACTCCAGTCTCCTTCGTTCCTCCTTGATTCCTTCTTGTTGTCTACCATTGCCTGAACACAACTGGAAGCCAGAGGCCAAGGGCCCAGAACAGGATAGCAATGAATGGAAAGAGGATCTAGAGGGACAAATGAAAGCTACATGGGGAAAGTGATCACACTTGCCCTGGAACCTAGATACCACACCAATTTCTCTCTCTCTCTGTCTCTCTTTTTATTTTCAAATAGTTTTAGATTTACAGAAAAAATAGCTAAGATAGTCCAGAAATTTCCCATATCTATTTCCAACATCTATTTCCCCTATCATTTCTTACCTTATGATAATGATACATTTGTTGCAACTAATAACCCAATCTTGATACATTGTTATTAATTAAAGATCATACTTTATTTAATTTTTTTGGTTTTTATATAATGTCCTTTTTTTGGTATAGTATCTCACAGGATACCACATTACATTTATTAGTCATGTCTCCTTGGATTCTTCTTGGTTATGACCATTTCCCATGCAAAATCCTTAATCCCATCATCTGCCATCTATTTACTTACTTGTTCAATTCAAGTATGCATGTATAGTGGTTTCAGAATTTTAACCCATACTCCTATGGGAAACTTTACCAACTAGAGTACAATGCTTCTGTACAGTTCCTTTTGCCTTTAGTATAACAGACTCCACTCATTTTCAAAATTAGTTAGATCAGCACATTTTTTCCCCACTCCATTCCATGAGGTTGTTTCATACGTTTGTAAAACAATTAAATCATCACATTCAGCATTCCATCCTAGGATCCTCTAACCTCCTAAAAAATGATTGCATACATCAAAGTTTACCTTTCATGTGTAAAATTTCTATGGGTTTTGACAAATGCACATTGTCATATGTCTACAATTAAAGCATCATACAAATAGTTTCACTGCCTTAAAATATCCCCTATACTTCACAGATTTAACTTCCCATCCCTCAAATCCCTGTAAATCACTGATCTGTTTACAATGTCTTCTCCCACTGTGTGGCTTGATTTTCATTTTCTCGTCTCCTTCACTGAGCAAAAAAGTTAATTTTAATAAAAGCCATTATAGAAATTTTTTTTCTTTTCTTTCATGGATCATGCATTTGGTGTTACACTTAAAATCTTATCATCAAACCTAAGGTCATAGAGATTTTTCACTATGATTTCTTCTAAATTTTTTATAGTTTTTCATTTCACATTTAGGTCTATGAATCATTTAAAATTAATTTTTTTATATAGCATAAAGTTTGTGTCCAGGTTAATTTTTTTTTTTTTTTGTATATGGACAACCAGTTGTTCCAGCACCATTGGTTGAAAAGGTTATTCTTTATCCATTGAGTTACCTTTGTACTTTTTTCAGGAAGAAGTTGATTTAAAACTAATAAATAAATTCAGCAAGTTGCAGGATACAAAATCAACACACAAAAATCGTTGCATTTCTATATAATAACAATGAATAATCAAAAAAGAATATTAGGAAAACAATTTCATTTACAATAGCATAAAAGAGAATAAAATTCCTAGAATAGACTTAACCAAGAAGGTGAAAGTCACACTGAAAACTACAAATCACTGCTGTAAGAAATTGACACAAATAAATGGAAAGACATATCATGCTCATGGATCAGAATATTTAAATTTGTTAAGATGTAAATATACCATAAGCAATCTATAGACTCAATACAATCACTAACAAAATCCTAACTTTTTTTGCAAGAATATGAAAATTCATCCTAAAATTCATATGGAATATCAAGGGACCTCAAATAGTCAAAACAATCTTGAAAAGGAAGACAAAGTTGGAGAACTTATATTTTTCTGATTAAAAACTTACTACAAGACATGGATGGACCTAGAGACTGTCATACAGAGTGAAGTAAGTCAGAAAGAGAAAAACAAATATCATATATTAACACATATATGTAGAATCTAGAAAAATGGTATAGATGATCTTATTTGCAAAGCAGAAGTAAAGACACAGGCATAGAAAACAAATGTATGAATACCAAGGGGGAAAGCCAGGGTGGGAGGAATTGGGAGATTGCGATTGACACATATACACTATTGATACTATGTACAAAATAGATAACTAATGAGAAGCTACTGTATAGCACAGGGAACTCTACTCGATGTTCTGTGGTGACCCAAATGAGAAGGAAATCCCAAATAGAAGTGGTATATGTATACGTATAGCTAACTCACTTTGCTGTACAGTAGAAACTACCACAATATTGTAAAGCAACTACACTCCAATAAAAATTAATTTGAAGAAACTTACTACAAAGCTACAATTATCAAAACAGTGTGATATTTTCATAAAGATAGACATATATACCAATGGAATAAAATAGAGAGCCCAGAAATAAACCCTCACACTTATGGTCAAATGATTATTGATAAGGGTGCCTTTTAATAGGGAAGAGACAGTCTTTTCAAAAATGGTGCTCAGAAAACCTAGATATCCATATGCAAAAGAATGAAGTTGTACCCTTACCTTGTACCACATACAAAAATTAACTCAAAATGAATACAAACTTAGACATAAGAGATAAAACTATAAAACTCTTAGAAGATAACATAAGGGAAAAGCTTCATAACATTGGATTTGACGATGATTTCTTGAATATGACACCAAAAACATAAGCAGCAAAATAAAAATATATAAATTGAATTTTATAAAAGTTAAATATTCTGGTGCTGTGTCTTGTGTTGTGCCAAGATAACCACTAGAATGCAAGAAAGTATTTACAAATCATAAATGTTAAAAGGGATTAATATTTATAATATATAAAAAACTCTTACAACTCAACAAAAACAAAACACAAGCAACCAGATTTTAAAAATGAGCAAGGAGTTAAAGAGATATTTGTTTAAAGAATATATACAAATAATCCATAGGAAGATGAAAAGATGTTCAATATCACTAATCATTAGGAAAATGCAAGTCAGAACTACAATGAGATACCATTTCATACTAATTAGTATGGTTGTTATATAAAAAAAAGAGAAAATAAATGTTGCTGAGCATGTGGAGAAATTGGAACTTTTGTGCATTCTGGGTGGGAAAGTAAAATGGTATAGCCACTGTGGAAAATAACATGGCAGATTCTCAAAAAATTAAATATAGAATTACCATATTATCCAGCAACTCCACTTTTAGGTGTGTACTCAAATAAGTGAAAGCAGAGACTCTAACAGAAGCTTGTATACCAATTCCATAGCAGCATTATTCATAATAGCTAGAAGGTGGAAAACAACATGAATGTCCATTGACTGAATGGATAAATATGGCATATAAATACAGTGAAATATTATTCAGCCTTAAAAAGGAAGGTAATTCTGAAACATGCTACAACACGGATGAACCTTGAAGTCATTCTGTTAAGTGAAATAACCCAAACAAAAAAAGACAAATATTGTATGATTCCACATATATGAGGTACCCAGAATAGTCAAATTCATAGGGACAGTAAGTAGAATAGTAGTTATCAGGGGTTTGGAAAAAGAAATAATGAATAATTATTGTTTAATGGATACAGTTTCAGTTTGGGAAGATGAAAAAATTCTGGAGATGGATAGTAGTGATGGTTGCACAGTGATGTAAATGTAATTAATACCACTGAGTTGTACACTTAAAAATACTTAAAATGATAAATTTTGTTATGTATATTTAACACAATTAAACAAGTTAAAAATAAATTAGTTTATTATATTTGTAGGGGTGTAATTCGGAGTTCTCCATTTTGTTCAATTAATCTATGTGTTTATTCTTTCCCCAATACCACACTGTCTTGTTATTGTAGCTTTACAATAAGTCTTGAAATAAGGTTGTGGTACTCTTCCAACTTCTTCAGAACATTCTGTATAAACTTTACAATCAGTTTGTTGCTATCTAGAAAAGAGCTTGCTGAGATTTTTATTGGGATTACATTGAATTTCTAGATCAAGATACAAAAATGGGCAAGACATACTGTTTTCATGATTGAAAGACTCACTATTGTTAAGATGCTAACACTGCCTAAAGCAATTGATAGACTGAATACAATCCCTACTAGATTGGGGAAATGTATCTCTATTTCTAATCTGCTGAGAGTTTTTATTATAGAAGTGTTTTGGATTTTGTCACATGCATTTATTTTGTCAATTGATAAGATCATACAATATTTATTTTTAGCCTGTTCATATGTTACGTTACATTAATTGATTTTTGAATATTGAAGGAGTCTTGAATATCTAGAAAAAAATTATTTGGTTATGGTGGATGATTCTTTTCATACATTGTTTATTCAATTTACTAATATTTTTTGTTGACTTTGCATCTTGGCTCATGAGAGATATTCACCTGGAGTTTTCCTTTTTTTTAATAATATCTTTACATAGTTTGGGTATTAAGATAATGCTGATCTCATAGTATAAGTTGGGAACGTTACCTTTGTATCAATTTTCTGGAAGATACTATGAAGAATTGGTATTATTTCTTTTTTAACCATCTGGGCCTGGTACTTGTATTTTCTTCTTTGGAAGGTTATTATCAATTTAATTTGTTGAATAAGTATAGAGCTAGTCAAGTTATTTATTTTCCCTCTTGTGAGTTTTTGTAGTCTGTGTCTTTCATGAAATTAGTCCATTTCATCTAAATTATCAATTTTGGGAGGCATAGACTTGTTTGTAGCTTATTACCTTTTAAATGTCCATGAGTTCAGTAGTGATGACTCTTTCATTTTTAATATTGATAATTTTTGTCCTTTGTCTAATTTCTTGGTTTTCTTGGCTAGGGATTTATCAATTTTATTGATCTTTTCAAAGAACCAACTTTTGGTTTTATTGGTTTTCTCTATTGTTTTTCTCTATTAAGATTCATTGATTTCTGCTTTAATTTTTATCATCTATTTTCTTTTGCTTCCTTTAAACTCAAATTGCTATTCTTTCTCTAGTTTCTTAATATGGAAATTTGGGTAATTTATTTTAGATCTTTCTTCTTTTCTAATATATGTATTTAATGCTATGAATTTTCCTCTAAGCACTGCTTTCACTGCATCTCACAAATTCTGATAAGTTGTATTTTAATTTTAATTTAGTTAAAAATATTTTAAATTGCTCTTGAGACTTCTTTGACCTATAGGTTTTCTAGAATAGTGCTAATTTCCAAATATTTTTCAGCTATATTTGGATTATTGATTTCTAGTTTAATTCCTGTTTGCTTTAAAAATATACTTCATATGATTTCTACTCTTTAAAATTTGTTGAGGTGTTTTATGATCCAGAATGTGGTCTTTCTTGGTGATTATTCCATGTGAGATGAGGGGAATATGAATTCTGCTGTTGTTGGATAGAATTTTCTCTAAATGTCAGTTAAATCAAATTGATTGATGGTATTATTCAGGTCATCTATATCCTTACTGATTTTCTGCCTTCTTCTTTTTTTTTTTTTGTAGTATGCGGGCCTCTCACTGTTGTGGCCTCTCCCGTTGCGGAGCACAGTCTCCGTACGTGCAGGTCCAGCGGCCATGGCTCATGGGCCCAGCCGCTCCATGGCATGTGGGATCCTCCCACACCAGGGCACAAACCTGTGTCCCCTGCATCAGCAGGTGGACTCTCAACCACTGTGCCACCATGGAAGCCCTCTGCCTTCTTGATTTAGCAATTACTGGTAAGGATTTTGAAATCTCCAACTATAATGGTGGAGTTTTCTATTTCTTCTTTCAGTTCAAGCAGACTCACCCCATGTATTTTGATGTTCTATAGTTAGGTGCATACATGTTTAGGTTTGTATGTCTTCTTGGAGAATTGATCTCATTATCATTATGTAATACCCCTATTGATCTCTGATTATCTTCCTTTTTCTGAAGTTAGCTTTGTCTGAAATTAATATAGCTCCTTCAGATTCCGTTTGATTAGTATTAGCATGGGATATCTATCTCTATCCCTTTTTTACTTTTTATCATTGTGGTAAAAAAGATATATAACATACAATTTAACATTTTGAGTGTACAGTTCTGTGGCATTAAGTACATCCATATTGTTTTGCAAACATCACTACCATCTCTCTATAGAATTTTTCATCTTTCCTAACTGAAACACCTTACCTCTTATACACTAACTGCATCCATTCCTTCTCCCCAGCCCTGGAAACCATCATTCTATTTTCTGTCTCTATGTATTAGACAATAATAGGTACCTTATAGAAATGGAATCATACAATATTTGTCCTTTTGTGACTGGATTATTTGACTTAGCATAATGCTGAGGTTCATCAATGTTGTAGCATATGAGAGAATTTTCCTCCTTTTTAAGGCTGAATTATATTCTACTGTATGTATACATCATCTTTTAAAAAAATTCATTCATCTATCAATGGACGCTTGGTTGCTCCATCCCTTTATTTTTAGCCAACCTGAATTTTCTTTTAAGTGAGTTTCATATTAACTACATACAGTAAAGTCTTGTCTTCTTTTTTAATCCAGGTTGACAATCTCTGTTTGTAATTGGTATATTTAAACCAGTCACACTTAAATGATGATTAATATAATTGGATTAATATCTACCATGTTTGTAACTTTTATATCCATTGCATTTGTTCTTCATTTCTTGTTTTCTCCTTTTTTCCTGCCTTCTCTGATTTTAATTGACTCCTTGATATAATTCTATTTTGCTTCCTCTTTAACATATAAATTATACATCTTAAAAATTTTAGTGGTTTTTCTATGGTTTATAATATACATTTATAACTAATTTAAGTCCATCTTAAAATAACACTAAATCACTTCAAATGTAATGTGGTAACTTAGAATATTCCCAATTCCTTGTTATGATAGTGCTACAATCACCCAGTACGTCATTGTTATTACTGTTTTAAACAAACTTATTTATCTATATTATTTTGTTTTTAGTAAAAAAAAAAAAATTCTATTTAGTTGAACACCCACATTCCATCAGCTTTGTGATATAACATATCTCTCAATTTTTTTGATATCAGTCACCATAAGCTTAGTGAATCATATCACTTTAGAAATTAAAGCCATACAATTTCCCATTAAAAACAAAGATGACTGAAAAAGTAATTTGTTTGCCAATGTTATTTTTTCAGACAACTGGACTGGTTAATTTTCCACGACTGTACAGACTGACCATTTGCAGGTCGATGGTTAAGGTCTATTGGTTCAATTTCTTCAATCCAATTCAGACATTATTTTGTCTGGAATAAATGGCCCATGTCTGTATAGTTTAGTAGTTATGACAAGCGTATCAAACTGATCATTCAGCAATAAATCTTTTGCTTTGTAAGTGGTTCCCAACCTAGAAATGGGCGTGGTTCCAAAAGATCATTCTAAACTAGTTGTTTAAAACTTAGAATGCATAACCAATAAAGAGACTTAAAAACAAGAGTTAAATTCTTAACTAGAATGTTGAAAAAAAAAAACCAAACAAAACTTAATTAACCCATGTCTTGTGTTTCTAGTACTGGAGACAAAATATGTATTTTGAATTGTAATCTGGTAATCGAGGAATGCATGCATTCTTCCATGTTTCAGTTAACAATAATGTTAGCTATTGTGAAAAACAAACACTAAAATATATAATTGCTCAAACATGGCATAAATGTATTTCTCCTTGTAAGGTTTAAAAATGATAGTTCTGACTGGCCCTTCTCCAAGCAGTGATTTAGAGTTCTATGTCCCTTCTTTCTTACAGTTTTTCGATTTTCAGCACCTGACTTCCAAGGTCACTGAGTTAATCTGCCTGAAGTTGAGGGATGGGAAAAGTGCATGTAAATGGGGTCCAGTCTGAGGAAAGAGGGCAAAGGGAAAGTGGGTGAAAAGGCTGCCACTCAACTCTAGTCCCAATAAGGAGCTGAGGTGAAAACAAACAGAACAACTTGATTTTAATCTTATTTGATCTGCCAGGGATATTCAACTCTCGATCTCTATATCCTTCTTGAAATACCCTCTTGGTTTTCATCTCACAAGACTCTTCTGGTTTTCTTCTGCTTTGATTTCCTTTTTGCCTTCATGTGTTATTTTTCCTTAAGGCTTTGTTCTAGGCCTTCTTCACTGTTTACTCTTTATTTTTCATTAGATATGACATCCACAACCTCATCTTCAGTTATCACCTGTATTCAGATGATTCACAAGTTTATATCTCCAGCCGAGAACTTCTCTCTGTATAGACCCTATTTATATAGCTTCCTAGTTAGTATCTCCTCTTGGAAGTCTTGAAAGCCCTTTAAGCTCAACATTACCCTAAAAACCTTACTCTCCACATTTGTACTATATCACCAAGTCCAGTGGATTCTAGACTAGAGTCTGGCTACTCAAAGTGTGTTCCGAGGACTAGAAGTTGCCTCTGTGTGAGGCTTGTTAAAATAGTGAATTCTAGGTCTATCTGCAGGCTCCACTGCAGACCTACTAAATCAGATTCTACATTTTGGCAAGATTCTCAGGTGATTCACATGCACATTAAAGTATCAGAAGCATTGTAACAGAAGACTCAAATCCATCCATCTGACTTCATCTTTACTTCCAGTCCCTTAGCTACCATTCTTACCTGGTCTACTGCAATAGCTTCCTGACATGAATATCTTCATGTGTTCTTAATTTTCTACATGAGTATTACCTTTCTATCCAGAAGCCAAAACGTTCATCTCTAAAACACAAATAGGATTATATCAACCCTTTTACAAATGCTATATCTTAAGGAAAGACAAAAATCCCAACTGGTTATGAGTGCTTCTAAAAATCTGTACCCTGGCAACCATTTCATCTTCATTTCATATCACTCAAATGTCCCATGTATTTTTCTATCACTGGACTTTTGCCTATGATGCTCTCTATGGTTCCCTTATTTGCTTTCACCATGTTTAGCTCAAATGTATTCTTCAGATCTCAATTCATAATTGCCTGACAGTCAAGGTTAGGTCAGGTTCATTTGTTACATATTCTTATGTACTTTTTCTTTATAGACATTTCTCCCTCAACCCCATTTCATATATATATCTATCTATATCTATATATAGATAGATAGATATATAGATAGATATATATAGATATATATATGATAATAATTATGTTTCTTATAAGTTTTCTCAGTTTCAGATTATACACTTATTAGAAAATTATTTGGCCCACATCCATCTTACCACTTCTTGCCTCCACACCCACCCCTAGCATCCATCCATGTAATATAAACAATTGTTTGACTCTCGCTTACATCCCCAGAGCTGGAAACATTCTATATGCTCAATACCTACCTACTGATGAAATGAAATAAACATGATCACAGTGGGCTTAGGTAGAAAATCAATAGCTCCATGCCAGGCAGGTATCTATGATTAAATTGATAGAGCTATAGCCACAAATTTGCACAATCTGAACTTTTCAGAATCCAGGCTGGCTTCCCACTACTGCTAGTTCAGGCAAAGAGAGGAGGCTGTTCAGTACTCCTACTTGGATAGGCAGAGTCAACCCTGAGAGGTAGGGATAGGCTCTAGATAGGCGGGACTATCTAATGGTAGTCCTGAAGCAAGTGTAGTTTGAATTGGGGGAGAAGATGTCTTAATCACAAGGGTGCAGAAACTAGAGGGGGAAAAATATCCATCAGAACTGAGTATCCAACAGATTTTGAAGTAGGTTCTCCTACACTGGTGGGATGACTGGATCATGAATGGCCCTTCAAGCAGCTCTAAGGCTTTCACCTAATTAAGTTAATCAAATTGTAATTGTGAGTGCCATGTGAAACGTTAGTGAGGAAACCAAGAATGTTAAAACTTATTTTATATCCCTTTAAAAAATGAAACTATTGCCTAGCTATGGGTCTAAAATCTCAGAGGATGTTTTCCCATGTATTAATGGCTGATGAGTTCATATTTAAGAAAGCCAATACCAGTTGTTGAGACACAATATTTGAGTTGATCCTGGTCAAACAAATGATGACAATTTATCTGAAAAAAATTCAGATCATAAGCTCATGCTAACAAGAAATAGATGACATTTTTTTCTAGTCACCCAAATCAGCTGTTTACATTGATTGAATGAGTTAGATAATCACTTTCTCAATCAACAAATGTTTATTGAACATTTACTCTGTGACAGGAACTGTATCAGATGCTATCAACACAGAGTGCTTAAGAAAGGACCAGTCCCTTCCTTCATAGAGCTTAGAGTGTAGTGGGAGAGATGGACAATGAACAAGTAACATGGATTAGCAGCTGCTGCTCTGACATTTTCTCCTGTTGCAGGCTTAATTTTAGTTCTTGTATTAGCTTACTAGGGCTGTCATAACACAGTACTACAGACTAGGTGACTCAAACAGAAATTTATTTCCTATAGTTCAGGAAGCCCGAAGTCCAAGTTCAAGGTGTTGGCAGGGTTGATTTTTCTGAAGTCTTCTCTCCTTGGCTTGTAGATGGCCATATTCTCCATGAGTCTCCACACGGTCTTTTCTCTGTGTGTCTGTTCCCTAATCTTCTCTTTTAAAAGAACATCCTCATATTAGATTAGGGCCACCTCAATGACCTCATTTTACCTTAATTACCTCTTTAAAGACTTTATCAACAAATACAGTCACATTCTCAGGTATTGGGTTTAGGACTTCAACACATGAAGTGGTGGTGGAGTGGGGTGGGGGGCAGGCGGACAAAAATTCAGCCCAAGGCAGTGCTTTACTATTTCTAGAAAAATATTATCCAATGAAAATATGTGAGCCACATATATAATTTAAAAATTTCCAGTAGTCACATTTTTAAAAGTAAAAGAAAACCAGATGAAATTACATTGAATAATATAATTTGCTTAATGTAATATATCCTGAATAATGTTTCAACATTTAATCAATATAAACAATTATTAGTGAGATATTTTACATTTTTTATGAAATCTTCTGAAATCCAGTGTATTTTACACTTATTGCACATTTGAATTTAGACACTAAATATTCATCAGAAATACATGATTAACATTTAGAGTTAATAAAATTTACATTTGAAGAAGTAGATGTACATAGCCCAGTTATTCCAAATATACTCTAAAACTTTTCTAATAACAGAATCCAGTATCCAGTTTTAGATTTAAATTAGATTGCATTAAATAATATTAAGAATTTAGTTCCTCAGTCTCACTAGCTACACTTCAGGTGCTCAATAGTCACATGTGGTTAGTAGCTATCAAATGGGACAGAAGAGGTCCAGAAGCTACATGCCACTGTCATGTGAAATAATAATGCTCTGAATGTCTCAACTTCTCTTAACAACCACCTGCTGTAATCTTAACTATTATTTTTATGGTAAAGCCCCATAAACAAGAAATCCAACCCCCTTGATAAAACAAATGGATTTAAAACATATTTGATACTCTCCAACTGTTTTTGATTTTAAGTAGTCAAACTACATTTATACATCCTAATTAACTTTTCCAGTCCCTCCCAGGAGGTTTATTAAAGACCATCTCAGGGGACTTCTTAGGCTGGGTTCTGAGCCAAAAACTTCCACATACTTGCTTCCTGCTCCTCCCCCCCACTGGGTGCTAATGAGGATTGGTACAGCTGGAGATCTCACATCCTCATAGCAGGAGGCTGAGGCCTCTTCTTCCCTTCTTCTCATTCCCTCAATCCTAGTTGAGGAAGAATTCTGGGAAGGATATTTTTGTTACAGATCAGAAAATGGCCCAGTGTTTCAGGCTTATTGATGAAGGCACTGAAGTTCTCTGATCCACTTGACCGTTTGCATATTTGCTCTCTGAAGCTGTTCTAAATCAACAGGGAGTCATTTCTGGGACGTGAAGACTATTATTGTGATTTTCCCTATAGTGGTCCCTCTAAGACAGGAGGTCATTGGAATTCACACTTTGGAAAGAAGGACAGGGTTATAGATCTATATATACATTATTTCTTCTCCAAACTGTCCCAGCATACTTGGGAAGAAACTCCCAAATAAGAAGATTTTGTTTCAGTGAATGATATCACTTCTCTCTTTAGACAGGCAAATGAATGAAGCTTCCAAACTCAGATTATGGCTTTCAAAACCAGGGAAGCAAAAAATGCAACATTTAATCTTAGAGTTTTCTGGCCACCCAAGCCAGCTTTCAAATGATATCATTCAGTTTGGGGCTGTCTATTCAATAAAATCCAGTCACTGTTTTCCATGCTTGAAATATATAAGTGGATAAAACTGAGAAAGATTCCCATCCTCATGGTGCTTACATTCCAGTGGAGGAGATAGAGAATAAACAATTATGAAAACATATATTTACAGTAGTAGTGTCAATACTATAAATAAAAATAAAGAAAAGAAAGGACAGGGCCTCCCTGGTGGCGCAGTGGTTGAGAGTCCGCCTGCCGATGCAGGGGATACGGGTTCGTGCCCCGGTCTGGGAGGATCCCATATGCCGCGGAGCGGCTGGGCCCGTGAGCCATGGCCGCTGGGCCTGCGCATCCGGAGCCTGTGCTCCGCAACGGGGGAGGCCACAACAGTGAGAGGCCCGCATACCGCAAAAAAAAAAAAAAAAAAAAAAAAAAGAAAGGACAAAGAAGGTAATAACAAGACAGGGCATAGCTATTCATTTTTTTCCGACAAGTATTTATGTACTGCCTACTCTCTGCTAGGTCCTGCACTATGTTAGGTACTGTGGAAGGATACAATGATGAACCAGACATAGTTCTTACCCTCAAGGATTGAGTTTTTGTTTAACATTAATACTTACATGCTATGTATATTTGCCATGTCTTCAAGAAATTTTTGAGAATCCCAATCTTGCTTTTTTTTTTCTCCAAGGACATTTAGCAGGTATTATTTATGCAGCATTGTTCAGCAAATCTTTATGCTGAAAAAATGAATGAACAAATGAACAATATGGACATGGGACTAAAAAGGGTGTTGCTGTGAATCTCAGACAATAGTATCAACCATACTGTTTTTTGATATAGTAGAAAAAAGCAATGGATTAAAAATGATGGAATCTGGATTCTCTATCTCCTCCATTTCTTACTATGAGGTCTTGGACATATCTTTAACATCTTTGAACTTAAAGTTCTCCATCTGTAAAATGGGGCTAATAATTGTTGCTAAATACAACAATTATTTCTATAAAGAGCAAATATGAAAGTGTTTTGTAAACTCTAAAGCTCTATACAAAGTTAAGCAATTATTATCTGTACTAAAGCATCCCTTCATTGATGTGGCTAATTGAATATCAACTCTACTAAAGGAAATTAAAATTAAACAGGCTGTATTGGACAATCCAGTGTAGAAACTCAGCATGACAAGGGTTTGCATTAAGCCCAACATAGCAAGAGGAGACCCTGGCAGAGAAAGGCTGTTAGATTTTGCTGCTAATTAGTACTTTTCCTTCAGGAGATTGAATCTTCTCTCCCTTTTACAGATCAAATTACTCATGTACCCCTATAAAAGCATGTCAAAGTCAAAAGTGCAATCAGTCCCAGTACAATTCGCAGAGGGAATGGCTGCAGCGAGCAGTTAGCACACCATTAATTCTCAATTAAGTGCCAATTTGCACATTGCTGGGAAAAAATTGAAAATTCTTTGTTTCTCCCCTTAAAGATGTCATTCAAATCCAAGAGAGCCAAAATCTAGTGGGGGAAAGATTAATAAAACAACTACAGATCAAATCAGGTTGTACCAAATATCAGAAAGGGATCTCCCACATTACCAACTTGCTGAGTCCCTTCCTGTCAGCAGGCAGACTAATAAGACACAGGGGTAAGGTAGATATTTATCATAATCCAGATTGGCAAGAGAAAAACTCACTTCTAGCTAGGAGTTTGCAGCTGACAAATTCTCTGATCAACCTGGAGCAAGGAATTGGGAATTTCTACAGAGAAGAATGCATTCTTTTCTGATATGGAGTCATCTTCTGTCTAAATCCCAGTGCTTCAGCTGCCCAATAGTCCAGGCTTGGAACCTGTCCAAAGTCAATCAAATTATTTTGTTTTCATGGCAAAGGACCCAGTAGCAGTAATGCCCTTATGTATTTTGCAGATAGGAGCTGTGTTTCTACACAGGTTCAGGAAAGCTGAACACAATGTGTACAACTAAGTCCTCAAATTGGCGTAACTCCTTCTTATCCCAAATGCATTAGACTTGAGGCTTTATCACAATTTTTCATTCATTAGTAATTTATTGCACTTCTGTTTGGGACATTGAACTAAAGTGTAGAAAAGAAATATACATCTGTTTTTCAATAACTTACAATTTCAATGGACATAAAATACACAGGGCCTTGCTGCACTTGGATCCCTGGTAAGGCCATGTTTTCATGCACTTAGGTGTTGGGGGGTGCCTATAAGATGCCTGGTAGCCAAAGCAGTAGACTAGTGCTAATGCCTCATGCCAACAGCCCTGAGCTGGAAGGAAGAAGTCAAGCAGAACTGTCAGATAGCTTAATAAATGCTTCCCTCTTACCATCTCCTGTCACCTCATCTAATTTCCTAGGCACCAATCCTTGATTTGGTTTTGTCAGTTCTGTATTTGGAAACTTTCAACTTCTTCTCTTGTCTAATGAACTTCTGATACTGAACATTCATTTTTTCTCATGCTACTTGTTACTCAATTGTCTCGTAGATAGAATACCACTCTCATATTGCTTACCAGTTCTCTTTCCTCCACTGTGGACTTCTGAATTTGATCTTGCATGGAGCTGGACACCACATCCCAGAAGTTTTTTGTTTCTTAAAAACTTAGGTTCATTAATGGTACCAAACAGGGTCAGATCTTAGCACAAGGTGGATAAGCTCTCCTCAAAGCATTCATGACATTTTAAGATAGCCCTGTGTCTTTACAGGATGCAAAACAGGAGGTGGCATCCACTTTGTTCTAATTATTCCCCCTTCCTTTTATTGGGAAGTCATGCAAAGAATACCATGAGTTCCTTGAAATCCCAACAAGCTGGGTATTTTATATGCCAAGTATAGGTGGATATTTTGCCCCTTTTCTGTTTGTTCATCCTTGTTTTCCTCAGACCCTAATCATAAGGATGAAATCACTAGGCAACATTGAATCTAGCTCCTGATTTCTGCTTTACTAAATGTACACAATGCCTTGCCTAACTTTTGATTCCTTTCCTGGATTAGAAGTAAGAATGAAGAATTAAGTAGTTAAAGAATGACTGACTCTCTACCTCTAGCTTCCCCTTAGTAAATTTGCAGGTGGACCCCACGGGCACAGATGGACCACGAGGGCAAGAGAACATTGAACTGCAGGTGGACCATGCAAGACAGAGTCTCAAGGAAGATTGGGAGAAGTCATCTGGTCATTTAAGCATGCAATAAAACAATGACAAAGAATCTGACCTCCTGCCTTAATGATTAATTGAGGTTGTTTTCCCTTTTCCCCTTTAAAGATTGTCATGGCTGAGCAGAATGTTCATAAATGGTCTCTGGATATAAGTCTACCTTCTGCCCAGATGGCCAGCTTTTCTGAATAAAGCATCTTTCCTTTCTACCAACACTTACCCTTCTATTTATTAGCTGTTGATTGGTGAGTGGCCGAACCTGTGTTTGGTTACACAAGCATACTACTCTTTCTCTTGGGACATGTAAGCATCTCTAACCTGCCCCTAGAAAAACCATAATAGTAAAGGACTCAGATACAGTAAAAGAATAAACAGATGAGAATTTTTGCTCAGCTATTTACCTTAGTTTTGCTAAAGCTATGGGATCTGAGACTACTCAGGAAGCGTATGTACAAGATAAAAACATATTAAATTACACCAAAACTACTGGATGACTGATTAAAACAAAGTAACCAGCTTAAATCAATGGATTCTAATTGTGATGTTTGTTTTTGTACATTCCCATTTACTTGATTAGGACTGCCTGTTAAAGTGTCAGAATAAGCATATAATCTGCTCATATGATTTGATGGGCCCTGGGAAACCCATCTACCTAAAACTATCTCTTGCAATGGCCTGCTAAATTCAACTGTATTAGTAAGTGATTCTCACATTATACCTTTTGATTTTTCACGACCACCAGAAGAAGTAGGTATTATTATAATTATTATATTATATTATAATTATATTATAATTATAATTATAATTTTACAGATGGGACAATTAGGCATCAGCAATGTTAATGACTAGTCCAAGGTTGCTCAGATAGCAAATGTCAAAGTCTGCATATAAACTCATGTTCTTTGATGTCAAGTTTTATGTTTTGTTTGCTCTCCACTCTTTAATAGTTAGAGGGCCATTCCTTCAGTCCTTCTTAAGAGGATACTCTTCTGAACAATCTGAAAATACACATAGCTTTGTATTGACCTCATCTTGTCTCATATTTTGGATATCTAGTCTTGCTACTCAAAATGTGGTTCATGGCAAGTAACATTGAAATCAGCTATGGTTTTATTAGAAATACAGAATGTCAGGATCCAACTTAGACCTACTAAGAAAGAAAAGGAGACAGGGGACAAGAGAAAGATGGGGAAGAAAGAGAAATTCAGAAGTGGCAAAGTAAAATTTTAACCAGTTCACAATTTTTTTTCGAGTGATCCACAATTCCTTGCATGAATTTCCTTAAAGTAGAAATAGTCTCTCTACTTCCCCAAATGCCAGGAAACTGAGGAAGTTAGTGCAGTGTGGGGCACAACCTGTTAACCTGGAGTTTTGTTCTCTGCTCCTTTCAAGGAACTGAAGCAGATTTGAAAGAATTAGTATGTGTCTTGCCCTATTTTCCTGTTTTGCTTGAATACCGTTGGTGTTTTGGGGACAATGATGTAGCATTGATTAGGTAGCATTTAGATTTTACACAAATTTCACAGATGAATGCTATCTTTAAGGTGGCAAGATGGAGCACAAAGCTAGAGGAATAAAGGGTAAAGCTTGAAGATAAGAAAAATTAAGTATGTAGAGAAAAGTTATTCTCAATCTATAATTTGTGAAGAAAGTCATGGAGAGGATAGCAAAGAGGGACCAGTAAACATTTTAAGAAGTGTGAGTAAGATGGTTACCACTTTTCCATTATCAAATATTTTTTCCTATTGTTAGGCCAATATGTCCCTGTTTGAGGTTCAGAAAATGTGGTTGCCATATGACTATGCTAATCCATCGTCAGGATCAAAAGTGCTCTGGGAAGTTTCACAAGCAGTAGCCATAGTTTTGAAGAAATGTGCATCATTCTCACCCAGTTTTCTTGAAGCCAAATAGTCTCTGCAAAAATGATGGCTGTCGTTGGAATAATTAAATTATTAGAAATGAGCATTATCTGCATTTCTACAAATTCAACGGCCTGGGGTGGATGTTAATTAGAAACTTGTAAGTTATGAACTCTGACAAGGGTCAGAGCAAGTTTTCTCTTATATCAGTGCAGGCCTTGAGGGAGGTAAGAGACACAGTCTGGATTGTAGCTTCCTCTGCTTATTTCTGGTTAGTTAAGAAGGGTTCACTCTATGCCATGTGGGGAAATATGTTCCCATGTCTGAGGATGGAGACAAGAATCAAAGAAAATCATTCACTTACCTCTCAGCTCTGAAGTTCTCAAGTTGTTAGACCCAGGTGGAAACCTGAGGCTGGACTGAAGAGTCCAGATGTCAGGCTGCCTGGCTCATTACACTTATGACCCACTTCTGGCCACTGGAAGGCATTTCCAGCAGGGACTGGCAACTATGCACACCACTGAGTCCTCTCTAATTGCTCACTGCCCTCTTCTTTTTTTTTTTTTAACTCATCTCTTCTTTTCTTTTTCTTTGTGCTCTTCACCCCTCCCCAACCCAAAGATTTCTTTTTTTTTTTCCTATCTAGAGACCTCCCCAGCACAATATCTGCTGTGACAGCAATTCACATCACTCACAACCCTGGTGCCGCCTTGTCTTTGCTCTCTGGGGCTGATAAATATGTAGTTCTAGCATGAAAGAGACTGGGGGTAATCACTGGAGACTTCTCAGAGTGGAAACATCAACGCTCTTTGCAGACACTGCCTAACTGAGAACAGCTTGAGAAAATCAGTACTATGACAAGAAGAAGGGAGGGGAAAGTGACTAAAAAAATGGGAGGAATAAGAAATATAGGGGAAAATCTGTTTTATGGAAAGTGGGACAAAACCACCAGGATTCGTTGTTTAAGAACATCCTCCTGGAACAGAAAAACATTTTCCGTACCGAGTTCACCAGTTGAGGAATAGGGGTATCCTGAATACTGGCTTGGTATAGATTTATTTTCTCTATATGTATGAAAAAAAAAAACTTTACAAATCTGAGAGTATAAAGTGGATTATTAGGGGGCTTTAACAGCCTATTTAGGAGACAGACTCTTATTTTTAAGATAGACATAGTGTTTAGTGCATAGTGAGACTTAATTATAATTGAAACTTGTATATTAATAAAAATCTAAGAATGTATTTTTAAGGGCAAAGCACCTTAACATTCTGTTAACAAATAATCTTAATAGTGCAAGTATTCAAATGCAATAAGATTGTTTGCCATAAAATATACTATTATTCAAAATTTTCTAAAACTTATCCTTTCTTTAGTTTGACTCTGTGATATTTAATTTCCCCAGAAACTGAGCAACAGCTCAAGTATTTGAGCTAATTTTTATTGAGGGTTACAGGGTAGAGGCTGGTATTATACCTAATCTAAAAGGTGTTGGATAATCAGGCTCACTATCTTCCTACAAGGGGATTTCTGTGAACTGATTTGATATCAGTGACAGTGTTTAACCCCCAACTCCTTCCCTTTTGCCTACAAATTCTCTCATGCCCTCACCATCACCATTAAGCCTAACTTTGTCATATGGTACCCATATATTCAGAGGGTAGAATGCTCTAAGATCAACTTATCATACTCACTTTAAGCACTGATTGACCAGTAGGCTTAGCAGAAAATTAATAAATTAGAGGAAATCCACAAAGAAGAGGAATGAAAAAAATTAAAATTCAATAAATAAGTAAACCCTTTGAAAAGAACATTTAAAGCTTATGACTCCACTAGTCTGCCTGATTTTCCGTCAGCTTCCAAATCCTTTCCACTTTAATCCTCTAATGAAGTACTGATCAAAGGTTTTCTCACTTCCACATCCCCCTACAAGTTGGCACTTTTTCAATTCCCCTTTTCTGCTGAAAACTCTCATGCTTTGTAATCTTTTTTGTTCCAGGAACCTCTGTCTTTTCTGTGGAAGGACATTTAGCCATGAATCCCTAGGAAGCTGAAATTCATGGCCAGCAGGAAAAAGCAACCACTGCTCAAATGCATGCATCAGTAGACACATTGATGCTTATTCTTGCAGGGAAGCTGCAGATTCCTGATGTTCTACTTGCGGGGGCTGGGGGTTGTCTCATAACCATTTTCAGAGATAGACAGGGAAGATTGCATTATAATGTATTGGCAAAATGAGGGAAAATCTACTTTCTCTTCCAACAATTTGAGCTTTTGGAAAATGAAGTAGGTATCTCAGGAGTTTATGCATTCTCCATCATTGGTGATGTTCACCAAGAAATTGTATGATCCTTTCTCAGGGTTTTATGGTACATATCTGCTTTTGTATATACCTTTAATGCTATTATAACTCTGAGATGTTGAGTTCTCTTGTAAGATATGGTCCAATTGTTGTTGGAACATACTTAGGTTTATTTAGCTCTCAGCTCAAACATTATTTATATATTTATTTATTGCTAGTTCTAATTCTCTCAAATTCAATTCAATGAGTATATATATATATATATATTTTTTTTTTTTTTTTTTTTTTTTTTTTTGCCATATGCAGGCCTCTCACTGTTGTGGCCTCTCCTGTTGCAGAGCACAGGCTCCAGACACACAGGCTCAGTGGCCATGGCTCACAGGTCCAGCCACCCCGCAGCATGTGGGATCTTCTCGGACTGGGGCATGAACCTGTGTCCCCTGCATCAGCAGGCGGACTCTCAACCAGTGCGCCACCAGGGAAGCCCCTCAATGAGTATTTTTGAGCATTTATTGGGTACTCTGTGCTGACCTGGTATCTGTAATTATTTTAATAAGGACTCTTTTTTTGTTAATTGTAAACAAGATTTTATAGGTATGGTAGCAAAACTTGCATATAAGGCTAAGAAGGTTAAACGTGCCCCAACTGACAGTAGACACAAATTAGAAATTCTTAAATAACAAAATGCTATTCTTCACACTAATTATAGTGAGAGTTGTTTCATATAAAGTTTTAAAGCCAGGCAGATGTCATTTTGAATCTAGGTCTGAACCTAGTAACGTGATTTTAGTCAAGTTTCTTAATATTCTTAGGACTCAATATCCCCATTATAAAATTAAGACAATATTATTATCAAAATATAAAGGTTAAATTAAAAGATTTAAATCACCTAGTACCTGGATTATACAAGGTTCCAGAAATATATACTGTCTTCCTTTTACTTTATGTAGCCAAATCTGAATTTGGAAAAAGGAAGGATTTTTCCATCATGGTAGATCAATTTACAGTCTTTGTTATCTGCTTTTTTGGTTTCTGGTTGACTGAACATAGAATGAGAAGACCTTCTAAGTCCTCTTGGGATGAAAAGAAGAAACATGTTGGGTGCCTTCCCTTCAGGTCAAAGTTACTACATTGCTAATGTTATTGCTGGTACTGCTGTCAGTGCCACAGCCCCTCCTAGTCCTGTCTCAACCACCTCCAGCACAGTGCTAGAGCCAGGGCAAGATTAGTGTTTTTAGTGTCATCCTCCATGACAGGAAGATGATTTTAAATACAGAGCTAGAGCACTCCCTTGAGCCACTTGTCCACAAGTCTCAATCACCAAGCCCAAGTCTTTGGTCAATCAAGACATGGTGATTCCCAGGAGGCAGAGAAGTAGGTTTTGCTACTCAGGACTCTGCCTGCCTCTCTGGGTGCAAACTCTGCCCCACCCTCAGTCAGATCTTTCCATTTGCCGTCTGTATAGTCCACTCCAGTCAAAATTCTTGCACTAGATTTTCAATGCTGGCTGCTTTCTGATTAGACCCTTCATGCTATAAGTCAATGCCTTTTCTTTAAGAATTATTATGTCCTGGAACAACAAATAGAAAACAGTCTTAGGCTTGATATTATTAGCTTGGGTAAAATCCAATTATGAAAGTAAAGTTTCAGAAAGAAAGAATCCATTTAAACTACTAACACAATTAGAGGTACCATAGGAAGTGCTTAAACCGTGTTTAGTAGGCATTAGGGCTTAGTAAGTAATAGCCATAACTTATGATAAACCAACCCCTGTGTAGGTATCATGTAAATATACTTTCACAGCCTCATAACATTATTCTAAGTTAGGCATTGCCAAATCTATTTTACAGGTAAGGAAACAGGTTTGGAAAAATAAAATAAATATTCAAAATCACAGAGGCACAGGAGACCTTCAAGATGGTGAAGGAGTAAGATGTGGAGATGACCTTCTTCCCCATAAATTATCAAAAATACATCTACATGTGGAACAACTCCTATAGAACATCCACTGAACACTGGCAGAAGACCTTAGACTTCCCAAAATTCAAGAACATCCCCACGTACCTGGGTAGGGCAAAAGAAAAAAGAAAAAAGCAGAGACAAAATAATAGGGACGGGACCTGCACCTCTGGGAGAGAACTGTGAAGGAGGAAAAGTTTCCACACACTAGGAAGACCCTTCACCAGCAGAGATGGGGGTTGGAGAGGGGGGAAGCTTCAGATCCATGGAGGAGAACGCAGCAACAGGGGTGCAGAGGGCAAAGCAGAGAGATTCCTGCACAGAGGATCAGTGCTCACCAGCACTAACCAGCCTGAGAGGCTTGTCTACTCACCCAGCAGGGCAAGTGGGGGCTGGAAGCTGAGGCTCGAGTTTTGGAGGTCAGATCCCAGGGAGAGGACTGGGGTTGGCTGCATGTAAACAGCCTGAAGGAGGCTAGTGTGCCACAGTTCGATGGGACAGAGTCCAGGAAAAAGTCTGGACCTGCTGGAGAGATGAGAGACATTAGTTTCAGGGTGCTCAAGGAGAGGGGATTTCTTCCCAGTGTGCCCAAAGAAGGCAGAGCACCACCTAAGTGAGTTCCATGGATAGGCGTGAGACACGGCTATCAGTTCAGACACCAGAGACGGGCATAAACTGCTGACCCTGTGGTGGCTGCCACCAAGAATCCTGTGGGCAATCGCAGGTCACCCCCATGGGAGCCTGTGCAGCACGCCACTGCCAGGGTACTGTGATTCAGGGACAACTTCCCTGGGAGAACACACGGCACACCTCAGGCTGTTGCAACAACACGCCAGACTCTGCGGCCTCAGGCTTGCCCCACATTCCAATTATGACCACAACACCCTTCCCTCCCACCTCCCTGGCCGGAATGAGCAAGAGAGTCCTAGTCAGCTGCTGCTTTAACCCCCTCCTGTCTGGGTGGAGAACAGACTTCTGAGGGTGGTCTACACACAGAGGCGGGGTCAAAGCCAAATCTGAATGCCAGGAGATGTGCGAACAAAGAAGAGAAAGGGAAATTTCTCTGTGCAGCTTCAGGAGCAGCAGATTAAATCCCCACAATCAACTTGATACATGCTGCTTCTGAAGAATACCTGAATAGAAAACGAATGTTCCCAAAACTGAGGCAGTGAACGTTGGGAACAACTGTAGACTTGGGGTTTGCTTTCTGCATCTAATTTGTTTCTGGTTTTATATTTACCTTAGTTTAGTATTTAGAGATTATTTTAATTGGTGGATTTCTTTACTAGTTTGGTTGCCCTCTTCCTTCTTTTTTTTAAAATAAGTATATATATTTTTTCCTTTTTCTCTTTTTGTGAGTGTGTATGTATACAATTCTTTGTGTGATGTTGTCTGTATAGGTTTGCTTTTACCATTTGTCCTAGGGTTCTATCTGTCCGTGTATTTGTTTTTTGGGTTTCTTTTTTTGTTTTATTTGGTTTTCTTTTTTAATTTTCTTCTGAGGCCTGTGCCTGGCAGGGTCTTTGTCCTCCAGCTGGGTGTCGGGCCTGAGCCGCTGAGGTGGGAGGGCCGAGTCAAGGACATTGGACGACCAGAAACCTCCCAACCCCACATAACATCAATCAGTGAGAGCTTTCCCAGAGATCTTCATCTCAACAATAAGACCCAGCTCCACCCAATGGCCAGCAAGCTCCAGTGCTGCAAACCCCATGCCAAACAACTAGCAAGACAGGAACACAACCCCACCCATTAGCAGAGAGGCTGCCTAAAGTCATACTAAGTTCACAGATACTTCAAAACACACCATCAGATGCGACCCTGCTGACCAGAAGGAAAAGATACAGCCCCACCCACCAGAACATAGGCACCAGTCCCCTACAATAGAAAACCAACACAAGCCACTGAACCAAACTCACCCACTGGGGGCAGACACCAAAAATAATGGGAACTACAAGCCTGCAGCCTATGAAAAGGAGACCCCAAACATAGTAAGTTAAACAAAATGAGAAAAGAGAGAAATATGTAGCAAATGAAGGAGCAGGTAAAAACCCACGAGAACAAACAAATGAAGAGGAAATAGGCAGTCTACTTGAAAAAAATTCAGAGTAGTGGTAATAAAGATATTCCAAAATCTCAGAAATAAAATGGAAAAAATACAAAAAAAGTTTAACAGGGACCTAGAAGAACTATAGTGCAAACAAACAATGATGAACAACACAATAAATGAAATAAAAAATACTCTAGAAGGAATGAATAGCAGAATAACTGAGGCAGAAGAATGGATAAGTGACCTGGAAGATAAAATAGTGGAAATAACTACTGCAGAACAGAATAAAGAAAAAAGAATGAAAAGAATTGAGGACAGTCTCAGAGACTTCTGGGGCAAGGATAAATGCACCAACAATCGAATTATAAGGGTCTTAGAAGAAAAAGAGAAAAAGAAAGTGTCTGAGAAAATATTTGAAGAGATTATAGTTGAAAAGCTCCCTAACATGGGAAAGGAAATTGTCAATCAAGTCCAGGAAGAAGACAGTCCCATAAAGGATAAATCTAAGGGGAAACACACAAAGACACATATTAATCAAACTATCAAAATTTAAATTAAAATAAAAATATTAAAAACAGCAAGGGAAAAGCAACAAATAACATACAAGTGAAACCCCACAAGGTTAACATCTGATCATTCAGCAGAAACTCTGCAAGCCAGAAGGGAGTGGCAGGCCATATTTAAAGAGATGGAAGAGAAAAACCTCTAACCAAGATTACTCTACCCAGCAAGGATCTCATTCAGATTCAACACAGAAATTAAAACCTTTATAGACAAGCAAAGTTAAGAGAATTCAGCACTACCAAACGAGCTTTACAACAAATGCTAAAGGAAGTTATATAGGCAGGAAACACAAGAGAAGGAAAAGCCCTACAATAACAAACCTAAAACAATTAAGAAAATGGTAATAGGAACATACATATTGATAATTACCTTAAATGTAAATAGGTTAAATGCTCCAACCAAAAGACACAGACTGGCTGAATGGATACAAAAACAAGACATGTATATACCCAGGCTGTCTACAAGAGACCCACTTCAGACCTAGGGACATATACAGACTGAAAGTGAGGGGTTGGAAAAATATATTCCATGCAAATGGAAATCAAAAGAAAGCTGGAGCAGCAATACTTATATCAGACAAAATGGACTTTAAAATAAAGACTATTACAAGAGCAAAAAAGGACACTAAATAATGATCAAGGGATCAATTCAAGAAGATGATATAACAATTGTAAATATTTATGCACCCAACATAGGAACATCTCAATACATAAGTCAAATGCTAACAGCCATAAAAGTGGAAATTAACAGTAATACAATAATAGTATGGGACTTTAATACCCCACATTCACCAATGGACATATCATTCAAAACAAACAAACAAAAAAAATAAGGATACACAAGCTTTAAAAGACACATTAGACCAGATAAGCTTAACTGATATTTATAGGACATTCCATCCAAAAACAGCAGAATACACTTTCTTCTCAAATGTTCATGGAACATTCTCCAAGATAGATTATATCTTGGGTCACAATTCAAACCTTGATAAATTTAAGAAAGTTGAAATTATATCAAGTATCTTTTCCAACCACAAAGCTATGAGACTAGATATCAATTACAGGAAAAAATTTGTAAAAAAATACAAACTCATGGAGGCTAAACAATACGCTAATAAAAAACAAGAGATCTCTGAAGAAATCAAAATACCTGGAAACAAATTGCAATGAAAACACGATGACTCAAAACCTATGGGATGCAGCTAAAGCAGTTCTAAGAGGGAAGTTTATAGCAATACAATCCTACCTCAAGAAACAAGAGAAGTCTCAAATAAACAACCTAAGCTTAGACCTAAAGCAATTAGAGAAAGAAGAACAAGAAAAACCCCAAAGTTAACAGAAGGAAAGAAATCATAAAGATCAGATCAGAAATAAATGAAAAAAAAATGAAGGAAACAATACCAAAGATCAATAAAACTAAAGGCTGGTCTTTGGAAAGATAAACAGGATTGATAAACCATTACCAGACCCATCAAGAAAAAAAGGGAGAAGATTCAAAACTATAGAATTAGAAAAGAAAAAGGAGAAGGAACAACTGACACTTCAGAAATACAAAGGATCATAAGAGACTACTACAAGCAATTATATGCCAATAAAACGGACAACCTGGAAGAAATGGACAAATTCTTAGAAAAGTACGACCTTCCAAGACTGAACCAGGAAGAAATAGAAAATATGAACAGACCAATCACAAGTAATGAAATTGAAATTGTGATTAAAAATCTTCCAACAAACAGAAGTCCAGGACGAGATGGCTTCACAGGTGAATTCTATCAAACATTTAAAGAAGAGCTAACACTGATCCTTCTCAAACTCTTGCAAAAAACTGCAGAGGAAGGAACACTCCCAAACTCATTCTATGAGGCCAACATCACTGTGATACCAAAACCAGACAAAGATGTCAAAAAAAAAAAAAAAGAAAGAAAACTACAGGCCAATATCACTGATGAACACAGATACAAAAATCCTCCACAAAATAATAGTAAACAGAATCCAACAGCACATTAAAAGGATCAAACACCATGATCAAGTGGGTTTTATCCCAGGAATGCAAGGATTCTTCAATATATACAAATCAGTCAATGTGATACACCATATTAACAAACTGAAGGATAAAAGATTTTGACAAAATTCAACACCCATTTATGATAAAAACTCTCCAGGAAATGGGCTTAGAGGGAACCTACCTCAACATAAAAAAGGCCATATATGACAAACCCACAGCCAACATCATTCTCAATGGTGAAAAACTGAAACCATTTCCTCTAAGATCAGGAACAAAACAAGGTTGCCCACTCTCACCACTATTATTCCACATAGTTTTGGAAGTTTTAGCCACAGCAATCAGAGAATAAGAAGAAATAAAAGGAATCCAAATCAGGAAAGAATAAGTAAAACTGTCACTGTTTGCAGATGGCATGATACTATACATAGAGAATCCTAAAGATGCTACCAGAAAACTACTAGAGCTAATCAATGAATTTGGTAAAGTAGCAGGATACAAAATTAATGCACAGAAATCTCTTGCTCCTATATACAATGAAAAATCTGAACTAGAAATTAAGCAGGTTAAGGAAACAATCCCATTTACCATTGCAACAACAAAAAAATAGAATACCTAGGAATAAACCTTCCTAAGGAGACAAAAGACCTGTATGCAGAAAACAATGACACTGATTAAATAAATTAAAGATGTTACAAACAGATGGAGGGATATACCATGTCCTTGGATTGGAAGAATCAACATTGTGAAAATAACGATACTACCCAAAGCAATCTACAGATTCAGTGCAATCTCTATCAAGTTACCAATGACATTTTTCACAGACCTATAACAGAAAATTTTACAATTTTTATGGAAACACAAAAGACCATGAATAGCCAAAACAATCTTGAGAAAGAAAAATGGAACTGGAGGAATTAGGCTCCCTGACTTCAGATTATACTACAAAGCTACAGTAATCAAGACAGTATGGTACTGGCACAAAAACAGAAATATAGATCAATGGGACAGGATAGAAAGCTAGAGATAAAACCATGCACATATGGTCACCTCTATTTGACAATAGAGGAAACAATATACAATGGGGAAAAGACTCTTCAATAAGTGGTGCTGGGAAAACTGGACAGCTACTTGTAAAAGAATGAAATTAGAAGAGTCCCTAACAACATACACAAAAATAAATGCAAAATGGATTAAAGACCTAAATGTAAGGGCAGACACTATAAAACTCTTAGAGGAAAACATAGGAAGAACACTCTATGACATAAATCACAGCAAGATCCTATTTGATCCACCTCCTAGAACAATGGAAATTTAAAAAAAAGATAAACTACTGGGACCTAATGAAACTTAAAAGCTTTTGTACAGCAAAGGACATCTTAAACAAGGCAGAAAGACAACCCTCAGAATGGGAGAAAATATTTGCAAATGAAGCAACTGACAAAGGATTAATCTCCAAAATATACAACAGCTCATGCAGCTCAATATCAAAAAAAAACTAACAACCCAATCCAAAAATGGACAGAAGACCTAAACAGACATTTCTCCAAAGAAGATATACAGTTTGCCGACAAACACATGAAAGGATGCTCAACATCACTAATCATTAGAGAAATGTAAATCAGAACCACAATGAGGTATCACCTCACACCAGTCAGAATGTTCATGATCAAAAAATCTACAAACAATAAATGCTGGAGAGGATGTGGAGAAAAGGGAACCCTCTTGCACTGTTGGTGGGAATGTAAATTGATACAGCCACTATGGAGAAGTATGGAGGTTCCTTAAAGAACTAAAAACAGAACTACCATGTAACCCAGCAATCCCACTACTGGGCATATACCCTGAGAAAACCATAATTCAAAAAGAGAAATGTACCACAATGCTTATTGAAACACTATTTACCATGGTCAGGACATGGAAGTAACCTAATTGTCCATCAACAGATGAATGGATAAAGAAGATTGGCAAATATATGCAGTGGGATATTACTAGGCCATAAAAAGAAATGTAATTGAGTTATTTGTAATGAGGTGGATGGACCTAGAGACTCTCATACAGAGTGAAGTAAGTCAGAAAGGGAAAAACAAATACCGTATGCTGACACATATATATGGAATCTAAAAAAAAAAATGTTTCTCATGAACCTAGGGGCAGGACAGGAATAAAGATGCAGACATACAGCATGGACTTGAGGACACTTGGAGGGGGAAGTGTAAGCTGGGACGAAGTGAAAGAGTAGCATTGACATATAAACACTACCAAATGTAAAATAGATAGCTAGAGGGAAGCAGCTGCATAGCACAGAGAGATCAGCTTGGTGCTTTGTGACCACCTAGAGGGGTGGGATAGGGAAGGTGGGAGGGAGACGCAAGAGGGCAGGGATATGGGGATATATGTATACATATAATTGATTCACTTTGTTATACAGCAGAAACTACCACAACATTGCAAAGCAGTTATACTCCAATAAAGATGTTAAAAAATCACAAAAAATGGAAAATCCCAAATCACAGAGCCAGGAATTTATAGAACTAGAATTTGAACCAAGACTGTCTAGCTTCATAGCTGGCTGTAAGTCACTATGACCAGCTACCTCACTCAAATTTGTAAGACATGAAAACCTGTAAATCACATATAGCATATTGAATAACCAGCAAACAATGAATTATTAAAGCACGTGTCCACTCCTTTTCCAGCCTATAAGCAGTTAGGTTTGGATGTCCCTTGTCTGTTAGGTGGCGTTTGATCTTCTTACAGGTGAGAATTCCCTCAGGTGCTTTCAGACAGCAGTGAGCCACACTGATTTTCAGTAGACGAAGCCCTTACCCCTAATTATTCTTGATGATATGCCTCAGTTCAGCCTCTGGAAAGATTATAGAAAACAAGAGGGGCTATAGCATCAGTTCGCTCAGTCAGGGTGTAAAACTATAGGGTCACCTTTCCCTGAAGTCTGGAGAATTAGCCTTGTCCTGATTGAAGTTCTAATCTTAGAGTCCAAGGTATTTCCTTGCATTTCCCCAGTGCCCTCAGTCAACTGCCAGAGTATATTTCGATTCCCATCTCAGAATTTCTGGAATAGCCTTTGCAGAGATCATTTGATACTGAGAGCATTTCAAGAGAGAAAAACAATGAAATTCTGGTGGCCTCGCCATGTAAATGCTGAGCATAGTTTATTATTCACAATAGCCACACTCATCCTAATGAAAATTAAGAGTCATGTGCTGCAGGGAGATCAGCTCGTGCTCTGTGACCACCTAGAGGGGTGGGATAGGGAGGGTAGGAGGGATGCACAAAAGGGAGGGGATATGGGGATATATGTATACATATAGCTGATTCACTTTGTTATACAGCAGAAACTAACACAGCAATGTAAAGCAATTATACTCTAATAAAGGTGTTAAAAATAAAAAGAGTCCTATGTTGGATTCTTTTTGTTTTAAAACTCAAATATTGACAGGTGGTGAACAGGTGGATCCATGCAGTACTTGTCAGGGTTGTGTCTGAGTGGTAGGCAGAGGAGGAGTGAAGATCTGAGAGAGTGATAGTGGCACAGTAGCTCCTTTCCTGTTGTTGTTGAGTGACACTTGGATATATCACTAAACATATAAAAATAGAAGTTCTGTGTCAGCCTTCTTGTACAGGGTGCTGTGCTGCAGCATTTAAATCTGGATGTCAGTATGCCACTGCCGTTATTTATAGAGGAGACCCGTATTAACATTTTGAGAGCGACAGAGGAAGAGGGAGAAAGAGAAAAGTTCATGTGAGAGGGAAAGTGCTCGGAATATTGTGTTGCAGTAATTGAACGTTTAACTTTATGCCTTTTGAAATAATAATTCATATTTGTATAGGAATGTACATTTTGCAAGGCACTTTCACATACATCACCATATTGGAGTCTCATAGAGACTCTTTGAAATACAAAGTAGTATTTCTCTTACTGCAGATGCTCAAGAAGATGGAGTGACTCCCACCATGTTGTTCAGCTGGCTGGTAGAAGAGCTGGATTTCAGTGCTGCATCTTCAAAATGTAGTTATTCCTTCCCCGTATGTGGCTGATAAAGTAGTAATGTCCCCATACAACAGATGAGGAAATGGAGGAAATGAGGAAGTATGGAGTGATAATCTGACAAAACTAAGGCATGGTATAAGTATGGGGAATGGAATGAAGCATTATTCTGGGCACTGAGGATGCAGCAGTGAAAAAAACAGATAAAAAATCTTTGCCTTTGTGAAGCTAATGTCCCAGTGGTTGTGTTAGATGACGTTTATGATTCTACAACTCCATAATGCAAGTGGAGGTACAGAGCCATCTCATCATATTTTAATCATCATTTGGAAATAATTAACTGGTTAAAAACTCAAAACAATAAAGCATTTTGTATTTTAAAACATTCAGCTAACTTATAGAAACTCTTACTCTCAGATATTGATTATTGTAGAGATTCTGTAGTGGTTTGATGATATATTTCACATTATGTTCAAGTCAACACTACATCATAAAACATTTGTATATGTGCTCAGTGAAACTGAATGGACTCAGAGGATCCCTGTGGAATAGTAATGAAATAGCTCAATAGACTGTGCTAGCATGGCTAGTTGAACCAATAGCTAGAGTAGTCACCCCCAAACTTCTCTGTACCATAGAATCACCTGGGGAGATTCAAAAAATACTGACTCCTGTGTTCTCCTCAATGAGTGTAATATAAATGATCTAGCATGTGATCAGAATGCTTAAGGTGGTTCTAATATGGTGACATGTTTAGGAATCACTGACCTATGGATGGCTAATGAGATGATGACCGTTACTTCCCTACCCAACAGCCATTCCTAATCACTTTCTTCCTTACCAACAGAACTTCAGTTTTGTTCAGGCATTAACTGACCATTGTGTACAAAAATGCAGGGACCCTTCCAGTTCAATTGGGTGAATCCTAATTGTCCTTAGCTGTATTATTTCTGGCAATAATTAGTTTGGGGAGTAGTTATGCAACCCAACTCTAACCAATGTAATAGGGAAAAATATCTATGGGTGGGGAGAAATTATGGGAAAGGTTTCTTTCCTATTAACAAAAGAGACTTCTGTGAGGAAAGTTCTCTTTTTTTCTACCTCTGGACATAACTATGTGGAGGAGATATGGTAGCTCTAGAGACCTTGGGAGGAGCTAGACAGAGAAAGGATCAAGGCAGCACACTAAAAATGGCAAATGACAGATGAAAAGAAACAGTCTTTTTTTAAATTTAAAAATTAAAAAAATCTTTTGAAGGATAGCTGATTTATAATGTTGTGTTAGTTTCAGGTGTATAGCAAAGTGATTGTTATACATACATATACATCTATTCTCTTTCAAATTCTTTTCCCTTATAGGTCATTACAAATTATTGAGTATAGTTCCCTGTGCTGTACCGTAGGTCCTTATTGTTTATTTTATATACAATAGTGTGTATATATTAATCCCAATCTCCTAATTTACCTCCCTCACCTTTTCCCCTTTTATAACCATAAGCTTGTTTTCTATGTCTATGTGTCTATTTCTGTTTTCTTTCTGATAATCATTGTACCACCAAAAGTTAATGAACCCTAATACCAACATATCTCCGGACATTTTGTTATTTATCATTTATGTTACCTTACTTGGAGTTTCTGGAATTTATATCCAAAAGCATACTAAATGATACATGAACTCAATTTTAGATTGAGTCTAATGAGAAATATAGTATATGCTAGGACAAAATGATGATCGATCTCAAATTTTTATATTGTCCCTGAAATATCTGTGGATATTTTGGGAAAAATTATGACAGTTTTCTTACATGGCCACAACTCAAAGATTTTGGATTTATTTCAAAATTTCCTATTTTTTAAATTAATCTGCTTCAGATCTATCATATAAAATTTAGTAAAATTCTTCTTGAATCTCTTTATATTTTTCCTGTGTCATATAAAATATTAATGAGAAGACCAGAGACAGGAGAACTACAATAAGAAAAACTTACCTATTAATTAGATTATCACTGACATAATGACATAATGATATGGAACTTCTCAAAAAGGGTCCAAGTATATTTTTGGTACCAGCTTGCAGGATGGAGTTGTTGAGAGCAAGTGACAAATTGTCCTTTACTCTGCTTCCTAACAACTCTCCTCTAGAAAGAGAAGTCAAAAGAAAGATATGTGGAGATTAATTGGGGCCTCAATCAATTTTTATGGGTGATAGCCCACTAAGTCCCTGTGATTTCAAATTCTGCTTTTCCTTTAAGGATTCTGTGATTCCAGTTTTCTGTTTCCCCCTAGGACAGTTTTTGAAGCTGTTAATAATTATAAATAACATTTATTTTATGCTCACCATGTGCCATCCATCATGCCAAACTTTTTATGTGCATCATCTCAATTAGTCCTCACCACTGACCTTTGAGGACCACGGGTCTTGGGGAGTTTAAGTGCCCTGTGAAAAGGTGCACAGTTACTGAGTAGAAGTGTTGGGATGGAAGCAAGCCTGTGCTCTTAGCACAGTATTGTCTTATATCCACTGTGGAAGGCTGTGAAAAGTAAACAAACTTGTCATCTAGCTCTTCCATTTACTACCAGTGTGACCTTGGCCATCTTCACCAGGTCCCTGTGAAGAATGATTCATGCTCTTTGTAAACTGGAAGCCCTGTCCAAATGTAACACATTATTCCAATATCTTGGACATTGAGATTTGTTCAATGAACATTGATAGAGTACCTACTATGGGCCAGACCTTTTGCCAGGTTCTGGGAATAAAACAATATGTAAGACACAAGAGTTCCTTCTCTGTCATTCCTGGACTTTGGTAGTCAGTGTGAGGCCACACTTCCCTTTGCATACAGGCCCGGGGCTGTCCCAGCTCTGGCTGTGTGTCGCTAAGCCATGCTGGTAAAAGCCTGATGTGAATTGATGCCAACAGCTGCCTCATGTTAATGGAATCAGCAAGAAGACTGCACACCTGACGGTAGTTCAGAATATGAGGTAAATGATTAAAGTTTAAAAGGTCGTATACCATTGTAATACTGAAAAGAAACTATGATTAATCAATCCTGATGTAATGTCATCAGTTTAATAAAGCTGTGTTTCACCCACAGCTCATTTTTAATGGGCCTATTTAAGTAATGGCATAGGAGTTGGTTTTTTTTTTTTTTTTTCCCTTCCAAGCTAAGAGTGGTTTATATGGATTATGCTTGAAAACAGCACAGTATTTTAGGACTTGGATATTTACAATATCTTTCAGCTTTCAGCTGACTGGGTATTATTTATGGCAAACCCCTCTACTTGGACGGAAATATCAAGCAAAGGCAAACAAGCAGCTGGATATGCTAATACACAAATAAACCCTGTCTTCATAATTGTATTGATGGGAATTTATATCATGGGCAAATACTGCTATCTGTAAACTACTTTGATGAGCAGTGGTCAGAAGGCATGATGCCCAGGGTGGCATTTCATTCAAGCAAGGGCGTGGAATCCATTGGACCTGCTTGTCTTAAATCAAGGTTTTCCACTGGAGATAATTTTATAGCCCAGGGGACATTTGGCAATTTCTGGAGATGTCTTTTGTTGTCACAACTGGAGGGGGTAGGAAGGGTATTGCTGCTGGAATCTAGTGGATAGAAGCTAGGGATTCTGCCAAACATTCATTCTATATACACAGGACCCTCCCCCCACCCCCACCCCGCTCCCAAAAGAGAATTATTTGGCTCAAAATGTCAATAGTGGTGAAGTTCAGAAACACAGTCTTTGATGGTTGGTTGTGGGGTGGGAGGGGTTGAGGTTGGGAAGGGTCAGATCCTGCAGTATCTGGCTGATGTCTCATATAGGAAATTCAAGAAAAAACCTTGGGGAGAAGTGGTATAGGAGGTTTGAACTTTTAGGATAAGAAGACTCTGAGAGTTTTTGTAATCTCCTGTGATAGTGAAGATGGGTCCAATCTCATTTTCTTGGTCCTCCTTTTTTTTTGATTCCATTACTATCTTCCTAACTGAATGTGTCGAAATAGTTCCTCTTCACTTATTAACTTGCATCTTCATGTAGGAGGGGCTCATGTTATGAAGTGAGGATGAGAGAGTGGGAGTGGCTGTAACCTAGAATTTATAAAAACGTTGAAGGCGGAAATGTTGTAAAAGGTTATCTAATCCAAACCTTATAATTAACAGAGAAACTGAAACTCCAAAAAAGAAAATAACTTTTGAATGTAACCAACAAAACATGATGCTCTACAATTGAACACTTTATTTGCTATCTTTAAGAAAAATAGATTCTTTTTTTTATTAGTTTCTGCTTTATAACAAAGTGAATCAGTTATACATATACATCTGTTCCCATATCCCTTCCCTCCTGCGTCTCCCTCCCTCCCACCCTCCCTATCCCACCCCTCCAGGCGGTCACAAAGCACCAAGCTGATCTCCCTGTGCTATGCGGCTGCTTCCCACTATCTATCTACCTTACGTTTGGTACTGTATATATGTCCATGCCTCTCTCTTGCTTTGTCACAGCTTACCCTTCCCCCTCCCCATATCCTCAAGTCCATTCTCAAGTAGGTCTGTGTCTTTATTCCTGTTTTACCCCTAGGTTCTTCATGACATTTTTTTTCTTAAATTCCATATATATGTGTTAGCATACGGTATTTGTCTTTCTCTTTCTGACTTACTTCACTCTGTATGACAGACTCTAGGTCTATCCACCTCATTACAAATAGCTTAGTTTCATTTCTTTTTATGGCTGAGTAATATTCCATTGTATATATGTGCCACATCTTCTTTATCCATTCATCCGATGATGGACACTTAGGTTGTTTCCAACCTAAGTCTCCGGGCTATTGTAAATAGAGCTGCAATGAACATTTTGGTACATGTCTCTTTTTGAATTTTGGTTTTCTCAGGGTATATGCCCAGTAGTGGGATTGCTGGGTCATATGGTAGAAGAACAATAGATTCTAACTCACACATCACTCTACTTTCAAAATGCAGCACACAAATTAACATCTTCTTCCTTAATCTTCATTTTGTTTTTCTTTTGCCACCCCTAAATTTGCCCACACCAAGATCTGTTTTCAAGTGTAATGCCACCAAACCCAAATTGCTCCTTGCTATTTTTCTCAACAAATTTAACATTTGGCTTTTTATTGGTAGAGACAACTTTATATCTGGTCTGTGGCTTTATCATTTTCTCTTTGTATTCTTAAATGTTTTTTTCTTGAGCTTAATAGGTGCTCATTAAAGTTGGTTACCATTGTATAAACTTTAATTCATTATGACCTGTTAGAGTCATAAGATGGAGAATTACTGAAGATTCTCAGAAATATCAGGTATAAAGAAGGGGGTGTATGTATTCCTGTAACTCACTAGATTGGTGGTGACTGAACTCTTGATTTTCTACCACCTTAAATGTCCCTTTTTCCAAGTTTTCCCATTTGACTAAAATAGCTATTGGACTCATCCAGATGCTCAGGCCAAAATCCTTGGAAGCATGTGTGACTTCTTTTATTCTCTTACTTCTCATATCCAAAGCAGTGATAAATCCTATTGGATCTACCTTTGGAATATATCCATAAACCATGTACAAACAAACAATTTTTTTATCACTTCCACTGCTTGCATCCACTCAAGTCCAAGCCACCATCACCTCTCACTTCAAATACTGCAATGGTCTTCTCAACTGGTCTTCCTTCTTCTGCCTGGCCCTTTGTAGTCCAATCTCATAATGCAACCAGAGTGATCATTTAAGGTGTTAGTTCGTATCTTAAAATGTCTCCTCATCTCTTTAAAAATAAAATACAAATCCTTACCAAAACCTACACGACAATATCTACTTTTGCATCGGTGTGACTCTCCTATCTCAGTTCCCAGGACTTTTCCTTTTATTCTCTTTACTTCTCCTTTCTGTCCCCCAACTGTCAAGTGTGTTCTCATTTCAGGAGCTCTGCACTTTCTGTTTCTTATGACTGGCACATCCTTCACTACTCAAGCCACCTCATAGAGGGGTTTTCCTTCATCCTTCCATCTAAAGTAGTACATTTCATCCCCCACTCTTCCATCATTATATATCGTGTGATTCTGCTTTACATTAGTTCTTGGCACTTACTATCTTCTGATAAAGAATGTGTGTCTGTATGGGTGTCTGGGAGAGAGAGACAGAGAGAGAGAGAGGGAGATCTATGAGGGCAGCGTCTGTGCCTTCTTTGTTTGCTGCTATAACTTTAGTACTTAAAATTGTGACAAGCACATGGCAGGCACCCAGTAAATAGTTTTTGAATGAATGAATGAATACATGAATAAATGAATAGTTTTCTTGTATTGTTTAACTGCCAATCTGCCATGCTGCTCACATATTCTTCAGCTTCACAACTGGGATAGAGAGGAGTTGCACCCAATTTTTCATATTCAGTAGTAATAACTCTAGCTTCCAATTCAATATTTTTGGTGTTCAGTTATTTCTGGGTCCCTGAAATTTGGAAGAGCTTATTCTGTGGTAAACTTTTGGTTTATTTATTTATTTCCATGGATTGGCATTTGGCTGTGCTCATGAACATATATCTACTTTTATTTAATTCCTTTTTTTTAATTTGCCTGAACTTCCTTGGGATTTTCTTATATATTTGTGCACCACCCACATATTTGATGATCCCGACCTTATTGTGCACTATTCAAGGTCAATTATATTACTTAATAATCTCAGAGGTGCTACATCCATGCCCAAACTCCTTGCATTGACACTTATCATCACTTTTTTTTCAGTCTACATGGAAGCATCCAAGCCCATTTGAATTGGCAAAGGCTGATATAAAATAGCTTTGCCACTAACATTTTGTGAGAGAGCCTGTCACAAGTGTTTTACTAAAAGGCAGAGATATAAGATCCCTTGCCTTCCTTTCATCTGCTAATTTGAAATTACATTGTAAAAAGCTATGAAGTTTGTCGGGTATGATTTGTTCTTTAAATACTTTTGCTGCTCAGTCTTCGTGAAATCCTTATTAGGATGCTAAATAATCCTTAAACAGATTTTTTAAGGCACAGAAAGAGGACGTGTAAGAATAGCATATCTGATGAGCAGATTGACAGGTATCTGGGATAAAGGGTTACAGAGGCCATGCAGGACTCAGTGAACTAACAAAATTCCTCTTCAATTCTTGGCTTAGTTAAAGCCCAGTTTAGGATTGGTAGGTTTAGAAGGGTCTCCTGATATCAATTATGGCAGTAAAAATAATAATAATAATAATAATAATATCTGAGATTCAGTAATTTCCCTTATTTGGAAGACCCCAAGTATTTATATACACTGTGTTTTTCATTCTTACAATATTTCTCTCTTCTGGTGTGATGCAAAAGATAGGCCACTGGATCAAGATTCAGAAGACCTTAATTCTAATCCTGGATTTGCTTCCAATGGGTTGTGTGGTTTTAGATCAGTCGTCAGCAAACTTTTTTTGTGAAGGACCGGATAGTAAATATATTAGGCTTTCAGGTCCATACGTCTTGTCAACCATGAGTCATAGTTGGCCAACTCTTACTTTAGGTAATTGATTCAACTTCTCTGGACCTTACTTTGTCAAATATAGGAGTTGAGCTAAAAAGAGTTCAAGTTATAAAGTTATTTGATTCTTCATCCAAGGACTCATCTGCCAGGAGTTGTTCTAGTGCTTGAAATTGTGATATGCTGTAAGTCCTATTAGCAACCCCAACCAGGGAACAACTCTTGAGCAGGGAGCTTCCTTTGAAATTCAAAGACACAGTGGACTTGGATCCCAGATGAGTGTGCCAAAAGTGTTAAGAGTACAAACATGCTACCTCCATCGTACGATGAAGAGTTTTAGAAGTCCTCAGGGATTGGGGCAAAGGGATAATACAAGAAGAGCCCATGTTCTCTTTTTCCCACCCAAGATCCCTTCCTTACTTGGTCGTATCCCAACCTTCACACCATCACTTGGCCAAGTCCCATCATTCTACAATCAAACTCATCAACTTGAACCAAGTCTCCACATGCTCAAAGAGGAAATCTTTTGGAGACTTCTCTACACATTAAATTATGAGCACAAGACTGTCACTCAAAATTTTCCCTTTGTGGAGAAGGTAGGAGAGTATGGCAGGAGCTTTTCTCACCTGTCATTCACTTGGAACGTAAATATCTTTGAAAATCAAAAGCACATAATTTTCTAAAATCTATATGTTCTTTATTCTTCTCTAATATGTTGTTTTAGTTAAGGGACCACCTGGGGAACAGTCCTACTGGGAAACGTTGAGGAAATGTATTTATTACAGTCAGACCCATGTTAAGCAGCCAAGGGCTACTTCCATTCAAATTATGTCACATTTTTCAGTTTTCCAGACTCTTTCAGCTAGGGAAAAAACATTCATGAAATCTTCCTATGCACAAAGACGTTAGAATCTCTAGAGTAACCCTGTGTTTTGGTAATAAAAAACTTCGGTGGGGAAGGAAGGAAAAGTGTTAATGGAGATGCTTGAATATATAATATAGATTGCTATCACTTTCGAATTCCCTACTGGCCAGGTGCATTGCATGTAACCTCATTTAATCTTATGTTGATGAAGTAGTTAATATTCTTCCATTTTAAAGATTGGGAAACTAAGCCTTCATGATTATCCAAGGTCACAAAGATTTTAAATGATAAAGCAAATTTTTAATCACACATCTGTCTAAACCCAATGCCCTCTAAACAATTATTTATACTGTTAGTTTTTCTAACATGATTCTAATAGGAGCTAATTAGATTTATAAGAATCTGATTTTTTTCCCAGTGGATACCTATTGTAAAATGGATGACATTTTTGGTGGGAGGGACCTCAATAATAGAAAATGTCATTAGTTTAATAAGTGAAGGTGGTGACTCTGATCTTCAAATGAACAGTATCCTAGAATGGGCACACAGCACAAGTATTTGGACAGTAATTCAAAAAAATTTGAATGTCATTAAAACTTTAAACCGAATGAGTTAGATGAGCTGTCTCCAGTACAACTAATGCATCAATTTACATATTAGGAAGCTGGTCCAGATTGATCTGCTACTATAGGGTAGAACCAGGACTGGACCCGTAGCTTTTGATTCAAAATTCCAGTGTTCTTTCCACTGAAACATAAATACATATCTCTTACAAAAGGTTTGAGAAAGAAGGTTAGGAAAGCAAATAATTCATAATAGAGTAGGGTGACTCCCTAAAGGTTGGAAGAGAAAGCAACCTGGAATGGAAGAATAGCCTTGGACTGAGAGATAGAAGGCCAAGCAATAATTCAGATTCACCTTCAATTGGCTCTATGAATTGTAGCTCCCTATGTCTCAGTTATTTATTTACTTTTTGTTTAGTTAAATCTTTAGTAAGTTTTAAGAGTTAGATTAGAGATTACAAACTGATGACCTACAAACCAAACTGGGCTCACAAATGAATTTTGTTTAGGCTACACAATGTTTTAATTTTTTTCCAGCTTTTTTTGAGATGTAATTGACATGTAATATTTTGTAAGTTTAAATTGTACAATGTAATGATTCCATACATGTATATATAGTGAAATGATTGCCACAAGAGGATTAGTTAACACCTCCATCACCTCACATAATTGCTTTTTTCTGCAGGGGGTGGGTAAGAATATTTAAGATTTACTCTCTTAATAACTTTCAAGTATTACCAGTATTACTAACTAAAGTCACCATGCTGTATAATACCTTCCCAGAATTTAACTTATAACTGGAAATTTGTACCCTTTGACCAACATTTTCCTACTTACATCATCCTTTCTAACCTCTGATAACCACCATTCTACTCTTTGTTTCTGTGAATTCAGCTCATTTAGATTCCATGTATAAGTGAGATCATACAGTATTTATCTTTCTCTGTTTGACTTATTTCACTTAGCATAATGCCCTTAAGGTCCATCCATGTCATCATAAATAGCAGGATTTCCTTCCTTCTCATGGCTGAATAATATTTTATTCTATATATGCCATATATATATACACACACATACTACATTTTCTTTATCCATTCATCCATAGACAGACTTTTTAGTTGTTTCCATATCCTGGCTATTGCGAATAATGCTGCAATGAACATGGGAGTTCAGTGATCTCTTCCAGATCCTGATTTCTTATTTTTTTTTTTGGATATATACCCAGAAATAGGATTTCTGGATCTTATGGTAGTTCTATTTCTGAATTTTTGAGGAACATCCAGCAGAGCAAAAGAAAAAATCAGCAAAATAAAATGCAATGTGGAATGGGAAAAAATCTTTGCAAACCATCTATGTGATAAGGTTATCGATAACCATCTATAAGATTAATATTCAGAATATATAGAGAACTCATACAACTCAATAACAACAACAAAAAATCTGATTAAAAAGATCTGAATAGATATTTTTCCAAAAAAGACATATAAATTGCTAACAGGTGCACAAAAAGAGAATAAACATCACTAATCATCAGGAAAATGCAAATCAAAATTTGATATCATCTCACACTTGTTAGAATGGTTATTATCAAAAAGAAAGAGACCACAAGTGTTAGCAAGGATATGGATAAAAGGGAACCCTTGTACACAATGTTTCACTTTTTTAAATGTGGATGAGTTTCGGGAATTACCTGGTGGTCCAGTGGTTAGGACTCAGCTCTTTCTCTGCTGTGGCTCAGGTTCAATCTCTAGTTGGGGAACTAAGATCCCACAAGCTGCATACATGGCCAAAAATAAAAATTAAAATTAAAAAAATGCAGATGAGTTTAGGTATGGAATGCACTCTCCAGTCCTCATTGCTCTCACTTGTTTTAGACCCCACTGACCACTTCACACATCTATATTATCTGCCTGGCCACTTTCAATCCTTTACCAGTGACCAAGGTTTTCCAAACAGCTATTATAGTCTATCATTCTCTAACTTACCTGGTTGGTGAGAAAAGGTCTCAGGTCTAGATTCTAAGAATAAGCTACCTGGAAGTTGGTCTCACAGGAAAAGTGTCTTCATTACGAAGCAGAGAAAATCTACTCTGAACATGCAAAATGTAGACATACTCTCCTACTAGTGGCAATTTCCAAGACATGAAGGAAAGGACAGTGTTCCTGATGAAACTGAAGCTAGAATGATGAGAAGCTTAATGGAATTATCCAAACTGGAATTTGGCCAAGATTTAGGGCTACCACCTGTGCAAATTAGGGTCACTAGACTGAGGAACTGAATGGAGTTTTCTTCTGATAAATAGGCTTCCCGAAAGCTCAGCAATCTGGAGCCCACGCTGGGCAGATTTGACAGAATACTTTCCTTTGAGCAAGTGCCACTTAGCAAATATCCTCTTCAGAGAAGTTTCATCTTCATGGGTCAGGCCTGCTGACTTCGAGGCAGTGTGTGATTTTCATTTTCATTAGCTTTCTGTCAGTGAATGACTTCAAGTCTAGTTAAAAGGCCAAAGTACCCCTCCAAATTCTTGGGTTAGAAGAGCCTGTGGATATGTCCTATCTTGCTTCTTACGTTTGTGTAGTTTTTAGATGCATAATCTCATTCAACCCTCACAACCAACTAATGAAGTAGGTAGGGGAGTAGCTTTCATCTCCAGTATAAAAGTGAGTAAATGGGGACTCAGAGAGTTTCAGAATCAAAACTCAATCCAGGTTTCCAAATTCCCTATGATGTTCCCATTGTACTTTGGCACAACTAAATGATGTTGTTCCAAGTTTCATGGCAACAAGGCAGGCTATGTCTCCTGGAAGCCAAGGCGACTGGGATAATCTGAACAAAAAAACACAGTTAAATTAGCTATTGGGATTAGTAAACACTGCCACAGTATTATGACCTCTTGTGACTGGGCTATCATGACCTCCATTCTTTTCTTTGCCCTATATTGGTAAAGCATGTGATTAATGATCCAATCACTAGTGCCAGAAACCTAGAGGTCATCTTCTCCTTTTCCTCCCACCACTTCATCTTAGTGGTTGCTGAATTTTGTGGAATCACCACTCTCTTATCTTTTAATGCTGTCTCCTCCTTTCTGCCCCAGTGATCGTGCCCTTATATCAGACCCTGGTATTTCTCCCAAAGGTGGTTGAGATAGTGTCTTAACTGGCCTGTGTGGCTCCTGATTTGTAATTGTACAGTTATTTCACTGGTGATGCCTTTCTTGATTCTCCCTTCTTTTCCCCAGTCGAAGCCTGCACATCCAGGACAACATCTACAATATTTTACTGCAAATGTTATTGTTGTATATCTGTCTCCCCCACCAGATTATGAGCAACTTGAGGAAAGGGAATCTAACACATTCCTCACTGTATCCCCTCTGGCTAGCTCTATACTCAGCAATAGTAGGTGCTCAGACCACATTTGATGAATAAACAACCACATATTTAAAACACTATATTTCAGGCACTTAGATGTGAAGGATACAGTCATTGCCCCTGTGGAGTTTCTAGTCTGGTGCTGACATTTGAGCAGATAACCATGATCAAGTTTGATAAGTGCTTTCACAGAAGTATGAAGCACATTCTGTGGGAAAACAGTGAGAGCTGGAGTCTTTTTCTTTCCACCATTGGTCCAGAGGGAAGAAACCTGAAGGAGCAGCTTCCTGGCAGGACCTTGGCTACCTTTTCTCTCCTCATTCCCCAGTTCTATGAAGCACGACCCGAGACACATCTTTAACAAGTTAAGCAGAAACATTTCTCTGGAATGTCAGCATCTACTTTGCTGAAATCCATTAATTCTCAGCTTTAACACCCTTGGTCAACAACAGCTCCAAACCTTATGGGGAAATAAGAAAAGCAGACTGTCTGGCCACAGTCACAGGAAGTATATTAATATTCCCCTTCATGGGTATCTCTCTTTCTCTACATCCTTTCTCCCACTGACTGCACCTCGCCCCCACCACCAAAATAAATATTTTCCAAGAATCTATGACAAAAGATTTGAAAGTAAATCAAAACCTGGACAGAGGGTCAACGAAAAAGGATAAAGCTGCCACTTATATGTGTCTAAGGCAGTAAACGGTGCAGCTTGTTATATTATTTACAGTATCCATAAAGACGAAGCCCTCCTTGCTCAGACAAAGCCCTGAGCTTATTAATTGCCAGGGAGGTCTGTCCCACTCCTAGGGTTTCTGCTATTGATGGGGGAAGGTAGGGAGAGAGTTAACTCACTCTCTTTCTCGCTCTCTCTCTTTCCAAGGGAGCTTTTGGGACAAGCGGAAGGGTTTGTTAAACCTCCAGATTTCTCTGCATTATGTCCAGGTGGCATGACGTGTGAACAGACGAAAGATTAAAATCACCGAGGAAATCGCTCCGTCTGAGCCCAGATCACGACGCCTTTTAGTGACCCGGTGACCCAAATGCTATCTGTCAACTTGTCCTTCCAGCGACTTTTCACCTCATGCTCTGCGGCTGCTACTCCAGGAAAAAGAAGAAAAAGAAAAAAAAAATTCAGGAGTTGGAAGGAGGGGGAAGGAGAGAGGGAGGAAGCTAGGATAAAATACTGCCTTATTACTAAGCACTCGGCAATGCAGGTCAACTGAGGGGCGCGGGAGTCTTTTTAACAAACCAGATACTTTTTCCAGACCCTCACTCCCAATGTTTCCTCATTCTCTCTCTACTGAGAAGCTCAGCTCCCTCAGGAAATGTCACACCAAGTCATAGGACCTGGTCCCCCAACAAAAACTAGGTCCTAGAGAGTCCACTGAGGATGAAGTTTTTCTTAGTTTTCAAAAATCGTTCCACAAAATCTGTTTGGCATTTGCTTGGATTCTTGATGAGTTCGAAGTGTCACCAAGTTTGCTCTAGCCTCCAGGTATTGCCAGAGTTAGGTTACTTATTTTGAGGGTGGGAGGTGGGTATTGGTGAGATGAGAGAAAGGGGTGGAAACAGACACTATGCAGATACATTAAAATGTTGACCACTCAAATTAAGAGTCTGCTTATTAAGAGCCTGGCTTGGCAGCAGAGCCAGATAGAGACCTTAGATGCCTCCAACAACGGAAAGATAATGCTGCCCATTCCTTAAAGGCACTAGATCGAATCATATGAAGTTACCTTTTTCTTTTCCAGGTCGAAATTGGCAATTTCCGTAGGGCTCAAACTAATCCAAAATCGAAGTAGCACCTAGCCCTAATGAGGTTGATAAATATCATCTTTTTTTAAAGAAATGGTTCTGTTTTGCTATCATCCCTGCTTTGCTAGCATCTTGAACATGTGCTAACAAGATAAATCTCCCTACAGAGCTACTCAGCACTGAGGGGTCAACTTCTGCATTGAAATATAAAAGAAAATAGAAGTCACTTCGTACATTTTTAAACAGACCTCCAATATTTTTCTGAAAGACTTTGACGTGATATTTTTAAAATATGTGATTTTAAGGAGACTATGTATGAAAATTCAGGACTCTGTTAAATTTTCAGATGCTTAGGAATTTGGATAGAAATAAATGTTTATATGCTCGTTCACTTGGTGTTTTTTCTGTTCCAGGATTCCATCCAGGATACTACATTACATTTAGTCTCCTCTTGACTATGACATTTTTCTCAGACTTTTCTTGTTTTTGATGACCTTGACAGATTGAGGAGTATTGTTCATGTATTTTGTAGACTCTGCATACCATTTTGTATATATATTTTTTAATTTATTTAATGCAAGAAACACTAAATAAATATCTCATCTGTTTTTTTCAGAAGCATTATTTTTAATGACTTCATAATATTCCATTGATGTCTATGACACTGATTTTTTCCTAAAGAAAATAAAGTGACTTCTTACTGTGTCTTTAAAACTGCTGGAGGTTAACATGGAAAGGACAGAATTCAATGGGGAAAAGTATGCACTTAAACTACATAATCTTGTGGTGAACATTTTGCCATACCTGTTTGACTTCTGTCCCAGGGTAATGTATAAGTGTGGGCACACATGTACACAAGAAAAGACACAATCCTGGGACATATTATCTTTAATCCACACACTAAATATCTATTCATCAGCACTGTTCTCCTTCCTTGCCCCCTATTCTCATGATTATAGAGTGCCAGAGTTGCAAAGATAGACTATTAGATCCTTCCCTGTTTGCAAAGTCTTAGTCTATGGAAAAATGATACTTGTTTATTTTTGTAGACTTGTTAAACTTTGGGACTTGAGGTCACTCCGTTGTAGAGATGCTGGCTCACTTTCATATTAAAGGCTTGCAAACAACTGTTTTAAAATATTCTTACGTATTGGATTTATATTATCATCACCATCCATCCAATTTCCTCATCTTACAGTAATCCTTGATTGTTCTCTCTTTCTCACTTTGCATTGTCAAGTTTGTCAAGTTTATCTCTTAAATATATTTTCTGTCACTCATCTCATTATTTTTACCTGTTGCCTTTGTTCTAACTGCCATCATCTCTTGCCTGGATTATTATATCATATTTCTAATTGGTTCCTCTGCCTCTCCCTAGGTCCAAGGTTTCTTTACTCAGGTCCATGCCACTATATATACTACTACCTTGCTTAAGAATATTTTGGTTTTCTCACAATGTCTTTTGTTACTCAGATTCTGAACTTGCTCTGTATGTGACCTTGAGCAAATAACCTAACTTTTCTGTGTCTCAGTTTTCTCATCTGTACAATGAAGACCAGAGTACCTACCTGACAGTGTTATTGTAAGGATTAAATGTGACAATAAATGTAAAATTCTTAGAATGGTGCCTTGTGTGTAATACACACTCAATAAATGCTATATATTATTTCTTCTACTACTACTACTGGTACCACTAGATAAAGTCTAAACTTCTAATTATGCCACTAAAATCTCAACCACAAAGTACTATCTCCCTACGTCTTGTATTCTTTCTTAGTCATGACTTTGCTTCTGAATTTCCTCTGCCTAAAACGTCCATTCTCTACTGCCCCCTTTCCCACAGCCTCAACCTGTCTTTGATGAACAGATTAAAATGCCCTTTTTATGTGCCTTCTCCAAGTAGAGCTAATCATTCCTTCCACTTAGCTTTTTCTACAAGGTAAGGTTTACTATCTAGACTTTATGGATAAAACAACTGAGTTTCAATACAGATAAGTGATTTTCCCCACAACCACACAGCTCAAAATAGGTAACGAAAGTGAGATTCAAACGCAGGTATTTCTGAAACTCTGAGCTTTTCCTCCCCATCACCTATCTTCTACTTTGGAGTAATCCACAAATAGCTGCCCTGAAAAGAAGCCTTTCATAGTTTTAGAGTCTGGTTTCAATTCTGTCGTTGGGCCAAATATTCTAATTTTATTTTGGGAGAGTAGGGCAGGGGTTGAGGCAGTGAGAACTCTGTTTCTTCATCTATAAAATGAAAATAATGGAACCATTTTCCTTTGAGTTCTTTCTGTTCTAATAGTCTAGCATATTGCCATACGCCTGGATATAGAAATGGAGATTACTTGAGATTTGCTTGAACTTTGGGCTGACCAACTTTTCTTTGTCACTCCTTGGTTCTGTTCTCTTATTCTCAATTTTAAATAATGGGTTTAACAGAAATATCACCTCTGGGGAGTCAAAGAGACACTTCCAGAGCCAGGTCCTGTCAATAATCTCATCTAATTCCATTAGAACCACTTCTATCCCCTGCTGTTCTGATATTTATAACACCCCTGTTCTCATAGCAAATTCAGCCTTAGGTCATTCCAAGAAACCACTTCACACCCTGCTGGTGTTTATCTGGCTCAAAGGATCAGTGCATAGACCTTCTTTATTCCTCCAAGTGAATTCAAACACTAGTCCTCCTGATCAGATAACAGGCAAGCTGTATCTTGTCACTCTCTATTCCTACACTCTCAATCAAGCTCCCCTCTCAGGACCCAGAGATAATATTAATTACAATCTCTAATTTAAAAGGGGTTCCTGCATGAAGGTCTCTGTGTAAAGAAAGCATTTCTTTTTTTAAGAAGGAAGAGCCACTCTGGTTAAGTCACAGAGCCAAAGAGACACTAAGTATGCTTTGCACTGCTGGTCCAGCCAGCAACAAGTGGGATACACAGGAGTTATGAATACAGATGCTGCCTTGCACTGGAAGGGAATCTATAAATCCAACGTTTTCTGAAATGTCTTCTCAGACCATTCTGACCACAAGTAACTTTCTTGTCCTCTAAGCATTTAGTACATGTCTGTTACTGCCACTCCTCTTGCCCTTCTTTATCTTCTTAAATTATATTATATTGGAGCAAAGAAACCTTTGAATCAAGTCACTGCTCTGCCCTGTTTTACTTATGTGACTTTCTACCATTCACTCAACCTCTCTGAATCTGAATCTTCATGGTCTCTTGTGTTTAAAATGCAGATGACAAAAATTCAAAGTTCTTGGGCTGTTGTGAACATAATATTAAACTAGTGCTTATTTTCTCATATATTTTAAACCTTCACTGAGGTCATTGACTATAATATTGTTATTCTTTAGAGTTCGAGTGTGATGCCTTCTTGAAATAATAAGTTAACTAAATATAGCTATTGCTTAAAAGGATTTCTGGTGCTCTTATTTTTAACTTAGGCTAGTTGGTGCATTGAAAACCAATGGACTTTTCAGCCTTGTCTACAGCCTACAGCAAATCTAAGTAGAATGCAAGAGAACTGACAATTTATTTCCTCCCTATTTTCTTTTTTATCAATTTATCTTCCTCTTTGGTGCTCTTTCTCTTCCAGCTTGTTCATTTCTTCTTACTCTTTCCAGGGAAGCCCAATGAGATGTCATCCTGCCCTCAACCTCTTGCACTTTTCTACTTATCAAATCAGAAGGTTTCCACACAGCAAAACAGAAAGCATGTTAGGAAGTGGTAGGTGGCAAAATACTTCCCATAAAAGGGTTAATAGAGAGTAGTTAGAAAAAGTGTGTTATCTCTAAATGAAAGAAAAAAATTACTAAAGTCTTTGCACCAAAGGGTAATCAGCGATCCTTACTTTCACATAGATTAGCTCATTTAATTCTCATAAAAATCTATGAGAAGCTTCCAAGTCCATAGGATAATGACAGCAGCCTAAATTAGAATCTCTCCACACAGCCTCAAAAAAAACAAAAAAAAAATCCAGATGAACAAGAGGAGCAAATAAAATCACCCATATCTTGTCTTGCAACATAACATAAAGACAAAGAACTTTACAAATTTTAATTTGCAACTAATTGAGAAAATAAGTGGGGAAAGCAGAGAAGAGAGAAGAATGAGGCAGAGTAGAATTGGAGAATATCATTTAAAACTGACAAGCAGAGTAGTCAAAAACAGGTAAAGAAAAAAGAGACTCTGAACCTTATATAAAGGCATCAGTATGAGGTAACAACTTGGTCATGAATCCAAGCCTTCTTAAATAACAAAAGAAACACAAAACAAAATACAGTGTTAAGAAAAAAGATAGAGAGGAAAAAGAGATCACACAGTTCAAGTCACTTTGTAATGAAACTATATGATGATACAGTAAAATAATTGATTGAGCTGAAATGAAACATATTATAATCAATAAATGCAAATAAGCTTAACTCAGGTGTTAAAAGAAAATATTTTCAAATTGGCACACAAAGCAAAACCAACCTCTCTGCAGTACACTGGAGACACAACTAAAACAAGGAGGTGAAGAAAGCTGAAAAATAAAGAAATGAACAAAGGCAAATGAAAGGCAAATGAAAGCAGGACTGTGTTTGTGTATCTGATAAGGTAGAATTCAGGAATAAAAGAGATAAGATAAAGAAGAAAACTTTATAAAGGTAATGGCCATAATTCACAGAAAAGATAAGACAGAAACTTTCTGCATGTCAGCCACCTTCCTAAAGCAGAAACTCCAGGAAATGCAAGGAGACAGAAGCAAACAAACATTAGGAGACTTTGGCACACCATACTCAGACTGAGAAAGGTAAAATGAATAAAAACAAGTAAGGATAAAGAGGACACAAACAACATAATAAATAAGATGGACATATTTGCACCCTGATAATAGAGAATAGATCTTATTTCCTAATGCATATTGGATATTTATGAAAATTCACCAATTCTCCATATTGGGTCACAAAAAATTCAATAAATTACACAGAATAGTATACAAAATATTCTCTCATTATTACGCAAAAATCTCAGTTCAAAAGAGGAAATACAAACCTTTATCACAGACATTATAAAAAATAATGGTTAATGGGCTTCCCTGGTGGTGCAGTGGTTGAGAGTCCGCCTGCTGATGCAGGGGACATGGGTTCATGCCCTGGTGTGGGAAGATCCCACATGCTGCAGAGCTGCTGGGCCCATGAACCATGGCCACTGAGCCTGCGTGTCTGGAGCCTGTGCTCCACAACAGGAGAGGCCACAACAGTGAGAGGCCCGTGTACTGCAAAAATATAAAATAAAATAAAATAAAAATAATGGTTAAAAACATTATGTATCAGAATCTATATATCTTTATACAGTTAAAGCTGTGATTGGAGGAAATTTTATAGTCTTAAGTGTACATATTAATAAAAATGAACAATGAAAATATGAATTAAATATCTAATCCCCAAATTTGGAAAACAGCATAATTCAGTTAATAAGGAAAGCAAAATAGAGGTAATAAGAATAAAAGCAAAAAATAATGAAGTAGAAAAGAGAAAAATAGCTTTATCATTAAGTCAATATCTGGTAACAGAAGCAAAAATAAACTATCATTCCTAATCTAATAAAAAAATTAAGATTGTTTATGGTACAAGGGTGGGAGAAAACACAAATACACAAGATAAAAAATAACAAAGAAAACCATTGAAAGAGAGGAGATTTAAATAATGCAAAAGTGGATAATTCTCTAGAGAAACATACTTTGCCAAAACTGACTCCAGTAAAAAAAAAAAAAAAATTGAAAAAGAAAAAGACCAATTTTTATAGAAGAAATGGAGAAAGTTACCAGAGTTACTTTCTACTCCCCATATCTCACAAAACAACAGGTCAAGATGATTTTATGGGGGAATTCTATGGAAATTTCAAAGTCCAGTACTATTTTTACAAACTCATGAAAAAAGAAGGAAATCATCCAAATCCTTCTGACAAAAAGAATGTAACATTATAAACAAAACTTGATTTAAAAATTGCTCTTCTCAAATCTATAGAGAACTCTCACTTATAAATACTGATGCAATTGTCCAAAATAAATATGAACACAGCAGCCAACAGTACATTAAGAAAATAATATATGGGGACAAAATATAATTTATACCAGAAATGCAAGGTAGATTAATATTACAAAGTCCACTAATATATTTCACCCTATTATTAGCTCAATGGAGAAAAGTCATATGTTCATATTCATATATGCTGGGAAAACATTTACAAAATTTAATTCACTTTCTCAATAAAAACACATAATAAAAGTAATCAAGGAATATTTTTCTTAACATGATAAAACATATATACTCTATCCAAAAGATGGCATCTAAAATGGGAAACACTGAAATCTTCTTTCTGAGGTCTGGCATCAAAAAAGCTATCATTATCAATTACTACAGAACTGGAGCCTTTAGATCACATATTCTGATAAAAGTACAAAAGCAGAATCACAAAAATTAGAAAGGATGAGTTAAAAATGCCTTTATTTGTAGATGTTATGACATGGTTGTATATATAGAAAACCTATGACAGTTTATTAAAATGCAATACAAATCATTTAAAATTAGTAGAGTTGCAGAATATTTAATTATATAAAAAGCACTAGTCTTATTTATTTATTTAATTTTTGGCCACACCATGCAGCTTGTGGGATCTTAGTTCCCTGACCAGGGATCAAACCTGGGCCCTGGCATGAAAGCACCAAGTCCTAACAACTGGACCACCTGGGAATTCCCTAAAAAGCAATAGCTTAAGTATACTACATTAACAGAATAAAGGACAAAAATACTATGATAATCTTAGTTGATGCAGAAATAGCATTTGCAAGATTCAGTACTCCTTCATGATAAAAATAGTTAACAAGCCAGGAATATAAGGAAACTACCTCAACATAGTAAAGGCTATATATGAAAGGCTCACAGCTAGGATCATATTTAATGATAAAAGATTGAAAATTTTTCCTTTAAGATCAGGATCAAGACAAGGATGCCCACTCTCATCACTTCTATTCAACATAGGGCTGGAAGTTCTAGCCAGAGTAATTAGTCAAGAAAAAGAAATAAAAGGCATCCAAATTGAAACAGAAGATATATAATTATCACTCTTTGCAGATGACATGATCTGATATGTAGAAAACCCTAACAATTCCACATACAGTAAAAAATAAAAACAAAAACAAAAACTTCTAGAACTAATAAATTCAGCAAAGTTGCAGAGTACAAAATCAACACACAATAATCAGATTCTTTTCTATACACTAAGAATGAACAATCAGGAAAGGACATTGAGAAAGCAATTCCATTTATGATAGTATAAAAAATAATACAATACTTAGGAATAAACTCAACCAAGGAGATGAAAGACTTGTACAATGAAAATGACAAAACGTTTCTGAAATAAATGAAAGAAGTCACAAATAAATGGAAAGAGATACCATGTTCATGAATTAGAAGACTTAATATTGTTAAGATGTCAATATTACTCAGAGATTCACATATTCAATGTAGTCTCTATCAAAATCCTAATGGCATTTTTTTGCAGAAGTGGAATAAAATCATCCTGAAATTTATGTGAAATGTAAAAGAACACCAAACAGACAAAACAATTTTGAAAAAGAAGAACATAGCTGGAGGACTCACGCATCCTGATTTCTATAGTAACCAAAACGGTGTGGTACTGTCATATAGAGTAATATATAGACCAATGGAATAGAATACAGAGTCCAGAAACAAACCCCTTCAATAAGAGTGCTAAGATCACTAAATCAAGAAATGACAGTCTCTTCAAACAAATGGGGCTGGGAAAATCAGATATCCACATGCAAAATGAAGTCAAACCCTAATTTTACACCCTAAGCAAAAATAGACAAAAGGGACTACATCAAACTTAAAATGGGAGAAAATATTTGCAAATGATATATCTGATAAGAGGTTAATATCCAGAATATGCAAAGAACTTTTATAATTCAACAACAAAAAACACAAATCATCTTATTAAAATATAGGCAGAAGACTTGAATAGATATTTCTCCAAAGATAACATACAAATGGTCCACAAGCATATGAAAAGAGGCTCAACATTAGTAATCAACAGTAAAATGCAAATTAAAAGCACAATGAGATGTCACTTCACACATTAGGAAGGCTACTCTGAAAAACAAACAAACAAAAAATAACAAGTATTGGTAGGAATGTGGAGCAGTTGGAACTCTTGGGCACTGTTGGAAGAATTTTAAAATAGTGCAACTGTTATAGAAAACAGTATGACAGTTCTTCAAAACAATAACAACAACAAAACTAGAGTTTCATATGATCTAGCAATCACATGTCTGGGTATATATCTAAAACAATTGAAAGAAGAGTCTTGAAGAGACATTTGCATACACATGTTCATAGCAGAGCTATTCACAATAGCCAGGAGGTGGAAGCAACTCAAATGTCTATCAATGAATGAGTGGATAAACAAAATGTGATATATACATACAATGGAGTACTATGTAGTCTTAAAAAGGAAGGAAATCCTATCACCTGCTACCACATGGATGGACTCTGAGGACATTTTACTAAGTGAAATGAGTCAGTCACAAAAGAACAAATACTGTATGATTCCACTTACGTGAGGTATCCACTTACGTTAGGTATCGCAAGTAGTTAACTTCATACATGTAGAAAGTAGAAGGGTGGTTAGCAGGGCCTAAGGGAAGAGGCAGAGGATAATTGTTGTTTAATGATTATAGAATTTCAATTCTTCAAGATGAAAAGGTTCTAGAGATTAGTTTCACAACAGTGTGAATATATTGAACATTAGTGAACTATGCATTTAAAAGGATTAAGGTGGAAAATTTTATGATGCGTTTTACCACAATAAAAAAAGTCAAAAGTTTTATATATAAACATAATAACAAATTAAAGAGTTAACAGAAGAACAAAAAAATGATAAAATACTAAGAGTAAACTTAATTAGAAATGTTTAAAATCTATATGAAGGAAACACTTAAAAAGTCATGGAGGATGCAAAAGTAGTTTTGAACAAATTATCCAATGTTCTTCCATAGAGCAATTAGGCTTCACAAAGATGATGCTTCTCCCCAAGTTATAAATGAAAGTGATCCTAACAAAAATAGCTACACTTTTTTTTTCTGAAACAAGATAAGTTGATTCTGCATTTAATATGAAAAAATAAGTGAGGAATAATAGCCAAGAAATAGGCCAATAATGATCAATGACTGAGGGCCAACCCTACAGATATTAAAATGTCCCATAAAGACTTTAAAATAAAGATAGTATGGACCATGAACGGATATACTGAGCAATGAAACAACAGAGAAGGTCTGGAATTAGACCCTGGAAATTTGGTAAATGGTAAAAGTAGTATATCAAATCACTGGAGAAAAATGACCTATTAATAAACAAGGCTGAGACAACTAGATAGCTATTTTGTAAAAGATAAAATTGGCAAACCTTACACTGTTCATCCACCTAAATTCCAATGAATCAGAGATTAATTTTTTTTTAATCTAAGTATTAGGAAACATGGGTAAATTCCTTTATAAACTGGGAATAAAGGAAGGCTTCCTGAATGTGACTAAAACTTTAGTTAAAGGACCTACAAACAATGATATTCCATAGAAATGAACATACTCTGGGCCCAAATATTAGTTTCTCGTTATTATTCTCACTCAAGGGAATATGCACTCCTGAAGAAATGGCTGATTCCTGGCCTAGGTCAGGGAAAGTACTAACTGGACATTTTGTTTTGAGAGGAAAAACGAAAAACAGGCACTCAAAAGGGGTCAAGTCCAAAAGCACAGAAGTCATCTTTAAGCTTCCTCCCATCTACTCCCCACCCTAGGCCAAATTTGGGAAAATCTAACCAGAAAAATAATAATGACTCCAATTAGCCATAAAGTGTTGTAAAATAATAGGTAAATAAAAATGCACTAGTCCATAGTGATTCTCTCTGCTCTGTCCAACATCCCTCTTTCTCCACACAAAAGCAAGAAAGATTGATTTAAAATGTCACTTTTATCCCTAAAACTCCTCAATGATTCCCTTTTACTCTTAAAATCGAAAATCCTTATTATGATTTCTAAGGCCATGTACTGAAGCTGAATCCGGCTTCTGTACTCCTACACCAAATTAATTTTCAGAGACAGAGTTTTGGGCAAAGTAGAAAAGAATAGCTTTATTGCTTTGCCAGGCAAAGGGGGCCACAGCAGGCTAATGCCCTCAAAACTGTGTGTCCCAACATGAGCGGGTAGTGAGGAGTTTTATAATAATGGTTTAAAAGGGAGAAATCAGCTTGTGGACATCCTTCTGATTGGTTGGTGGTGAGGTAAGTGGGAGTCAGCATCATCAACCTTTTGGTTCTAACCTGTCTGGGGTCTAGTGCTTGTGGAGACCCTACTGTTAATTTCTCCCACCTGGTGGGGATTTCAGTATCTGCAAAACACCTCAAAGACATTGTTATATGTATGCATTAATGGGGAACCAGGACCTCGCCTTAGGGCTGCACTACTGTTTCTCTTGACTGCTCTTCCTTGTTTCTGCATCCCCTCCCTTCCCTAATTAGCAACTGTTTGAACCTGCCCAGTTGGAGCTCAGGGGAGGTCCTGGAGGCTGAAGGAAACCTATTTCCTGTAATCAAGAAATGGGGGACACAGAAAGGCTTTTGTGCCCAGGACCCCCCGAGGGTCCTGCTCGGTATCAGCCCGAGCTGAGTCTTGTTTAACTACAACTTGATCTCATATTTTCTCTCCATTGCTCAGTGCATTCTAGCCCCACTGGCTTCTTTTCTTTTTGTCAAACACACCAAGCCCCTGTGCAACTTGGGAATTCTGTGCCTTATTTATTTCCTCTGTGACATTTTTAACAATCTTCAATTATCTTATTTTCTTCCTTGTTTACTTATATCTTACCTGTCTTTCCCAGGAGAATATAAATTCCAAAAGGTCAGGAAAGTCTGTCTTTTTCACTGTCAGATTCCAGTTCCCAGTATAGTGAGTGGGAGATAATTGGCTTTCAATGAATATTTCTGAATAATGAAAGGAGGATGAATGAATAATAAACAGATAAAAGAAATAATTCTTCTGACTTCCAGTTCTAGTTCTTTTCCATGACAAGTTTTTATTTTTCCTTCTTTCTGTGTAGTTTGTCTCTATATGTATATAGACCATACTGCATACATTATGTAGCCTATATGCTTACACATTAAATCCTTCCATGTAGCTATCAATGAAATGAGTGTGTATTGTTACTGTTTTTCCTTTTAGAAGGCTAACACTGGAAAGGTCCTTAGAAATCCCATCAAATTCTCTTGCTTTACAGATAAGGAAACAAGGCCTGTCGTGTATAAGTTGCTCAAGGTCACACAGCTAACAACTGCTATACTTGAAATTACATCCCAGATCTACACACTTTCTAGTTCAGTAGCCTTTTAAGTACCTTTCCCTTTTCTATAGTATTGGTTTGTTCCTCAACCCTCAGCTCCCTACCTCCTGCCAACATACAACTGGGAAGAGGAGGAAATGTTATGAGTGGAAAATGAGGTCCTCATGGTGTCTTAGAATCATCAGTGCCTCAGGAGAGAAGGTTTCACTGAGCTAGTAAGCATCACCGTGCTCCTTAGCAGCATTTTTTAAATCACTAATGTGCCCTCCCAATGAGATTGGCCTCAAATGACATTGTGTCTTCGGAGGCTGTATGCCAAAACATCCCCAGTGTGTGCACTTATGTAGTCTACTGTTCCCTAAGAACCACTTTGCCAACCATGAGGATGGAAAAATTATTCCCGGAATTCCACGGCAACTATTTCCGAATTTCCCATGTTTGTTCAAATGATAAATGTAAAACCATCATCTATTTTTAAACTCTTTGGGTTTTATTGACTCAAAAGAACAGGAAAGCCCTGTCAGGACAATTCTGTTTTATGAAAAATTAAGGGTGGGGACTTTGCATTTCTTTAAATAGTCTAAAAGTGTAAGGTTGTTTTTCTTACACAAGAACTGTGCAGTTAATTGGAATTGAATGGCCTTGCTTTTCTTCGTAAATGAAGCTCATTCCTAAGATTGAGATGCTAAATCTTAATCATGGTAAGTCCCTGAGGCAAGGATGTGTGTTGAAGTATAAGTAACAGTTTAGCAAAAAACATACTATCCCAATGATCATGGGGTCTATAAAGGGAACAAGGCTCTCTTCTGGAAGGAGGTTTACTTTGGTATTCATAAAGGCCCCATAGTTCCATTCTGCCATCCACTTCTCCTCTAACTAAGCTTAGCATTCATTTATCCAAACTGTTGTGTAGTTTCAGTTATCCATATTGCATAATACTGTTGGTTATAAAGGACACAACAATGGGTAAAACTCTCTCCCTTCCATGAAGAAGCAATTTAATAAAAGTTTAACCACCCTAAATTATGCACACCTTCTATTTACCTTTATTCAAGCCGCATGGGTGTGGGAAACTAATTGAAGTAAATTCAGAGGATCAGAGTTTGAAAGAAGTTCAGGAGTTATCTTGTCCACTGCTACTGAATGTGAGGTCCCTGGGCCAGCAGAAGCAGCATTACCTGGAAACTTATAAGAAAATGTAGAATTCTTGGTTTCACCCTATATCCACTCAACAAGAATCTGTGTAATATACCCAGGCAATTCCTGTAAACATTAAATGTGAAAAGTCTTGATCAATCCACTGATATCTTGGATTCGTTCTATATTTACAGATATAGGGGATTGTAATTCTGTGATAAATATATATTCAAACTGATGATCTCCTCCTATCTCTCACTCAATACCACATAGCTTTATTCAACTTCAGCTACCCTTAGGTGAGCACAGCCTTACCTAGATTTCAGAACAAAGGATGAATCATTTGGAACAATTCCTGGGTACTTGAACATTTAGAAATAATTTGGGGGGTGGAGAGAAGAAAAAAAGGAGGGAGGGGAAAGAGAAAGAAATCTATCATAAATGCCTACAATTTCATAAATTTTGTTCAACACAGACCAAGTATAATCTCTCCCATATCAAGAGATACATATCTTTCTTAAAAAAAAATGAGTCATGGTATGGCGGATTGTATTATTGTTCTCAATTACTCCCTTCCCCCATTCCTCTAGTAGGCTTATAACGGACTTAGTGTAGAGTAGGGGAGTGGGGGGTGTGGGATGGAATGGTCAGGAATTTACCTTCCTGGACATCAGGCTTGGTCAAAGGATCAGGTTTAAGATCAGGTTTGGCCAAGGAAATGTGTTTTGAGCAGTCATCACAGAGTTTTGGCTGGCCTTCTTGTTCTTTTCCTCTGCCTTGAGCAGAGAGGGACTTTCCTCTTACTCCAGATTCTGGGATAAAGAAGACACAGGGAGGAGAAGCAGAACAGTCACCAATACATAATGTGAGTGAGAAATAAGCCTTTGTTTTTGTAAACCACTGAAATTTGTGGGCTGTTTAACTTGAGGAAAGCTGAATAATGCACAGGGTCATCTGTGTCTTCTAGCATCAAAGGCCATTCTAACTATATTTACTTGAGAAGAAATGTTAAATGTAAAACAGTCTCTGTACAGGGAATTCCCTGGTGGTCCAGTTGTTAGGACTCTGCCTTCTTATTGCAGGGGGCAGGATTTCATCCCTGGTCGAGGAACTGAGATCCCACAAGCCACATGGCCAATAACTAACTAACTAAATAAATAAAAATTAGACAGTCTCTGTACTGCCAACATTTATCATGTAGATAAACTATGAGGAAAACAAAATACAAATAACCTTATTTTGAGAGTCCATAGAAACTAACGTATCCTGGCCGCCCTCCTGATCACTGCCTCAGACTACTTTGTCAGCATCGACGTGTCAGCATTGACGCACATGCCCAGGAGTGCTTCTTCGAGCAGGTCACCTCAGACAGCAAGATGGACCTCATCTCTGAGGTGGCTGAGGCTGGCTGCCTGGACATTCACTTGGAGATTACAGGGCCTGATAATAAAGGAATTTATAAAGGAGACCGGGAGTCCAGTGGGAAATACACATTTGCTGTTCACATGGATGGAGCAGCATCATATAAGTTTTGTTTTAGCAATGGAATGTCCAACATGACTCAAAAGATAGTGGTGTTCACCATTGATATTGGGGAGGCCACAAAAGGACATGGAAACAGAAGCTAACCAGAACAAGCTAGAAGAAATGATTAATGAGCTCACAGTGGCGATGACAGCTGGAAAGCATGAACAGGAATACATGGAAGTTTGGGAGAGATACACAGATAAATCAATGACAGCACAAACAGCAGACTGGTCCTTTGGTCCTTCTTTGAAGCTCTTGTTCTAGATGCCATGACATTGGGATGGATCTACTACTTGAAGAGATTTTTTGTAGTCTGGAAAGTTGTTTAAAAAACCTTTTCCTGATGATCCCAAACTCATAATTCACTGTTTACCAAACATCTTGGTCATAGTAATGTCAAAAAAAAAAAAAAAAGGAAAGAAAAAGAAACTAATGAAGGCGTATTGCATCTACCTAACTTTGGACATCAAGGAGACTCACTTGAAATTCAGAATGCAGATGTCTGCATGCCTGCAATGCACCAAAAGTCTTAAAAGTTGTTGATTTTAGGGGCTATTAAATAAATGTATCAGTTATTTTAGTGCTTTTTATGCCTCCCAGAATTATTATGGTTTTATCTTTAACACATTTCTTCTAAATTAAATATGCCACGATTACCCTGGAAGTAAAGTTAACATTTTTCATTCACTTGGTGTGGGAGCATAACCAGAATATTAACATAAAATGACACATTTTTTAAAAAGTTGAATAAATCATTTGTAATTCCTTTAATAAAAATTAAATGAGAAGCATCTGCTTTTATAGTAGTTTCGAATTTCTAAAGTTAACCTTATAAACAAATTGATACTTAGTAAGATTCCCTCCCTATTCCAAGATCAATTTCTGGTGTTGATACAGAAAATGGCTCATATTTTTATATACCTTGACTGAATTAACATGGTTAAACATAAATAATATTTGATTTCTCTCAGTAACCCTTCATAGTGTAGGAGACTGTTTATTAGCTTTCTTATCCAGAGGACAGCTCAGAGATTCAGCATGTACAAGGGTGTAACCACAACCACACAGCTAATGGAGGAGTTTAAGCAGAACAATAATTCATTCTGGCAGCCTTTCCACACACAAGAGATTTGCCAAACTACTTATCAATTTATTTCATGTGTTGAAACAAATTTGTAAGATTTAAGAAGTTTTGTACCACTTGGAATTTGTTGCTTTGTTTTTTATTTTTGTCTACTCTTTCCCTCTCTCCCTACCCCTGTATTTTATAATTCACAACTATCTAAAGTCTTGGGTATATTAAACAGTCTTATAAAATAAGCCCCTTGAACAATGTAATTAACCAGCAACAGAAAAGGTCCTTGACACAGCCTCTGTCTTAGCTGTACTGTTCTCTCAGGTCTTGTCTTGATTACCAGAATCCTTCCTCACCAGAAGAAATTACAAATACATGCTTACACATCTGGAATCTATTGACTGAGGATCATCTCACAACCTAACAAAGCCTTATTTGCAGGCTCTGGCAGTTTCATTTTTGACATGCACCTACCCTGCTTCAATACAAAGAGTACTGAGTTTAACACTTTTCAGTTATAGAAAAAAAGGAATGAATAAATAAATGAATGAATGAATCAGTTGAATGAATAAATAGAATTATTGTGTACTTGGGCTTGGTGCAATCTCAGAGTGGACTCTATTTGAGTCTTCTGTTATATGTCTACAGTGCTTCTTTCAACCTTGCATTCTCTATCAGCCTCTATTAAAGACAAGATATTCTGCCTAATTAAGACTTTTGTTAATTCAGTGATTGCTGGATTATTTAAAGTTCTAACTCCTACAAACTAAGGTCCTTGACTGCAGTTAGGCACAAGCTTTAATCTTGCTTTTGCCTTCTTCCAAGTTGGGGATAGGGTGATAATGATATAACATTTTTGGATGGTAGAAGCGAGTTCTCCTTTCATAAACATCCAAAGTGATTTTGTAGGCATAGAGTGTTTGCCATTTATACCAGATGTTTCACAACAAAGAAACTGAAGCCCAGGAAGTAATTGCCTCTGAGATTAATAACTAGCATACAGATATCCTGATACCTCATCTACTCTACTTAGTTCCATCCTAATTTTGTTAAAAACATAGTCTTGGTTTTAACTGAACTACTGTACATGTTATTCTGAATGTCTACTATGTACAAAACATGTTGTTAGATATTACAGGTGGTTCAGGGATGTACAACACTGATTTCTTCCCTGAAGAAGCTTATCAGCAAGTTAGGGAGGCTGTACCAGACATGGAAAGTAAAGTGTTAGTGGAAGTCATAATAGGTGAGAGAGAATTAGTATACAGATAATGTGAGCTGCAGGTATTCAGAGAGGTAAGACTCATGAATGCTGGCACGGTCATAGTAAATTTCAAAGAAAAAGTGCTTTCTCCTTAATAAGAAAATAAACGACCAGTTTTATTATTTTTTTTTAATGGGTAAAATATATGAATAGACACCTCACCAAAAATATACAGATGGCAAATAAGCAAATGAGAAACTGCTCAACATCATATGTCATTAAGGAAATGCAAATAAATATAATAATAAGATAATACTACACACCTCTTAGAAAAGCCAAATTGAAAACAGTGAAATCACCAAATTCTGGTGAAGATATGGAGCAACAGGAACTCTCATTCATTTCTGGGGAGAATGAAAGATGGTACAACCACTTTGGAAGACAGTTTGGCAGTTTTTCACAAAACTAAACATGCTCTTACCATATGATCAAGCATATATGCTCCTTGGTATCCACAAAGGAGTTGAAAACTTATGTATATCCACATATGTTTAAAGCAACTTTATTCATAATTGTTAAAACTTGAAGTGATCAAGATGTCTTTCAATAGATGAGGAGATAAGCAAACTGTGATACAATGAAATATTATTCAGTGCTAAAAAAGAGTGGGCTATCAAGCCATGAAAAGACATGAAGGAACCTCAAATATATATTTCTAAGTGAAATAAGCCAATCTGAAAAGGCTACATACCGTATGATTCCAACTCTATGACATTCTGGAAAAGGCAAAACTGTGGAAGCAGTAAAAAGATCAGTGGCTGCAAGGAATACTGGAGGAGGGGGGGAGGGTTAGGTAAGTGGAACACAGGGGATTTTAGGTACTGAAACTATTCTCTGTGATACAGTAGTGATGCACACATACATTTGTCAAGACCTACAGAATGTTCAGCACAGAATAAACACTTGTAAACTGTAGACTTTAGTTAATAATAATGTATCAATACTGGTTCATCAATTGTAACAAATGTACCACATAATAAAGACATAAATAATAGAGGAAACAGTGTTCAGGGGGGATGGGAGAGGGGTTATGTGGGAGCTCTCTGTACTCTGTGATCAACTTTTCTGAAAAGCTAAACTTCTCAAAAAAATTGTCTTGTAATTGTTTTTAAAAGGTGGACTTGGCCTAGTTAAGCTTCATATAAGCCAGAGGGGTTAGATAGGGAGGTTCAGGCAAGGGACACAGCAGAGCACAAAACCTAAAGGAAAAGGGTGCACAGTGGGTCAGAGAGCAATAAACATCACCAGACAGGTCTGTGATTTCCTGTCCCTGCAGCTCTGAGTCTAAAGCCTCAAATTTGGCATCAACGTAGCTGCATTTGAATCCCAGTTCTGTTGCTTAAGGGCTGTATGAGCTTCATTAAAGCCCTAAAGCTTTCTGAACTTCTATTTCATCAGCTACAACATGGGGAAGATAACATATCCAGAATTGCAGAAAGGCTCAAATAAATTAATGTACATGAATTTCTCTGTGAATTCTGAAGTGCTCTAGAAATATTAGTTGTTATTATCAAAGAAAAGAAGAATTCCCCCTTCTTTTATTGCTTTTATGGTGACCCTCGTTTGGCAACTGGCTGCCATGACAGCAGAGATCTCTCTTGTTGGAATGGAGTCACCTAAGTCTACCCCTCTGTCATCTTTCTTACAATGAAGTTTCTCCTAAACACTGCTTATTTGAATATTTGGCCAGTCTTTTGCTAACACACCAAGTTTCAGATAGAATCTGACATCCCAAGAGCAGCTTCAGTGGTATGAAGTCCCAGAAATCTGAGATGGCTGTGAATAGTGTCTGGAGAAGATCAGCTCTGGGATAACAGTCTTTGAACTTGATGATTTTCTTCTGTTTACTTCACAGTTCCTTCTCCATGACACTGTACTCTCTATCCCAATCTCCCCTCCAGTAGTGATTTGGTGATATGATATGTTCTGCTCAAAATCTCTATTAAAGAGAAAATCAAGTTAAAAAGCAGCTAGAGACAGCTATGGGGACAGTTTTTACAGGTAATGTGCTTTTGTGGTTGAAGAGCATTACGTCAGGCAGAAGAGTTCCAAATAGCCCACACTTTATCTTAAAGAAGTAGTATGCCCATTACGTGAAAAACTAGATGGTGTATAATCATTCCAAATGGGGAACAAAGTTGTAGAGCTTCTTTTCAAAGATCTCATTTAATCTACACAAACCTTTGGTGAAGTGTGTTTCATACCAAATTTTACAGAGAATGAAACAAGCTCAGGATTTTAAGTGTCACCCCCCAAGCTCAGACTCATTTCTGAAAGCGGCAAAACTCCATTCTATTGTACCGCTCACTCTAAGCCCAATGGCATGTCTGCTGTAACCATTCACTGTTACTTCCCTCCCAAATGATAGACACTGATGTTACGGTTGTGACAGTCACTTAAGAATAAAATCCCAGCCATTACATTATTTATGGAAGCCCTAAACAATGTAATTTTACATATTATAAAATTAAATTGAATTAAGAAAAAAGAACACAGTGAGGGAATATAGGAGTGAGACACTCACTTTTCCCGGGAGTTGGGGAGAGGCCAAAAAAGACTTCATAGAGGAAGTGACCTTTGAAGTGAATGCTTTATTGTTTGTCATTTTTCATGTGTTTGTGTGTAATTTAACTTAGTCCAAAAAAACTGAGTGAATGAATCCTTAAACTGTGATCCTCATGATTTTTTTTGTCTCCAAACCCAGATCGTGGTATTAGCTGCACAACATACCCAAATGAGAGACCACACAAGAACGGACAGGAATGGGGAAGATAGGGAGATGGTGAGTTGCCTTGGTGGTAATCAATAGAGTGGCCGCTGGAAATTTTACCTCTCTGATCATTATTTGAAACTGAGGAAGACTTGGTGATTTCAAAATCATTTTCCATATCAGGATTCTACAGAGAATTGCCAATTGCCTATTATTCCCATTGTGGGTATATTTTTTTGAGCTGTCATTTTAAAGAGTCCCTCTTAAGCTAGCAAACAGCTATACTTCACAATTAGAATATAAACCTAGATTGTGGAATTTACTAATTGTTCCTCACTGTTGTGGTCATTTAACCATAAAATATTCACAACATAAGTCTTGTAACCCTTGGCCTTTCTTTCTCATGGGAAGGGGAGAGAATTGCTCAGAAAGATGACCTTCCCACTTGGGTCAACAAGAGCTGCAACTGGTTCTAAGGAGGGTGTCTCATTGCTGTCAAATTGACAGAAGTTGTCACAGGAGAAGCCTGCTGTCACTGTATCTTGCTCAGACCAGCCCCTTAGCTTGCTGAGTCAAGCTGTGCTGACTCCTAGTGATAGAATTTTAATGTGAGAGATGACAGAGGCCTTGGAGTTAATGTGTGCACGGAGGTGACAGTTTTGAATGTCAGCCAAAGCACAAAGGCCTGTCTGAAATTAATTTTCAGGGTGTGGCAGAAAGTCATAGGAAGATAGAGAGACATAGTATGATGGAGAATTGAGATTGGTTGAGTCAAATCTACTGCCATCTGCTACAATGAAAGAATCATTGTGCACAGACACAGAATATTTGAGCCTGGGAGGAATTCATCTCATCAGATAATTCTGCTGGTTTAATTTTTGATCAAACTAGTATGTAACTTACCACTTTTAGATCTCTATGATTATGTTTCCCTTTGTGAAAATAGAGTTGCAAAAAGTGGACATGGGTCTCCTGATGATATGATCTAGAATTTAATCATTTAAGGGGGAAATAACAATTTTCTGGTAATAAATGAGCCAAGCGATTTTATGCATCTTAATCTTCCTTTTACATTGTAACTTATTAAGAACTCTCAAAATTTCCCCATTATCTAGAGGACAAAATTCAAATCTTTAATCTATCTGTGACAGGCAGAATAATGCCCTCTTAAAGATGTCCACATCCTAATGCCCAGAACCTGTGAATATGTTACATTACATGACAAAGAGGAATTAAGGTAGCAGGTGGAATTAAGGTTGCTAAAATCAGCTGACTTTATGAAAGAGAGGCTCTCCTGGATTATCTGGGTGGGCCCAATGTAATCACAAGTGTCCTTAAAAGTGGAAAGAGAGGCAGAAGAAAAGTCAGAGTCAGAGTGAGTTAATGTGAGAAAGACTCAACTGGCCATTGCAGGCTTTGAAGGTGGAAGGGGCTATGAGTCAAGGAATGTGGGTGGCCTCTAGAAGCTGAAGGCAAAGAAACAGATTCTTCTTTGCTACTTCCAGAAGGAATACAACCTTGTCAATACCTTGATTTTAGCCCACTCATATAAATTTATGTTGTTTTGTTATTTTAAGCTATTATGTGTGTGATAATTTGTTAGAGCAAAAATAAGAAACTAATACACTTACCTTCAAGGTATTTCTCAATGTTACCCAGCTTTGTCCTCACTTATCCTAGATGAACCCTCCTTCTGAACTCTGAACATTGGCCTCTAAGCATTCTTTGTACCTTACACGCTTTGTCATTCCATTTCCTGTGTCTGGAGTCAAACATGTTCTCCTTTAGGGTTGATGAGGCCTAAACACGCCCCACTGAGGGGCTAGCTAGTGCCAGGACAGACGGATGGGTCCTGGGGCTGGTTATAGTGAGGTATGCTACTTAAAGTGGGTTGAGAGAGGAGCATTTGTGTCCAGGTCCTTGAGAAAGGGCAGAAGCCAAAGAGGAAAAACCAGTTTCAAGGCCAAGTCCAAAGACCAGTCCTAGAATTACAAATATGAGACAAGACTGAGATTCTGAGGCCAGATGGCAATAGAAAAAAAGGCAAGGAATAAATGAGATGCTCTGGAATATCAGGGTCAACAGCTTTTGAGAGGCCTATGGCTCACTTTTGCGGTGGTCAGTGTGTGGGGTTACTTTGTGTTGACTTAAAGATACTGTTTATGTGCAGATATGAGTACCCTCCAGCATCTTCCATCACCCCAGTTCTACCCATCCTTCAAAGCCTAGCTCACGTCCAACCTTCTCCACAATGCTTTTTCTGAATATTCCAGCCTTAGTTATCTCCTCTTCTTTAGAAGTCTTTGCTTTTACTCTTTATATTACCCCCTCATTTGGTAGTTGCAGTTCACAGCCTCATATTTTTAATTACACAAAGCTATTGTGTGCATAACTGTAAAAATTCACACAATATAGTAAGCAGACATTTCAGAACCTTACCACCCAAAGACAACTACTGTTACGTTTTGGTATTTATCTTCCTAGACTGATATTCATTACTCCCTGCAATATTTTTTATGCACACAAGCATATACACAAAAATATATTTCATATATATTCTCCAAAATGAAACTTATTGCAGGAAATTCTATACCATATACATTATTTTTATCAAGTTTATTACATATTAAATTACACGTAAATTATTTGACATTCACAATACCTGTAGTGTTATTCTGACACATAAACTTTTCACCTGTATATATTTTTTCAACACTGTCAAATATAAGTACTTTGAGGTAAGAAAGAAGAAATTTACGTAACTTTTTCTGTCCCCACTGATGCCTAGCATAGTACATTGAACATTTTAGAGGCTAAATAAATATATATTGATTGATTGATTAAAAAGTTGTGACCTGAAAACTCTGGAAAATCTTCCTACCTGGAGATGGATAGTATTTGTTATTGATACGTTTTCAAATTTTTACCAAGGAATTTCAATAATTATTTTTGCACAGAAAATTTTTAAAAAGTTGCACCACACTGATATTTTCACAGTGGTCAGGTTATTATAAATCTAGAGATTTGTCAATTAGCTTCAGAATTACTTGTTAAAATGAGAAAGAAGATAAACAGAGATAGAATTCTTGTTAACTCATTAATATTCCCTATACTGAAAAATGTTGCAAGGAAGAAATAGCCACAGTAATGCGTGTAATCAATCTAGCTGGAGAAAAGTGATGCAATTTGTTATCTTTATAGAGTTGCTCTGTTCGCTAGTCAGCTAGTTGGCATATTTATCAAATGCCTGGTTGGTGCATAATAGTGTACTATTTCTCTGGACTTCATGTTACTTGTGTTTCATTCGTTCATTCACTCTTTCACTATTCATTTTTTAACATGCATTTTTGGCAAACCTATTATGTACCAGTCACTGTGATAGGTTCTGGAATAATAAAGTTGAGCAAGACAGTTTTATCCTCAAGACACGCTCAGTGGAGAGAAAAACAGACAAGTATAAATTGATTTTGATGCACAAGCAGGAAGACTATCTCTACCCTCAAATAGTTTAAAGTTAAATAGAAAGAGGATACTACAAAATAGTGTAGTCTTTTTCTTGGATTGCAATGTTAGTCCCAAGAATGGCTGGTTTTGGCAGAAACAGAATCCTAAAATAGACTCAATCATTGGCAAGACTGACAACTAAGGTGCAGGCTTTGCCCATGATTCAGAAGATATCAGAGCAGGTAGAAAGGTAAGTTGCAAACATTCATGCATAAAAGGCACTGTATTAGTTTACTAGGGCTGTCATACAAAGTACCACTGATTGGGTGACTTAATGGACATTTTTTTCACACAGTTCTGGATACTAGAAGTCCAATATCAAGGTGTTGGCAGGGTTGATTTCTTCTGAAAACATCTCTCCTTGGGATTGTAGATGGCTGTCTTCTCCATGTCTTCACGTGGTCTTCCCTCTGTGTGTGTCTGTATCCTAATCTCCTCTTCTCACAAAGGCACCCATCATATTGGATTAGGGCCTATCCATTTACCACACTTTAATTTAACTACTTCTTTCAAGACCATAAACCAAATTCAATCACATTCTGAGGTACTGGGGATTAAGGCTTCAACATACAAATTTTGGAGAGACAACTCAGCCCATAACAGGTACAAAGGGTGATACTAAGTCCTAAAATGAAAGCAAATCAAATCCAGACAAGGTAGCTAGTTGGGTGCCTTTATGAGCCTACTTAAGGTGTGGTTTGGTTAAGCTGCATTTCACTTTATAATTTGCTTGCATGTTACTAGATGAGTGTCTATTAGTGCAAAAGAGTGTATAATTGATTTTACCTTTTAGGGTTGCTTTAAACATTCCTTGATGCCTTTGCCCACTGAAAACAGCCATGAATTGCAGGAATAGGGAAGCTTGGGAAGGGGGAAGTCCCTTAAGCACAGTTGGAATGTGAAGGATTATTAAACCTATTTGCAACTCCAAGGAGCTATCCTCACTGAAATTTTACAATAGTCCAATATTGGTACCCTAACCGTGTAATTGAGTAAATTTTTATGTCAGATAGGATATGAAATGAAATAATAGAAATAGTATTAGATGAAGTAATAGGAAACAAAACTGAAGATAGACTAAAGAAGTATTTCTAAATTTCCCTGATGTTAAGACTCATTGCTTAAAAATCACAGTTTCTAGCATCTTGCCTTGGATACTCTGTTTCTGGGGCTTAGAGTAAGACCCCAAAATTTGTACTCTTAAAATTGGTATCATAGGTGTTTCTTATATTTATAAAAGTTTAGCAAACAAGTGGAGTCAACAATATCAGTTTGGATCCAAACTCTTTCTCTCTGCTCTGCCATCATTAGTGTGGCCACAACACTCTCAGTCACAAAATGGCTGCTGCAGTGATAGGTGTCACATTTAAGAGCAGAAGAGGAACTGGCTTTTCTGGTATGTTGCTTTGCTGAAAAGTAAGGAAGGAAGGAAGAAAGAAGGAAAGAAAGAGGGATAGAGAAAGGGAGGGAGGGAAGAAGGAAGGAAGGGAGGGAGGGAGGGAGGGAGGGAGGAAAGAAGAAAAAAGATGAAATAAAGAAAAAGAAAGAAAGAAAGAAAGGAAGAAAGAGAAAGAAAGAGTGAGAAGGAGGGAGGGAGGAAAGAAGGAAGGAAGGAAAAAGAATGAAAGAAAAAGAAAGAAAGAAAGAGGAAGGAAGGAGGGAAGGAAAAAGAAAGAAAGAAAGAGAGGGTGAGACAGAGGGAGGAAAGAAGGAAGGAAGAAAGAAAGAAAGAAAATGAAAGGACAGAAGGAAAGAAAGGGTGGGATGGTGGGAGGAAGGAAGGGAAAAGAAAAGAAGAGAAAAGAAAAGATGAGAAAGAAAAGAAAAGAAAAGAGAAAAGAAAAGAAGGAGGAAGATGATGAGGGGGAGATGAGAGAGGGAGGTGGGGATGGAAAGAGAAAGGAATTTAGAAGTTCTCCAGTGTATTTCTCTAATTGTTTCATTACATGCCTACCTTTAAACCATGGAGAATGGAATTACCATTTAGATTATTCAGGTTTTACCTTTGAACTGATGAGTTTACTTTCTCTAAGCATGTATCTCCACCGAGGTGGATAACAAGAAACAAATAGCAAGAAAGAGTGATAGAATATTTGTTGGGCAAACAATGGTATCTGCTTCAAGTATGTACAGGCAAATACAATAATTTTACCAGTCAAAGTAGAATTGCAATTAGATAATTAGGGTTGTGAGGAAATAGCTAAAATTTACTGTGCTTATTGTGTGACAGACCCTGTGTTCTAAGAGGTTTATGTTGATTAAATTATTTAAGCCTCACAACTACTATGGTATAAGTGCTGTTATTATCCCCACTTTACAGATGAAGAAACTGAAGCATAGAGACATTAATTAGTTTATCTAAGATCATATAGCTCTTAAGTATCTGATCCAGGATCTGAACCCTGGCATTCTGGGCTCCAGAACTATACTCTAAATAGTATTATATTCTATATGAACAGATAATAAAGCAGAATCCCAAAATACTTAGAGTGCTTGTGTGGAAATTGGTGAAGGCAGCTTGGTATTTGTTTGCATGGTTGACTTTGATTAAGCACCTTCTATCTGCAAAGAACTATACTAGGAACTAGGAAATTTCAAAAACAAGTAAGGAGTGATATGACTTTACTCAAGGAGTTTACAATCTAATGGAGGAAATAGATTGCAATCAATTAATTTTAATATGATATAAAGTAGAATACAGTGAAAACTACAAGGGACATGTTGGATTGAAGATAAAGGAGCAGTTAATTCCTGTTAGACAGATCAGAAAAGATTCATGGAGAAGAAAGGTTTTGCGGATGTGGATGTGGGGGAGGGAGGAGGACATTCCAGACTGAGAAGAGGTAAGAAATAATGGAATTGAGTGCTTGTTATGTTGTATACTGTGAATAGACTGATGTGGCTGTAATGCAGAGGACTTGGAGATATACTGGAAAGTGAGACTGTAAAGATACTGAATTTGAAGGAGATACCATGTCATATGTGAAATTCACCTTCATACTTAGAGAACCATAAGATTATTGGGTAATGTTGTTATGAGGATGTTGGGAGAGTTATTTTGACTCTTGATTTCCGTCTTTTGATGATACTCAAGAGAGATGTTCTCTCTCCTCCTCTACTTAAATAATTCATCTCCCACCTTTAGGATCCATTTTAATCTTTTTTCTTGCTCATTTGGCCTTTATCAAAATCTGTCCTTCACTCCTCTTATACTACTGAGTGATTGTTTTATCTTTTCAATTAGAATGAAATATCATAGAAGAGAGATTATATTTTCAAATATTTTGGGAATCACCTACAATGCCTGACCTAGTTTTCTTTATTTAGTATCCAATCAACCCATGTGAAATAATGAGTCACAATAGAGCATTCTTTTTAGGAGCTTTCAGGAATTTATGTGTCTTTTTACAGGGAGTTTGAGAGTGTTTCTTAGCCTTTACCTGGAGAGCTACTCATGGGTGAGTTTCACCTGATATAAAATGACTTATCTACCAGTTTTTACATTTTCCTCTCAAGTCAGGTACAGAGAGGGCCAGGAAGTCCTTCCAACATCTCACTGAAAATCTAGGGCATCTGTCAATGTTTCCAGCATCTTCATTTCTGACTCTCTCAAGGGTTTTCTTGATCTGTTACCATTCTGACATCTTTTGCCTTAATAACTTTCCTTTGGGGTGTCCATTCCATGAGCAGGCCTGGCTGTGCACTTCTTCCCAAGGCAGTTGCTTCTTTGCTTGCCTCCCTTGGTTGTTTTCATGCCAGGTCACTCCAACTCCTTAATCAAGACTTCTGCAATTAACTGGTATTATGTCATTATCCCTTTCTCTCAACAGTGTTTAAGTTAATGTGGAATCTTTTCCCTCAGACACTTCATATCATTATTTCTTATCCTCTGACCTTGACTTGTAGTTTTTCCTTCCAGAAAAAATAAAACAAACACCAGAAACCCAAAACTTCCCTGAGATGGGTGTTTCTGACCCACTGGTTATAGAATAGAAAAGATACTCCAGAACCTAGAGGCTCCCTCAGTGGGTGTTCCTTGCTTTCTGAGCTTTACCCAACAAGGTCTTCATTGACATTCAGGAAGTAAATGACATTGCAAACCTCTTGATAAGCCCACAGAAAACTTCTGTATTTATAGTAAACATTCTTACTCATTCATTTCCTACTTGAAAAATTTTTTTTCCAAATTAGCCCCAAGAGTAAGCTTAGTGAGAAGTTATTAGGACAAAAGTTTTCCAGTGTAATCCTAGAAAGCCAATTGGTAATAATTCATAGAGGTCTTTTTATCTTCCTATGTGTTTCATGAAAGCAGGGACTATACCTCTGCTATTTACCGTTGTAGTCTCGGTATCCAAAAGTGCTTGGAAACAGGTAGGTCAAGAATACAACAAGCTAAAATTTAACCTATTTCTCCCTATTCTTGATTTTATGACAGGCATTACTAATCTATTATAGGAGTCTTTCTACGGAATTGTTGCCTCTCAACGTTGCTCCAGGAAGCTTCTGCAAATTGATTGGAGTTGCCATGCAGCAAAAGCCCATTTACCATTCTTATAGTTAGTGCTCAATAAATATTTCCCAATGATTGAAACAATATTCTCCCCTATGCCTGACCCCTTCAACATCATCTCTGATAAATTACTATCTTGCTTCTACTTAAACACCTCCACATGATGAAGAACATGTTATTCCATAAGACAGGTTATCCCACTGTGATACAAATTAAATAGGAAGTTCGTTATATTTTGAAAAATCTGGCCTTTCTAATTTAGTAGTCCATTTTTACTAATATAAAGACCTATTGTTGCAATTGGCTAATGCTTTTGTAAGGATTGGTCTCTATTTGAATACTATCCTTTAAAAGACAGCCTTATCTAGTTTTCTCGATTAGTCTTTCAATGGTGATCATAATCAGCTCTCATTAATTTGACATTTTATTTTTAATATCTAAATTAAAACATTTAAAAAAACTAACTGCTGAACAATCAATGACAGGAAGACACTGGCACTCATCAAAAAGATACCCCACATCCAAAGATAAAGAGAAGCCACAATGAGATGGTAGGAGGGGTGAAATCACAATAAAATCAAATCCCATAACTGCTGGGTGGGTGACTCACAAACTGGAGAACACTTATACCACAGAAGTCTACCCACTGGAGTGGAGGTTCTGAGCCCCACGTCAGGCTTACAAACCTGGGGGTCCAGCAACCTGGGGGTCTGGCAACAGGAGGAGGAATTCCTAGAGAATCACACTTTGAAGGCAAGTGGGATTTGATTACAGGACTTCGACTGGACTGGGGGAAACAGAGATTCCACCCTTGGAGGGCACACACAAAGTAGTGTGTACATAGGGACCCAGGGGAAGGAGCAGTGACCCCATAAGAGACTGAACCAGATCTACCTGCTAGTGTTGGAGGGTCTCCTGCATAGGCAGGGGGTGGCTGTGGTTCACTGTGAGGACAAGGACACTGGCAGCAGAAGTTCTGGGAAGTATTCTTTGGTGTGAGAGTTCCCAGAGTCCACCATTAGCCCCATCAAAGAGGAGGTAGTCACCAGTGTTAGATTGCTTCAGGGAAAACAACCAACAAGGAGGGAACCCAACCCCAGCCATCATCAGACAAGCAGAATAAAGTTTTACTGAGCTCTGCCCACAAGAGCAACACCCAGCTCTACCCACCAACAGTCCATCCCAACAGGAAACTTGCACAAGCTTCTTAGATAGCCTCATCCATAAGAGGGCAGACAGAGGAGCAAGAAGAACTGCAACACTGCAGCCTGTGGAACAAAAACCACATTCACAGAAAGATATAAAAGATGAAAAGGAGGAGGAATATGTACCAGATGAAGGAACAAGATAAAACCCCAGAAAAACAACGAAATGAAGTAGAGATAAGCAACTTTCCAGAAAAAGAATTCAGAAAAATAATAGTGAAGATGATACAGGACCTCACAAAAAGAATGGAGGCAAATATTGAGAAGACACAAGAAATGCTTAAGAAAAACCTAGAAGAATTAGAAAAAAACACTTAGAAGAATTAAAGAACAAACAAAGAGAGATGAACAATGCAGTAACTGAAATGAAAAACACACTAGAGGGAATCAATAGCAGAATAACTGAGGCAGAAGAATGGATAAGTGACCTGGAAGACAGAATGGTGGAATTCACTGCTGCAGAACAGAATAAAGAAAAAAGAATGAAAAGAAATGAAGACAGCCTAAGAGACCTCTGGGAGAACATTAAATGCAGCAACATTCACATTATACGGTTCCCAGAAGGAGAAGAGAAAGAGGAAGGACCTGAGAAACTATTTGAAGAAATTATAGTTGAAAACTCCCCTAATATGGGAAAGGAAGTAACCACCCAAGTCCAGGAAGCACAGAGAGTCCCAGGCAGGATAAACCCAAGGAGAAACACGTCGAGACACATAGTAATCAACTTGACAAAAGTTAAAGACAAAGAAAAATTATTGAAAGTAACAAGGGGAAAATGACAAATAACATACAAGGGAACTCCCATAAGGTTAATAGCTGATTTCTCAGCAGAAACTCTACAATCCAGAAGGGACAGCCATGATATATTTAAAGTGATGAAAGGGAAGAACCTACAACCAAGATTACTCTACACAGCAAGAATCTCATTCAGATTTGACAGAGAAATCAAAAGCTTTACAGACAAGCAAAAGCTAAGGAAATTCAGCACTGCCAAACCAGCACTACAATAAATGTTAAGGGAACTTCTCTAAGTGGGAAACACAGGAGAAGAAAAGGACCTACAAAAACAAACCCATAACAATTAAGAAAATGGTAATAGGAACATACATATTGATAATTACCTTAAACATGAATGGATTAAATGCTCCAATCAAAAGAAACAGGCTCAATGAATGGATACAAAAACAAGACCCATATATATACTGTCAACAAGAGACTCACTTCAGACCTAGGGACACATAGAGACTGAAAGTGAGGGGATGGAAAAAGATATTCTATGCAAATGGAAATCAAAAGAAAGCTGGAGTAGCGATACTCATATCAGATAAAATAAAAAACGTTATAAGAGACAAGGAAGGACACTACATAATGATCAAGGGATCAATCCAGAAGAAGATATAACAATTATAAATATATAAGCACGCAACATAAGAGCACTTCAACATATAAGGCAACTGCTACAGCTCTAAAAGAGGAAATTAACAGTAACACAATAATAGTGGGAGACTTTAACATCTCACTAACACCAATGGACAGATCATCCAAACAAAAAATTAATAAGGAAACACAAGCCTTAAATGACACAATACACCAGATATATTTAATTGATATTTATAGGACATTCCATCCACAAAGAGCAGATTACCCTTTCTTCTCAACTGCACATGGAACATTCTCCAAGATAGATCACATCTTGGGCCACAAATCAAGCCTCAGTAAATTTAAGAAAATTGAAATCATATCAAGAATCTTTACTGAACACAATGCTATGAGATTAGAAATCAGTTACAGGGAAGAAAACATAAAAAACACAAACACATGGAGGCTAAACCATACATTATTAAATAACCAACAGATCACTGAAGAAATCACAGAGGAAATAAAAAAAAAATACCTAGAGACAAATGACAATGAAAACATGATGATCCAAAATCTATGGGATGCTGCAAAAGCAGCTCTAAGAGGGAAGTTTATAGGAATACAAGCCTACCTCAAGAAACAAGAAAAATCTCAAATAAACAATCTAACCTTACACCTAAAGGAGCTAGAGAAAGAAGAGCAAACAAAACCCAGGGTTAGAAGAAGGAAAGAAATCGTAAAGATCAAAGCAGAAATAAATGAAATAGAAACAAAGAAAACAATAGCAAAGATCAATAAAAGTAAAAGCTTGTTCTTTGAGAAGATAAACAAAATTAATAAACCATTAGCCAGACTCATCAAGAAAAAGAGGGAGATGACTCAAATCAATAAAAGTAGAAATGAAAAAGGAGAAGTTAAAAGAGACACCATGGAAATACAGAGCATCTTAAGAGACTACTACAAGCAACTCTATGCCAATAAAATGGACAACCTGGAAGAAATGGAGAAATTCTTAGAAAGGTATAACCTTCCAAGACTGAACCAGGAAGAAATAGAAAATATGAACAGACCAATCATAAGTAATGAAATTGAATCTGTGATTAAAAATCTTCAACAAACAAAAGTCCAGGACCAGATGGTTTCACAGGTGAATTCTAGCAAACATTTAAAGAAGAGCTAACACTGATCCTTCTCAAATTCTTGCAAAAAACTGCAGAGGAAAGCACACTCCCAATCTCATTCTATGAGGTCACCATCACACTGATACCAAAACCAGACTAAGATACTAGAAAAAAAGAAAATTACAGAACAATATCACTGATGAATATAGACGCAAAAATCCTCAACAAAATACTAGCAAACAGAATCCAGCAACACATTAAAAGGATCATACACCATGATAAAGTGGGATTTATCCCAGGGGTGCAAGGGTTTTTCAATATATGCAAATCAAACAATGTGATACACCATATTAACAAACTGAAGGATAAAAACCATATAATAATCTCAATAGATGCAGAAAAAGCTTTTGACAAAATTCAACACCGATTTATGATAAAAAACTCTCCAGAGACTGGCATAGAGGGAGCCTACCTCAACATAATAAAGGCCATATATGACAAACCTGCAGCAAACATTATTCTCAATGGTGAAAAACTGAAAACATTTCCACTAAGATCAGGAACAAGACATGGATGTCCACTCTTGCCACTATTATTCAACATAGTTTTGGAAGTCCTAGCCATGGTAATCAGAGAAGAAAAAGAAATAATAGGAATACAAATGGAAAAGAAGAAGTAAAACTGTCAATGTTTACTGATGACATGATACTTTACATAGAGAGTCCTAAAGATGCCACCAGAAGACTACTAGAGCTAATCAATGAATTTGGTAAAGTTGAAAGATACAAAATTAATGTACATAAATCTCTTGCATTCCTGTAAACTAATGATGAAAAATCTGAAAGAGAAATTAAGGAAACACTCCCATTTACCATTGTAACAAAAATAATAAAATATCTTAGAATAAACCTACATGGGGAGACAAAATACCTGTATCAAGAAAACTACAAGACACTGTTGAAAGAAATTAAAGATGATACAAACAGATGGGAGAGACACACCATATTCTTGGATTGGAAGAATCAATATTGTGAAAATAACTGTACTACTCAAAGCAATCTACAGTTTCAATGCAATCCCTATCAAATTACCAATGGCATTTTTTTACAGAACTAGAACAAAAAATCTTAAAATTTGTGTGGAGACAAAAAAGATCCTGAATAGCCAAAGCAGTTTTGAGGGAGAAAAACGGAGCTGGAGGCATCAGACTCCCTGACTTCAGACTATACTACAAAGCTGTAGTAATCAAGACAATATTGTACTGGCACAAAAACAGAAATATAGATCAATGGAACAGGATAGAAAGCCCAGAGATAAACCCATGCACTTATGGTCAACTAATCTATGACAAATGAGGCAAGGATATACAATGGAGAAAGGACAGTCTCTTCAAGAAGTTGTGCTGGGAAAACTGTACAGCTACATGTAAAAGAGTGAAATTAGAAACTCCCTAACACCATACACAAAAATAAAGTCAAAATCGATTAGAGACCTAAATGTAAGACTGGACTCTATAGAACTCTTAGATGAAAACATAGGAAGAACTCTCTTTGACATAAATCACAGCAAGATCTGTTGTGATCCACCTTCTAGAGTAATGGAAATAAAAACAAAAATAAACAACTGGGACCTAATGAAACTTAAAAGCTTTTGCAGGAGAAAGGAAACTACAAACAAGATGAAAAGATAACCCTCAGAATGGGAGAAAATATTTACAAATGAGTCAACATACAAAGGATTAACCTGCAAAATGCATAAACAGCTCATGCAGTTCAGTATTAAAAAAAACAAGCAAGCCAATGAAAAAAATGGGTAGAAGACCTAAATAGACATTTCTCCAAAGAAGACATACAGATGTCCAAGAAAAACATGAAAAGCTGCTCAACATTACTAATAATTAGAGAAATGCAAATGACAACTTCAATGAGGTATCACCTCACACCAGTTAGAATGGGCAACATCAGAAAATCTATAAACAACAAACGCTGGAGAGGGTGTGGAGAAAAGGAACAGTCTTGCACTGTTGGTGGGAATGTAAATTGATACAGCCACTATGGAGAACAGTATGGATGTTCCTGAAAATACTAAAAATAGAATTAACATATTACCCAGCAACCCCACTACTGGGCATATACCCAGAGAAAACCATAATTCAAAAAGACACATGTACCCCAATGTTCATTGCAGCACTGTTTACAGTAGCCAGGTCATGGAAGCAACCTAAATGCCCATTGACAGATGAATGGATAAAGAAGATGTGTTACAAATATACAAGGGGATATTACTCAACCATAAAAAGGAATGAAATTCGGACAGTTGTAGAGGTGTGGATGGATCTAGAGACTGTCATACAGAGTGAAGTCAGAAAGAGAAAAAAAAAGTTATATTAACGCATATATGTGGAACCTAGAAAAATTGTACAGATGAACTGGTTTGCAGGGCATAAACAGAGACACAGATGTAGAGAAGAAACATATGGACAACAAGCAGGGAAGTGGCAGGGTGGGGGGTGATGTGATGAATTGGGAGATTGGGATTGACATATATACACTAATATGTATAAAATGGATGACTAATAAGAATCTGCTGTATAAAAAATTAAATAATATAAAATTCAAAAATTCAAATAAAAGCAAAAAACCAAAAAATATTCCAGGTGACTGCTGTCAGCAAAGATTAAGTAAAAAGATATTGGGAGACACACACACACACACAGAGACACACACACACAAGACATTTTAATGGTAACCCCAAAACACACATACTATAAAAATTGGAAACAACATTATGAAATAAAATACATAGATGACTTCCGGGGAAGATGGAGGAAGAGTAAGAGGAGGAGATCACCTTCCTCCCCACAGATACACCAGAAATACAGCTACATGTGGAACAACTCCTACAGAACACCTACTGTATGCTGGCAGAAGACCTCAGACCTCCCAAAAGGCAAGAAACTCCCCACGTACCTGGGTAAGGCAAAGCGGAGAGATTCCCGCACAGAGGATTGGTGCAGACCGGCACTCACCAGCCCGAGAGGCTTGTCTGCTCGCCCGCCAGGGTGGGCGGCACTGGGAGCTGAGGCTCGGGCTTCAGGCAGAGCGCAGGGAGAGGACTGGGGTTGGCAGCGTGAACACAGCCTGAAGGGGCTAATGCGCCACAGCTAGCCGGGAAGGAATCCGGGAAAAAGTTTGGACATGTCAAAGAGGCAAGAGACATTTTCTTCCCTCTTTGTTTTCTGGTGCGCGAGGAGAGGGGATTAAGAGCGCTGCTTGGAGGAGCTCCAGAGACAGGCGTGAGCCACGGCTGGAAGCACGGACCCAGGAGACGGGCGTGGGATGCTGGGGCTGCTGCCGCTGCCGCGAGGCCTGTGTGCGAGCACAGGTCACTGTCCACGCCCCCATTCTGGGGAGCCTGTGCAGCCCGTGACTGACGGGGTGCCGGGATCCAGGGACAGCTTCCCTAGGAGAATGCACGGCGTGCCTCAGGCTGGTGCAACATCCCTCTGGCCTCTGCCACTGCAGGCTCCACCCGCACTCTGTGCCCTTCCCTGCCCCCCGGCCTGAGTGAGCCAGAGACCCCGAAGCAGCTGCTCCTTTAACCCTGTCCTGTCTGAGTGAAGAACAGACGCACTCCGGCGACCTACACGGAGAGGTGGGGCCAAATCGAAAGATGAGACACGGGAGCTATGAGAACAAAGAAGAGAAAGGGAAATCTCTCCCAGCAGCCTCAGAAGGATTAAAGTTCCACAATCAACTTAATGTACCCTGCATCTGTGGAATACATGAATAGACAACGAATCATCCCAAATTGAGGGGCCAGGAGTCAGTGCTGTGCCTCTGAGGTGGGAGAGCCAACTTCAGGACACTGGTCCACAAGAGACCTCCCAGCTCCACATAATATCAAACGGCAAAAATCTTCCAGAGATCTCCATCTCAACACCAGCACCCAGCTTCACTCAACCCCAGCAAGCTACCGTGCTGGACACCCTATGCCAAACAACTAGCAAGACAGGAACACAATGCCACCCATTAGCAGAGAGGCTGCCTAAAATCATAAAAAGTCCACAGACACCCCAAAATACGCCACCAGACGTGGACATGTCAACCAGAAAGACAAGATCCAGCCTCATCCACCAGAACACAGGCACTAGTCCCTCCACCAGGAAGTCTACACAACCCACTGAACCAACATTAGCCACTGGGGACAGACACCAAAAACAATGGGAACTACGAACCTGCAGCCTGCAAAAAGGAGACCCCAAACGCAGTAAGATAAGCAAAATGAGAAGACAAAAAAACACACATCAGGAGAAGGAGCAAGATAAAAACCCACAAGACCTAACAAATGAAGAGGAAATAGGCAGTCTACCTGAAAAAGAATTCAGAATAATGATAGTAAAGATGATCCAAGATTCCATTTCCAAGATCCAAAATCTTGGAAACAGAATAGACAAAATGCAAGAAACAGTTAACAAGGACCTAGCAGAAATAAAGATGAACAAAGCATTGATTAAAAACAAAATAAATGAAATGAAAAATACTCTACATGGGATCAATAGCAGTATAACTGAGGCAGAAGAACGGATAAGTGAGGTGGAAGATAAAATAGTGGAAATAACTGATGCAGAACAAAATAAAGAAAAAAGAATGAATAGAACAGAGGACAGTCTCAGAGACCTCTGGGACAACATTAAACACACCAACATTCGAATTATAGGGGTTCCAGAAGAAGAAGAGAAAAAGAAAGGGACTGAGAAAATATTTGAAGAGATTATACTTGAAAACTTCCCTAATATGGGAAAGGAAATAGTTAATCAAGTCCAGGAGGCACAAAGAGTCCCATACAGAATAAATCCAAGGAGAAATACGCCAAGACACATATTAATCAAACTGTCAAAAATTAAGCACAAAGAACTCATATTAAAAACAGCAAGGCAAAAACAACAAATAACACACAAGGGAATCCCCATCAGGTTAACAGCTGATCTCTCAGCAGAAACTCTACAAGCCAGAAGGGAGTGGCAGGACATATTTAAAGTGATGAAGGAGAAAAACCTGCAACCAAGACTACTCTACCCAGCAAGGATCTCATTCAGCTTTGATGGAGAAATTAAAATCTTTACAGACAAGCAAAAGCTGAGAGAGTTCAGCACCACCAAACCAGCTTTACAACAAATGCTAAAGGAACTTCTCTAGGCAAGAAACACAACAGAAGGAAAATAACTACAATAACGAACCCAAAACAATTAAGGAAATGGGAATAGGAACATACATATCAATAATTACCTTAAATGTAAATGGACTAAATGCTCCCACCAAAAGACACAGAGTGGCTGAATGGATAAAAAAAACAAGACCCATATATATGCTGTCTACAAGAGACCCACTTCAGACCTAGAGACACATACAGACTGAAAGTAAGGGGATGGAAAAAGATATTCCATGCAAATGGAAATCAAAAGAAAGCTGGAGGAGCAATTCTTATATCAGACAAAATAGACTTTAATATAAAGACTATTAGAAGAGACAAAGAAGGACACTGCTTAAGAATCAAAGGATCGATCCAAGAAGAAGATATAAAAATTGTAAATATTTATGCACCGAACATAGGAGCATCTCAATACATAAGGCAAATACTAATGGCCATAAAAGGGGAAATCGACAGTAACACACTCTAAGTAGGGGATTTCAACACCCCACATTCACAATGGACAGATCATCCAAAATGAAAATAAATAAGGAAACACAAGCTTTAAATGATACATTAAACAAGATGGACTTAATTGATATTTATAGGACATTCCATCCAAAAACAACAGAATACACATTTTTCTCAAGTGCTCATGGAACAGTCTCCAGGATAGATCATATCTTGGGTCACAAATCAAGCCTTGGTAAATTTAAGAAAATTGAAATTGTATCAAGTATCTTTTCCGACCACAATGCTATGAGACTAGACATCAATTACAGGAAAAGATCTGTAAAAAATACAAACACATGGAGGCTAAGCAATACGCTACTTAATAATGAAATGATCACTGAAGAAATCAAAGAAGAAATTTAAAAATACCTAGAAACAAATGACAATGGACACACGACGACCCAAAACCTATGGGACGTAGCAAAAGCAGATCTAAGGGGGAAGTTTATAGCAATACAATCCCACCTTAAGAAACAGGAAACATCTCGAGTAAACAACCTGACCCTTCACCTAAAGCAATTAGAGAAAGAAGAACAAAAAGACCCCAAAGTTAACAGAAGGAAAGAAATCATAAAAATGTGATCAGAAATAAATGAAAAACAAATGAAGGAAACGATAGCAAAGATGAATAAAACTAAAAGCTGGTTCTTTGAGAAGATAAGCAAAATTGATAAACCATTAGCCAGACTCATCAAGAAAAAAAGGGAGAAGACTCAAATCAATAGAATTAGAAATGAAAAAGGAGAAGTAACAAGTGACACTGCAGAAATACAAAAGATCATGAGAGATTACTACAAGCAACACTATGCCAATACACTGGACAACATGGAAGAAATGGACAAATTCTTAGAAGTGCACAACCTGCCAAGACTGAATCACGAAGAAATAGAAAATATGCATAGACCAATTACAAGCACTGAAATTGAAACTGTGATAAAAAATCTTCCAACAAACAAAAGCCCAGGACCAGATGGCTTCACAGGCGAATTCTATCAACATTTAAAGAAGAGCTAACACCTATCCTTCTCAAACTCTTCCAACATATAGCAGAGGGAGGAACACTCCCAAACTCGTTCTATGAGGCCACCATCACCTTGATACCAAAACCAGGCAAGGATGTCACAAAGAAAGAAAACTACAGGCCAATATCACTGATGAACATAGATGCAAAAATCCTCAACAAAATACTAGCAAACAGAATCCAACAGCACATTAAAAGGATCATACACCATGATCAAGTGGGGTTTATTCCAGGAATGCAAAGATTCTTCAATATACACAAATCAATCAATGTGATACACCGTATTAACAAATTGAAGAGGAAAAACCATATGATCATCTCAATAGACGCAGAGAAAGCTTTCGACAAAATTCAACACCCATTTATGATAAAAACCCTGCAGAAAGTAGGCATAGAGGGAACTTTCCTCAACATAATAAAGGCCATATATAACAAACCCACAGCCAACATCATCCTCAATGGTGAAAAACTGAAACCATTTCCACTAAGATCAGGAACAAGACAAGGCTGCCCAGTCTCACCACTCTTTTTCAACTTAGTTTTGGAAGTTTTAGCCACAGCAATCAGAGAAGAAAAGGAAATAAAAGGAATCCAAATTGGAAAAGAAGAAATAAAACTGTCCCTGCTTGCAGATGACATGATACTATACATAGAGTATCCTAAAGATGTTACCAGAAAACTACTAGAGCTAATCAATGAGTTCGGTAAAGTTGCAGGATACAAAATTAATGCACAGAAATCTCTGGCATTCCTGTACACTAATGATGAAAAATCTGAAAATGAAATCAAGAAAACACTCCCATTTACCATTGCAACAAAAAGAATAAAATATCTAGGAATAAACCTACCTAAGGAGACAAAAGACCTGTATGCAGAAAATTATAAGACACTGATGAAAGAAATTAAAGATGATACAAATAGATGGAGAGACATACCATGTTCCTGGATTGGAAGAATCAATATTGTGAAAATGACTCTACTACCCAAAGCAATCTACAGATTCAATGTAATCCCTATCAAACTACCACTGGCATTTTTCACAGAACTGGAACGAAAAATTTCAAATTTTGTTTGGAAAAACAAAAGATCCCAAATAGCCAAAGCAATCTTGAGAACGAAAAAAGGAGCTGGAGGAATCAGGCTCCCTGACTTCAGACTCTACTACAAAGCTACAGTAATCAAGACAGTGTGGTACTGGCACAAAAATAGAAAGACAGATCAGTGGAACAGGATAGAAAGCCCAGAGGTAAACCCACGCACATATGGTCACCTTATCTTTGACAAAGGAGGCAGGAATGTACAGTGGAGAAAGGACAGTCTCTTCAATAAGTGGTGCAGGGAAAACTGGACAGGGACATGTAAAAGTATGAGATTAGATCATTCCCTAACACCATACACAAAAATAAGCTCAAAATGGATTAAAGACCTAAATGTAAGGCCAGAAACTATCAAACTCTTAGAGGAAAACATAGGCAGAACACTCTAGGACATAAATCACAGGAACATCCTTTTGGACCCACCTCCTAGAGAAATGGAAATAAAGACAAAAATAAACACATGGGACCTAATGAAACTTCAAAGCTTTTGCACAGCAAAGGAAACCATAAACAAGACCAAAAGACAACCCTCAGAATGGGAGAAAATATTTGCAAATGAAGCAACTGACAAAGGATTCATCTCCAAAATTTATAAGCAGCTCATGCAGCTCAATAGCAAAAAACAAACAACCTAATCCAAAAATGTGCAAAAGACCTAAATAGACATTTTGCCAAAGAAGATATACAGACTGCCAACAAACACATGAAAGAATGCTCAACATCATTAATCATTAGAGAAATGCAAATCAAAACTACAATGAGATATCATCTCACACCAGTCAGAATGGCCATCATCAAGAAATCTAGAAACAATAAATGCTGGAGAGGGTGTGGAGAAAAGAGAACACTCTTGCACTGCTGGTGGGAATGTGAATTGGTACAGCCACTATGGAGAACAATATGGAGGCTCCTTAAAAACTATAAATAGAACTACTATATGACCCAGCAATCCCACTACTAGGCATATACCCTGAGAAAACCATAATTAAAAAAGAGACATGTACCAAAACTTTCATTGCAGCTCTATTCACAATAGCCCAGAGATGGAAACAACCTAAGTGTCCATCATCAGATGAATGGATAAAGAAGATGTGGCATATATATACAATGGAATATTACTCAGCCATAAAAAGAAATGAAACTGAGCTATTTGCAATGAGGTGGATAGACCTAGAGTCTGTCATACAGAGTGAAGTAAGTCAGAAAGAGAAAGACAAATACTGTATGCTAACACATATGTATGGAAATTAAGAAAAAAAATGTCATGAAGAATCTAGGGTTAAAACAGGAATAAAGACACAGACCTACTTGAGAATGGACTTGAGCATATGGGGAGGGAGAAGGGTAAGCTGTGACAAAGTGAGAGAGAGGCATGGACATATATACACTACCAAACGTAAGGTAGATAGATAGTGGAAGCAGCCGCATAGCACAGGGAGATCAGCTTGGTGCTTTGTGACCGCCTGGAGGAGTGGGATCGAGAGGGTGGGAGGGAGCGAGATGCAAGAGGGAAGGGATATGGGAACATATGTATAAGTATAACTGATTCACTTTGTTATAAAGCAGAAACTAGTAATTAAAAAAATGAAGAAAATAACAGAACTATCAGTTATCCATTAATGGAGGCTAACAGCTGAGGGTGAATGTAATAAAAGAGCAACGACTTTTTAATAGGGATATTAGAGAAAGAGAAAATCAAAGAGAGCACAGCTAAAGCCACAGTCATTTTTGCTAGTCAGGAATATTTTACTTATGCCCAAGGCTGCAAACTCTGAGGACAAGCATTAGATTTTGCAAATTGCAGGGGAAATAGATGTCACTGAACTAGCCTGACTGAGTCACAGAAATAATTAGTCAATTAAAAAAAGAAAAGAAATCAAGCATACAAAAACACAATCCCCATAGAAAGAAGAATCAGTATCCAGAGTTGTAACAATATACATAAAATGTCCACTTTTCAACAACAACAAAAATTCATTAAAAAAACAAACAAGCAAACAGGAAAGTATGATGTATTCATAGGAAAGACAAAGAAACAGGCAATAAAAACTGCCACTGAGTGGATGACATGTTGTACACAGCAGACAGTACTTCAAAAGAGCTATTATAAATATGTTCAAAGATCTAAAGGAAATAATCTTTAAAAAATTAAAAGAAGAGGTGGTGGCAATAACTCATATCATATATGAATAAAGAAATGGAAATTATTAAAAAGAAACAAATGGAAATTCTTAAATTGAAAAGTACAATAACTGAAATAAAAATTGTACTAAAGGACTCAACAGTAGGTTTGAGCTGGCAGAAGAAAAAGTTTGTGAACTTGAAGATAGATTTATAGGGATTATGAAATCCACATAACATAGGAAAAAAAGAATAAAGAAAATGAAGAAAACCTCAGAGAAATGCAAGACATAATAAAGTGCATCAACATAAGCATAATGGAAGAATCAGAAAAAAGGAGATAAAGATGTAGAAAAAAATATTTGAGTAAATAATGATGAAAACGTCCCATTGATGAAAACATTAGTCTACACATCCAAGAAGCACAAAAACCTCCAATTATGCTACCAAAAAAGGATCCATACCCAGACACATTATATTCATCATATGTGAAGACAAAGACAAAAAAGGAGGCAGAGAAAAATAACCCACTACGTACAAGGAACTCTAATGAGATTAACAACTGATTTTCACTAGAAACAATGGAGACCAGAAGGCAGTTAAGAGACATATTTAAATTGCTAAATGAAAGAGTGTCAACCAGGATATCTACATTCAGTAAAAACATTTTTAAAACATGAAGGGAAAATTACCCAGGTAAAAACAGAAATTGTGTTGCTGGTAGAATTACATTATGATACGTCTAAAGGAAATTATTCAGGTTGAAATCAAGCACCATCAGAAAATAAGTTTAATGTGCATATAAAAATCAAGAACACTGGAAGAGGTAATTATGTACATAATTATGAATGACAGTATAAAAAATAATTCTCATTTTTTCTTTTGCTTTATTTAAGGTGTAAATGCATAAAACAAGATGCATAGAATTGTATTTTGGGGACTGTAACATATAGAAATGCAATGTATTTGGAAATAGAGCACAAAGGAGATAGATGGGAACAAAACTGTGTTGAAGTAATGAAATGATAATAGATGGTAACTCAAATCCAAAGTAAGGAATGAAGAGAACAAGAAGTAGTAAATACAAAGGTTAATAGAACACTCTATAAAAATATACTTTCTTGCCTTTCTACTCTCAGCTTCTTTAAAAGAAAAAAAATACAGTGGTAATCATTATGACATATGTTTGGGTTAGTAACATATACAGACATAACATGTAATAATAATAGCACAGAAAAAGAGAGAACGGAGATATATGAGCAAAATTTCTATACACACTAAAATTAAATTTATATAAATCTGTAGTAAATTTTGATAACTTAAGATATATATTGTAAACTCTAGAGCAACAACTTAAAAATGTTAAAAATTTTTATAATTATTAACTGAATTAAAATGTTACACTAGAAAATATCTAATGAATGCCAAAGGAAGCAGTAAGATAACAAGAAATAAAAAAAATATTTGAGACATATAGCAAAGTGGCAGATGTAAATCTAACTGTATCAATACTAAACTTTTAACAATCCAATCATTAGTCAGATTGTCAGATTTGATAAAGAAAACAAGATCCAACATTATACTATTTACAGGAGTCATGTTTTAGACTTGAAGATACAAATTGTTTGAAAGTAAAAGGATGGAAAAGCTCTACCACATATATAGCACCCTTAAGAGACCTGAAATATCTATACTAATATTACACACAATAGACTTTAAAGTAAAAATATTGTTAGAGATAAAGAAGAATATTTTATAATGATAAAAGACTTTATTCACTGGGTAGTTTTAATAATTATAAATATATATGTACCTAAACAACAGAAATCCAGAATATATGAAGAAACCTTGAAAGAATTGAAAGGAGAAAAAGACAATTCAACCATAATAGTTGGAGACACCAGTACCTCACTTTCAGTAGTGGAAAGAATAGTATGCAGAATATAAACAGAAAACAGAAGACTTGAACTATACTATAAATTAATTAGACTTAACAAATATCTGTAGTACACTCCAATCAATAACAGTAGAATATACATTCTTCCAAAGTACACATTGAGTATTCTCCATACCATATGTTTGGCCATAAAAGAACCTCAATAAATTTAAAAAGATTGAAATCATACAAAGAATGTTCTCTGATTGCTACAGAAAAATATTAGAAAATAATGGCAGGTGAAATTTTGGGAAATTCGGGCTTCCCTGGTGGCGCAGTGGTAGAGAATCTGCGTGCTAATGGAGGGGACATGGGTTCGAGCCCTGGTCTGGGAAGATCCCACATGCTATGGAGCAACTTGGCCCGTGAGCCACAACTACTGAGCCTGCGCGTCTGGAGCCTGTGCTCCGCAACAAGAGAGGCCGCGATAGTGAGAGACCCGCGCGCCGTGATGAAGAGTGGCCCCTGCTTGCCACAACTAGAGAAAGCCCTTACACAGAAATGAAGACCCAAAACAGCCAAAAATAAATAAAATTAAAAAAAATATAAATAAATAAATAAATAAAATTGGGGAGATTCACAAACAACATAGTCCTAAATAACTAAAGGATCAAAAAAGAAATCACGAAGGGAATTAGAAAATACTGAGACAAATGAACATAAAAACACAAGTGTCTCCTAAAAACAAGACATTCTCCTACATAACTGTAATATCATAAAAAAAAAGAAAAAAAAATCCAGGTAGAAAAAGAAAACTTAAAACTATTTCAGTTTGCATATGACATGATCTAGTATATAGAAAATTCTAAGGAATCATTAAAATTATTAGAAATAATAAATGAGTTAACATGGTTTCAGGATTCAAGATCAATGCATAAAAATATATTCTTTATTTCTATTCTTTAGAAATGAGTAGACAGCAAAATACCACCCTTCTCCATTAGCCATGATAGATAAAGAAGAATAATGTCAATAAAAGCACTTTGACTGAAGAAAGAATTATAACCAACTTACATAGAATGAAAAAGTTTTAAAAACTAAAGCTCCAACTCTGCTCATTTCCCTGATTCTCAAAGATAGGTGGTAATTTTCAGTAGGGTCAGTTTTAACAAGCTAAAGAAAACAAAGAGGAAAGTGCTTTGGGCAAATAGGGGAATATTCCAGGCAGCTTTTAGTACAGAAATATTTCTTTTCCCCACATGAAGATAGAGAGTTCTAAAAAGTCCCTGTCATTGCAACAACATTCTCATGGCCCAAAGAAAGCTGTGTAGAGCTGGGCAATAGCAATTTGAAACAGAAATGGAAAATGTGTGATCCATGGAAATGCTATTGATGAATTCCATGTGGTCAAGTCAGATGGTCTATAAGGACAGAATATGGAGTGATTGCTGATGAAGAAACTAAATATTTATCATACTTAACGTCTCTGAAGTAGAAAGTGACCTGCCCAGTATTGATGACTCTAGGTGACACTAACAACCAGGGTGACCAAACAAGGTAAAAGCAGAATCTGTGCAGAGACATTACACCAAACACTATGGCTGAGTACTTGACCAAAGCCTAGTGCAAAGACCTTGGGTATTAAACACAACAACCTCATGACATTTGTCTATGTATATTATTGTTCTTTTCTTTTCTTTTTTTTCTTTTTAAAATTAGTTTCTGCTTTATAACAAAGTGCATTAGTCATACATATACATCTGTTCCCCCATCCCTTCCCTCTTGCATCTCCCTCCCTCCCACCCTCCCTATCCCACCCCTCCAGGTGGTCACAAAGCACCTAGCTGATCTCCCTGTGCTATGCGGCTGCTTCCCACTAGCTATCTACCTTATGTTTGGTACTGTATATATGTCCATGCCTCTCTCTCGCTTTGTCACAGCTTACCCTTCCCCCTCCCCATATCCTCAAGTCCATTCTCAAGTAGGTCTGTGTCTTTATTCCTGTTTTACCCCTAGGTTCTTCATGACATTTTTTTTCTTAAATTCCATATATATGTGTTAGCATACGGTATTTGTCTTTCTCTTTCTGACATATTTCACTCTGTATGAAAGACTTTAGGTCTATCCACCTCATTACAAATATCGCAGTTTCATTTCTTTTTATGGCTGAGTAATATTCCATTGCATATATGTGCCACATCTTCTTTATCCATTCATCCGATGATGGACACTTAGGTTGTTTCCATCTCCGGGCTAATGTGAATAGAGCTGCAATGAACATTTTGGTACATGTCTCTTTTTGAATTATGGTTTTCTCAGGGTATATGCCTAGTAGTGGGATTGCTGGGTCATATGGTAGTTCTATTTTTAGTTTTTGTTTTGTTTTGTTTTGTTTTGTTTTTTTGCGGTACACAGGGCTCTCACTGTTGTGGCCTCTCCCATTGCGGAGCACAGGCTCTGGACGCACAGGCTCAGCGGCCATGGCTCATGGGCCTAGGGGCTCTGCGGCATATGGGATGTTCCCGGACCGGGGCATGAACCCGAGTCCCCTGCATCGGCAGGCAGACTCTCAACAACTGCGCCACCAAGAAAGCCCCTATTTTTAGTTTTTTAAGGAACCTCCATACTGTTCTCCATAGTGGCTGTACCAATTCACATTCCCACCAGCAGTGCAAGAGTGTTCCCTTTTCTCCACACCCTCTCCAGCATTTATTGTTTCTAGATTTCTTGATGATGGCCATTCTGACTGGTGTGAGATGATATCTCATTGTAGTTTTGATTTGCATTTCTCTAATGATTAATGATGTTGAGCATTCTTTCATGTGTTTGTTGGCAGTCTGTATATCTTCTTTGGAGAAATGCCTATTTAAGTCTTCTGCCCATTTTTGGATTGGGTTGTTTGTTTTTTGCTATTGAGCTGCATGAGCTGTTTATAAATTTTGGAGATTAATCCTTTGTCAGTTGCTTCATTTGCAAATATTTTCTCCCATTCTGAGGGTTGTCTTTTGGTCTTGTTTATGGTTTCCTTTGCTGTGCAAAAGCTTTGAAGTTTCATTAGGTCCCATGTGTTTATTTTTGTCTTTATTTCCATTTCTCTAGGAGGTGGGTCCAAAAGGATGTTCCTGTGATTTATGTCCTAGAGTGTTCTGCCTATGTTTTCCTCTAAGAGTTTGATAGTTTCTGGCCTTACATTTAGGTCTTTAATCCATTTTGAGCTTATTTTTGTGTATGGTGTTAGGGAATGATCTAATCTCATACTTTTACATGTCCCTGTCCAGTTTTCCCTGCACCACTTATTGAAGAGGCTGTCCTTTCTCCACTGTACATTACTGCCTCCTTTATCAAAGATAAGTTGACCATATGTGCATGGGTTTATCTCTGGGCTTTCTATCCTGTTCCATTGATCTGTCTTTCTATTTTTGTGCCAGCACCACACTGTCTTGATTACTGTAGCTTTGTAGTAGAGTCTGAAGTCAGGGAGCCTGATTCCTCCAGCTCCGTTTTTCGTTCTCAAGATTGCTTTGGCTATTCGGGGTCTTTTGTTTTTCCAAACAAATTTTGAAATTTTTTGTTCTAGTTCTGTGAAAAATGCCAGTGGTAGTTTGATAGGGATTACATTGAATCTGTAGATTGCTTTGGGTAGTAGAGTCATTTTCACAATATTGATTCTTCCAATCCAGGAACATGGTATGTCTCTCCATCTATTTGTATCATCTTTAATTTCTTTCATCAGTGTCTTATAATTTTCTGCATACAGGTCTTTTGTCTCCTTAGGTAGGTTGATTCCTAGATATTTTATTCTTTTTGTTGCAATGGTAAATGGGAGTGTTTTCTTGATTTCATTTTCAGATTTTTCATCATTAGTGTACAGGAATGCCAGAGATTTCTGTGCATTAATTTTGTATCCTGCAACTTTACCGAACTCATTGATTAGCTCTAGTAGTTTTCTGGTAACATCTTTAGGATTCTCTATGTATAGTATCATGTCATCTGCAAGCAGGGACAGTTTTATTTCTTCTTTTCCAATTTGGATTCCTTTTATTTCCTTTTCTTCTCTGATTGCTGTGGCTAAAACTTCCAAAACTAAGTTGAAAAAGAGTGGTGAGACTGGGCAGCCTTGTCTTGTTCCTGATCTTAGTGGAAATGGTTTCAGTTTTTCACCATTGAGGATGATGTTGGCTGTGGGTTTGTTATATATGGCCTTTATTATGTTGAGGAAAGTTCCCTCTATGCCTACTTTCTGCAGGGTTTTTATCATAAATGGGTGTTGAATTTTGTCGAAAGCTTTCTCTGCGTCTATTGAGATGATCATATGGTTTTTCCTCTTCAATTTGTTAATACGGTGTATCACATTGATTGATTTGTGTATATTGAAGAATCTTTGCATTCCTGGAATAAACCCCACTTGATCATGGTGTATGATCCTTTTAATGTGCTGTTGGATTCTGTTTGCTAGTATTTTGTTGAGGATTTTTGCATCTATGTTCATCAGTGATATTGGCCTGTAGTTTTCTTTCTTTGTGACATCCTTGCCTGGTTTTGGTATCAAGGTGATGGTGGCCTCATAGAACGAGTTTGGGAGTGTTCCTCCCTCTGCTATATGTTGGAAGAGTTTGAGAAGGATAGGTGTTAGCTCTTCTTTAAATGTTGATAGAATTCGCCTGTGAAGCCATCTGGTCCTGGGCTTTTGTTTGTTGGAAGATTTTTTATCACAGTTTCAATTTCAGTGCTTGTAATTGGTCTATGCATATTTTCTATTTCTTCGTGATTCAGTCTTGGCAGGTTGTGCACTTCTAAGAATTTGTCCATTTCTTCCATGTTGTCCAGTGTATTGGCATAGTGTTGCTTGTAGTAATCTCTCATGATCTTTTGTATTTCTGCAGTGTCACTTGTTACTTCTCCTTTTTCATTTCTAATTCTATTGATTTGAGTCTTCTCCCTTTTTTTCTTGATGAGTCTGGCTAATGGTTTATCAATTTTGCTTATCTTCTCAAAGAACCAGCTTTTAGTTTTATTCATCTTTGCTATCGTTTCCTTCATTTGTTTTTCATTTATTTCTGATCACATTTTTATGATTTCTTTCCTTCTGTTAACTTTGGGGTCTTTTTGTTCTTCTTTCTCTAATTGCTTTAGGTGAAGGGTCAGGTTGTTTACTCGAGATGTTTCCTGTTTCTTAAGGTGGGATTGTATTGCTATAAACTTCCCCCTTAGATCTGCTTTTGCTACGTCCCATAGGTTTTGGGTCGTCGTGTGTCCATTGTCATTTGTTTCTAGGTATTTTTAAATTTCTTCTTTGATTTCTTCAGTGATCATTTCATTATTAAGTAGCGTATTGCTTAGCCTCCATGTGTTTGTATTTTTTACAGATCTTTTCCTGTAATTGATGTCTAGTCTCATAGCATTGTGGTCGGAAAAGATACTTGATACAATTTCAATTTTCTTAAATTTACCAAGGCTTGATTTGTGACCCAAGATATGATCTATCCTGGAGACTGTTCCATGAGCACTTGAGAAAAATGTGTATTCTGTTGTTTTTGGATGGAATGTCCTATAAATATCAATTAAGTCCATCTTGTTTAATGTATCATTTAAAGCTTGTGTTTCCTTATTTATTTTCATTTTGGATGATCTGTCCATTGTGAATGTGGGGTGTTGAAATCCCCTACTTAGAGTGTGTTACTGTCGATTTCCCCTTTTATGGCCATTAGTATTTGCCTTATGTATTGAGATGCTCCTATGTTCGGTGCATAAATATTTACAATTTTTATATCTTCTTCTTGGATCGATCCTTTGATTCTTAAGCAGTGTCCTTCTTTGTCTCTTCTAATAGTCTTTATATTAAAGTCTATTTTGTCTGATATAAGAATTGCTCCTCCAGCTTTCTTTTGATTTCCATTTGCATGGAATATCTTTTTCCATCCCCTTACTTTCAATCTGTATGTGTCTCTAGGTCTGAAGTGGGTCTCTTGTAGACGGCATATATATGGATCTTGTTTTTGTATCCATTCAGCCAATCTCTGTGTTTTGGTGGGAGCATTTAGTTCATTTACATTTAAGGTAATTATCGATATATATGTTCCTATTCCCATTTTCTTAATTGTTTTAGTTTCATTATTGTTGTTATTTTCCTTCTGTTGTGTTTGTTGCCTAGAGAAGTTCCTTTAGCATTTGTTGTAAAGCTGGTTTGGTGGTGCTGAACTCTCTCAGCTTTTGCTTATCTGTAAAGATTTTAATTTCTCCATCAAAGCTGAATGAGATCCTTGCTGAGTAGAGTAATCTTTGTTGCAGGTTTTTCTCCTTCATCACTTTAAATATGTCCTGCCACTCCCTTCTGGCTTTTCGAGTTTCTGCTGAGAGATCAGCTGTTAACCTGATGGGGATTCCCTTGTGTGTTATTTGTTGTTTTTGCCTTGCTGCTTTTAATATGATTTCTTTGTGTTTAATTTTTGACAGTTTGATTAATATGTGTCTTGGCGTATTTCTCCTTGGATTTATTCTGTATGGGACTCTCTCTGTGCCTCCTGGACTTGTTTAACTATTTCCTTTCCCATATTAGGGAAGTTTTCATGTACAATCTCTTCAAATATTTTCTCAGTCCCTTTCTTTTTCTCTTCTTCTTCTGGAACCCCTATAATTTGAATGTTGGTGCATTTAATGTTTTCCCAGAGGTCTCTGAGACTGGCCTCAGTTCTTTTCATTCTTTTTTTTTTCTTCTGCTCTGCAGCAGTTATTTCCACTATTTTATCTTCCACATCACTTATCCATTCTTCTGCCTCAGTTATTCTGCTATTGATCCCATGTAGACTATTTTTAATTTCATTTATTGTATTTCTAATCGTTGCTTGATTCATCTTTCGTTTTTCTAGGTCCTTGTTAACTGTTTCTTGCATTTTGCCCATTCTATTTCCAAGATTTTGGATCATCTTTACTATCATTATTCTGAATTCTTTTTCAGGTAGACTGCCTATTTCCTCTTCATTTGTTAGGTCTGGTGTGTTTTTATTTTGCTCCTTCACCTGCTGTGTGTTTTTCTGTCTTCTCATTTTGCTTATCTTACTGTGTTTGGGGTCTCCTTTTTGCAGGCTGCAGGTTCGTAGTTCCCGTTGTTTTTGGTGTCTGTCCCCAGTGGCTAAGGTTGTTTCAGTGGGTTGTGTAGGCTTCCTGTTGGAGGGGACTAGTGCCTGTGTTCTGGTGCATGAGGCTCGATCTTGTCTTTCTGGTGGACAGATCCATGTCTGGTGGTGTGTTTTGGGGTGTCTGTGGCCTTATTATGTTTTTAGGCAGCCTCTCTGCTAATGGGTGGGGTTCTGTTCCTGTCTTGCATAGGGTGTCCAGCACTGTAGCTTGCTGGTCGTTGAGTGAAGCTGGTTGCTGGTGTTGAGATGGAGATCTCTGGGAGATTTTCGCCATTTGATATTATGTGGAGCTTGGAGGTGTCTTGTGGACCAGTGTCCTGAAGTTGGCTCTCCCACCTCAGAGGCACAGCACTTACTCCTGGCTGCAACACCAAGAGCCTTTCATCCACCCGGCTCACAATAAAATGTAGAAAGAAAGAATTAGTAGAAGTAGAAAGAAAGAAAGAAAGAAAGAAAGAAAGAAGGAAAGAAAGAAAGAAAGGAGGGAGGGAGGGAGGGAGGAAGGAGGGAATGTAGGAAAAAGAGAAAGAGAGAAGATAAAATAAAATAGAATAAAGTATGATAAAATATAATACCATTATTAAAAAATAATAATTATTAAAAAAAAATGGACAGATAGAGCCCTGGGACAAATGGTGGAAGCAAAGCTATACAGACAAAATCTCTCACAGAAGCATACACATACACATTCACAAAAAGAGGAAAAGGGGAAAAAATCGTAAATCTTGTTCTTAAAGTCCACCCCTCAATTTGGGATAATTCGTTGTAAAAAGAGGAAAAGGGGAAAAAATCATAAATCTTGTTCTCAAAGTCTACCTCCTCATTTTGGGGTGATTCATTGTCTATTCATGTATTCCACAGATGCAGGGTACATCCAGTTGATTGTGGAGCTTTAATCCGCTGCTTCTGAGGCTGCTGGGAGAGATTTCCCTTTCTCTTCTTTATTCTCACAGCTCCCGGGGCTCAGCTTTGTATTTGGCCCCGCCTCTGCGTGTAGGTCGCCGGAGGGCGTCTGTTCTTCGCTCAGACAGGAAGGAGTTAAAGGAGCAGCCGCTTTGGGGACTCTGGCTCACTCAGGCCGGGGGGAGGGAGGGGTACGGAGTGTGGGGCGAGCCTGCGGCAGCAGAGGCCAGCATGATGTTGCACCAGCCTGAGGCGTGCCATGCGCTCTCCCGGGGAAGCCGTCCCTGGATCCCGGGACCCCAGCAGTGATGGGCTGCACAGGCTCCCCGGAAAGGGGGCATGGACAGTGACCTGCACTCGCACACAGGCCTCTTGGCGGTGGCAGCAGCAGCCCCAGTGTTCCACGCCCACCTCTGGGGTCTGCGCTTTTAGCCGCGGCTCACACCCGTCTCTGGAGCTCCTTTAAGCAGCGTTCTTAATCCCCTCTCTTCGCGCACCAGGAAACAAAGAGGGAAGAAAAAGTCTCCTGCCTCTTCGGCAGTTTCAGACTTTTTCCCGGACTCCCTCCCAGCTAGCTGTGGTGCACTAACCAGTTCTGTTATTTTCAACAATGACCTGGAGCAAAAAAATTTTTCTGCAGTCAGTTGCAATCGAAGTCTTGTCCCATGGCAGGGATAGACTTTGAGGCTTGCTCTGATGTTCCCATGGGGAAAACCACTGCACTATGGAGAAGGAGATGGGGAAGAGTTGGTGGGGAACTCTTTATTGACTACTTCACTTGGATCCTCCCTATAGTAGGAGCTGTGTGTGTGTGTGTATGTGTGTGTTTGGGGCTACTCGTGCTGCCACCATGCTGCAGCCAGCTCCTAGTATAGATTTTCCATAGCATAGGCCAGAGAAGGTGGAATTTCCTGATGTTTAGCAGCTGCCACATCTAACTACAATAGGTCTTCTAGCCTAGAATGGTCATGGAGATGGGAATTGCCAACCAGCTGCTGAGCCATTGAGCAGCTCTTTGACAGCACAGAGTGTGCAGGAAAGAGGAACTTCTTTCTTTACTACCTGCCATGCTCAGATCCTCCCTATATAATATGAGTTTGGGGTCAGGAAATGAATGCAACTTGGGTGCTCTTCAGCTTCCTTACATAGGGCTTCTACAGCATAGAACTATAGAAAATGAGATTTACTGATGTTCTTTGGCTGCCAAAAGCACCAAGATTAACTTTCCCAACCAGGGGCGCTGAGAGAGATGGGAAATGCTACTCAGCTGCTAAACCTTCTAAAATATTTCTTCTATGAGGCTTAGTTGTAATGAAATATCCTCCCATTGCTCTTACAAGTTTCCACAGTTTTTTTTTTTTTGGAATAAAAGATTCTCAATTTGTTGTAAACCCTTTGATCAATTCCAAGATTATTCCACTTTGATTGATTGTCTTTGCTAATTTGACCAGTTTAATAGCTTCCTCTTCAGGGATAGGTTTCCCTGAGCAACACCACCATTCTGGAAATCTTTTTTTCCCTTTTCTTTTCTCTTTAATGCTTTCCCAAGTCCTTTCCAATTCTACATATTGTTGAAAACCTACTAAATTTCTAATAAACTGTAACCCCTTTCATGAAGTTCTATCTAATTATAAAAACTGAGCACTTACTATTGGTAAAAGACTCCTAAGAGCTATAGAAGACATAAAATAATTAGATATGTTTCACATGTAAGACATTTATAGACTAATAACAGGGTAACGTTAGATATTATAGCATAGTTATTTAGACTAAAGCCCTCTGGAATCAGACTGATTGGGGTTTATGCCTTTGTTCTACCACTTACTAGCTGTGTGATCTTCAACAATTTGCTTAACTTTTAAAAATCTCTTTCCTCATTTACAAAGTGGGAACAATAATAATAGTGCTTCATAGGGATGATGTGAGGAAGGATCAAACAAAGTAGTTCCTATAATGTAACTAGCATATCCCATAGTAGGGATTTTCACTTGGTAGAATTTCATACATGTTAACTGTTAAAATAATAATAATAATAATAAAAGAGTAAGTAAAGAGAGAGAAAATATTAAATTTTATATATATTCAAAGGTAAAAAAGATTCCACCAGCTGAGAAGTGATCATATACCATGCTTTCATTCTTTGAAGAATTGCATCATAGCAGGTACTCAGTAAATGGCTGTTGAATTGAATTGGAATCAGTTGGCATTATATGACTGATCTTATACTATATAGTAAATTTCAATATTTTCAATTGTCCTTTCAATCAATAGGGGAATATTCAAATATATCATCCAAGAGGTGAACTAATTGTTTTATTTTTAAAGAGAAAAAAATAAATTTATGTGGAAACACACTGAAATAGATATTAGGTTTCCCAGGTTCATGTTCCTGTATTGCTAATAACTATCCATGTGACCTTAGCAAATCATTTCCTTGTCTCCTTCATTCTCAGTTGTCTTATTTGTTAGATGAAAGTTGTTCCCAACTTTAGTATGCATCACATCTAACTTTAGAATTTGCTAAAGTATCCAGGTTTCAGGTAGTAATCTAATTATACTGGGGAGAATCAGAGATGGTTTTGTTTCTGTCTTGACAATTATAAGTAGTGATGTAACCTCTTCTATGTTAACAATTGTAATTTATGTCTTATCTCCCTTTTCACAGTTCTTCTGGGTAGAGGTTTATCAATTATACTGATCACTTTAAAGACCATTTCATTAGTTTTACTAATGAATATTTTATTTACCTTCATTCAGACTATTTCTAGCATTCTTCATTTCTTTGTAGAGTTTCAAGTTCCTCTTTTGTATTGTACTCCTTTTGCCTGAAAAACATCAAAATTTCTTGTAGTGCAGACCTATTAGTAATAGATTTTCTAAGTTTTTGTTTTACAAAAAATGTTTTTATTTCTTCTCTGCTTTTGGAAGACATTTGTACTGAGTATAGAATTCTTAGTTGACAGTGTTTCTCTTTCAGCCCTTTAAAAATGTCATTATATTCTTTTCTAGATTGCATAGGTTCTGAAGAGATATTTCCTGTAATTCTTTTCTTTGTTACTTTCTATATGATGTTTTCTTTTTTTTGGGGGGGGAAGGGGTGTGGCTGTCTTCAAACTTTTCTCTTAATTTGTGTTTTTTAATAATTTTGAATATAATATGTTGACATGTGTATGTGTTTATCTTGTTGGTGTTCTCTGAGGTTGTTGGATCTGTGTTTGGATGTTTTTCATCAGTTTTGGAAAATTCTTGGCCTTTATCCTCTGAAAAAAAATTTTGCCTCATTTTTAATTTCCTCTTCTTCTATGATTTACATTAAATATATATTAAACTGTTTGATATTATCCCATAGGTCTTAGATGTTCCATTATGTTTTCATCTCCTGCTTCAACTTTGTACTTCAGTATTTTATTTATCAAAATCATGTTTTTATGATTTTATTTTTTATATTTCATCTATTGAAATTCAGGTTCACTTCTGACCCTGCTAATGTCATTCTTTATATATGTTACCATATTTTTTTCTCATTTGCTACATTGTCATTTGGATTTTGTCTCATAATATTCATTCTCTTGTGAAAATCTGTCTATGTATGCTCTTCACTTTTCTACTAGATCCTTTAATATATTAAACATAGTTATTTTAAGTTTCCTGTCTGATAGTTTCAACATCTTGGTCATAACCATACATTTTTCTAGTGATTGCTATATGTCTTAAAAATGTGTTGTTTTTTTCTTGTTTACCTTGCTTATTTTTCTTGCTCATAATTTTTGGTTGAAAGCCAAACATCTCTGTAGAAACTGAGTTAAATTGTATTTATTTCTGGAAATAAGCACACATCTCTTTATGCCAGACATTTAATACAGGGAATTGAGTCAGTCTAGTCAGTCATTGATCTGAGCTGGGTTTTGTTGTTGATATTGTTACCTTGAATATACCACCATCTTCAAATTCCTCTAATTTGGTTTGTGCTCCGTGGTAGTTGGGTGAGGGAGCTTTATTGTTGGAGGATTTTTCTCATGTTTCCTGTTCTACTCTGTTTTAAGCTTTCCCTCTGAGCCTTCACTTAGGAAGAATTCTCTCTCTATGCTCTTGCTTCTCCCTTTGGTAGCCTACTGATAAATCTTACTCATGTGTACCTGAGGGATTTGAGTCATTCTCTTCTGTCCTGGTTCAACCTCAATTTCAGATAGGCACCATCTTCCTCTTCTTGATGTCTTTTTCTTCATCATCTTTCTGGTCTTTCTCAATGATCCTTCCTTTCCCTAGCAACAGGGGGTTTCAAATGTTCTGTTCCCATGATAATTTCCTGTTTTTCCTCCAGGGGAAAGGGTCTGGGTAGAAATCCTTTCCTGTGGCTTTTTCTGTGCCCCACCTTCCAACTGTACCATGAGGAAGATTTTCTCAGGGCTCTCACCTTGCCCCAATCTTCCTTGTGAGCACCCAGTGAGGTCCATGGAGAAGACCATGTGAGTGATGAAAACTCTTCTTGTATTTTGGCAGCCAGGATGTTTATACTCTCACTCAAGCCCACACATGACTGTCAGCAATTGGTTAAAAAAATTAGGTTGAATACTTCTTAGCAGCTCATGTGGTGTCTAAGGTCTCTTTCACCTGTGCTCTATCAGTGCTTCGGTCCTATCTCTCTTTGGAAGCATCTGTTTCCCCTTCAGTTTCAAGCAACTGATTGTCCTGTGGCCTCAGCTCTCTCATGCATTCAAGAAAAGTTAAGATTTTGTAGTTTATCTGACTTTTTCTTGTTGTTAAGATGTTGATTACATTTTTTTATATTCAAAGAGGAAATCTGGAAATTTCTTGTATGGCTTTATGTAAAGTCTGGAATAAATAATTAAGTATCAGTAGGTATCAGGGATCTTTAAAGTAACAAGGAGTAGATAGATAAAAGGCTCATGAATTAAAGAAAATTAGGGGACATTTCTGCATTTTGCTTTTGTATATATAATTTTCCAAGTTACTGTCATACAAATGTATAGATTTTCTACATGTACTCTATGACCGACCCTTAATCTTTATAATAACCTAAAAGAAAAAAATATATATAATGCTCAATTTGCAGATGTGAAGGTTCAGATTGTCTTCAAATGACTTTTCTAACATCAATTATAAAACAATTAAGAGACCTAGTCTTGTGCCTGACACATACTAGATGTTAAATAATAAATAACAGAGAAGATGAATAAATGACAAGGGTTAAATGAGAACTCACTTCTCTTGCCTCACAATCTGAAGGAAATTTTTTCTTGATAAGTTAAACACATCTGTAACATTTGTAATAGAAAATTAGTGTTATATGATTTGTAGTCCTCTGAATCATCTTCCTAATTTGGGAAAAAAAGGTACTATTTACATTAAAAGGTATTTACATATATACATTTTAATTAGATTTTTCTTTACTTTTTCTTTCAATGGGCACCCAATTTGCCAGATTTCTCAATGCCAGTGTGTGTAACTCTGTCACTGCCCTTATTCAATTATAGGGCGATATTTGCTTACATGGCTGTCTCACTAAACTACAAGCTACCTAAGGAGAGAAGCCATATTTGATTTATCTTTATAACACCACCTTCTAGAAAGTGCATGACACAAAGCAGACACTTGATAAATGTTGAAATAAATGGATTCATATGTATGAAATACATTGCAAAGATAATAAATTAAAAAAAGAAGTTTCCTCTTTGGGTGGGATCTAACTGTCCTGTGAGAGGAATCTTCTTAACTGAGCTTCACAGTGGAGGATCACACTCATAGTAGCTGTGAGCTAGAAGTAGACATGAGTTCACCAGAGATGGCAGCAAGGAGGGAAATCTTGGAAGGTTATCAATTATCATAATCTTCCTCAGCCCCACTCCATTCTAAAAATATGGAATAATGATATTTTCTCAGTCTTAAAATGTTTATAAATATTATTTTATACTTTCTATCAGCCACATCTTTCTCCTCTATTTTTAAGTCTCTCATATATAAAAACCCCAGCCAAATTATTACTGACTGGAGCACCAAATAAAGTCCTCCAATCAATAAATTACTTCAATGCCTACTAGGTTATTGAGGGCAACTGGGAGTGGTAATATCTTATTCCTCAGTCTTTGTTTCTTGTTTTAAAAGAATGAGTTATGTGTCATTAGTTAGGGAATAGGGTTGGTACTTTCCCAACTAAGAGTTTTCACTTGACAGCCAACATTTGACACTGGAACTTGACCTTTTTCAATTTAGTTAACAATTGAAGCATGTTTTTTCATTTTCTTTATACCAGACACTTTCAGCAAGATCCTGGATCTCACCTGTGTTTCCACCTTATCATGATTTGGGCATATTTAGTTATTGAACAGTTGGCCTGGAAACTCCATTTTTATGTTAGAATTCACCAGTGACATTTCTACAACAATCTTTATATTCAGTTGGCAGGTGAGTGAGAACCAGATTACTGGAGCAATTGATTAAGTCAAACCTCAAGGACATGTCTTAAAAAAAAAACCTGGTATTCAGAGGCTCCTAGAGAATTTATAAAATGCTTAGCCAGCAACTTGAGACATTGTCTGAGTAAGAACTGTGTACATAGGCAAATAGCTTGGACACTGGAGAGTTATAGACACAGGTCTTTGAAATAATCTTCACATCTCTTGCTATAGAAAAATATTTTTTAACAAAAGTTATTTCAACTTGAAACAACTTTTTTTGTGTGTCTACAAATCAGTGGGTTAAGATTTTATTACCATGAAATGACCCATCTTGAATATACACAGATAATAGTTTACTTTTAATGGTTAGCTGAGGATTCTCTATTGAACTGATTTTAATGGAAACAACTATCCTGACTTTTGATTCATTTCTCTGTGTGTAGAAATTAACCACCTCATTAAAGGCTGTGATTGTCCAAAGTCTTGGAGCAACTTGACCACCACTGTAGCTTCTGAATCTCTCTGTCTCAGCTAAGCAAGTGTGATGAATCTAATAGTAAATGCATTTGATGAGCTCTCCAGAAAAACCTAAGAGTGATAAATCCAACCTAAAAAAAAAAAGAGTATAGAGGAAGAGAGGATATGATTTAACTGTAGTCAGGAACCAATCTTGTAGATGAAAACAGCTACAAATGTGTTTGAAAAGTAAAAGAGTGAGAGCAACTAAGACCATGATCTCACAAGAAAATACAATTCTTATTTCATAAACAGAAGAGACAAAGGGAGAAAAAGGGGGGTGGAATAATATTAAAGAGGAGACAGAGACCATGAGAAACAGTACTTGTTAAAGTTCAAAATGTGACATTCACAAGTGTTTATAAACTCAATAACCATCTACTGAAATATTATTATGTGCTGAATATAGCAAAAACAAAGCAATACAAAAAACCTTACTACTTATATAATTATTTATATGTTCTCAAAATACCCTAATTTTTTCATCTCTCATTTTTTTCAGATGGAGAAGAATATAATAATAGCTAATAAAATAGCAGTTAACATGATGGAGAGCATACTATGTGGAAGAACTTTATATCCATTCAATCCACACAGTGACCCAAGTCATAATTACTTATGACAATATTTTCCTCATGTTATGAATGAGGAAACTGAGTCTTTGGGAGGTTAAGTTGCTCCCAGAGGGCTACAAAGTTCTGGACGTGGTACTTGAATACAAATGTAATTGACTTCAAATTTTCTAATTTTAGAGACCACAGTTTTAATCACTGTGCAATACTTCCTCTCATAATTGTAAATATTTAGAGATCTCACCCAAAATGATACAGCTAGCAAGTAACAGAGGCAGGGCTTGAACACAGATCTAAATCCAAAGACATATTCATTCATGTTATAAAGTGGCACTGCAAGTTGAAACCTAGTACTGGTCTATCTTAGGTAAGAAACTTATAACTCCAGAATAGATTGGAACAAAAATATAGCTCTACTTTGGGTAAGTTTAAAGAAAAGGTGATACAGGAAGATTTTTATTGTAGGGACTCCATAGAAATTACTTACCTAACCCTCCTTTCACTCCTAAAGAAACAAAAAGGTGAAGAGAAATGAAAATTTTCAGAATGGCTACATTTCCATGTTTTAAGTGTCTTCTTTTGGGAATTTGAAAACTTGTCATTCTTCAGAATATGCTATTAGAAGAGTAGCATCCCTTGGAGATCTAATTCCTTAAACCTTTATCAATTACCATTTTAAATCAGATTATAACAGCTGGCTGGGAAAAGGACCTGATAGAAATAAGAAGATATATGATATACAGCCTGTGAGGACCCTCTGAGATGGTGAGAAGATACCAGCCAATCTTCTTTACTTCCACCTAGTGCTGCCTAGGACCTCATCTATCCAAAGTGGGAGGCTTAATGGAGCAAAGATGTACAATCTTTGGTCTCCAAAATAGCTTTGGGAGTCAAGATTTCTTATTGACTAGGAACAGACCAGGTCTTCAGATAGGGTCAACACCAGCCTGTCTGGCACCTTTGTATAGCACAGGGAATGGAAGACACATATAACACAATGCTGCTGACAGATAATATGTGAATAATTTGGTTAGGATAGAGGTAACTCCCTGACCTATAGGTACTAAACTGATACTGGAACAATCATGTCAATAGATGTAGAGGTACATCTGGCTTACAGGAAAGCAATTTTGCAAAAATATTTAACGTAATTATGATCTTTACCCTGTTTTTTTCTGATCTGGACATGTTTCATCTTGCCATAGTTCACCGAACCAAGTCAGTGCCACCATGACTTCAGATTGTGTGGATTCTGAACTTATGACATATAACTCTAACTCTTCTCTTGGTCCTTTGTAAAATGATGCTCTTTTTATCTCCCCAGGTCTCACGATGCTTGTTGAGGAAGAGCTCCTGGGGAAGAGGATCACTAAAATTAAAAAAAATGTAGATATGACTGTAAAATAGTTTCAAATCTATATTTTTGGTAAATAAAGGACTTTAAAAAACTCTCTCATTAATTTGGCCTTCAGAACAATTTTGAAGATCAAATTAATGAGTGATCTTTTATTTACCAAAAATTTATTTACCAAAATAACTTTACCAAAAAAAAGTTTATTTTTTTATTTATCAAATAAAAAGTCCTTTATTTACCACAAAAAAAAGTTATGAAGTCCTTTATTTACCAAAAAAAAAAAAGTATGAAGAACCTAGGGGCAGGACAGGAATAAAGACGCAGACCTAGAGAATGGACTTGAGGACACGGGGAGAGGGAAGGGTAAGCTGGGACAAAGGGAGAGAGAAGCATTGACATATATACACTAGCATATGTAAAATAGATAGCTAGTGGGAAGCAGCTGCATAGCACAGGAAGATCAGCTCGGTGGTTTGTGACCACCTAGAGGGGTGGGATAGGAACGATGAGAGGGAGACGAAAGAGGGAGGAGATATGGGGATATATGTATATGTATAGCTGATTCACTTTGTTATAAAGCAGAAACTAACACACCTTTGTAAAGCAATTATACTCCAATAAAGATGTTAAAAAAAAAGAAAAAAAAAGATTACATATAAGATTTCATGATGTCAATAAAATGGTGGGAAGTTTTTTTGGTAAACAAATAAAATAAAATAAAAAATTATCATTAATTTGAACCTCAGAACAATTTTGAAATATAAGGTCATATCATGTCATTTTACTACTATGAAAACTAAAATTCAGAGAGGTGAAATTGCTCGTGCAAGTCAAGAAGGATCATTCAACTCCTACTCAATGGGTGTTGCATTGCATCATGCTGCTTCTCATTAGAAAATGAGACAGATGGGGCTCAAAATACTCATCAATGTGGTTCATGCACCTTGCAACTCTTACTCTTCTCTTTCCCTCTTTTTTCCTTTTCTTATACCTTTTCCTTTTGCTTTTCTTCCTTTACCCATTCTCTCTGACCCTGTCATTATTGCTGGTCATGAATACAAAAATCAGATGGATAAGCCACATACTAAGAAGAAGCCCTGAAAACTGTTGTTTTCTTTCTTTAGAATTTTTTCTTAATGTTCAAAAATAGCCTTAGATTTAAATGATATGTTTTTTAGGATCTTTGTGCACAGTAGCCTGGTAAAAGTTGGCTTCAATAAATTTTACAGAATTAAATTGAATTGAATTAAACTGAGTAAAGGTCAGACTTGACACTTAAATAGAAATTCAGAGTCAGAAGTACCAGCCAGCCTGAACATTGCAGCAGAGACAAGCTGGCCCCAGTTTTTGCTAGTTTGAAGGGTATTTTAATCTAGTTTTGCATATGTTTTCAAAAATCAGCAAAACTGCCAAAATTCTGTTGGCCTTGTTCTTATCCAGTTCACTAATGCCAGTCCCTCCCTTTCAACATTCCTATCCCATCAGTTTCCTAACATAAACGGACCAACATTTGCTTTCATGAAAAACCAATCTGCAGTCTGTCTCAGACCAAATCCTATAAAACTCAACAGAAAAAGTAGAGAAAGGATAGGATGAGAGTACTTGGTATAGGTTAGATCTATGGGATCTAATTGTCTCATGCCTAACAAGCGTGTTTTCTAAGTGCATGGTATGTGATATGAAGAACAGGAGGAGGGAGTGAGAGGAGATTAGGAGGAGCCATAGAGGGATTAGAGGAGTAAAGTATCTTTTTATATGAGAGTATGTGGTCTTTTCACATCTAATTCAATCTCCCCTAAATCCAAATTCAATATTATGATTCATTTTAGATCCTTGAAATAAGCTTTATAGGCTAGTGCTTTTTTTTGTTTCTTTTGTTTTTTTTTAATTCTTATTGAGTCTGTTCTCCTATTACCTGTTTTTTGCCTTACTTGGACTAGGGTGTTGGAGCTAAACCTTGATGGGTGGCTTTGTTGTACTGTGGGGATAGATTGTGACTTATTCCTCCTGCTCTAGAGGAGATGGGGAAAGAGATGGAGGAATAATAATGCTTTCATAGATGCCTAAGATCCTTGATGAACCTCATAAGAGGATATGAGTCTTGAGTGCAGGATATCCTGGGTTTCTGGGCTAGCTAGGAGGAAGAAGATAGGAAAAGCCCAGATTATAGAGCACAATGCTGAGAGTGATGTGTGAATCACTGTCTGGGACCAAAGCCAGGCAGGAAAAGCAATAGAGTCAATGGTCCAAAGGTGCTGGAGAGAGAACAGGAATCTAACATTCAAGTGAAAATGAATGAAATATAGTCATATATGCAACAACAGTAAAAATTATTACCATAAACTTTGCAGGAAGAAAAGTCACAGAATAATACATATGATTTCTTTCATGTAAAGTTTATACCATGAAAGCTAAAACCATATATTGTTTAATAGTATATATAAAGTTGAAGTAAAATAACAACAACAAGGCAATGATTCCAAATAGCAATTAACTGTAGGGTGGGGTGGGGTTGGAGAAAGTCATACAGGTAATTTTTAGTACATTGATAATATTCTATTTTTAAGATGGGTTTTGGGTACATGAATTTTATTAATATTATCTAAACATATATGCATATTAATATGCTATTTTGTATGTAAAAATATGCATGCATGTTTGTATATACACACATGTGTATTTGTGTATCCAAGAGACTGAGAAGTGAAAGTTTATGAGTTGCAGTTAAAGTGTTTCAACTGGGAAGTGGAAAAGAGGCTGCAGACTGGGAAATGCCCTGAGCCATAGAATATAGTTATGGCTCCTTTCATAGGGCAGTTAGGATTTTGTGCATGAGCAGGAAGAGAGCTGTTATGATCAGTGACCCATTACGATCACAAAACATGCAGAGAGGAGGAGGAGAGCCTGAAGGCAAACAGAAAAAAAAATAGAAAGTAGAACTAAAATTTAGAAAATATTTTGTAAAAATAAATGTCCCTCTAACCCTCCCATCATAATACACTCTAAAGATGAATAAAATAGGTGTTTAATTTATAATAAAGCCTGTACGTCTGTGGCACTTAGTAAGTACACTGAAAAAATATATAATTAATTAATTATTATTTGTACATTGAATGTTGATTGAGACATTTTTCATAACACAAGCTGGTTGACGTATATTGTGTTCTGGAAACTCACCATCAAGTTCTCAAGAAGACAAGAAGAATTGGGGAACAGTTAGCATTAAGGTTTGAGATAGGGATCTGTGGGAACCTGGCCTTAATCCTGTTGGCAGATCCCATACTGTGCGTAAGTAATATGGCAGAAACAGACTTGTTTAGAGTAAATATTGCTATTGGATTGAGTGAAGGGGTCCCATCCAGCAGGCAGGGAACAGGAGTGCCAAGAATTGTACAGACTCTGGGATTATACCCTACTTGTTAACAAATTAGACTTCTATAGTTTCAAGGATGCTTGTAGAAGACATGAAACTCCTGGGCCAGAGATAAGACTTTAATATTCACAACAATGATAGTTGCCAGAGTGTCAGCATTTGTGCTGAATTCCATGATGTCCAAATCCCACAGGGTAATGCAACAGGGTCAGTGTCACCTGTACATACAGAGGGGTTGTATAATAGGAAAGAAATTTTAAGCCTAATCCATTTGGGCTGATACAGCACAATATCATAATTTGTGGCTTATGAACAACAGAAACATTTTCCACAGTACTGAAGGCTAAGAAGTCCATAATCAAAATGCCAGTAGATTCAGTGTCTGGTAAAGGCCTATTCCCATTTCACAGATGGCCATCTATTTGCTGTAAGTTCACATGGCAAAAGGGACAAGTGAGCTCTCTTGGCCTCTTTTATAAAGGTACTAATCCCATTCTTGAGGGCCCTGTCCTCATGACCTAATCATTTCCCAAAGTGCTTGCTTCTTAATTCTATCATCTTGGGTGTTAAGACTTTAACACATGAATTTTGAGAAGGAGACACATATATTCAGATCAAGCCAAGAACTAATGGGAAGAAATAAGAAAAAAAGAAATTTCTCAGAACTAGAGAGGAGACAAATAGAGGTCTAGAGTTATAAAAGTTGCAAGAACGTTTGCCTGTAGCTTTGGGGTACCATAGGAGGTAAAAGTACCTGTAGGCTTCATGTGATTCATATGAGGAAGCTGGATCTAAGACATCAGGGTTCCCAACTTCAGAAAAGTTTACTGTCCCCAAACAAGCCATGGAGAAAGCACAAGTACTGAACTGAATTTGACCATGCAGGCTGGGCCAGTGGATATCTCAATGCTAATCACTTTGACCTAATAGCTGGAGGACCCTTGCCTAATTTGTCCTTCTTGGTAAGATATCCCAGGACCTTTGCATAGTCTTGGATATTTGAAGGAATGTAGTAATGGCTGAAGTTTGATTTCTTCCTGTCTGAGGGCTTGGGATCTTGGAGGCCAGGTTTAATTTAAAGAAAATAAAACCAGTGAACATTTATTGTTTACTGATTTTGTGGTATAAGAATTATATTTATTATACAGTAAGAAGCTCACATAGAAGGAGGAAAAGAAAGTAGGTAGAAAATGTTGTAACTTTAACAGTGGTATAGATTGCTCAAAACTGTTTCTCAAGATTATATGTCTATTGTTAGCAAGTTATTCTAGATGCATACAGATGATATTTCAGGTCTTCTTGTATATTGCCTAACCGTGTCAGGGTGGTTAAGACTTAGAATGGACTTGAGATAGTGAACATATACCTATCCAAAAGTAGGAAGGCAAAAACAGGGAAGGAAATGATTAAGGCAAGGAATGAAGGATTTTCCACTGTGGCTCTCATACCTACTGACAATTTTAGATCTGGGCTGTCTGAGAATTGTCTCACAGTTGTCTTCAGGGTAAGGCTGTAGTTAGCACGGGTATGAGTCAACAAAAGCCAGACTGTTACAGCAGGCAGGTAGCTAGACATGATCAGAGAAAAGGGGGCAGGGACCAGGTGGCAAGAAATCATGCATCTTGTAAGCAGTGGGGCTCCACGAGCAGACAAAGAAAAGCAGGAACCTTCAGACTGACAGGAAAGCACATATTTTGTGGTGATAAGAGTCCTGGAGGCAGACAAAGAAAAGTGGGAAAAGGCAGGAATCTCCTGTATCCAAATGTAATCTGTTGCTCATTGTGCTATCATTACAATGAAATTAGCCTTGCAGATAAGAAGTACCCATCAAGCACTGATACCATGACACTTCTGATAAATGCTAAACAAAGACAAAAATCTCTCTTACCCTGGAGGAATGTGGAGATGGGATGAAAATCAGGCAATACGACCCCCAAACCCTTCCTCCCCAGTGAATATTCTGCCCCTTCATTTGTATGCCCCTCATAACTGGCTTGCCAAAAAAAAAAAAAAAAAAAAAAAAACCAGGGCAGCTACCCACCTTCCACTCACTCTCCCTCTGAGAGTGTATTCTTGCTTTAATAAATCCTCACTTTACTTTCTTGACCTCCCTGTCTCATCTCTGAATTCTTTCTGTGACAAGGCAAGAACCGTAAACTCACCAGGAACAAGATCCCTCTTCAGATGTTATCATCTGATGATTTAAAACATTTGGGGGCCACAAATGCTTTGAAATTCTCAGAAAGCTATAGTCCTTCTTTTTGGCAATTGCATAAAATTTTACCCGAAATTTTTGGATTTTGAAAGTCCTTTGAAACCCATCCATGGACCTCATTCAGTAAGGCTTCTCAGACTTTAGAGTGTCTTTGAAACACTTTAAAGTGCTGTTACAATGCAGAGTCACATGCCCTACATCCTGAAACCCAGAGTTCATTGGGCCTAAGAAGAAATTTGAACCTAAATATTTCAGAAATAATTGATAATTCTGATGCAATTGTATCACATACTACACTTTGCAGAAGAATACTCTCAAAATTTGTAGACTCCAAAATAAGGAACCATTGTTTAAATGCTTAAGTGCTGTAGGGGACTACTTATAAGGCAACTACTCTTCCCATGTCAAGTATCTCCTTCCTTTTGTATATAACCCCAGTATATTCACAGACTAGAGTTAAATTTCAAAGTAATCCTAACTCAAGCTAGAGCTGGTGAGGTTTGATGAGAGAATCAGGTGCACTGATATTAAGGAATTTTTTTACTCATGACTTCCAGGTAGGGGACACCCCATTTTCTCACTAAATGTATTTGAGTTGGAAGACACATGGAAACCAGAGACCTGAACTTTCATCAAACTAACTCCCTTTTTCAGCATCAGCAATAGAAATGTGGTTAGTTTGCTTACATGAGAGTCTAAAGAGAAAATAAACCTATTCTTTCTGTTTTCATTTACCTTAGACTTAGGAGCTGGCAGTGGTTCATCAATTCTCTTCAAAGAATTCTACTCTATTGTGTGTCCAGCTGCATGGACTCTTCTGTCCTATAATCACATCTTCACAGGCAGCCACACCAACAATTGTGTGGAGCAGCCCCTGAGCCATCATTACCCTGCAATGATTATTTGCGGCTTTGTCAGTCATTTCCTAAAACTGGATCTTTCTGGCATCTCCCCACCCCGTGTTGTGCTGTGTGAGTTGCAGCTGCACTGCTAGAGCTTACATCTGTCTCCAACACATATTCATTGTGTTTCTATTAGGGACAATCCAGTAATTTTCTTTATATACTCAATGGGCAATTACAATAATAGGATATAATAAGATGTAGTGTGAAGGAGTTGAAATGCCTACGGGAAAAGGTTAAAAATAAAAAAGAACTCTAATAAAGACATCTATCACTGGATGGCATTGTGTAAGTCTTGCTTTAGCTTGTTATTTTTAAGATTATTCTAGGAGGATTGAGAGTGAGGTGTGGGACAATTCAGCATGGCTGATTAGATAGGTCTAGAACCAGAAATCTTGCTATGCAAGACAGTTTTGACAGATATCTTCTATTCGTCAAGCAAGAAGTTGAGATAGTCTGAATGAATCATCCAGGAAGCACAGGACTTCTGGTCCAGAGGGAATATTTGGGAAATTCACTAAGGCAGAAAATGTGAACCAAGTACCTCATAGGAAAGATTGATACAGGATATCAGAAAATGTCCAAGAACCACACTAGGAGTTTAAGGTCACTAAGTTTAATAATGGTTCTAAGATAATGCTGAGTTTCCTTATGCATTCATTTATTTATTCATTCATTGATTCATTTTACAAATATTTATTGGACATCCACTATTTGCTAGGTCCTGTGATACACACTATGCCTACAGTGATAAACAAGACAGATAATGTTCCTCCCTTCATAGACTCTAGAATTAATTGTGGAAAAGAAAGAATTAAAATTATATTTAGAATAAAGTATGAGAATAGAGAAAATAAATAACTCATTTATCTATTCAATAAATATGAAGTTCACAACAAGGGGACCTAATTTAATTTAGGGACATAGGGAAAGTGTACCCAAAAGTAAAGTTTGATAATCTGAAAGATAAATAGGAATTTCTGAATTGCAAGAATAGGATGGTAGAGAGAAAGGAGTAGGATTTGAAAAGCCAAGGAAGTGAAGTGTGTTCCAGACACAGTAAATAGCATTGCCCAATAGTTGAGAGATTTGTAGTTTTCAAGGACTAAAAGATTACCATATTTAAGACATAGATTGAATCAAAGACAGTTGGAAAGGATAAAATTAGAGAAGTCAAAATTCAAATCCTAGATTTACTTTTTATCCATTCAATGAATTTTTTTTTAATTCAACCAATACCTTATGTTAAAAAAAAAGTTAATAAGCAGAAGAATAGGATGATGAATTTTACTTAAATGCCACTTTATATTATTGTTTACTTATTTCACTTGAACTTCACTATAAGCCTATTGTTAGATAAAGTAGATATTATTGCATCTCTCCTTTTTCCCAATATATTACCAAAAAAGGATTGAAAAAAGATTATAGTGAACACTGATATGATAGGCAAAATAATGACAAAAGAAAGATTCCCATGCTCTAAGCCCCAGAACCTGTGAATATGCTATGTTATATAGCAAGAAAACTTTACAAGCAGAATTAAGGACTTTAATATAGGGAAGTTATGCTTATAGGGAGATTACTCTGGATTATCCTGATAAGTCCAATGTAATCACATGGGCCATTAAAAATGAAAGAGGAAGGAAGGTAGAAGAGATAGATAAGATGGAAGAAGAGATAGGAGAGATCTGAACCGTGAAAGTGTTTTACTTAAAGGTAAAACCCATAGTAAAACCCTTTCTGTACCTCTGTACCTTATGATAGTAAATTTGTATTGCTTTAAACTGCTAAATTTGTGATGATTTTTTATGGCACCAATAGAAAACTAATAAATTGTGTGTACCAAAATTTATTTACTTTCACTGCTGAGTAGTATTCTATTATATTATTTCAGTTAATTTCTCAATTCTCCTATTTTTGAACATATAAGCTATTTCTAGTTGTTTAGGTATTATAAATAAATCTGTGATGAACACTCATTTACAAGGCGTTTGTCATCATATGCTTTCATTTTTATTGGGAAAATACCTAGGAGTAGAATTGCTAGGTCATAAGGTCAGCATATTTTTAGTTTTATAAAAAACTGTCAAAATTTTTTTCAAGTAATTGAACCACTTTATATCGCTAACAATGGGTGAGGTCCACTTTCTCTATGTTGTTGTCAACACTTGGTCTTACTCTTTTTGATTTTAGACATTCAGGTGAGTATGAGTTTATATATATTCTGGATACAATCCTTTGTCAGATATACATATTGTGAATATTTCTCCCTCCCCCCACTCCTGCCTGTTGTTGCATGTTTTGTTGTTGTTGTTGTTGTTTTCTTAATGGTATCTTTGGATGATAAAAATTTTAACTCTGAAGTCTAATTTATCAATTATATTTCTGCGAGCTGTTTATCAAACCTTTATCTAAACCCAGGTTCTACCTATAAAGGTTCTAGGGTTTTAGTATTTATATTCAAGTGTATAAAGTATTTCAAATTAACTTTTGTGTATGTTGTGAGATTCATTTTTTCTCTACATAGAATTCAATTATTCTAGAACCATTTGATGAAAAGACTTTTCTTTCCCCCTTTGCTCAGGTTCATTATCAAAAATCAAATGTCATATAATTGTAAGTGCATTTCTGGGCTAGGTATTTACTCTATTACTTTACTTTTTAAACTTTATGCCAGTATCACACTATCATGATTATTTTGGCTTTTTAAAATAAATCTTGAAATCAGGCAGTGTTTATTCTACAATTTTGTTCTCTTTCAAAAATTTCCTTGTAAGGAGTTCATTTGCTTCTGCACTTTGATATATTACATTTTTATTATCATTCAGTTGAGAATTTTTATAATATATCATTTTACTTCTTTTGTCCATGAGTTATTTAGAAGTGTTTTGTTTAATATCCAAATGCTTAGGATTTTAAAGATATTTTTCTTTATTGATTCCCAGCTTAATTCCATTGTGGTCAGAAAATATTCTCTATATTTTTTCAAATTGTTAAAATTTAAATACATTTGTTTTATAGCTCAGTATGAAGTATATCTTTGTGAATGTACCATGTACAATTGAAAAGAAAGTGCATTCTATAGTTGTAGGGGTATAAGTTTCTATTAATGCCAACAAGAAAATTGATATTTTTTATTTGGATCATTTTTTTCTCCTCAGCCTGAAGAACTTCTTTAGTATTTCTTATAGTGTAGGTTTTAGCTTTCTTTTATCCAAAATATCTATTTTTTCTTCATTTTCAAGAAATCTTTTTGCTACATGTAAAGTTTGGGGTTGATGGTTTTTCTTTCAGCATTTTAAAAGCATTACCTTGTTGTCTTCTGGCTTCCGCAGCTTCTGATCAGACACTGACCCTTAATTGATTTGTTTTTCCTCTTCATGTAATATTTAATCTTTCTTTTAACATTTTTAAGAATTACTCTTCATCTTTGCTTTTTAATGGTTGACTATGATATGCCTACTTATGACTTTTTTGTGTGCATTTTGCTTAGCGGTCATTGTGTATCTTGAAATAGTAAATTTAAGTCTTGAATTAAATTTTGGAAATATTTAGCCATTATTTTCTAAAATATTTTCTTGCCCCATTCTATCTCTCCTCTCCTTCTAGGACTCTAATTATACATATGTTAGAAACTTTGATGTTATATAACAGTTCCTTGAAGTTCTATTTTTTATATGTATTTATTCTCAGTGTTCTTCATGTGCATGATTTCTATTGATCTAGCTTAACATTAGCTGAAACTTTCCCCTGTCATCTCCATTCAGCTGAGCTTCTTTGCGTATGCTCCATGTATGTACTGTTCAGAAGTCAGCCAAAGATTACCCAGACAGAATTCAGAAATCTCCGATTTTTCCTTTGAAGGATTCCCCCACCCCAACTTCAGTCTCCACAGTTGCCCAGACTTGGTACTCTGATTACCCAAGCAAGAATGTCTGCCATTATTTTCCATTGATACTTCCAGTACCTGCATGATTTTGACTGTGTCTGCCCTCACCCTAAAATCAGTAAAAGTAGGTAACTCTAAACAGTGGCCTCCTTTTAGTGTGGGTACTCCAAAAGAAGCTTTGTGTTTCTGCTCACTTTCCAGTGCTTTCAGACAGTTTCTTTTCCTATTTGGCCAAAATTTATGGTTCTCATCTGGAAACAAATTGGTTCATTATGATCTTATTTTTTACTGAAAGCAGAAATATTCTCTTTAAATTATTATTATTATTTTATTTTTTCTTTTGGTCATGCTGTGTGGCATGTGGGATCTTAGTTCCCCAACCAGGGATCGAACCCATGCTCCCTGCAGTGGAAGTGTGGAACCTTAACCACTGGACCGCCAAGGAAGTCCCTCTTTAAATTATTAATTATTTGCTTTTAGTGGTTGATATTGGCATTATAATGTATATATTTTACTTTTCATAGCCTAATCAGAGTTCATATTGTATGACTCCCTGTAAAATGTAGAAACCTATAACTATAGAGGTCTATGTATTGTGCCCTAAATCCCTAATTCTTTATTTGTCACAGATATTAAATCTACATACTTTATAATCTTAGAAGGCAATTTACTTAATGAAAAGCATAAAATTTTAATATATCTAATAATTTAATAATATTATAAGGAAAAGTAGTCTTTTATACTTACAAAAATTTAATTTTTTATTTCTTCCTATTGCTCCCCTTCAGTCTGATGAATGTACTTTTGCTTTCCTTTGAAAAGCAGATATGTTCACAACAACTTTTCCTTCTTAAATAGTATTTTTGCTACATACAGAACTTTGCGTAAACTGTTTTTTTGTTTTGTTTTGTTTTTTTCTCTTTTTAATTTCACCATGTTAAAGATATTGGTGCTCTCTGTTCTATTGTCTTCTGACCTTCATAGTTTCTAATGAGAAGTCAACCAAAAAAGTGATGCATAGGTCCTTCTACATGAACTGTGCTCTTTTTCCCTGGCTGCTTTCCAGCTTTTTTATTTTAAATCTATGCCTTTGATCAGTCAGACTATGATGTTACTAAGTAAAGTTCTCAAGTGTATTTTGCTTGGGATTTGTTGCATCTTGATTCTGTGAATATGTCTTTCATTAAAATGAGAAGTTTTCTACATGTATTCCCTAAAATATGTTCTACCACATTCTCTGCCTCCCCTCTTCTGGAATGACAGATAAGATATATTAGGCATTTTGATATTGTTCCACAGGTCTTTAAAACTCTCCTTTCCAGTCCCCACAATAATTTTCCACTTTCTTCTTCAGATTAAGTAATTTCTATTGTTCTCTCTTCATTTTAACCAACTTGTTTTTCTTTTATCTCCATTATACTTATAAGTACCTTCAGTGTTGTTTTATTTTTTTGGTTTTTGTTTTTTCCAAGTGTACTAATCAGCTTTTATTTTCACCAAAGTAGCTTTACAAAAGCCATCTTCAAAATGACTCTTTCTTGGACTACTTTGAGTTATTAGTTCTTTAGAGCTAAATCGACACTTGCTTTTCTTCCAAATATGTCCAATTTTTTTTTTTAGATATCCTACTTTTAAATTCTGGAATTTCCATTCAGTTCTTTTTTTATAGTTTCTATTTCTTTCCTTGGATTTTCTATCATATAATTTATTGCTAATGTATATTTTTAAATTATTGAACACAGTTGCAATGGCTACTTTAGAAATTCTTATTTCCTAATTCAAATATGTGTGATCTTGTAGGTGGTCTCAGTTATTTGTGTTTTTACTTGAGACTCAGTCATTTTGTCCTAGTTCTGTTCATGATGAGTAATTTGAATTGTACCCCAGTCATTGTGAATATAATGTTGTATAAACTCTGATTTCTGTTGCAGACTCTAGTTTCTGTTATATTCATTTAAAGCTTTTTTGTGTTTTCATTTTAGCAGGCAATTAAATTGGTTGGGCTCAAATTCAAATTTTGTGACATGGATAGCCATTCCAATCTGAGTTCAGATACAGTGACTTGGCCAGGATGTTTTGAGTTAATTTCTTGCATGCATAGTTCAGAGTATAGCCAGAGATTTGGGGAGAATTTGTACACAGAGTTTGCCTCTCTGTCTCTCTCTTTTCTGAATTTTTTTCTCACTCTCTAGTGCTTGCCTTAAACTCTGGTCTCTATTTCTTCAGTCCAGAAAGACTGCTAGATTTCTATTAGAGTTCTAGCTGCTCAGCTGCTCAGCACAGCACTGACTCTGGCCAGCTGTCAGGCTATAGCCTGTAAAAACAGGAAAATTATCCCAGATAGGCCACTTCTTCAAAAATGTTTCTTCTTTGCTTTAGTTCACTTCCCACTGTCTCCATATTATTATAATATATGTATGTCACATATATATTATTTTTTCTTATATCTTATACTGGTTTTCTATGTGAAATTAGGGTCTAGTAGAAGTTACATTGTTGTATTGAAAACCTATCCTCTCCTTTTTTACAGGTTAGAAAATGTATATTCATAGAGGTTAAGCAACTTGTTCTAGTTGCTGGTTAGTAAGTGGTAGAGTAAGGACTTGAAACCAAAGCTTCTGAGCTTAAAACCTATAAGACCTTTCCATTGTGTCAATCTTCATATTGTTTCTGTCCTCCTGCTACAGGTGAGTAGCAATGAAAGAGTGGATACTAGAATTCCAGAGGGAAACTTCTCCTGAGTCAGGTAGGAGTAAGGGGATAAGCTAGGTACTAATAATGCCAAACTAAGTTATCCAGAGGGCCAGAGGGATGGAGAGGAAAAGGCAAGTTATACCTGTTCTGCTTGGCACTCCTAGGAGCTTCCTATCTGCTCCCTTCCTTCCACATCACTACATATGGACATTTGATTCTGCTCACGATAATTTGAACTGGGGTTTATGGGTTTGGCAGTCACAATCTTCCTTGGTTGCTGAAATATAAGCTGTAAATATATCTATCAGGGGCTTCCCTGGTGGCACAGTGGTTAATCCTCCTTCCAATGCAGGAGACATGGGTTCGAGCCCTGGTCCAGGAAGATCCCACATGCCATGGAGCAACTGAGCCCGTGTGCCACAACTACTGAAGCCCATGTGCCTAAAGCCCATGCTATGCCAAATGAGAAGCCACCGTAATGAGAAGCCTGTACACCACAACAAAGAGTAGCCCCCACTCGCTGCAATTAGAGAAAGCCTGCATGCAGCAGCAAAGACCCAAGGCAGCCAAAAATAAATATAATAAATAAATAAATTTATTTATATATATATATATATATATATATATATATATATATATATATATATATATATATATCAGGAGTTGTGTTTACCATGGATGGAAAGAGAAACAAAAGTTTGCTCATGAAGGAAGACTGAAGCAAACACAAAGAAAAGAAAAGGAACAAGAGAAAGACAGCATGCTGACAGAGTTGGAGTTCCTGGTTACATTATCTTCTTTAATGCCTAGTTCTATTTCTATAATCGGGCTTTCCCTGAAATACACTTACACACTTGTATCCTCATAATACACATCCCTTTGGCTTAAACTCGTTTCCTCTGGATTTGATTGCAACCAGGATTTATAACTAATACATGATTTTTTTTTTTCTAACTAAGCTGTCAGTTCCAGTGCAAGTAAACGTGATATTTTAGTTTCTTCACAGTGTCTGGCACATAGTAGGTAGTCAGTGAATTTGTGTTTTATCACATAAAATTGAATTGTGAATTGATTACTTTTTACAACATCTACCCACTGTATTTAAAAGGAAAACTCCAAGATGGAAGATTTATTTTGACTTTTATTTATTTCCTTTTTATACAGCAGTTTCTTATTAGTTATCTATTTTATACATATAAGTGTATATATATCAATCCCAAACTCCCAATTCATCCCACCACCACCCCATCCCCCGGTTTCACCCCTTGGTGTCCATACATTTGTTCTCTACATCTGTCTCTATTTCCGCCTTGCAAACCAGTTCATCTGAACCATTTTTCTAGGTTCCACATATATGCATTAATATATGATATTTCTTTTTCTCTTTCTAACTTACTTCACTATGTATGACAGTCTCTAGGTCCATCCACGTTGCTACAGATGACCCAATTTTGTTCCTATTTTTGACTGAGTAATATTCAATTGTATATATGTACCACTAATCCTTTATCCATTCATCTGCCAATGAGCATTTAGGGTGATTCCATGACCTGGCTATTGTAAATAGTGCTGCAATGAGCATTGGGGTGCATGTGTCTTTTGGAATTATGTTTTTCTCTGGACATATGCCCAGTAGTGGGATTGCTGGGTCATATGGTAATTCTATTTTTAGCTTCTTCAGGAACCTCCATACTGTTCTCCATAGTGGCTATATCAAATTATATTCCCACCAACAGTGTAAGAGGGTTCCTTTTCTCCACACCCGCTCCAGCATTTGTAGGTAGATTTTCTGATGATGCCCATTCTAACTGGTGTGAGGTGATACCTCATTGTAGTTTTGATTTACATTTCTCTAATGATTAGTGATGTTGAGAATTATTTCATGTGTTTGCTGGAAATCTGTATATCTTCTTTGGAGAAATGACTATTTAGCTCTTCTGCCCATTTTTTCATTGGTTTTTTTTTTTTTTAATATTGAGCTGCTTGAGCTGTTTATATATTTTGGAGGTTAATCCTTTGTCCGTTGATTCTTTGCAAACATTTTCTCCCATTCTGAGGGTTATCTTTTCATCTTGTTTATAGTTTCCTTTGTTGTGCAAAAGCTTTTAAGTTTCATTAGGTTCCATATGTTTATTTTTGTTTTTAATTCCATTACTCTAGGAGGTGGGTCAAAAAAGATCTTTCTGTGATTTATGTCAAAGACTGTTCTTCCTATGTTTTCTTCTAAGAATTTTATAGTGTCTGGTCTTACATTTAGGTCTGTAATCCATTTTGAGTTTATTTTTGTATTTGATGCTAGAAAGTGTTCTAATTTCATTCTTTTACATGTAGCTGTCCAGTTTTCCCAGCACCATTACCAAAGAGACTGTATTTTCTCCCTTGTATATCCTTGCATTCTTTCTCATAGATTAGTTGACCATAGGTGCATGCATTTATCTCTGGGCTTTCTATCCTGTTCCATTGATCTATATTTCTGTTTTTGTGCCAGTACCATATTGTCTTGATTATTTCAGCTTTGTAGTATAGTCTGAAGTCAGGGAGCCTGATTCCTCCAGTTCCATTTTTTTCCCCTCATGATTGTTTTGGCTATTCGGGGTCTTTTTTGTCTCCATACAAATTTTAAGATTTTTTGTTCTAGTTCTGTAAAAGATTCCATTGGTAATTTGATAGGGGTTGCATTGAATCTGTAGATTGCTTTGGGTAGTATAGTGATTTTCACAATATGGATTCTTCCAATCCAAGAATATGGTATATCTCTCCATCTGTTTGTGTCATCTTTGATTTCTTTCATCAGTGTCTTATAGTTTTCTGAATTCAGGTCTTTTACCTCCTTAGGTAGGTTTCTTCCTAGGTATGTTATTCTTTTTGTTGCAGTGGTCATTATTAGTGTATAGGAATGCAAGAGATTCCTGTGCATTAATTCTGTATCCTGCAACTTTACCAAATTCATTGATTAGCTATCGTAGTTTTCTGGTGGCATCTTTAGGATTATCTCTATATAGTATCATGTCATCTGCAAAGAGTGACAGTTTTAATTCTTCTTTTCCAGTTTTTATTCCTTTTATTTCTTTTTCTTTTCTGATTGCCATAGCAAAGACTTCCAAGACTATGGTGAATAATAGTGGCAAGAGCAGACATCCTTGTCTTGTTCCTCATCTCAGAGGAAATTCTTTCATTTTTTCACCATTGAGAATGATGTTTGCAGTGGACTTGTCATATATGGCCTTTATTATGTTGAGGTAGATTCCCTCTATGCTAACTTTCTGGAGAGTTTTTTTTTTTAATCATAAATAGGTGTTGAATTTTGTCAAAAGCTTTTCTGAATCTACTGAGATGATCATATGTTTTTTATTCTTCAATTTGTTAATATGGTGTATCACACTGATTGATTTGCCTCTATTGAATAACCATTGAATCCCTGGGATAAATCCCACTTGATCATGGTGTATGATCCTTTTAATGTGTTGTTGGATTCTGTTTGCTAGTATTTTGTTGAGGACTTTTGCATGTATATTCATCAGTGATATTGTTCTGTAATTTTCTTTTTTTGTAGTATCTTTGTCTGGTTTTGGTATCAGTGTGATGGTGACCTCGTAGAATTAGTTTGAAAGTGTGCTTTCCTCTGCAGTTTTTTGCAAGAATTTGAGAAGGATCAGTGTTAGCTCTTCTCTAAATGTTTGATAGAATTCACCTGTGGAGCCATCTGGTCCTGGACTTCTGTCTGTTGGAAGAATTTTCATCACAGTTTCAATTTCATTACTTGTGGTTTGTACATTCATATTTCTATTTCTTCCTGGTTAAGTCTTGGAAGGTTATACCTTTCTAGGAACTTGTCTGTTTCTTCCAGGTTGTCCATTTTATTAGCACAGAGTAGCTTGTAATAGTCTCTTACAATGCTTTCTATTTCTGCAGTGTCCATTGTAAGTCTCCTTTTTCATTTCTAATTTTACTGATTTGAGTCCTCTCTCTCTTTTTCTGGATGAGGCTGGCTAAAGTTTTATCAATTTTGTTTATCTTCTCATAGAACCAGCTTTTAGTTTTATTGAATTTTGCTATTGTTTTCTTTGTTTCTATTTCATTTATTTTTGCTCTGACGTTTATGGTATCTTTCCTTCTAGTAACTTTGGGTTTTGTTTGTTCTTCTTTCTCCAATTCCTTTAGGTGTAAGGTTAGATGGTTCTTTTGAGATTTTTCTTGTTTCTTGAGGTAGGAATCTTGCTATAAACTTCCCTCTTAGAACTGCTTTTGTTGCATCCAATAGGTTTTGGATTGCCGTGTTTTCATTCTCATTTGTCTCTAAGTATTTTTTTTTATTTCCTCTTTGATTTCTTCAGTTATCTCTTGGTTATTTAGTAACATACTTTTTAGCCTCCACAAGTTTGTGTTTTTTAATGTTTTTTATTTTTCCCTGTAGTTGATTTCTTATCTCTCAATGGTGTGGTCAGAATAGATGTTTGATATGATTTCAATTTTCTTAAATTTACTGAGGCTTGATTTTTGACCCAAGATGTAATTTATCCTGGAGAATTTCTGTGTGCACTTGAGAAGAAAGTGTAACCTGCTATTTTTGGATGGAATGTCCTATAAATATCAATAAAATCTATCTGGTCTATTGCATCATTTAAAGCTTGTGGGCAGAAGACCTAAATAGACATTTCTCCAAAGTAGATATACAGATAGCCAACAAACACATGAAGGGATGCTCAACATCACTAACCATTAGAGAAATGCAAATCAAAACTACAATGAGGTATCACCTCACACCAGTCAGAATGGCCATTATCAAAAAATCTACAAACAATAAATGCTGGAGAGGGTGTGGAGAAAAGGGAACCCTCTTGCACTATTGGTGGGAATATGAATTGATAGAACCACTATGGAGAACAGTATGGAGGTTCCTTAAAAAACTAAAAATAGAACTACCTTACAACCCAGCAATCCCTGTACTGGGCATATAGCCTGAGAAAACTATAATTCAAAAAGAGTCATTTACCACAGTGTTCATTACAGCTCTGTTTACAATAGCCAGGACATGAAAGCAACCTAAGTGTCCATCAACAGATGAATGGATAAAGATGATGTGGCACATATATACAATGGAATATTACTCAGCCATAAAAAGAAATGAAATTGAGTTATTTGTAGTGAGGTGGATGGACCTAGAGACTGTTATACAGAGTGAAGTAAGTGAAAGAGAGAAAAATAAATACCATATGCTAACACGTATATACGGAATGTAAAAAAAAAATGGTTCTGAAGAACCTAGGGGCAGGAAGGAATAAAGACACAGATGTAGAGAATGGACTTGATGACACAGGGAGGGGGAAGGGTAAACAGGGGCGAAGTGAGAGAGTGGCATGGACTTATATATACTACCAAATGTAAAATAGATAGCTAGTGGGAAGAAGCTGCATAGCACAGGGAGATCAGCTCATGCTTTGTTATCACCTATAGTGGTGGGAGAGGGAGGGTTGGAGGGAGACATAAGAGGGAGGAAATATGGGGATATATTTATATGTATAACTGATTCACTTTGTTATAAAGCAGAAAATAACACACTATTGTAAAGTAATTATACTCCAATAAAGATGTTAAAATAATAAAATAAAATAAAGCTTGTGTTTCCTTATTAATTTTCTTTCTGGATGATCTGTCCATTGGTGTATGTAAGGTGTTAAATTCCCCCACTATTATTTTGTTACTGTTGATTTCTTCTTTTAGAGCTGTTAACATTTGACTGTAATGATGTGCTCCTATGTTGTATGCATATATATTTATAATTGTTATATCATCTTCTTGGATTGATCCCTAGATCATTATGTAGTGCCCTTCTTTGTCTCTTGTAACATTCTTTATTTTAAAGTCTATTTTATGTGTGATATGTGTATCACCACTACAGCTTTCTTTTGATTTCCATTTTCATGGAATATCTGTTTCCATCCCCTCACTTTCAGTCCATATGTGCCCTTAGCTCTGAAGTGGGTCTCTTGTAGACAGCATATATATGGGACTTGTTTTTGTATCCATTCAGCAATCCTGTTTCTTTTGGCTGGAGCATTTAGTCCATTCACATTTAAGGTAAGTATCAATATGTATGTTCCTATTACCATTTTCTTAATTGTTTTGGGTTTGTTTTTGTAGGTACTTTTCTTCTCTTGTGTTTCCCACTTAGAGAAGTTCCTTTAACATTTGTTGTAGAGTTGGTTTGGTGGTGCTGAATCCTCTTAACTTTTGCTTGTATGTAAAGATTTTGCTTACTCCATCAAATCTGAATGAGATCCTTGCTGGGTAGAGTAATCTTGGTTGTAGTATTTTCCATTTCATCACTTTAAATATATTATGCCACTCCCTTCTGGCTTGTAGAGTTTCTGCTGAGAAATCAGCTGTTAACCTTATGGGAGTTCCTTTGTATGTTTTTTTGTCATTTTTCCCTTGTTCCTTTTCATAATTTTTCTTTGTCTTTAATTTTTGTCAATTTGATTACTATGTGTCTTGATATGTCTCTCCATGGGTTTCTCCTGCCTGGGACTCTGCCCTTCCTGGACTTGGGAGGTTACTTCCTTTCCCATGTTAGGGAATTTTTTGGCTATAATCTCTTCAAATATTTTCTCTGGTCCTTTCTCTTTCTCTTCTCCTTCTGGGACCCCTATAATGTGAATATTGGTGTGTTTAATGTTGTCCCAGAGTTCTCTTAGGCTGTCTTCATGTGTTTTCATTCTTTTCTCTTTATTCTGTTTTGCTGTAGTGAATTGCACCATTCTGTCTTCCAGGTCACTTATCCGTTCTTCTGCCTCAGTTATTCTGCTATTCATTCCTTGTAGTGTATTTTTCATTTCTCTTATTGTATTGTTCATCTTAGTTTGTTCTTTAATTCTTCTAGGTGTTTGTTCTTTAATTCTTCTAGGCCTTTGTTTAACATTTCTTGTATCTTCTCAATCTTTTCCTCCATTCTTTTCCCAATGTCCTGTATCATCTTCACTATTATTATTCTGAATTCTTTTTCTGGAAGATTGCTTAGCTCCACTTCATTTAGTTGTTTTTCTGGGGTTTTATCTTGTTCCTTCATATGGTACATAGTCCTCTGCCTTTTCATTTTGTCTATCTTTCTGTGAATGTGGTTTTCATTCCACAGGCTGCAGAACTGTAGTTCTTCTTGCTTCTTCTGTCTGCTCTCTGGTGGATGAGGCTAAGAGGCTTGTGGAAACTTCCTGATGGGAGGGACTGGTGGTGTGGTAGAACTGTGTGTTGCTCTGGTTTGCAGAGCTCAGTAAAACTTTAATCTGCCTGTCTGCTGATGGGTTGGACTGAGTTCCCTCCCTGTTTGTTGTTTGGCCTGAGGTAACCCAGCACTGGAGGCTATAGGTTCTTTGGTGGGGCTAATGGCAGACTCTGGGAAGGCTCATACCAAGGAGTACTTCCCAGAACTTCTGCTTCCAGTGTCCTTGTCCCTGCGGTGAGCCACAGCCACATCCCCCCCACACAGGAGACCCTCCAACACTAGCAGGTAAGTTTGGTTCAATTTCCTATGGGGTCACTGCTCCTTCCCCCTGGGTCCTGATGCACACAATACTTTGTGTGTGCCCTCCCATAATGGAGTCTCTTTTTCTCCCAGACTTGTCAAATTCCTGCAGTAAAATCCCGCTAGTCTTCAAAGTCTGATTCTCTAGGAATTCCTCCTCCCATTGCCAGACCCCCAGTTTGGGAAGCCTGACATGGGTCTCAGAACCTTCACTGCAGAGGGTGGGCTTCTGTGCTATAATTGTTCTCCAGTTTGTGAGTCACCCACCCAGAGGTGATGGAATTTGATTTTATTGTGATTGTGCCCCTCCTACCATATCATTGTGGTTTCTCCTTTGTCTTTGGATGTGGGATATCTTTTTTGGCGAGTTCCAGTGTCTTCCTGTCAATTTGTTCAGCAGTTAGTTGTGATTCCAGTGCTCTTGCAAGAGGGAGTGAGCACATGTCCTTCTACTTTGCCATCTTGAACCAATCTCCAAGAATTATATTTTTAACTTAATAAAACTTTGCACTATACCTAGGTACTAGAAAAGTATCTGATGTATAATAATCTTACATTAACTTTGCTAATGAAGGAATGAATGAGGTAGACTTGGAAAAATGAAAAAGAAAAAAAAAGATTTAACCTTAATACTTGGGCTTTAATGAAATGAAGCCCTAGAATTTAACTAATATAAATGCACAAAATTGTGAAGATATATGTATTTCCAGTAGTTTCCATCAAAGCCTTTTTCATACACCATAATCAAGACTTAGTTAATTAAATTATCATATGGAATACCATATATCCAGGAAAAATAATGTTACAGAAGAATATTTGTCAATGTGAAAAAATTCTCCATCAAAACAAAATTACAAATGTTACAAATAGTATGTTCCCATATTTTAAATAAAATTATATAATATGGATGGAAGAAACACATTAACATTTCTATTACAGTATGTATAATAGTGAACTTACAAGTATGTTTTTCTTTGTTTTCTAAGACTTTTATGTTAAGCTGAATTTTTTTTTAATTAGCAAAATTAGATATTTCAAAATCCAGTGAGGTTTTTTAATGTAGATTGGGTCCACATTGTTAATTAGTAGTCTGTCCTATGGCAGCATATCTATTATCTAGCTTAAGTAGGGGTTCTGACTAATAAAGGGTTACTACCAGTGGTGTGCTGGAAAAGATTTAATGACCAGCTCTTTGTGGAAAAATAATCTGATTTGTGGTGTTTGTTGGTGTGAATACTCCAGCCATGGCTAATTTCCAGCTGCCAACAGGGCATCACAAAATGAATAGGTGAGAAGAGATGTACACAGTCAGCTCTCATGTGATGAGCAGGCTCTGGCACACTGTTGCTTACTACATAGATCATGCCAAGAATGCTAATTTTCAAATTAGTATTGACCATGGATTGGCAAACTGTTTCATAAAAGGTCCAGATAGTCAATATTTTAGGCTTCGCACCGCACATGGTCTCTGTCACAACCACTCAACTCTGACATAGTAATGCAAAAGCAGGTATAGACAATATATGAATGAATGGATGTAGATGTGCTCCAATATTTTTTTACAAAAGCAGGTGGCAGGCTGGATTTGGCCAATGAGCCATAGTTTGCTCACCCTGTATAGACCATAAAACACATGTAAAACCAAAAATGAATTCAACACAAGATAATCTTTCTTTAGAAATCAAAAACCCGTTGAGATATTGCTGTACCTCATATACAGGGCCATGGACATCTGTTATTACTGTACTGTCAATGTGTGGAAGTGTAAGTTAAAGGGGGTTTAAGCCAATAAAATGCAGGCTAATAAAATGTTTACTCAATTATATCATTTAGGGAACTGAAGTGTGTTTCTATCAGATATATTGATTCTGTCACACTACAAGATGTGAAAAGCCTGGGAAAAATGTGAAAGGCTGGTAAAATCTCCAGAGGTCAGGCTCATGTTGAATCTATCTGCATTCTTATTTACATGATATTTGAATTATTTATCATAAATATGTAATTCTTAGTGAGCATGTACATGGGTCTCTCTTGCTAAGTTCTCCCTCCACCGTCCCCCTCCAACAAAAGCCAACTTCAGCACTATGTGATTAGTCTGCCTCACTGGTCGCCATCTCAATTATCAATTGTTACAGATGGCATTGTGTCAGAGGTGCTGTGGAATTCCATGCACTTTAAGGAATCTGGTCCCAGCAAAGCATCTCTGAAAAAGCCAAGCACAAGACCAGTTGAACTAGGGCTCTATTCATTTTCAACTCATTGCTTTTCCCCAAAGTTTCAATTCTCTTGCAGTTTAGTCCTAGAACTCCTAGGTGGAGAAGTTTGAGCTCAATAGTGTTCCCCATTTTACTTCAATGCCATACTTATTTATTAAGAACTTGGTAAGAGACAAAAGGACCATGATGTAAATGCTCTAATGTGCTCAGTGACTGTTAAAAAGCACTTAACATTCCACTTTCACCATGTAAGTATTGGATGAACAACTCAGTCATCAATTCAGTGACGGTTGCCGTGCCCCTTCATTATGTGCAATGTTGACTTGATAACAGTGAAACCATATACATCAGCAAGAAGGCTCAGCCCTCACTCCTCCTTTGGTACACACAGCTGAGCCTTAATGATTTCCCAAGAACCTATGTTTGGGGCAAAATCCTCTGTGAATCATGATAGGACTTGATATTCCAGCAACACCACTTTATTAAGGAACTTGCACTTTACTTCTGTTTATCTTCTTAATCACTGGAGCCCCTCAGTGTAGCCTGTAGGGAGCCAATCTCCTTCAAATTTGAGAAAGCTGAGTCTTCAGAAAGGGGAAAAAGACTTGCCAAGAATTGTTATGTCATTCATTAGGGAGAATGAGATTAGAATTTAGGTTGCTGTAGGAAACACAGCTAGAAACATTTTCCCTGAGATATACCCTGAAATCTTCAAAGGCATTTAACCTCAGGGCCAAAACCCTGATTGTCTCATTAATGTTAGCAATTCCCCTCAGGGACCTTCTTTTTCATTTGTGCTTTGACCTGCAGGCCTGAGAGTGGGTGGCCATAAATCCTGTGAGGAAAAGTTTATCTAGCAGAGGGAGATACCTCTTTTCCCTGAGATAGAACAGAGTTGGGTCATGGAGAGGTCTCAGAGTGCCCTTAAGGCCCTCCCTAGGTAAAGGATAAAAGTGTCCTGGAAGTTAGCATGTAATTTTTTTGAAATCTCTGAGAGTTGAGTTTGGAAGGGCACCATCATGTTTTGATTTGTAAACGTTAAAAAAAAATTCAGGTGACTTGAAATTCAGAGCTAAATTCAGGTTTGTCTCATTTTATATAGTTAAGTATGACAGTCCAAAACTGCATACAAATCAGTTTGATGATGTTGGAATTATAGACTGTTTAATCTGAGCCATTCCCTGGGATTAACAGCTTCATCTAGGAGGACTGAGTCATGGAGCTTCAAGTTTTAATGCCCACTTTCACCAGACCAGCTTTACTTAAACATTTTAAGTATTAGAACTTGGTATAAGATTTTGTTAGGATAAAGTTTTGGGCTAGAAATTGATTTACAGTACCTTTCTCCTATGAAAAACAAGAAACAGAAATAAAGAAATGTGAAGTGACTTTCTCAAAGACCACCCAAACAGTCATTAGCAGAAGTATTGAGAGTTCCCTCCATAACAGCATTCTGGAGGGATTTTATAAGCAGAGAGGTTAGGGATTCCCTTGAGAAAGAGAACGAGGAATGACTTTCTGGACAAAAGAGAACGAATTTTGGCCTAAGCCATTTTGTGATCTAAGCCTGGCTGCAATTCTTGTCCTTGAACATGTCTCTGTAATTAATAATCTTAAGGGACAGAATGCAGAAACAAGGGAGAAGCAGTCAAGAAACAATAATGCAGCTTGGAGTGGGGTCCTTATTCCTCACAGGATATACATAATAATATATCTTTGAGTTCTGCAGGAACCAAGGCTCCCACCCAGGTGTAGGATGGAATGATGATGTTGACCCTCCTGACTTCAATCAACTAAAGCTTGGACGCTGTCTACCTTTACCCCCATTCTAAGCTGAATTCTACTCTGCTCAAGTCCTCTCATGGATATGCATGTACCGTTAGCTTAAAACTTCCCCAATTTTACTGTTCAGGGAGACATCGCTTTGGGAAAGATGCCTTGGTGTTCTCTTTACTTGCTGCAAGTAGTAATAAATCCTTCCTTTGCCCAGTCTTTGGCTTGGTTGTGTCTATTGGCTCAACATACACCAAGAGGCAAACCCAGTTTTCAGGTAACAGTGTCAGTGTCATTTCAGAGGTGTTTCATAAATCCATAGCTCCTAAAGCTGAAAAGGAACTCAAGAGTTTATGATATTCTTCCAGGAAGACAATTAATTCTAATCTCACTGTAGAGATAAAAGCCTAGACACTTAAGTGTTTTGTCCATATTCATACAAATAATTAGTGATAGGGTGACAAAGGCTCAAGTATAGCACTTCAAGTAGAGAGCTCTGCTCTCTACTCCCACCCCTGACCTCTTCTTGTCTGACCCTTCATTGATCAGTGGCTTCTAACTCTTTAGCTTCCAGTTTCTCTGATCTTTAATTTAGAAACAAAGCTCTGGAAATCTAACATTTAAGGCTTTCTAAAAGCAAGTTATGTTCCCTTGAGGAGAGCACTGAGAAAGATGTTTTCTTCACTGCACTTTGCAGACAGGTAGATTCAGACACAAAATGTTGGGTTGGATCCTGGACATGTGTCAGAGATGTATTTGATCTCTTAAGAACACTCGATTGTTAAATAAGATAAGGCACGTGGTCTTTGGAAAAGTCAACTTTAAGTGTGATATGAGAACAGTGTATTTTTTTTTAATTATTTATTTATTTATTTATTTATTTATTTATTTATTTTTGCGGTACGTGGGCCTCTCACTGTTGTGGTCTCTCCCGTTGCGGAGCACAGGCTCCGGGCACGCAGGCTCAGCAGCCATGGCTCACGGGCCCAGCCACTCCGCGGCATGTGGAATCTTCCCGGACCGGGGCACGAACCCGTGTCCCCTGCACCAGCAGGCAGACTCTCAACCACTGCGCCACCAGGGAAGCTCTGTATTTTTTTAAATTGGATCATACTTGACCCATACCAAAATTTCATTTGCATTTTATAAACACTTCTCCATCTTTCCAAAATTATTACTCTCTGCCCACCCCTTTAATAAACCCATATGATAATTTTAACTAGCTGTCTCTAAACTGTTCTATTGTCTTTAGTACAATGGCACTGATATGTATATGTCAGAAGTAATGGGATGGTCACTTAATCCCTTGAATAATGGTGATTGTTTATGTGAGCACACTGACAACAGGCATCTATACCTATATGAACTATGTCTGTAGACGATGCATTTGTTAAAGGAGAAGAACATTCAGATATCTCCCCTTGGCCTATCTAAGGTATCATTCCTGAGGCTGGGAAAATAAGAAGAGGTAACTACTGCCCTTAGTGCACTTGACACTGCTGCTTGAAGATATCCCTCTGGTCAGGAGCACTATCCTGACTTGGCAGCAGCAAGGTACCGACACCACGATAAGACATATAATGTGGTTTATCATGATTATAAAAGTTTTTCATTTGTGTAGCTCTTCACATTGTTCTGTAAAATCGGAGGGAACTCCTTCTATTTCTCCAACCTCATTCTTTACTCATGTGTTCCAGTTTGTTAGTGTTCCCTTAAAAATAAGTGCCTACAAGGTAATTCATTACAATATTATTATAATAGCTGGAGGAGTGAAAACAATTTAAACCAGTAAGAAAACAGTAATAGGAACTACTGTTTATCCATGTAATGGAATAATACTGTTCAGTTGGAAAAAAGTGACAAATATCTCCATTCACTTTCAATTTGTGTATGTATGTACGTATGTATGTATGTATGTATTTACATATATAAATGTGGACTCATGGTTTTCTATATTATTTGACATATATCTGTTACTATTATTTTCATGCTCAAATTGTCCCAAATCTGGCTAGTAGAGACCCTATCAAACTGGTTTCTATGTCCTTTTGACATTTTCCCAATTATGCTTTGAGTATTATCTTGCTTTCCCATTCAGTCTTCACCTAATTCTTTTCCTGACACAGTCACAGAATTAGCCATTCCTCCCACTCTTCCAAAATTTCTGGTTTTTTTAATAAAAACCTTTTGTGCTGAGAAATTTCAAATATACACAGAGTAGAAAGAATTGTATAACGACATGCATTACCCATTGCACAACTTCAACACTTATCCTTGGCTCTTTTTAGTTAAGAATGCCATTTAGAAACCAAGATCTTGAAGCTAGGTGTTCTCATTGTTGTTTGTGTGTCACTATAACCAAGCCCTCCCAGTGGACAATGCTAGGGAATGTGTATAATGGGTTGAATAGTCTCCTCCTAAAACTCATGTCCACTCAGAACCTCAGACTGTGACTTTTTTAGACAGAGTCTTTGCAGATGGAACTTAAGTTCAAATGAGATCTTACTGGATTAGGTGGGTCCTAAATCCAATAACTGGTGTCTTAATAAAAGAAGGGAGAGGGAGACACACAGCCACAGACATATATAGAGAAGAAGGCCATCTGAGGATGGAGACAGAGATTGTAATGATATGACTACAAGCCAAAAAAATGTCAAGATTTGACATTGTCAATGATACAACTACCAGGAGATAGAAGAGAGTGACAGAATAGATTCTCTTTCAGAGAATTCAGAAGGAACCAACCCTTCCAACACCTTAATTTTAAACTTCTGAGAAAATAAGTTTCTGTTGTTTTAAGGAACCAGGTTTCTACTAATTTGTTCAGGAGCCCTAGGAAACTAATACAATATGTATTTATGTGTATGTTTGCCGTGTGTATATATTTATATGCATATTTACATGTGTATTTTGTGTATGTAGATGATAAGTGATATATAATGGTATTTAATATATAGTGTGATATACGTATGTATGGTGATTATATATACAAATATATATATATTTATTTACATATTTATAAATACCATGAATTCACATTGAAGCTTCCAATTCCAATCCGACAAAGGGGTTAATTCTAGTTCTTTCGCTCCTGATATTTGCAACTACTTTCTTGCACAGTGAGAAACTCAACTCCAATTACCTTTATACTTACATATTTGTAAGAATACTTACGTTTACTTACATATTTGATCAGTCTCTCTCTATGACCATAGATTTACAGTGAACTACATCTATTGGAATAATTGAATTGGTCATTTTCCTTTGGAATCCCCAGATAGTGAAAGAGTCCACCAAAATAGAGCTAAATAAAGTGGAGGTCAATAAGTTTTTGGTGATCAAATTTTGAGACTATTTGGAGAATGTTATTCTTAAGGTCTATTTTCATCAAATTGAGTAACTATATATATTCTTCTTCATTTTAACTATTCATCTTTACTGATATTAAATCATCTGAGTGAGAACTCATTTTATCTTCCACAGCATTGGAGATAACTCTGGTTAAATGTCTATTAAAAATTTCTGTTTTTCCAGACTTCCTGCTAACAAATCTGGAGGTAGGATAAATTTACCTAAAACAAGCTACAAACAAAAATGAATTCGAACACAGCTTGCTTTATGTATTATGTTTCTCTTTGTTTCCTTGACTGGATTTGTAGAAGACTCAGGCATCTTTTAAAGGATGCTTGGGTAACACATTAGTATCATAAGCAAGAGTACGGAATACTGAATGCGGTTTAGCTTAATGTTTAACTTCTTGGGCTCTGAATCTAGGTCACTTATGACCAAATACTCACTAACTGCATCGTTTTGCAATATTGCTTCACTACTTTATCATTCAGTTTCCTCACTTGGAAAATGGAGATTGAAGTTTACCAACTTATAATGATAACTAATTTAATGCATGTTAAGTCATTTAAAATTATGTTGACCCATGGTGAATTCCCAATGAATGTTAGCTATTCTTATTTACACACCAGTATTTCTGAATAAAATGTGTTAATTGCAGTAGTTTTATATTCTTCCAACATCCATCTTTATCATCTTATTTAACAAATAGTTTTTGAGCTCCTAAGTGTGTGCCAGGCAGGGATTCTACATAAATTCAAATGTTATATGAGCAATGTCTACATTCGTTCCTTTGTGCCTGTCTGGAGGACATGAAATGAAGTGTTACAGGCAGTGGGGTCGTATTATCATGACTTGGCTCAGTGTGCAAGTCTACTTCACAAAATTCATCTTTCATAAAATCTGAATAATATTCTAAAGTAACACCACTTCTCAACTTGACAAGTAGTCAAGTTCAGTTGTTGATAACAAGGAAGAATATTGAAAAGGACCAGCAGGAAGGAAGAAGAATGAGACTGTAGTGTATTTTCAATAGTGAGAGTACTTTCTCATAGTTTGGTGCCCCAAAGTAAAGGTGAACTTCTGCCTCCCGAGATGTTCTTTTTAGAGTATGGGAAAGCCCTCCTTAAAAATCTGCCCTGAGCATCCCTTCCCATTGTCCAGCTACCCTAAACATTGCCCTGCCTCCTTGATGAAGTAGTCTGACCCCTCTGACAAGAGTTCCCACAACCATCTCTTCACGCCTTGTTGCTTTAGTTTCACATGATGGATGACAGGACACACAGTCGACAGGGTTGTTGGTACCTGCTCTGTAAATGATGCTGGTATCATGCAGCCAAAGGCAAAGCGACCATCTCTCAATTCTGGCTGAGCATTTTGACTTCAGTTTTTCATGTATGGAAGCAAGTGATTTATGAGACACCAAAAAGCATAAATGGCCTTCCATTCCTTTTGAGAAGGATAGACTTCCTGTATAACCCTTGAACCATGCTTTCTTTGCAAGATAATGCAGCCCAGGAAGGAAGAGTATAACATCTCTCCCTCCACCACAAAAGCCAAAAGTGTTTGTTCTAGCCAATTTTGTGTGTCTGAAGGCCTGGTCAGTAGATGGACCATTGAAGTGATTGGATGTGCTGTGTTGGTCTAAGCTGAGTCATTCTATTTATCCTAGCTTGTCAGTAGGTGCTGCAGGTAATAATCTTGTCCCAAAACGAAATGGTTTTGAGATTGGCATGAAACTGTGCCATAATTTAGATAAGAAGAGAATGCAAGGTAATCCTATGTTCAATGGCTTCTGCTTTAAAGCTACCCAATCTTTCCCTACGTTCCTGATAGGTGGCTTAGAGACTGAGTGCCCTCGTGAACCATCTGAGCTACAACACTCCACTTGCATGGGCCCCTGAACAAGGTGAAATTCAAAGGTGAGACTTGGGGTTGTGTTGGGGGGTAGGGTGAAAAACCATTCTGGTTTGTCCAGAATTGAGGAGTTTCCTGGGACATAGTGTGTTTAGTACTAAACTCTAGACAGTCCAAAGGGACATAGGACTTCCAGCACTAAAACCTGGACAGTCCTAGGCAAAGTGAAACAAGCTGACCACATTATTTGGAGGTGAGAACTTGGAAGTTCTGTAGGATGGAGTGAAGAGTAGTGTGACTCAAGATTGGAGTGAAAATGTCACTAAATTTTTTTTTAATGACTTGAATTTGAATTAGCAAGTAACAAGGCTGACAGACTGACCATTGTACCATAGATTTAGTAGCCTTTATGTGAACCTGCCTTGAGATGGAATTGTTTCCTGAGTATAGAATGGAACTCCCTCTAGAAGTAGAAAGTGAGTTATCCCAGAAGATCATGTCAGAAGGAACTGTGTCTTATGGTTAAGCCCCCAGTATTTGGCCCCAGCTTGGGTACCTTGTAGCCACTAAATACATCTTTAGAAATTGCCAAAAACTTTGATTCTGTTTAAGCCTGTTTCCTCATGCTTTGACACTCACATATAGAGGTGGGAGACGTTTGTATTTCCTTGATTTACATTTTCTTGTGGGAAAAAATGAAAAGGTGACTGAGATTTTTAGTCATTCATTATTGTCATTATTGAATGAGGAATACAAAACCACATAGGGTTTGAAAAATATTTCAGACACCTTTTTAGACATATAAGGCTTGCAAAACAAGGCAAATTCCAGAGACTATTTTTTCCCTATCCTTATGGAAAGGGACATTCTTTCGAAGGTTATACAGTTGATACTTTAGTGATTTATTTGGCCTGGATGCATTTAAATGTGACTTTGTAAGACATGCTAACTGCTTGAGAAGCAACTTGAGATTTAAAATAAGCTTTTAAAAGGTCTCCTGGCCTTAAGAGCAGGAAGTGACATATCACTGAAAACAAATCTGCTTTAACTCCACAAGTTTTCTTTCTGTAAAAAAAAAAGAAAGAAAAAAGACATTGGGGCTGCATAAGTGGATCTAAACATTAAAAATCTCTTCCTTGAGACTTAGATAGACTAAGGAGGTCTTTTAAAATAATTTTCACTGATCCCTTTTTCTTACAAGTCAATAGAAACGTCCCCTGAATGGAAATACACAGATTCGAGATCCAGACTCCCTCATGCTGTTTAACAGGTCCTTAAACTAAAATTTCTAAATGAGTGACCTCATGGAAACATTATGATGCAGTAACTTAAGAACAAGTCTCTGGTACCCTGAGTTGAAGTCCCAGTTTTGCCACTAACTAGCTCTGTGACTGTGGGCAAGTTACAACGTTTTTGTGTCTCAGTTTCCTTGTCTGTAAAATGGGGATAATAGAAGTACTTTTCTCATAGGATTGTTATGAAGAATAAATGAGTATATATATATACATATATTAAGTACATCAAACAGTGTCTGGTTAATATGTGCCATGGAAACTTTACTTACAAGTATAGTATAATAATACAGTACAGTATAAAAATATAAAAATCTTTTGAAGAGCCTGTGCTCTCAAACCACTAAATCAGAATCTCTAAATAAGTAAGTCTCAATCCTTGATGCATATTAGAATCACCTGGGATACTCTTTAAAAATTCACCTGTCCAGGCTTTACACCAGGCAAGGTAAATCAAGATGTCTGAGGTTGAAGCTCAGAAATCTGTACTTTAAAAAATAATTTCTGGTGTGTGATTCCAATGCACAGTGTTGAGAATGTCAGCTCTAAGCTAAAGTTTGAGAATCATTGCTTTATAGGGGCTTTGTGTGTCATATGTCAAGATGTTGTGAGTGTGCTTAATTGTTTGATCTTATAACATTTTCATGATTCACTCATTGTTCCAAAGGTGTGAGTAGGCCTATATTATTTTGTCAAAGGCTATAATTTTCTTGATGCTAGGGTGTCCCTCTGTTGCCATTCACACTCAAGTATCTAATATAGGACCAACATATGGTGATGATGAGGGAGGCAGGAGTGGAAGAGTAATTGTTGAATTTCACCAACTGTCTTTAAGATCACAATAATATTTTCAAAGTAAAGAAGGCCAGTCAGGAGTGGTACAATTTGGCTGAGGTCTACACAGGGCTCCCCGTCCACCCAAGTCATGCCATCCTAGTTTTTGTTTCTTTGTTAGACTTTGTTCTTTCCAGTCCCTGCCTTGTTCTCTCTGCCAAGGGGTCTCCCTACCAGGTCACTCTGAAGCCTTCTGTGAGTGAGAACTCATATGATCAACAGTTTGGTGAATTGTTCCGACACAAGCCTCTCTGGGTAAGAGCTTCAGATACTTTTTAATGTGCCTGTGTGATCTTCAGCTGTCTGCTTCCTTCAATTTCCTCATCCAAAATTGGGGCATAATTATCTCACTGACTCTTGTAAAGTTCCAGTAAGATCACATATGTGAGAGTGTCATATAATATGTACAGGTCCTTGCTATTGTTTTTTTTATCAGACTACTGGACACTCCCACTCACTGCATTCTAAGGTAGTTGAGAACAGAGAAGATATGATTGTTATTTGATGGACAAACATTTTACTTACAGAGAAAGCAAATATGCCAGAGGACTTTAGGTTCGAAAATCTGGTGACCTAGTTAATATACATTCTCTATGTAAGTGGTAGAAACTGAATGCTCCATCACTAGAGCATCAGATTATCAAAACTATAACATTTCAACATAAATGCTGAGCACAGAGGAGGCCAGACATTCCCAGCATTGCTGTTCCTGCTTATTTTTCCTGAGAAGTTGTCTCAATCAGTTTAGAGCATCTTGACACAACTGTACACAGTCACTAGAGGGTTGTAATGTGGAGATAGACAGACAGAGAGACAGGAAGACTGACAGACACACAGAGAGAGACAGAGAGAGAGAAAGAAAGAAAAAAAAAGAAAAAGAAAGGTTGAAAGCAAGAAATCCACACACCAATCCTGCGGTAACCTAGAAATCAAGGCATTAGCAGCCAAAAAGCTTTTCTCATGGAGGGGGAGTTAATGGATTTATATTATTTGTGGTTATCTGGATTTCAGATTGACACCATAAATATTCAAACTCTGAACTCAGCTGGAAGCAGCCACCACTGACTTTTCTGTGACCTAGCTGGAAACTTTAAATCAGCTTTCTCCTTGACTTTCAAGGGAATGACGTGCTCCGAATCCATGAGATAGCATCTCCTCAGTGTTTTATTACCTCCAGAGGACCTCAGTTCAGTATGGTCTGTAACTACAGCCTCTCCTTTGAATGCCAAGTCTGGTTAAGATTGCTAAGTCATAAAGTACTCTTTACTGGAGTAGAGATGTCTCAGACTGTAGGTACAACTGAGCTTATTCTACACGATTCACTCAGGGAACATGCATCCAGTGCAAACCCTACAATGTATTACTCATAGACCGACATGGATCTATATCCACAGCTCTCTCTGTTCAGTACATCTTACCAGTTACTTTCTTCCTCATTTTCTTGTGTTTATTTGTCTCTGGGAGATTGATTTACAGGGCTTCTATGCAGGTATAGAAGACATTTTCTTCTCAGTGCATTGTGAGCTGCTTCCAGTTCCTATGCTCAACAACTGGCAAAAGTGAGATACTCCTCCAGAAACAGAGTTTGAATCTCTCTCTGGTTCACTTCAGAAGTGGTGAGAGGACTTTGGTGCTAGGAGTAGAGGCATAGTTCTCTTCCTCCCCCCGTGTTTCAGAGATTGGGGGAAACTTCCACTAGCAACAGGCTTCCTTTTGCCCAATGACAAATTGTGCTGAAGGTTTGACATCGCCAAATCCATCATAAGGATTGGGCCAGCTCCTTCTCTCTGTCAGTGTAACAGACGTGGCAGCAGCCACAATGTCAATAAAGGTTATGTCCTGCTTCAAAGAAAAAGGGGCCAAAACACCATTTAAGTAATTGCTTGGGGGAAAAAAATCAAGCTATCCTTCTAGGCAGGCAATGACATTATTAGGAAGCCTCCATACACGGGCTGATTCTCCCTTCCTTTCCTGGATGAGTTGAAAGGTGTTATCAGAGGAAGACATGTAGGTCTATTACCAAGAGAAAGAGAACTGGGAGTCCTTATTCTATAATTTGACCCAGACCATAATATACCCCAGATGATATCAAATTTCCTTTGGATATTTGATATAATGGAGGGAAAAAAGGAAAAGAGTCATTAAGGTGAAATCAGTACAATACTAGACTTGTTTTATATTTTAATATTATTAAATTTTATATGGAGCATCCTATTTTTTTTCTTTTTGTTGCTTAGGGCCTCTGAATGATTTAATTATAGCCTGAGAAAAGAGTATTCCAGGAAAAAAAGAATAACATGAGAAGGGAACCTCAAGAAGAACAGCACAGCTGGAGTGAAAACCTAGAGGTGAGGAGTGGCAAGTAATGAAAGTGGAAAGGTAGGTAGGAGCAGACCATAGACCAACCACTCTAAGACAGAGCTTGGCTAGGCTACTATAATAGAGTTCTATAGTGATGAGACACTCCTGCACAATTATTAATAGGAAAGTAGCTGGATCATATTTGCATCTCAGACAAACCACTCTGACAGCTGTGTGAAAGATGGATTAGAGAAAGACAAGAATAGAGGCAAGTAAACCAGTTAAAAGTATGTTGAACTAGACCTGGCAAAATATTAGGAGGGTCTGAACAAGATTATTATAGTAAGATAGAAAGGGACAATATTTAAGGATTGAAATTAACTGGGGTGGTGAGTCGTTAGATACTAGGACAGAGGAAGCAGGCTCTGTCAATGATAAGGTCCTCATTTCTTAGTTTGTGTGACTGGGGATATTGTGGTACCTTCAACAAAGATGAAGAATATTGGAAGAAGATCAGGTTGGAGAGAGTGAAGGATTAGTTAAGCTCTGAGCAGGTTGAATTTGAATCTCTGGAGAATAAGACCAGTCCTAATTTTCCAACCTGCTTCTAAATAGCTGCCTCAGTTGTCCATCTACCGTCATTACTAGATAGAAATTTCCATTCCTACAGTAGACCCGCACTTTTGGAGTAATATGTTACACTCAGTCTCTAGCCCACATTACAGAAGAGCGTGTGTGCTTGCAATTCATGAGACAATATATTCCCATCTATTCCCTTTGAATTCTAAACCATCCTTAACCCAGGACCACTGTGGTCTGCTGTAGCTTAATGCAGCCTAGAGTAACAGGATGCTAGGAAGAGTAGGAACACTCTGGAAAAGTGTTCATTGAAATCTGCAGAAACAGATCTCACTTGTAGGTTAGTGGATTGATACAATACCAATACTGAATAAACTCTATGGAGAAATCCTAGTGTTGATTCAGTTGGCCATCTGAATTATCTCGGATACAAAAAATGAACACCTGTTTAAATTTTCTAAGACAAAAAGTGAAGTGTTTTGACTCTATAATCAAACAGCAGAGTGTTGAGGAGCAACTGGGCCTCAGGGATGACCAGAAACTGGGTTGTGAACTCCATTAGTTTCTCTCTCTTTCTATCTCTCTCTTATTTGTGTTTCTCTGTGTGTCCCTAATTCATTCCCTTAGATGGGCTTTCTCCACGAGCTGGTTACATTGTCCATTGATAGATTCCAGGATTTCAGTTAAAGTCCTTCCATTCAAGAGGGAAGGTTTCTCCTCCATAGTTTCAATTTGAAGAGCCCTGGTGCTCAGTGAGTAGGGTGTTATGATTGGCTACTTCTAGTGGCCAATTTGAAGAGTAGATGAACAATATTCCCCTGCCCTGTCCAAAAGTGGTGCTGTTCTCAAAAGAAAGGAGATATACCTATCAGATAAAGTAATAGATGCATGCTATGTTGTTGTTGCAAAAATTACACAAAGCTTTGTGCATACCACGTCATGCCTAAGTTTCACATAAGGACAATGAGAGTTTATTATGCAAGCACTGAGCTAGGTCTCACTCTGAGAATATGAAGTTGGGCAGGAACCATTACTCTACTCCCTATTCTGATTCATGACTCACTCCCCTGTGCTCCTATAGCATCAAATGTGTGCATCTGGTAAACCACTTAATACACTACCTTGTAATTATTATTTATGTGCCTGTCATCATCTCTAGACGGTGAGTTCCTTAAGATCAGCAACTATCTTCATCGCATTTGTGTGCCCGGTTCCTGGCACATTTATTTCGGTGGCATTATTCCTCCTGCTAGAGAAGAACAACTAAAAACTATTTCTTAATTTGAAATTCTGTTCCCAAGTCACAGAAGCAGCAAGCCTCTCAAACAACAATTTGGAAAAAAAGCTATACATTGCATTTCAGACAAATATTGTTATTGAAATTAAGATTACTCCTGAAAGTCACAGCAGTCTTCCCATAGCGACCCTTGAGAGATGTTTGCTGATTGATTAGAAAAATGCAATCGGAGAAAGGGAGATAAGTGGTAGTCTTCTTGTATTTTTCATACATGAATAATAATAATATTGATGTATGTAAAGATGATATTAGTAAATTATCAGTCACACAGTATTGTGTTTGGAGTTGTATAGTGGTAACAGGAGTGGTCAAGAATTTGTGTTGTGCCATTGACACTCTTTCTTTCCCCCCTAAACAGCATGAAATTGTGAATCTGTTGATGTTCGGGGTAAAGTGGATGAGTCTGGAACACTAGCAAACCTATTGTCCTGCAGATCAAACACATGATTTTTTCTCACCAGCAATATCCCACCATCAACACAGCTAATCAACCACCAAAGGCTGAAAGTAACTGCTAAATTCCAGCAATCTTATTTGACATTTAACTATTCTTTAACATTGCTGTTTCTTACATATCTATACAGAGAAAAGAGGGTTTAAAGAAATGATAGGGATTCTTCTGGGGCATTTGCAATATCTTTGTCCTGTTAAAGGGGTCACACACTCCTTTCCTTCTTCCCCCAAATAATTGGACATTAGGAAATTAATTTGAATTGATCAATGGATTGGCTTCCACTCCACCAAGGAGCTTGTCATATGCAAGAGCAACATTTAGGATGAAAAATCTAACCATATGCAGATTCTCAGTTTTGTTCCCAAAATAACTCCTGGTGTTGTTGGCTCCTTTTCTTCCTCTAGTTACCATCTGGGGTTTGTGTATGTCTGTGTGTGCATGCACACAGGCAATAATACCTCCTCCCCACAATCTGCCAGGCACAGACACTCTCCATCTTCTTCTCCCACGCTTATATACTCACTGAACCAGGGATGCAGAAAGCATTTCAGATAGAATGAAGAGGCCCAGTTTCTGCCTTCCTGCCCAACATTTTACATGCACTTCGTGCTTGTCTTAAAAAAAAAAATGTTGATCTGTAAACAGAGGCCAAGGAGACTGGTAGCAATAAGAATTAATTTGCAAAAGTCTAGGATGTATGTGAATCCTTGGTGCTTATGCAAGTGTATGGAAGTGCTTAAGGGCTTGGGGGCTGCAGAGAGTTTTGTATAAACTGAACAACTAACTCAAACCATGGCATGTTTCCTTTTTACTTCAGCAACTTATTTATTTCACATTTATTTGGTTTAGAAATGACCAGGGCACTGAACTAATTAAAAAAATAATTTAATATATAGGAATAAATCCTACCCAAGCTGAGACCTTGTCAGCCAATTTCAACCTGGAGTTCAACCTCAGAACAGAATAGTAAATCTCCTATAATAGGGGCTTCCAGATCCAGTATATCATAGAATGCTTTACATACTTGTCAGGAAGCACAATTCACCTCACCAATTGCCCTCACAAACTTCCTGAAACATGAGGGACTCAGTGTATTAATAGGGAACCAAAAGGTTTGTGGAGAAGGAGGCTGGATTCAGGTGTTGACAATGGAGGGAAAGCAGGGTATACCCTTGGGAAGCCAGAGGGAGCTAGGGATTTAAGGCAAGCGAAAAATGGAGATAGAGAAGGATGAAACCAGAGCCCACTCTGCCTTCTCCTCTTCCCCCTGTGAAGCAGATTAACACACACAGGAAGCAGCTATTCCAGGCTTTGGTTCATTTTATCCCAGAGAACAGGTCAAGGAAAGGACAAAGTAGCCGTAATGCACACAAAGACACCAGGAGGAAGCCATCAGGAGGGGCTTGAGAGAGAAAAGCTTTCTTTCTTCTTTTTTTTTTTTAACATCTTTATTGGAGTATGATTGTTTACAATGGTGTGTTAGTTTCTGCTGTATAACAAAGTGAATCAGCTATACATATACATATATCACCATATCTCCTCCCTCTTGCATCTCCCTCCCACCTTCCCTATCCCACCCCTCTAGGTGGTAACAAAGCACCAAGCTGATCTCCCTCTGCTATGTGGCTGCTTCCCACTAGCTATCTATTTTACATTTGGTAGTATATATAAGTCCATGCTACTCTAAATCTGCTTCTTTGAGTGAAAGATGTGAACTAGCAGGCCCCCTTATGGCTGTGCTGGTATGAAATGACCCATTTTGCTTGGCATTCCCGTACGTGCTGAAAAAGAACTCTACGGTGACTGATGCTCATTGAGCATCCCTGCTGGACCACCCTTAGGGGATGGTGGAGTGGGAGTGCCTGTACTGATTTAGGATTATGAACTACAAGAAAGCCTCTGTGGCCTTACACTTCTATGTGTAATGTTGAAAATCTCCCAGTCAAGACTCCACTCTTAGTTAAGACTCTGTCCATGTTAAAGAAAGGATAAGGAGAAGAGTTGAGTAATTTGTGAATTAATTATTTTTAAAGACTTTCCTGATTCAGACAGTAAGGAATGGAAGAGAGGGGGAAAGAACATATGGTGTCTGAGGCAGAAGAAAGGGACATCTTTGACAGGGCAGTTGAAATTAGAGACATTCAGTGTACTTCATAGTTTTCTTTAGCAAAAATGTATATAGATCTGGTGAAGACAGTGTGAAAGGAATAAACATTTTCTAATTCCATCCTAGTTCTACTGATGATCCATGATACACAAAGTTCTTTTTTGCATGATGCCTTGGGTTCCCAGGGTATAAGAAAGAATATCTTTCTTACTTTTACTCACCTCAAAGGAAGAGATTGGGACCACCCTTAATAATTTAGGACAAAGAATTCTGATTCTAGAAGCCCCATTAACTGCCTATATAATTGTAATCAGATTATAAACATATGTACCTGAGTTTTGTGCTAGGGCCATAAGAATGCAGGGGAATTTTCAGAGTTGAGCAGGTTTTGCAGGGGTTTTCAGTCATACCAGTCATCATGTGACCAGCAAACATCTAATTTCCAAGGAAGTCACTGAGATAAAATAGGTTTCTAAATCCACACCATCATTCATTAGAATGTCATTTCCCCTTGGGAGTTTTCAGTTCAAGGCAAAATGACTCATGGTCATAGGGTAAAGAAAGCAAAATCAGATACCAATTGCCCCTCCAAAGAGTGTTATAGATGATTTCTGAAGTGTTTGGCTTATCACTAAGATTTCAAGCTCATGGGGCAACAACAGACTTTTTTTGGGGGTGGGGAGGGGAAGCTCTCATTAATATTAACAGAATGTAGCCCCATAAATCCTAAAACATACACTGAGCACATGATTTAGTTTTGACCAAAACAAAGAGATCACAAACGCAGAGATTTATCTGCTTGATGTTTTAACCTCTTGATCAGAGGGTCTCATATTGGATGGATGGAGATGCCAGGATGCTTGCTCCACACAACGTACAGACTCAGATTGGACATGGCTCTTCAGTCATGTGGCTCTGCTCATCCTCTAAGTAACATATACATTTCCACATATTCTTCTATGAGTTTCTATGGTTTTCTCCTTTTTCATTCTTTTCTCTGAAGAATGCCAAAGATTGAGTCTCAGAGAGAAAAGATCAGAAGTTGATTATTTAGGGTAATTTGAAGAAAGGAGATTCTTTTCCATGAACCGTGTGTACACTTCATACTATGATGACTTTTCTAAGATAAAAGTTTAAGTCCTTGAGGATGATGTAGAGAAAAGATAAAAGGGACAGGGAAAAATCAAGGAACAAACAACTATTTTGACAACATATTATTAAAACTAAATTAATAATTTTGTCCTTACTATGTGTTAGGCCCTGAGTCAGGAGCTATAGGGGATATTAATACATTTATGAGTTACTTTATTTCATGGAAGCTTATGTCTTGTTGAATAGAGACACTTATAAACATTAGATAATATCCAATAATAAAGAATTTAAATGGCATTTCTAGACAACAGTAGCTATGTTATTAAAGGGCACCTATGATTAATTACTCAACAAATTGTACAGACAATAATTGCTGAAATATTTCAGAGAAAGGAGAGATCCCTTTAGGCTAAGCTTGGAAGGGACATTGTTAAGGAAAAAATATGGTTCAATTTAGTTTTGCCAGGACAAGAAGTGATTTGGATAAGTAGAGAGGAATACCATGTGTTTTGATTATCACAGGAAAGATAAATAAATGATTATTCTTCTCATGCTTACAATAGATGTAGCTCTATGCTAGATATTTTCATCACAATAATTTGTGAAATAGATATTGTTATTCCCAACTCATAAAAGGGGAAACTGAAGCTCATGGAGGTGAATTACTTTGACTAAGGTAGCTATCAAAAATAAGAACATGGAATTTCACATTCATCCATGATGAAGTAATAGAGAAATTCTTTACCTTTCTAGCTTGAAAAGGTAGAAAACTAAACAAAGTATATGAAATAACTTTTTTAGTCATTGGATAATAGAATGCAGGACTGTAATCTCTGAGATGAGAAACAAATGAAAGCATCCTTATTCTGCCCTAGCTTACTACCTGGAGTTTCCAGTCCATAGGATAGAGTGGAAGAATCCAAACAGAGCCTGGTGGTCTTGCAGGAAAGCTAAGGTGGCTACTTTATTTTGGAATAAAGTATCAGAGAAGATAAAGTTTTATAGGGAGACTTTTGGAAATCTGCAGAGGGGTTCCTTTGGATCGTTGATTGAGTAGTAATCTGTGGACATGTAAGAAAAAAAATACTCATGTACAGGCAAAGACCACTGGCAAATAATATGCTGAACAATCCCTAGAGGTCATAGACAGTAAATAATAGTTTGTATTTTTAAGATCCAGAGTAGAAAGAACTCATAAAACATGGTTCATTTGGCAGAGCCCTCAAAAAAATGTGGCCTTCTTATGGGAATAAGTTAGCTCTAGATTAAAGAATGCTCTTGGCCTCCCTTAACAAAATGTAGAAGTAAGATTCAAATGATCACACAATAATAAGTAACTTAACTGCCTTCTAGTACAAAGTCTGAAACTATTTAAAGGATTAACAACAACAATCTGGCACTTACAAAATTCAAAATATCTGGCATCCAAACAAGAATTACCAGGCATGCATATAAGCAGGAAAATATGATCATAGAAGAAGATAATTGATCAATAGAAACAGACTCAGAAATGATAGAGATAATGGAAGTAGTAATAAAAGATATTAAAACAGCATTTATATATAAGCTTCATCTGATAAAGAAGGTAAAGTAAAATATAAACATGATAAGAAGAAAATGGAAACGTATAAAAATGGCCCAAATGGAAATCCTAGGGATAAAATATCTAATACTGAAACTAAAAATACACTATATGTAATGGATTAACATCATAGTAGACATTGCAGAAGAAAATGCCATTTAAAGTAAAAGCATAGCAAAAGAAACTGCTTAAAATGAAGCCCAGAAGGAAAAAGAGACCAAAAATGAACAGAGCCTAATGATTGTGTGACAATGTCAAAAAATCTAAAATAAGTGTGATTGAAGTCTTAAAAAAAGAAGATGGGGAAGGAAGGAAAAAAATGTGAAAAAATAACGGCAAGAAATTTTACGAGTTTGATGAAAACTATAAACCCACATACATCCAAAACCTCAACAAAATTCAGACAATGTGAACATTTAAAAATTCACACCATACTGTTCTTCATAGCAGCTGTATCAATTTACGTTCCCACCAACAATGCAAGAGGGTGCCCCTTTCTCCACACCCTCTCCAGACTTTATTGTTTATAGATTTTTTGATGATGGCCATTCTGACCGGTGTGAGGTGATACCACATTGTAGTTTTGATTTGTATTTATCTAAGGATTAGTGATGTTGAGCATTCTTTCATGTGTTTGTTGGCAATCTGTATACCTTCTTTGGAGAAATTTTTATTTAGGTCTTCTGCCCATTTTTGGATTGGGTTATTTGTTTTTTTGATATTGAGCTGCATGAGCTGCTTGTAAATTTTGGAGATTAATCCTTTGTCAAAGAAAAAAATGTAGTTATGAAGAACCTAGGGGCAGGACAGGAATAAAGACAAAGATGTAGAGAATGGACTTGAAGACACGGGGAGGGGGAAGGGTAAGCTGAGATGAAGTGAGAGAGTGTCATGGACTTACGTATACTACCAAATGTAAAATAGATAGCTAGTGGGAAGAACCACATAACACAGGGAGATCAGCTTGGTGCTTTGTGACCACCTAGAGAGGTGGGATAGGGAGGGTAGGAGGGAGATGCAAAAGGGAGGAGATATAGGTTTATATGTATATGTATAGCTGATTCACTTTGTTATAAAGCAGGAACTAACACACCATTGTAAAGCAACTATACTCCAATACAGATGTTAAAAAAAAAATTCACACCAGAAAACTAAGTGATTAGAAATCCAGAATAAAGAGAAAAATAAAACAATAACGTAAATATTAAAATTATATTGAAAGCAGCCACTGGAGAAAAAAGATACATATATACAGTGTAGTACAGAGCAGCAGTGATAAGAATGATAACTAACTTTTCTTGAAAAATTATGCAAGCCAGGAGACAATGAAGTTAGTTTTTAAGAAATTGTAAAAAGGAAAAGAAGGAAAAGAACAAATAGCAGATTATAAAAATAGAAAAAAATAGAGGATTTAAACCAACTGTATTGATAATTACATCAAATGTAAATGGCCTAAAGACTCCAAAGAAAAAGAGATTGTCAGATTTTGGTATAGTAGCCCAAATGGAATAAGACACTCCACAAAGTTTTCACATGCCTCTTTGTAATCTCATTGAAAAACTATTTGACAATTTTATATAAAGTTCAACATAAATCTACCTTATCACTCAACAATCACTTTCAGGTGTTTTCCCAAATGAAATAAAAGCATATATCGACACAAAGACCTACATTTCAAATGTTCTGGAAGATATATTTATAATTGCCAAAATGTTCATTTAGCTTAGAAGCTATTTCTTAATAGTATAATCTGGAGTGACTGGGAATTTTTAAAATTAGCAATTCCTGGTTCCTCTGTGTTGGATAATTCCTTCTTTAGCTTACTTTTCTATTCTTGGATTGTATTATAGGAAAGGAGGATAAGCACAAAGAAATCCACAAACAGACACATCACAGTTACAATGTTGAAAGAGAAAGAAAGAAACTGAAAAGCAGCAAGACAGAAACAAGGGAGCCCAAATAAGACTTGCAGTTGACTTATCATCAGAACAATGAAGGGCAGAGGGCAATAGGATGACATATTCAAAGTGCTGAAAGAAAAAAAAAATGTCAAACAAGAAATATAACCAGAAAAACTTTCAAATTTGAAGGTAACTTCACTAAAGAAAAATACACATGGAAAATAAACATATAAAAAGATGTTTCACATCATATATCATTAAGGATGAAATACCCTTATATCTATTAGAATGGCCAAAATCCAAAACACTGAAAACACCAAGTGCTAGCAAGGATGTGAAGCAACATGTACTGTCATTCAGTGCTGGTGAGAACACAAAGTGGTACAGACACTTTTGAAGAGTAGCCATTTCTTACAAACTAAACATACTCTTACTATATGATCCAGTAATCATGCTCCTTGGTATTTACCCAAATAAGTTGAAAACTTACATTCACACAAAATACTGAACACAAATGTTTATAACAGCTTTATTCATAATTGTCAAAACTTGGAAAGAACCAAGCCATCCTTCAATAGAGGAAAGGATATATACAAAACTGTGGTATATCTATACAGTGAATATTATTCAGAGACAAAAAGAAATGAGCTATCAAGCCATCAAAATACATGGAGAAAACTTAGATGCATGCTACTAAGTGAAAGAAGTCAATCCAAAAAATTATTATACTCTATGATTACAACCTATCATTTTCTGCAAAAGGAAAACTGTGGAAAGAGTAAAAAGTCAGTGGAAGCAAGGGATTTGGAATGAGAGAGGAAGGGATGAACAAATGGAACAAAAGGGATTTTTAGGGCAGTGAAACTACTATTCTGTATGATACTGTAATGATGGATACATGCCATTATATATTTGTCAAGGCCCATAGCATGTTCAACACAAAGAGGTAACCCTAATATAGACCATGGACTTCAGTTAATGATAATGTAGCAAAATTGGCTCATCAAGAATAACAATTGTACCACATTAATCCAATATGGTAAAAATAGAAGAAACTGGTGGGTGATGAGGGGTATGGGAACTTTATAGTTTTCACTCAATTCTTTTCTGTAAAAAAAAGAAGTCCATTAAAATAACAATGGTCATAAAAAATGAAGATAAAATAAAGACATTCTCAGATAAATAAAAAGTAAGACAATTAATTGCTAGCAGATCCACTTTACAAAAAATATTAAAGGAAATTCTTCAGGCTGAAAGAAAGTGACAACAGACAGTAATATGAATTCACACACACAAAAACACAAAGACTGCCAGTAAAGGTAATTCTGTAGATAATATATACATATAATAATTTGTAGATAATATGTATTATATATAATATATAATAATTATAAAGGACAGTACAATCATATATTTCTTCTCCTTTCTCCTCTTAACTGATTTAAAAAGCAAATGCACAAAAATATATGTATAGTTGTATTTTTGGATTTAGCACACAGAGAAATTTAATGCCTGGCAATAACAGCACAAGGAGGGGTGGGATTAAAGCTTTGTTAGAGGACAGAATGATGCCAAATGGTAATTCATATATACAAGAAGAAATAAAGAGAACCAGAGATGTAAAATGAGATTATGTAACCAACTCTATAAATATATGCTTGCTCTCTTTCACTCAGCTTCTTTCTTTCTAAAGTAATTATCTAAAGTAATAATTAGAATAATGTATTGTTGAGTTTGTACATATATAAATATAATATGTATAATAATAATTGTACAAAAATGGAATAGAATTATATAAGAGTAATGTTTCTATGTATTACTGGAATTAGATTCTTAAGTGGATTCTGATAAGTTAAGACAAATGTAAGCAATAGAGCAATCACTAAGAAAATAACGAAAACTAGTTTCAAAAATCATGAAAAGAATTAGGATATTACAATAGAAAACAGTTAATGCAAAATAAAGAAGTAAAGGAAGAACATAGGAGACAAAAAACCAAAAAAACAGAACATGAGATTCATAAAAAACAAAAAAATTGCCTGGCAGATGTACATTTAACTGTATCCATTGTATTACATGGGAAAGGATTAAATAGTCAAAGACAGAGATTATCAGACTGGATAAACAACATGAGATCCAACTTTGTGCTGTCTACAGGAGACATAATTTTACATTCAAAGATACAAAAGGTTGATAAAAGAGTGGAAAATATATACTATGAAACATGAGAGCTGCTGTGACTATACTATTATCAGACAAAATTGACTTTGAAGCAAGAAAATTACTAAAGAAAAAGAGGGGTGATTTATAATGATAAAAGGGTCAACTTAGCAGGGAGTTATAGCTATTATTAGCATATATATATACATAACAACAGAACCACAAAATATGTGAAGCAAAATTGGCAGAATTTATAGAAATAGACAACTTAGCAGCAATAGTTGGAGACATCAGTACTTCACTTTCAATAACAGATAGAGCTAGACATAATATCAATAAGAAAACAGAAGACTTGAACAAAGCTATAAACCAAGTAGAATTAAAAGACTATTATAGAACACTCTAACCAACAATAGCAGAAAACACATTTTTCTCAAATGCACGTAGATCATTCTCCAGGATAAAACCATATGCTAGGCTATAGAATGAGCCTCTATGCCTCAATACATTTAAAAAGTTTGAAATCATGCAAAGTATATTTTCTGACACCCTATTCAATGGAATTAAATCAGAAATCAGTAACAGGAAAAAACTGAGGAAATTAATAAATATGTAAAAATTAAATGACAAAATCCTACATAACAGAGGGTCAAAAGAGAAATCACAAGGAAAATTAGAGGAAATTTCATGATGAATGGTAACAAAAACACAACCTACCAAAATTTATACAGTGTAGCTTATGTAGTACTTAAAGGAGCATTTAAAGTTGTTAAACATTTAACTTAAAAAATCTCAAATTAATAACCTATGCTTCTACCTTAAGAAATTGGAAAAAGAACAAATTAAATTTAAAGTAAGCACAAGGAAGGAAATAAAGATTAGAATGGAAATCAATAAAATAGAGAATAGAATAATCAAGAAAATCATCGAAACCAAAAGTTGTTTTTTTGAAAAGATTAGTAAAATGGACAAACTTTTAGCTAGACTGACCAAGAAAAAAGAGAAATGACTCAAATTACTACTATTAGAAATGAAAGGGGTGACATTATCACCAGCATTACAGAAATAAAAAAGAATTATAGGAGCATATTATGAATAATTATATACCAATAACTTAAATAACAGATAAAATGGACTATCCTAGAAAGATATAAATTACCAAAACTGATTTAAGAAGAAATTAAAAATCTGAACAGGCCTATAACAAAGAAAGAGATTGAATTAATAATTTTAAAACTTCTCACAAAGAAAAGGCCAGGCATAAATGACTTTACTGGTGAAATATTTAAAGAGTTAATATCAATTTTTCACAAACTCTTCCAAAAAATAACAGAGTGGGGAATACTTTTCACCTTAAATATGTATCTAGTATAATCCTGATATCAAAACCAGACATAAACATCACAAGAGAAGAAAACACAGACTAAACTACAGTCTCTGAATATAGACACAAATGTCCTTAACAAAATACTAACAGATTATGTTTAGCACCAGATAAAAAGTATTGTACACCATTACTAAGTGGAATTTTTCAAATGAATACAGGTTGGTTTAACACCTGAAAATCAGCTAATGTAATAATAGACCATAATAATAGAGTAAGGGACAAAAACCACATGACCTTCTCAGTCGATGCAAACAAAGTTTTTTTACAAAACCCAACACTCTTTTTTGACAAAAACACAATGCACCAGGAATAAAAGGAAACATCATCAATGGGATAAAGGGAATTTATGAAAAACTAACAGCAAATATCATGTTAATATCAACATTTACAGATAACAATGTTATACAATGTTATATATATCTATATAACAATGTTATACAGATAAAATTCTAAGGAAGTCACTAAAACTTAGAACTCATAAATTAGAGTCATAAATTAGAACTCATAAATTAGTTTTAGTCACTAAAACTTAGAACTCATGATTCAGGAAGTTTACAAGATACAATATCAATATATAAAACAATCTGTCTTATTTCCATACACTAGTAATGAATAATCTGAAAATAAAATTAAGAAAACTATTTCATTTATTAGAGCATCCAAAGAATAAGTCACTTAAGAATAAATTTAACAAAAGAAATACAAAACTGATACTTGAAAACTACAAAAAAAATTGCTGAAAGAATTAAAGAGAATCTAAGTAGTGAAAAGACAACCTATATTCATGGAGCATAGGATTTAATATTGTTAAGATGGCCATACTACAATTGATCTGCTCTCCTTTAAAATCTCAGCTACAGTTTTTTTCAGAAACTGAATATGAATATGAATTCCAAAATTCACATGAAAATACAAAGGATCCAAAATAGTCAAAACAACACTTTCTGGTCTGAAAAGATATTACAATGCTATAGTAATCAAAACAGCACAATGTTGGAATGTGGGTGTACATATAAGTCAATGGAATGTAATGTGAATTCAGGAATAAACTCTTACGTTATGGTCAATTGGTTTTCAACAAGGATGTCAAGATATTTAATGGGGGAAAACAGAGTCTTTTCAACAAATGGTGTTGGAATAACTGGCTATTCATATTCAAAAGAAGGAAATTGGACCCTTTCTTTGTATTATACAGAAAAATTAACTCAAAGTGGATTATAGACCTATATATAAGAACTAAAACTATTAAAATTTTAGAAGGAAATGTAGTTTTAACTCTTTGTTTTAGGCAAACATTTCTTAGATATGACACTAAAGCACTAACAACCAAAGAAAAAAATAGATAATTTGGACTTGACAAAAATTTAAAATCTTGTCTAACAAATGATATCACCAGGGAAGTAAAAACACAACCTACAGAAAAGAAGAAAATATTTATAAATCACATATCAGATAAGGGACTTATATCCAGAATATATAAAACATTCTTTCAACTCAATAATATAAAGATAAATAACCCAATTGAACAATAGGCAAAAGATCTGAACAGCCATTTCTCCAAAGAAGATACACAAAGAGCCTAAGCACATGAACAAATGCCTAATCTCATTAGTCATTAGGAGAGTGCAAATCAAAGCCAGTAAGATACTACTTCACATGCACTATGAATGCTATAATTCAAACAACGAAACGTAAAAAAATGAAACAAGAAATAGACGATAATACATGCTGTCAAGGATGTGGAGAAATTGGTATCTTCATTCAATGTTAGTGAGAATGGTGCAGTTGCTTTGGGAAACTGGCAATATTTTAAAAAATTAAACATAGAATTATCATCTGTCCTAGCAATTTCACTCCTAAGTATATACCCAGAGAAATGAAAACATACATCCATATAAAAACTGGTCCCAAGTGTTCTTGGAAGCTTTATTTATAATAGCAAAAAAGTGGAAACAACCCAAATGTCCATCAAATGATAAATGGATAAATAAAATATGATATAATCATACAATGGAATACCATCAAAAAGAATGAATTACTGATACATGCTACAGCATTGATGAACTTTGAATACTTATCCTAAGTGAAATAAACCAGTTGTGAAAGACTTCATGTAGGATTCTCTTTTTATGTAGGCCAGAATAGGCAAATCCACTGAGATATTATGTAGATTTTTCTTCCAGGGCCTAGGGGGGAGGGCAAATGGGGAAGGATGGCTAATTGTGTGTGGGGCTTCTTTATCGGTGAAGAAACTGTTCTAAAATTAGATTATGGTGATGGTTACACAACTCTGTGAATATATAATGCTAAAAACCTTGAATTGTAAGCATTAAATAGGTGACTTTTATAGTATGTGAATTATATCTTAATGAAGCTGCTAATAAAGAGTGATATGCTCCAGAGACAAAAATGGGATGGAAAGTCAGTTTGCAATGAATTTATTATTTTTGACTTTTTCCATTTGATGTTATCAACTAGGAAAAATAATTAAGTATAATTTAAAAGTAATAGCCCAGTGTTATGTAATTGGTACTAGAGTATGTACTTGAACCCAAACCTCTTCCAATATTTAGAAGATAATTAGGACCATTGCCCTGGTATTTACCTTTTGATGCCTCTCCAGTCTTTCAAAATTAGAGGTAAGACTGGTTTATAAGTGATATCCTCTTGGAAGGTGCTAAGAAAACAATTCCCTTTATTGATTTTCTTAGCACATTAGAGAAACTAGAGATGTTTTTCCTTTTAATTGTACTGAATTCTCTGAGATAATATTTTTGACTAGCTTATCAGTCCCACATGTGGTATCCTACAGAGCAATATTCAATGATGTAGGTGCTAAAAAACTCAAAACCAGAAAGCAGGGTGCTAAGATGGAGACTTTTTATCTCCAATAATTTGTTCTGTGTCCTTGGATGATTCTAGTCTCTTTGACTCATAGTTTTCTCATCTATATAACAGAAAAACAGCATTTTTCTTTCTAACTTTCCAGAGTTTTTGAGTATTAATCCAAATCAGATAATGGCTGTGAAAATAATTTAAAATGTAGAAAGCTCTTTACACATGTGAGATGTTATTGTTGTTATTTATTATAATATAAAATCAATAAAATAATAAAAATGATAATGATGATAATTATTAGAAGGAAGTTTATGCAAAATATATTTGTTACTTGTTTTTGCTCTTTAAAGTTGGACTTGTGTATGCATCATATATTGGGGGATATATATTCTAGTTCTGGAGTTGCAAATACAGAGAATACTGTTTTTTCTAGAGAAAATTCTGGAAAGAAAATGTCATCATACGTCTTTGCTGCCAACTTAGTGACTTGCTGAAAATATTAGAATATTAGAGCTGACATGAAAAAGAAGAGAAGGAGAAAAATGGCAACTCCAACTTATGCTATTCGTTTGGCATATATGCTGACTTCTATGGTGTATGCTTGTGAAGTGCAAAACAAGTTTAGAATTTATGATGAAGAGCTGGTTTTGATCATACAGCACTTTATTTTAATTCTTTGTATTAATCCTTTGATCTCTGAATTTTCTTAGGTGGTAGTAATTTTCTTGCAGCATGCCATGTACCACATCGATCTGGTAAATACCTATAAATTCTTCAAAACCCTGCTTAAGGTACAGTAAGGAAGATACTCCTTGGGGTGCCTTCCTGACACACTTAAGAGGAGCTGATCATTCCCTGCCTTTTGCCACCCAGTATATACTCCTCTGTTATTGTACACACTGTAAAATATATCAATCATGTATTTTTCACAACTTTCTCTTACTAGATGGGAAGCTCATGAGCAAAGGGATAGAGATCAGTATTCTCTAGACTACATGAATGTTAGGATTAGTACATGAATGTTACGATTAGTACAACTTGTCCATTTTTCAACAATGCATCCTTATGAAAAGTGATCAAGAGAATTAATAGATGTACAATCTCAGGCTTCTGTACTTGGTAATCTGGAGAGAAGGGTTATGAGTTTCAAACCACATGGAATATATACCTATCCAGATTCAGAGCATCTGGTGATACAGAGAAGGCTCATATATTTGTTCAATAACAGAAGTCCAAAGTAGATCTTTTATAACACTATAAAGCAAGAGCCCCTGCCTTATGGGAGGGGCCAACCATAAGGAATTCTGTTCCATCCCAAATAAATGTTGGTCCAGTCACAGACAGGCTAATGGGATTTGCCTATGTCAAGGGGATGGAGCTCATCCTGATGCTGTACCTGTGACCTCTACACTTTCCCAGACCCACTCTTCTCCCCACACCCTCCATCCACTGTTGCTCTCTTCCCATGTCCTTGGTGTTTTCTCCATTGCTCTTCTTCATTTTGATTTCATCTCCATGTCTTTTCTGTATTTATTTATGTTGCTAAATGAGCTAATTCCACTTTGGGGTCTGTTAGCAAGCATCATTTTCCTTCTTCCAGGAGAAGTTGTATTGATGTAAAAGATGGTGCATAGCTAGATTAATTGACTAATAACAGGCCGTACACTATTTCAAGCAAATAACTGAAAATATCAAAAACATCAGATCTACCACTGGCCCTCAGGAAATTCTTGTTTATTTTGAGCTCCTGACCATGGAACAGTTAATGTTCAGGAATCCCCTGCAACATCTGACCTGAGGACCGAGAACTCACAGGGTGCACAACAAGCAGACTTCTGTGGAGGAGATGCTGCAGGGGTCAGAGAGGATGAGGAGATTTTGCTTTGTTATTCTTACAGCGGATAGAACTGGGTTGAATTTTTTAACCTTCTTCGCTGTCTCTTGGTTAACTACATCCTTGTTTTACATTCACAGTTATGTATGAACAGAGTTGAAAGGGATGTTAATACTTTTGTTGTTGTTTGTTTTAAAATTCCATGGCCAAATAAGTCCAGAAAGCACTGGGCTGCTGAGGGTTTTATTAACAGTCTCTTGGAGCACCCTATACTTATTCCTGGTGCAGTACTTACCACATCAAATTGCAATTGCCTAGTGTTTTGCCTGTTGATTTTAAGCTCTTAGAATCTTACTTTATGCTTTTTACCCTGTGTGTCTAGGACCTAGTAGAGAGAAGACACTAAGTTAATACATGATGAATAAAGAATGATCTTCATTGAAACAGGAAGTAATATCTTGATCTCAGCATTTGAATCAGGATATTCACATCCTGTAGCCATCCCATCAGGCTCTGGACACTCAGGTGCTTATGATTGCCATTCTCACATCCTTACTCAGCTGGCTACCATTCCAAACCCCTAAACTCCCAGTGGGCCTTTGGGCACTGCTGCTGAGAGGATGCATACTTGAATATTAAAGCCCTCTGCTCTCTCTCCGACTTAATCCTGGCTTCGCAGAGCTGGCCCTCTGGGACCTCTCCAAGCCTTTCAAATGACATTCAGACAAACCAGGCTGAATTATGAAATCATAGCATTACTAATATCAAATCCCAGGACTCATATTTTAATATCATATATGAAATTCTGTCTAAAGACCAAGATTAATTTAATATGTAAAATAATAGATACCTCAAATTAATACAAAGCATTGTAATACCAATGACTTTTATTCAGATTTGAATACTGCACACAAAGGCTATAAGTAAATTAGTTTTATTGATCTATATTCATAGAATTATTTAAATGTACCCTCTGGTACTAAGAGCCAGGGGTTTTTCTGATGCTTTCCATTAATGCATTTTTCATTAGTGGCTAGTGCTGGGAAGCCCAAATTTCATTTGGCTGCAAAAGATTAATTTCCTCTTGACAACCATTACCAGATTTAAAAAAAAAAAAAAAGCGGGGGAAGGGAGTTGAAACAGTGACCTGCAGGACAGTTCTCAGAACTATGAATTAGAGGAACAGGAAAACACAGATTATATATATATATATATATATATATATATATATATATATATATATATATATAATATGCGTGCGTATGTTTCCTTGACTGTGTGTCTATTGGGGAGAAAACAGCCACTTTGAAGGGAAATAAATCAGAATCTATGGTTTTTGGCCCTGTCTCAGAATATGTGTATATGCCATAACCATTTTTAATTGACAATTGACCTGTTTTCAATCTCAGAAATATAAATTAAATGGCATATAGGCAATTAATTTCCAAATAATTTGTACCTATACTATCCCTCATTTTTCTGTTGGTTTGTTTCTCTGAAAGTATTTCTCATCAACCTCACAAAAGGAGCATTATATAATAATAGTAATAATACAATTAAGGTTAATTAAAGCCATTAAAATTAATTTCATTTGGAGATTTATTGGAAAATTTGGAACTCCCATTGAGATAATTGGTACACGCTGGGGAGTCACAAAACTGAGCCCCTGAATTTGACTGCTGCTTGGGTGTTGTAACAGCTAAAATGGTTCACTGCTTTTACTCCCTCCCCAGGGCACTTTAGTCATTGTGCCAGCTCTGTGGGGAGCATCCCAGCTTTCTCATTTAACTACCTCATCTTTGGAGTCTATAACCACTAACCTACTTAGATTACAACAGTCAAATAATACTGATATGGACCATGAAGAACAAAATGGGAGGTATTTTTATAAGAAGACAGAACAAGCAGTCATTTTTATGATGTGATTTGTAAATCATTAAATACCCCTTTGCTTAAAATATGTCACTCACAAACTTGCCCCAGTGCCAGAAAATTTCCCCTTTAGGAGGTATTCCTTAGATATTAAAGTTCTGTGTATTTTGAAGAGGTTTCTTTACTGTATAATTCCTCTGGGAAGTTTCACCCACTATCAACCATGCGCACCAGGGCTTCAATGAGTCCCTGCAGATTGTTTTCTAAATTTACACCTTTCACAAAGTGTGGTAGGCAGAAAATAGCCCCCCAATGGTGTTCACATCCTAAACCCCAGATGGGACATTGTAACATGACAAAGGGGAATTAAGGCTTCAAATAGAATTATGATTGCTAAACAGCTGACCTTGAAAGAGGGAGACTCTCCTGAATTACTTAGGTGGGCTCAATGTAATCACAAGAGTTCTTATTTCTAGAAGAGGGACACAGAAGAGAGAGAGGACCAGAGAGATAGTGGTGTGAGTAGGACTCAACCCAATGTTGCTATAGAGGAATGGGGCCATAAGCCAAGGAATACGGGTGCCCTTTAGAAGCTGGAAGAGGCAAGGAAATGTATTCTCCCCTAGAGCCTCTAGAAAGGAATATAACACTGCTGAAGCTTTGATTTTATCCCAGTGAGACCCATTTTATACTTCTTATCTGCAGAACTATATGATAATTTGTAAATTTGTTGTTTTAAGCCAGTAAGTTTTTGGTAATTTGTTACAGTAGCAATGGAAACTAACAGAGGAATGGGGATAGGTACGTTTTGGTAAATGTATAAGAAAGTAGAGATTAAATGGAAAGAGGGAAGGTTTGAGGCAAGAGCTTCAGAAAATAAAGTGCTATTAGTGAAATAAGTCAGACAGAGAAAGACAAATACTGTATAATATGCCTATATCATGTATAAGAGGAATTGGAAAAAGAAAAAAAAAAACTTATAGATAACAAAGAATAGATTTGTGGTTTCCAGAGGTGGTTGTTGAAGGGTAGGGAATAAAAAGAAAGAAAGAAAAACAGAGCTATTTAGAAATACATTGTGAGGTGACATTGTGAGTGATAGGAATAAGGGAGGTGCTGGGCAGATGGATAATTCATGTGGATATTGGACAGATGCAGGATGGATTATACCAGGAAAGGAGGTGATAAACAAAAGGAAAGCAGAAGGGCACTGTACTCATTTTCTGTTGCTAGGTAATAAAATTACCACAAACTTAGTGGTAATACACATATTTATTATCTCAGCTTCTGTGAGTCAGGAATCTGGTAACAGTTTAGCTGAATCCTCTGCTTATGCTCTCATAAGGCTGCAATCAAGGTATCAGCCAGGCTGTTCTCATCTGGAGGCTCAGGTGGGGACAAATTCACTTCCATGCTCTTTCAAGTTGTTGGCAGGGTTCTTTTCTTTGAGATTGCATGATTAAAGGTCCCAGCTTTTTGCTGGTTGTTGGCTGGAGCCCACACACATCCTAGAGACTTGCTCAGAGTTCTCAGATACCACTCATTGCTCCTTGCCACAAGGGCTTCTCCAACTTGGTGGCTAGCTTCATCAAGCCCACAACGTGCTTCTCCAGCTCCAGTCTGCTAAGACAGAGTGTTATATAATGTAATGTAATCAGAAAAGTGACATCTCAACACCTTTGCCATGTTCTGTGTGTTAGGAGCAAGCCACACATCACTCCCCCACTAAAGGGAAAGGGACTGCACAAAGGTGTGAACACCAGGAAATTGGGGTCACTCTAAGGTCTATCCATCACCGACACCAAAGTCAAACTTGACCTGTGTCACAATTTGTCCTGAATCATGCATCTTTCAGGAAACTTATTAATCCTGCCAATGATTTGTCTGATAGTAAGATGATGAAGCTGATAGTCCCAACTGGTGATTATTAGATGTCTAGGGCAGATCTTTAAACCTTGAGGATCATATATCTCCTTGGTGTTTGTTGGAGGTGATAAACCCCATACAATTGTGAATAGGGTAGAGTCTGACTCCATATTTCTCCCCAATGTCTTATATTTTCTGCTTTTTTTCTTTCAGCTCCTTTATTCTCTAGGGTTTTCTTAGACTTCCAACCTCTTACTCATAATGAGGAGTCTCCCCAATGAAACAAGCAAGTATCATAAACTCAAATGCTAAGGCAGTTTGTTGGAGGGAGGGTGAAACTGTGGCATATTGGAGAGTGCATGTTTTTTTCAAAGCCAAGGGAGAGGTAGAATTCTGCTAATCAGAGTTGTAGGAAATTTACTCTCTCTAACTCTGAGGAAGAAGTTAACAGCTGTCTTGGTCACTTCTCTCCTTTTCTCCCTGGGGTTTCCTGACTGTAAGTCTAGAGCAAAGGCAGATACCATGACCCAATCTGATCTGAATTTGGCCTCCAGGGGAAAGAGCCAAGATGATTTAATGGATCTTCGCTCATCTCCAACTTCCACAGGGTTCAGCACGTCTCAGGCTATCATTGATTGCTTTAAAGAAATCATGTCTGGCCAGATCGTGATTATTATTACGATTAGCTTACTGCTTTCTAGCAGTCTAACAATCATACCTTGCCAGCAAGGCTTAAACACCACCAGCAGATGAATATATAATCCCAAAGTTCTATGAATTTGGCACCATTACCTAGATCACACTTCCCATTATCTTTTACATATGACAAACCTTATTATAAAGCACTTCACTATGCCACAGATTTATTTTTACGATGGATTAAATCATTTGCTTGAGGACATTGTGAATGGTGAAATCCTCTTTATCCTCACAACCTAGATTAAGAGTTATCTCTTTTAGGAAGCCTTTTCTGAGCACCTCTAGACCTGTTGAATATCTCCCTCTTTAGCACAGTGTTTGCTCTTTTATTACAGTGTGTGTCTCCTTATATTTATAATGGTATTTTTTGTTTTTATTTCTTTTTGACTATGAGCAATATGAGGTCAGGGATTGGGTGATCTCTAGCTGTGGAATATGTAGTAGGTCATTAAGTATTTGTTCAAAGAATTGTAAAAAAATAATGGCTCATTTGTTCTCATAGATGTGAAAATATAGAGAAATGTGTTTATCAGGACTTTAAAACTCCAGCTAATTTTTTTTTTTTTACATTAGAAGAAATTATAAAGAGTTCTGCACTGTGTCCAAAGATTTCACTTAGGGCTGCTTTCCATCTTTCATTCCACTCAGTACCCTGAGTCCCTACTATGTGATAAGCACAACCCTGGTTCTTACTAAGTTCTAGGTACCAGAGAGCCTAAAGTGACTGAAATAGATAAAGGGCTGCATTAATAAAGCTTACATTAAAAGAGCAAATTTGTTGAGTGTAGTTTGTTTTTCCTTGTTTTCAAATGGCATTTTAAAGCCAAATCTATATGTATAACATCACCATCCCTCTGCTCCACCTTCCCCAGTCTGCTCCTGTAGTATATTCTCAGAAAATTCAGGGCCCAAGAAGACGTGGTTTGAAAACAGCAGCCTTAGTGGATTCAATAAATTATTAACTTTCCTTTAAGGTAATTCTTTTAATTTCCTTTTTTAATAAATCACCTATTTATAAAAGAGTGATGTGGGGCTTCCCTGGTGGCGCAGTGGTTGAGAGTCTGCCTGCCGATGCAGGGGACACGGGTTCAAGCCCTGGTCTGGGAAGATCCCACATGCCGCGGAGCGACTAGCCCCGTGAGCCACAAATACTGAGCCTGTGCGTCTGGAGCCTGTGCTCCGCAACGAGAGGCCGCGATAGTGAGAGGCCCACGCACCGTGATGAGGAGTGGCCCCCACTTGCCGCAACTAGAGAAAGCCCTCACACAGAAACGAAGAGCCAACACAGCCATAAATAAATAAATAAATAAATAAATAAATAAATAAATAAATAAATAAAATTAAAAAAAAAAAAGAGTGATGTTATCTATACTGGGCACTTTATGTGGTCTACCTCATTTTAAGACTTGACAATCATCCTAGGAGGTAGATAATAAATGTTATCCCTTTATACAGCTAGCATGAGATATGCCACAAGAGAGAGGTAGGGAAGGAGTGAAACAGGGAAGAGAGAAGGAAAGGAAAAAAAAATTGCTAATTTTATACCTATGAACCATCTCTACCATTGTTTGATTTCTAAGCACTCCATAAGAAACATTCCACGCAGATTGAAGATATTTCTAACTTTTGCATTGTCAGAGTTTTCTGATTTTGTTTTTCTTTCTGATACACGATCCAGTATTTTTATTTGTATTACTGGGAGAAATATCTGATAACAGAAACCATCTATATATACCCTTATATTTGTAGACTTTTTTCTTTACACTGTAACATGCAAGAGCTGAACAAATAATACCCTGAGTAAATATACTTAGCCTCTGATTATTCACAGCTGAAGTTGTTTAAGCATTTTAGTAAAAAGAATCAAAGTATCCTAGATCCATAAAACTGTCTCTTTAGTGAGAAAATACAGGGTATGAGTCATTTGCAAACGAATCTGTTTTGCATTGTTGGTGTTTATTTATCTCTAGGACTGCTGGATTTGGACACATTGGCAAGGAGATAAGCCTGATTTTAAATTTTGTGTAGAAACTGGGCTCTATTTTATTCCGCACCTGTCATACTTCCCATTTGCACCCCATGGCATTGTAGAAACAAGAGGGACTACCTATTGTTCTTTTCAGTTGCCTTGGCCTGTATAGAGGGAGCAGCTGGAAGTATCCAGCCCTCTGGTGGGTAATGAATAAACAGGGATTTTTTGGTCTTGTCTGCAATCTCCAATGCAGATGGGCTTGGCCTGGGGATGTTAACTCTGCATGGTAAGAGGGATGGTGGAGATACCTGTGGCATACAGAGGGATAGTCTGAGGACCATAGGCCTAACTCTAACCTGGCTCTAAACAGATACACGAGAGCAAATTTTTAGGAGCACCTCCAACATGCAAGATGAAGTCCTTATAAGAGTAGGGAAAGAGTGATGAGTCATAAGGGTTCCTTTCATTCACGAACCTTGAATTTTGTAGATTATAGAGGACTTGGACATAAATACATAAAGAAACTTTTTTTGTGTGTGGAAATCTCCAGCACTATTTGCCTACAGCACCTTTTAACTCCTCCAGACGTTGTCTGCACGTTGACTCTAAGAGTCTTAGCTCTATAATATCTGCAAAATGGGGATGATGATAGTTACCTTACAAAATTGTTGTCAAATTAAATAAAAATAACATTATTAAAGAGTCTGGGACAAAGCCTTGCACATGGTGAGTACCCACCAAATAATAGCTATTGTGAGAGAGACTGCTTATTTTCCCATAGAAAATCGTTCTCCCTTTCATTTGAGTAACAGAACTCCTAATTACTAAGAGCAAAAATGTACCCAGATTAAATGAAAAAGTAAGTAAATAAATAAACAAACAAATAAATAATCATCTAGGCCTATTTTTCCTACACAGAAAACGATGGCTAGTGAGATGTATGGAGTCATTTGGTAGACTGCCTGAGGAATCTCTAAAAGGGGCTAACTCAGCTAATAGGTTTTGCCTTTTGCCCTCCTCCTTCCTGTTGCTCAGGACTCTGTCAAGGTGGCTGGAGCTGTAGCAGCCATCTTGACCTTGTGCTAGCTTTGAGGATCAAAGACGTGGCAGCACCAATTGTTGGAAGGAATCTTGTCCTTGATTATTTTGGAGCTGTCATCCCAGCCCTGGATTATTTATCTGTAGAACTCTTTTATGTGAGAGAAAAATAAGCCTCTGTCTCATTTAAGTCACTGTTTTTTAGATGTTCTAGTTTTTTCGCACCAACTTTAATTCTAATTGAGGTAGCTTGTGACATTATTAGCAATTTAAAACACACACACACACGTATATATATGTGTGTGTATATATATATATGTTCCACATAGGGGAGCAGAAGGTCATCCTAATGTCCCCACTGAGTTGGTATATAACATGTATCAAGCACACAGTGAGTGGTCCAGACAGTGAAAACTATAAGAAATAAATAGAAAGAGCTTATGGTATGTCACTACTGCCCTATGAACTGTATGAGAAAAATCAAGCATATCAAACCCATTCCAGCTAACATTAAAAATTCTGGGTATTTTCACATTTTATATTTGATCCACATATTACGTATTGCATTAAAAAATAGAAGCCTACAACTCTCTAATTAGCATTTTGATCCAGAAATTTAACAATATTGGGGGTATGACTGACGCTCTTCTAGGGAGCAAACCTATACCTCTTTCTTCATCTATAGTTCTCCTTATCCCAATAAATGACCCCTGTACTCCCTACCCTCCTCCATAACTACACCTTCTCGTCCTTCATCTCAACTTGAAATGTTCTTTTTCAAGGAAATTTTCTGTCCCCTCCTTGTTCAACATCAAGTGTCCAACACTTTTTTGTTTTTGTTTTAAATTCTGTCCTCTCCCTTATATGTTTAGTTCTGTAGTAGTATGAACCAAGCTTCCATTTCCACAATAATGTCCCCAGCACCTAGCACTGTGCCTGGTGCTTAAGGGTTTTTAATAAATAAATGACTGAATTAGGAAAGTTCTTCCCTTGTCTTTAGGATAGTCAGATATTAAGACTGGTCAGCTGATGTAGGCAGTCAAGATTTCAGCCTAAACTATAACATGACCAAGAAACCATGAAGTGATTCTATGATTGTGTTAGATGGATTTCAACGTCAACATTAGCCACTCTTGACTTTTCTGCTCAAGGAAATAAAGATCCCTAAATCAATTTCTTAGATGAAACAAAGGGAGGTTTCTGTGAACACTAGCACCCAGCAGATAGAGAATTCCCTGGCTTCCCATAAAGCAGACAGGTATCTCAAACCATTGACAAGGACAGAGAAGCCTTTGTGCCTCCTGGCTGACAGCCTATTTTTCCAACAACCCTCAGCCAAATGGGCAGCCAGCAAAAGAGACAGTTGAATAGGATTGGCTATGCCTGTGAGGTATGAACATCTGGAGAGCAAAAAGTATGTGTTCAAATTGGCACCACTGGAGCAGGGACTGGGCAAACAGAGTCAATCTACTATGGCCATTATATTGTCCCTATATTCACCCGCATTTAAATGGTTTGTTCCTCTTATATCTGACATTGCTTGGAGGCTTCCTGATGGACAAAATGAGGTCACAAACAACAAATAATTTTAGGATAATGTTCTCATTTCCTGTTAATCTACTGCTCATTCAGCTTTTTTTCTAAGCTCTAAATTCTTATACTTAAACTGGTGAAATCGAATTACAACATATTTTTATTAGCAGAGATTAAGATTAAGATAGGCCAGGCTAGAGGTAGGAATAAGAATAAAATTATGTCTATAATCACTATTGGAATTCCTCTTCTCAGGAAAAATCAACATGCTTTCTAACAAATGAAATTTTCAAATTTCTCAACCTACAATCAAGAACAAGTTCTCACTACACCTCATAAGCCAAAAGGGTGATAATCAGTGGTCACTTGAAGTGTCCTCAGAATGTTTTTAGTGTCTCTACTCAATCCCTTTGCTAAGTGTTACTGATCTAAAATATGAAACTTTAAGTCTTATGTCTCCTTTTTGCCACTCTAATTTAAAAAATATATATTATAAAAAATCTACACTTCCCAAAAAATAGAGAGTGCAATCAGCCAGCTTTAATAACCCTCATCATTTTCATTTGTTTCATTTGTCCTTCTCATGCCCCCACCTTGATTTCTTTATTTTTTGCTACAGTAATTTGAATCAAATACTAGACTTTATTTTTCCTCCAAATGCTTTAGTTTGCATTTCAAAGGTAAGATTGTCTTAGATAATCAAAATGCCATTATTAAGCTTAACAAAATTAACAATAATTCCTGAATACCATCTAATGGCCAGTTCATATTCAAGTGCTCCATTTGTCTAAAAAAATGATTCTTTATAGTTGGCTTGTTCAATCATAATATAAACAAGGTCTACTTATTTGATTATTCTATCTGTAAATATCTTTTAAGTTTCTCTTAACCCAGAACTATCTAGTGTCCATCCCTTTTTTAATTTATTTTTTCCTGTTATTAGCTTCCTGATTGACTTATTGAAGACATGCAGTCAGAATGTTCCACATTCTGGATTTGTCTATTTCTAGTGTCATTTAATTAGTTTCTCTCTTCCTTATATTTTTTATGAACTGAACATTAGATCAAAAACTTGGCTTCTGTTTCAATTCATTTTTGGAATACTTCATAGTTGATAATGTGAGCTCTGTAATATCTCACATTAGGAAGAAAATGATGTTTGTTTAATAAGGAAAAAATTGGTAAGGGGTCCAATCACTCTGATATTTTGACTCAACAACTTCTTTTCACAATGTGAGACCTTATGCAGCTCTCAGTCTCCCATCCTGCTGACTCAGTGTTGGCAGTGACTCAATAATGGGTTCCTAAAAGCAATTTGAAAAACACTACCCCAAGCCCTGCTTCTAAACAGGCATGTATAATTGTTTTGTGGCTGGCATATCATAGGCCTCCAAAAGGATCTCTAGGGGGCTTTCTAGGACAAAATACTCTGATCACTGCAGTCTAAAAACTGAGCCTAACTTTAGGAGGCATTAGAGAAATTGATAGGGATTAGTAAACTCACATGAAGCAGATTCCCAACAGTTTCTGGGATAAAACACTGGATATATTCATCTCCATATCTATAAATAAAGAGAAAAGTTGGACAAGGTGATGTATTAAGACTTTAGTTATCAAAGTCTATGTTTTTCATGCTGACATCAAATACACTCTGTGTGCAGTGACCCTGGACAAGTTGTGTCTGTATGTGTGAGTACTGAATATCACTCTGTTTATCAAAAAGTCAAAGGCTTGTGTCAAAAGGAGTATAGATTCAGTTTTAAAAAAAGCATCTGCTCCTTCAACATGGAAGGATATATTCCAGATTCTGACTTAACTAGTGCACACAAATTATTTGCTCATGCTGACAGTTTTAACCTCTGGTAAGCATATCAAAAGTGAATTGAAAAAATCACAAAAAGCACAGGGACAAAAAAACAAAACCAATTTGGTCTTATGAAGGCAGCAAATTAAAAATGAGAATTATTTTTCCACCCACCTGGACCTTCATAATATGCCTTATTAATATTTGCATTCTTATAGACCATATTCCAGGGATATGGCTCCTAGCTGACAAAAGAAAGACCACATCTGTCCACACTTCTCTTCTTCAACCTACTGCAAAGATTTTGGTTGGACAACTGGCAGAAAAATTCGCGGTGTTCAGATTGGAAAGGAGAAGACTTCAGGAGACGTGGGCTGTCTTCAAATACTTCAAGGTCTCTTCTGTGGAGGATGAGCTAGGATCAATCTTTGTGGTTCCAGAGGCAGAGAGTATAGTCAGTGCCAAAGAATGAGAGTGAGAAGGAAATAAGATACAACTGAAAGTAGGGAAGTACTTTCCAAGTGTAAGTTTATGAGACCATCCTAAGACATAGTTGGATGTCTCTTCTAGTAGTAAGAATCACTATATCTGGAACTGTTCAAGCTGAACCTAGATGCCTGGCTCTCCAAGACCGTGGAGGCTTCTGGCTTTGGGTTGAACTGTATAATCAGTATAACTTGCCAGTTCTAACTCAATGATTCAATACTTTCTTACTCATCGTCAGCCATGTTTTCTCTACAAAGCTTTCACTCAAAACTTCTGTGAATACCAATTTGTCCTTTATCTGATTTCCTAGTACGTCTCTTATTTGTTCCATACATTTTGGTGTTTCAGATGAACACTGTTTTATGCTGTATTTAGATCTTTTCCCAATGGCTTTATATGTACTGACACCATCTCCTCTCCTCTCTGAAAGACTGCATGCTCCTTTATATTATGGGAAGTGTGTAATATGTTCTTTTTTATGTCCCCCGTGGTGCCATGTTCATGGCTGAACACATGGTTTGTGTGCAATAAATACATGTTAAAATGGATTGAATTGATGTTCAGGGACTTCCATCCAAGAAGGCAAAGCTGCACTGTGAAGGCTTCACTCTGAAAGGGAAAAAAGAACCAACTATGTGCTTCATCGTGGCTCCCCTGAATTCTTCCATAGCTGTTCAAAGTCTTTCTGCTGGCCCCATCCTCTCTACCATTCTCTCCACCTTGCCTAGTTCCCTCCTTCCCACAACCCACTTCAGCCTAAGCAAAACAGCCATCTTTGGCTTTATCTCTCCTTCTGGTAAGTTCATCCATTTGTTTTTAGAGGGCAAAGGAAGGAATTTTGTACCTGAAGCCTTTCTTGGGATAACTGAAACAAAAAAATTATTTCCTCTCATTTTCTGTTGGGATGAGTAAAGTAGAATACACACACAAACACATAAACACATTCACATACAGATGCACACATATACAGACACACACACACATGCACAGAGGGTTCTGATGTCTTGATTGTAGTCTTATCTCCTCAAGTGTACTAGCAGTGCAATCTTGTGCAAATTACGTTACCTCCTTGTGTCTCAGCTAATGCAGCTATAAAGTGGAGATGATCATACTCGCCATACTGACATCACTGGGATTCTGTGGCAATGAAATCAGGAAGTGAATGTGAAAACACCATGTAACTTATAAAGTCCTCATGGATATCAAGCACTGTTGTGGGTTTTATTAATATATCAAGAGTAAACCAGCCTTTTCATCTCTCTGAAAGATTCGTCTTGGACCAATTTAAAGTAGATAAGCCTTTGCAGATGATTGAGATGTGTTTCTCTCTCAATGCCTCGTGGGAAGAGGGGAATCTCAGAGCACAACTAAATTCAAATGATCTCATATATTTCAGACTTACAGCAAGCAGAGACCACTGCATTTTTAAACATGTGGAATCAACTGCATGGAAACTACAGAAGATCAATAGGGTTTTGTTTGCTTGTTTGTTTGTTTCTGAGGAGCAGAGTTCTCACTCAAAATTTAAGTGTATGTGCTTTCATTCTTTGTCCTTATTCCTAATGTTTTCAAATTATAATGCAAACCCCCAAAGCTGATAAAATGTTTTTAGGGATTCCTTCTTCCACAACAATATAGAGAGTTGTTTTTGAAAGATGAAGAATTGTGGTTGAAATGTTTAATGTTCCTGTGTAATTCGATAATGTTTTCAGAAACAAAAATGTATCATCAGTGGCAGATGCTTCATACAAATGAAAAAATAAATAATTAATTAAATGTATAACCTCTTGTTTGGAGAGAAACATGTGAGATATGCTTAATTTAGATTTTTATATTGGATTTATTATAATGTGCACTATAAACATTCCACTGATTTTTATTGTTTTTAACACATAGAAACAAATATAAATTATTAACATTCCTGTTTTCCAGGTCTGTTGTCCCCAGAGTCTCCCAGTGACAGCCATTGATGTCATATCCAGACTAGCTCAGGTTGTGATGTGATCATGACTGCAGCTGGAGGCACATTACCTGTCTACATTCATCAGCTGGTAGAATATGATCTTAGTTTTATGGCTATAGAATGAGATTCTGGAATGTTATTAACATATCCTGAGAAGCCTTTGTCCATTGGCTTTTAGCCTTTTTCCACCTCTGCAGCAGTGACTTCTTCATTTGTGTTGACATAGTTTGAATTACCTATCTTCTGTTTTGGTCTCTCTAATCAGCACTTTTGTATCCTACCACAGAGTTTGAAGATAAATCCCTGACTGCTTGGATAAAGCCCTGATAAACTACTGTATCCTTGAGAGAGCCCTTCACTGGAGTCTTGGAAAGCATTCTCATTGTCCTCATGAGCTGTCTAAAGGTCTTGGACTCTGCTACCATACCATCACACCAAGGGCCACAGAACACACCACTCTACTCTCATCCCTCATACTACAATGGGGTTCCTCTAACCTGAAATTCCAATATCCCAGAGTAAAAAAATGTATAAATAGTATAAACACATTCATTAACTTGGTTATGTTTTATGTCAATTCCCACAACCCTTAGTGAGAGATCTTTCTCTTATAGTTGAAATTATAAGACTCATGTTGTATCTCCTGATGTTGGGACAAAACTGTTGCCTACATCCACATGGTTATATTCCACATGATAGCTTATATGCTCTTCTTCAGGTGGAATTATTTCACTTCTCCCCTTATAAGTGGCTTAGTGTCCACAACCCTGTTCTCTCTGCTCCTGGATTCTGCTCCCTTGGCCACTGTCTATATTTTGATAATCGCTGTGTTGTCTACCCAAAAGCTTCACAAAAAAAAATAAAGAAAGAAAACTCTATGAATTTTAGGAAGAACTTTCTCTCATATCATCTGCAGCATAATATATAATATACCTTTTGTATGATATGGTAGACCTAAATACAGTCTTGTGTTGGTTTATTTAGTGGACTTTACTTTGCAGCTCTTTAGAGGAGGTTTAAGCTCTTTAAGGGAAGGTAAGAATCATCTTTAATTTATTTGCTATCTCATATTATGTCCTTCTTAAAGGATAGATATAACACAATGAAGGGCAAGAAGAGTCTTTTTAGGATTGGGAGACCTGGGTTCTAATACCAACTCTGGCACTAGTGCCTATGTTACCATGGATAAGCCATTCATTTCTTTGAGTTTCTATCTTATAGGCTGTTTTCAAAAAAGTAAACCAAATTATACACAACGTTTCTTATAGCTCTAACATTTAATGGTGAATTTTAAATTAAAATTCTAATAGTTGCAATAATGTGCTATCAGAACACTCAGTTTATTCTGAATTAAAGACTAATATTGGTATTTTGATGTAGTTGAAATTATTATTATTGTATATTAATGTAGGCTTGCTTCAACAGTAGTATGATAATATACCAAAAGACATGTGTGTACTTATTTCTTACTCTTAGGGTTTTAGCATCTATCACCGTCATTGTCAAGTGCAGATATAATATAAAGAGCTTTGGTCTGGGTGATTTGAGGATATCTGCATACCCTTAGGCAAGTTATTTTATCTATCCAAGATTCAATGTCTTCAGCTGAGAAATGGGTGTAATTATAACTATCTCACACATTTCATAAACTTGCCTATAACTTATGAGAAAGCAATTTGTAAATATTGCATACTAATCAAATGTAAGCCAACATAAACAAATTTAAATAACTTCTAAACTAATCAAATGCATTGTCACTATTACCTAAAGCAGAGGTGATTAGCTCAATACTTTCAGAGCCAGTTGTTATCACAAGCTAGTGAAGCAGGTGGGTGATAAATGATGAATGGTATCTTACACTGGGTCTCTGCTTTGCCAAAGTAGTATTAAGTGATGGGGACTATGGAAAGCTGGAAAGCACATGCTCTGTCTAAAGGACTGGTGGTTACTAATCTAATCTCCAAGCAATTATTGCCATGTGGAAAGGCAGACCCAGTGTGGCCAGAATTTCCAGTCTTTCTGTGGAGTCTGGAAACCCAAATTAGTGAGCGCAGTTTTCCAGTATTTATATGTTGGCAACTAGTTCAAATTTAAAACACTATACGGGTCAACATTAGATAGGTCAACAAAAATATACCTTCAGGCAAACGTTCAACTTCTGACCTAAGCTTTAACTATTCCCACAGCTCAAATCCTTTCTGAATGTACTTATGAGTCTTTCCAGTTACTGTGAGGAAAGCTTCTTCCACTTAGCAATCATGATCACAAGGGATTTAATTTGGGATGTAGGTGAGTAAAGCCAGAGACCCCTGGAGAAATATGGGATGGCAGTTCTAAGAAATGGAAAATGCAAGATTGGTGAACAAATGTGCATCCTGATTACCACCCGGAAAGGAGATTCCCTGGATGCCTGTAAGGATGGTTACCAAAACGATAGCTGGCAGCGCACAGTCATATTCTATTATAGTGCACTACATCAGATTCAGTCTCTGGGTCCCCAGTAAACCTTTTCTTTCATTGGTTCTACACTACAGATCATTTCTGAAACTATCATGCTATCCTGTTAGGGAGGAGAAGGTATGCTTCATGAAGACTGAGTGTCTAATTCATCTTTGAATCCTCCATGATGTTGAGGATATTGTCTTACACATAATGCTCAATGTCTTGTTGAAAATGGAAGAAATGTGTAAGTCCTATATATGTCAGAACGTAGTACGTTTTCTGAAGACCATGTGATAGAGTTCAAAACCAAACCAAACAAAATAGGGTAAGAGAAAGAATGGGAGAGGAATCCACATACGTGGTTCTGCTATAGGTTCTACAATCACATAGTTGAATGATCTTGAACAAGTCACTTCAAAACTCCAGGACTTAATTTCAACATCTGTAACTTGTAAAAGTTGAATTAGATACTAAATTCTCTTCTGGCTTTAACAGTCTATGATTGGCTTCTATCCCTGAAATCAACAAGGATGCCTATGGAATATTTTTGGAAAATGTTTAGGAAAAACTAGGGCTCTGCTTAGTTTTTGCCTCTAAGAAAGCCTGAGCCAGACTCTAGCCATATTTTGGTCCCCAAGTTCATTTTCTGAAATTGGCTTCAAATGAAAAACAATTGCTCTGCCCTTTAAAACGTATTTTCAAAGAGCTCCAAGGTATATTTCCCTCTATTTAGCCTATGGACATATTAATGATCTAGTCAAACAATACTCCAACCATGTTCCAGCTACTCAAAAGGTCAGAGGAAGTACAATCAAACAACCTCTTAATGGGAAATTCCAAGAAATATATATAAAACCAGTTTCTTGAGCAGCTGAGATAAAGTTAAGTTTGAAATGCATTTCCTCATTTCTGCTTAGAAATAGAAGAGAAGAGCTATCCTGGAAGTCAAGAGACAGGTGTTCCAGGAATTTCGATAGATGCCTGACAGACCCACATTTATCATTCAGTCCACCATGAGAAATGGTGAGTGGAGGCTGATGTTATCAAACTGCTTAATCTCACTCTCATCACACTGCCTTTCCCTGAACCCTGTTACACAATGTTCCAGAATAGAGACAGTCATACATTTGCCTCTGACGGCAGTTTCTGATTATCAGCAACCAGGACCAGCCTGAGTCTACTTGTGAAGGAGAAGTTTGTCTTTAGTGTTGTAGCCACTTTATTTTGGTCATTCATTTATTCACTTACTTCAACATTTGTTTATTCATTCATTCAACAAACATTTATTGGTCACCTTTTCGAGCCAGGCACAGTAGTTCTGTTCCCTGAATCTAAACACAAATCACCCAATTGTTGATTGAATAATGAGTGAGTGAATGAATTAATTAATTAATGAAGAAACAGGGCACTCCTAGTCCAGTGGGGAAAAAGACCATAAAGTGGGGAAAATAGACCAGTAAAGAGACCATAATATGGTTTGATATGCTATGGTAGAGATGGACCATGTGTAATGGAGCCTGTAAAAGGGACACTGATGCTCCCTGAGAGACTCACAGAAGACTTTTCCAAGGGAAGAGTTCTTGTAGGCAGTTGACCATAACAGCCAGCTTCTCAGAATGGTAATCTAGTCTAGAAAATTTGAGGTCCTCAGCTGGTGAACAGTTCAAACCTGAAATGAATGAGATCACCAAGGAAAGGGAGAAACAAGACAGAATGGGGAATCAAAAAACAGTCTTGAGATCAGAAGCCTGGGAAACAACAGTGTTTAAGGGCATGGCCTGAGCCCTCTCCCTAAGTCTAAGTCAGTGTGGTCTGAATTCCTAACTTTCATTACACCAGACAACTTGTGTTTTTAGTCTCTGGGTCTGCAACCCTGATGAAATCTCTTTGGGTGTTTTTCATGTTTAAGTGGAAAAGACTGATATAACTTAAATGACTAGCCTTCAGTGGCAGAGCTGGGGGAAGTTATAGATAGTTGCAATATTAACAGACAATCAAGTCCGAAATTCTGACTGTGGAATTTCAAATATGAAGCAAAAAGTGAGAAAGGATTTTCAAGGGAATGCGTTTTCTCTGATGACCATGAAATTTTACCTGTTGTTGCCTGTTTGTGAGTCAAGTCTGGCTCATCCATTGTATCTATAAACATTTTATGTGTGTGTTAAAAAATCAATTGTTGCCATAGTAAATATATTATGAGAATAATAACATTACTTCTTATTATTGATATTATAATTAATAAGGCTCCTATTAAATCAAGCACTGTGACAGGTAATTTACATACATTGCCTCACTTAATTCTCAAAACAAAGATTTAGGATAAAGAAGCAAGAAGCAGAACTGAAATCTTTAGTTTGGCTTATATAGGAAAACATTTTAAAAATAATACTTTAGGAATTGGAGTCTATATTAGAACTATTAGATAAAAAAGCATGATTCATAATAGTTTATAAAAATTATGTTTATTTATTAATATGACTAAAAGAACATGTGTGCTTTTTCTTAAAATGAATGAACTCATTACTGAGGAGATAGGAGTAAACAGCAAATAGTTGGTATTCTCCTATCATGTCATGATAATAATTCTGATGACTTTCTTATTATATTGCAAATACTGGCTCCATGCCCTTAGAAAAAAATCCTACTCTAATGCTCATCCAAGATAATTTTTGTCATCTTAAGAGCATGTGTGCTTCATTGGATAAATCAAATAAGTGAAATTTCATTTGGAATTCTATCTGGTGTGCTGGAGAAGAAACCAGGAAAGGATTTGGAGGTTCCTTGTCCTTCTGTGGCCACTCTCCCATGTGACCTTGTTCAAGTCCCTTACTCTTCTTGCACAGTGGCACTCACTGCAAATATTTATTAGAATAATGGATGCTTCATAGAGAAAAGCATCACACATCTGAGTCCTCAGGAGACTGTTGGAAGACTGGGCTCCTATAAACCCCAAAGGAGAGCTCCTGGGGACAAGGAAAACAATGCATTATGCTTCCTGCTCCTCACTGCACTCCCACTCCTGCCCCCCAATTAGCCATGCCCTCCATTTCAGTCATGTGGTGGGGGGCTTTTCCAGCTGAATGTATGCTCCCTGATGAGTACAATAATCATAATTTGTAATCTTAATTGAATAATCTTAATTTGTTGAGCCTATGCTATGGTCCAGGCACTGTTCTAAATGATTTATAATCATGTAATCCTCACAAAAACCCTATGAACTGCAGACGTTATCATCTGCAATATATAGAAAAATAAACTGGGGTACAGAACACTTAGATAACTTGCACAAAATTACATTAGTTTTAAAAGGCTATGGTGGGATTCAATCCCAAGTAGTCTGACTCAATCTTCCACATTTTAATGTTATTCAGATTGGTTTCTTCTAGACTGTGCCACACTCATAGTATTCAGAAGATCTCATAGCACTTCTGTTCATTTTAGTCTTTCCATACCTCTTTGTAAATTCCCTTATGGAATCAAATGTGTTTTATTGATCTACTTTCTCAGGACATAGCACAGTATCTGACACAGGGAAGGGCCTTATGAGAGTTGAATGAATGTGCACCCATGTTCGCTAGGAACATGATGTAACTTTGGAGACCTCACTTAAGGCACAGGTTTGAAATCCAAGGTCAGTGAATGGATCTTAGTGTGTCCATGACCCCTCACTTTCAAGAATTGTAGGTAATATATTATGGATAATTTCTTTTCTTCTTTCAACAGAATCTAAAGAAGTCTGTGTCCCCCCCCCAAAATTTGAAGGGTAACTGGAAGCCTCATTGGCTACTGGGAATGCATTTTCCTACCTGACTTGACTACAAAGAGAATTGTGCTGATCATTATTACAAGAGTTAACTGGCTAAATTTTCTTGCCCTTAACAGGAATGAAGTCTAACAAAATGCCGGCTTTAATCATACATAAAGTTATTTTTTCACAATCTTTATTATTGAAATAGAGGCATTTAAAAATATTACTACAAAAAGTTGCAATAAGTAAAAGATAGTTAATGGTATTTAATTAAATGATCTTTTTTTTCAGAAATATTGTATCTTTTATGTGGACCAATTTCCATGGATTTTTTTTGGTCCATGCTAGTGATTAATTACAAAGGAATTAATGAAATTGATCAGGTAACAATGTACATTAGTCTTTTAGTTGAACAAAAAATCAAGAGTAATTCTGGGATTACCTGTTCCCTGGACATAACCTATACTAATATATAATCTATTTGATTCTCCTCCATTTTCTGTTGATATCATTTAATAGTGGCTCCCTTTTGATGCTATATATCCTTCTTATGTTGTTTAGATTGATTTCTCATTTGAAAAATACTATATTTGTTTTCTCAGATGGGAGACTTCCTTAAGTGCCTAAGAAGATGATAGATGAAAGGTTCAGAAGCATCTATTAAATTAAATTCAACATACATTTACGGAGAATTTCTTGTTTGCCTAGGACTTTGCAGAGATTCTAGGACATATTTAAAGGAGAAGAAGATATAGCTTTGCCCTAAAGACACTTATATTCCAGTATGTAGTTTATGAGTATCTTAAATATTAGGCTTAGTGGTTTAGAGTTGATGCAGAGGCAAGAAATATCTACGGTGGACACTTGAACAGGAGAAGATAATGATCAAAATGGAAAGCTTAATATGTCACAGTTGTAAAAGCCAAATGAAAATGTGATGAAGCTGGATGAATGGAAGCTATTGTAGAAGAGTTTTGTGCTAACAACCATAACTTGATGAATATGCGGTTGTTCTGTGGTAGTAGTAATGAAGATAAAGGGATGAAAATAAGAGATGCTTGGGGAAGATTTGGAGTCTTGGAGGACTATGTAATTCCAATCAGTCATGAGGCTGCCCAGGCTCACAGCTCTTTCTAGGGGAAACTGTCTCACTCATGTTCTTGCATGAAGGAATAGCTTTGTGTTTATTACCATATGCACCTCACCTCTCCTTTCTGGAAGTAGTTAATTCATCTAATGATACACTTTTTCCACGAGATCTGTTGATTTATATCCAGGTTATGGATTGACCTGGTTTGAAAGGATGAGCTAAATCAATCAAAGTTTTTCTCGCTGGAATTTAAACTAAAATGCCAGAAGAAAATGGTTAGATACAGAAATTGAAACTAGAAAGTTACACCAAGACAGAAATAACTAGACTAGGAGTCATATTAGAATATCAGTCATATTAAAATAGGGACATATTAGTTGGATACATTTTGGCCAAAATGATGATGGCAAAAGAAAATGTTAACTTCCTTCATGTCAGACCAGAAGTTAGCAACCCAGAGCTAGTGTTTTAACCTATGTCCTCCCAAACACATACCCATGACAAAAACTTATTTTCATGTAGTTTACTTAGGCTATGATCTCAGAGAACAAGAATGAGTTTCAGGGGGAGTAAGACATGGAAGGAGACAAGCCATTGTAAGGACATATCATTGGGGTCACTCTTGTGTGAGGCCTTGATTTCACTGGGACCACCTGAGAAACTTGCAGAATGCCTTCCAGAATTGCCTAGCTGAAGAATGGGAGGATGGGTATTTACCAATGTCCATCATTTGTGGACATATCATTTCAGGATCGCCTTTAGGGTGAAACTCTCCAGATTCTTAGAAGTAGAAGGTATGCTGCCAAAGCAAGTTCCTGCCAGTGTCCTAGGTGTTGGGGAGACTCTGGGGCAGAAACCGAAGACATGTGGAGCATTCCTGATGGGAAGCACTCTCATCATGAAGTGAGTTGAAGCTAATATGGAGCTCCCCATTGGCAGTTGTCACGGCTGGAATCACATGTATGCTGAGATGATGTGGGCTGGGGCACAGAGGCATCTGACACAGTCTACCCCTCACACTGTCCAGCTTTTTTCATGCCTACATACAGTTCCATCTATCAATAACTCATCAAGGTCAAGGCTGGTTGCAATATTTACAAGAGATTTAATAAACAGAGGTTAGTGAAACAAATTACAGTCTCATTGGTGATCCCACAAGATTACTGGTCCAGAGGTTTTAATTGATATTCAAAATCTCTTCCTTCCACCACACATTCTAGATTTCCCTTACTCTTGCCTGACACTTCAGCTGATTGGTTGCTTTCTTGGTGGTGTGACCAAGGCCTTCATTTCTGGGTAGTGTGAGTCCACAGTTTGCCTTGCCCTTATTTGATCATGGATGCCGAAATCATCCATTCACTATTGTGATCAAACATATGAAGAACAATTCTCAGCCAATTCTCAGCCACAGACATCATGGCCCTGTTCAGAACCCTGAGGATGTGGGCTGACTCACTTAAAACTGACAGCTTCATGAGCCACTCAATAATTAGGCCAAAGCAATGTTCTGAGGCATGGCATAGGCTACTCTCAAAATCAAAAGGGCCCAAAGTACAAAACACACAGGATGGATGCTCATTAATATTCTGGACTTTTGGATCCCTACAAACTAGTACTAATGTGGCACGTCCTTGAAATTTCGAGAGACTTATCCTCCACCATGCTGACATGTATGTGTCTTGCATCTATGTATGTGGATATTAGAGTATCTGGAGTATTTGCCACTAGGTCCAATGAACATCATCATTAGGCATCAATATAGGGGACTAGCATGATGTTCTAAGGAATGTCAAGATGATTGAGGTCCCTACATATTATATAGTGGCAGAGAGCAAGAGAGTTAATCTAGCGCTTGGACAAGACAATGAATCTGTACAGCTGCTGTCTCTATGCAAATGTGAACAGCTTCTGGTAGATAGAAAAGAACACATTTGCCAGATTAATAGGTGCATATCAAGTGTCAATTATAGTAAAAATACCACATGTAGCGTAGGAGCTGCTATTGAGGCTACTTAGTGATAAAGTTTATTGTGATTCATAATTATTGTCCTCTGAATATGATTCCCATTGTTGTTTCAGGGTTCCAACAGTGGAACCAAGTGGGGTTATGATGAGGACCACACTCCTGCCAACTTTGTATTTGAGAATGACACTAATCTTTAGAATTCTTCCAAGGATGAATTATTACTTCTGTTTTACTATAATGGCAAGATGGGGTTTGCAGGGGATGTTTCAGGAGCTTCCATTAGCCCTTTGTACCATAATAACTTCTAAACACCACAGTTCAGAAAACCAGTGTGAACAGTCTGCTAGCTAGTAAGTGTATACATTTCAAAGATGCATTTGGAAAATAACTACAGGGTGTATGTAGCTATATATTTTGCTCTTTTTCCCAAGTGTAACTCCTTTAAGATCAACTCTCTATTTGTACTTACTAGTCAAGTACTAAAATCATTTTGGTTTAGTAAGATTTTTCCTCTTGAAACATGGACTATGCTTCCTTGCTTAGGGTATACTGAGCTCCGAGCCCAGTTTTTGGTCTGGAGTCAATAAGGATATGTAGGGATAGATGACAAGCAATATGTTTTGAAGCATTTGCCTTGTTCATGTACTTGCATGGTTCCTTAACAAAGGGAGAGGCTTGTCTCCAGCTAGGGTTGGAGTGCTTCTGCTGGCTCAGAGGTTGCAAGGGAGCATAGGTATAGAAATTTCTCAGACTCATTTATTCAAATATCTCCGTGCCAGGTCTCAGGGTCCCATTTCTTTCCTATCAGCTCCTGTCTTTGACAGAAGCACAACCTGTATCCTTTGTGTCCCCTACAATACACTCTTACAAAAAAATTTCTGATCATGATATTGAGCACCCTCTGACCTGTGGATGCAGGAGATGACGGTTGCTTTAATCATTGCTATGGAGGCCTCTTGTTTTACTCCTGTATGCTGAGTTGGTTGTTTCCTTTCCTTAAAATATCCACAGCAGTTAATAAACCTAAGGGCTCTAGGAGTTAGATTCTGCAAGGACTGCATGAGAAGTGTCCAGAATGTCTACTAGAATTGTCAAGCTAAAAGGGGGAAGCAGGAAAATGTATCCAATGTTACCCATTCCCAATGGGTTGACAGTTTTCTCTGAGGATATGAACACCCATGTACTTCCCAGTTGCATGTGTACTGTCTGAGCAAGTTCTTTCTGGTGTTCAAATTATAAGAGAAGCCAAGTGGCAGAAAGTGAAGACATACAGAATATACTTAATGCAGGACACTGCTAGTTTGAAGTGAGTCAAAGCTCTCATGGAACTTTCCACAGCAGCTGCAGCTGAAGTCAGAGAAAAAGAGATGTGAGGCAGGATGTCAAAGGTGTCTGACACCATAGGCAAGGCAATCCCACAGTAACAACGACTCAGGATCCTTTTTTCTCCTTATTTTCTATTCCTAAAGTCATGCTCTCACCCTATGGCAAAAAATGTCTCCCACTGCATTTTCATTCAAAGCAGCAAGACAGCAAAAAAGAAGGAGAGGGCACACCTTTTCCTTTTAGAGCAAAATACAAAAGTTGTACTCATAACCACTGGCCAAAACTTAGTTACATGACCACACTTAGCCATCCCAGAGGCTAGAAAATGTAATCTAGTATGTTCAGAGCAGCTGGATAGCTGGTTAGAAATAAGGGAGTCTATTCATAGAAAACAGTAGTTTTCAACTCATCTCTTAGGTAGAATTTTAGACCTGTGTGATGGTGCTTTTGTTTGACACAATGACTGGAAAGTCTTCTTGTCACTTAATTGGAAGATCCAAGGAGGCTGGGTGAACCGCAGTATCCAGAACAGCCTTGCACAATAAAGAGTTGGCTTGTATTCTGCACAACTTTTGAAAATCCTGAAGGATGCCCAGGTAGGTGGGAAAAATTATAATTTTCTAAGTGTAGAGCTTAACTCTACTTTCCATATAATTGTGCAGCTGTAGCATACACTGATTTTTTTTAGAGGTGTACCTACTGGTTCAGTCAAGGGAGAATTGCATTTGGTTATATTTGCATCTTTAGCCAGAATTGTTTACCATTTCAGAAAAAAAATCTATATAAGACACTGTGCAGGTCCCCATCTGTAAGTGTCACATTCATCCTGGTTTAAGTTTAGGAATACTCATCTTACTACTTTATTTCTAGTGTAGCTATGCATGAGCATTTACATATTAAATTATATATTATTTTAAATAAATAATGTAAATTATTTTATTTTAACTGGCTTTTATTTTCTCCTTTTCTTGATATTATACTTAGGACATTATTGACTCTTTTCAAAGTACTTTATAATAAGGTATATCTACAAATTTCAGGATCGTAAAGGATAGTAAACACTGTAAAATATTCAGTGTAACAATTGGGTGTTTGGTCTGACCAGATTAAAAACTACTACCATAGAAGGAGAGAATGGAAACTGGGGAATAATGAGCTATTTCTTCCACAGAGGAATATGATAAGTCAAACTAGGGAGACAGTGTTGATGAGTAAATTGAGACATCAGAAAATATACAATGGAATATTATTCAGTCATAAAAAAACCGAAATAATATTATTTGCAGTAACATGGATGGACCTAGAGATTGTCATACTGAGTGAAGTAAGTCAGAGAAAGACAAATATCATATAATATTGTTTTTATATGGAATCTAAAGAAAAAGTACCAATGAACTTATCTAAAAAACATAGAGTTACATATGTAGAAAACAAACTTATGCTTACCAGGGGGTAAGAGGGGAGGAGGGATAAATTGGGAGATTAGGATTGATATATAAATACTACTATATATAAAATAGATAACTAACAAGTGCCTACTGTATACACAGGGAACTCTACTCAATACTCTGTAATGGCCTATACGGGAAAAGAATCTAAAAAAAGAGTAGATGTATGTATATGTATAACTGAGTCACTTTGCTGTACGCCTGAATCTAACACAACATTGTAAATCAACTACAATAAAAATTAAATTGAGGGCTTCCCTGGTGGTGCAGTGGTTGAGAATCTGCCTGCTAATGCCGGGGACACGGGTTCGAGCCCTGGTCTGGGAGGATCCCACATGCCGCGGAGCGACTAGGCCCGTGAGCCACAACTACTGAGCCTGCGCGTCTGGAGCCTGTGCTCCTCAACAAGAGAGGCCGCGATAGTGAGAGGCCCGTGCACCGCGATGAAGAGTGGCCCCCGCTTGCCGCAACTAGAGTAAGCCCTCGCACAGAAACGAAGACCCAACACAGCAAAAATAAATTAATTAATTAATAAACTCCTACCCCAACATCTTAAAAAAAAATTAAATTGAAAAAAGAAAGAAAATATGTTTAAGTAGCAACTTCGAGACCAAAAAATGTATACAATAAGTATACAAGAAGTCAGTTAGTTGTACAAAATAATGGAGTAGATAATGACACATGCTAAAAGTGAAACACTGTAGTGTATATCTTTAAACTGCTGTCGCTGACATCTATGAGGATGCCTTAATCTGCATCAATTTTCAGGTCCAGCTTTCCTGTGTGCCAGCGTTATTCTACCCCCCACTTTCACAGTAGTTAATTCTCACTTGTTTCCTACTGCCTTGCTGCCTGCTATTTCTGCTTTTCCTGGGTTCTTTGGCACCTGAGGTTACACAAAATGCCTGTATGCAACCAAAAGATCAGAGCATCAGTGAAGACGAAGAAGGGGAAAGAGTGGAAATATCTTCAAGTTTTGGCAAACTGGGGACATGCAGAGAGTACTAAGAGAATGATGCTGCCACTGAACAAAATGAAGAATGGTTTGAATTACTGAGAAAGGTGAGATCCTAATCTTTGATGCCAATCTCTATCTCATTTAAATGTTAATTACTTGCCCTTATTGATTTCTTAGCTCCTCACTCACCCCTCTGGTTTTCTCTACCTCTCTTTTTAGTGTTTATCTGTGAAATTCCCTTTTATATTTTATTCTAAATGCTTCACAATTATAGAAGTGGTGTTAATTTCTAAAGCTTCCACCCCTTCCTGATTGGACCTGTAGGTGAGATTAAATTAATTAATTCTGATTGCTCTAAACACTGTATATACCAAAATATGACAAAGATAGAGATTATAGATCATTTATTTTCATCAACCCTTTGTGTGTAATGAAACTCTGTTTGATAATAAAAGTAAAAAGAAGCATAAATCTCAGTTCTTCACCTCTCATGGTTCATAGTGGAGAGGACAGATATTCTAATTTTTGCATTAAAATACAAATTCCATATTACCAATGGATACAAGGTACTATAGGATCAAAGATAAAAGTACTACTAACTTTGACTGAAGACCTGGGCAAAAAGAGCAAACACGTGGAATGAATTTTAGAGCAAAACTTCACAGTATAAAAAGAAAATGAAGAAAACAATATGCATAGACCCAGAAGCATAGAATCAAAATCTTGTCTACAGTAGGGTGTGGAAAATTAAGAAATTAACTTAGAGTATCTGAGGGTTAGATGGGAGTTGGGTCAGAAGGGAGGGAATTGAAGGTATGAAAATGAAGGTTGATATAAAGCTAGAAGACAATCAGTGTACTCTTGGCTAAAAAGTTTGAACTTTGTACATGTATTCATCCATTGCTTAATTGCTTATTGATAATGATGCTAAGAGTAATATATATCACATAGAAAGATACTTTGCCAAGTACACTAAATAATACAATTTTCTTAGCAGTCTAAGCAACACATTCCAGATTGGTGAGTTTCAGGTGTCAATATGATATTCAAATAGAAATAATGAGTTGTCAGTTGAAAGTATGGAGCCTGGGCAATGGAGTGAGATTAAAACTAAATATTGATACTGGCAAAGTATTGGAATCTGGATCCTGGTTGTAGGTATGTCAAGAACGCATCAAGCAAGCCAAGAATAGGGCAAAGGGAAACACCATGGGGAACACCAATATATAAGGGAAGGGTTGAGGAAGAGATGAGAGTGAAAGAAATTAGAAATAGTTGTAAAGAAAGAACGAGGATTGAATGGGGTCTCGAAGCTGAAATAAGAAAGATATTCAAGAAGGGAGCTGTTGCTAAGCCAAGTTCTATGGAGAACCTCAGACAAAGATTAAAGTGTATTCATTGTATGTGGGATCTCAAACCTCTCCCTCATCCAGAGATTAATTAGAATTTTAGGAGTAACTCAAATCCAGAAAACCTATGAATAAGAAGTCTAGTCTGGAAATACTCCATTATGGAGGTTAAAGCAGGACCAATGCTCTGAATCCACTTCTAACATCCCACATTTACAGAATCATTCTCCCAAGCATGGGTTTATGCACTATGGCATTTGGAGGTGGACTAGCAAAATGGCTGGGTGCATGGGCTTTGCTTTAATAAAAAAACTTGATTTCAAGCTTTAATAAAAAACTTGGTTTCAAATATGGCTTTACTACTTAAACGATTTAGAACAATGATTGGAAGTTACTTGACCCTCTGAGACTCAGTTTCCTCATCCATAAAAGAGAAAATATACTAATTTAATAGGGTTGTAGGTGAGAATGAAATGAGATAATTGGATATGAAGCACTTAATCTGGTACATAGTGAGGGCTCAATAAATAATAGCTATTATTATTATACTGGGCTGCTATGTGATGAGAACCCTGCCATTGCTTGACTTTTCATTAACCATGAAACGCTGGGGAGTTTTTGGCAACAACCACAAAGCAGTTTGTTGGCAAACAACCTTTCAATTATCTGCACTACTGATCCCTTCCATTAGCATGGATAAGAGAAAGTGTAAAGCATAGATAAGCCAGAGGAAGGGGGAAAAAAAACACCAAACAGTACAGCCATATAGCTATATAAATCCCTATTAGGAATTTAAGAAGAGTTCCTCATGGCTACAGACTTATATCTTTGAAGAGAGGAGTCCAAGTTCCTCTGTACATGAGTTCTTTAACTTGACCATAACGAATCCTAACTCCTCTTTTTTGTTGCTTTATTTTTATATAACAAATCTCCATTTAAGAAAATATACCAAGACGCATTTTTCTGTGTGTTGTAATGATTCATCTCTGATTCTGTTTCCAAGGCTGTGCCTCTGTCTGGCTGTGCTAAGAATTACTCAAGTTATTTGAGAGTCAATGGAATGGTAATAAAAAGTTCTACCTTATCTGACACTGAATTATCTGCCTTTGAAATATGGAGACAACTTTTTTCTCACAAGGCTAAAGAGGCTTTACTTAGGGGTGGTACAAATTTAAAGGTTTTATTTTTGGCCACTGGAGGGCTCTCATATTTTTCCACTGATGAAATAGAAATCTTGAGTGTGATGAAAAACTAGAAATCAGAGATGAAAGTTTAAAGTGAGTGATCTTGTGGTTTGTGCCCAAATCTAGGTGCAGACAAAATTTGAGTACAAGTGAATCTAATGCTTTAGGGCAGTGATTTGGCTGCTTGGGACAAATGCTGACTCACTAACCCGACTTAGATCTCCAACTAGGAAAAAGTGGACCGTCTCCTTCACTTCTTTTACTTTAGTGATTGTTCATTGTCTTTTTTTCCTTTCTGGCTGTTAATCTTCCAGCCCCCTGCTCTTTCAGTGGAGGTCCTATGAAATACTGCTGACCCTTGGTTCTTGTTGGAGCTGCCTCCTTTTTCTCTTATCCCTAAACTCCACCTACCACCCCAATGTTTCTCCCCATCAGCGACCTTCCCTAACAATGATTCTCTGTAGATTCTTCAATGAGCTCCAGCATAAATCTTCCCCCCTCCACACACACAACCATTTGTACTTCCCTCAGTGTTTCCAGATTTACTCAGGCCAATCACACAGTGCTAGATACTTGTGTTGAGAAATCAGATTTTCCAGCAATGGTCAGATTTGTACATGAAGGCAGGCAGCTAGCAGTTTAGATTATAGCACCCAAATGGGTATAGTGACCTTCAGTCTGATCTTAGATATTGTGAATATCCAAGGAATAGGTAAGAAATGATAGCAGGTATCTTTGGAAGTAGAAATATCCATAGTCAGGAAAGTAATAGAATTGACTATCTGGCTTGAAATAGGAGTTCTATCTGACTTGAAATAGTACCCCCAAGTAGTAGATACACGTAGGGGAAAAGTCTGGCTGTTTGGTGGGATATCTGGAAAGGTCCATTACATCAATCAGTCATGCAGCCTGGGATTTCAAGAGAGAACTGAAGAAGTAAATCAGGAGGGCAAGCTTTAATATCTTTGGTATTTATGAAGAAAGCTGTAGTTTAGAAGATACACAAGTACTCAGAGATTCACCAAAGACTATCAGATACCCAGCCTGGAGCAACATGAGTAATTCTAGACCCCCCATGTTGGAATAAGCTACTGAATGCATTACTACGCTTATTTAGGAGACACTCAGAAAGCGTAGGTTGAAAGTCTCCAGAATCAGCAGCTGAGAAGAGATGAGACAGATGAGTCTGACACATTCCTTGCTGGTGACTAGGGTTTTTTCTGTTTTGCTTGTTTGTGTGTTTGTTTTTAAGATATAGACTCAAGCTTTAGATAGTCCTGTTAGTTTCATTCTATTTCATTGAGTTTGAATTTTAGTGCATAAATGAAATAATACCTATTTTGGCTCTAGAGACCCTTTCTGTATGTGATTTTGTTGTTGTTTGCCTACCAGAGATGAGGTTGCTGAAATGTTCTGTTCTTTCTATGTAAAGTTTTACTGTTTCAAAACCCCTTTTATTTCACTTACAAACATACACTATGACCATTGTCAATCGCTAAATCATACACAGAATTAGCTTTTAAAAATTGTCATCCATTAGTTTTTTTTTTTTAATATTTTAGTTTTTTTTTTTTTAATTCTAGTGTAGTTGATTTACAATGTTAGTTTTAGGTGTACAGCAAAGTGATTCAGATATATATATATATATATATATATATATATAATTTTTTTAGATTCTTTTCCATTACAGGTATTACAAGGTATTGAGTGTAGTTCCCTGTGCTATACAGTATGTCCTTGTTGTTTATTTTATATATAGTAGTGTGTATATGTTAATCCCAAACTCCTAATTTATCCTTCCCTGACCCTTTCCCCTTTGGTAACCATAAGCTTGTTTTCTATTTGTTTGTGAGTCTATTTCTGTTTTGCAAATAAGTTCATTTGTATCATTTTTTAGATTCCACATATAAGTGATATCATATGATATTTATCTTTCTCTGTTTGACTTCTCTTATTATAATCTCTAGGTCAATTCATGTTGCTGAAAATGACATTATTTTATTCTTTTTATGGCTGAGTAATATTCCATTGTGTCATCCATATTAATAATAATGTAACAATATTGGATCATTAATTATGACAAATGTACCATACTAATGTAAGATACAAATAAGAGGGGAAACTGGAAGTGGGATGTATGAAAACTTTCAGTACTGTCATCTCAATTTTTCTGTTACTCTAAAACAGTTTTAAAATAAAAAGTTAAAACAAAAAAAAGTGGCCAGGTATTCATCTAATATAAGCCTACAGTGAATTAGAACTAGAGAGTAAATGATGGTAGGAGTCATGTCAGAATGGCAGTGATAAACCACCCTTAGAACTGCTTAAGTGTACAAGTAAAGAGTTGGGCAGCAGCCCCATCTCCCTTATTTGGGATATTTCTATTACCAGCATGGTAGATCCCCACTAGGATCACTAGGCTCTTCCCTGAAGCTACCTTCCCCAAAGACATTTTTCCCTAAGATGTATCAGGCTGCTCTCCTCACCCCAGAATCTTGTACTGAAATCAGTTCAAAGCCATTTCAGATTATCCTTGCTTTTCAGTTTCTCATTGTGATATCTCCTGATACTCAGACACAATCTTCTATTTTTACCGGCCTATCTCTTTTCTCAACCTGCTAACTATGACCCAGTTTCTACTGTTTCATTACAGCCTACCTCCTTTTCCGGCTTATACAGAATGCCTACTCCAGCACCTTCTCCAAATCTTTTAACTATTGATAAAATAATTACCATTAAACCGTTGGCTTTCTGATGACAATGAGCACTGCAGCCTGGTGTTTGAAGGTGAATAACTTGATTCTTAAATGTGCAAGAGCCAAAGCTGATGCTGGGTATGTGCTCCTCTTTATCCCTTTTGTGAACTTCTGTCTCTATTTTTGACACCTCATATTTTTCTAGGCACTTACTGCCACACTGAGTATCAATATATACAGAAACCCATAGTGATGACCCTTCAGAGCTGCCTCCTCTTCTATTCCCTTCCATTTCACTAACAATTTTTTTTTCAATTGCAGTCTAATTATTCTTCCCTGAATTTTCTCTTTGATCAATGTACCATGCATATTACTCCTAATCAATATCCAATTCCTCTTCTGGGCACATGAGAGGCTGATAGTTTCCTGACTCCCTTGAAGCTAGATGTTTCCAGGTGACTTGCTTTGGCCAATGAAATGTGAATAGAAGTGATGCATGTGAATAGAAGTGATGTATGTCGCTTTCTTGTAGGAACATTTAATTGCCAGTGCTTGACTCTCTTGTCTTCTCTTCTGCCATGGTGATCATGAGACACATGTTGATATGGAGGTGCCATGAGATCAAAGGAACCAACACATGGGGGACAGCTGCCCTGGAGAGTTGCCTGGACATGCTGAGAACTTCATATGAGTAAGTTTTGTTGCATTAAAAGGAAATGATTGTGGGAATATTTTTAGTACTGCATAACCTAGAATATTTTGATTATTATGGTTGAAAAGTAATCTCAAGAGTATAATACATTGTTAGTAATTGGTGATATCTTTTTTTTTTTTTTTTTTTGGTGGAGTACTCAGGCCTCTCACTGCTGTGGCCTCTCCCATTATGGAGCACAGACTCCGGATGTGCCGGCTCAGTGTCCATGGCTTACGGACCCAGCCGCTCTGCGACATGTGAGATCTTCCAGGACCGGGGCATGAACCCGCATCCCCTGCATCGGCAGGCGGACTCTCAACCACTGCGCCACCAGGGAAGCCCTTGATGGTATTTTAATGTATAATTTATTCCAGAGTATTTCCATTGTGATAGAAGATCCCAGGGGATAAGATATCTTAACTGAGAAGAATGAACTACTAATGATGGAGTAGAAGACTTTTGGGCATATTAAAGAAGATGACATTTTGGAATAAGACATTCTCTTTGTTCTTTAATCATACCATGATGATCTGGTCAGATGATTATACACATATACATTTTAAGAAGTACATTTTGTGACAAATGCAGAAACTGGAATCTAGGCTTTTGTTACAAGTTTCCATCTCTAACTTGTTCTGAATATCATTACCACAGTGCTGTAGGTCACTCATTGTGTCCTCAGTGTTCCTTATGTCTTTAATTTTTATCCAGGTTCAAATACCCTCTTTTGTGATTAAAATAATAACTTTGTTTTTATGAGTTCTAACTAGAATACAGGCTTTTTACATAAGTTATCACTATTCTCTTCAATGACCCTGTGAGGTATTGCCCCTAAAGGCACATGGTTAGAAAGTAGGTGATAGAAGCAAGATTCAAACTCAGGTCTCCTTGAGAATATATGCTTATTTCACTGTGAGCTCTCTCTCTCCTTAGATGGAACCCACATTTCCTCCAAGGCCCAACTTAAGCTCCACCTCCCCAGTGAAGTATCTTCTCTGACAGTCCTCTACACAATGGCCCCTTCTCCTTTGCAGCCCTTATTGTCATTTGGAACCATGGTAGCTTGTCTCCAAAGATGAATCAACAATGACTCATGCCTTTTGATGTTCAGACCCTGAGCAGGCTGTCCTTGTGACTTGCACTTTGGCCCATAGTATATGATAGAAGTGACATTGCATGACTTCCTAGGTAGGTAAGCCCTAAGAAGTCTTACAGATTTTCCCTTAGCTGGAAATATTCCCTAAGGGAGGCTGAATATCATGTGAGATGTCTAAGAGCATCTGAGAGTACTGTGCTGTGAGGGAGTGTAAGGTGACCATATGAAGATGACATGCAGAGAGAGACAGGTGCCTGGGTAGCCTCTATCTGTGACAGACATCCCATCAGAGGCACCACACATCAAAATAAAGGGGCATTCTGAATGTCCAGCCCAGTTGAGCCTGCAGATGATTCCAGCTCTAGCTGCCATATGTCAGTAACTACATGAGAAAACGCAAAGGAGAACCACCCAGCTGAACCCAGTCAAATCACAGAACCATGAGTTTTAATGATAAAGTGTTTTTTTAAAACCACTAACATTTGGGGAAGTTTGTTTTACCCCAATAGGTATTTGGAACAGGAACTTACCATATACTCCCCCCCCCCACTACTGGTATGTTGTAATATCCGTAGGCTTCTGTTCTATTCATTTTTAAATTTTTAGTAATTTATATGATTGATCTATCACTATCATCTTGATTGAAAGCTTTCTGGAGGTTTGTCTTAGTTGAGATGACTCCCCAGCTTAGCACCTAGGGCATGTAAGACCTCAACAAGTGTTTATTGGTTGATTGATAAGCTCCTTCAGGTCAGAGACTATGTTATGCCCACATTTATATTTCCTGCAAAAACGGAGCTTTTTTGTAGACATTCAAGGATGTTTGTTGGGAAGACTTATGCCAATCAGCATGTTCCAACACACTCTAACACACGATGGTTTCTTTTGTCATCTGTTTTCCATGACTCCGCTCCTTGATCTGTCCACGTGCACCAGGCTTCAGCCTCAGTAGGTCCTGCTCCCTCATCTGTGTATTTAATCACGCTGTTCCCTCTGCTTGAAGTATCCTCCTTCCCTCCACCCACCCATTCCACTTTGTGAAAACTTATTCATTCTGCAAAATACACCTAAAAGATTGCCTTCTCTTTAAACGTCCCCTGCCCTCTTGCACTAAAATATTAATCCCTTCTCTTGAATTCATGGGACCTGTTGAGTACTTACCCCACGGCATTCCACTTACTGCTTCATGGTCCCTGTTGGACAGTGAGCTTTTCGAGAACAGCGGCAGTAGCTTATTTAACTTGGACTCCCCAGTACAGTAAGTGGCACAGAGCAGGTGGTCAATAAATGACAGTTGGATGAATGAACACATTTTACAAGGAGAGAATGACCCTGTGAGGATAAGAAATAAATACGGTGTTGAGTGTTTTGTCACCACAAAGTGCTATTAATATACAATTGGCACCCAGCTCCATGACTGCTCCTGCCTATCTCATGCCTTTCATCTTTGACCACAAAGCCAACAACCATTCTTTAATCAACGCGGTTGCCTTTCTCTGAACCCTCTCTAGTTTGTATTTTTTTTTTTTTTGTCCTGAGATGCCTGAAGCCTCTTCATATTCAGCCCCAAATAGCACTGACCTTTCGTTTGCTATATCACCTGGCAGTTCATATCTAATTTCCTTTGGCAAGAGCCTCTCTCACTTGCTTTTAGCATTTTGCTCTCCAGGTTTCTCTTGCTGCTTGCCGTGTCGCTGATTGGGTTTTTCCCTCAGAGAAACTGGTTTCCATTTTTTTCTGGTTTGAACTCTCCCTGGCTATTTCTCTCTATTAACCTCAGGCATTCAGTGGTACAAGAAGGAGGAGGACTTGGGAGAGGCGGGAGGCTATGTCCTCTTGATTTCCCTTCTGGGGAAGAGCCCACTTAAGACCTGGAAGATAGCTCTGTTCCAGTTCATTCTGCTCCCTCAACAATTTGCTTTCAACAGTGGCCTTTCCAGCTTTCCCATGAATTCAGAGAAAATGTTTCATTGGTTTGGAATTTTCTTTTCATCCTTTTTTGTTTTATTCTTCCTTTCCTTTTCTTTCTTTCTTCCCTTAAAAAAATTGCATGATATTCATCCTACGTCAAATGCTAAGGAATCTGAGTGACATGCACAGAAAATTCTTTCTCAGCAATTCTTAGGAGCCATCTTTCTTAAGGGCAAGCCTCAGATTCCAGCTGACATTGTTCCCTATGAAATGACTTCCCATAGAGAACCAGAAAGACATCTGTATCTCCAGATCGCCTGTGAACTGAAAAGAGACTTTTATAACATGGAATTCTTTGTGAGTCCCAGGAACTGACCCTGCAACTGAGATTCAAACAAAGAAATTGCAAAAGTAAACATACATGCTTAGAAAAGTCACTACATTAAAATTTACAAATATAGCATTTCTAGAAGATTCTCCATGTTTTTATGCCTTTATGCTTATATATGCACTGTTTCTTCAGCTTAGAATAACCTAACTTACCTTCTCGCTTTATTGAAATCTGACTTGCCTTTCAAAGCACCATTTAGATGCCACTTCCTCCTTGAAAAGTCACCTTATCACCCACATGTCTGTTCTCACTCTCTCCTCCAAATTCCTGCTGCTTTTTGTTTATACCAGTTTTCAAGCTTGTAAAACAGTCAACCTTGTATTTGAGTTCCTTATAGAAGCACTATTTCTTCCTCAAAACTGTAAACTCCTTAGTAGTAGGAAAGCTGACTTATTCATCCTGTGACTTCTACCAAGAAACCATGTCTTAGAATGGTTCCCAGTAATTTTGCTTTCAGGGTGAAAACTGCACACACAGAGTTCAGTCCTCCTGTGATTCTCTGAGGACAAGCACCTTTCTGGACCACTGCAGCTTGGGGATTAGAAGAAGCTTCTCGAGGTGCTCTGGAGTTCACCCTAATATAACAAATTGAAAGTGCCTGGATGAGTGTGTAAGGGAGGGTCTGAATATGGAAAAGGAGGGAGTGGTGGTGGGAGTGAGGAGGAGATTGCTTTTTCATCAGCATATTTTGTCCTGATGGGACTGAGTTGTGATTCCCTCTAATAACAATAGTACAAAGAATTATTTTAACAGTTACCATTTGATAATTTTTAAATGCCAAGCACTTTGCCTAATGCTTTACATGCAACATCACATTTAATTCTCAGGACAACCTTAAGAAATAGGTATTATTATTATCCTCATCTAACAGATAAGGAAACTGAAGTTCTGACCACAAAGGTTAAGTAATTTACCCAAGGACACACAGGTAGTAAATGGCATTGGTCATATTCAAGCCCACCCTAAGCTGAAGGCAGCACCCCTGCTATTAAACAATACACTAGTTTGTCTCTTTCTACAGGTGGAAATTCCTTTATTTCCCTTGGGTTATAGTTCTTTTCCCATGATCTTTAATGAATATTGAAGGTTTTTGAGCATGAAAGTCACATGATGAAAGGATTATAATTTACACTGCCAAACAGAATAATAACTCTAAGAACTACTATTTATAAATCGTTCTTAGCCCATTTATAAATGACTCCTACATGTCAGGGACCTCGACAACTTCCACACAATTATCTCCACTCTTCACAACAACTCTGTAAAGAGAATATAATTATCTTCATGGAACAGATAAGGAAACTAAAGGTCATGGAGGTGAAGGAGCTTGCACGAAATCCAACAGCCAGTAAGTAATAAAGCCAGCATTTACCTGCTGTGCTGCCTTGGGTGACATCCTAGTCTTCCTGCACAGTCTAGAGAAAAGGATGAACTTGCATTCATTAATCATTTACTTTTTTCCCTCTTCCAATTCAAGGAAGACATTTATTATTACTGTTGTTATTCTTATTATATCTCAAAGCCTCTCTAAACTTCATGGTACCCATGTTAAGGTTAGATTAGTGCTTCAGCACCCACCGATCCTAAATTATTTTTCCAGGCAGTACTGAGTATAAGTGTGTTGAACATGAAATTGTAATCTTCTATTTTTTCCTGCTAAACTGTGAATGACTGAAAGGCAGGAGAATTTCTTATTTACCTTTGGAACCTCAATTCCTGGCAAAGAGTAGATGCTAAATAAAAGCTGAACTGAATTGTTTCCCCTGTCATTCTCCCTGTTTTCACTTGTCTCTTTTCTTCCTTCTGTGCTATCATTTTATCACCTAGCTTATTTTACATACAGTCTTGAGACCACAGTGGCACCCACAGGCGCTGTGGACCCAGAGGTGCCCCTCTAGGACAGGAGAGTGGCTGAGTCCTCCTCAGGTGGTAGCCCATGCCTGGGGCAGTCTCCCCTGCCTTGGAAGCACAGCAAGCCCTCCTTCTCTCCTCTCCTGGAACACTTGCTCTTCATATTCCTGTTTAGCAGCACTCGTGTTCAGATTCATTAATTAATGAAGATTAATCAATAATTAAGTGTTCTATAGCCACCCAGAGGCCACTTTGTGGTACAGTGATATATTTATTTCCCCATTTAGTGAGAGGACTCAGGAGCTATCTGGTACTGCTCACAGGTTGGTTTATTATGGGATGCCTGATTGGCAACCTTGGACTCGAAGTGCCTCCCTTCTGACCCCCTCCTACATGGAGACCTTAACCCAGACCTCCTGGCACAGCTGCTATCTGAACCAGACCAGAACTCTTAGTCTGTCCCTTGCAGACTGCAGGCTCATGTTCCTGGAACTGGTCTGAGATGGAGTCAGGGCTGGGGCTCTGGTGGAGCCACACAGCTTGGGAACAGTGCCCTCGGTGGCTTTGAATCCCGCAGGTTTGCCCCAGCAGTAGCCACCCGTACTTGCTGCACACAGGAGGCACTGCCATCAAGTTCAGGTCTCTCTGCCATAGTATTAGTGGAAGGTACCCCAAGGACCTTGAAAGAATGTAAGTGGAAGGTCAGTGAGAGTGCTGCCATCCACACAGGGCCAGAGCATCCTGCTCTGCAGGGTACCATCTCTCCATCTCCAGGAAGGAGAGTGTTGCTTCTTAGTCAGTGTGTAAGCAAATGGTGCACACTACAAACTTGCTGGTCATCTGCTAATTGACTGACACCTGGGACTCTGATTCTGGCACCAATTAATGTGGAACTTAACATGTTCTATCACTGTCTAAATGCTTACTTTCCACTCCTGGCTAAATGTTACTCTTAGGGAAGAAACATTGACCTATGGGTCTGGGGTAACAACAATCTGGGGTAAAAACTGTGCAAAGTTAGGGACATTCAACCTCAAGTCTCCCAAGGTTCTCCTTTTTATGTGTATTCAGGGGAAGGGGAGGCTATTCAGAGCCCAATTCTCTTGACCTGTCTACTTCTAGCAATACTAGTACTCAGATCCTCCATTGTTTAAGACATCAATGACAGCTTAACTAAAGCCAGGTGGGACTTCCAAGCCCCTTCTATACAGAAGAACTTACAATGGTTCGATTCAGGATTTTCAACTTTACTTTGGTGTGAAAGTGATTTGCATTCAGTTGAAATTGTACTTTGAAGTTTGAATTTAAATTTTTTCCTGAACTAGCGATAGGCCGTATGATACTCTCTTGTGATGCTGGGCAGCAGCAGCTCCCAGTCAGACAGTGATCATGAGGGTAAACAACTGACACACTTATAACCATTCTGTACCCGTACAGCCATTCAGTTCCCATACAGCCATTCCGTTTTGCACTTTCAGCATAGTAGTCAATAAATTACATGAGATATGCAACACTTTATTATAAAATAGGCTTTGTGTTAGAGGACTTTGCCTAACTGTAGGCTAATGCAAGTGTTCTGAGCATGTTTAAGGTAGACAAGTCTAAGCTATGATGTTCAGTAAGTTAGGTGTATTAATGCATTTTTGACCTGTGATATTTCAACTTATGATATGTTTATAGGGAGGTAACCCTGTCGGTAAGTTGAGGAAGATCAATGTAAATAAAAATGCCTTTGGTCTGGGGTGTTGGGCTTTTATTTGAGAAGGACCTATTTACCTTAGCTCCCATTGACAATGGCCAAGTTAATGAATGTTAATAGTCATGCCATAAAAATAGTCACCATTGATTATCTGCTAAGTAGCAGTCTCTGTGCTAAACATTTCCCATTGAACAACCAAATGTTCTGCAGTATGAGATAAGGAAATCACTATGGAAGGCATGTGGAGTTATAAGTGAAACCAAGTTGTACAAACACTTCCTATTGATTTCTCTCTCTCTCTTTTTTTTTTTCTTTCCCCACTCCTCCAGCTGATTTGGTAAGGTGAGTATGGAGGTACCTCCAAGTAAGAATTTAGCCCCTCACTCTTGGGAGACCCTGTGGGACTAGGAGGACCACAGGAAAGGGAAACCCAGAGCTAACTGGTTAGGCCTGCCTCTACTTTCAATATTAGGGGAGAAGGAAAACAGGTTTCCAGAAAGATTATCCATGAATTTAAAGCTAAAGTACTGGTCAGCCATAAATAATGTTATTAGATTGCAGAAAATTCCATAGCTTATATCCCATTGATGACAGAACAAGATGTAGGAATTCAGGATCCTTATCATAGTCCTTTCTAAGAGGTGACAGACTTAAATATGATCATTTCTATTTGATGATGGAAGAAACTGAAGCTCAGGGAGTTTGAGTAGCTTACTTATGGTCACACAACTAGTGAGTGGCTGAGTTGGAAGTCAGCTCAGTCTGACTCCAAAGCTCTGTCTATGGAACAGCTATGTAGCTATGATTTTCTTCCCATTACTAAAAAGAAAAATTTTTTCCTACTAAATATATTTTATTTTCACAAAAGATCAGGTCCAAAAATGTTTCACATGATGCCCATGATTTGTACATAAGTAAATGAAGCAATTACTTGGATTCTCAGTTTTTATTATTGAAGATCTAAATTGTTCAGGTGAGGAAATTGTTATCCCCATGTATTAATTTTATTCATTTATACACAACCAACAAGTATCCTGTGCAACTCTCCTAGATGTTAAGCTATAAAATAGACCAGGCTGTTTCTCTTCCCATGAAATCAAATACAGTTATGAACCAGAGTCTCCACCGTTTCAAAAAAAGCCATCTCCTTGTCATCAGACTGGGAGACTGTTGTCAAGCTATTGATATAGTCCTTTTTTTTTTTTTTTTTTTTTTGAAGGACCACAGCTTCTAGAAGGGGAGAAGAGAAGCAACAGCATCTCTTTGGTTCTAGGGAAGAAAATAAAGTGTCATTGGTTCAATTTCAGATTTTCTATTATTTATAATTCTTTAAATGTTTTGTATGCCCAAAAGAATTCCAAGATAATCATCAGTTAGTAGTAAGAACTTTCATTATTCTAAAAATTTAGGGCAATAAAGGGAGAGAAGAAAGTATGAGTGTTTTTTTTAAAAAACTAGCAACAGAGGGCTTCCCTGGTGGTGCAGTGGTTGAGAGTCTGCCTGCCGATGCAGGGGACATGGGTTCGAGCCCTGGTCTGGGAGAATCCCACATGCAGAGGAGCACCTGGGCCCGTGAGCCACAATTACTGAGCCTGCGCGTCCAGAGCCTGTGCTCCGCAACAAGAGGGGCCACGATGGTGAGAGGCCTGCGCACTGCGATGAGGAGTGGCCCCCGCTTGCCGCAAGTAGAGAAAGCCCACGCACAGAGGCGAAGACCCAACACAGCCCTAAATAAAAACAAAACAAATAAATAAATAATTAATTTTTAAAAAAATTAGCAGCAGAATGTTTTTCTTGTGCATCTACCTCTTTGACATAAGTGGAGTCCCAGAACGGGTAGGCTAGAAGCATGGGACATGCAAGGCAGTGTGCCTTGTCCACAACCTTCATTATGAAGCTAATGGGATAACATTTGTGGTAGCATAGCAAGAAATTATCCAGTTGGAAACATGACAGACAACAACACTGCAGACTCCAGCAGAGCAGTGGAGATGAAGTGTGAATCTATGGGAGGGCAGAGAAGAACATGAAAGAGAGAGAAGGTTGAAAGAGAGGATAAGAAACTGATAAGAGAGGTTTCAGCATCTTTTTATGAAATGTCATGAACTCAGATGTTATAAGAGAGAGATCAGTTGAAAGTATTCACCAAAAGGAGATGGTTACCATGCAGGGGTATCTAGTTGAGTTGTTGCAGGTTTTCCATGCAGGAAAGCAATCGATGGTCCTCTCCCTCAACCCCTCATTCCTCTTTATATAAAACGCAGGAAAACCATCCTTACCTACTTTCTTCCTGTCTGAGAAAATAAAACAAACCTCTTCTTACTCACAATAACCAATCTACATGTCACTTCATCCCATATCCCCTACCTCCTTTAAGGTGTCTTCTCTTTCTCCTGTGGCTTCTTTTATCTTTCTGTTGGCTTTGTCCTTAATGTACAAGCATTCCAACTAGCCCCACCCTCTACTTGACCCCAAGTCCTGTTATAGCTATTCTCCAATCTTATTTCTTTCCTCCCCAACCCTGATCTTAAATCAGCTATCTTCAGGTCCTCATTCTTCATCCACTCTTCAACATGCTCTCTATTCCCACCAATATGTTGAAAATCTCTCAACAAAGTCCTAAAATATCATTATTGTGCCACTTTCTGGGGCTCCCTCTCAACCCTTGTCTTACTGGATTATCGTTCTTTCTTCCACAAATTCTTCACTCCTTTTTGTTCTTATAGGAGCTCTTATAGTCATAAGATTCGGGTGTGCAGATATGTAAATTTCTGCTGGTGGCAGAAAACTAAAATGTATCAATTTGTATAAATCATCCTTTTTGGTTTAGAATTGAATTTGGTTAACTACAAAATCAAGTTTCTTGTATTCTTTACTTTTTTCCTATTCTTTTCACCAGAAAAATCAGGGAAAAGGATATCTGGTTAGATGGATCTCAGAATATTTTGATTTTGGGTGTCAGCTTTCATCTTCACTGCGTCCCCTGATGAAATGTCTGAGTCCCACCATGGTCAAGGTCCAAATTTCTGGGGCCTCTTTGTCCAAACTGAGAAGTCCTCCAGAACCATCAGACTGTTATCAGCCACTCTGTACTGCCCTGGAGCAATTTTTCTGCATTCCCAATCCCATGCTGGAGTCCAAAGCAGTCTGTGAGACTGCCCATCTACCCAGATAACTCCCTCAGTTATTGATATTAACACATTGCATTTGAATCAGAGCTATTTTGAGAGACTTGGCATCTTCAAGACCACAATGCTTTTACTTATTCCATTGCTAATGTCCTAAAAAGCTGGAGTTACACATGATTTGATCTCAGGAAAACCCACACCAGAGCTCACCTATTCCTGTGTGTCATGCCCTCAGTTCTCGCTTTATTTTGTTAAGTGCTTGACCATTGCTGGATTGGTCTTCCTTCACAGTGATGCTAAAAGCAATTAAAGTAACAGAGCTGAAGGTATGATCCATAATTCCTCAATTTATCACCCTTTTCTTGACCTCTATACCACATTCCATCTCTCTTGGGATAAGTGCCAAACCAGAGGTTGTTTTCAGGACTGAGACCCAATTAGATTTATCACTAAAAGGAACAAAGAAACTCAGGTCATGTAGTGCCAGTTACATAAAAGAAAAGGAGTTTAACTCTTGATTGAAAGAAGAAAACTAACATTTGGACCAAATAGCTTGTCTCAAGTAGGCTTGTACCAGGTGTGGTCTCAAGGAGATGCTGTAAATCCCTCCTAATTTCCCACTGGTTCAGGCCCAGGTTTAGGCCTGATTAGCATATGTTTTTGTAATAAAAACTTATGGCAGTTCCAGCTCAGAGAAAGTTAAAGGAAGGGTCAGGGTTTTATCCTCTTTTTTAAACATAAACATAGGGAACCCTCATCTCAGGTAAGAATGCAGAGAGCAGAAACTGATAGGCTCTCACAGATATTTACACGGACTAAGAAAGACAGGTTCTTTCTTCATCAAGCAAGTTACTATCTATATATACCTGGCAGTGTCCCAAATTCTACACCCTTAGAAGTAAAATTAGGCCTTTGTCTAGTAAATTCAGACATTACAGAAAAAAAGCACAGTGTCTATATCCTATCTTGTCACGTCACAGTTTGGAGAACTGTGTACCTCACGTTTTGTTATTTCTGGGGCTGACTGATCCTAGTGACTAACTAAGGGAAATGTCCTAAGATCAAAGAGGCATCCTCTAGGAGCTGGATAAATTTACCCCAAATTGTCGAGTCACCTCATCTCTGACAATAGAAACAGCTGGTATCTTGACTCATCAGCCTCTGTCATATTCAAGTCAGAAGTTGAAAATACAAGAGATACAATAATGGATTGAGTTTGTTTACCATCATCATCATCATCTTCATCATCATCATCATCATCATCACAGCTATTGCAAATGTGGGTTGATTACATAACTTCAACACAAAACACTGTGTTAAGCATTGGCCTATGAAGGTCAAATCTTAAGGCACGAAAGGAGATCAGAATATGCCATCCCAAAATATGCCACTTTGGCATAAGGATTATTTGGTGCTAAAGACATTTAAGCAGCAGCAAATGCAAAATGAACTTTTTGCTCTCCACCTATCTACCTAAAATCAGGACATAAATTTCCTTTTGTGAAGGTGATCCCTCTCCCTTTTCCTGTACTAGGAGAATAACCTTATCACTGGAGACTGAAAGTAGGCACAGATGGGTTTGCACAAATTAACCTTATTAAAATCATCCTCATCTTCCATTAGTTCCCCCACATGTTTACGTTCCCACAATTTACCATCCCCTGAAGCACAAACCCCTTTTCCTTTGTCTTGTCACTTCTCCAGAAATTTATCACCCTTTGTTAAGATGGTATATGGGCCCCAAATTCTAACCACCTCTTTGAATTACTCATTACTGCATTCTCCCCCATATACACACATTGTACGTGTAAATAAACTCCTTTTTTCTTTTTCCTCCTGTTAATCTCTCTTCTGTGGGTCTAATTCACAGACCCCACCCTCTGAATCTAAGGTAGTAGAGAAAAAAATAGGTTTGATTTCCTCCCCTATAGCATAAAAAGGAGGACCAGATAGAGTATTATTGATAATATATAAGATGAAATACCTAAGCCTACATCTGTGGTGAAGCTAAAGTTCCCTAAAAGCAGGCTCAGAGCCTTGCCAGTTTTGGTAGACTTCATCATTACTGAATGCTTGACAAAAGTACACAGATGAACGCATGATGACACCAGGACGTTCCAGGTGAAGCCATGCTTCTGCATCAGGTGTTTCAGGGAATGCAATGAATCCTCGGCTTTCTGTGTAGATGCCAACTCCCTCCAAGTTCAACCTTAATTTTTCCCATGAAACAATGGGTCATTCTTGGCCTAGGGAGTAAGGCATCTGTTTAACCTGGAACAGTAGATTATAGTCAACACTTGAGTTTACCATGACTGCATCAGCTATCTCCTGTGAAAATTTCAATATAATTTTTTGAAAGTAAACAAGAGTGCTTCTATTTATCAGATAGTTTTTATTTTGAATAAACATACCTTGCAAAACTTGGGACATATCATACTGATAAAGCATATTATTGTTATAATTATTTTACAAAATATGGAGCCTTAGTCTAAGGACAATACCAGACAATAACACTGTATATGGTTTAAAATAGAGGCACCTGACAAAATACAGTGTTAAACAATATATGTCATTATATATAAAAGGGTGAGGGAAAAGAAGATCCATGAGTTTTAAGTTTAGTGATAGGACACATAAGGCAGTGTCAATTCCTCAGCTTAGTAGACAGCAAAGAGTTCAAAGAGTAGAGGGGAAAAAGTGAATAAAACAGAGAGATAGTTTTGGCAGAGGCCAAAACTAAAAAAAAAAAATTGCAAAAGTTAAACTAGGTACTTTGATCCAAGCCACTATTTCAATGCCTCTACCCCAAAAATTTTGTTTAAATCTACTATAAAATTTTATATTACCTGTAATTTCATAATGAAATATGATGCAAAGAAAAAAACCCACCAATATATTTAATTTGCTTTCAACCATCTTACTAGAACTAAAGCAGAGAACACGAAACAAACACACCAGCATTAGCATTTCTGTATAATCCAGAATCCTGAAGCACAAATCTTAAAATAAATGACCCTCAGTGAAAAAGGTCAAAAATTCTACCACTTTCTCTTGTTTGACGGTAGAAAAAAAGTAGAAGATGATCTTATGGATCTGAATTTCATGGGGTTAGAAATCTTGGCCTTGGGTTAACCCAAGGTTTTTGCTTTGAAAAGTTTGCAGAGTCCTCAATGCCAGTCCAAGATTGGAGGGCTCAGCTCCCTGCACCTCCCCACCTCCCGGTCTGGAGTTTGTATGGAATAATGAGTCCTATAAGCTTGGGCCTGATACTGCTTTTATAATGTAAAGGAGGAAAGCCAAGTAAAGTGGATTTGTGCATCCCTGTAATGAAAAGTTGGCCTGTCTGTTTTTATCAGACTAATGAAGCCCCTACCCCATTCTCTGGCTCAGTGTAAGCTTCACAATGGAGACAGTGAGCTCTCTCCAGCACAGCTCCTCAGCAGATGCTATCTGCCAGCTCTCTTCGCAGAAGAGTTCATTTTAAAGGGATCCTGGCTTGATTAAGGCTTTGTGAGCCTCCCAGGCTCATTACAAATCAATGGAGATGAACTGAGTGCTTAATACTCAAAAGCCAAGCTAACAAAAGCTGACTTATTACAAGCTAAAGGGCTGGGACTCTCCTGGGTCTTTCAGCTTTGTTTTATTTTGTATTTCAGCTCCCTCTTCCCCCTCCTCTTCCTGGCCACCCCCAACCCAATCCAGTTCCAGTGGCAGTGTTCAAATGCCTCAAAAGATCTTATTCCTTCTGCCTTATTTTCCTCTATCTAAAATTGCAACCTCTGGAAGAATAATGTATCTTACGGATGGTATGCCTCAGTGTGATCACAGGAGTTTTCTGAGTGACAGGGAAGTTTCCCCTCCACTATACCATGTAACCTCACTTTTTCACAGATAAATTATGATTCTAATACTTTTAGAAAAACTTCTGCTTACTGTTTCCCATTTACTAACCACCACCCTGCCCACAAGAAACAAACACACTCATACCCTTAAAAGACACACCAGTGTAGAATGACAAAGGGAAATCGGAAATATTTGACCATCCATGAAGAAAAGGCAGAAGTTGACATAAAACTCCTTCCAGGTCCTTTAGTAGTTACAGACACCCTTTCTCTGCCCGTCTCCCTCTGCCTCTCTCTTCTTTGAGAAAATTTCATTTAGAATGTTTTTCTGCTTTACGTTCAGAGATAGGAAGGCGCCAGGACTGTAATAAGATGATGAGAAGCCCCATATGGGAAGAAAAAAAAACACTAAAAACAAAGAAAGTTTCAAATACCACCGTAAAATCAAGCCTCATTGTCATAAAGAGTCTGGGACTGCTCCTTTTCTGATAGAGATTAGAAGGATCTATCCTTATGGGATACAGCTCTCTTGTCTTTCCCTGTGGAAGTAATAACAGCAAACATTGATTGTGCACTTCCTCTGTCTCAATCTTGGTGTTAAGCGCTTTACATGCAGTATTTCATTGAATCATCGCAGTAATTCTATGAAAGAAAGTTCAATTAATATCTGCACTTTACAAATGTGGGAATAAGAAAAGAGAGAAATAGGTATATTTTCCAACTTACACACTTAGTAAGCAGGGACTGCGTGAAAACCTAGGTCTCACTCTGACTCCAGAGCCTGTGAGCTAAATCACTGCATTAATCTGCCTCCATATAAGATTGAAAAAAAAAATAATTAATTTAAAAAAAAAAAGAGAGATTTTGCTGGACTAGACCCAGTAGGGGCTTTGGGACCTAGCAACCATTGTTTACAAATGGCCACTTTCTGTTTTTCTCCCCATCCATCCCCACCCCCATTGTAATCACTATGGTGCTTCCCCTCTCTGAGTTGCAATTCTGTGTAGTCTCAGCTTGCTCTAACTGGACAGCCCAGACTTGGGAGTCAGATGCACCAGATTTAAAGCCCAGATCCTTTTTTACCAGTTGAGTGTCCTTGGGCAATTTGCCTAATATTTGTGAGTTACCACTTCCGCATCTGAACGGTGAAGCTAGGGTCATGTGAAGATTCAATGTGAAAACATGTAAAATGAATTTAAGAAATGCTTCTCCCTTGACTCTTCATCTCAAGGTCTTTTTCTCTTCTCCCCAAAACCTCCAAAAAAACCCTCTGCTAAACTAATCCACAGTAATGTCTTCTAAAGCTTAATGCGCTACTTCTCCCAGGGACAATTGTTTTAACAGACTAGAATGCTTTAGGACAAAAATGGGATTTTGGGGCTTCCCTGGTGGCGCAGTGGTTGAGAGTCCGCCTGCCGATGCAGGGGACACGGGTTCGTGGCCCCAGTGGGAGGATCCCGCATGCCGCGGAGCGGCTGGGCCCGTGAGCTATGGCCGCTGAGCCTGCGCGCCCGGAGCCTGTGCTCCGCGGCGGGAGAGGCCACAACAGTGAGAGGCCCGCGTACCGCAAAAAAAAAAAAAAAAAAAAAAAAGGGATTTTAATTTAATTTAATTTAATTATGGGCTTAGATTTATTGCAAGGGGCGGGGGCAAGAGGTGGATGGTTTTTATACCTTGAAATCTTTCCAAGAAATAGGTGCCATTCTTCATTTTGGGTAGATAATAGGCCCACAATCAATCTCAAAACTTTGAAATCTTTTTTTGTTGTTATTAAACATAATGTATCAACAACTATCACCTACACAGGCCAAGGGGGAAAGTAGAGATATTTAACAAATGCCCAACTGTATTTCCTTCACCTGGGAATCTGACCTCCATTCCATACTCTCAGTCACTCAATTCTTTTCCTTTTTTTCCTTGTGCAAAGATTTAGAGATTCTTACCTTTGACCATACAAAAGAGTAACTTCAAAGGACAAGCTGCTTAGAAACAAATGGCAATGGCAGAAATTGTCATAGATTATAAGTTGTCACAGAATTATTTTCTCCAATAGCTTTTTTAACTGTGAAGATGTCAGGAAACAGGGCTCTACAGCTCTTTGATAATTGTGAGTTCCAAAGGAATTTCTTCCTAGAATTATGGTACTGTGTTACTACCCTTCATGACATGCATACGTATGTAAAGCTATGTTGTTCATGCCAGATCAAACTTTTGACAGCCAATTGACTTTCTTCAATTCAAGGCAAGAACCAAGCTCCTTGAGAAATTCTTCCTTTCTGATCACAGAATATGGTTATTCCCTCTGGAAAAAAATTTGACTCTTGGGGAGGTCATGGGTAAAGCAAATACAGTTCCTCACACAAAGACAATATCCAGTGGTGAGTTATAGTATTGTGAGCATTGGACAGTGCTCAGGGATCAGGCCTGGGTCAGGGATAGAGCATCTGGCAGACCAGGGTGGCAGAGGCCTTTGGTCTCTGCTTCCACTCCCAGCTCACTGCTCAATCTAATTTATTCATTCAGCAACATTTACTGAGCAACCACCATTTGCCAGGGCTTCAAGGTGGGGTCAAATTAGAATTCCACTGAAGCTTGTTCTTACCAAGTGGCCTGCAGCTGTCAAGAGAACTGGATTTGCGGACCAAGACCCAAACTGCATCTACAGCTACTCCATGGAGAAAAACGTGAAGCGGATTCTGGGTGAAGTACCAAGGGGATCAGGACAAATGGCTTTAATGAATCCTGACCCCACTCAAGAACCAACGTCCTTGTCCTTTTAGAGAACTTGGTTAGATAGCAGGAGGAAGGAAAGCCAAACTTTAGTTTTTGTAGTTTGTTTTATTGCTTTTTTTCCTTGTTTTGTTTTGTTTGCCTTTTGTTTTAATATAAATGTCTCCTATACACATATTATTGATATCTACAGAGCTGACTGACTAATTTTTTGATCATTACTTTCTACCTTTGGGAAAGAAAGAATCAAATTAAACTATTTGAATAGAGAGGATGAATGTTGCCAAAGGGGAATAACAAAGAAGGGATGATAGCAATCACATTATGTTCGCTGCTTTGCATTGATCATTTGATTTTTTTTAATAACATTTTTATTTTTGAGTACTTTTACATTTACAGAAAAGTTGCAAAAATGGTACAAAGAGTTCCCGTATGCTCTTTATTCAGTTTCCCCTAATATTAAAATCTTACATAACCATGGTGCATATCTCAAAACTAAGAATTTAACAATGATACATTACTATTAACTAAAACACAGGCTTTATTTCAGTTTCACCAGGTTTTCACTAATGTCTTTTTTTTTTTTTTTTTTTTTTTTGCTTCTAGGATCCAATCTACCATACCATATTGCAATTAGGACACTGCTTGCTTTAAAATTATTATTAATATTATTAACTATTAAGTTTAGATTTCTGATATCCCCATGAGCTCAAAAATTTAAGCAACTTACACTTAATTTCAATTCGAACATTCCAAGACAGAAACAACAAGTTAACTATGTTCAGTCTTATCAGAGTATTGCCAATTTATCTGTGGTCACCAAGATCTATTAAAATAGGAAGGAACAGAAGAGACTTCCTATAACAGGGAACACTTTTAGTCATTTAAAAATTGTTGCATTGATAATCATGCTCTTAGAGTACAACTGGGTAAGAAATTATGTTTACTGTTAAAGGTTGCCTTGTAAAATCACCATGTGGTTATGGATAAAATTTCAAATTTAAACACTATTGTGCTATTCTTCTGTCCTTTGTCAAGGAGAAGTTAAACTTTTCCTGGTATAATCAGTAGCTACTATAAAGGCACATTTGTCTGTTACTTTATAAGAAGTTAGAACATTGAACCAAGAAGCCAGTACATATTTCAGGAAATAGTTTAATAAAAAGTTTATATGGTGTCAGTCCCCGGATAAACCAATGCCATGGAGCAATGGCTACATCTAGGTTACTGTAAAACCTACTGAAATATCTCAATCCCTAAACTTCTTTATCCAAGGCATTTATAAACCATTCTTCCTATTGACCAACTATCATAATCTCTTAAATTTATAGCACTTATCTAATAATATTTAGTATCACATATATGATTCCATTTATTACCGTAAGGACAACCTTCTTATTTCTGATCCTATAACAACCTTCTTCTTTATGATCCTGTAGCATTCTTTATTTCTATCTAGCTTCTTACTCTTGGCTCTGCTTCCAAGGTAAACTCTTTTTCTTGTCTCTCTGAACTCAGTGTTGATATTTGTCTTCCCAGCTTGATCCTCAGATTTCTCTTAGGGACTTGGATTAGAATCAAGCTATTTTTTTTTTTTTTCCTATTTTGGGCTACCCAGATTAGGAAACCTGGTGTTACTGGGCCCTCAAGTCACACATTCCCAATTTTCTCCATTCTCATGATCAAATGAACAATGCTTCATGTTGCTATTTGACAACCTAAAGTATAGCACTGCCTGGAATAATGTGTCAGTGCTCTATCACAGTCTAAGAGTAATCACCAGAACTGGCGACATTTCTTACTACAAAGGACAATCCAACCCAACCACACAATGCTTGTCAATTTCATGAGCATGGTACCTCTGTTGCAGGTGGGAAGAGGATATTCAAATGGGTATCCTCTACCTGTTTGTGAAATTGAATGAATATTCTAATAGCATCAAGGAAGAATAGAAAAAAAAAGTGGAAAATAAAGCAAAATAGTGGAGAGAAGACAAAATAAGGCATCAACAATTTACCCAGGAAGAGACTCTGTTAATTTGGGCCATTCCTATGTTGACAATGTAGTTTTAAAAAATTAGTATAACTCTCTTTTCTTTTTAGCTCTTGTGGGACAAATCCCTTAACCTTTAAGTCAGCCAGTCATAAATCTTGTGGGTCACATAACTTAGCCCCAAAGTAGCCTTTCAGGCAGTCACAAAGCCCTCTGGAAATGCCAGACTCCCCATGGCTGCTAAGTGGGTTGCTTTCTGGACACCATAAGGTTCTGAAAATTGGTGGTGGGAGATACTGTCTGGGCTTTGGGACAGAGGGGTTACAATGGAGTGTCTGCTTATAAGGCCAGTGTTTTGATCTCACAACTTAGGCTATAGGACAGATCCAGAAATGGCAAATGCAGTTGACAGTTCTTGAAAATTGCACTATGATAGGTTCATAGTAAAGTACAAAAACAAGAGCCATTGCAGCTGCAATCTAGAGGTCTGCAAACAAAAAATGTTTGGGACCAAACTGGAGGAGAGGGTTACGAATGGTTTTGTAGCATAAACACAGCTGGAGACATTTTATTTAAATGAACTGAAAGGGCAGCTTTTAAAAGCAAAGCTCATATTGAGATTCATAAAACTGCACCCATTGCAAAAGCCTTGGCCAGAAAGTACAGTAAAACATTCAGGACAGCTGGGGTCAAAGAGTCTTTCTCAAATATATTAAGAAAGAAAGGCATACTACAGAGAGTGTAGTCTGCTAATAAATCAGAAAAGGGATGAAAATCATGATAGCTCAAAAATGACTGAGTTACTGAACTGACGTATGGTCAAAAAAATAGATGTTAGCAACAAAGCTAAGGAAAAGCAGTATGGGTTATTAGAAAGCAATGAATACTTTGTACATATAAAGTAGCTATTGATGGAAAGCTCTATTAGAGAATATTTGAAAAATCTGAGTCATAAATCAGTAGTCTTGGAGGAAATATTCTTCAGCTCAAGCCAAAAATGATCTGGTCCTTTACCAGGCAAGTGGTGCTAACCGGAATTCTTACAAAAACAAAGGGGGGTGGGGCAGGATACATGTACCTGTCATAAAAAGAGCTATGGAACCAAAACTATAAAGCAATCATGAAAAAAGAGTACGGGGGGCATGTAAAAAACAACTTTTTAAATAAAATTTAAAAGTTGATGTCATGTAAATAGGATACATCTAATTCATTGGAGAAATAATTTCAAAGTTAGATAGATGCCTTATAGAGAATAAAAGAAATTGGCCAATAACTTTGGAATATGCACTTCAGCGTGTCAGTTCCTTTTTGCTTGAAGGTAGTACACATTGGAAATGTACTTACTACTTACAAATTATACACAGGACTTATGAAGGAACTTTACCAAAACCTATATTGAAGCCAGGAGTACAAACCACACCTCACAAGTGAATTTCTGTTCATTTGAATATGAATAGCAAAAACTTGATTCAAACTAGGTTTGAATTTAATATAATGCCTAAAATGAATGGAAGTTCCAGAAGTAGGGGTAGCTACAGGAGAACTTGATATGGAGTACCATTTTCTTTCGATTTCTTTGCTTTATCTTACCTGATATGGCATACATTAAATACCAGACTTCCTTGTGGCTCCAAGAGAAATGCAACAGCTCTAACAACTAGAGGCTTCCTTGTTCACACCTGCAGAAGAGAAATGATACCTTTGTCCCAGCATCCCCAGAAGAAGTCCTGAAATTCATTCTGAGTGCCACCTTAGTGCACAGTTCCAGTCTTGAAAGTATCTCTCTGGCCAGGATATGAGGGAGGAAAGCTGTGGAATGTACTAACTGACTTTACCTAGTTCATGTATTTCATTTCTGCAGCCAGAGGTCAATTCAGCCTCCCTGCATCAACATGGATGTGGATCTCCAAAGCAAACTGAAGAATTTTAGATAGGGCAAGTGCAGAAAGTTGTTGGAGTCAACTACCAAATATCCAGTAAATGACTAAACAGAGAGAAGTACATCTAGAGATACAAAAAGTTCAGAACAACTAGACTTCCTTTGATCCCAATACCCTTAAAGTCCAACCTCCAATCCTTCATCTATCTGAATGTTCCCCTTACAAGAGCACTGGGGCTGGTTAAACAAGCCAGGTTATAGGATTTAAACTAGGTACAATTGGAAGGGGTAATAAAATTTCAGAACTTGAGGAGAGACATGACAGAGGTCATTGGTGGAAGGTAGTTTGCAAATATGGAAAGATCTAGTCAAAACAAGGAATTCTTGCTATCAGAGGCATGGGAAATAGAAGTCAAAGGTGGAGTCTGATGTTCTGAGCTAGGTGGAAACTAACCCATATACTCACAGTGACTTCTTCGATTTACATAGACAACTATACTCACAATGTTCCAATTAGCTATTTTGGAACCTGCCTTATTCATTCCCATCATACGTTCTCATTGATCTTGTTTCCAGTGAATGGGAGCCATCTCCCTAGAGCCCCCAAAGTCATTTTAGTGTTTGGTTGGTATAACCTAGATTCTAGAGTCAAAAGCCACCTGAGAGGCACAATGCTGTAGCTGATAAGGAGTAGGTCTTTGGCAATAATTATTGAGGTATGTTGTAGATATCATTGTATGGCCAGAAAGAGTGGTCTACACCTCATTATTGGTTCTTGGTCAATGTATCAAGAGAGGAGAACCTAGAAAATATTTTCCCCTGAAAGCCAATTCCTATTCAATGGGAGGAGATCACCAATAGAGCTGAAAGATTGGCTTAGGTTTAAATTTATGGATTATTTATGCTCTCTCCCACCCCTTGGTTTAGATTGGCTTTGAATTTGCAGCAATAAAGAGAAAAGCACCATAATATTAAATACAATAAATACTCCTAGAGATGTCATTTATATTTATAATTCTGAGTGAGGTCTTTATATCTTATAGTACATTTATACATTTTTGTGGGGATTTTTTCCCTTATGAGGCTATGTTAAATTTTCACTATATGCAAATATATGTGGATATGTATGGTGCATTTATTATTTTAAATCCCACTGGGAGTCTGCTGATTGTCTGTCTGCCCCCTCTCTCTTTTTTCACATTTCTATTCATCTGTTGCTTGTTTTTTTTTTTTTTTTCCTTCCTCCCTCCAGCATGTTTATGCATTCAGAGAAGAGTCTTCTGGGAAAATAATGGAAGGGAAAAGCTTGTGATTTATCATTACACTATAATGGGTGCCCTGCTTCCGCTGAAGGAGGTCAACGTCTCTTAGAGATACCACAGTCCCTCCTTATTAACGTTCTGTTCCCACTAATGGCTTGGGGTAGGGCAGCCAGGTCTTACAAGGAAAGCATTTAAGAAGAGCACTTTGTTTAATGGAAGCTGGGGTGTTCTACGGGGACACACATAGCACCAGGCTCTTTGGTGAGAGTGACACATTCACAGATAAAGAATATCCTTTTTCTACCACCCCAGGGGAAAAAAAAAAAGAATGGGCTTTTAAACTATCTGTGTGCCTTTTTCCCTCACTCCAATATTCAGTTGTCTCCATGTCTTTCTTATTCTTATTCTGAAATACCCCTGCAATTATTTCTCATTTCCATTTTCACCAGCCTTCACCATTTCAGGCTCTCCATCATCTCTCTTTTGCTTTATAATAAAATTCTTTCTCTGGTCTACTCTATTGCTAGTCCCTAAGTCACTGGTTTCATCACATCACTGCCATGTTTAAACCCTTTGCACTTACAATATATAGTTTAATATTTTTAGCTGAAGCCCTTTCCAGTCTTTCTTCAGTCGCCATCTTCCCTAAGCTGCAATTTCACTGAACAACCTGCTGCCTCTTAAAACTGGAGCCCAAGAGATAAGAGCATGATTGAAAAGTGTGAAGCAGAATAATCTAAAAGAATTCAGGTTTAATTGTGTAAAATAACAAAGAGAATACTACCTTGCCCTTTTGAAAGTTTTTTAAGCAATGTAGAGATACAGACTACTTCAGTGCATAGTCATCTTTATATTCTACGCTTGACACTGTGATTAGCCCATGGTGAGTATTAAAAAAAAAATACCTAGTGAATGTTTGAATGAATTAGTCAGTAAAATTCCAAAGTAAGTAAAAATAAAAAAAATTGTGTATGGAGCCTTAATTTCAACATATAAAGCCAAGGGATAAGTGGTCTTTTTTTAATCTCAGTCCTATGCAATATATATAACGAGTTTCAGAGATTGGTGCCAAAGACTTTGTCCATTTAATATCATGCAAGTTCATCCTAGTTATTCTCTTTAATATAAATGTTGCATTATAACTGCAAACTGTGTAAAACTTCACATAGTGATGTTTGTGAGATGATGTGATTTATTATCATTATCCAGAAGGGGGTATAAGAGACAAAAGCTTGCCAAGGTCACAAAGGAACTGTACTGGTGTTTACAGACAGGAAGTAGATTTTTAAACATTTTTTTCCAGTTGTCAACCTTAAATGTTGCAATCAACTGAATCACCTCTGTTGCTGTCTTAATTGACTGATAATCAGATGAAGAACATTGACGCTGTTTTCATACTTATGTTTATTATCGCATAGGTCTGGCCTATTATTTAGCGAATAGTGTCTGTACTATCTGGCTCTCAATTCAGTGTCCTGAACATTTAAAAAAATTAACTGGCCTGTATTATTGAAAAACTGAAAGCACTCTAAGCATCCATCAGATTAGTTAAATAAATGGTGCAAATACACACCAGACTATTATGCAAATGTTAAAAAGAATTAAGAGTTAAGTAGGAAAGCTTCTTTTTAAGGTAAAAATAATTTCATAATATTTTTACTGATGATTCTTTTGTGTAAATTTTTTACAGCTGCTTTCACAGCCTCCTCCTCCCCCTGCCCGCCCTCCACCCAAAAATTCAAGAAAGCTAGATAAAAAGTTGTTAATCTGTACCTCTGGGGAATAGGACTTGGTGAAGATGCATTAGCTAGTTATGGAAGATTATTTGTATTTTGATTTCTTACCATGAATACATTTAATTTTACAGTGAAAATATTAATTAAAAATTCAGAAGCTTCACAGCAAAACTGAGTTTAGGCCTACAAAATGTGAAATTTTCTTTGCCTACATTTGGCCATAATAGTAAAGGCAGGCATAGGTAAAGAGAGTGTTTTGTCATATGACCAATGAAAGAATTCTAGAGAAGATTAATCAATTGATCTATCTATCTATCTATCTATATATATATATATGTATCTATCATCTATCTACCTAATCTATCTACCTAATCTATCTTATCTATATATACATAGAGTTAATTTTCACCACGTGATTAGAATTTGCTGCTCCTGTACAGGATTTTTGCTTACTTTCCACTCTTCCATTTCTAACTCTTCCTGCTTCTTCCTCCTCTCTCTCTTTCTACTCTCTCCTCTAGGACATTTTCATCAGGTATACTTTGAGGCCGTACTCACTGTACTGAATAGAGAAGAATCCGTGGCAACTCTTACTGCAGGGGGAGTGCATGGACCTCTGGCTGAGGCCTCTTCTCCCACACGGATGCACAGGCCCATGAGCTCCATGCAGTTTAGTGACAGCACCAAGAGGAGATGCTGTCATACACTTGGGAGACACCGCAACTGGATGAATTTTAAGATCTGTTCCATCTCGGGTGTTTTATGCTTCTCTAAGGACTATTGTTATCAAGGATGAAACCATTAGTGAAGGAAAGATGGACATTTTTCCCAACATGGAAAAAGAGAATTTGCCCATGAAAATACCTCTTGTGACTGGGAAATGTTTAAGGGAATTATGTCTCAGCTTGTCTGGCTCATCAGTAATAATTAATTATAAGTCCTATTTTTTAATAGCCTTCCCCAGACCCACAAAGGAATGCAGGTTATATGTCATTCTCTTTCTTGCACTCCTATATGATGGGGAAGGACCCCTGATTTACTGCATAGGTAGGAGCCAGGCTGGGTTTATGCAATATCTTTCAACTTATTTTTTTTTTCTTGAAAAAAAATATTTACAGGCACAAAGTTGTATTCAAACTCACTTTTTAAAATAAAAAAGAAATTAATTTTAACAGACTCTATTGCCATATAAGGAAAAATATATGATTTATTCCTTTTCTTGATTTAATATGGATTTTTATTCCGTGTAGTATTGCTTGCTGAGTGTGAAGACTAAATTCATCTATTACTTTTCAATAAGTTATCATCATTGAATAGAACACAATTAATTGGATACTATTAAATAATTTATTCAATCATTGTAGTTGCCAAAAAAAAATAAACTGTTCAATTCTTCTTTGTATGTAATTAATAATTGTATACAGCAGCAAATAATTTGATATTATTAAGCAATTACCATTTAATTATTTCAGTTAGCAAAATCCATTAAATGCCATTCAATCAATTTTCCTACAATTATGTTATTTAGTAAATTACACCTATTTCACCCTAAAAATCAAGAAAAAATTGAGAAATCACAGTCTTCCCTGCATAATCGTAAGAAAATTCAATATGTTAAAGATATTTTTTAAAGATGGGAACTTCAAATAAGGTAAAATTTGATGTTTAAAAAAGTTCAATTTCTGATGGATCTATGTCACTTTTCCCTTTTCATGTCAAACTACTACCACAATAAAATATCAAATCTTCTTTGAGATGATAGTGTTTATACATTTAAAAAATCAACTTAAGCCAATTTCAGTTAAGCTTTTCCAACTTTGATTTCTTCCATCTCTGCCACCTACAGAATTTGTCTTTTGCTATAGATTTTGGCACTGAATTCATTCAATTTAGTATTTTATCATATAATGCTCTGTAGTTTTCTCATGTACACAAACCCTTTCTTCCCTCAAAATGTAACTTCCTTAAGAGCAGAAAACTGTGTGTGTGTGTATATGTGCATGTGCGTGTGCATGTGTTTTTGTACTCCATTTATTTAACAGATTATTGCACATATGGTGGGAACTGAATTTAATGGGAACAAAATAAATTGGGTTGACTATTGGCATGGAGCTTTGACCAAGGCTTATGGAGTTCTTTCTGAAGTGGTTATAAGATTTAATTTTAATGATCCCATGATAAGGTTTATAAAACCAACTATATTCCATTTTCTGGATCAGTTGTTCAATCAGATCTCTGCCTCTGAAGTCTATTTTATTTATTAAGAAAAAAGTAATTAAAAATTCAAAATAGTCACTGCTACCATTTCATTCCCCTGAAAGGACATATGAATGGCTTATAGTCAGATATAATCAAATAAACAACTTGGAACAGAAAGTGTCCAAGTTACGATTCTTTTGGTTGAGTTGAATAGAAATGTCCTATCTTTTATGTTATCCCTTTTAATTCTTCCAATGGTTTTACTTTTAAGCACTATTTTCAAATACCTCAGTCTGATCTTACCTCTCCTTCAGCGCAAATTCTACTTTTATTTATTTATTTATTTTAAGATCCAACTCAAATATTTCATCCTTGTGAGGTCTTCCCAACCAACCTTAGACTCATTTTTCATCTCCACCCTATAGGGAATCAATTTGTGTCACTCTGTATTGAAGCATTTATCACTTGGAAGGGCAATTAGTAAGGTAGATGTCTGTATTTTCTTTCACTTCTCAAATGCAAGCTCTTTTAGGAGAGCAAACACTTTTTATTTTAGTCAGCGCATAAACATAATAAAGACTTGGTATTTGCTGGATGAATAAAAGTAACACCTCAAAGACTGAGAAATAGTTTAAATGTAGAGAAACAACTACACCATGGTGTACATGATGGAATCTCGTCTCAACCTCTTATTGGCTACACATTTACACATAATTGATAGAAATGGGAGTAGGGGTGGGGCTGGGATCCAGTAAAGTAGAACAGAGTGCCCCAAATCTCTCCATCTCTTACATCGTTCCTTCCCATGGTTCGCTCTACTCAATGCTTTCTGAAACTCAGATTGTCACAGCCGATATACGCAGCTCTGATCTTGGCTCTGCTGCTAGAGTCCATCACCTCAGATTTCAAAACCTCTCCGGCTTTTCCCAACACTCCGCCCACCCCAATTTGATGAAGTCAGGTATAAAACTTTTCCACAGCTGTTCAGATCTGGAGCGCCAGTGGTCCTGCCTGTTTCAATCTGAAAACTTTTTTTCTTTTTCAATACATGTGCTGACTTGTCAACATTGATGGGGTTGGTTTGGTTCCTGCTTTTCATTCAACTAGCCAGGAGCTGCAAGTGTGTTGTTAGCTGTAGGCTAGTTCCTCTTGCCATTTCTAAAACTGCTGAAATGTACTCTGGTTGCTACTTGTGTCAAAACTCAGTGATAATAAAAAATGAAATAACACTCTCTCTACCCCCACTTAAATTTTCTTTCCCACTTGAAAGGAAAGGAAGCTTCAGCCCATTTGCATTTTAAATTCAAAATTTGTGTTTAAAGCACTTAACAGGGTCCTTTGCATGTTGACAGCTTCTTTTATAACTTATCCTCGACTGGGCTCAGTAATGTGTTGTGTCTTAATTTGCAGAATATGTGCACTGGCATAATGTTTAATTAGGCTTCGGTGTCAACTTTAAATCTAACACCATCAGCATCTAATGAAAAACCAGAAGCACTCGGCCTCTGCATGACAGATCTCTTGCAAGAAATCTACTTCCTCTGACTGAATCACAAAAAGAAAGTGAGGGCAGGGAGGGCAGCCAATGAGAAGAATGTGAACCCAGTTTCATAGATGAGATTTTCCTGTGGTCATAGTCACAAGACAGAAGAAAATACAGTGGAGACGACTGTTAAGGGAAATCAGATGCACTTTCCCTTATGTAATTAGTAGAATTCTGAACAGATGGGAGTAGATTAAATTTATGCATATAAAATTATTTTCTCATTGGCTAACATCATGGTTTTCAGGTAGGCTTCATTAGAATTTAGGGACTATGATAAGAACTGATTGGGAATACAGGAAGTTAGGACATAACCTTTGCCTTCAAGGAGGCTACAACCTAGTCGTTGGGGTAAGACAGATACAAAACAATAAAACCAGAAATGTTATTAGCTGCTGACCTTGGAGAAGGTCCTTAGCTTTTATTAACCTCATTTTCCTCTTCAGTAAAATGTTAATAATACTAATATCAATCCTGAAGCATTGTCAGGCAGATAATCATATGTAGGTATTATACTTAATTCAGTGCCTAGAACATAGTAAGTGCTCAATATATTTTAGATATTATTATGAGTTACCTGTTCTAATTTTTAGGAGAGTAAAAATTGATGAAACCAGTTTATATATGTTTCCTATTGATACTAAACAAATTACCACGTATGTGGTGGCTTAAAACAATACAAATGTATCTTACAGTTCTAGCATCTAGAAGTACAAAATCAGTTTTACTGGGCTAAAGTCGAGGTGTTGGTAGTCCTTGTTCCTTCTTGAAGCTCTGGAGGATTTCCATTACCTTGCCTTGATGAGGGTATGGAAGCCACCTGCATTCCTTGGAACCTGATTTCTTCCTTACATCACTCCAGCCTCTTGCTTGCATTGTCATTACATCCCCTCCTTCCTTTTAAACACATTTACCCTTACTATTCAGGATTCACCCAGATCATCCAGGGTAATGTGTCAATCTCAAAATCCTTAACTTAGTCACACTTGAAAATTCCTTTTGTAATATAAGGTAACATTCACAGGTTTCAGGAATTGGTTCCTGACATCTTTGGGGCTATTACTCATTCTACCATACAGTTTTTTGAGGAAGATTAATCAGGAGGTGGTGTGCAGAATGCTTTCAACTGTACTTCACATATGGAGCCTACTCAGTCTCACATAATTTCTTAGGAGGCTCCTGGGTGCCCTGGTCTTTTCAGAGTAGTTCATTTCTTAAAGTTCACTTAAGTCTTAGAGAAATCACTGGAGAAAGTAGAATTTCATAGACTTTACCTATCACTCAATGTAAGCGTAGAAAGCAGGGATGCCTTAGATTTGACACAGGTTGGTTTTTGATTTTATATGATCCAAATGACATCATCAGTATCCTTTGGAAAGAATAGAGATAATTCACAGGACTCTTGGTGTTGTTCCAGTAATTCAAAGTCTACTGATATAACTTGTATCTCTAAATCCTAGATCTTTAATCTTTAGAGAACCTACAGACCCAAGGATTATAAAGTTCAATTTTCTTCCTTATCTTTGGGCTTCATCCAAGGCAGCTGATATTCTCTTTCCTCCAAAGTTGTCCCATTTTAGGTATATTACACATTTTTACACAAGAGGAATTTATTTGGAATTAAGGAGATTTTCCTACTTAATTCATGGAGAAGATTAATTGTTGGATTTCACATGTAAAATGGAGTTTACTAATCTGTGTTCTATAAATGAGTTGTTGAACTATAAATGCCCTCAAGCCTCTGGGTGAAAAGGAGGGGCCTTTATCTTACCTGATCCTTGCAGCAACCCGATAAGGTAGCTATCATTATGACCTCATTTTACAGATAAGGAACTGGAGGCTTAGAGAAGGTAAGTGATTTATACAAGTCTATGCCATACAAGAATAGGAACTTGAATCTAGGTCTTTCACATTTTGGCTACACCTTATATATTTTATGTAGTTAGCACTCAAAAGTCACTTTTTTTTTCTGAGATTTCAAGAATTAGGTAAGATATTTCATTTCTGATGTATGAATGTATTTAAACATGCTGAGAGAAAACTAACAAATCAACTTAATATTGGGAAAGGAGTGGCGTACTGACTAATGTGCCTCCATCAACATGGGTACTATTCAGATATTAAAGGGAACTGTGATCAGCTGCTAAACTTACAACCCCACAGTCCCTCAGGAGTCCCTGCAGCAGCCACAGTCAGGACTGGGCCATTTTGCCAGCTGTTTTGGGGTGATTCTTGTTTTTGGCGAGCGTGTGTGCACATACACACACACACACACACACACACACACACCCTCCATTCAGTTTCTGCCAGGTTCTTAGTGCTCTCATGCACCATGCTACAAGGGCTCACTCTAAATGTTCAGCCCATCTGCTCAGGGAATGGTGCCTTCACCACAATTATCTAATCATATTACAGCAAATATCAAACACAGCATGAATGACAAGGGTGAGGCTGTTCAATGTAAAAGGAAACAGGAGGATTCAGCACAGGCCTGGTGCCAAATAAGTATCCTAAGTGTAAAATATACACGTATATCTTTGAGAGGCAATGGAAGAATAATAAAAAAAATCAATATATGAACTGATCTGACATCCTAGTTTGCTGAGAAATATCTTAGTTCTGAAACAAATTGTACAAGATAAGCAGGTGTCATGGGGAATAACCATGGATCTGCAATGGCCTCTTGGATTATGCCAGAGCATGGGTTGCAAATTAGTGATCCACTTATATTTTCTGTTCAGTACAACTCAGTGTTTTTAAAACTGAATTTGAATGTCTTTAGACAGGACATGCTCTGTCTGTTAGCCTTACCCTGTTATACCAGCCCCTCTCCCACATTTAGGTTGCCTGCCTGGAACCTGGATACATGTGTTTGTAATGGTAGCTCCAATCTATACTCTATCTTCTGTTGCCCTGTTATTTATAATCTCTAAACTTGGACAGCTTCTATGATCATTCCCAACTGTTGGCTTACTATGGGGAAGTCAGACTGGTTAAAGTCGCCCACCACTCTCTCAGCTGCAAGGGGTACATGCAGTTTGTTGGGCAGGACAGACTACATAATTTGCAAGTTTTAGGGCAAAATGAAAATATGGGGTTCCTTGTTTCAAAAATTATTAAGAATTTCAGCAGAGCATTAAATGAAGTAGTGGGTCCTTCTAAGGATGGGACTCTAGGCAACTGTCCATATTGGAAACCCATGAAGCTGGTCTTGATGCCCAGGACTGAGAGGACATCTGTATTTATTAATTTTTGTGTGTGTGTGATTATTATTCTTTTTAAAACAAGGCAGTTTTGTGTTCTGTTTTAGTTTTTAACATCTTTATTGGAGTATATTGCATTATAGTGTTGTGTTAGTTGCTGCTATATAGCAAAGTGAATCAGCTATATGTATACATATATACTCATATCCCCTCCCTCTTGCGCCTCCCTCCCACCCTCACTATCCCACCCACCTAGGTGGTCACAAAGCACTGAGCTGATCTCGCTGTGCTATGCAAGCTATCTATTTTACATTTAGTAGTGTTTATATGTAAGTTCTCTCTCACTTCATCCTAGCTTACCCTTCCCCCTCTCCGTGTCCTCAAGTCCATTCTCTATGTTTGCATCATTATTCCTGTCTTGTCCCTAGGTTCACCAGAACCATTTTTATCTTTTTTAGATTCCATATATATGTGTCAGCATATGGTGTTTATCTATTTCTGACTTATTTCACTCTGTATGACAGACTCTAGGTCCATCCACCTCACTACAAATAACTCAATTTCGTTTCTTTTTATGGCTGAGCAATATTTCACTATATATACGTGCCACATCATCTTTATCCATTCATCTGTCAGTGGACACTTAGGTTGCTTCCATATCCTGGCTATTGTAAATAGTGCTGCAATGAACATTGTGGTACATGTATCTTTTTGAATTATGGTTTTCTCAGCATCTATGCCCAGTAGTGGGATGGCTGGGTCATACGGTAGTTCTACATTTAGTTTTTTAAGGAAGCTCCATACTGTTCTCCATAGTGGCTGTATCAGTTTACATTCCCACCAACAGTGCAAGAGGGTTCCCTTTTCTCCACACCCTCTCCAGCAGTTATTGTTTGTAGAATTTTTTGATGATGGACATTCTGACCAGTGTGAGGTGATAACTCATTGTGGTTTTGATTCACATTTCTCTGATGATTAGTGATGTTGAGCAACTTTTCATGTGTTTGTTGGCAAACTGTATATCTTCTTCAAAGAAATGTCTATTTAGATTCTCTGCCCATTTTTGGATTGTTTTTTTTTTTTTTGATATGGAGCTGCATGAGCTACTTGTAAATTTTAGAGATTAATCCTTTGTCAGTTGCTTCATTTGCAAATATTTTCTCCCATTCTGAGGGTTGTCTTTTTGTCTTGCCTATGGTTTCCTTTGCTGTGCAAAAGCTTAAAGTTTCATTAGGTTCTGTTTGTTTATTTTTGTTTTTATTTCCATTTCTCTAGGAGGTGGGCCAAAAAGGATCTTGCTGTGATTTATGTGCAAGAGTGTTCTGCCTATGTTTTCCTCTAAGAGTTTTATAGTGTCTGGCCTTACATTTAGGTCTTCAATCCATTTTGAGTTTATTTTATGTATGGTGTTAAGGAGTGTGCTAATTTCATTCTTTTACATGTAGCTGTCCAGTTTCCCCAGCACCACTTTTTGAAGGGATTTTCTTTTCTCCACTGTATATTCTTGCCACCTTTATCAAAGATAAGGTGACCATATGTGTGTGGGTTTATCCCTGAGTTTTCTATCCTATTCCATTGATCTATATTTTTGTTTTTGTTCCAGTACCATACTGTCTTGATTACTGTAGCTTTGTAGTATAGTCTGTAGTCAGGGAAACTGATTCCTTTAGCTCCATTTTTCTTTCTCAAGATTGTTTTGGCTATTCGGGGTCTTTTGTGTTTCCATACAAATTATAAAATCTTCTGTTCTAGGTCTGTGAAAAAAGCCATTGGTAGTTTAATAGGGATTGCAATGAATCTGTAGATTGCTTTGGGCAGTATCATCATTTTCACAATGTTGATTTTTCCAATCCAGTAACATGGTATATCTCTCCATCTGTTTGTATTCACTTTAATTTCTTTCATCAGTGTCTTATAGTTTTCTGCATACAGTTCTTTTATTTCCTTAGGTAGATTTATTCCTAGGTAATTTTTTTTCTTTTCAATGCAGTGGTAAATGGGAGTGTTTCCTTAATTTCTCTTTCAGATTTTTGTCATTAGTGTATACGAATGCAAGAGATTTCTGTGCATTAATTTTGTATCCTGCTGCATTACCAAATTCATTGATTAGCTCTAGTATTTTTCTGGTAGCATCTTTAGGATTCTCTATGTATAGTATCATGTCATCTGCAAACAATGACAGTTTTAAATTTTCTTTTCTGATTTGGATTCCTTTTACTTCTTTTTGTTCTCTGATTGCTGTGGCTAAAACTTCCAAAACTATGTTGAATAATAGCGGTGAGAGTGGGCAACTTTGCCTTGTTCCTGATCTTAGAGGAAATGGTTTCAGTTTTTCACCATTGAGAATGATGTTGGCTCTGAGTTTTCCATAGATGACCCTTATTATGTTGAGGTAAGTTCCTTCTGTGCCCACTTTCTGGAGAGGTTTTATCATAAATCGGTGATGAATTTTGTCAAAAGCCTTTTCTACATCTACTGAGATTATCATATGGTTTTTATCCTTCAGTTTGTTAATATGGTGTATCACATTGATTCATTTGTCTATTTTGAAAAATGCTTTGCATTCCTGGGATAAACTCCAGTTGATCATGGTGTATGATCCTTTGAACGTGCTGTTGGATTCTCTTTGCTAGTATTTTGTTGAGGATTTTTGCATCTATGTTCATCAGTGATATTGGCCTGTAGTTTTCTTTTTTTGTGACATCTTTGTCTGGTTTTGGCATCAGGGTGGTGGTGCCCTCATAGAATGAGTTTGGGAGTGTTCCTGCCTCTGCTATATTTTTGAAGAGTTTGAGAAGGATAAGTGTTAGCTCTTCTCTAAATGTTTGTTAGAATTCACCCGTGAAGCCATCTGGTCCTGGTCTTTTGTTTGTTGGAAGATTTTTAATCACAGTTTCAATTTCAGTGCTTGTGATTGGTCTGTTCATATTTTCTATTTCTTCCTGGTTCAGTCTTGGAAAGTGGTACTTTTCTAAGAATTTTTCCATGTCTTCCAGGTCGTCCATTTTATTGGCATATAGTTACTTGTAGTAGTCTTTCATGATCCTTTGTATTTCTGCAGTGCCAGTTGTTACTTCTCCTTTTTCATTTCTAATTCTTTTGATTTGGGTCTTTTTCTTCTTGATGAGTCTGGCTAATGGTTTATCAATTTTGTTTATCTTCTCAAAGAACCAGCTTTTAGCTTTATTGATCTTTGCTATTGTTTCCTTCATTTCTTTTTCGTATTTATCTGATCTGATCTTTATGATTTCTTTCTTTCTGCTAATTTTGGGTTTTTTTTTTGTTCTTTCTCTAATTGCTTTAGTTGTAAGATTAGGTAGTTTATTTAGATTTTTCTTGTTTCTTGAGGTAGGATTGTATTGTTATAAACTTCCCTCTTAGAACTGTTTTTGTTGCAACCCATAGGTTTTGGGTCATCCTGTTTTCATTGTCATTTGTTTCTAGGTATTTTTTGATTTCTTCTTTTATTTCTTCAGTGATGTCTTGGTTATTTAGTAACGTATTGTTTAGCCTCCATATGTTCATATTGTTTACATTTTTCCCCTGTAATTGATATCTAATTTCCTAGTGTTGTGGTCAGAAAAGATGCTTGATATGATTTCAATTTTCTTAAGTTTACTGAGGCTTGGTTTGTGACCCAAGATTTGATCTATCATGGAGAATGTTCCATGAGCACTTGAGAAGAAAGTGTATTCTGTTGTTTTTGGATGGAATGTCTTACAAATATCAAGTCCACCTGGTCTACTGTGTCATTTAAATCTTGTGTATTCTTATTTATTTTCATTTTGGATGATCTGTCCATTGGTGAAAGTAGGGTGTTAAAGTCCCCTAGTATTACTGTGGTATCGTCGATTTCCCCTTTTATGGCTGTTAACATTTGCCTTATGTATTGAGGTGCTCCTATGTTGGGTGCATAAATATTTACAATTGTTATATCTTCTTCTTGGATTGATCCCTTGATCTTTATGTAGTGTCCTTCTTTGTCTCTTGTAATAGTCTTTATTTTAAAGTCTATTTTTTCTGATATGAGAATTGCTACTCCAGCTTTCTTTTGATTTCCATTTGCATGGAATATCTTTTTCCATCCCCTCACTTTCAGTCTGTTATGTGTTCCTAGGTCTGAAGTGGTTCTCTTGTAGGCAGCATACATACTGGTCTTGTTTTTGTATCCATTCAGCCAGTCTGTGTCTTTTGGTTGGAGCATTTAATCCATTTACATTTAAGGTAGTTATTGATATGTATGTTCCTATTACCACTTTCTTAATTGTTTTGGGTTTGTTATTGTAGGTCTTTTCCTTCTCTTGTGTTTCCTTCCTAGAGAAGTTCCTTTAGCATTTGTTGTGAAACTTCTTTGGTGGTGCTGAATTTTCTTAACTTTTGCTTGTCTGTAAAAGTTTTAATTCCTCCATTGAATCTGAATGAGATCCTTGCTGGGTAGAGTAATCTTCATTGTAGGTTCTTCCCTTTCATCACTTTAAATATGTCCAGCCACCCTCTTCTGGCTTCCAAAGTTTCTGCTGAAAGATCAGCTGTTAACCTTATGGGGATTCCCATGTATGTCATTTGTTGATTTTCCTTTGCTCCTTTTAATATTTTTCCCTGTATTTAATTGTTGATAGTTTGATTAATATGTGTCTGGAATGTTCCTCCTTGGATTTATCTTTTATGTATGGGACTCTTCACTTCCTGGACTAGGGTGACTATTTCCTTTCCCATGTTAGGGAAGTTTTCAACTTTTATCTCTTCAAATGTTTTCTCAGACCATTTCTTTTTCTCTTCTTCTTCTGGGACCCTTGTAATGCGAATGTTGGCACATTTAATGTTGTCCCAGAGATCTCTGAGTCTGTCCCCAATTCTTTTCATTCTTTTTTCTTTATTCTGCTCTGTGGCAGTTATTTCCAGTATTTTATTTTCTAGTTCACTTATCTGTTCTTCTGGTTCAGTTATTCTGCTATTGATTCTAGAGTATTTTTAATTTCATTTACTGTGTTGTTCATCATTGTTTGTTTCCTCTTCATTTCTTCTAGGTTCTTGTTAAACGTTTCTTTTATTTTCTTCATTCTATTTCAGAGATTTTAGATTACCATTACTGTCATTACTCTGAATTCTTTTTCAGCTAGACTACCTCTTTCCTCTTCATTTTTTTGGTCTGGTGGGTTTTTAACTTGCTTCTTCAACTGCTGCTTATGTCTCTGTCTTCTCATTTTCTTTAACTTACTGTGTTTGCGGTCTCCTTTTCTCAAGCTGCAGTTTTGTATTTCCCATTATTTTTATTGTCTGCCCCCAGTGGTTGTGTTTAGTTCAGTGGCTTATGTAGGCTTCCTGGTGTAGGTGACTCGTGCCTGTGTTCTGATGGGTGGGGCTGGATCTTGTCTTTCTGGTGGGCAAGGCCATGTCCAGTGGTGTGTTGGGGTGTGTATGAGCTTAGGATGACTTTAGGCAGCCTGTCTGCCATGGGTTGGGCTGTGTTCCTGTCTTGCTCATTGTTTGACATGGGCCTTCCAGCACTGGAGCTTGCTGGCCGTTGGGTGGAGCTGCGTCTTAGTGTTGAAACAGAGATCTCTGGGAGATCTCTCACTGATGATATTACATGGGGCTGGGAGGTTTCTGGTGGTCCAATGTCCTGGACTCAGCTCTCCCACCTCGGAGGCTCAGGCTCGACACCCGGCTGGAGCAACAAGACACTGCCAGCCACATGGCTCAGAAGAAAAGTAAGGGAGGGCTTCCCTGGTGGCGCAGTGGTTGAGAGTCCACCTGCCGACACAGGGGACATGGGTTCATGCCCCGGTCCAGGAAGATCCCGCATGCTGCGGAGCAGCTAGGCCCTTGAGCCATGGCTGCTGAGCCTGTTCATCTGGAGCCTGTGCTCTGCAACAGGAGAGGCCATAACAGTGAGAGGCCCGCATACTGCAAAGAAAAAAAAAAAAAGAAAAGGAAGGGAAAATAGAAAAAACACAAAACAAAAAACGAACAGATCGAACCCCATTCCAAATGGTAATAGCAATACTAAACAGACAAAATCACACAAAGAAACATACACACACACACTCATAAAAAGAAAACAGATGAAAAAAATGGACAGAACCCTAGGACAAATGTTATAAGCAAACCTAAACAGACAAGACCACACAAAGAAACATACACATACACACTCACAAAAAGAGAAAAAAGGAAAAAAAAATAAAAAATAAAAAATAACAAAAAAATAAAATTAAAAATTAAAAATAATAAGAATTTAAGAAAATAAAGGAAGGGAATTACCAAATGAATAAACAAATCCACCAGTGATTACAAGTACTAAAAACTAAACTAAGGTAAATTTAAAACCAGAAACCAATCAGACCCAGAAAGTAAACCCCAAGTCTACATTTGCTCCCAAAGTTCACTGCCTCAATTTTGGGAAAATTCGTTGGTTAATCAAGTATTCTTCAAGTGCAGTGTTTTTCAGGTTGATTGCGGGTATTTAATCTGCTGTTCCTGAGGCTGCACTGGGAAATGTCCCTTTCTCTTCTTTGTTCACACAGCTCCTGGGGTTCAGCTTTGGTTTTGGACCCACCTCTTCATGTAGGCTGCCCTCAGGAGTCTGTTTGCTACCCAGACATGAGGGGGTTAAAGCAGCAGCTGATTAGGGCTTTCTTGCTCTCTCAGGCCAGGGAGAGGGAGTGGTATAGTAGTCATAATTGGAATGCAGGGTGAGCCTGCAGAGGCAGAGGCTGGCGTGATATTGCAACAGCTTGAGGCACACCATGTGTTCCCCTGGGGGAAGTTGTCCCTGGATCATGGGACCCTGGCAGTGGCGTGCTGCACATGCTCCCAGAGCAGTGTGTTTAGTGACCTGTGCTTGCTCGCAGGGTTCTTGGTGGCAGTGGTGGCGGTGTCAGCGGTCATGCATATGTCTGGGGTCCATGCTGATAGTTGTGGCTCGTGCCCATCTCTGGAGCTTGCTTAGGCAGTACTCTGTCTTATGTGGGCACACAGAGTGGGAGGTCCCTCTCCTTGTGTGCCCCAAAACATTGGTCTCTTGTCTCTTAGGCAGGTCCAGACTTTTCCTGGTCTCCCTCCCAGTTAGCTGTGGTGTGCTAGCCCCCTTCCAGCTGTTTTCATGCAGCCAACCCCAGTCCTCTCCCTGGGGTCTGACCTCCAAAGCCCGAGCCTCAGCTCCCAGCCCCCACCCACCCCGATGCATGAGCAGACAAGCATCTCACGTCAGTGAGTGCTTGTCAGCACTGACCCTCTGTGCAGGAATCTCTCCATTTGCTCTCTGCACCCCTGTTGCTGCACTCTCCTCCATGGCTCTGAAGCTTCCCTCCTTCCCACACCCCATCCCTGCCAGTGAAAGGTCTCCCTAGTGTGTGGAAACCTTTCCTCCTTCAGAGCTCCCTCCCAAAAGTGCAGGTCCCATCCCTATTCTTTTGTCTCTGTTTTTTCTTTGTTCTTTTGCCCTACCCAGGTATGTGGGAAGTTTCTTGCCTTTTGGGAAATCTGATGTCCTCTGCCAGCATTCAATAGGTGTTCTGCATGAGTTGTTCCACATGTAGATGTACTTTTGATGTATTTGTGGGGAGGAAGGTGATCTCCACATCTTACTCCTCTACCATCTTGAAGGTCCTCGCTGAGACGACATCTTTAGTCTACATTTTCCAGCAAACTGAGGCTTCTCTATGCTCTAGTCACTCCAGCACAAATGTAGTGTCCATAGAATGGGAGAAATTTGGGGCTCTTATCTACATTTTACCTGCCTAGAAGGCTAAACAAATTTGGTGACCTGAGGTTTCACTTGCTAGGGACAATAAGAGCAGCAGTCTTCATTTTCAATTATTTCTGGCAAACCTCCTGATTTGTTGAGACCAAAACCCTAAATAGATTATCATTATCTAAAAGACAAGGGCCATATAATACATCATTTCTTTGTCACTTTAGTGGCAACATTGAAAAAAAAAAACTTACTTCCATGGATCTTATAATTTACATTTATTATAATAATTGGAAGTTGAAAGGAGCCAGAGAACAATGGGTTGTGTTATGAAGAGACATTCAGTATGGCAGAAGAGCTCGGTACCTTTTCATATTATCAGAAATCTCTACACTGGAAAAGAGATAAATGGATCTCCAGTTAAACCTTGAAGATGAATTGCAAATGATCTCTGCTCCCTCCTGGAATTTCACTAGAATTATATAGAAAAATTATTTAATAAATATAAGTTGATAAATTCAAAAGACGAGAAAACATGGTAACAGATAAAGAATAAAGATAACATTTTGGAAAAGAGAAAGCATAAGGACTGCATATAACATACTTAGCAGAGCAAAAATATCCAAAACCCAAGCCTTCAGAGAAAGGACCAAGGAGAACCAACCCAATTTAAGGTTTAGAACTCTAGAAAGTCACCTGCTATATCTGAAGGGGGGGTGGGATACAAAGGGACTGAAATGGGAAGATTGCTTAAAAGTATGTTTGAAGTCCAGTTGATCCCCAATGCCATCTTCTACCCCTCTTAGGTTGGTTGTTGCTTTCTCCCCATATTGGCAGGAGGTAAGAGAGAAATCATCTTCTACATAGAGATATTTGTCTCTTCCTCACTGGGTTCCTCCCCGTTATGTTCATAGTAGCTTGATATTGTACCAATGGGAAAGTCAATAGAATTGCTAACATGGGCGCTGAAATCATACTGGCCATAGTCAGATACACAGTGATCATCCACATGGTTTTTTATTAGAGTAACGATAATTTAGGATTCAAACCAGCACACTTTTGTAAGTGAAAGGAGAGTGATAAAATAACTGTCAGGCATTAATTTATATACAAGAAGCATAAACCACCAATGTTCCATGTGACCAAGATATATGGTCACCCTATTTAACTTATCCTTATATTGATTATTTTTAGATTGATATCAAAATAATAACATAAAACAATTAAAAAATTCCTGTAGAAGATTATTTCTTGCAGATAATCTACATCTGTCAAACAGTATTATAGAGGTTATTCCAGCATTAAAAAGAAAATTGGATGAGAAAGACCTCTGAGATTTAATTATCCTGTGAGTGAAAAATAGAAAAAAAATATGTAAGTTTAATAACATGATTTTTAGGGAGAATATACTCAGCTACGATATGGTGTTCATGATAACATTTCCCTTAACATATCTAGTGATTTGTATAAATAATTCCATGTCTGCATCTGGGTATTGGCTTGAGGTCAAGACCTTGTCCCTCTCCCCTGGCCCATGATGCTCCACTATATATTTTTCTTTTCTCATGATCTTTCATCTTTGTTTAAAGGATCAGTTTTCTCCCCCCCATCAAGCCCACTTCCTGCATAAAGCTGGGACCAGGGGACTGCAGAAGGGCCAGCACCTCCTAACAGACTGGGTGAGGGGGCAGCCAGGTGATGAATGGATGCATGTGGAGCAAGGTAATAAACCAGCACCCCAGTCATGTAATCTTCCATTAAAATGAAATGCATACCAGGCATGTGGCGTTTCTGCAGCTTGTACCCTCTCCCATAGAAGATCATGAATAAAAGAGGGAAGTGTACTGCTGACAGATGCCAGCATGCATAAAGGACACTTCCCATAAAGGAAAAGCTCTGGCTAACAGATGGACTAAAGATGTGAGATGCAGAAAGATTTACCAATCTAAATAATTCAAGGGAATGTCGTATGGCAAGCTAGTGCTTTTCAGAGGGAGCTAGCAGAAGGTGCAGATGGAAAGGCAGGCCAAGCCTTTCCCATAAACCCATTAAGAACAGTCCTTGTCTGAGCGACAGTATGTCGCAGAAGGCCCAGGGAGAGGCCGGCAGATGAGAAATTTGCTTCTAGAGTTTGTCCTGCAAGGTCAAGAGCATATTTAATAGTGAAGGTTGCGGCATTTAATGAGAGTGAAAAAGGGGTGTTTTATGTTTCGCTGCTTGTCCTCCTGCCATCTTCAAAACTCCCCCATTCCTGAGTACTTTGTTTTGTCAGAACTAAAATGATGGAAGGTAAAGATGTCCAAAGCCCTTGCGAGAGGTCTAGCAAGTCTCCACCTTCTTCGTGCTTGATAGTCAGATATGCATTCTGGGCTTAAAAGCCAAATTTTAAGTAGCAGCACTGCTTCCTATAAATGTTTCTCAGAAACACACGACTGTTCTGTCTCCCCAGCCCTGTTGATACTTGCTGTCTGCCTATTCATGAAATGTTCAATCCTGTGTTATCACACACTGTTAGGTTTATTGTCATGTACCGTACCTCTCATTCAGACTGCATCATGCTCAACTTGAGAAAAAAAAAAAAAAAAGACTCTTCTTCTCTACTAAGACTTGCTCTGAGCAGGTACCCAATAAATACTTCCTGATAGTGGAACCCCTTCAACTGAAAGGAGTCCTTGTGCCAAAATGTTAGCATCTCAGGCAAAGGGAGGAATGACTGGAACATAGTACAGCACATTGGACAGGAGAGGTGGCCAGAACCTCATACAGCCTTGGTTTGCCGGGCTACCCGAGGCAAGACAAAGCCTTCATTCCTTAACTGTAAAACAAATAATTTAACAAACATATTTCTGAGCCCCTTCCCAGCTTCACTTCTTAGTTATATCAGGATCAAATAGACTTTCAGTTATCTGGTAATCTCTGGATCAGTGGCTCACAAACTTTCTCTCAATAACCATTGCTGTACCGTGCAAAGGTGTTTACATACATGTTCCAAGATGAAAAACCTAAAGATCATGGGGTAAAATTTTTGTTTAATTTATTTTAAGCTAATAAAGGACAGCTTTTTATTTTGAGACTGTACTCATTTTTTTTTCAGATTTTATGTCCTTATATGAAATGAAATAAATAGTAAGATAGTAGATGTTGCTTTTTTTAAAGTCTCTATTGTGAAAAAAGGTAAGTTGGTGACCCTGTGTCTGATCCTCCTACCCATCTGCATACAAATCGTTTCTTGCTAGTTGTCTTAGTTTTATTGATTATGAAACTTAAATGTCCTAGAAATACTGGTGTAAGCCAAGAAAGAAGCCAACGATTCTTTTTCTTCCAAAAAAGTATCATTCATGCCCACAGTGTATAGCCTTTGAGAAATAAATATTGATTTTATGGGTTTTTGTGAATGTAGCTTGCCAATTACCAAAAATCATGTGTTTATAAAGCCATGCAAAAAATCAAATTGATTTTTTGTGAGTCCTGTTTCCCAGTTCCTTAAGTTATCAATTCAAAGAGTTTTATTTTTCTGATTAATTTTCACCTAACAGCAGCTGCCCATACTCCTCTCCCCTCAACCCCAACTCTCCAACAATTTTATCAGTTAATAATCTAAAACCAGTCAAAAAACTCAAGGAAAGCAACTCAGGAAAGGAGCTCTGAGATAGATCCTCTGTAAAGTAAAGAATCTTTTTAAGTCATCTTTCATTTGTTCACTTTGTTTATAAATATCACCTATCTTGTAGAAAACTCCATTGTCTTGGATTACATTAGAAATCAGTTGTTAGTTTGCCTGTTAACTACTGTGCTACTTATCTTGAGTTTCTTTTCCATTAACACTCAAGTATGCATGCCTGTGTGTGTGTCTGTGTTCAGCACTGATCTGGGAAAGTTTTTTTCTTCCATTTTTCTCATTTTTTTAAATCCTTTTTGACCTTGGACAATTTACAGTATATTCCACTGGGGACAAAGACACAAAGTTTACAGATTTGAAGTAATGACCATAGTTACCCTCTCTGTATCCTTGGCATTGGTATAGGCACAAATAACTTCATCCGTCTCTGATGTGATGTATCACCACTTTGATGATCAACAATGCAGTGTTTCATGGTGTTGATATCCACTTGCTTATCACATCCCACAAAGAAGTTCTTCCTGGCAACAATGTACCATGGTCAATTATTTATTTATTTATTTATTTATTTATTTATTTATTTATTTTGCGGTACGCGGGCCTCTCACTGCTGTGGCCTCTCCTGTTGCGGAGCACAGGCACCAGATGCGCAGGCTCAGCAGCCATGGTTCATGGGCCTAGTTGCTCCACGGCATGTGGGATCTTACCAGACCAGGGCACGAACCCATGTCCCCTGCATCAGCAGGCTGACTCTCAACCACTGCGCCACCAGGGAAGCCCCTGTGGTCAATTTTTTAAACCCTCTGATAGCTCTTAGTATTTTAAAAGGCTTTTATTCCAATCTCACCAAATCCTTTACCAGCTCTTATTACCTGAAACTTTAGTGAAGGCAGAAGTGGCAGATATCAATCTTGAGCCAGCTGTTAGAGGTGAAAAGGGAGTGTACTGCTCATTTTTTTTTTTTAATCAGGGAACTCCCTGTTTGAGGTCACAAGGGCAGTTCCATTTAATAAATTACTAGAATTAGAACTCTGAGTGGTCTTGACTTCTAAACTCTGAAGACTCCCATGTACTGAAGAAGACGCTGAATTCTTGTTTATTTTCTTTTCTCCTGCCATCACCAAGTCACTAGGAAAAAGCTGTGTGTGCAATTATAAGTGAGTTGTCTGGGTACAGCCCAGCCTGGACCCATGGAGGTTCCCCACATTTTGGTTATTTTAAGAATCTTATAAGTATTGCTTCACATTAGCCCCCAGGAATCAAATGAGAAAACCATGAAGATAAAACCAACCAGTTATCTCATGTAGGAATTCAGCTGTTACTGCCTTATAAGAAGCACTTTTTGGTAAAATTTTCTGTCATGGACGTTATGACAAATTATAAATTTCCTCTTCCAGTTTGCATTTAGATATTTCCCATCAAAATTTCAAAACTAAATTTGTAAAGATCTGTTACTTTAAAGTGTGAGAGTAAAAGTTAAACAACAACAATACATTATTTATAGATGCCAACATTGTTTTATTTTCAAGAACTCTGTTAGAGAGAAATCAGAACTCTTCAGAAATGAAGGCAAGAAATGAGACAGAGATCTCGGTTTTGAAGTTATCCAACAGGGCCTCAACCAATAGCCCTCCTGTTAAGGGCCATTAGCCTGTCAGCTCTACCCACAAACAATCAGATTTTTAGTGTCTTACTCTTAAAAATGAATGGCTCAGCAGAATCCAGAATCACTAGACATTTGAGGAAAGCCCTTAAAATGTAAGTTAGTGCCCAATACAAACAGGAAAGAAAGAAGAAAGAAGGGAAAGAGGGAGGGAGAGAGGAAGAAAGGAACTTCAAGGAAAATAAGGAAAATCACAAGGAATAGAAGAAAAAAACACTATAATTCATATCCAAATAGGTACTGATTCCATGAATAAAATAAGGACAGGATTCTATGTACAGGAAATTTCAAAGAGTAAAAAGTCCCTAAAAAACTAAAAAAAGAAAAGAAAAGAAAAGAAAAATAACAAAGGAATATGATAAGACAAATTATAAAATTTGAGGATCAATGCCTAGAATCAAACATCTGAATAATAGTTCTAGAAAGAGAACAAGAAAACAGAGGAGAGGACCTTACCAAAATACTAACATAATGTATTTCTCCAAAGACAGGAAGATAAATATAAACATTGAAAGGGCCCATTAAGAGCCCATCAAAGTGAAAGGAAACAGATTTCCATCAAAGCCCACTTTGGTGAAGCTGAGAACACCAGAAATGACCCAGACAGCTTTTGGAGAGAATAAATAGGTCTCGTACAAAGGACTGGGAATAAGGGTGACATTTTACATCATAGAAACACTGAAAGTCAGACACCAATGGAAAAGTTAGGAGACAAACTAGTCTTGAAATTTCCACCTAGAATTCTTACTCAGCTGAACCAATCAGATAGTAAGGTAGAATGAAAACCCTGTCAAGAAGAGAAGGTCAGGCTTCCCTGGTGGCGCAGTGGTTGAGAGTCTGCCTGCCGATGCAGGGGACGCGGGTTCGTGCCCCAGTCCGGGAGGATCCCACATGCCGCGGAGCGGCTGGGCCCGTGAGCCATGGCTGCTGGGCCTGAGCGTCCTGAGCTTGTGCTCCGCAGCGGGAGAGGCCGCAACAGTGAGAGACCCGCGTACTGCAAGAAAAAAAAAAAAAAGAACAGAAGGTCTTAACATTTTATTTCCCATACACACTTTCTCAGAAGAAAGATACCCTACTCCCACACAAGAAGGAAATTAAGTAAGAAGACATGAGAACCAGGGAAATGGGCATCTAACACAGGGCAGGAGCAATCATCCAGGATGTTGCTGGAGTGCTAGTCCCAGAGAGTAATCCTTTTATGGGAGCCAGGGGCAACATGGTTCAGTAGGAATGTCCTCCAAACCAACAATAAAACAAATCAGAATGGATAGGTTACTTGCTGCATTTGACCATTCTGGGGATAGTTTTAACCATCAGAGGTTTCGGGACAACTTTGCCATAAGATCATACTTGAAAAACAAGGCAATGATTATTAAGACACAAAATGTTGGAAGTGTATTCACAATGCAATCTGTGGCCAAGCAATAATTCCATCATTTCATAAACACTGCCTATAGATTTCACTAAAGTTGTGAAACGTTCACATTGTGAAAGATGGAGTATAGTATATAGGTGTGTGAACATGTGTGCCTAAGAGAATGAACCCAATCTCCATTTTACACATGTTAAAGTCAAAAGATAATGTTGAAAAATGCAAAATTAAGAAATATCAGTACAAGCAGGTTATTAACTTCATGGAGATCAATTCCAAAAGAAATTGCTAAAAAGCTGAAAGTCATTGCTTCTTGGAAGTGGGCCTTGGATTGGGACAGTGCTGTGGTATACTGTTGTCTTTCATTAGATCTTATAAAAAGTATTTGTCAGTTTAAATCATGAATTTTATACATAAGGCATATGTATATATTTCAGCACAGTCTATCATATATCAATGATATATGTAGGTCAATACATTTTGCGGTGAAAAACAAGAAAAATAATGAGAAATAAGAAAAGCTTACTTTTCAAATATGTTGGCATAAAAACAAAATGGTTCACTTTGTAATTTTAAGTGAAAGGCCATGGTGAATAATGTATACATGACCACGTAAACTTAATTTTCCTGACAAGTATTAAGATGTGTCTCTATCTTATATGCAAATATAATAATAATAGCTTGTATTATACACAAATACCCCCCCACACACAAATGCCCTTCAGTATACATATATGAGTAAACATAATAGAGAACTGAAGTTGGCAAGTGATTCACAGATATATATGTATATATATATATATATATTATTATTGTTTATTGAATTGTAATTGTTATACAATATTATAAGTTACGGGTGTACAATTTAGTGACCCACAATGTTTAAAGGTTACACACATATGAAACTCATCCATTTGTACACAAAAAATTATCAAGCAAATACTCTGTGCTTGGCACTGCATTGCATACTCCAGATTCTAAGATTAAAAAATGCTTCCTACAAAGTCCTGATATCAAGAAAAAATAAAGGTGAGAGGGAAGGTCTTATGTTCTCAGTGCTTCAAATTCATTCCCAAACCTGCCTGAAGAGGTGCAGATTTTCAGTTTTCCAGAGCATATACTGCAAATGAATGTTGTCTCTTTGTTTGTGGTCAGGGAAGAGGGTTGGAGAAGCTTAAATCAATGTTTACTTTAAAAATTAGCACGAATTATTTTTTCATGATTTAATTTAACTTTGCTCCACCCTGGCCCCCATGTTTTCTTGTGGAGGAGGGAACACAGTGAGAATCTTAAACTGCTCATAGAAGTCAGACCTCACCTGTAACTGACATAGTGAGCATGTTTTTCATATCCTGGATAAACTCCCAAACTGTATTTCAGCAATTGACCCATCTTTCCTAAGCCTAATGTCTACATTTGGCCTGACAGAGGACAAGCCAGCTTTCTGACAGCATTCCCCTTGGAGACCTCGTTTGTCAGGCAGCCTGAACCTGAACTGGCCCTCAGTCCAGCGTACCAGGTCCTTCCTAGCTCCAAGGAATCTCAATCTGTGTTCCATGTTTTTACTGTATGTGTTAAAGATATCAGAATCCCAAGCTCTCATGACAACAGCTGATAGGTTTTCAAGTCCCATTTCCCCAGAGTGAGATTCTACCCAATTACAATGAACCCTACATCATGCTTTGTGAAAACAAATTTTTGTCCCTGCATTAAATTTCAATTTTTCATGAGGCTTGTTAAAATTCCCTGCATCCCGATATGGTTGGAGCAGTGTTGGTAGGCTTCAGACTAGGATGTGCAATAAAGAATTGTGTATGTCCAGTGCACCATGAACAAAAATCACCACTATCATTCTTCCTAATATTGAGATTCTCCTCTGGAATTTCTTGATGTGTATGGGAAGAGAAGGGTGAAGATACAGGGCACAAAGCAAAACAATGTTACAGGCACTTTCGTGTAGTTGTGACTCAATTTTACTTATTCAACACAATTCTGAGACTTAAAGGGTATGTTCCCAATCTACATATGAAGGGATTTATAATAAGAGAATTTTGGTGAAATACTCAAGTCCCAGTGAAATTCAACTACAGCTCACTTCCTACCCATTCTCAGATTAACTCATTTATCCACCAGAGTTACATGAGGAGAACATGACATTTACGTTAATGGTTTGTAATAGGGCCAGTTTCTGATGAAGAAATTTGTGTACACCTGCATGCAGTCTGAGGCTTTCATCCAGGGAATTTTCTGGGTAAACTATCAGCACTTTGTAAAAGGGAATAATTTGGTGGTTGGTTGAGAGTGGGAAAAAGGGAAGTTGTGTCTTGTTCTAAGCTTTTTGCTCCTGTCTGTTCAGGTTTGCCTGGTTAAAAAGAAGCCTCCAAGTACACAACAGCAGGAGCAAAATGGAGAATTTTACCTTCCCTCACCCAGACGCCCCATCACTGTGCTAACCTCAAAATCTATGTAGATATTTAAATGCAAATATTATTAAATACTGGCAGTTCCTTTGCTCCAGTCATCCTTTCTCTTAAAACAAAAAACCACTAGGGAAATTATATGCAAAAAGCTATGTTAATACAGCACTCAGGTACAAATTTATACTTTAAAAAATGTTAGAAGATACAAAGCCTGAGAGACTCTTATTCACGTACAAGCAGCCATATTTTTCATATTCTATATAAAGCTATTTTAACAGCTTAATGAGTAATCTAAAAAAAATTATGTACAGTGTAAGTGAATTAATGTTACTGGAAAAATGTTAAGCTTTGATATTTCCAAAGTTTTTCATGCTTCCATCCATTAGCTAAATATGACAGCTCAGCTTTTTGGGTCCATGTGTACTACAGCAATCACCTATCCACAGGCTTTAAGATCATATTTCCTCATCAAAGGCAAATGTCCTTCATTCTTCTTTCTAAGCTTACACTTGAGATAGATTCTCAAATGCATTGAGACAATTCCTCCCACCGGGCTAGTGTTATAGTAGGTGGGGTCAGCAATACAAAGAGTTCTGCTTGATGTGAGTTTGTAAGAAGCCAGCACCTTCAACAGCCTTTGGTCTTTTGGACGAGTGTCTGAAAAGCCAGTCTTGGGTTTAGAGTTATTTGTTTCAAGGGGCTAACAGCATTTATAAATCCAATACCCCAGAGGGGGCAACACTTGAAGCTATTTCATTTTATTGCACATCAGGCCATTCAAAGCTTTTACAGTTGTAGCCACATGCACAGAAATCCACATCCGGGTAAAATGAAAAAAATTGAAAGGTAAGAATAAGTAGAGAGGGCCCACCTTGAGCATCCAACTTGAATCAAGTGCTTATGGATTGTTTGTTCGCTCTAATTTTTTTTGTCAGCTATCTTTTGTAATGCTCCTAGTTCCGTGATGTAATTTTAGTGAAATCAATTTTGAATAGCCCAAAGTTATATAATTAATGACATTCACTTTCAATTACAACCCCTAATTGATCCCAGCCTACTCAGAGGACCCCTGGTGGCAGGCAGTCACACTGCAATTTGGGCAGGTGGAGGTCCTGCCAGATTGCTAATTTGTTTGGCCAGCTAGTTAAGTTTAAAAAATATATATCACTTTATAATCTTAGGCAGGCAATACCTCAAAGACATGCAGGTCACATTTCCATATGGACCCCCATCTTGATGTGATGGAGTGAAAATGAAGAATTTGAGAGGAGGTTGAATAGGGAAATGCTCATTAGGTACAGTGCAGGCAAGAAGGAGCTCTATCAATGGATGTATATAGAAAAAAGATTCTGGAGGATTGGGAGATGACTGTTAGCTCATATCTTTGTGTTAGACCACTTTCTTGGCCATATTAGAGTTATTTCTGATATTCAGTCAACTTTGTTAGTAGCACTCCTTTTCTTGAAAAGTAATTCTAAATTTTCCAAGCTGTAAATGCTAGGCCACAGGCCCTACATGCATTTATAAATGTGGGAGGAATTACCAGCAGGTCTAGGAAGCTATTTAGGGAACTGGTTCTTAAAGTGGGATTCCCAGACCAGCAGGAACTGGATCACTGGGAAACTTATTAGAAATGCAAACTTTTGGACCCCATTCTAGACTCACTGAATCAGAAACTCTGGGGATGGGAAGAAGAAGTCTTCATTTTCACAAATTTTCCTATTGATTCTGTTGCATGCTAAGGGTGGATGTAAAGCCAGGAATCAAACAAAAATATCAGAGTCTGGAGTTCTTGTTCTGGGCCACCAAAACTCAAGGACTTGTGAGGTATAATCTCCCAAAGGGGAATTACAGCAAACAGCTTTCCAAAACCCAAGTGGTTAAAAGGAAATATTATTCCAAATTTAAACAGTAGAATAACAAGCTATAGCTAACATAGAGGAAATAGCTTCCCTCCAAATCTACTCCCATAAAAAGCGAGTTATTTAAAAACTCCAGAACTTAAGATACCTGAAAATATGACTTCTGTTCCTACTTCTATATTCTTTACATACAATCGTGTGTGGTTCTGAACAATTCTGCTCATATTCTACACCTTGGTCCATGGAAGGGCACTTTCCTTTTCATTGCCCTTGTACATAGGGATGTGATGGAAAAAGCTATAATTTACCTCAGTGCTTTCAAATCTGCTCTTCTCCCTTTACAAAGCCCACAGTGTGCTCCTACTCAGTGCTCCAGACCCAGGCATTGGCTTGGTATATAAGTAAGACCAAAGGGGATTGAGGATGGGAAGGAAGAGAAAGAGAACCAACATTGACAAAGATGAACTGTGGTGTGTAATGAGGATTGTGAAAGAAAAAAAAGAGATAGAAAAAACTGAGTTAGAAAAGAAAGGAGAGAAAGAGAATGAGAGAAAGAGAGGCCAGGAGTAAGGAACCCGAAGCAAGAGTAGGGAGGGTGGAAGAGACAGGAACACTCAGCAGCTGTTTGGAATAGACTGCAAGCACCATCCATTCTGAGTGGACTCTTTCCTGTGTTCGTCAGCCGTCTGCAATGTGGTGATTAATCATTCATGTCAGAATCCCTAATCCTATTCAATGGAAAACAAATGCCATGGCACCCAGCCCTTTGCTTATCCCATGCACTTCGCATGCTTGCCTGGGCGAGGCCGTCTGTGACAAAAATGGTGTTCTGGGGTCCCTCAATGCAAATTCTGGGCAACTCCACACATTGAAGATGTCCTATGATCTCAAGGGCCTTGCCTTTTATGGGAAGAATAGAAATTCACTAGCAATAAAGGTCAACTTGTGCTAGTTAAGCAAACAATCAACATTCATTTAATTCTCTTTTAAAGAGAAAAATAGCCTCCATTATTTATAAAGCTCCTTCCTCCAAGGAACACAGAGCAACTCACACCAGTTACTTCATCAGTCCTGGCATTGCTTTGTGGCAGGGGTTAGCTGTGTTGTCTCATTTTGTAAATTCTTTCCAAGGTTGTGCAATCTTTTGTCGAATCCATTTCAGTCTTCTTGCTTCACTTTCTTTATCACTTTTCTCCTTTATCCATATGAACTTTTCACTGGAAGAAAGAGTCTAGAAAAATAATTTGCCCTAAACGGCATTAATACAGACTGCCTTGGGTATTGCCATTTGCACTGTGAAAATAGAATAGGATTGAAGCATTCAGGCTCTAGAATCAGAAAGGCTAAACTTCAAATCTCAGCTCTCCACCTGAGTAACATTATAGCTCATGACACATGGCTTTACATCCATAAATGTCCATTTCCTCATGTGCTAAGGCCAGGATACAGGTAAGATGTAAATGAAATGATGCATGTAAACAGCATGACATAGAAAAGGTGCTCAATAGCTGTTGGCTTTTTTATCTCATAAGTCAGAGAACTGAGTCTTTTCACTATCGCTGGTTCACCATTTTTTGAGGAAGAACCTGAGCAGATAAAACTGTTCTCAGGAAAGGGCATTACATTTTAGCACTTAACTGCAAAGCAAAGTTTCTAGTGTGTCCATTAAGCAGTCCTAAGACCTTTAGTGCCTGTAAGAACTAAAAAGACACTGCTGCTCCCAACCTCACTCATCTCTAATTCAACACAAAATAAGAGTGAGGTGCTTCATCATTTTTCTGCTTTTTTTTTTCTCATAAGGACTACTATGTTTTCAAAATATGTAAATTTTTCCTAAAACTGTCCTCTCATTTTTTCTGGTATCTTCTTTTCTGATCCCTTAAGTATGTGTGTAGTCTGGCTACAAAACATGGCTGTATCTCAAGGTAAGTAAAAGCTTTAACTTGATTATAACTGGGTTCTTTAAATACCTTTACTTATTGAAGATGTATTATGAGTCAGGTCCATGTATGAGTTTTACATTGCTGGACTTATTTAAGCTTCACTTTAACAGCAACCTTATGTAATGAGTGTTACTATCTCTGTTTTTCAGGGAGGAAACAGATACTCAGGAAGTTAAGTGGCTTACTCAAGATCACACAGCTAGTTGGCCAGAGTAAAATTAATAAACCCTATAACCTATCTCACGTGGAAAAATAAGGATGAAGCTGATGAGCCAAGTATATAGGAAGCTCAAGACAATCCAGTTGAGAAACTAGGATTCTTTGGTCCAAGTTCATTAACAGAAATGGAAACCCAGACAAGAAGTTATAACACTGAGCCATTTGGCACACTTATATAGAGACAGACATTGTTTGAAGTGCTTTCTTGTACTCCACGTTCATGAGAGTATAAGGTTGTGTGATGAGATATTGAGATAAAAAGAGAAAAGGAGGTTGGAGAGTATCTATATGGGTGTCCAATAAATATTTATTAGATGGACATATGGATGCAAAAATGGCCTTTTGGGGAGAAGATACCCTTCTGGGCCTGGGAATCATCAGAGGCCCCAGAACATCCGTTTTGGGGATTGTACCAGAGAGGGCAAGGGAGAGATCGTGAAAGACCAGAGGAAATTACAGGGATGGGATTGCAGCCTTTTTTTTTTTTTTTAACACATTAATGATTTAATTTAATTTATTTATTTATGTTTTGGCCACACCATGCGGCTTGTGGGATCTTAGTTCCCCGACCAGGGATCAAACTCAGGCCCATGGCAGTGAAAGCACTGAATCTTAACCACTGGACTACCAGGGAATTCTCAATTGCAGCCTTTATATGTATATATATATATATATATATATATATATATAAAATGCTTGTCCCCTAGCTATCTTTTTATCTTCTGGGAGAAATGTGAAATCACAGATAAACACTGACTTTAATTAATATTCATATAAAATGTTTTATTAAAACCAATACATATTTAATGACATAGAATGCAAAATTCAGATCAATTATAAAGGTAAAACATATATCCCTTTCTTCAAAAGACCCTAGATTTGTGGGGAGGGCTATCTTATTTGAATAGTTCAGTGGAAAATGTTGAGATATAATGGATCAAAATAAGAAAAAGTAAAAAGCAAAGATAAAAAACAATAAATCCACAATCGATCAATAAGTAGTGACAGATTATACTTTACCTAATGAGGAGAGAAGCTCATAATCTTAATTTTATTGTTATTCTTTCTCTCAAATGAATGACTACAAGCAGGGCCACTCCATGAAATATAAAGAGACTAAATGGGATAACTAAGAGGCCCCTAAAGCAGGATCTCAATAAATATGTCCAAGAGGAGAGAACATTTAACATAATGCTAGTCCAGAGTTGTAATTCAAGAAATGTGTTGAATTAGTTGCAAAAAGAGGCAAGATGCAGTGAGAGGTCTGGCATGAAGAAATGCACAATGCTTCTTCAAAATTCCCCAACCCCTAAAAGGATGCTGTGAAGGACAAGTATTCTATTTGTTCACTAGATAGTTCCATAGTCAGTGTACCATAGGGAGAGAATTCTGGGCTGGATAGAATATGGATCTCAGAGTGGCATTTCTTATATGTTTATGTTGTTCTGAGTCCTGTGATGAAGCAGTGGAACTCTTGCTGATAAAGAGCTGTCAATGGGGTTGATCAGGAGGAAATGTCTTTGATGATCACCCACAGCGACCCCTCCTTGGTTGTCAAGGACTTTTCTATTAACAGAGAGCACACGCTACATGGCCCATATACCCAGGTGGTGCAGAGGAGATTCAAGTATCAGATGCTCTATAGATTGAATGACTCTTCTATTCCCTTCCATCCATACTTCTAAGAATGCTTGTCATTCAGTGGGTTAGAATTAAATTCCCAGACATCTCTTTTTGTGGTTTGATCCTAATTTGGCATTTTGTTTAATATTAGAACCTTAGATATATAAGCCAGGTCTTTACTCTTACTCTAAGGACAAGAAAACACCATACTTGGTGCAGGTTTATTTGCCAGAGTATAGGGTGAATTCTGCTCCTTTCCTCAGTCCTCCCTCAGCAACCTAAAGGGATTCTGGGCGGTGAATATACTCCTCTCAGAACTGCAGTTTATCATCTCTGGGTGCTCTCTAAATCCACTTTTAATTCACTCCTGTGTCTCAGAAGGTGTGGCTACATGCCTAAAACATCCTGTCACGGAGGAATGAACAAAGGCAATGAGCTCGGCCCTGATGGTATATGGCTGCTTGGTTCTAATTGTCAAACATCTTCTCTGAATGATAGGAAATCTAAACCCTTTTAATTTCCCTCCCATATTCCTGAAGGTGTTTAATCTCAAAGCATAGACACAGCAGGATTTCATCTTAATCTTCTCTTATAAGAAAATATAATGGCTCTTATGTGAACATCTAAATTCCAGGAACATTTAGAGTGGCAAAAATGGGGCCTCAGTAAATGTGTGAGATTGGTAAACTATAGTAGGTATAACTGCTTTATTTTGGTACTTCATTCATTCCAGCTAAGTTCTCATGATCCCTGTCTTACCAACACTTCTTATTAGTTTTATTCCATTGTCTATTTTCTCTCATCCAAATGATAAGAACTTGCTATTTCTTATACTAGTAATGTTCTTTCAAAGAGATAAACATTTAAATTTGACTAACCCTCCTGTTTTTCCACTTTTAAGCAGAACTAATTAAAACTATGATGTTTGGCTTTTCTCTTGGTTTTCTGTATGGACACCAGAATGAAAATAGAATAAACATTCTCTGCAGTTATTTCTTTGCTCCATGTTCACTGTGTAGTAACAAATGTGTATTAGTCACTGTGTCTGTAATATAATAATAGGGGATTCATTTCACTGTGACTCCAAAATTATTTATTGAACATCTACTATGTTCTAGGTATTTTGCTAGTGATAAATTAGGGAAAAGTATCGACACAGTCCTTGAATTTACAAAACTAACAGATTAGTAAGGATCAGAGGTAAGTAAATAGTGTAATAAATGTTACAATAAGGTCAAAGCACAGAAGAGAAACATCTAATCCACACCTAGAGGTCCATTGAAGGTTTTTAAATGAAAGTTCCTGTCATGTAAACTGAAAAGGGGAGAAGGATGGTAAAGAGAAAGAGCAGAAGTAAATTAGGAAGGAGGGTGGAAAGGAAGGAGGGAAGAGTTACAGCCTAGGGACCACTATGAACAAACACCCAGAATCAAGGGAGAACATCTATAAGGTCACATCACTGAGGGTGAAGGGAATGGCAAGATATAAAACTGAACAAGTAATCAAATGACAAATCAAGGAATATCTTTTAAGTCATCTTAATGGCTTTATGGAACCACTGAAGTTTGAAGCAGGGAAGCAGTATGACCAGATTTACATTTTACAAGAAGCTTTCTAGTTACACATTGGTATGGAATTAAAGGGTAATGAAAGTGAAGAATTTAGAAAGTTCTTGCAATTATCTGGATTGCAAGACAAAGGAAGTGGTAATGGGGCAGGAGAAAAGTGGTTAAATTCTAAAACTGTTAAGTAGAATTGCAGGACTTGGCAATTAGATGCACGTTTGTGGGAGAGAGAGGAACCAAGGATGTGCCCACATTGGTGGTTTGGGTACTTGGATGGTTGGTTGATAGTGTTGGTCACTGAGATGGGGCAATGTTTATTATAGTGCCTTTTCCTATTTAAAGGTGTTTCTCCAGAAAAGAAATGCTGAAAATAGTAGTAAATACCTGTAAACAATGGTCTCCACCTTTGCTGCATAATGAATTGCTGACAAGCTTTAAAAATATATATATGAATTCTTGGATCCCACCCCCTGAGATTCCGATTTAACTGGTTGGGGCATAACCTAGGATAAGGATATTTTAAAGACCCCCACCCCAGGTGATTCTAAAATACTGCCACTGTTGAGAGCTCCTGCTCTAAGAGGAAAAGTAGGATCTGACACCAGGATAAGACAGCCTTAGCAGTTGGAGGTCTTTGACTATCAGGTTTAACAGCATGAAAATAATTGCACAAGTCTGCTCAAAATTCAATGCAGCATTCTTCTCTAATCACTCCATTCTTCTCTCATACAGCAACAGACCTTTTTATGTTGTCAGTCTCCAAAACCTTCTGTCAATGGTAAAATTCACAAATTCAAAATCTCTGAATCATGTTTGAGTATCTTCTTACTTTATACTCAATCAGTCAACAAATCCCACTAGTTTTCTCTTCACAATGCACTCATGAACCTTTTTTTTTAATATTTCCCCAATTCTACTATCCTAATCCTCCCACCTGGTTTATTATGAAATCCTGCTAATGGGCATCTCCCCTTTAAGCTTGCCCACTTAACCCCTGCCACTGTTACCTATTCCCATGCCATGATTTTTCTAAAACTTAATTTCCATCATGTCACTTTCCTGATCAATTTTCCTCTTAGCCTGATATTCATATCCTCTATAATCTACCTTTCCAGGTTATTCTTTCACTAATCACTTTTGAAAACATTTGACTTCAGTTAAACCAGCAGGGTCTATTCATTACTCACCTATGGAATGCTCCTTCTTCTTCTGAACTTTTGACATGTTTCTCATGTCTAAGGTGTTCTCCTCTCTCTCCTTCATCCAGTTCCAAACCATGCATTAAAGCCGGCTGAATACTCACCTTCTCAACATAGCCTTCCCTAATCATTCCAAAATATAATCTTCCCATGAACTCATAGCAATTATTTTTTATACCACTCATTTGGTACTTAAGGTTAAATCCTTCTCTGAAATTTCTCTTAATTTATGCTGCAGTTTAATGTCCCATTTTCCCAAATAGCTTATAAGCTGTCCATACGAGGATAAAACATGGTTGCTATAAAGTTCCTTGAACATAATAAGTATTCAAATTTATTATTTAAAAGAATGAATAAATGAATGACTAATGATCTGGTCTTCACATATCACAGTGGCTATGTGTCTTACTTTTGATACTGATGGAAAGCCCTGTCTTCATCTTCCTTTCCAGGCCAGAATTCCCTATGCCTATAATCTTTGGAGGGTTGCTGTATTACCCCAGATGTATTACCACAGTGCATGACTGTGCCAGTCAAGTTCACACACCAAGTCCAAAGGATAATGTAGAGGAGTCTATTATGTTTTCCTTCAATTTGCATTATCAGTCCACATTGATTCTACTTGAGCTGTACATTAGAGGATCCCTTCTCCATGACCTCCTATCCTTCCCTTTTCTTCCCTTAAAGTACTTCTCTTTTTCTCATATGATTTTTTTCTTGTTATTTTTTAAGCATCTCTGCCTCCTTCACACTCACACCGTCTCAGGATCTGCTTTGACCTCCTAACAGCCTCTGCTCTAGGTTTTCCCTCAATGGAGCTAGCAGGAAGTGAGGGAGTCTCGGATCCTGTGCAGGATGTGGGGTGAAAGAGGGACCAAAAAGGGCCATTTCCCAGAGCAACCTTCTATGGCAAAAATAGGGTGTGTTATTGTGCTCAAGGAATGTCTGTCTCTTTTCTTGGACTTACAAAAACCTAATTTAATTACCTTAGTTTGGTAGGAGTCCGGATGCTAGAAACAGAGGGCAGAGGCAAAAGGTTGTGTCCCCAGAAGGGAGGAAAATGCAGAAGGAAAAAGTGGTTCTGTACGTGAGAAAGTGTTCTGAGCCACATTAGCCACCATCTTCTGCTCCATGAGAAGCACAACATTCTCTTCTTAGTTGGCACAAAATAAAGTGTTTCTTAGGAAGGATGGCATAGCTTTTTCCAAACTGTGCTCTTTATTAATCCCAGAGACCATCTGGAACAACCTGCTATGTAGACCAATGCCAAGAATTATGAATGAGTCAGATATATAAAGGAGGCCATGAATATGTTCTTTATGGCTCAAAATGGTAAGCAATAAGTGAAAGCTCAATTTAAGGGAAAAAAACTAAAATATGTAGATTTACAAAAATAGAATGGCTTCTCTCTCCATTGAGTGAATTTTCTGTGCTGGAGGTATAGGTCAGCCTAGAGTTGTCCATGCGGTGAGGCTGTCCCAGAATATGTTTAAGCAATGGATGAACAGCTGGACTCCATGGCTGGTAAGGTCTCTTTCAACACAGGGATTCTACGCATAGTGTAGTTAATGGAAGCTTCTTAGTTGTGGTAGAGAGAACCTGGGACTTGGCCACAGAAGACCCAGCCTCTAGTCTCAGCCTGAATCAGCTCCCCTATTCCTCATGTTTGAACCAACTGAGTTATAAAAGCCTGTCCACTGTGGACATTCTACCTTTGTGACTACCAAATTGTAAATAACATGAAGCAGTGACCATGTCACAGCATGAAAGACTCACAGTGCCCATGAAAATGATGTATTTCAATCCACTTAGTTTACAGATGAGAAAACTGAGGTTCAGAGAAATTGAGTTTTACGTATCATTTTTGGTTCCCACAATACTTAGTATATCATAGGTGCTATACATACGTATAATGATGCTTCTTAAATTAAATTGAATTCACAAAAGACGGGCTTTATTTTCATGAGGATCAGATGGTTATTTGAAATCAGCCTGATATTTTTGGTTCCCGCACCCTCCCGGATCTTTTCTTCATATGCTCAGATAGCCGGCCCCTATGCCTTGCCCATATGGCAGCATCTGATTGTGAGTCTGCTGTTGCGCTCAGCCAAGCATGGTGTGCGATGCCTGCAGCCACTCCTGCTGCAGTTCCCCAGCTCCCAAGTCTTCCTCGAGACACCCAGGTGTTGGGGCCATCCATGGAGACATCTCCCCACCTTGCCTTGGCATGGTCCATACATGGAGGAGGCCAGCAGCTACCCTACCACCTTCCCTCAAATCCCACTTTCTGCCCTTTCACACCAGACCCCACATCCACAGGATAGGCTCCTGTAAGAAGTACTAGCTTTGAAGTCAGAAAACATGAATGTCAATCCTGGTTCTCTCAGCAATAGTCTGGGTAGCTTTGGGCAGGTGACTAAAACTCAGGGAGATTCAAAGAAAAAAAAATGAAGTAAAAGATTTGAACATGCTTTATGTAATGAATATTACATATATTTGTCTCTTATCCTTGTCCTTGTACTATTTTTTCCTGCTGTGCTTTTTTTTTTCTTGACAACTAAATACTTCTCTATAGAGTCACGTGGAAATGGCCCTGACCTTGTCAGTTATTTAAGCTGCATGTCCTTGGGCAAGTACTTGATCTTTATGAACATCGGTGTCTTCATTTTTAAGTGGGGTATTACCTTCTTGCCCTGCTTACTTCAGAGCTGCTGTGAAAATCAAAGGAGAAATTTTAAGTCACCATGCTTTGTAACTTAAAATTTAGAAAGTTTCATAAATGCATGATGATAACTTTTGTTGCTCATTAATTTACCTTATAACTTTTCTACATCATGTAACCTCAACTCCATTTTTTGCATCTTATATAAATTCCCTCCCTGATGCACAGGATTCTTCTACTGCCAATAAGGAACTTTCTGTCCCACATAAGCACTTTCACAGAGAAGTGAAGTAATCAATTTAAAAAGTGTGAAAAAAATCCATCCATGTCTCTAAAACACATTCACACAACCCAGGTTTGAGAAATGAACTTGCACTTACCAAGTATCACTTTATATATTTCTATTACAATCTCTTGTTTTGGAATAGTTTCCCATTCATGTCTTCATCTGAGTCTCACTAAAAACCAAGGAGGTAGTGAAGGAATATGTAAACACACTGTGCAAAGAGGAACTGAAGCTTGTGGGAGAGATGGCTTCAGGTTACTTGGCAGGTAGACCACTCTGAGAAAGCAGGATAGACTGGTGTAGAGAATACTGGCTCTGAATTCAGAGATTTGTGTCAGTCTTTCTCCTTTACTCATTCACTATGTGAGCTTGCACATAGAGCTTCTCTGGATTTTTTGGGCTTGTTTCTGGTCCTAAACATGGAATCAACATACTTATTTCATGGATTTGTCCTAAGATGGAAATTAGAAAATGATGTGAAATATTTATCACAATGCCTTCTGCACATAGCAAATGCTGAACAATAGTAATCATTCTTATTAATAAGAACCTAAGTGTTCCATTTTCAAAGCTTTTTCCATTCAGTGGGGCTCTGAATTTTTTTTTTTTTTTTTTTTTTTACAATACAGGCATTTTTACCTCATTCATTGTTAGCTCTAAATTGTCTCCTGTACAGTAAAACTGGATTTCTTTACATTAGGTGAGAATTGACTATTTTGAATGACTATACAATCTGCCAGCCAAGAGTTCAGCTTTAGCTGTATAGCTACCTTTGTCTGCAAAACATTGTATAATTATCTGAACATTCCCTTTGTGCTTTTCTTTTATTATTTTATGAAAATGAGTAGGAAACAGAAAAATGAATGTGCTCATACTGATAGCAAGAAACACAGGTCCCATAAATTTACTGTAGTTGAGACAAAGATGGCAGTCCCTAGACAGTCTAGAATTGATGAATCTGTGTTGAGACCTTAAGCTGATCAACTGGGCATATACTTTCAAAGGAAAAGAATAAAAGAATGAACAGGACCCTGGAAATACACCTTTTATATTTCCATAGAGATAATAGAGTATATTTTGGGATTATTTTTATGCTGCTAATTTTCAGTGACCAGAAAAAATCATTATAACCTTTAAGTCAATTGTTTGAATTTCTCATATTTGATTTCTATATGAGAAGGGTTAGAAAGTCAGTATCTAAGAAGATGGGGACCTGCTTCCAGAGAAGGCTAATGTGTAAAAACGACTGGTCATAATAATATTCTTCCCATAGAGTAGTTCTGTTCTAGTCTTCAGTTAAATGCAGAGAAAATCCAAAATTGCAAGATAACTTTTGTAAGAAAAAAAAAAGCAATACAAGCATTACTTCCTGGTGCCAGAGGGTCTTAATAATATTACTCTTGTGCACTCCTGTTAGTATATTAAGAGAGCATTTCTAAGGATGAACATGATCCTTGTCTCTGCTACACTCAAGAAAGCAGGATACTGCTGGCTGGTATCTGCCCTGACAATAGATGGAACTGGAGATCTATTTCTTTGAGGCTCTGTAGGAAGTATCTATTGATACCTCTGTGCATTTCTGGATGACAGGAAACAACGTAGATTTTCCTTAGTAGCCTTTGCCTCATTTTTGAATAAAGATGTGTAAGTTAGGTCACTAGGGAAGTTTGAAACCCAGGCCACGTTCCTTTAAACAAAATGACATTTCTTAGTAAAGAGGTTCTCATTGTCCCCTGCAGAAATGTATCTGATTTCAGAAAAGGATTGATTCAAATAAAAATGTGTTTGTATAAGAAAAATTATTTTCTGCTGAGAAAAACATACTTTGGGGTAAATTTATAGTTCTGGCGAGGTCATTAATATCTGGTTGTCAAAAAGTATTGGTTTGAACAAAATATGTTGTAATAAAAATACATTGTTTTGAAGAAATTTATTGGCCCCATGAAAACCTATTTGATTCAGAAAGATATGTTGATTTCAATGAAAAATCTATTTGTTTTAAAGGAGGTAGTGCTGGGCTTTTGGCTTTTCTATGGGAAATCCTCCCTGTGACATTGATATTCACTTAGAAAAATGAAACATGGACATAATTAGCGGAAAGACTGTGAAGAGAGAGCAGAAGCCCTACTTAATCAATAATATTTAACACAGACATAATGAGCTTCCATCTTCTGAGCACATTTATAAACATTTGCCAATGAACCCCTTCCAAAGAACCCAAAGAGGGGTGTGGTTGGCTGTGATTTTAGAGGATGAACACTCATTGTAAGAAAAGTATCATGAAAATGAAAAAAGAGCCATAAGTTGAACCCCAGACACAGTGATCCTCAAGCAAACCAATGATATATTAGAAATCCTCATAGAATGACCTCAGCCTACTCTCTGACCCTTCTCTCCTGTCACGGCCTATAATATAGAATAGCGTCTCAAAACACTTAAGAACCAAGTTGCCAGGTCATTTTCTCTCTGAAAAATATATTCACTTTTGAAAGAGAGACATATAAGAATGGCATCATATTGGGTTTGCTCAAGGTGGGCAAAGTGGTCTGTGTCTTTTATCTGAAACAAAAATCTGTCTCTGAAACACTGGTGAAAAACACTGAATCCAAAAATCAGTTCTGATATCTTCAGCTATTTGCTTAAAGCAGGAGTTGACAAACTTTTTCTGTTAAGGTTCAGATAATGAATATTTTAGGCTTCACAACTACTCAACTGAGCCATAGTAGTGTAAAACCAACCATAGACAATAAGTAAATCAATGAGCATGGCTGTGATCCAATAAAACTTTATTTACACAAACAGATAGTAGAGAAGATTAGGCCTACAGGCCTTAGGACGCTTAAAGAATCAACTTCACTGCATCACTTACCTGAGTAATTGTGCAGAAATATACCAATTAAGAAAGCTAGTATGCAGGGAGGAAATATGGATAACCTAGGAAAAATGACACACTCACAATTCACAAGAGATGCAGACTGATGCAGAGAGAATCCAAAGAGGACAATGTCTTGAAGGAGGAAGATTCTACATGGTATTCACAGTAGCTTCAAGGAATCAAATGTAATTCCAGAGGCTAGTCTCATTCCTTCATACTTAGTAAAAGTTTATTGTTTAACATCCCTTTCCCTCAGTATTATCAACAATAAACAGCAGGAATAGGGTTTGGTTGTGAGCTTTCTTTCAGCAAAATTCTAAAGATAAGTACAAATTAAAGATTTTTTTTTTAAATTCTAACAGAGGGCAGCTGCTGGGTGTGACTATAGGTATGTTATAGGAGCAATGGAACTTGTGGTCAGGTCTCCTTTGCTTTCAAAGAGTTGCCTTGGTCCAATGTGGTTTTACTCCAGATTCCATGATGGTGAGTTAAACATTCTAGAAGTTCTCTGATAGTCGTGCTGGCTGAAGTCCTACAGGCAGAATGAGCAAAGCCATACCCAGAATGTGTGTTGATTTCAGTCAAGAAAAATCAAGTTCATCCTGGTGAAAGGAGTAAAATATAGTCAACTTGCTACCAAGTGACTAGCTGTTCCCGGAGAGATAATGTTGTATGAAGGGCTAAGCATAGTTCCTGTTGTTGTGAACTTGGACAATCACCAGTAGCAGTACCTACATCAGCCTTGGTAAGTGGGAGCCCATGCTCTTGATCATGCATCACCTCCATTCCTGCCACCATGGCTTCTCCATTCATACACCTATTGTGCTACCACTGGGATGACCAATGATACAGGCTGGCTGAGGTCAACCGTCTGAATCACTCTGTCTATTTTTTATTTAGTGTCTCTTCCATGTCAAATGCTCTCTAGTGGCTGTTCATATATGATTCAAAGATATTCACACTTCTTGTCCATTCCTATAGGCTTTCAATAAATCTCACGTGGCATCTTTTCTCACTACAGTTTCCTCTAACATCATGGGCTCTTCCAGGTCATATGATCCAAGCAACTGGACTTCGTGAATCACAGGATGGACATGCTACAAATCCTTTCTTAAGATTTTTGAAAATTTACTCTCTTGGTCTGGGGTGGAGGCAGTTTCAGAGGTTTTCATTTGATCTTCCCCACAATGACAGTTTAAATTCCATAGCAAAGGAACCAATATCATAGTTCCAATAAGTACCAAGTACATTTATTTCTATTGCACATTCAAAACACAAAAGAAGGGAAATGACTAACAGTGGATCTTCCATTGTAATTCAGTCTTGGGTGGGGACTACATTTATTTTCTAGTCCCCATATGTCCTAGCCTAAAGGAAAAGAGCATAACCATTCTTCAGGTTCCTAAGCATTAATGTGATTCTGGACCCTATGCCCAACAGTCCTCAAAATGTTTGAATATTACCCAGTGTATAATCTCCTAAGTAAATGGCCCTGGGTCCTTGTTTTGTTGGTAGTACTATAGGAAGGACTGAGGGAATCATTATCTTATACCCTTGTCATGATGTTTCAGGATCCTTCTTGCTGGAGACCTTGGCTATCCTCCAGTCAGTGGATTCCTAGTTTGAATATTGTCTCAGATCTGGAAGTTAGGCAAAGGATTGTGAAAATTTATTGGTATATCTGACATCAAACCCCTCATTTTCCATGGTTTATATTATTTGTTTTTATAGATTTAACAATACTTTATTGCCCCCCCACTATAACTCTAAACTTGCCACTCCTTATGATAATTCCACCTGCATTGAGAACCATCCCATGTCCTCTATTAGTCTGAAATTTTGCAGTTCCTTTTATATCAGGGGTTCTGTTCTGAAATGACATGTTCTTCCATCAGCCTTGGCCTATAGAGGACACTTCTCCATGATGCTGGTGTTTTTCTCATCAGCACATTCCTTACTACTTTGATAAACAGTGCGTTCTCCAAGTTGTAGATGAGCTGAGTCTTGAAGAAATGAGACACATAAATATTGCTGGGTATAGGACAGTCCAGGCAGAGGGGAGAAAAGAAAAACAAAGACTGAAGAGCTGGGGGATTTCATAAGTCCTAGTGGAGTACATTACACATGAAGGAGAGCTGTGAGCTCAAGGTAGATTTTGTGGGATAAGGTTAGACCTGTAAGTTAGGCTTTTGGGTAAGGACTTGCTCTGTTGGTAGTAGTGAAAATAAAGCCAAAAGGGCTCTACAAAGGGCAAAAGGCAGAGACCAGTCCCCATTGCCTGTGGTAGATGTGATGTGAAAAACAGAGCAAGAAAATGGAAACTGGAGAGCAAGGGAGGAGAAGGTGGCAGTTGCCCAAGCACTCCTGACATGTATAAGGTAAAAGTTTAATGTGCCTTGGGCACACAGAGCTGTCAGCTTTTTGACACGCAAATGAGTTGGTTCCACTCCAGCAGGTAATCATATTATCTGCTGGCCCTGGGTGATGAGGCTCCACCAGCAGCAACTCAGGCAAGGCTCTGATAATTCTCTCCAGGAACCAGACCTTTTTGTTTCTGTCGCAAAAGATTTTCACAAAGCCTCTTGTCACAACTATACTTGAGAGATGTAGGCATTTTGCTTTGAGAATCCCTTGCTGGGTTGTGAAAAAAGCATGAAGCTGAGCTTAACAGAATTTATCTTTTGTTTCTTATTTTTCTCTAGCCTATCACATACTTGATATGAATATCCCATATGGATACTTAAGACGCATCAAAAAGTCAGCTTTTGGGAATAGGAATATATTCTAAAATTACATAGACAAACTGGAGGAGGGAAGAGTTGGTACTAAAATATACTCTTATCTAATATACAGCAAGTAGTTGACCTCAGATTATAATATCAGTGTTGCAAGGTACCTTAAGCATCTTAAAGTCCAACTGCCCATCCAGTGTTTAAATCTGTTTTATGACAGCCATACCATGTGGAATCTCACTTATGCCTACATGTACCTGCAGCACAGAAAAGTCACTGGATCCAAAGAGTGCCCATCCTATGTTTATAAAGTTCTATGTTGTATAAAGGGTTTTCTTGTACTGAGCTTGCACCCATCACCCACCACCTACGGCCATAGAGAACATATTCACAGCCTCTTCCAGATAGTTCATGCATCCCCCACAATGTTCAAAGCCTTTATTCTACTTTGGGCTTCCCAATAAGTCTGAGCCACAAATCTAAATTAGTTTATATCCTGTTTCTTTCAAAAATTATTTTGATTTCCCAGTTTCTTACCCTTTGTCCGGATCCCTAAAGCTTCATGGTCCCACAAGTTACTGAGCTTCTGTGTTGGAAGTGAGCAATAATTGGATACATATATGTATATGTTGCAAGAGGGAATTGAGGTTTTCAGAACTTGGAGAACATTAGAGGAAAAGCAGAGTTTGCCAAGGAGAAAGTTCCAGCCCATAAGACCAAGGCTAGAAGGACTAAGATGTTGAAAAGGAAACACCACCTGCAGGAGGAAGGAACTAAAATACAAGAGAATAAGTAATCTCAGTAGTCTGGCTCTACAAATGTAGGGAGGAGATGGAAACTGGGTGCCCAATGCAAGGATAGATTTTGGTTTCTAGGAATAAGAGAAGGGCCTTATGTATACATGTATTTTTTATAACATTATTATGTTCACTTCTTGAAGTGAACCTTTGCAGCATCTGACTGAACAACTCATATCTGGGAGGTTTCAAAAATATTCATAGAATGAATGAATGAATAAATGAATGAATGTATGAATGAACAAAATTCTAATTCTAAGGTCAAATAGCAGACCTCATATTTCCTATTGGAGAAAACAATCTGATTTCAAGCCTGGGTAGTTTTAAAATCCCTCTAGTATACTTGCATTTCAAAAGCAGAATAGTTGAATCTGAAGCTTAGCATCACTAACGATGGTAATTCATATGACCCTGGCCTACACCATCTTATCTATGAAAGTGCAGAGGCTTTTCAAGAAGAGAAAGGACAATTTTGACCCTAATTTAAATGTCAAACAACTTTTTCTACTACATTTACTTCAACTATTTTTTGTAATAAAACTTTCTGTGACTAAGGTTGTATAAATCCCCATGGGTCAATTCTGAGATGAAGAGTAGGAAGACTGTGAAAGCATCTTCTGATTCAGAGTTACAAACAATCCCCCTTGGAAATAGACAAAGCTAAGGGATCTATTCTGAGTTTCCTATCCCACTGAAGAGTCCTATGCCCATCTGTGCAATAGATTTGGAAATAGAAAAGCCAAGTATGAACCCTATCTCTGACTTTCAGTCCTCATGTAACCTTTTTATTTCTAGCCTCATCATCAGCAAGATGGGAATAATGAGACCTGTCTTAAAGGGTTATTGGAAGGCTCATAAAGTAAAATATATAAATGTACCTACAGCATAAAATACTTCATTTTTTGAGGTAATTTGTCCTCATATCTATGTTAAGATGAGTTTCAGAACTGAGGGTCTCAACCAGGATCCAATCAGAAAAGCAGAAACCACTCTATATATTTCAAGCAGAAGAAATTCAACAAACAAAATTTGTTCTGCAGGTGAACTGAGACGCAAAAAAGATAGTGGTGCAAACCAGAGATTAGCAAAGACAAGAAATCATTGCCACACCTAAGAGGCTTATATTCAGGAGAGTGTGTTATCAGAGCCCAGGGTCCAGTGTCACTAGATCAAGCTATAACTGTGATATGTTTTCTTGGCAGAAACTAAGATCATAGATAAAGTGATTCTCTGGTGGAAGCATAGGGGAGACAGAGCCACAGCCAGAGACAGCATATAAAGTAAAGAGAGAGGAGACAAGATGCCCTGGATATTTTCTTTCACCCACCTTCCAATCTTGCATCAGTCTTGCCAAACCCACCTTGAAGTCAGAAAGCAAGAGAAGCTAGGGACTGTAGTTGTCTGAGACTCAGAAAGGAACAGGAAAAGGAGGAAGAATGGATCTGAGGATATCTGATATATCATGTTCAAATATATCATGAGATATTTGGATAGTTCAGTGTCCAAATATCTCATGATATCAGTAGATGAAGGTTTTTCTTGTTCCTTAGCTCCCTGTCAGCACAAAGCAACCAACCCCTCTGCCCAGAATAGTTCTTGTTGTTTATATTCCTTGATCAAGACAAAGCTGCTGGTAGTTTCATAAAATGACCAAGTCTTATATGATCCTGCTCAAAGATTCTAGAAGAAGTCAACAGTAGGTAGGATCTAAGATTCCCATCTAATGTAGAGAATCTGAACTCCCTGGGGAAACAGACTCTATGTGCTCTTGTACACATTTAAAAGGAATGGTCCAGTGGTTATACTATTGCTTTGATTCCAAGTTTTAGACTTTTATGAATTAAAATGAAACTCATTTATTTTTCACTGTCTCAATGTATGCATTAGATGTGTGTCTTATACAGTTGAGTTAAATCTGTGATAAATCAAATAATATTCAGCGCATTAAAAGTATTTGTAATTTCAAGGAATCTCAAAGCAAATTATCTTGTCAGCCTAAGAATCTTGCTATGAAAATAATCATTTCCTAGTAAATCTGTTTTAAAAGTTTTTATTTTTTCATATATTGGCTATCCTTTAATCAGAAGACAATTCTATATCAGCTCTCTAGCATGAACTATTATATAAGACAGTTGTGCTAAATGCCACAAAAAGTACCAACAAAATATTGTGAGAACACAGATATGGGGAGGGAAAGGGGAATTAGTTCACATTAGAAGGATCTGAGATAGATTGATGAAGGAAGTAGCATTTGGCTCACACTTTAAGAATTGGTAAATTTTTAATAAACAGAGAATGAGCAAAAGGCATATCAATGGGAAAGTGCAAGATGTGTTGAATAAATAATGGAGTAGTATTTGGCTGGAAGTTACTAGAATTTAGGTAAAATGTGACTTAAATGTTGTGTGTTGCCAGATTATGAAGAATCTTGGATGACAAGCTGAGATATTTTCACTATCATTAATAGAGAGTAGGGAGTCATAAAGGAGTTTTTGTTTTAACAACAGAGGAATACAATTAGAATTCACCAAATTGAAGCTTTCTTTACATGCCTAAAAATATAATTAAAATAATTTGTGAAAATTACTTTTGATCTATAGAATAATATCATGAGCAATTAGCATCTGTGGTCATAGTAGAAGAGAGGTATATATAAAGGGAGCTTATGGTTTCTGATATCCAAATTAATTATGCTATTTCAATTTTGTTTTATAATGGTAGTTATATTTGCTGTGTATTCTACCTGGTTCTAGAGAATAAGCAGTGGGAGGATTTTAAACTAAACCTGAAAGTATCCCAAATATACCATCCACTAATATCCCAATAAAAATATAGAATCAAAGACTCCCAATAAAACTGTGAACTGGAATCAAAAATAACTTCTCCAAATCTTATTCACAGAGACTTTTTAGTTTCTTCAGAAAGATAAAGGCACATGTATCCACACAGTCTCATATATGATTTGAAACAGATGTTTAAAACAAACAGTTTAACCAAAATTTAAATTTATATTATCCCCAAAGTATTACATTTTCACCCAACCTGAAAAAAATTCTTTATATCTAGAGTTCTGTTTAGAATACATAATTAAAAGTCAATGAATTAAATAAGAGCCAAAGACAAAAACTGTGTAGTGGAACACAAGTTACATTACATATGAAATAAAATGGTTCTGTTGTTAATATTTTATAGAATTTTAGAAAAGAGATGAGTCTTTTGAATCACTGGTACCAATATTTCATCTTACTAAATGAGGATAGAGAAGAGACATGGCTGATCTAGAATCACACAAGTAATTAATGGTAGACCCAGATCTATCCACCCCAACCCACTCAGTTTAAATTTTTTTCTCCTAATTATGTTACCAAAGAATTTATTAACATCATGGCACTGGCCCTCCCAGTTCTCATCTGAGAAACTAATGGAGGATGGGATAACTAGGGAAAGGGGAAGGGAAGGATTTTAGCTGCCTTTACAAGAAGATGAAATCTATTGGTCACTTAAAGATCAAACCCAGAAACTAAATCTCCTTGACTTTTCTTGGAATTTATAGTGTGAGCAGTTGCACATGGTTGACTCATGAGTTAAACCCCTCACCGTCTGAAGAGAGTATGTTCAAACAAAGCAAACAGCGCAAAGTAAATGCTAAGCCTGGTAAAGACGTCACAGTCTCGGTCTCGGCCCAAATCCAGTGGCAGCAGATACATAATGCATGACCAACAAGATTTCTTTTTGCTCTTCTGTCTTGGCCATTGTACAAGCACAAACCCCAATGGAACCAAGTAATCAAATACAGATTTGGAGTCATTAAATCTTCAAGGGGAAAGTTTTTTAAACATTTGGTTTGAGCAATGCTCACAAGCTGGAGAAGCAACATGAGAAAAATCAATTAGAAATGGGAAGTTGGCTGGGATAATATGAGGAATTATTGTGAATTTTCATCATGACCTTAAATTTTACTCCTGCTATTCTGCAAATGGAAGAGTTTAGAGAGAGGATTTTCCTGTCCATGCTACTTCCTGAGTTCTCTCTAAGAAAGCAAAACTGGAAAAAGGCATCCTGAACCCGGCTTTGTCACTACTTCCTAGTTATGTAACTATAGGAAAGTCACTTAACACTGCTGAGCTTCCCCTCCTTTATGTGCAAAATGGAAAGAATAGTATAAAACTTTCAGTGTTCTCATGAAAGCTGAATAAGATTTTACAGAAAACTGCTATGTAACTTATAAAGAACTACACAAATGCAAGTTTTTTATTACTATTAAACTGAGGATAAGATCTGTGAACTCCACCCCCCAACCCTGGAAATACATTATATGGATAAAATTTTTCACATTGTTCATTTTCTGAAGAATGAGTCCAGAGCTATGGATCTAAAGAATAGGATCAAATGAGAGAGGAATCCAACTCAAATTAGTTTAAGCACATAACTTCCAAAAAAAAAAAAAATAGTGGAGTGGGAAGGGGATAAAGACAATTTATAGACTCACATAACTGGGGAGTTGAGGGGTGAGGCTGGTTGGATTTATTGTTTTAATAGCATCAGTTCATAATCTCTCTCTCTCTCTCTCTCTCTCTCTCTCTCTCTCTCTCTCCCATCACTTCCTTTTTATGTCTCTTTTTGTGATTGTCTCATTGTTTCTTGCTAGAGTCATGCCTTCTGTCTTCTCCACACATAGGGAAGATTGAAATAGCACTGGATCTACAGCCTACAGAAGTATAAAGGAACAACTCTTTACTTCCAATTCATAAAATTATTTGGAAAGACTATGATTGGCCTGCATGTGACCCATATCCACCCTTTGAACCAATTACTGGCCCCAGGGAAATGCAATTTATGATTAGCATAGACTGAGCCATATGCTTCCTTCTATCCCACTAGGACCATATGGAATTAGGGAGAATATTCCTAAAGGAAAGGATAATGGGCAGGCAAATCAAAGAATGTAACTATAGTAACTTTTATCAGATTCTCAAAGGAGTCCATAATTTAAAAACTGGTTCCATAAAATCGATAAGAAATTCACCTTATTAGAGGCTGATGGAATTAAAGAAACTGAAAGTTGAAGAAGATCTTTGACAGTATTATAGCATTACTCTTATTTTCTAAATGGGTAAACAGAAGCTAAGAAAGGCAAAACAACTTGACAAAAAGGTACTGTAAGATGGAGAGAGAGATCTTGAAACAGATCTGATTCTTGATGCAGAAATCCTTCCACTTTAGTTACCTGATTAGAAACTATAGAGGTCAGGGACTTCTCTTGTGGTGCAATGATTAAGGATCCGTCTTCCAATGTAAGGGATGTGGGTTCGATCTCTGGTCGGGGAGCTAAGACCCCACATGGCTCGTGGCCAAAAAACCAAAACATAAAACAGAAGCAGTATTGTAACAGACTCAATAAAGACTTTAAAAATGGTCCACATCAAAAAAACAAAATATCTTAGAAACTATAAAGGTCAATCCCAACAGTTGGATAAGATAATGCCTGTAAAGTATACAACATAATTTCAGGAACATAAGAGAAACAAAACACATACTATTTTCTATTCTACTTTCCCTCCAATTTATCACAAACCTACTGATCATGAGAGTTTTCAATTAGCAGTGTTCAACTTTTGGTGGAGGTTTTTTATTCAGTCAGCTTTTTTAACCATATTGTCAGACATAATATTTAGGTATATAGGTTCCTTCTAATAATTTAAGTGACTTTGCCATGTGCTTTTTGCCTAAGCTCCCTCAAACATAGAGGTCAGCAAATAAGAAAGGCCTACAGATATGGCATGGTATAAGAGAAAGGTAAAAATCAAGTCAGAGCTCAGGCAAAATGTCTTAGTCATTGACCACAAAAAGTACGTTTGTCTGGTGTTCCCTTTCATTGCATTCCTGTCAGGTAGTGTAAAGTAGACCTGTCTTGGTTTAAGGCCAAAGTCAGACAAAACAACACATGCTGGTTGTGTCTGCATTTAATGAGATTACAGTTAAGGTTTCTGACCTGCTGTAATAGGTGAACTGGCGGTGGAAATTCTTGTTCTTGACTTCATTAATGCTGCGGATTGAGGGAGGTTTTAGGACCTTAATGAGTTAACATAATTTTACAAAGTAGAGGTTACCATCAGTGGCTTCTTTCTCTAAGCTTGTAATATTAGTAACAATATTGTCAGATACTAAAGACAGAGGCATGTGGTGCTTGGCTTGTGGGCCAGCCAGCAGGGACTTGTTGAAATCCAGCTCCATTTTGTAAGCCAAATGAAAAACCACATGGCATCCTCAGTCGGGATTACGAGTGTAACTGCTCAGCTATCACTTGAAATCCTCCCTCTCACACATTTGATTTAAAACAATCACTACATATTTGCTATGGACTTTTCTTTCATTATAGTCCAACCCTGATATTTAATCAGTGTCCGCTCTTTTCTGTTTGAACAAGTTGATGCTAAACCATAATGAAAAAAAAAAGGTCCAAGAAATGTCATCACTGCCATATTATCCCCTCTCTGTGAACACATTCATAATGCATTATGGTTTCAATAGAAAGGTTGCTTATGATTAAAATTAATAAAGAATTAAAGCTGTATTTGTGGTGATGGTCTCCTTTAAATTGGCTTTAATCAGTTGGACCAGAAAATTAGAAGTTGGGGGATGGGAAATGGACTGTGAATTAACAATATATATTAGATTCATTAATCATTACCTAAGAGAAGATTTCAGTGTCAATTTCACCTTTGACTAGCTCCTCAGACTGAGATAGCATTATATTTACTAAGAGAGTGGGTTTATCTCCTTTATCAAGAGTAGTTTGTAATAGAGGATGAAGTTCAGGAGGAAAAATATCAATCAGGGTATTATACCTTCTAGGTGGTAGGGATTTCCAAATCCATTGTATTCTGAATGACCATTATTCACCTTTTCTCAGCTAATATATCCCATCACTTTGCTGTATCATCACTTCTAAAGAGTCCTTACTCCCATTTTATAATATGTAACAAAAGGATAAAAAGAAACATAATAGAGAAAAAGAATGATGTACAAGTGTGTTTATCTGGTATATGGCTATAATTTATGGGGTAATACTAAAAGTATTTAACAGCCAGCATTATATATACTTAATATATTATCTATTACACATAACATATACTATATATTACTCACATAATAGTATTCTATAACAGTATTTTATATATGTAATACAATAGTATTATATATAATATATTATATATTATAGTATTATATTATATAACTATATATATGTTATTCCCTTATATTTACACATATATTACAGCCAATGGATACTAGTTAGAAACAACCAATCAGCTATACCACCTGTACCACCAATTCTCTGCATATAAATATTAAAAAACTCTTCCAAATGCCGCTAAAGAATGGTTAAAAATTCAGGTCCTGCTAGAAAGACACAAACTACCAAAACTGACTCAAGAAGAGAGAAACAATCTGAATAGACATATAACAAATGAAGACATCAAATTTGTAATTTTAAAAAATTACACCAGGAAAAGCCCAGGCTCAAATGACCTCACCACTAAGTTTTACCAAACATTTGGAGAAGTAATATCAATTCTCCACAACCTCTTTCAAAAATGGAAGAAGAGGAAATATTTCTCATTTTATTTTATGAAGCCAGTGTTATCCTGATACCAAAATCAGACAAAGACATCAGGAGAAAGAAAATTACAGACCAATATCTCATGAATATAGATACAAAAATCTTAAAATGCTAGCAAACCAAACCTAACAATATATAAAATAGAATTGTCCACCATGACTAAATGGGATTTATCTCTAGGAGATTAATTATGGTTTAAAAATAAAAAAAATTAATACATCCTATCAATAGGATGAAAACAAAAATCACATGATCATCTTAACAGACACAGAAAACGTATGTGCAATATACTTTCATGATAAAAACACTCAGAAAACTAGGAATAGAAAGGAATGTCTTCAACTGGACAAAGGACATCTATGTAAAACTCACAGTTAACATCATACTTAATGGTGAAAGACTGGATATTTCTCTCTAATATCAAGACTAAGACATAGATGTCTGTCCCTGCCATTTCTACTTCATGTAGTATAGGGCAGGGCAATTAGGCAAGAGAAATAAATAAAAGCCATCCAGATTGGAAAGAAGGAAGTAAAGTTATTTCTACTCATTGATGACATGATATTATACATAGAAAGTCCTAGGTAATCCACAAAAAATCTATCAGAACCAATAAACAAGTTCAGCAAGGTTGCAGGATACAACATCAATATACAAAATCAATTTTATTTCTATCCATTTGCAATGTACAATCTGAAATTTAAATTAATAAAGCAATGCAATTTACAACAGTATCATAAAGAATAAAGTACTGAGGAGTAAATTTAATAAAAGAAGTATAAAATTACAGTCTTGAAAACTACAAAATGTTGTTGAGAAAAATTAAAGAAGATCTAAACAATTGAAAAACACCTCATATTCACGAATTGGATGACTTAATATTGTCAGTATGCCAATACTCCCCAAACTGATCTACAAATTCAGCAGTCTTTATCAGAGTCCCAGCTGAATTCTTCATAGAAATTGACAAGCTGCTTCTAAAATTCATATGAAATTGGAATGAATCCAGAATAGTCAAACAATATTAAAAAAGAAGACTAAAGCAGGACTCACACTTCTTGATTTCAAAAGTTTTACAAAGCAACCGTAGTCAAGACAGTGTGACATGACACAAGGATAGACATAAAGATAAATAAAATAAAATTGAGATTCCAGAAATAAACCCATGCATATATGGTCACCAACTGACTTTAGTCAAAGATTCTAAGGCCATTCAAAGGAGAAAAAATAGTCCCCCCCCCTTTTTTTTTAACAAATGATGCTGGAATAACTGGATAGCCACATGAAAAACAGTCAAGTTGGGCCCTTACCTCTGGGCCCTTACCTCACACCATATATAAACACTTATTCAAAATGGATCAAAGACCTATGTGTGAGAGCTAAAAGTATAAACTTTTGGAAGAAAGCACAAGAGCAAATCTTAATGACCTCGGATTTGGCAAAGGATTTTTATATATGAAGCCAAAAGCTTAAGCAACAACACCACCACCAAAAACAACAACAACAAAAATAGATAAATAAGACTTCATAAAAATTTTAAAATTTGTGTTTAAAAGGACATCATCAAGAAAATGGAAAGATCAATCCACAGAATGGAAGACATTATTTACAATTTACAATTGTATCTCTTATAAAGGTTTTGTATCCAAAACCTTTTACAACTGTGTAATCAAAAGACAAGCCAATTGAATTTAGGCAAAGGAGATGAATCAAGAAAGGTATACAAATAGCTAATAAACATGTGAAAAGAAACTCAGCGAGTGAGCCAGAGTCCCCGAAGAGGCTGCTCCTTTAACCCTGTCCTATCTGAGCGAAGAACAGACGCCCTCCGGCGACCTACACGCAGAGGCGGGGACAAATCCAAAGCTGAGACCCAGGAGCTGTGAGAACAAAGAAGAGAAAGGGAAACCTCTCCCAGCAGCCTCAGAAGCAGCGGATTAAAGCTCCACAATCAACTTGATGTACCCTGCATCTGCGGAATACATGAATAGACAACACATCATCCCAAATTGAGGAGCCCGGAGTCAGTGCTGTGCCTCTGAGGTGGGAGAGCCAACTTCAGGACACTGGTCCACAAGAGACCTCCCAGCTCCACATAATATCAAACGGCGAAAATCTTCCAGAGATCTCCATCTCAACACCAGCACCCAGCTTCACTCAACGACCAGCAGGCTACAGTGCTGGACACCCTGAGCCAAACAACTAGCAAGACAGGAACACAACGCCACCCATTAGCAGAGAGGTGGCCTAAAATCATAAAAAGTCCACAGACACCCCAAAACACACCACCAGACGTGGACCTGCCCACCAGAAAGACAAGATCCAGCCTCATCCACCAGAACACAGGCACTAGTCCCCTCAACCAGGAAGCCTACACAACCCACTAAACCAACCTTAGCCACTGGGGACAGACACCAAAAACAACAGGAACTACGAACCTGCAGCCTGCAAAAAGGAGACCCCAAACACAGTAACATAAGCAAAATGAGAAGACAGAAAAACACACAGCAGGAGAAGGAGCAAGATAAAAACCCACCAGACCTAACAAATGAAGAGGTAATAGGCAGTCTACCTGAAAAAGAATTCAGAATAATGATGGTAAAGATGATCCAAGATTCTATTTCCCAGATCCAAAATCTTGGAAATAGAATAGACAAAATGCAAGAAACAGTTAACAAGGACCTAGAAGAACTAAAGATGAATCAAGCATCGATTAAAAACACAATACATGAAATAAAAAATACTCTAGATGGGATCAATAGCAGAATAACTGAGGCAGAAGAACGGATAAGTGAGGTGGAAGATAAAATAGTGGAAATAACTGCTGCAGAACAAAATAAAGAAAAAAGGATGAAAAGAACAGAGGACAGTCTCAGAGACCTCTGGGACAACATTAAACGCACCAACATTCGAATTATAGGGGTTCCAGAAGAAGAAGAGAAAAAGAAAGGGACTGAGAAAATATTTGAAGAGATTATAGTTGAAAACTTCCCTAATATGGGAAAGGAAATAGTTAATCAAGTCCAGGAGGCACAGAGAGTCCCATACAGAATAAATCCAAGGAGAAATACGCCAAGACACATATTAATCAAACTGTCAAAAATTAAACACAAAGAAATCATATTAAAAGCAGCAAGGCAAAAACAACAAATAACACACAAGGGAATCCCCATCAGGATAACAGCTGATCTCTCAGCAGAAACTCTACAAGCCAGAAGGGAGTGGCAGGACATACTTAAAGTGATGAAGGAGAAAAACCTGCAACCAAGATTACTCTACCCAGCAAGGATCTCATTCAGATTTGATGGAGAAATTAAAACGTTTACAGACAAGCAAAACCTGAGAGAGTTCAGCACCACCAAACCAGCTTTACAACAAATGCTAAAGGAACTTCTCTAGGCAAGAAACACAACAGAAGTAAAAGACCTACAATAATGAACCCAAAACAATTAAGAAAATGGGAATAGGAACATACATATCGATAATTACCTTAAATGTAAATGGACTAAATGCTCCCACCAAAAGACACAGAGTGGCTGAATGGATAAAAAAAACAAGACCCATATATATGCTGTCTACAAGAGACCCACTTCAGACCTAGAGACACATACAGACTGAAAGTAAGGGGATGGAAAAAGATATTCCATGCAAATGGAAACCAAAAGAAAGCTGGAGTAGCAATTCTCATATCACACAAAATAGACTTTAAAATAAGGACTACTAGAAGAGACAAAGAAGGACACTACATAATGATCAAGGGATCGATCCAAGAAGAAGATATAACAATTGTAAATATTTATGCACCAAACATAGGAGCACCTCAATACATAAGGCAAATACTAACAGCCATAAAAGGAGAAATCGACAGTAACACAATCATAGTAGGGGACTTTAACACCCCACTTTCACCAATGGACAGATCATCCAAAATGAAAATAAATAAGGAAACACAAGCTTTAAATGATACATTAAACAAGATGGACTTAATTGATATTTATAGGACATTCCATCCAAAAACAACAGAATACACTTTTTTCTCAAGCGCTCATGGAACATTCTCCAGGATAGATCATATCTTGGGTCACAAATCAAGCCTTGGTAAATTTAAGAAAATTGAAATTGTATCAAGTATCTTTTCCGACCACAATGCTATGAGACTAGACATCAATTACAGGAAAAGATCTGTAAAAAATACAAACACATGGAGGCTAAACAATACACTACTTAATAACGAAGTGATCACTGAAGAAATCAAAGAGGAAATTAAAAAATACCTAGAAACAAATGACAATGGAGACACGACGACCCAAAACCTATGGGATGCAGCAAAAGCAGTTCTAAGAGGGAAGTTTATAGCAATACAATCCCACCTTAAGAAACAGGAAACATCTCGAATAAACAACCTAACCTTGCACCTAAAGCAATTAGAGAAAGAAGAACAAAAACATCCCAAAGTTAGCAGAAGGAAAGAAATCATAAAAATCAGATCAGAAATAAATGAAAAAGAAATGAAGGAAACGATAGCAAAGATCAATAAAACTAAAAGCTGGTTCTTTGAGAAGATAAACAAAATTGATAAACCATTAGCCAGACTCATCAAGAAAAAAAGGGAGAAGACTCAAATCAATAGAATTAGAAATGAAAAAGGAGAAGTAACAACTGACACTGCAGAAATACAAAAGATCATGAGAGATTACTATAAGCAACTCTATGCCAATAAAATGGACAACCTGGAAGAAATGGACAAATTCTTAGAAATGCACAACCTGCCAAGACTGAATCAGGAAGAAATAGAAAATATGAACAGACCAATCACAAGCACTGAAATTGAAACTGTGATTAAAAATCTTCCAACAAACAAAAGCCCAGGACCAGATGGCTTCACAGGCGAATTCTATCAAGCATTTAGAGAAGAGCTAACACCTATCCTTCTGAAACTCTTCCAAAATATAGCAGAGGGAGGAACACTCCCAAACTCATTCTACGAGGCCACCATCACCTTGATACCAAAACCAGGCAAGGATGTCACAAAGAAAGAAAACTACAGGCCAATATCACTGATGAACATAGATGCAAAAATCCTCAACAAAATACTAGCAAACAGAATCCAACAGCACATTAAAAGGATCATACACCATGATCAAGTGGGGTTTATTCCAGGAATGCAAGGATTCTTCAATATACGCAAATCAATCAACGTGATACACCATATTAACAAATTGAAGGAGAAAAACCATATGATCATCTCAATAGATGCAGAGAAAGCTTTCGACAAAATTCAACACCCATTTATGATAAAAACCCTGCAGAAAGTAGGCATAGAGGGAACTTTCCTCAACATAATAAAGGCCATATATGACAAACCCACAGCCAGCATCGTCCTCAATGGTGAAAAACTGAAACCATTTCCACTAAGATCAGGAACTAGACAAGGTTGCCCACTTTCACCACTCTTATTCAACCTAGTTTTGGAAGTTTTAGCCACAGCAATCAGAGAAGAAAAGGAAATAAAAGGAATCCAAATTGGAAAAGAAGAAGTAAAGCTGTCACTGTTTGCAGATGACATGATACTATACATAGAGAATCCTAAAGATGCTACCAGAAAACTACTAGAGTTAATCAATGAATTTGGTAAAGTTGCAGGATACAAAATTAATGCACAGAAATCTCTGGCATTCCTATATACTGATGATGAAAAATCTGAAAGTGAAATCAAGGAAACACTCCCATTTACCATTGCAACAAAAAGAATAAAATATCTAGGAATAAACCTACCTAAGGAGACAAAAGACCTGTATGCAGAAAATTATAAGACACTGATGAAAGAAATTAAAGATGATACAAATAGATGGAGAGATGTACCATGTTCTTGGATTGGAAGAATCAACATTGTGAAAATGACTCTACTACCCAAAGCAATCTACAGGTTCAATGCAATCCCTATCAAACTACCACTGGCATTTTTCACAGAACTAGAACAAAAAATTTCACAATTTGTATGGAAACACAAAAGACCCCGAATAGCCAAAGCAATCTTGAGAACGAAAAATGGAGCTGGAGGAATCAGGCTCCCTGACTTCAGACTATACTACAAAGCTACAGTAATCAAGACAGTATGGTACTGGCACAAAAACAGAAAGATAGATCAATGGAACAGGATAGAAAGCCCAGAGCTAAACCCACGGACATATGGTCACCTTATCTTTGATAAAGGAGGCAGGAATGTACAGTGGAGAAAGGACAGTCTCTTCAATAAGTGGTGCTGGGAAAACTGGATAGGGACATGTAAAAGTATGAAATTAGATCACTCCCTAACACCATACACAAAAATAAGCTCAAAATGGATTAAAGACCTAAATGTAAGGCCAGACACTATCAAACTCTTAGAGGAAAACATAGGCAGAACACTCTATGACATAAATCACAGCAAGATCCTTTTTGACCCACCTCCTAGAGAAATGGAAATAAAGACAAAAATAAACACATGGGACCTAATGAAACTTAAAAGCTTTTGCACAGCAAAGGAAACTATAAACAAGACCAAAAGACAACCCTCAGAATGGGAGAAAATATTTGCAAATGAAGCAACTGACAAAGGATTAATCTCCAAAATTTATAAGCAGCTCATGCAGCTCAATAGCAAAAAAACAAACAACCCAATCCAAAAATGGGCAGAAGACCTAAATAGACATTTCTCCACAGAAGATATACAGACTGCCAACAAACACATGAAAGGATGCTCAACATCTTTACTCATTAGAGAAATGCAAATCAAAACTACAATGAGATATCATCTCACACCAGTCAGAATGGCCATCATCAAAAAATCTAGAAACAATAAATGCTGGAGAGGGTGTGGAGAAAAGGGAACACTCTTGCACTGCTGGTGGGAATGTGAATTGGTACAGCCGCTATGGAGAACGGTATGGAGGTTCCTTAAAAAACTACAAATAGAACTACCATATGACCCAGCAATCCCACTACTGGGCATATACCCTGAGAAAACCATAATTCAAAAAGAGACATGTACCAAAATGTTCATAGCAGCCCTATTTACAATAGCCCGGAGATGGAAACAACCTAAGTGTCCATCATCGGATGAATGGATAAAGAAGATGTGGCACATATATACAATGGAATATTACTCAGCCATAAAAAGAAATGAAATTGAGCTATTTGTAATGAGGTGGATGGACCTAGAGTCTGTCATACAGAGTGAAGTAAGTCAGAAAGAGAAAGAGAAATACTGTATGCTGACACATGTATATGGAATTTAAGAAAAAAAAAATGTCATGAAGAACATAGGGGTAAGACAGGAATAAAGACACAGACCTACTAGAGAATGGACTTGAGGATATGGGGAGGGGGAAGGGTAAGCTGTGACAAAGTGAAAGAGCGGCATGGACATATATACACTACCAAACGTGAGGTAGATAGCTAGTGGGAAGCAGCCGCATAGCACAGGGAGATCAGCTCGGTACTTTGTGACCGCCTGGAGGGGTGGGATAGGGAGGGTGGGAGGGAGACGCAAAAGGGAGGGGATATGGAAACATATGTATATGTATACCTGATTAAATTTGTTATAAAGCAAAAAAAAATAAAATAAAATTTAAAAAAAAAAATGCAAAAAAAAAAAAAAAAAAAAGAAACTCAGCACTATTAGTCATCAGGGAAATGCAAATCCAAACCAAAATGAGATACTATTCAATACCCACTAAGATAGCTAGAATTTTTTTAAGTCAGATAATAACATGTTGGAAAGCATGTAGAAAATTGGAACTCTCATACTCTACTGGTGAGAATGCAGCCACTTTGGAAAACAGTCTGACAGTTCCTCAAATGATTAAACATAAAGTTACCATAAGACCCAGCAATTCTATCCCTAGGTATTCACCCAAGATAAATATGTCCACATAGAAATTTGTACATGAGTGTTTATAGACACAATATTCATGATAAACAAAAGGTGAAAACAGTGTCTATCAACTGATGAATGAATACATAAAACGTGTTATATCTTCACAACTGAACATTATTCAGACATAAAAGGAATTAAGGCTGATACATGCTACAACTTAGATGGATCTTGCAAACATCATACTAAATGAAAGAAGCCAGTCACACACAAAAAAACATATTATATGATTTTATTTATATGAAATGTCCAGAATAGGAAAATTTATAGAGACAGAAAGTAGACTAGTAGTTGCCTAAAACTTGGGGAGGTGGAGGGTGTGGCTGAGAGTTAGAGGGTGGTGATAACTAAAGTATACAGGATTTCTTTTGAGGCTGATTAGAGCGTTCTAAAATTTAATGTAGTGATAGTTGTACATATCTGTAAATATATTACAAACTGTTTAATTTTACACTTTAAATGGGTTAATTATAAGGTTATAAACTATATATTAATAAAATTGTTTTTTAAAAAAGGTAGATGGGGACTGACTTTGAATTCCCATTCCTTGTTATGTTACCTTGAGCAACTTACTTAGGGCTTGTTGTTCCTTTATCATTAAAATGGTAATAATAATAATGCCTACTTTATAGGATTATTGTGATAATGAGTTAATTAAAAATAATATATAGAATAGTGTCTGATACATATAAATAAGTCTCATCATCAGTGTTTCATTATAACCATTTTTATACACCTAGGATTTTACTGGTTTGTTTATTAACTTCTAAGTTCCTTGAGGTTAGGATCTGTGTGTTATCGTCTTTGAATCTTCATACCGCCTTCCAAATATCTTGCTTATATTAAATGCCAAAAATGATAGAATAAATAAATAATTCATAAATGTATAAAAGTAGATGAGCTCCCAATGACTAACCTGACAGCAATGAGCATCCTTTAAAGTATAGACCATAATCTTAAAATACCATTCTCACTAAAAGAAACCAAGAATTCTTGCAGGAATGGCTAATTCCAAGTCCAAGATAGAAATGTATAAGATGAACTTGAGGCATCTTTTAACACCAGATAGCAAGGAAGCTATCAGATGGAGGCTACTAGAGTATGTCAAAAGAACCCAGCAGGCCGCTGGAAGAAATTTCCCTTCAGCCTTCTGGGTTCTTTTGACATACTCTAGTAGCCTCCATCTGATAGATTCCTTGCTATCTGGTGTTAAAAGATGCTCCAAGTTCATCTTATACATTTCTATCTTGGACTTGGAATTAGCCATTCCTGCAAGAATTCTTTAGCGGGAAGCAGCTGCATAGCACAGGGAGATCAGCTCAGTGGTTTGTGACCACCTAGAGGGGTGGGATAGGGAGGGTAGGAGGGAGGGAGACAGAAGAGGGAAGAGATATGGGAACATATATATATATCTGATTCACTTTGCTATAAAGCAGAAACTAACACACCATTGTAAAGCAATTACACTCCAATAAAGATGTTAAATAAATAAATAAATAAATAAAATAAACAAAACAAAACAACAAAAATGAACACAGAAGGTAACTTGGAGAGGCTCTCACTAGCCAAAGATTGGTCAATTTGAACTTCAATAAAAATAATAATTGCAATTTATTCCAACTGGTGAAATATCTTTAAATATATTAGTTCAATATGAATGTATCACCTTCAAATCAAATGATAAGGAATTGATCAATTACCTTGAAAACCAGAAAAGAAAATAGCATTTATCTGCCTTTTAGTATGAACTGTATTACTGAGTAACCAAAGAGTATAATGGAAGATATCTCTTCACAAATGTATTCCAATGAAGACATGGAAAAGAAATGATAGAGTTAGAATGGCAGCATTTCCAATCCCTAATGAATGGATAAATACATGCACTAAACATCAATGGCTGCTGGGATCAGACATCTTGTACCTCATTTTGTCTTGACAAAAATTATAGTCTTACTAAACAGATAGACCTGAGTCGGATCCAGTCTCTAGATTCAGCTGTCAGTTGGAAGGAAATACCAAAGACAGAGGAACATGTTAAGCCACACGAAGAGTAGGCAATCAGGAAAATCCAGTCTATGGGATACTCTATGGGTCAAGTGGCCTGTGTTCTCCAACAGATAAATTATAAGAAATAAAAAGAATAGAGGAGGAACCTATACATTTAAAGAGACTTAAAACAAGATTTTAAAACTATATAGCGTCTAGCAATGTATGTTTTAGTGGTAAAAGGTTGAAAGGAAAAATACATAGAAATGATCATTATGAAAATCAAGATAATAGTTGCTTCTGGCAGGAAGGATAAAAATGTGTTTGTGACAGAGGTCTATGAAGGGGCTTCTGTGATGGCTGACAAGTTTCTATTATTTGATCTCAGTGTGTTGACCTATAATAATCCATTAAGCTATATATTTGATTTCTGTGGTTTTCAATATCCATGTTTATCTTAAAATAAAAAGATTATTTTGAGGTAGTTTGGTTCCGTGTTATTAAAAAGACTTAGTGTATCTGGCTATAGTAGTTTGAGGTATATCTATCAGATCATAGACAGCCAGTGAGAGCTTTTTGAGCATAGAGTGACAAGACCAAAATGGCACAATATAAAATTAATCCAGCAACAAACTGTTAAATGAATTAGTGGACTATAAACTAGAAGATATTTAGTAGATTATTAAACAGCTCCCAAATACATTCATGAAAATCTGACCCAGAGTTTGACTCATGACAGACGTGAGATGATTTGCGGATGTGAAGTCAGTTTTGACAACTGATTGTGTATAGTGATTTGGGGAAAATGAACTTTCAGGAGTGACCAGGAGGTTTTCTTAAAGAGCTGAGAAATATGATGATGACATAAAATGACATAAGAAATCAAGAGGGAGAGTTTTTTAAGGACTCACAAACATTAGAGTATAGTAATGATTAAGACATGGACTTTTAGAGTTAGCCAAATCTACACTCAAATCCTAGTTCTTTCACCAAGTGGCTCGATGATCCTGGACAATCAACTTTAAAAAAAAAGTTTAAAATAATAAATATATCTGTAAAATGGGGGCAATAATAGAATTTTTTCAGAGGTTGTTGCAAGGATTAAATTATATAATCATTAAATGGACAATGCTTAACAGGTGCCTAGCATGCATTATATGTTAGGAACAATGAAGATGATGATGGTGACATCCACCAGACAGTTGGAAATGCACATCTGGAGCTCAAAAAAAATCTAGAATTGTAATAATAGGTATACAATTTAGCCAAACTGTTTATAATTACTTCTTATGTATATATTTAATAATGGAGGAGGCATAACAAAAATGTGGCTAATATTAATTATCAAATAGATTTTTTAATTTCCCTCTGATTTGGTCAATATTTTTGTCCTTATATTTGATTATAAGTATTCTAGAAATTCTCAGCACTCATTAAAATTAAGTGAAAGACTTAAATAGTAATCTAAACTTTACATAAGCCTGCATCCACCAGATTAGGAAAAAAAGAAACTTCATCACCCCTAAGGGCCTCCTGTTAGTCAGTATCCAACCAGTGCACAGAAGTTCAAATTCTAGAAGCCTCTCTAACTGATTGTTCTTTGGTTCTGTGTTTTTTTTTTTTAATTTTTTTTATTGAAGTATAGTTGATTTACAATGTTGTGTTAGTTTCAGGTGTACAGCAAAGTGATTCAGTTTTATGTGTATATATATATATGTATATTGATATACACATATACATATATATGTATATATATACATATGGTTGAGACTTTAGGGTTTTTTATATATAGTATCATGCCATCTGCAAATAGTGACAGTTTTACTTCTCTTCTGATGTGGATGCCTTTTATTTCCTTTTCTTTTCTGACTGCTGTGGTTAGAACTTCCAATACAACGTTAAATATAAGTGGTGAGAGTGGACATCCTTGTCTTGTTTCTGATTTTAGAGGAAAAACTTTCAGCTTTTCCCCATTGAATATGATGTTAACTATAGATTTGTCATAAGTAATCTTTATTATGTTGAGATATGTTCCCTCTGTACCAATTTGATGAGAATTTTTATCATGAAAGGATGTTGAATTTTGTCAAATGCTTTTCCCTGCCCTTTTTTTTTTTCTTGCGGTATGCTGGCCTCTCACTGTTGTGGCCTCTCTCATTGCAGAGCACAGGCTCCAGACGCGCAGGCTCAGCGGCCATGGCTCATGGGCCTAGCCACTCCACGGCATGTGGGATCTTCCCAGACCGGGGCACAAACCCGTGTCCCCTGCATTGGCAGCCGGACTCTCAACGACTGCACCACCAGGGAAGACCTTCCCTGCCCATTTTTAATCAGAATGCTTTGATATTGAGTTGTGTGTTCTTTATATATTTTGATTTTAATCTCTTATTAGATATGTGGTTTACAAATATTTTCTCCTATTCCATGGGTTACATTTTCATTTTATTGATTATTTCTTTTGCTGTGCGAAACCTTTTTAGTTTGATATAGTCCCATTTGTTGATTTTTACAGAGTTGTTTGGCTTTTGTAACATTTCCAAAAAAATTATCACCAAACTTGATGTCAAGTAGATTTTTCCCTGTGTTATCTTTTGGGAGTTCCATAGTCTCAGGTCTTACATTTAAAAACTTAATTCATTTTGAGTTAATTTTTGTGAGTGCTGTAGCAAAGGGGTCCAATTTCATTCTTTGGCTTGTGAATTTCCAGTTTCCCAGCACTATTTATAATAATTTTTTTTCACATTAAGTATTTGTGGTTTCCTTGTCAAATATTAGTTGCTTGGGTTTTACCTCTGGGCTCTCAGTTCTATTCCATCGCTATATGTTTTGATGACAGTACCGTACTGTTTTGATTACTATATCTGTTCTTATGTCTCATATTTAAATGAAAGAAGCTGGTTTAGCTTTACTAACATACGACAGAATAGCTTTTAGTCAAGAAGCATTAACAAAGATGAAAAGAAACGTTTCATAATGATAAAATATTCAATCCATCAGGAAAATATAATTATAAATTTATATGTTTCAAATTAAACAGCAAAATTGACAGATTTAAAGGGAGATAGGTGAATTCACAATTGTAGAGTGAGTCTTTAACTTAGGTCTCAGTAACTAACAGAAAAAAGTACACAAAATATACAGACTATTTGAACAATATGATTAAAAAGTTGGACCTATTAGATATATTTAAAACACTACATACAACAACTTCAAAATACACATTCTTTTCAAGTTCATATGAAATATTATGGTATCCTAACATACCATATACATGCTGGGGCATAAAACAAGTTTCAGCATATTTCATAAGAGGGAACTTATTCATAGAGCCACCATTTGACCCAGCAATTTGACTCCTAGGAATATACCTGGAGAAAGCCATAATTCAAAAAGATACATGTACCCCAGTGTTTATTGCAGCACTATTTACAATAGCCAGGACATGGGAGCAACATAAATGTCCATCAACAGAGGAATGGATAAAGAAGATACAGTACATATATTCAATGGAATATTACTCAGCCATTAAAAAAGAACAAAATAATGCCATTTGCAGCAACATGGATGGATCTAAAGATTCTCATACTGACTGCAGTAAGTCAGACATGGAAAGACAAATATATGATATCATTCATATGTGGAATCTAAAAGAAAGGAAACAAATGAACTTATTTGCAAAACAGAGGTAGAATCACAGATGTAGAAAACAAACTTATGGTTACCAGGGAGTAAGGGGGAGAGGAATAAATTGGGAGATTAGGACTGACATATACACACTACTATATGTAAAATAGATAACTACTTAGAATCTGATGTATAGCACAGGGCACTCTACTCAATACTCTGTAATGGCCTATATGGGAAAATAATCTATAAAAAAAGAAAAGTGTATATATGTAAATGTATAATGGATTCACTTTGCTGTACATCTGAAACTAACACAACATTGTAAATCAACTATACTCTAATAAAAATTTAAAAAAAAGAGTGAACTTATTCAGAATATGTTATCTTCTTTTAGTGAATTAAAAATATAAACTAAAATTTTTATAGTTCAGCTAAGCTGTGCCTAAAGAAAAGTTATAGCTTGAAATTTATATATCAAAAGAAAGGGAGAAAGGCTGAAAATCAATGACACATTTTCTACATCAAGGTTAGAAAATGAATAGCAAATTAATGCCAAAGGAAGTAGAAGGAGCGAAAAGATATAATCAGAGATTAATAAAATAAAAACAAAGAAACCAAGGAAATAAACAAAGACAAAAGATGATTTGGGGACAAAATATTTTAAAAATAGAACCAAAAAATCCATTCAAGTTAGAAAAAGAAAAAAACAAAGATTATTAATATCAGAAATGAAAAAGAGAATATCACTAAAGAGCCTACAGACATGAAAAAGTTAAAAGGTATTATAAACCTTAAAATTCCTATTAAAAAATCACAACATATTAGGACTGAGAAAATAGAAGTAGACAGTTTGGAATGTCTTGTATTTATTATTATAATTATGCAATTAAAACATTCCCAAAATGAAATCTACAGGCCCAAATCAATTCAATGGTGAATTCTCTCAAACATTTAAGAAAGAAATAAATAGCAATCTTATTTTTGTATCTTGAGACTATTTGTTCTTCAAAATAGAAATGTTCCTAAAATATATAAATGTAGAAAAATATTCCCAAGAATATAAATGATGGAAAACTCCCCCAAATCTTTTAAATGAGGTAAGCATAACTTTATTACCAAAACTTGACCAGGACTCTATGAGAAAGGAAAATCTGCCCCAATTTCTTTCATGATTATATATGAAAAATCTAAATAAAATATGAGCCAAAAATGTCTACCAATATTTCTATCTCCTACAGTCCCAGACAATGCATAAAAATGAAAAAAGAAAGAAAATATATAAGAATTGGAATAGAAGAAATAGAAGTATCATTAATTGCAGATAACTTGATTAATTAAAAATCCAAAAGAATCTCATCTAAATATAATTAGTTAACTGATGTAGTAAGGCTGCTAGATATAATGTCAATATATAAAAAATTAATTATAATCCCTTATGTCAACCAAAAATTAGAAAATGAGATTAAAAGAATACCATTTATTGTAGTTTTGAAAAGCATAAAATACCTAGGAATTAATTTAGGAAAATATGCACAAGATAAAGATATAAAAAACTACAAAACATTTTGACTGGTATCAAAAAAGATATAAATAAATTGAGGGAAGTATCATGTTTCTGAATTGGAAGATTCAATATTGGAAAGATAGCAATATGTCCCATATTCATTAATACATTCAGTACAATCTCAATCATATTCTCATCAGATTTTTAGTGGAATGACAATTGAAAATGAAAAATCTAAACAGTGGCTAGATAATCTTGAGGAAGAATAACAAAGTATGGAGTACTTACTTTGTCTGATATCAAGACCTATAAAATTAATGGAATTAAAACACTTTTGACAAGTGGAAAAATGGACAATCTAGTTAAACAAAATAGAAATTCTAAAAACAAAAACATTTTCTGGTCATATGAGACTTTTTTGGTAAAAATAATACTGCAGTGTACTAGAGAAAGAAAAATCACATATAAAATGTACTTATTTTATTGAATAAACATAAGGATAAAAAAAGAATGTTGACCTTGACTTCATAGTATAAACAAAATTCAGTACTAGATTAACTATAAATCTAAAAACTAAAAATAATAAAGCTACTTGAGGATAGCATAAGAGGATAACTTTGTGACTTCAGAGTAGATGAAGATTTTCTTTGAAAGGCACATAAAGTACTATTTTAAAGGAAAAGACTAAAAATTATATTACATTAAAGGAAGAATGTATGTACGTAAAAGACACCATTGCCTAGACCAATGTCATGGAGGTTTTCCCTTTGTTCTAGGAATTTTACAGTTTCAGATTTTACATTTAAATCTCTAATCCATTTTGAGTTGATTTTTTGTATGGGGTAAAATATAGGTCCAATTCCATTCTTTTGCCTGTGAATACATAGTTTTCCTAACACCATTTGTTGAAGGGACTATTCTTTTCTCATTGTATATTCCTGGCTTGTCAAAGATCAGTTGATCATATATGCATGGGTTTATTTCTAGGCTCTCTATTCTATTCCATTGGTCTATATGTCTGTTTTTGTGCCAGTATCATACTGTTTTAATGACACCAAAAGCACAAGAAGCAAAATCAAAAATAGACAAATCGGACTACATCAAACCAAAAAGTTTCTGCACAGGAAATGAAACAATCAACAGAGTGAAAATGGGGGGAAAAATAATTGTGAACCATATTTCTTATAATGATTTAATATCCAAAATATATATGGAACTCATAGCTCAACAGTAAACAAAAACAAATAATCTGATTAAAAATGGTCAAGGAACTTGAATAGATGTTTCTCCAAAGAAAACATACAAATGGACAACAGGTATAGGAAAAGGTGCTCGACATCAATACTGATCAGAAAAATGCAAACCAAAACCACAATGACATATCAGGTCACACTTGTTAAGATGAATATTAACAAAAAAACAAAAGATGAGTGTTGGTGAAGACGTGAAATAATTGGAACACTTGCACACTGCTGTGAAAATGTAAAATGGCAGCCACTCTGGGGAACTGTATGAAGATTCCTCAAAATATTAAAAATAGAGCTACCATATATTCTAGCAATCCTACTTCTGTGCATACAGCCAAAGGAGATGAAGTCACTATCTGAAAGAAATATCTGCATTCATTGTAGCATTATTCACAATAACCAAAACGTGTACAAAATTTAAATGTCCATTGATGGATGAATGGATAAAGAAAGTATAGTACTATATATATATATATATATATATATATATATATATATATATATATATATGTATGTATGTATATATATACATATATATACAATGGAATATCATTCAGCTTTTAAAAAGAAAGAAATCCTGCTGTGTGCAGGAAAATGGATGGACCTTGAGGGCATTATGCTAAGTAAAATAAGCCAGTCACAGAACAAATACTGCATGATTTCACTTACATGAGGTATCTAAAAGAGTTGAACTCATAGAAGCAGAGAGTAGACTAGTGATTGCCACAGCTAGGGATGGGGAAAATGGGGAGTTGTTATCCAACAGGTATAAAGTTTCTGTTATGTAATATGAATAAATTCTAGAGATCTGTCATACAATATAGTGCTTATAGTTAACAATGCTGTATTGTATTCTTAAAAATTTTTTAAGAGGGCAGGTGTCATGTTAAGGTTTCTTACTACAATAAGAAAAAAAAGAGACACCATTAAGAGAGTGAAGAGGCAAACAACATAGTGGAAGGAGATATTTGCCATTGATATATTCAAAATAAGACTCATAACCTGTATAAGTAAAGGACTCCTCCAAGTCAATAGGAGTACAGAGTTCCAATAAAGGATATCCAAATGCCCAATAGTATTTGAAAAATTGGTCAATATCAGTAGACATCAGGGAAATGCAAATTAAAATCTCAATGAACTCAGTACACACTCACCAGAAAGACTTACCTTAAAAAAATAAACACAAAAACTGACAATGCTGAAGTTGATGAAAATGTGGAGCAACTAGAAATCTCATACACTGTAGGGGTGTAAAGTGGTCCAGCTGCTTTGGAAAGCAGCTTGGCAGTATCTAATAAAGATAAGCAGACAAATGGCTACAAGCCACTAACTTTACTCCAAGATATATGACAAACAAAAATACACATTTAAGTTTATCCAAAACACAAAAAGAAATATGTAACTGGAATCTCTATCAACAGTACAACAGATAAATTAATACTGGTATATTTATATAAATTTACTAATGATATATTTATGCAATGGAACACTATATAATAATGAAAAAAACAAACTAAATACTACTACACACAAGAAGAAGTGTCCTCACAAACAAAACTGAGCAAAGGTAGCCATACATAATAATGCAATACTGTATGTTCTATTTATAGAAAGTTCAAAATTAGGTAAAAGTAAGCAGTTGTGATAGAAGTCAGGACAGTTACCAGGAGAGTGCTAATTTTGTGCTATTTCTTGATCTAGGGGGTGGTTATAAGAGCATGTTTAAGTTTGTAAAGTTTAACTCAGCTGTTCATTTATGATTTGTTCACTTTAAAAAAACAATTTTTACATCTGTATTGGAGTATAATTGCTTTACAGTGTTGTGTTAGTTTCTGCTGTATAAAAAGTGAATCAGCTATATGTATACATATATCCCCATATCCACTCCCTCTTGAACCTTACTCCCACCCTCCCTATACCACCCCTGTTGGTCATCAAAAAGCATCTAGGTGATCTCTCTCTGCTAAGCAGGAGCTTTTCACTAGCCATCCATTTTACATTTGATAGTGTATATATGTCAGTGTTACTCTCTCACTTCATACCAGTTTCCCCTCCCCACCCCATGTCTTTAAGTCTGTTCTCTACATCTGTGTCTTTATTCCTGCTCTGCCACTAGGTTCATCAGTACTGTTTTTTTTAGGTTCCATATATGTGCGTTAGCATATGGTATTTGTTTTTTCTCTTTCTGACTCACTTCACTCTGTATGACAGACTCTAGGTCCATTCACCTCATTACAAATAATTCAATTTCATGCCTTTTTATGGCTAATATTCCATTGTATATATGTGCCACATCTTCTTTATCCATTCATATGTAACTGGACATTTAGGTTGCTCCTTCCATGTCCTGGCAATTGTAAATAGCGCTGCAATGAATATTGTGGTACATGTACGTTTTTGAATTATGATTTTCTCAGGGTATATGCCCAGGAATGGCATTGCTGAGTCATATGGTAGTTCTACCTTTAGTTTTTTAAGGAAACTCCATACAGTTCTCCACAGTGGCTATATCAATTTACATTCCCACCAACAGGGCAGGAGGGTTCCCTTTTCTCCACACTCTCTACAGTATTTATTATTTGTAGCTATTTTGATAATGGCCATTCTGACTGTTGTGAGGTGATACCTCATTGTGGCTTGACTTGCATTTCTCTAATGATTAGTGATGTTGAGCATCTTTTCATGTGTTTGCTGGCAATCTGTATGTCTTCTTTGGAGAAATGTCTATTTAGATCTTCTGTCCATTTTTGGATTGGGTTGTTTGTTTTTTTGATATTGAGCTGCTTGTATATTTTTGAGATTAATCCTTTGTCAGTTGATTCATTTGCAAATATTTTCTCCCATTCAGAGGGTTGTCTTTTTGTCTTGTTTGTGGTTTCTTTTGCTGAGCAAAATATTTAAGTTTCATTAGGTCCCATTTGTTTATTTTTTATTTTATTTCCATTACTCTAGGAGGTGGGTCAAAAAGGATCTTGCTGTCATTTATGTCATAGAGTGTTCTGCCTATGTTTTCTTCTAAGAGTTTTAGAGTGTCTGGCCTTACCTTTAGGTCTTCAATCCATTTTGAGTTTATTTTTGTGTATGGTGTTAGGAAGTGTTCTAATTTCATTCTTTCACATGTAGCTGTCAGGTCTTCCCAGCTCCACTTATTGAAGAGGCTGTCTTTTCTCCATTGTATATTCTTGCCTCCTTTGTCAAAGATAAAGTGACCATATGTGTGTGGGTTTATCTCTGGGCTTTCTGTCCTTTTCCATTGATCTATATTTATGTTTTTGTGCCAGTACCATAATGTCTTGATTACTGTAGCTTTGTAGTATAGTCTGAAGTCAGGGAGCCTGATTCCTCCAGCTCCGTTTTTCTTTCTCAAGATTGCTTTGGCTATTTGGGTTCATTTGTGTTTCCACACAAATTGTAAAATTTTTGTTCTAGTTCTGTGAAAAATGCCATTGGTAATTTGATAGGGATTGCACTGAGATTGCTTTGGGCAGTATAGGCATTTTCACAGTGTTGATTCTTCCGATCCAAGAACATGGTATATCTTTCTATCGGTTTGTATCATCTTTGATTTCTTTCATCAGTCTCTTATAGTTTTCTGCCTACAGGTCTTTTGCCTCCTTAGGTAGGTTTATTCCTCGGTATTTTATTCTTTTTATTGTGATGGTAAATGGGATTGTTTCCTAAATTTCTCTTTTTTGATTTTTCGTTGTTAGTGTATAGGAATGCAAGAGATTTCTGTGCATTAATTTTGTAACCTGAAACTTTACCAAATTAATTGATTATCTCTAGTTTTCTCTGGCATCTTTAGGACTTTCTATGTATAGTATCATGTCATGTGCAAACAGTTACAATTTTACTTCTTCTTTTCCAATTTGGATTCTTTTTATTCCTTTTTTTTCTCTGATTGCTGGGGCTAAAACTTCCAAAACTATGTTGAATAATAATGGTAAGAGTGGGCAACCTTGTCTTGTTCCTCATCTTAGTGGAAATTGTTTCAGTTTTTCACCATTGATAATGATGTTACCTGTGGGTTTGTCATATATGGCCTTTATTATGTTGAAGTAAGTTCCCTCTATGACTACTTTCTGGAGTGTTTTTATCATACATATGAGTTGAATTGTGTCAAAAGATTTTTCTGCATCTATTGAGATTATCATATGGTTTTTATCATTCAGTTTGTTAATATGGAGTATCACATTGATTTATTTGCCTATATTGAAGAACCTTTGCATTTCTGGGATAAACCTCACTTGATCATGGTGTATGATCCTTTTAACATTCTGTTGGACTCTGTTTGCTAGCATTTTGTTGAGGGTTTTTGCATCTATGTTCATCTGTGATATTGGCCTGTAATTTTCTTTTTTTGTGACATCTTTGTCTGGTTTTGTTATTAGGGAGATGGTGGCCTCATAGAATGAGTTTGGGAGTTCCTCCCTCTGCTACATTTTGGAAGAGTTTGAGAAGCATAGGTGTTAACTCTTCTCTAAATGTTTGATGGACTTCAGCTGTGAAGCCATCTGGTCCTGGGCTTTTGTTTGCTGTAAGATTTTTAATCACAGTTTCAGTTTCAGTGCTTCAGATTTTTCTGTCCATGTTTTCTGTTTCTTCCTGTTTCAGTCCTGGAAGGTTGTACTTTTCTAAGAATTTGTCCATTTCTTCCAGGCTGTCCATTTTATTGGCATATAGTTACTTGTAGTAGTCTCGCATGATCCTTTGTATTTCTGCACTGTCAGTTGTTACTTTTCCTTTTTCCTTTCTAATTCAGTTGATTTGAGTCTTCTCCCTTTTTTCCTAATGAATCTGGCTAATAGTTTTTCAATTTTGCTTATCTTCTCAGAGAACCAGCGTTTAGTTTTATTGATCTTTACTATTGTTTCCTTCCTTTCTTTTTCATTTATTTCTGATCCGATCTTTATGATTCCTTTCCTTGTGCTTACTTTGGGGTTTTTCTTGTTGTTGTTGTTGTTTTTCTTCACCCTCTAATTGCTTCAGGTGTAAGGTTAGGTTGTTTACTTGAGATTTTTCTTGTTTCTTGAGGTAGGACTGTATTGCTATAAATTTCCCTCTTAGAACTGCTGTTGCTGCATCCCATAGGTTTTGAGTCATTGCGTTTTCATTGTCATTTTTTTCTAGGTATTTTTTGATTTCCTCTTGGATTTCTTCAGTGATCACTTGGTTGTTTAGTAGCATGCTGTTTAACCTCCATATGTTCATATTTTTTACAGGTTTTTTTTTCCTGTAATTGATATCTAGTCTCATAGCGTTGTGGTCGGTAAAATGTTTGATATGATTTCAATTTTCTTAAATTTACTGAGCCTTGATTTGTGACCCAAGATGTGATCTATCCTGGAGAATGTTCCATGAGCACTTGAGAAGAAAGTGTATTCTGTTGTTTCTGGATGGAATGTCCTATAAATATTAATTAAGTCCATCCAATCTAATGTGTCATTTAAAGTTGTGTTTCCTTATTTACTTTCTGTTTCGGTGATCTGTCCATTGGTGTAAGTGGGGTGCTAAAGTCTCCTACTATTATTGTGTTACTGTTGATTTCCCCTTTTATGGCTGTTAGCATTTGCCTTATGTATTGAGGTGCTCCTATGCTGGGTGCATAGATATTAACAACTGTTATGTCTTCTTCTTGGATTGATCCCTTGATCATTATATAGTGGCCCTCCTTGTCTCTTGTAATAGTCTTTATTTTAAAGTCTACTTTGTCTTATATGAGTATTGCTACTCCAGCTTTCTTTCGATTTCCATTTACATGGAATATCTTTTTCTATCCCCTACTTTCAATGTATATGTCCCTAGTTCTGAAGTGGGTCTCTTGTAGACAGAATATATACAGGTCTTATATTTGTAGCCATTTAGCCAGTTTGTGTCTTTTGGTTGGGGCATTTATTCCATTTACATTTAAGATAATTATTGACATGTATGTTCCTATTACCATTTTCTTAATTCTTTTGCATTTGTTTTTGTAGGTCTTCTTTCTCTTGTGTTTCCTGCTTAGAGAAGTTCCATTAGCATTTGTTGTAAAGCTGGCTTGGTGTTGCTGAATTCTCTTAAGTTTTGCTTGTCTGTAAAGGTTTTGTTTTCTCCTTTGAATCCAAATGAGATCCTTGCTAGGTACAGTAATCTTGGTTGTAGGTTCTTCCCTTTCATCACTTTAAATGTATCCTGCCACTCCCTTCTGGCTTGAAGAATTTCTGTTGAAAGATCTGCTGTTAACCTTATGTGCATTCCCTTGTATGTTATTTGTATGTTATTTCCCTTGCTGCTTTCAATATTTTCTCTTTGTGTTTAATTTTTTTAGTTTGATTAATATGTGTCTTGGTGTGTTTCTCCTTGGGTTTCTGCTGTATGGGACTCTGTGCTTCCTGGACTTGACTGACCATTTCCTTTCCCATGCTGGGGAAGTTTCAACTATAATCTCTTCAAATATTTTCTCAGACCCTTTATTTTTTGCTTCTTCTTCTGGGATGCCTATAATTTGAATGTTGTGCATAATGTCCCAGAGGTCTCTAAGACTGTCCTCCATTCTTTTCATTCTTTTTTCTTTATTCTGCTCTGTGGCAGTTATTTCCACCATTCTATATTCCAGCTCACTTATCTGTTCTTCTACCTCAATTTTTCTGCTATTGATTCCTTCTAGGGTAGTTTTCATTTCAGTTATTTTGCTGTTCATTACTGTTTGCTCTTTAGTACTTCTAGTTCCTTGTTAAATGTTTCTTGTATTTTCTCCATTTTATTTCCACGATTTTTGATCATGTTTACTATCATTACTCTGAATTCTTTTTCATGTAGTTTGCCAGTTTGCCTATTTCCTCTTCATTTATTTGGTCTTGTGGGTTTTTATCTTTCTCCTTTGCCTGTAAGATATTTCTGTCTCTTCTCGTTTTGTCTAATTTACAGTATTTAAAGTCTCCCTTCCCTAGGTTTAAGAGTCGTAGTTCCTCTTGCTTCTGTTCTCTGCCCCCAGTGGTGGGGTTTATTCAGTGTCTCATGTAGGCTTCCTGATGGGAGGGACTGGTGCCTGTGTCCTGGTGGGTGGAGCTTTGTCTTTTCCCTCTGATGAGCAGGGCCATGTCAGGTGGTGTGTTTTAGGATTTCCTTGAGCTTAGTATGACTTTAGGTAGTCTGTGTGCTGATGGGTGGGTTTGTATTCCTGTGTTGTTTGTTGTTTAATGTAAGGCATCCAGCGCGGGGAGCTGCTGGCAGTTTGGTGAAGCTGGGTCTTGGATTCATATAGAAGTCTCTGTGAGAGCTCTTGGTGATTAATCTTCCCTGGGGCCAGGAATTCTGTAGTGATCTAGCATCCTGGACTTGGTGCTCCTACCCCAGAGCCTTAGGCCCGACTTCTGGTGGAGGGACAAATACCCCACAAGTCACTCATCCCAGCAATAAAGGGAATAAAAAAAAAAACTAACAAAACCTTAGACAAATGGAAAAAGTAAAAACAGACAAACAGAAACAGAAACAAGGAAACACGCACACAAAAAAAGAAACAAAAACAGAACCAAGTAAGTCAAAAAGCAAGCGAACAACCAGACAAACAAAAGAACCCAAGAATGAAATCAAACAACTAAGAAGAAAGCTGACAAAAACCAAAACCAAAACCAAAGCAGAGTGCCAAATGAAGAATGAAGCAAAGAAACAAAAGAAACTGACAAAAATGATTTAAAAAAAGAAAAAAGGAAGGGGAAAGAAGACAGAACAACAGAAAAGCAATGTAGAAACAGAAATATAAAAAAATAGAAATTATATTAAAGAAAAAGACAAACAAAACCCCAGAGAAATGGTAAAAACAAAATCAAACAAAAACAGAAACAAGGAAACACACACACACGTAAAAGAAAAAGAGACCCAAATAAAACAAAAAGCAAGAGAACAACCAGAGAAATAGAAGAAATGAAAGAAGAAATCAAACAATTAGGATTAAAACTAACAAACACATAACCTAAAAACAAAACCAAAGCAGTGTGCCAACTGAAGAATAAAGGAAGGAAACGGAACAAACCAATAAAAAATGATTAAAAATGATAATAATAAAATAAAATAAAAAGGGAAAAATCACAGGACAACAGAGAAGTAAAGTAGAAATGGAAATATAAAAATACATATTAAAGAAGAAAATAAGGGAAAAGAACAGAGAACAGCAGAAAAGCAAAGTAAAAATAGACATGTATAAAAAAATAAAAAGTAAAAATATGTTATAAAACACAGAGATCCCAAGACTAAATTAAAAAAAAAAAAAGTAAAACAACAAGAGCAAAGAAACAATAAAGAAAGAAAAAGAAACCAAAAAAAAAAGCTAGAAGCAACAACAGAATGAATCAAAACATAATAAAATTAATAGTAATAATTATGTTTCCCTGGGTTCTCTGCTGTAAGTGTCCTTGCACTTGCCATGAACCACAGCCCACCTCTGCCTCCCTTGGCCTCTGGGTTCATCTCCGGACCTGCTGTGGGCCCTGTGGGGACCACTCAGACTCTGATCTGGCCCAATTCCTACATGTGCTGCCCCCAAAGTCCACAGCTGCCAGAGCTAGACCATTTTCATTTGTGGGAACACTTATTATCTACTCAGATATTCCATAGATGCAGGGTCTACCTAGCTGATTGTGAGGATTTAGTCTGCAGCTTGTACAGCTGATGGAAAGATTTTCCATCTTCTTCCTCAGTCACCCTGTCTCTGATGTTCAGCTTTGGTTTTATCCCCACCTCTGTGTGTGGTCCACCAAAAGGAGTCTGGTCTTGAGGCTGTCTTGGAGCACTTGGGTCTGCCCCTGTGGGGACCAGGCATGGAGGTGGTATGACTGCTTGTATAGAGGGAGCCCCAACAGAACCAAATGCATAGGGGAACCAGTGGCCATGGACACAAGAGATATGGCCCTAGTGAGGGCCTTTTCTGGTGCCCGGCATAAGGCATGTGAGGGCTAGCCCTGGCCAGGGTTTTTTGGCACCGAGCAGCAGGTGTGCAAGGGCCAGCCCTGAGAGGGTTTTTTTTTTTTTTTTTTAATTGCCCTGCAGCCAGTGCATGAGGGCCAAGTCTGGGGTGGGGGGGGTTTATTGCTCGGCAGGCAGCCGGCACACAAGAGCCAGCCCTGAGCAGGGTTCTTTTATTGTTGTTTGCAGGCACCAGCATGTGGGTAGAGAGAGGTTACAATAGTGGCTCATCCCCCTATGTGTGACTCAGCAATAGCGCCCTGCTTCCATGGCAGTCCCGTCTTCCTCTATAGGCATTCCCTGCTGAAGATTTCCTCCCTCCTGTCCCTCAGTTCATCTACCCAGAGCCAACAGTAGTTCTCGCTCTGGGCCTTTTCTCCAATCCTCATGCAACAGCTCCCAGCCCCTTTGCACAACTGTGAACATTCGAGGACACATAGGGCTGTGGTATGGACTCTGTGTAGTTTTCACTCTGTCCTGTGTGCCACAGATCGGCTGCTTCACCCTCTTCCGACAGCCTCAAATGCTTCCCTTCTGTACCAATCGAGTTCCCCGTTGGAGAGGGGCTTTCCCCGAGTTCGGGAATCTGTCCTCCATTTCAGCTCCCCCGCCCTATGATGCAGGTTCCATCCTGCTTTCTCTCCTCCCCCTTCTCCCTTCTTTTTTTTCCTTCTTACCCAGTTATGCAGGGCACTTTATAGTACTTTCTGGTGTCCAAGGTCTTCTGCTAGTTTTCAGCTGGTGTTCTCTGAGAATTGTTGCATCTGTAGATGTATTCCTGATGCATACATGGAGAGAGATGAACTCCATGTCCACCTGCCCTTCCGCCATCTTGAATCCTCTGATTTGTTCACTTTTAAGTATACATGTTATGCTTTATTAAAGAGTTTATTTCAAATTATTAAAAGTATGGTTATCAAAGTTAATATATAAAGGAGCCTATAAAATATATAGGGGAAGAGTCAGATAGCTCATAAGCTCACTATTGTTTTAGTGAGGGCTTTCTAATTGTTATTGCTGTTTTAAAATATTGTTTTTCCTCTTTTGTTTCCCACTGGAACTCTGAAAAATTTTCCCATTCAGTAAATATTCAACAAAACACAACTTCTAAGAGTTGTCAAATACTCCCTTCTCTAGATGCAACTGGCTTACTTAACTAATCCCATATTGTGAGATACCTAGGTTGTTTTTATTTTCACTATTTTAAATACTTCTCTGAATATTCTTTTATAAAATTTTGAATTTGAATTTATAATTATTCCTTTAGAAATAATTCCTAGATCACAATTTATGGATTTTTGAGCCTCTGTAAAATGGCAAATTGCTAATCCAACAGACTGTGCAAAATTAACTGTCACAAATGGCACAAAACTTATATTACACTCTCACTAGCACTAATAATTATTCTATTAAATTTTGTCAAATTAACACATGAAAATTGTTTTAATTCATATTTCATTGATTTCTAGTGTATTTAAATATGTTAAAAGGCATTCTTATTTACTTTTCTTATATTTTAACTCTCTCTGTCCTTCCCCTCCACTTTTCTTTCTATTGAGGTATATGCTTTTTTTCCTAAGGTTCTGTAAAGTTTCTTTATATAATAAGTATCTATGCTTTGTCATATGTTTTGTAATTTTTTTGCAATTTTTTCCCATTTGACAACTGATTCTCAAGTTTGTTTATGGAATTTTGAGATACAGAAAACTTAAGTTTATGTGGTTGAAAGAGTTTCCTCTGTGTTTTCTTTTGTTGAATATTTTCTTAGAAAAGTCCCTGGCCACTTCAAATCAGTTTAATTTATATTATGGTTAATTTTATGTGCCAATTTTACTGGGCCACAGGGTGTCCAGATATTTGGTCAAACATTATTTTTGGTGTGTCTATGAGGATATTTCTGGATGAGATTAACATTTGATGCAGTAGACTGAGTAAAGTACATTGCCCTCCTCAATGTGGGTGGGCCACATCTAATCAGTTGAAGACCAGAAAAGCATAAAAGACTGACTGAGTCAGAAAGAATTATGTCTTTCTGCCTGTCTTCAATCTGGGACATGGGTATTCTCTTACCTTCTGACTCAGACTTGGTTTGGAAGTATAAAATCAGCTCTCCTAGACCTCCAGTTTGCTAACTACAGATATTAAGACTTGTTAGCTTCCATAATCATGTGAGCCAAATCCTTATAATAAATCCCTTTATATATAAATTTATTAATAAATATATATAATTATATCTAGATATGTGTCTTATGAGTTCTGTTTCTCTGAAGAACACTAATAAATATGCAATAATTTTTCGTCTATTTTTTCTTTTACATTTATTTATTTATTTATTTATTTATTTTTGCTGTACGTGGGCCTCTCACTGTTGTGGCCTCTCCCGTTGTGGCCTCTCCCGTTGTGGAGCACAGGCTCCAGACGCACAGGCTCAGCGGCCATGGCTCATGTGCCTAGCCGCTCCACGGCATGTGGAATCTTCCCAGACCAGGGCATGAACCCATGTCCCCTGCATCGGCAGCCAGACTCTCAACCACTGTGCCACCAGGGAAGCCCTACATTTAATTTTTAAATCTTCCTGGAGGTTTTGGTGAAAAGAGAAAATCAAACTTCTTCCTTTATTGTTATTTTTCCCCTGAATGGCTGTCATCTCTCTTCCTTCTTCCTCTGAAACCCACCTCAAGTGTTCTTTGCTCTGTGCCATCACTGTATCAGGCACTTACCTCTTTTTCTGTTCTTATTCTCTAAGGACTAGACCCCACCACTCTACCCACAGCTATGGCTGGTACTCTGATCATTTTCTCTAAATACTGAAGTTTCCTTTGACCACTCCCACTAGGGGGATTCCTACTGTCATAATTGCTCACAAGAAAAGATGCCTTGATTATTAATCTCATCCAAATCAAACACTTTCTCAACAAGTTTCTTTGGAATTTCCATCCCAACCCTACTGCTAAGATGCCCAATGTCTGAGATTTCTTCTATTTACCCATTATTAATACTCTCTCTGTCTCTCACCCCTGGTCTGCTGAACTATTCCAGACTTATATGGGTGGTGATAATATGCACCACTGTATAGCCAGAGACTAGGAGAACTTTGGAAAAGTCATGTAAAGGGCTTGAACATCAGTTTATTCATTTGAAAATTACGATAATTCCAAACTACATCAAAAATTGCCTGGGCTTTAAGTGAGAAAATGGATATAAGATAGCATTATCACATAAAATATAGGACATTCGGTTAAATTTGAATTCCAGAAAAACAACAAATATGTCTTAGTATAAGTATGTTCCATACACTATCTGGAAACTCTAATATGAGATCACGTTGTAATGTGGTAAAGTATTATTTAACAATAAAGGGAAATAATAAGACGAAGATGAAGAAACAAAACAGCCCATTTTACTGTTTGTGTTTTCTCTGTTTGTCTACATCAGAGGTCATTAAGTCATTATGATCCTAAATAATATCTATTACAATGATAAAAGGAGTCAAAATTAATAGTGAATGATGTGGCTGGTAAAACAACTTTGTTTTTATATCTCCAAGTAACGCACAGTCAGTTAACTAAATTATTCCATTCCTAATCACTTATCCCTTATCCCTTAAAAATAGAATCTTTCTAGGGGACTGAAGTGTTGAAGATAAAGAGACTGGAGGGGGAATTAGCAAGAGAGAAGGAATAAAATACTCCTTTCCAAAGTTCTCTGCTGAATCTGAACTTGTGTTATTCTCTTGCTGATAGTGACAGCTGTGCTGCCCAAGGCAATGCAGATTCATTCTCAAATTAAAACAATAAAATTTACTAACAACTCTCCAAATCCTCAAGCTAAGAGATCTATAAACTGTTTCCTCTTTTCCTAAACTCCCTGAAATTACTTCATCTATTTTTCCTTTTTAACTACAGAATTTAAGTACTCTTCTAAAATCTTAGAGCTCTATTTCTTCTCCCAGTTGGCTGTTAGCCTTGGTTTTGCTCAGTGTTTATTCCCTTTCCTTTTTGGAACTGTGTGGTTCCCTGAAAAGAGCAGAGGCTGGAATCAGACAAACACAGACTCTGATCCTTGCTCTCCCACTTACCAACAGTAAGCTAGTCAGCAATGCTCACACAACATAAATTTTCTCATCCACTCAAATGGACATTATAATAATTTGCAGAAATTTTTAGGCAATGCTGCGATCAAACATACAAAGAGTTTACTGGATCACTCAACAACTGTTTCAGGCCAAGGATATGGTTCTCAATTTCTTTGAAACTCCCTTGCAAGTCTTCCTCGAGAACAGAGGAGAAACATCTATACACTGGATCCTTTGCATTAAGGGCAGAGAAACAAATCAGAAAACCTAAGTGATAGAGAGTAAACAAATGCTCCAGAGTGAACAAAAGCCTCATCCCAAGGGCTTAGTTTGGGAGTATAGATGCATAACAGTCTTATTTACAGCAGTGTTTTCATGGAATTAAAATTAATGATGAATAAGATTTTAGACTTATCCAGAAATTTTTCTTGCAGTTACCTTTTTGTATGATGAGGCCCTCAAAAACATTTCTCCTAAGCTATTCTGTATTGTATTTATATTACTTAGATTTTTCAAAGAACTTTCATCGTTTTAGGCTTATTGTATCCTTACGGTTACCTTATTAAGTAAGCAGGGCAATAATTGACCTTGCTTAACAAATGAAGTGGTTGAAAGTTGCAGGGAATAAATGTGAAAGAGAATACATGTAGGAAGTGGCAGATCCAGGAGTAGGCTATGCGTGTTCAAATGCATAATGGAGGCTGCAGCTAGAATTCTTGCTTGGGAGAAAGTGTGCAATATGATCCTTAAGATGCTATAAGAGTTTTTGCATTCATTTGAGGCTCTTTCTCTGTCCGCCATGTTGATGTCATCCCCTAGTTAAGTAACATACTTGATTCTATATTTAGATAAAATATTGGAAAAACTTTACATCCTCATATAGTGTGAATTAGATGAAAGTGTTATGTAGTAGAAAAATATTTATAAAATGAGACCTTAGAAACTTGATTTCTAGTTTCTTGTTGTTATGATTGGTTTTGGGAAAGTCACCTGACCCCTTTGGGATTCATTCTCTTCATCAGAATAAAATGGACAGAATGCATTTGATGATCTTAATGGAGGACCCTATTCTCCTACCCCCATTTCTATTTAATACAAGCCAAACAAACAAAATATTCCCATCAGTGCTTATCTACACTCAAAAAAATATCTTCCATCTTCAGAGTCTCTTTGCCTCCTCCTTTCCAAACGAACTATTATCGGTTAATTTGTAGCATCTCTATACAATTTTACTGCACTAGAAATGGTAATAAATTTATAAATTGTAGGCCTAAAGAAACAACAATCATAGACACATTCACTGAGCAGATTTCAGTAGACTCTACTAAGTGCCAGGCACTAGAGATGAAATAGAATCTACTTCCAAAACATCTTTCAGAACTGCTTTGTGCTTTCATGGAGTTTCCAGTCTTAGAAAATAAGCATTAAGCAACTTAGGACAATATCAAATGCTGCTGAAAGGTCAAGAAAAATTAATTCTGAAACCTTGAATAGAGAATTTCCTAAAGTAGAGAGTAATTATCTTGCCTTAAAAAATAAGTAGAAGCCATACTAGATATGTTCAGATTTAGATATATAATATGACCTGATGATAGAAATGGCTGTTTTCCTAAGTATTACTAAATTTTACCATTGTAAGCAAAAATAAATCTGTTGAGCCAGAATTATTTGGCAACATTCCTCACACCAACACACATAGTAACCCAACATGTACCTTCTTCTCTGAGTATATCTTCAGAATTACATTAAATATTTGTCACTTTTTTCTCTCTGGCCATAACATTTGACCCTTGTTTTGAGGAATGTGCTACATTTGATCTCTACCTTTCCAAGATGGCAGCCAAAAAAAATATTTTTCTGGTCTTTTTGCAACTAGAGTGCAAATATATAATCTGAGTGTTGCCTTAAAAAGCACCCACTAGAAAATATTAATATATTAAACTGTCTTTCAACTTTTCTCTAGGCTTAAAACTTTTCTAAATATAGTGTTAAGGGGACAGAGGAAACACCTGCTAGACATTCTGTTTGAGAAGTGAGCCACATAAGGAAAGAATGAGATCATGTGGAATGCACTTTCTGGTGAAGGTAGTGGCAGAGGCATCAAGCTTGGGGCTATCATAGATCACAAAGTCAAGTTTGGGACACAGTAGTGGTGGACTTGCCAACTGTAACATCCTGTGTTCAGGAGCTGTGGAACCAATGTTTCCCTCATCAGACCAGCTCTGCAACATGATTGTGGGTGTTCCTGAAATATAGGTTCAAGCTTAGTTGATCAGCCCTCCCACCTATTTATTGAGCTCCCTCAATATCATTTTAATTAATTCTTTTTCTACTTAATCAACCAGAGTTTGTTTCACTACTCACCATTTAGAACCCTGGCTCACACAGGAGCCAACCGCCTATGAAGATAAATGTCTATTGCTGGTTCATAGATTTGGAGAATTTTGACGAGTGAGGAGTAAACCTATTTTGGTTTCAAAAACAAGTAAGTAAAGGGGCGAACACAATTAAAGGATGAGTCTTGGTTTGCTGTGGGATTACTGGGGTTGGTGTCTACTTCCCATTTGGCTGATGACCCACCTACCTCTTTTGAATTACCATAAGCAAGAGACTTCCCTAGGCAGGGAAAAAACCACAGAGTCAAGTATCGTCCAAAAAGGAACAGTAACATTCCTTACGCATCACCTATATCCATCTCAAGGGAAACATACATAGACTAGAGGAGTGTCCAGCCCAATGACAGGTGCCTGGGATTGAAAAAATAATGTTGGATCATGTGTATAGGATTTAGAACTGTTAACTTTCATTTATGCAGAACAGTAGTTCCCAAACTATAGTGAGCATGAAAATCTCCTGGAGAGCTTACTATAACACAAATTCCTGAAATTTTATTTCTTGAGATTCTGATGTAGTAGGCCTGGGGTGAGATCTGAGATTCTGCATTTACAACGAGTTCCCAGGTAATGATGATGCCATTCTGGGAATTACACTATGAGTAGCAAGGCTCTAGACAACTTAAAAGCTATCCACAAGTGCCCATTAGATTTAACAACAAACTACCATTGGTAACCTTGAGGACAGCAGTTTCAGTGGCAGTGTGGAGGCAGACACCAGACCAGTCAACTAAGAAATGAAAGGAAGTTAAGAAAATGGGGACAGCAATGAACTCTCTAAAAATGCAGGGGAGATGGGATATAAAAGGAGGAGAAACTCCAAAGAGTTAATAGGAAAATGCTATCAGAAAGGGAGAGGTTGAAACTATTGGAAATAGAGACATTGATTAAAGAGCAAAATTTCTAAGAAGTCTAGAGGAGATGGGAACTAGGGCACATGTTCGGGATTTGTTCTTGACACAAAGAGGTATCTCTTCCATCCTAACAAGTGGGAAAAAGAATACAAAAGTGGGAGATGTGTGCAGATTAGTAAATATGGTGTCAGGAAGTTTAGGGTTTCTGTATACTGGTCAGGGGTGAAGGTCTTTGCTGAAAGTGAGGAACCATATATAAGGCTGAAATGTCTGAAGAATATGGAGAAAGTTAGAAACAGTCATGTGGGTTTAGATGATACAAGAAAATTGATTAGGGACCAGAATTGCTCGGCCTTGCTGAAGGTCCCAAAGTGACCCAATCTACAGGATTTTTTGCTTTTGTTGTTCTCTTTCCCAGCAGCACTTAGTACTGGGTCCTGGATATAGACTCAAATAGTGTAGATCATTAAGTTCACTTATAATTGGGGTTTTGCCAAGATGGGTGCAATGGAAGGACAATGGAGCAGGAGAATTTATTTCTTGAAGGTCTGATTTTTGTATACTTGTTAAAGTAAGAAGAGGAGAGAACCCTCTGACTTAACGTGATGTCCAATATTGAAAAGAAACATTAAGATTTTAATTTTTTACCACTTGTAAACTGTTTAGATAATAATGGGTAAAGGCATTCATTATCAAGGAAAACCTATATAAATTGTGAATTTTGTAATACATTAAAGCGGAACATCAGTCTGCATTTTAAACTCCTGTTATCAGGAACAACTATTAGAAGAAAAATGAAATGTCATTTTTATATATTTATAACACATATTTGTTATTCTCAATCTCTCAGAAAGAGCAACCTATACAAATGAATTAAAGTGCTTTTTCATTAGTATAAATAAAATGTTAAGTAGTGTGAGGAATTGCTGTAAATACTGTAGGCTAAAGTACTTTCCGTAATCTTTTTCTTGAACGATGGTGGCAGTTAAAAGAACATTTCAATACTTGTTCTTGGTAATGAACAGTATAAACCCGAGGAAGTAAAACTTCTTTTCTTGGAAAGAACATGACAGCCACAGCTGGAAGACAGGATCTTAAAATGAATCTCTCTTCCCCATTTGATGCCCATAGACTCAATGCATTTTACATGAATAAGGATGTTTTAACATTTTCACAGCTGCTCTCAATCCCTTACCTATGCTCCACTTTCGGCCAACAACACTTCAAGGTCCTTTCTCCTCTTCTTTAATGCCATTATGAAAGAGAATTAACTCCAAAAGCCATATTAAGGCCAAAGTCATTCGTGATCTGGCCCCAAGTAACTTATCTTCCCCCTCACTAACTGTGTTAAATCTACATGAATCTCCTTCATCAAGAAAGTTGAGGTTCTTGAGCTTTGTTTGTCTCTGGCTGTTTGTACTTTGGGTTCTTTCTGTCTAGAATACTCTTCCCTCAGATAGTTACCTGGCTCACTTCTTAAATTCATTCGAGTCTCACTTTAAAAGTCATCTCCACAGAGCTAACTTCCCTTATCATCCTATCTAAATATCAGCCCCCATCACTTTATCCTTCCCTCGGTGCAGTAGAGCCTGATAGTTGCAAAAATCCATCTTTTCTTTTTCCTGTAGAATTAGAGCTGCCCAGCTATACTGTAGAACCTCTCCCTTCTTGCAGTTGGTGACCTTTCATTAAGTTCTTCCGATGGAATGTAAATGGAAGCGGTGTGTACCCCGTCCCAAGCCAGCTCCATATACCCTGGGGGTGTCTTCTTTTTGCTCTCTTTCCTCTCCCTGCTGTCTAAGGCTCAATGGCCACAATCACAATTATACAGATAACAACAAGGCACCTGGGCATTGGGAAGCAACACAAGGAGAAACTAGATCCCTAACTGACATGTGGAGCCCAGTTTTCCCCCAACCTAAAACACTCATCTCAAACTATTAAGTGGGAGAGAAACAAACTTCTATCTTCTTTAAGCCACTGAGTTTATATCAGATTTCTTTAGTATAGCAGCTTAGTCTTACCCTAACTTGTTTTGCTACGTTTCTCCTCATAGCCCTTATCACTACTTGGCATGATCTTATATGTGTTTTTGATTTATTCGCTTATGTTTTCCTCAGTAAAAATTGCTCCATGAGGGGAGCAGCTTTGTGTCATTCCTTGCTCTATCCCGGCATGTAGAATGGCACCTAGCATGTACTGGGTACTCAAAAACCTGGCTGGTTGACTGGTGGGTGCATGAATGAGTGTTGAATAAATTATACCACCCACTGGAGCTCTGCATTCAGACCTGCTCTTCCTGCCCCCTCTGTACCTCTGGCCTTCCCACCTGTGCTCCACAGTATATGTCTATGGGCTCTACAGATGCCTGGGCTGAGTCGACATGAAGTCTGGGCTTGGTTGCAGAGACCCCAGGAAGCATAGTTCTTGATCATAAGCAGCACTGTAGCCTCCCCCAGCAAGTACAGCTGAGTTCTACAGAAATGTAATTCAGTAACTTGGCTTTCAGGGGGTGTATACCTGTGTCAGGTACCTGTATACTAACAGCCATTTCAGAAAGTAGACAGGTCGGGAGAGCAAAAGGAATTGAGCCCTGCAACAAACTCATCTCCAAGATTAACTCTTTGAAGATCCTCAGATAGCCATTATTTCCCTGGCTCCCTTCCAACCAGGAGAGTCAGCAAAATGATCAGTGTCTTATCTCCCAGGTAAAGGAAGATACTCAAAAGTCCATTTCTTTTGAGTGTATAAAATAGAAAATTCTACTGAGTGGTTACTTCCTGTGTTTGGCAGTTTTAAGATAGACAGTACTTTTCTGGAACAGAGGGGGAGTTGGCAAGAGCGAGTTTTCACATGCTAAAATAGCTCATCAGCTTCTCCTGGCATGATTGCTAAGTGGGTTTAAGTGCTGCATTTTTTTTATAATTTACAGAATTGTGGATTAAATATACATTATATTTCATTTCCAAAGCTAGCTCAAGGGTCCAGATAATTCAAAGCAAATGTGAACTAATAGATTAAAAAAAAAAGTTGAAGAAATTTCTTCACAATTTCACCTTTTGACTGACTTACTTGAAAAATTAAATTGCTTACACACACACTCGTGCACACACACACAGAAGAATTAACTATATGAAACAATCCTTCTTGTAGTCAAGGCTGGACTTCTAATTATTTTATTAGTCTTTCCCCTCTTACTTTTTCTACATAGATTATACGTTCCTTGAAAGCAAGATTTGGGTTTAATATTTTCCTTGCTTTAATCAAAGAATTTAACACAGTGCTGTAAATGCAATGCAATCTCAACAAACACTTGATTAAATAATTAGAGTTTGAAGTTAATTTGTTGTTGCAATATATAAAAAACCTTCAAGAAACTCTAAATTCTATCTATTTAGAGATTATTAAACCCTAAGTAATTAACATTGATACACAGAATGAAGATTCAAATTGAATTAGGCCATTTTGAAGGAATCATGCTGTGGCCATGGACAATTTCAACTTTATCTAAACTGAAGACTGAAAATTTCACCAGAAATTTAAATATAAATCCTCCTCTATAGCATTTACTTTACTTCTTTAGGATGCTAATGAATTCTTCCAGTACTGCCCTTAGACACAGAGAAGCAGAGCCTTTATCCCAGGCCCTGTGCTTCAGGGTCCCAACCTCTGTAGATATGGGGTGCTTTCCTTGAAATTTTCCTACTCCACTTCCAATGCCTAGGATAAACTAAGACCATCAGTGTCATCCTCACAAAGTGCCCCAAATCCAGGCTGGAATCCAAATGGCCTCTGGCCCCATTTTCTCCCATGTGGGGCACCCTATGACCCTTTATCCCCTGTGTGGAGTCAACCAGATGTCCCAAAGAGCTCCAGGACTCATGTCTATGGAATTGCATTAGAGCCCCATGTCTGAGAACTGGTTCCAGGAGAATGGTCCACCAAGTGGGTTACTGTACCTGGCAGATGAGGTATTTCTTTCACAGTATTGTACAAGATTTGACTGCAAGAATGGTGTTGACACACTGATTTTGAGTGGCACTCACTCACATGGGAACATGAGTTCAAGGATCTGAGCTACCAATTATTTCTCTCTGACCATTGGGTTTTACCTGCATATGGGGGCCTTTGCATTAGTTCTGGAAGTACTGCCTCTAGCTTCCAGAACCAGAGGGAGATGAAGGTCATGGCAGAAATCTCTTATCCTGAACAACCACTATCACTGACACTAACCCTGTGGTATATTTGCTCTGTGTCAGAAAATATTCCCTAGGTGGTTGTGCCTTAATTTTCTGAGGGATTTCAAGACTGTTGCTCCATAATGCCAATGGGTCCTTCCAATCTATATCCTATCTTGACTCAAACCAATGTGGTAACATCTTGCTTTCCTGGGTCAGTCTTAAGCCATGCTGGATGTATTGGCTAAGGCTGCTGTAACAAATTACCACAAACTTGGTGACATTAGACAACAGAAATTTATTCTTTCATACTTCTGGAGGAGAGAAGTCCAAAGTCATTTTCACTGGGCTGAAATCATGGTGTCAGCAAGGTCATGCTACTTACAGAAGCTCTAAGGGAGATTCTATTCCTTTATTTTTCCAACTACTGGTGGCTGCATTACCCAATCTATGGCTTCATGGTCACACTGCCTTCTCCTCTTCTGAGTCAGTTCTTCCTCTGCTTCCCTTCTATAATACATGTGATTGCATTCTGGGCCTACTTGGGTAATCTAGGATAATATTCTCATCTCAACATTCATAACTTAATCACATCTGAAAAATTTCTTTTTATTAATTTTTAATTTAATTTAATTTATTTTTTTAAACAGCAGGTTCTTATTAGTTATCTATTTTATACATATTAGTGTATACATGTCAATCCCAATCTCCCAGTTCATCACACACCACCCCCCCACACCACTTACCCCCCTTGGTGTCCATATGTTTGTTCTGTACATCTGTGTCTCAATTTCTGCCCTGCAAACCAGTTCATCTGTACCATTTTTCTAGGTTCCACATATATGCGTTAACATACGATATTTGATTTTCTCTTTCTGACTTACTTCACTCTGTATGACAGTCTCTAGATCCATCTGAAAAATTTCTTGTGTTGTATAACACAAAATTCACATGCACAATTTCCAGGGATTAGGACCTTGATCTATTTGCAGGTTGTTATTCAGCCCACCATACTGGACAAAGGGGGGACATTCCATGAGCAAATATGCCACTTGTTTTGTTCTCCTTACCTACCCTCTCCATTGGTGCTGATGTGTGGAAAGTAAAGGCAGAGTTAACACTGAAGGAGATCTCAATCTAAGAATGCAGTGACACCTGCCTAAAGTGTTCAAGAGTAGATGTGGCTGTTAGATCTGTTGTTTGTGCTATAAAACTCTGAGTGGTAAATTAAACATCTATTGTGCCCATTTTCCTCCATATCCTAAACAAGATTTGCATTTGTAATTGTCATCAATGAGGGAGAGTCCTTGAAAGACAATAGTATTCACAGGTAGCATCAAGGGCAGTGCCACATCATTTATAATGAGGTAACCAGTACTGAACAAATGGTATTGGGAAAATGTACAGGCAAGGAGACTTATATTGTTTCAATGAAAACAGGCTCCCAAGATTCACATCTCTCACATTTTTCTCATTGTGAGAGATATGAAAATAGTTAAGAATGGCACACTTCACAATAAAGAACACAAAGAAATGATTCCTAGGCATGAACAGGAAGAAATGATGCCTGAATGATGCAAATAATCTTCTCATGCACAGATTGGACAAGAAACAAATATTTAAGTACCTCTTTTCTACTCATTATTCTAAAACTTCATTAATAAATCACTCTACCTCACATGGGTACATACATCTTGGGATGCATTTTTAAATCAAATTATTTACATAGAGGGGGGCCACAGAAAAAGAATTTTTCTGGAGGCCAAAACTCTGAGCTCTTCTATATGTTGTTTCCATGAGAGGGGAAAAAAATGACTCGTGCTGGAAATTCAGTTACAAAATTCTTGTTCACCTACCTGATAATTTGACAAATTGTATGAGCAACTGCTCTTAGATTTAGATTCATATTAAAATTGATGGAGCTTTTGTAGAGACAAGGGTTTTAAAGATTTTATATATGCTTTATCCCAACTGAGTAGGAAACATCGTGAGACTAAGGAGTGCCTGTTTTACCCCTTTAATCTTCTGCAGGAGTGTTTTTTGGTTGTCACAATGATTGTGGAAAATGATGGACATTTAGTGGGCAGGGGCCTTCAATCTGTGGCATAGTCTAGCACAATAAAGAAGAAATATAATCCTGCGACCAAAGAATCTGCTTTAAATGATCTGATTTTTAAACTGAAATCATACCTAATTATCAAAAATGTATTTTAAAAATTTGCCATCATCAGAATATAGTCTGCTCACATTTTGATAATTAAATATGTAAGATCTTCGTGATTAGTGAGATTAATCTTCCACCCTGAAATATTAATTGAAAAGCATGTAAAACAAGGAAGCCTCTCCAGATTCTGCCTCAGTGACATGAATTCCTACAAGAAAAGTTTCCACTAAACCAGAAGTTTGCCTCAGTTGGTTTTCATGGAAAGTTTATTTTGAAGGTATTTATTATTCAAATATAAAAATGATTCAGCCAAACCATGAATCACTATCATTAATTATTCACTGGGATTAAGGAATTGGTTATAATCATGTCTCCCTTTAATCCTGTTTTATTAATTTATATTCTTGGCAAACTCTTCTACTAAATGGATTCAAGCTCACTGTGGGGATCCAGAGAAAGAATGGAAGGTCCCTGGGGTCAAAGAGCAGCCTTTGCTTTAATTTGATAAAATAAATTAGCATGGGATTATGGGTGCTATTAGCATAATATCCTCCACTGCTCTTGCTCTGGCCTTTGGGAGAATGTTGAGTGATTATGTTGAATCTTGCCTGATTTTCTATGAAATTGGAACTTCCCACATATCCATCCTGAAATAGTCAGTGTGAGAGGTTGCTGCTCTTTGTGAATTTACCTGTGTGTGTGTGTGGTGTGTGTGTTTGTCTAGTATTTGTATATGCTGGCTTATGGAGAAAAAAAGTCAAGGTGGCTTTCAACCTCACAAAAGACCTCCAAGGTCATGAGTCGTCCATCTAGCATTACTCTTCTACTGTGGCAGTGGAACAAAGACGAACAAAATATTTCCCCTGAGACATCACTTCCAAAGATTAGACCTGTGCAGAGGTGTTTCTAGCTTTACTTTCACTCTTCTATGACTTTAGTTATGAATTCTAGCACCTGAATCATCACCAAGATTAAGCCTTAGCTATCTCTCAAGAAAAAAGAAGAGTTCTGTATCTTTGGCATATACTGGTCAAAGTTCTGCTTTTTCTTCATATGTTTTAAAATTAGCTCACCTGGAGTTTAAAGAGTGTTCAAAGAGTTCTGGGTTTTGTTGAACACACACATATTTCCCCTGAGTGTTCCATTCATCATTTTAAATTTCATCCTTATTTACAACTGAGCTTCGATTTCTCAGCCAAAGGCAATGTGTGGAATTTCACCTTTGCAGGGTAGAAAGCATTGCCTGTGTTACATGGACCTTCTGAATTCTGGTTCTAACAGCTAACCCCTTTGCATCTTTGTTTGCATTTTATATATAGAACATGGGCGTAGATGTCACACATTCCTCCAAAGACAGAAAGCAGAAACATGGATGTACCTTATTTTATGAAATATATTTCTGGATTTGCAAATTAGTCATGTTTTAAATTAATTGAATCTAATTTTAAATAATCTAACTAGTTTCAGAATATTTCGTGTTGGGAAAAATCAGCTTTGCTTTTTTCTGACTTAGAAATTCCAGTCTATAATCATTGGCTTTGCTTTTTGTTAAAAATGAAATACTAAAGTCTAGACTCTTTTTCCAATTTTGTCACTTGTTATCAGATGACCTTGGTATTCTGAGGGATTTGAAGAGGATGGAGGCCTAGCCTCACTTTCAGAAAGCTTGAAATTAGATGGAGAAGTAGCTGAAGGTCCTTGCCAGATACTTATGTCTTACCATTCCTTGCCTATGGTTTGATCATGGCTGTTAGAATACGACAAAATTGGGTTTGAACAACTTTCTTCTCTCTACTGATTGGGTGAATTTGAACAACGAGAGACTTAAACTCCTAGAACCTTTATTTTTGGGTTAAGTTTTAACATATTATATTCATGAATATAATCACATATGTGTCATACAGTTAATAGGGATCACTGGAAATACGGAATGTGAATTTCCTAGCCCAGAGCTGGATGATGCACTGGGTATAATAAATATAGCCATAACTTCCAGCCCCACTCTCCTATTTGTGACCAGCCATTTTGTTCTTGGGACAAACTTGTCATGACATGTAATCATGTTTTAAGGAGACATGTAATCATGTCTCCTTAAAACTTGATAGAACAAGGAAAATATGTAGCCACAAAGGCCTAGGTCAGGGTTTCCTAAACTTTGTATATCATGAAACACACAGAAAATTATACTATTTGTGAGGCACATAGGAGCCTGTAAGAATATGGCCCGAGTTCTCTGCTTCCCCTCCCTCCACACACACGGGCCACTTGACGGCTGAAGGAATCAATAAATCAGCAATGCCAAACCCTAGAACTGTGGGAAGCTATGACCTATTCAGGACAATGTCATGTGGACATTTAGGGAGTGCAGTTTCCTCTATCAGCACCTTTAAAACAGCTATGCAATTTAGAAAATGAGGTCACAAGAGTTTAAGAAACAAATTGCTCACACTATGTGTTAAGTGAGATATCATTAAAAAGTATTCCATATCTGAAATCAGAGGAGAAAATGAGAGTCTCTTAATACTGTAAGAGGAACCTGTCTAAAAAAGAAAATGTTGGTTTTTGAACTGAAGGCACCTTTCAGCCATTCCTTCTCGATTGATATGTAAGGGAAATTCGGTGCCCTTCTTGTTTAGGACATGGAAAAATCTGGCCACTGGCATTTCTAAATTCCACTGTACACAGATAACAGCACTAGTAGGGCCTCCAAGATCAAAAGTTGGCTCCTCTCCTCTTTTCCCATTGCTCTGTGTCTTTCATCCTCCATGCCAATATAGATGAGAAGACCTTGAGTACTGTTACACCTAGGCATTGTGCAAGACCTCCTCCAACCCACCGGAACCAGGTGAACAATCTGCTAGCTGGGACTGAGGTGCTCACCAACACTTCATTACCCTGGAGCTACTGCTATCAGATAGCAAATGAAAATCCTAAGATTGCTTTGCAAAAATGAGTTATTTCATTTTATAAAATTTGTATATGGGCTGTTCAAAGTTATTTGATATTATGAATGTGAGAGGGAAACTCCACTGGGACTTGCAGAGGCAGCAATAACATTTACATAAATTACTAAGCCTGACATCCAAATGGTTTATTTTTCAATACCCCACCACTCTTCATGATAATTCTCAGCCATAACCATAATGCTTTCGGTATCAGCCTTGTTTATCACACTTCGAGAATGCTACCTGTTTTGCCTGTAATCCAATTCTAAGTGCTTTATCTTAAGAACATATTGGACTACCTGCAAGCATAAATAGAGGAACAGGAAATGCTTCTGTACCAGTCTGCCTCTACTCAGCTCTTATGCAGAGGGATGCAGCCAGAAAATTTATCCAATCAGAGTCAAGCTCTCCAAAGGAGAGGTGTTCAATGGTCAATCTTATAGCAAAATAACTCATTTCATTTTTCTTTTTGTATTAGAAATTTGGCTCCTCTGAGTGCTGGTTCTGAGAGCAGGCAATTGGTTTTAAGGACTACTCTTGCTGTCAACAGTAGATATTGATTTTTCAGATTATTTGTCTAACAAACCCAGGTGTAATGGTCACTGGGTCTGAATTTCAAAGTGGGTGGTGGTTTGTGCAACAGTAAATGTTGATCCAGGCCCTGCTCCTTATGAAGCCTTTCTTTTTGTCAAGTCTACAGGTGAAACTCAGTTGGAAATGAAGGGCCCACTGTGCCTCTGTGTTGTCCTACATTGTTCAAGTGGAGGCTTCTGCCAGAGAGAGGTTCAAGGCCCATTGTATCATATTCTGCCTGTTCAGACCTTCCCTTTCAGTCTTGGAATGGGAAAGCTGGGTAGAGCTGGGAAAGAAACATGACACAAGGACCCCAAATCAGGTCCTGCAACTTGTCCTGCCACCAAATTGCTTTCCTCTCAAGTCTCCATGTCCTCCTTTGCAAAATGAGAATATTGGACTAGATTATATATTCTGGAAGGGGGGTAATATTGCCCCCTGGCAGGGAAAAATCAATTCTTGAAGGATTAGAAAATTCTTACCTACTACATTGGTTTGTGACCTTTCAAAGCTCAACCCAACCCCCCCAAAATAATATTCTTTGGTATTAAATTTCTCTTGTTAGGAAGAATTTAAATATAATTTAATTTTTATTCATAGGGGTGTGATAATAGAAAAAGAAAAAGTTTGAGAAACAATGTACTAGAATAGTTGTAAGGTCTCTAGAATTCTAAAATTGTGAGATTCAATGAAATACAGAAATTCCCATGAGATGGTAAGACCTAGAAAATGAACTTAATAATGCAATTGTCTGTAATTTATAGGTTTAAATTTGCAAAATTTAAATTGGAGGTTATATCTTTATAAACTGTTTCTGTTACAAGGTAAACAGTGGTACCTAACTATGTCGATGTTACATTTATTTTCAGGCACAAATAACTAAGAAAAAATGCACTTTCTAAAATATATGATTTTTCAAAAAATAAAATAAAATAAAATATATGATTTTTCTATAAAAGAAATAATTTTAAAATAGCACAAGTATTTATCTAAAATTGATTGGAAGGCAGATGCAATTTAAATCAAGATATAAGAAATTAAAAACTATTATCTTGAGTTTAATATCTACTTAAAGTTTCCAACCATTAGCAAGAATTGCTTCATTTAATATTTGTCCCAATTCTTGTTCAAAAAATACTTAACCACTTCTCATATTCAATTTCCATTTGCAAGAATCAGTCTTTTCATTTTGATCTAACTTTCAGATGCTGAAATTTTACAGAGCTGCCTCAATCATTTCAGGGTCAAAAGGTCTTAATTGCCAGTTTATGGACATATTAGGTAAAAGATATTAATTCTGTATTCTTTAAATTCTTATTTAACTCTGTTTCCTATATCATTTTCTCCTTTGATTCTTCTTTACACAAAGGACAATCAGTTTTCTTAAATAAAACAAAACAAAGAGGAACTCGGAAAAGCACTGGTCATTAGGATAAGAACACGGGCTTTAAATTTGGGTTCAAATTTTTGACCTTGGAAAATATTCACAATGGCATAAGCCTCAGTTCCTTTGTAAAACATCTGACCTAGAAATATTATAACAACTCAATGGGTAAGCATATAGAGAACCTTTATAGAATTTGTACATAATAGACACTAATTATGGTAATTGTTATTATTAAACAGGATTTAAAATTATAAAGCTTGGTTCTCTATATTTTAAACTTAAATTGTTGGATGTTTTATATGCATCCTCTCTTTTCTCAGCACATCCCAATAAGCATTATTCAAAGTATAAGTAGCAATTAATCTACAGTCCGCCTAAGAACTGTCCAAGTACTGTTAGGAATATAAGATGATGCCTGTAGGAACTATGGAGCCCTGAAGTATAGGAATTGTCCAGGTGTTGGATTGACAATCTCCCTTGTTAGTCAAAACAGAAGTCCTCTTCGCTTCTAGAACTCTTCCTCTAAAGTTCCTGAGCATTGTTTATGTTTTCTAAAGTAAAAATAACATCCTCCTTGGAACTCTGGCTTATTTTCCATCAGTAATATTTGGCCTCTTCTCTTTTCACTTTAGCACTATTATTTTAACACAGCTACACATCTGGCCAAGAGTTGCTACCATGTTTAATACCCTATGAAAAATTAGGCATTTTATAGGAGTAATTGCTGTGTCAGGCAGCTGGTAGTCAGACACAACAACGAATCTTATCCATTAGCAGCATACCCCATCCTTGGGCAGGATGTCTGTGTGTGTGTGTTTGCACACTGAAGTCTGAAGGCAGTATCAATTGTTGCTCTACCGAGGTGAGCCTGAAAACTAAGCATAAGATGACAAGTACACTGGATCTCTTTGTAGTAATAGCAGCCATACTGTTTGCTTGCAACTCTGAATATGAAGTATTTGATGGTTGTGAAGTGATAGATTGGTTTTGTAAATATTCTTACTCAAATTTTTGAAAGAGTAGATCTCTATGTGATACTTTTATTACCAGTCTCCAAGGGAAGGTGGTCTGGTCTGCTATTTCTGAAGGTTACTAAACTAGACACATGATACATTAGCTATAACAACACTATTTTTCCTCCTCACTCCCTGATTTCAGAATAATGACTTTTGACATTAGAGGGATAAAAAAGCATAGGGTATTAACAGTGGAAGAAATCAAGATCTTACCTGCTTTAATTTCATTGTTTGAGTGAGGAAGAAACTGAAGCAAAGAAAATCTTGGCCAGTAGGTGAGTGTGGATGAGGGAGGCCATTACAGGAGTGCTGATGCCCAGGGCAGTATTTTTCCCATAGTTCTTTGTTGCCTCCAGAGATTTATACAGAGGTTCAGCAAGAAGGTCATGGAGATGTGTGAGTGACATGTAGTCTTTGCATAAAGAGGGATCCAGATCCTTTGGAAAGATCATTAATGAGCTGTAGGTGGGTCTTTGGCACTATGACTGACTCTGCTTTATTTACACCCAGAAAGACAGTTAATAAACGCTGCTAGATTGAAGTTAAGTCAGGCTTGGGTGTTTCTCAACAATCCCTTTGAATCACCAGCTTGCAAAGTGGAATACCTATAACATATAATCACACTCCATATGAACATGTAGCATGTCCTCAGTTCATGTGGTATAATCATTGTAAATTCAAGAAAGGTTTTCTCCTGGAGTATGGATCTGAAGAAACAGAATACGGGTATAAATTGAAATTTAATAAAAAAATATGGTCTCCTAGGATTAAAGAAGGCATTAAATAAATATTTTAAAAATGAATTTGAATTACAGAAAGGGGTTGTGGCCAGTACTCCACCAAACGTTCTTGCTCTTCTTTCTATAGTAAGGAATTGTGAGTGGGATATGGCTGCCCCAACTGAGATGTTACTTCCCAGCTCCCCTTACATCCAGCTGAGGTCACATGACACATTTTCATGACCGTGAGGGGAAGTGATGTGTGTCACATCAGGGTGGGGGACGTTGAGAAGCAGTTTAGCTGTGTCTCCTCATTTTCTTTCCTCATCTACTAACTGAATGCAGAACACTCCCAGTCCCTGGTGAGCAGGGGTAACAGATTTGCAAGACGGAGGCACCTGAGTCCCTGAATCTCCATGTGGAAGAAAGCCAGTTGCCAACCAGAGATACCCTCTTTGACTACTACCTGAATAGAAATAAATTGTTATTGTGTTAGCTCCTGATACTGAAGACTTTATACATTAGAGCAGCTAGAGTCAGTTTAAAACACAGGTCAAAGTAAAAATGACCAGGTTTGATCCTGACAAAATTTACCTTAGAAGGAGGCTACAGATTCCACAAAAGAGACATTGACTGGTACCAAGTATTGTAGGTACCATACAAAGAGTTGTATATCTCAAACTCCATCTCTGAGTTATATATACTTAAGAGTCATGAACTGGGGATAATAATTGAAAGGTCAGATTGATGAGACTAGCTCCAGAGATAAGATTTCTATGACAGGTTGATGGATACTCCACTATCAAGGTGTATTTTTAATCATAATCTCATTACTTTACTTCTGATGGTTGGACTCACCTTGCAAGAAGAATATGGTTCTGTATCAGAACTAAGAATGGCCTTCATGGCCAGGGGAAAGTGACTGAAGTAGCAGAGAGGAGGGAGACAGAGACAGAGGGAAAGAGAGAGAAAGAAGGAGAGAGAAAGAGAAAGAGGAGAGAGACACACACCTGAGAATAAGTGAGTGAAGAGATTCAGCAAAGTACTGTTGGAGGGAGTAGAGACATTTGAGGGTTAGAAATTTAACGTGGCGTATGCAAATGTCTCCATAAGACCAGGAGGAAGTCATCTCAAGCCAATAAGCGTGTCATGGGGAGAAATGAGGATTTAAACTTAATAGCAAATAGATCCAGCCATGCAGCTTTGTAAAGCTGTGGGGGAGTTTGGTTCTTAGCCCAGAGAGAGCTTAATAGAAGTCAATAATGAAATCATCAAGATGCAAGCATTAAATGCTTAAATGTATTGTCTTTGCCTTTGATTACAAAGGCTTTGCTTCTCTCCAAGTACAGCCTCAAAGTACACAATAGAATCTTCACTCAAAAGAAAACAAGGTACTCACTTTACAAAACTACAAGCCATATTGTCTTAGTTCATTATCTCTTAGTTTCTGGAGGGAAAATAGAAAACAAGCAAATAGAAATAGTCAAGGGTATGGAGGCAAGTGAAAGCCCCAGACATGAAGTTGAAACGCATGTCTAAATAGTTTTTCTCTAATTGCCATTCAGCTAAAAATATTGCTTTTACATGACCTTTTTCCCAAAAAAATCCAACAACAGTGATGACCAGTTCTTCAGCACATTTCAATGCTTTATCAACATTTATTTATTCAACTTCACTCCAGATAGGAATGTAAATAAATTTTACTTACACAAAGCTAAGTCCAAGGATAATTTTTAGTTTAGCATACCTCATGCTGGTGGAAACACTAAGAACAGATCGGATAGTAATTATCTAGGGAGAATCATAAAGAAAATATCCTTGTAAAATTACAGATAAAAAATCCTAACCCTGATGATACTAGAATTATGATAATATTATTTTTTAGTAATATATAGGACATTGTTTAAAAACATACATTTTATTCATATATGTATTCATTCAACCAGCATATATTGAGAACCTCCTCTGAATTAACCACTGTTCTTTGTTTGGTCATTGTAGAGATGAATATGGAATAATCCCTGCTATCAAGAGGGTCAAACAGAATTATTTTACTCTCTTCAAAAAATAAATTTCTAAATAAAAAAAGGAAAAACCAAAGATTATGGATTACATAGGAAATTACATTATAGTTACCAAAATAGAATATAACAGCATTTACATATTTGAAAATTGTTAACAGAGTAAATCTTAAAAGTTCTCATCACAATAAAAAAAAAATGTAACTATGTGTGGTGATGGATGTTAACTAGACTTATTGTGATGATCATTTCACAATATATACAAATATTGAATCATTACATAGTACCCTTGAACTAATATAATGTTTTATGTCAATTATACCTCTATAAAAAATGAAATAATTTGTTCCAAAAAAAGAGAAAAGAACAATAGATTTTTCTATTTAAATCTACATAAAGATTAGAAACAAAAGGTAAAGTGAGGGTTTTCATTTTTCATACTTGGAAAAATTATTCTTTTTGAATCTCACAAAAAAATTCTAGGCCTTATCCATTCCTCTTTCTGGGTCCTCTCTCTCATCTGCCTCAAGTAGGAAGAACATTAGAGAGAAAACACACATCAGTATGTTATAAATAATGTACCAGATGAACAAAGTTAGAAATGGGAATTAAAAACCCTCCTGCTTTGCTTGTTTCCTCTTTTCTGGGATCCCAAGGCAAACATTCAAAAATGAACATCAGGCTCCAAAATGATGGCGACCTGTAAGGTTCAAGCTATTGATTGTTTCCTTCAATGAAGACACCACCTGAATAAACTCATTTATTCCACTTTCTGTAGTTCATGAAACTGAAGGGGCAACCCTGAGAAAAGAATCCAAATCTTTGAATGAAATATAAATTTTTTTAAAAAGATCACTTTTTCCTTTCTTTATTTTTATTTTAATATTTTAAAATAGGAATATAATTTACATGGAGGAAAGTGCTCCAATTTAAGTGTACAGTTTGATGAGTTTGAATAAATGTATGTGTTCATATAATCACTACCCCAATAAAAATACAGAATATTTTCATCACTCCAGCAATTTCCCTTTCCCATCAATGCCTTGTCTCTTAGTGGGAATCACTGCTCTGACTTCTCTCCCCATAACCTAGTTTTGCCTAGTCTATGAAAATATAAATGAAATCATGCAATGCATATTCTTTTGTGCCTGGCTTCATTCTCTCAGTCTGGTGTGTTTGCCATTCATTCATGCTATTGCATACAGCAATAGCACGCTATATGCTATCAATAATTCAATTCTTTTTACTGCTGGGTAATATTCCATTGCAGAAAGAACATGATAATTTGTTCAACATTCAGCAGTTGATGGATGTACAAGTTGCTTCAATTTTTTTTTTCACTGTAATGGATATATATGACATGAACATTCTTGTTCAAGTCTTTTTGTGTACACACATTTATATTTCTCTTGATGGTAGAGTTGCTGGGTCATAGGCTAAATATATGTTCAACTGTGAGAGAAACTGCCAAAGAGTTTTCCAAATGGGAAGCTATTTAAAATTACCATCAACAATAAATAAGGGGTTTACTATTTATTCTTCATCTTTGCCAACATTTCGGGTTGTTAGTCTTTTTATTTTATTTATTTATTTATTTATTTTTGCGGTATGCGGGCCTCTCACTGTTGTGGCCTCTCCCATTGCAGAGCACAGGCTCCGGACACGCAGGCTCAGCGGCCATGGCTCATGGGCCCAGCCGCTCTGCAGCATGTGGGATCTTCCCGGACTGGGGCACGAACCTGTGTCCCCTGCATCGGCAGGCAGACTCTTAACCACTGTACCACCAAGGAAGCCCTGTTAGTCTTTTAATTTTAGCCATTTTAATGGGTCTGAAATGGTATTTCATTAAGGTTTTAATTTGCATTATCTTGATTAATAATGATGTTGAGGACCATTTCACATGGCCATACCTCTACTCTCTTTCATGGAGTATATGTTCAAGCCTTCTGACAATTTTTAAGAGGATGTTTGTCTAGTTTGTCTCTTTATTGTTGATTTGTAGGGGTTTTTTAATATATTCTAGATATGTGCCCATTGTCATATATATATGGACTGCAAATATTTTTTTCAATTTGTGGCTTGCTTATTCATTTTCTTAATTATGTCCTCTGCTGGACAGAATGTTCTTTTAATTTTGATGAATTCCAATTTATTTATTTTTAATTTGTTTGGCTATTGCTTTTTATGTCCTGTCTAAGAAATCTTTGCCTAGTTTAAGTTTGCAAAGGAATTCACTTATGTTTTCCTCTTAGAGCTTTATATGATCCATCTTAAATTAACTTTTGTGTATGGTGTGAGGTAGGGGGTCAAGCTTAAAGGGAAAGAAAATTTTCTTTCCCATCACTGAGAACTGAATTCAATATATGTTGTGTGTGTGAGCTCATATACATATGAAAATGTATATATATGTAAAATGTCATGATATATTGTTATCTTTAGATACATATAGAATGAACACACAATTCATCACAACTACTAAGTTTCCAAGTGTACAGGAATCATCAGGCCATGGCTGCTTCTGCCAGGAGTAAGGATAAGAGGTCAAGGTTAACAAGTAGTTTGGAAAGTTTTCAACATGCTAGTAAAAATTGATATCATCAGATCAATAAATTGAGAAACAAGAGGAATACATTGGCCATATAAGAAGACTTCAGCCTACCTAGAGTTAAGGGATTTAGCTAGCATCTCAAGAAGTGACCAATTTGTCTCCAGAAATCCTTGGGAGGTAGATAGAAAAAGAAATCATTAGACTTTGATTTATGCTTGGAAAAAACATATTACATCCAATAATAATGTGAGACATATGATTCTAGATATGATCCCAGATGTGGAAACATAACCAGGGGAAAACAACAATATATTAGCTATAGGTTCAACATCTTGGAGGAAGATGCAGATATAATGTATGTTACATAGAAATCCTTTAGATAAACTTTTTTAAAAGTCAAGAATTATTTATGGGCATATGTTGCCGATATTTAATATCTTTATTCGCCTCAGACTACTAAAGTAGGTATGTAAAATAATTCTGATTTTGTTCTGAAACACATTTTACTTTACAATCTGTTCATTCCTGTGAGACTACACCATGATATATATATTTCCCTGTATATCATTACCCAGTTTATCTACACCAACTTTACCACTACCACATACCCTGATTTTTTTTCTTCTTCTCCTTTTTCTTGGGCAAGAACATGACAAAATGAGTTGGTAAAAGTTCTTCTAGTCTGCTAAGATGTCTTCATGAAATTATTTAGAACCATACAAAAAAAGAATTTAAAGGATCTAAAAAGTTTCCCAAAATACAATTCTTATAATTGTTGTAAGTGGAATATTCATGCTTAAACGAAGTTGGAATGTCTATTAAATACAAATAAGTATGTTTTTGCTTTACAATGTCTCAGACACATCAACATGATAATACGTGTTATAGGTACAGTATGTTCATGCTTCTGAAATGTATTTGACCACAGAGTATTTTATTAGCATCTTCTGGACTAGCATCTCATTTACATTTTCTGGAACAGTGTCCTCTGGAACAAAGTTTGAGAAATGATATTCTAGTCTAAACCAACCTGTAATAATATCCCTGAGCACCAAACTCTTACAGTCCCCAATGCCCACAGAGATTTTAATTTTCCCTTACATACCATTTTAGCCATCATACAACACTAATGAAGAAAGACCCAATAAAATTTGATGGTTTTATGCTAAAATTTGGTGGGCTTCACACTGACTTACAGCAGACTTCTCTGTTCAAATCTTGTCCAATAGCCCCTAGCCTAATAGCTTGTCAAATCACAATGTAGTTCATTCTTTTTTCCCCCTTGAACCTGCTGGAAGAGTTAGTATGTAAATTTCAACCTATTTTTAAGGGTTATTTTCACTCAAGTGAAATCTATCAAGGAAGGAGGGTTATTTTTACAGCATACAGCAACTGCTGATCACCATGGCAACCAGCCTGGTGAAATGCAATAAAGCATCCCTCTGTTATCGTAAACACAAAAGGGAAACACTGAAATCTAAAAGAAAGGCAATTATTGTAGGAGAAAGAAACAACACGCCAGTGGAACATTTGCCATATCATGTGACTTCACCCAGCCAGGAAATATTTCCAAAGCTAGCCCTGTCCAGACTTTGGACTCTGCTAGTTGGGACTGAACAAAGGTTAGGCAAAGAGTCCTTGAAAGCATTAGAGTTATCTTTATTTCCAAATGACAAAATCACACACATTATTTCAAACCAATATAAACTTTTTTTTTTTCCTTTTCTCATTTCTTAAAACATGAAATGGGCTTAGAAAATATAGACGTTTGGGAGGAGGAGAAAATACCCATATCAGTCTGGTTTTCTTTGGGGGAATATTTTCTTGTTGGCTGTGGAATTGTGTATAGAAAAAAAAAGAACAGTTTGCATAGATCACAGCATTTCTTTTACATAGATTCTCCTCTCTTAATTGTCTTTTACTAGAATTATTAGTAAATTCTAAGTAGAAGAAAGCAGAGCCACTGTTAACAATTAGTAAAATTTAGATTCAGTAAGCTCTGAGAATCATGTAAAACCCAGGAAGTCAGGAGTATTGGAAGACATATAAATTGAGATAAGTTAAAGTGTAAGAATTTTTGTGCTTATACTGTAGGTTAGGGAATTGGGGTCCATAAGTGTTTGAGCTAAATACAAAGAGTGGCCTGGAATTGTAGAACAAGCACCAGATCAAGAATTAAAAGACTAAGAAAACAAGTCATTTTGTTTTTTGAGGGTTTTTTTCTGCACCTACGTGTATCTCGAGTATCAATTTTCCCCTTCCCCACACTTCCAACTAGTATATTTAGGAATCAGGGGGGATTGTATCATGTCTGCTCCCAGGCTGTGATCTTGACCACTGCTCCCATGCACTGCACTATTCACTTAACTGCACATGGCCTGGAGATCCCAGCACATACTCTCCCCTGACACAGGTCTGCCCCTTCTACGCGGAGATTTGTGGAAGTGGGCAGGGTGTTTTCCTTCAAACAGCTACCATGTGAAGTTTGGTTTTATTGACTTCACCATGTTTGTGTGAAACTAAAGGGAATTACATCATATGAAACCAGACAGTAAAACTGGCAAGTCATATATTTATAGTCTAAGGAGAATGTACCAAAGGTTAAACGCTTCATGTGTACAGTTCAGTTATGAAACTTGCCTTCTAGTCTGGAATTCTCTTTGAGGAAAGTACCTTCCTTTGGTCTTCACCTTTTAATTTTCACCGTGCACATTTCCAGCCCCTTTGGAGATGTCTACCTCCTAGTCACTGAGGTTGGGCTCATTCCAGGATCAAGTCTCCTACCAAACACTATATGCCGAATAATGATCCACATTTGGCCATACAGCAGCGAAAAAGACAGATGAGAATCTGAGCCTCAAGGAGCTTGTAATAAGGTAAATAGGTAAGAAAGATATAAACCAAATGTGTAGTATATAAGATGGAAATAAATTCTGTGGAGTAAAACAAAGCAAGCAAGGAAGCTGGTGAATACAGGCGTAGAGGGGAAGATAAAAATTTTAACAGGGTGCTTAAGAAAGACTATACAGAGTGGGTGACTTTTAAGTTAAGACCTGAAGGAGGTGAAGAAGTAAAGCACATAACAATACAGAGAGATGGATATTCTAAGTTGAATGAATGAATTTGCAAAGGTGTTGAGATAGGAGAATTCCCAGAATGTTCTAGGAGGCTCATGTGGCTAGAGCACAGTGAACAGAGAGAAAAATTGTTCAGAATGAGATGAGGTGGAGTAGAGGGACAGCTCCTGTGTATTTATATATATATATATATATATATATATATATATATATATATATATGTAATTATATATATGAATATCATACATATGATAAATATATTTATATGTACATATATGATAAATATATAAATAATTGTATATCATATATAATAAATATATACATATGTATATATAAACTCTATAAGGGCTTATATATGCTACTGTATGGACTTAGGTTTTAAAAAGAGGAGTACTATGATCTGATCTATATTTCAATGGGGCAACTCTGACTTTTGTTTTGAGAATATATTGTAGAGAGGCAGAAACAGAGAGCCTAATTTGCAGGCTCTTACAATAATCCAAAAGAGAGACAATGGTGGCTGGACAAAGATGATAGGAGAAATAATTTTCTTCTATATATATGCTTGTACACACCTATATATTTAAGGCACAGACTATAGGATTTCCTGGTGGCTTTCTAAACCCATGTTATTGTACCTCAAATGATGTCTCAGAGGTTCAGGAAAGATGGTCCATTTTGACCTGCTTGTGTAAGTTCCATAACTATTCCAGGGTGAAAGATGGCACTCCATATCCAGTCACCTTTGACGTTTTCTCACTGATGGAAGTTTAAAATACATCTCTTTATTCTTCTTACAGTCCAACACATAAATATTAGGTCTCTTTCTCATACACACACCAACCCATCCACCTACATGTATACACCTCGTATGCACGTGCATGCACACACATGCATGCATACACCTCACAAGGACAAACAAGAATTCTGAGATATTCGCTATATACTAGTGCATCACAGAGTTTGCCCACTGATTATTGATGGCCTCCAGAACGTTGCCTGAAGTTAGACAGGTGCAGAAAACAAAGCAATGAAACAATTTTCTTCACTTACATTTCAAAATTTGAAATGTAAATACATGATTTTCAAAGAATTTAGTAGCATTCTTAAAACAGACACATTTATTTTTTAAGATCTGAACTGCATTCAGGGCCTGCATTAGGAAGTTCAACCTCACTGACATTTAGTTAACAAGGTACAGTTCACTTCAGCGAAAATATCTTCTTTGTATTTCCATGTTAATGCTTACTTCTGTTAAATTTGCAATTCTTTTGTGGTACATTGTGTCCAAAATTCTCAGAAATAGGCAAAAGCCTTAAGGGCATCTTTTGGAAATAGGAAAGATCTATAAAAGTAGGAACACTGAATACCAGAAGCCAAAATTAGACAAACTGCAACAGGACTTCAGTATGTGCTGCTACGAGTACATCTGTGAGTGCAGTGATTTTATTTTGAAGGGGCTTCAGAATAAAAGATCAAATACCAAGTATGAAGATGAATTTCTGAAAACTGGATCTTATTGGACTGCAGATGTTATTCTCAAATAGTAGCACAAAGTCACTGATGTTTTTGCATGATTGCAGAAATAAGCACAGTAAGTTTTTCTAGGAAAGTGACTGTTTTCCCCCAGAACAAAATTAAATAATGTTTCCAGTAAAAATGGAGGGAAATCTTTGTTATCAGAAACACAGAAAAGAAGAAAATGCCAGAGGTATGATTCAAAGTGACACCCCTTGGATCAGTACACACCCTGTGTGAGTTCAGGTCATGCTCTTACTGTAAAACTTGTGGAACATTAATGACAAAGGGATTCCTTTGAGATAACTCAGAATAAAGCACTAGCAATTTTGAAATCAAAAGACACCATCTGGACATTACTAAACATCAATGACACAAAGTGAACGAGTAAATGCCATCATTTATGTCTGGGGGCAGATATTTTGCTTTATATGTGGATTAAATGACAGGTGTGCAGAGTCTGAAACAGATCCTGACATGTATCTGGTAAAGGAGAAGGATTAGGAGACAGTTTCATAAATCACTGAGGAGCCATGATACAGGAAATATAATGTTTTTGATTACTATGTGAGATAGGAAATAAACTGAAAATAATACATTGGATCAATACAAGCAGAAAAACAGGTATGCAAATAAAATAGAAATGTTGCAAGGCCATTCCATACAATATTTCCATACATATTTCCAGAGACTACTTGTTGGTCAACCTATGACTCATTATCATAATGCACTTTTTGAAGGAAATAGTGAATTGTGAACATGGTCACATCATATACTCTTTCTTTTTTTCCCTCAGCATGTCAGTACAGACCATTTCTAAGACTTCATGTACCTTGTTCTAGTGGTCTAACTTGGTGATAAAGTATGTACTAATCACTTTGGGTAAAAGCATTCAAATTTTTTAAATGCTGAGGTTAAGATATTAGCAATATTTTAAGACATCCAAACTATGGTGCAAATATTTCAACCACCAGAATTTTACTTTTTGGCACTGTTTGATTTTTATAACTTAAAGACCAGATCAATTGGCCATTATCTGTAATATTTTAAAACTAAATCAAAATACTGCAATAATAATGAGAAGACATACTTTCAAGTTCAACAAAAATGAAGACTGAAACATTAAACCTCCCAGCTTTTTATCGTGATGGGTTCTTCACCTTTAATGCAATGGGTCCTTCACCTTCACTATATTATCTGCCAGGAGTTATGAAAAATGTCCCTGAGGGCTTCCCTGGTGGCGCAGTGGTTGAGAATCTGTCTGCCAGTGCAGGGGACATGGGTTCAAGCCCTGGTCTGGGAGGATCCCACATGCCGCAGAGCAACTAGGCCTGTGAGCCACAACTACTGAGCCTGCACGTCTGGAGCCTGTGCTCCGCAACAAGAGAGGCCACGATAGTGAGAGGCCCGCACACCGCGATGAAGAGTGGGCCTCGCTTGCCACAACTAGAGAAAGCCCTTGCACAAAAATGAAGACGCAACACAGCAAAAATAAATAAATAATTTTTTTAAAAAAAGTAACCACTTTAAAAAAGAAAAGAAAAATGTCTGAATTTCTGGGACTTTTTTTGATCTGAACATCCAGAAATCGCTGACAAAACCACCAAAATGTGTTTACTCTTCACTGTAACCTATATGTGTAAACTAGCATTTTTTACATTAATAGAAGAGTAAGAAAATAAGTTAAAAGATGTGAAAATTGTATAACTAACATATTGAACAAGCCATAAATTTGTTTTGACCTTTCACTATGACTTTAAGATTTATTGTGTAGGGAAAAGCTTTCTTCCCTGACCCTGGATTTTAAAAACAAAAGTGTGTGTGCGTTTATGTGTGTGTGTGTTTGTGTGTGTGTGTGTGTGTGTGCGTGTGGCCGAGGGTGAGGGTGGGGTTAGTTCCATGACTCTTATGTTTATTGTTTACTAACAGAGAGCCCTTTATTACTGTGATTCATAAACACTGTGTCAGTTCATGAATCAGTCATTAAATTCCAAAATTTATTTCAAGATAACTCTCTCCACCATCGGCCCCCTGTATACTGTCTGCTTACAGAGCTAGAGGAGCTGGTTGGTCCTTCTTTTCTCTTTCCTTGCTTAGCATTGCCTCTCCTCTCCTACTTGATACTTGCTTTAACCTTACCTGAGGGAGAGAAAACTAAGGGAAAAAGCCCCAGTTCAACCTGGGCAGTGCAGTTGTCTTCCAGTCTTAGGGCTCTTTGCGGGCAGATGACCAAAGGAGGCTTGTGTCTTGGATTTTTTTAAACAGCCTACTTCCCTGGATGGGCCTTTTGCTTGCAGCTTCCATAACTGGACAGGACTCTCCTTAAGGTGGCCTTTTGCCCCTCATCCCCTGATTCATTCTATACCCAGAATCTCTCTATTGAAACCTCATTGCCATTTCCAGGTGATCCTGTGCAGGACATAAAATATCTCCATGCTGGTGTTTTTTTTCTACTGCGGGTCACATGTGTTCCACCAAAACGCTCATATATTACAGCCACTTATTTGAAAATTTGTATCTTGTTCTGGACCCACACTTGTGTTTTTTGCAGCTATTGTGTCTTGGTTTCTTGGCAAAGCTGCAGTTTAACACTTCTTACAATTTCAAACAATACTTTTCCTTTAATTCATGACCACTCACCTCAAGCAGACCGTTAGGGCAATCCAGCTCTCCTTCTACATTTCTCTTGTCAGTTCACTGTTCAGTCTCCTAAATTAATATTTCATACCTCCTTCATACATCTCAAACCACCACAACTTCTCTCCCCCTCATTCTCAACTGTTGACATTCCTTCTCATTCCACTGAGAAAATAGAAGCAATCGAACTTCTACGTTCCCATGACCCAATGTACCAAACAATCTGCCCATGTACCTATACAATATATTGCTTCCCCAACCATTAAATGAATAGACGTTTTCCACCCTTATCTCCATTTATTATCTGTACTTCAACCCATCTACTTCTAAAACGACACCACTCTTCAATTTTCTACCCTCTTTCCTGTGCTATCGAGATTTCCCACCTAGTTAGTCATTCTTAACTGTGTACAAACATGCCCCTTCCATCTTTATGTACTGCCTTATGATTTTATTCCCCTCTACAGAAAACCCCTTAAAAGTGATTTCTTATACTTTCTGTCTCAACTTTGTTCTTACCATTTTTTCTTGAATCAACTCCAATTAGGCTTTTATCACTCCCTTCCAATAAAACGGATCTTAGGAAGGTCACCAATAGCCATGCTTCTAAATTATTTTAACTTGACCTAAAAGCGTTTGACACTAGATTTGTCCTGCCTCTATGAACCAGTCTCTTCACTTGGCCTCATGATATCCCTCTGCCATGGCTGTCCTCCTTTTCCGCTAGCCACTTCTTCTCTGTCTCCTTTATTGGTTTCTCCTTGTCTTATTAACTGTGTGTGACCTTGTGCAAGTTACTTAACTCTTCTGAGTGTCTTCATCCATAAAACAGAATAAACAATAATATCTGACTCATGAGGTTGTTTTGAGGATGATGAACCTAGTTGAAGGGCAGGAATAAAGAGGTAGACATAGAGAAGGGACTTGAGGACACGGGGTGGGAGGGGGAAGCTGGGGTGAAGTGAGAGTAGCATCAACATATATACACTACCGAATGTAAAACAGTTGGCTGGTGGGAAGCAGCAGCACAGCACATGGAGATCAGCTCGGTGTTTTGTGATGACCTAGAGGGGTGGCATAGAGAGTGTGGGAAGGAGGCTCAAGGGAGAGGGGATATGGGACACGTGTATGTATGTGGCTGATTTGCTTTGTTGTGCAACAGAAATTAACACAGTATTGTGAAGCAATTATACTCCATTAAGGTTTATTTTTTTTTTTAAAGTGCTTATTGTCTGGTACAAGGAAAGCACTATGTATGTTAGATTTTGTCATATCACCATCGGCATCATTATCGTTCTGACCAATTATGCTGCAGAGGACCCAAGGCTGGGTTCACAGAACCTTTTATTTTTTCTATCCACATAATTCTTTAAGCAATTTTATCAGTTTTATGACTTTAATTACCATGAAGAGCTTGATAATTCCCAAATTCATGCCTCTAGTTATTTCTCCTATGAGTTCTAGACTCATATATTTAACTTTCTTTCTACTCAATATCTCCACTTGATGTTCCTAAGCCCTTCAAGCAAATTTCTGATTTGTTCCCCAAACCTAAATCGCCTATGAATTATACCTTCTCAGTAAGTTGCAACTCTATTCCATTGTTCAGGCCAAAACATTGAAATCTTCTTAGTGACCTCTCCAGCTACTTTTTTTGAGATCTATAATTGACTTTAGAATTCTAAGTATACTTAGTGGGATAGTATAAATATCCCAGTTGGGGTAAGCTTGAATTTTGGAGGTAGTTAGCTAACATAATATCACGAATTCCCAGTCCTGGCATAATCAACCAGCATAATCAACCACCAGTCAGAACCTCATTCCAGATCTGGTCACTACAAGCCCTTCTGTGTTCCCTGTCTCATTGGCAACCAACTTTTGCTGACTGGCCTACTGGATGTCAAATTTGATTTTTACTGGTGAAACTAGCAACCTATTCATTTGCATGATGATGTTACAAATGGGCTGTCTTTTGTGAAATTAAAGCATTTAACATACAAACATTGTTATACAGCTTAGAGATTCTCTCTATCCTTGAAGGCCTATATTCTGCAACGCCAAGGGACGGGTCCCCTGAGGTTGGATCTCCGTGTAGTCCCTGTCCAGCCAGTAATTTAGGATTTCTTATTGCAAGATTCTGACTAGGCACAGAATCTTGCCTCCTGCCTTGGAAACGTTGCCCTTCTACCTAGAGTTAATTTTTTTTAGCATATGAGAGCTGGACTTTATTAAATTTGTCTGGGTGAGTCTAGGAAATATTTTGTGCCACATGTAAAGAGTGTTTGGCCAATAAAATAGGTGTGTTGTAGAATTTGGTCTGAGGTCTTTGTTCATGATAACCAGATATGTTTTTGTGAGGTTGTGAAGAAACTACTCTTCCTTCACAACTTTAAACTTCTTCTGTGGCAACAATTATCTACTGAGAATGAGAGAAATATTACATATGACCAAATTGACTCAGATCAGTTTTTAACACTCTTCTCACACAGTCCTCATTTTTTCTCTCAATAAATCATCCACTAAGCATTGTGAAGTAGGGACTGCTTTGTTCACAACTATATCTCCAGCATTTAGACCTGAGTCTGGCATATAGTATTGAATAAGTTCTCAATACATTTTTGTTGTTAGATAAATACTTTGCATTCATATGAAATAAAATTTAATTTTGAAGTACTATTTTATTTTCATTCATCTTAAAGACTTTCTTGAATCATTTTTAAAAACATTTTCTAAAATTTTTATCCTATGGGTGCACCCAACATCCATTAGGTAGTCCTTAGAAACTTGTAGCTTCTGAAGCACTCACCTAACACTCAAAGTAGAAGAGAAATATTTTCCAAATTAACCTAAAATTCTCAAGGCTCTACCTCTCCCCACCATGCTGGTATTTTCCAATCCCAAACAAAGCAACATTATTTTTTTTAATTTTATTGAAGTATAGTTGATTTACAATACTGTGTTAATTTCTGCTGTACAGCAAAATGATTCAGTTACACACACACACACACACACACACACACACACACACGCATATATATATATTCTTTTACCTATTCTTTTCCATGATGGTTTACAACAGGATATTGAATACAGTTCCCTGTGGTATACAGTGGGAACTTGTTGTTTATCCATCTTAATATAACAGTTTGCATCTGTTAATCCCAAACTCACACTCCTTCCTTACCCCACCCTCCCTCTTGGCAACCACAAGTCTGTTCTCTTTGTCCGTGAATCTGTTTCCATTTCGTAGACATAATCGTGTTGTATTTTAGATTTCACATATAAGTAATAACTTATGATATTTGTCTTTCTCTTTCTGACTTACTTTTAAAGCAACTTTAATTTCATTCATTCACACCCCTCCTACTGTGTTGTGCCCCTCAGGCCTGACAGAGTGAGGAATACGACCCTGCCGAGCCATGTACCTCTTAATGACTGTTCACCTTGCTACGCAAAGACCCATGGAAGATTTGAAATGACTTCTTGTAAGGACCTGATTATTTTCTTGGACAAGGACTTTGTGTAGGTTGTAGGAAAAATGGGGGGAATAGAGGGATTGTTTTTCCACCTCCTTTATTTTAAAAGGAGGCTGTTGAAATCTCTCTCAGGACCCCTCCATCTCTCACTCTCTGCTCGAAAAACAACAAAACAGCAAAATGGTGAGAGTTTAGAAGCTTCACCCAGTCAAATCCTGTGATTTACAAATTAGGGATGAATGTGGAATTCAATAAAACCCTAGGGTAATTCCATCACCTGCACTGCCACCACACCCCGTTTCATGGCTTGGGGATAGGGTGAGAAGAATAGGGGCAGGGTGGAGTGGGCATTTTGGGAAGGTAGTTAAAGTACCTGTGTGGTCCTTGGTAGGTCTTAGGACACAGGCAAAGATACAAATAGAGAAGGAAAAGCAATAGATGATGAACGTGGGGGTTGGGGGAGGAAGGGACACACAAAGAACAATGTCAAAGGTAAGTATTTGAGCTAAAAGGAGACCAGGAATGAAAAAAAAGAAACCTAGGTTATCTTTTGACCTGTAATTCTACTCTCTAAACTCTGAGTAGATTTTAACAATTCTTCACTTACATTTTTTCCTCTCCTCCCTCCTCTTTCTGATTTCTCTACTTTTCTTTCCTTCTCTCTGCCAAAATACAAAATGGTGATTAGGCATCAGAGTGAGAGAGGCAGAGGTCTCTTAAATTCTTGTGGTTCACAATTCAAAGGTTTTTTTGTTTGTTTGTTTCTGGTTTTTTTTTTAATAGAGAGTCTCTGGTTTGGATTTGTGCCATGCAGAGAATGCATAACAGAGGTCCTGTTATGCAAGCAGAATCATTGAATGAAGGATTTCCCTCTCAGTGCTGATTGTTATCTATCCCCTGCTTATCTAGCTAACTCATATACAAATCTGCCTAGTTTTCTCTACCCCCAGTATTAAATCCTAATTTCTAGGGAGAAAAGTTTCTGGGACAGAAACTCAGAAGTTAAGTCATTGGTCCCAGTCCCAGCTGCCCACAGACTAGTTATGTGGCTTTAGTGGACGTTACTTGCCTTAAATCATAATTACTATTCTCTGTCTTTTGTCCATTGAGTTTCCATCCTAATCTCCACTTTTGGTGATTCTAACAGAGGATATTATGTGTAACTGGATGATTATATACGGAAGTGACACATATATAAACGGGGCACCCTCTTACAGTATTATATCCAAATCATATATGTATATTCAGTACTGTGAAAACTGTAAAGCACCATACAAATATTATTCATTCGTCTCTCCTTCTTCCCCACTTTTTATCCCCTTATCCTTTTTACCTAGACATGCACTAAAGAATGTGACTTCAATGATTCTATGTAAGTCCCTCTCCAGAAATGCCACTGTAACTGGTAGTTCTAATGTCAAATTGAGCAGCTGTCTCTCCAGTGTGGACTTGTTTAACCCAATTGTCATTCAGCTAGTATTCACCATTCTTTCCTGGAAAAACCACAGGGGTGATGTACATTAGCAGTGAGACAGATAATAAAAGGGAGCAACTTGGAGAGGAAGGGAGAAAGAGATAAGCCTTGAACATTAATAGACAAGAAAAGAGAATTTGGCCAACAGAAAGGTTGGCTGTAGCTCATCTCTCTTCTCCCTCCCATCCTCCTAACTAAGGGAGGGAGTGTGTCCAGGAAATCGAAACCACCAGGTCCAGGAAGATCTTACCTGAGGGAGAGGTGACAATATTCCATACTTAGGTGACAAATTCAATAAGATTATGAAATGGACTGTTGTCTCTAAAATAGTGGGATCTTATCTGTTCTTTGGAGAATTTACAGTTCTATCTGGAAAGCTCTCATACTCATTAGGACCTACTAGAAAATTGGGGGTAATTTTACATGTTGGAGAACATGAAGACAAAACATGATTTTCTGACATGTAAGTTTAAAACATTGAAATCACAATCTTGTTACTGGCTGAACCCAGTCCACTGAGTTAGTCAAATTCAAATGGCATTAGTCTTGCCTTCTCTACTCTATGTTTTGTAAGGAAATATTAAATCGACCTAATGGGAAGCACAAAAGGTCAGACTTAGATATTTTAGGAAAAAATTTCTCTTGAAGACTTACCATTTTGTGCTAAACATCTCAGAGAATTTTTATCTGCATCGTCAACCTGCACAAAGTTGCAGTCTCTTCAAAATATTTTAGTAGAACTCCAGGCTTCTTCTACTGTTGCCGAGGAGAATAATGTGTCTCTTTCTCTATAGTACTTAGGTTAAAGGGATGGTTTTCTTTTGCTAGTCAAATGTCCAAGTTCCATAGCTTTTCTTTCCATATCCAACTCAATATTTTCAATATATCAGGGTATGGAAAGAGTCATCACTCTTAATGTATGACTTTGGATATGACCTGAATATCTACATATTTATTAAGAATTTTATATAAACATTTATGTATCTGGTTTCTACAGCTAATATATAAACAGAAGATTGGGATTATATTGTACTCATTCTGTGCTTCCCATGGCACTGTATATTACAAGTGCTCTCTAGATAGAGAGAGAGAGAGAGAGATCTCTTTCTCTCTCTCTCTCTCTCTCTCTCTCTCTCTCTCTCTCTCTCTCTCTATATATATATATATATATATATATATATATATATATATATATATATATATATTCAAAACTCTTTGTAGCCAAAGTGTTAACTTTGGACTGTCTACAGAGAATAATAGGCCAGGAAACTACTGCCCATGGGCCAAATCCAGCCCACCATCTGTTTTTGTAAGGTTTTACTGGGAAGACATCCATGCTTATTTGCTTATGTATTGTCTCCAACTGCACTTACTCCATAGCTGCAGATTTGAGTAGTTGTGACAGTGACAGTCTGTCTTGAAAGCCTAAAATATTCATTATTTGGTCCTTTACAGAAAAAGTTTGCTGATTCCTGGTCTGTATGAATAGTAATGTCATAATATCAAAGAATTACTATTAGTCAGAAGACACCTGTGCCCAGCTGAACATAATCCATTGAAAGGAGAGTAGAGTTGATGAAAAAAGTCCCCAATATTTTATTCACTAATCATCCAGGAATCTTATTTGGCATCCACTCTCTGCCAGTCACTATTTTAGTGCTTGAAATATAGCAGTGAACATAACAAAGTCCCAGCCCTCCCAGAACTTTCATTTTTGTGATGGAGTCAGAAAATAAACACACAAGTAAAATAATGTCAGAGAGTCATATGTGCTAAGGAGAAAATAAATAGAGCAATGGTTATAGATCAGTGCTGTCCAATAGAAATATGTCATATAAGCCCTATATGTATGTTAAGTTATTCTAGAGTAGCTCCATTTAAAAGTTTAACAAGTGAAATAATTTTTAACATTGTTTTATTTAACCCAGTATGTGCCAAAAATCATCACTTCAACATGAAATATTAATGAGATAAGTTGTATTATTTTTTTTCATACTAAGTCTTTGAAATTCAAGGTTTCTTACACATATTTGCAACCTGTTTCAATTATGAGTAGCCACGTTTCAAGTGCTCAATAGCCAAAATATGACTACTGTGTTGGATAGTGCCAGTCTAGAGAATGACTGGAGAAGCTTCTCTAAGAAGGTGGCATTTGATCTAATACCCGATTAATGAGAAGACAGCCAGAGAGAAAGACCAGCTGGTGCAAGAGAACCCAAGCAAAATTAAGGAGCTTCAGAAAGTGGGGTGACAATATCAGAACAAAGAAAGATTGGGAGCACATGAGGCAGAGAGGGAGGCAGGAACTAGAGGACCAAGAGCCTTGTGGCTATCTAGGGAATCTAAATTTAGTTCTAAATGGGATGAGAATATCCCTGACTGGTTTTGAGAAGATTAGTATAACTTGGTTATTCTCTTTTAAAAGTTACTCTCATTGATGTGTCTCCTCTGTGGTGTATACTGGGACAAGAATGCAAACAAGGAGACCAATTAGAAAGCTATTTTAGTAGTCCAGTTATAAGAAAACAATGACTTGGATATTTGTGTAACATTTTATGGATTTCAGAATTTTTATACATACCTACCTCTAATGTTATTAGCTAGTATATGAAGTAATTAGCACTATGCTGGATGTATAGTAAGGACTCAATAATTTTTGCATAATATTATTAAGAAATTCAAATCTGGAAGATCCTTCTACATAAGCTAGAGCAGTTCTTTGACAATCAGGCTTCCTCTGTGGCCAGGTAGTCTTAGATTGCTTGATTTAGGCAAGAGATAGAAACTTTACAATTTCTTCAGTTTGGAAGGATTTATTGTGAGGTTGCACATAATAGTAAGAAAGACAGGAATCTCAGAGAACTCTAGAAAATCCTCATAGCTGAATTACTCCTTCAACAGCAAGTATTCTTTGACCTCAATTATAGGGTATTGATGTTCATGGGAGTCACTTTTTCCCCCCTTTGTATTCCCTCTCTGCTCCATCTGGGGAATTCTTCTCTTATTTCTTACATCAGATTCCTAGGAGAAAGAGTCTACTAAACCTAGTGAATCATTGTCATGCCTGTTAGGTTAGAGCTTTCCATCCAGACCACTGAAAAGTCTGTGGGTGATTGCCCTTGAGTCATGTGCCCACCCCTGGTCCAATCAGCTATGGTAGAAGTATAGGAGGGTAAAACCAGAGTTATGTAGTACAGAACATGGTCACTGTTGAAGAAGAAAAGGCTTATCTCAGTAAGGACAATGGATAATGTTTTTTCTATTAAAAAAGAGGGTTGTGTGTAGAGTAGATACTGCAATTAATCTGCTCGATGTCTTGTGTTCATTCAAAAGATGTTGCTTACTTGTGCCAGACACTGCTCTGCCCACTGGAGACATGGTAGTGAACAAAGCACACATCATCCTGCCTTCCTGGAGCATGCATTCTACAGGATAGATATAAACAATAAAACAATAAATCAGTAAAATATGTATGCCAATGAGTAAAAAATATTACAGACAAAAATAAAGCAAGAAGGGTGATTAGCTTTGTCCTAGGGAAGTGTACTTTGATTTTACAAATGGTGGTCAGGTGAAGCTTGAAGAAAGTGAGGTGTTAACTATGCAGTTTGCTAAGATAGATCTAGAGAAAGAGAAATTTTGCCAAAACTGAACTTCAGTGCAAAGGCTCTGGAATGTTGGGGCATCCACGGGAATACTAGTGTGACTGAAGCAGAGCAAGGGAGGGACAGAGGTCAGGGAGACAATGGGAACTAAGCTACTTGGGGTCTTATAGGTCATTGTAAGGCCTTTGGCATCTACTCAGAAGGAAATGGGAAGCCATTGGAGGGTATTGTGCACTGGAGTGACCTGACTGACTTCAATTAAAAAATTTAAAAAATGACTTTACCATAAGGAAAATACAAGGAGATATAAAGACAGAAGCCAATAAATCAGTTGAGAGGATTTTGCAATATCCAGGGAGCAATACTGGTGGCTTAGAAGTGTTGAGAATGGTCAGACCCATCAGGGAAAGCTCCAGATGGGAAAAAGCTTTATCAGCCCTTCTGAGAACTCTTCTTATTTGGACAATGCTGGCCTCTCTACCTCTTTGTTTACCTGTAATTGCCCATCTGGACATAGTCTGTAGCATTATAAATCTCTACCACCTAAGGAGAATTTGGTAGCACTCCAGACAACTGACTCAATAAAGCATTGTGTTTCTTGATGACTTATTTCTCAAGCTGGATGTGGAATTGAAGGGAAATGTATCTGAGGAAGAAGCCAAGCCCTTAGGCTATGATAATGAAAATGACCCGTATAGGGGAGGACCATTTACTTCTAGGTCAACAACGTAATATCTTCTTAGCTCAAGTCAACCTTGGGATTGGAATCATGGCAATTCCTGTTTGCTGCCTTTACCTCAGTGAGCCACCCATTTGGCTTCTGGTTGCAGCCATCTTGACAGAGGGCACCTGCCCACCCATGGTGAGTGCAATCAGATGGAAGGTGCGTTCCCCACCCAGCTGCCCAAGGCCCACGCCAACCATCTGGAGTCACTAGAGCATGACTGTTCCAGCTGGGGTGGGTGAGGAAGCACTATGAAAAAGGCTGGAGAGTTAAGGAATCTGTGCAGTTCAATAAAGGGAACTGGATTCCAATATCAGTCAGGAGGTCTGAAATCTGTTCCCTACTCTCTTGCAGAGAATATAAGAATATACATAAATTCATTTCAATAGACATATAGTAACCATGTGTCAGGAATATGCAGGGATGATAAATAATACATATCCCTAACTTTAAGGAATTCATATTCTATCAATGGAAATAAACACATCAATGTACAACTAAGAAAATATGTCAAATATTATTAAAATGTATAGAAACTGTTATATAGACATAGATTAGGGTGGGACTAAACCTGGCTAGAGGAAGTGAGTAAGTCCTGTGTTTTGAAGAAAAAGTCAAATTTGTCATTGGGTAAGAGAAAGAAAGACATTCCAGGTTGAACATGCATTTACAAGCATAAATAGAAAGATATGAATGTGGATCATATATTTGGCAAATGATAAATAAAATATTTTAACCAGAAAACAGTATGCAGGACAAAGTGAGTACAGATTTGGAAAGATAAGTTGTTAACAGGTTGTAAATAGCCACTTTATTGGGTAGGAAATACAAGCCCGTAAAACATTTCTTATTCCTTCTTCTTTATCAGGAGAGTAACATGATGATTTAATAAAACAGGGCATAAATGTCTTCAAAATCTAAACTTGAACTTGACTTTATCACTTCACTTTGCTTTTTCTTTACTTCATTCCCTGTTCTACACAATATCACTGATTTTCCCTTTTTTAGTCTCTCTCCACATTTTTGTATTTTTCCCACAGGAAAAATAATACAATGGACATCAATACAACTAATAAAATACTAAAAAGAAAATAACTAGAAAATATCCCTTCTTCAGGTTTGATTAAAATGTGGGCATTAGGTCTTCACAAACATACAGAGTGACATTTAAATTCTTTTCTGACTTTAGATGCAACCCACAAACCATGATTTGTTTCCATTTTAACCCAGTCATATGAAAATATTTTAATTTCCTTGAAAATTAATCTCTGGAACTGTGCTTTTCCCTCCATGGTGATATAATCTATATGCACTCACTGCTTTTGTATTTTTTTTCTTTACCAAGATAGTTCTCTGGGTGAAGAAATTCTGTTGTTGTTGTTATTTTGGTTATTTCAGTAATTTCTTGATTATCATAAAAACATTGGGGGAAAATCTATCCAGACTCTTTGAATCAGGGAAGTCAGAGAAATTCTTCCTCAGATGTGGAATTATAGTATCCCTAGAGGAGCACTAGACCAAGCATCAGGACACCTGGCCTGCCACCAACTAACTTTGTGTCATTTGACAAGATGCTTCAGTCCTCTTGACATTCTATCCTCACTGAAAATGAGGGGCTCAGATTTAATTCTGACTAACTGTTCTTATGAGTTCAAAATGCATTGACAGTAACCTCCTACAGGGTTTCTCTATTTGTAGAATTTCTAGCTACCGACTACATTTCATGGAAACTGCCTGTTGACTCAGTAGGTTCCAAAGTACACCTGCCCATCTGACTTTCCAAGGCATCATCCTATTCATCCAGATCATGAAACACCAAGTCTGGCCATGATAAGAGACTTAAGTAATTTTTGGATCATTTACCAGCTTACATAAGCAAACCCTATAAATCACCAAGCATGAATTCCTATTCACCCAGATTATAGTTTTGAAAAGCTAGATAAGAGCAAAAGAAGAGGAGGGAGACAAAGAGAGGAAAGATCGGTGATAGAGAATTTGAGATCCAAAGAGGGATAATCCGGGCTTCAGTACTGAAGTTTACTTTTTCATAATTTGCCCTAATGGCTCACTCAAGCATTGAAAGGTCAGAGATTCTTATCTCTCAGCGAGGTGACACATCCATTTATCACACTCAAGCTAATGTAAATGCGTTGAATAACTCCAAAAGGGGGTGGGGGAGATTCTTTATTCTAGCCTCTATATTCTTTCTTCTTCTTCTTCTTCTTTTTTTTTTTTTTTTTGGTTAATAAGTTTTTGTTGAACAGAGAAGATATATATGTTAATGTTCAACTTGAATTGTAAGTCGTTTAAAAGGATTTCTAATGATCACTTTCATATTGAATTATTAGACAGTCAATTAACAGACACAGAGCCAATCTCCACCATCTCTTACTGGAGGGAAATGAATTACGGGGCTATTCTATAGGAAGACAAGATTCACTGAGTCATATAAGTCAGAGCACTTGGTGCCTCAATATAAAACAGAAAATCGTGTGCTATTTTCTCTAAATATCTTTTCCTGTATGTTCACAGGTAGTTTATTCAGCAGAACTTCATTTTCCCCCTTGGAAGAGTATTCCTGTCTACCCAAGTCATCATGACCCTCGAATTCTAGGGTTTTCAAAACACTGGAGTCCCAATGTTTTTAAAAATCAGCCAGATTTTTCCTTAAAAATTTTCAAAGTTATATGACTATCCTCAAAATAGTTAAATTGAAACCTCCTCATTGAATACACATTATTTTTCTTTTTTCTTTTCTATAAGCTTTTTTATTTTTATTTTTTTCTTTTTGCGGTATGCGGGCCTCTCACTGTTGTGGCCTCTCCCGTTGCGGAGCACAGGCTCCGGATGCGCAGGCCCAGCGGCCGTGGCTCACGGGCCCAGCCGCCCTGCGGCATATGGGATCCTCCCAGACCGGGGCACGAACCCGTATCCCCTGCATCGGCAGGCGGACTCTCAACCACTGCGCCACCAGGGAGGCCCTCTATAACCTTTTTAAAAATCATATGCTGCATTATTGATAACTTTCTTAAACCAGTAGAAAAAAGGAAATGAGTGACAGACTATTTTTATAGATGTGAGGTGCCTGCCTGCTTCTATTACATGATCTCCCTTTGGCAGGATCAGTGCTTATTTTCATAACCCATTTACACTCTCCCATACCTAAGTAACATAGATGTAGCGTGAAAATCATCCTCTACCACACACCATAATAATGTCTGAATAATAATACTAATAACACTAATAATAGTAATAATAATAATAATAATAGCTTATTATTAAGCAAATGTCCTATAGAAAATGTTTTCTCTGTACCAGGATTGTGCTAAGAAGTGCCCTTTAAGATAGGCGCTATTATCTCAATTTGCTAGATGAGAAAACTGACACCAAGAAAGTTTAAATAATCTTCTAAGATAACAAAGCTAATCAGGCACAGAGTTAGGAATTTAATTTGGGTCTCTTTGACTGCAAATCCTCTGCTTTTTTTTTTTTTTTCCTCTGCTCTTTTTATTACAATACAGCTTTTCAGCACTTGATTTGTGACCGATTCATGACTCATAAATTTTTTTTTTTTTTTTTTTTTTTTTTTTTTTGCAGTACGAGGGCCTCTCACTGTTATGGCCTCTCCCGTTGTGGAGCACAGGCTCAGCGGCCATGGCTCACGGGGCCGGCTGCTCCACGGCATGTGGGATCCTCCCAGACCGGGGCACGAACCCATGTCCCCTGCATTGGCAGGTGGACTCTCAACCACTGCGCCACCAGGGAAGCCCCAAAATAATTTTTTTAAATATCAGAGAGTATAACATGAAGTGAGTCATTATTGTCTTGTGAAATTTTTGTTTTAGATTTTACATTCATGTGAACGTGTGTGTGTAAAGGGATGTGGTATAAATTGTATTTCTCACAGTCAAAATAATTTGAAAGCCACTGTATATTATGCTTTTTCTACATTGTATTAACCCCTTGAGGGTAGAGACTCAGTTTGTCCACTATTGTATCTCAAGATCATAGTGGATGTTAAAAATATTTTTTACTGAATATGGCTATTTTATAATAAAAATGTCATTCCATTATTAAATCTGTGGGTACAGGCAGAGTTTCATCTGAATGGTGAAGTGTTAGTTATGAAATATGTCTTCCAACCAAGAAGCAGAAATGAAAGGGAAGCCCAGGAGTGCTATAGACTGAGGCTTTCTTCCCATGGTATTGACCCTGAAGGAATTCATGGTTTCCCAGCTGGACTACTGGACTGGGGATTTCACATACCTGCATCATTCACTCAGAGTCAGGTTTCTGGCTGGGAAGTACGGCATCAAGGTAGGGAAATGTAAAGAGCTGCCGACCGTTTGGGGATAGAACATAAATACCTCAGAACAGTAGTGAACAAGAAAGGGCTTGACAGCCCTGAGAGCAAAGCTCCTATACTTTATTAACTGGTCTGTGTTTCTCTAATTCTTTTATTTTCTATGTTCTCTGTTATTTTCCATTGCACTTCGTAAAATATTGGAAATTTCCAGTATTTTACATCTGCTTTTAAGAAACTCGGGAAGGGAAGGAAGAAATTGTTCCCATTGTTATCAAAATAGCATCAATTGTTTCTTTTCCTATTTTTTAACTTGTTCTTTGTAAGAAATTTAGAAAATGCAGAAAATGTAAAAAAGATATAAAAATTACTAGAATTTTCATACCCAGAGGTCATTGCTGTTAACATGTTGGCATATTTATTTCTAGTTTTATTTTTATCTACTTGTGTGAAAATATTTTTGTCAGGTCATGTTCTACATATAGCTTGGTATCCTGCTTTTTTCTCTTAATTCTGACCTTCAAGTATTTTCATGTATTTTCTTTTGACTTTAAACAGTCCTTAAAGAATATAATTTTAATAGTCTAATATTTTATTGAATAGTTGTATCACAACTTTTTCTCTAAATTCACTTATGTTTAACACATATTGCTTTTGACTGTAAGATTGTTGTCAATCTTTCTTCATTATTACACTTTTCCAGATAGATATCTAGTAATATTGTTTTCTCTCTCCTGAAATCTTCAACATTTCCTGCTCTATCCTCATTCTCAGGAGATGACCTTGCTTTTTATTTCATTATTTCAGAAAAGAACCTCCACAAGCTTCCCCCATAAAATGTATCTATTTATTTATTGGCATCTACCTGACTTTTGCTTGTTAATATACAACTGTTTTTATTCCTATTTTAAGCTCACAGCTCCACTTGTGAGCAAGTTTTCATCCTCTCCTGCTTACTCAATGATATCACTTTGGAAATTCCCCACTTCATATTCCACATTATACAATTTTCTCTTTCCTGAATCATTCCCATTTGCTTATACAAATCTGGGAAATATAATTATTTCTATTTTACATACATGGAAAGTGAGATTATGACCTTATCCTGACTTTATCACTGTCTCTTTTTCCACTGTATTAGTTAGCTTTTGCTGTGTAATAAGCACTCACACAATTTAGAGACTTGAAACAATATACATTTATGTAGCTCATGATGCTGTGGATTGGTTGAGCAGAACTTTTGCCTAGGTCAGCTGGGCTGTTTCTGTTGGGCTCACTAAAGCATCTGCAGTCAGCTGGCAGACCAGATGGTGGCTGGATGATCCAGGATGGCTCCATTCATGTGTCTGCCTGTGGACAGGCTATTGGCCAGAGCACCTTATTTCTTCTCCATAACTGTCTCTCACTTTCCAGCAGGCTAGCTTGAGCTTTTTCACATAGTAATGATCTCAGGACTCTGAACACAACAAGAAAGGGCACGTCCCAAAACACAACAGCTTTTCAAGCTTCTGCTTGCTCACATTTGTAAATGTGCCATTGATCAAAATAAGCCATGCTATAAAATGCATGTTGTATAGAAAAACATAACTGTAAAATACAGAGGTGAAAGAGGAGAGATATTCTGACACATTTCATTTACAGGGCTGCAGATATATAGACATCATTACTTCAGTAACCTCCCTCAAAGATGTTATAAAAGTACTTTAATATATAATAGATATTCTGAATGTTATTTTTGTTCTTTCTCCTGAGATGGAGGGCCAAACTGTGTAACCAGTTGACCACAGACATATGAATGAGCCCAGCAGATAACAGCCAAATTCCTAGAGAAACTATGTTATCATCAACATAGTGGCAAGGGGGTCTATAATATTGATCATAATATCATTTACTGATTTTAGAAAGGGGAGCCCCATAAGCACTGGTGACAGTTGTTTCCTAAGATGGGGAATAAGGATTGATGGTAGAAATTTTTTTTTTGTAAATTTAATTGACTTCACATATCATCAGCATCATGGGAGTAGACAATGCATCTCAATCCCACTTTAAGTCAGCTTTTGGTCAAGGCTTGCATAAATTAAAAACCTTTTTCCTAACCAGTCAACTACACAATGCTTTCTTACTAATTCAGGAGAGGATGAAGACCAGATAAGAGGGAGTACAAGTTGTCTCAGGTGACCTTGTTTATTAAAAAAGAAACGTACAGAAAAAAAAAGTGGTAACCATATATAATCCTAGAGATTAAAATGGGGGAAACAGAGAGAGTAAAGAATTTGTACCAGGAGGAAGAATGTTGGGAGTTTGAATTTGGGCCCAACATATGGAATGGGATGGTGTTAGGAGGTAAGGACAAAGCGGGACAAAGTCTGAACCACAGGTTCAAGATGGGTCACAGAAAGAGTGGGACGCATATTAGAAGAGGGACAGGGTAGACGTTTACTACTCACAATCCCTCAATAGGGCAGAAAACTGAAGCGAGTTGTGTCTTTAAGACAATATCAAGAGTTTGCTTACAGGTTCAACTTTGTTTTCTCCACAATGAATATCTAACTGTCCAGGGGGTTTTCCACCATGTTATGAAAGATACCCAGACTCTGGGTGAGTCATGCAGTGAATAGTGCGTGGATCTTAGAGTCATATGTACCTGGATTTGAGTGCAGTCTCTAACACTTGCTAGTTGTGTGACCTTCAATAATTTATTTAATACTTCTCTGGGCTTGTTCCCTTTTCTATGAAATAGAAATAATAATACATACTTTCTTGGATGACCGTGAGGATTAAATAAGAATATGGATGTAAAGGGTGGCAAACAGATTAAGTATTCAGTAAGTAGTGTAATTAATATTGTCAGATAATATGGATTCAATTTCTCTCAGTTACCTATTTTGTAGCTTGGGTAAGTTACTAATGTCCCTAGACCTGTTTTCTTTTCTGTGTAATTAGGATCCTGTTAATTTGTGAGGTTCAGAGTGTTCCAAAAATCCTTTAACTTTGAATACAAATACTGTAATTAGGGTCTATAGCACACATTTTCCTGCACCTTTGAGAAGGCTGGGAATCAGTTATTAATGCATATGTACTTTCCTTAGATTGCAGTGAATAATTCTACTTGAGACTAACTAGAGCTTTTGAGCTTGGGTGAAGAAGAGGAGAGATGTACAGCTGGAATATATTCCTCATGTACAGTACCTGCCCCTGGTGAATATGCTAGCATACTTTGCACAGATGTCTCTTTATTTCCAAACAGGAAACTAATTGCCTTTCTTGTTTCAGTCTGGGAAGTTTTCCTATACTGCCCCACAAATGATGAGAGACATCCCTCAAACTTTGCAGAGCTTCTCCTCTAGTGGTATCTTTAACCAGATAACTCTCAAGTATCTCACATTGCAAGAGGTAACCTTCATTGTTTAAGCTGAAAATCACCTTTATTCCATTATTTTATAATTACTGTTTCTCAATTGTTCACACACACATACACACACACACACACACACAAATTGGACTGAGAAAGGGTGAGTGAGGAGAAAATGCTTTCAGGCTTGGTGCTAAAGTCAGGAATCTTTTCATTGTTGTTGTTTGTAACTGGTGATCAAGGTATGGTGAAATCTACCAGACTGAGCCCAGGAGTCAGAAATGCTCTTCCCACAGGATGTGTGCCTCACAAACAGCAGCGACCCACCATGCCCAGCTTCCCCAGTGCCCCTTGCTGTTGTTTCCTTAGCAACCAAGCAGAGAGCAGGGCATATCCCCGAAAGTCCTGCATAGTTGCTACAGAAACCCTAGGGCTTTCCTAATTAGAGCCAGGTTGAGCTATAGCTAGTGAGGGTGTGCAGACTTGCTTCCTTTGGGGAAACTCTCCTTGAAAGGCAAATCAGAGCACCCCTAAACCATCCACATTTTACCTCTCACCCTGGTGAGATATGCACATTTGATTTGTCTCAATAACACCAGGCCTCCCGGCATTGAAACAGTTTTCAAAATCCTTGGTGTAACACAGAGTTTCATAGCCAGAGAAAGTATAGCTTCCCAGATGTTCTGAGACAGACCTAAGCATGGGTATATTTGGCAGTTTATTGTGTGACCTTATTTTCCTTTGCTATTAGGGAGTGGCAACAGTATGGGGATTTTCAGAGAGCTAGTTGGCTGGTGAAGGAGATATAGTTTGGAGGGAAACTAATTGTTCATACTCTTCACATTACAAACAGAGATGGGTAGAAGCTTGTTCTTCTCAAAACGTCAATAAGCTCTCTACTATAAAACCTATTTTTCAACAGCACAGAGTCTCAATTTTCTTGCTCACTCAAAAAAGTTGTTGTTATCAACTTAGATTACAAGTTTGATCCTTGGAAATGCTCTCTCACGAGTACTTTCAACCTCTTGTTCCTTCTTCCTTTGCCCTTTCCAAGAAAAACCTCAACTCTCAATTCACCACGTAGTCTCAGTTGTTAATTTAACAACTGGCACTTTTAAGGAAAACCGTATAACAGTGTGGTTTGGGGCCACAACCAATCCATGGTCTCTGACCTTAGTTGTGTCCTTTGCTTATTGTCCTTGATCAGTCTCTTTTCCCATTTTCCTCAGTAACAGTTCTTAACCTTCACCTCTCTCTTCCTGCTCCCTGCTTCTCCATCCCTTTCTTTATTCTCAGCAGATGAACTCTTATATAACATCATCAGAGACTTTAAGCCATCTGAAATAAATGGCTTTGACCACTGACCAGCTACCTGCAAATTATCTAAATAACTACATACTCCCTCTGGTCTTATCCTGCATCTTAAAACAAGATGCTCCACTTTTACAATGTTCTTCCACACACATACAGACATCATTTATTGCCCACTTTGTCCTAAATCTTCAACCTCTCCTTCAATACTAGCTCTATCACCTCAGACTATTAACATATTCATCAAAAATAACATCAACATAAAACAAAACCAGAAATCTCAAATCTCCTAGTTACCACCCCATTTATGTCCCTTTCCTTAGTCAAACATCTTAAAATATATTCATTTATTCATTCATTCATACAATATGTTTACCTTACTCTGCACTGCTCTGAATACTGGATTACATTGATAAATAAAACAAATAAAATTTCCCATACTCCATGGAGTTTACATTCTAGTGAAAGGACATAGAGAATAACCAAAGAGTGTGTTGCAGGGTGAAAAGTGCTATGGTGAAAAATGAAAGCCTGGCAAAAGACAATATAAGAGTGAAGTTTAAAATGGAAAAAAATTACAATTCAAAATAACACCAAAAACATTAAGTTCAGGGGGATAATTACAATAAAGTATGTGAGACCTCTACAGAGAAAACTATGAAATATTATTGAGAAAAATAAATAAATAAATATGCTATGTTCTTGTATTAGAAATTTCAATATTATACAACTGTCATTTCTCTTCAAATTGATCTACACATTCAGTGACATATTAATCATATTTCTATTCAAAATGGTAAGGGCCAAGAAGAGCCAAGACAATCATGAGGAAGAACAGAATTGAAGAACTTACAGAAATTAAGACTGTGAGATATTGGCATGAAAATAAACAAATCCATGCAATAAAAAAGAGAGTTTAGATACACACCTATACATATTTTGTCACTTGATTTATAAGAAAGATGGTACTGAATAGTTGTGGAGAAAAGTTAAATGTTTCAGTCACTGTTGTGGAGTCAAATGGATGTATGGATAGATAGATGGATAGATGGATAGATAGATAGATGCTAGATAAATAGGTAAATGATAACTAGACAGACAGATAAAGAGATGAACATTGACCTAACTCACAGCATACACAGAAACAGATTCCAGATGGGTTTTAGCCCTAAGTAATTCTATAAGATAATATAGGAGAATATCATTACAACCTTGAGGTAATTTGAAAAATATTTTTAAAGAGCATAAATAGCACTAACAACAAGAAAAATATTGATAAAATATCAATAAACAGGACTACATTAAAATTTTAAATTTCTGTTATGCCAAAAGAGATGGCATTAGAGGATTTTGAACAGAGAGGTGAGTTGATCTTACTCCTTTCTTAAGGAATGACTGTCCATGCTGTCTTGAGAGTAGAATGTAAGGAAGCAAGTGTGGAAGTGAGGAGGTGATTTAGCAGTGGACACAATGTGAGTGGTTAAATTCTAGTGAAGGTGTAGCTTATGAGATTTGCTAAAAAATTCTTAAATGTGAGAGAAAGAGTCAAAGATTATACCAAATTTCTTTTGATCTAAGTCAAGTCAGTCAAACACTTTTCAGACTGTTCTGACTATACAGCAGGTATCCTCTCTGCTCTATCTGATGTTAGCAGCTTGCTCATTCTAAAAACATCCTATTTATCTGTTATTGGTGAGCTCTTCCCTTCTGGTTCTTCACTTACCCCTCTAACTTTTCCCTTTCAAGTCTTCTCATAACCTCCCCCTCTGCCTCCTTCTTAGATCTGCCTCCTTAGGAGTCTGACTTCAAACCACTGCTCCTTTTCTTCTGCATGTATTATGATCGTGACCTCATCAACTCTGGTTTAATTACCACCACATGCTTATGATTACCAAAGATATAATTGTGCAGCTGGACATTCATTCAAACATCAAAATTATATATGAAACTTCCTGCTGGATACATCATCAGATATCTTCCTAAGCATGTCATACTCAGAAATCCAAAACAAACTCACAGTTTTATTCCACTCCACAGTGACATGCAAGTCTTCTAGGTCTCAGTCCACCCAGTTACTTAATCCCAAAACCAGGAAGACATCCGAGATTTCTTCTTGTCTATTACCCACCCAGCCCTAATAACTAAGGGTTAACAGTTTCACTTCCTAAGTATTTCTTGAACCTATCCCCTCATATCCAATGTGTGCTATTCTGACAAGCCCATCATGCTCCTTCATACTGACATAGTGTAATTTTTTCTGATTGTAATTCTATATTCTTGCCCTCTTAGAATCCAACTTGCACACTATACCTGGATGACTGATCTAAAAATTATGATCTCGTAACTCCTCTGCTTAAAACCTTTCAATGGCTTTTTATAATTTAAAGGATAAAGCAGAAATCCTTTAACTTGCTACTTAAGACCCTCCATAATTTGGTACCTGTTTACTCTCCAATATCCTTTTCCACTTCCTGCCTTGAATTTGGTGCTTAAATAATTCCAAAATTGAAGGTGTCACACACTTTCTTACTTCCTTATTTTATAAATGCAATTTCCTACTTTTACAAAGCCATTTTCTTTCCCTTTTCATTCACTAATCACTCAGTAATTTCTTCTTATTCTTCCTTGGGACCCAAATCAAATCTAGAATTTAAAGTCAAAAGATTTGAATTTGAAAAAAAAATAATTATTCCACTTACTAGATAAATGATTTTTATGTCTCCACTTATTCCTTTTTACATCAGGGATACTGAATGTTACTTCAAAGTATTGTTATAAGGATTGAGATTAGATATTTAAAGCGTTTATCTCACTAAGACGCTTACTAAATAACGAATGTAATCACTGTTCTTTTTATTATTATTAAACTTCTGAAGGAGGGCTTCCTTCAGCTACTAGGTTCAAAAAAAATATCCACATCCACACACCCTGTGCACACTAAAGTTAAAGGACTTTACCACATTACAATATGCTATCTCTATATTCTATTGTTCCTACCACCACATTACATAAATTCATGGGAAGTGTGGCAGATACTGCTTGATGTCCACTCTTCTCTTTTTCCTTTACTATTTGAATTCTATGTTTAACTGTGTATATTGCTTCCCAGAATAATATTTCTCATTTCCTTTCAATTATTGCTTCATAAAATCATCTCAAATCTTAGTGATTCAAAACAATAACATATTATCCCTCACATTTTTGTAAGAAATTCAGGAGGAGCCAATCAAGTCCATTGGCTCAGATCTTACACATGGCTTCAGTCAGCTAGAGATAGACCTAGAAGAATAGGGTGGACTGAACAATAGATGATCAACTAAGAATTTCTCTCCTTATGTAATCTAAGGGTCTTTCCATGTGGCCTTTGAATGGCCTTTTTGGACTTTGTCACAGCGTTGTGGCCTCAGGACAGTCAGACTGCTCTTTGATCCAAAAGATAGATTTCCAAGAGAATAATCTGGAAACCATATTACTTATTATCTATCCTCCTAGTGTTACCAAACTCAGGTTTGGCTGCTCACCACTTGAGAACCAATACTCAAGGGACAAGTGTTGGTTGGAAAACGAAAGGTTGCTTTATTAGGGGGCTATCAACCTGGGGAGAAGGAGGACTTATGTCCAAAAACAACTCCAAACATTCTGATCGCCCATGAAAATTTTAAAGGGAGAATCATTTGGGGAGGGGTCAGAGTCTTCTTCGAAAGAAGGGGGAGAAATTGGAAGTCCTTTTGAGTAAATGTGGAAATATCCTGAATGTGCCATCAGAAATGGAAGCTTTCAAAGCATGATTTATTGTACATTGTTGAATATTGAAAATTTATGTTTACCACCTCACCATGATATGCCTGGACAATTATAAATTTACCAGTTAGTTTCTTCAAGAGTGTGTGTTCCAGAGTGTTTGAATGGCTGAAGTTCATGTTGTGTCTGATTCTTACACATATCTGAAAATGGGAGCCTATATTCACTTTGAATCATAATTATCTCTGAAAGATAATAATGTTAATTAGGCTAGATCAGGAGATCTGAAGAGAGAGATTACTTACAATCACCAAACCCAGCCTTCCCTGGAGGAGAACAGTGGTCCTCTTCGTCTGTTCTCCCTGCTGGTGAGGATATCCCAATCCATCCAATCCTAACTTCAGACAGGAGTTGTTTAATTAGCACAAACCACATTTTTTCCAGCCTAGCCCTTCTCTTTTGAATTGCTGTGTCGACCCCTGCTATACATGAATTGGCCTTATCATCAAATGCCTAGATCCTGACTTCAAACCTCAACCCATTTCTAGAGCTTACCTTATCCTGCACACCACGTTACCTGATACCAGCTTTTCCCATATTCTCTGATTCTTCATCCTCATTATAGTTTAGACCTAATACTGAAATTGTTTTCATAGCTCAGACTTGGACTTCTCTAAAATCAGTAATAAATCTCCAATTTAGCTTCATTGTCTCTGGGCTACTGGGAATCCATCCCTGTGATAATGGACATTAGGCAGCATGGAGTCACCTTCATTGGTAGTCACATTCTGGGATTTTTCATGGGATTGAGAGACAGTATAACACAGTGGTTAAAAGTCCAGGCTCTAGAGTCAAATGCCTGAATAGGAATTTCTTTTTGACCTTGACCATGTTGTTTAGCTTCTCTGTGCCTCAATTTTCTCATCTGTACAACAGTGGCAATAGTAAGACTCAATTCTAAGGTTTTAATAGGAAGTGAATAAAATAATGTATGTATCAAAAAGAACTATATCCATCATATATTAAACAATAAACATTCACTAGTGTCACACTGATATTATTATTATAACTATTATTCACCAGTTTTATAATTGGACCCCTGCCTGTCCAGAGGCTCATTGCTCATTTTAGTTTTAACCTTGGCAACTGGATCCTGGTCTTATTTCCCTATGACTTGAGACTCTGTCCTGATAAACTTCTTAATTCCCAAAGTTAAAGATGTTACCTTGATTTTATTCCTTTCTTTATCTCATACCATTTGTTGGTATATACTGGATCCCTCAACCCCCTGTCAAGTTTCTGAGACCCTGCCAACCGTGGTAGACAGAACTAGTTTGATTTTACAAATTCTCTTTTCCCTTTGCTATGGGTTGGATGCCTGTAGATACACTCTGTTAAGCTAGCTGCATCTTCTTCATGCCATAGGAGTGCTACCTGTTATCTATCACCATTACCTTTGACAAGAATTCCTTCTAGCTCCTGTAGCTGGATCTGTTCTCCAAGCATCTGCTGCACTTTACTTCTAATGCCAAAATCTGGCCCATTTGAACTTACTTCATTGAACTTAAAAAGAACCTGCCTTCCCATGTTTTTTAATATATGGTATTGCTACAGAAATCATAAGTAAGTTTGAATGCTTGTATGTTGACTTTTCTCATGAAGAAAATAGAGATTAAATTGCTCAAGACTTCTTTTAAGAAAATCTCTCAATATTTATATTTGAGCTTTTTTTAACTCAAATATACACTTGACATTTTTCATCTTGTAAAAATAATATTATCTTTTGTCTCTAGAATATTTTAATTTGTAAGTCAATTTTCTAGCTTTAGTTCATTTGTTCTTCATAACTACCTTTTTAAAACTTTGAACCAAGGATCAGTAAGTTTATATAACTTGCTCCAAAATAAACATATAGTGAGAGCCAGAAGGTGTGTTCTTTTTTAGTGAAATCAAATTCTCAACAAGTGTTAACTTGTGATGGACATGGAAATAAGCATAAAAATTATTTTATCCTGCATTATTTAGTCAAAATGAACAAAAGATATTTGTGTCCATTTATGAATTTCCTATGTATTGTCTTCCTTTAGGTAGAACAGGGCTAGGGTCTCAGTCATGTGTATCGGGTCTTATTTAAATCTCTGAGGTACTCTTTTCTCCTAAGAAGTCCCATTTTTATAGGTCTCATGTACCAAGAAAGATGGTGACAGCCATTCTTCTGACTCATAAAAAGGCCTTTCCCTTAGACCAAGTTGCTAACTAAAAATGTTTATTAATGACACCAAGGGGTATACAATAAATTATACACCTCCTGAGTATGATATTGAATGAGAACTCCCTTGGTGCCTAAAGCAATTGTTCTTAGCACCTGAAATGGAGTCACAATAATATAGCACTTGGTTTTTCAAGCAACTTATGTCACAACTCAGGACACTGTGATCAGGATGCATCACTAGTCAGAAGGTGTCAGAAGGAGAGAAAGTTAGAAAGATGTAAATGTTTTGTAATATTATTATAACAATAGGACCATCTGGGAAGTGTATATTATAGACAGCACATACTGAAGATTAAGAATATAGCCATTAAATGTCTCACAGAGAAAATTAGATTTGGCCAAATGATCTGAATGAAGAGTATACCAAAAGAACGTGACCCTCCCTGAGGACTTTGCTAGCTAGAACAATTTTTGAGTAACTTTTTAGGCACTAAATCCTATACTATGGCTACTCAGGACACATTCAACCAAAATCAAATTAGTAGCACAAACCTTCAGTTTATATTGGGAAAATATATATTAAAAATGACATAACTAAATATATATATATAATATTTATACATGTCAACCAGTATAGCACACATTGAATGCACACATGTTGAAAGAGAAATGTAGAGTAGAGAAATGGTCAGGGTTGAATGGAAGGTAATAAGGGAAGATTTCTAGAGACATGTGTTTCAGACTGGGGCTCAAAATATAGTAGAGGACAGGGAAAAGTGACTTCCACTTGGGGTGATTGAATAAGGAAAGATATACACAGTTTAAATATGAGAAATAGCAAAGCAGTTAGCTTTGTTCCTGTAGAAGGACTGTACTGACAAAAATGAGATATCATATTGGCATATAAAGATGGCATTTTGAAATACAAGAATGTTGTGTAACTAAACTAAGAATCCTAAATACCAAAATCAATTTTCTTATAGCACTGTTTGGGTCATATTACTCTTCTGCTCAAAAGCCATTATGGAACCCCATTATTTGTTAAACAGAGGAGTGACATCATCAGAGTGAGTTCTCTAGGCAAACATTTGGCTGCATCCTGCATTTATAATTTACTTTCTCACTACTCATCACCCCCAATACACACTCTGATCATTTTCTCCAGCCAATTAGACAACCTTGAAATTTCAACCATTCTCTGAAATTGTCTTACACAATCCCATCTCTCTGCTTGTTGTTGTAACATTCCATCAACCTGAGTATTTTCTTTTATTAAGCATATTTGAGGTATAATTTCATTGCATAAAATTTACTCATTTAAAGTGTATAGTGCAACAGTTTTACTGTGTTAAGAGAGTTGTGTAACCATCACCATAATCTGTTTAGAACATTTGCATCATTTTCAATAGAAACTCGTATCCAATACCAGTCTCTTTCCATTCCTAACCCTCTTTACCCCTTCCTTAGACAATTATTAATCCACTTTCAGTCTATAAATTCACCTTTTCTGAAACTTTTGTATAAGTAGAATGATAATATATTCCACCATTTGTGACTGGGTTTCTTTATGTAACATGTTTTGAAGGTTCATCAGTATTTTCTTTTTTTTTTAATTTTTTTTATTAGTTTCTGCTTTATAACAAAGTGAATCAGTCATACATATACATCCGTTCCCACATCCCTTCCCTCATGCATCTCCCTCCTTCCCACACTCCCCATCCCACCCCTCCAGGCGGTCACAAAGCACCGAGCTGATCTTCCCGTGCTCTGTGGCTGCTTCCCACTATCTATCTAACTCACGTTTGGTAGTGTATACATGTCCATGCCTCTCTTTCGCTTTGTCACAGCTTACCCTTCCCACTCCCCATATCCTCAAGTCCATTCTCAAGTAGGTCTGTGTCTTTATTCCCGTTTTACCCCTAGGTTCTTCATGACATTTTTTTTTAATTCCATATATATGTGTTAGCATACGGTATTTGTCTTTCTCTTTCTGACTTACTTCACTCTGTATAACAGACTCTAGGTCTATCCACCTCATTACAAATAGCTCAGTTTCGTTTCTTTTTATGGCTGAGTAATATTCCATTGTATATATGTGCCACATCTTCTTTATCCATTCATCTGATGATGGACACTTAGGTTGTTTCCATCTCCGGGCTATTGTAAATAGAGCTGCAATGAACATTTTGGTACATGTCTCTTTTTGAATTTTGGTTTTCTCAGGGTATATGCCCAGTAGTGGGATTGTTGGGTCATATGGTAGTTCTATTTTTAGATTTTTAAGGAACCTCCATACTGTTCTCCATAGTGGCTGTACCAATTCACATTCCCACCAGCAGTGCAAGAGTGTTCCCTTTTCTCCACACCCTCTCCAGCATTTATTGTTTCTAGATTTCTTTTTTTTTTTTTTTTTTTTTTGCTGTACGCGGGCCTCTCACTGTTGTGGCCTCTCCCGTTGCGGAGCACAGGCTCCGGACGCACAGGCTCAGCGGCCATGGCTCACGGGCCCAGCCGCTCCGCGGCTTATGGGATCCTCCCAGACCGGGGCACGAACCCGTATCCCCTGCATCGGCAGGCGGACTCTCAACCACTGCGCCACCAGGGAGGCCCTACTTCATTCATTTTTAATTGCTGTATAATATTTTATTATATGGATATGTTACATTTTACTTACAAACCATCAGTTGATGTACATTTAGGTTTTCACATTTTTTTTTTTTTTTGCAGGTACAGGGCAATTTATTTATTTGCGTACATATATTAACTTTTTTTTAACATTCTATTGGAGTATAATTGTTTTACAATGGTGTGTTAGTTTCTGCTTTATAACAAAGTGAATCAGCTATACATATACATATATACCCATATCTCCTCCCTCTTGCGTCTCCCTCCCTCCCACCCACCCTGTCCCACTCCTCTAGGTGGTCACAAAGCTGATCACCAAGCTGATGACTGAGCTGGTCTCCCTGTGCTATGCGGCTGCTTCCCATCGGTTTTACATTTGGTAGTGTATATATATACATGCCACTATCTCACTTTGTCCTAGCTTACCCTTCCCCCTCCCCGTGTCCTCAAGTCTATTCTCTAGTAGGTCTGTGTCTTTATTCTCATCCTGCCCTAGCTTCTTCATGACCTTTTTTTTTTTTTTTTAGATTCCATATATATGTGTTAGCATACAATATTTGTTTCTCTCTTTCTGACTTACTTCACTCTGTATGACAGACTCTAGGTCCTTCCACCTCACTACAAATAACTCAATTTCATTTCCTTTTATGGCTGAGTAATATTCCATTGTATATATGTGCCACATCTTCTTTAACCACTCATCTGTCGATGGACACTTAGGCTGCTTCCATGTCCTGGCTATTGTAAACAGAGCTGCAATGAACATTGTGGTACATGACTCTTTTTGAATTATAGTTTTCTCAGGGTATATTCCCAGTAGTGGGATTTCTGGGTCGTATGGTAGTTCTATTTTTAGTTTTTTAAGGAACCTCCATACTGTTCTCCATAGTGACTGTATCAATTTACATTCCCACCAACAGTCCAAGAGGGTTCCCTTTTCTCCACATTCTCCCGGCATCTATTGCTTGTAGATTTTTTGGATAATGGCCATTCTGACTGGTGTGAGGTGATATCTCATTGTAGTTTTCATCTGTGTTTTCACTTTTTGTCTGTTATGAATGATGCTGCCATAACTGTTGGTTTATAAGTCTTTGTGTGGACATATATTTTAAAACTTTGTAAGTATATACTTTGGAGTGGAATTGCTGGATTAGACAGTAACTATGTAAAACATTTGGAAGAGACGCCAAACTGTCTTCCAAAGTGGCTGCACCATCTTACATTGTCAACAGCAATGTGTAAAGTTACCGATTTCTCTATATCGTTGCCAATACTTGGTATTTTCTGGTTTTTTGATAGTAGCTATCCTAATGGATTTTGGGGTTTTGATTTGCATTTCCCTAACAGCTAAATATGTTAAATGTCTCTTCATATGCTTATTGGCCATTGTGTATACATTCTTTGGAGAAATGTCTATTCAAATCCTTTGCCCATTTTAAAATTGGATTATTTGATTTTCTATTTTTGAGTTGCATGTGGTTTTTTAAAAATATATTTTGTATATCAGTCCCTTATCAGATATATGATTTCCAAATATTTTCTCCTATTCTGAGGGTTGTCTTTTCACTTCCTTGAAGATACCATTTGCAGCACAAAAGTTTTTAATTTTGATGTAGTCTAATTTACACATTTTTTTCACTTTTTTTGGTGTCATATTTGAGAGATCATTGCCTAATTCAAGGTCACAAAGTTTACTCCTACATTTTCTTCTAAAAGTTTTATAGTTTTAATTCTCACATTTAGAGCTACTTTTTGAGTCTGGTGTGAGGCAAGGGATAAAATTCATTCTTTTGTATGTGAATATCCAATTGATCAATCCAAATGATTGATATATCATTTGTTATAAAGATTGTCCTTTCTCCCATTGAAATGGCTTGATACCTATGTCAGAAATAAATTAACCATAAATATAAAGATTTGTTTCCACACTGTCAATTCTATTCCACTCATCTGTATGTGTATTCTTATGCCAGTACCACACAGTCACACTTGCTCTACAAGCATAGGGGGTTATGACACTGGCATTCTTGGCTTGTCCCAAGAACCTGTTGGGAACATGGAACCTCCACTATATCATTAAGCTGGGGCAGGAGGGATCAGAGCCGAGTGTTCTTAGTCTGCTGCACCTGGGGTGACCTTGTGCTCTATGAGTGGAGACTGGGTGGAGGAAGAGATCCCAGTCCTCTTGATATGCAGAATAGAGCTTCTGCAGCACAGGGCTAGGAGAGATTAAAAAAAAGAGTAGTGGCTTTCCCCTCCTAGAGTAAATTTCTAGTCCCAGACTTGGAGGTAGAAAAACAAGGAGCTCCATTTTCTTGACCACACCTATCTGGATTAGAGTTATCTAAGTAGTCTCCATAAAACATAGTTTGGTGTATGAGGGCATGGGTCAGGGCTCAAATGCCACAGATTCTTGCAGTTCTTACAGAAGTTTAATAAATATGCTTAAGTGCGTGTATGTCCATTTTCTGTATGCCCTTAAGACAATTCTCAGAGACTTTAAATGAGAGTATATTTTATTTTTTTAAATAATTTTCTCCAGTTAAAAGTTATTTTCTGAGTAGAGAGTCCATCACATTCCTCTCTCCTTCATTCTGGAAGACAACTGAATATTTTATCTTCAAGATAACCTATCCTTTCTCTCCAATGGTTTCTAAACTTGTCACTCCACATATGACACTCATCTCCCCCCACCCCATCCCCACACACATATAGTAAATTTAGGCTACATTTCTTTGGGTATATCTACTTCCCTGTAAAACATAATATCACAAAGATTAAACTTTTTATCATGCCACTATAAGCCATTACTTGATCTTCATTTCCCTCTGCTTTATCTTAGTTTCATTAATCTCTCTTTTTCTTTTTCTAAAATACAGTTTTGAAATAAAGTAAAATAAAATATAGTTTGGGTGTAGAAGTAAATTCAAAAAGGACATGTTTAATGCTTATGTGTCCCATTATGATAGCTATTTAGGGTGGAAAGTTGAATAAAATGTGTTCACTACCTTTGATAAGCTCACAATAAAGTGTAGGTGGTAGACATGAAAAATTACTATAAATCAATGTGTTCACTGCCATAAGATACAATTTGTGCAAATTGGGAAGAATTTTTTGGTTTATAGGGCTTTTATGTATTAAAAAAATCCTTTTTAAACCCCACTGCTCCCTTCAACTATTGTTCTTCTTCCCTTCACAGACTTCATGTATAGGACTTTCTTGAGAATTATTGACTATTGACTCCATGTCTTAACTCCCATTCTCTCTTCAAACCAAGGCAATCTGACTTCTTCCTGTATCACTCCACTCAGGTTGCTTTTCTAAAGTCATCACTGACCTCACATTGCTACATCTGAAGGACATTTTTCAGTTCTCATTAGACATCGCCTCAGCATTTGACAATGCCAACCACTATCTCTGTCTTGAATGGCTTTCTTTCCCTGCTTTCTTAGCATTACTTGTGCTAAATGCTTCTCACTCTCCTTTATGGTTCCTTCTTCTCTGTTTCTTCTAAAGAGTGAAGTCCCTCAAAATTTTCATCCACTGACCTCATCACTCCCATGTATTCAACTGCCATCAACTTCTCACTTCTTACTCATCTCAGTTCCTTGACTTCCAGATCCATATTAAAAATCCTGTTGGCTATCCTGTAGATCAAACCTTTAATGGCTAAACTCATTGTGTCTGGGGAAGTCATCATAAAGTCACATCCTCTAGCAAAGTGACTCTCCTCCTGTCCTCTACAAACATTCAAGATCATTCGAAGTTTATGTAATCAAATTAGATTCCCTCTCTGCAGCTATGATCCTGGTGACTTCTCTTTCATTTACTGATGACTTTAGCAACTGACACACTTTATTCTATACTCATGTTTCCATCATGATCCCTGGTAACTTCAACAATGACTTGAATGGCCCATCTGATGCCCTCCCTCTCATTTTCTTGATCTTATTCCCATTGACCAAGTTCTCCACCCAACTCACTTACTCAATTCCATGTCACAGCCAAAGGCACTATCTCTGGAATCTCAATTTCAATAATCTCTCCCTCACTCTCTCTCTCTCCCTCTGTCTCTGTCTCTCTAATACCTCCTTTGCTTAGAGCTTACTCTAACTCCCATCCAACAACTTAAGAACCTCCAATCCTTTGATCAGCTTCCACTATCCATCCCATATCCATACCCATTCTATAATACTATATCATAATCATGCACTGCAAACATCACTGATTATTTTATTCTTCTTTAACCTCATAATGCTGGCTTAACAAAATTCTAATGTGGATAAATCCAACTATATATCTACTCCTCACTTGCACTCAAGCAGCAGAATATTGCTCCATTCCTTTCCTCAAATTTCCAAAACTCCCTTATCCTCAGCTGACACTTTGCTTCATAATACTTTGATAAAATGATAGAAATAAGAAAGAAACAGCCTCATCTAATCACCACCATATCTACCAATCTACCTTTATATGTAACTACATCCTTCTTATTTGGTATTCTGTTGTCTTATCCCCTTATAATCAATCCATTTACTACACAGCAGCCAAAGAGAAGTCAGATTATGCCACTTTCCTACTTATAATTTTTGTCTTCTCATTTCTGTCACAATAAAATGTAAATTGATTACTGAAGCCTACATGTCTCTGTATGTTGGGATCCCTGCTTACTTGTACTATCTCATGACCCAGGATTCCCTGTACCCATCTGCTCACTATGCTTTAACCACACGGATCTTTTATTTCTGAAACATGTCAAGTTCAATTCCACCTTAGAGCCTCTTACTCATGGGTTCCTCTGCCTGGGATGCTGTGTGTCCTCAGGTCTTCACAAAGGTAGCTCCATCTCATTGTTCAGCCCATAGAACATTTTCTTAGAGAAGACTTCCTCCACCATTGAATCGTTATGTTCTCCACTTGCAATCACTATCTATCACATTCCTTTTCTTTTCCTTCTTACCAGTGTTTGTATTAGCACTTTCCATTTATCACTTCAATAACTCACCACCACGTAACTATTACATTTATGCATTTAGCAGTTTGTTTACTTTGCTTTCTCAACTTGAATGTAAGCTACTTGAGGTCAGGATCCTTGTCTTTCTTGTTCTTCACTGTAGAACAGTACATGACCCAATGGCTCGTGTTCAATAAATATTATGCTGTGGTCTGTTTTATCTCTGGTGTTCTCCTATCTCAAAGGATGACCCTAGCACCACACCACCTGCCCAGTCAGAAATCTCAGCTTGAATCTTTGCTTCTCTCTCTCACTCAGTGGCCATGTCAAAAAGTCAAATCCTGTAAAATTTACCTCCAAGATATTTCTCAAATCTATTCACTTATCTGGATCCCCATTGGCACTGCCTTAGTTTAAGCCTTCAGCATCTCATCACTGGATTACAGTAACTACATCATACAAGTCTGTACTTCTAGCCCTCCCACTTCTAATCCACAAAGAAAAATGAAATATCAATATTTATAAAATAAAAACAAATTAATTTACTGTCTAAAACACTTATATAACCCTTTATTATCCTCCTGATAAAGAAACGTGGTATACAAAATCTTGCATAATTTGCCCTTTGCTCTGCTTATTAACATCAATCTGGCTACTGTCCTCCACATAGAAGTCTCAGTTTTATATGTACTTTCTACAAACAGTCAAATGCCATCTCCAGGCTTTCTCTTACATTCCCCTGGAAATCATCCCTAGCCATCATCCCATCTTGGCTTTGTTACCTGTCATATTTGCTTCTATAGAATCTGTACTTAACCTTATGGTGATTATCTGTCCTGATGTAGCCTTATTACTTTCCTGCATGGCAGTCTTTTAGGGGTTGTGCTTTATTCTTCTCTGTATCACTGTGTACCTGGCACAGTTCTTATTATACTATGTTTACTGGCATTCAGTAAATACTTGTTCATTGAGTAAATTAATATATGCAGACACAAATGGTTCAAATAACCATCAATAATGTTAGGAGACTTGAGGGAAAAAACTATATACCTTTATTTAATATTGTGGCTAGAAAGTGACACAAAGAACTAGCTCTTTAATAAATAACTAAATTTTGATGATAAAACATGCAGGAAAATTGTCCATGAAAGCTTTATAACTCTGTGAAAGCCACAGCTGAAGCCATTATCCTTATGTTGTTCATCTCTTGACCGATTTTAATGTCTATGAGGCTGAACTCTTTTTTTTTCCCTTCATTTTCTAAGAACAATTGACTCTGCTTGCCTGGCCTGAGGAAGGCTCCTGGGTATCATTGCTCAGGCAGGTGGTTTTTATTTGCCTGTCCAGAGATGCTGGCACTCCTGCAAACATAGCTCCCATCTCACTCCCAGCCAGATCCCCAATGCTGCCTGCATCTGATACAATGGCTTGTTATTCCTGGAATATATGGTTGCAATGGTAATGTAGTCCTATCTTCCTTCAGCAACTCTCAGCAAAAAAAAAAAAAAAAAAAAAAAAAAAAAGAGGATTTATCGGATTATTTACTTTGCAAAATATATTTTTGAATTTAAATTAAATACACTATTTAAAAATATGTCTGCTGAAATAATAACGGTTGTCCATTTAACCTTTGACAAAGGAACTGAATTGGAGTGGGACCTCATTGTTAAGCCCCGGCAGCTGCTGCCTAGGTTTAGTTTCCTAAGCAACCTGGAAACTTAATTATACCCAAACAACAAGGACAAGTATTTAGAGGAAGAAGATTTAGTTCAATCGCCATAATAAAGCATCTAAAAGCTGAGATCATTGAAGGAAAGAAAAGTACAAATGAGAAAATGCTATTTGATGATCAGGCAAATTAACTGCAGAGCTTTTAAAACAATATATATTTTTTAACATCTTAGTATTTTAAATCTTTATTAAATGATCTTCAAGGTTTCAGTGGAATATCACACTACAACTGTTTATGTAATCAGCTTAAATTGCATTGCCTGGGACAGTGCTTGCACCGAGGAGCAGCAGCAGGTTAGGTAGGTATTCCTTAAGGGGATGATCTTTGAACTAGACCTTGAAAGATGTGTAGAAGTTGGATATGCAGAAGGTTTACGTATACTAATGATCACAATTAGTCTATTTATTCAATTCAAATTCCCAGTGTATTGCCATCACTGTTCACAGTTACATTTCCTGATGGCCCCTGCATCATTCTACTTCCCCACCTCCCCCACAAACACTGGCTCTGGTCAGGGTAAAAGAGTTATAAACAATCTATCTCCTTCTATGATTCCACATTGTTGTTAATGCAGTCTCAAACCATTGCTCTTCTTATGCTGAGAGTCTTCAAATTAAAAGATCTGTAGAGATCAGATTCTAGAACAAATTTCCAAGTAATTTACCAATCCTTTCATCAGCACTTATACAGATGATCAAAGACATTCTGCTTTGATATGTCCCATTGAAGGACTTTCTCCAATTCATTTAAAAACCTATTGTGATATTGGAAAATTCTAATTGAAAGTCTTCCTAACATTAAACCAAAATCTGCCTTTCTGTGTATTCTACCCATTGGTTCTAGTTATACCCTCTAGTCAAAACTAAACCCATTTCTATTTCATTGGACATTTTTATATTTGAAGTTGATGCTATGTTACTCATTTTTGTTTTCTTCCCCAAACTAATTATCTCCATTTCTTCCAATGAATTTTCAGTTTTTGAAGAATAACAGATTTGGAAATCAAAGGGGTATTTCTTCCATCATCAAATTTAAGTCATTCCCTTCCATAATTTTTTATCCTCTCAATTATCAGTCTGCTGATACAAAAAATACAGTTCAGTATTTTTTATGACAAGACTCTAAGGTGAAAAAGATTCACTCACTGTTCCCACACTGAGCAACAAATCCCATACCCTTGATTGTCATTTTAAACAATTCAATTTACTGCTCTGAATAAAAGATGGTAGATCACCTTTCAGACTTGATTAGCCTGGAGAGCAACCAAAAACTTTTTCATTGGTATGTGGCACAACCTGCACTATTGTGTTCTTCTCAGAGCAGATTTGGGTCTCTGGAATGGCAGAGATGTGTTAGTTACATCTAATTTGTTTATTGTAGAAAATAGAAGAGAATGATTATTTGTTCAAACATTTGCTTGTCTTTCTCTATGTGTCCAAAACGATTTGTTCACTGACCCCCCAAATACTTCTTGCCGATTAGTACATCAGATCTTTTCTATTTTCAAGTTTTTATTTCTGGAATTTGTTTTCTGCTTTTCTCTGTATCAATTCATTCTTGCGCTCTCAGTGGAGATTTTTAGATTTTTTTGTACACACTGTTATACTCCTACATTTGCTTTAGAAATGCTCTCCAATTCTCATACATATGTGTCCTTAGAGCTATTGAATAGGAACATGGACATCTATTACAGATGGAGGTGTTCACATGTGTTTTTTCCCATCTATTTATCCAAGTATATTAATGTTCCTCAAAATTAATTATTATTTTCTTCACTTTTCTCTTTCCACATCTAATCCAGGACCCAGTTCAAAATTTCTTGGTGCCTATCAAATGCTTGAAGAAAAGAACTAGGAATTTTTTTTTCAGTTATTTAACTTTGTTTTTGAATCAAATACATGGCCGATGTAAATAGTTCTACTTAGACTAACAAACATAACATATCTTTGAAGCAAATCTGTGATAAATATGTAAAAATAAATATAGACCTAGATAAAATGCTATGTGTGTATAAATTTAGTATAAAGTAGCACATTTAAAACCAGAAAACTTGAAAAAACGGATTGAAGGTCATAATCTTATACATTAAACTATTTAAACAGCTGAATTTCTATTCAAATCTTAAGAGGTAAATAGAAATATGCCTTCACTCTGATGTTTAATAAATCCTCATTAACACAAAATCCTTCCACTTGTTCAGATATACACACGAATTGTTCACAATTCTCTAAAGCATCATGAAAACACAGCATCTCTTCCTGTAAATGCAGAGAGTCACAAAAAACAATTTTATGTTATATAGGTGGCTGCTAAAAGATACCTCTAGAAATCTTTCTAATTTATGACCCCTCAGTTTTAGCAAAAGCAGTGAGTGAAACTGGTTGGTCTAAACTTCTTGTGCTGCTCAAGTTTCTAGCTGTGTCTGAGCTGTTCTCCTGTCTGGGTGATTGTAAGGAGTCCACACAATGTCTGAATATTTATCAAGTTTTTATCAAGGTTTCCTCTGATGACTTTGAGTTTCATGGCTCTCAGATCACACCTCCTAGATGAAGCACTGGACTGTGAAATGGATTATAGAATCACCTCCTCCCCCTGCCCTTCTCAAGGAGCCAGGTCTTAGCATTCACCATCCTCAGATAGGTTCTCAGGGCAGGAAGAAAAACACATAAAATGCTTTGTTCCCCTTAAATAAGAGACAAGCTAGAAAAACTGATCTACAGACGTTTTATTGGTAGGAACCTCTTTACGTCATAAACCCAAACCATATGAAGAAGAACAAGTTAATTACACAGTCTTATAACTAGTCTTCACAAAGCTGAGCAATATACAATGAGTCTATAGTTGGAACAAACTCATACCTGGACATAAAATGTATAACTCCAGAACTGTCATGAGATCTGTAATAGTATGAACAAGAAGCACCTGTAGATGAACAATTGCTTGACCAGTGGGAGAAAACCATCTGCAGCAGCATTAATTCTTAAAGTCTTTCTCTTACTGCCAAATATTGGGGCAACATGTGGGCCCTACTTGCCATAGCAGATAGACAAAGACATAGGCTGCCCCCTGGCATCTATATTAGGCATATTCAGCAAGTATACCCTAGAGGAAAATAGAAAGAATTCTGATGCTCCATTGATGAGTAGCGTTGTAAATCAGAACTAAGTCGATTTATAGACATTCAGCTTCTGAAGACTTTAAAACTTAGATACTGAACCTTGGTCAATGGCAGACAGAGTAAACAAGAACCTTGTTTCTCATATCATATCCCATTATAAGAAAATAACTAGTCTAAGAGGTACCAGCATAAGACATAGACCAGGGTACACAAGTGGTTTGGCAGATAGCAGAGAACTAGTCTATAAAAGAAAAAAAAAAAAGAAATTGAGCAAGAAGAGTAAGTAATTTGTAATATAACACTGGGACTGAATTATAGGCATATAAGTATATTAATTATGGTTAGTTAAACACTCATTTTTATGATATTATCCATATAATAAACTGTATGCAGTACATTAAAAGAGCCTCAATTCTCTTCTACTTATATTTTTATTGTCTTTTTATACAGAGTCCCAATAAAAAAACACCCTTGAGAATTGTTAGTGTTCTATATCTTGAAAAGAGCTCACTGAAATAAGTGAACAAAACTGTCAATTACACTCAACATTTTGTTGCTTAAGTGGGAAGACAGTACTATGGAGTGGGATCCAAAGAAAACACATTTGCACTTGAGTCTTCCAAATATTACAGTAGAATCTGGAAGATGGTGAACACATTGGGAAAACAACCAAACCACAGCCTTGTATACCCCAGAGTAGTTATGGTTTGGTTCACTGTCTCCCCTCCTCCACCTCTCCCCCACCCACCCTGTCCCCCAGTTTTCATCTCCTCTACTCTGTCTAGAGGGTGCTGAGAATATCTCATCTCAAAATTGTTTTCTAAAAATCAGAATCATGTTCTAAAGGTATTGAGATATGTGGCCATGAGCTCAAAATGCTCCATGCAGTTGACAGATACAATGATGTTCCTAACATGATTAATACTAAGTGAGAGTAATGTCTTTTCTGTGTATATTAGAATCAGATTACAGAGCTTTTGATTAGGCCTATCAAATGCTCAAACACCCAAGTTATTTGAGCTTTGAAGTGTCAGCATTGAAGACTGGAAGATACACTGGAGTGTACGTGGTCCAAGCACACATTAGTCATCCTAAGGAAAAAGGTGGATCCAGATAGATTCATAACTCAATGTCTTCAGTTTAGCAATCTTTTCACTATACTGCATTTGTCCATTAGTGCAAAACAATTACAAAATGACTGACCATGTTGGTCTATCTGTCTATCTTTCTCCTTCTTTCTATTTCTCTCATTTTCTTTTCTAGTGAATATGGCATGTAGTAGTTTAAAAAAAATGGACTCTAGGGTCAAACACATTTCTTCAAACCACAATTTTCTAATTTATAAAGTAGATACTCACGTTATGGGGTTGTGGAGAATATTAAATGAGATAATGCATGTAATGATTTCAGCTCAGGGTCATAAATAAGTGCACAAAAAGTGTTAGATATAACTGTAATTACTTTAAGTAATGCATGCTTACTATCAAAAACGTGGAAAGACTAGGAAAGATAAGATACACTATTAATATGGTCAATAACCACTTAAAGATAACCACTGTTAATGTACACACACACATGAAAACACACAAGCACATATGTACACATAGAAAATGCCACATGTTCTTATATGTTCAAACATATTTTTTATATATACTTAATATATTTTATTACTTTTTTATATCATTGAGTTCACAAAATATAATGAAATTAATTTACTAATGACAAACTCTTTTGCAAGTAGTTACCAACTTGTTAGTTTCTAGTACCATCTTCATCCTGAAGAATATGAAAATGACTCAAGGAACCACACTTGGTAAATTTGTTATCAGCTTCAAACTGGCAATAATGCAGAAAATGATAAAGTGACTAACCATCATTAATTATTAGAGAAATACAACTCAATACTACAATGAGGAAACCATAGAAGATGGCAGAGTAGAAGGACATGCTTTAACTCCCTCTTGTGAGAGCACCGGAATCACAATTAACTGCTGAACAGTCATCAACAGGAAGACGTTGGAACTCACCGAAAAAGATACCCCACACACAAAGACAAAGAAAAGCCACAGTGAGATGGTAGGAGGGGCAAAATCACAATAAAATCAAATCCCATAACTGCTGGGTGGGTGACTCACAAACTGGAGAACACTTATACCACAGAAGTCCACCCACTGGAGTGAAGTTTCTGAGCCCCACGTCAGGCTTCCCAACCCGGGGGTCCAGCAATTGAAGGAGTAATTCATCGAGAATCAGATTTTGAAGGCTACTGGGATTTGATTGCAGGACTTTGACAGGACTGGAGGAAACAGAGACTCCACTCTTGGAGGGCACACACAAAGTAGTATGCACATCAGAACCCAGGGGAAGGAGCAGTGACTCCATAGGAGACTGAACCAGACCTACCTGCTAGTGTTGGTGGCTATCCCGCAGAGGCGGGAGGTGGCTGTGTCTCACCAAGAGTACAAGGACACTGGCAGAAAAAGCTCTGGGAAGTACTACTTGGCATGAGCCATCCCAGAGTCTCCAATTAGCCCCACCAAAGAGCCTGCATAGGCTCGAGGGTTGGGTCAGCTTAGGCCAAACAACCAACAGGGAGGGAACCCAGCCCCAACTATCAGCAGACAAGCAGATTAAAGTTTTACTAAGCTCTGCCCACCAGAGCAACAGTCAGATCTACCTTCCACCAGTCCCTTCCATCAGGAAACTTGCACAAGACTCTTAGATAGCCTATTCCACCTATTAGGTAGACAGCAGAAGCAAGAAGAACTACAATCCTGCAGCCTGTGGAACAAAAACCACATTCACACAAAGATAGACAAGATGAAAAGGAGGAGGGATACGTACCAGATGAAGGAACAAGATAAAACCCCAGAAAAACAACTAAGTGAAGTGAAGATAGGCAAATTTCGAGAAAAAAAAAATCAGAGAAATGATAGTGAAGATGATCCAGGACCTCTGAAAAAGAATGGAGGCAAAGTTCAAGAAGATGTAAGAAATGTTTAACAAAGGCCTGGAAGAATTAAAGAACAAAAAAACATACATGAACAATACAACAACTGAAATGAAAAATACACTAGAAGGAATCAATAGCAGAATAACTGGGTCAGAAGAATGGATAAGTGACCTGGAAGACAGAATGGTGGAATTCACTGCTGTGGAACAGAAAAAAGAAAAAAGGATGAAAAGAAATGAAGACAGCCTAAGAGACCTCTGGGACAACATTAAATGCAACAACATTCACATTATAGGGGTCCCAGAAGGAGAAGAGAGAGAGAAAGGACCCAAGAAAATATTTGAAGGGATTATAGTCAAAAACTTCCCTAATATGGGAAAGGAAATAACTACCCAAGTCGAGGAAGCACAGAGAGTACCATACAGGATAAATGCAAGGAGAAACATTCTGAGACACATAGTAATCAAACTGGCAAAAATTAAAGACAAAGAAAAATTATTGAAAGCAACAAGGGAGAAATGACAACATACAAGGGAACTCCCATAAGGTTAACAACTGATTTCTCAGCAGAAACTCTACAAGCCAGAAGGGAGTGGCATGACATATTTAAAGTGATGAAAGGGAAGAACCTACAACAAAGATTACTCTACCCAGCAAGGATCTCATTCAGAGCCGATGGAGAAATCTAAAGCTTTACAGACAAGCAAAAGCTCAGAGAATTCAGCACCACCAAACCAGCTCTACAACAAATGCTAAAGGAACTTTTCTAAGTGAGAAACACAAGAGAAGAAAAGGACCTACAAAAACAAACCCATAACAATTAAGAAAATGGTAATAGTAACATACATATCGATAATTACCTTAAACATGAATGGATTAAATGCTCCAACCAAAAGACACAGGCTCGCTGAATGGATACAAAAACAAGACCCATATATATGCTGTCTACAAGAGACCCACTTCAGACTTAGGGACACATACAGACTGAAAATGAGGGGATGGAAAAAGATATTCCATGCAAATGGAAATCAAAAGAAAGCTGGAGTAACGATACTCATAGCAAATAAAATAGACTTTAAAATAAAGAATGTTACAAGAGACAAGAAAGGACAGTACATAATGATCAAGGGATCAATCCAAGAAGAAGACATAACAATTATAAATATATATGCACCCAACATAGGAGCACCTCAAAACATAAGGCAACTGCTAACAGCTATAAAAGAGGAAATCGACAGTAACACAATAATAGTGGGAGACTTTAACACCTCACTTACACTAATGGACAAATCATCCAAACAGAAAATTAATAAGGAAACACAAGCTTTAAATGACACAATAGAACAGATAGATTTAATTGATATTATAGAACATTCCATCCAAAAACAGCAGATTACAATTTCTTCTCAAGTGCACATGGACCATTCTCCAGGATTGATCGCATCTTGTGTCAAAAATCAAGCCTCAGTAAATTTAAGAAAATTGAAATCGTATCAAGCTCCGTTTCTGACCACAATGCTGAGATTAGAAATGAATTACAGGGGAAAAAAATGCAAACACATGGAGGCTAAACATTATGTTACTAAATAACCAAGAGATCACTGAATAAATCAAAGAGGAAATCAAAAAAACCTGGAAACAAATGGCAATGAAAACACGATGGTCCAAAACTTATGGGATGCAGCAAAAGCAGTTCTAAGAGGGAAGTATATAGCAATACAATCCTACCTCAAGAAACAACAAACATCTCAAATAAACAACCTAACTTTACACCTCAAACAACTAGAAAGAAGAACAAACAAAACCCAAAGTTAGTAGAAGGAAAGAAATCATAAAGATCAGAGCAGAAATAAATGAAATAGAAACAAAGAAAACAATAGCAAAGATCAAAAAAACTAAAGGCTGGTTCTTTGAGAAGATAAACAAAATTGATAAACCATTAGCCAGACTCATCAAGAAAAAGAGAGAGAGGACTCAAATCATTAATACTGGAAATGAAAAAGAGAAATTACAACAGACACCACAGAAATAGAAAGCATACTAAGAGACTACTACAAGCAACTCTATTCCAATAAAATGGACAACCTGGAAGAAATGGACAAATTCTTAGAAATGTATAGCCTTCCAAGACTTAACCAGGAAAAAATAGAAAATATGAACAGGCCAATCACAAGTAATAAAATTGAAACTTTGATTAAAAATCTTCCAACAAACAAAACTCCAGGACCAGATGGCTTCACAGAGGAATTCTATCAAACATTTAGAGAAGAGCTAACACCCATCCTTCTCAAACCCTTCCAAAAATTTGCAGAGGAAGGAACACTCCCAAACTCTTTCTATGAGACCACCATCACCCTGATACCCAAACTAGACAAAGACACTACAAGAAAAATAAAATTACAGACCAATATCACTCATGAATATAGATACAAAAATCCTCAACAAAAGACTAGCAAACAGAATCCTACAACAAAATAAAAGGATCATACACCATGATCAAGTGGGATTTATCCCAGGGATGCAAGGATTCTTCAATATATGCAAATCAATCAATGTGATACACCATATAAACAAACTGAAGAAGAGAAACCACATGATCATCTCAATAGATGCAGAAAAACTTTTAACAAAATCCAACACCCATTTATGATAAAAACTCTCTGGAAGTGGGCATAGAGGGAACCTACCTCAACATAATAAAGGCCATATATGACAAACCCAGAGCAAACATCATTCTCAATGGTGAAAAAATGAAAGCATTTCCTCTAAGATCAGGAACAAGACAAGGATGTCTACTCTCACCACTATTATTCAACATAGTTTTGGAAGTCTTAGCCACAGCAATCAGAGAAGAAAAATAAATAAAATAATCCAAATCAGAAAAGAAGTAAAAGTGTCATTTTTGCAGAAGAAATGATAATATACATAGAGAATCCTAAAGATGTCACCAGAAAACTACTAGAGCTAATCAATGAATTTGGTAAAGTTACAGGATACAAAATTAATGCCCAGAAATCTCTTGCATTTGTATATAAAATTTGTATGGAGACACAAAAAACCCCTAATAGCCAAAGCATTACTGAGGGAAAAAAACAGAGCTGGAGGAATCAGGCTCCTGGACCTCAGACTATACTACAAAGCTACAGTAATCAAGACAATATGGTACTGGCACAAAAACAGAAATAAAGGTCAATGGAACAGTATACAGAGACCAGAGATAAACCCACACACCTATGGTCAACTAATCTATGACAAAGGAGGCAAGGATATACAATGGAGAAAAAACAGTCTCTTCAATAATTGGTGCTGGGAGAACTGGACAGCTACATGTAAAAGAATGAAATTAGAACACTCCCTAACACCACACACAAAAATAAACTCAAAGTGGATGAGAGACCTAAATTTAAGACTGGACACTATAGAACTCTTAGAGGAAAACATAGGAAGGACAGTCTTTGACATAAATCACACAAGATCTTTTTTGATCCACCTCCTAGAGTAATGGAAATAAAAACAAAAATAAACAAATGGGACCCAATGAAACTTAAAAGCTTTTGCATGGCAAAGAAAACCATAAACAAGACTAAAAGACAACTCTCAGAATGGGAGAAAATATTTGCAAATGAATCAATGGACAAAGGTTTAATCTCCCAAATATATAAAAAGCTTATGCAGGTCAATATTAAAAAACAAACAACCCAATCCAAAATTAGGCAGAAGACCTAAATAGTCATTTCTCCAAAGAAGACATACAGATGGCCAAGAAGCACATGAAAAGATGCTCAACATCACTAATTATTAGAGAAATGCAAATCAAAACTACAATGAGGTATCACCTCACACCAGCTAGAATGGGCATCATCAGAAAATCTACAAACAACAAATGCTGGAGAAGGTGTGGAGAAAAGGGAACCCTCTTGCACTGTTGGTGGGAATGTAAATTGATACAGCCACTATGGATAACAGTATGGAGGTTCCTTAAAAAACTAAAAATATAATTACCATATGACCCAGCTATCCCACTACTTTGCATATACCCAGAGAAAACCATAATTCACAAAGACACATGTACCCCAATGTTCATTGCAGCAGTATTTACAATAGCCAGGACATGGAAGCAACCTACATGCCCATCGAAAGATGAATGGATAAAGAATATGTGGTACATATATACAATGGAATATTATTCAGCCATAAAAAGGAACGAAATTTTGTCATTTGTGGAGATGTGGATGGATCTAGAGACTGTCATACAGAGTGAACTAAGTCAGAAAGAGAAAAACAGATATCATATATTAAGGCATATATGTGGAACCTAGAAAAATGGTACAGATTTACCGGTTTTCAGGGCAGGAAATTAGAGACAGATGTAGAGAACAAATTGTATGGACACCAAGGGGGAAAGTGGTGGTGGTGGAGGTGGTGGTGTGATGAATTGGGAGATTGGGATTGACCTGTATATACTAATATGTATAAAATGGATAACTAATAAGAACCTGCTGTATAAAAAATTAACATAATAAAAACTACAATGAGATATCACCTCACACCAGTCAGAATAGCCATCATCAAAAAGTCTACAAATAATAAATGCTGGAGAGTGTGTGGAGAACAGAGAACCCTCCTACACTGTTGCTGAGAATGTAAATTGGGCAGTCAATATGGAGAACAGTCTGGAGTTTCCTATAAAACTGAAGAAATAAAGTTACCATATGATTCAGCAATCCCACTCCTGGGCATATATCTGGGAAAAATGAGAACTCTAATTCAAAAAGATACATGCACCCATATGTTCATAGTAGCACTATTCACAATAGCCAAGACATGGAAGTAACTTAAACTGATGAATGGATAAAGAAGATGTGATATATATGTGTATATAAACAAGGATTTACCATATAGCACAGGGAATTATATTCAGTATTTGTAATAACCTTTAATGGAAAGAATCTGAATCTGTACACCTGAAACTAACAGAATATTGTAAATCTACTATAGTTAAATGTAAATAAATAAAATAATAATTATAATAAGGTGACTAACAATGACTGACCTTTAAATTATATTTCTTGTAAAGATTTTCAAGCCTTTTACAATTTCAATGTCTCATTAAGTTTTTATAGAGATCTGTGGTATAGGGAGTATGGTGAATTTAGTGTTATGTAAAATTAAGCTAATCCAAGAAGAACCACTGAAATTCAATGCATCCACCTGGAAAATCACACTACACAAAACAGTAGTGAATGCTAAGAGGTTGCATGGTTTGGTGGTTCTTGAACTATTCCTTAACCACCTCCAGTGGGCTTGGTTCCTTAAGCTAGTGACCTTGTCTTATTAATCTTTGCTCTATTCATTTGTTTATTCATTCATTCACTTATTCCATGTTTATTGAGTTCCTTACTATAAGCCCAATGTTCTGCTAAAGTGTCTGGGGCTAAAAAAAAATTTAATAAAATAAGTTCATTGTTTTAAAGGGTTAGAATTCAACCAAGGAGATCAACAAGTGATGAGAAAATTTTAGTGCACTGTGATAAGCATGACAACAGAGGGAAGCACAGAACACTACAGAGACTGGCAGATAGAGATTCATATTCAGCCTGGAAGTAGTCAAAGAAGGGTCCTTGAAGGATATGACAGCAAACTTAATTAAATCTTAAAGAATGTTTAGGAGATATGCCCTTACTAATGGTCTGTGTGACCTTGAATACTTATGCTTGATATTTAAGTTCTCTTAACCTCAGTTTCTGCATAAATTTGTTGTTAGTTTTAACACAGATTATGTGCCTTAAGTAGTGTCTGTTAATATGAAATATAAAATAAAATTTGTATTTTTTTACTACTGACTTGAATTGCTTTCCCACTTCATTTTGTGCCCATGAATACTATTTGTTCTTTTCCAAATCAGTAAGTAATGTTTTTTTCTGGAAATATCTTATAACTTTGGGGTAGGATCCTACCTTTAGATAGGACACAGATTTAATTATCCCTGTAAAGGATTGCCTTCATTCAGGGGCAGCAGAGGACTTGTAAACATACATGGAATATTTACAGGGAAGTAGAAAATAAGTCTAGCATCATCACACAATCCAGATGTTCCACTGGCGTTTATATAGTCATCTGTCACTTCCTTTAGCCATAATTTGCCCCTAATTTAAGAGACAATTCTATTCAGAGTTATCTTTTTAAGAGGTATTTTTCTTTTAAAAATCTCTTGAGTCACTTTGGTGTTTTGAGAGTGATGTGTCTACTATACTTATAATAGGTAGAAACGTGAGTTCAGAAAGCCATCAGTATTTAAGAACAACATGCTGTACAGTATACAAAAAATGAAGAAAATTATAAGTTTAAAAAGTGTAGGAAAATAATTGTCCAATACCCAATTTGATCTCCCATCTTTACAAATGGCTGCTCCAAGTTCTGTTCCAAAATGGTGTCAGGGCTTTCACTGTTGTCATCAATTGCCATCAGCACTGCCTTTAACTAACATAATCACTGATTGTTAATAATTAGTGCCCATTAGTATAGAGTAAAATTAAGAGTCTCAGTCATATAGAATTGCCCATTATGTCCATAGAATACACAAGGTTCATCACTTATGATTAACAGTACAGAGTGAATTCAAAAAAAATTATGAAAGACCTGTCACTTTATAATGCTGCCAGATGTAAATATCAGAGATGATATACAAACTGTCAAAAATCAATGTTCTGCTATGGAACACCCAGAATTTAGATGTAACATTATGACGAATTAGGGAAACAATGTGTTAAGTGGATAGGAACTTTGAGTGGACAAATAGACAAGGAATATATTTTTGAATATCAAAAAAATGTATGAAATGCATTTGATGTAGTTAGGTCCCTTTATAAAATTCTCCCCTCACTGTTTGTTTTGTTTTTGTTTCAGTTTATATTATATGCCCAAAGAGGTGCCAAAACAGTGGTGAAAAAGGCCAAAGATAATGAAATTTTTAACCCCTGACTTTAAACTACAACAGAACTTGGCTGTTTGTAATTTTCTTGTGGTAGTGATTATTAACACTCAACTCTAACTGAACATATTTTATTTTTTAATTTTTTTTTAACAAATTTAATCAGTTATACATATACATATGTTTCCATATCCCCTCCCTTTTGCGTCTCCCTCCCACCCTCCCTATCCCACCCCTCCAGGCGGTCACAAAGCACCAAGCTGATCTCCCTGTGCTATGCGGCTGCTTCCCACTAGCTATCTACCTTACGTTTGGTAGTGTATATATGTCCATGCCGCTCTTTCACTTTGTCACAGCTTACCCTTCCCCCTCCCCATATCCTCAAGTCCATTCTCTAGTAGGTCTGTGTCTTTATACCTGTCTTACCCCTATGTTCTTCATGACATTTTTTTTTCTTAAATTCCATATATATGTGTTAGCATACAGTATTTGTCTTTCTCTTTCTGACTTACTTCACTCTGTATGACAGACTCTAGGTCTATCCACCTCATTACAAATAGCTCAATTTCATTTCTTTTTATGGCTGAGTAATATTCCATTGTATATATGTGCCACATCTTCTTTATCCATTCATCCGATGATGGGCACTTAGGTTGTTTCCATCTCCGGGCTATTGTAAATAGGGCTGCTATGAACATTTTGGTACATGTCTCTTTTTGAATTATGGTTTTCTCAGGGTATATGCCCAGTAGTGGGATTGCTGGGTCATATGGTAGTTCTATTTGTAGTTTTTTAAGGAACCTCCATACCGTTCTCCATAGCGGCTGTACCAATTCACATTCCCACCAGCAGTGCAAGAGTGTTCCCCTTTTTCCACACCCTCTCCAGCATTTACTGTTTCTAGATTTTTTGATGATGGCCATTCTGACTGGTGTGAGATGATATCTCATTGTAGTTTTGATTTGCATTTCTCTAATGAGCAAAGATGTTGAGCATCCTTTCATGTGTTTGTTGGCAGTCTGTATATCTTCTGTGGAGAAATGTCTATTTAGGTCTTCTGCCCATTTTTGGATTGGGTTGTTTGTTTTTTTGTTATTGAGCTGCCTGAGCTGCTTATAAATTTTGGAGATTAATCCTTTGTCAGTTGCTTCATTTGCAAATATTTTCTCCCATTCTGAGGGTTGTCTTTTGGTCTTGTTTATGGTTTCCTTTGCTGTGCAAAAGCTTTTAAGTTTCATTAGGTCCCATTTGTTTATTTTTGTCTTTACTTCCATTTCTCTAGGAGGTGGGTCAAAAAGGATCTTGCTGTGATTTATGTCATAGAGTGTTCTGCCTATGTTTTCCTCTAAGAGTTTGATAGTGTCTGACCTTACATTTAGGTCTTTAATCCATTTTGAGCTTATTTTTGTGTATGGTGTTAGAGAGTGATCTAATCTCATACTTTTACATGTCCCTATCCAGTTTTCCCAGCACCACTTATTGAAGAGGCTGTCCTTTCTCCACTGTACATTCCTGCCTCCTTTATCAAAGATAAGGTGACCATATGTCCGTGGGTTTAACTCTGGGCTTTCTATCCTGTTCCATTGATCTATCTTTCTGTTTTTGTGCCAGTACCATACTGTCTTGATTACTGTAGCTTTGTAGTATAGTCTGAAGTCAGGGAGCCTGATTCCTCCAGCTCCATTTTTCGTTCTCAAGATTGCTTTGGCTATTCGGGGTCTTTTGTGTTTCCATACAAATTGTGAAATTTTTTGTTCTAGTTCTGTGAAAAATGCCAGTGGTAGTTTGATAGGGATTGCATTGAACCTGTAGATTGCTTTGGGTAGTAGAGTCATTTTCACAATGTTGATTCTTCCAATCCAAGAACATGGTACATCTCTCCATCTATTTGTATCATCTGTAATTTCTTTCATCAGTGTCTTATAATTTTCTGCATACAGGTCTTTTGTCTCCTTAGGTAGGTTTATTCCTAGATATTTTATTCTTTTTGTTGCAATGGTAAATGGGAGTGTTTCCTTGATTTCACTTTCAGATTTTTCATCATTAGTATATAGGAATGCCAGAGATTTCTGTGCATTAATTTTGTATCCTGCAACTTTACCAAATTCATTGATTAACTCTAGTAGTTTTCTGGTAGCATCTTTAGGATTCTCTATGTATAGTATCATGTCATCTGCAAACAGTGAAAGCTTTACTTCTTCTTTTCCAATTTGGATTCCTTTTATTTCCTTTTCTTCTCTGATTGCTGTGGCTAAAACTTCCAAAACTAGGTTGAATAAGAGTGGTGAGAGTGGGCAACCTTGTCTTGTTCCTGATCTTAGTGGAAATGGTTTCAGTTTTTCACCATTGAGGACGATGCTGGCTGTGGGTTTGTCATATATGGCCTTTATTATGTTGAGGAAAGTTCCCTCTATGCCTACTTTCTGCAGGGTTTTTATCATAAATGGGTGTTGAATTTTGTCGAAAGCTTTCTCTGCATCTATTGAGATGATCATATGGTTTTTCTCCTTCAGTTTGTTAATATGGTGTATCACGTTGATTGATTTGCGTATATTGAAGAATCCTTGCATTCCTGGAATAAACCCCACTTGATCATGGTGTATGATCCTTTTAATGTGCTGTTGGATTCTGTTTGCTAGTATTTTGTTGAGGATTTTTGCATCTATGTTCATCAGTGATATTGGCCTGTAGTTTTCTTTCTTTGTGACATCCTTGTCTGGTTTTGGTATCAAGGTGATGGTGGCCTCGTAGAATGAGTTTGGGAGTGTTCCTCCCTCTGCTATATTTTGGAAGAGTTTGAGAAGGATAGGTGTTAGCTCTTCTCTAAATGCTTGATAGAATTCACCTGTGAAGCCATCTGGTCCTGGGCTTTTGTTTGTTGGAAGATTTTTTATCACAGTTTCAATTTCAGTGCTTGTGATTGGTCTGTTCATATTTTCTATTTCTTCCTGATTCAGTCTTGGCAGGTTGTGCATTTCTAAGAATTTGTCCATTTCTTCCAGGTTGTCCATTTTATTGGCATAGAGTTGCTTATAGTAATCTCTCATGATCTTTTGTATTTCTGCAGTGTCAGTTGTTACTTCTCCTTTTTCATTTCTAATTCTATTGATTTGAGTCTTCTCCCTTTTTTTCTTGATGAGCCTGGCTAATGGTTTATCAATTTTGTTTATCTTCTCAAAGAACCAGCTTTTAGTTTTATTGATCTTTGCTATCGTTTCCTTCATTTCTTTTTCATTTATTTCTGATCTGATTTTTATGATTTCTTTCCTTCTGCTAACTTTGGGATGTTTTTGTTCTTCTTTCTCTAATTGCTTTAGGTGCAAGGTTAGGTTGTTTATTCGAGATGTTTCCTGTTTCTTAAGGTGGGATTGTATTGCTATAAACTTCCCTCTTAGAACTGCTTTTGCTGCATCCCATAGGTTTTGGGTCGTTGTGTCTCCATTGTCATTTGTTTCTAGGTATTTTTTAATTTCCTCTTTGATTTCTTCAGTGATCACTTCGTTATGAAGTAGTGTATTGTTTAGCCTCCATGTGTTTGTATTTTTTACAGCTCTTTTCCTGTAATTGATATCTAGTCTCATAGCATTGTGGTCGGAAAAGATACTTGATACAATTTCAATTTTCTTAAATTTACCAAGGCTTGATTTGTGACCCAAGATATGATCTATCCTGGAGAATGTTCCATGAGCACTTGAGAAAAATGTGTATTCTGTTGTTTTTGGATGGAATGTCCTATAAATATCAATTAAGTCCATGTTGTTTAATGTATCATTTAAAGCTTGTGTTTCCTTATTGATTTTCATTTTGGATGATCTGTCCATTGGTGAAAGTGGGGTGTTAAAGTCCCCTACTATGAGTGTGTTACTGTCGATTTCCCCTTTTATGGCTGTTAGTATTTGCCTTATGTATTGAGGTGCTCCTATGTTGGGTGCATAAATATTTACAATTGTTATATCTTCTTCTTGGATCGATCCCTTGATCATTATATAGTGTCCTTCTTTGTCTCTTCTAGTAGTCTTTATTTTAAAGTCTATTTTGTCTGATATGAGAATTGCTACTCCAGCTTTCTTTTGGTTTCCATTTGCATGGAATATCTTTTTCCATCCCCTTACTTTCAGTCTGTATGTGTCTCTAGGTCTGAAGTGGGTCTCTTGTAGACAGCATATATATGGGTCTTGTTTTTGTATCCATTCAGCCAATCTGTATCTTTTGGTGGGAGCATTTAGTCCATTTACATTTAAGGTAATTATTGATATGTATGTTCCTGTTCCCATTTTCTTAATTGTTTTGGGTTCGTTATTGTAGGTCTTTTACTTCTGTTGTGTTTCTTGCCTAGAGAAGTTCCTTTAGCATTTGTTGTAAAGCTGGTTTGGTGGTGCTGAACTCTCTCAGCTTTTGCTTGTCTGTAAACGTTTTAATTTCTCCATCAAATCTGAATGAGATCCTTGCTGGGTAGAGTAATCTTGGTTGCAGGTTTTTCTCCTTCATCACTTTAAGTATGTCCTGCCACTCCCTTCTGGCTTGTAGAGTTTCTGCTGAGAGATCAGCTGTTATCCTGATGGGGATTCCCTTGTGTGTTATTTGTTGTTTTTGCCTTGCTGCTTTTAATATGATTTCTTTGTGTTTAATTTTTGACAGTTTGATTAATATGTGTCTTGGCGTATTTCTCCTTGGATTTATTCTGTATGGGACTCTCTGTGCCTCCTGGACTTGATTAACTATTTCCTTCCCCATATTAGGGAAGTTTTCAACTATAATCTCTTCAAATATTTTCTCAGTCCCTTTCTTTTTCTCTTCTTCTTCTGGAACCCCTATAATTCGAATGTTGGTGCGTTTAATGTTGTCCCAGAGGTCTCTGAGACTGTCCTCTGTTCTTTTCATTCTTTTTTCTTTATTTTGCTCTGCAGCAGTTATTTCCACTATTTTATCTTCCACCTCACTTATCCGTTCTTCTGCCTCAGTTATTCTGCTATTGATCCCATCTAGAGTATTTTTTATTTCATGTATTGTGTTTTTAATCGATGCTTGATTCATCTTTAGTTCTTCTAGGTCCTTGTTAACTGTTTCTTGCATTTTGTCTATTCTATTTCCAAGATTTTGGATCTGGGAAATAGAATCTTGGATCATCTTTACCATCATTATTCTGAATTCTTTTTCAGGTAGACTGCCTATTACCTCTTCATTTGTTAGATCTGGTAGGTTTTTATCTTGCTCCTTCTCCTGCTGTGTGTTTTTCTGTCTTCTCATTTTGCTTATGTTACTGTGTTTGGGGTCTCCTTTTTGCAAGCTGCAGGTTCGTAGTTCCCGTTGTTTTTGGTGTCTGTCCCCAGTGGCTAAGGTTGGTTTAGTGGGTTGTGTAGGCTTCCTGGTGGAGGGGACTAGTGCCTGTATTCTGGTGGATGAGGCTGGATCTTGTCTTTCTGGTGGGCAGGTCCACGTCTGGTGGTGTGTTTTGGGGTGTCTGCAGACTTTTTATGAGTTTAGGCCACCTCTCTGCTAATGGGTGGCGTTGTGTTCCTGTCTTGCTAGTTGTTTGGCTTAGGGTGTTCAGCACTGTATCTTGCTGGTCGTTGAGTGAAGCTGGGTGCTGGTGTTGAGATGGAGATCTCTGGAAGATTTTTGCCGTTTGATATTATGTGGAGCTGGGAGGTCTCTTGTGGACCAGTGTCCTGAAGTTGGCTCTCCCACCTCAGAGGCACAGCACTGACTCCGGGCTCCTCATTTTGGGATGATGTGTTGTCTATTCATGTATTCCACAGATGCAGGGTACATCAAGTTGATTGTGGAGCTTTAATCCGCTGCTTCTGAGGCTGCTGGGAGAGGTTTCCCTTTCTCTTCTTTGTTCTCACAGCTCCTGGGTCTCAGCTTTGGATTTGTCCCCGCCTCTGCGTGTAGGTCGCCGGAGGGCGTCTGTTCTTCACTCAGACAGGACAGGGTTAAAGGAGCAGCCTCTTCGGGGACTCTGGCTCTCTCAGGCCGGGCGGGAGGGAGGGGCACGGAGTGCGGGGCGAGCCTGCAGCGGCAGAGGTCGGCGTGACGTTGCACCAGCCCGAGGCGTGCCGTGCGTTCTCCCAGGGAAGCCGCCCCTGGATCCCGGGACCCCGGCAGTGGCGGGCTGCACAGGCTCCCGGAAGGGCGGTGTGGACAGTGACCTGCGCTCGCACACAGGCTTCTTGGAGGCGGCAGCAGCAGCCCCAGCGTCCCACGCCTGTCACTGGGCTCCGCGCTTTCAGTCGCGACTCGCGCCCGTCTGTGGAGCCCCTTTAAGCAGCGCTCTTAATCCAACTGAACATATTTTAAATAAAGGACTCAGAGCTGAAGAAAAAGAGTGTGATGCCTGGAGCTCCAGGCTCCATCATGGACTTTACAGTGATCTTAAGTCTGGGATCTGCTAGGATGGTAGGACAGAAACACAGTAGTCAGAGTCATCTGTAACTGTTGAGCTACCATTCCAGTGGTGTAATGCCTATCAAATGTGAATTATGAAATCAAATACTGGAAATATTAAGAGAAAAACATTTCTGCTTTGTAGACATCAACAGCTATGAAGTATCATTTATGTTTCAACCAGGTGGCACCAAACCCTATGTATATTTCAAACATTTTAATAAAATCTTTGCTATAAAATTATAAGCCTATATGTGTTTGTAATAACAAAGGTGTCCAACCCATTCCCAGAAGTACCTACTTTTAACTGTTGCTTGTGTATATTTTCAGGCATTTTCTATGCATATAAATGTATTTGTATACTCTTATAGACAATATATTCACTTTATATTTCAAATGATATTATATACCATTCTACTGCAACTTGACTTTCTCACCATTTTTACATTATGTTTCATATTATTATTATAGATCTTTCATATATAATGGCTGCATAGTATATTTAATTTTATGAAAAAATATATTTAAACTATAATATACAATTTATCAATATGTATATTATGTCTATTTTTCACTATAGCAAACAATAGAGAGTTAAATATTCTTTTATATTTATCTATTTATGATATTTAGGATAAAGTTCTGAAAACAGTTTCTGAGTTAATATACATATACATTTTCAAGTGTTCAGATATTTGTATGCCTATACCTACATCAAATCTTATCCATCTATTTAAATTGCCTTCCAAAGTGTTTGCTCACGTTTACATTTCCCCTGCTGTGTAAAAGAGCACTGCCAGTTTTTTAATCCTTGCAAAAATAAATGAAAAATGGCATTTTGTTTTAATTTGACTTTTTTTTCATGAAGATAGTTCATCATCTCTATTATACTTATGAGTAATTTGTATTTCTTTACCTGTGTCCTTAGGTTTTTACAAAAATTTTCCCTATTGAGTTGATGGCACTTTTTTCTTTAATGGTTTTATTAATATATATTTCACATACCATAAAATTTTTCTATTAAAATATGCTGTTCAATGATTTTTAGTTTATTCACAGGGCTGTGTAAGCATTATCACAGTCTAATTTTAGAATATTTTCTGCACCCCCAAAAGAACCATGTACACATTAGCAGTCATTCCCTATTCCTTCTTCTCTCACCCCTTCCCCAGTCACAAGGAAACATGAATTTACTTTCTAAATGCATGAATTGCATGTTCTAGATATTTCACATAAATGTGATACCATATGAAGTCTTTATGACTGTTTTTTTTCATTTACCTTGGTGTCTTCAAGGTTAATACACATAGCACATTATCAGTACTTCATTTCTCTTTGATTGCTGAATAATATTCCATAGTACAGATATACCACTTTTGGTTATCTATCATATATCTATTGGTGGACATTTGGATTGTTTCCACTTTGGGGCTATTATGAATAATGTTTCTATAAACATTTGTGCATGAGTTCTTGTACAGACATGTTTTCATTTCTTTTGAGTATACCTACTAAGAATTACTGGGTCACATGGTTTAACAATGTAAGGAACTATCAAACTCTTCTCCAAAGAGACTTCACCATTTTGTACTGCCACCAACAATGTATAAATGTTCCATTTTTCCCCACATTCTTATTGACTTGTTATTGTCTTTCCTTTTTATTTTAGCTATTATAGTGGGTATGGAATGATATCTCATTGTATTTTTTATTTACATTTTCCTAAAGACTAATGAAGATGAGTATTATTTCACATGTTTATTGGTCATTTGTATATCTTCATTAGATAAATGTCTATTAAAATCCTCATCCTTTTTTTTTTTTTTTTTTTTTTTTGCGGTACATGGGCCTCTCACTGTTGTGGCCTCTCCCGTTGCAGAGAACAGGCTCTGGATGCGCAGGCTCAGTGGCCATGGCTCACAGGCCTAGCCGCTCCATGGCATGCGGGATCCTTCCGGACCGGGGCACAAACCCGTGTCCCCTGCATCGGCAGGCGGACTCTCAACCACTGCACCACAAGGGAAGCCCATCCTCATCCATTTTTAATTGAATTATTTATCTTTTTAACATTGAGTTGTAAGTGTTCTTCGTATATTCTGAACACAAATCCTTTGTCAGATACATGATTTGCAAATATTTTCTCCTATTATGTGGGTGGTCTTTTCACATTCTTAATGGTATCCTTTAACACACAAAAGTTTTTAATTTTGCAGAAGTCCAATTTACCTATTTTTCCTTTTGTCGTTAATGCATTTGGTGTCATGTCTGAAAAACTATTGCCTAACCAAATATCATGAAAATTTATTCCTATGTTTTCTGAGGAATTTTATAGTTTTCTTACATTTAGATCTATGATCCAATTGAGTTAATTATTGTGTATGGTCACAGCCACTCCAGCTATCTTTTTTTACTGCTTTCATGGTATATCTTTTCACATTCTTTTACTTTCTTTCTTACACTCTTTTCCTCTTTTTCTTTGAATTCAAAGTGTATCTCTTGTAGACATATATAGTTGAATGATGATTTTTTAAAATTTGTTCTGCCAATCTATGCCTTTAGATTTTTGTTTGATTCATTTACATGTAATATAATTTCTCATAAGATAGAATTTACATCTGCAATTTTGCCTTTTTTTTCCCTAAAATGTCTCTTATCTTTTTGCTTCTCTGTTCCTTGATTCCTATCTTTTGTGTGTGTGTTAAATAGGTATATTCTAGTGTATCTGTAGTGGTTTGACTAGTGTCCCTCAAAAGTTCACATCCACCTGGAACTTCAAAATGTAACCTTTATGGGAATAGGGTTTTGGCAGCTGTAACTAAGGAAGGAATCAAGATGAGATTCTACTGGGTTAGTAGATCAGTAAGAAGACCATGTGAAGATGAATGTAGAGATTGTAGTTACACTGCTACATGCCAGGGAACAACAGGAGACACCAGGAGATGAAAGGAAAGGAAGAATTCTCCTCTAGAGCCTTCAGGGGAAATGTGGCTTGCCAACATCTTGATTTTGGATTTCTGGAATTCTGAACTACGATTAAATAAATCTCTGTTAAGCCACTCAATTTATGATTATTATGAAAGCCCTAGGAAATTAATATAGTATATTTTTAATTGCCATATTGTTGCTTTTACTATATTTTTGAGGGTTTTTTCTAGTGGTTGCCCTTGGAATGACAACTGGCATCTTAAATTTAAAAAAAAAAAATCTAGTTCAGAATAATACTAACTTAATTTAAATAGTATACAAAATCTTTGTTTCAACATACCTCCATTCTCTCCCCTTTGTGTTACTCTTGTCATATAAATTACATTTGTATACTTTATAAACCCATCAATACACTTTTAAAATTATTGTTTTATGCAGTTGTCTTTTAAAACAGATAAGAGAAGAAAAATGTAACAAAAAAATGATTTTTACTTTCTTTCATGATAACTATGTCATCTTTATATCAGTGTCCTTTTTTTCTTCACATGGTTTAAAATTACCTTCTAATGTCCTTTCATTTCAGCCTGAAGGACCCAGCAAATTTTGTAGAGTAGATATGCTAGCAACACATTTTCTCAGTTTTTGATTATCTAGAAATATCTTAATTTCTCCTTCGTTTTTAAAGGAAGGCATATGTGGATATAGAATTCTTGATAGATTTTTCTGTCAACAGTTTAAAGATGTCTTCCTACTCTATTCTGGCCTTTATCACTTCTGAAAGAAGCCAGCTGTTAATTTCACTGAGAAGTCCTGATACGTGTTGTCACTCTTCTCTTGCTACTTTCAAGATTTTCCTTTTGTCTTTGCCTTTCATCAACTTGACTATAAAGTGTCTAGATGTGGATCTCTTTGATTTACTTCACTAGGAGTTTGTTGATCTTCTTGAATGTGTATTCTAATATTTTTCATCAAATTTGGGAAGTCTTCAGCCATTATTTGTTCAAATATTTTTCTCTTTCTCCTATCCTTCTGGAACTCTCATTATAGGTATGTTGGTATGTTTTATGATGTCATATGTCTCTTATGTTCTGTTCATTTTTCTTCATTCTTTTTCTTTCTGCTTCCAGACTAGATAAAGTTTATTGACATATCCTCAAATTCACTGATTCTTCTGTCAGCCCAAATCTGTTGTTGAGTACCTCTAGTGAATTTTTTATTTCTGATATTTTATTTTTCTGCTCTAGAATTTCTATTCAATTCTTTTTTATAATATCTATCTCTTCATTGACATTCTCTATTTGCTAAGATATGATTGTCCTCCTTTCCTTTACTTCTTTATGTTGTTTCCTTTAGTTCTTTAAACATATTTATAATAACTGATTTAAAGTCTTTGCTTACTAATTCCAAAATCAGGGCCCTCTCAGGGATATTTTCTGTTGGCTCCACTGCCCCCTATGAAGCATCTTTTACTATTGTTTTTCATGCCCTATAAATTTTTTGTTGAAATCTAGACATTTTAGATAATATATGGGATCAGATTTCCCCATCCTACAAGGTCTGTGCTGTTTTTCTTGATGTTTATTTGTTTAGTGACTTCCCTGGACTAATTCTGTGTATTCCACATTCTCTGCAGTTGTAGACTTTAAGTTTTCTGTTAATTTTTTTAAGTGCTTGTTTATATTTTTAAGCCTGGTTTCCTAGGAGTCACAACTGGGTTTATATAATTTAGTTGTCAGCCAATGATTGGTCAGAAAATTTTATTAACTAACATGATTGTGTAGCTTTCACTTTTGCCAAAGGGATCTGTATGAGAAAGCCTTCTTTCAAACTTAGACAGTTTACATGACAGCCTACCACAACTTCCATCTCCTAACAGAGGGCCTCAAGATAAGTCAGAGATGAGCAAGCTACTGATGATTTCTCTTTTCCTGTGTCTTTCCTGGGCATTGACATAGTATGGCATGTGTGCACAGCCTTATAAAAATCCTGGGATTTCAGAGCTTTTCAACATTTCTCATATTTGTTTATTTGTTTTTATAGATCTGGACAGGCTCTTTGTCCTAATTGAATTCACAGACCTAGTCACCTGAGAGGTTGCCAGCATTTTGCAATTGTTCAAATTAATCCTTGGAGTAGGCATTTTCCCACTCTTTCACTGTGTTCTAGGGAAGAGGCTTTTAATAGAGTTCTAAGAACCATCAGATCTCTTTGTTTGCAATGAGGACAGATTTTGGCTGCCATGCCAATGAGTTAGTGAGAAGAGGAAATATATATAGTCCAATTTAAAATATTATAGGCTCTGTTGTCTTACTGGTGTTTAATAGTGACTCATATATATGTCTTTTAGTTCATTCTTTGGCTTTGGTTAATAGTCATAGTTCTGAAATTGTTGATGTTAGTTTTTTGTTCATACTTTCATTGTTTTACAGGGAGAGCAAGTTCATTGAGGTCCTCACTCTGCCATTCCATTTTTATTGGTCTTTGAGTGCTCTTTTTATATGAAGGAAATCAGCCATTTTTTGTGTCATATATTACATATTACATATTACAGATATGTCATTTCTCTTTTAATTTTGCATATGGTATTTCTTTTTTTACCACTAAGAATTTTCTTTTTAAATGTTTTTAGAGTCAAATATAACATTTTTGAACTATTTTAGTACTACTTCTATTATTTTATTTTTACATATAAATCTACGATTCATGTGGCTCTTTCAAATGGCTGGTCAATTAATACACTTTTTTAAAAAAATGGATAAATCCACTTTTCCCCCCTCTATTTGAAAAGTCATTTTTTTCTTACTACATTTGCATATAAACAAATATATTTACATATGAACTAACACAGTTGACCCTTGAACAACATGGGTTTGAATTGCCTGGGTCCACTTACATCCCAGTTTTTTTCAATAAATATGTATTACGATACTACCTGATCCACAGTTGGTTGAATTCATAGATGCAGAACCATAGATACAGAGGGCCAACTATAAAGTTACATGACTATTTTTGACTGGGCAGGGGGGTCAACATCCCTGGCCTCCATGTTGTTCAGGGTCATCTGCATTTATTTTTGTCCCAATAACCTGATATTTTCTGTACTGACTATGTGCTTTTTAAACTATTGTACCTTAAAATGATTTTTAATATCTGATAGGAATAATTTGTCATTTATAAACTTTTTTTTGTATTTTTAAAAGCTATTATAGCATTTTTCTCAGGAGAACGTCAGAATCATTTTGACACATTTTTAAAAATCCTGTTAATGTTTTGATTGGGTTCATACTGAATTTATAGTTAAACTCTGGGAAAATCCACATTGTTCAAAAGTAGGTATTCCTACCCAAGAAAAAGATACTGCTTTCCAAATTGTATATATTTTTATGTTCCTCACTAGTGTTAACTTTTCTTCATACATGTCTTTCATATTCTTTAATTTACTTAGCTGTACTTTTCCCTTATTGTGAATGGAGTCTTCTATCTCATTATCTTTTTACATTGCTATTGTTGTAATCACATATTCTCTGTATTCTTTAACCATAATGGGCTTCCTATTCCTTTAAATTTTAAATAAAAATGCTTGAGCATTCACTCCATATAATAATAGTATGCTAACTACTTCATCCCCATATGCACATTTTTTTCTGGTGTATTTGAAAAGATGATTTTTTTTAATATATATTAGCTCCTGAGTAAGGTCCACTGTGCATCTCACTCTTTCTTGCATCTCATGAAGACTCTGCTCATTTTAATACTTCTCATGCTTAAAATTCTGAGACTGTAACCCTTTTTGCTTCTTTTTTTATAACAACACTAAATCAGTGCTGCTAATTATACAGATTTTATTGAAGAGTTGTGAACTGTAGGCAATTAGAGTTCAGACATAAAATAACTTCAATTTTAATTTCAGATAGACTTCCTATAAATTCTGTGGATCAGAATATCTGAGTTTAAAAACTGATCTCATCAATTATCATCTTTGGAGTGTTGCATAGTCATGGTGATAGACTCTTGTTTTGTCACTGTCCTCAGTGTGGTTGCTTCTACTGTGTTAACATTACACATGATGTTGGATTTTGGTTTGATACATTATCAAGGATATTTATGTGTGTGTGTGTGTGTGTGTGTGTGTTTGGTGGCTTAGTTCTTCTGCTTTGATGTTGATTGAATTCTTTCTTTGTCCTTGAATCTTGAAGTTCAGTAACTTCTCTTCAAATTGTGTTGCTCTTGATATTTTCAACTATTTTTTGTTATTTATTTCCCTGAGATCCATAATTTCATTTCTTTCTTTATTCCAGGAAAATATTATTTTATTATATCTTTGAGTATTTTACTTTTCAATTTGTTCCATTCTCTTCTTCAGGAATACCAATTATGCAAATCAGATCTCTATTATCTCTCTTGTAATAGTATCATCTCATGGCTTTTTGCTCTTTTCTATTTTCTTTTATATTATTTTTCCAAGCCATATTTCACACATTCACTATTTTAAAGCAACATTTATTCTAATATTGAGTACTTCTAATGTGTTTTTATTTGCAAAATCAAATATATATGTATATTTAATTTAAAATATATGATTATATATATATTGAGCTTAGACATGTCACTTTTTAACAACTTCTATTGTTTATCCTATATTTTTTTAACTTGGATGCTTACATGTCTTCTTTGAATAAGACAATATTCTCTATAATTCAGTTGTGTAAAAGAAATTCATATATTTTCCCATGTAATTCTTTTTGTAAAATGTATCTTTAATTCACTTATATTTTTTCCTGTTTAAAATATTTTCTTTGCATAAGAAACATGTTGGATAATTTTTCTTTGCACCTTAATCCTCTTTAAAAGGGAGAATTCTATCTAAGCCCACCAATAAAGGTGAGTTGAGAAAATGAGCTGGGGAAGTCAGCATCTCTTTAATACAAGTATGTTGCCTTAAAAAACTCCTTCATCAAATTTGCTGTATCCTTCAGTCCTGGTGAACAAGTCTCCTGAGCATGGCAAGTTCACTTCTTGAGATGAATGGTTTACCCTGATAAGAAGACTGCATGACAGACTAAACATTTTGTTTATTTTGTTTTGTTTGTTTCATTCATTTCTATGCATCTCCGTTCAGTTGACTCTTGCCAGCAACTTCAGAGTTGTTTACTGTGCAGCTCTCTCTTTCTTAATGTTCTACCCTTTATGTTTTCTGGGTTGAGGTGAAGTGAATGAATTTGGCAAATATGGGCAAATCCTTCCATTAGTAGCCTTCCACCCTATTCTTTTCTGGGTGGGACTGGATTGCTCTAAGAATGCCTTCTATGACTCTTGTACCCACCTTCCTTACCACACATATACCTATTTCTCATGACTACAAGGAAATCAACATTACTTGAGTTTTTCAAGACTCTAACTTATTGCAGGAAAATATGCACACTGACTGAGATTTGGAATAGTATGTGTTATTTCACAATGTGTCTACATTGTACAATTTTCACTCTATTTGGCAGATTTTCTTATCTTCTTGGAAAATGGAATTTTCTCTTTTTTTAAAAAAAGTTTTTGCTTTTGTGGAGCCAGTTTCAGGGAATGGTATGGAATAAACACTTTACTCTGCTTTCTTTTACCAGCAGTCTTAAAAATAAGACATTTTAATATAATATTACACAGAAATAAAATCATTCTTCCATTACTTAGATTGTCAAGTAAAAATTGTGGTACATTTTTGAATGTATTTTATGTGAGAAATTTTTAGAGTCTTCAGTTTCATTTGAGGGAAGGGATTTCTCAAAGGAGAATCCTTCATGGACAGGATCTTTTCTTCTGCTGTTAAAAACATAGTGTTTGGGCTTCCCTGGTGGTGCAGTGGTTGGGAGTCCGCCTGCCGATGCAGGGGACACGGGTTCGTGCCCCCGTCCGGGAAGATCCCACGTGCCGTGGAGCGGCTGGGCCCGTGAGCCATGGCTGCTGGGCCTGCGTGTCCGGAGCCTGTGCTCCACAACGGGAGAGGCCACAGCAGTGAGAGGCCCACGTACCGTAAAGAAAAAAAAAAAGAAAAGAAAAACATAGTGTTTGAGAGTCGGAATATATCTCATCTTGTAACATGGCTGTGATGAGAAGCCTAAGGTTATTGTAATACATACGCACACAGACAGCTTGCCTTTGATTCTCTGAGTTTCAGCCTTATCAAAAAGCAAATCTCAGTATTTTCAGAGAAGAGGTCTGCTTTGTAATTTGATGTACTTGCCATTGTGTGAGTTAAATATTCCAGGCTTGGTTTTTGATAGGTCATTTCTTGACTTGTGTGTGGTTTGGCCTCTGCTAAATTTCACCAGGTTTTCCTGGGGGAAGTCAGGTCTTAATTTCCTCATAACCTTCTGCTCTTCTGTCAGCTAGTCCTCTTCATTCAATATTCATCAATGACATTGTTTAGGAAGGGCCAGTAATCCAAGTCTTTATCTGTTTGACCCAAGCCAGGGAGTTGTCAGATCAGAGAAAGCAGCCACAGCCTCTTGCCACTGCTCTGGTCATAAGCTTATAGTTCAGGCTTCTCTTCGTAAAGGATCATCAACATCAACATGTTGTTTCCAGGGTCATAAATTTGCAATGTGATGAGACACAACCAGATGTTGCCAAACGTGAACTGACTCATAAAGCCGCCTCTCTCCTGTTCTGTCTTGCTTTCCAACTCAGAAGCTGGTAGTCCATTTAGTTCTTCATACTCAGCTGAGGGGCTTGGTTGTACAGATTGAAGTCAATCACTTTCCAGAGCAATTATATTTTTCAAGCTGAATAATGGAGTAGTAGTTATCACGTACTCCACAGATATTTTCTGGTACTTAATGCTCCTGTGTGGAGTTTATTGCCATTCTTTGGCAACACGGTTGTTGTGTTGCACTGTGTCATGATATTGTCCCTTGTATACAGTAATGGGAAAAAATGGCACATCTGTCTAATGTCCTTACTCCCACCCCTGGACGTATGGTCTGATTTTACCTATGATTCCAACTCTTTCAAACTTATTAAGACTTGTTTAATGTTTTTAGGATATAATCAACTATAATAAAGGTTCCAATGTGTAGTCCTAGAAATAGCAAAGCTTTAAGACCCTTCGGGCTTTTGCACATTCTCTTCATTTTAAGTTGAAACCACTGAGGCCATGGAAGTTAAGCAAATTATCCAAGATTATACAATCAGTTATTCATACCCAAGGCTCCAGTCTCCTGTTTGGGTAAATTGTTGTGCTTCTTCAGGAAACTAATAATATAATATAATGTAATATAAATACATAATTATAATCTCTGCCCTTTAGATCTGAAAGCAGACTAAACTTAAAGCAAAAGTCAATGGAAATAAAAACATTTAAAAAATCAGATGTTATAATCCTTCATGACAGATCATTCCTTTTCTGAATTCCATTCTCTTTTATATAATTGGGTGATGATAACAATATGTCACTCTATCATAATATTGTTTGTAAGGCATATTGACAAAGGATACTCATAAAGGGTTCTTTGAATTGTCCTGTGAAAAAGTTCCACAAGGTAATTTAGTTTATAACTTTATGTCTAAAGTTTTTCTGTGCTGTTTGCTCTTGATTAGGGTTGTTTTGTTAACTGATAATCTGGAGCAACTGGCTCTTCTTTTATGACCCACAGAACCAGAGAAACATGAGAAATACAGCTAACATGTGAATTAAGCATCTTTAAGTGCATTAAAGATTCTATAAGTCACTTCAGTTTTTCAGGGGAAAAAAATGCTACCACATGTTTACATAGGCTGTTTTTGTTGTTGTTTTATTTTATATTGCTTGTTATTCTTAATTTAAGCGACTTTAATTTTCTCAAGTATGTATTCTTCAGATAAAGCATTGATGTTTGAAGTTACTACTTTTTTCAGTTTGAAATTTAAATACTCTCTTCATTCTGTAATTTTAGTTCTCCTTAATACCTGAAGAAATTGAAGTCAAATTTTGTATTCCAGGAATCATTCTTACCAGTTTAGTATAAAGTGAAAATACTATTTTTTTGTAGGTTTTTAAAAATTATTACAAACAATCTTAAAAGTCATTCAGGAGACTGGCTTTCAGTGCATCAGATTCAACTAATTTTGAAGCATTTGGGGGACCACACCAATTCTGAGCAGTTTTGTTTAATTTATTGATGACTTGGGCCCAGGCATTGGTGGTTTTCAAAAGCCCACAGGTGATTTTAATGTGTAGCCAGGGATGAGAATCATTACTCTGGTACAACCCTTCATTGATAAAACAAAACAGTAAAGAAATTAGAGTTCATTGAAGTTCTGTGACTTCCCAAAGCAGTGACTAAGTTAGCTCCAGAACCCAGCTCTCCCCTCATTTATTCTACTTTCTCCTCCCCCCAAAAATAATACAGAACAAACCCATAAAATTTGCCAATGACCCCTCAGTGCCTTGTGTGATATCAAGTACATCAAAAGTGCTCAAACACTTGCTAAATGTTGAATGAATAAATAATTGAATGAATGTCAGATGGTTCCCTGTGTCTCATTCTGTAACTTCATTGAAATAATAGTACTTGTTGCTGAGCATTCTGACAAGTAAAGAGTGTTGGGCTTGGTAGAAAGATTCCAACATTCTCGGAGATGCTAAGAATGTTGTCACATTTGAGGTCATGAGAGAATTTCCAATTAGCTTAAGAGGTAAAAAGAGATAAACTTACAGTGAAGGGAGGTCTCCACAACATTGAGGGTGATGCTCAAAGGAGAGGAGTCTTGAGAACACTTTAGATCCCAGAAGAGTTGCTATAATAGTTTCCACAACCAAACATACAAATGCAGGGAAATTTATTAATATGAAAGTCAAGAATTCTAAAAGGAGGGCACTCAAGGCTCTCAGGGACCAAGGCCTGTCTATTGTGACTGTTAATCCATGTGAGTTTGGGTTAAAAAGGGTTAACAGCCCTCTGCTGTAACACATGATTGGTCTTTATGAGGTTGAAGCTCTTGTCTGTTTGAGGCCTACAGATGATGCTAAAGAGCCAATAATGACAGCAATTCAAAGCAATCTAATTATGCAAACGGGAGGCTAAACAATTTCATCATCCTTAAATTAGATTGTCCTAATGAGATAAAGACACCAATTAATCCTGAATTAATTTCAATAGCCTATTTCAGGCAAACACTTTAATATGCAAATGTAAATGAGAAACAAAGCCTACTGTAGAATGCCAGAGTTCAGAACCCCTCTCTTCGCAGCTGCAGTGGGTGTAAATAGTGCCTAATGAGTTTGCGTGGAAAGATACAACCAGTTGAAAATTTTAGACTTCATAAAGCACAGCCGGTGCCTCTGGTATACTGGATGTGGTCTGGAGCCAGATATGAAAGGAGCAGGAGTTTTGCTGGGGAATGACGTAGTACTGTAGGTGTACACAGCCGAGTCATAAACACCTTTCTCTAAGCAAAAGTTGAGCAGTCCTTCCAGCTTAGCACTCAACTGTGTGTGTGTGTGTGTGTCTATGTGTGTGTGTACATGTGTGAGTGTACCTCTGTATGTGTGTGCATGGGTCTGTGTGTGTTGTGAAGGGAAGGTAGGGAGTGGAAATAGTGAAGAGGATCAATATGGAGACACTTTAATGAGTTGATATTTGGAGCGCCAAGTTGTCATAACACACACCTGGACAGAAGTCTCTTCTGGACATAAAGTTGATTTTAATTAGTGACCACTAATCTTCTTAAATCAGCCATTCCCAACACATTTAATATTTCTAAATAATTAATTTCCTAAATAAGACATGGGAACAGATTCAAATTCTTAGGTGCCTATGCTGAATCCAAAGATCTGTGATTTTAATGATATTTGGCTGGAGGGCTCTTCAATGGGCTAATTCCTTTCATAACTACCAAAATAACCCCACAGGTAATAACCTGGGTAATAATCTCTTCTGTCTAGAAAATAAAGTGATAGCTGATATTGCGAGTGAATCTAAACCGAAAGAGAGAAAATATTACTTTCCAAGGCTGTCTGCACTAAATGAAGCTGTCTGAATTTAGTTTAAAATGACTAAAAATGAAAACCAGTTTCCTTATTCTTCATGACACTAGAACCTTTAGGGTACAAAATAATGCCAGGATTGCCATATAAAATACAGGTTATCCCTGCAATATTTTGGACATGCATAAGCTAACAAAATGTTCATTGCTTATCTGAAACTTAAATGTAACTGGATGTCCTATATTTTATTTGCTAAATTGAGCAACCCAAATAAAGCCATGTGCATAATAGGTGTTCAATAAATATTTGTTGAATAGAATCAAATTAACCTGTAATAAGAGATTTGGAATGCCATTTCCAAAGGAGAGTATAACAGACATATTTTTGTGCGTGAGTTTCCATTTTCAGGAAGTGGACCACTCCACTCCTCAGCCAAGATCCTCTGGTTAGAGGATGCACCCTCAGTTTACAAAGCATGACCATCCCCATCAGAAATTCCCATCTCACTCAGTCTTGACCAGGAAGATATTGACCCTCAAGGGCTCAGAATTGGTCCTGAGGAACTAGAAGTATACTTTTCCAGTACCTTGATCTCTTATGCATAAACTTGATATTTGTAGAGGGAGAGTTCCTATTGCCAAGTAGAAGGAATGTGCCAAAGTGGTTAATAGAATTAGTCCTGGAGTCAGAATCGCCTATTTTCAAAACCTTCTTCTATCAGTTAAGAGTTTGGGAAAGTTACTTAACCTCTCTGAGCCTTAATCTCTTCATCTGTAAAAAGGGATTATTTCCTAAAGTTGTTGTGGGCATTAAATTAGTTACTATGTAAATGAAGCACAGACCAAATGCTCAATAAGTGTTAGCTAGTAACAATACTATTTTGTGATGATCAGAGGAAGATAATCTACAAATAGAAAAGAAAGAAACAGACTTGCAGTTCAAGCAGAAATGAGAAACAGGAAGAGTATCCATCAAGGCTTCCTCATTTCTAAGCACATTCGAGGATTTGAGTTCACCTCCAGATCCAGTCTCTTTTCTTCTTAGGTTTGATTACCTCTAACTAAAGCAAAGATATTTAAAGTTTTATCAGCCTCAGTGGAAGCTTAGGCTGATTGTTCAAGCTAAGAGATGTCTCATGGAAGCCAAATTCTAAGTGTTCTAAATCTCTATGACTAAAAATATCACCAAAAGTGCCCTTAACCACCCAGCTTTCTCTGAACTGCCACACCATTTTTCTCCTTATTATTTCTTTCAAGCTCCTCAGATATAAAATCTCAAAATCCTATCACCTTTTCAAATTTCTGAGTCAACTTTATGTGGAGTGACTATATTTTATTACAGAAATCGAAATATGTGGTCTGACAGCATAAGTATACTTATGAGGGACCACAGGACAAGCTATTTGATATTAGAGCTGTCCTGAAAAATCTGAGACTTATGGTTCCTTACTTCTACATCCTTTGCTACACTGTTTACTTCCTCTTAACTATAAACTACACTCTGGTTTTCAAGTGAAAGGGCTAGCATTCCCATGCCATATCTCAACCTTTTGGGAGTAAAATTGTTGGGACTCTGAAGAAATTCTCTTCAAAATCTTTACTTCAGTTTATTTTATTGTTCAGTTAAAGGGTAAAGAATTGTAGATTACCAGATATATAGATATTTCATTTATAAATTCTACATGGGGTTGGTGGGGGGTAAGGGTCTTTTTCACAATGACTTCAGTACCTTATTTCTCTTGTACTGGTCTTTGGGGCAAAGTTGAGTTTGGAATTCCATCTTAATATCCTATTACATTTAACAAAACAGGTTTAATCTACTTCTGAGAGCCACTTTTTGCCAAGTCATGAAGCTTGGTATCCAGGATTCAAAAATAAATTTAAAAAGTCATCAAGAGGGCTTCCCTGGTGGCGCAGTGGTTGAGAGTCTGCTTGCCGATGCAGGGGACGCAGGTTCGTGCCCTGGTCTGAGAAGATCCCACATGTCACGGAGCGGCTGGGCCCGTGAGCCATGGCTGCGGAGCCTGCGCGTCCGGAGCCTATGCTCCGCAATGGGAGAGGCCACAACAGTGAGAGGCCCGCGTACCGCAAAAAAAAAAAAAAAAAAAAAAAAAAGTAAGTCATCAAGAGTTTCAGGATGTAGGGGAAGAAAAACATCCTGCTTACAATTTCTTGCAGAACAGTGTGATGTGCGTGATAAAGCAAGTATGTAGAAAGGCAATGTCAACACGACAGAGGAGATAAGAGACTCTGCCTAGGAGGGATATGGAAGGCTTCTTAAGGAAAAAGTTGTAGTTTGTAAGGCTAGACAAAATATTTTATGGCTTCCAGGTATAGAAAGTAAAGTCATATATGGTTAGAAGTTGAATCAGAAAACAAATGTAATCAATGGATAGGCAAAGCTGATTACTAGTTGATATTTCTGATCTTTTACATAATCCCATGGAAATGATGAAGCTGAAAGTGTGATGATGAGAAGGGGTTGAATGGCACATACCAAAAGGCATTCCATATATTTAAGAAAGATATTTGCTGCACTAGAAAATAGAGCATATGTGTAAACTATACACTACTTCATTTTGTGGATTATACCCCTAAGCATAATATTGCTAGTAAGATTGCACCCTAACTGCCCTCATTTTAGCAGGGTAATTGATTAACACCGTGTAGTTCTCCTGTGTATAAAATACTAGGACAAACTTAAGCTGTTGATAAGATTTTAAATATGAAAGAAATTTGTAAAATTTAAAACACTACACAAGGGCCAGTAATTCCTTTCCCTACATGACAACAGCAAATGTAATAGTTGTTCTGTAGAAAAGAGACAAGGCCCCAGAACTTAATTTTATTACTGTTAAAAGAGGATCAAACCATAATCTATTTCCTTTTGTATGTACAATTCTCTGTCCCTGTCTCTATTGCACATTGAATGGACTTTCTAGAGCTTTAATGGAATGCCAGGCATATTTTAAGCATGGCTGTGAGATGCTATTCACAGACCACTGCTGTGAGATAAAGTGGGATAGAGTTATGATAATAGATCCACACATCCTGGCCAGCAGACCAGATATACTGCTGTTTGATATACCTAATAAAACAGTAGAGCTTATTGATATTTTCTGCTCTACTAGATGAAGTAGCCTGAGATTGTCTGTCCTCTGGCATAGAAGCTGAACTCAAGGTGGAGAGGAGCAACAGCCTAGTAAAGCCAGCTCTCTCAGTGTCAAGGGTGGCTCTGAGCCCTCGATTTGACAGTGTCACAAATTCATTATATTCTGGTTTTTATTCTGAAGATAAGGAGGGCCTCTTGATAAATGTCCTGTGTTAATGGGAGCAATATATGGCTTCAATTCCTCTCTGAACTTGTGCTCTGTTGGTCTTGGCAGGACATTACAGAGCAGGGTATGGATGGGACACTGAGACTCCAGTCCACTCAAAGCACATGTCATACTATGACAATTGGAAACATTACACAGAGATGTCTTGTCTAACAGATTATTATTGCTTTTTCTACATTAAGAAACTATGTTACATTAAGAAAGTATGCTAAATTAGTACTGTAGAATTAATGATAGAATACACTCATTTACTTATTGATACATTTGTCAATCTGTGAAAAGCAAATAACATTTGAACAAATGTCGGATTACATAAACTTAGTGATTTATGACCCAAAAGAAAATTTTATTTCCCTAATGATCAAGTCTGTGTTTTTCTTCTCCATATCACTAAATGGTACCATTGTCTAACCAGTTTCTCAAGCCCCAAAACAAGATGTCATCTTTGATTCTAATCCCTTGAGCTCCCATATCAAATCCGTTCAAGTCCTGTGTACTCTACTTCTAAAATACTACCTACAATTTATTGGAATGGTGAGAGAAATGTTGGGGATACCTGTGAGATAGAAGTCCATTTCCACCATTATTTTTCACCTGAGGTTATGAAATAGCCTGTTAACTTGGTTCTGCACATTAATCATTTTTTGTTGTTGTTTAACAATAACAGGCAAAGCAAACTCGAACACCTTGATCAGAGGATGTTTAAATTCCTCCAACAGATAAATAGAATAAAGCCCACATTTATTCCCTGCCCCAATATGATAATGAGTATGGTAGTGTGTTGAGGAGAAGCATTTGGAAGTATTTTGCTTACAGTTCTAGATAACTTAAATAAAGTGGGAAGTTTGAGCTGATCTACTGATGGAACCACTTTAAAATTGGGATGTCAAAACTGCTTTATTTATGCCCCGTCCCATAATATACTCTCTTAGAATGGTTGTGCCAAAGAAGTTAAGACTACAAGACCTATTTCCCCTGAACCTAGTTTGCTCATATCGACCCTCTTATTTGTCCTCTTATCTTCACTAACTATATTCTCTATTTAAACAATGGGGGGGATTAGCCATGTTTATGCACATATAAGACCTAAATGTCCATCAACAGAGGAATGGATAAAGAAGATATGGTACATATATAAAATGGAATATTACTCAGCCATAAAAAAGAACAAAATAATGCCATTTGCAGTGATATGGATGGACCTAGAGATTGTCATACTGAGTGAAGTAAGTCAGACAGAGAAAGACAAATATATGATAATGCTTGTATGTGGAATCTAAAAGAAGGGTACAAGGAACTTATTTACAAAACAGAAGTAGAGTCACAAATATAGAAAACAAACATTATTACCAGAGTATAAAGGAAGGAAGAGATAAATTGGGAGATTGTGATTAACATATACACACTATTATATATAAAATAGATAACTAATAACGACCTACTGTATATAGCACAGGGAACTCTAATCAGTACTCTGTAATGGCCTATATGGGAAAATAATCTTAAAAAAGAGTGGATATATGTACACATGTAACTGATTCACTTTGCTGTACACCTGCAAATAACACAATATTGTAAATCAACTATACTCCAATAAAACTTTTTTTTAAAGGTTTGTGTTTCTTTGTAAATTAATAGAAAAATCCAAAGTAGAAGTTATTCTCTTAAGTTGGGAGGAGAAAACCATACATCAAAGACCCAAATTACTGAGTACCCACTGTATGTCAGGAAACATTTTAAGAACTTCATAATAACCCTATAATATAGGCACTTTTATTTCTCCTATTTTTATAGATTAAACAACAAAAACAACAACAACTAGTGAACTAAGACATTAAATATCTTGTCCAAGGTCATACAGTCACACCAGGTGGTCTGGCTCTAGAGCCCTCACTCTTAACCACTACCCCATATGGCTTTACTCTACGAAAGATTGACAAGGAATGTGAGAGTAGAAGAAAGATGTTAAAAGAATGAACTGAGCCTAGGAAAAATGGAAAGGACAACCAAAAGGACATCATCACTAAGTTAAAAATAGTTTGGCCCACTATCAGTGTAATGTCTTGTTCATATTATATTGTACATTTTGAGCTATTTTTATTTTTATATAATTTCAAACTTTGAGGAAAGTAGCAAAGTAACAAGATTAGTACAAGGAATTTCTGTATACCATTTAAAGAGATTTACCAATTATTTATAACATGGACAACTTGCTTCAATATTATCTATCTATCTACCTATTTCTCTAATCTCTTTCTTTTTCTGAACCATTTAAGAATACATTGGAAACAACATGCTTCTTTGTCCCTAAATACTTCAGTGTGTATTTCCTAACAACATGGACAAAGTCCTATATAACCATAGGACAATGATCAAGATCAGGAAATTTAACACTGATATAATGTTATTATCTAATTCACTGTCCATATGCAAATTTTATCAATTGTCATCTTTAGGGCTATTTTTTTTGGTCCAGGATCCAATGCAAGATTAAGCGTTTATGTAGTTGTCATGCCTCTGTAATCTCCTTTAATATGGAATGGTCCCTCAGTCATTTTTGTTTTTATTGTTCTTTACATTTAAAGAGTACAGGTTAAATATTTCATAGAATGTCCCTCACTGGTGTTTTTCTGAAGTTTCTTCACGGTTAGATTCATGCATTTTCTGCAGGACTTCTAGAGAAGTGCTGTGCTGTTTTTCTCTGAGCATATAAAGAGGAATATGATGTCAGTTTGTCCCAATATTGATACAGCAAAATTTGACTCCCTGGTTAAGATGGTGTCCACCAGATTTGTCCATTATACAGTTACAGTTTTCTCTTTGTAAATTAATAAAATTGTTGAGAGGTATTTCGGCACTGTGTGATATCCTGCCCCTCGTCAAAATTTACCCATTAATTTTAGATACTGATTATTTAATTCCTTTCATGTTTACTAGCTGACATTCTACTATAAGAAAAATACTTTCCTTTCTCACTCTCCTTCCTTCCTTCCTTCTTTCCTTCCTTCCTGTGGTGCCTTATGTTTCCTTCAAATAGCCCTTCTAGTTTTCAACTCAGGATCCTGATCATATACTACATACATAACCTGGATGACCTTATCTACTCTCATGGCTTGAGGTACCATTTGTATGATGACTTACAAATATATATATCTATAGCTTAGATCTCCCTATTAAGCTTCAGAACTCTATTCTGCCAGACACTTCCATTTAAATATTCCATAGACATCTCAGTTTCCACAGGTACAAAACTTAATTCTGTGTTTTTTCCCAAACACCTGTTTCTCCTCTTCCATGTCTTTTCTCAGTGAAAACATAACCACACATCCAATCATGGAAATCAGAAACCTGGAATTCATCATAGACTTCTATCTCCTCCCACTCATTCAACCCTCAAATGCAAGTACTCACCAGCACCTGTAATTCTGCCAGGTAAATGTCTTCCAAATCTGTTGTTACTTCTCCTTTTGTAATATCAAGACCTGAGTTCAGGTTCTCAATATAATTTTCCTGGATTGCTGTTGTATTCTAATGGCTTTCTCTATTTCCAGTTTTGTCTGTTTAGGACCCATTCCCTACCTTTCTATCAAAGTGATATTTCTAGAATGCTTATCTGTTCATATCACTCCCTTACTTAAAATTATTTAGTGGTTCCCATAGTTTTCAGGATAATGTTCAAATTCTTTAGCACAGCACCCAAGCAGAGTTCCTTCACAGTTTAGTTCAAGCCTTTCATATATAATTTATATATATATATATATATATATATATATATATATATATATATAATGTATAATCTCCTACAAAATTTCAATGAATGCCTTCTGCTCCAGTCATTCAGAACTTTGTGACTGTGAGTTTCATGCCTCAGGAGTTTTACATGTGCTCCAAAGTCCCCTCGTCTAAGAAGGTTTTCTAGCCTTACTGATTCCCTGCTTATTTAGATGATACAAGTCTACTTCTCTGGTCTCACATCTCTGGAATACTTTGATTTGTCCCTCATTACAGAGGATTATATTTATTAATTTATCTTTCTCCCTACACCATGAGACTGAAACCCTTTAAGAGTAAGGATATTGAAGAAACTAATAAAAAAAAAAAGAGTAAGGATATTGTCTTCTCTGGATTTGTATCCCAATGCCTAGCATGATACCTGGCAAAAAGTGGGTAGGTAATAAATTCTAATTAATGAATGATTATGCAAATATGAATAAAATGCTAACTAGAAGAAACTAAAGTATATTGGATCCATAGATAGAGTTGATGAATAATACTATTCACAGTATATGAAAAATGGAACGATGTCTCAGAGGAATGAACATAGTGTTGTGCCTAGGATACTACCAGTAGGCCTAGTCAAACTGAGCATTAGAAAATGTTGAGAAAGCTAAAACATGGCATCCAAGTGGAGCTAAAGAGCCTGGGAAAGACTGGATTTTAGAATATTTGGATAAAGTCATATGTTGATTATTTAAGAAATATATAAGAACAGGAATAATGACCTAAGGGTAAGTGCAAAACCAGAAGAGTAGTCTTAGTAGGGAAGGAGAGCTGGACACATAGATCCATCATTAGCCAAAGAATTTTATCTAATCTAAAATATGAGGAGTCTCTCCAAAGCAAGAGAAGATATACACTTTTCTTTGTACAGTCGTGTTACCACTAACACAAAGAGAAATCAAGTATGATAGCAAATCCGGTGATGATTAGTAAAAATTTGGCTTGTGATATGTTGAATTTGACATTCTAACAAGATATCAAGAAAACATTTGGAAATTAGAATCAGCTTTCAGGGAAGCAGCCAGGACTGGTGGTGTATGTTTGATATCCATTCCCACAGAAGTAGAAGCAATACCTATCCAATCTCTCCCTTACTGCTAAGACTGTTCTTATAGGCTTGCATTTGCCTTCAAATTTTTATCTGTCTTTTTAAATATATTTTTAATAATGAACCAATTTTCTTGCTCTAATATTCTAAAATTTTGCTGTAACCTGGCTTTATAAATCCACTTGAACACAATATTTTAACTTTCCCAACACAACATACATGTCAGATATGACTAAGCCTAGGAAGAAATCATGGCACAAGTGGTACAAACAGTCATTTCCTCAAGGGAAAAAAAAAAAATTACGACATGAGATTTTAGAAAAGAATAGAGAAAGCTATAGACTAAATCTTAGAAAATTTCAGTATCATTTGGGAAAGGACAAAGAGAAGATAACAAAAGGAAGTGTTGGGATACAAAGAAGAAAACATGGAGAGCACATTTTCATGGAACATGAAAAAGCAAAGGGGCTTCTGGTAAAAGGGTCATCTTTAGTTTCAGTGACTAAGAAAATGTAGAAATCATGAAACCTGAAGAAATGTCACAGATTTTTGTAACCAGAAGATTAGCAATGACCTTCAAAAGAGTATCTTGTTCTTCTCAATTTGGTGATTGAGTTTGATTGCTAGCCCCTTCAGGTGGTCATAAAAGATTTGTATGTGACCCAAAGTATCACCAAGATCAACTGGAAAAAAGTGTTGTCATGGAGTATTACCACAAAAGGTCAATTTCTCAATGCCCTTATACATTTTATTGTCAAGATGAAATACAGTAACTGTTGCTTAATGGGCATTTGGTTTGAGTCTCCATTTCTAAACCCATTAATCCATGACTTTTAGCTTCTTTCTCAAAGTAGCCTCTTTTTAATTAAAGCAGATATTTGATTTTGATAAACTGCTTATGCAGATAACTTTATTGTGATATAACAGTTATATAGATATTGATGTTCTGAGTGTAATAGATTTGATCACTTGTTTTTATTAACTGAATGTAAACAAGTATTTTGCCCAAATCAACATTGAGATTTTCTACTCGGCTTCGAGGGGTACTGCACACATATGCACATACACACACAATATACACACAATACACATTAGGACTTTTAATTCAGTAGGTATCATGAGCCATTGTTTCATCTTCAAAAATTGCACTGCTTTAAGGTTTTACTGAAATCCAACTATTCTCACTGCATGTGATAAGTACCAAGTTTTGATCACAAGCATTCAAACCCTAGAACCTAACTGAATTGAATGAATAGATGGTCCCAATTTCATTTAAAAAATGATACATACTCCAACTTTGTAAAGATGGCCCTTGGGAAAGAGGAAGTGACCCAGAAACATTATCTTCCCCATTCCAATCTATACATCTCTAAAGAAGATTTGTAACTCTTTTTCTGAAACCCAGTCATATAGAGATGTGGAAAAGAATGAATTTTCCCCTTTGAAAATGTCACAAGGCATCCAGGAAATCTCTTTTACTTTTATCTTGGCAAACAAATGTCCACTGATCAATATAAATGAGGAACAGGCGCATCAACATCAATAGGAAATGACTTTTGTGAAGTATGATTTGATTCATGACATGGAGTGGCCCTTACCAAGTTCTGTGCTATTATCAGCTTGAAAGAAGAAGATATCATAAAAGGGGCCTCCAGATGACTGTCATTTTCAAGTGGGGTATTCTTAAGTTATAGACTTCTGCCACCTCTGAGATAAATGACTGGCTCCCCTTGACTGATCCTGCCTTTAAAGAAGGGAAGGCTGTCTTTACAGACACAGAGATGTATCCTGGTAAACTTTGAAAGACATAGCATTTAGAGACAATTTTATTTCTTTATCAACTGATAGTTCCCTACTTCACTTCTCAGGTTTTTATCACTTGCTGGCATATATGTCGAAATAAGATCATGAGGTCTCAGCACTCTTTTTCTTTGGCCTCTTAAAGACTTGCTCTATCAAAAGTGCAACCTTGTATTTAGTGGAGGTAGCAAACATTATGATGTCACACCCCAAGGGCAATGCCTGACTTTGTGCTTGATGAGCAGTCTGCAATTATTAATTATTTAACAATAATGTCCTGTTTTCTTAACAGTATTTTTCATAGTGGGAGAGTAGAATAACTACTCTGTGTTATGAAGTCACTGATGGGATTACTTAGAATATTTTGCCATGCAATGACAGATATTTCATGGAAATCTAGTCCAGAAAGTTGGAATACTACCTACAAGTTTCTGCAGTTGTTATGGGACAAAAATAACTTTCTAATTAGGCAGCGGCAGAATAGGAGAGGCAGAATAGGACAGTAGATGACATCTAGACCCTGAAGCCAGAGATTGGGTTCAACTCCCAGGTCTAACCCTTACTAGCTCTGTGATCTTGTGCAGGCTCTTTAGCTCCCTGTGCCTCAGTAGCCTCATGTGCAGAGTGATAATAAGACCTATTCATAATGTTGTGACAATCAAATGAAAAGCACTTAATTGCTCAACACCTATTAGCGGCTGCTATTCATCATCTTTTGCCTTCTTTACCTTGTCTTCTTCCTCCTCTGCTACCTCCTCCCTTTCCTTATTGTTATTATTATTATTACAGAAATTCCAGGCACATTTTATTTAAATAGCACTTTCCTAAAAATTCAATGGGGCTAGGCCCTAAATTCCAAATGGTGAAAAGTTATGCATGTCCTGAAAGCACTTTTACAAGAGTTATATGTATCTGTGATCAGAGCTTAACAACTGCTGAAGAAACCACTTCTAAACCATACGAATATCAGAGAAGCTTTCTGTTCCATCGTCAGCCTCCACTGAGCTTTAGTTAAGCCCTGCCTTTAAAATAAATGATATGAGGGTAACAGGCTTCTTTTCTTTACTGTTTTAAAACATTTAACTTCTTGTTGATGGTATGGTGTAGGAAGCTTTTTCAAACATTTCTTTTGATTACAGCCCTTAGTAAGGAATATATTTCACATCCTGATTCAGCACACGCATATGTACGTACAGAGGCACTGCTAGTTTTTAAGATGTCTTCGTGAAAATTATTCAAAGGTGCTCCATCTGGGTGGGGAAAGTAGAAACAGATGCTCTTTTGCAGACATAGCCACTGGCACACATGATTTGGCCTTTGTGAAGATGGCTGCATTTATCCCCTGTGACCCCAGAGCTGGGTGCCTCTGTGAAGTACCCAGACTGAACAACTGTACCAGTGAAAATGTGTTATATCTACACATATCTGAAACAAATGTTTCACACCAAAAAAATAATAATAATTTCCTTACTTTGTGGAATGCATTCTAATATTTTCTACCTTTTTTAATTCAAGTCACAAGCCCTGAATTATTTTGCAACTCATTACAGAGTCGTTATTTGGAATTTAAAAAACATTGCAATAGGCATTAAAGAAGTGGGCTGTAAAACCAGAAAGCCTGGGTGTGATTCTTGGTTCTACCATTTATTACCTGTGTCCTTGGGCAAGTTTCTTAGCCTTCCTCAACCTTAAGTTTCCTTCTCCATCAAAATGAATACACGAGTACCACCATTATAAGACTGATGTGAGAACAAATGAGTTAATGTATGTAAGTTACTTAGAATGTGGCCTGACACAGAGCGGCTATGTTAGCTATCATTAGGATTAGTGATTGACCATTAACATGTTCGCTGAACTTCCCCATCAAAGCCCAGTTCTTCCTGTACTGCTACAGCACAGAGAGGTACAAATGCAAGCAGGGCATGGGGATGTGTGTAGCGGATGGCAACAATAGCCACTCAGTCTGGCGCTGAAAGTTTAAAAAGGACTACACTATTGCAGGTAGACCCAGCGGTAGGATACCCTTTTTTTTCTCATAAGGAGTCTTAAAAATCATGAGACTTTGAAGATGAAAGTCTGCTGTAAATTGTAGAGCACTCTACAAATATTTACAATTACCATTTAACAAGTGTTTATTAAGCAGTTGCTTGGGTCCAACATTGGGCACCATTCTGGGGATGAAGAGGTTGTATTCTGGAGAAGTCCTGGAGGAGTCAGACATGTAAATAATTATAGGAATAAGATGGCTGAAATTTAAAGGTCTGAATGCAGCCAGTAGAGACTAGGGAAAGAAAAGTAGCCTAGAGAAATTGATGCTTAAACTGAATCTAGGGTAGAGAGTAGGGCCTTTCAGTCAGAAGACAGTGGGAATTTAACTACATGTATGCATGTTAACCATTGCTATTATGATTACAAATAGTGCTGAAGTGAAACAATTAATGGGCACTAGAATTTAATATGGCTGGAATTTAGGTTTTTGAGGGATTATGGATTGGGAGGGTGAGGAAGAAAAGGTAAATAGAAGCTGGATCACAAAGTACATAAATTACAATTTGTTATTTCAAGATTGGCATGCTACCCCCTGTGGTATTATTTTCCTTAATTTCCATCCTTCTATTTCTGCCTCTGTCTTAATTTCTTGTGGAAATCAGTACTGGGCAAGCAGTTAGTTAGTAAATGGAATGGGTTAAACTTCAGTTTGTTTGAAAGGAGTTTGGGAATTTTAGCAGGTGAATAAAATGGGTGATAAAGGGTGGTGTGAAATAGATGTAATTATGGTACATTAGCTATTCAATTACCTTTTGTGTGAAATCAAGTAGCATTTTAATTCAATTAATTACTTTCAGTTATTTTTTAAGTAATATAATATGTTTAACAGAAAACATTCTCTTCTTAGAAAAATGGTAAAGACAGAGTCTAGTATTTTTCATATCCAGTCATATATAAAGGGCCAAAAAGTACTCCATGAGGTTTAGTCTACAAGATAAAGAGATTAGCATACACACACAGATACATGCATATATATATATATATATATATATATATATATATATACACACATGCATGCATATATAACATATATATACATACATACATACATATATATATGTGTGTGTGTTTGTAATGGATATTATTTATAATGGATATTAGCCTATATCCATAACATATGTTGCAAATATGTTCTCTCAGTTTGTCATTTGACTTCTGAAATTACATACTGTGTTATCTGCCATGCAAAAGCTGTTTATTTATATGTAATCAAATATCTTTTCTTATTTTGCACATGAATTCTGACTCCTATTTAGAATGTCGTCTCCTACACCTAAGCTATAAAGGAATTAATCCACATTATCTTTAGTACAATTATAGTTCCATTTTATAAATCAAGATCACTGATCTCTTTAGAGTTTATTCCTGTGTTTAGTATGACAAATAGTTATGTATTACCTTTTTCACGTGGCTATTCAGTTGTCTCAAAAGACTTATGAAAGTGTTCCAATTTTGGAAAGTGTTCCAATGCCACCTTTATCACACACTAAAAGTTCTTAGGCACTTGGGTCTATTTTTGAATTCTCTCTCTATTTCATTGGTTGGTTGTTGATATGCTGAGCACCATACTGTTTTAACTATTAAGACTTTGTATAATATTTTTATATCTGATACCTCTTCCTTTCCAGTGTTTTCCCAGCTATTTTTTGCAGCTATTTTTCCACAAGAACTTTAATATCAATTTTCTAGCTTCATAAAAACAGCTTGTATTATTTCATATTGGGATCATCTTAAACTTATAAATTAACCTAGAGGGAACTGACATCCTGATAATGTTGAGACACTCTATCCAAGAATAAGGGAGGTTTTTCCATTTGTGTGTTCAGAAGTATTTTAAATTTTCTTAATGCAGGCTTTGAACATTTTTTAAGTATATTCTTAAGCATTTAAACTTTTGTGGTTGCCTTTGCTATTGTAAATGGGGTTTTCTCTTCCATTCTGTCTTCTAACTGGCAATTGATTTTTGCACATTAACTTATATCCTCATATCTTGCTGAATTATTTTTTGTTTGTTTGTTTGAATTAGGTTTACCATTGATTTTCAAGGTCTAGTCTTTTTCCAGATAATATGAAATTATCTACAAATAGTTCCCTTTCTTTTGCAATTCTTATGCCTCTAATGGTTCTCTCTTTCCCTGTTGTATTGGCTAATTCCTCCAATACACTGTTAATAATGGAGATAGTGGATATCTTTGCCTTTTTCTTGACCTTAGTGGGAATGTTTCTATTGTTTTCTCATTAAGTAAGATGCTGGATTTTGGACTGAAGAAGTTATCCGTCCATTCCTCTTTCCCAAGAAATATTCTTGGGAATATTCCTTTTATAAGGAATATGTTGATTTATTCCAAGGCTTTTTCAGCAAAAAAAAAAATTGTGGGGATAATTATGATTTTTGTTCTCCTTAGATATACTTAAATGATACATTATATCACAGATTTCCTAATGCATGTTTGCATTTCTGGTATAAATTCTACTTAGACTTGGTGTATTATTTTCTTAATTTGGTGTTGGAGTCTGTTCACCAACACTTTATTTAGGATTTTTTGCATCATCTTCTTAAGTGCTTTTGTTCTATGATTTTCTTTACTTAGCCATATTTATCCCATTGGGTATATCAATGTTTTATTTGCTTCATAAAAAGAATTTGTTTCATAGAAAGTGCTTTGAAACAATTTATGTAGCATTGGGACAATCTGGTCTCTAAAGGATGGATGGATAGACTTTCCCTCTGAAAAGATCTGGGTCTGGTAAGTATTTTTCTTTATTTGTTTTGGTTTCATTTTGTTTTGTTTGTGGTAGAATAGATTCTTGATAATGTTCTTGATTTCTTATATGGAAATTGGTCTTTTAAGTTTTTCCTCTCTAATGCAGTCAGTTTTGTTATGCTGTAATTGCCTAAGAAATTATCTCAGTGTTCAATCAGATTTGCATAAAGTTCTACTAAGCAGATTTTGTATATATACCTATATAAATTTTTACAAATTTCCCCTGTATCAATAGTTATTTCTCTTGTCAATTCCTATTTTCTGTATTTGTGCATTCTCCCTTATACCTTAATTACATTGACTAGTGGTTTGTCTATCTTGTTTATTTTTTTTTCAAAGAAACCAGATTTTGATTTAATTTGTTCTACTGTTTTCCTATTTCCTCATAATTTGGTTTTATTATTACTCTTCCACTTTTTGTGCTCACTCTTGGATTACTTTGTTCTTTTTTCTTTTTATAAGTTGACAAGTTAATTTTTGATTCCTATTATTTTATTTGTACTAACATAGGTGCTTAAGTCTATAAATTTTCCTCTGATCGCAGTTTTAAATCTCCTCAATTTTGATATATAATGTCTCCATTATCATTATTTTTTAAACATCTGTTTATGTTTTCCATTTAACCAAGAGTTTTTTAAAGATTTCTAACTTTCTAGATAGTGACCTCTTCTTAAACATAATATTTTAAATTTCTACTTTTGTTGCATTGTGATCAGAAATGTTCATTTGTAATATTTTTATTTTATGAGAATTACTGATGTTTTCTTTGTGATCAATTTTCATGATTGTTCCATGTACAAATGAGAAGACGTAGTCTCTGTTTTCACAGTGTTTTACACACACACTCACTCACGCATCTATATGGTTTATCTGATGATGATGTGGTTTATATCTTCAATATCCTCAATTAGTTTTTTATCCATTTGCCCTGTGTTATACTGACAGTAATTCTCATCTCCTTTTATTAATTTGTCTATTTTTTTCTCCTTTAACCTCATGCAGTTGCTGCTTTAGGTCACTGCAATATTACGTGGTACAGAAGTATTCATAACTATTATATCTTCATTTAGAATCATGGCTTTTAGCATTTAAAGTGTTCTATTTTATCTCAGTTCATGCTTTTTGTTTGGTAGTCTACTTGCCTGGTAATGGTATTATGAAATTTTCTTTCAGTTTTTTCCCCTCATTTGACTGATATATCTTTGCACATCCCTTTAAATTTAGTCTTTTTGAATCACTTTATTTTAGATGTTTCTCTATACAACATAAATTTGGTTTTGCTGTATGTACCAGTATGAAATGCTTTGTCCTTTTACTATGTTAGTTCAGTTCATTTAGTTTTATTGACAAGGTTAATATACTTGATTCTTCTAATTCTTCTAATATATAATTCTTTAATATTATCTTATAATTACTATGTATATTATATTATATTATATTTACTGTGTTTTTAAGTAGTTCTAACAGATGTATCTTCACTGTTCTCTTTTTTTCTTTTCTTAGTGGGTGGGTATTTAAGTTGTACATTTTGATTCTAACAGTTACATGTACCTCTGTACATTTTAAAATGTCCTTAATCCACCACCACTTTATTCCTTATATAACCTTTACTAACTAGTTTGTCAGTTTTACATAGTATTCTTTGACTCCTCTTTATCACCTTTACCATAATAAATGATTTTATTCTACTTTCTCCTTTCTTGTTCCTTGCCTCACATGTCTAGTTGTAATATTTTTATTTAGTCAGCACATACAATGTTTACATACTACTCTTTTAACCCTTTACCCTTGTTTTGATTTTAAAAGTATAATTATATATAGTAAATGTTCACGGTCACACTCTTTTGCCATTAATTTCTTGATTGGATAAATCTTATCCTTTAGTAGCTGGGTTAGATAAAGCATTCAAATAAAGTGTTGCCTGAGTCCTCCTGTGTTTAAAATAGTTTGCATCCTGATCTCTGAAGGGTAAATTGGCTAGATATCAATTTTTTGGCTGGTACTTTCTTTCTTTAAGTTTCTTGAAAATGTTTTCCAGGGTTGCCCTATGTTCTTAAGAAGTCTGGTGCCAATCACATGTTCTTACTTTTTTAAGTATTTTTTTAAAATTTTTATTCCTGAAGACCTTGTAATTTATTTTCTTTTTCTAATAGTTTATTAAAGTATGTCCCAGAGTTGACCATTCTGTGTCAATTTTCTCAGGTACTTAGTTGACCCTTGTTAATAGTGAGTGTTGTGATTTTGTCTTATTTCAAGAAAGTTTTCATTAATGATAACTACAAATATTTGTTTTATTTCATTGTATTGTTTTTAAGACAACCAAGTAAAAGTATGTCATATCTACCTTTCCTGGGTTTTTTGGTTTCTTTTTCATTTTTATATTGAGTTTGATCTAATCTCATTGCATTTCATCCTGTTTTTGCCAATTTCTCTTAGCTTTTGAAGTTCTGATACTAGGTATATTAGTTTTCTATTGCTGCATAACAAATTACTTTGATTCTGTTCTCTTAATACCCATTCACACAAAAATTCACAGTAAAATATCTAGGTGTCTAGTGATCTGGGGGATGTTAAAATGTACTTTCCAAGGTGAAAGATAAATTGTTGGTCTGGCACCTCCTGCAGTGGGCCTCTTTGCATTTGAGCTATACCTCATATAGCTGTACTGCACTGACCCATTTATCAAGTGATCTGAAAGCTGCTAGTTTTGAGAGGCTTCCAGAACAAGAGAAGATTCCTCAACACATCCAGTCTGCCTTACAAGCCACCCTGGCACTTGGGCTATATGATCCAGCAGATATAATGGTTCTTGAAATGTCAGCTACAGATAGAGGTGTGTTTGGAGGTTTTGGCAGCTCCATATAAGTAAATTACAACACAGACCCTTAGGATTTTGGAGCAAAGCCATGCCATCTGTGAATAACTACTCTCCTTTTGAGAAACAGCTTTTAGCTTGTTACTGGCCCTTAGCAGAGACCGAATACTTAACCATGGTCCACTAAGTTACCATACAACCTGAGCTGGATGTTGTCTAACTCACCAAACTATAAAGTTGGATGTGCACCTCCAGACTGCAGTATTAAATGAAATTGGTGTTTGTAAGATTGGCTGAAGCAGACCTTGAGCACATAAGTAAGTTTCATGTGGAAGTGGCCGAAATGCCCATGCCCAACTCTTTCTGCACTACCTTCTCTCTATTAGCTTACACCTATGTCCTCATGGACAGTTCTCTCACAACAAATCAAGTAAGAGAGAAAGAAAACTTTGTCCTGGTTCATTGCTAGTCCTGTATGACATTGCAAGTGCCAGCCACAAGTGGACAGCAATAGCTCTGCAATCCTTTTCTAGGATACCACTGAAGGACAGTGAAGAAAAGAAATCCTCCATTAAACAAAACTTCATGCAGTGCACTTGATTGTTTATTTTGCTTGGAAGAAGAAATGGCCGGAGTTATGAGTCTATACCATTTCATGGACTGTGGCCAATGGTTTAGCTGGTTGATCAAGGCCTTGGAGGGAACACGATTGGAAAATTAGTGGCAAGAAAGCCTATGGAAGGAACTATGTGGATAAAACTCTCCAAATGGGTAAATAACATGCAGGTATTTGTGTCCCATGTGAATATTCAACAAAAAGTGATTCAGCAGAGAAGGATTCTAATAATCAAATGAATATAATGACTTGTTCTATAGATTCCAAGCAGTCTCTTTTTTTTTAGTTATTCCTGTAATTGTCCAATGAGCTTATGAACAAAGTAGTCATGGTGGCAACAATGGAGGTTATGGTCGGGCACAACATCATGGACTCTCACTTAAAAAGGCCACCTGGCTAGAGCCACTGCTGAGTGCCCAATCTACCAACACTATGAGTGACACTGATCCCCCAACATGGCACCATTCCCCAGGGTGATCAGCGAGCTACTTGATAGAAGTTTGATTACATTGGACCACTTCCACCATGGAAGGGGCAGTACTTTTCTTTTACTGGAATAGAAGCATGCTCTAGGTATGAATTTGTGGTCCCTGCTTGTGATGCTTCTCTTCAAATGACCATCTGTGGACTTTCAGAATGCCTTATATTGATATTCCACACAACATTGCTTCTAATCAAGAAATTCATTTCCTGATAGTATGGCAGTGGACTCAGGCTCACGAAATTTACTGTTCTTACCATCTTCTGCATCAACCTGAAGAAGCTGGTGTGATGATAGAATTGTAGAATGGTCTTTTGAGGACTCAGCTATGATGAAGACTAGAGTAGTAGAACTGAGTCCATTTCCTCTCAGATGAGGTACATATTTTAAATCAGCATGCAACATATGGTGCTGTTTGTCACTTTTCCAGTATTCATGGGTTGGAGAATTAAGGTATAGTATAGAAGAGGGAGCATCTCCTCTCAGTATTACTTCTAGTGATACACTAGCAAAAGTTTTGCTTCTTGTTCCTGTAACCCTCAGCTTTGCTGGAAGAGTGTTTCTAGTTCCTAATGGGAGAATTCTTCCATCAGGGAACACAACAATAATTCCACTGAACTGGAAGTAGAAACTGTCACCTGGCCACTTTGGGTTCCAAGTGTCTCTGAATCAACAAGCAAAGAAGGGGTTATTGTTGGGGACAAATTGTCCTTACTACCAAAGGGAAGTTGGTTTGTTATTATTCAATGGGAATATCAAGGAATATATCTGGAATATAGAAGATACTTTAGGGTCTTACTTAGTTTTCCTATGTTCTATAATTAAGGTCAATGAAAAATCACAACCCACCTCAGGAGGACTAATAATAACCAGAGTTTTCAGCAAAGAAGACTTGGGTCACCATGCCAGATAAAGAACTATGACAAGTTGAGGTTGTCTGTCTCAGCAAGAAGGTGGTTATAAATACCAGCTGCAACTACATTGCATCATGAGGACAGTAATAGTTATGAGTATTTTTCCTTATTTTGATATAAACTATTTTTGTATACAAATTAACCAAATATTTTTGTTTTCTTCCTTCTTTTATCTACTTATCAATAAACATAATATGTTTTAATAATGGATAAGTTTATATCTCAATGTTTAAGTTACAGCATTTCAAAAGAGAAGGGTTACCATCACCCAAGAACTTGGCATTCTTTTCTGGGGAAAGGGTTAGCATTGTTTTTGAATTGTATGCAGGAGAGTTGTATCATGTTAAGAGGAAGTCTGTCTTTACTTTTGTCTTTATTTGGAGATTAAGTATGGCTAAGGAGATGTGTTCTATGGGTGCCAATTTGACAAACAGAGGACAGTGATAGCTTTTTGATGTGATGTCTTGGCTAATCTATAGTCCCCAATATTAAATCAAACATTAATTCTGCTTACTGCTGTAAAGGAGTTTTGCAGATGTAAGTCAATTAATCAGTTGACTTTAAGTAAAGAAGATTATCTCAGGTGAGCCTGAATAATCAGTTGAAAGATCTTAAAAAGCAGAGCTATTCGACATACTATAAATCTTGTAATAACTTATAATGAAAAAGATTCTGAAAAATAATATATATATGTATGTGTGTGTGTGTGTGTGTGTGTGTATATATTGAATCACTTTGCTGTGCACCTGAATCATTGTAAATCAGTAGCATTTCAATAAAAATTAATTAGTTTTAAAAAAGCAGTGCTGAAGCTTTCCCAAATGAGAGAATGAATTCTCACTATAGAGAACAATTTGAGGGAGGACCTTCAGATGGCGGAGGATTAAGATGCAGAGATCACCTTCCTCTCCACACATACGTCAGAAATACATCTACATGTGGAACAGCTCCTACAGAACACCTACTGAACACTGGCAGAAGACCTCAGACTTCCCAAAAGGCAAGAAACTCTCCACATACCTGGGTAGGGCAAAAGAAAAAGGAAAAAACAGAGACAAAAGAATAGGGATGGGACGTGCACCTCTGGGAGGAAGTGTGAAGGAGGAAAAGTTTCCACATACTAGGAAGCCCCTTCACTGGCAGAGACAGGGGGTCGCTGGGGGGAAGCTTTGGAGCCACGGAGGAGAGCACAGCAACAGGGGTGCAGAGGGCAAAGAGGAGAGATTCCTGCACAGAGGATCAGTGGCGACCAGTACTCACCAGCTTCAGAGGCTTTGTCTGCTCACCCGCTGGGGTAGGTGGGGGCTGGGGGCTGAGGCTCGGGCTTTGGAGATCAGATCCCAGGGAGAGGACTGTGGTTGGCAGCGTGAACACAGCCTGAAGGGAGCTAGTGCACCACAGCTAGCCGGGAGGGAGTCCAGGAAAAACTCTGGACCTGCCTAAGAGTCAAGAGACCATTGTTTTGAGGGGATTCTTTCCCTGTCTGCCCACAGAAGATGTGCGTGAGCCACGGCTATCAGCTCGGACACCAGAGACTGGCATGAAACACTAACGCTGCTGCTGCAGCCAACAAGAATCCTGTGTGTTAGCACAGGTCATTATCCACACCACGCCCCCCACCCACCCCCGCTGGGAGCCTGTGCTGCCCACCACCACTGCCAGGGTCTCGTGATCCAGGGACAAATTCCCTGGGAGAATACACAGCATGCCTCAGGCTTTTGCAACATCACACTGGCCTCATGCTACTGCAGGCTTGCCCTGCATTCCAATTATAACTACTGTACCCCTCCCTCCCCCTGGCATGAGTGAGCCAGAGTCCACTAATCAGCTTCTCCTTTAACCCCCTCCTGTCTGGGCAGAAACAGAAGCCTGAGGGCAACCTACAAACAGAGGTGGAGCCAAAATCAAAGCTGAACCCCAGGAGCTGTGTGAACAAAGAAGAGAAAGGGAAATTTCTCTGTGCAGACTCAGGAGCAGCAAATAAATCCCCACAATCAACTTGAGGTACCCTGCATATGTGGAATACCTGAACAGAAAATGAATCAACCCCAAATTGAGGCAGTGGATTTGGGAGCAACTGTAGACTTGGGGTTTTTTATTTGCTACTGATTGTTTCTGATTTTTATGGTAATCTTAGTAAAGTTTATAGCATTGGTTATCATTGGTGGATTTGTTTATTGGTTTGGCTGCTCTCTCTTTTTTAATTATTTTTTTATTTTTTACTTTTAATAATTTACTTCTTTTTATTTTAATTATTTTTTTCTTTCTTTTTTTCTCCATTTTCTTCTGAGCTGTGTGGCTGACAGCCACACAGATAAGTGACCTGGAAGATAAAATAATGGAAATTACTACCACAGAGCAGAATAAAGAAAAAAGAATGAAAAGAATTGAGGACAGTCTCAGAGACCTCTGGTACAACATTAAATGCAATAACATTCAAATTATAGGCATCCCAGAAGAATAAGAGAAAAAGAAAGGGTCTGAGAAAATATTTGAAGAGATCATAATTGAAAACTTTGTTAACATAGGAAAGGAAATAGTAAATCAAGTCCAGGAAGTGCAGAGAGTACCATACCAGATAAATCCAAGGAGAAACATGCCAAGACACATATTAATCAAACTATCAAAAATTAAATACCAATAAAAATATTAAAAGTAGCAAGGGAAAACCAACAAATTACATACAAGGGAATCCCCATAAGGTTAACAGCTAATCTTTCAGCAGAAACTCTACAAGACAGAAGGCATGACATATTTAAAGTAATGAAAGGGAAAAACCTACAAAGAAGATTACTGTACCCAGCAAGGATCTCATTCAGATTTGATGGGGAAATTAAAACATTTACAGACAAGCAAAACTTAAGAAATTCAGCACCAGCAAACCAGCTTTACAACAATAGCTAAAGGAACTTCTGTAGGCAGGAAACACAAGAGAATGAAAAGACCTACAGAAACAAAGGCAAAACTTTTGTTTTGAAAGAAAAGAAAATCAAAGAGAAAGAAAATGGTAATAGAAACATAAATATCAATAATTATCTTAAATGTAAATGGATTAAATGCTCCAACCAAAAGACATAGATACAAAAACAAGACCCGTATATATTTTGTTGACAAGAGACCCACTTCAGACCTAGGGACACATAAAGACTGAAAGTGAAGGGATGGAAAAAGATATTCCGTGCAAAAGGAAAGCAAAAGAAAGCTAGAGTAGTAATTCTAATATCAGACAAAAAAAGACTTTAACGATTATTACAAGAGAAAGAAGGATACTGTATAATGATCAAGGGATCAATCCAAGAAGAAGATAAAACAATTGTAAATATTTATGTACCCAACATAGGAACACCTCAATACATAAGGCAAATACTAACAGCCATAAAAGGGGAAATTGACCATAACAGAATCATAGTAGGGGACTTTAACTCCCCACTTTCACAAATGGACAGATTATCCAAAATGAAAATAAATAAGGAAACAAACTCTTTAAATGACACATTAAACAAGATGGACTTAATTGACATTTATAGGACATTCCATCCAAAAACAACAGAATACACTTTCTTCTCAAGTACTCATGGAATATTCTCCAGGATAGATCATATCTTGGGTCACAAATCAAGCCTTGGTAAATTTAAAACTTTGAAATCATATAAAGTGTCTTTTCTGACCACAACACTATGAGACTAGATATCAATTAGACGAAAATAACTGTAAAAAACACAGACACATGGAGGTTAAACAATGCACTAATAAATAACCAAGAGATCACTGAAGAAACCAGAGGAAATCAATAAAAGCCAAGAGACAAATGAGAATGAAAACTTGACAACCCAAAACCTATGGGATGCACAAAAAGAGTTCTAAGAGGGAAGTTAATAGCAATACAATCCTACCTCAAGGAACAAGAAAAATCTCAAATAAATAACCTAAACTTACACCTGAAGCATTTAGAGAGAGAAGAAAAACAAAACAAAACAAAACAAAACAAAAAAACAAAGTTAGCAGAAGGAAAGAAATCAGAAAGATTAGATCAGAAAGAAATGAAGGAAACAATAGCAAAGATCAATAAAACCTGGATCTTTGAGAAGATAAAAATAAAAATGGATAAACCATTAGCCAGATTCATCAAGAAAAAATGGGAGAAGACTCAAATCAACAGAATTAGAAATGAAAAAGGAGAGGTAACAACTGACACTGCAGAAATACAAAGGATCATGAGGGATTACTACAAGCAACTCTATGCCAATAAAATGGACAACCTGGAAGAAATGGACAAATTCTTAGAAAAGCACAACCTTCCAAGGCTGAACTAGGAAGAAATAGAAAATATAAACAGACGAATCACAAGCACTGAAATTAAAACTGTGATTGAAAGTCTTCCAACAAACAAAAGCCCAGGACCAGATGGCTTCACAGGCAAATTCTATCAAACATTTAGAGAAGAGCTAACACCTTTCCTTCTCAAAATCTTCCAAAATATAGGAGAGGGAGGAACACTCCCAAACTCATTCTACAAGGCCACCACCACCCTGATGCCCCAAAAAAGAAAACTACAGGCCAATATCACTGATGAACATAGATGCAAAAATCCTCAACAAAATACTAGCAAACAGAATCCAACAGCACATTAAAAGCATCCTACACCACAATCAAGTGAGGTTTATCCTAGGAATGCAGGATTCTTCAATATACACAAATCAATCAATGTAATACACCATATTAACAAACTGAAGGATAAAAACCATATAATAATCTCAATAGATGCAGAAAAAGCTTTTGACAAAATTCAACACTGATTTATTATAAAAACTTTCCAGAAAGCAGGCATAGAGGGAACTTACCTCAACATAATAAAGGCCATATATGACAAACCCACAGCCAACATCTTTCTCAATGGTGAAAAACTGAAACCATTTCCTCTAAAATCAAGAAGAAGACAAGGATGCCCTCTCTCACCACTATTATTCAACATAGTTTTGGAAGTCTTAGCCACAGCAATCAGAGAAGAAAAAGAAATAAAAAGAATCCAAGTTGGAAAAGAAGTAGTAAAATTACCATTTTTGCAGAAGGCATGATAATATACATAGAGACTGCTAAAGATTCTACCAAAAATCTACTAGAGCTAATCAATGAATTTGGTAAAGTAGCAAGATATAAATGTAATGCACAGAAATCTCTTGCATTCCTATACACTAATGATGAAAAATCTGAAAGAGAAATTAAGGAAACACTTCCTTTTATCACTGCAACAAAAAGAATATAAAAACTAGGAAAAAACCTATCCAAGGAGACAAAAGACCTGTATGCAGAAAACTATGAGACACTGATGAAAGAAATCAAAAATGATACAAACAGATGGAGAGATATACCCTGTTCTTGGATTGGAAGAATCAATATTTTGTAAATGACTATACTACCCAAAGCAATCTACAGATTCATTGAAATCCCTATCAAACTACCAATGACATATTTCACAGAACTAGAACAAAAAATTTCTAATTTACATGGAAATACAAAATACCCTGAATAGCCAATGCAATCTTGAGAAAGAAAAATGGAGCTGGAGAAATTAGGCTTCCTGACATCAGACTATACAACAAAGCTGTTGTATTCTAGACAGTATGGTAGTGGCACAAAAATAGAAATATAGATCAATGGAACAGGATAGAAAGCCCACAGATAAATCCTTGCACATATGGTCACCTTATCTTTGATAAAGGAGGCAAGAATATACAATGGAGAAAAGACAGCCTCTTCAATAAGTGGTGCTGGGAAAACTGGACAGCTACATGTAAAAGAATGAAATTAGAACACTTCCTAACACCATACACAAAAACAAACTCAAAATGGATTGAAGACTTAATTGTAAGGCCAGACACTATAGAACTCTTAGAGAAAAGCACAGGCAGAACACTGTATGACATAAATCACAGCAACATCCTTTCTGACTCACCTCTTAGAGAAATGGAAATAAAAACCAAAATAAACAAATGGAACATAATGAAACTTAAAAGCTTCTGCACAGCAAAGGAAACCATAACCAAGACGAAAAACCAACCCTCAAAATGGGAGAATATATTTGCAAACAAAGCAACTGACAAAGGATTAATCTCCAAAATATACAAACAGCTCATGCAGCTCAATATCAAAAAAACAAACAACCCAATCCAAAACTGGGCAGAAGATAAATAGACAATTCTCCAAAGAAAATATACATATTGCCAACAAACACATGAAAGTGTGTTCAACATCACTAATTATTAGAGAAATGTAAATCAAACCTACAATGAGGTATAACCTCACACCAGTCAGAATGGTCATCATAAAAAAATCTACGAACAATAAATGCTGGAGAGGTTGTGGAGGAAAGGGAACCCTCTTGCACTGTTGGCAGGAATGTAAATTGATACAACCACTATGGAGAACAGTATGGAGGTTCCTTAAAAACTAAAAATAGAACTACCATACGACCCAGCAATCCCACTACTAGGCATATACCCTGAGAAAACCATAATTCAAAAAGAGTCAAGCACCACAATGTTCATTGCAGCTCTATTTACAATAGCCAGAACATGGAAGCAACCTAAATGCTCATGGACAGATGAATGGATAAAGAAGATGTGGCACATATATACAATGGAATATTGCTCAGCCATAAAAAGAAATGAAACTGAGTTATTTGTAGTGAGGTGGATGGACCTTGAGTCTGTCATACAGAGTGAAGTAAGTCAGAAAGAGAAAAACAAATACCGTATGCTAACACATATATATGGAATATTAAAAAAAAAATGTTCATGAAGAACCTAGGGGCAAGATGGGAATAAAGACACACACCTACCAGAGAATGGACTTGAGGACATGGGGATGGGGAAGGGTAAGCTGGGACAAAGTGAGAGAGTGGCATGGACATATATACACTACCAAATGTAAAATAGCTAGCTAGTGGGAAGCAGCCACATAGCACAGGGAGATTGGCTCGGTGTTTTGTAACTACCTAGAGGGGTGGGATATGGAGGGTGGGAGGGAGGGAGATGTAAGAGGTAAGAAATATGGGGATGTATGTATATGTATAGCTGATTTACTTTGTTATAAAGCAGAAACTAACACACCATTGTAAAGTAATTGTATTCCAATAAAGATGTTAAAAAAATTTTTTTAAAACCTTAAAAATTAAAAAAAAAATCTACAAACAAAAAATGCTAGAGAGGGTGTGGAGAAAAGGGAACTCTCTTGCACTGTTAGTGGGAATGTAAACTGATACAGCCACTATAGAGAAAAGTATGGAGGTCCCTTAAAAACTATAAATAGAACTACCATATGATCCAGAAATCACACTACTGGGCATATAGCCTGAGAAAACCATAATTCAAAAAGAGTCATGTACCACAATGTTCACTGCCGCACTATTTACAATAGCCAGGACATGGAAGCAACCTAAGTGTCCATTGAAAGATGAATGGATAAAGAAAATGTGGCTCATATATACAATGGAATATTACTCAGCCATAGAAAGAAATGAGACATTCACAGAAAGATAGACAAAATGAAAAGGCAGAAGGCTATGTACCAGATGAAGGCACAAGATAAAACCCCAGAAAAACAACTAAATGAAGTGGAGATAGGCAACCTTCCAGAAAAATCATTCAGAATAATGATAGTGAAGATGATCCAGGACCTCGGGAAAAGAATGGATGCAAAGATGGAGGAGATTCAAGAAATGTTTAACAAAGACCTAGAAGAATTACAGAACAAAGAAACAGAGATGAACAGTACAATCAGTGAAATGAAAAAGAAATGAAACTGAGTTATTTTTAGTGAGGTGGATAGATATAGAGTCTTTCATACATAGTGAACTAAGTCAGAAAGAGCAAAAAAATACCACATGCTGACACATATATATGGAATCTAAAAAAAGAAAAATATGGTTCTGATGAACCTAGGGGCAGGACAGGAGTAAAGAAGCAGCTATTGAGAATGGACTTGAGGACATGGGGAGGGGGACGGGTAAGCTGGGACGAAGTAAGAGAGTGGCGTGGACATATATACACTACCAAATGGAAAATAGATAGCTAGTGGGAAGCAGCTGCATTGAATGGGGTGATCAGCTCGGTACTTTGTGTTCACCTAGAGGGGTGGGATAGGGATGGTGGGAGGGAGACGCCAGAGGGAGGGGATATGAGGATAAATATATACACATAGGTGAATCACTTTGTTATACAGCAGAAACTAACACAACATTGTAAAGCAATTATACGCCAATAGAGGTGTGTAAAGAAAAAGAAAGAAAGACAACAATTTGAGCCTTTGTCCATGGAGTTCTAACCTGCTTGAGTTATTCCCTTTCTAATAGTCTGCACTACAGACTTCAGATTTACTTAGCCAGTGTAATGTTTAATTCTGTGTGTCAGTTTGATTGGCCATGGGGTTCCCAAATTAAACATTACTTCCTAGTGTGTCTGTAAAGTTGCTTCTGGATGAGATTATCATTTGAATCTGTCGACTCAGTAAAGTAGGCTGCCGTCCCCGGTGTGGGTGGGCAAAATCCAATCCTTTGAAGCCCTGAATAGAACAAAAACTAGACGAAGGAAAAATTCACCCATTTTATTCCTGCCTCACTATTTGAGCTAGGACATCTCATCTCACTTTCTCTGCCCTGGGACTGGGATTTACACCATCACCTCCCCTAGTTCTTCAGCCTTTGGATTCAGATTGAGTTACACTACAGAAGTTTTCCTGGGTCTCCAGCTTACAGACAGCAGATTGTAGGCCTTCTCATCCTCCTTAATCACATGAACAATATCTTCATAATAAATCAATCTCTGTCCTCTCTCCTCCTTTCCCTGTCTCTGTATTTCTGTTTCTCTGTTTCTCTCCCTTTTTCTCTCTCTCTCTCCTTTATAACAGGCTTATTCTAGTCTCACTAAAATGAGTTGTGGTATATTCTATTTGATTCCAGCCTCTGGATAGAGTCTCTGCATGAATCAGGAATTACCAAACACTTGAAAATTTAGTGGAACTTTTGGTAGAATAATTTTTTCTCTTAACTAGTATTGCCAGAAGTTTATTTTATTACTTATTTGCCTCTCTATTATATATATATATATATATATATATATATATATATATATATATATTTTATTTCCTTGATTTCTGCACTTTATGGTGTCCTTTATTCTGCTGCTCTTTTCCTAACCCCTTAAATCAGAGACTTAGAACATTCACTTTTTGTCTTTGTCCCTTATTAGTAAGCATTGAAATTTATAAATTTAATTTGAAGTGCCACTTTTATTTCATCCTACATTTATATACCTAGTATTTTTACTATTATTTAATTTTGTAATTTAATTCTAATATGATTTCTTCTTTGACCCACAAGTTAATTAGAATGATTTTGTAATATCCCCAAATTGGAGGTTTTACTTTTCTTTTTGCTACTAATTTCAAACTTAATTTCATTATTTTCAGAGAATGTGATACCTATGGCCAATTATTTTTACATTTGTCAAAATTTGCTTTATAGTCTAATACCTGTTTAACTACTGTATGCATTTTATAAATGTTTGAGAAGAATGTGGTTTTTCTGCATTGCTACAGATGCCCATTAAATCAGGCTTGTTAATGTTATTATTTAAATCTTCAATAATTTTCATAGCTTTTGTCTAATTTATATCATTTTTACTAAGACAAGTGTATTGAAAACTTCAGCTCTAGTAAATTAGTCAACTTCTCCCTATAGTTTTTTCTCAACTTTTTGATAAAATTTTTAGGTTATTTTATTAAAGGCATACAAGTTAGATATATGGTATTTTCTGAGTGATTTGAACCTCTTTTTACCATTATGTAGTGACTATTTTTATCCTTAATAATGTTATTTGTCTTATTTTTGTCTGTTGATGTATACTTCTAGATTAATTTTTGGTTAGTATTCAACTGCCATATCTTTTACCATTCTTTGACTTCATTATTTTTTTTTTGTCCTCAGGTTTTAAATATGTATCTAGTGAAAAGAATATATATAGACTTTTTATTAAATGTATTTTGACACTCTGTCTTTAATGGGCAATTCTGACTATTTGTATATATTATGGTTATTAAAATATTTGGTTCTTTTTACAATTATTTTACCATATTTTTCTCTTCATCACATTTGATTTTTTCTCCCTTTTTGCCTGTTTTGAAGTGAACTTAATACTCTAAATAAAGCACCCCCTAAAAACAACTAAAGTGCTGAGCAACACAAAACTAACATCTTTTATAAATGCATTACTGATTTGGTAATAAAGTAGAAAAAAATCTTAGAGACAAAAATCTAAATGAAATCCAGAGAGGAAAGCAGAGAGCCAATGCTGGCTTCATAGTGAAGAAATTTGTCAAATTTGGATGAACTTCAATTTCCAGTTTCCAGCCTCATCTGAGTATCTACTCAAAATTAAGTCTAAAAGGAATTTCAACCTTCACATCATATATAATAAAATTAAGATCCCAGTGGTTGATGCTCTGTGTAAGGGTAAACAAGAAACAAACCTACCAAGATTCTTAAAAACATTGTTCACTGGTACATCAGCATTGAAAAAAGAGAAGAAAATAATACTCTGAATATTTGTAACTACAAGTTGGCCTTCATACAGATATGAGGCATCAATACCTACTACCTAAGTATTTTCAAAAGCCTCAATCTTAAAATTTAATTTAAAAATGTATGAGTTGATAATACCCATAGGTGTTCTGTAGAAGATAATGAAAATTCTTTCTGGAGGAATTTACTTTCTATGAAGTTTTCAAAGTATCGCTATGGATTAGCTTTATAGAAATATGAGCTCATAGTGACATGCACACACACACACACACACACACACATAGAATAACAGGGCTCCAAAAATAAAAATGAGCAGAAAAAATAAAAATTGTACCTTAAGAACTTCAGATATTAAAGTTATCAAACCTAGACTATAAAATAAGTATACTCATTGTTTAAAAAATTAGTAATTGAATATAAGAGTTAGAAATATGAGACTATAAAAATCTTCAAATAGATTTGAAAAAGAACCAAATTGAATTTGAAAAACTGAATGGATAGGTTTAAAAGTAGATGATATAGGGGGGCTTCCCTGGTGGCACAGTGGTTGGGAGTCCGCCTGCCGATGCAGGGGACGCAGTTTCGTGCCCCGGTCCAGGAAGATCCCACATGCCGCAGAGCAGCTGGGCCCGTGAGCCATGGCCACTAAGCCTGTGCGTCCGGAGCCTGTGCTCCACAACGGGAGAGGCCACAACACTGAGAGGCCCGTGTACCACAGTAAAAAAAAAAAAAAAAAAAAAAAAAAGTAGATGATATAGGTAAAAAAAAAAAATTCATGAACTATCATACATTTGAAGAAAATATCCAGAAAGCAGCAGGAAATACAGAGATATAGAATACATGAATAAAAGTTTAAGACCCATAGAAAAGAAAGTGAGAAGTTTAACACATCTAATTAAATTTCCAGATGAAAAGGAGAGAAAGAGTAAACATAGTCATTTTCTAACAAATGTCTGAGAGTTTTCCATATGTTTCTGTTCAGAAAGCTGTTGTCAATCTAATCGTCATTCCTTAAAGGATACTTCTTTTTCCTTTCTGACTCTTTCTATGATCTCTTTGTCTTTGGTGTTCTGTAGTTTTGAGTATGGTGTATGTATCCATATACTCAAAACTGGAAAATTCTGAAGCATTATCTTCATATTCCTTTTCTACATTTCCTCTAGTATCTTCTTTTGGTCTCAGAATAGATGTATATTAAAATTATTGATTCAATTTTTTGCATATTTTAACATATTTTTCATAATTTCTATATATATTTTTCCTATACTTTTCTAGTTCATTCTATTCAGCCAGTTAGAATCCTTGTTTAAACCATCTACTAATATTAATTTAACAATTATCTTTTTATTTCTAAAAATTAATATATTTAAATGTTTGTTTCTATACTCTTGTTTCCTGCTTTTCTAAATTTCTTCTTTATTTCTTTAAGCACTTCACACATTGTATTAAATAATAAGTGCCTGATAATTTAACTCTCAAGTTTTAGAGGGTGTATATCTAGTGGGGTTTTTATTGTTTTTGTTGTTTTTTACTGAGTGTTACTCATGATATCTTGTTTTTTTATATGTTAAAGAATTTTATTATGTGCTTGCATGTTACTGCCTGTAGTCTGGGAAAATTCTGAGGGTATAAGTTGGAGATATTTTCCTCTAACAGAGAGGAATTGCATTTCCTTTTTCTGGCAGTAGAGAATTTACTAACCTGGAAATAATTTTAGAACCAGGTTCAATTCCCTCATCTTGAGGTGGGTCCAAGACATAGCTTCCCTATTCCAGTGACTGCAGGGCAATCCTAGCTTTTGTTCTTCCTCACTCCTCATGGCTACTCTCCATAGTTTCAGCTCCCTGTGTTTCAAAACTGTGGTTATTTGGCCCTTAGGAGTTCCCTTTATTTGTGCTAGCATTGAAAAAATGTATCAAAAGTAGTTTTGCTGTAATATATTTAGGTATAGTTATGGATGTTGTTGGAGGGCCCTTCAGTGCATCATAGCAAAATATCTGTAATTTTTCTGGCCCCCTTATCAGAAATGGTAATCTTTCATTTCCCAAACAGCAATAATCTGAGAACTAATGCCATGTGGCCACAAGAAGTCCAGTCCTTATCATGTCTTTCCCCAGCTATCTCTGGACAGCTGTGAGGAACATTTTCATGTTAAACAGACCCAGCTTAGTTTTCATTCATAATCTTGTAGGACAGACTTTTAATGATCCTCTATGCTCAGCTCCCATATTCACCTCTTGCCACTGCATAAAGAGTTGCTGCTTCTCTTCACATTCTAGTTTACTTTAAATGAGAATATATTTCTGCTCCCTAATCACCAAAGCACTACCAAGGCCAGTTTTATCAAAAGTCAAAACTTGACCAATAGCCTGGGGCAAAAGAGAAGAATTAAAGTTTTTTGGGGAAAAAAAAGCAATAAAACAAAAAAACTTCATCTTGAATATGACTGTTTGCATATATGGTCTCCTTCAAGGAAGTCCGTTCCTGATACCCAACAGAAGGAAATAAATCTATTTCCTTCTTATTCCAAGTTTAAGGCCAGGCTTTCTAACAGTATATTCTCAGAGATGCTGTCCACAGAGAAAATAATTGTCCATGTTCCCATGAGAATGCTTTAGGTTTTCATAGCCTGTATCCTTGCCATTCTGGAGTAGTATCAAAAAGTCACATTTGCACATCGAAAATATATAATGATATTTCCCCAAAATTCAAGAGGATAATTTACCTTAAAAGAAAAAGTCAAATATCTTCTCTATAGAGTGGAAGAATTGTCACCAGCTTTGGAATATAAATGTATGGTGTTCTAGCCATAATGGTTTCAAAGAAGTATTGAGTTCCATTACTAACTAGACCACCCCCTTTTCTTGCTACCATGTTGGTCCCTCCCAAACAAAACCTTTTTTAAGCTCTTCAAAGGCAAGAAACTTGTCTTTTTGTTCCTGGTACCAAATAAAATGCCAGGTACATGGTCATGCTCAATAACTGGAGTGCATCAATCAGTGAATGAACATGTAAATTCATTTTCCACTAAATATTTGGAAAAGTTCAGTAGGGGAAACTGTATTTCATTTTTATGAGATGTCTTGCAAAAGAAGAAAGAAAGAGAGGAGAAAAAGAGGGAGGAGAGAGAGACAATATACATGTTTGTCTTTCTTATGTGAACAACATAAGATTGTTGCAGATTTGAATATTGATGAAGTGGAACCAAAGATCCACTGTGTGCACTGAACTGGAGTGAGACAGAAAAATACAGCAGACTTGTGACCAAACAGGAAATGCCCTAGTCTGTTGATGTAGCACATTCTGAGCCCAACGAGTAAGCAGCAGAAACTGACATGAATGAATTTGGTTAAACATGAAACAGCCATCAAAGATGTGTCTCTTCCTGCTTGGTGGCTGCCGGGTTGCAGAGGCGTCCAGCAACAAGGGATAGGGGAATCTGCATAAAATATTCTGAGCGTGGGTATCTGGTTCCAGGCTAGATAAACAATTTAACAAACATCCAGGAAGAATGTCTCTAACCTTCATAAAACTGAAAGGACAGGTAAGAAATGAGACGGACGACACTGTCATGGAAATTACAGTCTCAGCGATTTGGAGACATTTCATTCTGCAGAGCAACTGGCACACTGGAGGAGGGATAAACAGGAAGTTTGAAATCTGTCTGAAATGGCATGGCATATTTTTCTTGGGGTATGGTATTAAATGAGACTAAAGATCTCTCCAGAAAATCCTGTCACTTAAAGTTCAACTCATCTTCTGAGCATCTTAAAAGATTGACAGGAGTTATTTAAGCAATTGTTAAACATGGGTTCCTAAAAATCATGGGACTAAATAGAGTCCTGGGAAAGAAATTGCTCTGAAGAGAAGAAACATGGGTTTATCAGTAAACTGGAAAATAAATAAATCATGAAAGAGTCCGTCTACGTGTGCAGTCTTCTTGTGCTTAGAGCATTATTCTAGACACTCTAATAGGAAGACAGGCTGAGCAGATTACTCATACCTTTGAAGAGTCTAGTTAGGGAGAGAGGATACACATGGGTATACCTGAGTCATAAACATAGACAGATTTCTCTCCAGCTGAATACAGAGTTCAGGAGTGGTCAGAATACATAGGTATTACTTGAGGAAATCTTCTTAAAAGAAGTAAGTTTTACACTATAATTTAAAGGGGGTATTTGAAAAGTGTATTAAACAATTGATATTCAAATCTTGAGATACAAATTATTTATATATACGTATATATGTGTACATGTGTACGTGTGTGTGTGCATATACATATATATATATATATATGCTTTTTTTAGCTTTCTATTCAAAGGCAATATTTTTCGTTATAGAATCACACATTATTTACACCTTAGAAATTAGTTGCAGCATTTCCTGAAGTGTCCAGTGAAATTCTGTTAATAGGTAGTCAATGGAAGAATAAAAAAGAACTAAGCTTGTGGTTTTGGTAACTAGTTTATTATTTTTCCTTCTTGGACTCTGAAGCACATTGATTTATTAAAGGTTTTGAGAAATCTTCCAGTGAAGAAAACTATTTATTTATTTAACCCAGCAATTTCTAATGTTATTTGACAGAGTGTTTTTTACCTTTAAAAAAAAAATTTTTTTAGGAAGTCTATCAAAATTTAAGGAAACCAGTAAACAATTTTGGAATGACTGATCTAGTTCAGCTTCTCACCTTATGAGAAAAAGAAATGGAGCTAAGACACTTGCCCCTGATTAACAGCCCACTAATGCCTAAAGCTTAAGCAGGTTGTTGTCTGGATTACCAGCTCTACTCATCCTGTGCTTTGTAACTGTATTGAAATTTAACTGCATTGAGTTTAGTTTTTTTGTTAAAACTGATGTTAAGCCTGATGGTAAGATTTTGATGAGATAAAAATCTAAAGAAAGAAAAAATTGGCTCAATATTATAAATTTTCAAAGTAAACTTGCTAGAAAAGAGTGGCTCCTAAGACAGCTTTCCATCCCCAGAGGTCTTCAAGCAGAGATAATGACTTGTTGGGAGTGTTATAGAGGACATTGCTGAATGAGTTAGGTACTCATAAACTCAAAAGTGCTATTTTTGCTCTGAGAGTTTCTTATTCTATTCATGCCTTGATATGGCTAGGTTTACTAAAATAGAACTTGAGCATCAAGGAATCCAGGGTCCAAAGCTACCAACCCACTTGACCAGACAGGTGCCAGGGAGAAAGACTTAGTTGCCCATATTTGAAGAAGACACAGTTTCCCAGCAGGGCATGATGTTCACAGAACCTGGCAGGAGACTGCATGTATTCATTCAGGCATACAATTACATGAGGGCTAGGCAGATGAATCCAGAGAGTCAAGCAGCAAGCAAATACTTGGCATCTGGAAATATCTCAGCAGGTGGTAGAATTACCAACACAGGGTTGAGAGTCACAGGCAGAACCGTGACTCCATTCATAATGTTACCTAGTGCCTTCTCTGTAACAGGAGGGCAGTTTCTGAGCTAGGTGGTTATTTAGTTCTGGTTCTAGAATTGGGCAGATTGGGGAGAGGGGGTTGAGAAAGGTGGAATGAGATTGACACAACCAGGTATACATTTATGAATAGGACATAAGATTCTTATCAAATTAAGGAATAAGGTGGGAATATGGCAGGAGCTCAGTCACCACAATTGGACTGTGAAATATACATCAGAATAACAATAAGAGTGACATGATACTGAGTCCCTTTAACTGTTTACTCCAAGAAGTGTTTCTAAAAACCAGGGTGGGGCTGAGCCTAATGGGAGAAGTCAAATATCTTCAGCTGTGAGAAGAGGAAATATACAAAAGCCGAGCTCAACAGCTACTTCTGTCTCCAAAATGGTTCTCATCAAATAGAAAAAATAAAGGAAGCAAACTTTAATTACTTCAGTATCCTCCTGCCAACAATTTATGAGGCAGACACAGCAAACTTAGATAGTAGTTAATGTTCAAGTCTATGTGTTATGTTAAGCTGAGAGCTGATATTACTTATGTCAGTAGAGTGAAGGAAACTTATGCAGGAAGAGATGAGAAGTTAGACAAAAGAAGTAAAGGAATATTTCTGTGGCCTATCATTACAGCATTGACTCAATCAGAGAGGGAAAATATTGCTTTATTTAAAACTTTAGGAGATGGTGGCATAGAAGGACATGCTCTCACTCCCTCTTTCAAGAACACTGGAATCACAATGAACAGCTGAACAATCACTGACAGGAAGACACTGGAACTCACCAAAAAATATACCCTACATACAAAGACAAAGGAGAAGCCATAATGAGATGGTACGAGGGGTGCAATCACAATAAAATCAAATCCCATAAACACTGGCTGGGGGACTCACAAACTGGAGAACACTTATACCACAGAAGTACACCCACTGGAGTGAAGGTTCTAAGACCCACGTCAGGCTTCCAAACCTCGGGGTCTGCAAAAGGGAGAAAGAATTCCTAGTGAATCAGACTTTGAAGGCTAGTGGGATTTGATTGCAGGACTTTGACAGGACTGGGGGAAAAAGCGACTCCACTCTTGGGGCACATACGAAATAGTGTGGGCATTGGGAACCAGGGGAAGGAGCAGTGACCCCATAGGAGACAGAACCAGACCTATCTGCTAATGTTGGAGGGTTTCCTGCAGAGGTGGGGGGTAGCTGTTCCTCAACATGAGGACAAGGACACAGGCAGCAGAAGTTCTGGGAAGTACTCCTTGGCGTGAGCCATCCCAGAGACTGCCATTAGCCCCACCAAAGAGCCAGGGTAGGCTCCAGTGTTGGGTTGACTCAGACCAAACAACGAACAGGGAGGGAACCCAGAGCCAACCATCAGCAGACAAGTGGATTAAAGTTTTACTGAGCTCTGCCCACCAGAGCAACAGCCTGCTCCACCCACCACCAGTCCCTCCCATCAGGAAATTTACACAAGCTTCTTAGATAGCCTCATCCACCAGAGGGCAGTCAGCAGAAGCAAGAAGAATTACAATCCTGCAGGCTGTGGAACAAAAACCACATTCACAGACATATAGACAAGATGAAAAGGCAGAGGGCTAAGTACTAGATGAAAGAACAAGGTAAAATCCAGGAAAAACAACTAAATGAAGTGGAGATAGGCAATCTTCCAGAAAAAGAATTCAGAATAATGATAGTGAAGATGATCCAGGACCTAGGAAAAAGAATGGAGGCAAAGTTCAAGAAGATGTAAGAAATGTTTAACAAAGATCTAGAAGAACTAAAGAACAAAAAAACAGAGATGAACAATACAATAACTGAAGTGAAAAATACACTAGAGATAATCAATAGTAGAATAACTGAGTCAGAAGAACGGATAAGTGACCTGGAAGACAGAATGGTGGAATTCATGGCTGAGGAACAGAAAAAAGAAAAATGAATGAAAATAAATGAAGACAGTCTAAGAGACTTCTGGGACAACATTAAAAACAACAACATTCACATTGCAGGGGTCCCAGAAGGAGAAGAGAGAAAGAAAGGGCCAAGAAAATATTTGAAGAGATTATAGTCAAAAACTTCCCTAACATGGGAAAGGGAATAACCACCCAAGTCCAGGAAGTGCTGAGAGTACCATACAGGAAAAACCCAAGGAGAAACAGGCCAAGACACACAGTAATCAAACTGACAAAAACTAAAGGCAAAGAAAAATTATTGAAAGCAACAAGGGAAAAATGACACATAATATACAAGGGAACTCCCATAAGGTTAACAACTGATTTCTCAGCAGAAACTCTACAAGCCAGAAGGGAGTGGCATCATATACTTAAAGTGATGAAAGGGAAGAACCTACAACCAAGATTACTCTACCCAGCAAGGATCTCATTCAGATTCTATGGGGAAATCAAAAACTTTACAGACAAGCAAAAGCTAAGAGAATTCAGCACCACCAAACCAGCTCTACAAAAAATGCTAAAGGAAGGTCTCTAAGTGGGAAGCACAAGAGAAGAAAAGCATCTATGAAAACAATCCTAACGCAATTAACCAAATGGTAATCAGAACATACATATCAATAACTACCTTAAATGTGAATGGATTAAATGCTCCAACCAAAAGATATAGGCTTGCTGCATGGATACAAAAACAAAACCCATATATATGCTGTCTACAAGAGATCTGCTTCAGACCTAGGGACACATCCAGGCTGAAAGTGAGGGAATGGAAAAAAGATATTCCATGCAAATGGAAATCAAAAGAAAGCTGGAGTAGCAATACTCATATCAGATAAAATAGACTTTAAAATAAAGAAACTTATAAGAGACAAGGAAGGACACTACATAATGATCAAGGGATCAAACCAAGAAGAAGATATAACAATTATAATATATAAGTATGCAACATAGGAGCACCTCAATACATAAGGCAACTGGCAACAGCTCTAAAAGAAAAAAGTGACAGTAACACAATAATGGGGGACTTTAACACCTCACTTACACCAATGGACAGATCATCCAAACAGAAAATTAATAAGGAAACACAGCTTTAAATGACATGATAGACCAGATAGATTTAATTGATATTTATAGGACATTCCATCCAAAAACAACAGATCACACTTTCTTCTCAAGTGCACACAGAACACTCTCCAGGATAGATCACATCTTGGGTCACAAATCAAGCCTCAGTAAATTTAAGAAAACTGAACTCGTATCAAGCATCTTTTCTGACCACAACGTTATGAGATTAGAAATGAATTACAGGGAAAAAAACATAAAAAACACAAACACATGGAGGTTAAACAATACGTTACTAACTAACCAAGAGATCCCTGAAGAAATCAAAGAGGAAATTAAAAAAATACCTACAGAAAGGACAATGAAAACACGATGCAAACCTATGGGATGCAGCAAAAGCAGTTCTAAGACCGAAGTATATAGCTACACAAGCCTACCTCAAGAAACAAGAAAAATCTCAAAAAAAAAAAAAAATCTAAACTTACACCTAAAGGAACTGGAAAAAAAAACAAAACCCAAAGTTAGCAGAAGGAAAGAAATCATAAAGATCAGAGCAGAAATAAATGACATAGAAACAAACAAACAAATAAGAAAAACAACAGCAAAGATCAATAAAACTAAAAGATGGTTCTTTGAGAAGATAAACAAAATTGATAAACCATTAGCCAGACTCATCAAGAAAAAGAGGGAGATGACTCAAATCAATAAAATTAGAAATGAAAAAGGAGAAGTTACAACAGAAATACCCCACAGAAATACACAGCATCCTAAGAGACTACTACAATCAACTCTATGCCAATAAAATGGACAACCTGAAAGAAATGTACAAATTCTTAGGTATAACCTTCCAAGACTGAACAAGGAAGAAATAGAAAATACGAACAGACCAATCACAAGTAATGAAATTGAAACTGTGATTTAAAATCTTCCAACAAACAAAAGTCCAGAACCAGATGGCTTCACGGGTGAATTCTATCAAACATTTAGAGAAGAGCTAACACCCGTCCTTCTCAAGCTCTTCCAAAACATTGCAGAGGAAGGAAACCTCCCAAACTCATTCTACGAGGCCACCACCACCCTGATACCAAAACCAGACAAAGATACTATAAAAAAAAAAAAATTACAGACCAATATCACTCCTGACTATAGATACAAAAATCCTTAACAAAATACTAGGAAACAGAATCCAACCGCACATTAAAAGGATCGTACACTATGATCAAGTGGGATTTATCCCAGACATGCAAGGATTCTTCAATATAGGCAAATCAATCAATGAGATTCACCATATTAACAAATTGAAGAATAAAAACCATATGATCATCTCAATAGATGTAGAAAAATATTTTTACAAAATTCAAAATTTGATTTCCTCTTTGATTTCTTCAGTGATCTTTTGGTTATTTATTTATTAAAAACACCCATTTATGAAAAAAACTCTCCAGAAAGTAGGCATGGAGGGAACCTACTTCAACATAATAAATGCCATACATGACAAACACACAGCAAACATCATTCTCAATGGTGAAAAACTGAACGTGTTTCCTCTAAGATCAGGAACAAGACAAGGTTGTTCACTCTGATCATTATTATTCAACATAGTTTTGGAAGTCCTAGCCATGGCAATCAGAGAAGAAGAAGAAATAAAAGGAATCCAAATTGGAAAAGAAGAATTAAAACTGTCACTGTTTGCAGATGACATGATACTATACATAGAGAATCCTAAAGATGCCACCAGAAAACTACTAGAGCTAATCAATGAATTTGGTAAAGTTGCAGGATGCAAAATTAATGCACAGAAATCTCTTGTCATCCTATACACTAGCGATGAAAAATCTGAAAGAGAAATTAAGGAAACACTCCCATTTACTATTGCAACAAAAATAATATAATACCTAGGTATAAACCTACCTAGGTAGACAAAAGAGCTATATGCAGAAAACTATAAGACTCTGATGAAAGAATTTAAAGATGATACCAACAGATGGAGAGATATACCACGTCCTTTGATTGGAAGAATCAATATTGTGAAAATGACTATACTACCCAAAGCAATCTACAGATTCAATGGAATCCCTATCAAATTACCAATGGAATTTTTTAGAGAACAAGAACAAAAAATCTTAAAATGTGTATGGAGACACAAAAGACCCCGAATAGCAAAAGCAGTCCTGAGGTAAAAAAACGGAGCTGGAGGAATCAGACTCCCTGACTTCATACTACACTACAAAGCTACAGTAATCAATACAATTTGGTACTGGCACAAAAACAGAAACATAGATCAGTGGAACAAGATAGAAAGCCCAGAGGTAAACCCATGCACCTATGGTCACTAATCTATGACAAAGGAAACAAGGATGTACAATGTAGAAAAGGCAGTCTTTTCAATAAGTGGTGCTAGGAAAACTGGACAGCTACATGTAAAAGAATGAAATTAGAAAACTCCCTAACACGATACACAAAAATAAACTCAAAATGGATTAGAGACCTAAATGTAAGACTGGACACTATACAACTCTTAGAGGAAAACATAGGAAGAACACTCTTTGACAGAAATCACAGCAAGATCTTTTTTAATTCACTTCTTAGAGTAATGGAAATTAAAACAAAAATAACCAAATGGGACCTAATGAAACTTAAAAGCTTTTACACAGCAAAGGAAACCATAAATATTATCAAAAGAAAACACTTAGAATGGGAGAAAATATTTGCAAATGAATCATCAGACAAAGGATTAATCTACAAAATATATAAACAGCTCATGAAGCTCAATATTAAAAAAGCAAACAACCCGATCCAAAAATGGGCAGAAGACCTAAATAGACATTTCTCCAAAGAAGACATACTGATGGTCATGAAGAACATGAAAATCTGCTCAACATCACTAACTACTAGAGAAATGCAAATCAAAACTACAATGAGGTGTCACCTCACACCAGTTAGAATGGACATCATCAGAAAATCTACACACAATGAATGTTGGAGAGGGTGTGGAGAAAAGGGAACCCTCTTGCACTGTTGGTGGGAATGTAAATTGATACAGCCACTGAGGAGAACAGTATGGAGGTTCCTTAAAGAAGTAAAAATAGAATTACCATATGATCCAGCAATCCCACTACTGGGCATATACCCAGAGAAAACCATAATTTAAAAAAAAACACATGCACCCGAATGTTCATTGCAGCACTATTTACAATAGCCAGGTCATGGAAGCAACCTAAATGCCCATCGACAGATGAATGGATAAAGAATATGTAGTACATATATACAATGGAATATTACTTAACCATAAAAAGGAACAAAAGTTGGTCATTTCTGGAGACGTGGATGCATCTAGAGACTGTCATACAGAGTTAAGCAAGTCAGAAAGAGAAAAACAAATATCATCTATTAATTCATATATGTGGAACCTAGAAAATAATACAGATGAACCGGTTTGCAGGGCAGAAATTGAGACACAGAAGTAGAGAAAATATGTATGGACACCAAGGGGGGAAAGCGGTGGTTGGGGGGTGGGAGAGGGGTGGGGAGATGAATTAAAGATTGGGATTGACATGTATGCACTGATGTGTATAAAATGTATGACTAATAAGAACCTGCTGTATAAAAAAAAATAAATTAAATTAAATCAATAAAAAATATTTTAAAAATAAAATAAAACTTTAGGAATCAGACAGACCTAGAATATCTTGCTGTAATTGAGAGAGAATATACTGGTTAAGGACATGAATTCTGAAGTCAGTCCTGTTTCACATCCCAGCCCCATCATTTACCAGCTTATGGCTTTAGGCAATTACTTAACCTCTTTGTAATTTAAATTTCTCATATAAAAATTGAAGATAACATAAGCAAGTATTAATAAAATTGTGTGATATATATGTTTATATGCCTGTGCCTATATATCCAACAAACTAAAATTCACAATATATGTGAACACTAGACAAACTCTTCCAGAAAACTGAAAAGAAGAGAATATGTCTCCAACTCATTTTATAGGACCAGCATTACCCTGATACTGAAATAAGACAAAGTCGTTACAAGATAGAAAAATAATAGACCAATATCCCTCATAGATGAAGAAATTTTAAATAAAATTTTAGCAAATCAAACCCAAAAATATAGAGACAATACATCATAACCAGGTGGGGTTTATCCTAAGAATGCAAAGGAATATTCAAAAATAAAATAATGTAATTCATCATATTCACACACTTAAAAAGAATAACGAAATTATCATCTCAATAAACACATAAAAAGCATTTGACAAAATTCATCATCTACTCCTGATAAAATTTCTCAGCAGACTAGGGATAAAGGTGAACTCCTTCAACCTGATAAAGACCTTTACAACAAACCTACAGCTAACATCATAATTAATGTTGAAAGATTGAATGTTTTCACCCTAAAAATCAGGTCAAAGATAAGGATACCTATCTCACCATGTCTATGCAACATATAGATTCTACTAAGTACAATGAGGAAAACAAAAATAACTAACCAACTAAATAAAAGTATCAATATCAAAAAGAAATAATTCTTTACTTTCAAGCATTATGACCAAGAGACTCTACAAAAAAGCTGCTAGAACTAGTAAATGCGATAGGCAAATTGCATTTTTATGTTCAACATACAAAAATCAGTTGTATTTATAAATACTAACAATGAATAATCAGAAAAACTTAAAAACTAATAAAAATGGTCAAAATGTTTGAAGGACACTTTGCCAAAAAAGACATGGATAGCAGCTAAAGCCCATTAAGACCCCCATAAACATAGACAACTGATCTTTGACAAAGGAGCAAAGGCAGAACAATGGACCAAAGATAGTCTTTTCAGCAAATGGTGATAGAACAACTGGACATCCACTGCAGGGGAAAAAAAAGGAATCTAGACACAGACCTTACACTCTTTACGAAACTAACTCTAAAAAATTGCAAACCTAAATGTAAAATGCAAAATTTTAAAACTCCCAGAAAGCAAATAGGAGAAAACCTAAATGATCTTGGGTATGGTGATGACTTTTTATTTTTTTTTTAAATAAACTGTTAAAAATAATTTATTTATTTATTTATTTTTGGCTATGTTGGGTCTTCATTGCTGCACACGGGCTTTCTCTAGTTGCTGTGAGCAGGAGCTACTCTTCACTGCAGTGCACGGATTTCTCATCGTGGTGGCCTCTCTTGTTGCAGAGCACGGGCTCTAGGCAGCAGGCTCTAGAGCACAGGCTCAGTAGTTGTGGCGCACGGCCTTAGTTGCTCTGTGGCATGTGGGATCCTCCCGGACATGGGATCAAACCCATGCCCCTGCATTGGCAGGAAGATTCTTAACCACTGTTCCACCAGGAAAGTCCCAATGAAGACTTTTTAGATACAACACCAATGCAAGATCCATTAAAGAAAGAAAGGATAAGCTGGACTTCATTAAAATTAAAAAGGTTTGCTCTGTGAAAGACAATGTCAAGAAAATGAGAAGACAAGACACAGACTGGGAGAAAATATTTGAAAAAGACACATCTGATAAAGGACTGCTATCTAAAACATGCCAAAAATTCTGAAAACTCAACAATAAGAAAACAAACAACCTGATTAAAACATGGACCAAAGATCTTAACAGACACCTCACCAAAGATACTTAGATGGCAAATAAGCATATGAAAAGATGCTCCACGTTGTATGACATTAGTGAAATGCAAATTAAAACAACAATGCTACTACACACCCATTAGGATGGCCAGAATCCAGAATGCTGCCCACACCAAATGCTGGCACTATTGTAGACCTACAGGAATACTCATTCATTGCTGGTAGGAATGCAAAATGCTATATCAACTTTGGAGGGCAGTATGGCAGTTGCTTACAAAATTAAATATACTGTTACTGTACAATCTAACAATCGAGCTCCTTGGTATTTACCCAAAGGAGATGAAAACTTATGTCCACAAAAAAACCTGCACATGGGTATTTATAGCAACTTTACTCATAATTTCCAAAATCTAGAATTTGGCATTGCACCAAATTTCATTCACCTTTAGTAGGTGAATGAAAAAATAAAGTGTGGTACTTTCAGACAATGGTATATTATTCAGCAAAAACAAAACAAAACTATCAAGTAATGAAAAGTTATGGATAGAGTAACTTTAAGTGCATATTACTAAGTGAAAGAAGCCTATCTGAAAAGGCTACATACTATATGACTCCAACTATGTGACATTCTGGAAAAGGCAAAACTCTGGAGACAATAAAAAGATTGGTAGTTGCCAAGGATTGGGGATGGTGGAAGGAAGTATGAACAGGTAGAGCACAGAGGATTTTTAGGGCAGTAAAAATACTCTTTGTGATACCATAATGATAGATACATGTCCTTACACATTTGTCTAAACCCATAAAATGTACAACACAAGGAGTGAACTATGTAAACTATGGACTTGAGTGATAACGATGGGTGATGATGATAATGTAGGTTCATCAACAGTAAAAAATGGACCACTGTGGTGGGGGATATGAATAATGAGGGAGGCTATGCATGATTCAGGGCAGAGAGTATTTGGGAAATATCTATATTTCCCCTCAATTTTGCTGTGAATGTAAAACTGCTCTAAAAAATAAAGTCTGTTAAAATTAAAATTTAAAGTAAAAACACTTGTCAATAATAGTGTTGACAAAGAAGTAGAAGAACTAGAACTCTCATGCACTGTTGATGAGAATCTAAAATTGCACAGCCACAGCTTTGGAACATAGTTTGGCAGTTTTAAAAAAATGTGTAAATATAGTTAAGCAAATATCTACCAAATGATCTAGCCATTCCACTTTTGGGTATCTGCCAGAGATAAAATAAAGCATATGTCTATAAAGATTTTACACTGTGTTCATAGCAATGTTTATTTTTAAAAGCCCAAAACTAGAAACAACATAAATGTATCAGTAGGTAAATGAATAAATTGTGGTATAGCCAAACAACAGAATGTGACCCAGCAATAAAAAGAAATAAATTATTGTTGCACGCAGCAACATAGATGAATCTCAAAATAAATATAATGAGTGAAAACAGCCAGAAAAAATGAGAATATACTGTATGATTTCCTTCATATAAAATTCTATAAAGTGTGAAATAATCTATAGTGAAAGAAAGCAGATCAGTGGTTACCTGAGGAAGGGAAGGGGTTAAGAAGGGATGGGAGGAAGGGACTTCTAAGATGCAAGAGGAATGTTTTGTGAGGAATGGATATGTCCTTTCATAAAACTGTGGTAACAAGTTCATGACTGTGTACATACATCAAAACTTATCAAACTGTACACTTTAAATATGTGCAGTTCATTGTATGTTCATTATGCCCTAGTAAAGTTGTTTAAAAAAACAAATTAGCAACTTAAAAAAAAAGATTTTGGAGAGTTCAAATCATCAGAGCTCTGTGATTAGATTTGGTGACAAATGGAGAAGAATGAAGAATAAAGGATGCATCTGAGATTTGGATTGAGCACAGGGTGGGGTAACGCCATTTACTGACAGAACTGAGAGATGTTAAGTATAAAAATTAGCCATAAACCTGCTCATCCACCTATGTTTTCCATCTTAAAGGCAACAAGATCCATTGAAGGGCTCAAAATGAAACACCTAGGGTTTATTCTCAAAATTTTACCCTTCTCTCCAAATTTAATCAGTCAGAATGAAGACATTGTGTAGTGGATACATAAATAAATTAGTGCTCAGATCAATGAATTATTATGCCAAAGGATATACCAGGGTTTTAAAAATATAATCTATTCATAAAATTAAAAGAATTTAATTCATTCATTTTACCTTCATATGTAAAGAGTCACTTAGAATCTACATACTCTCAAAGAACTTTAATATTATAGTGCTTTATTTTATCACTTTTCAACCTAAAAGTATGTTTGAGAATACTAAGAAACTGTGGCAATAATAACATAGCCACATGAAAATTTCCCAGCTGGAGAGCTCTCTGATTTCCTGATATTTTTTAAAGTTTCTTTGGACCAAAGAAAACAAGGGGAAGATCAAGCAACCGTGAGGCTCTGGCTTTAAGAACAAGTTACAGGTGCCCACCATGTTCTCAGTAGAGACAGTAAATTCCAAGTCCCTGAATTTTCAAAAGGCAATATTACATTTTACCTATTAACAACAAATTTATCAATAAAAGTACAGCAAAAATGAATTTCTCCAACCCCACATGCTCTGGATTAAAATAAAAATTTTGAAGATTTATATGGGTTTGTTTTCTCATTTCCCAGAACAATGATTAAAAGCCTGCCTTTGGAGAAAGATTTTACAAGTGAACATTTCCTATAAGCTGCAGCCCTCTTGTATTTTTGTGCATCCACTCAGCAGTGAAAATTATTGTCTCCAGGTTCCATCTGAGGGAAATGAAATCACTGGAACAGAACATGTTGCAGGGATCATCTGTCTATTTATCCAGCCAAGAGTTTATGTGTTACCTGTCATTGGGTTGCCACTTCAACAGAGCTCTGGGCTGGACTGAAAAAGGGAAATGTAGACTCTCAGAGCTAGAAAGGGATGCAAAAGTTCCTCTAGTGAGTTCATTGACATGCATAAGAGCAAGTTTACAATTTTCACAGGTCCCTGAAGCCTTCCAGAGATTCCCTTAGATCCCAGGAATCAGAAGCCACTCATGATGCCCTTGGGGAGTTTGGGAGGCAAGCATGACAATTGCATCAATATTCCTTTGTCTGACAGAATCTTGTCCAAAATATTGGCCATGAACATGCTTCACTTACACTTTAATCTCAACTACTTTGGGGTCCTCTAATGTACACTATTTTATCTTTATTGCCTCTTTCTATAGAACCAGGTCTGACTACTCATCTTTGCTCTTCAGCTTCTCCATAGTATCTAAATTATTGATCCAGTGGTCCACAAGTTCCCCACTATCAACCTTTATATACAGACCTTCATATCACACTCTTAGTTCTTCAACTGCTGTGGCTGGTTTATCTTATCCATATGTGGCAACCTCTGAGTGATCTAACATAAATGATGGCCCTATCATTGATAACAGATCTCTGTCCAAGACTTAATCCATCCTAGCTCCTCTCCTCTCCCCTGTCCTTGTTGAGTCACTACTTAATGATCTTTACTCTTTAGGAAAATATTTTTTACAGATAATGCTTACTTTTGTGATAGTATGAACTAATATGGCTTATTGAGACAATTTCTTTTCTAGAGAAGCACAGATACAGCTCATGATGAAATAACCAAATGATCCTGGCAATATCAATAGAGAAATGGCAAAGAAGCTATAAAAAGAAAGAAGCAATTGAAGAAGCATGTGATTATTTAGTGATTTGATATAGGCACATTTTATTAATTACAATGTATAACCACACATACAATTAAAAACCCCAATAACTTGTGATATGTTTTTACTAATTAGGAGTGTGGGCAGATTGTGTGGGATAAAATCCTAGCCCTCTTCTTTACAGATGTTTGGTCTTAGACAATGTAACATTTCTTTCCAGCCTCAGATTCTTCACTTGTAAAATGAGAATAATAATACTATTTTCCTAGGGTTGAGATGAAAAATAATTAAGATAATCCAAAAAGCACACTTAGTGTAGTGCCTAGGTCATAGTTGTGACCACCTAAAGGATTATGTTTGAAAACCTCTAAGATAGCTGTTAGTTATCATTATTTATTAAAATTACTTTAATCCTATTTATCATTGCTTATTACCTATACTTACTATTATTATTATATTGGAGGCTATTTCTAAATGATCTTCAGATTTTTTTTTTCTAGACTATAAAACTCAAATTTCTTTGGCTTTTCCTCATAGGTCTTACATCTGTCTTATTAACATGTTCTTTGGAGAAACAGTAATTATGTGATGTGACAGACATGTTAGTTAATAATATGGTGGCAATCATGTTGTGTTATATACATATATCAAATCAACATGTTATATACCTTAAGCTTACACAATGTTATATGCCAATTATATCTCAATAAAGCTACAAAAACTAAAGAGGAAAAATGGAGATATAATTGACATTTAGGTAACTAATAGTGAAAGAGGAGGACTGGGTGTGGTACCCCAAGGTTTTGTGAGGACAGTATCATCACAAAGCATTAAGTATGCATAAAGATGAGTTTTTGTTAAAAAGTTGAGAGTTAATTGATTTAGTCCCCTGGCTTCTGAGCTTCCAGTCAAAGAGAAACAACAGTGATATATGTCTAAGGGAAATACAAATTGACCTCATATTGAAAAGATATTAAATTTTATATGATTCATTTCTTTAGCTAGGTGGTGAATATAGAGATATTAATTATGTAGTCATCTGCACTTTCATGTTTGCCTAAAATATTTTATATTAAATAAAATTTAAGTATTCAGAAATAGAGAAATAGACTTGAGAACAGTTCAACAAATTTATAACCTTTGCTTTTATAGACCCTGAAACTATGCTTAATTTATTTTATATTAAAATTTAATTATTGGTGTATTAAAACTTGAGGGGGCTTTATACTTTCTTTAACATAGAATGAGATGTATTTCATATTTATTCATTTTGTAGTCTGCTCTGAGTGCTTTCAGATATGCCTAATCTGAGAAATATATGTGTAACCCTGCTTACATATTTTATCTTTCCATAAGTGTATTCCCTCTTATTAAATATTCTATAATTCCTATCATATTGCAGCTTGCCTTAGTTGTACTGAATTTTAATTCATTCTACTAACTAGCATGGGACAATTTGTATACCTAATGAGCATGGTCATTCAAATTATTGATTGAACTATTAAATACCATTAATGCAGAAATAATTATGATGGAAAATCAATTGTTATGTCATTTCAGGTCATCATAACCCAATGATATCAATTATTTGCATATTCACCAATTAAATCTATCCACCTCATTGTTTGCATATGATCTGTTATGCTTACCCAGGTAATGAATACATATAGGTCATCCAAAACAAAATCGAAAGGCTAACTATGACATAATAGATTAGATCCCCAATTTTTCCTTTATCTATAAAATCAACCATCAGTTGACAGTAGAATTTAAGTAATATAGCAAAACTACTTTTTAAAAAGCCAAGCAGTTCTCTGAGAAGCAACTCATAATAATCTCACTTAATATCCTCATTTTTAGATGAAAAAAGTGTGGCCCTGAGTACCTAATATGATTTCATTATATGATTTTAACTTTCTGTAGTGTTCAAAGACAAATATACTTAGGAAATATTTTGTATTACTTTCCCATTTTGCATTATCTATTTCATTTTAGATGGTAATTAAGTGGCTTGTGGATTATATTTTCTTATTATTTTCCCAGGGATAAAAATTAACAGGTCATAAATCTATCTTCATCTATCTTCCAATGATGTCAAAGTATGGAAATAACAGGTATATAACATTTTAAATGAGCTGTTAAGTATTCCAAAGGTTAACACATTACTCTTGTTATCTTTAGAAAGTTTTAATAATTTACCTAATGGTTATGTCATTCTGTGTGATAAGATAGTGCCACACTCTTTATAGCCTAAATAATCCAGTCATGAAAACAGTAATGAGGACCTCATGCTATGATTAGTATGACCTATGATCACAGTAAATGAAAAGAATCAGTGTTGTAGCCTTTATCACAAACATAGCAAAGAGACTTTGTCTGCATTTGACTTCTTTCCTTCCCCATGAATAACTATATTCCATGAGATAATCACAAGTTTTTAAAAAAGATACAAAAGACCCAGAGCAGGATATTATCTTATATGTGTTATAAAACTAAGATGCCCTGAAAGGCCCTTGAGAACAGTTCCAAACCTGAAATATTCAGCATTATTTTATTCAAATTAAGGTTTTCAGGTTCTCAATCCCACAGTTAAACATGTTAAAATTACTACCGAAATTATTATTGAATAATTGAAAAAATGAATTGATGAAGTGAAGCAGTCCTGATAAATTTGAATAATTGGCAAGATATTTTTTAGGCCTAAGAAGTCATTTTTGGATCCTTATTTACTCTAGAAAATTATATAATAAACCAAATCCCCAAATAAACCAGGCAACTGTCCAGCTGGATCTAACTGAATTACTCTGAGGTCATCCAGATCTTTCTAGGAAAGATAATTTTCATATTTAAAGAACTATATTTTGAAGAAATTATAAAATATTACTGAGAAGTATAAAATAAGACTTGGGCGACTGTGGAGCTATGTGATGTTCCTGGATGGAAAGATAATATTGTAAAAACATCAATCTAGAAAAATTATTTTAAAAGTTTCTTGCAATTCTGATCAAAATGCCAATGGAGTTTTTAAGAGAAACTGGGGGGAAAAAACAAAATGATTTTAGAATTAATTCAGAATAATCCACAAGAAAGAAAAGACATTTTCATAACAACTAGAGTTATCATGAATGGGAGAACTTATCCTGTAAGGTAGTAAAGCATATCACTATTAATATATAGTTATTAAAGCCTTGACACCAAAAATGCACCAAAATAGACCAATAACAGCTCCTGATATATAGATAATCAACAAATAATAAATTAGCATTGTAAATCAATGAGAAAGAGAGATAGTCAATGAATGGTGTTGCAGAAATTTACTAGATATGTGTCAAAATGAAAAATTGGATTTTTACCTTACCCAAAGTATATATGCAGGCCTATATCTGGAGTTTTAAAAAATCTTTATTTATTTACTTGGTTGCACTGGGTCTTATTTGCAGCAGGCAGGCTCCTTAGTTGTGGTATGCGTGTGGGATCTAGTTCCCTGACAGGGATGAAACTCAGGTCCCATGCATTGAGAGCGTGGAGTCTTATCCACTGCACCACCAGGGAAGTCCTACAGATCCAGATTTTTGAAGGACTTAAGCTATCACAATTGTGTGTCCTCTTTAACAAGAAGGATACAATATTACAAATACAAAATTAGTCATGAAAGGGAATATTAATTTAGGATGAGAAAAATCACAACAAAATACAAACTTCATAAAAACTAATAGATCCCTCAAATATGAAATCTGAAAAAAAATTAATTAAAAAATTGTCTGACACTTCTACTTCTCCCTATATCTGTTCTGGCTGCATGCTCTTTGATTACTTTTTCATAAAAACAGCCATTTTATTTTTTTATTATTGATAATTCAAAGAAATTTCTTCAGAGTCTCAACTCATTTTTGATAATGTCATGTAAATGTTTAGGATTATTGTCAACTTTGGGAAAATCTCTATCAAGTTTCTTTCATATATGAGCTGTTAGATTTGGAGAATTTTCACAGATTCATTTCTGGGTTCCTACATTTCAAATCTTGGTGCTCCCTCACTAACCACACACTTTCAGTGGTAAGCACCAGAAAACATATTCATATTGGATTAGAAATTCTACCCATACATCTTAGTATCAAAACACCAGGAGGTTGGCACAAGTAGAAAAAAACGTTGGAAATCATTCCTCCACTAGCAGGGCTAGCTATACATGAAAGTGGTGGTGAACCATATAAAAATATCCCACAAACCCAGATTCCAGATATCCTATTAGCTGGATCCCAACATGCCTGCAGCTACTACAATGCAATGTGTCATAAGGGAAGGTATAATAGAGGAAATGTACAATAGAGGGGAAGAGTGAAAAAGGGAAATTGGAATAGAATGAAATCATGGTCTTACATGAGTATTGTTCAAATATTTTACTTTTGCAAATCTTTCAAAAATGTAAAACCATGTAAACACAATTCTAAAGGTGTTTTCTTGGCTTCATGGTAAATCTACCTCTGATTATCCTCACCTGAAATTTAGGAAACTGAAGCTGGGAAGGGAAAGCAACTTGTCCATAATCACATAGCTTGTAAACTGCTAGCTGAGCTTAGAAGTCAAGGTTGAATGATTCCAAAGATAGTAGTTTAAAACCACAAGCTATATTTCTAATAAGAGAGAAAAAGTTAATATATCCTTAATATATGAAAAAGATAATTTAAATCAGTATGAGATCACTGCATTCCAATAGGAACATGGACAATTTACCAAACAGTAAAAAATGGTTAATTATCATTAAAAATTGCTCAACTTTAAAATAGATACATATTTTTTCACATTTGAAAACAATTTTAAATGATAATATACAACATTGATGAAATAAGATGGGCACATACATTGCTCCTGAGAATATGAATTTGTACGAGTTTCAGGAAATTAATTTGTTGATTTGATAATGTGTATCAATAGCTTTAAAATTACTCATCACATCATGCAGTCATTCCACTTCCAGGAAAATAATCTGAATTAAATACAAAGTTTTATACAGAAAGACATTGCAATATTTATAAAGGGGAAAAAGAAAAAATATAAAGGAAACAGTTAGGTGAATTATGGGATTATCATGTAGAAAATGAAATACAGTGTGTGCCATTACATTATAGTTATGATATTTCCATAATACACAGAAATACTTATGGACTGCCAAGTGAAAGAAGGTATTTTATGTATGATACACAACACAATCCCAACCACATAAAGCACACATGCAAACACACACACACACTTATATAGACATTAAGCAGAGATATAGAGCTACTTATACAGGTATATATAGGAGCTATAATTTCAGAAGTGACATTATACCATTTTAGGTTAAATTGAAAATGCAATTTTAAAAATAATTGCTTTGTTTAATCTACAAAACAGAACATTTAGTACCTATTTCTCTACTTCTTGTAGGCAAGTTTAAGAATTGATGAGGGTGTGTCTATAATGAGGCTCTGAAAGCATAGATTTTTATCAAAGCATTCAATTTAGTGCAATTCAGAACAGGCGTCTGATGGCCTTCAACTCCATGTTCACCTCCCCCACTGCCTTAAAGTCTGCACAGCTGTAGTTGTCTGCCTGGTGGTCTCCCAGAGGTGGCTGTGTTTCATTGTAAGGCTGTGTTGGCGAAGCCCCTGGGCTCTTATGTGAGGAAAGACACTATATAAATGCAAAATAGTCTATTTTATTCATGCTGTCATATAAATAGACATCTACTTTATGTTAGCAGTTTTTCAAGGAAACTGGCTACTCTTAGTATGAGGCTCCTCATCCTCATTCTCAGGGCCTCCATAATCTACTAGGCAAAATTATTTTCCACCCCAGGACAACAGGTGCCTTCCCATGTACAGAACAGTCGTTAGAAATGTCACCTTGAGCCAATACTTGTCCACACGGAGGACTAGATGATTATCTAGATGGCTCAGGCAAGAGCTGCTTTAAGCTGAGTCTCGTTCTGGCTGGAGTCACAAACATCAGGCTGCAAGGACCCAGTGAGGTCACTCTTTTCTACTGGTCTCAGAAGTTGCCCCCTTTCACAGCATCTCCAACATGGGGACATAGGGATTAAGACAGGCTCTGCAGTCAGACTGATATAAGTTTAAATCCTGGTTGTGCTATTGAGAGCTCTGTGTCTTTGAGTCTCATTCTTCATTTTTAAAATTAATGCACCCACCCATTAGGGGTGTCATACGATGATTAAATGAGGCACGAGAAAAAATCATTGGACACAATGCCAGGCACGTGGTAGTTCAATACATGTTATCTATTAGAGTCAGTGGTGCTGCTTCCCTCATTCAGTACCAACCTGAGAAATGTGTTTAACACACTATGCTACGGGCAGGGAGTGGAGGATAGCTGGAGAACAGGAGTTATAAGGCCTTGTATCTGACTTTTAAAGAATTTACAAGCTCTAAACATAGAAAGCTTAGAACCAGAAGTGACCTCAGTAACTTATCTGTCCCACTCCCTTCATTTTTCAAATAAGGAAAGCTTATTAAAACAAGCTAGTGTGACTTCCCAGTTTTTGTCTGACATGCTGTGTGCCTCAAAATAAATCAAATACACTTGACACATTAATTTAGTTCAGAGATCCTTTGAGTTATAGGCCCCCCTTTTCTCTTTTTCTTCCTCCCCCTTTAAAATACTAACCTAAATTTGCTCTATGGTGGGACACAAACTCTTCGTATTGTGCTACATTTTGACCACCACCCACCATCACAGCATAATCCTGTCTGTTATCTTGATCAAACTTGTATTGCTCCTTTAGCATGGATGCTTCAGAAAGCTACTCCTTTTCTTGAAGTGTTTAGTAGAACTATACATTTTTGTCTCACCTCACTTTTTAAAATTTTGAAACCCTTACAAATGAATGTGTAAAAGAATGAAGTCTTGCCCTTTGCAACAACACGGATGGACTTGGAGGGTATTATGCTAAGTGAAATAAGGCAGACAGAGAAAGACAAATACTGTATGATGTCACCTATATGTGGAATCTAAAAAATAAAACTAGTGAATATAACAAAAAAGAAACAGACTCACAGATATAGAGAACAAACTAGTGGTTACCAATGGGGAGAGGGAAGAGGGGAGGGGAAATATAGGGGTGGGGGCTAAGAGGTATAAACTATTAGGTATAAAATAAATAAGCTACAGAGATATATTGTACAACACAGGGAATATAGCCAATGTTTTATAATAAGTATAAATGGAGTATAACCTTTAAAAATTATGAATCTCGGGCTTCCCTGGTGGCGCAGTGGTTGAGAGTCCGCCTGCCGATGCAGGGGACACGGATTCGTGCCCCGGTCTGGGAAGATCCCACATGCCACGGAGCGGCTGGGCCCGTGAGCCATGGCCGCTGAGCCTGCGCGTCCGGAGCCTGTGCTCCGCAACGGGAGAGCCACAACAGTGAGAGGCCCGCATACCGCAAAAAAAAAAAAAAAAAAAAAAAAAAAATTATGAATCTCTATGTTGGACACCTAAAACTTTTATAACAATTGTACATCAACTATACCTCAATAAAAAAAACTAATTATAAAAAAAGGAATGACTGTACATTTAGAAAGGAGAGCTTAAATATAAGTGACAAGGAGCAAAATGGCTCCTCTACATCATTTCCATTGCACTTTGCCATGATGCTGATTCCAACCCTCTCACTACATGAAGTTGAAATTAGGCACTGATACCCCTGACTGCTCTCCCAAGAAATTCCTTAATTCTGTGGATCTATAATTGATTGAAACTCTCAGAGAAAGAAATTGTATCAATTCTGTAGAAGGGGAAAAAAATGCCTCTCCTTCATGTTACCACCTCTTCCTTATTCTACCTCCCTTTAAAAAATGAAGAGTTAATAATATGAGTGGACAGAGTACATTCTTTGGTCCAGGTATTTCTAGTAGTATCCTCTTGTCTCTAGTACAGGCATCTTAATTTTTCTGTGCCATGTACCCCTCTGGCAGTCTGGGGAATCCTCTAAACCCCTTCTCAGAATAATGCTTTTAAATACAAAACCAAAATGGGTAAATTTCAAAGGAAAATTGTTTTATTGAGATAGTTATCAAATTAAGGAAAAATTGTGCTATAAGACCATATGTGTCTTTATTAACACATTAAATAACAAGATCTAGTGTAGATATAATAACCACCATAATCTCAAGGTAGCGATGAGCACAAGTGTTATTTGTAGACACCTGCAACAACTGTGATGTGGTATAAAACTATCTGTGATTTCTATTGAAGATGGCCATAAATTCTGCTAATCATATTGTGATTTCTTTCCTACATTTATAATACATTTATAAGAGAAGGAAATGCTAACTTCTGGTTAGAAGTTAGTGAAAATGAAAATTTAATAGTTGCCTATTTATATTCAGGGACCCTGTGAATTCTATTAGAGAACTCCTTAGCCTCGCAGCCTAAAACTCAAGCTGTGATTCCTGACAGAGATAGAAGTAGGCCTAGCTCAGGCTAGCCATCCTGTCCTGCACCTCCTCTTCCTCTTCCTAAAACAATACTCAGGTGTACAGTTGCTCTTGGGGACTAGGCATTTCTTTTCTCCATGTCTTGTTTCAGGAACATAGGTGAGGAGAAAGCAAATGGAATTTTCCAGTTAGAATATGTTTTCTATAGTACCAAGTCCTCTCTTCTCCTACCCAGTCTTCATCACAGATTTTTTATTTTTTAGGTTTTAAAAATTTTGTCTCTCTCTCTCTTTTTTTTTTTTTTTTTTTTTTGAAACGCGGAATCTTTCGTTGGGGCAGTGCAAGATCCCTTTGTTGCAGCACTCGGGGCTCTCTCTAGTTGTGATGGGCGGGCTTCTCTTTAGTTGTGGCGTGTGGGTTTTATCTCTCTAGTAGAGGCAAGCGAGCTCAATAGTTGCATCGCACATGCTTAGTTGCCCCAGGGCATGTAGGATCTTAGTTCCCCAACCAGGGATCGAACCAGTGTCCCCTGCATTGGAAGGCGGATTCTTTACCACTGGGCCACCAGGGAAGTCCCCACCACAGATATTTCCTGATTTCCTCTCTCTCTCTCTCTCTCTCTCTCCTCACTCTGTGTATTTCAAGACACCAAGCCTAAGTGGACTTTGAATGAAGATAACTCCTCTGGGAGACTAGTAATACTATTTCACTTCTTTATGTTGAGGGAGAGTTATCTAAAAAATACTCAGTTTTTCTGCCTTCTTGTATTTCTCCTCTTCTTTGTTTTCATATTTTCTCAACAGAAAATACAGTCTTCATCTCACCTAGATTTAGTCTCTCAAACCATCTAGGCAACACACACACACACACACACACACACACACACACCCCTCCTCCTCCTCTGTAGATAGCTATAGGTATTTATACATATATATGTAGATACAAACATAAACATAAATACAGATATAAATATATTTCATATCTTTTATCCTTTAAAATTTAGAGATGGCCCCAGACTTTTTCCTATAAAAGATAACCTTATTGTAATGAAAGTTCCATGAGGGTTAGCAAGTTTGTCTTGTTCACTCTTGCTTCCATAACAATTAGAACAGTGCATGGCACCGGTTGAATATTTATTGAGTGAATGCTCAAGTATGTTAGCTGAAAGGAACTCTATAAATAAAGTGGGCTTATGCATTTTTTTTTTGGTTTTATCTGAAATCAGTGATAAGAGAGAAAGCTGAGTGCCCCAGAAGTACTTTTCATAAAATTAAAACCAAACCTTAAGTTTTCACCTTAGGAAAATACATACATAATTACATACATACGCACTTAATAATAACACAATATTTTTAAATCAAAATAAAAGGCTCTGGGCTTCCCTGGTGGCGCAGTGGTTGAGAGTCCGCCTGCTGGTGCAGGGGACACGGGTTTGAGCTCTGGTCTGGGAGGATCCCACATGCCGTGGAGCGGCTGGGCCCGTGAGCCATGGCCACTGAGCCTGCGTGTCCGGAGCCTGTGCTCCGCAACGGGAGAGGCCACAACAGTGGGAGGCCCGCATACCACAAAAAAAAATAAAAAATAAAAAAAATAAAAGGCTCTGATTGCTAGTGATGACCTAGAAGACATGAAATAAGAGATATAAAGGGTGAATAAAACTATCTATACATGCCAGCACAGAGGAAAAATGAAGCAGAATAAGTGAATACTATTACTGAACTCTAGAAATACCAGTAGCATGGCTGTACTGCCATGGGTAATCAATACATATGTGTTGAATAAATAAATTATGAGCTAACAATTCGACACCAGGTAACTTTGTACTCACCTTACCTTCCAACACTGCACAGAGATGCTAGACCTGTACCAATGGAATAATAGAAACCAAAAGGTGAATATTTAGTTGGGGGAGGATTACAGAGAACAGGGAAGGAATTAGTGACCATACAATATGACTTCTGGTCAACCACAAAAAGCTGAGTGTTGAGAGCAGTAATTCAGATTCTGATGTAATGAAATAGGAAAAGATGGACTGGAGAGAGTAGTCCATGAGGAGTTTACAGAAACCCAGTCCATGTACGTTGCCTAATGACAGCATTCAAAGCATAGCATCCCTTAACCCACTAGATGGTAATTGAGATACTACTTTGTATAATTCATTCCCTAAAACAAGATTTCTCAAGCACACCTGGAAAATGCTCACACAGCTTGCCCTTGGAATGTTTCCAGTGACAGAGATCACATCACTCTTTAAAGCAGGCAGCTCAATTATTAACAGACATAATTATTAGAAGCTTCATCTTTATAAGCCTTGAAATTTACCACCTTATAATTCTACCCAACACTGAGCACAATGCCTGGTACATAGAAACCACTCAAAGATTTCTTTTGCTGAGTTAATATTATCTTTTTTTGTTGCCTGGGATGGAGAGGGGCATGGTGGAAATCTCTGCTCACTTCCAGATGATAGACTATTTGTTGTTTTTCCTGAAAGTATAGGATAATTGGGAGTAGTGCCCCAGTGGACAGGAGCTCAACACCTCATGACCACAATTGCATTGATTTATTCACATGTGTGTGTGTGTGTGTGTGTGTGTGTGTGTGTGTGTGTGTATATATATATATATATATATCTTCAATCTTTAAAAAAAAAACCTCTTGGTACTCAGAGGTGGGGAAAGAAGATATAAGAAATCATACAACTCTTCAAGTATTAAAATTGACTTCCAGGATACCTCTCTCAAAATGTTCCTTTCTCCAAATTTCCCAACTCATCATTTGCCTAAGCTTCTGCCTTTATGGCTGATGAACAGGTTCATCAATTTTAGCCTTGTAAAGGACAGTGCTCCAAACTAGACCCAGACATTCAAGTGTGGCATGACTTGTCATTGTATCAATACAATGAAACCATCTTAACATTTGATTGGGACGTGGACTTTCATTTACAAATGCAATGGAAAAAATGTTTCCAACAACTATCACACTTTGAGTTTGCAATTTGAGTAAAAGCAGTGAGTTTCTCATTTAACTCTGTCTCTCATAACTTGTTTAGTCAATTTATTTTTGATCCCAAATACAGATATTACCCCATTAAAAATTTTATTTTGTTGGTTTTCATGCCACAGTTCTACCTGTTGAGAACATCCATATTTTCATTCTTCTTCCATTTTTCCCTCTAGCTCAAAGGACAAGGCATCCTTCCACCCTGATTCTTGTTTCTCTCCTTCTTCCACCAGGATTGCACCTGTCTTCTTCAGTTATCCTTCCTCTCTCTCTTTTAAAATTGATCTTGCCCACTTCTACATTGTTCTCACTGAAGTTAAGTTCACCAATAACCACCTAATTTTCAAATCTTATGAATTTTTAAAAGTCTTTATCTTATTTTGTCCTTCCTCAGTATTTGACAGTATTTGATCATCCTTTATTTGTGAAAAATCTCTTTTCCTAACTTTCATTACATTATTTTTTTGTAGTTCCTCTTGACATATTCACAATAATAAGTATCCCTATAGAAAAGAGTGGACATTTCTATTTATGCAAGATTAATTTATGTTCCTAGATGGGGGGACTTCTAATAGATTCTGGATATTCCTTAACAAGCCAAACTTTCAATATATTATCATTTTTGTTGTTATTGACAATGCTGTCTTCTCTTTCAAATGACTGCTAGTATGCAAGAGAGTTTTTTTAAGTGTTAATTTTGTAATCTGCCACTTTTTGAATTCTCATAAATTCTAATAGTTTTTTTTTCCTTTTGAATCTTCACATAGAGAATTTTACCTCTATGCCATAATACTTTTGCTTTCTTCAAGTTTTATACTTTTTATTTCTTTCTCTTGTCTAATTTATTGGCAAGTATATCTAGATTTTGGGACATTGTTTAATTATAGTGAGCATGGTAGGCGCCATTGACTTATGTATGGCTAATTTTAAGGAAAATGTGACTTTTTTTTCATTAAACCTAATGCTGGATTTTAATTGATATATAAATGTATAAATGAGAGAGACAAGGAGAAGGAGAGAAAGTTTTTAAATTATTGTCTTCAATATTTAATGAGATATTTCACCAATTGCTTTTGTTTTGTTTTCTTTTCTATGGGTATTGACCATATTTTTTTAACATCATGTATTTTTATTGTTAGATTTGCTAACATTGAACTAACCTTATGCTCATAGGATTAACCTAACTTGGTCAAGATTACTATTTTAGATGTCTCTTTTATACATAATATCTTGGGTATTCCTTCTTTATTAATCTCTAGAGCAACTTATCTTTAATATGCATGTCCTGTTAATATTTATGTATATGACAGAGACGTTTGGTCTTAATTCTGTCATTGTGTTTTAAAGTCTTAAGCCCTGTTCTTATTTTCCGACAAAGTGGTATATATTTATTGTGATTTGCATGTTTATGAGTTTATTCCAGATAATTTAGAAATTTCTTGTCTCTTTATATAAGTTCTAGTAATGATATCTACAACTTGGGATAATGTCCTCAAACCTGTACTTCTTTAATTATAATCTTTAAACATAGAAGACAAGGGATATGTAAACTGACACTCCCATTTCTTACATTTTTTTCCTCCACTCAATTTCATTTCTACTAATGGTTACCTTTATACATTAGAGTAATACACTCAAACAGTGATTATTTGATGTATCTCATTTAACAATATATGTAGCTCCTCTGCTCTGAAAGATGAGGAAATCTATCCATTTCTACTCTCTTCTCTCTTCATCCCTCACTACTTCAAATTTTTGGATATTTACTTATATTTTTATTTCTACATTATTATTCCCTCAATAGGTTAGCCTTAGCCTGTATTAATTTAGAACAATTTTTACCACCTCACCTATTTTCAAGAGTTGCCTATTGATTTTCCAGGTATCTGAAAAATTTTCAAGTTCATTTTAAAAGGCTCATGATTGCTAATTTCTAGATTTCTTTCATGGTAAAATATCTATTTCTTCCCTTAATTGGAATGACTTCTGGCTTTTTTATAAATTTCTTAATAAAGATTTCTTTGCCATAGAACTCTATAGACAGTATTCCATTGACTTCTAATGCTGGATTTGCTGTGGTTAAGTATGATGCTAGTTTGATTCTTAATAAGAGGCTTGGCTTTTTGAGGAGGAGGGGGTGCATATATCAGTGGATTCTCTCTTGGCCATGGAAGTACTATAACTTTACCAGCTGTCTCTAGGTGTTTTTTTTCTTTTTTTTTTTTTTGAATTTTTTTTAAATTTTATTTTTTTATTAGTTTCTGCTTTATAACAACGTGAATCAGTCATACATATACATCCGTTCCCACATCCCTTCCCTCATGCATCTCCCTCCCTCCCACCCTCCCCATCCCACCCCTCCAGGCAGTCACAAAGCACCGAGCTGATCTCCCTGTGCTCTGCGGCTGCTTCCCACTATCTATCTACCTCACGTTTGGTAGTGTATATATGTCCATGCCTCTCTTTTGCTTTGTCACAGCTTACCCTTCCCCCTCCCCATATCCTCAAGTCCATTCTCAAGTAGGCCTGTGTCTTTATTCCCGTTTTACCCCTAGGTTCTTCATGACATTTTTTTTTAATTCCATATATATGTGTTAGCATACGGTATTTGTCTTTCTCTTTCTGACTTACTTCACTCTGTATAACAGACTCTAGGTCTATCCACTTCATTACAAATAGCTCAGTTTCGTTTCTTTTTATGGCTGAGTAATACTCCATTGTATATATGTGCCACATCTTCTTTATCCATTCATCCGATGATGGACACTTAGGTTGTTTCCAGCTCCGGGCTATTGTGAATAGAGCTGCAATGAACATTTTGGTACATGTCTCTTTTTAAATTATGGTTTTCTCAGGGTATATGCCTAGTAGTGGGATTGCTGGATCACATGGTAGTTCTATTTGTAGTTTTTTAAGGAACCTCCATACTGTTCTCTATAGTGGCTGTACCAATTCACATTCCCACCAGCAGTGCAAGAGTGTTCCCTTTTCTCCACACCCTCTCCAGCATTTATTGTTTCTAGATTTCTTGATGCTGGCCATTCTGACTGGTGTGAGATGATATCTCATTGTAGTTTTGATTTGCCTTTCTCTAATGATTAATGATGTTGAGCATTCTTTCATGTGTTTGTTGGCAGTCTGTATATCTTCTTTGGAGAAATGCCTATTTAAGTCTTCTGCCCATTTTTGGATTGGGTTGTTTGTTTTTTTGCTATTGAGCTGCATGAGCTCTTTATAAATTTTGGAGATTAATCCTTTGTCAGTTGCTTCATTTGCAAATATTTTCTCCCATTCTGAGGGTTCTCTTTTGGTCTTCTTTATGGTTTCCTTTGCTGTGCAAAAGCTTTGAAGTTTCATTAGGTCCCGTTTGTTTATCTTTGTTTTTATTTCCATTTCTCTAGGAGGTGGGTCCAAAAGGATCTTGCTGTGATTTATGTCCTAGAGTGTTCTGCCTATGTTTTCCTCTAAGGGTTTGATAGTTTCTGGCCTTACATTTAGGTCTTTAATCCATTTTGAGCTTATTTTTGTGTATGGTGTTAGGGAATGATCTAATCTCATACTTTTACATGTCCCTGTCCAGTTTTCCCAGCACCACTTATTGAAGAGGCTGTCCTTTCTCCACTGTACATTCCTGCCTCCTTTATTAAAGATAAGTTGACCATATGTGCGTGGGTTTATCTCTGGGCTTTCAATCCTGTTCCATTAATCTATCTTTCTGTTTTTGTGCCAGTACCACACTGTCTTGATTACTGTAGCTTTGTAGTATAGTCCGAAGTCAGGGAGCCTGATTCCTCCAGCTCCGTTTTTTGTTCTCAAGATTGCTTTGGCTATTCGGGGTCTTTTGTTTCTCCAAACAAATTTTGAAATATTTTGTTCTAGTTCTGTGAAAAATGCCCGTGGTAGATTGATAGGGATTGCATTGAATCTGTAGATTGCTTTGGGTAGTAGAGTCATTTTCACAATATTGATTCTTCCAATCCAGGAGCATGGTATACCTCTCCATCTATTTGTATCATCTTTAATTTCTTTCATCAGTGTCTTATAATTTTCTGCATACAGGTCTTTTGTCTCCTTAGGTAGGTTTATTCCTAGATATTTTATTCTTTTTGTTGCAATGGTAAATGGGAGTGTTTTCTTGATTTCATTTTCAGATTTTTCATCATTAGTGTACAGGAATGCCAGAGATTTCTGTGCATTAATTTTGTATCCTGATACTTTACCAAATTCATTGATTAGTTCTAGTAGTTTTCTGGTAGCATCTTTAGGATTCTCTATGTATAGTATCATGTCATCTGCAAACAGTGACAGCTTTACTTCTTCTTTTCCAATTTGGATTCCTTTTATTTCCTTTTCTTCTCTGATTGCTGTGGCTAAAACTTCTTAAACTAAGTTGAATAAGAGTGGTGAGAGTGGGCAGACTTGTCTTGTTCCTGATCTTCGTGGAAATGGTTTCAGTTTTTCACCATTGAGGACAATGTTGGCTGTGGGTTTGTCATATATGGCCTTTATTATGTTGAGGAAAGTTCCCTCTATGCCTACTTTCTGCAGGGTTTTTATCATAAATGGGTGTTGAATTTTGTTGAAAGCTTCCTCTGCATCTATTGAGATGATCATATGGTTTTTCTCCTTCAATTTGTTAATATGGTGTATCACGTTGATTGATTTGCGTATATTGAAGAATCCTTGCATTCCTGGAATAAACCCCACTTGATCATGGTGTATGATCCTTTTAGTGTGCTGTTGGATTCTGTTTGCTAGTATTTTGTTGAGGATTTTTGCATCTATGTTCATCAGTGATATTGGCCTGTAGTTTTCTTTCTTTGTGACATCCTTGCCTGGTTTTGGTATCAAGGTGATGGTGGCCTCATAGGATGAGTTTGGGAGTGTTCCTTCCTCTGAAATTGTTTGGAAGAGTTTGAGAAGGATGGGTGTTAGCTCTTCTCTAAATGTTTGATAGAATTCACCTGTGAAGCCATCTGGTCCTGGGCTTTTGTTTGTTGGAAGATTTTTCATCACAGTTTCAATTTCAGTGCTTGTTATTGGTCTAATCATATTTTCTATTTCTTCCTGATTCAGTCTTGGCAGGTTGTGCATTTCTAAGAATTTGTCCATTTCTTCCCTGTTGTCCGTTTTATTGGCATAGGGTTTCTTGTAGTAATCTCTCATGATCTTTTGTATTTCTGCAGTGTCAGTTGTTACTTCTCCTTTTTCATTTCTAATTCTATTGATTTGAGTCTTCTCCCTTTTTTTCTTGATGAGTCTGGCTAATGGTTTGTCAATTTTGTTTATCTTCTCAAAGAACCAGCTTTTACTTTTATTGATCTTTGCTAATGTTTCCTTCATTTCTTTTTCATTTATTTCTGATCTGATCTTTATGATTTCTTTCCTTCTGCTAGCTTTGGGGGTTTTTTGTTCTTCTTTCTCTAATTGCTTTAGGTGCAGGGTCAGGTTGTTTGCTCGAGATGTTTCCTGTTTCTTAAGGTGGGATTGTATTGCTATAAACTTTCCCCTTAGAACTGCTTTTGCTGCGTCCCATAGGTTTTGGGTCATCGTGTCTCCATTGTCATTTGTTTCTAGGTATTTTCTAATTTCCTCTTTGATTTCTTCAGTGATCACTTTGTTATTGAGTAGTGTATTGTTTAGCCTCCATGCGTTTGTATTTTTTACAGATCTTTTCCTGTAATTGATGTCTAGTCTCATAGCATTGTGGTCAGAAAAGATACTTGATACAATTTCAATTTTCTTAAATTTACCAAGGCTTGATTTGTGACCCAAGATATGATCTATCCTGGAGAATGTTCCATGAGCACTTGAGAAAAATGTATATTCTGTTGCTTTTGGATGGAATGTCCTATAAATATCAGTTAAGTCCGTCTTGTTTAATGTATCATTTAAAGCTTGTGTTTCCTTATTTATTTTCATTTTGGATGATCTGTCCATTGGTGAAAGTGGGGTGTTAAAGTCCCCTACTATGATTGTGTTACTGTCAATTTCCCCTTTTATGGCTGTTAACATTTGCCTTATGTATTGAGGCGCTCCTATGTTGGGTGCATAAATATTTACAATTGTTATATCTTCTTCTTGGATCGGTCCCTTTATCGTTATGTAGTGTCCTTCTTTGTCTCTTCTAATAGTCTTTATTTTAAAGTCTATTTTGTCTGATATAAGAATTGCTACTCCAGCTTTCTTTTGATTTCCATTTGCATGGAATATCTTTTTCCATCCCCTTACTTTCAATCTGTATGTGTCTCTAGGTCTGAAGTGGGTCTCTTGTAGACAGCATATATATGGGTCTTGTTTTTGTATCCATTCAGCCAATCTGTGTCTTTTGGTGGGAACATTTTTTCCATTTACATTTAAGGTAATTATTGATATGTATGTTCCTATTCCCATTTCCTTAATTGCTTTGGGTTCGTTATTGTAGGTATATTCCTTCTGCTGTGTTTCTTGCCTAGAGAAGTTCCTTTAGCATTTGTTGTAAAGCTGGTTTGGTGGTGCTGAACTCTCTCAGCTTTTGCTTGTCTGTAAACGTTTTAATTTCTCCATCAAATCTGAATGAGATCCTTGCTGGATAGAGTAATCTTGGTTGCAGGTTTCTCTCCTTCATCACTTTAATTATGTCCTGCCACTCCCTTCTGGCTTGTAGAGTTTCTGCTGAGAGATCAGCTGTTAACCTGATGGGGATTCCCTTGTCTGTTATTTGTTGTTTTTCCCTTGCTGCTTTTAATATGATTTCTTTGTGTTTAATTTTTGACAGTTTGATTAATATGTGTCTTGGCGTATTTCTCCTTGGATTTATTCTGTATGGGACTCTCTGTACCTCCTGGACTTGATTAACTATCTCCTTTCCCATATTAGGGAAGTTTTCAACTATAATCTCTTCAAATATTTTCTCAGTCCCTTTCTTTTTCTCTTCTTCTTCTGGAACCCCTATAATTCGAATGTTGGTGTGTTTAATGTTGTCCCAGAGGTCTCTGAGACTGTCCTCTGTTCTTTTCATTCTTTTTTCTTTATTTTGCTCTGCAGCAGTTATTTCCACTATTTTATCTTCCACCTCACTTATCCGTTCTTCTGCCTCAGTTATTCTGCTATTGATCCCATCTAGAGTAATTTTCATTTCATTTATTGTGTTTTTAATCGATGCTTGATTCATCTTTAGTTCTTCCAGGTCCTTGTTAACTGTTTCTTGCATTTTGTCTATTCTATTTCCAAGATTTTGGATCTTGGAAATAGAATCTTGGATCATCTTTTCTATCATTATTCTGAATTCTTTTTCAGGTAGACTGCCTATTACGTCTTCATTTGTTAGGTCTGGTAGGTTTATATCTTGCTCCTTCACCTGCTGTGTGTTTTTCTGTCTTCTCATTTTGCTTATATTACTGTGTTTGGGGTCTCCTTTTTGCAGGCTGCAGATTCGTAGTTCCCGTTGTTTTTGGTGTCTGTCCCCAGTGGCTAAGGTTGTTTCAGTAGGTTGTGTAGGCTTCCTGGTGGGGGGGACTAGAGCCTGTGTTCTGGCGGTTGAGGCTCGAGCTTGTCTTTCTGGTGGACAGGTCCACGTCTGGTGGTGTGTTTTGGGGTGCCTGTGGCCTTATTATGTTTTTAGGCAGCCTCTCTGTTAATGGGTGGCGTTGTGTTCCTGCTTGCTAGTTGCTTGGCATAGGGTGACCAGCACTGTAGCTTGCTGGTCGTTGACTGAAGCTGGGTGTTGGTGTTGAGATGGAGATCTCTGGGAGATCTTCGCTGCTTGATATTATGTGGAGCTGGGAGGTCTCTTGTGGACCCGTGTCCTGAAGTTGGCTCTCCCACTTCAGAGGCACAGCACTGACTCCTGGCTGCAGCACCAAGAGCCTTTCATCTACCCGGCTCAGAATAAAAGGGAGAAAAAGTAGAAAGAAAGAATTAGTAGAAGAAAGAGAGAGAGAGAAAGAAAGGAAGAAGGAAAGAAAGGAAGGAAGGAAGGAAGGAAGGAAGAAAGAAAGAAAGGAGGGAGGGAGGAAGGAAGGATGGAAAGAAAGAAAGAAAGAAAGGAGGGAGAGAGGGAGGAATGAAAGAAAAAGGAAGAGTGAATGGAAGAAGGGAGGGAGGGAGGGAGGAAGGAAAGAAAGAAAGAAAGACAGGAGGGAGGGAGGGAGGAAGGAAAGAAAAAGAAAGTGTGAAAGGAAGAAGGGAGGGAAGGAGCGAGGAAGGAAAGAAAGAAAGAAAGACATAAGGGAGGGAGGGAGGAAGGAAAGAAACAGAAAGTGTAAGGAAGAGGGGTGGGAGGGAGGGAGGAAGGAAAGATAGACAGGAGGGAGGGAGGGAGGAAGGAAAGAAAAAGAAAGAGTGAAAGGAAGAAGGGAGGGAGGGAGGAAGGAAAGAAAGAGAGAAAGAAGGAAAGGAGGGGCGGAGGGAGGGAGGGAGGAAGGGAAGGTAGGAAAAAAAGAAAGAGCAGGTAAAGTAAAATAGAATAAAGTATGAAATATAGTAGCGTTATTAAAATTAAAAAGTAATTATTGAAAAAAAACGGACCGATAGAACCCTGGGACATATGGTGGAAACAAAGCTATACAGAGAGAATCTTACACAGAAGAATACACATACACATTCACAAAAAGAGAGCAGGGGGAAAAATAAAAAATCTTGCTCTCCAAGTCCACCTCCTCAATTTGGGATAATTCGTTGTAAAAAGAGGAAAAGGGGGGAAAGTCTTAAATCTTGTCCTCAAAGTCCACTTCCTCAATTTGGGATGATTCGCTGTCCATTCATGCACTCCACAGACGCAGGGCACATCAAGTGGACCGTGGAGCTTTAATCCGCTGCCTCCGAGGCTGCACAGAGAGATTTCCCTGTCTCTTCTGTGCTCTCACAGCTCCCGGGTCTCAGCCTTGGACCTGGCCCCGCCTCTGCGCTTAGGTCGCCGGAGGGCGTCCGTTCTTCGCTCAGACAGGATGGGTTTAAAGGAGCCGCTGATGCGGGGGCTCTGGCTCACTCAGGCAGAGGGGAGGGAGGGGCGCGCAGAGTGGGGCGGGCCTGCGGCGGCAGAGGCCGGCGTGACGTTGCACCAGACCGAGGCGCTCCGTGCGCTTTCCCGGGAAAGCCGTCCCCGGGTCCCGGGACCCCGGCAGTGGCGGGGTGCACAGGCCCCCCGGAAGGCGGGGCGGACAGTGACCCGCGCTCGCACAGAGGCCCCGCGGCGGCGGCAGCAGCAGCAGCCCCAGCGTCCCACGCCCGTCTCCGGGGTCCGCACCTTTAGCCGCGGCTCGCGCCCGTCTCCGGCGCTTCCCCAAGCAGCCCTCTTAATGCCCTCTCCTCGCTCACCAGGAAACAAAAGGGAAGAAAAAATCTCTTGCCTCTTCGGCAGCTCCAGACCCTTTCCCCGGACTCCCTCCGGGCTAGCCGTGGTGCACTAACCCCCTCAGGCTCTCTTCCTGCCGCCAGCCCCAGTCCTCTCCCTGCGCTCCGACTGAAAGCCGATACCCGAGCCTCAGCTCCTAGCCCCGCCCGCCCCGGCGGCCGAGCAGACAAGTCTCTCGGGCTGGTGTGTGCCTGAGGGCACCGATCCTCTGTGCCGGAATCTCTCCGCTTTGCCCTCCACACCCCTGTTGCTGTGCTCTCCTCCGCTACTCCGAAGCTTTCCCCCTCTGCCACCTGCAGTCTCCGCCCGCGAAGGGGCTTGTAGTGTGTGGAAACCTTTCCTCCTTCACGGCTCCCTCCCACTGGTGCAGGTCCCGTCCCTATCCTTTTGTCTCTGTTTATTCTTTTTTCTTTTGCCCTATCTAGGTATGTGGGGAGTTTCTTGCCTTTTGGGGGGTCTGAGGTCGTCTGTCAGCGTTCAGTAGGTGTTCTGTAGGAGTTGTTCCACGTGTAGATGAATTTCTGATGTATCTGTGGGGAGGAAGGTGATCGCGTCTTACTCTTCCGCCATCTTCCCAGGGTCCCTGTCTTGGTGTTTATGATTGTATATCTTTAGACACACTGTAAATCCATCATTTCATCTATTTCATGAATATTTTCTATATAACTTGTAATTTTGACTGTTTCATTTGTACTATCTAATTGATTCCAATGATGTGCCTGTTAAATCTTTATATAAATTCCGTATCTATTACTTTCCTTTTACTCACTTCCATTCACTTGTGTTTCTTTTTTCAGTTCTGTCCTCCATGTCCTTTCCTGTGGTTTCCAGAGTATCTATTGCCATTTTTTGCTGCTATTAATAGGACTTTCATTTCTGAAATTTCCCCCTTCTATTTGATTCCTGAACTCTGTCAGCTCAATTTTCATCACTTTCTGTTGTCTTATTTTTCTTTAATCCATTATATTCATTTTTTAATATCTTTATTGGAGTATAATTTTTACAATGCTCTGTTACCTTCTGATTTATAACAAAGTGAATCAGCTATACATATACATATATCCCCATATCTCCTCCCTCTTGTGTCTCCCACCCACCTTCCCTATCACACCCTTCTAGGTGGACACAAAGCACCAAGCTCATATCCGCTTGAGCTGCAGCTGCTTCCCACTAGCTCTCTATTATACATTTGGTAGTATATATATCTCCATGTCACTCTCTCACTTCGTCACAGATTACCCTTCCACCTGCCTATGTCCTCAAGTCCATTCTCTACATCTGCATCTTTATTCCTGTCCTGCCCCTAGGTTCTTCAGAACCTTTTTTTCCCCTTAGATTCCATATATATGTGTTAGCATATGGTATTTGTTTTTCTCTTTCTGAATTACTTCACTCTGTTTGACAGACTCCAGGTCCATCCACCTCACTACAAACAACTCAGTCTTGTTTCTTTCTATGGCTGAATAATATTGCATTGCATATATGTGCCACATCTTCTTTATCCATTCATCTGTCAATAGACAGGTTGCTTCCATGTCCTGGTTATTGTAAATAGTGCTGCAGTGAACATTGTGGAACATGACTTTTTTTGAATTATGGGTTTTTCAGGATATATGCCCAGTAGTGGAATTGTTGGGTGATATGGTAGTTCTATTTTTCGGTTTTTAAGGAACGTCCGTACTGTTCTCCATAGTGGCTGTATCAACTTACATTCCCACCAACAGTGCAAGAGGGTTCCCTTTTCCCCACACCCTATCTAGCATTTATTGTTTGTAGAATTTTTGATGATGGCCATTCTGACTGGTGTGATATGATACCTCATTGTGGATTTGATTTGCATTTCTGTATTGATTAGCAATGTTGAGCATCCTTTCATGTGTTTGTTGGCAATCTGTATGTCTTCTTTGGAGAAATGTCTATTTAGGTCAACTGCCCATTTTGGGATTGGGTTATTTGCTTTTTTTGATATTGAGCTGCATGATCTGCTTGTATATTTTGGAGATTAATCCTTTGTCAGTTGCTTCATTTGCAAATATATTCTCCCATTTTGAGGGTTGGTGTTTCATCTTGTTTATGGTTTCCTTTGCTGTGCAAAAGCTTTGAAGTTTCATTAGGCCCCATTTGTTTATTTTTGTTTTTATTTCCATTTCTCTAGGGGTGGATCGAAAGGGATCTTGCTGTGATTTATGTCATAGAGTATTCTTCTTATGTTTTCCTCCAAGAGTTCTATAGTGTCTGTCCTTACAATTCGATCTTTAATCCATTTTGAGTTTATTTTTGTGTATGGTGTTAGGAAGTGTTCTAATTTCATTCTTTTACATGTAGCTTTCTTCTACTTACATGTAGTTTTCCCAGCATGACTTATTGAAGAGTCTGTCTTTTCTCCATTGTATATTCTTGCTTCTTTTTACCAAAAATAAGGTGACCATATGTGCTTGCGTTTATCTCTGGGCTTTCTACCCTGTTCCATTTATTTATATTTCTATTTTTGTGGCAGTACCTTACTGTCTTGATTACTATAACTTTGTAGTATACTCTGAAGTGCAGGAGCCTGATTCCTCCAGCTCCATTTTACTTTCTCAAGATTGTTTTGCTATTCGAGGTCTTTTGTGTTTCCATACAAATTGTGAAATATTTTGTTCTAGTTCTGTGAAAAATGCCATTGGTAGTTTGATAGGGATTGCACTGAATCTGTAGATTGCTTTGGGTAGTATAGTCATTTTCACAATGTTGATTCTTCCTATCCAAGAACATGGTATATCTCTCCAACTGTTTGTATCATCTTTAATTTCTTTCATCAGTATCTTACAGTTTTCTGCATACACGTCTTCTGTCTCCTTAGGTAGGTTTATTGCTCAGTATTTTATTCTTTTTGTTGCAGTGGTAAATGGGAGTGTTTCCTCAATTTCTCATTCAGATTTTTCATCATTATTGTATAGGAATGCAAGAGATTTCTGTGCATTAATTTTTTATCCTGCTACTTTACCAAATTCATTGATTAGTCTAGCAGTTTTCTGGTAGCATCTTTAGGATTCTCTATGTATAGTATCATGTCATCTGCAAACAGTGACAGCTTTACCTCTTCTTTTCAAATTTGGATTACTTTGATTTCTTTTTCTTCTCTGATTGTTGTGGCTAAAACTTCCAAAACTATGTTGAATAATTATGGTAAGAGTGGGCAACCTTGTCTTGTTCCTGATCTTAGTGGAAATGGTTTCAGTTTTTCACCATTGAGAATGATGTTAGCTGTGGGTTTGTCATATATGGCCTTTATTATGTTGAAGTTCCCTCTATGACTACTTTCTGGAGGGTTTTTATCATACATATGTGTTGAATTTTGTCAAAAGCTTTTTCTGCATCTATTGAGTTTATCATATGGTTTTTACCCTTCAGTTTGTTAATATGGTGTATCACATTGATTGATTTGCATATATTGAAGAATCCTTGCATTCCTGGGATAAACCCCACTTCATCATCTTGTATGATCCTTTTAATGTGCTGTTGGATTCTGTTTGCTAGAATTTGGTTGAGGATTTTTGCATCTATGTTCATCAGTGATATTGGCCTGTAGTTTTCTTTTTTGTGACATCTTTGTCTGGTTTGGTATCAGGGTGATGGTGGCCTCGTAGAATGAGTTTGGGAATGTTCCTCCTTCTCCTATATTTTGGAAGAGTTTGAGAAGGATAGGTGTTAGCTCTTCTCTAAATATTTGATAGAATTTGCCTGTGAAGCCATCTGGTCCTGGACTTCTTTTGTTGGAAGACTTTTAATCACAGTTTCAATTTCAATGTTTGTGATTGTTCTGTTTATATTTTCTATTTTTTCCTGGTTCAGTCTCAGAATGTTGTACTTTTCTAAGAATTTGTCCATTTCTTCCAGGTTGTCCATTTTATTGGCATAGAGTTGCTTGTAGTAATCTCTCATGATCCTTTGTATTTCTGCAGTGTCAGTTGTTAATTCTCCATTTTCATTTCTAATTCTATTTATTTGAGTCTTCTCCCTTACTTTCTTGATGAGTGTGGAGCATGGTTTATCAATTTTGTTTATCTTCTCAAAGAAGCAACTTTTAGTTTTATTGATCTTTGCTATTGTTCTTTCATTCATTTTTCATTTATTTCTGATCTGATTTTTATGATTTCTTTCCTTTTGCTAACTTTGGGGTTTTTTTTTTTCTTTCTCTAATTGCTTTAGGTGTAAGGTTAGGTTGTTTATTTGAGATTTTTTTGTTTCTTGAGATAGGATTGTATTGCTATAAACTTCCCTCCTAGAACTGCTTTTGCTAAAACCTTTTGCCAAAGGTTTTTAGTCATTGTGTTTTCATTGCCATTTGTTTCCAGGTTTTTTTTGATTTCCTCTTTGATTTCTTCAGTTATCTCTTGGTTATTTACTAGTGTATTGTTTAGTTTCCTTTTTTACAGATTTTTTCCTGTAATTGATATCTAGGCTCATAGTGTTGTGGTCAAAAAAGATACCTGATACTATTTCAATTTTCTTAAATTTACCAAGGCTTGGTTTGTGACCCAAGATTTAATCTAGCCTGGAGAATTTTGCATGAGCAGTTGAGAAGAAACCGTATTCTGTTGTTTTTGGATAGAATGTCTTATAAATATCAATTAAGTCCATCTTTTTTAATGTGTCATTTAAACTTGTGTTTCCTTATTAATTTTCTGTTTGTATGATCTCTCCATTTGTATAAGTGAGGTGTTAAAGTCTCCTACTATTATTGTGTTACTGTCGATTTCCTCTTTCATAGCTCTTAGCATTTGCCTTATATATTGAGGTGCTCCTGTGTTGGGTGCATATATATGTATAATTGTTATATTTTCTTCTTGGATTAATCTCTTGATCATTATGTAGTGTCCTTCCTTGTCTCTTGTAACATTGTTTATTTTAAAGTCTATTTTAAAGTATTGTTGCTACTCCAGCTTTTTTTTTGATTTCCATTTGCATGGACTATCTTTTTGCATCCCCTCACTTTCAGTCTGTATGTGTCTGTATGTGTCCCTAGGCCTGAAGTGGGTCTCTTGTAGACAGCATATATATGGGTCTTGTTTTTGTATCCATCCAGTGAACCTGTGTTTTTTGGTTGGAGCATTTAATCCATTCACATTTAAGGTAGTTATTGATATGTATGCTCCTATCACCATGTTCTTAATTGTTTTGGGTTTGTTATTGTAGGTCTTTTCCTTCTCTTGTGTTTCCTGCATAGAGAAGTTCCTTTAGCATTTGTTGTAAAGCTGACTTGGTGGTGCTGAATTCTCTTAGCTTTTGCTTGTCTGTAAAGCTTTTAATTTCTCCATCGAATCTGAATGAGATCCTTGCTGCGTAGAGTAATCCTCTTTGTATGTTTTTCCCTTTCATCACTTTAAATATGTCCTGTGACACCCTTCTGGCTTGCAGAGTTTCTGCTGATAGGTCAGCTGTTAACCTTATGGGGATTTCCTTTTATGTTATTTGTTGGTTTTCCCTTGCTGCTTTTAATATTTTTTCTTTGTGTTTAATTTTTGATAGTTTGGTTAATATGTGTTTTGGCATGTTTCTCCTTGGAGTTATCCTGTATGGGACTCTCTGCACTTCCTGGACTTGATTGACGATTTCCTTTCCAACATTAGGGAAGTTTTCAACTATAATCTCTTCAAATATTTTCTCAGTCACTGTCTTTTTCTCTTCTTCTTCTGGAACCCCTATAATTCGAATGTTGGTGCATTTAATGTTGTCCCAGAGGTCTCTGAGATTGTCCTCAGTTCTTTTCATTCTTTTTTTCTTTCCTCTGCTCTGCAGTAGTTATTTCCACTATTTTATCTTCCACGTCACTTATCCATCCTTCTGTCTCAGTTATTCTGCTATTGTTTCCTTCTAGAGAATTTTTAATTTCATTTATTAAAATGAAGTTAATTATGCTGTTCATCATAATTTCATCATTGTTTGTTTGCTCTTTAGTTCTTCAAGGTCCTTGTTAAATGTGTTTTTGTATTTTCTCCATTCTATTTCCAATATTTTGCATCATCTTTACTATCATTACTCTATTCTTTTTCAGGTACACTGCCTATTTCCTCTTCATTTGTTTGGTCTGGTGGATTTTTACCTTTCTCCTTCATCTGCTGTGTATTTCTCTGTTTTCTCATTTTGGTTAACTTACTGTGTTTGAGGTATCCTTTTCACAGGCTGCACATTCGTAGTTCCCATTGTTTTTGGTGTCTGCCCCCAGGTGGTAAGGCTGGTTCAGCGTGTTGTGTAGGTTTTTGGCTGAGGGGACTGGTGCCTGTGTTTCTGTGGATGAGGCTGGATCTTGTCTTTCTGGTGGGCAGGCTGCATCTGGTGGTGTGTTTTGGGGTGTCTGTGACCCTATTATGATTTTAGGCAGCTTTTCTGATAATGTGTGGGGTTGTGTTCCTATTTTGCTAGTTGTTTGGCATGGGGCTTCCAGCACTGGAGCTTGCTGGCCATTGGGTGGAGCTGGTTCTTAGCGTTGAGACAGAGATCTCTGGGAGAGCTCTCACAGATTGATATTACATGTAGCCAGGAGGTCCCTGGTGGTTCAATGTCCTGAATTTGGCTCTCCCACCTCAGAGGTTCAGGTCTGACACCTGACCAGAACACAAAGACCCTGTCAGACACACGGCTGAAAAGAAAAGGCAGAAAAATAAAAGAAAAAAAGAAAGAAAGAAAAGTCATTAAAATAAAAAATTTTAAAATATTAAAGTAAAAAAATAAAAATTAATTTTAAAAAAGAGAAAGAAAGAAAGAAGAGAGCAACCAAACCAGAAAAACAAATCTACCAATGACAACAAGTGATGAAAACTATACAAAAAAACAAAACAAAACAGAAATGGACAGACAGAACCCTAAGACAAATGGTAAAAGCAAAGCTATAAAGACAAAATCACACAAAGAAACCTACACATACATACTAAAAGAGAAAAAGGAAAAACAAAACAAAACAACACCAAATATATATATATATATATATATATGTATATATATATATATATATATATATATATATATATAAAGGAAAAGAGCAACCAAATCAGTAAACAAATTGCCAATTATAATAAGCTCTAAATACTAAACTGAAATAAGCATAAAACCAGAAACAAATTAGATGCAGAAATCAAACCCCAAGTCTATATTTGCTCCTAAAGTCCACTGCCTCAATTTTGGGGTGATTCATTGTTTATTCAGATATTCCACAGATGCAGACTACATCAAGTTGATTGTGGAGATTGAATCTGCTGCTCCTGAGGCTGCTGGGAGAAATTTCCCTTTCTCTTCTTTGTTCACACAGCTCCTGGGGTTCAGCTTTGGATTTGGCCCTGCCTCTGTGTGTAGGTCGCCTGAGGGCATCTGTTCCCTGCCCAGACAGGACGGGGCTAAAGTAGCAGCTGATTCCGGGGCTCTGGCTCACTCAGGCCTGGGAGGAGGGAGGAGTGTACGGAATGTAGGGTGAGCCTGCAGCAGCAGAGGCCAGAGTGATGTTGCAACAGCCTGCGGCACGCCGTGTGTTCTCTGGGGAAATTGTCCCTGGATCATGGGACCCTGGCAGTGGTGGGCTGCACAGCCTGCTGGGAGGGAAGGTGTGGATAGTGGCCTGTGCTTGCACACAGGCTTTTTGGTGGCTGCAGCAGCAGCCTTAGTGTTTCATGCCCATCTCCGGTGTCCACGCTGATAGCCGTGGCTCTAGGGGGTACTCTGAATCCTCTCTCCTTGTGCACCCCAAAACAATCATCTCTTGCCTCTTAGGCAGGTCCAGAGTTTTTCGTGGACTCTCTCTCTGCTAGCTGTGGTGCACTAACCCCCTTCAGGCTGTGTTCATGCAGCCAACCCCAGTCCTCTCCCTGGGATCTCCATATATTCATTTTTTGAACTCTTGTGTCATGAGGTCATTTTTCTTTCATTTCTTTGATTTCTTGGAGTTATGTTGACCCATAATTGTCATCTGCTTTATGATGTAATTTGTATACTTTATATTCTGCACCTTGGTTTTGTTTTTTCATTTTTCTTTTCCTTACAGTCTTTCAGGGACTGTCTAAATTTTTTCTTGTTATTACTTTGAGTGTTGACTGTTTATTCATATGATCAGCTCTTGGTTGATGTATCATAGAAGAGAGAATATAACTCAAGTGGATTAACAGACAGCTTTGATTTTAGTCTGCAGTCAATTCCTTACCAATACCATACTTTATAAGTGTGTCTTTGTTCTGGGCTAACACGATGTTCTGGGTTTGAAATCAGAGTATACAGATCTGAATTCTGATGCCAACTGTTCTTAGCTCTATAATCTTTGCAGTTTTCTTCTACTCCCTGAGCCTCATGCTCTGCATTTTTAATATTGTGTAACAATAACACCTTCTTCATAGGGTTCTGCTCAAGATTAAAGCAAATAATTCATGTAATGCACTTAGTGCAGTGCCTGGTACATGGTAAGTTATTAGTATTAATTATTATTAGAGCAAAGCCTCATTTAGCAGTCTTCAGTGAAAAGATTTCATTTACTATCACACCTCTTTAGCAGACTAAACTTGTCAACTGCAAGATGGATTACCATCTTCTATTTCTTCTTTGTTTTGTCACACCATGTATCAGTTTCTTATGGCTGTTGTACCAAATTACCACAAACTTAGTGGCTTAAAGCAACACAAATTTATTATCTTACAGTTCTGGAGGTCAGAAGTTTAAAATGGGTTTCACTAAGCTAAAATTTAGGCACTGGTAGGGCTATGTTCCTTTCTGGGACCCCTGGGGAAGAATCAGTTTCATCTTTCCAGCTTCTAGGGGCTGCCTACATTCCTTGACTTGTAGCCACCTTCCATCTTCAAAATCAGCAATGGCTGGTTGAGTCTTTCTTTCAATGCTTTCTTGCTGGTTCTGACTTTTCTGCCTCCCTGTTTCCCATTTAAGGACCCTTGTGATTACTTTGGTTCTGCCTATATAATGCAAGGTAATCTTCCATATAAAGGTCATTGATTAGCCCTCTTGATTCCATTTGAAAACTTAATTTCCCCTTGCCATGTAATCTATAGTTTCTAAGGATTATGACATGGACAACTTTTTAGGGCCATTATTCTGCCTATCACACACCCAATAGCCTGCTTTCTGGCAAAAATGTCTTGTCTGTTTTTTTCAGTCAGGTCCATCTCTTCTTCCTGTCTGTAGTGTCAGACAGGGTTGCTCCAGAAGCCCTCCACAAAATTAGACTTACGTTACAAGCTAAGGGTCATAGAATTTTGCTCTTTAGTATGTCTAAAACTCTTATGGAAGATTTCACACAGGGCTCAAGTTCTTTAAGGGATCAGTCTGTTCTCGGTTTCCTCCTCTAAGCCTATTTTTTTTACAGGTCCTTAGTGCCATTTTGCACAGCCTTGAGGTTGCGATTATTTTCTCTCTTGGTTGAAGATGGTGTTTGCTGCTTTCATTATTCTTTTTGTTTTCAGTTAATGTCAGGAAGGCAAGACAAAGGTGCCATTAACCTGCCATCTTACCAAACATATCCATCTATTTTCTTTAATTAAGAAAAAAATTTAGAGCAATTTTATATTCACAGCTATATTGAGATGAAGGCACACCGATTTCCCAAATACTCCCTGCTCCCACACACACATAGCCTTCCCCATTATCAACTTCCCCCACCAGAGTGTTATGTTTTTAATCAAGGATGAACCTACATTGACACATTGTCATCCACAGGCTATCGTTTACCTTAAGGTTCACTCTTGGTTTGTACAATACATTCTATGAGTTTGGACAAACATATAATGACATGTATCCATCATTATTGTATCATACAGAGTATTTTCACTGCCCAAAAAATCCTCTGTGCTCAACCTATTCCTCCTTTCCTCCTCTATCCTAAATCCCTGGCAACCACTAATCTTTTTACTGTCTCCATAGTTTTGCTTTTTCCAGAATGTCATATAGTCGGAGTCATACAGCATGAAGCCTTTTCAGATGGGCTGCTTTCACTTTGTAACATGCATATAAGATTCTTCCATGTCTTTTCATGGATGAAGAGCTCATTTCTTTTTAGTGATGAATAATATTCCATTGTCTAGCTATACCATAGTTCGTTTATTCATTCACCTACTGAAAGATATCTGGGTTGCTTCCAGGTTCTGGAAATTATGAATAAAGTTGTTATAAATATCTGTGTGCACTTTTTTTGTGTGGGCACAAGTTTTCAACAACGTTGGGTAAATACCAAGGAGCACAACTGCATGGTAACAGTATGTTTAATTTTGTAAGAAACTGCCATACTTCCCTTCAAATTGGCATTCTATTTTGAATCCCTACCAGCATTGAATAAATGTTCCTACTGTTCCATATTCTCATCAGCATTTGGTGTTGTCAGAGTTCTTGATTTTGGCCATTCTAATAGGCTTGTAGGGGTATCTGATTGTTGTTTTAATATACATTTCCCTGATGACATGTGATGTGGAGTATCTTTTCATATGCTTATTTGCCATCTGTATATGTTCTTTTGTGAGATGCCTGTTAAAATCTTTGACCCAATTTTAATCAGTGTGTTTTTTTATTATTTACTTTTCAGAATTGTTTGTATATTTTAGATAACAGCCCTTTATTAGTTGTGTCTTTTGCGAATATTTTGTGAACTGTCTTCTCATCTTCTTGATATCCATCAATTTTTAATGTCATATGTATCAGAAATTTTTGAAGGGTTTACCTGTAGAAGGTACTTCCCGACCTTCCAACTCTAATGCAGGGTTTTTTTTTCTAACATTATATTGTTGTAGTCATTACAAGAGGTTCAATATCAGATTCAAGAGATTAGACATCAAATCAAAGCTCAAAGTATCACATTATCTGAAATCTCCCTCCTCAATTGCATATTTCATAAACTAAGATTACATATTTTTAACATATACTATTTTCTGTTTCTTGCCATTTTTTTCTTTCTGGAAAGGAATGCTAGTTTAATCTGATTTTATGTAGACATATTTTGATTCTATGAATGATTGTAACCACTGGAGGGCTAATTGCTAAGAAATTTCACATGTTGGAATTTGGAAAGATTTTGGAAATTGTCCCCAGCTCCTCTGATTATTTACTGCATTTACTGATTTGATAACAGTAATTGCTATAATGTCAAATATCTTGTGCTCAACAACTTACAATAATCTGAAGCAAAAGTATGTTCAGGAAGCAAATTATCCCCTAAATAGGTGACCCTGAAGCCTCATGAACTAACTGTGGCTTCCTCACTTATTAATAAGCATCATTTCCAAGCAACCAAGATGTATTGAGTTGGGAGTCCCTAAGTGCGAGAGGGTCCAGAAATAGCTTTGACTTTTCTTTTTTTAATTTACCTTGTGGGGCTATGGGGAAAGAGCAATCTTTTAGTCTGTCAATATCACCAGCAACAGCACCACATGAAGAGAGGATGGGGAGGGGAGGAGTGAGGTAATGGGGGGAGGCTCAGCTGAGGAGATGGAATATCTATTTGACACAGAAGAGGGTCCTCAGAACTCTGCAGAGCTGAAATGTCAAAAGCAGCCACTGAAAAAGAACCGAGTCATCAGAATTTTGACATTGACAAGGCTGCACTACATACAATATATGTGACTTCTAATACCCACCAACTGTTATATCATGTACTAAGACATTTTCCATTTCTATCTTCAGTCTCTGGTAAATTTAATTGTTTTATTTTATTTTTTGATATTTCCCTATTCCATTTTCCTTTATTCATTTTATTCAACAAACATATACTCATATGCATTGCCTTTAAAACTGTGTCTTGATATGCTCATAAGTAATTTTTTCTTATCAAATTTGGAGAGCTACTTAAGAGATCAAATGAAATAATGTATAAAACACACTGTGAAAAATAGAAAATAATACAAAATATATGTTATTTCTTTTAATTAAAATTACAAAATTTATGCAATATAATATGTAGTGCAAATGCTAATACAGCATCACTTAACTGTAATTTTATAACAAAGTAGACATGTCATATGCACAAAATGCAGAACCATAATTTCTTTGCAAAGGGTTTTCTTTCAATTTCATCAAAAATTATAATTCTTAACTGAGAGAACTAGATGCCACTGTTTTCATGCCCTTATCTTATTTAACAATGTTTTTGGGCAGGATTCAACCTCTGGCAAGGTTGCTGCTAAACTAAGCGTGAACTTCTGAATGGGAGGAAAATTCCCATGGTTTCAGTATTAAAACATGCTATTGGAAAAATACAGTAGGATGCCATGGAAATACTGCTGAATTCAAACACACATCCATCACTAAGGACCAGTGAGTTCTTTGTCAAACCATGTATTCCGTCTAGGTTGTTTACTCACTTGCAAAATATAAGTGTGGGGGTAGGGGAAGCTACCATTAAGGTGACTGTTAGTCTCAAAAATAAATGATATATGGGGAAATGTATATTTGGATAATTGTACACAAAACATGACTATATGTATTTTATTGGCTTGAGGAAAGAGGAGAAAAACCAGGGACCTCCTAGACCTACACTCTCTAAAATGGCAGGCAGTAGACATATATGGCTATTTAGCACCTGAAATATGGCTAGTGCCACTGAAGAACTAAATCTTCCACCTCTTCAATTTTAATTTAAATTAAAAAACCTGAAACAGGGGAGTTCCCTGGCGGTCCAATGGCTAAGACTGCCTTCCAATGCAGGGGGTGCGGGTTTGATTCCTGGTTGGGGAGCTAAGATCCCACATGCCTCATGGCCAAAAAACCAAAACATAAAACAGAAGCAATATTGTAACAAATCCAATAAAGACTTTAAAAATGGCCCACATCAAAAAAAAAAAAATCTTAAAAACCTGAAACAGTGTAGAATATTTTTCTGTCAAACACAACTTCCTTGGTAAGGTAGGACTACATTTCATTTAAGCCATTGAAAATTTAGCATCCAAATTAAGATGTGCTAGAAGTGGGGAATGTACATTAGAGTTTTAAAAAGTGCAAAAATGTAAAATATCTGATTAATCATTTTTATATTAATTACACTATGTAATAATCTGAATAATGATGACCCAATGATATCAGCTACTAAACCCTGCAACTTGTACCTTATTTGGGAAAAGGGTCTTTACAGACATGCTTAAAGATTTTGAGATGAGAAGATTATCTGGGATTATCCAGGTGGGCCTTAAATTTAATCACATGCTTATAAGTGAAAGGTATAGGGATATTTGGACATTAACAAAAGAAGAGACAACCGGACCATGGAGGCAAAGATTGGAGTGATGCAGCCACCAGCCAAAGAATGTCAGCAGCCACCAGAAACTGGACAAAGCAAAAGAAAGATTCGTCCTTAGAACCTTTGGAGAAAGTATGGCCTTGTTGAAACCTTGATTTTGGTCCAATGAAACTGATTTCAGACTCTGACCTCCAGAACTGTGAGAGAATAAATTTTAATTGTTTGAATCCTCCAAGTTTGTGATAATTTGTTATAGCAGCCCCTGGAAACTAATATACTTATTGAAATTATGATATTTTCATCATATTGAGTTAACTGTAATATTATATCAAAATTAATTTCACCTGTTTGTTTTTCTTAATGTGGCTTCTTGAAATTTTAAATTAACTTTGTAGCTCTCATTAAATTTCTGTTGGGCAGTGCTATCTTAGGCCATGTCATCCTACAGAACATAGGAATCAGAAGCCTGTCACCTCTTCACTGGTTGAAGATCCCTGAACATCCTAAAGAGAAAAAGAGAAAGTGTATCTGTCCAGGAAATGACTCCCAACAGCTTCAGTGCTATGTACTCAGATTCTTTCACTGCCAATATTTTGTCTCCTACCTTTGTGAAATAAAGATATAGGCCAGCATGCATTCAAAATTAAGACTTCTCTGTAATTTATCTTTTTCCATTATTTTGAAAAAAGCTCTTCATGTAAATATAAACATCCTAAAGGAGATTTCTTTCTTTTTTTCCACCCCTCCACCCAAATCTTCTTTTCAGAACAGAGCTCAGAGGGTGTACATAGTACATTGTTTCTTCTTTGATTTGCCTGACACTATTTAATGAAAAGCAAGAAAGCTAGGAACATGGGCATCCACATTGCTTTTGAAGGCAGAAAAACCAAACATACACACAAAAAAGGACTCAACCCAAAAGACCTTAACAATTTACACATGTACACATACTCCATATGCAGAGATCATTTCATAAGCACTTAAAATGTATTTTTAGCATTTGCCAGAACTTTTTTTTCTTCAGAGTGAAACCACAAATACAAACTTGTTTTCTTGCTACACTTATGAACCCCCCATAATGCTGAGATGGGGGACCTGAGCAGGGTTGAGGAGATGCAATTCATGGCACATAGTTTCACGTTTCCCAGGCTTATGATTATGTAAGTCAGCCGACAGAATGACAGTAATTACAGGCAGCACATTGTAATGTGGTAATTTGGTATCAATAATCTCCACTGTTACTTTATAAATGTGATCTTACAGAAAATATACAGATAGCCAAATTTTGATTTGCTTGGTTTTATACATTATAAGCCTGTTATAGACAGACAGGGGCTCATCTCTCCTTGCTCTTCTGAGCTCTTCCTAGAAGGCAGGTTGCATGTATTGGCTGAGATGTTTGCCATCTTCCTGGTTGATGCCCTCATTCTTTGGAAGAGGAAATGGAGGACTAAAGAAAGACAGTACTTTTTCTACTTCCTGGAAGAGCCACTAACTTAGGGAAAATTATCCTTTCTGTTTCTAAAAATGATTGCAAATCTTTTCTGAAGCACCACCCATCAGAGCTGAACTCACCTTCCTTCTGTGGCTTCTCCTATGTGTCTGCTGTCTCCAGCAATAACAGTGCCATTCTCATGACATATGACTATGTCCCCTTCACATCATTCCTTTATCATCCCTCACTTCAAATTCTAACTCTAATCTGCTCACTGAACCTATATAATGCTTTTTAAAAAAATGTCCTCTCCTTTCCATTTCCTGAGTTGCTCACCTAGTGGTCCCAACTGCTTTTCAATTTGATACTACAAAGGGTTTCTTACAGAGCATTCAACCTCAAATATTTTCCAAGATTTGAAAATCCCCCTCTCCAATCCTAACCTACCTTTCACAGTGTGGCCATATCAGTTTTCTTAAAGTCAATCCCTAATCATAGTCCTCCACTCAGTAGCTCTCTATTCCATTAGGAATAAAATTCACACACATTAATTTGGTATCCAAAGGCCTCCACAATCTGACCTCACTCCACTTTTCAACCCTTCTGACTGACAAGTCACTTTCATGCACGAGACTTTCCAAATGACTTCTTGTCCTTTTCCAAGTGTTTCCTTCTCTCTCATGCTTCCATAAATTTGTTTATGTTATTTTTTCTTTGTCATTTCCTTCCCTTCCATTATCCCTGCTTTACTAACAGTTTTTGTCCATCTTTCAATGCTCAGTATAAATTGCCTTTATCCATGGAGCCATCTATGATCCTTTTTATGGAAAACTTCTATTGAAACTAACCTCTCTTACTTCTATGTTTCCTTAACTTTCTTAAGGAACGCACCACATTCTGCCTTATGTTGCCGTGTTGGCACATTGCATCTCCCTACCAGAGTGGGAAATTCATACCATGAGTGCCTATCAGTTGTCAGGCAGCATGAAATGGAATGAGTCCATGCCATGCTGGGTTTATGAATACGAGAAGTGAACACAGTTACAATTGGACTGAAACTTCTTAGGGTGAAAGTGGAATGGGAGAGACAGGACAGCAAAATGTAGTTTCCTGAGTTGGAGTCAAGCCAGAGCAATGGGGTTAGCAGCAGTGCTCTTAGGCAAAGTGCTTGACCACATAGAATCATTAAGGCTCTTTTGCTCTCTTCCTGCTGGGAAACCCTTACAATAAGGATTCGCTTTGAGGGAAGGGGTTCTGTGCACATGATTATTCTTTCCCTCTAAACCCCAGGGGTAGGATGCTGGTAATTACTTTTAGATCTGTTCAGTGTAATTACACAATAATCCTCAGCCACCTATAAATACTCTGTCATTACATGGCGTTTTCCTGGTGAACTCTACTAGGTTTCCTTGTCAGATAATTATAGCTGTGCCACAGGGCAAAGATTAGCGGCACTAAGAACTTCTAGTATTACACTCACATTTCAGCTGCAGGACACTTTCCATTTGTAGAAGCATAAGCTGCAAAGAAGCTGCATACTTTGGCATGTAAAGAGGCTGCAGTTTTTGGAGTTTGGGGTGAAGAAGGAGCTTCTCCTCCCCACCATCATGGGATGAGGAGGATACCAGAATCTTTGACTTTCTTTTTTCACAAATCTAGAGGGAAAGAGGTAAAGTTAGCATATATCTACTTTGGTTTCTCTAAATAATAACGTGGAGAGCACCAGCAAAATACGCCAAAGCAATAACTCATCTTGACATGAAAACAAGAATTGAAGAACCAAGTTAGTGGTTTGCATACTTGCTTCTCTCACTATATTATATAAACCCTTGAAGAACATTTAAAAATTTTCTCACCTTTATATCCCCCTCATCTTCAAGTGATGAGAATGAAAAGACATTTTCATATGATACCTGATAAATAATTCATTAAAATAATAAATAGAAGACAGACAAAGGGGAGAAAAGAGAAAATAAAGTAGAATGTGGAGGGCAGAGAGAAAGAGAATGAAAGGAAGAAAGAATGGAAAGAAGAACAGAGAGAAGCCAACGGGGAGGGAAGAAAGAGGAAGAAAAGGAAGGAGCGAGGAGGAAACAAGGGCTTGGGGGGAAAGAATCCCATGCTTACTTTGCTTCCATGGCATTGCCTTATTTTAAAAAGTGCAGTCTGGCAAACTAAAGGACATAGTACATACTGGAGGAGAGAATAAGATCAGAAGAACAAATTAAAACCACGTTAAAAAAAAATATGAGTGTGAGATAAAGCTGGTTTGGGCCACATTAAGAAAATAGGATTGAATAGGAACATACACAAGAGAATAGAAAAATAATTTGGAGAAAGCAGAATTAGATTTCAAGCTTGGTAGACTTCAAGACTAAAGAAATCAAAGGCGGGGCAGGGGGGGGAGCCCGGAGGAAGATGGCGGAAGAGTAAGACGCGGAGATCACCTTCCTCCCCACAGATACATCAGAAATTCATCTACACGTGGAACAACTCCTACAGAACACCTACTGAAAGCTGACAGAAGACCTCAGACCCCACAAAAGGCAAGAAACTCCCCACATACCTGGGTAGGGCAAAAGAAAAAAGAATAAACAGAGACAAAAGGATAGGGACGGGACCTGCACCAGTGGGAGGGAGCCGTGAAGGAGGAAAGGTTTCCACACACTACAAGCCCCGTCGCGGGCGGAGACTGCAGGTGGCGGAGGGGGAAAGCTTCGGAGTAGCGGAGGAGAGCACAGCAACAGGGGTGTGGAGGGCAAAGCGGAGAGATTCCGGCACAGAGGATCGGTGCCCTCAGGCGCGCACCAGCCCGAGAGACTTGTCTGCTCGGCCGCCGGGGCGGGCGGGGCTAGGAGCTGAGGCTCGGGTATCGGCTTTCAGTCGGAGCGCAGGGAGAGGACTGGGGCTGGCGGCAGGAAGAGAGCCTGAGGGGGTTAGTGCACCACGGCTAGCCCGGAGGGAGTCCGGGGAAAGGGTCTGGAGCTGCCGAAGAGGCAAGAGATTTTTTCTTCCCTTTTGTTTCCTGGTGCGCGAGGAGAGGGCATTAAGAGGGCTGCTTGGGGAAGCGCCGGAGACGGGCGCGAGCCGCGGCTAAAGGCGCGGATCCCGGAGACGGGCGTGGGACGCTGGGGCTGCTGCTGCCGCCGCCACGGGGACTGTGTGCGAGCGCGGGTCACTGTCCGCCCCGCCTTCCGGGGGGCCTGTGCACCCCGCCACTGCCGGGGTCCCGGGACCCGGGGACGGCTTTCCCGGGAAAGCGCACGGAGCGCCTCGGTCTGGTGCAACGTCACGCCGGCCTCTGCCGCCGCAGGCCCGCCCCACTCTGCACGCCCCTCCCTCCCTTCTGCCTGAGTGAGCCAGAGCCCCCGCATCAGCGGCTCCTTTAAACCTGTCCTGTCTGAGCGAAGAATGGACGCCCTCCAGCGACCTAAGCGCAGAGGCGGGGCCAGGTCCAAGGCTGAGACCCGGGAGCTGTGAGAGCAGAGTAGAGACAGGGAAATCTCTCTGTGCAGCCTCGGAGGCAGCGGATTAAAGCTCCACGGTCCACTTGATGTGCCCTGCGTCTGTGGAGTGCATGAATGGACAGCGAATCATCCCAAATTGAGGAAGTGGACTTTGAGGACAAGATTTAAGACTTTCCCCCCTTTCCTCTTTTTACAACGAATTATCCCAAATTAAGGAGGTGGACATAGAGAGCAAGATTTCAGACTTCTCGCCCTTTTCCTCTTTTTACAACGAATTATCCCAAATTGAGGAGGTGGACTTGGAGAGCAAGATTTTTTATTTTTCCCCCTGCTCTCTTTTTGTGAATGTGTATGTGTAATCTTCTGTGTAAGATTCTCTCTGTATAGCATTGCTTCCACCATATGTCCCAGGGTTCTATCGGTCCGTTTTTTTTCAATAATTACTTTTTAATTTTAATAACGCTACTATATTTCATACTTTATTCTATTTTACTTTACCTGCTCTTTCTTTTTTTCCTACCTTCCCTTCCTCCCTCCCTCCCTCCGCCCCTCCTTTCCTTCTTTCTCTCTTTCTTTCCTTCCTCCCTCCCTCCCTTCTTTCTTTCACTCTTTCTTTTTCTTTCCTTCCTCCCTCCCTCCCGCCTGTCTTTCTTTCCTTCCTCCCACCCTCCCACCCTTCTTCCTTTCATTTTCTTTTTCTTTCCTTCCTCCCTCCCTCCTGTCTTTCTTTCTTTCTTTCTTTCTTTCCTTCCTCCCTCCCTCCCTCCCTTCTTCCATTCACTCTTCCTTTTTCTTTCATTCCTCCCTCTCTCCCTCCTTTCTATCTTTCTTTCTTTCCATCCTTCCTCCCTCCCTCCCTCCTTTCCTTCTTCCTTCCTTCCTTCCTTTCCTTCTTCCTTTCTTTCTCTCTCTCTTTCTTTCTTCTACTAATTCTTTCTTTCTACCTTTTCTCCCTTTTATTCTGAGCTGGGTAGATGAAAGGCTCTTGGTGCTGCAGCCAGGAGTCAGTGCTGTGCCTCTGAAGTGGGAGAGCCAACTTCAGGACACGGGTCCACAAGAGACCTCCCAGCTCCACATAATATCAAGCAGCGAAAATCTCCCAGAGATCTCCATCTCAACACCAGCACCCAGCTTCAGTCAACGAACAGCAAGCTACAGTGCTGGTCACCCTATGCCAAGCAACTAGCAAGCAGGAACACAACGCCACCCATTAACAGAGAGGCTGCCTAAAAACATAATAAGGCCACAGGCACCCCAAAACACACCACCAGACGTGGACCTGTCCACCAGAAAGACAAGATTGAGCCTCAACCACCAGAACACAGGCTCTAGTCCCCCCCACCAGGAAGCCTACACAACCTACTGAAACAACCTTAGCCACTGGGGACAGACACCAAAAACAACGGGAACTACGAATCTGCAGCCTGCAAAAAGGAGACCCCAAACACAGTAACATAAGCAAAATGAGAAGACAGAAAAACACACAGCAGGTGAAGGAGCAAGATATAAACCTACCAGACCTAACAGATGAAGATTTAATAGGCAGTCTACCTGAAAAAGAATTCAGAATAATGATAGAAAAGATGATCCAAGATTCTATTTCCAAGATCCAAAATCTTGGAAATAGAATAGACAAAATGCAAGAAACAGTTAACAAGGACCTAGAAGAACTAAAGATGAATCAAGCATCGATTAAAAACACAATAAATGAAATGAAAAATACTCTAGATGGGATCAATAGCAGAATAACTGAGGCAGAAGAACGGATAAGTGAGGTGGAAGATAAAATAGTGGAAATAACTGCTGCAGAGCAAAATAAAGAAAAAAGAATAAAAAGAACAGAGGACAGTCTCAGAAACCTCTGGGACAACATTAAACGCACCAACATTCGAATTATAGGGGTTCCAGAAGAAGAAGAGAAAAAGAAAGGGACTGAGAAAATATTTCAAGAAATTATACTTGAAAACTTCCCTAATATGGGAAAGGAAATAGTTAATCAAGTCCAGGAGGCACAGAGAGTCCCATACAGAATGAATCCAAGGAGAAATACGCCAAGACACATATTAATCAAACTGTCAAAAATTAAGCACAAAGAAATCATATTAAAAGCAGCAAGGGAAAAACAACAAATAACACACAAGGGAATCCCCATCAGGTTAACAGCTGATCTCTCAGCAGAAACTCTACAAGCCAGAAGGGAGTGGCAGGACATAAGTAAAGTGATCAAGGAGAGAAAACTGCAACCAAGATTACTCTATCCAGAAAGGATCTCATTGAGATTTGATGGAGAAATTAAAAACTTTAGAGACAAGCAAAAGCTGAGAGAGTTCAGCACCACCAAACCAGCTTTACAACAAATGCTAAAGGAACTTCTCTAGGCAAGAAACACAGCAGAAGGAATATACCTGCAATAACAAACCCAAAGCAATTAAGGAAATGGGAATAGGAACATACATATCAATAATTACCTTAAATGTAAATGGACAAAATGTTCCCACCAAAAGACACAGAGTGGCTGAATGGATACAAAAACAAGACCCATATATATGCTGTCTACAAGAGACCCACTTCAGACCTGGAGACACATACAGACTGAAAGTAAGGGGATGGAAAAAGATATTCCATGCAAATGGAAATCAAAAAAAGCTGGAGTAGCAATTCTTATATCAGACAAAATAGACTTTAAAATAAAGACTATTAGAAGAGACAAAGAAGGACACTACATAATGATAAAGGGATCAATCCAAGAAGAAGATATAACAATTGTAAATATTTATGCACCCAACATAGGAGCGCCTCAATACATAAGGCAAATACTAACAGCCATAAAAGGGGTAATTGACAGTAACACAATCATAGTAGGGGACTTTAACACCCCACTTTCACCAATGGACAGATCATCCAAAATGAAAATAAATAAGGAAACACAAGCTTTAAATGATACATTAAACAAGATGGACTTAATTGATATTTATAGGACATTCCATCCAAAAAAAAGAGAATACACATTTTTCTCAAGTGCTCATGGGACATTCTCCAGGATAGATCATATCTTGGGTCAAAAATCAAGCCTTGGTAAATTTAAGAAAATTGAAATTGTTTCAAGTATCTTTTCCGACCACAATGCTATGAGACTAGACATCAATTACAGGAAAAGATCTGTAAAAAATACAAACACATGGAGGCTAAACAATACACTACTCAATAACGAAGTGATCAATGAAGAAATCAAAGAGGAAATCAAAAAATACCTAGAAACAAATGACAATGGAGACATGATGACCCAAAACCTATGGGACGCAGCAAAAGCAGTTCTAAGGGGGAAGTTTATAGCAATACAATCCCACCTTAAGAAACACGAAGCATCTCGAGCAAACAACCTGACCCTGCACCTAAAGCAATTAGAGAAAGAAGAACAAAAAACCCCCAAAGCTATAGAAGGAAAGAAATCATAAAGATCAGATCAGAAATAAATGAAAAAGAAATGAAGGAAACGATAGCAAAGATCAATAAAACTAAAAGCTGGTTCTTTGAGAAGATAAACAAAATTGACAAACCATTAGCCAGACTCATCAAGAAAAAAAGAGAGAAGACTCAAATCAATACAATTAGAAATGAAAAAGGAGAAGTAACAACTGACACTGCAGAAATACAAAAGATCATGAGAGATTACTACAAGGAACTCTATGCCAATAAAATGGACAACCTGGAAAAAATGGACAAATTCTTAGAAATGCACAGCCTGCCAAGACTGAATCAGAAAGAAATAGAAAATATGAATAGACCAATCACAAGCACTGAAATTGAAACTGTGATGAAAAATCTTCCATCAAACAAAAGCCGAGGACCAGATGGCTTCACAGGCGAATTCTATCAAACATTTAGAGAAGAGTTAACACCCATCCTTCTCAAACTCTTCCAAACAATTTCAGAGGAAGGAACACTCCCAAACTCATTCTACGAGGCCACCATCACCTTGATACCAAAACCAGGCAAGGATGTCACAAAGAAAGAAAACTACAGGCCAATATCACTGATGAACATAGATGCAAAAATCCTCAACAAAATACTAGCAAACAGAATCCAACAGCACATTAAAAGGATCATACACCATGATCAAGTGGGGTTTATTCCAGGAATGCAAGGATTCTTCAATATACGCAAATCAATCAACGTGATACACCATATTAACAAATTGAAGGAGAAAAACCATATGATCATCTCAATAGATGCAGAGGAAGCTTTCAACAAAATTCAACACCCATTTATGATAAAAACCCTGCAGAAAGTAGGCATAGAGGGAACTTTCTTCAACATAATAAAGGCCATATATGACAAACCCACAGCCAACATTGTCCTCAATGGTGAAAAACTGAAACCATTTCCACTAAGATCAGGAACAAGACAAGGCTGCCCACTCTCACCACTCTTATTCAACTTAGTTTAGGAAGTTTTAGCCATAGCAATCAGAGAAGAAAAGGAAATAAAAGGAATCCAAATTGGAAAAGAAGAAGTAAAGCTGTCACTGTTTGCAGATGACATGATACTATACATAGAGAATCCTAAAGATGCTACCAGAAAACTACTAGAGCTAATCAATGAATTTGGTAAAGTAGCAGGATACAAAATTAATGCACAGAAATCTCTGGCATTCCTGTACACTAATGATGAAAAATCTGAAAATGAAATCAAGAAAACACTCCCATTTACCATTGCAACAAAAAGAATAAAATATCTAGGAATAAACCTACCTAAGGAGACAAAAGACCTGTATGCAGAAAATTATAAGACACTGATGAAAGAAATTAAAGATGATACAAATAGATGGAGAGGTATACCATGCTCCTGGATTGGAAGAATCAATATTGTGAAAATGACTCTACTACCCAAAGCAATCTACAGATTCAATGCAATCCCTATCAAACTACCACTGGCATTTTTCACAGAACTAGAACAAAAAATTTCAAAATTTATTTGGAAAAACAAAAGACCCCGAATAGCCAAAGCAATCTTGAGAACGAAAAACGGAGCTGGAGGAATCAGGCTCCCTGACTTCAGACTATACTACAAAGCTACAGTAATCAAGACAGTGTGGTACTGGCACAGAAACAGAAAGATAGATTAATGGAACAGGATAGAAAGCCCAGAGATAAACCCACGCACATATTATCAACTTATCTTTGATAAAGGAGGCAGGAATGTACAGTGGAGAAAGGACAGCCTCTTCAATAAGTGGTGCTGGGAAAACTGGACAGGGACATGTAAAAGTATGAGATTAGATCATTCCCTAACACCATACACAAAAATAAGCTCAAAATGGATTAAAGACCTAAATGTAAGGCCAGAAACTATCAAACCCTTAGAGGAAAACATAGGCAGAACACTCTAGGACATAAATCACAGCAAGATCCTTTTGGGCCCACCTCCTAGAGAAATGGAAATAAAAACAAAGATAAACAAATGGGACCTAATGAAACTTCAAAGCTTTTGCACAGCAAAGGAAACCATAAACAAGACCAAAAGAGAACCCTCAGAATGGGAGAAAATATTTGCAAAAGAAGCAACTGACAAAGGATTCATCTCCACAATTTATAAACAGCTCATGCAGCTCAATAGCAAAAAAAAACAAACAACCCAATCCAAAAATGGGCAGAAGACTTAAATAGGCATTTCTCCAAAGAAGATATACAGACTGCCAACAAACACATGAAAGAATGCTCAACATCATTAATCATTAGAGAAAGGCAAATCAAAACTACAATGAGATATCATCTCACACCAGTCAGAATGGCCAGCATCAAGAAATCTAGAAACAATAAATGCTGGAGAGGGTGTGGAGAAAAGGGAACACTCTTGCACTGCTGGTGGGAATGTGAATTGGTACAGCCACTATGGAGAACAGTATGGAGGTTCCTTAAAAAACTAAAAATAGAACTACCATATGACCCAGCAATCCCACTTCTAGGCATATACCCTGAGAAAACCATAATTCAAAAAGAGACATGTACCAAAATGTTCATTGCAGCTCTATTCACAATAGCCCGGAGCTGGAAACAACCTAAGTGTCCATCATCGGATGAATGGATAAAGAAGATGTGGCACATATATACAATGGAATATTACTCAGCCATAAAAAGAAACGAAACTGAGCTATTTGTAATGAGGTGGATAGACCTAGAGTCTGTCATACAGAGTGAAGTAAGTCAGAAAGAGAAAGACAAATACCATATGCCAACACATATATATGGAATTAAAAAAAAATGTCATGAAGAACCTAGGGGTAAAACAGGAATAGAGATGCAGACCTACTTGAGAATGGACTTGAGGATATGGGGAGGGGGAAGGGTAAGCTGTGACAAAGCAAAAGAGAGGCATGGACATATATACACTACCAAACGTGAGGTAGATAGATAGTGGGAAGCAGCCGCAGAGCACAGGGAGATCAGCTCGGTGCTTTGTGACCGCTTGGAGGGGTGGGATGGGGAGGGTGGGAGGGAGGGAGATGCATGAGGGAAGGGATGTGGGAACAGATGTATATGTATGACTGATTCACTTTATTATAAAGCAGAAACTAATTAAAAAAAACAGAATCTGAAAATGCAAAAAAAATAAGAAATCAAAGGGAAGCTGTTTTTTAATTGAGGTAGAAATTAATAAAAATGACATTAATTGTAGGTACTCTAATTCAACGATGACAATGTGAGATCCAAATAGAAATATCTAGGGATATATGAAGACAAGATAATTCTTGGGGAATAAGATATTGGACTACAGAAACAGTTTTACTGGTCATCTACATGAGGTGATACATGAGGACAGTTGAAGTCAATGAGTTTCCCTAGGGTAAAGCATGTGAAAGAGAGAAGAAAATACAAGGATAAACTGGACATTGGGAATTAACCATACTAGGGCAGAGACTAAGTTTTATTCATCATTGTAGCCCTAGCACCTAGAAAAATGTCTGGTATCTGGAAGACAATTGACATATTTAATGAATGAAGAAATAACTGATGCAATGGAGGAGGAAGAACCAACTACAGGAACATAAAAGAGTTCCTAAAAAATAGGAACTCCAACTTTATGTAAGACTCTCCCAATAAGATAATTAGATTTTCAGATTCCTGGGCTGCATCCTAGAGATCCTGATTCATCAAGTCTGTAGTGAGATCCAGACACCTGAAACAAGTATTTCAACTGATTCTGCTAGAGTAGCTCCACAGACTTTCCTTGGAGAAGCACTGAGCTAGAGCAAGAAAGTCAAGTGAGGTTCATTTCACCATCTCCACCAATTAATTTTTAGGGGCTGTCTGGAGTACTGTGCTGAGAAAGATTACATGAGAATGAATCCCATGACTGCACAACAGTTACTGGAAAGTATGCATAATGAATATCAGGCATAGACCTTCTGTACATTTGATAGTATTTGAGCCCGTTATCTAGTCCTTGCAGACTGTGGGTAAACTGTGGAGCTCCTAAGATTCCTGATCTCTGGGATCTGTACTGAATTTCTAGGACCATCAGCTCTTTGTCCAAGGATGACCATGGTAGACTTGGTACATTTTGTGGCCCCATTCATTGGTCTGATAGTTCCCTATTCATTAGTCAATCAGCCAAGCAACATAAGCTGCCAGGGAAATGAGAGGTTAAAGAAATGATGTGGAGATGAAATAGAAACACGTGTTTTATACACACACACTCACACACACATATGTATGTATATATATTCTGGAATTTGTAGAAGATGACTTCACCTCTGTACTTGATCCATCATTTTTTTAAAATACCAAATTATTGTTTTAACCTTATTTCCTATTAATGCAAAAATTAATATGTTAAAAAATTAAACTAGGAGAAAGGGTTCAAGATGGTGTCACAGGACAATCCTAAACTCACATCGTCCCATGGACAAAACAAATATACAACTACATATGGAATAATTCAATCTGAAAAGGACCTGAAAACTGGATGAACAGAGTCTCCAGAACAAAGGGTAAAATGACAGCATCTAAGTGAATAGGAGAGGCAGAGATATGGTCTCACCAAGGAAAAACCCACGCCCCAGCCACATCAATCTAAACATGGGAGGTATCATAAAGGTACAGTTATTTTCCTTGGGGGGTGAGGTATTTGAGCTCCACATCAGGCAATCTGACTCTTGGTTGCTGCACAGGAGAGATGAGCCACCGAAACACCTGGTTTTGTAAAGCAATGGGGAATATGCCCAGGAAAACCATAAAACTGCAGGGAAAAAAAAAAACAAGAAACAAAAAACAAAAAACTTGCTCTTAAAGGGCTCTTGCACAGACTCACTTTAACTGAAAACCACTGCAAAAATACCAGATTGAAAAACACATGGATTAAAGATGAAGGGGACACACTTACTATTATTAAAATGTCTGCTGGAAAGGCAGGAACCAATTGGATTGCTTCTTCAAAATTGAGTCTCTGGTAGAAACCATTTTTGCAATCTCAGACTACCTTGCTAATACTGGTGCTGGCAGATGCCATTTTTGAATTCTCCCTCTAGCCTGTTAGCACCAGTGGTCATGCCCCATTGAGAGCCCCTCCTATCCCTGTGCAAAGGCAGGCCTCACAGTCAGCAAATTGGATAACCCTGACCAACAGCATGCCTCAGCAACTGCTGGTGGACCCACCAGGGACGTCACCCCAGGGACGAACCCACCCACCGGTGCCCCACAATATCCATTCTGGGTGCCAGCCCCACCCACCAATGCTCTGCAGAAAGCAGGAACCCACCACAACAGGAGGGTCCATGAATCTCATTTAGGGGACACCCCTCAAGTGCTTGGCTCTAGCAGTCAGGAATTGTGCTTCTGAGCCCCAGGACATCTCTTACATAAGGCCACTCCTTTAAGACTGGAAGAAGTAGCTGATGCACCTAATACAAAGAAACAAACAGTGAATTAAGCAAAATGAAGAGACAAAGGATTATGCTACATTCAAAAGAACAAGACAAAACCTTACAATAAGAACTTTAAAAACCTGATAAGGAGTTCAAAGTTATGGTCATAAAAGTGCTCACTGAACTCAGGAGAAGAATAAATGAACACAGTGAAAACTTCAACAGAGAGATAGATAATATGAGAAAGTACCAAACAGAAGTTATAGCTGAACTGAGAAATACATTAGAAGGGTTCAATAGCAGACTGGATGACATAGAAGAACAAATCAGCAAGCTGGAAGACAAAGCAATGGAACTCACCCATACAGAAAGGAAAAATTTTAAAAAAGAATTAAAAAAACTGAAGATACCTTAAGTGATCTCTGAGACAACAGCAGAATAACATTCACACCATAAGAGTCCTAGAAAATGAAGTGAGAGTGGAAGAACCAGAAAAATTATGTGAAGAAATAGTGGCTGGGCTTCCCTGATGGCACAGTGGTTAAGAATCCGCCTGCCAATGCAGGGAACACGGGTTCAAGCCCTGGTCTGGGAAGATCCCACATGCCGTGGAGCAACTAAGCCCATGCACCACAACTACTGAGCCTGTGCTATAGAGCCCACGAGCCACCACTTCTGAGCCCGTGTGCCACAACTATTGAAGCCCACGCACCTAAAGCCCACGCTCTGTAACAAGAGAAGCCACCGTAATGGGGAGCCTGCGCACTGCAATGAAGAGTAGCCCCCGCTCACTGCAACTAGAGAAAGCCACGCACAGCAACAGAAACCCAATGCAGCCAAAAATAAATAATAAATAAATTTACAAAAAAAGAAAAGAAAAAGAAAAAGAAAAGAATATGGCTGAAAGTTTCCCTAATCTGGGAAAGAAACAGATATCCAGGTTCAGGAAACCCAGAAAGTTCCAAATAAGGTGAACCCAAAGAGACACACCAAGACATAATTAAAATGGTAAAAGTTAAGGATAAAGAGAGAATCCTTAATGCAGTAAGACAAAAACAACTTGTGATATACAAGGGAATCTCCATAAGGCTATCAGCATATTTTTCAGCAGAAACTTTATAGGCCAGACAAAGACACCACAAAAAAAAAAAGAAAGAAAATTACAGGCCAATATCACTAGTGAAAACACAAGCAAAAATCCTCAACAAAATATTAGCAAATCAAATCCAACAATATATTGAAAGGATCATGATCAGTAAGATGTATTGCAGGTGGGAAAGAATGGTTTAACATCCACAAATCAATCACACTAACAAAAAGAGAGAGAAAAATCATATGATCATGTCAACAGGTATACAAAAATCATTTGACAAAATTCAACATCCATTTATGATTTAAAAAAAAACTCAACAAAGTGGGTATAGAGGGAACATAATGGTAACATAATAAAGACTGTATGTGATAAGCCCACAACTAACATCACACTCATCAGTGAAAAGATGAAAGCTTTTCCTCTAAGATTATGAATGAGACAAGGATGCCCACTCTTGCCACTTTTATTCACCATAGTATTAGAAGTCCTAGCCACAGCAACTAGGCAAAGAAAAGAAATAAAAGGAAGGAAGAAATAAAACTGCTACTGTTTGCAGATGATATGATACTATCTGTAGGAAACTCCAAAGACTCCACCAAAAAAAACTGTTAGAACTAATAAATGAATTCGGTAAAGCCACAGGATACAAAATCAATATACAGAAATTTGTGTCATTTCTATGCAGTAATAATGAAGTATCAAAAAGAGAAATTAAGGAAACAATTCCATTTACAATTGCATCAATAAGGATAAAATACCTAGGAATAAATTTAACCAAGTAAGTGAAAGACCTGTACACTGAAAACTATAAGACACTGATGAAAGAAATTGAAGAAGGCACAAAAAATGGAAAGATATACTGTACTCATAGATTGGAAGAATTAATAGTGTTAAAATGTCCATACTACCCAAAGCAACGTACAGATTAAATACAAACCTATCAAAATTCCAATGGCATTTTCACAGACCTAGAACAAATAATTTTAAATTTTGTATGGAAAATGAAAATATCCTGAAAAGCCAAAACAATCTTGAGAAAGAAGAACAAAGCTGGAGGTATCACACACCCTGATTTCAATCTCTACTACAAAGCTATAGCCATCAAAACATGGTACTGGCACAAAAACAGACACATAGATCATTGGAACAGAACTGAGAGCCCAGAAATAAAACCACACATATATAGTCAATTAATCTGCAATGAAGGAACAAATAACATACAACAGAGGTCTCTTCAATTAATAGTGTTGGGGAAACTTGACAGCCACATGCAAAAGAATGAAACTAGACCACTATCTTACACCATACACAAAAATTAACTCAAAATATTAAAGACTTGAATGTAAGACCTGAAACCATAAAATTCCTAAAAGACAATATAGGTAGTAATTTCATTGACATCAGCCTTAGCTGTTTTGTGGAATTGATGCCAAAGGCAAGGAAAATAAAAGAAAAAAATAAGCAAATGGGACTACATCAAACTAAAAAGCTTCAGTAGGGATCATCTTTAAAAAGAAAGGCATCCTACTGAATGGGAGAAGAGATCTGCAATCCATATATCCAATAAGAGACTAATATCTAAAATATATAAAGAGCTCATACAACTCAACAACAACAAAAACAAACACAACTGTATTTTTAAAAAAAAGGACAGAGGGTTTGAACAGGCATTTTTTTTCCAAGGAAGGCATATAGATGTCCAATGGGCACATGAAAAGATGTTTAACATCACTAATTATCTGGAAAATGCAAATCAAAGCCACAATAAGATATCACCTCTCATCTGTTAGAATTGCAATTATCAAAAAGACAAGAAATAACTAGAGTTGGAAAAGATGTGGAGAAAAGGGAGCCCTTATACTGTGTGGATGGGACTGTAAATTGTGGCAGCCACTATGGAAAAAAAAATTTTGAGATTCCTCAAAAAAATAAGAATAGAACTACCATTTGACCCAGCTATTCCACTTCTGGATATTGATCTGAAGAAAACAAAAACACTAACTCAAAAAGATATATGCATCCCCATGTTCATAGCAGCATTATTTACAATAGCCAAGATATGGAAACAATGTAAGTATCCATTTATGGAGAAATGAATAAAGGAGGTGCTGTGTACACACACACACACCACACACACACAGGAATATTACTCAGCCATGAAAAAAGAATGAAATTCTGCCATTTGGAACAACATGGATGGATCTTGAGGGATTATACAAAGTGAAATAAGTCAGATGGAGAAAGTCAAATACCATATGATTTCACTCATGTGGAATCTAAAAAACAAAACAAAACAGAACAAAACAAAGGAACAAACAAACAACCAAACAAAACCAAACTTGTCGATGCAGAGAACTGATCAGTGGTTGCCAGAGGGGTAGAGGGTTGGAGGGTGGGTGAAATGGGTGAAAAGGGTCAATGGTGTGGTGATGGATGGTAACTAGATTTGTAGTGGTGATGACTTTGTAGTGTATACAGATGTCAAATTATAATGCAGTACACCTGAACTTATAGAATAAAAAATTAAACGTAGATAACCACTATTTGTAAGCTCAGCAACACCTAAGGAAAAATTTGGTTTAATTCCTTCAGTTTCAAGATAAAGAAAAGGACACCTATGATGGCAAAATAGCAGATAGTTAGTGGCTGGTTCTAGGTTAGAACTTACAACTCCCAATTTCTATGCCATCATTATGTTTTGTATTTTTAACTGAAGGATATTGACAACTGTGAATTAAATTGCAAATTTTAAAAATGCTACTGCTTTGTCATAATGTCTGTGAGGATATATTATAATTCTTATCTCTAGGAAGAGGAAATAAGGTGCATTTCATTTTGCTCCCTTATGTATTATATTCATATTTGTATATATAAAGCTATTCTAGAATGTTATTAAGTTCCGAAACTGATGATGGATATGTGCAGGTTTATTCCACAATTGTTTGTAATTTATAGATGTTATTGATGATTCTAGAATAACACAATGTTAGAATTGGAAGAGATTTCAGAATTGTCCTAGGTACTTCATTTTATAGGTGAGATAATTAAGATACAGACAGTTACCTCATTGGAACCTATAAATAACATAAAACAAAAATATAGGTATTCCACATCATAAATTAAGTGAGGGTGTGCTTGAAAATTTATGTGGTATAAATGAAGCAAGGACTATATCCTTTTAGGAAGAAAACTATTATTTATTGAGCAACTTCTACATGGCAGACATGTACACATCCTTAATCTCATTTCATCATCACAATAATTGATGTTTTAAAATTTATGATTCAGGAAACAGATCCTCAAACAGTTTAAAATAGAACATAGGTCAGACTGCAAAGCAGGTCTTTGAATTCTAATTCTACAAGTCTTTCCTTCTTTTGACCACAGTCCTTTTGAGGTGAGCTGGAGTTAGCATTCCCTGCAACAGAGATTAGTAAAGGCCCTTTTTATTCTTTGTAGCATTAATCAGTAACAGTTAAAGGGCAGTTGTCTGACCACCACCGTAGTACCTTTCCAATATCTGCTTCCACCAGGCTTGTCCAGTTAGAAGTAAGGTTGCTTTTTGATATACATGGGGACCACTTTGAGATTTTAAAGTCGAGATAGGACCAAGATGTGCTCTGTGTGGATAATCATATTATAACAATTTGTTGCTTTACGTTTCTAACCCATTTTACATTATTCAATAGTTTTCACAAAAGGGATTAATATTATTGCATGACAAGGTAGATGAGGAAACAATGGGAACACCAGACATTCTGGTTTGCCTGGGACTGAGGAGTTTCCTGTGACGTGTGACTTTCAGTGCTAAAACCAGGACAGTCCCTGGCCAACTGGGATGAGTCTATCACCCTGAGAAACAGAAACACAGGAAGGTTAAATTTCTCATCCACGGTCACACAGTAAGTTAGTGATGGGATTGGACTAGAATCCAGAGTTCCTAGCAACTAGTTCTGGGACTTTCCAACTAAACCATAGTGATTATTAAATTTTGAAACACAGACTTTGACCCTTCCTATAATTTCATATGCTTAAGGCAAATGGATGGTGTATTGGCAATAAAAAATAGCAATATGTTATACTATTTTGTTCCATTCTCTGCATTCTGACTTATTCATTTTAATCAAGACTCTCTCACCCTCAGCTGTGATGGGTAGCCACCTTATGCCAAATGGAGGTTCCTGGCCGGGCTTTACCGTCCCCTCTCTAGCTGTCACACTGGTAAACAACTCAGGCCCATGCAAGTTCACACACAAAAGATTCTTCAATGGTAACATTTATCTTGTACATATTCCATTTATCTTTAGCAAAAAGCTTCAGACCCAAACTATCTTAAGTGATCTCAAAAAGACAGTGATAAGTACCTTCCCCCATCATTATTGTTCATTTTATCACAGTGGTGATAGCAATAATGGTGGTTGTAACCCCCATCAAGTCCATTTAACATGGCTCATTTTCAAAAGCCACTCAATGCCTTGTGACAGTCTGACCAGGCGGTTTGAAAAGATCACTTAACCCCGATGATCTGAGGAAGACTCTGAGTGGGGAAAGAAGACCCTACAGTCAGAGGCGAGACAGTGAAAGGAGGGATGGGATAAAAAAGACCATTGATTTTATGACAAGGGGCAGAGCCACTGTCAAAACTGAGCAGCACAAATTGAAGGAATGTTTCAATTAGCTGTTTGTAAGCGAAATTCCTCAGAAGTTGGGATGCACTAGCTTCTAGTTATTGTTGATTTTGTTCATTCTTTCAGTTTTAATATGTGTGTACTTATTCTTAATACTAAAAGAGAAATCTAAAATTAGAATCTCTATTAGCAATGAAAATCGTTAAAGAAGACCCATAATAATTTCAATAAGAAGGTGTTTTATGATGAGCAGGCTGAAAAGGGGAAAGTGGAGCCCATGTGAGCCAGCTGTCACACACCCCGACATGAGGTTGCCTAACTCTGCTGCCTGTTCTGCAGTCCCACAACTGGTCTTTGCAATTTACGTAGCAGGTATTGAAACTGTTACCAAAGCACACCAGTTTCTGGAGGCGATGGATATGGATGAGGGCCATGGATGAGTAGATAACAACTGGAAGGAAAAAAAAATCAATAACACTCCCTTTTCTGCTCAAAGGATGACTCGGAGCTGGTGTTGCCTGAGAGCTCTCAGACTGAAAACATGGAGATATTCACAGTGATAACCCAGTTATTAAGGCAGCAGACTCAAGAGCCAAAGTACCTGGTTCAAAGCCCCCTTCTGCCATGTGCTGGCCGTATGACTTTAGGTTAAGATTTTATCTCTCTAAGTTTCACTTTCTTTGTCAGCAAAATGGGAATAATAGACCCTATTGCATAACCCTGTTGTGAAATTAAAATACGTAAAATAATTCATGCAGCGTGTTCAATACAGTGCCTGTAGTATACAGTATGTCCTATAGAAAGGTGATTATGATTATAATTAATCCATATGACATACATATTTTTAAGCTTGATTTTCTAAGCATAAGTTCTTAATGAATTAATTATCTTCTCATCCATCTCAAGATGTAAGTGTTGCCATAAAATAACTGAAGGGCACAAGGGTTAAAAAAAAAAAAAAAGCCCTTGATTCTGCATTTACATTCAGGCTCCATTACCTATGGGCTTTATGATCTTGATAAAGCATGATCATTATGTTTAACATCAAGGACAATATTACATGATGCTTAGAAGTTCAAGATTTGGAAACATATTAATCTGGTCTTGAATATTCATTCCACCATTTTCTAATGATAGGGTATCTTATATATTCACAGGAGAAGATAGTGCCACCCATCCTTCAGACTTCAGATTAAATATAATTTCCTCCAGTAATCTTCCTCACTACTTTTTTCACATTCTCAGTGCCCCCTGTACTTATCCCTTGTGACAGTTATCAGAATTATATACTATGAAATTAACTATGTAATTATGGCCCAACTTTCCTAATAAAACACAAACTCCAATAAAGCAAGAAACTTGTTTATTTTTGTTCATGCTGGTATCTTCCTGGCTGGCACATGGTAGGTGACAATTATTGAATGAATAAAGAACTTTGAGTAAAAGAGTGAGATGATATGAATTATATTTCAAGAGGGTCACGCTGGCTGCTGTTTTTAAAAGAAATTGTAAGTGGATGAGATTGGCAACAGGAAAACTAGTTAGGAAACTACTGCAATAATTTGAGTTAGAGATGCTGGTGGCTTGGACTGAAAGGATAGTGATGGAGGTAGTGGGAAGTGATGGACTCTAGACACATTTGCTAATGAATTTGATGTTGGATGTAAAAGAAAGAAAAGAGCCAAAGACAATTCCAGGGTTTGGGTCTTGGGCAACTGGGTGGATGGAGTGTCATTATTTTAGACAGGGAAAACTACAGAGGGGCAGATTTATTTTAGTAGTTCAGGAGTTCACTATTGGAACATGTTAAGTTATAGTGCCTATTGTGCATCCAAATGAACATATCAAGCTAGCCACTGTGTGCCCAAGTGTGTGGTGTAGAGGAGAGAGATCTGAGCGGGAGATACAAAGTTTATAATTAGTGTCATGAGACTGGACGAGATCACCAACAAAAGAGAAGAGAGTTTAAGAATAAGCTCTGGAGCAATCAAATATTAGAAGTCAGGAGATGCTGAGGAACTGTGGGGAACAGTCAATGAGGGGAGAGGAGTAGATGCTGGAAACATTCAAAGAAGCTAGGGTGATAAACCACATAAAATAATAAGGGGACTAAGGATTTCCCATTTGATTTGACAATATGAGGATCATGGGAAAACTTGACAAGGACCATTTCAGAGTGAACTGGTGGAGGCAATTGCCTGATATAAGTGGATTGAAAAGGAATGAAATATAATCCAAAACTGCAATGAGGTATCATTTCACACTCACTAGAATAGCTAAAATCAAAGAGACTGTTCACACTAAACATTGGTGAGGATGTGGAGCAAATGGAACTCTCATGTAATACTAGTTGTAATGTGAAGTGTTAGAACTACATTTGTTTGACAGTTTCTTTAAATGGAAATATATGCTTACCATAATACCCAACACATCCACCCAAGACATATGTCCAAAATAAATGGAAACACATATCCATTCAGAGACTTATACACAAATACTCAGAACAGCCTCTTTATAATAACCAAAACCTAGAAGAAACTAAAATATCCATCAACAAGAGAATGGATATTCAGATTGTGGTGCAGTCATATAATGTTAATACTCAGCAACATAAAAGAATGAACTGATATTGATACACCCAGCAAGATGGACAAATCTCAAAAACATTATGTTGTGCAAAAGAAATCAGACTCAAAAACATAATTACTGCATGATTTCATCAGGACATGAAGTCCAAAAACAAACTATATGAAGATAGAAATTCATGTGGGAAGAAAGTTATGTGATTGGTACAGCCACTATGGAGAACAGTATGGAGGTTCCTTAAAAAACTAAAAATAGAACTACCGTATGACCCAGCAATCCCACTACTAGGCATATACCCTGAGAAAACCATAATTCAAAAAGAGACATGTGCCAAAATGTTCATTGCAGCTTTATTCACAATAGCCCGGAGCTGGAAACAACCTAAGTGTCCATCATCGGATGAATGGATAAAGAAGATGTGGCACATATATACAATGGAATATTACTCAGCCATAAAAAGAAACGAAACTGAGCTATTTGTAATGAGGTGGATAGACCTAGAGTCTGTCATACAGAGTGAAGTAAGTCAGAAAGAGAAAGACAAATACCATATGCTAACACATATATATATATGGAATTTAAAAAAAAATGTCATGAAGAACCTAGGGGTAAAACGGGAATAAAGACACAGACCTACTTGAGAATGGACTTGAGGATATGGGGAGGGGGAAGTGTAAGCTGTGACAAAGCGAAAGAGAGGCATGGACATGTGTACACTACCAAACGTGAGGTAGATAGATAGTGGGAAGCAGCCACAGAGCACGGGGAGATCAGCTCAGTGCTTTGTGACCGCCTGGAGGGGTGGGATGGGGAGGGTGGGAGGGAGGGAGATGCATGAGGGAAGGGATGTGGGAACGGATGTATATGTATGACTGATTCACTTTGTTATAAAGCAGAAACTAATAAAAAAATTTAAAAAAAAAGAAAGTTATGTAATTAGAAAAGGGCAAGAGGAAATTTTCTGGGGTAATGGATATGCTCTATATCTTGTTTTGGGTGCTAGATCTATGTGTGTAAGCACTTGTCACAACTCACTGAACTGTACACTTGAGAGCTGTGCATTTTATGGAATGTTAATTAAATCTCAATTTTAAAAAAGAGAGAATCAGAGAAGACTTGGAATCATTGAATTATAGACAACTCTTTAAATGGAAAGAGGATCAGGAAAGAAGATCAAAGGAATTAGGTGAAAGCTGGAGAGGCATCAGAGTTAAGGAAGACTTTTCCTCTCGTTATTTAAAATGAGACGTGTACTATATTTGCTGATATATGCTGATATAAATGATCCAGTAGACAGAAAAATAAGTAATGATGAAGAAGATTATAACACTAGTCTTTCAGAGTTGTTCTTAGGATAAAATTAGATAATTAGTGCGAAGAACTTAACACAGTACCTGGAATGTAGTAAAAGCTCAGTATACCATAGCTGACTCTGTTATTGTTGCCAAGCGCTGCTTATGGACTCACTGTTTCCACTCTAAGTGCAGTGCACATTATGACTTATTTTTCTTATGACTTTTGTTTTATGCTTTCTTTGATAGTACCTCACTATTAGGCTGACACCCCCACTACTCCACCAATATCATCCACATTAAGGTCACCTGACACTCTGTCAGTAAGTCTGAAATTTACAATGCCCTCTTCCCCTTTCGATTTGCTCTCTACAATCTGCAATGTGCTGCAAAATGCAGATTACCAAACTGTTATAACCAAATCTATCAAAGGAGGGTGAATAGGCTAAGAGAGAACTCATTTATGCCATTTTAACTGATCCTTCCTCCTAACTCACTTGGCCAGGTCAGTCTCTATTCATTCTTTAAGTGTCCATTTAGATTCACTTCCCCTGAGAGGCTTTCTCTGACCACCAAAGACTAGATTGTCCTGCTCTATAAGTCAGGAATTCTTCAGCTACAAGCAATAGAAACAAAACTAAAACTAGCTTTCTAAAACTATTTACAATAGCCAAGACATGGAAGCAACCTAAACATCCATAGACCGATGAATAGATAAAGAAGATGTGGCATATCTATACAATGGAATATTACTCAGCCATAAAAAGGAATGAAATAATGCCATTTGCAGTAATATGGGTGGACCTAGAGATCAACATACTTAGTGAAGTAAGCCAGACAGAGAAAGATGAATATCACAATATCACTTATATGTGGAATCTAAAAAGAAATGATACAAATGAACTTATATACAAAACAGAAATAGACCCACAGACATAGAAAAAAATTTATGGCTATGAAAGTAGAAGGAAGGAGGGATAAATTAGGAGGTTGGGATTAACATATACATACTACTATATATAAAATAGATAACCAACAAGGACCTACTGTATGGCACAGGGAATTATACTCAATAATTTGTAATAACATATAGTGGAAAAGAATCTGAAAATGTATATATATATATATATATATATATATATATATATATATATATATATATATATATATATAACTGAATCACTTTGCTGTATGCCTAAAACTAACACAACATTGTAAATCAACTATATTTCAATTTTTAAAAAGTGGTAGGGATGGATATTGATCCATATAATTGTAATATTCCAGAAGAGAATCTGGACAGATATGGCTAGATCCAAGAGTTAAAAAGGTGTCTTAGGAATCTGTATCCCCCATCCCTACTTCTCTGCATTACCCCCAATCTCTGGACTCTGATTTCCTCTGTGCTTCTTCATTCTCAGGTGGTTTCTTTCAAAATGTTGACAAAGATGATCAGGTAGTTGTTAAGAGCCAAAAAGACTATTGAAAAGAGCATTCCCTTTTCTCAATTCTAGTATAGGTCCCAAGGGGATTTATTTTCCTGACTTGAACCAAATGTTCATCAAGTGTCCCTTGGGGGATAGAGTACTCTGAATGAATATATGCCTTGGACATAGGAGCAAGGAGGTGTTGTAAGCCATGCCTGTGAATCATTGACTAGGAACAGGAACTTCTTTCTGGGCAGGTTTAGACATAGGGTCTCCATGTTGTCTCTCCAAGATACCTTAAATGAGCCCTATCTTAACACTTAAAAGTAACTGCTATTACTACTATTCGTTAAGGACTATGCTGAGAATGTTACAAACAGCATTTCAGTTAATTGTCACAAAAGCCCTATGAGGTAATATTTAGTTCTATTTTACAGATGAGGAAACTGAAGCTCAGAAAAGTTGTTAGACACTCAAGATCAGGCAACTAGAAAGAGGTGGACCTACAGACGTAATTTTGGACCTTTTACGATTCTGGAGACCCTCTTACCGTGTGTTCCTTAAGACTTTTGATAGGTGGTCTGTCCTCTGGGGTTTTCCATGGAAACATAACCATTTGGTGTTTCTTCCAGCTGTTTACAGTGTATTCATTCCAGCATACTTACTTCCTTGAACATTTGACTCCCATCTCCGCAATCTGCAATGCTAATTGCAACATTTGAACTTTGTTCAGTGTGAGCCATGACTTTTTTAATGCTTCTAGGAGACATATCAATACCAAGTTTACACAATTTCTTTAGATTCTTGCCAGGATACTAAATCCTGTATGTCAAGAAAGAGCTCCCTGATCAATAAATTATTTTCCATAGCATTTCATGTTCTGGGACTCTGGATGTAGCACCCTGAGCATCCAGTCCTAGGCGTATTGTGAGTATCTGTCAGCTCAGTTATGTAATTTGAGGCAAAGTCTCTTCCCTCTCCGTATCAGGCCCAACACAGATCCAGATGGGCTGCAAGGCTTTCCTTAAAGGGGGTTCTATCCTGGCAGTACGTCTTGATATCCATATTATGTCACAGATCACCTAGTCTGCTGAAGCAGATTATTACAAATTTGGATACATTTTATGTAACTATTAATTTGGTGAATATAGGATTTTCTTTCTCAACTAGAAAAGAGGATTTTAAACAGTTTGCATTCACATGGAATGGACAGTGTTATACATTTAGAGTTCTGTTCTTAAAGCTATGTTAACTCTCCTTCCTTCTGTCATAATATAGTTCAAAGACACCTGGAGAATTTAGACATTCCACAAAAAATCACATTGATCTACATTCATGACATTATGTTGATTGGCCCGGATAAGCAAGAGATGGCCAGAACACTGGAGGCCTTAGGAAGGCACACATACATACCCTTCCACAGAATGATGCAGAGGCCAAATACATCTGTAAAATCTGTAGTGGTCCAGTAATTAGATCTGTGCCAGGACATCCTCTTCAAAGTAAAGACAAATTATTGCATCTTGCACTTATTACCACAAAGAATGAAGCATAATTCCCTCATGTCCTGGGGGCTGCATATTCCACACCTAAGAATATGGCTTTGCCCCTTATACAGAGAGAGGCAAAAGGCTGTCAGCTTTGAGTAAGACCTGAAGTAGGAGACAACTCTTTTGAAGATCCAAACTGTGGTACCAATGGTCTTACCACTTGGACTATGCTCCTCTGTTGTCAGAAATATCAGTGATGGGAAAAGAGGCTACATGGAGTTTGTGGGAGAATCACATTGCACCCTGGGATTCTGAAGCAGGACATTGCCATCTGCTGAAGAGAATTATGCACCTTTTAATAAACAACTCCCGTCATGCTTCTCAGCCCTGGTAGAACAGAAGCCTGCCCATGAGACATGAGCAACCATGCAGTTGGAACTTCCCATCATGAGCTGGGTCCTATCAGACCCACCAAGTTATGAGATCAGTGGATCTGGCAGTAATCCACTGTGGGATGGAGTGTTGGATCTAAGACTGAGATCAAGTAGGACCAGAGAGCAAAAGTAAGATGCATAATCATATAGCTGATAGTCCCCTTAGTATCCACCACTGTTGTACCAGTGCCCCTTCCTCAGGTTTCTTCTAGAACTCTGTGGGGATTCCTAAAAGAGGAAAAAAAGTCCAAGCTTGGGACAGTGTCCCTGTTCATACACTTTGTGCTGAAGCAGAGGTGGGCCCACATTAGACTTCACAGGCAGTGGTGAATAACTGACCAGATGGAAAAGAGCCTAGAAGGAAACAGATTGAAATAATAGGGACAAAGAAATCTTGGATACAGACATATGAAAGAAGATATTGGAGTGGGTATAAAGTGTGAATGTCCTTCAAACACATGTTAACACCCACTGAAGAGCATTCATCACAGAAGCACTAAATAAGCAAGTATATCAGATGAATTTACGTAGTGGACACGGGAAAAAGTGGCCATGGTGACAGAGATGGAGGCTATGCATGGGCTCAACTATATGAATTCCTAATGACAAAGGCTGTTCTAGCTACTGCTGCCACTGGAGGTTCAAAATGGCAGCAATAGAGACCAGTACTCAACCCCCAGCATGGTTCTATTTCTCTAAGATACCATCTGGCCACTTGATGACAAGTAGATGACATCGGGTCCCATATATCCTGAAAAGGCCAGCAGTTTATCTTCACAAGGACTCATTTCCCATATGGATTTCCCTTTCTTGTTCACAGAGCCTCAGCCAGCACCACTATCTTACAGAGTGGCCAAGCCTTGGACCCACTTCACACTGTGTCCTCACTGTGGAAACAGAACATGAGATCCAGTGGTCATTTGACATACCATAATGTCAGAAGCAGCTGGCCTCGTGTGCTGGAATGGCCTACGGAGGCACAGTTACAGCTCCAGCTCCAGCTCAAGGAGAGAGGCTATTATTTTAAGCATAGGTTGGCAAATTCAGTCTGCCACCTGTTTTTGTAAATAAAAGTTTTATTGGAACACAACCATGCTTATTCATACACATATTGTCTATGGCTGCTTTCGCACTACAAGGGCAGACTTGAGTTGTTGTCACTAAAACCATATGGCCCACAAATTCTAAAATAATTACTATCTGGTTCTTTACAGAAAAAGTTTGCCAACCCCTCTTCTCAAGGATGTAATGCCATCAACCAGGAAATAGTATACGCTGTGCCCCCAGTAGGAAAAATGTATAGTTCCAGGATTCAAGGGGTTGAGGCATCAGTGGTCTCACCATCACAGAGAATAATTTGCTGGATTGTGTGTTTCAAATACCTACAAGTCTGGGCTATAGTTCCTGGTCCTCAAAAGTGGCACACTTTTTTCTGGGGGTACAATAAGAGTCCCATTGAATTATAAGATAAGGTGCTACTATATGGAAAAGTGGATCTGAGTGGTACAGTAAATGGAATGTAGTAGACAGAGAGATTAGTAACTCAAATTCCTCTGCAAAGAAGTTTTTGTTACCCCCTTGCAAGGAGTGCAGTCAAAAATTCCTTCAGGTTCTGTCTCAATTATAGAAAATGTATTTACCCAAGATCATGACCTTCACAAAACAACCCATATCCAGAGACTGAGCAAAGCAGAGGTATAAAGTTTTGGCTATTTTGGTCTTATGTGGTGAGTGGTTGGCTGGTACCATCTCACAAGAATAGGCTGTGTGTATTTCTTCCCCATTCCCCACTTAATGACATCACATCGGTAGCTTGAAGTCAGCTATGGTAGGGGAATTTACGTGATGGACATTGGCAAATACTACAAATCAGGATATATTTTTTTTCTCCCAGAGAGCTAGTTGTTAAATGTTTATCAGCACAACTCTGGGACACTTTCTTGGGCAATACTGACTCTGTAACTCACTGTCAGAGTTGAGGGGCTTTGTTGGGCCTGTGTCATAGCTTTTCTTCTTCCTCTAACCAAGACTGTTTCCTCCCTCTTCCTTTCACAGGTATTAATCCCTAATAAAATGCTAAATTTCATCTCATGTCTGCTTCCAGAAAACCCAGGCTGCAACTTAAGATTTTTTTAGTATAAATATTATTATTTGTAATCTTGGCATTTAAGTAGCACTTGCAGTTGTTAAAAAAAAAAAAGTTGTACTTACTTTAAGTGACATTATATATTGCAATGCTTTGAGTCAGGCTTTTGAACACCTCAGTATATAATTTTAATTCTCAACACCCCGAGAAAACCAAATGGCAAGCAAAGGAGAGCTAAGTTAAAGTTATGAAATCTTGTATTGTTTCTGAAAGGCACATCGACATGAAAATAAGGGTACTAAAACCAAATATCACAGGGAAGACCATTGTGATACAATCAAAGACTTAAAATTAAAATTCTCATTTGAAATAGTGTAATGGAAATGCTCCCAGTACTAGTTAATCAATCACCTCTATACATAAACACAGCTGCAACAGGCCTTCTTAACCATATTTTAAGATCTTAAAGTATAATACAATCACTCACTCATGATTCACAAAATATTCAATAAAATGTTGCATAAAAATTCTCAGCTGCTCTTAAGCTTGAAAAGCATCCTTTTCCATGGGTGTAGTCACTAATTCTTGGTGCTTCGGGGGAACTGAAGGTGGACATATTGATGCCAAAGGAGCCAGTCCCAACCAGAAAATGGCCCAGGGAATTAAGGGAAAGAATGCTGGGTTAAGGTCCTAGGTCCAAAACATGGTAAATATGGTCCTAGGTCCTAGATTAATACTGTCATCTGTAGCATACTACCAACACACACACTCACACATCACACACACGTACACAAAACCGTTGCCTCAAAGCTCCTAGATACTACCACCAAAATGTGCACTATTACCTTATGTGTTTTCTGGGGCTTTCCTATTTTAGGGAATGTGTTTCAGCTCTTTCTCCATACCCTTGAACAAAATGTTTTGACTTATCTTTGGCTTCCTAAAGTGCCCCTGCCCTACTTAAGTGAACAACACTTTCTCCTTGATGCCCAGCCTAAATGTCGGCCCCTACCCTTTTCAGGATTTAGACTTTAGCTCTGAGCAGCAGATATAGGCCGGCTCCATCCACTTCCATACCTTGCTCCTGCACCAGTGTATCCTAGCCCTTTCTACCCCCTCTTCACTGTTCTAGCTCTCCAGAAAGAAGGCCCCAGACAGTTGCTAACTCTTAATGACTTTGGGGAACAGGAATGATAGCAACACTTCTGGAACAAGAAAGTTACATTTTTAACAAGTCATGGAATTTTCCCCACCAGAATTATAGTGCAGTTGATGCTTATGATAAAAGCTGTCACGATGAAGATCAGATCACATTTCCCAAAGGGCTCTTCCCAGCAATCAAGGCCATATGTCAAAACATAGACTTCGAAGGTACAGCATGGAGTTGGAAAAAGTGGACAGAAAAGCACTGTGTTGAGGAGACAGTGAGGATGGAGGTAGGGAATAAGGGGGGTGGGGAGAATAATAAAGCCTTTTGAAGAAGAAGATGTGTTTAAAGAGAAATTTTTAAAAAATATTTGTTTTATGTATTGTAGGTGGCCCTGCATGACACTTTTACAGAGATCTAGACTAAAGACGTATGTTATTCTTCAAGATTTCTGACGGCAGATTATCGTTTCATTAAATGTTGCTATGAGGCTGTGCTCTGATTAGGTTTATATGTTATATGGAGAAAAATATATAGCCTACATCTAGTTCTTCCTCCTTGTCATTATACATTTAAACTAAATTAGCTGGAGTAAAAGCCAAATAATTGAAGATTCAGTCCACACAGCTTGAAAACACTCAGTGATTTTAAGATGCTCTACATTTTCATGAGATGGTACACTGTAATACAATTTTAGGACTTGTGCCTGACTTATAGCCAGGGCCCCATAAAGATTTATTTACTTTTTTCTACCTATTTCTTCTCTTCAAGTGACAAATATTTGTTCATCAAAAATAACTCATCAAAATAGTTGGGAATACTATAAATTATGCAGAAAAAGAGAATAAAGAGGCTAAGATGTCCGTTCTGAAGAATTAAACTACTAAGTGACCTCCAGCCTTTCAGGAACAGTGAAGGATCATTGTGTCATAAGACCCCAAAACCCTTTGATTATGCCAATCCTAGGAGTCATTTTTAAGAATATTGCCTTCAGTTTCTCTTTAGTGATCTCAGGCTCTTCCTCTGTATGTATTACTTTTCTTCATGTTCCCATTTCTCTCTTCTACCTTCCTCAGGCACCCAGCACCACCACTACTACTTCTTGGGAAATTACAGGAATTATTCTTGTTTATTTACATATTAGTATAGGGAAAACAACTGGTTATCATCCTATTTGTCAACTGTAATCAATTAATGTAGTGTCTGCCTGAAGGCTGCCCCAGAATCCTTCTCAACACCTTACTGGGCAGGGTGTGAGGAGGAGTGTGCTGTGATTAATCAATTCACTAGCAATGCTGCTGATGGGTTGGGAGGCGGATGGTGTTACTGTACAACTTATTTGTCAAATCTGCCTTTGTGTAATTTTAAGTAAATATTTAGCTCTGCTCCCAACTCCACCAGAATGCTTACATTTTTAAAGAATGTTTATTATGAAATATTTATGAAATATTTTATGAAATATTATGAAATATTTAAATATCTATAAATGTAGAGACAATAGAATAATGGACCTGATTTATCCAAAATCCAGATCCATCAAGTGTCAATACATAGCCAGTCTTCTTACAGCTATACCTCCAACCATCACCACCCCTTATCTCAAGACTATTTTGAAATAAACCCCAGAAATTAGAGTATTTCATCTGAAAATATTTCGGTACATATGTTTAAAGAGACAAGGACACTTTTAATACTTGTATTATCCATTTCCTCCTAATAAAGGAATGAAAGACTTCACAGTAGAAGTTTTTAGGAGGTAGGTCCCCTCCTCTGGATTGCCAAACTCACAGATAATAGCACTTTCCTGCCTTTTTCAAGACTGGTGATTTGAGAATTACAGATGATCGTGTTCGATTGGGAAGGAGATTTTTGCCTGATTTTTCTGAATGGGCAGACTCCATCGCACATACAAAGGCAGAAAGTGCCGGGAAATGAGAATGGAGCTGTAAGTGAGAGACGTGATGTGAACAAAACCTTACCAAGCACAGCTGAGAATGAGCAACCAGCATTGCTCCAATTTCATTAAGATAAAAACCAAATTGGCTACTGGCCAACAAAAATGATGCTGCTGAGGAGGGGGGATGTGTTTTGATGAAGCAATGGTTCAATATTACACAAACTATTCAATAAAGAGTCTTATTAGATTCTGGTTTATAATTCTATACAGTATCAATAAAGGTTGAGGAGAGTCAGGAAAACTAGTCTTATGTTCCATTTGCTAAGAGGAGCTAAGCCTGGAGGGTGAATTTTAGTCACAAGAGACCAGAATTAAGTTTGTGTGTAACTACCTCATCTGCCCATTCTTGGTGAAGCCATGATAAGTAAGCAAATGTCACACAGTAGACCATGTGACCTCGATGATTTGAAAGGGCATTTCAACAAGCCAAAACCACAGAATCAACATTTTCTCCCAACACACTGCTCTTTTTTCTCATATAGCCATAGCTTAAATGATCATCTCAGTTCCTGGCAAAATAAAATGTTTTTTACATGCAATTTCCCTGCTTGCTCTATGCACCACTCCTTATTTCCACACAAATACAAGAACCAGAACAGCGTGAGCCAATCAGTGTTGCCCATCTTTGCTTGTCTGAGACTCCATTGCTCTATCCAGAGCCTCCTCATTTCCCAGGAATTCCCATTTACTCAAGCTGCTCATTGGAACTGTTTTATTCCCTCTCCCCAGATGTATGCCCATCCATGAAATGTCTATGAATAATACTCTGGTTTCATAAAGCACATTAAATAAGCCCCTGCATGAGTTTGCATCACTTATTCCCCCCTCCCTTAGAAAGTGGATAACTCAAAGCAAGCTGGCTGACTGTTAACAAATGTATAGCAGACAGCAAGCAACATCATGTCCATTGTTGCTCGAGACCCTCCACCTTACATAAGGCAAAGCTGACTCACATTGATGAAGGAACAATCTGTTCTTATATGCACCTTCTTCATCCGTTCCATCTCCCATAACAAAATACCATGGGCTAGGTGATTTATAAACAACAAATATTTACTTTTCATGGTTCTGGGGGCTGAGAAGTCCAAATCAAGGTACCGGTAGATTGGCTGTCTGATGAGAGCCTGATTCCTGGTTCATAGATGGCTGTCTTCTCTTGCTGTATCCTCACCGCTGAAGGGACAAGGGAGCTCTCTGGGATCTCTTTTATAAAGTCACTAATCCCATTCATGAGGCTCCAGCCTCATGACTTAATCATCTCCCAAAGGCCCCCCACCTCCTAGCACTGTCACATATGAATGAATTTGGAGGGTACACAAACATTCAGTCTATAGCATACATCTTGACTATGCATTACCATATGTTTTTGAGTTAATACATACGGTTTCCTAAAAGTGTTTTGTGATGAAAAGCATGGCATAAATGTAAGTTCTCACTATGGCTTGCATTATAGCTTTGCTACAATCTACTTTACTAGAACAATCATAAAATTACATATTTTCCCAATCATCAGGTGAAATATTGAATATTCTTTCCTGTGCACAAAACAAACCCATATTGGATTTTATAACTTTGATAGATATTATTTTTATTGTTATTTTTATATTATGCCTCTGTACTTTCCTTTATGTATCACCTTTTCACAAAATGCAAAGTATGGTCTCTCAGTGATGGTTTAGTTTGACTATTTCAAGTAAAGAGAAACTTCTTCAATCACCTCTTCCCTCTTACAAAGGAGGCAATTTCCTACAAGGAGGACTCACAGACAGGGTCAAAGGAGATCATTACGGTGAAAATGTCAAGTCCCCTCACTTGAAGCACATTGAGAAGAGGGCAAGTGTAGGGATGCTTCAACTCACTGCTATGGGGCTTCGTGTGGCTCTTTAGAGCTTTGTGTGCAAACATTGAAGCACCTGCAGAAAAAGTTTAAATTGTTACAGTAACAGTTTATAGAAATAAATAACTAAACATAAAAAGTTGTTGAGTTTAAATTAACTATGTATTTAAACTTCATTTCATAGGAATATGACTGTCAGAGTTGCCTTACAATGGGCTGGATGGGTTGCCTCACAAAATGGTGAGAACACAAGCATTCAATATATTTAATCAAAGCCAGATGATAATTTGTCAGGGACACTGAAGAGAAGAGTCTAGGCATCCTTGATTGCTCTCTTTCCCTCACATTGCCCCCAACTCCACTTGTGGAAATTCTATTGGTTCAACAAACAAAATATGTCAGTCCACTTTCTTTTTGCCCCAGTCCAAGCCACAATTATCTCCTGCCTCAACACTGTAACTGCCTCCTATTCCGTTTACCCTTTTTATCTAGACATCGTTCTCACTCAGCAAATTTAAGTCAAATTATGTCACTCTCCTACTTCAAATACATAGTCCTTAGAATAAAATCCAAAGCCTCTACTCTGGCCTAGAATTTCTTGAGAGACTTAGCTCCCTTCTACCTTTCCAGACTTATTCGCCTCTCTCTCCTCCTGTATCACCACATTCTGGCTACAGCAGCCTCCTTTCCATGCCTCAGCCAGATCAAAGTGAGTTTCACTCCAGGGGCTTTTCCCTGCTGCCCCTCTTCCCTTGGGCTCCTCTTATTGTCAGTATCTTCCCTGAGGTATTATCTCAGAGTGTCATCATCTCAGAGATAACTTCCCTGACTGCTCAAAGCACTCTCAGTTACTCCTTTATACAGTCCTAATTTTTCCTTCATAAGCCTATGACCACCTAAAACAGTCTCACATATTTTTTTAGTTATTTACTTCAACCTGGGGTTTTTTTTTCCCACAAGAATGTTATCTTCATGAGGATAAGAACAGTCCTTGTGTGTCTTTATCATCACTGTGTACCCACGTACCAGTGCAGTCTCTGGCACAGGGGCAGGGGCATTCAGAAAAGGTTTAATGAATAAATACACATCTAGAATGGAAAAGAGGGGAAGTAGGTGACTTTGGCTGTTCTTTGATACTCAAGGCAAATCTGATCCTCAGAGACAGAAGATATTTGGCCTCATTGAAAGTTCAACATTTTTTATAAGTTTGCCTTGTATAGAGGACTGAATTTGTCCTCCACTTCCAAAAGGTAACCTCACCTGTAGACGTGAGCATGTACCATATTCATTCCTCTGTTCCACAGCACACAATGGTACTTTAATAGATTTGCTCAATAAATATTAGTTGAAGTAAATGCTTCCTTTCTAAAGACCTCTCAAAATTCTTCCTTTTAAATTGTGTAGCTCATGACCTAGCAGTTATCTAATAAAAATAAGAGATATATATGGACTGACAAAAAGATTAGAATTACCCTGCATCCTATGCTATTTTTTCTCCCATATTCATTTTTTGTCTTTCTCTGCCATGCTTTATACCTGCAGTAGGATGACCTCTGTAGACAGCATTCCTTATGTCCCCTTGCCAGTTGGCAATGGGAGGCATTCACTGGAGATTGGGAGGTAGAAGGAAAAAGATCATGGTATTTCTTCTCTATTTGCTCAACTCCCTAAAGACAGTTACATGTCTATGGTTCTGGTTTCCCCTGAACACCCCTTTTTGTTTTACCCCTCAACTAAAAAGAGGCCTTTTCTTTAAAGTCTTTCCATTTGAACCATCTGAGGTGAGTTTTCTTTTGCTGTGTCCCTGACTTCTATACATCTAGGATGACTAAGGGTAGCTAAGACAGCCAACTTTCCAAAGGCATAAAGTTTTAAGGTAAAATTCCTCAAGTGACCTGGAAGAATTTAAAGAAAAGTGCTGATCATCAGAATCAAGGGAAAGCTAGAAAAGGTAAAATAAAGTGAAGATCTGAAAATAAATTCATGGGGTAAGAGAACAGCAATGAAAAAGAAGTGAAAAAAGCCCCTGGTATCTAAGAATAATGTTGAGAACTAAAAAGACAGAGTATTTGGGTGGGTGCTGCCCCATTAAAGAAAAATCTCAGAAAGGGATATATTATTATGCCTTATAGGATGAACACTTTTTAAGCTTTATGTTGAAGCAGCATGACCACAATTTTAACTAAAGTATTATGGAATTCAAGGATTGGAAAAGAGAATGCCATTGTTAATTTAACCTTTTAATGTGTGTGTGTTTGTTTGAATGGACTCCTAGATTTGATTGTACAGAAGTCTTGGTTCCACATATTTATGGACATTTCTCTGGAAATTCTGTATTACTAGAAAGCCACTGAAATAATGAACAAAGTACATGTAGCAGTAATAACATTTATTAATGTGTGAGAATTCCCACATTTGGTTTTACCTAACCAAAAAAGAATTTTATATGCGGAATCTCTCTCTCTCCCCCTCACTCTCTCTTTCTCTCTTTCAATCTCTTTATCTCTCTCTCTCTCATTGCTGTTACTTAAATAACTTTATTGAGGTATATTTACATACATTAAACCACAGATATTAAAAGTGTATAATCTGATAACTTTTGACATTTGTATACACCATGAAACTATAATCAAATCGAGACAATGAATACAACCATCAGATCAGAAGTTTTCTCATGCCCTTTTGGAATCCCTCCTTGAACTCCTCTCCACCACTACCCCTTGCCCCCACCCCCCAGGAAACCATGTATCTACTTTCTATCACATAAGATACATTGCTTTTTCTAGAATTGTATATAAATGTAATTATACAGTTGTGCTCTTTTTGTCTCACTCAGCATAATTTGAAATTATTTCATGTTGTAGCATGTGTCAATATCCCATTCCTTTTATTTCTGAGTAATATTCTATTGCATGAATGTACCACAATTTGTTTATGCAGTCACCTGTTGATGGCCATCTGGGATGTTTCCTTTTTGAAGCTAATATAAATAAAACTGTTATGAAAATCTATGCACAAGTCTTTGTATTAACATATGCTTTCGTTGCTTTGGGGTAAATACCTAGGAATGAAATGGCTGGCCTGTATGATAGATTTTTGCTCAAGTTTGCCATTTTTTTCCCAAAGTGGTTGTACCATTTTACATTTTCACCAGTGGTGTATGAGAGTTCCAGTTCCCTCATAGCTTCACTAACACATAATATACGCATAGGCATTCTTTTTCATTTTAGCCATTCTAATAGGGAAGTTGTGGTATTTCATTGTGGTTTTACTTTGTAGTCCCCTTATTTTTCACCCATGTACCTCCTCTGCTGAAGTGTTCACTCAAACTTTTTGCACGTTTCTTTTATTGAGGTGTTTAGGGTTTTATTATTATTGGTTTATTATTATTTTTTATAAGTGTCCATAAATATATATTATGGATATGTCCTTTGTCATGGACATGATATTTTCCCTCAGTCTATGACCTTTTTTGTTAATTCCACTAATAATATCTTTCTAAGAGTAGACCTTTTAATATTATTATTATTATTTATTTTTATGAAATCTAATTTATCAATGTATCTTTTCTTAGCTTGTGCTTTGGAGATATATCTGATAAATATTTGCCTCACCCAAAGTTTTCTTCTATATTCTCTTCTAGAAGATTTAAAGTTTTGGATTTTACACTTGGGTCAATATTCCATTTTGAGATAGTTGTTGTATATGGTGAAGTATGTGTCAAGGTTCATTGTTCGCATATGGATATCCTATTGGCACAACATCATTTGTTTAAAAAAAATATTTTTCCATTAAATTATCTTTTCACTTTTGTTGATAATCAGTTGGCCATATACGTGTGGATTGAGTTCAGGACTTTCTATTATGTGCCTCTTTTTATATCAACACAACACTGTGTTTGTTATTGAGTCTTTATGATAAATCCCAGGTAGTAAAGATCTGGCAGGGCTCCTCCTCTAACTTTATTCTTTTTCAAAGTTGTGTTGGCTATTCTTAGTCCTTTTCATTTCTAAATAAAATTAATATTTGTCAAATTCTACCAAAATGCCTAGTGGCATTTTAATTAAGGTAATAATGAATCTTCCAACCAGTAAATATGTCATATCTCTCCATTTACTTGGGTTTTCTTTATTTTTTCTCAGTATGATTTGTAGTCTTCAGTATGTAGTCTATCGTCTTTTGTCAGATTTACCCCTAATTATTTCATATTTTGATGCTATTGTAAAAGTTATTTTTATTTCAACCATTGCTGGTTTGTTGTTATGATTTAGAATATATGCTGATTAACTTTATATTCTGCAACTTTGCTAAACTTTTTTCATTAGTCCCAGTAGGTTTTTTAAATATATATTAAAATTCCATTGGAGTTTCTATGTAATCACATCATCTGCAAGTAAAAACAGTTTTATTTCTTCATTTATGATCTGGATGTTTTTAATTTCTTTTTCTTGCCTTATTCCAGGAGCTAGAAACTTCAATGCAACATTGAATAAACGTGGTAAAAGTGTCTTTCTACTTATCTTAATCCTGATCTTATGAGGAAGGCATTTAACATTCAATATTAAGTATTATGTTATCTATAGCTTTTTCATAGATGCATTTTTTCAAGTTCACAAAGTTCCCTTCTAGTACTAGTTTGCCTAGAATTTTTATCAAGAAAAGATATTGTATTTTTAATTTTTTTAATATCCAGCTGATTATAAGGTTTTTCTTTTTTAAGTTTGTTATTTATGGTAAATTATATTGATTGATTTTCACCAACCCTACATTCCTCTGATAAACAACACTCGGTCATGATATATTATCCTTCTAATATAGTGCTGGTTTCTAGGTTGTTAAAATTTTGTAAAGAAGTTTTGTATCTATGTTCTTGAAAATTATTTGTCTATAGTTTTCTTTCACGTAAAGCCCTTTATGGCTTCGTATCAGGGAAATGCTGGCATCATAGAATGATTTGGAAAGCATTTTTTCCTTTTCAATTTTCTGTAATATTTTGGGTAGAATTGATATTATTTATTCCATAAATGTAAGGTTGATTTCAGTAGTAACATCATCTGGCCTGGAATTTGTGTGTGTGTGTGTGTGAATATTTTTAACTGCAAATTTAATTTCTATAATAATGTAGGATTATTCAGGCTTTCTGGTTCTTCTTGAGTGAACTTTGATTATTTCATATGAATTGTCAAATATACTGGCATAAAGTTAATTCATAATAATCTCATCATTCTTTTAATATCTAGTAGAATGTGTAATAAAATCATTTCTCCCAATCCTAGTTTTATCATTCTTTCTTGAGATTTGTTAATTTTATTGATCTTGGTTTTAAAAACTGGCTTTTACTTTTATTGATTTTCTGTATTGCTTTTCTGCTTACTGTTTCACTACTTTCTGATCTGATATGTATTGTTTAAATTCTTCTTCTTACTTTGAGTTTAATGGACTTTTCTTATTCTACTTTCTTAAGGTAGAAATTGAAGTTATCAATTTGAGACCATTCTTGTTTTTCTAAGATACGCATTTAGTGTCATAATTTCCCCTGAATACTACTTTAGTTTCATCCTACACATTTTTATGTGTTGTATTTTCATTTATATTCTGTTAAAAACACTTTATAATATTCCATTTGATTTCTCTTTGACTCATGTTATTTAGCTGTGTGTTGTTTTTAATGTTTAGTTTTCAAATGTTTAGGAATTTTGCTTTTATTGATTTCTAATTTAGTTGCTTTGTAATAAGAGAGCATACTTTGCAGGTTTTAATATTTTTTAATTTATTGAGATGTATTTTACAGCCCTGATTATTGTCTATCTTGGTAGTATTTTATATGTACTTTTAAAGGATGTATATTAGATTGCTGTTGTGTGGAGTATTCTATAAAGGTCAATTTCATCAGGTAAAAGACTGTGTTGCTCAACCCTTTTATGTCTTTATTGATTTTCCATCTACTTGTTCTACCAATTATTTGAGAAGGGATAAATAATTACAATCTTTGTTTATAACTGTGAACTTTTCTATTATTCTTTAGTTTTATTAGCTTTTGCTTCATATATTTTGAAGTTCTGTTACTGAGTGCATAATCATTTAAGCTTGTTATGTCCTCTTGATAAACTGGCTGCTTTATCATGATAAAATGACATTTTTTATACCTGGTAATAATTTTTGCTCTGAAATCCACTGTCTGATATTAGTAGAGTCACTTTAGCTATTTTTTGATTAGTGTTGGCATGGTATATATTTTTCCATTCTTTTACTTTAAACCTCTTATGTCTTTATATTGAAAATGCACTTCTTATAGGAAACATATTGCTGGTCCTTGCTTTTTATTCACTTTGACAATCTATGCCTTTTATATGGGGGTATTTGATCCCTTTACATATAATATGATTACTGATCTGATTAGGATTAACTCTATCTAGAAATAATTTATTTTTCCTCTTTTATTCCTTCCTTTGGATTAACAGATTGCTTTTTTTTTTTAATTTCATTGTGCTTTTTTGTTTTTGTTGAATTTTTAGTTATAAATCTGCCATGTTATTTTAGAAGATGCTTTGGGATTTGTAGTGTACATCTTTAATTTAACAGTCTACTTTAAAGTGACAATATACTGTTCACATATAGAATGTGAAACTTACAGTAGTATACTTCAGTTTCTCCCCTTCTATCCTATATGCTATTATTGTCATATATTTCACTTTTACATATGCTATAAATTCCATACTACATTGATATTCTTTTTGTTTAAATGTTGATTATAGTTTACACACTTAGATAGTATTATTTTTCTTTCTCCTATTCTTGTGTATTTTCCCATGTTGCAACTCTTTCTAATGTTCTTCATTTCTCTGTTGAAATTCAAATTACCATCTGGTGTCATTTTCCTCTTCCTCAAAGACTTCCTTTATCATCTCCTATAGGGTAACTGTGACGATGGTGAATACTACTTTCAACTGCTGTATACCTGAAAAAGTCTTTATTTCATCCTCAAATTTGAAAGCTATTTTCACAGAATATAGAACTCCAGAATGACATCTTTCTCTTTCAGTACTTTAATGATATTGCTCCATTATCTTCTTGCTTGCAGTACTTCTGACAAAATAACCTGCTGCCACACTATTTTTGATCCTTAGTATGAAATGTGCCCTTTGTCTCTGGCTACCTTTATGATTTTCTCTTTATCACTTGAACAAATTGTTGTACTTTGGTGTAATTTTCTTCATGCCTCTTTTGCTTAGGGTTCATTAAATTTTATTATCTGTGAGATTATAGACTTGGTTTCATCAAGTTTAGCAAATTTTTGGCCATTATTTCTTCAAATATTTTTCTTCTCCACTCTCCTCTCTTCTATGAGCTATATTTATGTGTATATTAGGTCTCTCATGGCTTTTCCAAAGCTCACTAATCTCCTTTTAATTGTATTTTTGTTTTTTCTTCCTATAGTTAATTCTGGAAAGTTCCCACTGCTTTATTGTTACATTCACTGATATTTTCTTCTGCAGTTTCTAGTCTATTGTTAACCTCAGGCATTTTAATTTCAGTACTTTATCTTCTTAGGTGCTTGATATTTTTGTTTTCCTATGAGTATTCTTAAGCTTTGTTCTAAAATTAACTTACTCAAAAGCAATTAAAATTTGAAGGGTCTTGTTTCTAAGATTTGTTAGGCAGACCTAGGTTATGATTAATCTAGAAATAAATATTTTGTACTATAGAGACAATACCCCTCTGTATGTACTAAGCAAATGTTTCATGAATCATGTGATTTTCTAGTATTATTGGTGGGGCCAGGAACATTTCCTGAATCCATGTGACTGCCAGGCATGTCACCACTACTTCTTTCAGATGATTCTTTCCCCTAGCTGCCATAGTTTCCTTACACACATATGTTGATCAATGCTCAGGTGAATACTCAAGGGTGATCCTCTGAAGATCTCTGGAGTTCTCCATCTGTGCAACCCTCTCTTCTCCAGTATTCTGTCCTATGATCTCTAGCTACCTTCATCTTCCTGGTCTCTCAACAATGTCTCTTCTACTCAGCCAGATGGCTGGCTCCACTTTTGGTTCTCCTTTCTTGCATCATGACCCATGAGCTCTCCATACAGTAATATAAGACAGTCATAGGTCACCGCATCTGTTTGCCTGATGTCCAGTGTCTTACATACAATTGTTTCATATATTTTGTTCATTTCAATTATTTTATGTGGAAAGGTAAATACAATTCCTGTTATTCTATCTTCTTTCAAAGAGTAAGTACAGCGGCTGTTTTCAGTTTTTATTTTGTTTTGTTTTTTAATGTAGAGTTTGGAGAATAAATAAAGTCTAGAGAGCAAAAAGAATGAGGGTGAAGCAACAGCCAAAAAGGAGTGGGGGGTTGGGATAGGCAAGATCTTACTTGTCAGGAATGACACATGAGGGATGGGAATAGGAAAGAACTATAAATATGATTTCCCTAGGTTTGATTCACGTGAATATTTAAAGGATATGCAACTAAATTTGAATTACTTTAAAATTACTTTTGCTTGTCAGACTATGCCTTTTGTTTTGATTTGTTTTAAATATTGTGCCATGCATAAACTGGGCCACTGGCTTTTATGCAGATTGTAAATATTGTCATGTACTTTCAAAAGTTTATACTTTCCCACATGCTTTTCTTTCCATTTAGAATGTGATTCCATCTAGACCTCACTAAACTCTTTACATCTTTTTACATTCTGGAGGTGTAATTTCCTCTGTGAAGCTTTTCACCTCTGCCCCCAGGCTAAGCCTGCTTCTCTCCCTTTTCTGCTCCTACAGTTCTTTGTTCAGGTATACACAAATTCTAACACACACTACACTGTATACCACTTATATGTTTATGCACCATTTTCCTCAGCAGACAGAGTATATGAAAGGCAGGAACCACATCTCAATCACTTTTGATTGAGCTCCTCAGTACTTCTCTAAAATAATATATACCCATCTCCTTTTCTCCATGTCTATTATTTATTGAAATATTCCTTATCTGATATAAATGTGGTTTATTCCTCACTTTTTGTCCCAAATGTAATCTTTCATAAAGCTACAATTATTATTTAGTGCAGTATAATAAGCTTGTTAAAGTAATGAATTGCTTTAACCAATTTGGCATTACCTGAGGTATGTGTTTATTTATTTATTTATTTAATATCTTTATTGGGGTATAATTGCTTTACAATGGTGTGTTAGTTTCTGCCTTATAACAAAGTGAATCAGCTATACATATACATATATCCCCATATCTCCTCCCTTTTGTGTCTCCCTCCCACCCTCTCTATCCCACCCCTCCAGGTGATCACAAAGCACCGAGCTGATCTCCCTGTGCTATATGGCTGCTTCCTGCTAGCCATCATTTTACATTTGGCAGTGGATATATGTCCATGCCACTCTCTTCGTCCCAACTTACCCTTCCTTCTCCCTGTGTCCTCAAGTCCATTCTCTACATCTGCGTGTTTATTCCTGTCCTGCCCCTAGGCTCTTCAGAAGCTTTTTTTTTTTTTAGATTCCATATATATGTGTTAGCATACTGTGTTTGTTTTTCTCTTCCTGACTTACTTCACTCTGTATGACAGACTCTAGGTCCACCTACCTCACTACAAATAATTCAATTTCATTTCTTTTTATGGTTGAGTAATATTCCATTGTATATATGTGCCATATCTCCTTTATCCATTCATCTGTCGATGGACACTTAGGTTGCTTCCATGTCCTGGCTATTGTAAATAGTGCTGCAGTGAACATTGTGGTACATGACTCTTTTTGAATTATGGTTTCCTCAGGGTATATGCCCAGTAGTGGGATTGCTGTGTCATATGGTAGTTCTATTTTTAGATTTTTAAGGAATCCCCATACTATTCTCCATAGTGGCTGTATCAATTTACATTTCCACCAACAGTGCAAGAGGGTTCCCTTTTCTCCACACTCTCCCTGGCATCTACTGTTTGTAGATTTTTTTGATAATGGCCATACTGACTGGTGTGAGGTGATACCTCATTGTGGATTTGATTTGCATTTCTGTATTGATTAGCAATGTTGAGCATCCTTTCATGTGTTTGTTGGCAATCTGTATGTCTTCTTTGGAGAAATGTCTATTTAGGTCGACTGCCCATTTTGGGATTGGGTTATTTGCTTTTTTTGATATTGACCTGCATGATCTGCTTGTATATTTTGGAGATTAATCCTTTCTCAGTTGCTTCATTTGCAAGTATATTCTCCCATTCTGAGGGTTGTCTTTTCATCTTGTTTATGGTTTCCTTTGCTGTGCAAAACCTTTTAAGTTTCCTTAAGTCCCATTTGTTTATTTTTGGTTTTATTTCCATTTCTCTAGGAGATTGGTCAAAAAGGGTTTTGCTGTGATTTATGTCATAGAGTGTTCTGTCTATGTTTTCCTCTAAGAGTTTTATAGTGTCTGACCTTACATTTAGGTCTCTAATCCATTTTGAGTTTATTTTTGTATATGGTGTTAGGAAGTGTTCTAATTTCATTCTTTTACATGTAGCTGTCCAGTTTTCCCAGCACCACTTATTGAAGAGCCTGTCTTTTCTTCATTGTATATTCTTACCTCCTTTATCAAAAATAAGGTGATCATATGTGCATGGGTTTATCTCTGGGCTTTCTATCATGTTCCATTGATCTATATTTCTGTTTTTGTGCCAGTACCATACTGTCTAGATTAATGTCTCTTTGTAGTATAGTCTGAAGTCAGGGAGTATTATTCTTCCAGCTCCATTTTTGTTCTCAAGATTGCTTTGGCTATTCGGGGTCTTTTGTGTTTCCATATAAATTGTGAAATTTTTTATTCTAGTTCTGTGAAAAATGTCATAGCAATCAGAAAAGAAAAATAAATAAAAAGAATCAAAATAGGAAAGAAGAAGTAAAGCTGTCCCTGTTTTCAGATGACATGTTACTATACATAGGGAATCCTAAAGATGCTACCAGAAAACTACTAGAGCTAATCAATGAATTTGGTAAAGTAGCAAGATACAAAATTAATACACAGAAATCTCTTGCATTCCTATACACTAATGATGAGAAATCTGAACAAGAAATTAGGGAAACATTCCCATTTACCACTGCAGCAAAAAGAATAAAGTACCTAGGAATAAACCTACCTAAGGAGACAGAAGGCCTGTATGCAGAAAAATATAAGACACTGATGAAAGAAATTAAAGATGATACAAACAGATGGAGAGATGTACCATGTTCTTGGTTTGGAAGAATCAACACTGTGAAAATGACTATACCACCCAAAGCAACCTACGGATTCAATGCAATCCCTATCAAACTACCAGAGGTATGTGTTTTATTCCGTGGTTCCAAACCTGGCTGTCATCAGAATTTCCCATTCGAGATTTACAAAATCAAAATTTCAGAAGAGTGATTCCTAGGAATATATATTTTTAAATAGTCACCAGGTTGAGTGTGGTCATTGACAAATATCTGACTTTGTTCCTAATTAGATGTGCAAATGTCTGGGATTGCCTTTCTGAGCTAAAACATTTTAGGATTGTTGGTTGCCCAGGGACCTAGTTAGATTTGAAGACTGATAATAGAACTAAGATGGTAAAGGACAAAAAATTGTGGTGGAGGTATAAAAATTAATATAGACATGTACACACCTCTATTTCCTACCTAAGGTGGTAAGTACAGTTAATAAAATGCATGTCTTTATTGAAGGATAGAAAGAACTAAATTGTAGTACTTCTGCCAATTCAACAGTGAGCCTATTAGGAATAAATTATGCATGGTCACTTTCCCATTTTTATCCCTCTTTTGCCATTTTCTAGGAATTGCATCCCATAATTTTGTTGTAATAAAACGTGACTGCTTGGGAAATGTTCACAGGGTTGGCATTCATTTGCATGCTGCTGCCATTTCAGCCCAGGGCATTCTCTCCTTCTTCCTGGTTCTCCCTCATCTCCCCCCCAAACCCCCCTTGCAGCGCACTGATGAGATGTGACAACAGAAAACACAAGTGCATTTCCTAGAGATTTACCAACATCCAGCAGGAAAGCTCGGAGGAAAAGGAACAATAGAAAATGGGAGTTGTGGAAGAAAGAAAGTTCCTAAGCCTATCATTTGCAAATGTCAGCTCCATTCTTAGGGAGCTCTAGAGACTGTTAAGCAAACCTGTTTCTAATGAATACAACAAGAGCCATCTGAATCCTCCAGACTTGAGCCAGTCACATTTAACAGATCACCCAGTCTATCTTCCATTATCCTCAGAGGCAGCCTGGGCCTCACAGAATCTTTTCAATTTCGGCTTCAAATGGCTCAAGCTAAGCATTTCAAAAGGATTCAATAGGAAAATGATGTCAGAAGGTTAATATATTTTCCCCATAATATTATATATTTGCTATGTATTTTATAATATTATGTACTATAATATTATATAAGTACTATGTACTATATTATATAATTGCTATGTATTTTAGTCATCCCATTCTCTTTGCACTTTGGTTTAAGTGACCAATTAGTCTTTATTATTTATTAATAGAATCAAGAAAGCAGCATTGGCATGCGTAGAGCCAGTAGTCCCAGATTTTCTTCTCTACTCCAGCATTCATTACTTGCTTGTCCTTGGGTAAAACACATCCTCTCCTGGTCTCAGTTTCCACATCTGTAAAAGTGATAAAATTTTATCTTATCTAAAATGCTTGCTGAAAGAATAAAAGGGAAGGATATATTTGACAAAGTATAAAGTAATTGAAAATATGAGCTAGTATAATTATTGGCATAATCACCCCCAAATAACTGAAGCTGACTTTTTTACCTTATTGAGCTCATTGTTGAGTCACATGCTATAAAAGAGACTATTCTCTTCTTCAACATTACTTGGTTGAGCATGCTCATCATTCCTTTAGTTGGCTGCTTTGATTCACAAATCATTCTTGTCATTCTGAATTCTCTCCTCTTTACCACTATATATCTGATCCTGAGGGGTCCATTGAGCAAGAATATTAAATAGGGCACAGTGCTGATAAGATTCTCCTTCACCTTCTTCCAAGGACATTACTTCCTTGGATCCAGTTCATATTTATTTCCTCCTGTGCATATACTAGCTCAACTATAATTTTCCCTGAATATAGAAATTATTACAGGGGCTTCCCTGGTGGCCCAGTGGTTGAGAGTCAACATGCCAATGCAGGGGACATGGGTTTGTGCCCCAGTCTGGGAGGATCCCACATGCTGCGGAGCAGCTGGGCCCGTGAGCCATGGCCACTGAGCCTGCACGTCCGGAGCCTGTGCTCCACAATGGGAGAGGCCACAACAGTGAGAGGCCCACGTACCACAAGACAAAACAAAAACAAAAACAAAAAACAAAAACATGAAATTATTACAATTCCCAGAACCAAAAAATTAATAAAGGATAATTTTTTAAATGAATTAATGTACTAACCCTGAATAAGGATCTATACATTTTTGCATTTGTGAAATTATTTACATGTATTGATGATAATGCATACTGTCCTATGCTAAGTAGTAATTAGGTGAATAGTTCACCACAGACACTATCATGCTACTTTATGTATGGCTTAAGACAAAAAAATAAAAAATTGAGCCTGATGCACCACCCCACTATTGGGAATTTCTTGAAGAACCCCATGACTTTCAATAGTCCCGATGTCTGCGTGCCACTTAGTAGAATCTGATGTGATGATGTTCTTGTTTGAGCCACTTTCAAACAGAAAAAACAAAAAAAAAGACAACTTGTCATAGATCAAGGAAAGGGAAAGAAAAAGAAATGAGGGAGAGGACAATGATAAGAATAAAAATAAAGAGAAGAAAGAAAAAGGAGAAAGGAGAAGCAAAGGAAGAGAAGCTGTAAAATATGAGGAAAAAATTACTGTGGGTTATAGGTGGCATTTTGGTGTATTTTTGAGAGGAATATTCATTTTAATATATGTTAAACACAGTAAGATTTTCTTTTTCTTTTCCCTTTTTCAGTGCTCATCGAAAATGCCTGGAATTATGAATAATGAACATGTGTCAGAGTTTGCAAATTCAACAGCAAATGGTAGGGAATGCAGAAATGGAAACATTTTCTAAGATGAATACAAAAGCCTTGTTAAAAATGAACTATAGTGATGCTTTATGCTGAAAAATCACATTTCAATATTAGAGCATCTCCATATTTCATTTTGTATAACGAAAAGTGTCAGCAGAATCATACTGAATATTTTCCTTGAGAGGTGGTTGATGCCCCTTCCAAATCTTGGTCCAAACTTCTTCCCGCAGAAACCAGGTTCAACCCCATTCAAACTAATTGCACTCTTTAATGAGATGGTTAGAATTGGCTGGTTATCTCTGGTAAGATGATATAAACAGGGAAAGGTCGTTGTCATAGGCTGTTGAACCAGAGATAGCAGCATGTTCAGTCCAGCCAATGAGCAGATAAGAGCAGCAGGAAACACTCAGACTATGTTAGTAGGTTATGTCTCCTTTCCTCCTAACAAAGTCTGGGTTTCAGTATCACCAGAATAGAGGTGACATAGTGAAGAAGAGACTGGCCTGGATAGATATGAAAAATGGCCCAAAAGTTAGAGATTCATTCCCAATTAAAAGGAAGAGGTATTATGATTATTATGGTACAAATCATAAACCATCAGAACAGCAGATGTGGCTTGATGCTGAATCATCTGTATGTTGAACAAAAATTTCATAAATCCCTGTCATGGAAACAAAGGGTGGGCCCAGATATTGGGACAAGAGCAATGGGATTAGGGAGGGTTATAAACTCAAGATGTTGCTACCTTCCCCAATGTGGGCCTAGGGTTCCCAAATCATGTGATTTTTCTTGTTGAATTATAATATCTAACTTTCATGTAAAATTGCAATTTGGAACTGGTTGAAAATTTGAAGAACACTGTAGAGACCAAACAAAACATTTCTGATGATGGTCAGTTTTAAATCGCTGTAGTCCTCTATGGAATTTAGCACTTATTTCTATTCAGTCCCATACAGTTCTCTACTTTTTAGTGTATATTATTGTTTTCTTGTCAATTAAATTTTAGGCCAGGCTGTCATCTCATTACTGGTCATAGTTCTCATAGTATCCAATACGGCATCTAATAAATACTGGAGGATTAATTCATTGCATGTGATAGTATATTGAATGAAGAATAAAATGCAAAAAAATATTGACATATTGCAGAAGGGAGTAGAAAATACTAACTTTTCCCTAACATCACCTAGGGATTAAGAAAACATACCAGCAGGAAAAATATCTCTGTACCATTAAAGATGGGAGTACAGCAATTCATTGTTTTAGGAAAAAAATGTAACTTAAAACAAAATCTGCTGGAAGGAATAACATGACCAATAACCCTGCTATTATTTTATGGGAGAAACATCTGTAAATGATTCACCAGCTAACTGAAAATTGGAGAAAAGGGAGAGAGGGATAGGGAGGGGAAAAGGAAGGAAGGAATTGAGAGAGAGAGAGAGAGAGAAGGAAAGGAAAGGAAGGAAATGGAAAGAAAAGAAAATAAAAGAAAAAGAAAAAAAAGGAAAAAGAAAAGGAAAAAAAAAGAGAGAGAGAAAAGCCAAAAGGAAAATTGAGGCAGAGATTAAAAAGTAAAAGTTTGAGAATATTCCAATATTCCAATACATCAGACATAACCTCAAGCTATAATGTTTCCAGAGCCAGTTCAAACGGGCTGGTAAGAGCTGAGGTCTCCTATTTCTTCCAACATCTTGGCCAATAACTTCACACTGGTAGCTTGAAATCAGCTATGGTAGAAATACTAACACCATGGAAATCAGCAGATGATGCAAATAAGAGCTCCTTCCACCCTTACCCCCATACCCCTTCCCAGCAGATTGTTAAACATTTACCAACATATCAATGTATCATATAGAATTTCCTGACTTCCTTTTGTTCAAAAATAACAATTGGGAATTTAGGAGTGCTGACAGTCAGCAAACAATGAAGTACCAGCCTGAGCAGCCTCAGCAGCCAACTCTCCCAAGTTCTAGGAGAAGCTCAGTACCCTGCCCTCCCCACCACCCCACACCTCACTTGTATTCTTTTGCTGACTCCCTGACCTCACTGACACCCAATTTTTTTCTTTTTTTAGAACAACGTTACTCATCAGCCTCTGGTAGCAATAGCTGGGATAGGACTGGACTGTCTAGGCCTATGGTAAGTTGCTGGTCAGTTACTGGACCTACCCCTACCTTCCCAGCCCGATTTATCACTACTTATGTGCCAGGGTGATAAAAGGAGAGACTAAAAAGCCTACAATGAAAGAAGTGCCTCTCTTTAGAAACTTCTACCAGCCTATGAAATAATGTATTTTCATTCATCTGGGATCAATGTGGATATGGCTCATTAAAAAAAAAATCCCATACAAGAAAAGGTAAATTTGATAACAATTATTTATTTTAATGAAGAATTCACCATAGGATAACATTAAATAGCTAGCTTTCCAAGTGCACTTACATAAAATCTCTTCAAGAGCACTGCCATTATAGAAAGTGAGTTAATATTTAAGCTGAATATACAATGACTCTTTAGGAGAAAGAGTGTTTAACTACTGAGAATAATTGTGGGACTGCTTTAAAATTTAGGAAGTCACTGGTTTCTACAGCTCCACTATAATAATTTCTCTGTTCTGTGCTATGGCTGGCCCATCAGAAAAGGTGCAACTGAAATAGAAGATGGGATCTTAAAGGGATAGAAGGAACTGGGAAAATAGACATAATTTCAAATTCTATTCCTTTGTCAACATAAATGGAATACTATTTATATATCAATTGAAATAGTTATTGGACACATTTGGAACAACTCAGTAGCTTATGATTTCTAGAGAATATTGAAATTGGAATTCTATAAATGTATGGCCATTAAAAATATTAAAGTTAGATAACAATGGGGTTATAAGTGCTGTCGAGTTTTCACTTGATCCATTTTGTTTTGCTACTCATGAAATTCAGCTAAGCTTGTTAGCTTTTATATGATTGTTTAAAATTTAACCAAGTACTACTAAACAAATGTAATTTTTTTTCTCCAATGCAGGAAAATTAAGTCAGTGGGAGGTGGCAAAGAATAAGAGGAAAGAGAAGAAGGAAAAATTTAAAGAGGACTTATTCTATGACAGATTACATTAAGCAATTGCATGTGATTTTTTTCTAATTTTATTCCCCCAAAAAACAAAACAAACAAGCTTCAAGACATTTTAGTACATCTGTTTTATGAAAGTGCAAACAAACTCAGAGAGGTTAAATAGCTTTTCCAAATTCACAGAAATGGTTTTTCAGTGTCAGATGGGATTTGGAGTCTATATGAGTCAAAAACCTATTATTTGGGTAGACACTGCTGATGTTCACAAAATATGCATATTTATTTTATAAAATTAGGAAACAATGAAAATATTTAAAAATTTAAAACATGGGTTAATCAATTAACCTCAAGGTGCTCATGTTTTATGTATAATTATTGCCTTTCAGTCTTTTTTCTATGTATATTTTTCTAGTTTATAACATTCTCTTTTTCTTCTTGTGAAAAGAATATATCTTCATAGCAGAAAATGCAGAAAAGTATAGAGAAAGTAAAAGCCCTCTATTATTTGCTATAGTTCCTGGGCCAGGCACACACAATAGATCATTAATAAGTACTATATTTTTTCTATTTATTGTTTTTCAAGTTAGAATTATACTATATATGTATAGAATTCTGTACCAATTTAATAGACCCCTTGCAGGACATTTGGTCCTGTCCAAAATTCTCTATGGAGAATTTTGGTCCATGACTCATTAAATATTTAGCTTTGTTAAAGGTGTATTTACGTTATTTTTATTGTAGTTCATGATGAAATTTGGATTTCACATTTATTCTTGTTCTTCCTAGTCATGAAGTTCATCAGAATTACTCTTAAGTCAGTGAGTGATTGCTCTCATGTATACATTGGCCTGATTATTGGCTTTATATCCATTATATCTGTCAATAATTTCAGTTATATGAATTGGATTTTGTCAGAATTGTCATGAAGCTGGTGGCCATATTTGAGTGTGACCACCAAGGACCTGAGTGATAATTGTTCATCTTTGCTGTTCATCATTTAATGCTTAAATAAATCTCTAAATTGAAGGTTGATGCACTACTATCAGCTTTTGGAATTTGCTATGCCAGCCTTCCACTATGCTGTTTGTCCTGTGTTCGCCATTCAGTTCTGATGTATAAACATTTCAAGTTTCTGGTGGAAATCTTAGAACTTGTGCTCTTCTGCCCCTGCCAAGCCTTCCATGGACATATACTCTCTCAACATAATCCATTAGGCCAACTAAATGTTCTTCTGCAATTTCCACAATGTACTCAAAAGTTTCACTTACATCTTGCAAAGGCATAAATTGAAATACAGACAACAGGTATGCACAATTATGGGTATTATATTCTGTTGTCATATACTTGGGAATTAGACACAAAGAAGACATTTTTCACCACAGTGATTACACAGTTACTTCTACATTTGACAGGAGTTGTTGAATCACATTGACATTTGCAATCTCAAAATTCATTATGCAATGAGGGGTTAATGTTGAAATTTCTTCCCGTGCAAACAAAAGCACTTTCTCATATGTATATCTGTAAGTGTCTTCTTGCCTTTTTATTGTTAGTGCATAAATCAATGGCATAGTATAACCTAGTAGTACACTGTGCACAGTAAATTACTGAGTAAACTGTGTTGGTGTCATCTTGAAGGTACCATGGCTTAGTAATGTTGCACTGGCACTTCAGTGTCAAATACAGTCATAACTTGTGTGAAAAAGAACTATCTCCTCATCTTGAACATTGGAATAGTACATAACAAACGGGTCTCCACATCTGGTCACTTCATACTCCTCTGGAATTTCAACTCCATGCAATGAAATTGGGTTTGGGGATTGACGTTCATTTTGAATTCTATTTACTTGTTTCTTTGATGAGTTCCTTTCTGGTAGTATTAACAGGACCTGTTCATCATGAATATCATGGATAGGTCTTCATAGTACCTGTGATGGTGTTGCATTTGATCCTTCTTCAGTGTGTTGTTTTAATCTTTTCAGGGTATTCCTTACTTCCCTTTAACATCAGTGTTATGCTGTTTTCCTGCCTCATCTTGAACGATTGTAATGTTATCCAAATCCTAACCAGTTGTACATGGGACATTGAAGATACTCCTCTTTTCACAACTTCAGTATCTTTAGTACTATCTCTGTTAATTAATGAAAATTGTAACAAAAACCATTATAATGTAACTTTGGCTTTTATTTTTGTGAGTATACTATTTCTTCCATATTCTGCTGAGAATTTTCAAATAAAGGTGTCATATTTCTAAGTAAGAGAAGAAGGGTTATTTCTTTTCTTTTGCAGGCATCTGACCAGTGGTCACTGGTTTACTAGTTGGGGAACACTTACTAATATCTTATGGATTCTAAACCCTGTTCAATCAGCCAGTACGTAGGCACCAGCTGAGGGCTTGGTGGTCCACATTCATTGACAGGTAAGTGTGGGAGTCACACCAACTCAAACCTCTCCAAATAGCAGCAGGCACTTCTTGCAATATTGCAATCATACCTCAATAGGACATCAATTCAAGGGAAACATTCCCTATCAACCCTGGGCAATGGGATAGTTGTAGGGGGGTTAATTAGATGCCCAGTATCCCACTTGTGGCAGCTATGACACCTGACCACTATGGTAGGAGATCCACACCCCTTCTCACTTCTCCCAAACAAAGGAATCACTTTATAAAGTGTTACCTCAAAGTATTTTCCATCTGTTTTACATGGAGCCTTGACCAAGCTCCTCTTTTCAAATTCTACCCCTACTGAACAACCCAGCCACATCCAACCAAATGCCCAGTAAAATATTAAAACACCATGCATCACAAGGTCCCATCCTGGAATTATCCTCTGTGCATTTCTCTAACTGTAGGACTCTTTCTTGGTAAGCATAGTTAATACAAATCCTCCTCTTCTACAAGATTTGGACCCTGAGACATCTACCCACCCCATGTGCCATTACCAGCTAGGCTACTGAGGTAAGAAGGGTTGTTACTGGCAATATAGACATAGCACAATTATTGGACCAATAAAGCATGATTTTTTTTATGTATTAATTCTGTAAACCAAAAGTATAAATAAATGTTATAGGCTATTTGAACCCAGGGATGTTTTCTAAGTGTGGAGGTTTTAACAGGACAAAATACCAAAAATCATTTGGCATGGACCAAATATGCTCATGGACTTTTTGACAGGACCAAATTTCAAGGACATTTTGGTATGGATCAAATGTCTTAATGGACATTTGGACAAGATCACATGTCCATTAATCAACAGATCATGAGTATGCTTTGTAAAGCCTTCATGATTTTCCATGGTTTGAGTTTACCCTAATTTATGGAAACATTCCCTTTCTATTAGAAATTTAGATCATTTTCAGTTGTTCATTACTTTAAATAATGCTGCAGTGAATATGCTGACTCATAGCTCTTCAGTTCCATCTCAAATCATTTTCGTAGGGTAAATTTCTACAAGTGAATCATTAGGTTAAAGCAGCTGAGAATTTTTTTTAAGTCCTTGATACATATGGGCCAAATGGCTTTCCAAAGTGATTGTACCAATTACAATCCCACCTGCAGAGTCTTGGAGTGATTTTAGCTATAATAAGGTTTTTATATTGATCAGAATTTGTTTCCTCTTGTTACTATTTCTAAAGACTCTGCTCTTTTTTTCTTAGCACTTAAAATTTGTAAGTCTTTCTGCTTATTTATTTAATGTAAGCCTCTCTTATTAACTGCAACCCTGGTGAAAATAGGAAATGAGTCTATTTTTTTCACCATTAAACAAGTATTTGACATAGGGTCTAACAGAGATAACAGTATCTATGTTTCTTGAATAAAAGGAGAAATTTGTTCAGTAGAGGATTATTTTTCTGAGTATATAAGCACCAGAATCAACTAAACAAGATAATAACTCTGAAAGAATTTTTTTTAATAATCAAGTTTTTAAAAAAATTATCATAATAATAAAAGACGGATTTGCTCTGGAATTCAGCATGTGGTCTGGTCTCAGGCTCTGGAAAAGTAGACAGTAATGTCACAGCAGCCCAACCCATGTGTGATGCACAAGGTATTGCAGATTGCAGTGAGCTCTCACTGTGTTGTCTCATAGTAGGAAGTGAGGAGAGGGAGGGGGAATGGGGGGTGGTCTCATTATTTGCACATGAGTTGTGATGTTTCCATTAGGTATTTATAAGTATAACCCAAACAAAGCAAAGACCGCACACTTAGGAGCCAGGCTCCTCCGTGTCACTTGGAAAGAAACAACACTTACAAAATCATTAAAGAATAATAATGATTTTTGCAACAAGAGCAAAAATTAGACAGAATTTGTGGGATAGTCCCATATGTAACTATATCACTGTCTCCCACCTTTGTGTGTGTGTTTATTCAAAGGATGAGCTTTTCTCTTGCCCTTGGGTAAAAGCCTTGACTGCTCCATGAATTTCCTAGTCTTTTATGATATTGTTGATAGTCACTTAAACTGAACATTGTTAATAAGTTCTATGGTCACTTGAAATTGCCAAATACAGGCTTGATTCAGAAATCAGAATGCCCAGTCCAATATATAACACAGCACACACTTCAATTTTCCTGCCTTCAGCTAGGACCTTGTATAAGCCTTCTTCAAGGACTTCCTTCAAGGAAGGGAATGTGGCCTTTTTTTTCTCTCTCTCTCTCCCAAAAACCCCCTCTCCAACTTTTCAGGTCTTGTTATTAATCTCTAGGGGATAGGGCATGAGCACAGAGGAGGAGAAGCCAATACAGACATTTTTTATTTGTGTTACTATGGTCATATAGCTCTGGGTTTTCTGGATCCTGGTGGATGTGTGAAGCAGTCTATTTCTCCCGCAGCCACTATGAGGTTCTCTCAGAGCCTGCTCTGATTGGGTCCTCCAAGTGAACTCTGTGAATACAGGTAAAGTCCTGTATTACTCCAGCTGCCTGATGCTCCCCTACACAAGGACTCTCTCCAGGTTCCATTAACCCTCCAGGCAGTTTTCTTGAGCCAGAATTAAATGGCTCCACCTTACTCCACCCATGACATACATCTGTTTTCTGAAAAACACTTATAAATCCTTTGCTCCCACAAGTGGGCCACAGTGCAGGAGCTCCACTCCTTTGCTTCCCCCAATGCAGCACAGACACCTGCTTCCCTCCTCTGACCCTGCAGGAGGTGGCACCTGTCCTTGTACTTGGTAAGCCTGTGGAAGTCTTCACCCTCTGGTTGAAGGAAGGAGACAGGCAGACCCTGCTTCTCTACCTACTTCACTCCCTCTGGAACCCATATTTCCTTCACTTCTCTTTGGGGGTAAAAATAATGATGTAGATCTCTTCATTAGGTACAATGAAGAGCCCAACATTGCCAGGTACATAAAGGTCACCAAAAGTATATAACATTTTTAAGCTGAAAGGAGTTGGGGGTAAGAGAATGTTAAGGAAGATGGATAAAGACTGGTGGGGTGACTAGAGCTGAGGAAGTGTGAGTGTCTGGTGTCAAATGCTACACAGAAGTTAAATAGCCTGAGGATTGAAAGAAGGCCATTTGAAGGAAAAATTAGGAAAACAGTATTGTCCTTTGAGAGAACTATTTTGGCAAAGCGGTAGGGGCCAAAGTGAAAATTAATATGTGCATTTCTTTACTACTCTCCCCAAGTTCACACCTGATACAAATTTAAGCACAATTGAAAACAAGCACAGGTGTCTGAAATGGCTTTATTCAGTATGCTTCAAGCCTTTTTTTTTCTTTTTTTTCCCCTAAAGGTGCATCCTTAGGATGTAAACCTGGCTTTTTTTTTTCCATGCCCATCCATTCATTGGACCATTTATTAGTTCATCCATATGTCCAGGCCTCTAGTAAGTCTCCAGCATAAGCCTTTCCCCTGCCTTTACATGCCTGGCCAAAATGAAGCTGTAAACACACACAGTGTGACAGCCCTCTTCTTATCTCATGTGCCTCTGTATCTGCTGTGACCGCCTCAGAATAAAATTATCCCTTTACCATTCAAGTTCCTTTTATGTGCTCTATTATGTTCATTTTCTTTCCATCTGCACATTTCTTATCTTGTGAAATAGAGTTAAGACCTATACACTTGAGGGATGGACTGTGTCTTATGCAAAGTCTCCACACAAAGCTGTCTGCCTTAATTTTAAACATTCCATTTTTTTCCCCTTTCCTACAGGGCAAAGTCTAAAGCTCTGAGCATGCCCTACAACTCCATTATGTTATAACTAGTTGTAACATAATTGGAGTTTTATGCATCAAAGCTTTGCACATGCACAGATGGAAAGCAAACTCCTGGAATTCCCTTAGTAACCATGATTTAGGCTTAGTTGCTCAATACAGAAATATTAAGTATTAATTGTGTGCCAGACACCAGACACAAGAACTGTCTTTAAGGAGCTTGCATCATGCTGCTTGTATTAGTTTTCTGTAGCTACTCTAACAAATTAGCACAAACTCAGTGGCTTTAAAACAACACAAAGTCATTTTCTTAGAGTTCTGGATCAGAAGTCTGAAATGGTTCTCCCCAGGCTCAAAACAAGGTGTTAGCAGGGCTCCATTCCTTCTGGAGGTTCTAGGGGAGAATCTGTTCCCTTGCCTCTTCCAGATTCTAGGGGCCACCTGTGCTCCTCGGCTCATGGCCCCCTTCCATCCTCAAAGACAGCAATGGTGCATTCAGACCATACATCACATGACTCCAACCTTGTTTCCACCATCACATCTTATCTTACTCCATCTTTTCTGCCTTCTTTCTCTAATTTTATAGGCCTTTGTGATTGCATTGGGCCCTCTTAGATAATCCAGGATAATTTCCTTACTTTAAGATCAGCTGAATATCAACCTTAATTCCATCTGCAGTCTTAATTCCCCAATGGCATGTATTGTAACACACTCACAGGTTCTAGGACTTGGTATGTGGACATCTTTGGGGAGCCATTATTTTACCTACCATACTGATAGTTTGTCGTACATGAGTAATGTAAAACATTTTATGACGTAAGAGAAGTCTGTGTAAAGGGAAGTAGAGCAGGAAGACAGAAAGGATCCTGTGATCATTTCTGGGTGGTAGAGAGTCAGTTATTATTCTAAAATGAGATGTCATTGGAATCAGAGTCCAAAAAATGGTATAGTGTCTCACCAGGCTAAAGAGATAAAACAGTGTTAGAGAAAAGTAATTCTCAGCAAAAAGGACAGCAGGAGCAAAAATGTTTATTCATGAAGCAGCATGACAAGTTGATGCAAATTGAAATAATTTTAAAAACTGTACAAGAGTGAAGTGTACCAAGATATAAAATTAAAGAAGAAAGCAGTGGCCATTTCAGGGAAATCCTTGCATAATATGTTGAAAAGGTGGAACTTTGTCTTGAAAATAACTAGTATTTGAGGGTTTTTTAGCAATAAATTAGTATGATAAGATTTGTGATTTTAGAACAATTACTCTAAACAGAGTAATGTGGGACTGGAGGTAAGGAATTCAGCTGTGTTTCAGTCAGGAAATAATGAGGGCCTGAACTGAGGGAGTTGCAGTGAGGATGGAAAAAATAATTTGATGAAAAAATGATGAGTAAAATTTGTTAGACTTGGTGACTGGATTTATAGAGTGAAAGAGGGGAAAGTTTCCAGGGTTACTCACAGGGTTTTGTTTTGAATGACTGGTATGATCCAGTGAAAAGGGATCTTAAGAAGAAGAGCATGTTTAGGGATGAAGATAGAGCTGAGTTCTATTTATTTTAAATACTTGTAGGAAATCCAGTGATGATTTCCAGGAGGCAGTTTGTTGTACTGATCTAGAAATAAGACATGTATGGGCCAGAAGTTTAGATATAAGAGAGATTATTATACAGATATTAGTTGAGGCAATGAAAATGTTGAGCATAAAGTGAGAGGAAAAGCTGACCAAAGACAGAACCCTGAGTATCACCAATATTTATAGGATGGGTAGAATAAGGGTATGCAGCTCAGGAAACTAAGAAATACTGGGGAATATGAGGAGAAACTGAGAGAGAAAAAAACTGTCGTGGAAGTTAAAGAAAGAAAGACTTTCAAGAAGGGAGGGATCAGAAGTGTCAAGTATCAGAGGAAGGTCAAGTAAGGAGATGATGATTAAAGCCCATTGGACTTGGTGATTAGGAGGACATTGCTGACCTTTACTAGTACCATTGAAGAGATGGAACAGAAACCTAATCACAGTGAGTTAAACTGGTGGTAAGCAAGTTAAGACTATGTTTTCAGTATTACTAGCTTTGAAGGAAGAGTTGGCAATAATCAGAATCAAAAGAAGTTTGTTTTGTTTTGCAGATAAAGACAAAAGGATTTCAAATCTTCACTCCTCCATGAAATTTTTTCCAATTGCTTCAAAATGAATTGAGTGCTTCTTTCTCTGAACTCCCATAAAACAACACATACCACTGTGAACTTCTCAATAACACAGACAATATCCTGCTCCTTTTTGTACCCTCATTCCTGGTGCATGGAAAGAGGTCAATAAACAGTTTTTAAATGAATGAATGAATGAATGAATGAAAATTTGTTGATTGGTTGATCTAATTTTGGAACACAAATATGATCACATACGTTGGTTGAAAAACAGATTTCGGTGATGTTGTTTGGTCACAGGACACCAAGAAATACAGTGCTAGGCAGTATTCAATATATTTCTTTATAAGCAACAAACAATACCTGGCAGAACATTTTCCACCTTAGGGATTTAATTTTCATTACAACACTCTCTTTATTGCTCACACTACCCTTTGTAATAAGTAACCTGAAGCTGAAGAGTACTGGAGAGAAGATTCTTTGGAGGAAGTTTCACTTTGCTGTACAATTCTTTCTGTCTGGCCCTTACCGGCCTCAGGGAATAAGTGGGAATACTTTCTTCCCATGTTAAGCCTAGTGAAAGAAGGACTTCCTGGGCACCCCTTGGAGGGCTTGGCATATTCTCCTGAAATTTGGGGTGTCTAACTGTCACCTAAGAAAGACTAAAGGGAAAAGGGGTACTTGCTTAGAGACAGAGAGAAGAGGAGTAGATGCACTAGAAGCCAGGTGCACTTCCACCAATTGTTAGGTGAGAGTGTGTGCTTTGTGAGTACAAGATGCGGGCCCTTGAGTAGAGAGCTGGCCTAAATCATCTCTATAAGGATCCTACTGAAAAGGACTACTAGAGAAGAGCCCTGACAGCACTGTGTGGAGTTGTCCACCAGAGAGAAGCTCAGGGAATGGGGACAGTGGTATTGGGGTATGTGGCAAACGATGTGCCAACTCCCACGTCAGTGGAACAGCAGGAACAATTGGGTTCCAGAGTGAGTGAGAGTGTATGAAATAAGAAAATAGCAGTGGATAGTGGAGGATTCAAGAGACATTTTAAAAGTAGAATAAGCAGAATTTGATGACCTATCTACTGAGGGATATAAGTGAGGAGATCAAAGGATGACACTCAAGTAACATGTGATGTCATTCAGGCAAACAGGACATCCAGGAAGAAAAGGATTGGGAGGAGAGAAAATGAAAAATAAGCTTATTTTTAGATATGTTTTCATCCTTGATGTTTTAGTCACAAGTCAGGAGCAGTTAGTACAATATTTCAACATTGTGCAGCCAGACTTGCTTTTTTTATTATTATTATGGTAAGAACACTAAATATGAGGGCTATCCTCTTAACACTTTTTAAGTGCATAATCCAGTATTGTTGACTATAGGTACACTGTCATACAGTATATCTCTAGAACATATTTTTATTGTATAAATGAAACTTTATACCTATTGAATAACAACTCTCCATTAAAGCCTTAAAATTTTAGTCCAGGAGAACCCTCTTCCTGGCTTGTAAACAGCTGCTTTCTTGCTGTGTCCTCACATGGTAGAGAAAGGAAACTCTGGTGTCTCTTCCTCTTCTTATAAGAGTGTGCCATTCCCATCACGAGTGCTCCATTCTCATGACTTCATCTAAACCTACTTACTCCCAAAGGCCCCACCTCCTAATACCATCATATTGGGGGTTAGAATTTCAACATACAAATGAGGGGGAGGGCACAAACACTCAGTCTGTACATTCTTCTTCTTCTTCCTTTCTTCCCAGGTTTGACCTATGTCCTAGAAGTTGGGGAGGAATTTAAATATATTCTGGAAATGGGCATGGAGGTCAGGAGAGGACAGCTGATTCCTAGTCATCATTATCTCTCTTCCATGACTTTCAATACGATATAATTCATGTCATCACTCCCTCGTGTGTGCTCAGGTCCCCAGAACCACACAGCGTTAATTCTCTTTTTCTGAATGTCAAGGGCCCTTTGAGATCTACGGGCAGGCCTGCTCTCAGATTTCTCAAGCTCTTCCTGTGGGTTCAAGAACTCTATCTATGAATAAGTTCTGAGGATGTAGCATAGAGCATGCTGACTACACTTGATGATACTGTATTGTTTGAAAGATGCTAAGAGAGCAAATTTTAAAAGTTATCACCAACACACAAAAAAAGTGTAACTATAGGAGGTGATATATGTGTTAACTAACCTTATTGTGGTAATCATTTCAAAATACATACATATATCAAATCATTGAGTCGTATACTCTAAACTTACCCAATATTATATGTCAATTACATCATAATAAACTGGAAAATAAAATAACTCTATCTATACTGTTTTCCTCACACCATACTGTAGTGGATAACTTTGTAGGGGAATAAAATTTTCCCTTGACCCTCTTAGAGTCCTTGGCTGGGTTAGAAAATTAGAATGACAAAGACTAAAGAGATAAAAGATTAACAGGAGAAAATCATACAAACGTACTTAATATTAGTTTTACAAGACACAGGCAGCTTCATAAAGAAATGAAGACTTGAAAAACAATTTAAACCTAAGGGTTTTTTTGCTAAGTTTGATGAGGTGTGGAAAGTCACAGGAAAATGTGATGAGACGAAGGTGAGCTAAGTGCGGCAAACTTGGCAAGTCCTGTACTTTCAGATTCCCCTCTCTGTTCCATCTTCTTCAGAGATAAGGATGCTCCTTTCCTCTGAATATAGGGCAGGCACCTCTCACATGATTGTTTTATAACTCATAGGAAGGTTAGAAAATTCTTCCTGCACATGCCATTTCTCAAATCCTTCAGCTTGAAATATTCAATATGCCAAGGTGCCATATTCGGGGGTAGAGTGTTTTGAATCCCATCACCTTGTAAGGCTATCTTCATACCCATCTCAGGTGCTTCTCAGCCTTTGTTGCTCTTCTGCTCTAGCAATATACTGGTCTCAGACTTCTACATCAGATACACAGCCTCCCCAGACTACGCTCAGGAAAGGTAAGTATAGTTTTCTTCGCTCTGAGATTCCCCTCACACGGACCTGGGTTTATATTTTCTACCTACCCAAGCCCAAGGATTCTATGCTAATAGAGGACACTATGCAAAACCCACATGATCATCAACTGCTTTTTTGCTCTACTCTTCCTCCTCCATGTGAGACAAAAACTCTTTGACCTGCTCTAGGAAGAGTGTATAGCCCCTTTCCTGGAAGGAGTTGGGGCAGGAGACTAATCAGGAGTCTATACTTACTATTATGCCAAACACTGACTCTTAATATTGAAAAACCCTTTTCATTGAGGAATTGTGTCTACCACAACATTGACACTACACTATTTGGAGAAGCCCAGAGGCTCACATTTTGACTCTTTGTTCTCTCCATATTGTCCCTACCTGAGAAGGATAATAGAATGTCCATGCCTCTGCCTAAATGCGGGAAAAGCAAATGTTAGGGAAGAACCTTTAGTTAAATTCTCAGGATTTTGTCTGAGACATGTCATAAGAGCACATAGGAGCCCTCTTGGTGTTGTGGCCGCAGCAAGCATGGCTCAAGCTTTGATCTCACTCTTAAAAGGTTTTCCACACTTAGAAAGTGTTTCCACTTCCACAGCATGTTTCCTAACTCCCACCCAGTTAAGTGAGATCCACTGCCTTATTAGAGTTTTCAGAATGTCAGTAATTAAGTAACCAGGACCACTGTGCCTCTGAGCCAGAATTAGAGACGAAATCACCCAGGTCATTGGTTGTAGGGATGTCAGGGTGAGCAACCTTCCCCGTCATGTCCTTTCCTGCCATCCCATCCTTGAGAAAAAAAATTTTTTTTTTTTTCCGGTACATGGGCCTCTCACTGTTGTGGCTTCTCCCATTGCAGAGCACAGGCTCTGGACGCACAGGCTCAGTGGCCATGGCTCACGGGCCCAACCACTCCGTGGCATGTGGGATCTTCCCAGACCGGGGCACGAACCCGTGTCCCCTGCATCGGCAGGGGGACTCTCAATCACTGCGCCACCAGGGAAGCCCCATTGAGAAAATATTTTAAACATTATTTTTAATTGAATTAAGAAAATGTTTATACCATTTCCTTTTATAAAGCAACAGTAGGCCTCACAGTGGGATGCTGATGTTGTTGAGTCTCTACTTAGAGGATATTATAGAAAGATGGAGCCCCTCCCTGTCTGTCTCTCTCCCTCTCTCTTTCCCCCATTGAATTGTCAGGAAAATTCTCTTTGCCTCTCTCCAAAGGCACCTCAACAGCTGTGAACTCCTGACCTAATTGTTCTAATGGCATTCCCAAGCTCCCCTGCTCAAGGCCAGAGAAATCACAGCCCTTTAGACCTCTAGCCAGTAATTCATGGTACTTAGTCAAACTCCTTCCCCCAACTCTTCAGGCCCCCTCCTGATTCCCTCCCACTCCCTCCTCCTGTCCTCTTGCTCTCACGCTCTGCTCCCTCCTCACACCAGTCTGAAGCAGCTTGATCACCTGCCAACTGGTATTGATTTTTGCTTCCCAATCTCCAGGCTGTATGGAAGGAAAAGATTAAAAACAGTTTGTCAGTTTGAAGTTGAATAAGAATTCGGCACAAGGGACGTCTTAGAAATGTGAGGAAGTGGCGGGAGAGGTTGAGAGTGTGGGCAGTCAAGGCTGAAGCAAGTCTTAAGGGAGTTTAACCCTTTATATCAACCAGCCCCAGAATTTCTTGGAGAGGATTGATCTTACACACTCCCTCTTTCCTGTGTCTCATGTACTCAGATCCTCTCATGATTTTCCCTTAGCCCAAAATATCAGCATAGATTTGATTGGGACTATCCCAGGTCCTAGGATACAACCCTCGTCAGCTCACCAGATCCCTGATACCTCCTGTGGGGTCAATTGGTCCTCACAAGGAGGTAACATCTGTAGCTTCTCAGTTGTCGGGGTTACTGGTCCTGTACATATGAGATCTGCCAGGGGACTCTGTTAGTATTCATAGAGCAGGGTCTGCTGCTGTCCTTGTCAAGATAGAGCTGGGAGACCAGAGAAATTTGCCCTTCAAAAAAATGAGTATCGTTGACTCATGAAGGATCTTCTTGGTTTCTTTGTCAGCTATAGAGATAACAAATGATTTACAAACATCAGTAGAAAATCTGAAGGGCCAGAGCACAGAGAAACAGCATGTGAAGTCAAATTCAGGGCACTAAAATTTGACTCACTCAACGGCCAGTTTACCAGTCTGCTAAAAGCTCAGGGGCTGAGCTAAAGCAGGAGATTTGCCTTTCTCTCCTGTGTAAGCACAACAGTTAGAACCAGGTCAGACCAACTTGAGACCAAGGAGGCAGCAAATGGGAGATTTCTGCACAATAATGAAAGCTATGCCAATTATACAAAACATAGCTCACTGACAAAAGAAAATTCCCTCTTCTTTTCTTGTTCATTTCTACAGGATTTGGTATCAATGATTTGTAGTGTATAGAATAATCGGACAGAACTCAGTCTTGTTAACATGAAAGCCTGGATGGTGGGCTATTCTAATGGTTTTGCCCACTTTGTGCTCTTATATTTTGTCACTAATTATCAAGTGTATTCTGCCTTATCCAAGTAGTCTTTATGTGTAAAACATAATACCTAGCAGTGCTCTATGTCAGTATCTCATGAAGGCAACAAAAAGATATGTGAAGAATGACTAAAATGATGCTGACTATTAGGAATTCTCCTCCATTTATTCAAAATATTTAAGCAAAATCAATAATAAGTAAGAATCTCTAGTTATTCCTCATCACTCTTGCTACGAGAGGGAGTCTGGTCCAGATAGCTTTCTGTTTGTCTCACACATTCTTTGTTTCATGCCGTAGGCTTTGTCATGTCAGTTACTTTTTCCAAGATCTTTAATACTTGATCTCAAGTTTATCTTTTGCACATGTTCTAACTGTCATCTCTGAGTCCTGGCTTTTTCACTGGGAAACTGAATTTTCATTGCTTGAAATTGCAACACATTATAAAGCTATAATAATGTAAACATTATAATACCAGTGTAAGCTATCTAGTGGAACAAAATTTCAGGGAAAAAAAGATGGCATTCTAAAATAGTAGCGAAGTATGATTATTTATTAATTAGTTCTGAGAAAATTAGTTAACCCTTCAGAAAACATAAACTTTCTTTAACACCAAAGTAAAATTTAGCTAAACTACCTAGTACAGTATATAAAATAAGACATTATGGAACTATAAGTAATATAATTAGATAATCTTTTCAAAGCATAAAGAGAAAAGAAGGAACAAAAACCTAATCTATTTAAACTTCTGCACATGAAAAAAAACTACCATAAACAAAATGAAAAGGCAAGTGTGAAAGCGGGGAAATATTTTAACTTATATGAGAAAGAAAAAGGTTACTACCCCTATTACATAAAAACTAAGATCCCTAATATAAAAACAGTTCTTAAACAACAAGAAAAGTAAGTATGTAAAAAAAGAATAAAAGACTTGAAGAATGAATATACACATGAATGCATACACATTTCATACACACTTACAACAAAGAACCAAAATCATGAAAATATAGTCACCCTCATGATAAATCAAAAATGTATATTTTTTTAAAGAAAAATATTTTATTTATCAAATTGGTAAAGCTTTTATTTCTTTTTTCTTTTTTTTTTTGCGGTACTCCGGCCCCTCACTGTTGTGGCCTCTCCCGTTGCGGAGCACAGGCTCCAGATGCGCAGGCTCAGTGGCCATGGCTCACGGGCCCAGCCGCTCCTCGGCATGTGAGATCTTCCCGGACTGGGTCACAAACCCATGTCCCCTGCATCGGCAGGTGGATGCTCAACCACTGCGCCACCAGGGAAACCCGGTAAAGCATTTTTAAAGAGATACTTCCCATGTAAGAATAGATTTAGAGAAGAAAGTTACTGTAGTATTTTAATTGAATTATAAATTACAGTAATACAAATTTTAAGAGTAATTTTTTTTTTTTTTTTTTTTTTTTTTTTTGCAGTACGCGGGCCTCTCACTGTTGTGGCCTCTCCCGTTGCAGAGCACAGGCTCCAGACGCGCAAGCTCAGCGGCCATGGCTCACGGGCCCAGCCGCTCAGCGGCATGTGGGATCTTCCCGGTCCGGGGCACAAACCCGTGTCCCCTGCATCGGCAGGCGGACTCTCAACCACTGCGCCACCAGGGAAGCCCTTTAAGAGCAATTTAAAATTATATAATAAAAGTTTTATATCTCAAACTTCTAAATAACCTCTTACACAACAATTTCATATACAATATAACCTAATAAGCACATGTGAAAAAAAATACAGAATTGTACATTTCAGTTAAAAAAACCACAAAATTTTACAAGCAACTGTAGCATCTAATAACAGTTAATTATATTATGTTGCAGTCCATATGTTACCAGTAAAAATATTGTTTCAGAATAACATTTGATAAAATGAAAATAATTGAACAATATATTGACAATATATTGTGGAATTAACTTGGGTTATAAAATAATCCTGCAGTATTAACCCAGGTTTCAAAACATATATGTGTGTGTGTATATGAGGCTATAAACAAAAATGCTAACAGGGACTATTGATTAAAGAAGATTTTAAGCTTTTTTTCTATTAGTATCTATATTTTCTGGATAAAAATTATAACCTTCATAATAAGAGGAAAAAATCATATTTTAAAATCCCAATTATTCGATCCAAGGGACTTTGAGAATAACATTTTAGAGTTGTCAGATTTGAGGGGGTGGGAAAACTACATTTCTAAAAAAATGTAGTTTTATAATTCTTTTTAAAATGCTTAAATATCTTTCATTTATTTGGAGATGCAAACCTTTTCCCACTGTTGATTTCTGCATGCTATCTTAAAATTCTGCCAGTATTTCTAGGAATCATGGACTGTGAATAATCAAGCCTGACATCTAGGTATGATTTTAAAGAAACCACTTATGAGGAAGAGTTTCCAAATTATGAAGGATTTAAAATTGCTAGATAATAAGCACATATGCCTTTCCTTTCCTATGTAAGGAAATATAAAACTGTAACTCAATAGATACAAACTTATGTGCAAAGTTTGGTTTTGAGTATGTAGGTTCAAATAAAGTATCTGAAACTTCTTATTTGTGGAATCATGAGTTAGCCAAAATCTCTCTGTATATTGGTTTTCTCATCTGACAAATTCATTGATAATAACACCTCACGAGATTGTTGCAATGATCAAGTGTGATTACTCATGTGAAATCACTTTAACAGGTATAATACATCATAGAAAATATTTGTCATAATTGAGAAATATACATATGTTTAATTTTTTCATTGAATATTATTGATTATCTTCTATGCACCAGGAAGTGTTTTAGATCTTTGGGATACATTATTAAATAAAGTCAAACAGTCCCTGTTCTCATTTTCAGTGAGAGAAGACAGGTAAGAAACAAAGGTAAATTTGAATTGGGGTAGTGATAAGTATTGCGAAGAAAAATATACTTCAATTAATGGGCCAAGAAATGCAGGAAAATCTTACCTAAGAGAAAAAAAAAGCTGGAAAAATATAATTTAAAACTATTGATGGAATTGAAGAACCAATAAGATAGTAGGGAATTACCAGAGCAAGAGAGCAGAGACCTAGGGAGTTGAGTGCTATGTAGGTATCACTTTTTCTCTGGGTCTTTAGCCTATTCCAGAGGGGATGCTAAGGACTGAGCTGTGCTTTTAAAAGCCACACAGGGCTATGGGGACACAAATTAGAGTCTGGGATCTAGTAAGCAAGAAGACTTTATTCTGGTAACTACCTCCCCCTCTTTGGGCTGGGATCTGGAATGTGACACTAAAGAGTGAGAATGAATTGATAAAAGACCACTCTTGAGGTGACTGCAGCTCAGATTCTAATAGATTCAATCTCTGAATTTGGACTAAGATGATGGTGCATTGCTATTACTTCCAAACCCTGACTGAAGTAAATTTAAATCTTCACTAGAAGAATGTAAAAATATCTGATCTCAAATTATTGCTGCCAACAATTTTATAAATAAGATATTCAGCATAAAATCAAAAGTAACAAAACACAACAGGAAATCAGATATACCAAAGAAAAGCCAACAGAAACAACAGATAAGAGAAACAAGCCAGCAGGATGTCCCAATACTGGAGTTATCAAATACTGACTTTAAAATAAAATGCTTATTATGTTCACAGAACATGCATAAGATTAAGAATTTCAGCAGAGACCTAGAAATTATAAGAAAAGAAAGCAAATGAAAATTCTAGAATTAAAAGCTTTTATAATAACCAATTTGGGTTGAGAAAAGGTCAGACATAGCCCAAGAATAAACTATGTGAAATGGAGGGTAGGTCAAGAGAAAAATAACAATTCTAAACGTGTATATACCTTAGAAAATAGGATAAAGCTATGGAGAGCAAAAAATGAAAGAACCATAAGAAGAAGCAAAACTATTTGTTTCATTCTAAGATATCTAACTCAGTAATTAGCAGAAAAAATGAAACACAAATATCAGTAGAATTAAATAGTTAATTTTATACTAGCAAAGGAGATTTTAAAATGTTCGTAAGATGTATAAAATATGCAATACTAGAAAAGTTGCCTTATTATGAATAGAATAACTACAAAATAAATACCTTCTGTGGCAAAGAATACTTATAAAAACTAACCACATAGTGATCATTAGGATAGTCTCCATGAATTTCAAAGATTGAAATCAATACAGAGAATGTTCTTTATGATAGTGAAATAAACTAGAATTTTTTTTAATGGGGAAAAAACTCTCCAAACATCTGGAAATTAAGAAATACATTCCAAAATAACCTATGGATTAAAGAAAAAATCATAAGAAAATTATAAAATATTTTTAACCAAATGATAATATAAATCATACATATCAAATCTTTTGAGATGCAACTAAAACAATTTTATAAGAAAATTTTACTTCTATAAGTGTATATATTAGAAAAAAAGAAAGGCTAAAATCAAGAACTTAATATTCACATTAAGAAATTAGAAACTTAACAGCAAAGTTAAACTCAAGGAAAAAAAGGAGATAATAGGAATAGAAACAAAGATATAATACAGAGAATAAACAAAGCCAAACTTTGTTCTTTGAAAAAAAAAGTAAAATTAATAAATTCTTACCAAGACTGATCAAGGAAAAACTAGAAAAGGTACAGATAATCAATAATCAAATGTAATTTTAAAATTGTATGAAAAATATATGCAAATAAATTTGAAATTAAATGAAATGAAAATGTATATTTTTTAAAAGTACAATTTACTAAAAATTACATAAGAAAAAAATAAGAAAGATTTGAATAATCTTAAAAGTACTAAAGAAATTCAATCCTTTATGTAAAATTTTTGCCAAAGAAATATATAATCCCAGATGATTTATTTCACTGGTTAATTCTTACAAACATTTGAGCAAGAAATAACATCAATCTTACTCAAACTGCCTCAGAGAATCAAAGAAATAATATTCCTAAATCCATTTATACAATCAAAATAATTTTGATATCTAATTCTGAAAAGTACTTTACAATAAAAGAAAATTGCAGACCAAATAACATTCAAGTGGATTAAAAACTGTAATAAAAATATTAGCAAAAATAATTCAGTGATGTAGAAAAAGGAAAGTATATAACACAAACTTGGTTTATTTCAGGCAAGTGAGTGAAACATCTAAAAATCATGCAGTGTAATTCACATGAACAAATAAAGAAAATTAATAAGATCATTTTAAAATATGAAAAATAACAATAAAATTCAAAATTAATTCATGTTAAAAAGAAAAATCTAGGAATGAAAGAGAAATTCCTTAGTCTAATAAAGCATATCTGCAAAATAACATGCAGCATGCATCATATTTAATTATGAAAATTGGAGCTTCCTCTTTGATAAAAATCTAGTCAAGAATGCCTTTAGGTCCACTTCTGTTAATCATTGTATTGGCCAAATTAATAAAATGAGAAAAATAAATAAAAGTTATAAGGATTGAAAGGAGAGAAACAAAACTTTTATTTGCAGATTATATAAATCTATATGGAGAAAATACAAAGGAAACTACAGGTAAATAATGACAATCAATGTGGTTAGCAAGTTTGCTAGATATTGGGTCAATATACAATAATTAAGTGCAAAAATTAAATGCATATCAATACACCAGCAAAAAATATTTTTGAAAACTTTTGCCATCTGTAATTATATCAAAATATCATCTCTATGAATAATGACATCAAAGTTGTGCAAGATAACTGCAAAAAAAAAGAACTATAAAATATTATTGAAAGTAGCCAAAGATCTAAGTGAATGAACAATAAAGCGTGTTCATAAATTGAGACTCATACTATGTTTTAAAGATGGCAAGACTCTCCAAATTGATCTATATCTTTTAAATGATTATAATCAAAATCCCAAAAAGGGGTGTGTGTGTCATGAAAGTGTTCAAAATAATTCTCAAACTGATATGGAAATGACTATGACAAAATATGACCAAAATCCTCTAAAGGAAGAGCAGAGGACTTGCTCGACCAGATAACAAGATGTATTACAGATCTACAATAACTAAAATCTGAAAATGGGCACTTAAAATTTATGACAGAGGTAACACTGCAGATCAGCAGAGAGTAGTAAATGGTGTTGTGTCAATTGAAATATCTGTGTTAAAAAAACTGACTTCTATTTATCAAATAAATAAAACTCAATTTCAGTTAAACTGTAGATCTAAATGTGTAAGGTAAATCAGTAATTACTAGAGGATAACACAGAAGATATTCATGACCTTGTGGTGAAGAAAGAGACCTTAAACAGGACATAAAAAGCAAACAAGTGCTAAAGGAAGAGACTGATACCCAGAGTCTACTAAAATTACAAACTTCTTTTCATCTAAAAGTACCATAAGAGAATGAAAAGGTAAGACATGGAATGGGGAAAATGTTTTCAACACACATAATGAGAAAGGGATAATATGTAGAATATATAAAGAGCTTCTATAACTTAATTAGAAAATAACAACTGAAAACCAAATATAAACATGGGCAACGTTTAGAGCTGGTATTTCAAAAAAGGGAATATTCAAATGGCTAATAAATATTAAAAACAGTGTTCAATGTAATTAATAATCAGAAATTAAAATCAAAATAAAATGTTACTACACATCTACCAAATTAGTTAAAGTTTTTTAAATGGACAATATTGATTTTTGGCAGGGATGTGGATTAATGAACAATCTTGTGCCTTGCTGGTGAAAGTGTTAATTGTCACAGTCTTTTAAAGAATAAGTTGGAATTATTAACTGAAATTTAACATTTCCATACCGTATGACTCAGAAATTCCACTCCCAGGTATATATCCAACAGAAATCCATGCACATGTGCATGAAAAGTCCTACAGAAAAATGGTCATGGCCTCATTAATCATAATGCTTTATAACTGGAAACAACTCAAATGTGCATCGACAGTAGAATGAAAAAATAAATAAACTATAAATAATCACACAATAGAATAAAATGTTGCAATGAAAATGAAGGAATTAGAGCTATGCACAAAAAAAAAATGAATGAATCTCAAAAAACAGTATCGAGCAATAGGAGTCATGTGAGAAAAAAATGTGTAGGGTGATTCCATTTTCTATGAAATTCAAATAGCAGGCAAACTTAACTATTGTTATATTGCACACTCAGGTGGTAGAACTTTAAGAAATACAAAGAAATGGTTACCACAAAAGTCAAAATGGCTGAAATGTTATGAATGAGGAAGATAAAGTTAGGATATGAGATCAGAGTTTTCAGTGCATCAGATCATACACAGCCTTGTAGGACATTGTGAAGTTTTCATTCTATCCTGAGTCAGATGGAAAACCACTGGAGGGCGTTGAGCAAAGGAGTGACATGAATGAAAGTGCATTTTAAGTGGCTCATTCTGGTCTCTGACAAATAGACTGCAGAAATGTAAGAAGAGAGCCTACTTGGGAGGCTCTTGAAATAGCCCAGGTGAGAAATGATGGTTGCATGAACCAAGTAGTGGTGGAAACAATGAGAAGTGGTTAAACTCTAGATATAATTCAAAAGTAGAACTAATGGATTGGAGATACAAGTAAGCCAAAGAAAGAAAAGATGCCAAAGAAAGAAAAGATGTTTCTTTTGGTCTGAAAAACTGGATAGAGTGTTGTCATTTAATGAGATGGGGAAATACATGAAATATGATCCTTCTCTTCTAAAGCATAATGTACTATAAAGTTATTGAATAGAAGTATTTCTTATGAATAAATAAAAGCCTCTTTTAAGTTACTTTATTAAATATAGTAGAGTCAGTGACAAGTTGAATGGGTCCCATTCACCAGAGTTTCTAAACAAGGTTCTGCAGTGTTCAGAAGGTTTGCTTAGTATGCTGTCTCCTTTCTTAGGATCTCTGATGTACAATCCTTCATTTCACAGTCTTGAGTGATAAAATTTTCTATTTTTTGAAGTAGAAAGGAAAATGAGTTAAATGTTAACCAAACTTTAGACTAAATCACAAAATATATTTTCCCCGATCCACAGAGATGTGTGTTCTTTAATTTTTCTTATACTTTTCTGAAACTCAGATGACTCTCCAGGAATCTTGGATTTGGAGATGAATAACTCACTCTGAGGAAATATCCATCTATTGAGCTATCATGCTTGAGTATAAATGTTCATTGTCTGCAATCTTTAAGAACAAAATGCTAACAAGGACAAGGTTTGAGGTTCTGGCCATAATAAGTGAACTAAGAAACTTAACACATAGGAAAGATTAAACTCATAATTAAAATAGCACTTAAGAGCTTGACTCTGGTGCCAGGCAGCCATGGGATCCAATCTTACTTCTGCCACTCAAAGACAGTCTGACTTTAAGCAAGTTATTTAACGACTTTGTAGCACAATCTCCCCTTCTGCAAAACTGGGTTAAAAATGAGGTCTTCCTTGGAGAATTGCTGTGAATATTAGATAATATGATCTATATAAAGAACTTGGCAGAGTACCTAGCATATAATTTGCAATGTTCAGTAAGTGTTAGGCAAATATGTTTGCCAGAAAACAGAGTAAGGATTCAGCTGGCTCAGTTAGGAGCACCTTGCCCCCTAGTAGGTAAGAAACCCCAGTCTTGACTTCCTTTCTGCTGAATTTAACTGAAAATGTCTCCACTGCTAGAAATAATGACCTATAGACAATGCTTTGCTTTCATTTTTTTTTCTCATAGATCAGAACATTTGTTTGAAGTCACATCATTTTGGATAATTAGAAGGAAGAAGGAGGTTGGTCTGGAATAAAGATTATACTCTGTAAACTTGGAAAATCACAATTGTTGCTATTGCTTCAGCTAAGACTGGCACTTTCTTCTCTGAATTAAGTTATCTTCATTTAACCCACATTTGGTTCTCCACCCTTACAACAGGGACTTCCAGTGGTTGATTGAAGCCCTATATAAAAAGATGTATCTTACACCTTTGCTCAAAAATTATGTCAGCACCATGACTGAATGCCAGTTGAATTGAAATGTATGATTTCCTTAAGAACATGTGTTGACAGTTACTTTCCTCATTGGTCTCTCCTCTTGGTTCCAAGAGCCCATAAAATCTTACAACCACACAAACCAAAATTATATGGAAGACATTTAGTTTTGTTTGGCACAAACAAGATTGTGTGGAGTGGAACCTTACCTCTTTCTTCAGGGATTTGCTATGCTCTACCCTGCATGTTGGTTCAATCTTCCTCTGGTTCGGCTATTGCTTCCCAGGTTGCCTTCCACATTCCTCCTCTTACACACCTTCCTGATGTAGGAGAGACTGTAGGTCTCTCTCACTTGTTAAGGTGAACAGACAGTCGTATTCTCACTTAACAATTCCTGCAACATATCACTGAAGTAAACTTAAGCTCTGGAGTGTAAAGCTTTCTGGCACTTCAGTGATTTTCAAGGCCATTCAAGGAGCTTTGCTAATACAAGGAGGTATTTAACAGACAGCTCTCACTCAAGTCAACGTCTCCAGATACCCAGGTCCAGAAATCCCTAAAAGAAAGACTGCTGTCTATGCTGCAGAGCCATTTCTGCTTTCTTTAACACTGGGATACCAATCAACTCTGACCTCTCCATAGCATTGTCCCCAAACATTATTTAACATGTGTTAGGTTAGGTAGAAATGTCAAATATTTACATGACCCGCTAGGCTATCTGTATGGAAACTAGAACTAATCATGAAACATATTAAAACATTTCAGTGGCTTCAGAATAAAATAAAAGTGTCATAACTTGGAACACAAAACCCTTCCTGAGTAGGTTCTTATTTACTTTATAGCCTTAATGCATCATCTCCCACGCCCTAGACACACAGACATACACATATACACACACAGGATGCATGTGCCTTCTCATTTTACTACATCTCTGCCTGAAACTCATACTTGCCCTTGATGTTTCAGTCTAAGCATCACATCTTCTAGGAAACCTTCCTTGATATACATGCTGTCTGGCAAGGGTGGTGTATTGCCCTGTACTGTGCTCTTCAGCATCTTGATAGAGTGGAAATTCCAAGTAGCTTGGTTTTAAACAATCTCTACTTTTTATGTACTCTTCTACATTCAAAATGTACTGCTGAGAATTCATGTGTAAACAGAATCTCTATAAACTGACCACTATTTTAAATACATATAAACAGTGTTATGGTGAAGAAACCAAATTATGAATTTTGTTCTTAAGGAAAACCTTTAAAATGGATTTATATCAATTATTATATATGTATATAATTATTATATAATTATATGTATAATTATAAATATGATAAATATGTATTATTTATATTATTATACATGTATATTATTATATATGTATTTTTCATATTTTAAAAATTTAGATTAAAACATACCAAAAATATTTGATATGCTTTAAACAGATGTGCTCAGTTGGTTGATTCATTTTATATCATCCATGAGCAGATCCATTCACATCTAAAGCTAATGGATAGGAGGACATTTCACCTTAAAAAAATGTTAATTCCAGCTACAGTAGCTCTCAAAACCCATAAATCCCAATTTAACCTCTAGTAATGCTGCTAACGTTTAGCACATGGATCCTTTAATAATATTCTTCTAGATACGGTATTTGTTTTTCTCTTTCTGACTTACTTCACTCTGTATGACAGACTCTAGGGGTAAGACGGGAATAAAGACACAGACCTACTAGAGAATGGACTTGAGGATATGGGGAGGGGGAAGGGTAAGCTGTGACAAAGTGAGAGAGTGGCATAGACATATATACACTACCAAACGTAAAATAGATAGCTAGTGGGAAGCAGCCGCATAGCACAGGGAGATCAGCTCGGTGCTTTGTGACCACCTAGAGGGGTGGGATAGGGATGGCGGGAGGGAGGGAGACGCAAGAAGAGATATGAGAACATATGTATATGTATAACTGATTCACTTTGTTATAAAGCAGAAACTAACACACCATTGTAAAGCAATTATACTCCAATAAAGATGTTAAATAATAATAATAATATTCTTCTAGTAGTTATTAATGTATGAGAAGTATGTCTTTAGGGAATGAATTTACATAATAGAAGAAATAGTGGACTTAGAGAGAAAAGACCTTTGAAATTCAAGATCGAGTGTGGGAAGGGCACCTTCTCACCCTCTGACCAGATCCACTGGGACATCTGAGGAAAGATTTTCCTCTAGGTACCCAGAGTTCGTCCCCATAAAAAAGAATTTGTATCCCAGGGAAAAAAGAAATTAATCTTTTAAAATACCCTGAAAGGGGAGATTTAAAGTCAAAGTTGAATAGACAGTTTAGGAAAGAAAAGATGATTCAGCCTACATGGGGGATGGCTTATGGGGAGATGACTTCTACTTAGAAATGTCAGAACTCCCAAAGCCTCCCCACATTCACAGCCACTAAAACCTGAGGTCACCCTACACATTCACAGGCACACATCACCTAATGGGTCTGATTGCTTGAGAGGTGTTGTTATCACCTTTCAGTTTATGTTTTGTGTTTGTGTAGCTAAAAGCTTTCACTAACTCTACCAGAGGTAAATACTTCTTTAAATGTACAGTGTCCAATCAAACTCGGACTGTCAATGATTACTGTAGCATGAGGAATCATAGACCCTTAGTGTCTCCTTCTGAATGTTTACCCCTATTTTTTTTTTTTTTCGGTACGCGGGCCTCTCACCATTGTGGCCTCTCCCTTTGCGGAGCACAGGCTCCGGACGCGCAGGCTCAGCGGCCATGGCTCACGGGCCTAGCCGCTCTGCGGCATGTGGGATCTTCCCGGACTGGGGCACAAACCCATGTCCCCTGCATCGGCAGGCGGACTCTCAACCACTGCACCACCAGGGAAGCCCTGTTTACCTCTATTTAAAGTTAAATAGTTACACTATTTAGCTTTAATTTCAGTGTTTTGCAAACCAGTATAACCCTCAGACATTTTTTCCTAATTGCAAACATGATTATTATGGAGATATTAAATTTGGGTAGATAACAACCTCAGAGCACCTTTTCTATTTAAAAAAAAAAATCAATGCCTCTAAGTTTCTAAATTTTCTACCTTGCTGAAGATAATCTCTTTCATCCTTTAAGGTTTAATGTAAGTAACAAAAAGTTTACAAAAATGGTAGATGTTTGTTTAGTTTTTCCTTATGGACAGTTGCTAATTAGGTCTTTCATTTTGTGAAGGAGGCTAGGTTCTGGAGATCTATTTCCTTTGCAGTCGAAAAAGGACTCTTCTTGAGATAAAAAATATACAAACCCCCAACCACGTGCAGGATAAAGATGTAGGTTGTGATATTGTAAAGGGCTCCAGCAGGACTATGTTTGAACACCTCTGGACAACCCAGCCATGATGAAAGTGCTCTAACACTTGATGAGGGTATGCCCTAGAGTAAAACCACCATATGTGAAAATAGTACCATCCACCTAATAAATGTACCTTGCATTTGTACAGTTCACGCAGTAGTTCCCAGAACTCAGCTCATTTGAGTGAAACAATAACCTTGTAAATTAAGCAAGAAATATATTATCTTCATTTTATCATTGAGGAAATGGAGTTTGAGATGATCACTGCTCACACTCAAAAGTTAGCAAGTGGCAGATCCAGCAGTAGAATCCATTGTCTGCTTCTTGGATTATTCCAGTTAATAAGAGACCCAAAAACCAAAATCAAGAAACAGCTAAACAGAATAGATATTCCCCCAGTAATTGCCCCTACCCTCCCACACTGATTCTCCTATATCAGTGGAGGTGAAGACTTCTCTGTTATTTGTCTGATTTGGTGGGAATCATCCTCTCAACCCTCTGTTGCATCTGACAGAGGGAACACAGGGCTGGTACATGTTTGCTCAGAGGCACTCTCACCCTTCTGCCTCAACCCATAAATCACAGAGCCTTTGAGAAGGCAGCCACCTCTGGGCTGAACACAGCAAGTGTTGAACTGTGAGTAATAATTTACACTGCAAAGTAATTTCAGACTGAAAGTGAAAAAGATTTCTCGACCCTCCTAATGCTGAAAGGGGACGTAAGTCATATAATTTTATGCCAGCAACACATGTATCATATGAAGGGGGAAATATTCTTTCAATGACCTGAATGTTATGTGTTGTCATTAAAATATGTTTAGCCAAGGCTGTGGCTCAATTTGAAGCCCATTTGAGAGCATGTGTCATACTTGGTCTCAAGCAGGACCTGAAGCCAATTTAGAGAGTGTGTATTATGAGAAGTCTTCGGGTTAGAGGTATGAAATTTACAGTAAATAGAAAGTAATTTTCTTATTGGAACTTGGCCCAAATATTGCAATGAATACAGTGGGAATGCCATGGGACTGGCAATATACATCAATGACAGATTTGAGGGGGTTAAATTCTCTCTCCAAGCAGAGTCAGAGCAGGCAAGATGCAGAACTGGACAAAAATCATATAAAAGTTGGATAAATTAAGTTCTTCCCAACACCATCTCCTATATAAAACTTCCCCTGAAGTTATCTATAAGCCTTTGTTCATTACAATATTGACAAGTAGATCTTGAAATATGATCTGTCTTCTTTATCAAGCCCTTCTGTTTCCATTTCCTACAATTTGGAAAAATTTGCAATCTCATTTATGCCCATGTTTACAGGTATTCTAATATTTTTGTCATGTAAGCCTGCTTAGGACCCAGGCATCAACAAAAGTCATCATGATTATTTGCAGAACTTCCATATTTGTAGCTTGGAGAGTTGGAAGAATTTCTTAGAATCTTGGAACTCTACCTCACCATACCCATTTTTTAATATATATAACTTAAGATCCAGCTCGTAAGATCCAAAGCTCATGACAATTTGACAATCTAAAATACGCCTGTAGCCATACCAAACCACTGACCAGAGCCTGAATATTCCACACATCTCCATGCTTGGGCTCCATCCAGTCAAGCTGAGTGAGAAACTCTAGATATAGTGGCCCTGGGCATTAATATTTTTTTCAAAACTCCCCAGATGTTTCTAATGTGCAGACAAAATAAGAACCATTCCCTAACAATAATTCTAACCCAAATTTTAATGTACATATAAGTCACCTGTGGAACTTTTAAAAAGCAGATTTTGATTCAGTAGTCTGAGTGAGATCAGAGTCTGAATTTCTAACAAGCTCCTAGGTGAGTCTGATGCTACTGGTCCATGGATCATATTTTATGCATCAAAACTTAGCTCAAATGAGGTATCATCTATAAAGATTTTCCTTAGGTTCTCAGGGAAAATTAAGCATTATAGCCCTTCTGTATTCTCAAACATCAATTATAGCCTTACAAATGTCATTAATTGATCATTTACTTGCTTGCCTCCCAACACATATACATATGCCCAGTATACCCTGAACTTAGGGACAAAGGTAGTGACTTATTCATTCTTCTTGTCACTTCCTATCACAGAAGTTAGATAAAGGATTTAAAGGAAGAAAAAGTGAGAGATAGAGAAGAATTCATGAACTTTCTTGAACCTCTTGATCACTTTAAAGTATCTACCACAAAGTGAAGCTACGGTCATAGCTCACTTCCACATTATCATCATGCTGAATCTATTACAGGTTCTGTGTCTTTACTAATTCAAGGGGCCTCTGACAGAATTTGTCAGCTATGGATAAAAGTTTCAGTTAGCTACTGCTGAGTAACAATTGTAAAATTCAATAGCTTAAACAAATAAGTGTTTATTATTTCTAAGTTATGGGTCATCTGGTTGACAATGGGATTTAATAAAGAGATTAACAAGTACGCCTTTCTCTAGTAAGAGAAGAGTACTTCAGTTATGATACTGTCAACATATCAGTTACTGGGTTGATAACAAATTTCCTTCTCTATGGTGACTTGGTGTGCCTACTATTATATCTGCATCACATCTTGGGCAATCAGAGTTTTTTTAGAACACTATAGGACTTTACCTTTCTAGAATTCAGTTTGCTTTTTTCTTGGAGTACTTTTATATTTTTCAGTGTCATTTAATGAGGTTTATCATTTTATCTGTTTAAATGAAAGAGAAATAGATACTTTTAATCAAACTAATCCCAAATAATAATACCCAAATTAAATAATTTGGCTCTCAATCTCTCTGGAGAGATAGAGGATAGATAGATCGATAGATAGATCGATAGATAGATCGATAGATAGATAGATGTTAATTATATGCTATGTATATATTCCTCTTGTAGAAGGACATTCAGATTTAGTTACTATATATTTTTATATGATCAAGTCTCTGGAAAAGACTCTGTGTTTAAAAATATTTCTTTCTAATCCTATCAAAGTAGCTAAAATTCTAGCCACGGTATTTAAAATTCCTTTGAGTATTACAATGCAAATATTACTTGGGAAGATTAGCGTATGATTTAATTACTATCCACTAGTGGCTTGATTTGAGTTTGTCGATATCATAAGTGTGGATGGACTCTTGAAGGAAAGGAACTTATAACAGGTACCCTCGGATCAGAATGAGTGGGTGCTCCACAACCACCCCCTGAGAAGAAAGGCAAGAAATGGAAAACCCCTCTGAGATATAACTCAAAAGCTCAAAGAAGCTAAAGGGTCACAGCGAGGCTCCTGGGTTGCAGAGGAGTAGGTGGTAGAGATGAAGAGTACCCAAGGAGGATAAAGGTGGAGAAATTGAGCAAAATGAGAGCTCTGCAGACAAAATCAGTCTCCTGTTATACAGTCTAAGCATTGAACTACCAATTGCCTAGACTTTGTGCATTCCAGGAATTATCCTTTTTCACTTGAAATCTATTAATTTTGCAATTATCAAAAATCAAGAAAGCACTTTCTGATATTTTTAGTTGGGAGACCTAGAATTTACATTTATTATTCAGGCAAATTTCTCTCTTTTATCCTCCTTCACCTTCACTTTTTATCTTACTACAGTTGAACACTACTTCTTTCTCTCTTATCTCTTCCCCTTTTCATTCTTTCTGCCCCTTTCTTGCTCCCTCTATTAGTCTCTTATTGTTATAAAAGCAAGGTGATCTCCAGGGGAGAAGAGAAAAAAAAAAAAAAAAGACAGAACAAGTGAAACACAAACAGCTCCCTTAGAAAGGTCACAGGAGTTTTAAGTAGAAATGTCACTGTTATTCTGTCGCAAAAATAATAGCCCTAAACTGCTTGCACTAGGGGTGGATTCTACTTTTCTGGAGCAGGAAATGGAGAAATGCTCCTTTTGAGGTTTGACTGTTAATCCAGGGTTGTGTTTTAAAAATGTCTTAATCCATCTGTTATTCTCGCCACACACAGCTTCACAAACATAGTGTGTCTTTTGGCTTTGCTTCCACACATTTAGACAACCCCAGGATGAGACAGATGTAGGAAGTATCTGGTGTGCTTTGCATTTACCCTTCTCTAGGCTATTAGAGTCTCTGATTGACTCAGACTAACAGTTCTGATTGGCGATGAAGCCTGAAGGCCAGAAGAACATTAAGCATGTAGACTAGATTTCCCCCTCTGCCAGACTTGACATTTTCCAGGCTTGTAATCCATTAGCATCTCTCTTTCTTTCCGTCTCTCTCATAGTTCGCTGGGGATCAAAAAGAGCTGATCAGCAGAAGACAGGAACCTAATAAGATGAAGCAGTGAAAGAGGATAGGTCTTTCTAATCTTCAACTGTAGTGTGCACATTAATGCCTTCTACAGCCTCAGCCTGTTTCTTCCTGTAATCTTGGTTGAGAATAGATGGTGGGCAGAAAGAATGATAGTCTTGGGCCTTCTTCTCCATGAATAGCAAAGAGTGATTCTCCCTGACTTGTTGACTGGAAGAGAATGAACACTAACCCAAACACTTACAGACATAACCTCTGGTGACTAATCAGGTTCAAAACTTAGGAATCCCAAGTTAAATGCACTGGTCAAACTGTGGTCATTTTGATAATGAATGTTTCTTTTGAGGACAGAGTCATTCAAGTTTTAATACCAGATCTGCCATTTACAAATTGTATGTGTTTGGCCAGCTATTGATCCCTTCTTGCCTTAGTTTCCATATCCATAAAATGGGTATAATACTTCATTACGATATTAAGTAGATAGTGGCTACAAGTGCCTACCACATGGTAAGCACTCAGTAAATGATATTTATTATTATTATTTTTACTATTACTATTTTTATACTCATTGCAATATAGGCAAGAGTTGACCAATAAATCCAAAGATATGGTGGATATGATACAACTTGATACATTTCTCAGTAACCAATGCAGAGAGGAGTGATCCAGGTAAGTGATAAAACTCTGTTCCTAGAGGTGATCCAGGGGCCCAGGTTTCTTCTACCTGTGTTTCTGTCATCTTCTCAGATCTGGTTATTCCAAGTGTGGTCCTGGATCAGCAACATCAGTACCACATGGGACCTTGCTAAAAATGTTAAAGTGCAGGACCCACCCTGGCCTTCTGAATTGGAATCTATGTTTTAACAAGATCCCTGGGTAAGAAAATTAATATTTGAGAAGCATTGCTTTAGAATATATCTCACCTGCTTGGTTAAAATTGACCCATCAGCACTGCATTCAAGAAAAGAAGAAAAGAGAAAGGAGCAGAGAGTAAGCAATTTTCTTCTAAGGAGATGACATGGAGTTCACACATATTACTTCCACTCACAGCTACACACCTACCTGCAAGGGAGTTGGGTGATGTAACCTCTTGCTGGATGGCCATGGGCCAAGCTAACACTTCATGTAAAGGAAGGAAGGGAGAAGAGAAAAAAGGACAAGTCACAATTTTTGCCAAAATTGCTATCTTTGTTTTGTTGAAATTGTTATTACAATGAAGAATGGAATACTATGGTCATGGGATAGATTTAACTGGTCCACAGTGGGAAAAATAACATAACCTTAGACTTTATACTGCTAGGCTATTCAGACACAAACTTAAAAAAAAAGAGGAAAGAAAGGAATTTTCAAACTACAGCCAGTACACTCTCTTTTTTTACATTTTTTTATTGAAGTATAGTTGATTTACAAAATCATGTAAGTTTTAGGTGTACAGCACAGTGATTCAGAATATATATATATGTGTGTGTGTGTGTGTGTGTGTGTGTGTGTGTCTGTGTATATGTATTCTTTTTCATATTCTTTTCCCTTATAGATTATTACATAATATTGAGTATAGTTCCCTGTGCTATACAGTAGGTCCTTGTTGGTTATCTCTTTTATACACAGTAGTGTGCAGTACACTCCCTTTTTTAAGTCGTAAATAAATAATATTTTAATACCAAAAAAATGCATTTAGTCAGAAGAAGATATTCTTTTGAGGAATATGTAATTCACAAGGAACATCCAGATGCAATTCAAAACAGTGACATTTCTTGTATCGTGCAAAATTCTTTCTGAAAATACTACATCTGATCACTAGGAAGACATATATATCAATGGGACCCCAACTGAGACCCAGAAAATGAAAGGTAAAGCAGCCCGGGAAGTCGCAAGGATGTCTGTAAAATGAGCAATTAATACCAACTGCCCATCTGAACAGTGAAACATAACAAAAGTTGACTTCTTGCTTATGTAAAGCTCCATATGAGTCAAGCAGTCTTATGTCATATTGTAGCAATGCCATCTAGAACAGACACCCTCTAAAGATGATGAAGCAAGGAAAGAGAAGGATGAAGGAAGCATATCAGTACTTAACTTCTTTGGCCTGAATTATTTGTTGGGGACTGTCTGCCACAAAGATACATAAATTTAGGAGCATACAAAGGAGAAAGTAGGATTAAATAGAGCAATTGTCCCTTATATTGCACTTCAAATAAGTTGCCTCGATCCATTTTTTTCCTTTTGCACCCTGAACATAAAATTCCCCTGAACATAAAATTCTCATCAAGTTTGTGGTCATCTAGAAGTAAGTGAAATCAGCAAGCATTTATTTTGCTAGCTAGGATTACACCTTCACTTCCAAATCAGAGAATAACTAGTTTAAAATCCCAAAAAGTATTCAGAGATTTAATCTGAAGTACATTGGTTTATTTCTTAATAAGTTTTGGAAAATTGATTTTATTTTTCCAACATCTCTATGAGGTTGCTTTGTATACAGGCAACCCATTTTAGAGGGAAGAACCCAGGCTAGGAGTCCAGACCCAGAACCTTTTCTCATCAGCTGAAGGTGGTTGGCAGCTCTTCTGTGAGCCTGTTCCCTTAACTATTTAATGAGACAGAAGAATAGACAATCCATAAGATCTCTTTTAACACTTAAATTTCACTAATTAGCACTAATGGAAGGCAGATGGAAATATCACCTTCTGGGTAATCTCAAGCTCAATTTATATATCAGTAATACTCAAATTGCAGATATTTTTTCTGCCTTATATTAAAACATCTGTACAGACCCAGGGAAGGAAAATCAACTGGATAAGACCAGTAACCCACAGTTCTGATAATCATGCATCATACAGTTATGAATTACTGCTTAATATTTTTTAAAAAGGATTAATTTTAGATGAAATACCCACAAACTGGATTTAGACAAACAATGATTACAAGTCAAAATCATTGCTAGTATCATTGAACAGGCAACAGTCAGCTTATCACAAATAGCTGTGCTTCATACTCTAAAATAGACATTTTTCTGAAAAGCATGTTTAAAGAGAATTTAAGTAAATGAAATTTGATTTTTCACATTGATTTCATTTAGGTGTAAGAACCAGAATGGATAAGTATTTTTTATTCACATATTAGATAGAACTAACTTCCCTCTTAGTACTTGTTCAGATATTTCTCTCAATAAATACATGTCCCCAAAACTATTTTAGGCACTAAAATATTTTGGTTTAATTTCTACATTTGCTGGAAGACAAAGGAAGTAAGTCCTGATCTTAGGTACTTTCTATTTCTTGATTTGTATTACTATCTGTGTTCTTATTGTTGTTTTTGTCTTTCTGTTCTTTTTTCTTTTTCTTTTTTTCCCTATCTTTCATCATTCTTTTTCTAACTTTATAGCACTGCCCTCTAAGGATTCCCATAACATATAATATTCATATGTGTTTTTTGTTCACCAGTAAACTCTCTTAGCCTTACCTTAAAATATCTTAAAATAACATGCGCATTTTAAAAATCACTGACACCCTCCCCAGCTTTTGTAGCCAAGGTCTGAACCTATTCAAACATCAAGACTGAACCCTATACAAATAGTCTAGATATCGGGAAAAAGATGTCCCTAAGAGGATACTTGGAAAAGCCATCTAGCAGTGACACTTTATTTCTATGTCATTCTTAATTTTTCTTTTCAGAACAGGTTCTTATACTTTATTTCACCTTCACAGTAACTTTGAGAGATTGGCAGGTGTGTTTAACCCCTTTGGAAAACAAGGAAGGAACCTGAGGTTAGGGGGGATGAGGTGAATGTCCTGGTGTCATAGAGCTATTTGACTTGAAAAGATAGTGGGAACATCTAGTCCAGTTGTTGGTGTCAGTAGAAAGTCAGTAAGCATTAGCTGAGTGTTCAGGGCTGCCTTAACACCATACATCATGTCCCCATTTAGACCTCATGTGTGTGTTGTGTGTGTGTGTGTTTACATGAGTGATATTTGTAATTTTATGGTGGTCTAGAAAAAAAATACATTTCCCCCACATCCAGCTCCAGAATTAAAGTAACTTCTTTGATTTCCTACCATTAATTACTGAATTTTTGTATCATCTCAACACTTGCAGTGGCATTGACAGCTAATGCTGTGTTTACATTCCTGGTTGCCATCGGAGACAAGCCACTCAGTCTGGAGGATGCCTCTCATAACGTTATTTTTTACTCCATCTCATAAAGCCTGTTCTGTATAAATATATTTTAATTAATTAATAAATAGGATGTAATGAATTCTGGCAGGGTGACATTTGAGCACAAGGTGAGGGGTTTAAACAGATACTGACATGTGTTAGCCAGGAAAACACCCCACACATGCATACACACACACACACATGCACTCACACTCACAAAAGGTCTTTTTATTCATTGGAGATATATGTAATAAGGAGTTCCAGAAGGTTAATTTGACCTGTGAGGGGAACTGAGCAAGAGGTACAGAGGTATAGGAGAGGCAAATGTTCCAAAATAGTTGGCTAGTCATTAATAGTGATACCTTTATGTTTCAGAACTAAAAACACTGGACAACGCTAGTACTGACTCTTTCTAATAAGCTTAAAATGTCTCGTGAATAAATCCTTTACTGTTTCTTACCATAATGTTCTCTAGTAAATCCCATCTTGGTATGCAGTGAAGTGAATACGGGGACTTACATAGCACAAAAGTGTATCCAATAAATTTTAGTTGTATCATCATTTAAATCAGCACTTCCTGAAACACAGCTACCTTGATTTTGAAGATTTTGAATGTCCCCACTGCATCAATCCTTGTCCTCAGAATACATATGTATGGAATATTTTAGACACATAATTGCAAAATCAACTCAATATTGGTAATCCATTTGGAATAAAACTTAGAGAAGAAAGCTACTTTTGTTATTGGAGAACTTTCCTTGTTACTTCTCTATGCCTTTAAAAGCTTACTTTTCATAAAAGAAACCCTTTCATATTTTAAAATACATTTCAAGCATTCCTCTATTTTAGCTCGTAACAATATACATTGTAATTACCCTTCCTTCTTTCCCCAGCTATACTCTGAGCTGCTCTATGGAAGAGATTGCATCTTATTCATTTTGTATACTTACTGTCTGAAATCAGAATATGTTTCTCAAATGAATGAACCCTCAATTGTATTCTTCAGGTTGGTATAATTATTTACATTTTTGCAATCTATTTCCTATCACTATTTAACACACCTTTAAAAAATATTGTCAACCTTAAGCAAAATTCACAAATGGGTGAGGTGTCTTGAGTTCCTTCCATCTGCCTTTCTATTCCTCCTCAGTGTCCTGCTATCTAATCTTGCTCCCCCACCATCTAATTGCTGAATACATTGATGATGCTGCCCTTTAGCTATAAAAAATGCTTCTCAGGGGTCCATGTTGTGTCAGCTTCTGACCACTAACATCACTAGTGCCAGAAGCAACCCAGGGGTGTGAGTGAAAAAAAAAGTCACTTCCTCTCTGAAGCTCAGTTCTCTCATCTATAAAATGTAAAAGTAAAAATATCTGCTCCTGTTGTCAGGGCTAATATTCTTCTGAGTTGGACCAAACAAACAAATCCCTTAGGCATCCTAGAAGAAAATTTGGACCACCAATCTGACCATGATCTGGTTTTAGCTTTTTGCATTTGAAAAATGATACACTGGAAGAAGCTTATTGATACTAGTATTATTTTATTTATTTATTTGCTTGTTTGTTTGTTTGTTTGTTTGTTTGTTTATGGCTGCATTGGGTCTTTGCTGCTGCACGTGGGCTTTCTCTAGTTGTGGCAAGCAGGGGCTGCTCTTCATTCAGTGCGCCGGCTTCTCATTGCGGTGGCTTCTCTTGTCAAAGAGCACAGGCTCTACACCCACGGGCTTCCGTAGTTGTGGCTCGCGGGCTCTAGAAGGCAGGCTCAGTAGTTGTGACGCATGAGCTTAGTTGCTCCGCGGCACGCGGGATCTTCCCCGACCAGCGGTCAAACCTGTGTCCCCTGCATTGGCAGGAGGATTCTTAACCACTGCACCATGAGGGAAGTCCAATTCTAGTATTATTAATGATCTTCTGCAGCCAACTTTACTCACATGGAATTTATAGGCTGCAGCCTGCTATCTTTTCCACAGTCTTTATTTCAGACAGATTTGTAAAGTGCTTAAAAGAGTGTCCATCCCATAGTAAGCATTATGTAAATGTTGATTAAGTACCATAAATTATCAAATTCTTGAACACCCTATATTCAGATATTCATATGAATTAATATTTATGAGAAAAGTTGCCAGACCAAAATAGGGAGGATTTGGAAAGCAGAAAAAGAAGGAAAATCGCTTAATACCACCACCATTAGCATTTTGCTAATTACCTTCCAATACTTTTCATAGATCTGATAGAAAGAGAGGGCAAGAATATCATTATCATCACAGTCAAAAATTTTTGAACACTTACTTTGTGCTTTACAGAGATTACTTCATATAATTCTTCCAATAATTCCCACTGAATCCCTATTGTCTGATTCTAGACTCTGGGTAATGCCACCATGACAATTGTGGCAGAAACAGGCAGTTTTCTAACAAAAATTTGTGTTTGCTTTCCTTAATGTAACAGTATTGTTGCAAAGCAGCCTTCCATCCAGGAAGGCTATATTTCCCACCTAGAAGTGTCCAGGCAGGGCTATGTGAGCTGGTGCTTACCAATAGGATTTTTTTGTTTTGTTTTGTTTTGTTTTAGTACACATTTTTAGTAATATGTACATTAAATGACTGTATATGGGTCAGATTTTGTTTTACCTATTTGAACCTAAAACAAAGTAACTCAAGTTGTACAGAAATATAAAAGCCACTTCATTCAACAACACATTGTAAACTATATTTTCTATACTAAAATACCAATAGGATTTTATTGGGAGTGATTTGCGTTACTTCAGGCCTGAGGTGGTTAAGAGCAGATGTGGCTTTGCATCTTGCTTTCCATTTCTGTTTGCTGCAAGGAAAAGACCCCAAGGTCCTGGAGAAAATAGTAGAGCCACAGAGTAGAAGAAGCCTGGGTCCCTGAATCACCTGGAAAGTTCCCCTCCAAACACGAGTGTTGAATTATTTTAGCCTTTCCCAAGTGATAAATAACCTTTAATTATAAACACACTGAAATTTCAGAGTTTATCTGTTACCTTAAATAATACCTTGAAGAATTCACTAATACCACATACCAACTTGCAAGAGGATATAGTTGTAATCCTACTGATATCCAAACTTTCAAATTACTTTTTATATTTTACATCATTTGATGAATATTTCCCCCTCAATGTGACATAATTTCTATCAATGTAAATACTTGCAAAATAGCAAGGTATTCCACAGTTTTATAATAATTTCTTATTGGTAGACTTCTGTAATTTACTTTTGCCAATAACAATGAAATAATGAACTATTTAATACCCTCTTTCATATAATGTTTTCTACATAAGAATTAGGTAATTGTAAAATATCCCTTCAAAATGAAATTACTGTTCCAAAGTATGTAAACATTAATGTATACAAATTCATTTCCAAAATAATTTTACCAGTGTCCTGGCAAATAACATTTCACTAGAGTATGTGTTTTATCATAACGTACTAGGAATTAATAACCTTTTGAAAAAATATTTTCAAGTTTAATAGATAAAAATGATAACTTGCTGGGGGTTTTTTTTGTTGTTGTTGTTGTTGTTTTTTTGCGGTACACTGCATTTTCTTACCCCTTATATGTTCTACTAGTTACATGATGAACATATTTAGCATCTGCAATTTCTCTGGAACCTTAACTAGATGAAAATTATGTTGAAAAAACTTGATTTGTGTAGAAGACTCAATCAGCAAAAAGAAATCAATGATATAGTTATGTGTTTGGAGGGCACTATAAAATCTATAAGGTCTTGTTCTGGCATTGCTGAAAAAGATGAGTGGGAATAGTGAAATTGGAAGAGGCCCTTTGTGTAGAGCTAGAACACCAAAATAAGACTTGGCAATGTCTTTCCAGGTTTTACACAAGAGATTAGCTAGGACTCGACATTTTGGGGAGTTTAACATTGCCATTGCTTAGAAGGCCAGCTGATAGAGTGAATAAACCCCGTATCTCTTTAGCTGATTTAAGGGAACTGGCACAGGAAGCCGAGAGCTCCTACAGAACCATTGTTCCCATATTAGGACCCTACAAATACTCTTAGCTGAGATTGTGCTTCTTGCTTTAGACTTGGCGGTAGAGACAGAAAAGTCAGGAAAGAGCTGGTATTTACAAGCTAGTGAAAAAGACAAGAATAACATAATAGGGAGGCTAGAAAAAAATTCATGCCAGTACCACTAAATTTGATGTTATGTGCTCTCACTGGTGTCTGAACATAAAAGAAAACAAAGGAATGAGGAAATTAGATGGTTCAACCCCCAAATATTAGACATACCTCCTATTGCCTAGATAATTTTAATAAAAGTTTTATTGTTGCCTGATTTATTCCAATAATTGTCATATTTCCCCCCTCCTTCAGCTCTATAGACATAATCATAGATATTAAGTCACTTGTTAAAAGTAGGGTTTGGGGACGGGGGAAGCATTTCTACATTCTGTATGTCACAGAAATTCTCCTTACTGACAGTTCCCATTAGGAAACACTACAATGGCAATTTAAATTAACTTAGGTCAACTGGTTGCCTAGCAGTAAGAACTAACCTTAACATAAATCTGAATATAGATCCTAGTTGGTAATATTTAAAGCTTGAACAACTGTGTTTTATTAGTTTATCGCAGGGGTCTTCCATGGCCTTTGTGTCTCTTTTGGTAGGATGTACAGAAATTGTTCTGTAGGTCATCAGCTACAATTGTTCTTTCCCAAATGTTAGGTTAAACCTTCTAGAAACCCTAACATATTTTTAATCCAGCATGATTGTTAAGTCAAAGAAGTTGTGATGGTTTAATTTCAGTTAAATTAAGTCACTCAAAGTGGGCAATGCAAGTCTATGAACCTCTGAAACTGAAAATGGTTAGAATTATGGGGAAGGGCATTCATTTTAAGTAATCACAAATGATTCAAGAATTTTAACCAAAATCAAATTAAACTATTTGAGATTATCAATATAATTTAATACAATTAAACTATTAAATATTAATTCAGCCTAATATTTATACTAATTCTACTACATATCATTTTGAATCATTTGCAAAACAATAAAAGAAGAAAATAACTGAATGATTTGCACTTATTCCAATTTTTCACATAAATATAAATGGCCAGCTGACTAATCATGGATTTTCTAGCCCTGTCTATGTTGCCCTGAAACAATTAACTTAATGTAAAAACAGATGAGCCCGTGCTACAGTCATTCTAACATTAAATGTCATTAGAACCTTATTTATCAGAAAGAAAAATAAATACTCCTAAACTCCCCTTAGTAGATTTTACTTTTGAGATTACAAATACATATGTATTAGTTATAATTTTCAAAATATGTGAGACCCTTAATAGCAAGGGCATTATGTTTTTTACTCAAAACTGGAATATAGGGCCTTGTGTGTCTTTGGTTTGTAGTGTGTGTACAGTAACTACCTGTTGAAGTTTTTCAATCTTGCTGATATTTGGGTGCTCATTCTAGTTTCAGATAGAACCATAAATCTTCAGCATTCATAAGGCTGGATTATATTTTGTACTATAACAATCTTACAGCAAATTTCAAAGCTACATTAAGGTCTCACATAATATATGTAATGAATATATTTTCTTGAATGAAAATATACTCAAAAAATATGCTACATCTCAGAGTTTCAAAGGGCTTTTTGTCATCAATTTATTCCCTGAGCATGTTTTTGTATTTTTTAAAAATTCAAACTCAAGTCAAAATTTGGCATGCTGGAATTAAAGGGGAAAGCCATGTGTGTGAATTCAGTGCAAAGGTACAGAGAAAAACCTGTTCTTTCAAATTGGTAAATATTTATTTATTGTAAAAGATAATAAAGTTTTCTTCTGTGGTGGGCTTTAGAAATGATTGAACTTAGACAGTCAGAATGACCTACAAATGAGACTTAGCTCTCTGCTTATTTCAAGTTATCTCTCCTCTTGGAAACTCTGTTTCTTCATCTCCAAACTTAGTATACTAATCTCTATTTTATATGGTTGTCATGAGAATAAAATTAAACAATACATATAAAACACTAGCATAGTGTTTGTCAAGTAGAAGCATCCCTTCCATTGAACACTATATCTTGAAATGCTCAGGTACAGTTCTGCATGAAGGCAGTTAACTACGTAAACTCTCAGATCTCCTCCAAATCTCAGACTTTTGATTGCCTACTAAGAATTAAAGTCCAGGGGCTTCCCTAGTGGCACAGTGGTTGAGAGTCCACCTGCCGATGCAGGGGACACCGGTTCGTGCCCCGGTCCGGGAAGATCCCTCATGCCGCGGAGCGGCTGGGCCCGTGAGCCATGGCCGCTGAGCCTGCACGTTCGGAGCCTGTGCTCCGCAAGGGGCGAAGCCACAACAGTGAGGGGCCCGCGTACCGCAAAAAAACAAAACAAAAAGAATTAAAGTCCAGGTGAATCTCCACATGTGCACCTGATCATCTATCAATCACATTTATCCTATCAGCTTTGAACTGCCCCATGAGATTTCAGATTGGAAGTAAAAATTCCTAATCTTAAACTATATTCTTTATGTTAGCTGCTTCTTTTGAATAAATCTAAACACTATTATAAACAAAAAATAAAACATACAGTTTATAGCATAAAATTATCATGAAAAGTATAACATAAAACATAAAACCGTTTTTTAAACTTTTAATTTCAAAATAATTCCTCACTGGGAAAATTCAACTTATGATGATGCTTCTGGCATTATGCCAAGATAATCAGAAACCCATGATTTGGTTGGAACAAAAGGGAAAGTATTATTAGCTACAAGGGATCGGCACAAAAGGTATTCTGCTTCCAGTTCCACAGATGTGGAATTTGGGCAGCAGTTACTGGCATTCTGTAGGGTGTTGTCAATTGTTTTGATAGTCTATATAAAGAATGCTGATCTGTACAGGTGTGTGTATGCCAGATAGAGAAATATTGGCAGCCAGAATACCTCACAGTGGAATAAACCTGTGATCACTTTTTGGTCTGCTATAGACAAACCAAGATAAGACGACCCCTCCCCACTTCTTCATGCCTGTGTAACCATCCAAAAAGATCATGCTCATGTAGGGTATCATTTGTTAGACCCAGTGTTCTTCCCTGTTAAACTGCAGGCTACAATTCTCTGCAGCTTTGTGAAGGTCAGGCTGCTGTCATTTTTAAGGGACACTAAGTCAGGACAGTTGGGAATGGCTAGCTCTGCCAGTCAAGCAATAGTAAGGGTCAGAATGTAGCCACCAGCCTATTCCTGCATACCCTCATCCACGTCACAGTTTGTGACTCTAATCTCTAAAGCTAGTCACAACTCACTACAAATAAATGTTTCCTATGTTTTCTTAGAATCACCCACGTGATTCTCGCTGGGTAAATTCAAGCTCCAACTGCTATTAGGACCAACACAGTTTTTCCTAGGTGAGTTTTTCTGACTTGACTTTTTGTTGTTGACCTTTGTAATGGTAGAGAGCAATGAGGTGATAGTTTAGTCCCTTGCACAAGATGATGGGGAGGGAACTGAAATTAAGAGGGTGCAGAATCTACCTAATTTCAGTCTTTTCTTCTTTGAGAAGGTTGATATTTCCTGTCTACCCCTTGAGTGGTTAATAATACAGTGGCTGATTTGTCTTCACCCAGAGGGTTATTGTCATCCTTGGTAGAGTTTGACATTTTACACTTTAAGTAAGCACACCCTTAGGCAAGGAGACACCACAAGACAGATTTCCTTATTAGAAGAAGATGTCACCAAAAGAACAAGTCAACAAATATGCCACCACCAAGAAACAACCAGCATACCAAAGGAAAGGAGACAGTAAGACAGGAGGAAATGTGAGAGGAGGAAGAGATAAAGAAAAGGGGGAGGAGGGAAAAGTGGACATTAGAGAGAGGAAGGTATGTGTCCCTTGGAGCACAGTGAATAGAAGACAGTAATATCTATTCTCAGCTATTAGAATGCGATTCAGGATACTCAACCACCTTACCACTATCGAGTATGAAAACAGGGCTTTATACTTGGATTACTAATGCGTGACTTCTTGTGAGCCTCAATCCACTGTGCTGTCATGACCAGTTTTTTTTTAAAAGAAAAATAATAGATAAAACAGTTTGGGCTTCCAAGTTGTGCAGATTTAATTTGCAGTATATAGGTGATTAACAAAAAACAATGGCACATGGTAAACTCAAGTCCACAGCACTGATAGCAATCTACAAAGTAAAGCACCTGGGAGATCGGAGGTGGGGTGTTTTGGGAGGTGGGCTCAAGGGCACCAGTGTGAGCTTTACAAGAATGGCTCGTATTGATCTTCTCTGTTAGTCCTTTTACTGATAGGAATCCCTCACATGGCTGTGTTAGATCAGGTCCCCAAATCTCAGTCACATATGAACTGAAATGTGTAATTACACAAATGTTGCCACTATAGCTTATTACGAGATCTAGTGTTTATCGAAGTCCTTGCCCTTACTGAACTTAAAGTCTCGTAGGAAAGACATAAATTAAACAAGATAAATAAATTAAATATATTATATAATATTAGACAGTGATAAGCACTTAAGAGATAGATAAAGCAAAGAATGGATCTAGGAGATGTTGGGAATGATGATAAAAGGACCTAGAGCAAAAAAAGCAAGCTATGTGGATTTCTGGTTCAAGAGAACATGAGAGAAGAGAAATTAGAGACAGCGGCTATACAAGATCTTCACAGAGTTTTATCTCAGGTGGAAAAAATGAATTGGAGTGATATCTAGAAAAATGAGCAAAGAGAATTATCAGTTTATCTTTGTTTTGCCTTGTTCTGATTTTTTTTAATGATGGAGAAATAGCAGCATATTCTTGAATAGGCAATGTGGGATGAGATCTCATGGACAGATGGAGGGGATAGTCATACAGAAACAGAGGGAGTTCAGGGAAGTGAGAGCTCATAGGCACAGGTGCTAGCAGGGATGTAGATGTGATAGTAATAGGTTACAGAGTTTTTTCGCCATGAAATAGGAAACAAAGCCATCAACTGAGAGTGAAAAGAGTAAGAAGGTATTAGAGATTTCAGGAGAGAGGAGAAGGCATGAAATAATTTCTAAAATATCGAAAAATGAATGGATACAAAAAATACAAGTTCTAGATAGCACTAAGGGCCTACTTGAGGTTAAAAATTATGACGTTAAAATGAGATCAGTCAGCATAGTTGTGTGTTTTCCTCCAGCCATTTCAATTGCAAGTGAGCAAACACAGTATATAATGAGGGTTGAATTACTCAGAGTTGTGTTTTAGCCAAAGAACTACAATAAAAATAAGTGCAAGGGAGCTAAAAGTGTATTCAAAGGAGTGATTATAATAATTAACCAGAGAATTTAAGCTGGGTAGGAAGGTAAGTAAGCTTACAAGGGTGGGGAGGGAATCTGAGAATGTATTAACATCAATGGATTGTATACCTCAACTGGTTTAACACTTGTAAGACTTGAAGAATCTAAAGGGGGGAAGAAAGATAGAAAATGGTGGTCATAGAATAGAATACATCACATTGAAACTGTGAAAGTGTTCAAATTATTGTTAATAACAAGATCTAAGATGTGACCATGGAAGTAAAAGGCTTATGGAGGACAAAGAATGAGATCATTGAAAGAAAGGAGGACACAGAACTGAAAATCCAGGGTTTTAGAAAAGATGTCAATATGTTACACTGAAATCACCAAAAAGGATGAAGGATTAGCACTTCAGTGAGTGGCAATGACATAGGAGCAAAAATATTCAAGGAGGGAGTATTTATTCAAAAGAATTAAAACATAGCAAATATTAACAACAGGGCTATGACCTTCATCATGCAGGACAGTTGGTGCTAAGTGTGCTTATTGCTACTGGAGTGTGTTTGATTCTTTGCACTCTCAGAAGATAGCACTACAGAATATATGACTCCAATTTTGAACGTTCTACTGTGGATAAAGTGCTCTCAAACAGCACTGCATGATACAGAGAAGCTGTTCATGAAAAGAAGAGTCAATCAAAATGGCAAACTTTATTGATGTCTTATTTTAAGAAATTGCCACACCTACCCCATCCTTCAGCAACATCATCCTGATTGGTCAGCAGCCATCAGCATCATGGCAAGACCTTCCACCAGCAAGAAGATTCTGACCTGCTGAAGTCTCAGCTGATGGTTAGCATTTTTTAACAACGAAATAGTTTTGGTTAAGATATGTACATTGTTTTTTAGATATAATGCTATTGTGTACTTAATAGACTACTGTATAGTGTAAACATAACTTCTGTATGTTTGTATGCACTGGGAAACCAAAGAATTCACTGTATTGCAGTGGTCTGGGACTAAATCTGCATTGTCTCCAAGGTATGCCTGTATTTTCTCACAATTTACACACTAATTGCAAAGGTGAAAAACGGTGACTTTATGGTGAACAAACATGGCAGCATCACCTTGATTAGTGATCAAGTTTAATATCACCAGAGGAGGAGCAGATCCATATCACAGACATATGAATATGATACACTGAGATTAGTAACCATCATTTCTATGGTGTCATGCCCACTTTGCATGGCCTGAGCCCTGTCATGAGGCCTCAGCTGAGAGACATTCTACAGAATGAGATGCCTGTAATTTTTAAGACTTTCGTGGTCATAAAAGATATAGAAAAATTAAGAAACTATTCCAGATTGTAGGACATGGCTATCCTGGATTATACCCTGGATTAGAAGGGAAAAGAAGACTTTTTATTAGGACAATCTAGTATCAATGCTGATTTCATTTGGAAAGTTGTATTGTGGTTGTATAAGAAAGTGTCTTTGTTTTAGGCGAAATGTATATTAGAGTACTTAGGCATGATGTAGCATTATGTAACTTGTTCTCATATGGTTAAGATAAATAATAAAAATAATTTGTTTTCAGTGTATTGTCTCTCAACTCCAAATTCATATTTTATTGCCTGCTCTACAAAAGTGGATCTGGGCCTTTTAAGTTTTTTTGCCAGCTGGCAATAAGCTTTATCAGTAAAGGGAGCTGGAGATATTGGAGAGATACTGCAGGAGGAAGGGATTTTGTTTCCTGGGTCCATAGTTCTCAATTGGCAGGCTTTTGTAGAGCAGGTGGCTTCTCCAGTGCCTGGATCCTTACAGCACACAGAACTTCCCTAGCACCCAGCTCTGTGGCCCAGGCAGCTTCTCCAGGGCTCAGTTCCTGCAGCTTCTCCAGCAGAGCATGGTGGCCAAAGGCACCCAGTGCCCAATAGCATCCACCTGTAATCACCTCCAGGGATATACCTTCCTGTGAACAGCATTCCCTGGCTCACTAGAGGATAGATTTCCAGCAAGTTCCACCAGCACAGCACAACAACTTCTCTGACATTCATGGGCACTTTACTTCAGCCCTAAGGGTAGTGGCTTCTTCTTATATCTGCTACTCCTATATTGTTTAAAGTTCTCTTTACTTTTTATTAGTTCGTTTCTCATTTCTACAATCTCCAGTTATAGTTAATAATTCTTTATATTAAACTTTCTCTCTTCAAGTTACTATGTAGCTCTCAATCCTGAACAGATCTTGAAGGATAACATATACTTTGGGATATATAGAGAGCAGTGTATATAGATAGAGCATGGAGATGGTACTGGAGCAAACGTAGTAAAATGCAAACAATTGAGGAATGTAGAAAGACAGTATGAAAGTTCTTTGTACTGTTCTTACAACTTTTAAAAATAATGTCTTAATTTAACTCCTGGTGTTCTGAAATTTAATGATGCTGTGCCTCATTACTATTTGAATGGCTTTTGGTATAAAATTAAAATTAGAATTTTTAGTAAGATATCTGTTTTAATCAAATGGGTAACTTTGATACATGAAAATCTAATCTTATTTTCATATCATTTCAGTATTACCTGCTTCTATGTTGATTTAAAAAAACAGGTGTTTACCTTCCTTATAAATGGCCAGAATTCCCACTATGCTATGTCAGTCCTAGCATCTTTCATGGAATTAGAGGCTGAGCTATTAAAAGAGACATTTTACTACAGATGGATTATTTGTGAGGGCAAAGGAACTCATATACAGGACATTTGGCTGGAACTCCAAATATAAACTTCAAAAAGACTATTCTAGAACATCCACTTTGATATAATACCTCTAGCCCACTCCACAGTGGGATCGTTATGAACCATTCAGAGTCAGGTCCCCAAAACATCAACCCCCAAAGTCTCTATTCCAATTACTTACATGTTTGTCTTTTCTACTAGGGTGGGGACTTCTTTCTTTCATCACTATGTCTCCAGAGCCTACAATGATGTCTCAGAAATAACAGACACTAAATAAATGTTTGCTGTTGGGTAAATAATTCCTACAAGAATCCTAAGAAACTTAATGTGGAATTGCCTATAAAGAATCACCTTACCTATCTCACTCTCTTTTTTTTCTTTATTTATTTTATTTTTATTTTTTATTGAAGTATAGTTGATTTACAATATTATACTAGTTTCATACGTAGAGCATAGTGACTTAGTACTTTACAGATTATACTCTATTAAAACTCATTACAGGATAATGACTATAATTCCCTGTGCTATACATTATATCTCTTTTACACACAGTAGTTTGTATCTCTTAATCCCATAACCCTAATTTGCCTTCTCCCTTTCCTTCTCCCCTTTGGTAACCACTAGTTTGTTTTCTATATCTGTGAGTCTGTTTCTGTTTTTCATATACGTTCATTTGTATTATTTGTTAGATTCCACATATAAGTGATACTATACAGTATTTGTCTTTGTCTGACTTATTTCACTAAGCATAATATTCTCTAGGTCAATTCACATTGCTGCAAATGGCAGAATTTCATTCTTTTTATGGCTGAATAATATTCTATTGTGTATATATACCACATCTTCTTTATTCATTCATCTGCTGATAAGCATTTGGGTTGCTTCCATATCTTGGCTCTCATAAATAGTGCTGCTATGAACATTAGAGTGCAGGTATCTTTTTGAATAAGTGGTTTTTTTTGTTGTTGTTGTTGTTTTGTTTTTTCCAGATATATACCCAGGAGTGGAATTGCTGGATCATATGATAGTTTATTTTTAGGTTTTTGAGGAAACTTCATACAGTTTTCCATAGGGGTTGCACCAATTTACATTCCCACCATCAGTGTACAAGGGTTCCCTTTTCTCCATATTCTTTCCAACTTTTGTTATTGTAGACTTTTTGATGATAGCTATCTGACAGGTGTGAGGTGATATCTTGTTGTTTTGATTTGTATTTCTTTAATAATTAACAATGTTGAGCATCTTTTCATGTGCCAGTTAACCTTCTGTATGTCTTCTTTGGAAAAATGTCTATTCAGGTCTTCTGATATTCCTTGACTGGGTTGTTTAGGGTTTTTTCTTTTTATTATTGAGTAGTATGAATTGTTTATATAGTTTGGATTTTAACCCCCTGTTGATCATATCATTTGAAAATATTTTCTCCCATTCTGTAAGTTGTCTTTTTGTTTTGTTTATGGTTTCCTTTGCTGTGTAAAAGCTTTTAAGTTTAATTAGGTCCCATTTGTTTATTTTTGCTTTTATTTTATTTGCCTTAGGATTCAGATCTAAAAAATTATTGTTGCAATTTATGTCAAAGAGTGTTTCACCTGTGTTCTCTTGGAGGAGTTTTACATTTAGGTCTTACATTCAGGTCTTACATTTAAATCTTTAATCCATTTTGAGTTTATTTTTGTATATAGTGTGAGGTAATGCTCTAATCTCATTGTGTTGCATTTAGCTATCCAGTTTTCCCAGCACCACTTGTTGAAGAGACTGTCTTTTCTCCATTGTTTATTCTTGCTTCTTTTGTCATAGATTAATTGACCATAGGTGTATGGGTTTATTTCTGGACTCTCTATTTTGTTCAATTGATCTATATGTCTGTTTTTGTGCCAAAACTATGCTTTTTTGATTACTATACCTTTGTAGTATAGTCTAAAGTCTAGAAGTGTGATACCTACAGCTTTACTCTTGTTTTTCTCAAAATTTCTTTGGCTATTCTGGGTCTTTTGTGGTTCCATATAAATTTTTGGTTTATTTGTTCTAGTTCTGTGAAAAATGTCATTGGTATTTTGACAGAGGTTGCATTAAATCTGCAGATTGCTTTGGGTAGTGTGACCATTTTAACAATATGAATTCTTCCAATCCAAGAGCACAGGATATCTTTCCATTTCTTTGAATTATCTTCAATTTCCTTCATCAATGTTTTGCAGTTTTCAGAGTATAGGTCTTTCACCTCCTTGGTTAGATTTACTCCTATATATTTTATTCTTTTTGATACAACTCATTCTCTTTTAATACTTCCTCAGGACTTCCATGGTGGCACAGTGGTTAAGAACCTGCCTGTCAATGCAGGAGACATGGGTTCGAGCCCTGGTCCAGGAAGATCCCACATGCTGTGGAGCAACCAAGCCTGTGTGCCACAACTACTGAGCTTGTGCTCTAGAGCCCACGAGCCACAACTAATGAGCCTGCATACCACAACTACCGAAGCCTGCGCACCTAGAGACCATGCTCTGCAACAAGAGAAGCCACCATAATGAGAAGCCCACACACTGCAAGAAGAGCAGCCCCTGCTTAATGCAACTAGAGAAAGCCTACGCACAGCAGCGAAGACCCAACACAGACATAAATAAATAAATAAATAAATAAATTTCCTTATTGGAAACAAAGTTTTGTTCCTTATGGACATGATAATATTAATCATTTGAAAATTTAAATTTTGTAGCCATATCCAGATATACTGATTCAATTGTTTCTGTTCTTATTTTTTTCTTGGAGCTGGAGGGTTTTGATCACTTCACACAGCCTACTGAAATGACTACATTGTTGGGGATCTTATTCAGTTGTTTCAAAGAGTAGAAACATAGAGCAGACTGTCTGTTCCATAGAGAGATTTTCATCAGGTAGATATGGCCAGAGAGTATCAAAAGCTGGTAGACATATTCCTGCAGGCAGCAGCTCTGTTTTGTGTGGGCCGAATGCCTCTGGCTGTGTCTATTTTCCTTACCTTGCTGACAAAGGTATTTTGCTCCACTTTATGGAGTTTAGGTATCATACACTTAATAGCAGTTAGTGACACCAGTGTTCCTCAGTATAGTAAATCTCTAGTGTGAGATAATCTTAGTTAATGATCAGCATAAAGCAGAGAGAGGTCATTTTTTTTAATGTTGCCATAAAGTCTGAGTTCACTATGATAGAGTTGGAAGGAGGCAATCCCATTAACCTTTGTATTGTATTGATAAAATTATATACCCTCCTGAATATCAAGGGTGGTATGCTGCTGCAAGTCTGTACCTTTTAAACCATTCTCCAGTAAGGTCCTGAACTAGCCCAGAGGCATAAGATTTGGCCTCATGCAACCTGATCTTGATCCCAATCTTGTCCTTATCTAGGAATGTGACCTTGGGCAAGTCTTAACCTCTTAAAGGCTCAAAGTTTTCATTCATATTTTTTCTCCTTTCCAAATCCAATATATGTGGGCTTACATGTGTTTTACACACTTTTTTTTACAATTATCCAGTATGACGTTTATATAAAGAAGAAAAGCATTTCTTAAAGCATTTCTAAAATGCTCTAAAAAACATTTCTTCAAAAAAGCATTCCATTATATTATTTTATATAAAGGAAAAAAGCATTTCTATGTGTGAGGAAGTAGGTTTTCATGATCCACTATTTCCTACTTATCTCTTTCTTATTCAGTATATGAATTGAATAAGAAATAGAATATGAAAACCCTTCAAAAATGTGAATTATTATTATCACTTTGCACACAACAAACAGAAGGGCTTTCCCTAAAATTCTTCAAGTCACTGTGCATGGATGTTATAGGGCAAAATGAGAGGTAACGTGGGAGGGATAGAATTGCTCTCTTTGGCGATCTGTAGCCTAATTCAAGATGACGTGGAGTAATGGCAAAGAAGCTTTCCTAGGGCATAAGAAGAGATTTAAAGGAAGTGGCAGCTTGGATCCCCCTGCAAGGTACACTGTAGATTGGGCAATGCCATTTCGCTGTCACCTAGGAAACAAGAGGTGGCTGCCCTGTTGACCTATACAAGGGTGCTATGGGTCAGGTAGCATCCCCGGATCATAAGATATGGAAGAGCTTCTCAGTCTGAGTCCTCAGGCCCACCTCCAACCTAAATCTAAAAGAATTTTCACATGGCACAAAGGATATTAAAGCAAAGTTATAGTTCAAAAACTTTAAAGGTTACAATGCCTACAGAAAAAAAAAAGTGAAAAGGAGAAATGAGGTCAATTAGCAGAAACCTTGCTACTTAAGTTGCATGCCTATAAATTGTCTCCAAGGTGGCCATGCATTTGAAATGCTTTCATAGTATAGGTTAATTCTTCCTCTTAGTAATTAAAGGGAATGGTGACAACAGTGCTGTATCCTAGGTCACACTCCCCACTACCAGAATTCATTAATTCTCTAAATTAATGTGGGGGTCATTTTAACTCTAACCCATATTTTAAGACTCATTTCAAAGCCTTTCACGTTAGTGAAGTCTTCTCTGACTATTCCAGGTCTCAGTGACAACCTGCTTCTTTCTTATAGTTCTTATGATCTGAAACACACAATTTAGCATTTATTCTAAACTGCCTCTTATTATTTCTTCTCTCCCCAATTAGAGCATAAATTCTTTTAGGGTATGAATTCTGTTTTACAAGTCTTTTATTATCCTACCACAGCCCCAAGCACAATTCTGAAAATAGTGCTTAATAAATACTTGTTGATTAATGAATACTTCCTGAATTGCCTTTAAGGCACCATTCACACTTTCTTTCACCTTAGGATAAGGGCAATTTTTCTGCTTCAGGAAATATGCCAAGATCCTCTAACTCTCTTTACCTTTTATTTTCTTTTTTAATATATAAAAGCAAATTTTGCAGAGAAGGGGGAATCTGACAATGCAGCAACATTCAAGAATGCCAATTTCTTTTCTCTAAGGACATTCTTTTCTCTGGCTTATTATGAATGCACGTAAATTTATAGAATTGTCATCAAGACACAGCAGTTACCTCAGTTACTGCTCAGTCCCAGCTTCCATACCCAGAGCAGAGATGTGAAGCTGCACTAGCCAAAGCATTTTCCTATGCTGAAAGAAGGTGGTTGCTCAAGTGTGCACCATGTCAATACCCCTTTCACAACTTGACATCATTCTTCAACCTCGTGGTCTTCCCATCTCTTACTCTGTAGCAAACACTGGAGGGAAAGAAAAAAACTAGGTATGTGATGGGGTTGTTTCTGCATGCTTTTAGCAGCAGCTGGCAAATTTCACTTAAGTAATACCCTCCTGGTTCTGCTAATTGATCACTGGATGTGTTCAGGTCATGTCTAAGGTCAAGAACTAAGATGTTTTACAGCTAAGGCCAAGAAGTGGGGAGCACAGACGATTCGCCAATAGGAAAGCCCAGGAATTAGTTCATAAGAAGAGAACAGAAGGAGTAGCCCACATTGATACTAGCAAAAAGACTCTAGTACAGTAAAATGTTCGACAAAAATAGAAGTGACTACTATGACAAGGAACCTTTCTCTGGAATATAAGTTTTTAATTCACTTTACTTAGAAACTGACAAACTGGACAGACGCCAGACAAACACAAGTTCACAAGGCTAACAGACTTAAATAGAGAGTATGGAGAGAAAAATGAGAGGGTAATTTCTAGTTTTGTTGTAAGGGACTGCTTACAGGAATTAGGGTACAAAGAAGCAGAAGGTAGGGTTTGTAGAACAATGTATCTATGAGAGACGGAAGTGTGTCTACATTGATACTTTGATAGACCTCAAGATTCTACACTGTACTTCAACTTCCTTTGTAGAATATTTTGTGGGTGACAGGAAAGTTTTTTTAAAAATGTTCCTCTTTCTTTAAGGACCTTAGAAAAGAGGGGGGAAAAAGGTGGTGAATTAGAAACATCTCACATGTATATTTACACCTTCATTTATCCATCAAAATTTCCAACAGAGGTAACAAGGTCAACTAAATTAGCATCTTGAGCATCCTCACAAACACTTCCTCTAAATAATTTAGCCACTGGCCATCAAGCAGGTGGAAGACTGGAGTCAGACCTTGGCAAGTATACAAAATCAAATGTGTCTTTTGTGCCACCTTTCAGATACAGAATCCAGTACTAAACTCAGTTTATCCACCTTTGGACAAAGGCAAGATATCCACATCCAATTATGCATTTTCTTCTTCTAGCTAACATTATACCACTTTCCCCTTTTCTGCAGAAGAGAGACCACAGTTTTACTAGTTTTTTGGATGCTAGATACTATTATGATTCCAATGATAGGATGACTACAGATACTCTAAACTTTTCTAATGACCAGTGCTATTAACCGAAGTAACAAAGGAAGCATCTCATGCTGCAAGCCTGAGTGTTTCAGTGTTGCTCACTTGAGCTCTGTCTAGAACATGCAAAGCAAGAGAAGGTCACAAAAATAGGAATGTCATTGCACAATCAGAGCATGGCAGTGAAGAGCTCTGGTAATTATGGAATGTCATGACACAGGTAGTTCTGGCCACAACTCCGGTTTACATATGTTCTAGGGTCTCCCTTTCAGCAAGAAGAACACAGTAGTAACATTTAAGATGAAGGTAAACACAGAGCTGACAGAGTTGGGTGAATTCAGTGTGGCATTGATTGATGACGTCGCAGTACACAGCCAGACAAGGGAGGGCTACGTGGAGCATGTAAAACAAGGATTTGGGTAGTTTTTACAAACAAGCCTGACAGTGGGTCCAAGGCATGTCAGCCTGGCAACTGAGGTGACATATTTAGAACACAAAGAGGAGAAGCAAACAACCACCACTGTTTGAAGGTGGTCTGCTCTATTTCTCAATGGGCCATTTCATGAGGCGATGCTAAACAGAGATTACTGGACATTACTGACTAACTTCTAGACCTTTGTGATTACTCAGTTCAACTGTCCTTTTACTAACCCATGGAGAGTGCCCAATAAAGTGACAGGGTAGGAAACTTTAAATAGCTTTTCCTTAATCTTATAAGGTATGTTTCTGGAGTAATGGAAACGAAGAAGTACTTTACAGTGATATTATCCTGCTTGCAGAAGTGCAGTATCCCAAACTCTCTTATCTGGTAATTACCTGCTGTATACATTTCAGTCTCCAACAAGGATAGGTCCAGGAGAATGAGGTTACACTCTAGACAAGCATGCTGTTTCATCAATAGAACCCTGTGACAGAGCAGATGTGCTTTCTACTGTCTTACTGATAGGCTGTTTTTCATAAACAGTCTAACTTTAGAGCCAGAATGGGGTCAGCAACCCAGCAGCCCAGAAATCATCTCCAGTTCAAATGAAATTAGCCAGTTCCATAAAGATTTTTCTGGCATAGTTTGTACTGCAAGTCTCTGTTCTCCTGGGGGGAAGGGATGACCTCACATCTTCTCATTATTCTTTCTTACCCTTAAGGTATTTCTTGTCATCTATTATCATATAAGTCCTGTGTTGTTAGTTACCCTTGATGTGCACATCTTATTGCCCCAACTACATTATACAGTCCTTAAGGGCAAAGCCTGATTCTTCCACTTCTTGGAACCTGCTATAGCATGCAGCCCATGCATATAGTTTGTATCAATAAAGGTTTGTTCATTTATTGAGCCATGGACACCTGTGTTCAGTTCTTCTGTGAAGAATTTGTATATATATATATATATATATGTTCTATTTTAGTGGATCAAATAGTATTGCAAGTTGCTGTGACTGCCAGAATTTCTCCAACAGATGAAAGGCAGGCTAATGTACTAGTTAAGAGAATTCATGGGCTTTAGAGAAAAAGGTACCTGAATTTAAATTTCAGTTCTGCCACTTCCTAGATATATAATCTCAGCCTCTATGAACCTCAGTCTACTTACCTGTAAAATGCACATAACAAAAGTTATCTCATAGGATAAGTGTGAGGCTTAAATCAAATAACTATGGTACATTGCTTGACACACTCAATAAATGATAGTTAGTGTAATGTGGCTTTGTGGTACTTACTTTTATTCTTACACCTTTTGCTCAAATATTATTCAGGCTAGTGGACCCACTGTTTTCATCATGTTATTTTAGCACAATACTGTCATACCTATAGTTAAGCAACACTGATTTTATAGGACTTGGCTTCCCTTTGTGCAAAAGGCAAATGAGATTAGTTACATAGACTTGTATGGGGCAAAAGTGGTGCAAACAGGATACAAGTGGTTATTTGTGAATGTTTATGACACCTTGCTTCAGGCAAACCCTCAAAGCTGAATTTTCAGGCTTTTTGCTCAATGGAAAAACTATACTACAGGTGACAAGTCAATTAAAACTCAGCCATCTCCAACAAAACCACCTCATGACAAAGAAATAACACAAAGAAACAAACGTGTGAAGCATAAAGCTTCATTTTGACTTTGTTCAACTGCTTGGCCTACAATCTGGAAGTTTAATCTATGGCCTCAGTTCATGGGCTATTATTTCTACCTGAAATGACTCTTTATCACTTTCAAAGCTATGAAAATTTATAACTCTGAGTACAACATATTTCTATTTAGTGAGAAGTCTAGACTGATATCTAGACCTCAAGGTTGATTTGCACCCATTTCTAAGATTTAAAAAGTCTTAATCGCTCACATCTAGGCAGAGCACATTTTTATTTCCTGCTTCTCTAGCACTCTCAGATTACTAGGAGTCAAAGAAACAAGTACCTATTTATCTGATGAATTCCAAAATCATGTGGTCCATCCTCCAGTCTGCTGGAGAGCCTTCAGGCTAATGGCCCTCAAAAGATACCCAAGGAGGGCTTCCCTGGTGGCGCAGTGGTTGAGAGTATGCCTGCCGATGCAGGGGACACGGGTTCATGTCCCGGTCTGGGAAGATCCCACATGCTGCGGAGAGGCTAGGCCCGTGAGCCATGGCCGCTGAGCCTGGGCGTCTGGAGCCTGTGCTCCGCAACGGGAGAGACCACAACAGTGAGAGACCCGTGTACCACACACACACACACAAAAAAAAAAACCCAAGGAAAGAAGTTAGATCTCAGATGAGGAGGAATGACTTCTAGACTAGGAGGCAGAAAACTTGATTTCAGTCCCCTGCACTGTCCCTAATTATCAATAGTCCTTTAGAATGTCATCATGCCTCTAAGCCTCAACTTTTTCTGTAAAAGAGGAAGCAGGATGAGATGCTCAGTAAGGTCCCATGAGCTCTAAAATTCTGTGGTTCAACAAGTCTTCATGTCACATTCCAACACCTTAAAAACAATCCTTCCATCTACTTCATTCACAGCCATCATCTGCCCTTATCCCAGGGTCCTTCACAATGGGAAGTAGGTGGCTATGCCATGGGGAAAACACTTCTCTTTTCATGATCTTGCCCAACACCCTTTCCTATAACCTAACAGCCAGAAGTAACTCTATAGCTGTGTGTAGTAGTACCTGGAATCAACAGGACATACAGCCATGTGTGTGTTTCAGCATTGTTATAGCTCTCGATGAAACTGAAACTATGCATTGGGCTTCTATGTTTCAAATAGTGTTTTCTGGGGATTATGGTAAAGTTTATTTGAGTTTCAAGAAAGAGAGATCTGTTCAAGCTGCTTCCAGAAATAATTGGTTTGGGCTTTTTTTAATGCAAAGATTCATAAACCTCATAGAAATCCAAGACCTTGCCATCCAAACTCATAGGAACCACAGTAGGAAACAAAATCTTTTAGGATGCCAAAGGGCACATTCTCTGGCCCTACAGGGTCTCTGCATTCCCTGGTGCATCTTCTCTATATACTTTTACCTTGTTCTTCCTTCTACCAACTGGTTTCTTCATGTTTACTCATAGTGTTTGCCGCCTCATGAGCTTGATTTAAATATCGTTTCCATTGGCTTTAGTTCTAATCCTCTTATCTCTCAATACCCCCATTCATCTTCTGACCCCACCATTGACTACCTTTTACTTTTGGTTTTCTAATTGCAAACGCTTGCAAGAGAAATTGTATTGAACTGCCACATCTTTTTTAAAGCCAAGCCACACAGGAAATTCATGGCTGCCCATCCCTGGCTAGACAGTCCAGAATCCAGTGCCCTCTCTTGGACCCATTTAATTGGACAAGATTTTTAAAATAGTTACTACCTATCAGAACAACTGTTCATGAAGTAGTCTTCCTCAGATCGGGGTATTGGCAGGCATGCATTTGAAGTTCACCAGATAGTTCCTATCTTGCATCAGCATTTTGCAAATACTCTGCAGGACTTTGCAGAGTAGACTTTTCTAAAAGGTAGCTCCCTGAGTCCAGAACCAAGGTTGTATGCTTACTTTTTATATCCTTTCCTATGAAAACAACAACAACAACAAAAGGCTGAACTGACATACAGTGTAACCGTCATTTCTTGGGTAACATATGTATGTGATTGAGCAGATGTCTACACAACTCATAGTTACAATTTACCTCTAGAATCATTTAGTTTACCATTCCTCTTTTATTATCTGAGAACAGGTCTTAATGAACTACCTCTGAGGATTATTTTTAAGGACACCTAACAAAATATTGTAAAGCTGCTTAATAAATGCTGCTACATATTGTATAGTGGGATTTTCATATCAATACCACAAATAATAGTTCTTTTAAGCATCTTCCACCTTTTTTTATTTTTTTATGCCCAAAGAGACTTGGTTGAGAAACTGACACCTACTTTCTGAGAAATGCGATATTTTTACACCACACTAGGGTTTTCATAAATCTTCAGCTATAACTCTATAATTTGTTTTACGCCATCAACTCCCACATCATTCCTGTATTATTATAATATCTAAGTGACTACACTATAAATTTTAAGACATGGACTTTGAAACCCTCAACTTTCCTGCCATCAGGGCTTCAGGCATTTTAAGAAACCAATCAAGACTGGCAGGAAAGAGAGAGGAAAATGGGATAATTCAGGCATTTTTTTCCCTAGAAAAGGTAAAGGACATCTTTACCAAAAGACTGTATGAAAGGAAGACAGACAAATAGAGGGGAAATTTGGGTTTTAGTTCTGCAAATCCTCCAAAATATTTTAAGTCTTAGTTTAAATGTTAAAATTTAAAGTCTATGTAGTTTTAAAATATACACAGTACTTTATGTAAAATATATAACCAACAAGGACCTACTGTATAGCACCAGGAACTATACTCAATATCTTACAATAAACTATAATGGAAAAGAATCTAAAAAAGAATATATATGTATATCTGAATTACTTTCAGTATACACCTGAAACTAACACAGCATTGTAAATCAACTATATATTTCAATGAAAACTAATTAATTAATTACTTTTTAAAAGTAAAGTCTGTATAATTTTATAAAGTGTGCTCAGGGAAATTTAAAATTTCCCAGGTAGACTCAGGAAAATCTTAAAAGATTTTCTGCCAAAATATCTGAAGTAGTAAAACCCTTCAGACTCCCTTGGATTCAAGAGCCATTTGAGTACAAGAGTCTCCTCCAGCTCTCAGAATTTCTGGAATGCTGTCTGGAGATGCCTGCTGAAGGCACTTCACTAGTCATCATGGAGGGGCAACCAGGATTGGTTCAACTGTCTTGAGACTCTTCCAAGGAATCAAGATGGTCCAGCTTTTGTTTTATCTTGTTGTTGTTTTTTTTTAATATGAAGCATTTACAGAAAATCCTTATAGATAAAAATAAAATATAAAATATGTTATTAATTCTCTTGAGAAGAAAGAAAAAAAATTTCAAGATAACATCAGCTATTTTGCCTTTTAAAAGTGCCAGTGCTCTCAAGCAATTTTTGAATCCACCACACAATCAACCCAATCTTCTAAACCTTCTCTGCTTACCATTACCCCATAATTTAATTCATGTTCAGAATTATCTCACTGAGAAATGTTCATATCCTCAGAAATCCAAGAAAGATGTAAATAGGCTTGCTCTACTCTCTATATTATAGCATGGACACCTTTTATTACCATAATATGAGTTTGATTTTATAAGCTCTCCAGAGACTTGAATTATCTTTGTCTGAACAGCCAGCTGCCTATAACATAGGCTGCTTACCCAGTAAAGAAAGTAGTCAGCTTTTCAACTCAATTTTTCTCATTTTTTAAATAAGAAGACTATTATATATATATATATATATATCTTTATTTTAAAAGAGATAACACTTGAACCAAGGAGGTAAAGACTTGTACACAGAAAACTACAAAATTGAAAGAAATTGAAGAAAACATAAAGACAGATCCCCTGTGTTTATGAATAGGAAAACTTAATATTGCTAAATTGTTAATGCCAAAGAGATTTGTAATTAAATGTAATCTCTATCAAAATTCCAACTGCCTTTTTGCAGAAATGGAAAGGACAATTTCGAATTCATATGGAATTGCAAGGGGTCTCAAATTACTAAAACAATATTTAGAAAGAAAAATAAAGTTGGAGGATTCAAATTTCTTAATTTCAAAATTTACTGTAAAGCTGCCATAAACAAGATAGTGTATAATAGCATAAAGACCAGTGGAATAGAATTGACAGTCCAGATATAAAGCCATACATTGATGGCAAACTGATTTTTTACAAGAGTGACAAATCCATTCAATAGGTAAAGAAGAGTCTCTTCAGCAGATGTTGCTAAGACAACTGGATTTCCACATGCCTAAGAATGCAGTTGGATTCCGATTTCATGTAATACACAAAAAATCGACACAAAATGGATAAATGACCTAAATATAAGAGTTAAAGCCATAAAACCCTTAGAAGAAAACATACGGATAAAGCTTCATGACTTGTATTTGACCATGGCTGCTTAGATATTACACCAAAAGCATGAGCAACAAAAGAAAAAAATAATAAATTGAGCTTCATCAAATTTAAAAACTTTTTGCATTAAAAGACACAAGAAAGTGAAAAGACAACTTACAGAATCAGAGAAAATATTTTCTAAATAATGTATATGATAAAAGTTTAATATTCAGAATATATAAAGTACTCCTACAACTCAACAGTAAAAAGACACAAGCACAAGTTTTAAAAATGGGCAAAGAAAAAAATATGGGCAAAGGACTTGAATAGACATTTATCCAAAGAAGATATAGAAATGGCCAAAAAGCACATGAAAAAATGCTCAACATCCTTAATCATTAGGAAAATGCAAATCAAAACCATAATGAAATACCATCTTCATACTTACTAGGATAGCTATAATAATTATTTTTAAAAACAACAAGTGTTGCTGAGGATATGGAGAAATTGGAATCCTCATACATTGCTGGTGGGGATATAAATTGGTGCAGCTACTGTAAAAAATGATAGGATGGTTCCTCAAAATGTTATACACATAATTAACATGTGACTCAACAATTCTACTCCTAGGTCTATAACTAGAAGAATTAAAGCAGGAAATCTAACAGATACTTACAAGCAAATATTTATTGCAGCATTATTCACAACAACTAAAATGTGGAAACAACCCAAGTGTCAAATCAGCAGATGAATGGATACAGAAAATATTTCACATACTTAAAATAGAATATTATTCAGACATTAAAAGGAATGACGTTCTGACACAAGCTATAACATGAATGAACCTTGAAAACATTGTGCTGAGTGAAATAAACCAGACATAAAAGGACAAGTGGTATATGATTCCACTTACATGAAATATCTAAAATAAGCAAATTCATAGTAACAGGAAGTGGATTAAAAGTTACTAGATAGTGTGGAGATGGGAGGCTGGTGAGTTAATGGTTACAGAGTTTCTGTTTGGGATGATAAAAGTTTTAAAGATATATGATCATGATAGTTGCACAGCATTGTGAATATAATTAATACCACTGAAATGTGCACTTGAAAATGGTTAAAATGAAAAAAAGTTATGTTATTTATGTTTTACCTCAATGAAAAAGTAAAAAAAAAAAGAAGTTAATACTACTACAGATCCAGTTAACCAAGAAACTGAATGCCTCAGTATAATTTGGTTCCTTTTGAATTAGTCTTCAAAAGTTATCAATCTCTGTTTAATCTAACCTTGCTTTTTACAGAACATTGAAAGGGTCACTTTTTACCACTCACCTAGAATTTTATATTATGTCAAAATCCCTTCTAACACTCTTCTAGGATTTCAGTCCAGATTGAAGTTAAGTGACCTCCTAGTAGCGTGTACTCAACTTTCAGCTGGTTTTTGTTTCCTCAAGTATTTGTATGTTGTTTTGATGTATGTCAGCCACCAACACGTCCCCACTCATTTAACAGAGTTAAGTAAAAGTATGGCCATCTATCCACTCTTTTTGACTTTTCTGCTCCTGTCTTTCCTATTTTTCCAGTCACCAAAAGAAGTAAAAAGAACAAAATGAGTATGAAATAAGTTCCCTTGTCACGGGGACCCTCTGTGATTAACTGTTTGACAATCATAATGTTTCTCTCCTGTTTCACATCAGGCCTTGACATCTCCATTCCAGCAAGAATTGCAAGCTGTTAGATGGTACTTTAATTGGCTAGTAATTTAAATACATAAATACTCACTATGTTCATTCAGAGAAACTCTGCTTCTTGTTACAGCATGTGTAAGTACCAAAAAGAAAATAAATAAATAACTCTACCATATAAATGTTAAGTAATAATTAAACACAACATAGTGAGGATACTTAGGTAACATTTATTTTTTTATTATACATAGAATTTTTTAACATATAAAATAAAAAATATCATAAAGTATAAAGAAGGAAATTAAAATCCTCAAAAAAACCTTACTACCCAGAAAGGAACAAAACTAATATTTAGATATGTTTATTTACAGTTCTTTTCTGTACTCATACATACACACATAATTGGGATCAGAAAGGATTTTTATCTCATTATAAAAATCATTCATTATATTAAATTTGTAAAATATAATAAATTAAAGGATAACAAAATTATTTTTATTATTATCATTCAGATGTAATAATTGTTACATTTTTGCTATGTATACTTCCTGATTTTTTCTATTAATAAAGTTTTGACTATAGAACACATAAATGTTAATTATCTAAATTTTAAAAATACAGAATGTTATTAAGAAAATGTATCACTGGTGTATATACTTCTTGAAATATAGACATAGCTACAACAATATTATTTTAAAGAGATTCTAAAAAACTCAAAATGGATTAAAGAGCAAAATGTAAGGCCAGAGATTATCAAACTCTTAGAGGAAAACATAGACAGAACACTCTTTGACAATCACAGCAAGATCCTTTTTGACCCACCTCCTAGAGAAAGGGAAATAAAAACAAAAATAAACACATGGGACCTAATGAAACTTAAAAGTTTTTGCACAGCAAAGGAAACCCTAAACAAGACGAAAAGACAACCCACAGAATGGGAGAAAATATTTGCACATGAAGCAACTGGCAAAGGATTAATCTTCAAAATTTACAAGCAGCACATGCAGCTCAATATCAAAAAAAGAAACAACCCAATCCAAATATGGGCAGAAGACCTAAACAGACATTTCTCCAAAGAAGATATACAGATTGCCAACAAACACATGAAAGGATGCTCAACATCACTAATCATTAGAGAAATGCAAATCAAAACCACAATGAGGTATCACCTCACACCAGTCAGAATGTCCATGATCAAAAAATCTACAAACAATAAATGCTGGAGAGGGTGTGGAGAAAAGGGAACCCTCTTGCACTGTTGGTGGGAATGTAAATTGATAGAGTCACTATGGAGAACAGTATGGAGGTTCCTTAAAAAGCTAAAAAGAGAACTACCATATGACCCAGCAATCCCACTACTGGGCATATACCCTGAGAAAACCATAATTCAAAAAGAGTTATGTACCACAATGTTCATTGCAGCTTTATTTACAATAGCTAGGACATGGAAGCAACCTAAGTGTCCATCGACAGATAAATGGATAAAGAAGATGTGGCACATTTGTACAATGGAATATTACTCAGCCATAAAGAGAAATGAAATTGAGTTATTTGTATTGAGGTGGATGGACCTAGAGTCTGTCACACAGAGTGAAGTAAGTCAGAAAGAGAAAAACAAATACCACATGCTAACACATATATATGGAATCTAAAAAAAGTTATTCTGAAAATCCTAGGGGCAGGACAAGAATAAAGACACAGATGTAGAGAATTCCTTGAGGACACGGGGAGGGGGAAGGGTAAGCTTGGACGAAGTGAGAGTGGCATGGACATATATACACTACCAAATGTAAAACAGATAGCTAGTGGGAAGAAGCCACATAGCACAGGGAGATCAGCTAGGTGCCTTGTGACCACCTAGAGGGGTGGGATAGGGAGGGTGAGAGGTAGATGCAAGAGGGAGGAGATATAGGGATATATGTATATGTATATCTGATTCACTCTTTTATAAAGCAGAAACTAACACACCATTGTAAAGCAATTATACTCCAATAAAGATGAAAAGAAAAAAAAGAGATTCTACACAAGTCACTTAGCAATAGAAGGTGACTATTTTCTGTCATTAAATATTCTGCTGCTTAAATTTTAATATTTATATAAAATTTTATAGTCTATATCTATCATAATATAACTATCCTATCTTATGCTATTTAATTGAGCTATCTTCTCTTCAAATTATGAGGGTACCAATTGTTTTGCACCCTCATCAAAAATAAGAATTATTATTATACTTTTAAATCTTTACTAATTTGATATAGAAAATGATGTCTTGTTTTACTTTTCAATTTACCATGGTGTGATTATTAGTGATTTTAACCATTTTTAACATATATGATGATCATTTGTTTTACTTTAGTGAATCTCCATTTTGTTTCTCTTACCCATTTTCCCTTATTTTTTCTATTGAATTGTAATAACTTTTTCTCTATCAAGTTATGAATGCTTCCTCTTTCATAAAAATTAAACAAATGTTACAAGCTGGTTGTTTTCATTTTAAATTTGTTTGTAAATTTTTAAATGAAATCAAATCTACCATTTTTTTCTATTTAGACTTCTTTTATAATTACATAGTTCTTCCCTGCTTTTCAGTTATTTAAATTTTCACCTATATTTTTTAATAGTTTTTGTTTTCCTATTTAACTCTGAATATATTTGTAATTCAATTTGGTATATTATTTGATGTAAGCAATTGAACTCCCTAATTTTTCAAACTGTTTAATACCAATAATCAAGTGATTGGAATGTCTACACTTTTTTGAAATGCTAGCTTTGTCATATACTAAATGTTATATTGATATATGTTTGATTTGGTCTGCTTCTGGACTATCTTTTCCATTCCATTGAACACTGCATTGTTATAATTACTGTTACTTCATAAACATCCTAATGTCTCTCAGTTCAAGTGGTCTTTTTTGTTTCTTCTTCAAAAATATTTTTGCCAACATTATATTATTAAGTTTTCAAAAAATTTTAAATTCATTTTACTATAGTATGGAAAATTTCCCCTCAAGAATAACACAAAACTTTTAGTTCGTTTTATGATCTTGAACAAGATACCCAAAACTTAACTTTCCACATGATGATCTTTAAGAATCTCCTTTCTGTGCTATTCTTTAGATCTACACAAAAAGAGATTTTTACCATTTTTCAGAAAGCAACTCTAACAAGAGCCAAAAGAGCATCCTAGTTAATTACATGCTTATACTGATTATACATGAAACAAAACAATGATGCTTCTGACTTTGACCTCTACCTATATGTGGATAAGATTGAACAGATCAGTAAGTAGTGATTCTCTTAAGATCCTCAGCTGCAATTTTTAAATTTTGGTAGAACAATGAAATTCTGTGTAGTTAAAGAGTCGCAATATTTATGGTGGTGGTAGATCATTAGTGGCTGTAAGTTTTCTGAAACTTGAAGTTTTGATTCAGGGTCCACTTAGCAATTTCATGTAAGTTCTTTAGGAATCCTGCTGCCATCTATCCTTTGCAAGCACCCAGCCTGGAAGAACCAGGCTCTACAGAGCATTGCTTTAAGTAAATTAATCTGACAAGAAAGCCTCGGAAGCAGAAATATACAAGAAACCTTCACTACTATCACTTACAGAGAGTTTTCTCTTTGACTGTATGTGAATTCTTTACGTTGTCCTTTGATTTTTTTTGGTTTCCTTTTCTAAAAAGGGCAACATTTTTGCAGTTACATTCAGTGACTAGAAACTCTAAGTTTCTAAATTTGTATCTTGCAACTTCTTTCCCAATCTTGGCAACTGTTTGTTAGTTGACTTTTTCAAGGTAAATTTTTTGCTATATGAATAGTTTATTTCTGAAAGATGAATTGCATTTCCCAAATTTCAGAAATCAATGATAAGGGTGATAATGCTTAAAGTGCCAGAGAGAAAAATAAGTCCTCTTTTTCATTCAGACTCTACTACCTCAATATAGAGGTAGTAGAATCCGAACTACCAAAGATTGAGGTAGGTGTCCAAAACCTCAGTCTTTCCCTTCTTCCTCTTTTGGCTACAGAAAAAAGGCATTTCATTACTTGAGATCCTTTTTAGTTTGCCTGTATGTGAAGGAAAGGAGCTTCTTCAAGAATCTACAAGTTTGACCCATTTATTCATGTGTCCATTCATCAAATATTTATTGAATATTTGCATTATACTAGATATCATGCTAAGAATTTTCTCCATGGGAAAACTCAGAAACAGACTTCATCTATTGAAAATTAGAACAAAAATAAAACATAAAAGGAGAATAAGAATAAGAAGCTAATGAAAACCATCACTGCCCTAAAAAAAAAAGAAAAGAAAGATAGAAAGGAAGAAAGAAAGAAAATTATGATGCAAAAGGAAATTAACACAGCACTTTAAACTAAATTAAAATATCAACACAGAAGGATTTGGGGACATAGAGAAAAAACTTAGAACAGAAACGGAAACATGAAAATGGGCAATAATGAAGTAAGAGTCAGGTGAATAAGGAAAAATAGAGAAGAAAAAGACAAAAAAATAATGTTATTTTTTACATGATATATTCTCTATCTTTGTATTTTATGTGCTGACAAAGTCAAAATTAGGCAACTCATATATAAAAGGAAATAAGGACAATAATAAGGGTATAAGTACAAAGATAACTAATAGAACAGAAATACAAACTTTTCTATATGCCAACAAATTTTATAAAGAATATTTTAAACACCATATAGAGAAAGAAATATGACAAAGGTAATATAATGTGCATAATAATATTTGTCATTATTGTCATAATAATGACAAATGGAAATAGGCTTAACTATATTAAATGAAAAGGATTTTTAATTTAGCTGATAAAGACCACTTATTTTCTATATGCTCAAGATATGCCCCAAACAGAATGATTCAGAAAGGCTTAAATTAAGGGAATGAACAAAGGTATAAGTTAACAGAAACAATAGAAAAACAAGGATAGTGCTACTGATATCAAACAAAGTAGAATACAGACCTACATCATTGAAACTTAACAAGGAATGATACTTTTTTTAATAATAAAAGGCAAGATTCACATGAAGGTATAAGTATTATAAATATCTACAGCAAATAACACAGCAGCCAGTTATATGAAGCAAAAAATTAATTTAAATGCAAGAAAACATAGAAACAAAATAGGAGGAGGCTTTAACATACTACTCTCAGTACAAAACAGACTGAGTAAACAAGAGTTGTTACAGAGAATCTAATGATATAGTCAGTAAGTAAATCTCATTAATATAAAGAAAAATATATATAATACACTCTCTCTCTATGTATATATATATATAATGTATATATATATATATATATACACATATGGCAGAATTTTTACCCTGGTAATGAAGAATTCACTTTCTTCTAAAGTGAACATTCATGAAAGCTGCTGTGTATGAGGTTATGAAGAAAACATTAGTAATTTTCATAATTTAGAATTCTCACAATGAACACTCTCTGATCACAGTGCAGTAAAACTCAGATTTAGTAACAAAAGTTTTTTAATTAACTTCCTGACAGTTAATTAATAAACTTCCATTAAACAACTCTTATATGAGAGTGAAACTACAAAATGAAATTACAGAATATCTAAAAAAATGATAACAAAATAGTACATAACAGATTTTGTGGGGTATATTTTAATCAGTGCCCAGAAAAAAATCTATAACCTTATATATATATATGAATAAAAATAAATAAATTCCCAGCTCAAGAAGTTAGGAAAAAAAACAAAATGTACTAAAAACACACACACAAACACACACACTCACAGAGGAAAGGAAATAATAAAGATAAAAGTGGAATTAATATGGAAGATAAAAAAAGAGAGAATTTAATTAAAAATCAAAATTTCAGGTTTTTAAAACAAATAACTATCTGATTTAATCAAAAAAGATAAAAGGGCAGTATATAACATGAGAAATGATACAAGGGAAATACCATAGAAATGGGACAAAAATAAAAAGAAATGTAAGGAAAAAATAATAAATTTACAATTATAGTTGGAGATTATAATATGCTTCTTTTTTTAATAAATTTATTTATTTAGTTATTTATTTTTGGCTGTGTTGGGTCTTTGTTGCTGTGCATGAGCTTTCTCTAGTTGCAGCGAGTGGGTGGCTACTCTTCATTGCGGTGCATGGGCTTCTCATTGCGATGGCTTCTCTTGCTGTGGAGCACAGGCTCTAGGTGCACAGGCTTCAGTAGTTGTGGCACGTAGGCTCTAGAGCACAGGCTCAGTAGTTATGGCGCACAGGCTTCGTTGCTCTGCAACATGTGGGATCTTCCCGGACGAGGGCTCGAACCTGTGTCCCCTGCATTGGTAGTTGGATTCTTAACCACTGTGCCACCACAGAAGTCCTAAATATGCTTCTTTTAGTAACTGATTTAAGAAGCAGACCAAAAATCACTAGAGGAATAAAGAATAAAATATTTGAAAACATGATTAACAAACTTCACCTAATTAACATTAATAGAATCCTGCATCCAACACCTGCATGAAACACATTGTTTCAAGTGTAAACTGAACATTTACCAAAATTGACCATATGTTGAACTATAAAGCACAAGTCTCAAAAAATTTCAAAGCATTAAAATTATACATAGTGTGTTCTCCAGCAACAGTGGAATTAAACTAGAAATAAAAACAAAAAATAACTGGAAAATCCCCAAATGTTTCTAAATCAGCCAATATATTCCTACTTAACCCATGTGTCAAAATAGCCATCTTAAAGGAAATTTAAAACATATTTTAAACTGAATGAAAGTAAAAACATAATGAATCAAATTTTATGGGATGAATTTAGAGCTAAGCATAGATGGAAATTTAGTAAGTCCTTAAATACATACTTAAGGGAAAAAATATGCCTGATCTAAGTATCAATCTCAAGGAGCTTGGAGAAAAAAGAGCAAATCAAACAAAAATTAGTAAAGGAGAAAAGAGCACAAGCTGATGGATTTTTTTTTAATACATTGAGGAAAATCAAGAGGAGCAAAATGTGTTTGTTTGTTTTTAAGACTAATAAAATAGATAACCCCTTAGCAATATCAATCAAGAAAAAACAAAAGGAAAGAAAGGCATAAATTACCAGTATCAGGAATGAAAATGTAAACATATGATAGGTTCTATAAATTTTACAGACTTAAAAAATAATAAGGGAATATTATGAATAATTCTAAGCCAGTAAATTTGAAAATTTTGAATGAAATAGATAAAATTCTTGAAAAATGCAACAACTTTGTACTCACAAAAATAACTTCAGGCCCATATGGCTTGCTGGTGAATTTTCCTGAGCATTAAAGTAAAACATAATATTAATTTGATTATATATTTTAAATAGTTTCCTGGGAAAATAAAAAGAAGAAACTCTTACCAACTAACTTATTCTATGGTTTCTTGACACCAAAACTAGACAAGAAACTTAAAGGAAAGGAAAATTTCAATTACAAAATAGGCCAATAGCTCTTATAAAAATAGATGTAAAATACACTACATAAAATATAATCAAATCCAAGAATATAGAAAAGGAAAATGCATTATTTATTCTAGAGCTGTATGATTGATCAAACTTCTGAGAATCAATATAATTCACCACATCATCAGATAAAGGAGAAAAATCATATGATTTTCTCAGGATTTGGATAAATGCATTTAATAAAATACAATACCTAAGCATAATTTGAAAAAAAAAACTTTTGACAAACTAGAAACAGCTGGAAACTTCCATAATCTGATAACACATATGCACAAAAAAGCCAACAGCAAATATCTTCCTAATGATGAAATATTAAAAGCATTTCAAGACAAGAATGCTCACCAATTCTATTTATCATTGTAGTAGAGGTCTTTGCTAGCCCAATAAAGTAAGAAAAGATAAAAAATTAGAATGGAATGGGCTTCCCTGGTGGTGCAGTGGTTGAGAGTCCGCCTGCTGATGCAGGAGACACGGTTTCGTGCCCCGGTCCAGGAAGATCCCACATGCCGTTGAGCGGCTAGGCCCGTGAGCCATGGCTGCTGAGCCTGCGCGTCCGGAGCCTGTGCTCCGCAATGGGAGAGGCTGCAACAGTGAGAGGCCCACGTACCCCCCCCAAAAAAAAAATCTACAGAAAGATTATTAGAGTTAATAAATCAATTTAACACATTATCTGGCTGCAAAGTCAATGTACAAATATTAATTTTACTTCTATATTCTAGAAACAAAGAACTAGGAAGTGGAACTTTTAAAACTACTATTTTCAGTATTTTCTAAAACCATTAAAAGTCTAGAAATATACTTAATAAAAATATACAAGATCTCTATATAGAAAACTATAAGCTGTTTTTGAAATAATGAATCCATATCTGAATTAGTAATAAAATAGGCCATATTCATGAATCTATGAAAAATCCAATATAATAAGATTATCAACTCTCCCCAAATTTATCTGTAGAGTCAATGCAATTCAAATAAAATTCCTAGCTGACTCTGTGTCTGTGTGAAAATGTTAATATGGAAATTGACGAGGTGATTCTAAAATGTGTATTAAAATGTAAAGAGTTGATAAAGCTGTGATAATCTTAAAGAAAAAAGTTGGAGAAATTAGGCTACTAGATATCAAAACATGACAAAGCGGGCTTCCCTGTTGGCGCAGTGATTGAGAGTCCGCTTGCCGACGCAGGGGACACAGTTTCGTGCCCCGGTCCGGGAAGATCCCACATGCCGCGGAGCAGCTGGGCCCATGAGCCATGGCCGCTGAGCCTGCGCGTCTGGAGCCTGTGCTCCTCAGTGGGAGAGGCCACAACAATGAGAGGCCCGCGTACCGCAAAAAAAAAAAAATGACAAAGCTTCCATGAGTGGTACTGATGCAAAGATAGACAATAGACCAGTAGAATACAAGAGAGAAACCAGAAAGAGACTTATATACGGTTGCTTAAGACTGAGTTGTCACCGTTATCCAATGAGAAAGGATGGTATAATATTTTTAATAAATAATGTTCACTAAACTGGATATTCATTGTCAAAGTTTTCCCCCTACCTCACATTATATATAACAACAATCAATTCTAGGTGGGATATAAATCTGAATATGAACATCTTCATGACTTAGGAGTAAGCAGAGATTTCCTAATCAGGACAAAAATTGTCAACAATAAAATGAAGAATGATAAATTAAACTTCATTAAAATTAAGTACTTCTGTTTTCCAAAAGATATTAAATATTTTGAGAGATTTTTGAAATGCATGTATCTGACAAAGGACTTGTACCTAGAATATATTTTTAAATTCCTTTTTTTTTTCTTTTTTTTTTATTAGTTTCTGCTTTATAACAAAGTGAATCAGTCATACATATACATCTGTTCCCACATCCCTTCCCTCATGCATCTCCCTCCCTCCCACCCTCCCCATCCCACCCCTCCAGGCGGTCACAAAGCACCGAGCTGATCTCCCTGTGCTCTGCGGCTGCTTCCCACTATCTATCTACCTTATGTTTGGCAGTGTATATATGTCCATGCCTCTCTTTCGCTTTGTCACAGCTTACCCTTCCCCCTCCCCATATCCTCAAGTCCATTCTCAAGTAGGTCTGTGTCTTTATTCCTGTTTTACCCCTAGGTTCTTCATGACATTTTTTTTTTAATTCCGTATATATGTGTTAGCATACGGTATTTGTCTTTCTCTTTCTGACTTACTTCACTTTGTATGACAGACTCTAGGTCTATCCACCTCATTACAAATAGCTCAGTTTCGTTTCTTTTTATGGCTGAGTAATATTCCATTGTATATATGTGCCACATCTTCTTTATCCATTCATCCGATGATGTACACTTAGGTTGTTTCCAGCTCCGGGCTATTGTGAATAGAGCTGCAATGACCATTTTGGTACATGTCTCTTTTTGAATTATGGTTTTCTCAGGGTATATGCCTAGTAGTGGGATTGCTGGGTCATATGGTAGTTCTATTTTTAGTTTTTTAAGGAACCTCCATACTGTTCTCCATAGTGGCTGTACCAATTCACATTCCCACCAGCAGTGCAAGAGTGTTCCCTTTTCTCCACACCCTCTCCAGCATTTATTGTTTCTAGATTTCTTGATGATGGCCATTCTGACTGGTGTGAGATGATATCTATGACTGATATGGAAAAGGTAATCAACTCAATAGAAAAAAATGGGCAATAGACTTGAACAGACATTTCACCAGAAAAGGCTATCAAAGGGCTAATAAGTATTAGAAAAGGTCCTCATTGTGAGTAATCATCAGAAAATGCAAATTGAAACCACAACAAGATTCTACTACATACCCACTAGTATGACCACAATCTTACAAAACGACAGTACAAAGTGTTGGACCAGATGTAGAATATCTAGAAGGCTTATAAATTTCTGATGATCATATAAATTCTCACAAGTACTTTAGAAATCCATAGCAGTACTTATTAAAACTGAATATATGTATCTTTTATGACCAAGCAATTCTACTCTTAAGCATATGCCCAACAGAAAGGTATACATATATGCTACAAGAGACATGGATGAGAATGTTCATAGCAGTGTTAATAACCCAAAACTAGAAACAACCCAAATGTTAATTACCAGTAATATGTAATAATACATCGTGGCATATTCATGAAATGAAATATTATACAATGAAAATAAACTGTTGCTATATGCCACAGCATGAGCGAATCTTACAAACATAATACTGAGTTAAAGAAGGCATGCACAAAAGAAGACATACTGTATGGTTTCATTAACGTAAATTCTAAAGCAGGCAAATCTAATAGAAGGTGTTAAAAGTCAAAATATGTGGTTATTGGGGAGGGGAGTAAATAATGACTATGTAGGGACAAGGAGCTTCTGAGGTGCTGGTAATATTTTGTTTCTATTCTGATATTCATTCTGAGTGGTAATTATATTAATATGTTCACTTTGTAAAATTTCATTGAGCTCTACACTCACAATCTGTGTGAAAATATAAATACATGTATTTATATATTCCCAGGATCTATAATTATCTATGTTTGTTAATATATATAAACATGTCTCCATGTGTGCATATGTATAAATATGCTTATCCAAAAAAAAGGATTCCAAAGACGAAATAATAGTCATAGTAAATACCCTCCTAGGAGGTATTTATGCTTTATATGGCCAAGTTGATAACCCAGAAGGTTGTCAGATACAGTACAATCTAGCCCTGACCCACGACAGACATTGTTAAATAATCGTATTACTCTTTTCCATTGATCTTTTTAGCAATCAAACAGTCTTAAAGATGCAGTCCCAGCAGCCAGTGCCAACATTGGAAAATGAAGTAAAATCTATTGCCATTCCTGGCTAAAGCATAAAAAGAAATCATTAACACCAGGATTCAAACTCTGTAGTAATATTAGGTTGACAGAAGGCTTTGAATTCTAAGAATTTAGTATGCCTCTGATCACTCTGGCACCCATTTCTGCCCCAGAATAAGGCCGGCTTTGCCCTGAAGCTATAGCAAACTTCCAGGCTTGACATTCTGAACTTCAGAGCTCAGGCCCATCATTTTTGTAAAAGGTCCTATTAGAATAACCTTATAAAAATAGTAACCACTAGAGTTAAGTTTTGATTAAGTATATTAGAAAATAAAATCTTTTCTTATAGAAACTAGAAACAGGAGAACATTTGACATTTGAGAGAGACTCTCAAAGAAAAAAATATCGACTCTATTTTAGAGGATCTGTTTGCAATGCTCTTTTTGGATTTACATAGCACACATCTCAGTAGCAAACAGTTTCTGAAAATTCTTATTTGGCTTACTAAACTATCTTTATGTTATAACAATATTACGATGATACATTGGATATACACATTTTCTTTTGGAAAATTGTTTCCTTAGACAGCAAAAAAAAGAAAAATTATAAGCAAGTGTTTATATATTATGTTCAAAAATTTTTGTCATATTTATATAAAATATACTTTTCAGTGTTTCATAAAACAGTTTCTTGAAACAGTGTCTACTTTCTATTTTTTTTTTTTTTTTTTTTTTTTTTTTTGCGGTACGTGGGCCTCTCACGGCTGTGGCCTCTCCCGTTGTGGAGCACAGGCTCCTGACGCGCAGGCACAGCGGCCATGGCTCATGGGCCCAGCCTCTCCGCGGCATGTGGGATCTTCCCGGACTGGGTCACGAACCCGCGTCCCCTGCATCGTCAGGTGGACTCTCAACCACTGTGCCACCAGGGAAGCCCTCTAGTACACTTTTGTTTTAATACTTATGAACCCTTATAAATTGATTACAACATTAATCATTCTCTCTTTTAATGAGGTGAGGTTGGAAGAGAGCAATTTACCCAACACTTGGAGAAATAAGCCACATCAATTTGCACAAAGTTGTAGGTTTTTGTTCTGTTTTTGAAACTGAAAAGAAAAGCATATTTTGATTTCTAAGATTCTCATGTGTACCATAAGAAAGTAGAAATCTAATTTTTGATAAAATATTCATGACTATGCTGTCTTCTCTGTACATTAATTGACTTACTGAGGAAAGGATCATGGTCTGGAATATTATGAATGCCCTGAACACTGGTTAATGCTCAAAAAATATTTGTTAAAATCTTTTTAAATAGAAAAAATATTTTTAAATTAATACATGGTGACTTGATAGAAGTATCTTTGTCTAAAAACTTAACTAAACGACAGTCACAGAAATTATTTTCTATCTTCTACAGAAAAGAGCAGATCCTCTATCCCAGTGTATGAAGATGATGCACTTCTTAAATCCTAACAAGTTAATTTCTTATAGGAGATAAGAGTTTGAATGTTGCTTCAAATGAAACTCGTCTTCAAGGTTACACACGTTATTTGCAGTGCATCTCCTTCTACTGCGTGAAATCTCCTAAATAGATATTGAAATCTTTTTACATACAACAGTATTTAATTGCTCTAATAGCCATTTAAGTGCCTGCTTAAGAAGGTCAGAGGGACCTTGAGAGTTTGTACCTAGTCAGATAACAAAAGACCTCTAAGATGGTTAGTGAAAAATCGAAATAAAATAGAGAAATCTTAGTCTGATAGGCAGAGGTTCCAGCTCAGTGTTCTGTGTGAATTAATTCTTTTATCGGGAATGGTTTTATGAGCATTTTCCTTCTATGCATACCAATTCCAGAGAAGTGGCTATACCATACGGAAAGGCATTAGCGTTGAGCCAACTCAGAGCCATTTATTTATTGAAAAGTTTATCTCTGTATTAAATTCTCACTGGAGAGGGTTTCATTAGGCCCACAAGACCAGTATAAACAGGGAGCTGCAGAGTTATTTGGAAAATGAATCGAGATCTAACTTCTGGGTCTGTTTTTTGCTCCCATTGCTCATACACCAGGGCTGCCAATGGCACCAAGAGAGAAGCATGTGTTCAAGTTGGAATTTTTTTTTTTTATTTCCTGCATTTGAGCAGGCCACAATTTATATCACTCAGGTCTCCTTAAATTAGTCCAAGAGGATTTCATTTTACAGGCCTGCTTGACTGGGATCTTTTTGGCACGATGGGTTCAGCTTTGTATACAACTGAGATTCATATTTTATGTGTGTGTAAAAACCCCAGCCATGAATCTAGCAGCTCAAAACTTCACCTTCATTCTTTACAGCTCAGTTCAGAGCCCAGCACATTTCCATAGACTGAGTCTCAAGGCAGCTCCTGGCTGAGCTGAAAGGACAAAAGCTAAAAATAGATTAAGAAACTCATGGGCGTAAGAAGAGAAAATGGGACTCTTTCAGTTTTTCTCTACATAGCACATCCCAAATTAATATGATGTGGACGTAATGTCTCCCATTCACACACTTAAATTGAAATAGCACTTTTGGCCAGACATTGTTTTCTGCTTTTAAGTTAAAAGAAAACCGTAGAATTGTCAGTGGCTTCTGAAATGCTATCACCCTCATGGACCTTGTTGGCCAGGGTGCAAAGCTTCAACTCCACTCTCCACTCCTTTTCCCCAGGTACCCTCCAGCTACTGGTTACCTCTCTTTTCCTGGTCTTGTATTTTCTTCTACTCCATTGACCTATAAACCTAAAAAGCTTCCATAGCAGGACTGATAAAGCAAGGTACAAAATAGAGGTAGGAAGTTTTTCTTGTTAATATGATGATAATTTTGTAGGAAGTTTTCGGAAACCTGTACCTATGGATATACACAATAATATCCTTTAAAAATATAAAGCTATTCTATGCTGAATAGAAGCAGCGTCTGTGAATGGTACTGTATGAATGCATGTATGTTACAGGTAATAGAACAGAGAACAATGTGCAGAGGGGTGAAGAGAGCTAGGAGAGTTTGGTTTAAATTTTGGTTGTCATCGCTAATCATTTGTTTGTTTGAGCTAAAGTTGGCTGCCTTCCTTGGCACTATTAATGTCTCTAATGAGCTATAAAGACTACAGGTCTATAGAATTGTTTATATTTAAACAAAATGAAAATTGTGATCCCAATATCACATCACTCTTAAAATAACAGAAATCTTATCTTGAGAATCATGATTCATGAATTTTCTAATGAGTTCCTTCACTATTATAAACCATTGCTTCATAGTTAATTTTCATGAACATGTAAACGTGTTAAGGTATTACATAATCATGATAGATAGGAACCTGTCTTCAAATAATATTTATGGAAATCTATTAATTATCCAGCATCTATATTATGCCTGATACCCCTATGAATAAAGAAGAACAAGACACCCTCTCAGGCCTCAAGGAGTTTTCAATCTATCTGCATAAACTATATATATAGAAATAAGAATAATATCAAGCAAAATAATATGTGGCTAATTGACAAAATGATTGAGGAAAGACAAAATGTGAGATGATAGAGAAAAATCAATGTGCATTAAAATCACTTCTGAAGATTAAAGTGATTATGATTAAAGTGGTCATTAATAAAAGGTAAAATTTGTTTTAAAAAAAGAAGAAAATATCTTCCTAGAGGAATGGGGAGAAGAGTGATAGCTCTCAGGAAGAATAAGAGCTCAAAAGCCAGAGAAGTATATTCTAGAAATGGTGACCTCTGGTATATTAAAAAATACATTTGGACTTTTTCTCCAGTTCCTGTCACAAAGCTCCTAAAAAATTACTGGAATTTCCTGAGTGATAGGAGTGTCTTTTATTATTTATAAGGAGCCCCTTTTGAGCACACTTGGGTTTAGGTTCATGAAGTTACTTAAAATGGGGCCTCTAGATAGCCTTAGAATGCAGCTGGTCACCAGAAAGATCCAATGATTAGAAGATTGGGACTTTCAGCTACACCCACCAATCTCTGGAAAGGGGAAAGGGAGGTGGGCTGAAGATTAAGTTCTGTGAAAACACTTGCATAATGAGATTTGATGAACTTCTGGGTTCATGAATACATCCACATGGCCAGGACATAGAACACCCCAGGGACAGAAGCTCTTGCACTTGGGAACTTTCCAGACCTTGCCCTGTGTACATGTTCATCTAGCTGTTCATCTGTATCCTTTATAATATCCTTGATAATAAAAATGGTAAATGTAAATGTTTCCCTGAGCTTTGTGAGCCATCCTAACAAATATCAAAACTGAGAAGGGGATAATGGGAATCTCTGGTTTATAGCCAGTCAATCAGGAGTGTAAGTGACAACCTGCCTTTGCAGTTGGCATCTGAAGTAGGGGCAGTTCTTGTGAAACTAAACGTTTTGACTTGTGGGATCTGATGCTCTCACCAGATACATACTGTCAAAATTGAGTTAAGTTTGTAAGACACCGAGTCAGTGTCCACTGAGAATTAAAGAATTGCTTGGTGGTTTTGGAAGACAGTCCATGTGTATCTGTCTCTTGGTTGATATCCCTATCTGTAAGCCACAAACCACAATGTGTACAAACAAGACCTGGAACATGTTTCCAGAGATGGGACTGGTATAACTACTGTACGTGATTTTTCTTATCAAAATGACATATCTAAGTACCATTCCTTCTCCCTTCCCTCCTTTATTTTTTCATTTTCCCCTCCCTTCTTTCCTTCTTTTCTCCTTTTCATATCCCCTCTTTTCTTCCCTTATTTTATTATTTTCATCCTGGAGAAAGCCAAAGCTTTTATTAAAATGTGTAAGAATGAAAAGAAGTAATAAGTATCATCCTTATTACTATGATAAGTAAGACCAGTACAGTGATGTATTAGTTTGGATAAGTAATACCAGCTACGGTAATAAAGAACCCCACTCTCAGTAATTCAACAAAATAAGGATTCACTACTTTCTATAGTTACGGTACAATGTAGACTTATGCAGGAGAGGCATTTCACTTAGAGATGCAGACTGATGTGTTCTCTGCCATCCCATAAGACCACAGAAGGTCTACAACTGATGAAGGAAGAGACCACAGGGAATATCACACTGACGCTCTGGCTGGGGTACCCACCAGAGTCACAGAGCCCTAGTAGACTGTGATCTTCTTCAGCAAACCATAATAAGAGAGAAACATGCGATAACAACATTGCACAGATGTTCAAAACACCCATCTTTCAGCCACAGAGGCAGACCCCTTCAGCTAAGCAAAAGCTCCCACCCTCAGGGCCCCAGGACTTTGTGGAATGCTCCTCTCAAAGACAGCAACCTGCAGCAGATGGAAGCAGTAAGGGAGTGATGGTTTAGGGGAAAGAGGTCAGGCAGTACTGACAGAGAAAATAAATACCAAAGGCATCAAATAACAAGGCTGCATAATATAATGAAAGATCAGATCCAAGTTTGAGTTCTTGCTCTGAGAGTTTCTTGCTATATGAATTTGGACATCTATCTTAGAGGATTACTGTAAAGTTTAATGAGTTAATGTATAGAAAAGTTTCAATGTAGTGCTCAACATATACCAAGTGCTTGATAAATGTCAGCTAATTGTAATGGTTGCCACCATGGTAGAAGAAGTAGTGACAGTAGTGGTGGTAGTGATATGGGTTGGGTTGGAATTATATTGATTTATGAGATTGATTCTCTGTGAGAACTATTGTGGTAGATATATGCACCAGCACCAATTGGCCAGAAAGAGACACTTGGTTAAGAAAAGTGATTGTCTCGAGCTTTTAGGCTACAGTAAAGAACAAATACACATTCACCTTTTAAGTTTTCTGCGGACTTATGATTGAGGGTGGGAATCAAGGAAGGTATATTTTAGGGCCTGATGCTTCATCCTTCCTGCAATACAGCCAGCAGAAAAAAGAATCAGGAGAACAATCCCACTCAAGGAATATATTAGAAACACAGCACTGAGCTGTTTGGAAGCACGCAAGAAAAGAGGACTTAAAAATAATAAGTTGGGAGAGAGGAGGAAAGTCTCATATTTGATTCCATTACTCATCTCCTTCCAGTTCTCCCATTGTCTAGCTCACATTCATTGAGGTTACATGGATCATGCCTTTCATTTACCTGTAACATTTCCCACAACTCCACAGTTTATAGGGCCATGGATTAGTCGCCATTCTTTTCAAGCACCCTGAATACTATCTTTCTTGCCTTATGCTTCAAGAATTTCTTTCGAGTAAATCAGGGTCAGATCATCTGATCTGCTCAAGGCAAGCCCAGGGTCCATCCTTACAAAACAATACTGTTCCTAACAAGAAAAAGAAACAAGCGAAGTGATATAACTTTTTATATCTGTTTATATAGACATAAATAAAACATGTCCTTCCTCAAGATAAAGTAATCCCCACTTAGCTATCCTTTTTCATTCTGCATTTGAGGTGTTTTCAAAGCCTCCTTTAATGTTGTGCTCTCTTTGAGCCAATCACTCCAAGCCTTGGAGCACCTCTGCCAGTTCTAAGCCCTCAGCTTCCCTTGGCCTTTCTGCCATTTCCTTTTATCTCTTTCTCTGAAGAGCTGCTCCCTAATTACTGTTTTAACTTTTGGTGAGATTTTATTTCTTTCCTTCCCTTTCATCTTATGAAGTAGGCAGATTTTAGTTTTGTGACCCATATATTCAATTGTTTCTACATCCTCTTACTTTGTCTTTCTTCTTGTAATGTCCCAAGAGGCTAGAAAGCAATGGAGAAATACTGATGCCTTGAGGGTTCATAGAATTTGTAATGAAGAAAGTTACAACTGTTACAACCTAAATATTTGTTCAAATTCCATACAGAAGTCTTCACTGACCATACAAGCATTGCTATTTATCTTGTCAATTAAATAAAATTAGACTGTGTTGACATTTTTTAAAACTGTAAAAGAAATAATCACCTGGATTTCTGTTTTCCTGCCAAACTGAAGAGCTCAAAGCACTTTGGAAAAAATTATATTAAAGCACAGTTTTCAGCTTGTAGGCCAACATTTTAATGCAGTGATAGCCACATTTGAGAGTATGAAGCTACAGTCAAGTGAAATGACAATTATATACACTCATTAAAAAGTGTACCATTAAATGAAAAATGTGAGTAACTGGCTTACATTTTGGTTGAGTAATAAACCAAATTAACAAGGGATCAAGCTAAGTGGAACTAAAGTGAGAGAAGTTGTTATTTAAAGGCTGCCTGGCATTCCTAGACAATATAAGACAGAAAATCACCTCAAAGCAAATCGTATTGTCCTGTGTCATGTATGAATTTCCCCTTTCATTATGCAGACGTAAGTTAATATTGCGATCACTGCTGTGCTGAATGGTGAAAAGGAACCATTAGTGCCTTGAAAAACACTGCCTTTGGATCAGAGTCCCTCTCTGGGAAGAAGGTGATTATGTTTTATGTAGGGATTAGGGAGCCAAGTGGAGGGGAAAAACTAGAGATCCTGGCCACTTTCATTCTGAAGATCAATATTATTATACCTTTTCTGATGAACTGACATAGTTTTGCCCAAGATGCTTTGGAGTTAGAGCAGATTAGGGGTGACCAAGTTAAATCCAGCATGGCAGAGAGTGAGCAGGGGAGGATCTGGCATGTGATCCAGGCCCAACACTATGGTGCAGGCAGTTGTGAAAGGAGGACTGTTCTGGCACATGTGGCTTTTGCTCAAGCCACCTTCTAATCAAGCCACCCTGACATGGAGAACAATGCTTTGAGAACAATGTCTTAGTATGAGCCTATAACCTAAGGGGTACCTTAGCCAAGAGGCTGGACTCATATCTCCCTCTCTTGAAGATGCCATGTTGTCTGCAGGAGTAATCATCATAGCAGCTTGGCTTGCATTCAGTTATGAGGCACTAGTTTCAAAAGTTACTCTGTGGCGGCAGCAAAGGCAATGGAAGTTAAAACTGGGGGATCTGGTGATAAGGTCAGATTTGCCAATTCCTGTCACTGACCTCATCACTGAAATAGGGGAAGCTACATACTTGATGACAGGACATCCAAAAGGACTCACCCCTGTGCATTATAAACACCGTCTTCACTGATTACATCTCAACCCCCCTGGCCATGTCCATTACAAAAAAGGCACTGAATGTGCCCTCTCTGAATCAGTGCCAGGAGAGGTTCCTGAATCACCTACAAGATATTGCCATGCTGATGGAGACTATGCAGATCCTTTCCATGTTTGAAATCTAGTCCAGGAGTTCCCACATCTGATCTGTGGTGGGCTGATAAAAACCTGTGATGAAATTTTCACCTGTTTGCCTGAGAGAAAAAAAAGATAATATAGTAATTTTTCAGATAGATTATATTATACCAGATAGTTTATATCTTTCCTGATAATTTTGATGTTAAAATAGTGTTTGTTTTATGCAAAGATGGTGAGAGAATCAGATAATTTTGTTTATAATGGCATTATTTTGAAAATAAGAAATTATCAACTACTGTTGACTGTTGCTAGTTCCCTCTCTTTCTCTCTCCCCTAACTTGTTAGATGTAAAAAAAATGGAAACAATGATGTAGCACACATGCCTAAAGGGTGTTTCAATTTTTGCTCCTCACGCCCCAAGTGAATCCTTTTTCCCCCAAATTTATTATCTTTCCTGAGATATTTGGGAGGTCCCAAGAAACCAAATCAGCAAAGCCAATCCAATTAACAGAACATTACCTAAGTTTTTATTATGGATGGTGTGTCCTTGTTATTGTAAAATTGCCCCCATGTTACTAACCTTATGAAACTACTTAGTGGAAGACAGAGGAAATAGTTTCATACTAAAAAATAGAGCTGGCAGGAGATTCGTTCAAGATGGCACAGTAGAAGGATGTGCACTCACTCCCTCTTGTGAGAGAACCAGAATCACAACTAACTGCTGAACAATCATCAATAGGAAGACACTGGAACTCACCAAAAAAGATACACCATATCCAAAGAAAGAGAAGCCACAGTGAGATGGTAGGAGGGGCATAAGCACAATAAAATCAAATCCCATAACTGCTGGGTGGGTGACTCACAAATTGGAGAACAATTATACCACAGAAGTCCACCGACTGGAGTGAAGGTTCTGAGCCCTGTGTCAGCCTTCCCAACCTGGGGGTCCAGCAACTGGAGGAGGAATTCCTAGAGAATCAGACTTTGAAGGCTAGTGCGATTTCATTGCAGGAATTCAACAGGACTTGGGGAAACAGAAATCCCACTCTTGGAGGGCACACACAAAGAAGTGTGTGCCTCAGGACCCAGGGGAAGGAGCAGTGACCCCATAGGAGACTGAACCACACTTACCTGCTAGTGTTTGAGGGTCTCCTGCAAAGGCAGGGGGTGGCTGTAGTTCACCATGAGGACAAGGACACTGGCAGCAAAAGTTCTGGGAAGTACTTCTTGGTATGAGCCCTCCCAAGAGCACCATTAGCCCCAACAAAGAGCCAGGTAGGCTCCAGTGTTGGGTCACCTCAGGACAGACAGCCAACAGGGAGGGAACCCAGCCCAACCCATCAGCAGACAAGCGGATTAAAGCTTTACTGGGCTCTGCCCATCAGGGAAACACCCAGCTCTAACCACCACCAGTCCCTCCCATCAGTAAACTTACACAATCCTCTTAGATGGCCTCATCCACCAGAGGGCAGACAGCAGAAGCAAGAAGAACTACAATCCTGCAGCCTGTAGAACAAAAACCACATTCATAGAAAGACAGACAAGATGGAAAGGCAGAAGGCTATGTACCAGATGAAGGAACAAGATAAAATGCTGCAAAAACAATTAAATGAAGTGGAGATAGGAAACCTTCCAGAAAAAGAATTCAGAATAATGATGATGAAGATGACCCAGAACCTTGGGAAAAGAATGGAGGCAAAGATGGAGAAGATGCAAGAAATGTTTAACAAAGACCTAGAAGAATTAAAGAACAAACAAACATAGATGAACAATACAATAACTGAAATGAAAAATGCACTGGAAGGAATCAATAGCAGAATAACTGAGACAGAAGAATGGATAAGTTACCTGGAAGACAGAATGGTGGAATTCACTGCTGCAGAACAGAATAAAGAAAAAAGAATGAAAAGAAATGAAGACAGCCTAAGAGACATCTGGGACAACATTAAATGCAACAACATTCACATTATTGGGGTCCCAGAAGGAGAAGAGAGAGAGAAAAGACCCAAGAAAATATTTGAAGAGATTATAGTCGAGAACTTCCCTAACATGGGAAAGGAAATAACCACCCAAGTCCAGGAAGCTCAGACAGTCCCAGGCAGGATAAACCCAAGGAGAAACACGCCGAGACACATAGTAATCAAACTGACAAAAATTAAAGGCAAAGAAAAATTATTGAAAGCAACAAGGGAAAAATGACAAATAATATACAAGGGAACTTCCATAAGGTTAACAGCTGATTTCTCAGCAGAAACTCTACAAGCCAGAAGGGAGTGGCCTGATATATGCAAAATGATGACAGAAGAACCTACAATCATGATTACTCTACCCAGCAAGGATCTCATTCAGATTTGATGAAGAAATCAAAAGCTTTACAGACAAGTAAAAGCTAAGAGAATTCAGCACCACCAAGCCAGCTCTACAACAAATGCAAAAGGAACTTTCTAAGTGGGAAACACAAGAGAAGAAAAGGACCTACAAAAACAAACCCAAAACAATTAAGAAAATTGTCATAGGAACATACATATTGATAATTACCTTACACGAGAATGGATTAAATGCTCCAACCAAAAGACACAGGCTTGCTGAATGGATACAAAAACAAGACCCATATATATACTGTCTACAAGAGACCCACTTCAGACCTAGGGACACATACAGACTGAAAGTGAGGGGATGGAAAAAGATATTCCATGTAAATGGAAATCAAAAGAAAGCTGGAGTAGCAATACTCATATCAGATAAAATAGACTTTAAAATAAAGAATGTTACAAGAGACAAGAAAGGACACTACATAATGACCAAGGGATCAACCCAAGAAGAAGATATAACAATTATAAAGATAGATTCACGCAACATAGGAGCACCTGAATACATAAGGCAACTGCCAACAGCTCTAAAAGAGGAAATCGACAGTAACACAGTAATAGTGGGGGACTTTAACACTTCACTTACACCAATGGACAGATCATCCAAACAGAAAATTAATAAGGAAACACAAGCTTTAAATGACACAATAGACCAGATTTATTTACTTCAGTTTATAGGACATTCCATCCAAAAACAGCAGATTATACTTTCTTCTCAAGTGCACACGGAAGATCTATATATTCTCCAGGATAGATCACATCTTGGGTCACAAATCAAGTCTCAGTAAATTTAAGATAATTGAAATCATATCAAGCATCTTTTCTGCCCACAAAGCTATGAGATTAGAAATCAGTTACAGAGGAAAAACCATAAAAAACACAAACACATGGAGGCTGAACAATACGTTACTGAATAACCAAGAGATCACTGAAGAAATCAAAGAGGAAATCAAAAAATACCTAGAGAACAAATTACAACAAAAACACGATGACCCAAAACCTATGGGATGCAGCAAAAGCAGTTCTAAGGGGGAAGTTTATAGCAAAACAAGCCTACCTCAAGAAACAAGAAAAATCTCAAATAAAAAATCTAACCTGGGCTTCCCTGGTGGCGCAGTGGTTGAGAGTCTGCCTGCCGATGCAGGGGACACGGGTTCGTGCCCCGGTCTGGGAGGATCCCACATGCCGTGGAGCGGCTGGGCCCATGAGCTCTGGCCGCTGAGCCTGCGCATCCGGAGCCTGTGCTCCGCAACGGGAGAGGCCACAACAGTGAGAGGCCTGCGTACCACAACAACAACAACAACAAAAAAAAAATCTAACCTTACACCTAAAGGAATTAGAGATAGAAGAACAAACAAAACCCAAAGTTAGTAGGAGGAAAGAAATCATAAAGATCAGAGCAGAAATAAATGAAACAGAAACAAAGAAAACAATAGCAAAGATCAATAAAACTAAAAGCTGGTTTATTGAGAAGATAAACAAAATTGATAAACCATTAGCCAGACTCATCCAGAAAAAGAGGGAGAGGACTCAATTCAATAAAGCTAAAATGAAAAAGGAGATGGTACAACAGACACTGAAGAAATACAAAGCATCCTAAGAGACTAGTACAAGCAACTCTATGCCAAAAAATGGACAACCTGGAAGAAATGGACAAATCCTTAGAAAGGTATAACCTTGCAAGACTGAACCAGGAAGAAATAGAAAATATGAACAGACCAATCACAAATAATGAAATTGAAACTGTGATTACAAATCTTCAAAAATGCAAAAGTCCAGGACCAGATGGCTTCACACGTGAATTCTATGAAATATTTAGAGAAGAGCTAGCACCCATCCTTCTCAAACTCTTCCACAAAATTGCAGAGGAAGGAATACTCCCAAACTCATTCTGTGAGGCCACCATCACCCTGATACCAAAACCAGACAAAGATACTAAAAAAAAAAAGAAAATTACAGACCAATATCACTCATGAATATGGATGCAGAAATCCTCAACAAAATACTAGCAAACAGAATCCAACAACACATTAAAAAGATCATATACCATGATGAAGTGGGATTTATCCCAGGATTGCAAGGATTCTTCAATATATGCAAATCAATCAATTTGATACACCATATTAACAAATTGAAGAAGAAAAACCATAGGATCATCTCAATAGATGCAGAAAAACTTTTAACAAAATTCAACATCCATTTATGATAAAAACTCTCTAGAAAGTGGGCACAGAGGGAACCTACCTCAACATGATAAAGGCCATATATGACAAACCCACAGCAAACATCATTCTCAATGGTGAAAAACTGAAAGCATTTCCTCTAAGATCAGGAACAAGACAAGGATGTCCACTCTCACCACTATTATTCAACATAGTTTTGCAAGTCCTAGCCACGACAATCCGAGAAGAAAAAGAAATAAAAGGAATACAAATTGGAAAAGAAGAAGTAAAACTGTCACTGCTTGCAGATGACATGATATTATACATAGAGAATCCTAAAGAAGCCACCAGAAAACTACTAGAGCTAATCAATGAATTTGGTAAAGTTGCAGGATACAAAATTAATTCACAGAAATCTGTTGCATTCCTACACACTAAGGATGAAAAATCTGAAAAAGAAATTAAGGAAACACTCCCATTTACTATTGCAACAAAAAGAATAAAATACCTAGGAATAAACCTACCCAGGGAGACAAGAGACCTGTATACAGAAAACTATAAGACAGTGATGAAAGAAATTAAGGATGATACAAACAGATGGAGAGATATACCGTTTTCTTGGATTGAAAGAATTAATATTGTGAAAATGACTATGCTACCCAAAGCAACCTACAGATTCAATGCAATCTCTATCAAATTACCAATGGAATCTTTTACAGAACTAGAACAAAAAATCTTAAAATTTGTATGGAGAAACAAAAGACCCCAAATAGCCAAAGCAGCCTTGAGGGAAAAAAATGGAGCAGGAGGAATCAGACTCCCTGACTTCAGACTATACTACAAGGCTACAGTAATCAAGACAATATGGTACCTGCACCAAAACAGAAATATAGATCAATGGAATAGGATAGAAAGTCCAGAGATAAACCTATGGTCAACTAATCTATGACAAAGGAGGCAAGGATATAAATGGAGAAAAGACAGTCTCTTCAATAAAGCTGTTGGGAAAACTGGACAGCTACATGTAAAATATGGAAATTAGAACACTCTTTAACACCATATACAAAATTAAACTCAAAATGAATTAGAGTCCTAAATATAAGACTGGACACTATAAAACTCTTAGAGGAAAACATAGGAAGAACACTCTGACATAAATCACAGCAAGATCTTTTTTGATCCACCTCCTAGAGTTATGGAAATAAAAACAAAAATAAGCAAATGGGACCTAATGAAACTTCAAAGCTTTTACACAGCAAAGGAAACTACAAACAACATGAAAAGACAACCCTCAGAATGGGAGAAAATATTTGCAAATGAATCAACAGACAAATGATTAATCTCCAAAATATATAAACAGCTCATGCAGCTCAATATTAAAATAAACAAACAACCCAATCCAAAAATGGGCAGAAGACCCAAATAGACATTTCTCCAAAGAAGACATACAGATGGCCAAGAAGTACATGAAAAGCTGCTCAACATCACTAAATTTTAGAGAAATGCAAATTAAAACTACAATGAGGTATCACCTCACACCAGTTAGAATGGGCATCATCAGAAAATCTACAAACAGCAAATGCTGGAGAGGGTGTGGAGAAAAGGGAACCCTCTTGCACTGTTGGTGGGTATGTAAATTGATACAGCCACTATGGAGAACAGTATGGACGTTCCTTAAAAAACTAAAAATAGAATTACCATATGACCCAGCAATCCCACTACTGGGCATATACCCAGAGAAAACCATAATTCAAAAAGACACATGCACCCCAGTGTTCATTTCAGCACTATTTACAATAGCCAGGTCATGGAAGCAACCTAAATGCCCATCAACAGATGAATGGATAAAGAATATGTGGTACATATATACAATGGAATATTACTCAGCCATAAAAAGGAATGAAATTGGGTCATTTGTAGAGACGTGGATGGATCTAGAGTCTGTCATACAGAGTGCAGTAAGTCAGAAAGAGAAAAACAAATATCGTATATTAACACATATATGTGGAACCTAGAAAAATGGTGCAGATGTACCGGTTTGAAGGGCAGAAATTGAGACACAGATGTAGAGATCAAATGTATGGACACCAAGGGGGGAAAGTGACGGGGTGGTGGTGGTTGTGTGATGAACTGGGATATTGGAATTTATATGTATACACTAATATGTATAAAATGGATAACTAATAAGAACCTGCTTTATAAAAATCTAGATAAAATCCTCAAAAAGAAAATAGAGTTGGCAGGGCCTGGTGTTCAGCTGGTGTATAGGACACCTCTATTATAGGACACTATGCCAAATTATAATTATATGTTTACATAACTATTTTACCTACAAACTATAAGCTTATTGAACATCCAGTTTCTCCCTGATTCGCTTTTCTGTTTCTATCACATAACAAAATGCTTTTCACACAGTAGGTCAATAAATATTTGCTGACTCCGTCAATAAGTATTGGTTTTCTGTTAGATAATAAAATGTTTCAAACAATTGATACATTGAAAGGAAAAGAAAAGAAAAAGAATGAGAAAATATTATTATAATGAATGTGGTTATTTACTTGACTTTTTTTTTCTTTTCAGATCCAACTCAACCAAGAACCTATCTTTGAATACCTTAGCTTTAGTTATTACGATTGCTGAGATGTAAATATACAAATAGAGAGGCTTAGTTTCTATTGATAAGGGCTTGGAGAACTGTAGCCTATGGGCCAGACCCAACCTGTCATCTGTTTTATAAATAAAGTTTTATTGGAACACAGACACACCCATAATTATGTATTATCTGTGGCTACTTTCACACTACAATACCAGAATTGAGTAGTTGTTATAGATAACTATGGCCAGGCCTACAAAGTCAAATTTATTACCTGGTCCTCTGCAGAAAAAAGTTTTCTGATCAAAAGTTGCTATAGATCATCACTTTCTAATATATCCTAAGATTAATTAAACGCCAAGTTTGATTATATGTCCCATAACTAAAATGAATTTATTATTCTTGTGATTGTTCCCTTAACAAATCTTTAAAAGAACCACCCATTTGACTGATTAATAAAATGTCACAACATGACAATCCCCATCCTAAAGCACTCATGCCCAAGCTTGTGCATCCTACTGGCAGGTGTATGCCACTTTTTCCAGGAGCCATCTCCTAAGCACATTCAAAGCTCGCATTTTTATCTTCCTACTTCCCATAGAATTTGACCCAAGCTGAGGAGAACTAACTGCATTTGGAGAAAAGTAGGCCTTTCCATGATAACTTTATAAGAGTATTTGGTACCACTCTGAGCAATTAAGACATCAGAATCTATAATAGTGCCAATAATAATAGCTGCCATTTATTGAAGGTTTACTATATGCCAATCACTATGCAACTTTCTTTTTCTTTGCTTCATGTCATTTTGTTCTCTTATCCATTCTATATGAAACACATCTTCCTGGTTCCCTTTTATTGTTAAGTAAACCTTAACCAGTGAGGATACTGAGACTTTAATAAATTTCCCAAAGTCATACAGTTAATAAAAGGTAGGATTGGAGTTTGAAGCTAGGCAGATTGATTGCAAATCCTACATTCTTCACTGCTCTAGCATAATACTTCAATTCTACTACATTATGGTGTGGTAATTTACTTTAACTCCCTGTTAATTTTTTTTCCACCAAGTCTTTCAATATGCCTCAGGTTTTGTGCTAACACTTTTTCATCTTTTCTCAGCACGGTCTTGCTGAAGCATAGCTGCCTTCTGCAAATGAATTTGTGAGGAATTTGGGAGCAAATAAGGTTTTCTCAATCCCCAGGGAATGACCTCTCATATCCAAACTCCACAGTGGGCCTGTGAGCTGAAAACCAGGTTAACAGCTTAAACCTGTTAAGTTGTGGAAGCCCTCGTATGACGCAAGCATCAACCAGGACATGCTTCAGTTGAGCTTGCCCCAAACTTCCCAGATTAAATGTTATCTCAGGAGAAGATTACCTTTGAAATCACATTTGGCACCTTTCTCCCTATTTTTCCCACTAAGGACACCAAAGCACAAATTATCATCCTATGCTTTAATGTCTTGCTGAGGGAATCAGGGCTTTTTAAAAACCTTAAGCTTGTTCACAGGAGATATTGAGTGGCTCCAGATCTTCTATATGTTGGATCTGTGTGTCATGGCTTAGGGCACCTACATATCCTAAATAACTGGACTTGCCTCTATCTCAGTCAGCGCAGGCTGCGATAACAAATGTATAGTAGATTAAGTGGCTTAAGCAACAGACGTTTATTTCTCACAGTTCTGAAAGCTAGGAAGTCCAAGATCAAGGTGCTGGCAGATTTAGTTTCTGGTGAAACTCTTTCTGGCTTATAGATAGCCACCTTCTCTCTACATCCTAACATGGTGGGGAGAGACAGAGCCCTGGTCTCTCTTCCTTTTCTTGTAAATACACTAATCGCATGATGGGGGCCTCATCCTCATGACTTCATTTAAACCTAATTATCTCTCAAATGCCCCATGCCCAAATACCATCATATTTGCATTTAGGGTTTCAACATATGGATTTTGGGGAACACCAACATTCAGTCCATTCAGTTTTCACTAACACTTCCCAGGTTGCAGCACCCTTTGGTAAGGTCTTATATGAATTATATAAATGACATCATGCTTTCTCAAAAAGTCAGTCTGGTCATTATGGACAACTAACTAAAGTAATGCCTGACTTTCTCTGCCAGAATCCTCTATAATTCTAGAGATAACTATACAGTATCTCCAGGCCACCTTTCAGTCAAATTGTAAGGAGACTGTATCATATTTGACTGGGAGCCACAGTTGATTTCCTAGTTTTAGGAAGTACATTCCTCTGTTTATATAGAGTCTGGTGACAGTACAGTGTCTTCATACCAACAAGCAGATCAAGATAATAATTAGACCCTAGAACAATACCCATCAGGTTATACGTACTTGTTTCAATCAGTTCCTCCATGATTCTGCTATAACAACATAATATAATCTCTCCATCTAGAGTGTGACAGTCCCAATAATTTTATTGATTCTATCCTTGGAACTCTGCACTCAGACAGTAGTTACATATTCCAGCCAAGACTTTTGCCACAAGTTACCATTAACAAACTGCCTGCCTAACCTCCATTTCCACTTGGCTGACTCATGAGCTACCACCTGGGGAAAATGCTGTCCTGTGTGGATTATTGTACTAGTGTTAAAGTTATGGTGTTTGGATATTACCTTAATATTTCACCCTAGAATGTAGGTTTTGTAATTAATCTGGAAATACAATTCACAACCTAGGACAGTGTTAGTAGACAGCTGTTATCAGCAAAATTGGTCAAAGCGTTAGTAAATCAATAAAATGTATCATGATAATAAAATTACTGAGACCTGAAAGTAAAAATTATAGAGATTCAAATCTAAACTTTAAGGGAAGGAATAATTTTCTCACAATTAAAACTACTGAAAAATGTAATCAGCTGTCCCATGAAGTAGGATTTCCATTGTACTAAGAGCAAGTAGACATTGTATGTCATAAAGCAAGTTTCAGCTTTGGGTATGCAGGGCTCACTCTCTGGAGTGGAAGCCCCAGAAGGTGTCAAGCCCTTAGGATATTGAGATATCCTTCATGGATGTCCACTGAGGTTATCCATGGACATGAGTTAATAAGAAAGAGTCCTATGTATATACTAGAGAGCTCACATGCTATGCTGAAGAAGGTAGAGAAGGAAAAAATCACAAGATGAAAGAAAACCCAATGAGTAGGAGCCCAGGGAAGTAGTTGTATCAATGTTCCTAAGTTTGAAATGAGGCTGAAACTAACAGAACTCCAGGAGGTCAAAGTGACAAGTGGGACAGAAACTAGGCAGAGATAGAGTGGGTTGTGAATGAAGAGTTGTAGGCTTGGGCAAGAATAGAATTTTGGAAGAGCTGGCGTTTGAGTGCTGTGGGTCTTCCCATATGATTTTGTACAGTTGATCCTCATTATTCATGGATTTCAAATATGTAAGTTCACCTATTCATTAAAATGTATCTGTAATCCCCAAACTGATATACATAGTGCTTTTGCAGTTATTCACAGTTATCCTCAGAGTTGTGAGAAATCTGAGCTGTCCAATGTGCCCTTTCCTGACTGAGCTTGAACAAGGCTATGCTGTGCCTTCTTGTTTCAGCTCTCATAATGTAAGCAAGTGTCCTTTGGGGGTCTATTTAATGCCACATTCCCCCCATTTTTTGTGCTTTTTTGGATAATTTTACTGTTTAAATCATCCCTCAAGCATAATACTAAGGTGCTGTCGAGTGTGCTAAGTGCAGGAAGGCAATGATGCACCTGACCAACAAAATGAGAGTGTCAGATCAGCTTCACTCAGGCATAGTTATAGTGTTGATGGCTGTGAGGTCAACGTTAGTGAGTCAACCACATGTATATGGTGTTTTTAAACAGAAATACAGGTTAGGTATGGATAAGTTAATGAAAATATTGTGAACAGAGGCTTGCAGGAAACTAACGCTGTATTTTCCACTAGGAATAATGGTTTAGTATTTGCTAATTAAATGTTTGTGGTGATTTTATAGAACATAACTACTAGAAATAGTAAGAATTCACTGTAGAACCCTGTATTGTAAACCATGAACAGTTTAGATGCCCTGAAACCTCAGGGTCCCAGTAAATGCAGAAAGAAATAAAAGCTGAAGTATGCAATTATGGTGAAGCAGGAAATTATTTTTATGCTGACCAGGTAGAATTTGAGTGCTGAAAATTGTCCCTCCTTCACAGCTACTCCCGTCTGAAACAATATAAAAAAATGCAGTGAGCCTATGACTGTTTCTCTGACCTGGCAGAATCCTCACTCTGTACAGTCTGCTGAAACCTCTGAAATCTGGGACACAAGTATTGAGGAAAAAGAAAAGCATGGTTGGAGGGCACAAGGGAGCATGTCCACTTATAGCATCTGTGGCAACTCTTCACATTGTTTATTAGCTGAAGTTAATGTTGCCTCAATCAAGACCAGATGTCATTCTCCCAAACTTGATGTAGGCGTGGCTTAGTTCTCCTTCCCAGATAGAAAAACCTTCCATCTAAGATTCCAGTTACTTATAACATATATTCATTATGTTCAAAGTGTTTTGTTATGAAAAAGGGCAGATACTGAGAAGAGCAAAGCTTAGTCTTCACCACTAAAATAGTGAAGCACAGCTATAATACCAGAGCATTAATAGAAGGGTTTTAATCATGCCCAGGATTTGTTTTAATTAGGTGTGGTAAGACACACAGACACAAAAATCATTGTCATAAAAAAGAACATTTTATTATACTCCTAGTCCTCTAGAAACAAGAGTCATGGCAGAACATGTTATTCAAGGCAACAGTGGAAGCACCAAAGCAAGATGAGCAGGCATAGAGAAAGGAACTGCTGGCAGGAGCCTTGATTGTGCTTCCCTAGGAAAGGAACCATGAGGCAAGGTAAGCAGGTGTAGGACTGGATAATTTGAAAAATTCCAATGGGTTCTGGGCTATAGAGGTGGCCCCTAGTTATTCAGTACCTGACCTTGGGATGATTAAGGCAGGGGCATAGACTTTCTGAGGGGATATGGGGTTAGAATTGTTTGGTTTGCATATCAATGCCATGTTTGCAGGTGAGTCTTTACTGTCTCTAAGAATTAGATAACCCTGGAAGGGGCAGTCCCTCTCTGGGTCATCAGAGGTCAGAAGCCTCTGATGTCAGAGCATCAAGAAAACAGAAAATAAGAAAATAGAGCTAATACAGGTAGCAATGTGCAAAATGTTGGCTGGGTCTAGAAACACCCACTCTCCAGTGCATCCTTGGAATCTGGATTGTAGTATGGAACTTTAAATCCTGTCCTGGGGCTGTGCATGGGATTCTTACCTGCTGTTGATGACCACTTCATTTCCCAGGAGAGACTTAGGCCACATCAGGTCACGTCATTCAGAGAACAAAGGCAGACTGAGTTCTGAGAAGAGATTTAGTGGGATTTCAGGACAAGCAAAGGGCCAAGGAGGAGTCAATAATCATAATCAAGAATAAATTGGGGGGCTTCCCTGGTGGTGCAGTGGTTGAGAATCTGCCTGCTAATGCAGGGGACACGGGTTTGAGCCCTGGTCTGGGAGGATCCCACATGTTGCAGAGCAACTAGGCCCATGAACCACAACTACTGAGCCTGCGCGTCTAGAGCCTGTGCTCCGCAACAAGAGAGGCCGCGATAGTGAGAGGCCCGCACATTGCGATGAAGAGTGGCCCCCGCTTGCCACACTAGAGATAGCCCTCGCACAGAAACGAAGACCCAACACAACAAAAATAAATTAATAAATTAATAAACTCCTACCCTTAACATCTAAAAAAATAAAAAATAAAATAATAATAATAATAATGCTCAACTCAATACAGAATAGGCTATAGAACCACCAACTTAAAAAAAAAAAAAAGAATAAATTGATGAGATTGTGACAACTCCAGTCCAGTTCCAAGAAGGCATTCGTACCCACGAAGGCATCCATCTGAGAGAGTGGAAGACAGTCCACTCACCCCTGTCTCTGTAAGCCTGTGACACTCTCACGTACCACTCAAACCAGCCAGTTAAGAAAGTAGAAGACATCTCAGTGTTCTTTGCAGCAACCACCCAGGCCTTTCTTATTTGCGTTCCGTCTGCTCTTGCTCTGAACCTGCATCTGTCATACTGTAGGCTCCTGGCTCTACATGATAACCTGGGTTCTGCCTTTGCCCTTGGTCCCTGGTGTCTGTACCTGACATTTGATTTCCACTTTCCCTAAAGGGCTTCAGCTTTGGCTGGTCCCTTGGCTCTTCATATTTTTCTCACAGTTCCTCTCCCTTCCTCACCATCTGTTTGGCTGCATCATATCTCTATGGTTCCACTCACCCTACATCACCCAATCACTGAGGAGAGAAGTGGGCATGTCAGGGTGAGATCTCAAGACTTTCAAGTAGAGGCAGAGCCCAGGTATCCAGAGAAATCCATCTAATATGACTTGAGGAGGAGTAGGATCCAGCCCAGCCTGGGAAACAACATTGTCAGTGCCCAGCTGTCCACCTGGAATAGAGCAAAGGTCTTCTCAACCAGGAATGAGAGGTATCAAGTAGAAAAACTCCAGGTGTTCTGCTAACCTAAACCAGAGATGGATGGATTGTCAGATGAGAGTCCTATAAAGGATGGACTCCAGCAGCTGTTTTTCAGAACTGCCATGGGAGAGCAACAGAATAAGTTCATCTTCCTCCAAAGGCCCACAGATGGAACACTGCCAAACACAATGATAATAGTTGATATTTCTTGAATACTTGTTAGTTATTTCAAAATTTCAAAGGTTTTCAAAATTTTTTCAGATGAAAAAAGAGACGGATTAAAGAAGTTGTGATTTGTCCAGGGTGCCACATATATAGAGTGGCTAGGGCCCATTGGCGAGTGAAAGGGGGAGTTATAATAATTATTCTGGCACAGTAGACAACCTGGAATTGTCCAGGTCAAACCAGGAATATGATCACCCCTGTTTATAAAGTAAGTACTGGAGCTGGGATTCAAACCCAGGCAATCTCTCCTAAACTCCCCTGCTCACTGAAGAAGGAATGTTAACATCATGCCCAGCTAGACCCATTGATCCTGGGATAGTGTGCCTGGCAGCCTTTAGAGGAGGTTGAGTGTTACTCTATGATGAGATCTGAACCAGGCAGAGACTGACAGTCTGAAAATAGTGAATGCTAATAGAGAGATTTCTTTAAGTTGCAATATACCAGTAACATATGCCAAGATGCCTGATAAGATCATACTACTTATAATTAAAGGAGCTGAAAAAAAGCCAGAGATTGAGGAGTATTAGACAAAAGTCAGGCAGTTCAACTATTAGAGTGATTCCACATATAGTGAGAAGTTACAGAATTGTCATACCCTGGCATCCAATTAGATTTCTGCACAGCTGACATTTTTACCTCAAAACAGACAGTTAAAATATATCTTGATAACATCTTTATTGTTATATTGTGTTAAGATCCAATTAATCCAAGCAATAAAAATAATGATAATGCCTTAGATTAATAAGACATCTTTTTTTTTTCCTTCAGAGTTCAAACAGATTACCTGGTAGTTATAATCTCATGCATGTATATAGTCACAGAATCATCTATAGAAGGAAAGGGTAGGATATTAACTCTCCCTGATTCTTTGCCTGCTCCCTCTTTTTCATAGATGGGGGGACTTGGTTATAACAGCATAAATGGCTTCACCATGATTCAGAAGAGAAGAGAAAGGGAAATCACATTATGAGCCTCTGCTGATGATACAACTTCATGTCATTAATAAATAATGAAGAAATCAGCCTCATATTGAAATTCAACAACAGCCAGGATCAGGGCGGAAGCATAATTTACCAGGAAGACCTAGACTGAGAATCAGGAAACTTTGGTCTGTAGCCCCAACTCCACCACTGTTCTAAATCCCCCAATATCTACTTCTGCTTCTATAAAATGTGGGAAATATCTGTCTCGCTTTACAAGAGGGTGGGATTGTTACATGAGAGATGGGAAAATGTACTTTGCACAACTCTAAGTGTTGCAAAAATGTAAACAGGCATTTTAAGAGTGTCTGTGTCACAGGAAGAGAAACAAAGTCAATTCCGGGCAACTTATTTGGACCAAAGAGTGGAAGAGTCATAAATAGAAGGATGAATAAAGCCTTTCAGAACTCACTGTGCTCCATTCTCCCATCAACATTTTCACAGTCCTTCAGAAAGACAGATTTCAAGCCAATTTCAGACTCTGCTGCCCTCTTCTCCATTATTTGCATAACTTCTTTTTACATTTATCTTAATGCTGGTCCTCAGGACTGTCTGCATGATTTCTAGTTTTTCCTCCGTTTGGAAGTGAACGAAATCTATGCAAAAGAGCCTAGGGGTACAAAGCAAGAAAAAATTTATAGGGCACTGGCACGCTTCAAGTCCTGAGCCAAATATCTTCGAATGCCCCTAGGATTTTCCTTTTTACTCATAAAGTAATGGGAATTGTTAAGTGTTTTGAGAATTGCAGTTTAGAAGACGCTGTGCCTCCATCCACACAAAGGGCCTGGGGTCTCCTCCAGGAAGCAGCACTTGTGTTGAATAGATATTTGGTTTCATGATATCATGAACTTTCTGATTGCAGAAGTGTTGCTCCTGTGTTCCTGTCATTATTGCTGTGCAAGAGTCAACAGGGATAGAGTTTTGTTAAGTCTGCGTGTGGAAACCTGGAATTCTTATGCCAAGTCTCCACAATGATGGGAAAGGCTGGGACTGGAATGTTCTTGGCCACTATATTAGTCATCTGCATTGCAAATTGGTGAATATTGCTGGATTAAGGAGATAGGGTCATCCTAATCACTGTTAGGACACTGCTGTTAGCACCTCTGCTAAATTTTTAATTCACACGTCATTTTATGAGACAGTCTCTGTGGAGCCAAAATTTAAAAAGATTGTCTTCTGCAGTTAAAACACTTCACTCCTCTGATCTAGTATTTCCAGACTCTGTATACATACCTAAGAAAAGAAAATTTTGCCAACATATGGACAACCATTCTGAAAAACCGAGAACCCATAAGTTACCTGCATATACTAAACGTTATCTAAGAACGCTAAGGTATTCTGCATTCCCATAAGAGTTGAATTTTTTTTGATTGATAAAGTGAAGCATTACCTGGATGCTATCACTCCGTGACATGACCTCATGACTGCAGATTCTACATGATGCTAAAAACACAAATATCCCAGAAAAAATGGAAAACTTGACCAAAATGTATTGTTTTGTTGAGATTCAAGTCATTTCAAGAAATACTTATTGAATGTGTGTACTATGTGCCAGCATGGCCACCAATGTATGTCAGTATTTCCACAAAAAAGGAAAGGATGTGGATGGATGAAAACTTTCTTAAGCATCTGTTTTGTGCCCAGCACTGTGCGTGATGATTTAAATACTTTAATTCATACAATTAGTGGATAAACATGAACGGTCAATTTTAACTTTCCCTTTTTTAAAGATGGGAAAACTGAAGCTCTGATAGGTTAAACAACTTTCCAAATGTCTTGCAGCTACAAAATGACAGGATAGGACTTCAAACCCAGGTCTAATCCAAATTGAATACCTCATTCCACTTTTTCTAAAAAGCTGTCCTTGAACCTCCATCTCTGGGATAGGTGTTCCTAATATTTACTCCAATTGCACCCTGTACTTCTGCCAATGTACTTCTTTTTTTTTTTTTTTTTTTTTTTTTTTGCGGTACGCGGGCCTCTCACTGTTGTGGCCTCTCCCGTTGCGGAGCACAGGCTCCGGACGCACAGGCTCAGCAGCCATGGCTCACGGGCCTAGCCGCTCCGCGGCATGTGGGATCTTCCCAGACTGGGGCACGAACCCGTGTCCCCTGCATCGGCAGGCGGACTCTCAACCACTGCGCCACCAGGGAAGCCCTGTACTTCTTATATTGCATTATAATTGCTTAGTTGCCTACAACCACTTGGTAACTTTCTTATGGGGAAGGACTTTGGGAGTCTTGTTTGCCTCAAAACTTAGCACAGTGACTTACATATAATAAGCCCCTAATAACTAATAAATATATCATATCATATTCCCTCAAAGTAAAAATTACCTGTCATAGAATTCTGCCTTTCTTTGTCATATAGAGGGGAAACCCCTGCAATGTCCTCTACTTCCTGTGCATCCAATGACCCTGCTGAACTGGGGTAGACTTGACCCTCTATATAGCAGAGTCTCTCTGGCATCACCCTGTTGGCAATGGATCTTGTCCATTCTGGCTGACCTCCACCTCCCTGCTACCTAGAGTCTTGTGTAACCACCTTGAGTTCAACCATTTAAGAATTTTTTTACCACTTTGAATATACCAGATACTATCATAGGTGCTGAAAGTACAAAAATTAATAAGATATAATTCCTGCCCTTCAAATGCTACCAGACTAGAAGGGAAGCACAGGTGCCATTATTGACATTGGTTTCTGTTTCCATCACCAGGGGTCACTCTACTGCATTGCCTCTGCTTCTTATCACCCTACTCTGTTCCTACAATTCTTCTGCCAGGCACTCCAGCCATGGCCCATCATTTTCCAATATCGACCACTACTGGCAAGATGGTTCTATTGAGAACGTGTTAGCCCAAATCCCTGAGTCACTAAAGGCTCATTCATTGCAGGGGCAATTTCTATTGTTTGAGACATTGAGGTGGTTTTGGTTCAAGACAGAATGAGTCTAAATCTTAGTTTCAATTTTATAGCTGTGTGGTTTTAGGCAAGTTTTGCAACTTCTTTTTTTTTTAATCTGCATTAAAAAGATAATAATAGCCCTTTCATGTGATTATTATGAGAATCAAATATGAAAAGAACCCAGCAAAAATGTGTTAATATTATTATTATTATTATTGCTACTGTAGCCACATATCCTGTTGAGACACCAACAGACCACACTGCAATTCCAGTTGGTACCATAATTGCCCACTGCTCTCCTCTGAGGCCTACATCTGTTGCTTTCACATCCTTGCCAGGGACAGTTCTCCCAACTCTGGCTGAGCCTGCTGCCTCTTCTCCAGGTCAATATTTTTGTCTGCCAGAACATGCTTGGCATGGAGAGGCTTTGTTCTTACAGGCTCCATCTACATCAGAACTAAACTAGATGAACTGGTTTAAGCTAGAAAGCCAAAGGAGCAGGACCATATTCCACGTTGCACTGACTGAGTCCAAAAGTATAAAAACTAAATACATGTTACCTGCTACAGGGTCTTCCTAATCCAAATATTCTCTGCTCTGGTTCTCTCTCCTGCCATTTTGCTTTTGTCAAGATCTTCTCCCCAAGGGGTATCATGTCCGTCATGTAAGTATCAATATTTGGGCCTTAATTGGTAAACATCGTCTTAAGCCTTTTCAAAGTCCTCCTTCTAGTCCAAGCCAGGGAAACAGAGAGCCTTTTCAAAAGAGGCTCCTGAGACATGGGACATCCCACTTTAATCTGTGACTATGCAAATGAGCCCCTGGACTAATTTGTGAGAAGAATGCTCAATTGTCAAATATGTTGGGTTTACAGATAAAAGTACAAGAAAAAAGACAATTACTTTTATAAGTACAATCTCCAGTCTTTATGTGTGAAATTGGGCCAGACAATTGTTCAGTTTCATTAGATTAATATTCTAAGCTTCGGTCCAGAGCTGGATAGTCACAGAGGGATAAATCCAGAGTCACCTAGCAAACTAAAACAATTGTTCATTTGTAGAATGAAAATAATTCCCACATAGAAGCTTCACTTTAAGTCAGAGCTAATATTTCCCATTTCTTGTGATCACACTACTTAGGTCCAAACCTATGAAATGTATATGAACTGGAGGTTGTAATTGAATTCACTTAGAGAGCTGTGACTCTTCTTATCCAAGGTAGAATAGTCTGAGAAAGCAAATTAGAAATATTGGTTATAATCCTGGCTGATATTCCTTTATAACCACCACCAGAGGAGGTCACGAGAGAAATTTCTGATGGTAGAAACATTATATAATAGCACCAGACATAAGACATGATCAAAGAGACATGATCTCAGCTAGAGAGGAAAGACTCATTTCTTGACGCTCAATTTCTCCCTCTCAGGAATCAGGGTTGTGCTTGAAATGAATTGTAAAATGGAAAGCACCTGTGAATTTAGTGGATTTTATTACAACACCACAGTGGCAGTATTAACTATCTCTTTAAGGTGGAAAAAGAGAATTTCAGCTCTTTCTAGCAGGAAAAAGACCTCAGATGTTTGCTTAAGACTACCCAGTAAGAGTTAGTCACATGCTGCTTACTTTTAGGAAGATGTAAGGAGCAGTATAAAAGTGGGTAATTCTAGAGCCCTGTTTATCTGGAAGCAAATACTGGAATTATTATTATTAAAATTAGTTGTATAGAATGAACAATTAACTCAGTGAATCAATTTCTGCCTAGATCAAATCAGGTAAATTTTCCATTCATTTGAAGATATCTGGCCACTTACGATAAATATTCTAGATCAACCAAATTTTCAGACATCCAGATTTCCACTCACACTGACAGTTTTGGAACTTCAATAGATTGATAAGCAGTCTTATCTCTTCTTTCGTATTTCTTGTTGTTTTTCCACAGCCTGTGCATCCAGGTTAAATGCTGAGATAGTTATGCAAATGAATTAGCAAATACGGTACTGAAAGCTTTGGGAATATGAAGCTGATAGAGATGAGTACCCATTCTTGGAGCCTGTGAACAGAATCAACGCTTCTCATTCCTTGGTTCACAGAATTAGAGACTCCCTTTGGAGCCTCAGGCCCATATCAGAGTCTCCCTTCAGTCATCCTCAAGTGGAATTCAGCCTTGAAAAAGAATGCTGGAACCTCATGGAACATTTCGAAACTTCAAAAAGCCACAAGGGTAATTTGGGGCTGCCCTTTCCTCATATGAAAAAGTTTTCTTGTGGCACAGAGTGGAGGGACAAAGAATAGTCGGCCAATGCAGTAGGCAATTTTATGGTGGTATTTAGGGACACACCACATCTTAAAGAGTCCCCTTGAGATTTTCTATGTTTCTAATTTTAAAGATCCAAACATTAAAGCCAAGGTTGATTAAATAAATATCTCCCAGATCAAACTCAGTGGCAGAATCAAGAGCAGGGCTCAGGTCTTCTACTTCCTGATACCCCCTATTTCACACTGTCATGCCTACTAACCCACCTCCCCACTCCCCCCATGCCCCAAACACACACACAGTTTTCTTCTTAATGAGACAAAGCACAAATATACTATCCACCTCTCTTTTGAAAATGCAACGTTTTCACTCTTTTGTCAACTCTTTCCCATCTCTTGCCTTCTCTTTCACCCCCAAGCTATTTAGGTAGTTAGAAAAAAATGTCTGAAAACCTCAAGGAAACCAATATTTCTTGCAACATTCAAACCCTCTACTGTTCTGTTGGCCAGGAATTCCACAGTCAGCATTTTTGTGCTATTTCTATTGAAACCAGAAAGTAAGTGTAGGAGAAAGTTATCTGAGGATTTAAGAGCCGCAGGAAAAATAAAAAAGTTCAGTTTAAATTCCATTTTAGAAACCATTGTCTCTTCTATAACAGGAGGGTTTTTATTGCTGTAGTGATAGCCAACAGCAAGCTAGACTCACTGGACTAATTGTTACTAACAATTATTAATCAACAGCACTGGGCAATAACACTATCACCTCACTGTGCCATGTGGGGGTCAGTTACTTGTCCAGTCTATAGGTCAGTTTCCCTTTTGTAAAGAGCATTACTGCTCTACTTCCTAGAGTTCTGTGAAGCAATAAAAGCCCTCTGTACCCTGAAGAAGAGAGCTGTGTAAATATCAGGGGCATCTTGATGACACATCTTGGATTTATATGGCTTCCTTACTCCAAGGAGCCATGCATCCATTGCATCACTTATCATCACAACCACTCTGCAAGCAAGAAAAGATGGCAGGACCATTAATGCCACTTTACAGATGGGAAAGTTGAGGTGGAATGTCTTGTCTGTGGTCATCCAACCAACTTGTGAGTCATAAATGAAGGTGATTTTTCAAAAGCAAAGTGCTACATCTCTTTAAAAACAAAGCTAAAAATCTCTCAACTAAAATATCCAGATTTCTTGCATTCGACCATAAATTACATGTGATACACTGGATGGATGATAGATTGGAAAGCACATGGAATTTGGAGACAGAGGACCTAGATTCAAGTTCTGGCTATGGCTTCTATAAGTTATAGATTCCTGCTCTAGTAATTTGACCCTTTGTTTCTTTACTTTTAGATACAAAATTTTATTCTTATTTTTATTGTTATCTCATCACCTTTTAATACATTTTTTATAATAAATGTATACAAAAGCACTTGATAAATGGTAAAATAACGCAAATGTTGTCAGTTACTATAATTTAAGCCCCATCATTTAAATATATATTTACTATAAAGAAAAACTGCTAACTTGACTTTTTTAAAATGCAGTCGAAAATTAAAGCCACACATAAAAGTTCCTGAAGGTCATCTTGCAAAGGTTCTTTGGAGAATAACTAAGGAAACACTCTGGTTTATGTGACAGAAAATTTCAAAGTTATAAAATTTGAGAGCTCAAGTTGCAAAGTAGTCCCCAAAATTTCACAACTTTTTCAGTGTTATATGGTAAACTGGGTAAGCAGTTTTCTTAGATTACATGTTGTCTCATCTCCAGAAAATCACTTGGTCCCCTGTAGGTGACTTACTCCAAATCACACATTTGGTAATAAGGCCAAGGTTAGTTCACCACCTCTCCCTATGGGAACTTAATGACCGTTCCAGTACTTTCTGCACTTCATATAAGTATATAGAGAAACTCCTAAACTATTCCACTCAAAGATTCACAACTACTTCCAAAATGTGGTGGTTGCTATTAACTTGCTTTATTTTCTTTCTGGCCCATTGCATAGTTCCTGCCAACAATTAACTTTTCATCAATTAGAAATCAATCCTTCCTTTAAAGATAGGTTTAATAACAAGAGTATTTCTTACCTTTAACCACAAGGCAGATAATACAGTCATGAGTATCATATAGACTATTTAATATAATCAAATAATTCTCAATTAAGTGATTATTCAAACTAGCATCTGTACCCTAATTCTAAGTATGTTCCTAAGAATTTCTGATTTTTTTTATGTCCGTTAACTCTTTTTCCCCAATCACATGGCAAGTAATACACCTCAGTCTCCTTTCATGTTGCACATAGGTCCTAGATTTTTCCTTAGATGCTTGTCAGCTCCACTGATTACTTTATGTATGATATTTTCATTTGCTATTTGGTAAATTATAATAGTCACATACCTACCAGTGAGAAGAATGCAGTCTGAGTGCTATCCCCATTTTAAAGATAGGAAGATGCAATTACCATTGTTCATGAAACTGCAGTGTGGCTAGACAAGGTAGAGGTAGATCAGCAGATTGGTTTCGTGGAATATATCATTCCACAGCAATTGGAAGCAGCATACGTAAAAGAAGTATGTTGTGGTCAGTTGCCACGACAGGATTGGAGAGTAATGTATGCTGTGGCATAGGAATGAGATGTAGGGACATACTCTTGAAGAATGCTTACCAACCTGAACTGGAACAAGTGGTAGATGTTGGTTCATAAATTAGAGACTATGTGAAAGTCATCCAAAAACAAAAACAAATTCCACCTAGGGAGGGTATGTGGACCAGCTCTTATAGGCTGGCTCTTTGGGTAATATTGAAACAATCAATACTAAGGAATTTAAATAAATTCAATTTTCCTTGGCCTGACTTTCAGCACTTTTCACTGTCTGACCCAAACCTGCCTTTCCAGTATTACCTCTAACAACTCTCTTTATCAGCTACCCCAGTATAATAAATGATGTATTCATTATCAAAATGATTTTACGTTTTCTTGATGCAAAGTCTTTCCTATATCTCCTTGAAGGTTCTTCCCTTTGTTTTCTACATATTCAGATCATACACATTCTTGCAGATGAGGCTAAAATTGCTCCCCTCCTTACTCACAGTTTTTCTTCATATTTAAATTCTTACAGCAATTATAGTATCACTCATTTGTCAATTAATTATGCATTCCAATTTTTAGTCTATATTTGATTGCCTTGTTGGTTTATTTCTGGCATAATTAACTCTGCATTTTTCTGACCTTTAGCTAACTAACTAACTAACTAACTAACATGGATTCTCCTTGACACAGGAAAAGTCTCCTATTTTTTCTTTGCATCTCCTTGAACACATGGTTTTGTTATATGCTTTCTAAACCCTGGGGTTCTAGGAGAGAGAGGCAAGGGAGGCAGAACTCCAGCTTCCAATCCTAATTCAAACAGAGCTCCAAGTTCACCTGATCTATATTTCACTGTTTTTGGATGTCTTAATCATAGTTTTATATTTCTTTTTGCCATAGCACTGACATAATGCTTTTTGAGGAAAAACAGAGGTAGCATGGTTACACTGGAAATAGACCTGCAGTGAGCATAATAAGATGTGTCCTGACCCAAATTCTACCAATAAATACCTAAGGAATTTTATACATATAATTCAGCCTCTCAGAGCTTCAGATTTCTAATTTGGGTATTAAAGTCTTTGGAGTAGATTATTTTGGGGATCTCCACCCTCATTTCTCTCCCTACACCCTTCTCTCAAATCCACCTCAACCCTAGAACACAGAAAGGGCTCAGTAAGTGTCAAAAGAATGAATCCTGCTAGCCCTGTCGTAGTCATCCAATTTTTAAAATTCCTGTATATGACTTCCTACTTTGTTTTGGAGTTCTAGTTAATGGTTAAAAGCATCTATTTTAATAATCTGAGTTTAATAATCCAACCAGACCAGGAAATAAAGAAAACAAAGCATTCCAAGTACTTGTCTCCAATTTTTCATAAATAATAGCTAGTTATCAATGGAAGGTGCATCGGCACCCACTAAGATTCTTTCCGTCTGTGTTGAGCCAAGAGGAATGCCAACCAGATCAGTAATAACAGCCTCCTGAGTGGGGAGAAATGAAGTCTGTTCGATTTTGTATTCTGCTCATTTCTATTTTAGAAAAAAAAAACAGTTGACACTATCTCATTGAAAAGAAAATGCACTCAGATTTCATCATCAAATAGTATTTATTATTAATCCCCGTAGGGTGTATGGGGCTGTGCTAAGTGTGTCAATTTGCTTGCCACCTGCTAGTGGCATTTTTGTGTGTCAGAACCTGGTATCCTTGCTGTTGTTGCTAGAGGTAAGAAAGGGCAGTGACAAAAATATAAAGGGATGAAAAATAGACTTTAGAGGAAAGGTCACAAGAATTGCAAAAGGTTAGTCAGAGAGGGGAAGGGAAAAGGGTTGCCTGGTTACTGTTTTGGAGCCTAGGGATGGTTTTCAGTTGGTGCATTATCTATGAGCAGGTAGCCTCTAATGCAGCAGAATATCAAACAAGAGGGAATGCATTTAGATTAAGTGGGGGAAATGTTGATCTGCCAAAAGAAATGGACTACTTAGAGACTGCAGTAATTCTATCCCTGGAGATACTGAAGGAAGAACAGAGATTCATATATCTTGAGGGAGGGACATGATGAATCAAGCCTGTTTGAAGGCAGGACTATGGGCTCTTAGGTCATGATTTCATAATTATCCTCAAATGATTGCCTTGATTTCCAAGCTCAAGAATCTCCTTGATGTGGAGACATCACTCTGGCAGTGCAAAATCAGGAAAGATTTCACAGAGGAATAGGCATCTGAACTAAGCCCCGAGTGAGATTTTGACAAGTGGAAATAAAGAGAAAGGCAATTCTAGGTAAATGAAACAAAGGCAAGGAAACATCATGTAAATGAGGTAAGTGACTGTAATGCCTCAGAATTAATGATGCAGATTTAGGAGTTAATAAGTCCACAGTGTGGATCCAGGCTCTACACCTTACTAGTCACATGACCTAGGAGGAGTTGTTTGGCTTCTAAGCCTCAACTTTCTCATCTATGTAACAAGGAAAAGATAAAAATACTTTCACAGAGCTGTTGTCAGGATTAAATGGGACATACATGGAAGAGATAGCAAAGTGCCTAGCACATAGTAGGTGTCTAATTAATGGTTTAGTAATAATATTAATGACAGTAAAGTGATTCAATTTAAGTGGAAAATTGAAGGTGTGTAAGTGAATAATGGAAAGATAAGACGAATACGGAGCTGTGACATCATGCCATGTTCAACATCATGTGTCTTTCAATGAAATTCTCCTATTTCTCTGCATCAACCTAAAAGGAAAACTTCCTGTGAATCCCCCCACACAAAGTTAGTTTCTCCATCCTCTGCTCCCAAAGCACTGTGAACATGCCTCTGTTAGAGAACTTAGCCCAGAAAAGTATGAGTATTTGTGTGACTCAGCTCCATGAGGACAGGCGTGAGTCTTGCTGAGTTTTCTAGCCCCATTTCCCAGTACATGCCTGGCATAGAGCGGGAGCTCGGGAAAGGTTTGAGTCAATCACTTGCACTTCTCTTCTAGTTGCCTCTGGTGCTTCCCTCCGGTAAAGGGGAAAAAGATGCTCTAGTGGTTTGATTTCCTGTAGCACCATGCAGGAGACCTGGGAGGAGGGAGCTCATGTCAGGAGCTGGGCTGGCCTCTGCTTGCCATGAACCCCAGTGATTCTGGTGTTTTGGGCACTCACAGTGACCTTGGGTCTATGGAGCTACAACCAGATCCTAAGCCTTGGCCACATCTTCTTAGTAAATGATGGAGTTGCATTTAATGAAATCTCAACCTAAAAGGTGAACCATGGAATGAGTTACTCATTCTGTCTTTTAAATACCTCCCCATTTCCCAGCATGGGTTTGTACCTGATATAATTTGCCAGTTTAGTACATTACCTAGGGGCCCAAGCTGATTGGCTGCTCTAATAACATAAAAGACATGATTTGATTCAAAGTCTACCTATGATGGAGTAGAAAAAAACCTTAGACTGAGACAATGAAGAAGGTTTGAATTTGGCTCTCCCTCATGTTAGTTCCTTGGATCTTGTCAGCCATTCGCTCTCTGTATGTCATTTGGCAGTAAAATGGGAATAATCGTGCCCACCTTACAGGGTTTTCATGAAGATAAAGGGAATTGTTTATCTGTTTGTTTACTCATTCATTCATCTTATCTTTCATATTCTGTCTGATTCAAGAAAGAAAATAAACAATGTTTCTGTGATAGTTTGAAAATTGTACCTTGTAAATGTAAGGTGTTATATTATCCTCAAGTGTCTTCAAAGTGTTCCTATAAAATAATTACTGTCCACTTTTATTAATACAGCCACAAGGAAGAGAGATTGCCAAAAAATCCAACACTCAATAAGCAACCAGCTCACTGAATTATAGTAAGGCATAATTCCCCATGCTCACATAATTTAAAGTGAATCACATCTTAAAAATAAATCATTTTATCTATTATGATCCTGTGAATACTTTTTAATACTGTAAAGGACCTCAAATTTTTGTAGGTTATTTTCCATACAATAATCAATAACACTGCTTGTTTGAGGGCAGCAATCGTTCTGGTATGATTGTTTGATAAACACCTGAATATTATCCACAAATAAAATGTAAGAGAGAATCTGAAAAAACATTTTTTTGGAGAGGCAGATATAAATCAGTCATCAAAATGGAATGTGGCTTGGTAAGATTCAAATGCAGTAATTTCCAACTATTGGAAAATTAATAGTAGTCAACTCTATTATTGTTTGATTTACCTAAGGACTTCTACACACACACACACACACACACAGCAGAATGCAGTATAATTTGGTGAAAAGGTAATGGCACATGGAGTAAGGAAAAAATCAATCCTCCTTTTTCTATTTATGAGTCAAGTGAACATAAGTAATGCAAGTCACTTAATCTTGACACTCAGTTTCCTGTAAATTCTGTAAAATGAAGATTGCAATACCCACCTTGCCTACCAGGGTTGTTGTGAAAATCAAATAAATTACTATATGTTAAAAAACTTGAAACATTCACATTTCTTTTCTTATATACCTATAGTTCCACAATAGCTACTTAGACATTAAAATCTGGATTTGTGATATTGGGTTTTGGAATCATTGGTAGACAGTCTTAGAAAGATATTTTTTATCTATGTGGTAAAAGTATAATTCAGGAGATATATAATAAAGTGACCGCAACAACCTGGGTAAGAACTTCTGGAATCCTGACACTGACCATCAAACTTCCTCCCATCCTCCCGGTGATGACTTGCTTTTGATCTTTTAGTAGATGGCTTTTCTATTTATTCTAGTGATTAATCTAGGATTTCAGCAAAATTAAAGCTGGAAGTCACCTCTCTGAGAAATTTGAGTATTACACTTCCTACTAGTGCAGTTTGTGATAATTATGAGAATTTAGAAAGCACTTCTGATTTTGCCTTTGTCTTAATTTCTACCGGTTGAATAATTTATTTCAAGAATGCAACCCAAAATGTGATGCACACACATGCACACACAGACACACACATGCTCATAAACATTTTCCTAACACTGTTGTTTGGAGATTCCATCTACATTTACCAAACACAATCTTGGTACATTTATGCCCTATGCTCTTAAAGACTATTGGGGAGGAAGGGAAGCAAACTTTCTATGTTCATCAGATGCAAAAACGCAAGACCTAAGTTTGTCCTGTATAATTACAGAGAAGGCATTGCAGACTCATAACCTTGTGAAAGGATGGGAAAGAGTAGGAACAACAGACGTGCAGATGAAAACAAATCAGGGCTAGAGGTCAGACCCTTGGGCTAAAGAGCTCCGGATCTCCTGATGCTTCTCCCCATTTTACTGTGGTAGCTGTGGTAGGGTTCTTTCTCCAAGTTGAGGAGAAAGGAGGGAGGAGTCCTGCATTTAAGGCTGGGGACTTGAGAGCCACTGACTGCTGCAGTCACATTAATTTTTCTCTGACTCTGTGGATCTCAGGCTGGAGAACAGGGACATTGCAAGTTGCCTGCTGTGCCTGGATTCTATACTAAATGCAAAAACAAAACCCCCTCTGTTATCAAGAAGTCACTTTTCTCAGTAGTATTTCTCTAATGATCACATATCGTTTCCCAGAAAGTGTTCCTAAATTATTTAAGAGGAACAGCCTGTCACCCTGTGCATTAAGATCTGCTTGTGCACATCCAATTCCTAAGGTGCACTTGATCTCATTCTTTTGGCTTTGGGAGGAAAATTGACAACAAAGGAGTTTTGGGTTGTTTGTCTGTTTGTTTGAAAGGGTTGCTTTTATTTTGTGCGTGTGAAGAGGAAATGATGAGGATTGTCTCCTAAGGTGAAATTATAAATTAGAGAAATCCACTATTTCCTCCAGCCTGGTGGTGAGCTATGATCATAATATGATCAGTGATAAGCAACCATGGAATAAAGCAAACATTTCATAATCATTAGTTGTGGCCTTTTTTTTTTTTTTTTTTTTTTTTTAGTGAAATAATACTCTGGCCTTTAATTCAGGGTAATAGCCTGCCGGTGAATCAAAAGAATAGCAAAAAAAAAAAAAAAAAAAAAAAAAAAAAGGAGCTTGTGACATTTCAGAGAGCGAGGAATAGTGGAGGGAGTGGAAGGCAGGCAAGAATCATGAGACAAGAATATGGGGGGGAAACAGAAGATGGAAAGGAATAGAGGGAGGAGAAAAGGGAGACACGGGAGGTGAGGAAGGGGGTAAGGAGAGAGGCAAACAGGGAAGAGATTGCAGGTAAAAATAAAACAGAAAAAGCCCAGGTGGAATTCATGCAAACTGTTCTCATCAACACTGCTACTCCCTCCTGTCACAGGAACTGTCAAACAGGCTCCGCTCGTAATGAAAGGAAAAATATTTTATTCAGATTTATTAATTTGAAAATGAAGCCCGCCTGTCGAGAGGGGGACAGTTCTTCTCAATCTGTCATCGTTGAACCACACGCTCCTGACATCAGGATTCATTTGTCTTGTCGGCTCTGACAGTTGGATTCTCCCAGAGCTCTTCCTAGTGGATCGCCCTGGGATTTTAAACCGGATGAAACACATTCCGACAAGGAACAGCCTCTTTATTAATGCAAATTACATGAGGAGGAGAGAAAAAAAGAGAGAAAGAGAGAGACGCCAGCAGCCGCTCTGGTGTTCTTATCCCTGTATCAGTCATTTGTTATTTACATTTATACACATTTTTCAGTTTTAATAAAAGGAGACCCGGATTTTCAGTGACATTTATGGACAGTTTGTTTCAAAAAAAAAATGATGCCGTCACTATAATTGTATGCAAAAGAAAAAGAAAAAGAAAAAGAAAAAAAGCCCAGCGCCTCGTTCCCCTCGGTTGTGTGCGCAGCGTACCGGGAGCCGGGGCTGCGCCTCCTCGGCGCAAGCGGGTCGCAGGCGCCGCCACCCGCTCCGAAGACCGCGCTTCCAGCGCCCGCAGCCCGGCCCGGGCCTCGCGAGTCCGGCCTCCGCCCCGCGGTCCCGGATGCATCCGCCAGCGCCCGGCAGTTCCACTTGCGCGCTGCTCGGGGATGCCTGGCCGTCGCTGCCGCCAGATTCTGCCTCGAAGGCCTTGGGAGGCCCACCCCTTTGTCTCCAGTGCAGAGCCCAGAGCTAAATGCGCAGCAGAGTGCAGAGCCCCTCAGCGCCCACTCTCCCATTGGGACGCTTGGCACGGTGCCTGCGTTTGGAGGGGCCCACGAGAAAGCTTTCATGGTAATTTCTTTTAGAATCAGAAGAAATCGTAATGGGTATATAATCATGAAGGCAGCCTGGATTATACTTGTCTTCATGTCAATGTAAGGATAAAAGATCACGTTTCCTATTTTTGGATGGAAGAAGGGAGCCACGAAAACAAAAGGCCCACGAAAGGCGTAAGGCGGCCATGGGATACATGGTGTTAACGTGATGTGCTCTCTAGGAGGTTTTGAATCCTACGTCCTGGCTATGTTTCTGCTTGGACGAAGTTGCCCTTAAAAGTAGGCAAGCAACGGTTACCACTTTTTTCAGTTGGCCCCAACGTCCTGCAGAGGCAGGCAATGGTTGTCCCATCTGGTGGCACAACTGGCAGAAAGAGCCCGGTCCTTGGATTCTGGAGAGCTGGATTTTGATTCCATCTCAGTCACTGACAGTGATGTAGCCCCGAACATGCCACATGCATCCCAAGCTTGGTTACTGCCCTTCAAGAGGGCGATAGGACTGGGAGATTGCCTCCGTGCTCTCCAGCTGTATCCCTGGATGATTCTCAGATTTCTCAGAAGAATGACTAACCCAGAGCGTGATTTCCTGATACAGTAACAGAGGTGAAATGTTCCAATGTTATCTGTCTAAAATTCTCCATGGGGTAGTGGGAAAAGCATGGTCTAGGCTCTGGAGACTCGTGTTCCAGTGGACAATCAGCCTTCAACTAAAGTTAACCTTGGGAAATTATAGTAACTTCTCAGGGTGTCAGTTTCCTCATCTGTAAAATGTGACTAGATCAGTGGTTCTCCAAGTGTGGTCCCAGACCAGCAACATCAGCATCACCTGGGAGCTTGTTAGAAATGCAGATTCTCTGGCCTCAACGCAGATCTACTGAATCGAAAACTCCCCGGAAGGAGGGGCAGGTCTTGGCAGTCTGTGTTTTATTAAGGATGTTCTGATGTCACTGAAGTTTGAGAATCACTGGACTAGATGCTCTCTAAGGCCCTTTGCAGTTCCATGACTACAGTTCCAAATAGGGTGAGGTTGTTCCTTCATATTGACAGTATTTAAAGTCCACCCATACTTTAAGAATAAACTGCATACATAAACTTTGCTAATTCTATGGGGTAGATTTTTTTCCTCTTTAATATTTAGGATCTTTATTGAAAGAGTCTTGAGGAGAAGAAATTGGAAAGTAGTATTGAGCTGGGTGAAGGTCACCCAGTGCTGTCATTTCTCTAAATGCCCATGTGTATAGTACCGGTTCTTTAAATCTAGGAGATTGCCATCAAACCATGAAGAATTTTTATCCATGCATGACAGCCTTAAAACAGGTAACTCCCTTCATTCTCCCTAAAATTGTCTTTCCAATTAAATGAAAGGAAAGGACAAGACAAATAACCAAAAAGGCAATGAGAATTTTGGTGATGTGTAAGGATACAACTAAGAGAAGCAGGGGAAAATTGCCTTCTGCCTGATAAAGCAACACAAAAGACTACACCTAGCCAACAACCACGTGTAAAACAAATGTCTGGACCAGTGCACATTCAGCATCAGGGTATATATGTTTGTTTAATGATGTCTCCACGGTCTATAGAATTAATATTTAATAGCACTTGTCAGCAAGATTCTATACAAGGGATTGTTCTGCCTTTTTTTTAATGCTTGTTAGTGGTTGTGTCTTCCTGGGTTGTTCTTCTTTAATAGTAGAATTATTCTTTGCATTTGCAGCAATGTTTTTCTGCCTTTCTACTTGCGACTTTGCATTATTTGGCAGAATAGGGGAGATAGGGAGGCAGCAACAGAATTAAAAAGACCTCCATTTGTGCCTCTTCTCAGAGTCATAAGACATAGAAAACAAGGGGTTTTTGTATGTTTGTTTTCGTTTTCACTAGTAGCACAGAACCTATCATATAGTATACACTCAAAATTGTTGTTTCATTATCATTATCATAGCTATCAACATAAGTCAAAGAATTGGGACTTGTAATATGAGGCAGATGGCCCAGTTACATATATCACAAAGATGTAATTTGTTTTGACTTTCAGAGTTATTGGACTTGATTTTAAATGGAATATTACTTTGTGATGTTAAAGTGAGCATTATTAGCAAATCATAGCGTGTAAATCCCATATCAGGAGTTGGAAATGCTTGAAGATTCTGGCTTTTCTAAGAAATCATGAAGTAGAAAGTACACTGGAAGAGTTGTCAGCAATTCTGGGTCTATAACAGGCAAACTGGAGCAAATCATGTTAATTCTTCCTCCTCTTAGCCTGCTCTATTTTCATCAGAGCATATTTTATTACCAGAAATTATCGATGCTTGCTGCTGGCTTACTCACTTGTTTTTCTTTCCCACTGGAATGTAAGTTCCATGGGGGCAAGGACCTCGTTTGTGTTGTTCAGTGGGTCCTGTGAGTCTTTCTCTCTCCCACACACTGAGCACCCTGTCAGGTACGTGGTAAAACCACATAGGTGTTAGATGAATGACCACATGGGTAAATGCATGAATATGTTCATGTGTGCTAATGCCACAGGCATAGGGAAAAATATGAGGGCTTTGGTCCCAGGCCTACCTGATATAGACCTTGAGCTACCCCCCATAACAAGCTGTGTGACCTTGGACAAGATAACACAGGCAACAGTGTCCACCATGGAGGGCTGTTTTACGAAATGGAGACAGAGGCTAGAAAGTGTTTATCCCTGTGTCTGGCCCATAGTAGGTGTTCATTAATGTTAATGATTGTATAATTATGGTCTCAAATAAGTTGTGTACTTAAAAGCACCCATCAGGTCCTCCACTTCATAGCTCTCAGATTCCCTGGCACATTGAAGGGCAAATAGTAGGAGCTTAAATAAATATGGGCTTGACTGCTTGATTGATCAACTCCAGCTCTAAGCACAATGGGAAAAGTTTGCTGTATAAACAACCCCAGTCCACAGATATTCATCAAGTAATGACAGTGACCAAGGAATTGTGCTCATCATTGTGTTAGCCAGACATCAGTAAAGAATTAGAAACAAAACATCTCTAAAACTCTAAGAAGTGAAAATCCTGCTTGTTACACTGAAAGGTTGGCTCTGGGGTACACAGTTTCTATAATTCAAGTTCAGGCTCCTACTTAGGAATTTACCAAAACACTGGTAGTCTTAGCAACTGTCAGGAAATAAATGTGTCTTCTGCTCCATTCCTATATATAATTTGCACATACTGATTATTTATCTGCTCAAGACGGCCTGTGTTGTGTCTTTTCATCCATCCAGCACCACACTTCCTTTACCCTATCCTAGACCTTGTCTATCCTTTACAGACTTAGCTGTGATCTGTTTTAAGAAAAGAAAATAAATTAGTTTCCCAGGAAATCTATATGAGCATTTTCTCCAGAGAGAGTACCCCACTGAGAGTGACACTGGCCTTGGCCATTGTTTTGTTAAATAGTAATAATAACTTAAAATGTGATGACAGCCGCTGATGCCTAACTGCAGGGTAAGGACCAGTCTTGTTACCGTTGCCTGGCAACCTATGGGTGACATCTCGAAGAATCTGAAGGGATCCAATGAGTCAGGAGAGGTCATGGCATCGGGATCAAGGGAACGGAAGGGTCACTGAGGATCCACAAAACTCTCTACTGATCTCTGTGAGATGAAATTGAAGAATCCATGAATACAAATGTGTATAAACCATATCCGATCCTTCTTGAGTTTAATTTCTTGTTATTCTTAAAAAGAAGGGGCAGAAATCGTAGGCACACACATTTCTGAGTTCCTTTCTGATCTTTTTATATTGATTTTTAAGTTTAAGAGCTGTAAATACTTTGAGGAATACTCAGAGAATTTCAAGGACTGGTCAGGAGGGAATCAAACCCTGCAGAGTTTTAGACATGACTAAGTAAAACTAACTAACTAAATAAATAAATAAAACCCCTCTCTGCAAAATAAATCAATCTGCCTGAACACTGAGACTCAAACTTTCAAATTTCAGTTTGCTGATCAAAATTCTATGTGGCCTAGCCTAGTCAACTTATACATGTGCAACATGCATAAGTACTAAAATTTATTCAACTTTCTTTAAATCATATTGACCAGCTGTAATACATCATACACTGTTTTACATGTTGGACATAGAAAGATACAAGGGTCATTATCTCTACCCTTAAAGGGTGCACAGTTCTGGGGAGTGGGAGAGTGAGAGTAACATATGTATTTATGTGTATTTGCGAGTGCTGTTCCAAATTATAGAGTCTACTGAGGCTTCTGGCCATGGCACTTTCAGTGAATAGCCATTGATCCAGACCTGAAATTTGGAAGTTGTCCTTGACCCTTCTCTCACTTTCACTCCCTTACCTAGACAATCACAGGTCCCATCAACCAGAGCCCTATATTATGCCTCAGCCTCTTCTTCTTCTGCCCATCTCTTCTGCTAACTCCGTAGACTGGTCCACACCATCTCTTGCATGGACTTGTAGAATAGCTTCCCAACTGGTCTGTTTCTCCTCTTATTACACCTTCAAACAGTGATGTCACATTCTCTGGGTTCAAATTTCATGTCTGACTTTATCAGCTGTGTGACATTGGGTGATTAACTTCTCTGTACCTTACTTTTGTCATCAGTAAAATGAGGACAATAATAGCCCCTGTCTTACAGCTTTGTTTTGAAGACTGGAGAACCCTTAGAATAATACCTAGCACATAATAAGCACTCAATAAAAGTTAGCTGCTTTTATCATCACTACCTTCCCTTCATTAAAATAGTGTCCATTGTACTTAGAATAAAAAGAAACCCATTAAGGCATAAAAGGCCTCCCTTGAGCTCATCCCTGCCTCTATGTGCCCTCATCTTGAATCAATAACAAACCCAACTTCCCCTTGAATCTATGCATCAGCTATGCTAGTCTTCTTACTTGTTTCAAACAAGCCAAACTGCTCACCTCAGGGCCCTTGTACATGCTATTCTCTTCATCCTTGAAAATCAGCATGGTTAACTCCTTTCATTTTTTTAGGTCCCATGTTAATGGGATCTCTTCGGAGAGGCCTTCCCTGGCCTCCCTATCTAAAGTAGACCCCCCGCCCCACCCCGGGATTCTATCCAGTCTTTTGTTTGCTCTCTCCCAGCACTTACTATGGTGGTATTTAACTCTTCCCCTAAGACAGGGGTTAGCAGACTTTTCCTGTAGAGGGCCAGAGTGTAAATATCATAGGCCTTTTGGGCCATACCATCTTTGTCACAACTCCTCCATTCCACCATTGTAGAGAGAAAACAGTTGTTAAAAGTACAAAAATGGGGACTTCCGTGGTGGTGCAGTGGTTAGGGATCCACTTGCCAATGCAGGGGACACGGGTTCGAGCCCTGGTCAGGGAAGATCCCACATGCTGCAGAGCAAATAAGCCCGCGAGCCATTGTTACTGAGCCCGCGCACCACAACTACTGAAGCCCATGTGCCTAGAGCCTGTGCTCCTCAACAAGAGAAGCCACCATAATGAGAAGCCCGCGCACCACAATAAAGAGTGGCCCCCGCTCACTGCAACTAGAGAAAGCCAGCGTGTAGCAACAAAGACCCAACACAGCAAAAAATAAATTTAAAAAGTAAAATGAACTTACATAAATCAATAGGACAGGGCTTCCCTGGTGGCACAGTGGTTGAGAATCTGCCTGCTAATGCAGGGGACACGGGTTCTAGCCCTGGTCTGGGAAGATCCCACATGCCGCGGAGCAACTGGGCTCGTGAGTCACAACTACTGAGCCTGCGCGTCTGGAGCCTGTGCTCCACAACAAGAGAGGCCACGACAGTGAGAGGCCTGCACACTGCGATGAAGAGTGGCCCCTGCTTGCCACCACTAGAGAAAGCCCTCGCACAGAAACGAAGACCCAACACAGCCAAAAATAAAAATAAATTAATTAAAAGAAGGCTCAACATTAAAAAAGAAAAAAAAAAAAAAGAGAGAGGTTCTTCTAGGGACTTCCCAGGCAGTCCAGTGGTTAAGACTTCACCTTCCAATGCAGGGGGTGTGGGTTCGATTCCTGGTAGGGGAGCTAAGATCCCATGTGCCTCGGGGCCAAAAAACTAAAACATAAAACAGAAGCAATACTGTAACAAATTCAATAAAAACTTTAAAAATTGTCCACATCAAAAAAAAAATCTTAAAAAAAAAAAAATGAATATTCTCAGGCCCCACCCCAGACCTACTGAATCAAGACTTCAGGTGTGAGGACCAACAATCTCTCGTTTCACACACCCTCCAGATGATTTTGATGCACACGAATGTTTGAAAACTGCTGCTGTAGGCCAGTGGCTCTGAACATTGGCTTCACCTTAGAATCACCTGGAGAGTTTATAAAAATCATCAGTGTCTGGGCTCCACCCCCAAGAGTCTGACTCATTTCATCTGGGGTAGGGTGTGAGCATCAGTAGTTTTAAAAGTTCCCCAGGTGATGCTAAAGTACATCCAGAGTCAAGAGCCACTGCAGTAAAGGCCATGCTGCTTCTCGTAATGGGGAAGAAATGTTGCCCAAATTACTTAGGATCACCTGCCATAGATCCAAGCCAATATTAGGTCCTGAACTTATTCTCTTCATGGGACACCGAAAGATGGATTTCCTACTGCCTCAGAGAACTTAATAGAGTTTCACAGACACCTCAGGCCTGCAGAAAAAGACCTGCCCCGATAATCTCTCATGTTCCAATTTCTCTTCAGGCTTTTATTCCCATTGCCACAGCCCCCTCCACTCCTGCTTTCATCAGCTGATTGCACAGATTCCATTAGAACTAAGGGCAGGTGCAGCTTGGAATGAAGCGAGAACTCATCTGTTCCTTCACGTTCTCACTCCTGATGTTTGCTAGTTTGTATGATTAATTTTATCAATTTTCCTGACCTGCTTTGCCACTGAAATAAATATGACAGCTGCTGTGCTGCCTCAATTCTTCCTCTTGCCAAGTGAGATGCTGAGGTATGTTTTCTTGTTGATCACAGACTTGGGTAAATATCAAGTAAACAGACCAAACAGGATTCATACTGGCAAAGCAGGTGTGGAATCAAATACGCATGCTTTAGTAGATAGAAAGAGAATACAGCTAAGTTCCCATCTTCTAGCTTTCCTAGGTACTCATTCAAGAAAACAACATCACGTTCTTACATTTCCGAGTCTGCTTTACCCACCAGTTCTAATATTCCTCCTTTCAGAGTAAACTACTTGATAGGTGTCAATACCAAAATACTTAGTCTCTGACTACCTCTTATATTTATCTGTCCAGAAGGGTGAGGTGATAAAGAACATGTGAACTATAACCTGTCCCAGAAATGCTAGCTATTATTATTAGACGTACAATCTTGCCTTAGTCTAAAAGAAATCACTCGTACTGAGCACCTATTTGCCGGATGCTTTACATTAATCTTAAGGAAGGTGTATCAATCCCATTTTACAGAGAAAATTGAGGCTCAAATCGTTGCCTATCTGTCCACAGAGTACCTTCAAGTTCAAGAACAACCTGCAGCCCATGTCTCTCACCCACCACACCACACCCACTACTCTGTGGTCACCAGACACAGGCAGGGCTGCCTGACTGCTCTTACATGTGAGTCCAGCTTCCAGACCAGATTATGTCGAGATGGAACCTGATTTAGGTTTGTGGGAAAAATGAAATAAACCTGCTTTCATTTGGTTTAATTTGAGGAAAAACCAAAAGGCACTTCAATCCAAAATTGATCATTGTATGACTTTGAGCAAGTTAAACTCTCTCTATACTTCAGTTTTCTAATGTACAAAATATATAGAATAATAATCACAGGTTCTGATTTTGAGAGTTAAATTAACCTAAAAAGATAAAATACACAAAATATGCCTGGAACCATTCCTGATATATATAAGGGGCCTGAGGGCAGATTTTAAATATGAATCTTAGACCCTTCATAAGAGAAAGACTGAAATACTACCATTAGCTACTCCTTTGAGGTAAAATATTGTCAAGGTAATAGATCTCTATTAAAGTGCATGTGTGTGTGTGTATGTGTGTGTTTCTCTGGGAGATGGATAACAAAATAAGCTGGTTATTGGTGAGTAGCACCAGGTCAACTTTTATCCTTGGTAACCTTGCTAACCAGCTGAGGCCTTCACAGGTAAATGCAGAAGAATGAGTAGCCACCAGCCTGGAGCTTTATTCTCTTAAGAGAGTGTAGTGAGTCCATTTTGTTAGGAAAAAAGTGGAAGACATAGTGCCAAAGCCTATTTTCCTAAATTGTTCAACTGGAAGGTATCTTCAGAGGCCATTTGTCTCCTGTCTTCCAGGAGTAAATATTGTTATCTCTCTTGGATGGAAAATAAGGACCAGAAAACACTGAACTAACTTCACCAACTTCACCAGAATGGCTAGGAGCAGAAGAGAAACCGAGTCATCTATCTTTGTGATATGAAGGCTGCAACGGGCTTGTCCAGCCTCTTTTGTCCCCTGGGCTTTTCCCCAGATCTGGTTCTGGGGAAATCCATCCATCATGGCTGCAAGAACTAGAGGGGGTGGGGAGGGGTTGAGAGTGGAGGACAGCATAGCCCTTTCCCAGGGAGTCTAGGCTAGCTTCATTCTACCTTAATTCCCTTTCTACCCTTACTCCCCTTTCTACCATCTCCTGCATTTGGCCTGGCTCTCAAAATAGATAAGTAAAACCCTTTAAGAATGCCCCCCCGCTTAAGGGCTTCCCTGGTGGCACAGTGGTTGAGAGTCCGCCTGCTGATGCAGGGGTCACAGGTTCGATCCCTGGTAGGGGAATTAAGATCCCACATGCTGAGGGGTGTGGCCAAAAAAAAGAATGCTCCTATCCACTGAAGCTGGGTGTCATACTGCCCTCTCTCATTGCTCTGGAGTTTATGTTCACATCAGTAACAGCAACAGTAACAGCAATAAATTGTTATCAGCATTAGCTTCCACTTGACTTGGTGATGGTTTGTGGAGAATAAACAGCCAGCCTGCTCCCAAGTATACCATGGTCCCTTTAGCCAACGGATCATTTCCCTCCTCCCAGAAAACCTCCAAGGAGGAGCTATTCTGCTGCCTCTCATCACTTGCTCCCTGCAGGAGGAGGGTGGAAGTGAGACAGTGTCTTTCTCCGTGTTCCCCTGGGCCTGCTGAGTACAGAGGTATCAGCAGGTGCTCAGCTATTCCTCCCCATCCCATTTGTAAAAAGAAAATGAGATGGAGGAATAGATGAGAGAGACACTCTTTGCCCTGATCACGGTGCACACCATCAGGCCAGTCATCACAGTAGAGGGTGGGTAGAGAGCACAGGCTCAAATCGGAGACCCGCCTTCTGAGCAGAAAGGATCAGGCATGTGATGTGATGTCTAATTTCCAGTCTCCCAATTGCCCAGGCAGACCTCATCCCCTGAATTCAGCTCTTCCTAAATGAGGGGAGCAGGGAGGGGGTGTCTCCTGCTGGCAGAGTGTTGAAAGCACGATCCATGACATAGGCCTGGGAGGAAGATTTTGCTGGGGAAATGCAAGAGCTTCAGTATTTTGCACACCAAGCTTGTCTTCTAATGACAGCCTTGGGAGCCAGACATTTCTAAGTGCTAATTAGAGGTGTTGATTATCGTGGTAACCCTGTGGGTGCTCAACCCAAGCCCGAGAGCAAAAGCCACAGATAAAATAAAGATTGTTACAATAGCTCCCAGTATCACGTGAGCATCAATACCAGAATGTCAATGTTCAGGCGCAAGCCAATCCGGGACTCTGGCTACTGCAGTGACGGAGGCCCAGACTGATGCAAGGGCCGTCACATGATGCACACTATGCAGTTTTGGTTGGGGGACAGATCCTCCATCCTAATCAATCAGGAAAAGCTCACCAGGACTCAGATGTAAAGAAATCAACTTATGACAGGATTTCATTGCAACATGAGCAAAAGCCACGGAAATGGGGCCCATGGAGATCCCTCCCATGTAGTTCTAAAGTTGGTGAGTTGTTTTAAGGCACAGTAGGTTGCGCTTATATTTATAACCTTAAACATGCATGCATTTTGACATGCACACCTGATATTTCTAATAGAGAAGGTATTTGGGTTACTGACTTACTCTCACTTTACATCCACAGCTTTTAACAGCTTCATGACTATAGTGAAAAGATAATAAGAATCAGAAAGAAATCTTTTTTTCTTTGGCTGCGCCGCACGGCTTGCAGGATCTTAGTTCCTTGACCAGGGATCGAACATGGCTCCTGGCAGTGAGAACACTGAGTCCTAACTATGGGACCACCAGGGAATTCCCAGAAAGAAGTCTTGAGGAAGAGTGTTAATTTGAGAGGCAGCCAGGCACTGGGCTAAGAGCTGAGGCTCTAGAATCTGAAGAGGGTGGAGGACCAACTCCAACACTCTTACTTAAGCTTTGTAAGCCTCAGTTTTCTCTTCTGCAAAATGGGGGTAATAATAGTAGCTACCTCTTAAGATTATGGAGGAGTAAATAAAATAAAATAGACTACCAAACTCTTGGCATTGTATCTAGCATTGATGTGGATTAAGTCACTTAACCTTTTTTGGCCTTATAGTCCTCATGTGGAATAAATAGGAAATAAGAATACCTACCTTTAGAATTATTTCAAGGATTAATGGGAAAATGCTACTTATGAACCATTATGAATTTATGAAAGACAGAAAATGATTATTATAAAGACAACCTAAATTGTCATCTGTTTGGGGGCAGGATATCTAGCCCAAGCCTAGACCAGGATCTTCTCCTTTGAGCCTACTACTTGCTATGTGACCTTGGAGAAGTGGCAATCCCTTCCTTTTCTTAATCTGAATGCTGAATTAATAAAAAGTCAAAATTCAAATGAGATAATGCATGTGTAACTCTTTGTCACCTGTAAAGCACTTATATACATACCTATCTTATGATGCAGTAGACTTTGAAGTTGGGCAAACCCACCCAGATGACACTTTATTCCCACTATTTGCCAGTTCCATTTCTTGGTTACTTAAGTTCCTTTACAATAATACCATCCCCAAAAGTTATACATAAAATGTTTGGCACCATACCTAGGACAGAAAATCTAATAATTTCCATTCTCTCCTACACTTGCTCACTGGATGATCCTGATTAAGACAACAGGGATAACTTATCCCTCTGCAAATGGGAGAGAGGGTAAGTGTAAACAAGTATCAATATGAGCTCTACACCTGTATGTGGAGGTGTGTAGTGAGAGGCATATAAAATTACAAAAGAGAGACAGGAAATCACTCTCAACCCTGCATGCAGGAAGCAAAGCCCTGGGCATAATGCCCTATCCCTGATCTAAACAGACCCAGGAGGGAGCATGGCAGGGATGGAGAAGGGCAGAGCCATTTAGTCCTTTTTTCTGCTGAGATATTCCCTAGGTGCTTAAACCCTCCCTTTATCCACAGAGCTTACATTTCTCAACACCAGCAATCTGTACATTGAAGTCACCTTACTCTGTTGGGAGGCATAAATCTGGCCCCCTCAGAGTCTACTGTAGCAAATTGCTAGCCCTTCTCAGACACAAAGGAGAAAATCAAGGTTGACTGCAAAAATCTTCTAGTTGCTTTGAGAAAGTCATCCTCATCCTACGTGAATTCAATGGACAAGCATTCTTCAAAGTATGCTCTACAAAATGCTAGTTCCAAGAGATACTTTTTTATTAAAAAAAAAAAAAGGACTACTTCATGGTCAAAGGTTGGCAAAACACTGCATGTTATATCCCCCTTTTTGAGACTGAGAGTCAGCATTAGCTTATTATTAGAAAGGGAATCTGGTAAAGCAACTTCTGTATATTGATTAATATTTCCTAAACTGATTTGACAAGGGAATCCCTTTTCCAAAGAAGACCTGTAAAATTCTGCAAAACTGGTTTCAAGGAAGGTAACTTTGGCAAAGAGACTAAGACTGTTTTCTCCCATGTATTCAAAATTCCATTTAGCTTTTAATGAGTTCTTAACAGATAGAGTGTGTTCAGTAAGTCTTTGCTAAGTGAATAGATCTCACAAGTGATTAGCCATTTGGCAAACAATAGGCAATTATTCCATGTTGGTTAATGTGACACCACATACAGTCAACTAACTAATCATTCACTCCACAAATATTTATCCAATGCATATAGACTTTGCTGTGAGTTGAATGGTTTCATATCAGACAATCTGTTATTGTGATGCAAAAAATTCAAAGCACTGAACCTCAGCCTTGACTTTGTCTAACACTGGAGAAATCTGTCAGTTTGTTTCTAGGTCACTCCTCCCTCTAGCCATATAGGGAGACATTTATCATCTATTAGATGTATTTTAGAATTGTCCTGATTTTCATTAGTCTTTCCATTTGTTTCATAAACCACTGAAATGTACACACAACTCTAATATTTCAGTGCCCAAGCTACATTTCCTAGATTTCTTCTTTCACCTATTATCAGCACAACTATTCTTTATCAGATTGCATGTCTTGATGTGAATGTCATAAAGTATGGCCACAGTACTCAGAGGCAACACCTAGGAATAGTCCATGCCAGATGAAGTGAGAGAAATCTGATCTCTGTCCCCAAGGGTGATGACAAGGAAAGGTATAATTTCATAACCTTTTTTGTCATTATTTTTGTCTTATAAAACATAATTTTGTGTTTATTCTATGTGGGCCCCTGTGCATGAATTTATGTATTCCGAAGAAGATGACCTTAGTCTGGAAGGAAATGCACACCACAGGGTCCTCATATCAATGCAAATATTACCTTCTTTCCAGGGTCTTAGGAGAGCCAGCAGTGGTGGCTGTGATGATTTACATTCCACAGGAAGGGTTAACCTCATCTCATGGCCACGGTTGTCTCAGGACAACTTGTCAGCCCACAAGAACATCCCATAATGGATTTGAAGTGGATTGTGCAGCCCCTTGCAAGGTGGATGCTGTATTTATTGAATAGACATTAAAAAGAACATTTCTCAATTTCTCAGCACTGAACTCAGGGGCAATGGATCTTCTTGGCACTGACATGCTGAGTCAACTCCTAGCTCAAAGCTTTTAAAGGGACTGGGGTTAGATTAAAGGATTAGACTCTGTCTTGAATGTTTCCCTGGCAAAATCGTTGGGTCTTAAATCATTTATGTTGCCTTGCAGTGCTTTACTTGGCCTTTCACTGTTAGCTTTCAAAGAAACACACACACACACGCTCACACACACGCTCACACGGACAACACACAAAGAGTATAACAACTCCTCTTTTGCAGATTTGAGTAGGTATTTTTTGCCTCTGAGAGGAAACTACTCCAGACTCATCATATAGGTAAATTGCTCTGCCTTTAATGATAATTATAAGATAGTAGGCCATGTCTGTGGACTCTGATTAAATCCTCCACCCCCAAATGGAAACCAAGCCTGCAATAGCTGTGCCCTCACATCCTGCCACACAGCTATCCTTAATGTAGACCCAATTGACTAAGTGACTTTGTCTAAGACAACCATATTCCCTCTGACACCTTATGCATGCATCATCCTCACTTCGGTGTTCATTGGTATACCCACCCATGCAGTCAATCATTGTCACCTGTCACCCTGCTGGAAGTTTGTGTACACACAATGCTATTCACTCATTGATGGCTTCTTACAAAAGAAAACAAGGCTTCAGTTCTTTTACATACTTTGCTCATGTACAATTAAATGCATGTCAAACAAAACACACACATTCCTTTTGTAGTATTATATATTCTCATATAAGAAAAATACCTGGCATGTTGCTTCAAGCACCTATGAGCTCAGTGTCTATACATATGAGCCCAACTCAGAGGTGTTTGAACAGGGGTGGAATGGACATTTACAGGGTGACCACTGTATGTTGGAGAGAATGCAGGTTTTAGGAAAGGCCACCTGTGTTTGAATTGCGCTTGAACATTGATTAGCTTACTAGCTGTACTACAAACAAAAACAAAGCAAACATTCCTTTGTGACAGTGAAAGTTAAGAAGTCTTTGAAATATCTCCAAGAAGCAATAAGCCAAAATATGAGTCTATTTATTGCCTAGAACTTTCTTATCCCATCTAATTCTTAGTTGAAGTCAAAATAAATAGAACAACAACAAAAAAGTAGCCCTGATGAGGTGAACATCAAAGTGTGATGGAAGAGATCAGCAATGACCCCTTAAATACAAAATACAAACCCTATTTCTTCTTTTTGGCTTTATCTACGGTACTCCCCTACAAAAACCTTCCACACCAGCTCAGGTGTCTTTCTCACTAACGTGCCAAGGCACCTTCAGCACCACTCTCTTTTCTAATGCCTTTCCTCCCAGGAACTATGCCTTTCCTCCTTACTCAGTCTGCCCTTTCTCCTTTTTTCTGTCTCCTCAAGTCCTAAACTTCCAACTGAGTCCAGTATCTGTTATCTCTCTGGTGAAGGCTTCTCTGGCCACCACATTTCCACTTGACTTCCTTTTCATGTACTCAGCTGCAATATTTATCATTTTCCCATGAGAATATTTATGACTTAATTCCTTGACTAGATTGAGAACTGAAAAAATCTATAGCCAAGTTTTTTGTTTTTGTTTTTTTTGGAGTTTTTTTGTGGTACGCGGGCCTCTCACTGTTGTGGCCTCTCCCGTTGCAGAGCACAGGCTCCGGACGCGCAGGCCCAGCGGCCATGGCTCATGGGCCCAGCCGCTCCGCGGCATGTGGGATCTTCCCGGACCGGGGCACGAACCCGCATCCCCTGCATTGGCAGGCAGATTCCCAACCACTGTGCCACCAGGGAAGCCCTGTAACCAAGTTTTATATGTTTTATTTTTGCATCTCATCTCTCCTCCTCCTCCCAGGGAAGCACACATACACATGCACGCACACACACACTCAACACACTTTACATTTGCCTTTTTTTTTTTTTTTTTTTTTTTTACTGACCAGTGTTTTGTACTAATGGGTGCCCAACAATTATTTGTTTCCTATTTGACCATGGTTCTTGTTCTCCCCTGTCCATAGCTGGGTTTTCTTAACTACAGCCTTGGTCCATTTCCACCCTAAGTCCTGGAATTGATTCTATTCTACAGGAAAATTTAATGAACTTTATATATAATAATGCATTTATACCTAGTTCTGGTACCTAAGCTACTACTTTATTTTTGTGGACAAGTTCCTGCCTTGTATCCCAGTTTTGTACTTTTTAAATTTCACTGTGGCCGAAGTCCTACCTCAGAATCCTATACAGCTCCTCATCTACTCCAAGAAAGAGACCATATGTAACTACTGGCAATTGTCTCCAAAAACCAGAGCCCTCCCCTAAAGACCCATCCCAAAACTGAGGGACTAATATCTGTTCATCACCTACTCTTCACCCTCTGCCCTCAAACTCCTTGACCTTTAATCCAGACTCCACTGCACCAATGAACCCTACTCCTACTGGAAACTAAACAGAAGTTTCTCATGCTGCACTCCATTTCATCTTAACCTGCTCTCCCTGAAACTTTGCTCCCTGACTCTGAACTTCTACCTCCATATCCCAGCTGATTTCTCCCTTTGGTCTCCAAGAACAGTTGATCTTTCTAACTCCCCCAGCAACCATCCACCCATTGATCCATTGTTCTGTACCTCCCAGCCTCAGACATTGACACTCCATGTCCCATGAAGACAACACAGATGCCCCCATACTCCCATCACTATACTTTTTGAACAGCATGATTTACCTGCCTGTCTCTATTACTTCTACCATCTACAGTAGTGTCCAGCTTCAAGTGCCTGTCCCCAATTTCTAGTCTCCACAACCAGGTCCTCCTTTCCCATCTCTGACATCAGCCCTGGTGTATATCATGGGACTAGGTCTGTGGCAGCCATATTGACTTGAGCTCCATGTTGTTTACTGAGCAGGAGACTAGTCTGTGGGCATCAGTTAGTGGTATCATTTTTGTGGTTCACCTCATCTTTTCATGGTTTCATAGACAAAAGGTGTCAATGAATTGTTCAGAACAATTTCAGGGATTGGTACAACTCAGACAGGTGAGCTCAGTGAACCAGAAACAATGCTCAGAGTTTTTACTGTACAGTGACAGGGTCAAGAGTTTGTCACAAGGGCTAAATAAAGGGAAGCAAAAATCATAAGCAAACAGGCAGAATAAGCACAAAATTGCTCCATAGTGGTAACAGTTTTTATTCCTCCCATGGGCCTAGTCTAATTCTCATTGCTCAAGGCTCCTTTGAGGCAGCCAAAGGGTCTTGCTCATAAACCTAGACACAGATGGCAATAAGGTTAACTCTTTGTGTGTCAAACCACTGTCATATCTCAGGCCACAGGGAAAATAGTCCTTATGAGAACCAAGGCACAAGTGAGTCAGCAAAAGAAATCCATTGCTAGGAAAGAAGTGAACCTGGAGAGTTTGTTTCATTGTTTTCTTATACAGCTCAAGTAACAGCAGGCTACCCATCTATTTCAGTCTTAGACTTAAAGCATTCAGATTAATGTTTTGGCCTTGATGTCTATGAGACTAAGCTCCTCCACCTTGTCCCTGATGTTTAAGTGTCTCTCTCGCCCTTTCTGAGATCCTATCATCCCCACTGAATTCATGGAATCCTTCTCAGTGATGGCATCTCCCACTGTCAACCCTGACCTCCAGAGAACAACAAATACAGAGCCTTTTAGGGATGGTGATGCTTCCCTAACCAATATATTTCTCAGTGTCTGATGAAGAGAGGCCCCTCTGGACCCTGCTGAGGGACAGTAATGGGGGATGGTTACAGATTACACCTAATAAAGCCACTCCAGCATTCCTATCTCCCCCAGCCTTTAAATTCTTTCTTCTATAGAATACCAAGAAACGTCTAGCTTCTCATCTTCATTTAAGATTAAGTAGAAGTTTCAATCAGCCAACAGAGAATATTGTTAAAACCACTTCCAGATGCTTGAGATAACAGAGGTAATCTCTAGTTAGTGCTCCCATATGAATCAGCTCAGCCCAGTCCATTATTATATATCTTCTTCCATGGTTTAACACAGTTAGAATCCATTTCCACACATGCTTACTAAATATCTGCTGATTTTAAATGGCAAAATATTATAGTTCTTTTTTTATCTCCTCATGGGTCAGACTTTGTGCTTGTCTCTCAGATCCCTAGGTATTTGAGTCTAGTTACGGGTCTGCAGGAAATGAGAGATGGTTGGAGAGGGTCTTGAGGAGAGTCAGCATTCCACAGCAAGGCAAGTGCCTTACCTAAGATCAGTTCAGGACCTTTCTCAGGTGGAGACTGAACTCTTTAGACAGGAGTAGAAGAGTTACTTCAGCTGGGAAGGAAGGCTTGGTGTAGTCAGCCCTCCATATCTGTGGATACGGACTCATGGAAAAGGAGGGCTGATCATTCCACACCATTTTATATAAGGGACTTCAGCACCACAGATTTTGGTATCTGAGGTGGGTCCTGAAACCAGTCCCCAGGGATACGGAGGGATGACTGTATCTGGAGGCTTGATGAACTCAAATTCTTAATAATCTACCCAAATGCCCTATTACAATTTCAGGGCCCCATTCTTCTCTAATTAAGGATTAACCTTAACATAAGAGACAGAGCAAGCTCATGGACTCAATCTGTACTTAATTCAGCCATCCCCAGATTCTGGTTTTGCTTTTCATTAGTTTCAGCCCTATATATCTAGATACAACTTATATCTAAATCTCTGTTTCCTTTAGGACAGCCATAGACACTTTCTGGTTCTCTATTTGTACCTTGAGCTGGAAATTTAAAGTTTTCAGCTTTTGCTTTTCTTTCTCTAGACTCCCCAGTTCAGGAAGAAACAGCCATCCCATCTCCACCAGTCTTTATGCAACATAAAGTGCTATTAGTACAACTCAGTGATCCCAACCCTCATCTTCTGTAGCCACTCAACTCCAGGCAGTTGAAGGTGATAATTTAAGCAGCTGGTTTATCACTGCATGCCATGAACTATTAGTGATTCATTTTTCACCATCAATAAAGTTATTACTTCCTCCAAACCTAACCAGATCATAGAACTAATGTGAGATTCCAATTTTTTAAATTTTCAATTCCCCTGGAAACACTTCAGGTACAGAAATCTGTTTCAGTCAGACCTCCTTCAGAGAAAATAGAAACCATTAAATGCATTTGGGATACAAAAAGAGTTTACTGTAGGAATTAGGGGTAATCTTTGGAAAAGCTAGAGGAGAAAAGGTCAAGGAAACTGACACTGATGATATCAGACTGAAGCAGCAAAGTGGGTGATCCTCAAAAGCTTGCCAGGGAACTGCAGAGAAGCTTGCACCAACTGTCTTGGCCTGCCACAGAATGGTTCTTAAGAGCTCACTGGGAAGCCACAGTGAATTTCACCTGTGCTTTTGCATCTGGTGCAACTGTGTCCAGAGAATAATGGCTTCTCATTTCCCAATTTCCAAATCACATGTGAGTGCTTCATGTTGGAAAAAAATATCTCACCTAGAACTACACAAGGAAAGGGGTTCTGGGAAATGTAATTTCTGGCTTTGCTTCTGTAATGAACATAGACCTTAGAAGGGGATTATCATGGTGCCCAGTTGACAACAGACAATCCGGGGCATTTAACAAAAGAAATTAATCATTAATGATAGAATTCTAGGCATAAGTTTGCAGATCTCAAGGATCATATTTGGAGACAGGTTTTCTCTAGGAATGTCTAACTTACAACATTTAGACAAACAATTACCCACTTAGACCAACACTTATTCTGGCTCTGCCTTATGTGAGAAAAAATTCTCCATGTAAGTTTCTGCAGATTCTGCCTCCAAAATAGTTCTCAATAAGTCTATATATTTCCATCTCCACTGCCACTACTCTAGACCAGATAACTGTCATTTCTTATTTAGAAAATTGGTTTTACCTTCTTCCGGTTCTCTGTACCAATCTGCTCTCTGCACTGCAGCCATAGAGTATTCTTTCTAAAGAGGAATCAGATAATGACACTTCCTTCCTTAAAATTCTTCTGCTTGTACCTGTATCTGCTCTGAGTTTCATCCATACTAAACTCCCTTCAGTTTTTTAGTTGTGCCATAATTTCCCTTCCCAAACATAATTTTCTCTGCCTAATATACTCTCTTCTCTTCCCCACTCCATATACAACTCTCTTCTGACCTTCCTTTGGACAAACAATATTCATCTAAGTCCTAACATAAATGCCATTTGCTTGGGCAGCCTTTCCCAGTCTCAACCACTATACTTTGTTATCACTTTTTGTTCCTTTAGCTTAAGGCTTATGCTAAGCCTGACCAAATGGCATCTTTCAGCCCCAGCTTTTTGCTTTGTTCACCCTGTCTCACCATGAAACTATGAGAGCAGGAAATGAGCTAGAACAGAGAAAAGAGAGAGTGAGCCCCTCCCTAAGGGCTGAAGCCAAGCTGACAACAACCACCCAGGTACATCTTCACTCTCATTTGGGACCTGAGGTGCTTTCAAGGCATCTTTTTCTCTCCAGTGCTACAGCTTACTTATTTTTTAAAATTTTTATTGGAGTATAGTTGATTTACAATGTTGTGTGAGTTTCAGGTGTAAACAACTTCAAGGGAAGAAAACTGAGCCCAGAGAGAAGTTTAGAATGACCCAAAAGAGGGAGCTTGAGGACAATAAGAGCTTTAAAAATTGTCCTCTTCCTCTTGATAGCATGCCGAATGGCATGTCCACCACCCCATTCAAAGAGTGGAAGCAACACAGCACCTCACGTACAGCAGACCCTCAAAAACACTTGTTGAATGAGTGACTACGTGAGGAAATGGATGGATAATTGAATAAGGAAAGAATTGTTCCTTCTTGAATTCCTGTTGGAGCTTAGACTATTCGACTAACAATAGCCTTGAGAAGTCATCAGTGTCTACTGATGTGTCAGGTGATTTATACCCTGAGTATTGTGTGCATGTGTGTGTCGTAGTTGGTACTTCTTGTAGCACCCATCCATATCCCCTTTTATGGTACCTTTTCTGTAACCATGTGGCCATGTATTTCTATCACCTCAAGCTTTCTGAGATCAGTGCTTTTCCTCCAGTACCTTGTAAAGAGACTGACACACCATAAGTACTCATAAATGTCTATTGAATAAAAGACTGTTATTATAAAGTAATATCATATTTTTTATATATTCTCTTCTAAATACGTAATTTTGTAGACATGAGTATAAACCCTAGACATTTTTACAATGTTCCAAAGAATAGAATTATTGGCAATATAATTTTGGATACATCTATTGTTAAAGCAGGTTTATTATTTTTTTAATTCAATTATTTATTTTCTGTCAGGCCATCAGGATCTTCCACTATCAACTTAATTTGTTTATTTATAATTTATATCCCACCCATTTCCCATAAGGATTAGTTGGATCAGCCCTTCCACCTAGTTAACTTAATCCAGTCCTGCTATCCTCATTCTCATTGATTCTTGACAAAGTCCCAATCTGCTGTTGAAGGAAATCTGCCTGCTATCATCCACTTGTGATGTGAGGCTTCCCACTTCCATTACTTTACAAAATGTTAAAGCAGATTTATTTCTATAATTGTTCTTTACTATGTCAATAGTAATGGGAAGGTCTGTATCAAATCACAGTCTTTTTTAAAAAAAGCTTTCCACATGTAGATATAATCTTTTCATAGGTCCTTTTGTTTCAGACAAAAGAGCTACCAAATGCAAGGTCTAGAGCTGGCCATAGTCCTAATGAGCCATTCCTATGCCAAAACAGAGAACGCCTCTCCAGTGATGAGAAAGTTGGTGTCTTCTACGATGTGTGTTTTTCTCCTGCAGACAGCTCTAAGTAAATGCTGCTGATTTCTGGCTCTTTGGGATTCTATGTCTTATGCTTTGTGTCAGCTTGCTCTCTTTTCATTTTTCCAGTTTGGGTACAATAAAATGAATTAGGCATGTTCTTACCAAATTACAATTACATTCAGTCCCGTCTCCCTTAGATGATACCCAGTACACTTTGATTGGAATTTTAGGCACCCTAGGTGTTACCATCACATATTTTCTGACAGTCTTTAGGTTTATTACCACAGATGGCTAATCTCATCTATTATGTGTGTTTTGGATATCATTTGTTTTGGATCAAAGGGCAAACCCAAGTTCCTGGTTCACATGTGTTGGTGAAAGGGGTACTCATGGTACGCTGTAAGGCACTGCCAATACCCTTCAAGAATGGTACAGGCAGAGCTGTTTTGTGGGGAGCCCCTGCTGCATTTAGAGGCTTGCAAAGGGAGAATTCCCTCTTGAGTTTTAGAACAGCCAAATGAAGACCGCTAGAGGAGTCTAGGATCTACAGTGACAAAGCCAGTGCAAAGGTATTTTGATTCTTACACTATCTCAAATCAGCAGTATAGCATATAACAGCAAAAATGGACTCTTTGGGGCATTAGGCATTTATATCACCCAGGAAAAAGAACCACAACAAATGCCAGCTATTTGGCCTTTTAATGGAAATTGACTATAAGCAAATTGTTTATTAGAGCCCTCAATTAGCCTCTGTTTTTATGCCTTCTCTGAAGCACTTGGTGTCCATGAGTGAATCAAATTGGCATGGTCTATGGACCCCAAACAACAATTTCAGACTCTCTCAGAGCAGACCACATTTAGGCAGAGTTAAGCACAATTCTTTGTGAAGTTAATTCCAGTTTAAGAAGCCAGGGTTCACAAGTGTATACTAGGACCAGGCTCTCCACAGCCAGGTCTTCAGGGGTCTCACAGAACTTAACACCATCTTGGCACATTGAGTTTCAGTTTCAGAAGTTTCACCTTGCTTCTGTCAAGGTGAGAGAGCTGAAGCACAGAAGTAGTTAAAATGGGGCAAATTACAGCTTGTGTTTTGCAACAATATTGTCTCTTTTACAGTAAATGTAGAAATAAACTTTGTAATTGGGAAATTGAACTCTGAAATGCTTATTTTATTAATTATTCTTCCAGATTAAGTGAGCGTGAGTTTTTAAGTAATCAGTGAGCACTTAACAAGCACAAAGTCACTATTCTTAATAGGACCATTAGTGTATTTTTTCACAAAATGGTAGTTATTGAATCTATACTACCTATAAATAAAAATGCCAGATTTCATAGGACTATTCTCTAGTAAAGTTGAATGAGTACACTGTATTCTACAGCGTATGTAGCAATGCTATTTTATAAAGCATGGCATATACCCATATTCATTTTCTCTCTCTCTCTCTCCGTATATGTGTATATGTGTGGGTGTGTGTGTGTATATACACATATTTGGTTAACACAACCTTCAAATATTTCTGATCCAATGATCATTAAACTTATCTCAATTTATTCATACTATTTGGGATGACAAACCATATGTTACTTTTTCACATTTAATGTTGAAAATATCAGCCTCATAATACATTAACTCTGATTTTGTCCTTTTAATCTATATTCCAGTCATCTCAATTGATTTTTTAAAGATGTATAACAAAAAAAGTCACTTTTTTTGCTAGCGACTCATTACTAGATGCTGGGGTATGGAAATGGCTTACTTCTGAGAATAACATAAATAAAGACAACCTACAGACACAGCAAATATGATACTAATGAATTCTAAATATGTACAGTTCCCTACATGTAAGTACTAATCATCTGATATGAAGCCAAGTTTATAAGAGTCCCGTAAAGCATTTTGGTGACACACACAAAAAAAGTTACAGATAAGAATCTATTGGTCTATTTTTACAGATTTTCACATTCCTTCATTTAGAAGTAATATGTTATCCTTATCTCATTGGGTAAAAGGAAAAAATTAACTTGGACAAAAAGAATAATTAACTTGTGATCACTTAAAAAGTTCATAAAGATGGAGTGAGGGAGGTATACAAGAACCTAAATTGTATTCACTGTGGAATTTAGACATATGGAGGCATGTCTATAGGATTGGATGTGTATAGGAATTGTATGCATTAACTGCCCCCCAAAATAATCAACTGGAAAAGACCTCCCCCAAAGGAGAGAGTAAGGCACACAAGCTTGGGCCAATTGTGATACCCAGCTGTACGTAAGGGAGCATGATTTTGTGCCCAGTGATGCCTGTCACCTAATTTGTCCTTTGGCCCAGGGCCTTATGAAATCAAATCTGAGTTCCATGAAAAGAGGGCTGAAAGTGCAACTTTCTTCATAAAAACTTCATTACATTTACAGCATCACAGAACAGTACTATTTTGTCACCTTGTCATATCCTTTTCTTAAAAACACAGAGGAAGACTTCTCCCCTACTTGGAAGAGCACATATCAAGGGCACCATCCCCTCATTAATGTCAGAAATGTTATTGGGATCAAACATGGTGGTTTGGGCACATTGGAATTCAATGTGTTATGGATACAGTACAACTTTGATGGCTATCAGCAGAAGGCACCACAGCTCTGAAGTGTCCTCATTGTATATCACAGGTGATAAAGGAAAGAGAAAACAGCAAAAAGTCAAAGTGATAAAAGTGAACAATGGGGAATTCCCCAGCGGTCCAAGTGGTTAAGACTCTGCTTTCCAATGCAGGGGGCACGGGTTCTATCCCTGGTTGGGGAACTAAATATATATATATATATATATATATATATATATATATATATATATATATATATATATATATATATATATATGAGCAATATCAGTAGTCCCATGAGAGCTGAAGGTGTTGCATTCATGGCATATGTAAAATCACTCTACTTTCTCTCCTTGAGAATTGCAAGAGAAAACCTGCAGAGACTTCACCATGTATCAAAGCCCTCACATTAGCAGAAGAAGGTAGCACCTGGGAGTACTTGTTGTACAGTTAGTGGTCTTATTATGACCTTATTTATCACTCCCAATCTATTATGGTACGAGAAACACAGATATAGAGAACACACAAAAGGGTAGACCATGGCCATGTGCACAGATCATATGTAATGAGGTTGGCATTGCCTTTAAAAGCCAGTTAGGCAAACGTCCGTGAAGCCAGGGCCCAAGCCAAGTTTTCCAGTATGAACCATATACCCAAAGATAAGCCTGATTAGAGCTGAGTGGCTCCACAAGGACAAAATGGCCAATGGGCCAAAATCAAAGAATAAAAATGTGTTTAATGGTATAGTACCTGCTGGCAGAGTCACGGTCAGCCACCACCCAGAAAGGGAGGAGGGGATCCGCGCATAGTTGAACTAAAAATAGATAATAAACAGTACCCAGGGTGAGGGATGTGTCCCAAGGATAGAAAAGCTAAGTTAGGGACATGGTAAAGGAGCAAAAAAGAGCAGAAATCTTTAATAATTGAAGTAGTTGAAGCTAGATGAGGTTGAAAGACAAAAAATAAATTCAATTGATTAATTAGTTAATGTTTACTCAGTATCTCCACTCTCAGCATTGAGTTAGGAGCTATTGATATGTAATCAATGCAGGAAACTAAGAAACTGCAATCAGGGAGCTTCTTAGTCTAGTGTCAAAATGGAATTTATGTAGATTTGAGTTCCGTTTCCACTTCCTGCCCCCTGTGTGATTACTGGCCTAAAATCTCCATGAGTCTAGGTCTCTATGAGGCATTTTCACTGCTATATCTACTTCCCCTACCCTAATGTTTATATAATATTTAATAATAACCTTCTGGTGGGAGAGAGCTACTACCACATCAAATGTTTAGATCTATTGTGAAGTATGTCACAATTTCAGAAATATTTAAACGGGCATCTTAGCATTGAAAATATCTTAGTAAGCACTCAAAATTACTTCTGGAATAAATGAATGAATTCACCCTTTCTGAGTCCTAGTTTCTTGATCTGTACAATGGTGATATATCACTATTGTTACAATGATAAAATGAAATACATGTGTGTAAAGTGTTCCAGACAATGCTCAGGACATTAGAAATAGTCTTTTCTGCAGTCTCTCTGCCCTATTTGGAAAGACTGAAGAGTTAGAACATGAAATGGTTTGTTGGTTTTAAATGAAAAGATACAATATAAGAAGCTACTATGGGGAGCAGTTAAGTAATACTGAAGGATATCAAAAAGAGAGAGAAAAAATGAGTGGCTTCAAAATTCTAAGCTTCTAAAGGGGGATTGCTGAAATCTCAGGGCAGGACAGGAGAACCAAGAGAAGCACTTCAAAAACTCCTGATCTTACGTTAATATAGCTGCTGCTATAGTTGGGAAAGGGACAGCAGAGCCTACTGAAGTCTGAAAGCTGAGAAATTCCTCTAAAAATGTTGGTCTTACACTGAATATGAGGTAGAAGTGGCTGTAAGAGAGACAGGAGAGCTGAGATAGATCCCCATCCCTACCCAGAGGCATAAGTGTGCTGAGAGCAGGGCAGGAGAACAGAGACAAACGCTTCAGGAGCTCAGATCCCTGCTAAAGGAGGGATTCTTTCCAGCCCTCAAATCATTTGATGCTGTGCTGTAATGAATCTAATTAAAGCAACCACAAAGTGCATACTCAGGTCAACTACAGACTGGACTGACTCAACTCCCACCCAACCCCCAGTGATTCTCTTTTCTGAGTTGAAACATTATTTACTTTAGTTTCTACGTTTCTTTTACATGCAGTTTCTGGCATTTAATCATAAATGTCTAGACATGTGAAGAAGCAAGAAAATGTGGCCAATTTCCAAGAAAGGAAATGGTCAACAGAACCAGACCCAGAAACTGCCCAGATGCTGGAATTATCAACACAGACTTTAATATATCTATGCTAAAAATGTTAAAGAATCTAGTGGGAAAAATCACATGAACAGATGAAGAATTTTAGCAGAGGGGTATAAACTATGAAAATAGTCAAATGGAAATCCTAGAAGTAAACAAAATCCTATCAGAGATAAGGAATCCTTTCAATGTGCTTATCAGCAGGATAGACTCAGCAGAGGAAAACCAAAATAGGTCCAATGAATATCTAAAGTAAGACAAAACAAAATAAGCCAATAAATGAAACCAGTTTCCACTGAGGAGACAGCTAACGTGGTATGTTTTTAGAATTACCCCAATATCCCAATTCCTTTTACCTGAAATAGGGGCTGTAACGATGCATCTTAGGTGTCCTTCATTGTAACTCATACCCCATGAGAAGAAACCACATCTTGTTGGGACAAGAAAGAGGAAACAAGGAATATATATGCCTCAAGGAAAAAAATAGAATTTGGGTTGAGCACTCAAAATAGAGATAAGATGGTAGGCTTTTCAGGTAATAAGAACAGGATGAACAAGTAAAGCCAAGACAGGTAAGTACAGGATGAGTTTACAAAATGACAGAAAGGGTTATGAGAGTCATCTTGAGAAAACATGAAGAAATGAGTCTGCCTTATTATAAAAAGGAATAGGACTTTACTATAACCCCCTGATATTTTCTTCTTTATCTAACCATAAAAATTAATACTGTGCAATGTGGAAAACAGTCACTAAATAAATATTTATTAAAGAAGAAATACATGAGTAAGGGAATAAATGGTTGAGGAATGAAAGTAGTTGTCAGCACATTTTGAAAAGCAGGTAACAGTGGCATACGAATCTATACACTATTATCCAAAACTCTGGGATATTTTAGATAAAGAGTCCTAGCTCAGGAAGAGAAGTATTAGAAATGAGATAATGAACATTGAAGTTAGAACCCCAAGACGTCACAAAGAGAAAGTTAACCAAGAGGAAAATGGTGTCCCCCTTTCCAAAACTGTGACTCTGCCTCTTGTCAAACACAAGTGACCCTGTCCTAGGCTTTCTGCCAACAACCACCACTCTAGATTCATGAGTCCCTCTGTGTGCCAGGTATGGATCAAGATACCACTGGCTACCCTTGTGAATGAGACAGGCACTGATTCTGTCCTCATGAAGCCCACATGGACTCTAAGATTCAGTGATCCAGACTTCAGAGCTCTCAAGGGCTCTACTAACTGGCCTTGGTCTTTAGAACCTTAACCTATGTCTTCTCTCTCCTCACTGGCAAGTTATAGAGCAGGGCTACCAATAGAAATATAATGTTAGCCACAGATATGAGTTATGCATAATTTAAATTTTCTGATAGTCACATTAAAAAACTAATATGAAACAGGTTAAAATAATTTTAGTAATATATTTAACCAGTGTATGTAAAATATTACCATTTCTACATGAAATCAATAAAAACATATGAATGAGATATTTTATAATCTTCATTTTCCTGTTTAGTCTTTGAAATACAGTGTATTGTTTACATTTACAGCTCACATCAGTTCTCACTAGCCATATTCTAATTGTTCAGCAGTCACAGGTGACCACAGCTCTAGAGCCTGTCCTGTTTCATGAGTAGAGATGTACGCCTTATAAAAGAGAGGGCACTGTGGGATAAGCTTTGAAAAATAGGTATAAGAATGGACAGAGTGGGCTTCCCTGGTGGCGCAGTGGTTGAGAGTCCGCCTGCCAATGCAGGGCACACGGGTTCGTGCCCCGGTCCGGGAAGATCCCACATGTCACGGAGCGGCCGGGCCCGTGAGCCACGGCCGCTGGGCCTGCGCATCCGGAGCCTGTTTTCCGCGGCGGAAGGGGCCACGGCAGTGAGAGGCCCGCGTACCGCAAAAAAAAAAAAAAAAAAAAAAAAAAGAATAGACAGAAAACAAGCCCTGAAAACATGAAAAACAGTAACTGACAAAGAAGAATCAAAACTATCCAAAATCTGTAAGAAAGAGAAGACTTTGGGAAATTTGAAGCTCCAGCCAATGAACTTACTCAGGACCAAATATGAATGACTAGCATAGGAGTTAGAGTTGGTGATTCTGAGTTGAATTCCTGTCTTATCACCTTCCAGTCAAATGGCTCCAAGCATGTAATTTGCCCCAATTGTGCCTCAACTTTTTCACTTAATAATGAGAATAATAATGTGACCTGAGTTCACACAGATCCTATCAGCCTAATAAATATTGGGGAAAAAATCACATTACCAGGAACAATGAAAATTTTTCTAGTTCTTAACTCCTCCTCAAATGCAGGACCTGTGGTATTTCTAATCTGGTTTCTTTCATCCCCCACAATATATCTTTAAGAGCCCCCAAAGTGTGTCTTCACATAAAGAGAGTCTAATCCACCAGGTGCTGGGACTTCCCTGCCAGGCAGCTCCTATCTCCTACAAGATGTTAGCTTACTCAGGCTGAATTTCATGGATTATTAAAATAGGTGCACTTCTTCTTGATGACAAATAGAAGCAAGTCAGATAAAGTGTAGTAAGTTAGCTCTCAAAGCAGTATGAACCAAATTAATGGAGTGTTTTAATTTGTGTATGAAACAAACATAAGAATAATGATACAGCTGCAGTCTCCCCAGGAACAAGTTTGCTTTTCTCCATGAAGACCAAATATGACTGAAAATGGGTAAAGCCCTGTTGGGATGAAGTCAGAGGTCAGATAGCCAAATATATTTTCCTGAAACCTACTGAGAAAGGCAGTAGAGCATTCTAACATTCATGTATTTTTGACATTTTTATCTCAAGCTGTGATTTTTCAGGAAGTTATTGGGGTTTATTATTACTTGGATGCTACAAGTCTAAGAATAAATGGTTAAGAAACCAGAATGGACTAAATAAGTCAGTTCAAGGTCCTGCCATAGTTGAAAAATGTAAGGAAGATCCCTCAATGAAAAAGTACTTTATCAGGGGTCACTAATGTCTGAAAACCCATATGAAGAGTCAATCCTTTGGACATAGATGTTTCACTCTGTTGAACTGTAAATATTCTGAGCATGTAACATCAAAATGCTGTCAGATACTTATGCCTAAGGCAGAATAAATATTAAATCTTTTTTTAACTTAGCTTGTGTTTCCTCAAATTCAGAGGCTGAGAAAAAGACTGACATACAGGTGATTTGTTTGGGAAATAATGCCCTGAAGAGGAGAAAAGTTAAGAGGGAATAAAACAGCGAAGGAGGAAAGCCAATATAGCAACTTTAGTTGACCAGAGGGATGGGCATCTGGTATTCAACCCCATGAGCCTTTCTGAAGAATATTACGAAGTGAGTCTCAAAGCTATACACTTTAGATTTGGTAGGAAGACAAATTTATCCATTGTCTCCTCCTCCTTGCCAAGGGTGGCTTCATGGGCAAAAATATTAAGTAGATTTCAACAAGTGTCCCAGATTGTGGCATCAGCAAAACCTTGAGAAAGGAAGCAAGAGGTATTTAGTGTTGGCCCAAGTAAAAATATTATCAGGCTTCACCATGCAAAGCTAGTCAAAACCGACATGGAAGATGCTGCTACAGCAGTGGCTGGAATAAGAAATGAGACTGAATGGATTTGAATGGTACACAAAGGTGTTCATACAGTCCACCCTCTATCACTTAGCTCTCTATTAAGTCTAACCTTTTAGTCCTATTTAAGGTAGTGAATAGTCACAGTCTCTGCATGTGCTAAATACAAGAGAGTTAGTGGAACAAACAGCAGGTCTTGAAGTAGTAATTGACATTCATCATCCACCTCCAGCATAACCAATCCTAGATTTTCCTCTCTGTCAGCCAGCACTTCAGTTGATCTAGATTGCTCTCCTGATGGAGTGACCCAGACCTTCATCCTTGAAAGATGTGCCTCCCTATTTGCCTTGCCCGAGTCAAGCAATGATTATGACAGTTACCTCTTCATCATTATCACTGGGCGTGGAAGTACCAAGAGATGTCACAGTGATTCCTTTAGATTCCAGATATGCTCTTCTCTGACCTCTTTGTTTCAACAACTCTAACTCCTCATGATAACTTGAATCAATTATCTCATCTGTATCATCAATCTTTTCTTTGCCTGTTGGTACTCTGGCATGAGGTGCCCAAAATGAGCAAACTGTAATTACAGCTTTAAGTTTAGAGAACTAATATGTCCCCTGGTCGGGCCTCTCCACCACTACCATCATCCCCACTCCAGGAACCAGGAGCTTCTAATTGGGCACAACCAAAGCTATTGAGACAGGAGGCACAAATTCCACAGGTGAGTCATGTGGGGTGATGGTGAGAGAATCCATCCTACTTCCACCCTTTGATTCATAGATTCATGTATTGAGTCTATTGGGGGACTATATTTGTTACCTATGGCTAGTGTGACAAATTACCACCAACTGGATGACTTAAAACAGAAATTTTTTTTTCTCTCACAGTTCTGGAGATTAGAAGTTTGAATTCCCTGAAGACTCTAGGGAAGGATCATTCCTTGCCTCTTCCTAGCTTCTGGTGGTTGCCACCAATCCTTAGTGTTCTTTGGCTTGTAGCTATATCACTCCAATCTTTACCTGCTTCATCCCATGGACTTCTTCCTGTGTCTCTCTGTGAGTCTGTGTTTAAATTTCCCTCTTCTTATGAATACATTGTTATTAGATTTAGATATCACCCTAATCCAATGGGACCTCATTTTAACTTGAGCACATCTACAAAGACCCTACTTCCAAATAAAGTCACATCTACAGTTGCTAAGTATACAGGAACTGAGGGAGGGGCACTATTCAACAAAGTACAAGGGCATATAACATACCAGAGGACAGTACTCCCGCCCCTCAAGGTTGTCCACAAGCTGGTGCCTTAAGCTTTACAAACTGGTTGAAAAGTCATATATTAAGGACGGTAAAACAAAAGGAAGCAAGGAGCCTGGGTCTCTGATTACAGTGGAACTGCCATGTCATCCCAAAACTACAGCTCCAGATTTCTTTTTCATTAGTAAGTAATAAATCTCTCTCCTGTTTAACTAACTTATTTGGCCTCACTGTTTTATGAAGCAAAGCCTAATTCTAACTGGCACAACATGTAAAACTGAGATCCCATTCTCTAAAATTGATAATCTTACTAAGAACACAGATATGTATATTTTCAAAAAGAAAAAAATAGAGGGAGAAAATGGTTTCATTCTAAACTCTGTGGACCTGATTATGCGAGGAAGAGGATATCAGAGAAGGCAAAAAAATCTATGCTGCTCGAAAGGTCAAAGGTTTCCAGCAGAAGATTAACCATGAACTAGGTCTTAGAAGAAGCAGGGGATTTGGACAGTGGACAAGGAGAAATGGAACTCTCAATATGTTAACCAAATAAAGGGTAAAGAAAAGAAAGAAACAATGAATAAAACAAATTCATGAGTATATACAAGTGCTGTTCCTGTAGAGAGAAAGTAATGTGGGTTTTCAAGTGTAACAAAAGAATCAGCTCTCCAGTTAATGTGATGAAAAGAATAACAAAGAATGAAAGGAAATTTATGGTTCTTTTAAGAAATGTTTAGTCTGGTCAGAGCAGTAGAAATGGTTAATCTTTCTTGTACTCAAATCGCTTATAATTACTAATAACTTGTCATAATGGGAGAAAAACGCTATGGAAAAAAATGTGATGAAATCTCAAAAATATGGGCAAAATAAGCATAAGAGAATAGAATGTAAGCAGAACGGTTTTTATGGACATGTGAAAAACATATTTATATGAAAGGAATTTGTTGCAGTCTTAGGGGTTCTCTTTCCCTTTTCTGTCCTTTTTTTTTTTTCACCCTTCCAGCATTTTAGCTGCACGTCCAAAAGAAACCAAATCTGGAAAAATGATTATTAGCTGGGACTGACTCGTACAGATGACTTGATTTTAGTTAACTTGCTTTGTAGAATGTCAAACTCACGGAAATTATACGTGCATCGATTAACAGCTTTTTAGTTGTAAGTCATAAAATCCAATTCAAGTTAACTTAAGCAAGAAAGGTGAATTGACTAAATGAATCCAGCTCATTCATGCAATTTCAAGGAAGGATGAGAGCAGGGACTCATAGAAGGTACCGGAACAAAGAAGCTAAAAGCAATCAGGATTTCCTCTCTTTGTCTGTCTTGTCTGTGCTCCTTTCTTCACATCTGCTTCTTCTCTTTCTCTTCATAGACAGACTTTCTCTGACTCTCACTCCAGGGCCAAGCAGATTTTCCCTCATCTTCCTGCCCCTACTCCAGCTCTGCAGTTAATATCCCTCCCTCTCGAGACACAATTCCAAGCTGAAATACATTCTGCTATTCTCTGTTCTGAATTTCCAGAAGAGCAAATGTGAGGGCACAAACTGGTCTAACAAAGCCTACAAGACCTTGAATGATGTGGCCCTTCCTGTTGCTCCAACCTTGCATCATGCCCTCCTCTGATTCACTCACTAACCCACTGGCCCTTTGAAGTTCTTAGAAAATGGCAAGCTGTCCCCAGACACTTGCTTTTGCTCTTCCCTTTGACAAGCACATTCTCCCTCCAGATATGGGCATGGCTGGCTTCTTCTCAGTCATTTTTCTCCTTAGATATCATTGCCTCCGACAGGCTTGCCTTGAACATTCTACCTTAAATGGGGATTCCTTGCCCATCCACTCTGTTTATTCTCTATCACAGGACCTTGATTAATGTCCATTTTTTAAAAATCCAATCATTTTCTTTCCTGTTTGCTTATATACTTGGGTAATGCCCATCTTCCCTAATTAAGCATAACGAACAGACCATGAACACCAGTGGCTGCTGACGATCATCCATTTTCCTGGCCTGGCTTACTGAAAATTCCCTAATTTTTTCAGGTACCTAACCATTCCCCAAATTTCCATGTGCCTCAGCAGAAGTAACGTCCCCTCAGGTCCAGAAAGGGGTCTGATTGGTCTAAGAGCAATCTCATGCCCCTGGTCAATGTTTAGCTCTGGAACAGATATGATTCTTTTCTTTTCAATGAGACACGAATGACAGTCCAATGAAGAGACTCTGGGAGAAGAATCCTCACTCCAAAGCCAGGGCTAAAAGTCAAAACAAGTTATCTTCCACCTCTGAGCATCACTCAGTCTCACTGTAATGCCTGAAACTGCAGTAACCACCTTGCTTACAGCCTGAAGACGCAGCCAATCTGAGTGAGGATGGCAGAGGAGATGAAAAAAACCTAGACCTTGATGATACCATTGGACCACAGAATTAATAAACCCTGCAGTTAGCCTTATCACAGAATTCCAGTTTTGTGAGATTATATATGTCCCTAGGTCTGAGCTACTTTAGGACAAGATTTCAATTACTTAGCTAGCCAACTAATCTAACTCTAAGGATAGGGACAATGACTGGTGTTTTCCATTGTGTTTCTAGAGACTAGTACAGTGCCTGGTTCAGAATAGAGGCTAGGGATTATTAGCAAAATGAAGGATTTTGTTCTATTGGCTAAAGCCAGAGAGATAAAATCACATAATGCCAGTATGACTACCAGAAGCACCACATAAATTCAATGAAGGAAAGAAAGGCTTTTTAATAAATGGTACTGACCACTGGTAATTCATCAGGGAAAAAATAAACCTCAACTCCTACCTCACTGCATAAACAAAAACTGACTTGAGATGGAACATAAATATAAATGTAAAAGCTAAAACAATAAAATTTCTAGACAGAAATTTATAAAAATATTTTCATGACCATGGGTAAGAAAAGATTTCTTAGATAGGACATAAGAATATTACCATATGAGGAAATGTAGATAAACTAGACTTCATTGAAATTAGAATTTCTGTTCATCAAAATATACCTGTAAGAAAATAAACAGGCAAGCCATAGCCTGGGAGAAAATATTTGCAATACATATATCTGATAAAGAATTTTTTCCAGAATACAGAAAAAACACCTATAAATCAAAAGTCAAAACACCAACAACCCTGGAAAACTGGGCAAAATATCTGAACAGACATTTCACCAAAGAAAATATTAAAAAGTATCAATAAGCACATGAGGAGGTGCTCAATTTGAATCATCAGGGATATGCAAAATTTAAAATGTTATACCATTTCACATTCACCAAAATGTCTAAAGTTTAAAAGAAAAACAATACAGGTGTCAGCAAAGATGTTGAAAAGTTGGGACTCACATTTTTGGTGAAGAGTAAAATGATAAAATTACTTTGGGAAATTATTTGGCAGCATCTTATAATCTTAAGCATACAGCTGCCCTATTAATTAATAATTCAATTCTTAGACATTTACTCACGAGAAATGATCAACTAAAAGATCTGTTTAAGAATTTTCTGGCAATATTAGCCATGAAAACCAAAAACTGTAAACAATCCAAATGTTCTTCAACAGGAGAATTGTTAAACAAAATGTGATATAGTCATAAAATGGATTACTACTCTGAAATACAAAAGAACAAACAGCTAATACTTAGAATAACATGGATGAGTCTCCAAAACAAGTTGTGTAAAGCACAAAAGAAGCTGGAAATGAAAGCGTACATTCTAAATTATTTAATTTACAGGAAGTATAAGAACAGGTAAAAACAAATCTATGGTAATAGAAATCACAAAGTAGTTGACTCACTGGGGGTGTGGGAAGAATTGATTGGGAAGGGACATAAGGGAATTTTCTGGGAAAATGGAAATATTTTATACTTCATTTTGGCTGGATACAATTGTCAAATCTCACTGAATAGAACACGTCTGTGCCTTTGATTATATGTATCTTACTGCTATATTAAAATGTCTGTGTGTGTGTGTGTGTGTGTGTAGAACGACTGCTGACAGGAGTTAAATTTTGTGGGTGAGGAGAGCCATATAAATACAGTCCTTCTGAAAAGTTACATAAAAGAGTACTTATAATAATCGGGAATGTATTATATTGCTTTTCCCAAGGCCTGGAATTAATAGTACTTGCAAGTTAGATTGCCTTATGCAATGGATCAGAGAATACTTTCTTATGACGTCAGGATGACATGGAGTTGAAATACAGATAACTATATTAAAGAAAGAGAAAAGCAACATACTGGGGATTAAGAGTAGACATTTAGGGGCTTCCCTGGTGGCACAGTGGTTGGGAGTCCGCCTGCCAATGCAGGCGACGTGGGTTCGTGCCCCGGTCCGGGGGGATACCACATGCCGCGGAGCGGCTGGGCCCGTGGGCCATGGCCGCTGAGCCTGCGCGTCCGGAGCCTGTGCTCCGCGGCGGGGGTGGCGGGGCACAGCGGTGAGGGGCCCGCATACCGCAAAAAAAAAAAAAAAAAAAAGTAGACATTTTAGGAAATTGCCAGTTATGGTCAATTTTCCAAGTTCTCTTCCACAAAGAACGAATGTGCCTCAAGAAATAAATCTGTGCAAATGAAAAGAGATTACCTGATCAAATTAATATGGGAAATGCTGCATATTGTATCTCCTTCATCTTTCACAGTATGTATAACCGTGTTAGAGACTCTGAAAATGACTAACAGAGGAAACCGGTAAGTTTATTTAACTCAGAGTTTCCCAAAATCATCCCCAGTACAATTTTCAACAAACAGTAGACTTAACTATTTAGTTAAACCGTATCTTTCTAAATCTTACGTTCCTACATTAATTTCTCATAATAGAAAAAGAATTCATTCAAGACTTGACTGCTCCATAAGTCTATTAGATAATTCATCCTGTGATAACATATTTCTAATTGAATAATAGAGCTCAAAATTAAATATAATATCTTTACAGATATCTGCTTTGTAGACATCTTTACTCCAAACATATCTATGCTATAAGTGAAAAGTTCCTATATTTTCCCTAGATTGTTGAAACTGCCTCTTAACTGGTCTATTTATTTCCACTTTTGTCCATTACAACTAAGTGACCCATTGCCATAATTTTACACAACTTACTTTACTTTTCAATGTTTTGCTTTCTCTGGCTATAAAATGAGTATGGTTGTTTGTTTCTCTAAACTGACAGGGGTTTTTTAAGCATGTTTTGTGAAACATTTGAACTATTTAAGGAAAATTACATTAGATTGTCCATTCACTATTTGTAGCTTGATAATACTTCTTTTCTGAAATTAATGAGTATTAATGTCTACTGTATACAGTAGAACCTCCTGAATTAATGTGGGCTACCCCAGAAAGAAAGCCCTTCATTTTATATTCTAAAGGACACTTTTGGAGGAATTTCCTGAAGAAGAGAAAGAGGTTAAAAATTAGGCCCATATCTATCCATTCATGCATCTACCCATTCATTCTTTCTTTCTTTTATTTAAACAATGTGAGATTTAGGATATATTTGCTATGTATTTGCTAATGGATAGCTATAATGAGAGAAAAAGATGAAACAAGAATCTCTCCTAGTCTTTAGCCTAAGCAACCACAGAAAATGATGTCATTTACTAAGATGGGAAAACCTGAGCAAAGGGCACAATTTTAGGGTTGAAACTCAAAAATGGTCTTTTGTATATATTAAGTCTAAGAAGACTTTTAGACACCCAGAAGTAGAATAGAAGTAAGATAGACAAACCCGTAGCCCAAGGCTGAAGGCATAAACTGGAGAGGCATCAGCATATGGATGATATTTAAAGCCGTGGGAATAAAAAATAAGAGAGAGGACAGAAAACATTTCAGTACAAGTTCTAGCACATATCACAACATCTAGAAGATAGGAGGAGGATGAAGCAACAAAAGCTGATTTGAAGTAACTGATTTGAAGTAACCAGGTAGTTATGTCAGAAGTAAACCATGAAAATGTGTATTTCAAAAGCCAAGTGCGGAAAGCATTTCTTAAGGTAATTATCAATTGAGGCAAATACTGCTGACACATAAAGATGAGGACCAAAGACACATCACTGGATATGATAAAATGAAGATACCAATGACCCCAACCAGTTGAGATCTGTATCATGTATGAATAGCCTTGTAGACCATTATAAGGACTCTGAATTTTACTTTGAATGACGTGGCCATTGGATGATATTGAGGAAATATGAGATGATCATCATATGAGATGATCTATCATCCACTTTAACAAGGTTTCTCTGGTAGTTGTGAAAAAACTAGATGGTAGATGGACACAAAAAGAAGCAGGAAGGTCAGTCAGGAGATGAATGCAACAATTCAGAGAACAGAATAGGGTGGCTTGAACAGGAAGGTAGCAAGAGGTGGTGAGAAGTCAGGTTTTGGATATATTTTGTAGCTAGAATCACCAGGATTTACAGATGGATTAGATAAAAGGAGTGAAAGAAAGAGAAGAGTCACAAGTGAAGTTGTTGTATTAAGGGCACTCCGAAGTGTTTGAGGAAAAGAGGAGATACAAGTAAAGAGAAGAAATAGTGATCAGAGAGGCTGGAGAAAATCCAAAAGGGCCCAGGAGTAAAGTAGAGAAGAAAGGATTTCTAGAAAGAGGAAGTGAACCACTGTATTAAATGCTGCTGGTAGGTCAGTAAAATGAGGACTGCAAAATAACTACTAGATTTAGTAACACAGAGATCATTGGTAACCACAACAAGAGATCCTTTGGGGCAGACATGGAGTCAAAAGCTTGACTGCAGTGAGTTTAAGAGAGAATGGAAAAAAAAAAGTGGGACAGCAAGGGTGAGACAAATATATATATATATTTTTTTTGAGATACACTTGATTTACCATATTGTGTTAGGTTCAGGTATACAGCATAGTGATTCAGTTATATATTTTTTCAGATTATATTCCATTACAGGTTATTACAGTAAATCTGATTACTGATATACAGTAAATCTTTGTTGCTTATCTATTTTATGTATAGTAGTTTGTGTCTGTTAATCCCATACTCTGAATTTGTCCCTTCCTCCATCCCTCTCCCTGCTGGTAAACGTAAGTTTGTTTTCTATGTCCCTTCCCCCATCCCTCTCCCTGCTGGTAACTGTAAGTTTGTTTTCTATGTCTATGAGTCTCTTTCTGTTTTGTATATAGATTAATTTGTATTATTTTTTAGATTCCACATGGAAGTGATATCATATGATATTTGTCTTTCTCTGTCTGAGTTACTTTACTCAACATTCTAATCCCTAGGTCCATCCATGTTGCTGCAAATGGCAATATTTCATTCTTTTTTATGGCTGAGTAATATTCCATTATCTATCTATCTATCTATCTATCTATCTATCTATCTATATTACATCTTCTTAAGCCAATTGTCTGTTGATGGGCACTTGTGTTTTTTCCATGTCTTGGCTATTATAAATAGTGCTGCTATGAACACTGAGGTGCATGTATCCTTTTGAATATTTTTTTTCATTTTTTTTCCAGATATATACCCAGAGTAGGATTGCTGAATCATACAGTAACTCTATTTTTAGTTTTTTAAGAAACCTCCATGCTGTTTTCCATAGTGGGTGCACCAATTTACATTCCCACCAATAGTGTAGGACGTTTCCCTTTTCTCCACACCCTCTCCAGCATTTATTATTGGTAGACTTTTTGATGATGGCCATTCTGACCGGTGTGAGGTGATACCTCATTGTAGTTTTGATTTGCATTTCAAATATTTTAAATGAAGTTTTCAGTCAAGAAGTGGGGTCCTGGCTGAGGGAGAAGTAAGGTGAAATATGGTTTTTGGTTTTAGATAGGGGAAATTAAAGCATGTGTATGTTGAGAAAGGTCCAACAGAGAGAGAAAATGTGTTAACGCAAGAGAAAGAGGGAAGACTTACTGGGAATCAATGGGGAGGGATGGAAGTTTTTGCCTGAGGAAGAGGTGGCCATAGATGCAGTGAAGAGAGTTCATCCACAAAAGCAAAAAAGACGGTGGCAGCCATTAAGCATAAGGTGTCAGTAGATACATAGGTGTGGGAAGGGGGAGCTTGTGGGGGGCTCGTCTGCTGAGTGCCTCAATTTTCCCAACGGAATAGGAAGATGGTCACTAGCTGAGGAGACTGGGGAGGAGCTAATGGAGGTTTGAGAAGAGAGAGGAGGTATGCAGTTGTCATGTAGAAGAGCAAAAGAATGAACTCCTGGTGCTGAACGGGTCACGTGTCTAAAGTCAGGCAGCAGGACTGTGTGCTGTCCTCCAGTAGGTTCGGCTGTGCAGGCGCAACACAGTAGGTGGAGGGTGGGATTGAGCAGAGGATATGTTTTTGCCCCAGTGAATAATTGTTGCAATTAAACTTTCAGATGCCAGCTGCGCCAAGGGGCATGACAGCTATGGATGAAAACAGGGTGACATGGCAAAAGGAAAATAACATTTACTGGATTCCTCCTCTATGTTGTAGGAGATTTAAATTTCATATAATTCTCACAACAACCCTGTGAAGTAGATATTTTCCCCAAATTCCATATGAAGAAACAGAGACTAAGAGAAAGTACACAATTTGTTCTAGGACAATACAGCTAGAAAACAGAGGAACATGAAGAAAGGCACAGGTTTTCCTGAGACCCTCAAAGGTTGGACTGGAGGGGAGATTTGGGACTGTCTTCTGGGGACTGTCATTGGCTCAGGGTCCAGGCCGTGACTGAGTCAGCTGGCCAGACACCAGGACACAGCTTCCTGCCATCAAAACCCCAGGTGGCAGACACAGTCACCAGTTTGGCTGGGAATACATGGCGCCACCACTTACAAAACCACTCATTTGCTCCTATAAAACAGTCATCACCTCACAGGATGCCAAGAAAATCAATCATGACTAAACTCCCAATTTGGTTTGATTCACTGACCACGCGTCGACATGACCATAATGTTTGGTTATCATTCTTCATAATAATCATCCTCAGGTCTGCAGTAACTGTGGATCTGAACAAACCAGTGACATTCAGATGAATCTTCCTTGAAACAAATTTCAGTCTCACGAATGGATTGTTTAGTTCATGGGTGATCCCTAACTCCAGTGGGGGTTGTCTAGTCTTTTAGAACTAGAAGAGGTTTTAGAAATAATTGCGCCAGCTTCCTGACTTCACGGTCTTAAGAATCCTAATATTATATAAAATATAGGTATGTTATCCTGCCTTGGATAATAACCTAATAATGAGGACACACAGGGGAGAAATATTTCTCAAGTCTAAATAATTTTTGGAAGCAAGTACATCTTATGAACTAATAGTTTCATTTTTTTCCCCTTATATGAACATTGTTCTTTGCAAATAACATGTACTCAATAACTGTTTGCTAAATGTTAAACTGGCTGACCAAAGGGAATGAAGCCATGGCACATAAAAAAAAAAAACTGCCGGGAGAATTTCACATCCCTGGCAGTCTTTCTCCCAGACAGGGGCTTCATGTCCCTAAAAGGGGATTGTATGGAGGAAAATGAGGACAGGTGGTAGATTTCATGAAAAATAAAAAGCATATCAAGGTCGCTGTAGCTGTGAGACAGTCTCATTGAATCCCCAACCCCAAGTCAGCTGCAGGAGCTGCAGCTCCGATTCTGACCATTAAAAGGCTATTGTTGGATATTAAGTCAGAGACAGGCAGGGGGAAGCGGGTTCTGAGCATCAGGGGATAAGCTCAGGAACAACTTATCTTAATCTGACTAAACATATTAAAACAATCCTCTCAGTAAAGAGGGATAGGGGTATTAAAATGGAACAGCAAGGATAATTTAAGGACACAGAAAAAAATTGTATTTCTTTCATTAAAACTTTATCTTACCTGTTTATCATCTATGATTTTCAAGGTTTGTGAGAGGCATAGATTAGGTTGTATTCCTTCTTGGGTTTAGAATCCAGTAGGAGATAGATGAGATTTACACTCATTATCCTTCCACAAAGCAGTGTGTGCTGAATTTCATAGGACTAGTGCAAACCAAAGGGTGAAGGAACTCAGAAGAACTTTTACAGTTAAGCTAATTTTTACAGCGACCCCTCAAAGTGGTAATGTGATCCCTATTATATAGATAAGGAAACTGGAGGTCTAAAAGTTTAAGTGATGTGCCCAATATCCTATGGCTAGAATACCTATTGTGTCTGGAGGTACAGAGAGTGAAGGGCTGGCTAAGCAGTGACAAATCTGTGAAATAGAAGGAAAGAGGGCTATGAAGTGATGGAGGGTTTCCATTGTGAAGACGCTGGTGATGAAAGAATTCTGAGCAATGATAAGCTAGGTCTATACAGTGACCTGCTGGAACATGTTTACAGTAGAGTGGTGATAGCTGCTCTTGGTGATAAGGGGTTCAGGAATTGTGAGGTGTGATTACCAAGTAGGTCTCCAACATGGATAGTAAAACCAACTCAGTCATGAGGTGAACACTTCTGTCATAACAAAAAGTGGAAATGCACTGTGGAGATCAGTAGACAGTAAAAAGAAAGATGTAGAGAAACTTAACTCACCAGGATTATAGCTCGCATTGTAGAGTCTGATTATACCCACAGCACAATAAAATTTAGCCAAGGTGACTATTTATGATTCATTAAAATAACCCCACCAGGCTAATATTACCAGGTTCTCAACACTCTGGCATTTAGGGAACGTACATGATTGGTATATTGAGCCAGACTACTTTGGAGGATCTGATTGCTGTGGATGTTATTGCCATGGTTTAAACTTTCCTGATCTAAACACGTGGGGTCTCGGGCAGTGGTGGTGTCTTCAGTTCTTGGTTTCCTTTCCTTTGCTGTTTATCACATTACTGTTGGCTTAACTGTCTATCTAACCCCTTAGACTATTCCTTTTGTGGCCAGAAACTATGTCTTTTCTTACATATGTTTTCCTCAACATTAGCATAGTCCTTAGCATATGGTTAGTGATCGAGAAATGTTGTTGAATAAATGAAGTTGTATTGAAGCTGGATTGTGAAATATGAACAAGTATTTATCAAGTGGTATGGGAGAGCAGAATACAGAGAGGTGGAACCATTTCACCCAGAGAGTGTGTTGTGGTTAAAAAAAAAAACCTTGAAGGACTGACATATTAGAGAGTTCAGGAAGGCCACATAATGTGCTGGATGGGAATACTGGCTTTAGTATCAGAGGCCTGGATTCAAATCACAGTTCTGTTCCTTAACAGCTAAATGATCTCGGGCTACAATCCAGAAGAGACAGAGAGAGAGAGAAAAAAAAAAAAACTACTGGACCTCACCCATATGCTAAGGAAGGGGAAAGAGAAGGAATCAAGAGTTTCTATATTATTCATCTAATATTCTCAATGCCTCCATGACATAGATAAGACTGACATTTTTTGCTTACTAACACATCATTTATTTTCCAAAACATATTAGAGGAATACACTTATCTGGTGTTGGACAGAAACAGATAGGCTTCTAAAATGACCTAACTTCATACCACAAGAATCAATTTTAGATACATCCTTATAAAATTTTAAAAGATTCATAACATAGAATAAAATTCTATCATGAAGCACCAATAAACTCAAATTAAATAATATGATTAAAGGACTGTGTAAACTGTTATCTGCCATACAAAAATCATTTGAGAGACCCAATGGCATGGTGAAAAGCATATGTGGAGTTAGAAGTCTTGAGAAAAATTACCGTCTCTGTCACTTAGTAGCTATGTGGCCTTCAGCAAGTTACATTAACTCTGTGAGCTTCAGTTTTAAGGGTGACAGTAATACCTACCTCATGGGCTTTTGCTGATGATCAACAGAAATAATGAGCAAGATAGTGTTTTGTTATTATGATTATGACAATTTTAATAAATATTTTGTTACAGCGGGACACTTTTTCATTTCCCTGTCAAAAGGGGGAGTGGGAAAATGATAATAGCCTCTGGACAGTGTTGGAAAGGTGATGCAAATTTTTGTGGTTGCGAGTCAGCATGGTGTTGAGACATTTTTATATCTGGATCCTGACTCAGCCAGGTACAAGTTGTTGTATGATTTGGGGATAGGTTTTATCACCTCATTGAGTCTCAGGTCCCCTATCTGAAAAATAGGAATAATAAAGCCCACTTTGCAGGGGTTTTGTGAGAAGAACAGAACTAGTGTAAAGTATCTGGAACAAAAGAGACATTCAGTAAAGATGTTTGCTATTCTCGTCATTATTTTCTCCAGCACCATCATCATCATTTTGTATTTTTTTCCCTTCTGCAAATTTCAGCCATGACAGTGGAGGAAAAAGAGACCTGTTCCCAATCAGCAGCACAGGTGGGGACTTTGAACTTCTACTAAGCTCTTGATCTACTGAGAGGAAGCCCCACTATAGAATATAGCAGGTTTGCCAATTTTTTCATTCTGCTATTGAAATCTAACTAAAGTTTGTAGATTACATTTTTTAGCATTAAAAATGGAAGCCAAGAAGAACCAAAGTTTTGTCAATGCAACAGTGACCTGACTTCAATAAGATAAGCAGAGTGAAATAATCAAGGCAGAAAAGGATTCGGAGATCTCAAGGTCAAAGTTTATTTCTATAAAGTATTCAAACTTTGGTTTACTTATTTGATGTCATTGTGTAGAAAGTGCTAAATAAAGAGGAACTATCATTTTGGCAATCTTAATGACTGCTACTTCAGTGTTTGAATACTGAACAATACTCACAGTAAGCAATTTAATAAACTAGCAGTTGCTCATGCAAGGACAATTACTCCCATTTTGGTTTAATTATTAATGTTTTTTTTAATATTCTCAACTTTAGCAAGCAATCTTGTTGTAATGAAAAAGAAAGTACAAAATGTTACATGGTACAATGATTATAAAATGATCATTTTATAAATATTATGGAGCACCTAGGAATATTCAGCTAATAATATCTCTTGAGGTTTCGAAATTCTGTCTTTATCCATAGGGAATGCCAGAGTTGGAAAAGCCAGTTCTGTACAAGTAGAGTTATAGAGAAACTTAAGGGGCACTGGACAATCTGTGACCACATATATTTCTTTCAGAGACCTAGTATGATTTTCAAAGCCCCATTGCTAAAGGGAATTTGTACAAGAAATAGAATAGTCCTGAACCACTTAATGCTATGTTGGAGAGTGAATCCTGAAGAAACTCTGTCATGGGATACTGGAAACACTAATATCTAGAGGTGAGAGTGTGAAGTGGGATAGAGATAAAAAGGCAAGGGGAAACTTTAAAAACCAGTTCTGCCTCCTTTAAAAAAAATTTTATTGGAGTATAGTTGATTTACAATGTTGTGTTAGTTTCAGCAAAGTGAATCAGTTATATATACATATATATATGTATCTCCACTCTTTTTTAGATTCTTTTCCCATATATGTCATTATAGAGTATTGAGTAGAGTTCCTTATGCTATACAGTAAGTTCTTATAAGTTATCAATTTTATATATAGTAGTGTGTATATGTCAATCCCAATCTCCCAGTTTATCCCTCCCCCCCTTACCCCCTGGTAACCATAAGTTTGTTTTCTATGTCCGTGACTCTTAATAAATCATATAAGGCATCCTTTAAAATAGACTAGAATGTGAAAGGGCATCTTCCCTGGACACCACTATAGCACCAGGGAAGCATTCAGAACCACAGTACCGGAACCAACCTCCTGCCATTACTACACCATCAAGCCTCCCATTCTTAATGACCTCAGTCATGACTAGAAGCCCAAGCCTCCTAGGTTATTCATCATCCTAACTCCAAATCACATATTCTCTGCATATTTGTTAGTATGACCCAATCCTTTCCTCCTCCAGCTCTCCTAAATCACTACTGCCTTCTGGAGCTGTCATTCTGTAACAAACCAACTCCCTCAAATGACCCAATATCATTTCACATCCTCTTCAGGAAATTGCATTTTACTAAAAAAATTATCCATATCTCAAAGTCCCTACCTCCTCTACAACCTATTCCAATGTAAGCTTATTCATCTTACACTAGCAGGCTGGGAGGTAGGATTAGTTTTTCTTGTTCTTGATAACTAACTTCATTTCTGTTCCTCTTATAAAAATCCCTCTTCCTCTAAGAAATCATCCTACTTTACTTTTTATTGCTATCAATATCCTGTTAATGTGCCCACATTCATCAAAATCTTGAACTCCATGCTCACAGTATTTCTTTCCAACCTAACTCTAGTCAGTGTATGTGGCAATTTCAATATTCATGTGGATAACTCTGTCCTCTCAAAACCTTGACCTTTCAGGTCCTTGAGCTTTTCATCTCCAAAGACCATTTCCTCCACTCCACATCAGCCATTCTATCTTTATTAGTCAGTTCTTCTTAAGTGTCAGTAACAAACAACCCCAACATCTCAGCACCTTATAACAAGAAAAGGTTTATTTTCTTTCTACTCATGTGGAACATCAGCTACTGGTAATCTGCAGCTCTGCTCCATATGTCTGGAATCTAGTCTTAAGGAGCAGTCCCTGTCTGAAATATGCTGGGTTTGTAGGGAAAGAAAAACAGGGAGAGAGAGGCTGAGAATGGCAGAGTCATATCATGGTTCTTAAAATTGCTGCTCAGAGAAGACAAACAGATGGCCAAAAAGCACATGAAAAGATGCTCAACATCGCCAATTATTAGAGAAATGCAAATCAAAACTACAATGAGGTATCATCTTACACTGGTGAGAATGGCCATCATCAAAAAGTCTACAAACAATAAATGCTGGAGAGGGTGTGGAGAAAAGGGAACCCTCCTACACTGCTGGTGAGAATGTAAATTGGTATTACACCCACTATGGAGAGCAGTATGGAGGTTCCTTAAAAAACTAAAAATAGAGCTACCATATGATCCTGCAATCCCATTCCTGGGTATATATCCAGAGAAAACTATAATTCGAAAAGATACATGCACCCTAATGTTCAATGCAGCACTATTTACAATAGTCAAGACATGGAAGCAACCTAAATATCCATTGACAGAGGAATGGAAAAAGAAGATGTGGTACATATATACAGTGGAATATTTCTGAGCCATAAAAAAGAATGAAATAGTGCCATTTGCAGCAACATGGATGGACCTAGAGATTCTCATACTAAGTGAAGTTAAGTCAGACAGAGAAAGACAAATATCATATGCTATCACTTACATGTGGAATCTAAAAAAAAATGATACAAATGAACTTATTTACAAAAGAGAAACAGACTCACAGACTCACAAACAAGCTTAGGTTACCAAAGGGGAAAGGCGGCAGGGGGGATAAATTAGGAGTTTGGGATTAACATACATATGCTACAATATATAAAGTAGATAATCAACAAAGACCTACAGTATAGCACAAGGAACTCTACTCAATGTTTTGTAATAACCTATATGGAAAAAGAATTTTAAAAAGAATGGATATATGTGTATGTATAACTGAATCACTTTGCTGAAACTAACACAATATTGTAAATCAACTATACTCCAATATAAAATAAAAATTAAATTTAAAAAAAACAACAGCTGCTCAACAATGGCCAGTGTCACTTCTGTTCATACTTCATTGACCAAAGCAAGTCACATGGCCAAGCATGGAGGCAAGGAAGTATGTCCCTCTCACAGGGAAGCACGTGAGGGAAAGTAAGGCACATGTAAGGGAAAATAATGTAAAATACTGATATGGGGGGAGGATTTTACATAATTTAAGATAATAGTATAATCTACCACACTATTTCTTTTTCAAAACATAATTTGTCATCAGAAAATTCTTTATCATTCTTGAAATCTTAAATGCTAACTTCCATCTCTCTGACACCAACTTCTTATCCTACCAACTTTCTTATTCTAGTGTCACTACTATAGTAATTCTACATCATCATGACCTATTTACCATTGTTTCACTTTCTCACTTTCTACTTTCTCACTATCCATCAATCTTCTTAATAATTCATTTCCATTCTTGTCCTGCTTAGAAGCCATTGTTCATAATAACAACAACAATAAAATCATAGGGGGAGGAGACATGAACTGAGCACTTACATATCCTGCACTGGCCTAAACATTTTACAGGTAATAACATTTTTGATACTCACAACAACCACAAAGTGTAGGAGCTTTTATTACCTCTACATTCCTGACGAGGAAACTGAGGTGCACATATATTAATACTATGTCCAAGGTCAAATACTATGTCCAAGGTCAAATGTAATAAAAGGAAAGCAAATACCACACTTTTAGCAATGGTACAATATTGTGCAATTACTCCCTTGCATAAACCCTCAACTCCCTTGTCCCAGTGGGAACATCAAGGGGTTGCTTGGGGGAGAACTAAATAATTTTTATTTGCTCACCTCCTAGCTACCCCCAGATAAATATGTTCTCTGTGTGAAAACAGTGGGGCTGATATGTAGATGTAGCACTGAAACAATTCCCATGGTCCCAAGCCACCCCAACATACCCATGTCCCCACTCCCACACTTCCATGTACAACATCACTTCTAAACTCTTCTCATGTAGACATTTTGGAGCGGCCACTACTTGCCCCCATCCCCTGTAATATATCTTATAAAAACAAATAAAACAGAAATCAGTCCTATTTTAGCTCAAATAGCCATCTTCTCTGTGCTGCACATACAGAACTTAACAGTGATGGAGAAAAATCACACAAGTAGGTTAAAAGGTCTTGTATTAAACATAATCTCAAATGTAGTTGTACTCTCTACACTGCCTGGCACATCTACATGTTTCCTGGATCTCCAAGAGGATTATATCTTACCTTCTCCACTTTCCTCTCTCAAGTCATACCTCTCCTTCCCCCCTGCCCCTCATTCTCTGCTGATGACCTCAACACTTACTATACAGTCATTCCTTGGTCATTGCACAGGATTGGTTCCAGGACCCCTGGAGGACACCAAAATCCAAGAATGCACAAGTCCCTTACATAAAATCGTACAGTATTTGCATATAACCTATGTACATCCTCCTCTATATTTTAAATCATTCCTAGATTACTTATAGTATCTAATACAATGTAAATGTTTTACTTTTTGAAGCTTTCTGAAAATTTTTTATTCTGAATATTTTTGATCCATGGTTGGTTGAATCCGCAGATTTGGAACCTGCAGATATGAGAACCAACTAAACTTAGATATTCTAAACAGTCACTCAGAAATCCTTGATGGCCCATCACTGCATCTACAAAAACACCTGCATCTACAACATTTTTCTTTTTTGTCTCTTTCTTCCAATTACAGTGGAATAATTTTCTTTTGCTTTTCAAAGACTCATCATTCCATATGGGTTCTGAATCCCTTCCTTTTTCAGCTTCTCACGGATTCTTCTTTTTCAAGCATCATAAAACTGTTTATTCCTCTTTAGTGGCATAATGCAGCACACAGAAATTCTCTATTTTCTCTCATGCTAAAACAACTCTCCCTTGATGTATATGTTCTCCACTCTTCTTCACAGTCTAAGTGCTCACAGGAATTGTCTATACTCTCCTCCCCTTTCTCACCTTCCATTAACTCTTCAAACCACTTAATCTGGCTTCTGCACCCACCAGACCACAAGAACTGTGACTGCCAAGGTTACCAAGGACAGAAACTGACAGTTACTTATCCTTCCTTATAAAATGCTCTCATGGTTTTGTGTTAATCTCTCTCTTATGGCTTTCCTCCTACAACTACAGTTATTATTCAGTGTCATTTGAAGGTGGCCTCTCCTTTACTTAATCTCTAAAGGACAAAGTTTATGAGCACTAGAACTTAAACCCTTTATTCTTCTCATTTCTTTCTACATGATCTAACTATGCTCCTCCATTCTTATAGTTTTAAAAAGCATCTGTTTGTCAACAATTCCCCCATTTATATTCTCAGCTGATACTGCTCATCTGTTTTCTTGCATTTACCAAATATCTCTGCCTCGAGACCTCCTGGTCACCTAAAACTCAACTATGCCAATTTGAATCCTTCAGTCACCTCCTCCCTCATCTATGTCTATTTCTCTTTCAATAGGTCTCATCTTGTACATAGCAGAACCAAGGATCCAGTTACTCAAGACAGAAACTTGGTTTCACCCTTGACTTATCCTTCTCTCTCATCCCAAACTCTAATCAACTATCAAGTCTTGTAGTTTCTCCTTTAAAATATACCTGGAATCTATCCACCTGGGTCAATTTCCACTGCCTTAAATTCCGCTACTGAAATCTCCTCTTAAATTACAAAATATTTTCTTTATGACTTACGCATTCTACTCTTGTTCCCCTAAATACTATGTCCCACACAGTAGATAAATTGATGAAAATACAACTCACATTTAAATTTTCCAAATAATTCACCAAATTTTTTGCTCCTTTCAAACCCTGCATGATCAGACTCCTACCCAATTCTCCATCCTCATTTGAGGTCACTCTCCCCTCATCCAATATTCTTCCTCCTCTTTGCCTCTTTTTACTTCCTTGAACACATAAAGTTTTCATTCTACCTCAAGGGATATCATACCCTCTGTCTGAAATACTTTTCTCTACTTTTCACATGTGGCTAGCTCATTAGTTTCCTATAGGTCTCTGTTTTCCACCTTTCCCACCTAAGTTCCCACATTTCCTTCATGGCCCCCATCAGTTATTCTATGGCATCTTCATCTCTTTCATGACTCTTATTACAGTGCATACATATATATTTCCACATATGCTTGCTTATTATTAGACTTCCTACCACATCAAAACCCTCAAGACAGGATTCATGCCTATTTGATTCATCAATATATATTAGCTGCCTCCAAAAGCCTGACACATAGTAGATGTTCAGTAAATATAATACTTCTTGAATAAATGTATGAACTTGATTTCATGTTAAGTTATCCAAATGTCAGTTCCCTCATATTTAAAATAGGAGAATTATTACCTAGGATTACGCTAATAATCAATGGTGTAAATAAGATAATTCCTAATAGAGCCATTACAGTGTAAATATAAGGTCCTCTTTCCTGTGTTCATATATTATCCTGTAGTGTATATTTTTTAGGTCATAACAAAAACAGAGGGGCCTAAAGTTTAAAATAATGATTTTAATAGATTAAAAAGATAAATTAGAATTCAGAGAGCCTGAAAGAGCTAGAAATTGTGGATACAGCACTTGAGAAGAGGGAGCTACAAGAGAGAAAGAGAGAGAGATCCTGGAATCTCCTTAAAAGTCACCTTGAGTCTTCAGCTGAATACTAAGTTGTTTATGCATAGAGTAAAACTCCACAAAATGAGGCAAAATGAGGCAGCCACAGATGAAAAGTTTCCATAATTCACACAAGGTTGGGAGATGTTTGTATTCCAACCAAAGTAGACAGACTTTACTGTATACCTGAAATATTCAGAAGAGCTATATGAAGAATTATGCCTTAGTTTGGGGTCCGAATTCATCCTAAGTAAAAGCTACAACCCTAGACTTACTCAACAAAGAAAAAAAAAAAAGCCTCAGAAAGATAAGTCTGAACCGCAAGTAGCTTCACTATCTGGCAACATAAAATCAGTGCACTTTAAATTAAACATCAAAATACCAACACTAAAAATTATAACATAACAATAACCAGAATCCACCCAAAAAAAATATACAGGCATACAAAAGAAGCAGAAAATGTAAATTATAATCAAAAGGAAAAATAGTCAATAGGAACAGACACACTAATGACAGACATGGATTTTAAAACACCTACTATAAATATTCTCAAGGATTTGTGGGGAAGCATAAACATAATAAGGAAAGAAATGAAAACTACTACGAAAAATCAAATGGAATTGTAGAACTGAAAAACATAATATCTGACATGTGAAAACCCCAGTATGGGCCTAATACCAAATTAAACATTGTAGAATGATCAGTGAAACTGAAGCATAGCAATAGAAACTATCCAAATTAAAGCCCAGAAAGACAAAAGACTGCACAAGGATGAAGAGCACCCATATGACTAGTAGAACATAATGAAGCATCTATTACACATGTAATTGAAATCTCAGAAGGAGAGGGGCCCAGGAGAAAATATTTGAAGAAATAACAGCCCAAATTTTTCAAAAGATAAATAATATACCCACAGATACATGAAGCTGAATAAACACCAAGCAAAATAAATACAAATAAAATAACATCAAGACATACCACAACCAAATCACTGAAAAACAGTGATGAAGAGAAAATACTTAAAGCACCTGGAAAAAAAAGACACATATGTACTGGATAACGAAAGTAAGAACTACTACTAACTTCCAATTAGAATAAAAATACAAACAAGAAGACAATAGGATGACATGTTTAAATTACTAAAAGCCAAAAAAAAAAAAAAGGCCAGTCAACCTAAAATTCTATACCTTGGAAAATATCCTTCAAAAATGAAATGATTTTGCACAGAAAAAGGAACCATAAACAAAATGAAAGGACAACCCTCAGAAAATATTTGCAAACAAAGCAACCAACAAGGGATTAATCTCTAATATATACACACAGCTAATGCAGCTCAATATAAAAAAAAAAAGAGCATAATCAAAAAATTGGTGGAAGAGCTAAATAGACATTTCTCCAAAGAAGACATACAGATGGCTAAAAAGAACATGAAAAGATGCTAAACATCACTAATTTTTAGAGAAATGCAAACCAAAACTACAATGAGGTATCACCTCACACCAGTCAGAATGGCCATCATCAAAAAATCTACAAATAATAAATGCTGGAAAGGGTGTGGAGAAAAGAGAACCCTCCTACACTGTTGGTGGGAATGTAAATTGGTATAGCCTCTGTGGAGAACAGTATGGAGGTTCCTTAAAAAACTAAAAATAGAGCTACCATATGATCCTGCAATCCTGCTCCTGGGCATATACCTGGAGAAAACCATAATTCTAAAAGACACATGCACCCCAATGTCCACTGCAACACCATTTACAATAGTTAGGACATGGAAGCAACCTAAATGTTCATCAACAGAGGAATGGATAAAGAAAATGTGCTACACATATACAATGGAATATTACTGAGCCATAAACAAAGAATGAAATAGTGCTATTTGTAGCAACATGGGTGGACCTAGAGATTGTCATACTGAGTGAAGTAAGTCAGACGGAGAAAGACAAATATCATATGATATTGCTTATATGTGGAATCTAAAAAATGGGTACAAACAAAATGAACTTATCTACAAAACAGAAATAGAGTTACAGATGTAGAAAACAAACATATGGTTACCAGGGGTAAGGGAGGGAGGGGTAAACTGGGAGATTGGGATTGATGTATACACACTACTATATATGAAATAGATAACTAATAAGAACCTGCTGTATAGCACAGGGGATTCTACTCAATACTCTGTAATGGCCTATATGGGAAAATAATCTTAAAAAAGAGTTGATATATGTATATGTATAACATCTGAAACTAGCACAGCATTGTAAATCAACTATACTCCAATACAAATTTTTTAAAGATGAAAGTAAAGATATTTTCAAACAAATCTGAAAGAATTCCTCACTTCAGATCAGCAATACAAAACTGTTAAGAAAGAATGTTAAACAAAGTTCTGAAATAGTGCATTTGCAGAGACGCTGATGGACCTAGAGATTGTCATACAGAGTGAAGTAAGTCAGAAAAAGAAAAACAAATATTGTATAATATCGCTTATATGTGGAATCTAGAAAAATGGTACAGATGAACTTATTTGCAAAGCAGAAATAGAGTCACAGATGTAGAGAACAAATGTATGGTTACCAAGGGGAGTTGGGGGGGTGGAATGAATGGGGAGATTGTGGTTGACATATATACACTACTATGTATAAAATAGATAACTAATGAGATCCTAATATATAGCACAGGGAACTCTACTCAGTGCTCTGTGGTGACCTAAATGGGAAGGAAATCTAAAAAGAGTAGATATATGTGCATGTATAACTGATTCACTTTTCTGTACAGCAGGAATTAACACAACATAGTAAAGCAACTATACTCCAATAAAAATTAATTTTAAAAAGAAGAATGTTAAAGTTCCAAAAGAAAATGATACCAGATAGAAACTCTTATCTACTCAAAAGGAAATGAAGAAGGCCAGAAATGGTGGGTGTGTGGGTAAATACAAAACACTGAAAAGTGTTCAATTTTTTCAAATAATAATTGATTATTTAAAACAAATATATTTTGGAGTTTATGACATATTCAAAAGTAAGAAGTGTGAAAATAATAAAAATTAGTGGGGGAATAAGGCAATATTGCAAAGTTTTTACATTATATGTTACCTGGTATAATATATTTGAAATTAGAATATGATAAGCTAAAGATGAGATTGTAAATAATAGAGCAAAAACTAAAAACTAAAACAAGTTTAGTTAATAAGTCAATAAAAGAAATAAAATATCACATAAATATACAATTAGTTTAAACAAAGCAGGAAATAAGTAAAAGAGAAATAAAAAGAGAGGATAAAGAGAAACAAAATAGTAAATGATGCAAAACTCAACTATTTCAACAATTACATTAAATTTAAATTTGTATATCAAAGGATATAATTAAGAGAAAAGATTGAGCACAGGACTTAAACATTTCTCCAGAAATAAACAAATGGCCAATAAAAACATAAAATGCTTAACACCATTAATCACTAGAGAAATGCAAATCAAACCCACAATGAGATCCACTTCACATCCCCTAGTTTGACTAAACAAACATAGACAATAACACGTGTCTCCCAGAACCTACAGAAATTTTTAGGTACCTTCATACATAGCTGGTAGGATGATTAATGGTGCAGCCACTTTGGAAAACAGTTGGGCTCTTCCTGAAAAGTTTAAATATAGGAGTTACCATATGATCTAGCAAGTACAGTCCTGGTACATAGATAATATGTAATACCTATATATTAGATATATGCCTAAGGGAAACATATGTCCACTAAAAACTTGTATACAAATATTATAGCAGCATTATACATAATAACTAAAAAATGAAAACAATTCAAATATCCATCAATGGAAGAGTGGATAAACAAAATGTGGTATATCCACAAAATGAAATATTATTTGGCCATTTAAAGGAATGAAGTGCTGAGTCATGGTACAACATGGATGAAACATTACATTAAGTTGAAGAAACCCGTCACCAAAGCACCAAAGACCACATATCATATCATATATGTAGTGATAGGAAATAGATTACATACTGGTGGTCTGGGGGCTGGGAGGTGGGTGAGAAGGGAGCAGAGGTGGAGAAGGAAAGGATAGTGTGTGACTGCTAACGGACAAGGTTTCTTTTTGGATTGATGAAAATGTTCTGAAATGCAATAGTAGTGATGGTTTCACAACTCTGTGAATATACTAAAAATCACTGAATTATAATTTAAAAGGATGAATTTTATGGTATGTGAATTATATGTCAATAAAACCATTATTTTTTTAAATATGTGTATGTATAGAGGTCTTTGGCCAGTTATAGCTGAGAACACTTTGCAAAAATGGCTGAAATAAGGAGAGGGAAGTTGCAAAATGACCTCAACTTACTAAGGAAGAATCTGAATTCTAAGCCATACTCTAAGGCAGCTTGTTATAGGTGTCCTCTGCTTATACATCTGGTCATGTATAATATAGCCTCTAAAAAAAAAAGAAAAAAGAAAAAAGAAAAGCAGCACTGGGAACTGGAGGAGAGGAGAGCTAACAGGATCACAGGAAGAGACTGCTAACAGACGGTGCCCAGTTATTTTCAAAACAGTGCTTCTTTGATTACTAAGCATGGTGAGAAACATAGGTGCCCTATAGGAAATGAATCTGTTGCAGTCTAAGAAAATAAGTTACAGAACAGTGATCCAAAGAAAGGAAAACAGCATAAATTGTTATACTGATATTGGTTGCAATGAGATTTTACTTGTATCATTGTTAGGAAATCAATGTGATGATGAAACATGTAGAAAACTTTGAGCAGGGCCACCTAATTCAAGAATTAGGAATAATGTTCAAAATAGAATTGACTACCATTTAGGAAACCAAACAGAATGTGACCAATACTGGCTTTGTGCTTCAAGGGAGAGAATAGAAGCTGGTTTTAAATTTCAGCAGGAAAAAAAAAATACATAGCTGTCAGATATGAGAAAAGATTTTTGCACCAAAGACAAAAAGAAATCATGTTGAATCCCCTTCCCTAAAAGTCTCTGATTTAGGATCAGTGACTCAATTACACAACATCCAGGTGGAGCTGAGTAGCATCTTGCCCAGAGCCTTGAAGCTGGAGCAGATTCCTAGCCTGCAACCTCGTATGTATCAGAGAACTCTAGGGTAGGGAACCAAAGTCTGTGTTCTGGTCATAATTATGCCCCATATAAGTCATGTGATGTTAAGCAAGGCACTGAATCCCATTGAACCTATATCCTCAACTGAAAAAAATCTGATAGCAATCCCTGCCCTGTGTCATAAACCACAAGTGAGATCACGTAGGTGAGGGACTCTGTCGACCATAAACGCCTTCACGGTCACATTCGTATTTCATCACTTTTTTGTAATTTAACCAATGTCAGTATATTTTACTTTTTACATATACAATTGCCTTCAATGCTATATCTCATTTTATTTCTCATTTCATTTGAAATAAATGCTTTGCAATGTCCTACTGTATAGCACAGGGAACTATATTCAATATCCTGTGAAAAACCATAATGGAAAAGAATATGAAAAAGAATATATATATGTATAACTGAGTCACTTTGTTGTATAGCAGAAATGAGCACAACACTGTAAATCAACTATTTTAAAAATTTAAATAAATAGTTGATTTACAGTGTTGATTTAAAAAATAAATACTTTGATGTTATTTTACATATGTTTGCTTAGAAAAATCAAGAGATTTTCTTCAAAGATCAAGATTGTACTGACCTCAATCAGAGCACTGTACAGAACAGAGAATTTTTGCCAGTCCTCCGATTGTCAGAGATAATTCAAACGTACTCACAGGTCTATCCATTTCCTAGGGCTATGGATTACCCTGGTCCTCTGTGAACTGCTATCTTATCATTAATATTGGGCACTAAATTGTTTCTGACTCTGCTCTCTAACATTACCTTTTTCCATATTGATGTGTCTTTCTAAATTGAGGAGCTGCAAGTCCCCCTTCTTCATGCTAAATGGCCCTATAAAAGTTGAATTCTCCATGAAAATATTCCAGAGAGTGTGAAATCAGGCAGAATTAAGACTGAGGCATCACTGCAGGATTTGGTATTAGAAGGAAGGTTATAAAAGGCCAGACAACAGGAGAGAGGATGGTAGGGCCCTCAATCAGCTCTAGTTTAGCATCAGTAGATTCAGTGAACACCATCAAAGGTGTGGATAAGAAATGGTTCTGGTACTGAGATCCATTCCCGATATCTACTTATGCCAAATATCTAGGCTTCTTCATGCCATGTTATGTTGCACTTCTCAATGCATTGGTAAATATTTTAGAATTATAATTCAGATCATTTTTTGGTATCTAGTCATTAAAATCAAGAACTTAAAAGTAGAATCCAACCTCTTCAATAATTTATAAAGCAAACAGAGTTTAATTTAAAGAAGATAAAGTTTTTACTAAAAGATAAAAGATGCAGTATTGGAAGAATGAAAAGTGGAAAAAACACAACAGACTTTCTTTTCACAAGATTTTTCTTATAGAGACACAGCTCCAATTAGACATTGCCAGGTCTTTATGTCAAGATAGGCTTGATTGGTACATCTTTCTCTGCTAAAAAAAAAAAAAAGAATAAAACAGAACTAAGCTTGAAATTTGAGACAGGCCCACTACATCAGCCATTGTCCCACTGAGTGTGTGCAGTGTCCTCCTATGTCCCTTTTTCTTCATCACAAACCTGAGTAGATGCCCTTTGCAACTCTGGCTTTTCCCATAACCCTTCAATTCTCAATTCACACTTTCTGGCTGTAGAGATCCACCAAAGAAGTGTGGTGATATGGATCTCCTAACATTTCTTTTTCTTCCCCATTTATCTACAAACTAACTCCCTTCTGTATCTTTCAAAATTTGGCCTTAAATGCACATTAAAAGTTTCTACAGTTCTGCCTCGAACTTCTGCATTTTTCAACTGTCTTGATTTTGACATTTCAGGAGAAAAAACAATGCTCCCATTTTTTCTCTCAATCTCTCAGTCTCATTCGCACTTTTGATCTCTCTTCCTTGACTCCTGTCTGTCTCCTCTCAAGTTTCCGAAGAGAGAAAGGGGGGTCTCCTCCACTCTCCACAAGGGAGAAATACTTGAGTGAGCACCTTCATCCTTCCTTTGCTCCCTACCCACCCATCAACACGATTATCAGAGAAATTATTACCAAACTGCTGGGGTTGGGGATAGACTGACAGCCCAAGAGCAAAAAAATAAAATTATAAAGCAAGCTCTACCCTATCTTGCTCTTTATCACTCAAAACCAACCTGGCCTTCAATGAAGCGAGCTTTTTTCTGCTTCCTGACCCTGAGGGATTAGTTCTCAGTGGCTGGATCCTTACCTGAGGGGAAGGCCTCCTCATTTCTAATTTCTCTGCCTGGACTGGGGTGGGTACATTCATTAGGGAGCGAGATACAGAAGGTTTTGTTGTGCTCCCCAATCCAGTCTAAGCAATTAAAAAGCCAATATCACAGCCTCTATTTGGTTTCTCATCTGTTCTTAATTGCTTAGAAGCCAAAACAGAGACTGGCGAGTGATTAACATCCCCCAAACACCAACATTTCCACTTCTTTTTCTGTCTCTTTGCCTCTTGATCTTAATTAATTCTGTGCAGCATAATATGTCCTGAGCTTCTTTGTCTGAAAGAAGCTACTCAAAGCTAAATCATGGACATAATAAAGAATTCAAAATAGCCCTTTAGTAAGAATATTCTGACCCTTTTTCTGTTAATATGTGAAATAAATAGAGAGCATATTGTGGGTCTAGCATGACACCTGGCACATAGTAAGTACAAAATAATTATTTGTTGAAAGAATACCAACTACAGAAATATTTTTTTAACAATATGGCCAAGGGTTTACAGAGTGGCATATGAAATAATTTATAGATTTTTCATCCAAGAGTACCATAATTACTGATTTTTAAAATATAACTCTTAGATATTTTTAAGTATTGACCATATGACTCTTACAGTTGAATTGGAAAAAAAAAAAAAAACCTATATCTTAACAGTTTGACCATTGATCTTATTGCTGATCAACCCATCATGAAAATGGGGCATATTTAATCAAATTGATTCAATATCACCATGTCAGGGAGAAATTTTCCTAATTCATCCATTCATTCACTAGCTGAATCTTTATTGAATTTCTACTATAAGCAAGACACTGCACTTGGAAATAACAGGAAGAGTGAGACATTTTCTGCCCTCAGGAGCTTACAATCTAATAGAAATAATTCACATATATAAACGGTTTTAATATAAGGAACCATTTCATGACATATAAGATGTACTTTAAGAAAGTAGAAAGATGGAAGCTTTGAGGGGATGGGGAAGCTCATTGACAGCCAGCATAATTAGGTAAATCTGAGCTAGGAATTAAGGTGTTTCAGGGCAGAGCTGAGGGGGTGGGGGCAGGGTGGGAGGGAAGTTCAAGAAAAGGGAAGACCAAAAACAATAACAGAGACAAGAATGCAAACAGAAGCACAATTCACAAAAGGCGAAAACTCCAAATAACCCAAATTTCTGTCATCAGAAGAATGGATATACTGTGGTATATTTATATAATACCATACAGCAATGAAATTCATGAACCAACTCTAAATGCAATACCATGGATGAACCTCACATGTATAGTTTTGAGCAAAAAAACTAGACATAAAAGAGAACATATTATATCCAATTCCATTTATATAACATACCAAGAGGCAACATCCGTGGTGTTAGGATCACAATAGTGGTTGTGATCGCCTTTGGAAGACAGAAGGGGTAGTGACGGGGATGAGGCACCGGAAGAAGCTTCTGGTGTAGTGGGGGACTGGTAGTGTTCTATTTCTTGATCTATGTTGTTGCTCACATGGGGGTATTCACTCAGTGAGAATTCATTCAGCTGGACACTCATGACTTATGCATTTCTGTATGCGTATGTTATCCCACAATAAAAACAAAACAAAAAGCAAGCAGGAAATGAAAAACTCAAGATATAAGGAAACTAATGAGTCCACCTTAACTAGAAGTTTAAAGTAAATGTAGGGGAAGTAATTTGTGGAGACCAAGCATCTTGTTAGTAAAATAGTGGGAGGGAAACAAAGCACCATGCAGTAATTATGCATTCCCTACCTCTTCCCCACCAACAGCTCACCCCAGCTCCTAAATAATCTGTCATGATTCTTTCTAAATTTGTGAATTTAGGAAAAGGTGTTCTGGACATGATGTTTGGGAGAGATAGGTAGTGTTTAATGTTGCTTTATACTTTGTGGTAAAGTAAGAGTTGAAACAGTTTGGTAGTGATACAACTTAACCTCAGTTTAGCAATTCTCTCTTACTCCCAATCTAGAGCAAACTACACCTGATTACTTTGTAGGGAGGGGTCAGAAGTTTCACTGGTGAGTCAGAGGTGGGAGGGCTTTGTTTAATATACCTGAGTTTTGTCGACTGTAAAACAGGGTGAGAGAAATGAAAAGAAAGGGAGTTTACTACAAATGCCTGACATTTGTTAAGTAGCTCTGTCAGTATTTTCTCCCTTCAGTGACCACTTCTTGAGCACCTACTGCGTGCCAGGCCCTATGCTGTATTCTGGCAACACAAAGCCAAATTAGACATTGTATGAACTAAATAGATATTCTTCAGATATGTTCAACTCAGCCAGTCTTGCCTAGAAGAGTGTGATTGGTATAAAGAAAGAAAATACCCTGAGGCTTCTGGGAGCCCAGTGGGGACTGAGAGGGCCCTCCTGCTCAGTCACAAACACTGCTGCTTTGGACTAGAGTCAGCTTGGCATATGAAGCACGTTTCATAGGACATATGTAATAGAATTTTGCCGGTAATAGTGAAGAAAGGATTTGCCCAGCAAATTACTGCTGGAAACAAGGGAAGTGTTAGCTTAGTTGAGAATGAGGAGTTTTAGAAACAACATTTGCATTCAAACAAAGGATATGCTAATTATAACTGAATCTTACCCACTTGTTAAAACGGTTACAAGAATTTCCAACGCAGATACTTCTGCTCCTTCTTTCCCCACTAACAGGGTTACCATAAGGACCTCAGATTAATAAGCATATCTATATATCTACATATAGTATATATAGATATCTCACATCTCCAGATCTACTTTTGACCTATCTTCTAAAATTCTGGATGTGCTAAACCAAACCGACATTCCACAGGGACATTACAGCTTCCCTGTAGAATCTGCTCCTGCTTCGCAACTGTCTGTACCAGTTGCTGGCCACTCAGTCCCCCAAATCAGAAGCCTGAGAGACTTCCTAGACTCCTGCTCTTCTCTTAACCCCAAGCAACCCATCAATTGAATCTGTTTTGCTCCATGTCTCATTGAACTTTTCGCATGAATTATATTCCTCTTCTTAGTGTTCTTATATCCTGTCTCTCCTAGCTTCAGCCCACTCTCCTCAAGGCCTCTGCTAAAGATAACTTTCTAAAATGCAAATCTGATCACATCAGCTTCTCTTCAAAGACTACTGCCAGGAGAAGAAGAAAGTTCAAATCAAAATGCTTAACAATAAAAAATGGGCAAAGGATATGAACGGATGTCTCTCGGGAAAGGAAAAAAAGCAAATGTTTCTTACACATTCATAATAAGAGAAATGCATATTAAAATGATATGGATTCACCTGTCACATTGACAAAACAAATGCAAAACAAACAAACAAAAAAGTTTCATAGCAATTTCTACTGAGGAAGCTGTAAGGAACTGTCACTTTTGCACAGTCCCAGTGGGAATGTAAACTGGAAAAATCCTTGGAAAGCAATGTGGCAATATCCCTCCAAATCATGAACACAGAGACCTGAAACTTCGTTTCAAAAAATGTATCTTCACCTCACACTGGTCAGAATGGCCATCAATAAAAAATCTACAAACAATAAATGCTGGAGAGGGTGTGGAGAAAAGGGAACACTTTTGCACTGTTGGTGGGAAGGTATATTGATACAGCCACTATGGAGAACACTATGGAGGTTCCTTAAAAAACTAAAAATATTAACTACCATACAACCCAGCAATCCCACTACTGGGCATATACCCTGAGAAAACCATAATTCACAAAGAGTCATGTACCAAAATGTTCACTTCAGCTCTATTTACAATAGCCAGGACATGGAATCAACCTAAGTGTCCATTGACAGATGAATGGATAAAGAAGATGTGGCACATATATACAATGGAATATTACTCAGTCATAAAAAGAAACAAAATTGAGTTATTTGTAGTGAGGTGGATGGACCTAAAGTCTGTCATACAGAGTGAAGTAAGTCAGAAAGATAAAAACAAATACCGTATGCTAACATATATATATATAGAATCTAAGAAAAAAAAATGGTCATGAAGAACCTAGGGGCAGGACAGGAATAAAGACACAGACCTATTAGAGAATGGACTTGAGGACACGGGGCGGGGGAAGGGTAAGCTGGGACAAAGTCAGAGAGTAGCATGGACATATGGACACTACCAAATGTAAAACCGATAGCTAATGGGAAGCAGCCGCATAGCACAGGGAGATCAGCTCGGTGCTTTGTGACCAGCTAGAGGGGTGGGATAGGGAGGGTGGGAGGGAGGGAGATGCAAGAGGGAGGGGATATGGAGATATATGCATATGTATAGCTGATCCACTTTGTTATAAAGCAGAAACTAACACACCATTGTAAAGCAAATATACTGCAATAAAGAAGTAAAAGAAAAATGTATCTTATAGGCACACACTCACACTGGAGAAATTATTCATGTACAAAGTTATTGGTTAGAGCATTTTTTTGTAAAAGCAAAAGATTAGAAACATAAATATCCTTTAATAGGAGACTGTTAAATAAATATCATATACCCATATAATAGAACTTTATGTTGCTGTTTAAAAAAAAGAAGAAAGCAAGGGATAAAAAGAAAATATCAGAATAGTTTTGTATATACCTATATGGAAAGATCTTTATCTTGTGTGAAAATAGGCAAAGGGCAGAATAGTACAAAACCTGCTTATATTAAAAAGGGGAAATACACACACATTTGTATTTGTTTACATGTGATAAAATAAACTTTGGAAGATTAAACAAGGAAGAGAGAGGAGTAGTTAACTATTATGTGTGTGTACTTTTTACTATATTTCCTTTTATACATTTTGATTGCTGGACCATATGAATATATTACATATTTAAATAATTAAATAAATTTATCTCTCAAATCATGCATTGGCATGGCACAAAATGCCCTTTCTTAATTTACACCCTACCCACCTCATTATCCTCTGGTCCTGTCATTCCACCCCAACAATTTACCCAAAGCCTATTTGTTATAGCAACAGAAACTCTTATTAGTCTCTGTTCTTCTCTTGTTGAGTATGAGCAGATTTTTCTGTTCAGAATGCCTTCCTACTCTTCTCTCTACCATTCCCCCATCCCATCATGGTCCGCTTGGCCTCTTTAAGGATGCTCTCCCAGTAAAGGGTGAGATCCAGCTGCTTGCATATGCTCAGTGTTCCCAGAATTCGCTCTAGTACCAAACTTCCTATAGGTATTTATCTTGATGAGCCCACCATCAACTTATGACAGTTCAAGCATTGCTTCTAATGATGCTTACCTGCTCTTCCCTAAAGAAGGTTCTTCTCCCTCACACCATAGTATCCCTCAAAGTTGTAGCATTTAATCACATTGTTTTCATGTTTCATTGTCTAATTTCTCCAATAAAATGTGAAGTCTTTAAGGGAAGTTTTTTTTCTCTCTTAATAGTAATTATAGCTAATATTTATTTAGCACTTCTATGCTCTATGACAGCACTATACAAATAGAATTTTCTCTGCTAATGGAAATATTCTGTATCTATAAAGATGACACTAACCACGTGTGGCTATTGAGCACTTGAAATGTGGCTAGTGTGACTGAGTAATTGAATGTTTAATTTTATCTCATTATAATCAATTTATTTAGCCACATGTAGTTAGTAGCTACAGTGTTGGACAGTGGAGCTCTGGGTTCTGTGATAAGCTCTTCACATACATTATCTCATTTAATCCTCACAAGAACCCAGCAAGGTGGGTAATATTACTATCACCATTTTACAGGTAAGAAAACTGAGCCTTAAAGAGTATAAATGACAGCCTTACAATTACCCAGCTAAAAAATGGTGAATTTGGATTTTAAACTCATGTGTTCTGGTGCCGAAGTCTGTGCTTTTAAAATTTGACATAGAGGTAGACCACAGTGAAGGGTAGCAGGATCAGAAAATGTATTCACATTATGCTCAAGTACACAAATACAGTATAGATTTCTTTTATCATTTAAAAAAACATTTTATATTGAAGCATAATATACATATACTCAAATGTACAGTTCATAAGTTTTATAGTTCAATGAGTTTTGATAAATGTGCAAACTCAATCCCTCTGCAGCCTATCCAAATAAGAACTTTCCAACACCCCCAGTAAGTTTCCTCTTATTTCTTCCTAATCAATCCCCACAAACCCCTGCCCCCAGAGGCAAACACTCTTCATATCTCTTTCAGCATAGACTATTTTTAACTGTTCTAGAATTTCACATAAAGGGAATCATTCAGCATGCACTCTTTATATCTGGCATCTTCCATTCTCTTAACATTTGTGAACTTCATCCATGTTTTTGTATCAGTAGTCTGTACCTTTTTTTACTGAGCAGTATTCCCCTGGATGAATATATAATAACTTGTTTATCCTTTCTCCTATTGATGGACATTGGGATCACTTCCAATTTGGAGCTATTGTGATTAAGCTACTAAGATCATGCTTATACAAAGTCTTTTTGTGTTTACATATTCATGTCTTTAGCTAAATGTCTAGAAGTGAAATTTCTGGGTCACAACATGGGCACATGTTTAATTTCATGAAAATTTTTCAACCTGATTGCCATAAAAGTTGTACTATTTTATATTCCAACAACAATGGATTAGAATTTCAGTTGTTCCACATACTGACCATCGTTTGATTTTGTTAGTCTTCGTAGCCATTTTAGTGAGTGTATAATGGTATCTCACTGTGGTTTCAGTTTACATTTCCTTACTAGCTAAACATGTTGAGTACTTTTTGTGTGTTTATTAGTCACTTGTATGTCTTCCTTTGTGTAGTATCGATAACTTTTGCTCATTTTTCATTGAGTTGTCTTTTTTTTTAATTGTTTTGCAGGGGTTCTCTGGATAGTCTGAATAAGGGTCACTGACACGTGTATTGAGAAGATTTTCTGCCAGTTTGTGGCTTCTCTATTGCTTTTATTTGTATTATATTGTATTGTACTTATTGACCCATTTGTACAGTGTTTTCTGTTTAGAAGTTTAAATTTTTATGATTTCAAATTTTTAAATTTTCCCTCTATGGTTATGGCTTTTGGGGTCTATTTAAGAAATATTTGCCTACGCTAATGTCACAAAGGTATTCTCCTATTTCTCTCTAAAAGTGCTAAGGTTTTAGTAGTTGACTCTGTATAGAAGGCACATCTTTCAGTTGTACAAAATTCTGTGACCAATAAAGTGTAGAGGTGCAGGAGTATGCCAGATTGTTCCATAGCAATTTGTTCACACTGGGAACCACATATCTCAATAGCCTCTTCTCTGTATGGTTCTGGATGGTAATTGGCCAAAAGTACAGTTTCATGAGTTTGGGGAGGTGGAAGTGAAGCGGCCATTACTGTATAGAGGTCTCCATTGGTTAGAGGTGGTGATAGGCAGATGCAGAGGCACTGACAAGTTCCAATTTTCCCTCTCTTGTCCTCATTTCATGTCTAGCTCTTCTTTATGACAATTTGTCTTTGTGACCACTCCAGCCTCACCAGAAACTTTGCTATGAATTTATAGAGGCACTAGCCATGGAGGACCAACAACCTTTTAGAGACTTCTATTCTGGGCCCTTTTGTGGTCCTCCTGTGGCACCAAGATGTGCCTTGCTTCAGATTTCCTTGCAAGCTTTGATTTGTTCAGCTGTACTGGTGCTGGTTACCAACCTCTCTCGGATCTCTTGCTCTCTTTATTTGACCTTTACTTCCCCACTTGCTCCCACATTTGTGTAAAGACTAATTCCTATGACAAATTCTCTGTTTCATTATACTCATAGTAGTTCAGCTTCCCTGACTGAATCCTTACTGAGACAGTGAGGAAGAAGTGGTGGAGGGAATGGAAGGAGGAAGGGAAGAAGGATTACAAAGCTCAGTGTTGCAGAGACTACTGGAAACCACTGGCTGCTTCCTGCAGCTAAAATGCTGTGGTGTCACGATTGCATTCTATTAATATAGAGGAAAACACACCTTGTTTCATTCTCATTTCTGCCATTTGTCATGTCACATTGAATAAGTCTTTTTAACATTCATCTTCAGTTTCATTGTTTTTTTCATATGCTTGCTCTCTCACTTCACAAAATTGCTTTAGTGATACTATGAAATATAGTATTCCACACTCTGTTCACTAAAACATGCACTTCAACTTGTAATTATTACTATCCTTATCATTGCCATCATCATTCTTATAATTATTTGTTTGCTTCTGTATCAGGCAAGATAAGACTGTCACTTTGGTTACCTTTACAAGACCCAGATGAAAGTTTAGAAGAGAAGAAAGGATCAAGAGATGCCAAGCTGCTCTGAAGTTTTGGATTCTCTATTATCTTTCTTACACCAATTCCCCTTGACCACATAGACCAGAGCTGGTTGAACCACTCTTGCCCATGGGAGAATTAATGCGTATTCAGGTTAAGAAATCATGTCTGCCCTTGCAAAGCATCCTCTCCAATAAGCTCTCAGCCACACCACAGGGTCCCCCACTCGAGGTGATTGTATGCTAGACACAAAATCAAGAAAGTACTTCAGATGACAACATTTTAGTCACATGCGTCTGCCCCGTTCAAACTAACTGATGTTACAGTCTGCTGTCTTTCCTTTGACTCACTGAAGGGGAGTGGGAGTGTGGGGCATCTGAAACAACCACAGAAATAATAATGAGGTAAAAACATGGTATAGTTGAAAAAGCATTGTTTATTCAGGGGGCTGAGTTCCAGTCTTGGCTTGGGGAATAAACTTGGGGAACTCCAATAAACTCTGGCTTCATCTGAAAAGCTATAAAGTTGTACTGGCATAGTTGTTACTGGCAAAGAGGTTCTGTGTTGGGGACAGGGCTCTGGTCTGACCAGTGGAGTAGCCAGAGGATGAAATGCAGGGCTGTTCATCTCTTCCTTGCCTATGTCAGTTTTACACCCCTCTGCCTCATACTTGAAAAAGTTCAAAATAATATTTTATTAAAATTAAAATTATTTCACTTAAAGAAAAAAAATAAAGCTTAAAAATATATCATGCCAGATATTCTCTAAGGTGTTCTGCAGCTCTAAATACTGTGAAATATAAGTTATTTACAGACAATTCTCTATATCTTAGCAGGAGCCATACGTTGGTTTCAATCATGCAAAACATTATTTACTCATTCGTTTGTACTTTAATTAATTAATTTGACAAAAAGTTACTGAACACCATATATAGAATTTGAGGCTAAGGGAAGAAAAATAAATTTAAAACCTCCTTTTACCATAGGCCTAGGGCATCAGGCAGGCAAATGAAAAACTGTAATAAAATGTGATAAATGTTATAATAGAAATTGGTAAAAATTGCTATAGGAATATAAAGGAATCCATTTATTCTGCTAGAGGGCTTTGAAAATGTACCACATGAAAGTTTTCTGTTTTGGCAGTGCATTGACCTGCAGACTTGCATTTTGCTTGGGTTCATATTCAAATGAGTTCTTCATTTTTTGAGCAGGGAGGAATAGTTCTAAAATATGCTGGGTAACAGGGTTAGGCCATCAGAGTTGGAAAATGTGCCACAGATAATTCACAAATGGGAAAATCCACATATGGGCACTTCAGAGACGGCTATATATTGCTTGACTGTCAAGTTGAAGAAAATCTTATGAAGACAGTCCAAATGTATCCTTTCAAGTACACAATCTGTACATTACTTTAATATGAAAAATAAGTATAATGGGGAAAGAGCTATGTTTTCCAGGTGCCTAAATCATTGCATCATGTTCCTCTCTCACTAGGTTTGCATTTGCTCTCAAGACACATATTTCATTTGGCTTGTTGACAGTTTATGAAGGGCAAGAGGAATTTCTCCCTCTCATGTCTGATCAAATGCACAAAGAGAGGTGCCAGCAATTAACTTAAAACTTTGGCAGCAGCCATGTCCCATGCCTCATTTAACAATAGGTCTACAATTTCTGACCCCATAATGATGTTGTTCCTTAGTAACTCATTCCCTCAGTTACTCCTAGCTCACTTATCATAGGTTTGTAGCCTTGAACCCTTCTTTGCCCCTATAAATTTCTAAAATCACAACCTTTCATACAAGTTCTGAAAAATCTGTGAAAATGTTTAATTCCAAGCATATATATGTACAGAAAGTTTGCTTCCTTGTGTATATTGGACAGTGTGAAAAAAAGTTATGAAACATGGGGCTTTGAGGGTCTTTTTCCAAACAAGTTCTACATAATTCCAAATCTATACATCTGTAGACACCATTACTTTTCTTATTAATATTGATGGTATCTCTAACAGGACCCACTCAATATAAAAGTATTTGACACAGCTTGAATGTTATTCAAAGTGCTTTATTCATAGCCATTGTGTATTCATTAACAATACCTTGATATTTTTCCAGCTGGGGATAGAATTCTAGTGAAATTAAAAGTGGACAACTCAAATTTATGTAATTCATTACTTTCAGTGCCAATTATTGGATTTCTATGATTTTATTTAACTCTGATGCATCCTTTAAGACTCATTTTAAATGCCACTTTCTCTATGAAACCAGTTACCATCTCAACTCACACAGACTCTCTCTTCTATGAAACAAGAGCACTCAGTTTATTTACAACTAATTTACATTCAAAATACACCATGTCTTGGAGTAAAACATTCCTAACATTCTTATGACTGTTTACCTTCTTTCCACAAGTGTCTCCTTTCCGCAAGTACTGTATAATTATCTCATGTTTTGCTTTCCTTTGTGCTGCACACCAGCAACCAGTCATTCATTTATTGAAGCATGCATTCATTTGGTAGATATTCGATGAGCAACTACTATTTGAGAAACTAACTGTACGGGACACCAGGATTACAAACCAGTGTCCCCAACCTCAAGTAACATAGCTTAGTGGGGAAGCACACTGGTATTTCTGTACTTCCCATGTAGAGTGAATAGTGTATTAATAAAAGTAAGCACTGGGGGAAGAAACAATGTAGTGGTAGGGGATTAAGAGGTGCAAACTATTAAATATAAAATAAGCTACAGAGATGTATTATACAACACAGGGAATACAGCCAATACTTTATAATAACTATAAATGGAGTATGACATTTAAAAATTGTGAATCACTATATTGTACACCTGTAATTTATATAATATTGTACATCAACTATATTTCAATTTTTAAGAAAAGAAAAGTTAATGAGACACAGGAAAAAAACAAAATAAAAGTAAGCACTGGGGAATATGGAAGCTCATAGGAAAGACCCTTAAACTGGAATAGAGTTCGTGGAAGACATCTCAAGTGGAAAGGTAGGGAATATATTCAAATAAAAGGAGGATCATGAACAAAAAAGCCCAGAGAAGACAAAGCAAGCACAGTACTACATAGGTAGAGGGTGTCTGAAAATCATTTGGTAGTTGAAATAATAAAATGAGCAGAGGAGGACCAAGATGCGGTGAGCGAGAAGAAAATATAAATAAAATTAAGTTCAGGTTTTCCCCTTTTAACATGAAATATTTAAAAATAAGTGCAATTTTAGTTCTTTTTTAGAAATCTTCTGTGGAAAACAACTGGATAAACAACACAAACTAATTACTGAATATTAGATTCACTTCTAAAGAGAGTGAATAAGATTCTCATTGGAAGAAAGAGATGTTTAGCTACCTGAGGCAGCTTGCCTTACACAGGGAGCTAAATGCCTCTATTTCCAAGGATGAGTGTATTTTACTCACTATGATAAGACTTGATTATACCTTTCCTTTCTAGGATAACAGAGGGCTGGGTAATTCTATGATGGTGCTATTCTTCTTGAACTAAATAACTGTGTATGTGTTAGGAGGACAGGGTAAAAAGGAGTCGTCAAATAAGATACTAAGAATATATTTAATTGAGCCATTTTATTTATTGTGTAGGAGCCAGAGATTCTCAGCAAGAGGATTTTCTAAAATAAACCAACCAAATAAATAGTAAGCGACATTCACTTGCCATAACTCAAATCTATCAGGAGACAATAATAATAATATCTACCAGTTATTAAGAATTTATTTTGTACCTGAATATGTGTTAGAGAATCTATATATTCTTTTATCGTCAAAACAACCCTAAAAGCTAGGTATTATTATTTGCACTAGAAAGTAATTTGTAAAAGTTTGTTAAATAAGTGAATAAAAGCTCTGCCTAACAAATTACTCCTGGAGGCAATTCAATTCACTCATCCAACAATAAAAATTGAGGAAATGCCATGTGCCATGTACCTAGAAAATCTCAGTTTCCTGGGAACCTAAACCCAGTTGGCCCTTATAGAAAAAACAAACAGCCTTGCAAATATAACCCACCCAGGGTACTTAACACATACTAGATATTTATTGAATGATTGGACAGATGAATGAATGAATGAATACAAAAAAGGCAAAGGTGCACCGTAGTCAGTACAGTAGTCCCCCGTTATCCATGGTTTCACTTTCCATTGTTACCCCAGGTCATCCACATTCCAATAATATTAAATGGAAACAGAAATAAACAATTCGTAAGTTTTAAACTGTGCAACTTCCAAGTAGCATGATGAAGTCCTGCGCTGTCCAGCTCTGTCCCGCCCAGGATGTGAATCATTCCTTTGTCCAACATATCCTGCTCATTAACCACTTAGTAGCCCTTTCAGTTATCAGATCGACTGTTGCAAGATCGCAGTGCTTGTGTTCATGTAACTCTTATTTTCTTAATAATGGCCGCAAAACCCAGGAGTAGTGATGCTGGCAATTTGGATATGCCAAAGAGAAGCACAAAGTACTTCCTTTAAGTGAAAAGATGAAAGTTCTCAATGTAATAAGGAAAGGAAAAAAATCATGTGCTGGAACTGCTAAGATCTAAGGTAAGAACAAATCTTCTATCTGTAAAATTGTGAAGAAAGAAAAAGAAATGTGTGCTAGTTTTGCTGTCACACCTCGAACTGCAAAAATTACAGCCACAGTGTGTGTTAAATGCTTAGTTAAGATGTAAAAGGCATTAAATTTGCACAGTAAGATATCTTGAGAGAACGATCACATTCACATAACTTATTGTTATAATTGTTCTATTTTATTATTAGTTCTATTTTATTATTAGAATATCTTACTGTACCTAATTTATAAATTAAACTTTATCAAGGGTATGTATGTATAGGAAAAAACATAGTATATATAGGGCTAGGTACCACCTGCGGTTTCAGGCATCCATGAGGGCCTGAGGGATCTTGGAACATATCCCCTGGGGATAATGGGGGAGTACTGTATACTGAGGAACCTCTTAAAAGACCAAAGAGAGAAACCACACTGCTTCCCTCTGAAGCAGACAACCAAAATAAGCCTTTTTCCTTCAATGTTGGGGATGGTAACTTTCATTCTCCACTTCTGGCCTTTTCCACACTGCTGCAAATCATCCCAAAGCCAGATGAAGAAAGAATGTAGTAAGGAGAGAGAAACTGAACATCACCAGTCCTTGCCTTCACAATAAAAGAGTTGGGACAAATTCAGTGGATTTGATCAATGCATCTAACAAAATAATTTGAGACTTTATGGCTTATTGATCAAGGAACTATGCCTGAGAGGTGCCCATCCATCACCTGCGAGGCCAGAGAACTCCCAGAGAAAACACTGTTCCTGCTGCAAATCATAGTCACCCTTCTGAATTCAGAAGTTCAGTGGTTCTGTCTACCAGGAAAATCTCAGCAAGGCCGAACAAGGCAGTATTCCTTCTGCAGGAGAGAAGGGGAGGATGAACTCTTAGTAGGCACAATGAACCAGAAACTGACTACATTAGGAATATAATCCTCACCATGACCTTGTCAGGTAGATGATGGAATCCTGATTCCACAGACAAGGAAAGTGAGGCTCACAGCACTTAAGTGATCCGTCAGACACACAGCTAGTAAGTGCATTTGCTCCAGAACTTTCCACTCCCCTGCCCACTCTTCCTCTCCAGCCAACTCACAGGACTCTACAAGGATATGTTTTCTGTGGGAGTCCTGAGCCAGAATAGTGCTACCCTAAGGAATTATATAATATCCAGGGGAAAAAAATAGTTTATTTCCATCCTTCTAGAATTCATTTTTCAAGGAAAAAAAATCAAGCAGCTCCACGGTGCCAACATTCTTCTAAACACTGGGATACAACAGTGAACAAAGAAGACAAAGGCCTTGCCCTCATGGAGTTTACCTTCTGATGTAAGAGACAGGAAGGATATAATAAATGTGTGTGTGTATATGTGTACATGTATGTGCAACAAGTTTATTTAACAAACTAGATTCCATGGAGTGTGAAGCAAAGATCATCATAAGCTCATTTTAATCATCATAAACTTGTTTTCATATGCTATGCTGAAGCTTTCTTTCTGACCACTGAATGATATCTAGGGTACCCAGCATACATTTTCTCTTCATTTCCACATATTATTGAATGAGTCTCATTTTCAAAAATTTTAAAGTACAATCCAACTTAATATCAAAATATCATTCTCATCAATTTTTAGGTTTTTAGTGTATCCTCCATCTTGGGCTAAGAATTGGGCAGCAGGAAAGGGGTGGGGTACTTAGTGAGTTTCCTCTCTGTTTCTTTAGTTCTCTTCACTCCTCATTTTGTTAACTCCTATTCCTTCAGGGTTGGTGGATAATGAGGAGGGAAAAATGGGGACACAGTTAAGGAGCAGGATAGGTCTTATTTCAATGGTACTGTAGCCACCAAACCAGCATCACCAAACCAGCTTTACAAAAAAGCTAAAGGAACTTCTCTAGGTGGAAAAGAAAAGGCCACGGGCTTCCCTGGTGGCACAATGGTTGAGAGTCTGCCTGCCGATGCAGGGGACATGGGTTCGTGTCCCGGTCCAGGAAGATCCCACATGCCGCGGAGCGGCTGGGCCCGTGAGCCATGGCCGCTGAGCCTGCATGTACGGAGCCTGTGCTCTGCAATGGGAGAGGACACAACAGTGAGAGGCCCGCGTACCGCAAAAAAAAAAAAAAAAAAAGGCCACAACTAGAAACAAGAAAATTATGAAATGGGAAACCTCACTGGTAAAGGCAACCACACAGTAAAGGTAGGAAACCATCCACACACAAATATGATATCTAACCCAGTAATCCTGGGAGGAAGAGAATGCAGGATATTTGCAATGCATTTAAAACTAAGAGATCAGCAACTTAAAAGAATCATGTATATATATAGACTGCTATATCAAAACTTTATGGAAACCACAAACCAAAAATCTATGACAGATATACACAAAAAAAAAGAAAAAGGAATCCAAACACAATACTAAAGAAAGTCATCAAATCACAAGAGAAGAGAACAAAAGATGAAAGGAAGAAAAAAGACCCTCAAAAACAAATCCAAAACAACTAAGAAGATGGTAATAGGAATATACATATCGATAATTACCTTAAATGTAAATGGATTAAATGCTCCAACCAAAAGACATAGACTGGCTGAAAGGATATAAAAATAAGAAACATATAATATATGCTGTTTATAAGAGACCTACTTCAGATCTAGCCTGGCTCTTTCTCTTATGGGACTCTTTGTAGTCCCTTTGATGATCTTATCTCTCTGGAGACCTTTAGAAGAATTTCCTCCCAATCAGGTGACCTCCAAACTTATGACCATTATGACCCTATCCACTCACTTACTCTTCTAACCCACAACCCTGCTGTGATGGTCCACACCACACTTCCAGCCTTTCTGCTGGGTGCCTTCCACTGGCAGGAAACTCTCTTGGGAAAAGTCCTCTTCAATAAGATTAAAAGCTGGATATGTGATTCAGGTCTACCTGGTCTGCTGAAAAGTATGCTTATCTTGGTCCTGCCATCAGCAAAGGAGGCTTGCCCTCACTGTGGCCCTTCCTGCTCGCTCTGTTTTCTTTTTTGTGTGTGTGGTATGCGGGCCTCTCACTGTTGTGGCCTCTCCCGTTGCAGAGCACAGGCTCCAGACACACAGGCTCAGCGGCCATGGCTCATGGGCCCAGCCGCTCCGCGGCATGTGGGATCTTCCTGGACCAGGGCACGAACCCATGTCCCCTGCATCGGCAGGTGGACTCTCAACCACTGCGCCACCAGGGAAGCCCTCGCTCTGCTTTCTGAGTGGCTCCAGCCAGTCACTCTGGATCCAACCCTTGGGTCTCTACAGGCAGGAATCTGGAACTGGTCCCTATGTCCACCAATCTTCTACCCGCACCAAGATCCCAGGACAAAGGTCACATTTGCTGAGCAGTTTTCCTGTAGACCATTTACTTGGCTTATGTTAAAGGGGAAGTTCTTCTTCCCCTGAAGGGAGGGAGTCAATGCCCAGCATAGCCATTGGCAACTCTCTTTAGAGAGATACTTCTTCTCTAGTCTTCCTCTCATCCATCATCTCACATGCCCTTGACATGCATGAATGGCTAAGGGCTGCTGGACAATTGTTAAATTGTCCCCTTACAGATATACACAGAGATCTGGCACTTTTTTAGAATATAACAGCAATTAACATCCCTTGATTTCACCTCGGCAAGCTCAGACAAATCTAAGACAACAGAAACATTTCCTCATACAACCTGTTACATACACAATATAATTTCTCATAGTAATAATTGTTATGAAAAACAGAAAGCAGAGAAATGACAGGGAGTGTCAAAAGGGTAAGTTGTAGGGACAAATCCAGATAGGACTGTAAGAGAAAACCACTCAAAGGAAGAGACATTGAAGCAGATGCCTGAGTGCTAAGGGGTAAGTCATGTAAAGATCAGGGGTAAGGGCATTAAACAGAGGAAATAGCAAATGTGAAAGCCCTAAGTGGGAATGAGGTGGTGTATCAAGAAGTAAGAAGAAGGCCAATGTAGTTATAGTTAAATGAAGGAAAGAGGTGATGGAAGTTAACATAAGACAGTTGGGTAGAGACCAAATCACATAATCACATAAGGCCTTCTAAAGAATTTGTCTTTGACTCTAAGAGTGATGGACATCACTGGGGAGTTTTGAGCAGGGTGATATTATAAGTCCGGTTTTGTATTTCAAACTTCACTCTGGCTGTTATGTGAGTAATAGACGGTGGAATTATAATCACCCATATGTGCAAACTATGTTGAGGGTCTAGTGAGAGCATCATGCTTGATGTGTATGTTTAACTTAGTTATAAATCAGATACACACAAACCAATGAAGGAGCAAAATAGGATGCTATCTAAAACTCTTCCTGTCCTCCTTTAGGCATTATTCAGTCCAATGTGTCCAATTTGAGGCTAGAGGTTGGAAAGAATGTAGTCAAGATCCCAGCAATAGTTGAATACAATGGAGTAAAGTTAGTAAGTGTGAAATGTATTCAAGAGAAAAGCCTTAAAGTAAGGTTATTTGGACTCTATGGCTACATAACAAATCACTTCAAACTTGGTAGCCTAAGTCAAGGAAAACATCATTTTGTAATACCTAATGGTTTCTGTGGGTCAAGAACTGAGGAAGGGCTCAGCTGGGTGTTTCTGGCTCAGGTCTCTCATGGGGCTATGGTCAGAAGGTAGGTGAAGCTGGAGCAGTGAGGGGGGAGGTACTGGGGGCTGGGTGGATGTTGCTCTATTTTCATTTAGTCTTAGGGTTTCTCCATGTGGTTTCTCAACCTGGGATAGTTTGAGTTTCCTCAGACTATGGTGGCCTCACGGCAACTAGGTTGTTTACATGAAGTCTTAGGGCTCTAGCCCAAGAATTCCAGCTTACCAGGTGGAAGCTCCATCATCTCTTCTGCCACATTCTTTTGGTTACAAATGAATCACAGTCCCTTCCATATTCCAGGGGAAGGGATATAGAACCCCCCACCTCCCAATGGAAAAAGCATCAAGATCACATTGTTGATATGGAATTGGAGGTATTATTGCTACCAAATTTGGGGGAGTTTTTGCATTTTTAAATTGAAGTATAGTTGCTATATAATATTATATGTTACCAGTGTACACTATAGGATTCACAATTTGTAAAGGTTGTACTCTAGTTATAGTTATTATAAAATATTGGTTATATTCCCTGTGTTGTACAATATATTCTTGTAGCTTATTTCATACCTAACAGTTTGTACCTCTTAATACCCTACCCTGATATTGCCCTCCCTTCCCTCTCCCCACTGGTAATCACTGGTTTGTTCTCTATATCTGTGAGTCTGCTTCTTTTTTGTTATAGTCACTAGTTTGTTGTATTTTTTAGATTCTACATATAAGTGACATCATACAGTATTTGCGTTCCTCTGTCTGACTTATTTCACTTAGCATAATGCCCTCCAAGTCAACCTATGTAGCTGCAAAAGGCAAGATTTCATTCTTTTTTGTGGCTGATATTCCATTGTACATATATAGATATACATAAAGATATAGATATACATATAGATATGGATATAGATATCCATATACATTCTTTATTCATCCATCTGTCGATGGACACTTAGGTTGCTTTTATATCTTGGTAACTGTAAATAGTGCTGCTATGAACATTGGGGTGCATGTATCTTTTTGAATTAGTTTTTTGTTTTTTTCAGACATATATCCAGGAGTGGAATTATTGCAGCCAACTTTGGAAAATACAATCTGCCCATGACACCTAAAGCATAAGAGAGTATTACAGGAAGTGTTAAGAGAATAGTAAAAATACAGAGATAAAGACTTTTGGTAATCAGAAGTAGTTAGTGGTAAGTCAAAAAAAAAAAATGGGGGCTTCCCTGGTGGCTCAATGGTTGAGAGTCCGCCTGCCGATGCAGGGCACACGAGTTCGTGCCTCGGTCTGGGAAGATCCCGCATGCCGCAGAGCGGTTAGGCCCCTGAGCCATGGCCGCTGACCCTGCACGTCCGGAGCATGTGCTCCGCAACGGGAGAGGCCACAACAGTGAGAGGCCCGTGTACCGGAAAAAAAAAAAAAAAAAATGGGAATAAAATCAAGACACTTGTGCACAACACTAGGAACAAAAGTGATATCTGCTTATAATATTAGTTGCCTACACTCACATAGATCCATGCATGCATACACACACACACGTACACACAAAACTATAGCCCCCCAGAACCCTCTAGCCCAACACTGTAATGACTTCCACTCTGATCAGTATTTTTTATCCACAGCTATTGTGGCAACTGGTGCCTGTGCTCCACTACCTCTATATACATTTATATATCCTTGGAGAGCTTCCCCTGACATACAGGAGAAGGCTTGCTAATGGTTGTCCTCTCAGCTCAGGGCAAAGTAATTTCTTCAGAATCCTGTTGTCATTCATCCTCCTCACATGAACAGCCTAGAGAAGTGGAGTTGCAAAGTGCATGGCTTGGATGCCAGTGGATTGGCGGGGCTCCAGCTTCTTACTCTCAGCAACCTTGTTCTGCCATTTGATGTTAAATATAGAATGTAAGGGGCAGGGTGAGAACACTAGAGTCCCAGACAAATTCTAATTCTTCCTGTCTCCCCATCTATCACCATCTGCTTATCTCTCTCTTTTATGGTGCTTATCATCACAGTGCTTACTTATTTCCAGTCCCTTTATTCTGCGACAAGCTGATCCATACTTTTACAGTGGGACACTCTGCTTAAAAACATCACAACTACTAAGAATACAATTAACATTTCAACTAACCAGCACTCATCTTGTCAGAATCCCTAGTAAACCAGAAATGAGAGTAAAAACCATCAAATCATAGAAACCAACTTTATATCAAAGAGTTGCCAAGGGGGAGTGGGGGTGGGAGAGGGATAAATTGGGAGTTTGGGATTAGCAGGTGACAACTAGTATATATAGGATGGATAGACAACAAGATCCTACTGTATAGCACAGGGAAATACATTCAATACCCTGTGATAAACCAAAATCGAAAAGAATAGGAAGAAGAATATTTATGTATAACTGAATCGCTTTGCTGTACAGCAGAAATTAACACAATATTGTAAATCAACTATACTTCAATAAAATTTTTTTAAAGAGTTGTCAAAAAAGGAAACTTCTAGAGTGTGTTCAGAACATGTATACTCTGCCCAATCTGTTCCTTTCATCTCTATAGCTACTCTAAACAATAAAATTTTCAAAAATGTTGACAAATAAATACTATGGTATATTGAGAAGAGCTATATTAAATTTTAGAGGTCCTAGACAAAATGCACCTCTTCTATTATTCTGTTTAGTTCACGGCCCCTGAAGGCCAGCTCTGTAATCTTTGGCCATCACTGTAGGCCTCAGTTTCCTGGTCTGTTAACTGAGAAAATAGAGTGGGTAATTTCTCTGTTTCTTTTTTAGGTTTCTAATTTGAAGATTCAGAACGTTGCATGTGGGGTATCTCAGTTAATAGAATATTCAATTAACTAGAATATTCATTACCCTACATTCTATTTAATTAAGTTCTAATATAGTAGTAACAATAGTTATATCTTCTACCTGTGTATCATTAAATTTCATAAATATTTTGATACCTATTTATGCTCTTACTTTAACTTCAAAATGTCCAAAATGAATAGGTGATCTATATTTCTGTACCCTCTGATATTGAAGGGATGGATGCAATTGTATAACAGGCAGAGAGATTCTATTTGGTATAGTTTGTATTGTTCTTTTTTCTTGAGTTAGAAAAATACTTTAAGGTTATTCAAAAATGAAAGGCAAAACTATGGAAATATAAGTCATTCAAAATTTTCCTTATCAGAGCATTATAATAATCTCTCACAGACACATGGAAGAAATATCTAAGCTCAACTACAGGCTTAAGTCAAAGTTAAGTTTGAATCAACTGTCTAAGAATAATGTCTCATAGCTTTAGAGCACTTTCAAATTTAGCAAACACTTTCAGGCACATTATTTCATCTGAATCCCACAATGACCCTGAGTCATTGTTAACTGAAATGCAATTGTTAATCTCATTTTACTGATGAATCAACTAAGATCAAAGAGGATAAGTGACTTGCCCAAAAACACAAAAGTAATTATAGAAAGAATCAGGACCTATTAGAACCATAGAATTCAAAGTTCATAGGAACCTTAAAGGTCATCTAGTGAAACCTCTCTGCTGAGACATCAGTCCTATGGCAGCGATGGCCAGCTGGCCATTCAAAATTGGGGTTCTCAGATGCATGAGGGAAGGGATGTGGGAACAGATGTATATGTATGACTGATTCACTTTGTTATAAAGCGGAAACTAATAAAAAAAAATTGGGGTTCTCCTTTCCATAGTAGAGATTTATAACTGGGAAGTGGCTTTCCAGCCAGGGACCACATTTCCCAGTATTTCTAGTATCTAGGTGTGATCAATTATCACCCAATATAACATGAGCAGTTCTCATTTTTTCTCCACCCTTTTTTCCCTAGTTCAGAGGACAATGAAGCCCAAGGAGATGGTAGCCAAACACAGAAGGTGCCCTGAATCACCCTAAGGAAGAAAGTTGTCTGCCAACTGGAACACTTATACATGAACAAGAAATAATCTGAAATTGTGTTAAGACAGCAACATTAGAGATTTAATTGTTTTCCATAGTTAGCATTATCCTAACAAATAAAAATCTCCTACAAGCCCCCTGACTCAAATTAAACACAATATCGAGGGCCTCGTTCCTACCATGGACAGATCATTCCATGTTTGAACAGCTTCTGACTATGAAAAAGCTTTACCTGCATTAAGCAGATTTTTTTTCCTGTTAGCTCAGTTTGGTCCTGGTATGCCTTTTGAACTCACACAGAACTGACCTAACACCTCTTTCACATGACTTATGTCTGCCTCTAACCCTTTATCACAGACAACCTTTGTTAAAGAAGAATGAGTCTTTATAGAAGTTATGTTTCCACCACAAGATCCTAAGTTTCTCCTCTCTGGCAATGCTTGATGCAATTCCAGGCAAAGGACAAGGGTTTGATAAATACTGAGTGTCTTATGGAAGCTTGTCCTGATTTTGGCACTGAGTTGTCACCAGCTTTGGAAGCATTTCTAAATTCACTGAGACCAAGTTAGGTTCTTTTCTCTTGTATGCCTATAGCACCTCACATCTCTTTCTATTATAACCCATCCCACGTGATATTATAATTATAACCTACCTGCCTATATAGTAAAGTCATCTGAACTAAGACTATCACTGGCAAGAAGCCCGCCTACCATTCTTTCATTATACCTAGAGCCACAGCTTATACAGCTCCAGGGGGTATCCTTCCCATTATAGTTCTTAAGTTTGTGTTATAAGGTGGCCCCAAGATCCTCTTGGAGCCCAGAAGATAATGCTAATATGTTCTTCTTTCTCCTTCTCTCAGGTTACCCCTCAGTCCACTTCATGGGTGCCTGGAGATCTCATATTCCTTTTTCCCTTGCTCACTCTTTTGCTATCACTCCCACTGTGCACACACACACACACACCAGCTTCATCTCACCCATGCTTCATCCCTTGCCATCAAGCAGAGCAAACATAATGGGTTCAGAATAGAGAAGCAACGAGACAACAAATTTCAAACTTGCTAATATTGATACCTCTCATAGCATAGCTTGAGAAATCATAATGTTAAGACACCTCCTTATGGTAAGGAAAACTGATGTGAGGGGAGAGATTGAGGAGCTGGATGGGGAAGGAAAAAGAGTGAAAGGAGTTGAAATCCCCATCACTGCATGTGACTCTCTTATTTGCCTACATGTCTTCTCTTCTAAATTATTATATATTTATCTACTCATTTACTTCAAACTTCTGTAACATTTACTAGATGCCAGGCATTGTTCTAAGCATTTTGCAAATGTTAACTCATTTTACCCTCATAATCATTCCATAAGGTAGAGTATCTTGATGTCCCCATTTTACAGATGAGGAAATTGGAGACAGAGGTCTTGTAACTTGCCTAATGTCACCAACCAGTAAAAGTTGTATCAGGATTTGAACCCAGAACCCATGCTATTTAGAGCTAACTCTGTTGTCACTTAGAGGAGCTCTTTGAAAATAGAGATTGGATCATACTCTGTTTTGTATCCCCACAACCTGGCACTAAGTTTCTGCAATACCGTAGACATTAAAAATATTGCTTGAATCAACGAATGAGTGAGTGAGTGAATGAATGAATGGAATCTTTTCTGATTTACTTAGAGAGGGTGCCTTGAGTGGAAACTGACTCCACCATGAGTTTTCAGCCATCTCTCTCTTTTTTTTTAAATTTTTATTGGAGTGTAGTTGATTTACAATGTTGTGTTAGTTTCAGGTGTACAGCAAAGTGAATCAATTATACATATACATATATCCTTTTTTTTTTAGATTCTTTTCCCATATAGGCCATTACAGAGTATTGAGTATTGGTACAGCCACTATGGAGTTTGCAGCCATTTCTAATTGCACATTTTCTCCCAGGTTATTGCTTACCCCTGTAGAACACAGGCACATGGTGCTTCTCTCAGATGCCTAATGACAAGCTGAAATCAATCTACTCATTTGCAGTAGAAGCATCATGGAGTACACAGCAATCCTGTCTACTTCGAAATGTATTCTCTGCCTCCCCAGCCCCAGAGAAGATGCCTCAGGAGAAAAGCATTATATCTTCTATTGCAGCGCCTCCTGCCCACAGAAAGAAAGATGATACGCACTCAGCAGTATGGAATGACTCAAACCCCATCCTTCTGAGGCAAAGGTGTGGAGACGGAAGAGCAGTCACAGAGCTGCCCATATCCCTGCTCTGGAACTAACCTCATAGGAATTTGCTTGCTCACCTAGGGTGTCACCTCTATCGCCTCTTGTGCCTTGTTTTCATCAACAGGTTGGAAAGGATTTCTGGTTTGTCATTTTAGAGATGAGAAAAGTGAAGTTTTGCTCAAAGTGTTTCATTAACATGTCCAAGTACACATGGGTGCCATACTGAACTTTGGATCAGGACTTTGGATTGGAACCTCTGGCTTTTCATTCTTGCAAAGGTTATTTTCGGAAACTTATCTGGAATAAACCTTAAGCAGATGAGGAATAGCTTCAAGATGCTGTGCCTCCATGTGAGTTGAATCTATTACTTGCCCATCCCTTCTGGGAACCATCCTAGACAAAGTGTCTATTGCTTCCTTGGAAAATCCTATCCTGGATCTGAGGCAAGCAATTTCCTTTTGTTCATCCAATTCCCAAGAGTGCGGTGTCAGGAACCCTCAGTGGACTGAAAGGAGGGAGGAAAGGCAACAGCTCTAACTCTCTCACCAAGCATCTGTGGCTTTAAACGAGTTGTTTGACCTCTCTGGACTCACTTCGTAGACTTTTGCACAGAAAACAAAGGGATTGGATTAAATACATGTTAGGCCCTGTGCGGACCGGCACAGAAGCTGTAGGTCAACTTCATTGCAGGCTAGCACAATGGAAATCACCACAATGAGGTAGAAATTATCCATACCTTAACTGTAGACAAGGGGCTGTGAACTCTCAGTTGTGGTGCAAGAAATGGATTCAAGAATTTATTGCAGACTGCTGAGGACATCAGCCCAATGTGCTGTAGCTGCAAAGGTCAACAAAATGATGAGTATTATCCAAAAGGGTATTATAAAACACAAGCAGACCAATTTAGCATTTACCCAGAAAACAGAACCACTATATTTCCCTCTGAAATGCAATACTCTTCAAATTGCTACACCTCTAGAAAAGTCTGAGGAATTAGAACAAATCTAGAATGAGAACACTTTAATGGCTTAGATGGTGGAAAGTGGTAATCATTGAAGGACAGCCTAAAAAGATTTAAATTACACTACGACTATGAAAAAGCAATTCTCTGCCATTAGTATCCCATATAATATTTAACAACATTTCTTAATTTAGCTATACATACATATTTAAAGTCTCAGATTAAATAAAGTAAAATGTTATTTAGAAATAAGATTTCTTCTAACTCTCACATTTCATAAAACAATTATTCTCAAATTCTTCATGTGCACCTTTAGTATGAATAACTCTTTCATTATTAAAGTCACATTTTGAGTCATCTAGTACAGTTTTATAAAGCACATCCTCCTCACTGCCGTTGAAGTCATTTGAGGTGCAGTACTCTGAATCCATGTGTCTCTTTGCTGGAAATTAGATTCCAAACAGCAAGTACCTATTCACATAGCACTTGGACAATCCATCATTTCATTCACATATTACAATAATAGCACCATAATTTATTGCATATTTTTCCCAAAACTTAGCCACCTATCTGTTCTGATTTTTTTAAGTTGTTCACAATGATATCAAACACTTGGAACGGTGAGAGTATACCCTCCAAAATAATGACTAAATTACTAATATATTTGCCTCCTTTTTTTTTTTTTTTTCTGGTACGCGGGCCTCACACTGTTGTGGCCTCTCCCGTTGAGGAGCACAGGCTCCGGATGCGCAGGCTCAGCGGCCATGGCTCACGGGCCTAGCTGCTCCGCGGCATGTGGGATCTTCCCGGACCAGGGCACGAACCCGTGTCTCCTGCATCGGCCGGCGGACTCTCAACCACTGCGCCACCAGGGAAGCCCTATTTGCCTCCTTTTATTTTAATAATTTCATCAGATGATTTCTCTAACCAACATAAACTAGCATTGATTTCTCTAACCAACAAGCTAGCACTGATTGAAATGACTTGAGTACAATTTGTCTTCTTTTAAACATACTATATTGTTCAGGAAAAAACTATTTCAGAGAGCATGCCATAATATGAGAGATTGTAGGCTCAAAGGCAGCCATTCCTCCTTTTCCAAGAGATAATTAGAAGATAGCTCACACATATAGGAGATGTTAATTATGAAGTTAAAAATTATAATAAAGACTAAACTTTCATTATTTCTTTTATATTTTATTACCTAGGGCTCTGCTTGTTCAGGGTTGGAAAAGACGCCTAACATTCATTGAACACTTACTGTGTGCTGGGGGCTTACATATATGATTTCCCAGAAAAATTAAAATAGCATTCAGGTATAGGTTTAATTACATTGAGCTTACAGGTGAATAAACTGGGACTCAAAAAGTTTTTAAATAGCCTGTTTCCCATAATCCTTAAAGTAGTGAATTAGAACTGAGATGTCTCTGAATCTAAAACCCTTGTTCTTTCTATCATGTCGGAAAGTTCAAAATATTAGAACAAACAGCTATATCTCAAAGGTTTAGAGAGATAAATATAAATTAGAGTATCTTTTACTTCATATAATATAGGAATTTATGTTTTATAACCTTTGTAGTTTTGATAGTTTGTTGCATTTATTATCTGATTTTATATCTGTAAAAATTAAATATCTCTTGGGCTTCCCTGGTGGCGCAGTGGTTGAGAGTCCACCTGCCGATGCAGGGGACACAGGTTCGTGTCCCGGTCCGGGAAGATCCCACATGCCGTGGAGTGGCTGGGCCCATGAGCCATGGCCACTGAGCCTGCACGTCCGGCACCTGTGCTCTGCAATGGGAGAGGCCACAACAGTGAGAGGCCCACATACTACAAAAAAAAAAAAATTAAATATCTCCCAAAGTATGGTCTAAAAATATGAAGTGACTCATTATCAGTAAGTATCCCTGCACCCTATCAAATATAGTATGTTATCAAAACTTTGGAATTTATCCATCTAAAAGGTGAGAAGTGGTATTTCAATCTCATTTTATTTTGCATTGCTCATTATAATAATATTGAACATATTTTAATATTTTAAGGTCCTATGCCTTTTTTCTCCCTGTGAACTCTGCATTTATAAATTTTGTCCATTTTTCTATAAAGTATTTGTACTTTTTGTTTCTCTATTTTAGGTTTTTTATATATTGGGGTATTAACCCTTTGTATTGTAATTTGCAAATATTTTTCCAGTTTTTTGTTTATGTTTGTATTTAGCTTATAGTCTTTATTGTCATGACTTGGTGGAGTTTTCTTTTTGTTTGTTTATGTATATAGTCAAATTTACTAATCTTTTTCTTCATTGCTTCTAGAGAGTGAGGCATATCTTGTTTGCTTGTAGGATATGAAGGAATTCCCCTGTGTTTTCATCTAGTATGTCTACGGTTTTATTTTTCACTGCTGTTATTCATTTGGAACTCATCCTGGTACACTGTGTGAGGAATGAATGAACTTTTATCTATCTCTATATGGCATTCCAGTTCATGTTTCTTTTAATTCTTATATTTTTAAACATGCTTTGGTACATCACCAATCATTAACAGTTTAAATGGCTATAGAATTCTTGTTTGGAAATAATTTCCTTGGAATTTTTAGCACCCAGCATCCTCTTACACCCAGTGCTGCCCTTGAGACATTCCATGTCATTTATTTATTTATTTATTTATTGGTATGAAACTTGGTTTTTCTCCTTTTCTCTCTCCTCACCTCCTCTCCTCTCTTCTCTCTCTCTCCCTCTTTCTCTCTCTCAGGTTTTAAGATCTTCTCTTTACTTCTGTGGCTTTGAAATTTCATACAGAGACATCTTTCTGAGTGTGTTATTTTTACATAGTGCTAAACACTTTATGAGTCTTTTCAGTCTACAACTTTCAGCTTTTGGAAATTTTCTCATGTTATTTCTTTGGCAATACCTAACATCCATTTTCTCTACTTTCTTTCTAGAAATACTGTTAGTCAGCTGTTGTATTAATTCTCTAATTTTCTTACCTGTTTCTCTCTAGTGTTCCATTGCTTTGACTTATTCTACTTTCCAGCAGATCTCCTAAATATTTTTCTCCAACTGCAATATTGAAATTTATATTCCTATTACTTTTTTCAAAACTTTTTCCTGAATATTCTATTATAGTAGCATTCTTGTCTTTGTTTCTTGGAAGCAGCATTTTCTCTAATTTCTTTGGGGATTATTATTCTGGAATGTTTATTTTATTTTTCCTACCTGAAATGGCAGTTTCCTCTAGGTTGTTTTTTACTTTTTGTTTTAGTCATCCTTTTTAATTTTGGAAGCTTTCCCCAATTACCTGACAACTTTGGTTTTCATTTTTAAGGGTGAATATGGTTCTGTATGCAAAGGTAGAGCTTCCTCTCAGAGGTTTCTTGAAAAATGATAGGAACTGGATATTAGCATTCAATGGAAGCCACCAAATATCAATGACTGAATGTCCTATCTCCAGAGACAAGTCTTTATTCTACTATGAGGGTGGGGTAGATAGAAGGAAAGAACAGAGCAGATATCCCTGTCTGCTGACATTCTAGAATCTGAGCATGAGAAGGGAGTTGAAGTATCTCATACTACGCTATGTGGATTCTCATTTAATCCCTTTGTTCTTAACCCACATCTCAATCCTGCACTCCACTATAACCACTGCTATCCCAGAGACTGATATATATATATACTTTCTCCACAGTATAAACCTCTGTTCTACCAGGAGAGACTGGAGACCACACCTAAATTCCTAGCTTCACAGGCAGCAAAGGATATGTGTACTCCAAAGATTCTGTGTCCACAAGTCTCTTAGATAGCCTCATCCACCAGAGGGCAGACAGCAGAAGCAAGAAGAACTATAATCCTGCAGCCTACAGAACAAAAACCACATTCACAGAAAGATAGACAAGATGAAAACGCAGAGGGCTATGTACCAGATGAATGAACACGATAAAACCCCATAAAAACAACCAAATGAAGTGGAGATAGGCAACCTTCCAGAAAAAGAATTCAGAATAATGATAGTGAAGATGATCCAGGACCTCGGGAAAACAATGGATGCAAAGATGGAGAAGATGCAAGAAATGTTTAACAAAGAACTAGAAGATTTAAAGAACAAACAAAAGAGATGAACAATACAATAACTGAAATGAAAACTACACTAGAAAGAATCAATAGCAGAATAACTGAGGCAGAAGAACGGATAAGTGACCTGGAAGTCAGAATGGTGGAATTCACTGCTGTGGAACAGAATAAAGAAAAAAGAATGAAAAGAAATGAAGACGGCCTAAAAGACCTCTGGACAACATTAAACGCAACAACATTCGCATTATAGGGATCCCAGAAGGAGAAGACAGTGAGAAAGGGCCAGAGAAAATATTTTGAGATTATAGTCGAAAACTTCCCTAACATGGGAAAGGAAATAGCCACCCAAGTCCAGGAAGCACAGCGAGTCCCATACAGGATAAAACCAAGGAGAAACACACCGAGACACACACTAATCAAATTGGCAAAAAGACAAAGAAAAATTATTCAAAGCCAAAAGGGAAAAATGACAAATAACATACAAGGAAGCTCCCATAAGGTTAACAGCTGATTTCTCAGCACAAACTCTACAAGCCAGAAGGGAGTGGCATGATATACTTAAAGTGATGAAAGAGAAGAACCTAAAACCAAGATTATGCTACCAGGTAAGGATCTCATTCAGATTCGCTGGAGAAATCAAAAGCTTTACAGACAAGCAAAAGCTAAGAAAATTCAGCACCACCAAACCAGCTCTACAACAAATGCTAAAGAAATTTCTCTAAGTGGGAAACACAAGAGAAGAAAAGGGCCTACAAAAACAAACCCAAAACAATTAAGAAAATGGTCATAAGAACATACAAACTGATAATTACCTTAAACATGAATGGATTAAACACTCCAACCAAAATACACAGGCTTGCTGAATGGATACAGAAACAAAACCTATATATATGCTGTCTACAAGAGACCCACTTCAGACCTAGGGACACATTCAGACTGAAAGTGCGGGGATGGAAAAAGATACTCCGTGCAAATGGAAATCAAAAGAAAGCTGGAGTAGTGATACTCACATCAGATAAAATAGACTTTAAAATAAAGGATGTTACAAGAGACAAGGAAGGACACTACATAATGATCAAGGGATAAATCCAAGAAGAAGGTATAACAATTATAAATATATATGCACCCAACATAGGAGCACATCAATACATAAGGCAACTGCTAACAGCTATAAAAGAGGAAATTGACAGTAACACAGTAATAGTGGGGGACTTTAACACCTCACTTACACCGATGGACAGATCATCCAAAATGAAAATAAATAAGGAAAAAGAAGCACTAAATGACACAATAGACCAGATAGATTTAATTGATATTTATAGGATATTCCATCCAGAAACAGCAGATTACACTTTCCTCTCAAGTGCGCATGGAACATTCTCCAGGATAGATCACATCTTGGGTCACAAATCAAGCCTCAGGAAATTTAAGAAAATTGAAATCATATCAGACATCTTGTCTGATCACAACACTTTGGGATTAGAAATGAATTACAGGGAAAAAAGTAAAAAACACAAACACATGGAGGCTAAACAATACGGTACTAAATAAACAAGAGATCACTGAAGAAATCAAAGAGGAAATCAAAAAATACCTAGAGACAAATGACAATGAAAACACGATGATCCAAAACCTATGGGATGCAGCAAAAGCAGTTCTAAGAGGGAAGTTTATAGCTATACAAGTCTACCTCAAGAAACAAGAAAAACCTCAAATAAACAATCTAACCTTACACCTAAAGGAACTAGAGAAAGAAGAACAAACAAAACCCAAAGTTAGCAGAAGGAAAGAAATCATAAAGATCAGAGCAGAAATAAATGAATTAGAAACAAAGAAAACAATAACAAAGATCAATAAAACTTAAAGCCGGTTCTTTGAGAAGATAAACAAAATTGATAAACCATTAGCCAGACTGATCAAGAAACAGAGGGAGAAGACTTAAATCAATAAAATTAGAAATGAAAAAGGAGAAGTTACAACAGAAAAAGACCACAGAAATAGAAAGCATACTAAGAGACTACTACAAGCAACTCTATGCCAATAAAATGGACAATCTGGAAGAAATGAACAAATTCTTAGAGAAGTATAACCTTCCAAGACTGAACCAGGAAGAAATAGAAAATATGAACAGACCAACAACAAGTAATAAAATTGAAACTGTGATTAAAAATCTTCCAACAGGGCTTCCCTGGTGGCTCAGTGGTTGAGAGCCCGCCTGCCGATGCAGGGGACACGGGTTCGTGCCCCGGTCCGGGAAGATCCCACATGCCGTGGAGTGGCTGGGCCTGTGAGCCATGGCCGTTGAGCCTGCACGTCCAGAGCCTGTGCTCCGCAACGGGAGAGGCCACAACAGCACAAGGCCCACATACTGCAAAAAAAAAAAAAAAAAATCTTCCAACAGGGGGAAAGCAGCAGGGGTGGGGTGGGGATGGTGGTGTGATGAATTGGGGGATTGGGATAGACATGTATACACTGATGTGTATAAAATTGATGAGTAAGAACCTGCTGTATAAAAAATAAATAAGATTAAATTTTAAAAAATTCCAACAAATGAAACTCCAGGACCAGATGGCTTCACAGGGGAATTCTATCAAACATTTAGAGAAGGGCTAACACCCATCCTTCTCAAACTGTTCCAAAAATTTGTGGAGGAATGAACACTCCCAAACTCATTCTATGAGGCTACCATCACCCCGATACCAAAACCAGACAAAAATACTACAAAAAAAGAAAATTACAAACCAATAACACTGATGAACAGAGATGCAAAAATCCTCAACAAAATACTAGCAAACAGAATCCAACAACACATTAAAAGGATCATACACCATGATCAAGAGGGATTTATCCCAGGGATGCAAGGATTCTTCAATATATGCAAATCAATCAATGTGATACATCATATTAACAAATTGAATGAGAAAAACAATATGATCATCTCAATAGATGCAGAAAAATCTTCTGACAAAATTCAACACCCATTTATGATAAAAACTCTCCAGAAAGTGTCATAGAAGGAACCTACCTGAACATAATAAAAGCCATATACGACAAACCCACAGCAAACATCATTCTCAATGGTGAAAAACTGAAAGCATTTCCTCTAAGATCAGGAACAAGACAAGGATGTCCATTCTCACCACCCTTATTCCACATAGCTTTGGAAGTCCTAGACACGGCAATGCGAGAAGAAAAAGAAATAAAAGGAATACAAATTGGAAAAGAAGAAGTAAAACTGTCACTATTTGCAGATGACATGATACTATACATAGAGAATTCTAAAGATGCCAGCAGACAACTACTAGAGCTCATTAATGAATCTGGTAAATTTGCAGGATACAAAAGTAATGCATAGGGCTTCCCTGGTGGTGCAGTGGTTGAGTCCGCGTGCTGATGCAGGGGACACGGGTTCGTGCCCCAGTCCGGGAGGATCCCACATGTCACGAAGCGTCTAGGCCCATGAGCCATGGCCACTGAGACTGTGTGTCTGGAGCCTGTACTCCACAACGGGAGAGGCCACAACAGTGAGAGGCCCGCGCACCGCAAAAATAATTAATTAATTTATTAATTAATGCGCAGAAACCTCTTGCATTCCTATATACTAATGATGAAAAATCTGAAAGAGAAATTAAGGAAACACTCCCATTTACCATTGCAACAAAAAGAATAAAATACCTAGGAATAAACCTACCTAGGGAGACAAAAGACCTGTATGCAGAAAACTATAAGACACTTATGAAAGAAATTAAAGATGATACCAACAGATGGAAAGATATACCATGTTCTTGGATTGGAAGAATCAATATTGTGAAAATGACTACACTACCCAAAGCAATCTACAGATTCAATGCAATCCCTATCAAATTATCAATGGCATTTTTTACAGAACTAGAACAAAAAATCTTAAAATTTTTATGGAGACACAATAGACCCTGAATAGCCAAAGCAGTCTCAAGGGAAAAAAAAACGGAGCTGGAGGAATCAGACTCCCTGACTTCAAACTATACTACAAAGCTACAGTAATGAAGACAATATGGTACTGGCACAAAAACAGAAATATAGATCAATGGAAAAAGATAGAAAGCACAGAGATAAACCCACATACCTATGGTCAAGTAATCTATGACAAAGGAGGCAAGGATATACAATGGAGAAAAGACAGTCTCTTCAATAAGTGGTGCTGGGAAACCTGGACAGCTACATGTAAAAGAATGAAATTAGAATACTCCCTAACACCATACACAAAAATAAACTCAAAATGGGTTAGAGACCTAAATGTAAGACTGGACACTATAAAACTCTTAGAGGAAAACATAGGAAGAACACTCTTTCACATAAATCACAGGAAGATCTTTTTTGATCCACCTCCTAGAGTAATGGAAATAAAAACAAAAATAACCAAATGGGACCTAATGAAACTGCAAAGCTTTTGCATAGCAAAGGAAACCATAAACAAGACAAAAAGACAACTTTCAGAATGGGAGAAAATATTTGCAAACGAATCAGTGGACGAAGGATTAATCTCCAAAATATATAAACAGCTCATGCAGCTCAATATTAAAAAAACAAACAACCCAATCCAAAAATGGGCAGAAGACCTAAATAGACATTTCTCCAAAGAAGACATACAGATGGCCAAGAAGCAAATGAAAAGAAGTTCAACATCACTAATTATTAGAGAAATGCAAATCAAAACTACAATGAGGTATCACCTCACACCAGTTAGAATGGGCATCATCAGAAAATCTACAAACAACAAATGCTGGAGAGGGTGTGGAGAAAAGGGAACCCTCTTGCACTGTTGGTGGGAATGTAAATTGATACAGCCACTGAGGAGAACAGTATGGAGGTTACTTAGAGAAGTAAAAATAGAATTACCATATGATCCAGCAATCCCACTACGGCACATGTACCCAGAGAAAACCATAATTAAAAAAGACACATGCACCCCAGTGTTCATTGCAGCACTATTTACAATAGCCAGGTCATGGAAGCAACCCAAATGCCCGTTGACAGATGAATGGATAAAGAATATGCGGTACATATATACAATGGAATATTACTCAGCCATAAAAAGGAATGAAACTGTCATTTGTAGAGACGTGGATGGATCTAGAGAGTGTCATACAGAGTGAAGTAAGTCAGAAAGAGAAAAACAAATATCATATATTAACGCATATATGTGGAACCTAGAAAATGGTACAGATGAACCGGTTTGCAGAGCAGAAATTGAGACACAGATGTAGAGAACAAACATATGGACACCAAGGGGGGAAAGTGGCAGGGGTTGGGGGGTGGTGGGATGAATTGGGCGATTGGGATTGACATGTATACACTGATGTGTATAAAATTGATGACTAATAAGAACCTGCTGTATAAAAAAGAATAAAAAATAAGATTCTGTTTGCAGACTTTCAATTAACCTCATTCAGTCCAGTGTCTCATTCTTGTCTTCCATGTATGCCAAACGCTGAACTTCTCAGGGTTTTGCAGAATGAACTGGTTCATTTCACATCAATGTCTACAACTACAGGCAATTAGTTATAATATAACTTCATCCATGCCACTGACTTCTTTGTCTCTGCTTTTTTTCCAAAATATGTTGAATTCACCCACCTACTATTATCTCCTTTTCTGTTTTCTGTCCTTGAGGATTAATGACATTTTTTAGCCCTTTACTTATTTTTTTAGTAAAGTTTCATTTGTGTGTGTGTGTGTTTACTTGATTTGTTTGTTTGTCTGATTGATTGACTCTAGCCTACTTCAAATCCTTTTTGCCAACAAGTTCTGGTCCAAAGTAAATATTCAAGAACTATATCTTATTTTAGCACCCACAGATAGATGGACAGATTTATAAAGAAAAAAAAGGAAAGAAGGAGGAAGGAAGGAAGGAAAGGAGACTTAGTTTAGATTTAAGAAAGGGCATGGTTTGCGGAGACTATATGACCCAGACATTTAACATAGGAAATTTTGCCAAGTTATTATAATCTCTGGCATTTCCACTGAAAAAAAAATCCCCATGCCTGGCCCCAAAATTACACCTCCTGGCAGAGAGTGTGAGAGCACTGGCTGCATCTAACTATCATATATTCTCCCCTCTACCAGGCATTTTCCTGGATAAAAAGAAGAATTTTGAGAGTGAAGTGGGGGGAAGGGACAGTGTGGAAGTATCCAGCTCCCCTCTGTGCCCAGCAGGGCATTACTATGCTTTCCAGCCAGCATCGGGAAACCAGCACCCACAGAGAACCTTCAACAGTGTTGCACTGAACACAGAGTTGGACACGGTCCCTAACTTGGTGACCATTTGAAAGTGATGTGCTCCCCAAATGCCAGCAGGCACCGCCAGGCTGGCTGAAAGGACCCTTTGCTGGGTTTCCTAGGTTTCTGCAGACACACTTCAAGAAGGTTATATGTAGTCTGTGCTGAGATGGTAATAAATTAAATTATAGCTCTGGACTAGTTATCTACCATATAATGGTAGATTGTTTCACTGCCTGAAAAAGCAGAGACTCAGTACTTTCTCAGCTGCCTTTGATTTTCCAAGCAGTTGTCCTAGAAAATTTTAAAGAACATGTTCTGTTTTCATCTAAAAATCTGCCATCTTGTAAACACAGCATTTCTAATAGTCGAAAAATGTTTCTACTTTTAGCATGCCATTCACTTTTAAATTAAAGTGTCAGGTGAGAGCAGATAAAACTTCTTTCTTCTCAAGTGTCTTTGTCACTCTCCTAGTTCAGGTTCTCATTACTGCTAGTTTACTGCAACAGCCTTCTATCTGCCCTCAACTTTAACCTTCTCCTTGATTCAAATCTTGGTCTATCTGACTTCACATTTATGCTCTTTTCATTACACAATACTTCCTTCCTACTAACCTTTCTAACCTGTTCATCTGATGTAATAAGGGAAGGAATGCACCTCTGAGTAAAACCATTTGCCAACAATTAATTCTCTCTCTCTCTCTCCCTCCCTCCCTCTCTGAATCCCTCTCTCCACTTTTCTGTAGTTCACACTGTCACAGACCCTAGAAGCCCATTTTGTTTATCTTTGTATGCTTAGAATCTACTACAGTGTCTGGTACAAAGTAAATGCTCAATGGATATTTATTAAAGAAATGAACCATTAATTTACAGAAACCATAATATATATCAAGTTGTAATTTTCTTGAATAGCCACCGTACCTGAAGTATAGGAGAAGACAAAGGAAATAACTGGATTGAATGGATTGATCCAGAGTCTGGTTGCACTAGGTGGATGGACTGGAGAAATAAAGAAGCAAGGTAACAAGACAATTGGCTAAAGAGAGTGGGTGAAATGATGTTCTGTGTTATCTAGGGCAGACTTAACAAGAAGTAAAGACTTAAAGTGACTCATCAATTTGAAGAAAATGGAGCAGTTCAAGGAGAGAAGACCTTGAAATTTAAAAGTGAATGTAGGGACTTCCTGGTGGCACAGTGGTTAAGAATCCGCCTGCCAGTGCTGGGGACAGGGTTCAAGCCCTGGTCCAGGAAGATCCCACATGCCACGGAGCAACTAAACCCATGCACCACAACTAGAGCCTGAGCTCTAGAGCCTGCGGGCTACAACTACTGAGCCCACGTGCCACAACTACTGGAGTCCATACACCTAGAGACCATGCTCCACAACAAGAGAAGCCAGAGCAGTGAGAAGCCTGCGCACCACAACGAAGAGTAGCCCCCGCTCACCAGAACTAGAGAAAGCCCACACGTAGCAACGAAGACCCAATGCAGCCAAATTTTAATTAATTAATTAATTTTTAAAAAGTGAATGTAGTATGAGGGAGGTGAGCAACTTGGCTAGAAAAGAGACTGTGGGCCGGGATATTTTGGAGGGTAAGAGGTGGAGAAGTAACAGACTAACGCAAGGAGCAAGAATGGCCACGGATGGAGACTGAGAATTGTAGAAAAGGTCAAGCAACTATAAGGCATCAAAATCATAAGGCAGTATTGCCAGAGTTTAGAAGGACATCCATGCTAGAAGTCACCTGCCAATGCTTTGGTGAAACAGCTGGTAATATTGCCAAATGACACATGCCTTGAACAAAAAGAGGCTTTCATGCAAAGGTGAAGAAGTCATGGTTTATCCCCTTCTTGACAAATGGGAGCCTAAACTGGGTATAAGCAGGCAAGATTTGGGCACACTATAGGACTAGAAAACTCTAAGTGCTGAATGTAGTATAAGTTGCTCCAAAATAGTTGGAAGAGTGCAAAGAAAGATGTATTGAGTACATACTGAGAGCTGTTAGGGACCCTTGTAAGGCAGAGAGTAATAAAGAGCATAAGTGATCTGCTATTTTCTGTTCACTTCTCATTACCTGTTCATTCCGACCGTACATATATACTGGGCTCTTCAGAACAGCCTTACATGTTGGCACAGTCAAGCACATGCCTCAGTAGTCTGATTCTAGGGGTGAAGGAAGGCTCACTATCTCTTGCCAGCCTGAAATGTCTCTAAGGAGTCCAGCTGCGCATTCAGAAAGTCACATGAATGTAATTTCTGCAAAAAATAAGTAAGATTTTTAACCTCTCCCTGCAGAGAAAGGATGCACAGTGGGGGATAAAGGCAGCATGCCGAGAAGGAAAAAAAATTAGGTCGCAGGACATTTATTGGGAGATGAAGACATCAGCTGAGATGTGGAAAAAGAGTACAGAACAGGATACTCTGTGGAAGATCTGTGGAAGATCTCAAAGGCAGTCATCCCTTGCCACTCACTGTCACTAAGGACCTGGGCTTCTTAATCTTGTTCTCAAGGGCTCATGCACCGAGCATGACAGCTCCACTTTCCACTAAAAATGGAAAACTATGTTTTTGACTTGAGTTGATGACTATATACTACTAGAGCCACAGCAAAAAATTAAACAGAAAAACAAAACAGGCTAAATGAGCTACCTAAGGTACTTATTTGCTGCATAGCTTAGAAGATGACTGAACTTCAGAATCCTGTATCAAAGTCAACTGTTAATTTTGATTTTTTCATGTTATCACTTTGCTGGGAAATACAATGAATGAAAAGTACTCTCTCCTGACCCATCCCTTTCTCATTCTTTGTCTCTCTGTTACGTGTCTGTCTGTCTTCTGTCTGTATCTTTTTCTGACTCATCATGATCCTTGCCCTCCCCCCATCCTCCTTCCCCTTCTCCTTCTTCTCCTTTTTCTCTTTCTTCTTTTTCTTTTTCTTCTTCTCCCTCCCTCCCCCCTCATCCACCTTCTCCTTCTTCATTTCCCTCTCTCTCTCTCCATCATTTGTCTTTTTTTTTTTTAATAAATTTATTTATTTGTTTATTTATTGCTGTGTTGGGTCTTCGTTTCTGTGTGAGGGCTTTCTCTAGTTGTGGCAAGCGGGGGCCACTCTTCATCGCGGTGCGCGGGCCTCTCACTGTCACGGCCTCTCCTGCTGCGGAGCACAGGCCCCAGACGCACAGGCTCAGTAGTTGTGGCTCACGGGCCCAGTTGCTCCGCGGCACGTGAGATCCTCCCAGACCAGGGCTCGAACCCGTGCCCCCTGCATTGGCAGGCAGACTCTCAACCACTGCGCCACTGGGAAGCCCCATCATTTGTCTTTAAATTAACTTTATGAAGATATAATTTACATACAAAAAGACACCCGTTTTAAGTACACATTTTGAAGAATATTGACAAATCTATACACTTTGGTAACCAACCTCACAATCAAGATATACAATGTAAGTATCACCCCAGAAGTTCCCTCGTGACCTTTCCCAAGGTAACTACTGATATGCTTTGTCATTATAGATTAAATTGTCTTCTCTAGATTTTCCAATAAATGGAATCATACAGTATGTACCCATTTGTGTCTCCCATCTTATCCTCAGCATAATGAATTTTAGATTCATACATGTTGTTACAGGTATCAGGTTCAATGTTTATTTCCTGAATAGTATTCCATTGTATTAATAATACCTGTGTCATATGATAAATGTATGTTTAACTTTATGGGAGACATTCAGTCTGGTTCAAAATGACTACACCACTTTCCATTCCCTACTGCAGTGAATGAGAGTTGCATTTGCTTCAGATCCTTGCCAACTCTCCATATTGCCTGTCCTTTTAATTTTTGTCATTCTAATGTATGTATGCTGGTATAACATTATGATTTGCATTTTTATTTTCCTGGTAAGTAATTATGCTGCACATATTTCGATGTGATTAGTTTCCATTCATTTTTCTTCTTCTGTGAAGTATCTATTCAAACTATTTACCCATTTTTTGTTAGTTTGTCTTCTTTTAATTGAGTTGTAAGAGTTCTTTATGTATCACGGGTACAAATCTTTTGTCAGATATAGATAGCAGCAGTCAAATATGTGGTTTTAATTAAATTAGCAAGCTTTAAAAATAACATCATTGGTCATAGAATTCTAAAAATATAAAATAAATCTCTCAGTAACACTGGCTTTAAGGAACCTCTGAACTCCCAGCATCAGGACAAAAATCCCCATTTTTTAGCATCAATATTTTTCTCTTACACTCTCTGTTTAATTTTTTTCTACAAATATATGTGGTTGGTTAAACCCTTTACCCTAATGAATTTGACCTTGATATAGTGGGATAGTGAAACTTGACTTCAAATTTTAGTGTATTCTATAGGAAAACCACCTGCAAGAGTCTGTTTGTTTGCTTGTTTGTTTGTTTGTAGGAGTTGAAAAACTATCTGTAAAGGACCTGATAGTAAATATTTTGGCATGGAGGGTCAGAAGTTCCCTTTTAAAACTACTCCACTCTGCCTTTATATGGCAGAGAATGTATTGTCATAGACAATACTTGAATGAATGCATGTGCCCCTGTTCTAAGGAAAGCTTTTTTACAAAAACAAATGGTAGGCTGGATTTGGCTTCCTGACCCATGCTATAGTATAAGTGTGTGTGCGTGTGCGAGGGCACACATGTACATGCAAATATGCCAGAAATAATGAAAATAAGGAAGAAGGTTAGTTTAGTTTTGCAAATTATGTCCCTAACAGCTATCTCTGTACCACTGCAAAATTGGTCAGATTCTGGCACTATTGAGGTAAATTTTCAGGTTCAACCTCAGTGTCTTTCTGGTAAATTTATAGAGAAACTATTTCTGTTTTAAGGTCACAAACTGTGGTCTTACCTCTGATCAGCTATTACATAAATCTATTTCAGTCATCACAAGGGAAACTGGTGGATCAATTTAAACCTACCACTCCCATCAGAAAAGTAATTCTAAATGCATGTGAGGCTGAAAGAGCAGAAGTAACATTTTATCTGAAGAAACACTCAGAATCTGTAAAACTACCACATCAAAATAATGTGTATAGGGCTTCCCTGGTGGCGCGGTGGTTGAGAGTCCGCCTGCCAATGCAGGGGACATGGATTCGTGTCCCGGTCTGGGAAAATCCCATGGGCCGCGGAGCGGCTGGGACCGTGAGCCATGGCCGCTGAGCCTGCGCATCCAGAGCCTGTGCTCCACAACGGGAGAGGCCACAGCAGTGAGAGGCCCGCGTACCACAAAAAATAAAAAATAATAATAATAATAATAATGTGTATATTATTTAGGATGAGCCTGTACGTTTGTAAGCAAATTACTCTAAAATGTTCACATTTTTAGGTCCCAGTAATCTCCCTTTGATCCGTCTTTATATGCCATAACACCTAGAGGCGCTTAATGGGTGCTCAGTAATCACTATTTGAATATATACGTTCTCTAATATAACTTGTATCCAAAATTCATTGAGCATGAGACCCAACTGGTACAATACTAATTCCATTTGACTACCCCAAACTGGTTCCTCATCTTGAGTCTCTTAATTCTATTAATTCTACCACGATCTTTTCAATCATCTAGCTGAAATCTTAGCTTTGTCCTGGATTGCATGAGAATAAATTGAGGTTAGAGCTTATCTGAGGACAGCCTTCGTGATTCCCTAGTCTGGAGAACCCAAGATCATTGGAAACATTTCATTCCTTGTTAGTTTTTAACCTGAACCTTAGACCCTTAGAAATGCTTATGTTTTCTTCTTATAAGAAGCATTTATAAGATTTATCTCCTTTGATACTTACAACACAAAATCATTAACTATTATTATTCCAATTTTAAATGAGAAAACCAAGGCTCAAAGAGGTTGTGCAACTCACACATTTACACAGATCATTAGAGCCCAGGTTTTCATTCAGTAAGACAGAGTCCCAAGACTTGAGGAACTTGCAGTCGAGTAGAACAACTCAGGCACCTGCAAAAACTAAGCAATAAAATCAAATATGTGCTATGAAAGAAGTATCTACAGGGAACACCTGAGGTGCAACAGAATAGTGGAGCTTGCAGGCAAGAACAGAATGAACAGTTTTATTATTTTTTCCTTTAAATCAGTATAACTTCTTGGCCAACATTCAGCTTAGCATTTGCCTGGAGGTGTTGTGTATTGAGCACTCAAGCCCATGAATAAGCATCAGAAAGAAAAGTTTAAAAGAAAAATGAGATCAGGGCCTGGAAGCAATGGAGCAAGGGTAATGGGACTGTTGAGGTCAGCACAGGGAGGCAGGGAGGCAGCAAGCTTTTTGTGGTCCTGAAACTGGGCCTCTGATATCATAGCCCATGATATCATGTTATTTCTCTCTCTCCCATGAGCTCCTACAGATGCCCATTCTACAGAAAGAATAAAAGTTACTGATGGCCAAAAAGCACATGAAAAGATGCTCAACATCGTTAATTATTAGAGAAATGCAAATCAAAACTACAGTGAGGCATCACCTCACACTAGTCAGAATGGCCATCATCAAAAAATCTACATCAGGAAATGCTAGAGAGGGTGTGGAGAAAAGGGAACCCTCCAACACTCTTGGTGGGAATGTAAATTGGTACAACCAGTATGGAGAACAGTAGGTAGGTCCCTTAAAAAATTTAAAATAGAGCTACCATATGATCCACAATCCCACTCCTGGGTATATAGCCAGAGAAAATCATAATCCAAAAGGATACATGCATCTCAATGTTCATTGAAGCACTATTTACAATAACCAGGACATGGAAACAACCTAAATGTCCATCAACAGAGGAATGAATAAAGATGTGGTACATATATACAATGGAATATTACTCAGCCATAAAAAAGAATGAAATAATGCCATTTGCAGCAACATAGGTGGATCTAGAGATTATCATACTAAGTGAGGTAAGTCAGACAGAGAAGGACAAATATCATATAATATCACTCATATGTGGAATCTAATTTTAAGAAAAGACACAAATGAACTTATTTACGAAACAGAAGCAGACTTATAGATACTGAAAACAAATTTATGGTTACCAAAGGGAAAACGTAGGGGGATAAATCAGGAGCTTGAGATGAACACATGCACACTACTATATATAAGATAGATAACCAACAAGGACTTACTGTATAGCACAGGGAACTCTACACAATATTCTGTGATAACCTATAAGAGAAAAGAATCTAAAAAGAATGAGTATATGTATATGTATAATTGAATCACTTTGCTATACACCTGAAACTAACACAACAGTGTAAATCAACTATATTCTAATAAAATTAAAATACTTTAAAAAAAGAACATAACACATCAGCTGGTAAAGAATAAGCTCCAAAAATGTGAGTTCCCTTTCCTACCCTAAAACAGCCAAGATAAATAAAAATGGCTCCTCTTTTTTGAAAAACAAAAAAGAATAAAGTTAAAATTATGTAGTGGGAAGGTCTGCCTATCCAATGTGTCTTAGTTTTAGGTTTATACCAATAGTATTGGCCAAAACTACCTGGAGCCTACCACAAAGGTTGGGCTATTAAAAATGAGGAATCCTGCGATTCTTCATGACTAGGATGGAAGGTGGGAGTTACCTGCTGACACCCACAGTCTCATGTTAGCCTCTTGCCTCCAGATTCTCTGAGAATCTCCTCAAGAAGCCTCTTCAACCTGCAGTGGCACCTTTCTGTCAAATACTTCACACGTTTGTCACCAAAATGTTTTGGCAGAAGCATCATCTTCAGGTTTTGACATAATCCCGAAGAGAGACTTTTTCAATTACTACTAATGGAACATTACACTCCTCTTTGGGAACTTCTGCATGAATAAAAAGGGTCATTAATAACATCTACTCTCAGCCCGGAAATCATTAGTCAGTGCTTGGTGCAAGGTTTCTTTTTAAGCACCTCATAATTTTCCACCTCACCACCACCTCTCCAACTCAAATAGCAAGTTACTGAGTTGACTATAATAAAGTCAGTGGTATTGATTCCCTGCAGGTGAAGGCTATTTATTCTCCATTGTTTTGTATATCCCATATTATATAATAATATCTCACATTCCTAAAGCACTGTTCCTCCTGAAGTGTTTTGCCAGTTCTGTGATATTTTCTGACACCCAGTAATAGGAACTGCTTTTGGGGGTAGCTCCTATGTCACTTTCATGTGTGAAAGACTAACTCAGGCTATTGAAACGCCATACTGGGAGGGCTTACCTATCTAATGTGTACTGTAGGACAATTGTTAAGCAATACTTATGCCTACTGAATGGCCAACTCAACATCTAAGAACAGTCAAGAAAAGAGGCAATGGTTTTAAAAGTTTGCTTAAATTATCCACAAGATTATTCCCACCATTGAGCCAATGCCAACATAGACTTCTGAAGATCTAAAAATGTCAAATTAAATCATACCTCTTACTTCAGCTAACCAACCTGTAACGTAGACAACTATGGTTGATCATTTAGACCAATGATTCTTAACTTCTTTCTCCTAATGTGTTCAAATATGAAAGACAGATAAAATTAGATAGGGGTTAAGTATGTTTCCTAGTAATTACCACTCAAAGCATTCTTTTCCAACACATGAAAACTTATTGTAACACAAATGAGCAGAATGATTATAATAGGATAAGCCTGAAGCTACTCTGGTTTATATAAAAAGAAAGTCAGCCACAAACTTTGGCCCTTTATTAGTAACAATTTGCATTTGATATACCTCATGGCACACCAGTAACAAAACATATTATCAAGAATTTCTGGTTATATTGAAAATGGAGGGCATATTATTTCAGCATCAATGAAATTTATTGATACCTTCTTCCCCTACCATCTCTAATGATAATTTTATACAGGAAAACAAAAAGATTATCTGCATGTGTAGCTATAATTTAGTCATACTGAAAGTCTTCTGGGTATTCATATCATTAAAGTTTTTTCTTAACAAATGTTAAAAAGAAACAAGGGATGTTTTTACACCAAGAAGAACTTCCATGACTAAAAACAGAATCATGTCTAGAAAATACAATACAGTATAGTTGATAAGAGCACAAACTCTGGAGCAGATTGCTAAAGTCCGAATCCTCATGCTACCATTTATTAGCTGTGTGGTTTGGGGCAATGTATTTAACCTTCTGTACCTCCCTTTCCTCATCTGTAATATGAGGATAATAATAGTACATACCTTACAAATTTGTTGTATAGATTACATATAAAGCAATTGGAACACTGCTTCATACACACATAGTAAGAACTCAATAAATGTGAACTTTCATTATCATCCCATGATTGAAACCAACTATGAAAGAAAGAGTGATGCTGATAGGGTGCCAGATTATTTTAAATTTTACTTGAAAATCTCAAACACATGTAAATAATGACTTCATTTGAATGGAACCGTGAAAAAAATGAAAAGCTGGAGATTACATTTATTTCCCTTGTATTCATTCTCCACTTAGTTCAAAGCACAGCTCTGTGGATAAATACAGTTGTTTGAGGTTGCAGAGGCAGGCTGAAAGCAGGAGATTAATCTATATATATAGATATAGAGTTGGTTTGTTTACTAATTTAGCAACATTTCTGGATTCACTTTTATGCACTCTGTAGAGAAGAGTGTCCTGAAAGTTGCAATGTTCAGACCAAATCAGACAAATACAAGATGACATTCACTACAAATATCATATAAGTAGAACTTAATACACCAAAATGTGAAATAGATGATATATCAGTTAGGAATGCCTGTCACCTACTATTAACAGAAATTAGAAATGTGCGGCTTAAACAAGGTAAAAGTTTGTCATCCATCTTTCTATCTATCTATCTATCTATCTATCAGGGTCAATGTATAGGCTCCAGGCTTCAGTGTCATCATCAGAGATCCAGTTTCCTTCTATCTTTCTGGTCTGCCATCCTTAGAATGCAGTTTCCGTTCTCAAAGACATCTCCAGGACCAAAGTGACTCCTGGAGCTACAGCCATTATGCCACATTCAATGCAAGAAACACTGAAAAGATGGAAAGAGCAAAAAGTTTAATCCAGTTGTATATCCCCCTTTTAAGGAGCTTCTCAGAAGATTAACTCAACATCTTCCACTTATACGTCATTGGTCAGAAGTGAGTCATGTGGTCACACCTAGCTACCAGAAAACCTGGGAAATGTAGTTTTTTAGTTGGGTACATTATAATCCCAAGTAAATTTGGATCTAGTGCTAAGGAAAAGAAGAATATAGATTATTGAACATATAATTTGCAGCCACTGCCATATTCAGGTTGCTAAGAAGTTGTCTAGAATATGAATTTCTGTTTATCAAACTTTATGTTTACAATTTCTGGTTTGCAATTTTATATATTCCAGTTATAAATATAGATAGATAGATAGATGATAGATAGATGATAGTTTTTTGGCAAAATACCTTCAACAAATGTTAATTAAGCACTTAATATATGCACTAAATTATAGTAGACACTAGAAATATAAAGGTAAATAAATTAGCAATTTACCTCAATTTGCTTAGAATTTAGATAGGCGTGTGGACAAATTAACTGCTAATTGCAATAAAAATTGTTAAAAAAAAAAAGTTGGGAGTTCCACTTCTGTCAAGATAGCATTAGGAGTTCCATAGCTCTGAAACTGGTGAAAATTACTTTTTTATTTAATTAACCATCTGGAGATGGTCCTAAGGGTATATAACAGATGAAGAAACATTTATTCAAGAAAGTCTACTATAATTTGATAAGAACAGCAAGACTCTGATATTTAAACCAAGATCTGCTTCCTCCCTTCCTCCTCTCAACTCAATGAAACTGATGAAGCCAAGAACACAGGGCTTCCTCTCTACCCAGATCCCAGTTGGAGGGTTATCATCCTAAAAATGGCAGGATGTCAGCTGTTCTCATGAAGCTCCTAGCTACTTGTTGCTAAGGCTTTGTTCCAGGTGAGTGCAGCCAAAAGGTGGGGCTCCCTTCTTCCACCTAGATTCAACTTATGAGATGGAGGCTTCATCTTGGAGTGGCACTTTCAAGAATATTGGGGTCCCAATGTCCCTTGCCCTAGCTCACATGGTGAAGGTTTCATGTTAGGAGAGAGAAACTGAGGCTACTGCCCTCTCTTCACCAAGTATTCAAAGTAGCCACAGTAAATATGTTCAAAGAACTAAAGGAAATCATAATTTTAAAAATTAAAGTATGCTGACAAGGTCACATCAAATAAAGATTATCAATAAAGAGATAGAAATTATTTAAAAAAACAACAACAACAAAGGAAATTCTAGAGTTGAAAAGTACAATAACTAAAATTGAATATTCACTAAAAGTGTTCAATAGTAGATTTGAACAGGCAAAAGAATTAGTGAACTGGATGGTAGACTGATAAGAGATTATGCTCTCTGAAGAGCAGAGAAAAAAGAATGAAGAAAAATGAACGGACACTCAGAGAAATGTGGGACACCATGAAGAACACTAATATATGCATAATAGTATTACCAGAAGGAAAGGAAAGGAGCTGAAAAAATATTCAAAGAAATAATGGCTGAAATGTCCCCAAGTTTATGGAAAAACATTTAGTACAAAGGAGGTGCGTGGGAGAAAAACTGTACTGGACTAAGGAAATGACCCCAGATGATAACTCAAATACACAGGAACAAATGAAGAGAACCAGAAATGATAATTAAGAAGGATAATTTAACAAAAGCATAAATTCATATTTACCTTTCTCTCTTCTCTAAATCTACTCTAATAGTCGTAAAATTATATGAAGTAATAATTATGAAAATGTATTATTGAGTCATAACATTTACAGATGTAAAAAATCTAACAATACTACCATGAAAACAAAGACTTTTTCTTAGATAAACTTTGGGGACAAATTTAGCAATTGGGCTGCCATGTTGGCCTGGGACTATCCTTTTCCCACAGACTACTCAGGAAGGGGTCCTCTTTCCGGTTGGACCTGTCCTAAATGAACGGGCCTGTCCTAAACCCCATCTTACTGCCTGTTTTCTTGGAGCAGTCTCAATCCTGCTTTCATCTGTTTGGGTCCTCTAAGAAGTAGATGCCAAAATGAAATGAAATGTATAATATATTTACTGGGGGAAATGCCTAGGAAGGGTAAAGGGGAAGAAAGCACACAGGCATGATGCAAGACTTGTATCTGTGAAAAGGGAGAGAGAAGGAAAAATTGGGTAAGAAGAACTTCAGATGGCAGACAAGTTCTCAGAAAATCTTGGCCCGACCAGTGGGAGTTCCTGACCCAAACTGTCCGTTAGAGAAATCCTGTCTCAGGAAGGAATGGCCTGGTTCTAGTAACACCCTTGCTCAGTCATTGGCTGGGAAGAGCCTGTGAGAAATGTGACTTCAGAATGAATGCCACAGTGGGTCCAAAGGAGCAGCAGCTGGAAGAGGTCCATCAACTATGTTCCTGCAGCAGGTCCTTGTGAAGGAAGATCTGAGCAGGGCATTTCCAAAGCTCCACAAGACTATACTTTTCTTCTTTGTAAATCCACTGCAGCTCCCATTAAAATGCTCATAGAACTGCTACCAATTGTTTTTACTTGAAAGATCACTTTATAAAACATTACACTATTGTCAGTTATATCCTAAAATCATGCCTGCATGGCATTTGAAAAGTCAGTGCTGAATTTACATAAAAGAATAAAATGACAGAGTTCACCCAAGTGCCTCTGAGCATTTTGTCAAAGCTCTGGGCTGTTTAGCCAAGCTGGATGGAGCATGGTGCTGAGTCCAGCTGCCAGGATTATATAGACAGTGAGCACTGCATGATTATCCAGACTGTTGTCTCACCAGTGCATCCCCTTGGTCACAAGAGGGAACTGGAAAGCGGTTATTTAAAACACAAACTTGTCGCTTTAATCACAAAGCTTGTTAGTGCCATACCAGGGGCAAAATCTGGGTCTACTAATGACCAACATCAGCAGTTTTCTTCTGCATGGTTCTGCTTCTAAAATGTAAAATCAGATGTAGCAGTCCCGCATCCATGTCTTTTTCTCTCAATAAAAGACTTCACTGGTTTCACTAAAAGAGACCAATAGGCAATCATACCAAGAAGGCTTATTTTTACATTTATCCTGCCTTGACTTAAAATTAATGTCTATTACATCACTGTCCTACATCCCAAGTTCACAAGGTGTCAGCCTGTGTGCGGCAGGTACTCCTATTCTCAAAGAAGAAGGAAAAATTATCCCTTATTCAGTGATGCTATCAGGCAGCCCTGATATGTCACCATGTGTTAATGAGCTCATTAGATTAAAACCTGTTCCAGGAAGCCTAATTTAAAGTGGCTTGCGATTGTCTTCAAAGTCCTTATTATGAAAAACTCTCATGAACCAGCCAGGGTCAGTTTCCCTGAAGGAAGAGTGAGCACACAATGGCAACCCCCATTCTTGACAAACTCCTATGAGGCAACAGATACTGTAGAGATTCTATGTTTAAAATCAGTTATTAAAGTTAATATACTAGCATAGTCACCACAATGGTTTGCATTCCAAGTGACAGAAAACTTAACTTACTCAACTAAATTTTAACTAAAAAAGAGAAGCCCATAACCTTAGCTGTCTTCAGGCATGGCTGAATTGTGGAACTTGGCACTGTCATTTTTCTCTCGCTTTCTCTCTCTCTTTCTCTTTTTCTTCTTCCTCTGAATGGGTTTGATTTTGATTTTGAGGTCCATTTTTTCCACATTCTGGCAAAGAAGATTTATATGGTACTTGGTGCTCATCATTCTTTTTTTTTTTTTGCTTTATAACAAATTTAATCAGTTATACATATACATATGTTCCCATATCCCCTCCCTTTTGCGTCTCCCTCCCACCCTCCGTATCCCACCCCTCCAGGCGGTCACAAAGCACCGAGCTGATCTCCCTGTGCTATGCGGCTGCTTCCCACTAGCTATCTACCTTACGTTTGGTAGTGTATATATGTCCATGCCACTCTTTCACTTTGTCACAGCTTACCCTTCCCCCTCCCCATATCCTCAAGTCCATTCTCTAGTAGGTCTGTGTCTGTATTCCTGTCTTACCCCTATGTTCTTCATGACATTTTTTTTTCTTAAATTCCATATATATGTGTCAGCATACAGTATTTCTCTTTCTCTTTCTGACTTACTTCACTCTGTATGACAGACTCTAGGTCCATCCACCTCATTACAAATAGCTCAATTTCGTTTCTTTTTATGGCTGAGTAATATTCCATTGTATATATGTGCCACATCTTCTTTATCCATTCATCTGATGATGGACACTTAGGTTGTTTCCATCTCCGGGCTATTGTAAATAGGGCTGCTATGAACATTTTGGTACATGTCTCTTTTTGAATTATGGTTTTCTCAGGGTATATGCCTAGTAGTGGGATTGCTGGGTCATATGGTAGTTCTATTTGTAGTTTTTTAAGGAACTTCCATACCGTTCTCCATAGTGGCTGTACTAATTCACATTCCCACCAGCAGTGCAAGAGCGTTCCCTTTTTTCCACACCCTCTCCAGCATTTATTGTTTCTAGATTTTTTGATGATGGCCATTCTGACTGGTGTGAGATGATATCTCATTGTAGTTTTGATTTGCATTTCTCTAACGAGTAAAGATGTTGAGCATCCTTTCATGTGTTTGTTGGCAGTCTGTATATCTTCTGTGGAGAAATGTCTATTTAGGTCTTCTGCCCATTTTTGGATTGGGTTGTTTGTTTTTTTGTTATTGAGCTGCATGAGCTACTTATAAATTTTGGAGATTAATCCTTTGTCAGTTGCTTCATTTGCAAATATTTTCTCCCATTCTGAGGGTTGTCTTTTGGTCTTGTTTATGGTTTCCTTTGCTGTGCAAAAGCTTTTAAGTTTCATTAGGTCCCATGTGTTTATTTTTGTCTTTATTTCCATTTCTCTAGGAGGTGGGTCCAAAAGGATCTTGCTGTGATTTATGTCATAGAGTGTTCTGCCTATGTTTTCCTCTAAGAGTTTGATAGTGTCTGGCCTTACATTTAGGTCTTTAATCCATTTTGGGTGCTCATCATTCTTGATGCATCATACTTGGTGCAACATTAGTGCACACACAGAGAGCCTGCAATGACGGCTTACCTAGAGAAGAGTCTGACACTCCCATAGCTACATTCTAGATAGAGTATATAAAAAGAAGTCCTTGCTTACAAAGCACAAGCTTTACACCAATGCCCATCACACTGACTCAAGTCATTGGACCAGGGAGGTAGGTGCCTGTTCCAGAGTCAGTCACTTATAAGCTGGTCAGTGTTCGTGAAGTGGCCTAGTATGAGAAATCTGCCAATAGTAGTACTTTATACTATAACTGAGTTAGTAAGATCTTCATCTCTCCTAAAGAATTTGCAAAAGAACATACAACTACACAGGGAGCAGGGGAATAGAAACAAACATAAGAGATCACAGACTGAAGTCATGAAGCCATGGAAGACATGAGAAAGCAAAAACCAAATGATTGACCGGAGAGGAGTGAGAGGGAAGAAACTAGTTCAAGGCAGAAGTAGAAATATAAGCAGAGACAGGCAGAAGCCAAGTCTCTGGAATAATAGTGTCAAGAGTCATGAGCGGCAAAGACACAATTATGAGGGGACATTTTGAGTTACTCTTGGATCTTAGAGCTGCTAATTATTCTGTAATGGATGAGCCACACTCAATTCCTTTGACAGTGGTGCTCAGGAAAAGTTCTTCTGTGTTTGTTTATTTATTTATCTGCATATCCTCATAATAAGCTGCTGTCAACAGTGGTTATCTGAATATGTCTCTGTCTCTTGAAACCTGAAAAAGCACTACACACATCTTGATAATCTAAGAGAAAAGTGCCTTTAAACAGATTTGTTCTAGGACATCTTGGGGATTGCTTCAGCTGGAGTAGTGTTAGTGATGGTGCTGGTAGTGATGGTGGTGATGGTTGTGGTGATAGTGGCACTGACTTAGGTACTGGCTCCAGCTAATTGATGAAAGCTGAGACCCACGTGAGGAAAGGGTTTCCCCAATGCAACATTATGCAGAAGTATAAGGGAATCTTTCTCTCCAGTCTTGCTCTGTTCTCTGTGTCCATTCCTAGCAAAAGAATGGGAAAGAAGGGAGGATCAATGCACCATAGGTGTCCAGTGAATCAATGGAATCAATGTGCTATCTTGCGAAGAGTAAGAGAGAATAGAGGGAAGATATACCTCATTGCAGCACAAAAGGAAGAACATCCATGTCCTAGAACAATATATTATGCTTATTATACTATTTCTAACTTTGGAAATGAAATTTCTAATGACCAAATGTAGCCATATCCTCATTATTAACAAGGCCATTTACTCCATATACCCAGTGCCCAATATAGTGACTTATAGGAAAAATATATTTCATCTTCATCCACAGTTCCTGACTCACAGCTCCCCAAACCCTTAAAATTCCCAAGCAATAAGAACAATGGGATAAGGGCTTCCCTGGTGGCGCAGTGGTTAAGAATCTTCCTGCCAATGCAGGTGACATGGGTTCAAGCCCTTGTCTGGGAAGATCCCACATGCCGCAGAGCAACTAAGCCTGTGCACCTCAACTACTGAGCCCGTGTGCCACAACTATTGAAGCCCGCGCGCCTAGAGCCCATGTTCCACAACAAGAGAAGCCACCGCAATGAGAAGCCATGCACCACAATGAAGAGTAGCCACAACTAGAAAAAGCCTGCATGCAGCAACAAAGACCCAACGCAGCCAAAAATAAAATAAAAATTTTTAAAAAAAGAACAGTGGAATAATACTTTGTCTCTTGTCCTCAGTTTCTGAAAAAGTTTCAAGAAGGTGACTTTTGTTTCCCACCCAAGGGTGAGGACTGGTTGCCAGGAGAATCAACCATTTGATTAGAGGGCTCAAATTTCTAATCCCACTCCCTGATTTCCTGGGAGGGGAGAGGAACTGGAGGTTGAATCAGTTGCCATTGGCCAGTGATTTAGTCAGTCATGACCATGTAAAGAAGCTTCCATAAGAAACAGAAGGACAGCTTATTGCTCCTTTTTTTCCCCAAGAGTTTCCATGTTGGGAAATCAGAATACTTCCATGTGCCAGGTCTCAAACTCCACAAGGCCAGAGGTCCTTTGTTCAGGACCTCGCCCTATCTCCCTCTTCATCTGGCTGTCGATTTGTATCTTTTAATACAAATCCTTTTATAATAATTTGGTAATCTAGTGAGGAAACAAGTTTTCCTGAGTTCTATGAGCGATGCTAGCAAATTAATTGAACCTGAGGAGGGGTCGTGGGACCTTCTCATTTGTAGCTAGTGGGTCAGAAGCACAGGTAACAAACCGGGCTTGCACCTGGCATCTGCAATGGAGGGCAGTCTTGTGGGACTGAGACCTTTACTTGTGGAATCTGATTCTATCTCCAGGTAAATAGTGTCAGAATCGAGTTGAAAACTTGGACACTCGGCTGGTGTCTGAGAATTGCATACTGTAGTGGGGACTCCTCCACACACACACATTTTGGAATTGGGCTCAGCAACCCTTTGCACCCAGGCATGCAAACACACATATGCAATCCACAATAAATCTGATATATCATGCATACATTACTTTAGGATTTAACTAGTCATTTAGAGTTCCTGCAGACATATGGGGTTCACTGTATCCAGGGATCTTCCAGGGCTATTTGGAATCCAGGATTGCCCTTGTGTGGCAACTTTATCCTTCCCTCTTAGTCTTATCTGAATTTAGGTAAAACCAATTAAGTTCCTTCCAAGAGCTGATTTCCAACAGATATTGGGACAGGTAAGACAACACTCTGCCTGGATTTGACACCAAAGGAATGTCATCCATGTGTCAGCTGCAACCTGGTGGCAGGGAAGATCATGGCCCCTAGCATGGCATCAGCATTTCTCTTAATGACCTCAGGTGTTCTGTGGAGAGAAGGATGACAGCCCAGAGCCCTGTGGAACTGAGGGCCTTAAGGGCAAAAGAGCCGTTACTCTTGTCAGGGAGGAATGACTTGAGCCATGTTAAGCCTGAGGCCATATCGTTATCTGCCTTAGTTTGCTATATCTGGCTCACTTAACTGCCTCTGCAATGCACACTTTTATTCCATACACCCTTCGCAGAGAAATATAGATGGCTGCCATCCGTATAAACACTGGGAAGCTTGTAATTGCCCTCTGTTGCTTAGCCAGCATGACTATGGGTAAAAGGAAAGAGAAGTTCAGGAAAACATTAATAAATTTACACTCACACCCCAAACCGACAGTTCTCAACCATCATGTCACAGCGCTCTGGGAAATCATGATGGATTATGAAGTTTACTGAAAGTAGTCTGTTACTAAAAATAAAGCATGGGCATTTGCAAATTGTTTGCTTTTAAAAAATGAAGTGGATGCAAACTTATCCCAATAAAAATATCACTCCCACCTACTTTCATTCTGATATGCAATCTTAAGATGGAGAGAAAAGAGCAGAGTTAAGGAGGGAATCTTGAGGTAAAATGCATATAACCTTGACCTGTTCTTACCTGTGTAGCTGCCCTAGTAGGGTAAGCACTTGGGTATGCTTAGGTCATTATCAATGGTCACATTTCTCAGGGAAAAAAAATGAGATCAGACACTCAGGTTTATTTAGACATGCAATCCTTAGTTTACACATGGATCATGTTCCAGAAGAATATCTGCAACTCAGGCATTTTCCATAGGCCATTGTTATTCTCGGTGGCTAATTTCTAACACCAGTTAAATATATCCCAAGTTTTCAATTGATAAACAATGGAAATTTACCCTCTTCTGGGGACCAAAATGAAGTACTGGGGGGAAGGGAGATGGAACCAAGAGAGAAAATGCTTCTGACTCCCATTCAAAAGTACAGATCGTTCTGATGTCAATCTCACCAAGCAACTACCTGTCAAAGACATAATGAAGTGAAGAATTTTATCCTCTAGAAGTGTTCTGTGAGAATTCTTCACAAGAAAAGTAGGATAACAGAAAATATGCCTTTTTTTTTTTTTTCAGACAAGAGCGGACCATAAAGCATGGCACTGACAAAGAATAGAGTGACCTGGGCTCCCCTGGTGGCGCAGTGGTTGAGAGTCCGCCTGCCGATGCAGGGGACACGGGTTTGTGCCCTGGTCCGGGAAGATCCCACATGCCACGGAGCAGCTGGGCCCGTGAGCCATGGCCGCTGAGCCTGCTCGTCCCGAGCCTGTGCTCTGCAACGGGAGAGGCCACAACAATGAGAGGCCCGCGTACTGCAAAAAAATAAAAATAGAAAAAAATAATAGTGACCTGTCCAGAGCTGGAGCAGAAGTTGTTATAAGTTTGAGGAGCAACACAGCAGGTTAACAGCAGGAAGTAGGCGAGGGAAGCAGTCCAGCAAGAAAGAAGCTGGATTGATAAATGACAGCAGGAGGGATTTTCAGCGACTGTCCTGAGGATAGAACTTTGGGGGAAAATAATAACATCTAGAGAGGCTTTCTGGGAAGCTTTCAGTTCGGCACATTGGATAAAATCTAAGGTTAACCCCTTTCAGGAAAATCTTCTGTGAAAATTGATGTCATTCTTCAAAGCTTCTGCAGTTGGTGTGGTGCCTCCACATCATATGTCACATGACTCTGTGAAGAGGCTGAACCACAGTAATTCCTGTTCACAAAGAGGTCACATAATGCTTGATTCATGTCTTCAAATTCACAAGATATAGAATATCTTTCCCTTGAAACATTCTCCAAGAATACTCTATTTCTGGATACTGACAATATTGCAAGTTCCATCTTATGAAACTTACCAAGGATCAGAGCTAACTACCAAGCAAAAGTGAATGTAATTATTTTCAGGATCCCAATATACATGAAGTAGCATTGTAAGTTCCACTAGCTTGAAAATGCTGTAATAATACATTTTTTAATAGTTGCATAGTACAATCAAGCTTATAATGAATTCTCCCCCACCCCAAGCCCCTAGGCCCTTACACACCCACACCTGAATCCTTCCAGGCAGAGAAATGGCAATTGCCCTTTCCAATGCAAAATGCATTTCTGGGGAAACCTTAACTTCGAATCTAATGAGAGTGATGGGACCTTGGAAAATGACTCCATCTTCACACCAACACAGGAATCTTCCTGAATGTGTAACACTATTGAATCAGCTCACCCCAACTCATCCCTCAACCATTCACTGGATGTGCTATGCCCACACACCAAGTATAAAGAACAGAAGAACAGGCTTAAAAGTGGAAATCCATGGGAGACCACAGACAACTAATAGGGCCATAGAATTATAGGATTTTATGTTCTTTTATGTAACTGGATCTTTGGAATAAATTTTCGATGATGTGAATTAGAGCACTCTTCCTTAATGCCTCCCTGAAGTTTTCAACCCAGGGTTTGTATGCGGAAACTAAGATGGGCAAGAAACTGTAGTAGATACTGTGATCGGCCTCTCAGAACCTACTCAGAACTGAGGTACTGATTCCCCAGGCTCAAGAAGAGGTGGCTACTTATGACTGACCGCTAAGCCCCTCTTTGGGAATTGTCTTTAGCCAAAGGGAATCACCTCGCCCAAAGTTATGTCCCTCCGTGGGACGAGCCTTGTATCTAATATCTGAGCAGAGTGGGGATACACAGGCCCAGCCTCCTTGCATTGATTCAGGATTGCTCTGCAGGGCCATCCCAGTGCAGTTCCCTGTAAGGCTGAGGCTTCAGTTGCAAATTCTTGGTAGTTCAACTTCTCCATTTTCCCATTCTTTCCTCCCTCACTCCCTTACAGATGTTGAACTGGACAGCACTTCCTGTTAAGTTTCCTGCATGCAAATCTCCATCCCAGGCTCTGCTTCCCAGGGAACCTGACCCAAGACAGAGACGGGGACTGTATCTCTCCCAGGCCTTATGTCTCTGTTGTAATTACTTAACTCTGCCAGTGTTAGGGCAAAAGCAGCCATCTGCACTACATAAACAAATGGCCAAGGCACTATTCCAATAAAACTTTATTTACCTAAAAATAGGTGATGGGCCAGATTTGGACCTCAGGTTATAGTTTGCTAACCCTTCTTCTTCCATTTCCCAGAAATTAATGCTTATTAAATCTACATTGATAGATAATGATCAACTTAATCTTATGGTTTACTCTTCACCCACCTAAAACTTATTTGGCCTAGAATTTGTTTTCCAACTTATTAATAAGGAATCTGAAAAGGATGAGTTCAAAAGCTTTGCAAAAGTTAAGCTAGGTTATATCTATTATGCCTACTTAATTGACCAGCCCTATAAATGTATTAAAAGAATACAAACCTCTGCAATCTAGATTTATATGCCATTGTTTCTCTATAGAAAGCTTGTGTTCCAGAAAGACTGGATACTTGACACTAATTCCACTTGGAACCCCTTTTTCAAAACTCAGGTCAAATGCTACTTGCAATACAAAACTTTCATAAGCTTCAGGAATGCTGAGGTGTTATTTTTTTTCATCTCTCTATCTCCCAATGCCTTGCACACTCTATGGTACTCATGAAATATTCAGTGAAAAGAAAAAAAAAGTGAATGAATGTTGTTCCACAGAGAATAAGGTCCACACAGGTTGTTACTCATTACATTGTTCTGTTCCAAAGACTTTGTAAGTTCTTTTTCATTCATCAAGAATGTTCAGTGGTACTGAAGCTTACCAAGAAAGTTCTATAATGTCATAGACCTGTCAATGTTTCATTAAAACAGTAATCTTTTTCCAGAGAATTCCATCAATGCAGAATAAACACTGGCTGGAAACAGGAGATCTGAGTTCCAGTCTTGGCTAGGTTATTTGGCTAGATGACCTTGGATAAGCTTTTCCCTGCTCTGGGCCTCAGTTTCCTTATATGTAAAATAAATTAATTGGACTAAATGTTCCCTAGGGTACCTTCTGTATGCTTAATAATGCTGCCTAAAAAGGCCAGGCATTCATCTCCAGTCCAGTGGGCTCTATTTGATCACTTGTCTTTGCCTGGAATCCTAGAAGAACATGAACACTGGAGGCTGTACTCTTCTGTCCTCCTCCAGAGTTCTAGAACCCCTTTCCATCTCAAAATTTTCATGTGGGTGGGAAATTCTTTCTGGCCATATCAATATAAACAGCACAAACAGAGAAGTCAGGGGCTCAGAATGTTTGTGGAAATTCTCTGTGATATTGGAGACTTGTTCTAGGAAGTAAGCATCTTCCAGACAAGAGTCTTGGGTAACAAAGTGTCCCTTAGTCCTTTTGGTGTCTCTCTCTGAGATAGATGTGCCACACCTGCAGGGACAGAGGTTAATTGCCTCAGCATCAAAGTAAGAAACTTTGTCAATTCCTCGTGAGTCACAGGGACACCTGAGAAGAGAGTTGTGACAGATGAGCAGAGAAGCTAAAGAGAAAATACCAAAGGAAAAGAGAAACATAGGAAGTACTAACTGGAGAATGCAAAAGACTTAATGGAGCAATGATTTATACCCATGTGCCTGTTTTTAGGAAGGCAGATTGAAATTCCACAGAGCTTCAATTTTCCTCTAAATGCTTGTGATTTCAGAGACTCCCCGGGGCCCACGCTCCCTCTGGAGAACTCTTAGCAGGATGGAAGTTCTGCCACACCTGCTGTGGAGAGAGATGATTTTTGCATGGAGACAGACTAGGACATTGCCACAACAATGGGAAGAAAAATGAAGCCACTCTTTTAAAAGAGGGGGTTTAGCCAGAGAACCATGAACAATCTCAATGAGAGGTTTCTAAGCTTTACATGTTCCAGAGGTTTCACCTTCCATGGCAGTTGTCAAGGCAACAGAGTAAAGTCACAACCAAAGGACAAATGGCATCAGCCTCACTGAGTGTTGCCACTTTTACCTGCCAACTGCAGGTACAAATAGTGCCCTCTTTTGTCTAGCAACAGCATCCCAGATCTACTCCCAGATTCACAGACAACAGGATGCAGGGAGACACAGACATCCTATTGTTTTCCACATATGCAACTTCTTCATAAACTTATAAAAAATTTGCAACAGTCTAAGCGTCTCTGAATTATAGCAACCTTTAAAAATATCTGTTAGGGCTTCCCTGGTGGCGCAGTGGTTGAGAGTCCGCCTGCCAATTCAGGGGACACGGGTTCGTGCCCTGGTCCGGGAAGATCCCACATGCCACAGAGTGGCTGGGCCCGTGAGCCATGGCCGCTGAGCCTGCATGTCCAGAGCCTGTGCTCCGCAACGGGGAGAGGCCACAACAGTGAGAGGCCCGCGTACCGCAAAAAAAAAAAAAAAAAATCTGTTTATTTTTAACCATTCTGGCAATTTGCAGTTACACATCATGGGAAGGAAGTCTTCTGTTTTGAAAAATAATCAGCCACGGAACTTCAGAAAATAGAGCCAGTTTTTGTTTTGTTTTGCTTTGTTTTGTTTTTCTGAACAGACCTATGGTTCTAAATGCTTTCCTTATTCGTAATTTCAGAGGACAAAGTGAACATTCAAATTAAAATGGGCCCAATAGCTCCAGGCCATAAAGAAAACAGACGGCCTCAAGGACATTAGACTGTGTACAAAGAAGTAAATATTCAAATTGTGGTGAGCCCCGATGCAGCGAACCCTCAAACGAAGAGACAGCCTCCCTCTCAGCTCCATCCCAGCCGTAAGATGCACCCAATTTGTAATCTTTCTAAGTGGGAAATAGGCTAGGAAAAGTTTACAGTGAATTATATGTTGAAAGCAACTGACTTGCTCTAAATTTACCTGTTTGCTCTAGAAACATAAACTGGAAATGCCATACGATGTATAGTAATTATCCTGGTTCCCATGATAAAGGCCACTTGGTAGCCTACTCAGATGTGCCAACAGACTGGCTTCCTCTGCTGACCCATTATCATTACACTGTGTGCATCATTTTTTAAAAACACCAACTACACACTGTCCAAAACTGAGTTATTTTTTTACCTGTCTTATTTCTTCATTAGATGGACCGTTGGCTCCTAAAGGACAGGAACAATGTCTAAATCATCTTTGTAGTCATTTATCACATGGTTTCTTGCATATGGTATTCATTTATTTATTCAACAAAGTTACTCAGTACATATTAGGTCACGTGTTGTACCAAGTAGACAGACCACTTCAGACCCTCACCTCACCTCCTGCAGAGGCAAAAGTTATCCCAGGAATCTCACCCCATGATGAGAGAGCCAACCAGACTATACCCACTCAGGAAGGACTGAACAAAGCATGGCTAGTTCCTTCTTCCAAACTCCATTCAAAGGTTTGGATGAGCTTGAGCAAGCTGTTTTCTCTCTCCTGCCTCAGTTTCTTTCTTTGTCAAAGAAAGGGTTGGATTTAGTGAGTTAGAAAGTTCCTTCTTGTTATGTAATAGCTAATATTAAAACAGAGGGAAATCGTTTACTAGCAAGAAATAGAGCAGTCCATCAAATAGCCACTAGAGTATTTACTGAGTACTGACAGAGGGCAGAGTAGGAAGGCTCTGCAACCCTCTGGTTACTCTAGTGATATAGACACAGAGCCAGAGGTGTTTATAATAAGCTTTCCAGACTCTGTGGAATGAGAGGTTAAGAAAAGGATTTGGGGAAAAAAATAAGTTCCTTTGAAGCTGGACAATAACATTAATTATTGTGCATTAAATTAAACAAACATCAAAAAAAAAGGAGAAGAAAGAAAAGGATTTATGTTCATTGCAGTGCTGTTTACAATAGCCAAGACATGGAAGCAACCCAAATGTCCACAAACAGATGAATGGATAAAGATGTGGTACATATATACAATGGAATATTACTCAGCCATTAAAAAGATGAAATAATGCCATTTGCAGCAACATGGATGGACCTGGAGATTATCATACTAAGTGAAGTATGTCAGACAGAGAAAGACAAATATCATATGATATCACTTATATGTAGAATCTTAAAAAAAGATACAAATGAACTTATTTACAAAACAGAAACAGACTCACAGACTTAGAGAACAAATTTATGGTTACTAGGGGGACAGTGTGGGGGGAGGGATAGAGTGGGAGTTTAAGATTGACATGTACACACTACTATATTTAAAATAGATAACTAACAAGGACCTACTGTATAGCTCAGGGAACTCTGCTCAGTACTCTGTAATAACCTAAGTGGGAATAGAATTTGAAAAAGGATACATATATATGTATAACTGAATCACTTTGCTGTACACCCGAAACTAACACAACATTGTTAATCAACTCCAATCCAATATAAAATAAAAATTAAAAATAAATACATAAATAAATAAAGATTTAAAAAAAAACAGAAACAAAAGAAAAGGATTTGAACTGCAGTGGGCAACAGGGTCAGGTCATGCATGCACCCTAAAAAGAAAAGTTCCAGGCCAGAACACAGCTCATTAGAACAAATCAGAGAGAAAGGTATGCTGAAATCTCTTTGATTTATGACCTACTATAGGATATGAAGACATTATTTATGATCAATATGTGTGCCCGCTGGCATCTCACTGGAGCCACTGGTTGGTCAGCCCAATCCAACAGACATACTCTCTCTACGTCCTACTGGTACAGGCAATGAATCTAGATTTAGTCACTACCTCCATGAAAAAGGACCTGGTTACTCAACACTTGGGGGCCTGAGCCAGGGATAGGAAATTGCAGGGAGAAGGCAAGTTGGTAGGAAGAAGATGGACCATAACAAGCTTCCCTCGTAATTCTCATTTGCAGTTTCTTACAGCAGCATCCATCCATAATTCACCTTCCTTAAAGAATCATACAGAATATCTTCGGGTCATTTGGACACTCACAATGAAACTTCCTCAACGTATTTCTCCTAATGCTGATACAAATGGAATCCAAATAAAGATAAAAACTAATCTAGATTGTCACATAATCCATATTATATACCTCATATTATGCTAAATGATATAGGAAATATAAATTAGGAAATATTAAATATTTTGTGTATATAAAGTATAAAATTTTTACGTGAATAAAATATAAAATAGGAGTTCTCTTGTATCAAGGGGCTCCCTCTTGCTGGGGGCAGGGGAAAGAAATTTACAAATCAGTCATATTTCTCTTCTTCCATTCAGTCCATTCAACATGCCATGTACCCTCTCAGCCCCATTATTTTGAACTTGCCTCCCAGGGCCTGCATCACTATCACTACATATACATTCCCTTCCCCTCAAAAAAAAAAAGAAAGGAAGAACTCATACCAGGCAGCCCTTGACCTTACTAAGTCCCACCTTTCTTGTAAATCTCAGCTTAAACATTAGTTTTTCCAGGAGACTTTTCCCAAGGCCCTAGACTAGATGAGATTTCCCTAAAATATGTTATCATAGCACCCTGTACCTCCTGCAGGATCATACTCCTCACACTTGACTAGAATTACTTGTTTTATAGTCTATTGTGTCAGCTAGACTGTAAGTCCTATAAGAAAGGAGACCATGTCTGTCTTGGTCATACCAATCCAACAGACTTGCCATCTGAGTCCTCTGGCACAGCTTATAAATCCAGACATAGCCATAGTCATTTATCTGCCTGAAAGCATTCCTGGTTATCCAGCTCTTAGAGGGCTGACCCAGAGTTCTGATTTTGTGGGGAGAAGGCAGGTTGCTAGGAAGAGGATTTTGTGCATTACCAGTGACCAGCAGAGTCCTAAGCAAGTAGAAGGTGTTCAGTACATGTTTACCACAGACAGAATAAATATAATGAAGAATAAACCAAAGAATGAAATGATTACAGAATGATCAGTGCCCATCAGAGAAGTGACTATAAATGCAATAACACTCAGCAAATGAAAAGTGACAATCCAGCCTGATGCCATTCTTGATTTAGCTTAGTTCCATGTTTGGAAACAGAGGAGTTGATCACTTTTTGTGACTTGAATATCCTTCCCTAAGAAAACATTCACCCATTTTTTTTAACTCCTCCTGTTGCTCATAATGGAGACTAATCCATCTCTGAATCTACATCACCTCAACGTCTCCACTGTCTCTCTCTGGAATGTGTAATGCAAGGCAGAAGGTAAAAATCAATTTAATGGTGTATCTGCGTGTGATAAACAGCCCTGGCTCCATAGGTGTCTCTCTAAGGAACAGGCTAAAATGAAAAGAGTGAGTAAAAGACAAAGCCTGATCACAACTCTAAATCAGGAGAAGTCAGATGCTTTTTGGTTGGAAGTCTTGTGGTTGCGGTTATGAGGAGGAGACAGTGAGCATTGACCAGGGAATCCAAGCTCCCGTGCAGCTGCTGATTAAATGCATTTTTTTCTGTGGTGCTGGAGCCTCCATTCCAGCTTGTCACCCTGCTGGTCTGGATTGGCCCTGACCACTGATATGATAACTTCTGGTTGGTTCTCAGAGCTCCCACTTTCAACACACTATTCATTCCACAAATATATGTTGAGTTTCTATTACGTGCTAGATACTGAGGGTTCCATGGTAAACAGAACCATAGCTGTTGTCTTTATGAAATTTACAATCTAGTGAATGGCACAGATCAGATCGTAAAATAATATTGTGGATCATAAACGCAGAATTACAGATTGTGAAGCATGCCAGGAAGAAAAGGTATAATGTGTTACGGGAGATTGTAATGACAAAATGTTTTAAATCAAGGGATGATAGAAAGCTTCTCTAAGGAACCAGGAGCCTAGGGAGTGGATGGATTTAGCCAGTAAAAGACAAGGGACATTCGCTTGGAAGCTAAGGGAAAAGCTTGTGGGAAAGCCCTGAAGTAGGAGAGAGCTTAGCATATTTGAAGACATGGGCAGAAAACCAATGTGGACAGAATGTCTAGGGAGAGGCTACAAAAAAAGTCTGAGAGGTAAGCAGAGGCCTGATCTCATAAGGCTTTGTAGGTAATGTTAAAGATGTGGGTTTTCTCCATTAAAATATTTTGGCAGTGGACTGAAGTGATCTTAAGACCACTCCAGCTGCTGGAGGAGAACAGATTGGAGGAAGGGTGGGAAAGGATGCAAAGAACTCAGTCTGGTCCCTGCTGCTGTAGATCAGGGGAGACACCTGTCAGTGACTGAACCTAGGGTGATGGCTACAAAGGCAGAAAGAGTGGATAAACTGAAGGTATATCTGGGGATCGAATTGTCAGGACCTCTTTCTCCATTGAACTCTCATAGGTTGCTATAAGAAAAGGGACCATGTCTGTCCCCTCAATGAGAATCAGCTGGGAAGACTGTCAACTAAGCAGCCCAACTCTGTCTCTGCCGCAGTCTGGTTACTTTGGTCACACAGATGTGGCCTTAATAAAGTCTCATCCTATCTATAGACTCAGTGTCAAATCTAGTTTACGATGCGCTCGATTTTTTCATCTTACTCAGCTCTGTGGGAGAACTTTCTCTCCCCAGGAGAAACATAGAGAGAGAACCTGGCCATAGAGTTATAAAACTGGGGGTGGACAGACATGGTACAAGACAGCAGGAGTTTTTAGAACAAGAATTTTATGGTGCGGGTTTCCCTGGTGGCGCAGGGGTTGAGAGTCCACCTGCCAATGCAGGGGACACAGGTTTGTGCCCGGGTCCGGGAAGATCCCACATGCCGCGGAGCGGCTAGGCCCGTGAGCCATGGCCGCTGAGCCTGCGCGTCCAGAGCCTGTGCTCCGCAACGGGAGAGGCCACAACAGTGAGAGGCCCGCGTACCGCAAAAAAAAATAAAAATAAAAATAAAAATAAAATAATTTTATGGTTCGGATTCTAGTTTGTGGCTCTCTCTTCCCCAACAGAGGGAGTTGGCTGAGATGCTGAAGTTAGCAAATTGCCTGCTTTATGCAGGCACCATGTCCATTTCAGAATGTTTTCTATGGATTTTTCCCACGTCATCTATTAATTACCTAATTACATTGTCTAATTATGGGATTCTTCATGTATTTACACTGATTACGTAATTGGGTGCAATTACACTAATTAGGTTAATGATACAGGATAACAGACTACAAATTGCTTTAAAGGGACACTGGGAAGGCTGGTAGGCCAGAAACCCTTTGGAGGTAGGTCAGGATCTGTCTGCTAGGCTCAAAGCTTCCCTGTCCCTCATCCTCATCCTGACCTTCAGATCCATTCTAGAGAACAATTTGGGGAACTAGCAAAATTGTTCCCCAAGACCAGGAGACCTAGGACAAAGCTATGAAGCAGGCATAGTTTGCAGGTCACCCCCAGACCCACCCTTGTGGTAGACAGAATAATATGCCTCCTCACAAAGATGTCTCTCCCCTAGTACTCAGAACCTGTGAGTATATTATCTTATATGGAGAAAGGAACATAGCAGACATGATTAAGGGTAATGACCTTGAGATAGGAAGAGTATCCTGAATTATCCAGGTGGGCCCAATCTAATCATATGCATCCTTAAAAATGGAGGGAACTTTCTTAGCTGGATCAGAGAGATGCAACAATGGAATGCAGAAAAATCAGTTGGAAGATGGCAACATGAGAAGGATTCAACACCCCGTTTCTGGTTTTGATAAGTTGAGAAGTTTTGGTCCATGTACAAGGACCAGAGAGAGGCCTCTAGGAGCTAAGGGTAGCCTCAGATGACAGCTACCAAGGAAATGGGAACCTCAGTCCTACAACCCCAAGGACTGAATTCTGCCACCTGAATGAGCATGGAAATGGATTCTACCCTAGAGCCGACAGAAAGAAATGCAGCCCTGCTGAAACTTGATTCTAGCCTGGTGACATCTGTGTTGACCTTCTGACCTATAGAATTATGAGATAATAAATTTGTGTTGTTTAAGTCACTAAATTTATAATAATTTGTTACAGGAACAATGGAAAACTAACATACCTCATACTCGTCTCCTTCCCTCCCCGCCACTTCCTTTATGGTACTTAATGTCAAGCATATTCTCTCATCTGTGCTATCTCTTTTATCTGTTTTCAAGGAAAGATCTGATAGCAATTTTGTCCCCTAATACAAACACACATCAGTGTTACCGCTCCCAATGACATTTGCATTTTCACTTTTAGCTCTAATTGTGTAATAACAGATTTTGTCCATAAAAGTAGAGTGAAAGTCTCAGGCTTGGAGTCAGACCAATGGTGTTTTAAATCCCAGCTCAGCTACTTACTTGCTCTTTGTCCATGGTGAGTGGGGATGTTGCATAACCCGAGTTTCAATTTCCTTACGGTAAAGCAGGAGTAATAGTGTCTACCTCATAGGGCTGTTACAAACATATAATGGGATTATGCATGTTAAGTGCCTAGAACAATATTTGACTCAGACAATGTTCATTGGATTTCCTTCCTTTCTCTGAAAAGAAACTGAGCCATCAGTGACCGTCTTGGGGAAGTAATAAGAGAACAGGAGAACTTCCCTATACCTAAGAAGTCATGAGATTCTGTAAGACAAAATAAAATGCTAGTTGGTTTATTTCATATCACCTTGGAACCACCAGCAGGTCTAAAAGATACAGGATAGTCACCCAAAGGAAGCCAGGCAGTGGAAGCCACTCAGAAGTATTTGCTAACCCAGCCTGCCTCTGACTGTGCAAGGAAAGGTTGTGAGTGGAGACAACTAGGTGGGGTAGCCTCCTCCCATTTCAGCCCATTGCTGGCTGGCCTTAGAGACACAAAAGGGAAAGACAGCATAGCATCTGCATTTATATCTATGACTCCTGGCCATTTTTAAAATGTATGTCCCTAAGCAGTCCCTGAGAATATTTGTGCTATATGTTGGCAAAGAGAAGGGTGAATATTGTGGCGAAAGATAATATTAGTAGCTAACCTTATATAACATCTATTCTGATGAGAATAAAGTGCTAATCTAGGCATTTTATGTATATTAAAAATGATTTAATCCTCCCAATAACCCTTTGTGGAATGTGAGTACACTGTTCTCATCTGCATTTACAGTTGAGGGAAGTGGAGTACAAGGAAATAAAGTAATTCTCTCAAGGTTATCAGCTGTTAGGTGGCAGAGGTGGGATCTGCACTTGGGATGGCTGCCTCTACAGGCAAGGCTATTCACAGTATGCCATATCCTGACACTAGAGATTGGGATGCAGCATCGCCAGGAGGAGCTAGCTTCTCCTGGTGACTTTTGGCTGAGCTTTTCCAGTTCACATCAGAGCCATTAGAGCCTTCTTCATAATAAGGTAGTCAGAGTCCCAGTGCAATCTAGTCCCTAGAGTTGATCTTATCAGCTTTCTTTAAATTTGATCCAAATTAGGATGAGAGCAGCATCCTTGGAGTCAGACTGATCTTATTCAGAATCCCATATCAGTTACATCCTAGCTGTATGGTCTTGGAGAGGTTGCTTAACCTGAGTCCTTACTGTTGAATAATGATTTCTTAAAGGCAAAGAGGAATTCTGATTCTCATGTACCCTTGTAAAAATTTTATTTAAGCCATTAAGTGTTGTTCATGGCCACTGGGCTTTGTGGTATAATTTGAGGGAGGCCAAGCAATCTTCTGTCTCCCACAAAATATTATCTTGTGTTTGATGTCTTATCTGAAGTTCAGGTCTGGGTCAGGATATTAACCCATGTTTAAATGCATAGACTTCCTGAGTAGCTGTACCCCATACACTTGTTAGTTATTGACACCATAATGTGAATTAGCTGATAAACATCATTTTTGATGTAGTAGTACTTCAAATCAGAAAATGAGGATGATAAAAATACTAAGGTCTATCTGTCTCGAAAGGTTATTAATTAAGTGCTATCTAATTTCGATTCCAGCTACTTTATGTGGCACATCCTGTATGTCAAGGACATGGAAACAATTGTTACTAAGCCAAATAGGTACTCTTTTAGGTCTTCTTTTAGGGAATTCATCTAAGAAAAATGGAGATTAAGATCTTAAAATACAGAATGAGCAATAACCCACATACATATCTCCATCATTGGATATGCTCCAATGTTTTAAAATTATCAAGTTCAACTTCATTTCCATCTGACCCACTGAGCTATTTGCTTCTTGAGGGCAAGGCCTATGTCCTGTTTATCTTCCCAGTATATAACGAATTGCTTGGCACAAAATAGGTGCTCGATAACTAGTCACTAGTAAATGAATGAGTAAATGATTGAACAAAACGTCAAATAGAATTTCTCACTAGAAATTTAACTGTAATCTTTATGCTCCTCCCAGCTCCCAGACCCCAGGACTATGTGTAACTCTACCCTAGACTCTGATGCTCTCCTCATATCCAGGGTGGCTGGGCAACCCTCCCCCACACCTGGCTTTATAACTTCATCTGTCTCAGCCAGAAGACACCCTCGTTTCTCCTCTTTGGAAAAGTGGCCCTTTGGGCAGCATTCCTGTGCTTTTTCCTGGCGTCAGAGCTCAGACACTGGTGAAATCACTTACCCACTGCTTCATTAGCTATGGCTGCTACCTGGGATGCTGCACATAGCATCGCCCCACTGTTATTGATCTCCCATTTCAGGACCAAGCAGAACGATTTCACTTTCAACTGACTAATTGTGTAGGGAAAGGGCTTTAAAACAAGAAAGGAAAAATCCATTAAATTCTCTAAGACAAAACCGAGGTCACCCTGCTAAGTACTACACCCATACAGATGTGCTATTAAAACAGATGTTCATGCAGACAAGCCTAAACTGTTAACAAGATTTCCATCTCCCTGAGGATGTCTTGTTTTACAAGTGACTTCCTAGGTTTTTTGGGGGGTGGGCAAGGTGAGGGGAGGGAATCCTGTATCCATATGAGGCAAACAATTCCATTAATTGCCTCCATTCCCGTGGCTGTTGTCACATAGCTGGTGTCCTAAACAGGAAGATTTAAAGACCATCCTGTTACACTCTATGGGACTCATACAAATTTAAGAGAAAATAGATTATCTAAGGCACAACTTTTCAGACTATATTCCTTGGAGTCAGAGTTCTGAGGAGCTGCTTTAAGGGTTTTGGGGGCGGGAGAAGGTGGAAGGGACCAGGGGCAGCGGAGCTGGTGGGCTCCTGGTATTCTATCCATCTTTCACCCACCCCTTCCACCATGATTTATCTGTTATATATGAATCATAAGACTGCATAGGAAAAAAAAAGAATTTCCCTGCTTAAAAATATTTTAAGCTATGGATGTAGGCAGTACACATTCACATTATGGTGTCAATAACTAACAAGTGTATGGGGTACACCTACTTTTTCTCTCCCCTATCTCATCATTTTTTCTTTAACTGAATTACCTCATCAACATGTAAACATCTTTTTTAAAAAAGAAACAAACAGAAATTACCTTTGGGGACTTCCCTGGTGGTCCAGTGATTAAGATTCTGCGCTCCCAATGCAGGGGGCCTGGTTTCCATCCCTGGTCAGGGAACTGGATCCCTTATGCATGCCGCGACTAGGACCCGGCACAGCCAAATAAATAAATTTAAAAAAAAAAGAATTATCTTTTGATCACCTACCCACCTCCTGCTACTATCTCTCCTCTCCTCCCCTTTACAACAAAACTCTTCACAAGAATTGTCATCTTACTCTTTCCACTTCATTCCTTATGCCCCCATGATCTCTTGAATCCACTCTGCAAAAAAACTGCTCTTGCCAAAGGCACTGACCTTATGCTTCAAATTTATTGGTCAATTCCCAGTCTACTTTGTTTTACCTATTAGTAGCAACTGACACAGTTCAGCATACGGTGTTTTACAAAAAATTTTAACCACTTGATTTCCACCACACCACATTTCCCTCTTCACTTCTTACCACACAGACTGTTCCTCTCAGTCTCCTTCACTATCTCCCCTTCCTCTTCCTGAGTTCTAATATTTGCACCGCTCCAAGCCTCACTCCTCAGGCATCTTTTTCTTTTCTAGCTACAACCACATCAACGTAATCTCACCCAGTCCTATAGATGTAAATTATCTCTATACTAATACCTCACTAATTTATATCTCTAGCCTCCAAATTCTCCTCTGATCAATAGACTTATATATCTACTCGCCCACTTGACATGCTTACTTGAATATGTAAATCTGCAACTTTATATGTCCCAAACTGAGCTCTTCACTGCCTCCTTCCTCCAAATGTGCTCCTTCCAAAGTCTTCCCCATCACTAGATGGCATCAAGTGGCTCAGGCAAAAAACCCTGAGTCATTCTTGATTTTCTTTTCTCTCTCTCTCTCTCTCTCTCTCTCTCATGCCCACATTTAATCCAGCAGTAAATCTCATCGGCTTGACCTTCAAAATATATCCTGGAACTAACTACTTCTCACTGTCTCCATTGCTACCCTTTGGTCCAAACTGCTATGTCTTATTATTGCAATAGCTTCCAGACAGATCTCTTTTCCAACTTTGATCCTTCTGTCTTACATCACTCACTTGATCAGAGCCATCCACTGGGTTCCATATCACAGAAGGAACAAGATACAAAGTCTTTATTGTGGCCTACACAGTCCTCCCTGGCTGGAGCTCCAAGTTCATCTCCTCCTAACCCTCTGCAACCCTCGGTGAGGCCCCAGCAAACACGCTCTGCTGCCATGCAGCCCATTAGCTCACCTCCAAAGAAGGCTGACCCTCACTCAGAGGAGGGAAACTCATCGTCAGGATGAGCGAAATAAAAGAATAAATATGTCCCCTCTGGGCCCTGACAGAATGGGGCAGCTTAATCCTCAGCTTGGTAAATGCCACAGCTATAACTGTGACCAGCGCAATCTTGAAGGCAGATCAGGGATGGTTCTGTGCAACCCCCAGCTGGAGGGCCAAGAGGTTGCCTGAAAGAGTGACTTTTCTGGGGAGTTCCCTAGCAGTCCAGCGGTTAGGACTCTGTGCTGCCACTGCAGGGGGTGCACAGGTTCTGGGAACTAAGATCCCACAAGCCGTGCAGCGTGGCCAAAAAAATAAAAAAAAAATTTAATTAAAAAAAAAAAAGAAAGTGACTTTTCTGTAGAGTAATTATAAAGATTCTCCTCCTCTTCATCCCATTATCTTGCCTACTCCTCATAGCGACTCTGTGCATTTGACTCCTTCTCTATAGCTGAGGCTTGGGGAAAGAAAGTCTCATGGCTAGAAAAAGTGATCACTAAAGTGTCTTAGGTTTTCTGGCCTGCAGAAGTTACCATCTTGTCTTCCAGCTCACAGTTTGTCTCTTCCCATCTCATCTGGGTCTTTGTGACCTTAAGATAACCGACTTAAGGCGGGGGGTGGGGAGGGATGGATTGGGAGTTTGGAATTAGCAGATGCAAACTATTATATAGAGAAAGGATAAACAACAAGGTCCTACTGTATAGCACAGGGAAATCTACTCAATATCTTGTGATAAACTATAATGGAAAAGAATATGAAAAAGAATGTATGTGTATATATTACAACTGAATCAATTTGTTACACAGTAGAAATTGACACAATATTGTAAGTCAACTATACTTCAATCAAATAAATTTAAAAAAATAAAATTTTAAAATAAGATACCTGACTTGGAGCTAAACCTAAGACCCTTCCCTCTGGACTTACTCCTATAAGCCACCTAGGATTGCACTGGAGTCCTCAGCCTTGCCCCACCAAGGCCCAGCCCTCGTGGTGTGGGAGGTCAGCCATTTATCATACCTAATAACTTTTAAAAATATAAACTGATTATTTTGAAATCATGAAGATATAGACAACTTTCATGGTGTTATCTGTTGATTGGATGATATATACATCTATGTATTTTCTTGCCAGTTCAGAGTACATGGGTGAGGTTAAGACGTCTGGGGCTAAGAGATACTCTTTGGCCATTAGAACAAATCAAGTTAACTAACTACACTAATGGGAACGGAATTCTCTTAGTGCTTTATAACAAGTGCTGGAACTAGGAGGCCAAATTCAAGCTCAGACCCAAATTCAGTTCCCTTGAAAAATCTAACTCAAATGGGCTCATCCACCTTTGGGGCATATATGCATCTTTACCTCCACATTGCCACTGAAAATCTTTCAGGGAAGAATGAAAGTTTGGCCAATCCATTCAAGTTAATGACTTTGGTATTGAAAGCCAGGAATCTAGTTAGCAGTCATTAAATTAGAAAACAGTAACCAAGAAATACAGCAAGTATCTGGAGGGACTTGTAACTATTGCAATATAAATTGAAAGAAATCTTCACTTCCACCAATCTCAAATTGGCATTTTGAGGATGAAATAATTGAATTTCACAAGCCTAACCTTGACTTGAACATGAATCATCCACCACACTTCTAAGCAGCTGTTAGTTACTATTATTTCTACCACAAAGTGAAAGAAATTGAGGTATCTTACAGAGGTAAGGTATCTAACTCACAGCCACATGGTAAATGGGGTAAACTTAGAATCAGCATCCCAGCCAACTAATCTGTGGTTATGGAATCAATCTGCCAAATGATGCAAGACATAATTGAATAAATGCCTATGCAGGTGGCACTGTGCATATAGTAGGTGCTCAATAAATTTTATGAAATGAGTGAAAACAAAACACAGAAAAAATACAAGTTCTACTATGACTCCCAATCAAATGTGCCATACTCTGGCTCTAGAGAAAGAGGGTTTAGAACTGGCACACACAAGAAAAACCTAGAGGGACATGATCTCTATCTAATGTCAGCTCTGTTTCCTTTCCTGAGGACAGGATCACATTGCCCATCAATGCACAGAGATTCCCCTTCCGACTAGCTGTTGAGTGACACACAAGGATACTTACATGAGCTTTCTTCATGGCATGCTAAGGATTGGCTACTTCTATCTCCCGTACTACAGGGAAGTAGGCGAAAGTTCACAGATCAACAGGGAAAGCACTTTTTTTAAACTTAGGTACTATAAACATGCTGGGTCTTTCTTTATAATGATCAGTTTGGTGTTTTGCTACCTTTTAATAGGTGCCTTAAACTATATGGTTTTTAGTATCAGTTATGCAAAGAAGAGGAAGAGGAAGAGGAGGAAGAAGAAGAAGAAGGAGAAGAAGAAAAAGAATAGGAAGAAGAAGAAAAAGTTGTTCCTTGAGGGACAAAAAATAATACATCTTATAAGAATTTCTCCTGAGGGTCTATGGTGCCAGCACATGCCAGATGTTTGGCCACACCATTGAATTTTGACCACTCAATGACATTACTTAAACAAATGTTTTGGATATTGCCTTTTGGACATTTATCTGGAAGTATATGGGAGACCTATATTTTTGTCCTCTTTTCACATAAAGAGCAGTCCTTTGCAACTTCCACACCTAATGGGAAACCATGGTAATTTCTTCAAACAGGTTTGGAGTGGTTAATCAAAAATAATCTCTCTTGAAGAGCAAATTACCTTGCATTGTGATAGGATGATCATCATAAGTTAAAATAAAAGAAGGTATAGCACTCTGGAAAACTAAAGAAAGGTCAATAAAACCATGGGGAGAAAGGCATTCTGCTTCTTCTTCCCTGACCAGAAACTTTTGAGTCTACCTGCTAATCACCTGTGTTCTGGTGAACATTTTATAATGAAAATCTCTCATTAGCCTAACGTGGGAGCCATGTGATAACAGACAAACAAAAAAACCCAACTGAATTTAGTGATTAGCCAGAAGACTTTGTTTTGCTGGGTGCTTTACTGGAGATTTATATCTGTTTTCATAGTTTCATAATCAAACTAATTGCTGTTGATCATTTTGGAGGTATGGGGGGTGAGCATAAGGTAAGCATCAGAAAGAAGTAAACGCAGTGTAGGCAGTCTGAGAATGTGAGTGAAGCAGGGAGACTTTTTGCAAAATAAGTGGCATTTTCAATGGTTATTCAGCATTGCGTGCTTTCTCAAATATAGTTTAGTGAAGATTCATTTAGTGGAGATTTACCGGCTCTTCAAGGAAAGCCGTAATAATTTTAGAAATGTGCTGCCTTCCAGGACTCTCCCTGCTGAGTTAGTGCTTCAAGCCTGTTCTTCAGGAGAATGGGCAGCAGAGTAAGGGTTTAGGATCCCTGCTGAAGGACAAAGTGAACCCAGGCACAGATGGCTGAAGTCCACATAGAGAGCCAGCCTATTTTTAATCGGGCAGCTAGGATTTGAGGAGTCTATGACTCTGCTTCTATTTGTGGAAATGAACAGCATCAGAAAAAGGGTGTATGAGACTTTGCTGCCCTGCTCTTGTTACACCCTGACACTAAAGGGGCTGTCTGTGTGTTTGATCCCCAGCTCCATAATTCCCTATTCTGTGATTGCCTTCCCTAACCCTGAGACTTGCTTTCCCCAAGCCTCAGCTGTAGAGAAGGGCTCAAATGCACAGAGTCACTGAGGAGTAGGCAAGATAATGTGTATAGCAATGCTTTGAAAAACCACAAAGTAGAAGAAAATGTAAGAGATGATGAAGAGGAAGAGCATCTTGATAATCACTCTCCAGAAGTCACTCTTTCAGGCTACCTCTTGGCCCTCCAGCTCGGGGTTGCACAGAACAATCCCTGAAACTCATTCAATCTGCCTTCAAGATTGAGCTGGTCATGGTTGTAGCTGTGGCATTTACCAAGTTGAGGATTAAGCTGCCTCATTCTGTCAGGGCCCAAAGGGGACATATTTATTTCTTTATTTGGCTTATTGTGATGATGAGTTTCCCTCCTCTGAGTGAGAGTCACCCTTCTTTGGAGGTGAGTTAATGGGTTGTGTGGCAGCAGAGCGTGTTTGCTGGGGCCTCACCGAGGTGCTCTAGAATCAAAGCCATGTCGAATCCCAGGAGGAGAAATGGTTGAGACCCTGACCTACTAGGAAAGCTTCCAGCAAAGCTAATGGCATCGGATCCCTGTGCTTCCCCTGCTGTTCCAATTGCAGTTGCCGTCTCTTGGCAGGTCCAACAACCCTGCCTTGTGAAAAACAGCTACAGAGTCCCACTCATGAGGGAGACTCTATTACTCAAAACTACCACGTCAGGCTGCAGGGAAAGTACCTAAGAAAACATTTTAGTTCCATGTTATCCAAGCACATGTATATAGACACAGTATTCACACGTGCTGGTGAACAAGCTCCAGGTCCTTGTTCTCTATTTGTAAATTAAGAAAACTGCCTCTAACATCCTTGAGGAAAGGCCTGATGTAAATACAGAGCATTTTTATTATTGCATCACTGCAAACAGTGTTATCAATTTCTTCTATTTAATACGTATAACTGCACACACAGAATAAGGATATTTGCTAGATTGGATGCCAGTGTTGGTGACAGGCTAGGGAAAGAAGTGGGGTTGGATGCAGACTGACAGTTTCGTAAATTTGATTTCTAATTTTATGTATTTATTTCTTTTAAAGAAAAGAGGGAGAGAGGGAATACTCAGAGCCATGAAATCATTAAAACCAATTCCCTTTCTCTCTCCCCAGCCCTCCGTCTCCCTGAGTATGTGTGTGAAACAATCTTTGCAGCTACAGAGCCATCCGATGGTATTGATCCAGGTGTGGAAATTGGTATTGACTGCTGCTGATGCTCCGTGCACTTCCCCAGCTTTAAAGATACAGCGTATAGGTGATTTCACTTTGTACATGACAGAGCTCTGAAGATCTTGGCGGAAACAAACTAAATAATACAAATTAAAAATCAAGTTTTGTATCTTGCTTCTCTGCTTAAACCAAATGGAGCCCAAAGAGCTTCCAAAGAGATGGTAACAAAAATGAAAGTTCAATGCCTTTTTCTAAGGGGAGAAAAGGACAATTTGTGTGCACTTTGATTTCATCCTGACCACTGGTAAATGTCTTAGTATAGCCTCAATGTTGTTAAAATCCTTAGAGGATCTAAAAGCTTAAAGGGAAATGTGTTCTGACAGTCAGAGATGCTGTATTAGTTTTCTATCGCTGCCCTGAAAAATTACCACAAACTTAGTGGCATAAAAATACACCAATCTATTATCCTACAGCCATGTAGGTCAGGAGTCCAAGAGGGTCCCACTTGACTAAAATGTCAGCAGTCTTTGTTCCTTTCTGGAGGCTCTAGAGGAAATCCATTTCTTGCTCATTCAGTTTGTTGACAGAATTTAGTTTTTTACGGTTGTAGGACTGAGGTCCCAGCTTTGAGAGGCCATTCACACTCCTTGTCTCATGGACTCTTTCTCCATCTTCAAAGCCAGCAATAACAGGTCAAATCCTTCTCCTGTGGCATCACTCTTTTACTTTCCTCTTCCATTTTTAAGGACTCATGTGATTAGATGAGGCTGACCAAAAAATCCAGAATAATCTCCTTTTATCATAGTCCTTCCACCTTGACTGGGCCCTCAAAGTCCCTTTTGCTGTGTACGGTAACATATTCACAGGTTCTGGGAATTAGGACACAGTCATACTTGGGGAGCCATTATTCTGCATAGCACAGACGTCATGGTTCTATGCTGATCTTAGTATCTTTCAGGAGAATCTAACAGAAATTAAAAAGAAAAAAAGCTAGCATTTGACTTTTAATAATGAACAACATTACACCTGAACTGTGTGTGAGTGCTTCCAGGATGGATGCACACTCACACAATATACAGAACTGTGTTTACTGCCATGTTCTAATGTCAAACCTTCTTGAAAAGGCTAAACTATTGAAAAAAGAGTTACTATATATACTGGCTAGTGTGCTAGCTAGACTCTTGGAATACCACAATTAATACAGCATAATCTAGAAACTCACAGTTCAGAGGAGAGATTACAATACAAGGTAAACCAGTGCTGCCACTGTGGTCTGTATAAGAGAGCCAGAGCCCAAAGCAACTAGCAGTGCTGACATGTATAATTGCCTCCCAGCACCTCCTACATAGGCAGATACTTCCAGTTCTATTTTATAGATTGCTAAATGAAATTTGGAAACTAAATCATATGTTGTTCAGCCTCATGGTGGCAGACAGGAGCATGCTGCTGTGTGTCAGGAGCCCCAGTTCCAGTCCTGCTCACATGCTGAGTACTGTTTTCCACAGGATGTCATGCACCCTGAGTAGAGATTTTCCACTTGCCCATATTTATTTAGATACCCCCTGAATCTTCCTCTCTGTCTTCTTTAGGGGACTGTGATGCTGCAACCTCTGCTCTACTATAATCCCAGCCCAGGGCAAGTCTGTTTCAGTCTTGCTTATGCTCACAAACAAATTCATCATCTGTTTTCAGCCCATTGCAGGGTAAGGGCCCCTTGGCTGAGAGTCTTCTGTCAGCCTGAATGGCTAATTGAGACCTCCCGTGCACGGAGCTGGTGCAGATGGCCGTGAATGCAACACTGTTAGACGAGGAGGGAAGGCCAGGCATTATGAATATTTAATCAGGTAAAAGTAAATATTAATGAAACAATTGTATCTTTAAATGGTTAAATTATTTTCCATGCTCCAGTCCGTTTTTATTTCATCATGGCTTACACGCATGCACACATTCACGCACAAATTATACATTTCATCTGTGCTAGTGATTTCCAATTTGATTTTTTGAGTGTGAGAATCCCCCTTATGTGAAATATAAGCCTTCCTGAATTCATTCCTGAAGTTGAAAAAGCGTGATTCTGCCCTGAAATACATAGTTCGCAACTTGCTGGAATTCCAATGACACGCCTGAGTCTTGTCTACTCTGATTTCATGGCACAAAGCCATGCATGCCATTGGGAGGCAGGAAACCTTAACTTGAGCTCATGTGTGGTAATTGCTTTATTCTGCATGAACTCGTTCTAATTCCCCCCCAAAATAAGAGAGAAGCTTAATTTTGCAATTTAAATGAGCACATTATTTAGCCCTCTCCTATCACCAGGTAAGCTGCCTGAGATCTCTTCAAATATATAGCTTCCTTTGATTATATTCCTCTGTGTTAATTTTCCATAAGACATCAATGAGTTTTTTACTCTTATTTTTTTATCCCCTTTGGCACTGACTTTCCCTTTTGACATTTTGGAGAGTTTATTCAGTCCAGATTGTGTCTCCTTAGACTTTTTTTTTTTTTTTTAAGAAGATGTTGGGGGTAGGAGTTTATTAATTTATTTATTTATTTTTGCTGTGTTGGGTCTTAATTTCTGTGCGACAGCTTTCTCTAGTTGTGGCAAGCGGGGGCCACTCTTCATCATGGTGCATGGGCCTCTCACTATCGCGGCCTCTCTTGTTGCGGAGCACAGGCTCCAGACGTGCAGGCTCAGCAGTTGTGGCACACAGGCCTAGTTGCTCCGCGGCATGTGGGATCCTCCCAGACCAGGGCTCGAACCCGTGTCCCCTGCATTAGCAGGCAGACTCTCAACCACTGAGCCACCAGGGAAGCCCCCTCCTTAGACTTTTGTCTGTTGTTCGTCTTCTATTTTCCATTGTAGAATCTAGTCTTCCTTCTTTAATGTTCTTTCCGTTTGCCTGAACCTACTCTTTCATTTCATAATTCATCTTTTAATCACTGCATTTCCGATGGGCCCCTTTTATACCTCTTTGTTTAGTTCTTCTGTCGAATGGAATAATCTCCTTTTAATGTTACGAAGATGTCCAAGAATCTCTTATCCTGCTTCTGAACTGTAACCTCTATTTTCCCTCTCAATCATTGATTATCACAGGAGTCTTTCCCCACCTTTTAAGTGCATTGCTTTCACCTAAAAATAATTTCCCAATTTTCTTTTCATAATCAAGTGACTTAATGGTCTTCCAACCATTTCTCTGTCCACTCCTGCTGGCTATTTTTCTATTGACCACACCCTGTCCTCCAGCAGTGGTAGAATAATTGAATCATAGAGGTGAAAGAACTCTTTTCCATAAGCAAATCCAATTTATTTCAAGGCCAATGTTAATGAATCTTTGAACCTTCTCTGCAAGCAAAGAATTTTCTCTTAATTCCATAATCACATTTTACAGGCCATCCAAATTTTACATCAATCTTGTTATCAAAATGTCATATATATGTGTCATATATACATATATATGCATGTACGTCTAAGGATATATATACACATACATGTATCCCTATATAATACATATATATTTAATATATATTACATATATAAAAATGTGTGTGTATAATAAAACACTTACTTCAGTTTGAGCCCTTGTGAGCATTCTAGGAAAGAAAAGCCATTGCAGCCATTTATATGTTTACGAGCAGCATTCTAGAAGGAGGGAAGACATGGAGAGAAAGTTCCTAACTTGTTTTCCAGTTTTGCAATGAAAACACAAGCCCTTGTCACAAGGTTCCTCACTTTATCCTTAACCCTGGTCCTCACCTCTACCTGCGCTCCTAGTGGCCATCATGTCCCACATCCTTCACCCAAACTGAATCAATAACAATTGCAACAAAAATAGAAAACGGGGGCTTCCCTGGTGACGCAGTGGTTGAGAGTCTGCCTGCCGATGCAGGGGACGCGGGTTCGTGCCCCGGTCCGGGAAGATCTCACATGCCGCAGAACGGCTGGGCCCGTAAGCCATGGCCTCTGAGCCTACGCGTCCGGAGCCTGTGCTCTGCAATGGGAGAGGCCACTGCAGTGAGAGGCCTGCGTACCGCAAATAAATAAATAAATAAATAAATAAATAAATAAATAAATAAATAAATGGAAAACGAACTGGTTAGCTAACTAGTTGCTAGCACACTAATAGCTGTTTGGTCTCAGATAAGTCACTTGAATTTTCTGGGTCTCGTTTTCCTCATCTATAAAAATAAAAGGGCTAGACATAAGTCAGAGATTTTAAAAGCTTTTTGAAGCTTGGAAACTTTCTTCAAACTCATACACAGACACCTCCTTTATAAAACTGATGAAGTGGAAGTTCTACGGCAAAGAATGGAGAGCACTCTGTGTCTCGAGGCTGCTTCACCGACACCCCATTGGCTTCCCCAGAGCCACCGCCAGGGGACTCCTGGGTTCCTCTGAGCAAAAACTGCTGGACTAAACAAAACTGAAAGCCAGGTTTGATATTCTGTGTTTCTACAAAAACAACAAAGCTTGGAAATAATGACATACAGACATTTACAGACACACTTCACTTTATAGAATAGAATCTGTGACAAATTATTTCTAAAATAAATCCTATGTTTCCTATTGAATAACATTCCATTACAGAATTGTTTTATCTTAGATTCTGATCTTCCTTTGGTAGCAGCAGCTAATATTTTCACTTTTTGCTGTTGTGTCTCTCCTTTCCTCCCTATAAACATCATTGTCCGACACCCACTCACTGCCACACACCATGCCCTGTGTTTTATGTCATGTAAGTTTCTCTCAACTTGTTCATTTGATCTTAAAGGGGAATTACACTTGATTTTCGTTGCAGGAGGAAAACTGCTTGATGAAATGAACCCTGGGTTCCATCGTTTAATAAAGTAAAAAAATAAATTTAATCTTTTCAGAAGAACAATAAGACTACCTCCGACCTAAAGTGTCTCTTTGTTCAGTGTGAATGAAAAGCGCATCAAGTCTGTGCTTTGCAATAGTCTCAATATTTTTTGCATTAGGAGTGAGTTTAAGAAACTCAGTGTCATCCTCACCACTTCTGCCCTTTTACAGCAGGATAAAATCACTCCTTTGAATTGGTTTAGTCATCTATTCCTGGATGAAAAAGAAACTCCCAGGCCCTGAATAAGGTAATGCAAAGGTCAATAAAACATAGTCCCTGACTTCAAGAAGCTCCCAATCCATGAGCAAGACACATAAATATCTAATTATTGTGAAGCATCATGAATACAATAACAGTTGTGGGAACAAACCTGCTGGGAAACAGAGGAGGCAGAAATTCATTTTCTCTTAGAGAGAAAAAGTAGGACCCAGGGAAGTTTCATGGAGGAATGACATTTGAGTCTAGAAAGATGTGTAGTATTTCACCAGCACACTCTTGACAAGGGGAGCAGTCTGCCCGGAGTCACAGAGGCTCAAAAGGACAAGGCATGATTATTGATTAAGACCTGGAGTCAAAGCACAAGGTACATGGTATGTAGCCATGGACCATGAGGAAAAACTGCTATGGGTGGATTGGGAAAATATATCTTAACTTATTCTACTCTACACCCAATAAGGAAGATTTTTAATCAAGGGAATAGCATAATAAGATCTGTATTTTCAATAGTCCTGATATGAGACAATTCAGAGGTAAAATTTAGAGATTTTAGTGATGTATTGGAGCCATGGGGAAGAGAAGGTGGTCAAAGAAAATGCTAGTGTGCCAGCTTGGATGACTAGGTAGATGGTGACACCATTAGAGATTAAAGAATCTGAAAGGGAGAAACAAGTTTTATATGTAATTGTGGGGAGGAGAGTGAAGAGAGCCTAGAAAAATAATGAGTTTGCCTTTTAATGTATCTTTAGAAATTCCTATTAATATATATACAAATTATAATATATATAATTTATAATAGTATATTATATAGATTATAATTTGTATGTGTATTTATACTTTTGTGTGTATATTATAAACATTTCTAAAGGTATATTAAAAGGCAAACTCATTATTCAATTTTATATACTGTATTATAAAATTTTATGGGTTTGTATAAGTTTATATATCATATAATAAAATATATTAATATATATTATATATATATAACATAAAAATATGTTCATACTGAGATGTGCAGAAGTCCCTGTTCATACCTTGTTGGATCTGTTTTATTGTAACAGAGTCAAGCAATGCTCAAAGGAAGTGAGATCTAGACTTAGTGGGAAGGAGTCATTCTCAAGTATTAGCGGTAGAGCTGATCGCCATATAAACCACATGTGAATTCAGAGTCTGGCAAACTGGACCAAGGTGCATGAAAGAAATCAAGCTACAGGACTCAGGCACCTTAAAATTCCTCTGCATAAGAACAGGATTAACCAAGGAATCTGGGGCTGCAAATGGAAAGTCAGGTAGAATTAACGTAGGAGAGAGAAGGAGCAGGGCCATGGCAGGGACTGGCAGAGAAAATAAGAAATCATACCTATTTTATGGGATAGTCTTGAGAATTAAATGAGATAAGAAAAGTAAGGAGCTTGGCATCTACACATAAAAAGGACTTAATATTAACCTTTTACTTATGCAGTGTAGACGTCAAAAAAAAGACACATTGCAACTACCATCGTGTCATTTTTATGAAGTGAGCATTTGTGGTTCCTGTTACATAGAAGTTCATTCTGTATAATTTCACAAAGAAATTATTCCATATGCCACATATTCATCCTAGGAAGCAACCTCCTGATGTGTAACATATTGGAGTCCCAAGTGGCCATCCTGTTTGTACCCACCATCTTATCCTTGGTGCTACCAACCCTCCCTCTCTTGTATGCTATAATATTTGGCATTCTGCCACACATAATTTTTTTTACAATGGTTGCTCAGAAAGTAAATAATTACTTATCTCCAAAAAATAATGTAGTGGAGTAAGATGATAGTACTGACTCTCCTTAGCAATTCTGTCTGTTGCCTTATTCTCCTCCCTGCTCTTTCCTCACCTGCTTTCAAAAAAGATTTTCTAAGGTGATGTTAGAAAAGGGTGAATGTGAAACTTCTCACATTTCAATAATGAAAGGGGCATTAAATGTGATTTCCCTGACATCACAGAGGCTCAACTCTGTTCTGTAAATTCTGCTTAATTAAAGCCAGGCTTCTTCACGAACTTTGCAAAAAGACTTCTGATAAAATGGCTTCTTAAGGTTTCAGCACCCAAGTGCATACTATTCAGCTATCAAAATGTATTAACTCAAAAGAACTCATTATCCAATTATGACACACATTTAACATTACTATACATTTAGAGAGAATCTGTTTATCCATAGGACCTCTGGTTTTATGAGCATTGAAGAAAATAAGGTTTATGGGACACACGTGTGTTTTGTAGAGGAATTTGCAAGAATGCATCTCTCACATTGAGAAATACCTCTATCTTATTCTCAGATATTAGCTCCCTCTCGCTGCATCATTTACTACAAAATTAAATACTTGTTCTTATATTTAACTTAACCGGTTATTTTCACCTAGAATATTTTCTTTTAAAATATCTAAATATCACCACATCATGCCAAAATTCTACCATTTTCAAACTGGTAAGAAAACATGAGAGAGGTTGATTAAGCTTTGATTTTTCACAGGAGAAAGGAAATAAAATTTAGGTGCTGAAAAAGTAAAATAGCCCTCTAAAAGCAATCTAGTTAAAACAAACAAAAAGACAAAAAAACAAATGATTCAAGACCAAGGATCTCATACAATTAGAAATTATTTTATTCCTGGATTGGTATTCTGGCAGATTAAAAAAAAAGTTCTGCCAGTGAGCATTGCAGATATAGATATAGATATAGACAGACACAGACCATAGACATAGATATAGATATTTATATATGAATGTATATGTGAATGGCATCACACATATACCTGCATTCACACACACACAAATATAAATAAGGACCTGGACTCAAACATTTCAGCATGCATTTCTAAATGGCTTACTTGTCCAAGATATTGCCGATGTAATTATGCAAGTCAAAAGAAGGATAGAAAAATGTATTTTAGGGCTTCCCTGGTGGTGCAGTGGTTGAGAATCTGCCTGCCAATGCAGGGGACACGGGTTCCAGCCCTGGTCTGGGAAGATCCTACATGCCACGGAGCAACTAAGCCCGTGCGCCACAACTACTGAGCCTGCGCTCTAGAGCCCGTGAGCCACAACTACCGAGCCTGCGCGTGTGGAGCCTGTGCTCCGCAACAAGAGAGGCTGTAATAGTGAGAGGCCCATGCACCGTGATGAAGAGTGGCCCCCGCTTGCCACAACTAGAGAAAGCCCTCGCACAGAAACGAAGACCCAACACAGCCAAACATAAATATTTTTTAAATGTATTTTATCCTGAAATATATCATAATATTAGACAATAGCATGATAAAAGTCAACATTTTTCTCACTTTGCAGAATGAGGTCTCATCAAAGCTCACCAAAGAAATATGGCCATGTTATCTATTACTGTTCTCCCCCTTTAGAGGCAGAAACAGATATACAGAAATCATATGACATCTTAAAGATTATATCAGTCTCCAGATGTCTTATCCAATATTTTGTCTGATAACTGGAAGAATAGATGCTTGGAACTACTTTCTTCCCTCTCTCCTCATTTTTTATCCCTTTCTCTCTACTATTGAACAGCAAGCAATGACTTGGGTTTTCCAATACTCTTAACTAGAATCATCTTCTAAAATGACATTATGGTTCATGGAATCGCCAAGTTAATTGGATTTTGACTCCACTTAAATTACTTTTAAGAGACCAATCTCTTGGTCAAAGAGGAAACAAGTAAGTGGGCTCCAGAACTACAACTCAGATATTTAAGTGACATTGTAACATAGAATCAGCAGATTATTCTATGATGACCTATTGATAGCTATTCTTTAATTTATTGATTATAGATTCACTAGCCTTCTGGAAAAGTACAACAGATAAGCCTATAAAATGCATCTAAAAGTCACCAGGTGAATAAAACAATAAGAAAACAATGGCTGTGTCTACATGATGAAAAAAATACCAGATCCCAAAATGACAACTTTTAGCTAGCTACCTTCACAAAGGAATTGACTGCCAGGTCTATTCAAATTTTTGTGTACAGAAAATGGTCTTTCTAAAAATAAAAAACTGACCTACAAGCAGTTTAATTTCCATATACATCAACCACCCTGACAAAAGAACCAGAATTTTTTATAAGCTTAGCATTTAAGAAAAATGACGCAATGATGTTGTTTATTAGCATGAATAATAAATTTCACAAGAGAAGATGATCAAAAGCTAATATTAAAAAAAGATTATAAGGAATTACCTGGTGGTCCAGTGGTTAAGACTTGGCATTTCCACTGCCGTGGGCCTCGGTTCAATCCCTGGTCGGGGAACTAAGATCCCACAAACCATGTGGCGAAGCCAAAACCAAAACAAAACAAAACAAAAAAACAGACTATAACGCAACACTGTAAATCAACTATACTTCAATAAAATATTTTTTTAAAAAAAGAACAGACTATTATTTGAATTAGTCTTAAAAGTAGTATTCAGAAAAAGCATGAGAATAAAAATTAATTGCAAGTTAGGAGAGTTTAATTGGTGATATATAATATACACTAAAGGAAGAAATAACAAGGAAGCAGGGAGCCACTTTAACGGTCCCAGATCTGGTGGGGGCCACTGTAATAGTCCAACAAGCAGTAACAAGAGCTTATAATAAGGTGGTAGCATGGGATAAAGAAATGTCAGGTATGAGAGGCTGTGGAGGTAAAGTTGACAAGAATTGGTATCTAATTGAATTTAGAAGGCGAGAGAAAGGAAGATATCAAAGATGATGACCAAGAATTTTAAAATTTGAGAAAGGAGATCCTATCTTATATTGTTTTGGACCTAAGAAAGCCCTCAGAGTTCATCTAGTACAATCTACTACTACAAAGATGAAACTTAGGTTCCAGGGAGTTTAGGTAATCAACTCAAGGTCACACAGCCACTAGTGACATAAAATCCCAAACTGCTGACTTCCAAAGTTCATATAACTTATCAAAGGTTAGGGAAGTTATCTAGAGAAATAATCAGCCTAAGGGAGAGCACATTTAATAACAAAAATAAAGATGAAGATAATAACAACACAATAAAAATGATTTAATTTAGCATATGCTTACAATAAACCAAGCAGTGTACCAACTCTACATCCATAAGCTTATCTCTGTAACTACTCTATGACGCAGGTACTGTTAGCACCCCCATTCACAGATGAGAAAACTGAGACAGAGGTTAAATAACTTCAGAATCATAGAGTTAATAAGGGACAGGGTCTGGGTACAAACCCAGACAGTCTGACTCCAGAGTGTGCATTCTAGCCCACTTTGTGTCTTACTGAAGAAACAGTGAGACATCCCAAGTAGATATCTAACAGGTTGCTATAAAGTTTGTACTATGTTTGGGTGGAATCAAGACTGTAGATGCAGATAAAGGCCAATGATGAAGCCATGGAAACACATGAGCCTGCAAAAGTAATGAATGTAAGAAGAGAAGAGAAGGAAAAGGAAAGGAGCTGACAGCATATTCTTGAAATGGGGTTGCCCTGTGCAGCTAGAGGAGAAAGGAGACTCGGAGGAAAGACAGTCATAAAGATGGGAGAAGATGCAAAGGGTAGAGTAATGGACACCTGCATAGTTTTGGTTTAGGTTTTGGTTTAATCTTCCTTATCAGAGACCTCCAAACGGAACTGAAGACAAGGTAAGCAAAGAATCTTGTCCTGGCACAAAAAAAACTTTCAGCTCAAGATGGCTTATTTGTCTAGAATTTGCATCTCTGCCATGTTCCATGTTTGCTAAATTCTTAGATCACAATTTTTGGCCTAACCCTTGATTCCAATTTTTCTCCAACCTTTAGGGTCGACTTTGCCTTATCTTGCATTGTCTTTCTAGCTACACCTCGTGAGACCCATCATCTCAGAATGATCCATCTAGTCTTAATCATTGATGTCACCTGTCAAGCATTGTTTATTTTCAAGAAAAAGCAACAATCTGAAGAAATCTTAAGTTGAAGGAATGTCCTTTCATTAAGAGGTGTCCCATTACTCAAGGCAAGGAAAAGTAGCCAAGCCACAAAAATGGCTGGTCCTGGGATATGACACAAAGGCTCTCTTGCCTTCTCTTTCTTTCTCTCTCTCTTCATATGGTTCAATCTCTTATCTATGTTGTGAACCTGCTTTAAACTTTCTCTACTGTTATTTGGTCATCAGACCCTCTGTCCATAAAGAGACATCCAAACACCTCCACTCTTACGTTCTTACAATTTTGGGGATCACCATGAACAAACACACTTTTCATGTCTCGCTTCAACTTCCCTCACTAGAGAATCTGATGGATTCAACTTGGTTTAACTGTTCACACCAGTCCTCAGCTGCGACCAATGATGGGCAGTTTTAAAAGTTAAAATGTGGCCACCTAGGTCCACACTTTCCACAGGACTGGTAAGAAATTTCAAAGGAAAGAACATGATGATGGCCCCAGACCATTCATATCCTCTCCTGTTCCTCTGATCTACTGAACAAGCAGACTGCTTGCTGCTTACAACTCAGGGTTGAGAAGGGGAGAGGTTAGGATATGATGGAATAATCAAAAAAACCTCAGAGAGAAGATAAGACATGAATTTCTCTGCTTAAGCTAAGTGAAAGTTCTAGAAACAAAGATATTTTAAGAGAAAGACAAGTAACACAAGGAAAGGCATAGAGATGAGAAGAGCATAGTCTAAAGTGCCCAAGCTAATAAAAGAAGAGGAAATTTTGCACAAAATTAGCCATTTCACATATTGGCAACCTCCCTCTCTCTGCTGAATTCTTGACATCAGCATTTACATGCTCAAATTTCTATCTTATTTAAAATACAAAAGCAAAATCAGAACACCCTGAACCAACTTCCTACCAAAAACCCTCAAGCTGATACTACAGACTATCTCCTATTACCCTTTCAGAGCCAAATATCTCAAAAGAGTCTTCTACATTCATTGTCTTCAACTTACAAATGTGTTTTCAGACCATTCTGGTCTGACTTCTGTCCTCATCACCCAATGGAAAGTGGTCTCAAAAGGGTCACTAATGATTTCTGTCACTATATCTAATGGAAAATGTTCAGCCCTCACCTTATTTGACCTATCAGTACCATTTAACTCTGTTCACCAAATCATCTTTCTCAAAACATTTTTGCATGGCTCATGGGAGGATGCAACCTCTGGGAATTACTCTTCCTTCCTGCCTTCTCTCTAACAAACTCTGAGATTTGGGTTTCTCAAGTCTTGGTACTCAGTCATTTCCTCTTTTCACTAAGTATGCTTTCGTGGCAATCTCATCCGTATAGTTTTCTTTTATACACTGATTATTCCAGACTCCAGCCCAGACCACTCCTTTAAGCCCAGGACTTATATACCCAAACACTTTTCAACATTTCTCCCATTGGAAGCATCTCTTCACAGCACCATGGTCAGTGCCACGGTACTGGATGGCTGAAATCCACCATGATGAGAGTATTTACACTATGGAAATTGGCAAATGCTACAAATTCATTTCTTTTCTTCTTTTTGGATAGCTAGCTGTTCATCTTTTACAAAACACCACTGCTAAAGCTTCATAAACTTAATATTTCAGAACTGAAGGCATACTGTTCCCACTTTACCCAACTTGGTTCTATTGTAGTGAACCCTATTTTTGTGAATATTGCCACCAGAAGTCCAGTTCATAGTTAGGCTTATGATCTCCCTCTTCCTTATTTTTACCACCTTTTCAGTTGCACCACCTAAATATTTTTCAGTTGCACCACTAAATATTTTTCTATTCTATCCATATCTATCCATGCCCACTTTGCCATCACCACTTTTCTAAATTTCCTCAAACTAAGAGTCTACTAAACATTTTTCCTATATCCAAACTCTCTCCTCCATGTGGCAGCTTCTTTAAAAACACAGTTCTGATCATGTCACTCTCTTTCATGATTTCCCATTGTTTTTGAATAAAGATGAAGTTCTTTATCATGAGTCCTTACCTGGCTTGTCTTTGCCTTCCTCTCTCCTGTCTCATACCCATCTCCCCTTCTCTCCACACTTCATTAAATGTTCTGTGCTCTTGCTGTGCTCAGAGCCCATGCACATGCTATTCCTTCTGCCTATAATGGTATTTTATCTTTTCTCCTTCATCTAAGAAACTCCTATTCATCCTTCAAATCTCACCTCAATAATACTTCCTCTAGGAACCTTCTTTGACCCCTCAGATTAGGTCTCACATCTTAATGACATGTTCACAGAACAACCCATATCTCCCCTATACTTTTCACAATTGTAATCAAACAAATAAACATAGAATTATTTGTTTAACCTCTGCCTTTCACAGCAGAATGTACCCATGAAAGCAGATACTGGGTCTGTCTTGCTCAACATTGAATTATCAATAGCAAGTACAGTAACTTATACACATAGTAGGTGCTCAATAAATACTCAATGAATAAATAAGTTTTCAGTGAATGAAGACCATCTTTTTACTCTTATGCTCACTCATAGAGAAAAATCCATCAAGTTCCCTAGGCCAGATTTTGAGGGGAAGATAGGCCACAAAGACAGTTTCAATGTAAATGTTTCCTACATCTAAAAAGAAAAACAAAACAGTATGAAAACTGCAGAAATACAACTACTTCAACCACCTGTGGACCCAGAAGAACAGAACAAAGTGGATTATTCAATTAATGGTAAATTTGACAACCACCAGAAATACCATTGAAGTCCTGGGCCAAAAACATAGTAATAGAAGTGAATAATGATCCAACACCACTGAACCACATCTAAATAACTAGAAATGTTCCTGACTCTTTCTTACAAGACTCTTCAGAAAGAACAAACTCAAAATGGAATGTCAAAGGGCAACTCTAGGAAAAATATTTTAAAACCAGATGCATACTCTTTATAACCACTCTCCTCAGATCATTCTGCAAATATAAAATTCAGAGAGATTCTGGAAGGATTTGACAAAGTGACTCAAAGGTTTAAGCTGTCTCAATACCTGTCATAGGGGCAACACCCCTCCCTGACTATTGATATTTCTCTCCAGAATTTGTTAGATTTCAATCTACTATAATATTGTCAGTGATTTTGGATGTATAAAAGAAATAATACTAATATCAACAATTATAACAATTTCTATTTTTCATAATTATTAGACAGGAACCATTCTAAGTATTTTTATATCCAACCACACATTTCATCCTCACAATATCCTTAGTGACATGTACTACTACTATTTCAATGTTACAGATGAGTTAACATACATAAAGAGGTTCAGTCATTAGCTCAAGGTCACTAAAGTTTTCCCAAGGTTGCACAAACCCAGGTGGAGCTAAAATTTGAATGCAGGCATGTTAGCTGTAAAGCCTTCATTTTTGGTTACTATACTATAGGACCTTATCTCTGTTTATTAGAGTTTGGGTTTGGTAGAAACTCTCTAGGATCAAACAGAGGTTTGCTTGGTCAGCCTGTATGTTTATATATGTGAGAAGGAAAGCAATGGTCTTTCAGTCCTACCACTTTTGTGTTGAAGCGTGGCATAAAGGCATCTGCATAGCCTGATGGGTTGAATTCTATCATTCCCAGAAACTTTCCTTTCTCTTTCCTCATGCTCCATTCACCACCATCCTGATATTAGAGTCTCCTACTAAAGTGGATGGAAATCAAATGCTCAGACACATAGAAAAAGATGGATATTCCATCCACTGGAGGCTAAGACTAAAATGGCAGGGGAATGGGAAAAAGGGATGCCAAAGGCAGCCTTGCAGGAACTCCTCTCCTGACACCTCATGGCAGTGAAAGGCAAGTGTATCCAGTGGTTTGCAGCCTCTCCCTTTGCTTAGTTGAATCATTTCAGGAGTGAACGGCATGTATTGTTAAAATCTCCACTGAACGGTGAAAAGAATAGCACAATCTTACAGGAGTTTGAAAGGTTTCTGCTTTTCTCGTGTATTTTAAAGTTGAGCTGTCTTTGGAATAGACTCTTTCGCAGGACACAATGTTTATGTGTTTTGAAGAAAATGATGTGTGTTCTGTTTTGCAGTTTTGCTGAACATTTAAAGGCATACAAGAGAGTATTTTCAAAATGTAACTGCCGTTGAAATGCCTGGAGAAGAGAAGCGTTAGAGATGGCTAGCAGAGGCATGCTCCAAAGCTTCGAGCATGATGTTCAGTCTGAAGGAGGATCACAAGAATTACTGGAGTTAACAAAAGCACTGTTTACAGAAGCAGCCAAATGGAAAAAAAAGATATCCACACTGGTTGTTAGGTGCAATATTTGCTGACTCTTTTTTCAAATGTGTTTTTGATGATCGTTCATGGACTTGGCTAAGGTGGACGTTACTTACAGTTCCGAGTTCATTAGAAACGCACACATCTGTATGCATCTGTGCCTCATTGGACGTAGGTGTGGACTAGATGCATCAGAAGACCTGATACATAGACTTGGAATCACATCCATGAGACAGTCCCACATTTTCAGGACTAAGGCCATGGTGCTTTTGCAAATAGATTTATATTAAGAAATAGAGTAAAGGAGCGTGTTTTCTCATTTTCTGATTCAATGACATGAACATGCTCAGCCACTATAGAGTTTTAAGGTAAAACCCAATGGCTTTTAAGACCTAGGCCTCCAGGTCACACAGCTGTTTCCACAATTTTACATTTTTTTAAATTTCATGCGTTCCTCATTTTTTAAGCAAAATCTCCTTCCCCTGATGTCTCACATCTCCGCTCCCAACAAGAGAGAACACCCTTCCTCTTTGTGTTTGTTATAAGGAAGATGGAGGCAGATAGTATCCCTCCCTCTTTCCTGCCTTGCCTCTGACTACCTCCCATCTCTGCCTTGGGCTTTGTCAGTTCCTCTCTCTACACTGCATCTCTTTTAGTTCCAAAAATAGATCATTCAATTTAGGAAGAACAATTAACTGGGATGAAAAAACAAATCTGAAGTATGGGAAGGCATTTCAGCTTCTCTATCAGTCATGAAGTAATTGGCAGCACCAGGCAATGTCTTTACTGGAGATTCAGGTTCCTTCTCCAATGTGAGCGTCAGGAAAATCATGGACGCAGAAAGGTCAGACTCAGTTTCTACAGTTCCCCAGCACCTCCCTTGTCAGCTCCAAACATGTCACAGAGCAATGACACAAAGAAAAGACTCCTGTTGTGATTTCACGAGTGTGTGTACTAGATTTGCTCCATAAAGAGCTCTTGGATGTTTTACATAATTTCTCACCCAGTAGATACTTATCATTTTCTAATGCACTGACCTGTCCCTTGAAAACTAATATATCAGGAGCATTCTGATAATTACAAGGGCACTATGATTCAAGACTGCTGTCATCCTAGGGCAATGTTTCTTACTTTTAGAAACACCTGCATCAGAATCACCTGGAGTCCTGGTTAAAAAGGCAGATTCCCAGCCTACTTCTCAAACAGAATATCCAAGTGATTGTAATGGACACTCATGTTTGAGAAATGCTAACTTAAGAACTCTTCATGAAGACATGGCCAAGTTTAGAAAGTTAAAGACCCTCTAGATCAGTGGTTCTCACCTGGGGTGATTTTGCCTTCTAGGTGGTCACAGCTGGAGGAATTGGGTGGGCGCTATTGGCATCTAGTAGGTAAAGGCCAGCGATGGTGGTAAATGTCCTACAATGTACAGGATAACCCTCCACAACAAAAAATTAATTCTCCAACCTAAAATGCTGCTGGAAGCACTATTTACAACAGCCAAGACATGGAAACAACCTAAATGTCCATCAATAGATGAATGGATAAAGAAGATGTGGTATATATATATACAATGGAATATTATTCAGCCATAAAAAGAATGAAATAATGCCATCTGCAGCAACATAGATGGACCTAGAGATTATCATACTAAGTGAAGTAAGTCAGAAAGAGAAATACAAATACTATATGATATCACTTGTATGTGGAATTCTAAAACATGAGATAAATGAACATATCTATGAAGAAAAACAGACTCACGGACATAGAGAAGAGATCTGTGGTTGCCAGGAGGGTGGGAAGTGGGGGAAGAAAGGATTGGGACTTTGGGATTAGCAGATGCAAACTATTATATATAGGCTGGATGAACAACAAGGTCCTACTGTATAGCAGAGGGAATTATACTCAATATCCTGTGACAAACCATAATGGAAAAGACTATGAAAAAGAATATAATATATATATATATATATATATATATATATATATATATATATATAACTGAATCACTTTTCTGTGCAGCAGAAGTTAACACAACTTTATAAGTCAATTATACTTCAATAATTTTTTTTAAATGCTGCTGTAGAGGGATGAGTCATTTCTGATCCCAACTTGGAATTCGCAGTCACTATAGAGAAATCCCAAAACTTTTTTTATGATCTAGATGAATGTTTCTCAAACTGTAAATCATTAAATCAGTTTAGTGGTTTATGGACAACATTTTTTAATGGAACGAGTTGGAATAAAAGAGAACAGGAGAAAAGAGAGAACAGGAGAAAAGAGATATATCAGAATATATCACACATGGTAAGGGTAAGTATTAACTCGTGAAATTTTTATTTCAGTTGCATATATGAACTTAATTATTGTGGAATATATAAAAGAGGATATAAAATGTATTTCTCTTTTATACATCTTTTCATTATTAAATATATCACATACCCATAAAGTATACAAACCAGCATTTAGGACAACCTAAATGTCCATCTACAGATGAATGGATAAAGATGTGGTATATATGTATGTATATGTACACACACACACACACACAATGGAAGATTACTCAGCCATAAAAAAAATGAAATAATGCCATTTGCAGAAACATGGATGGACCTAGAGATTATCATATTAAGTGAAGTAAGCCAGACAGAGAAAGACAAATATCATATTATATCACTTATATGTGGAGCCAAAAAAAAAAAGATACAAATGAACTTATTTACAAAACAGAAATAGACCCACAGACATAGAAAACAAACTTATGGTTACCAAAGGGGAAAGTGAGGAAGGAGGGATAAATTAGGAGTTTGGGATTAACATATACATACTACTATTTATAAAATAGGATAACCAATAAAGACCTACTGTATAGTACAGGGAACTATACTCAATATTTTGTAATAACCTATAAGGGAAAGGAATCTGAAAAAGAAAAAAATATATATATATATATGTGTATATACATATATATATAACTGAATCACTGAGCTGTGTACCTGAAACTAACATGATGTAAATCAACTATACTTCAATAAAATAAAATAAAATACAAAAAATGTACACAAACCATAAATGTGTGACTTAATGAATTATTATATTTATTATGTTATTATGAAGTAAACATTATGTAACCATCACCCAGGACAATAGAATTAAGTAGCCCTAGAACCCCTATGTACCCCTTATATTAAAATCCCCTTTCTCCCCACTAAAGGTAACAATGATCCCAACTTTTATGGTAATCACATCCTTATTTTTCTTATAATTTTAAGTATCTCCTAAGTAGTTTAGGTGAGTTGTGTAGATTGAACTTGTTATTATATCTGACCTCTTTTATTCAAATTTATCTTTGGAAGATTCACCTCTTTTGTTGTATATAGCAGTAGTGCAGGAATTTTTATGACCATATACTTTTCCAGTGTATGAATATACCAATATATTTATCCATTCTATTGTTTGGAGTTTTGTGTTGTTTTTAATATGAGGCTGTTATGAATAATTCAGACATGAGCATTCTTGTACATCTGCTGGTACACACATGCATGACACTGTTAATATCAATATATACTTAAGAGGGAAATTGTTAGATCATAAGGCGTGTGCATATTTAACTTTAGTAAATGATGTTTTCCAAAGTATGTGTATTAACTTACACTCCCACCAGAAGAGTATGAGAGTTCCAATTTTCCACATCCTCACTGCACTTGGTATTGTGTGTATTTTTAATTTTATACATTCTGGAAGTTATGTAGTAGTATCATATTGCAGTTTTAAGTTTCTATTCCTTGATTATTAATAAGATTGAGTATATTTTCAAATGTTCATTAACCATTTGGATATCCTGTTTGGTGACATGCCTGTTTAAGTTTCTTGACCATTTTTGTATCAGGTAGTCTGCTCTCTTTTTTTTGTAGAAATTTTAAAAATATTTTCTATACAAGCCCTCTGTTAGTTTTATGTGTTATAAATATCTTCTCTCAGTGAATAGCTTGCCTTTTTAATCTCTTAACTATCCGATGCATAGAACTTCTTAATTTGTAGTCAAACTGACCCATCTCCTTTATGATTAGTGCTTGTTTTAATGTGCTTAAAGAATATTTCCCTACTGTAAATCCAGGAAGATTTACTCCTACATTATCTTCCAGTAATTGTGTTGTTTTGTTTATCACATTTAGGTACATAGTCAACCTGGAATGATTATAGTGAGAAGTAGAAGTAAAATTTCATGATTTTCCCATGTCAATAGCTAAGTGCCTCAGCTTACATATTCAAAGGATAATCCTTGTACCAGGGTAGTGGAGTGCCAACTCTGTCATAAATTGAAATTTCACAGGTACACAGACCTGACTCTTGGCTAGGTGTGCTATTTTATCTATTTTTCTATTTGATTGTCCTTAGAACAATACCATATTGTATAAATTAGTTTACATTTATGTCTTGATATAAGGTAAAGTAAATTCTCCTTTTTCTTCTTCAAAATTGTTTTGTCTCATTGGTCCTTTCTATATCCATGTAGATTTTAGAATCAGCTTGTGAATTTCGTCAACATATGCTGTTGGCATTGTATTGACTATATAGATCAATATAGAAAGAATTGGCACCTTTAAATATTAAATCTTCTAACCAGAAAACATGGTAAATACCTCTATTTAGATCTTTCTAAATTTCCATTAATTATGATTTAAATTTTTCTGCATAGGGATTTCATACACATTTAGTTAGATTTAGTGATATATTTTTTGATGATAGTATAAATTATATTTTTAAATTTTAGTTTCTGTTTATTGTTGATTATGGAAATACATTTCATTTTTGTTTGTCAAGCTTGTATCTACCACATTTACTTATCAATTCTAATAATTTATCTAGGAATTCTTTGGGAGTTTTTCTATACACATATCACTCACAAACAATGACAGTTTTATTTATTACATTCCAATTTTTGCTCTTTTTATTTCTTTTTCTTTTCTCATGCCTCTGGATATGACCTCCAGTAAAAGGCAGCTCTAGTAAAAGGAATATAAGTCTGGATATTGAGTATCCTTGTCTTGTTTCTGGTCTCAAAGGGAAAGTTTTCAACACTTAACCATTAAGAATCATGTTTACTGTAGGTTTTTCACTGACAATTTTTATCAGATTAAGAATCCCCCCTTGTGTTCCAAGTTTATAAAAGGTTTTTCTCATGAATGGATGTTGGATTCTATTACATGCTTTTAATACCTCTATTCAAGTAAGATTATTATCTTTCTCCTTTACTCTGTTAACATGTAAAATTATACTGATATTTTAATGTTATACCAACACTGTAATAATGAAATAAACTCAATCAGTCACAATGTATACCCTTTTTACATATTGAAGGATTTGGCTTGTAAATAGTACATTTTTTAGGATTTCTGCATCTATGTTCATAAGAGAGGTAGGCCTATCATTTTTCTTTCTCACAACATCTTTGTAGATTATTGATATTGAGGTTATGGTGGCTATAAAGTATTTCATTTTTTTTCCACTTCTCTGGAAGAGTTTGTATAAGACTTTGTCCTTTAAATGTGATGCTGAATTACAACAGTGAGCATTCTGAGCTTGGAACTCCTTTTGTAGAAAAGTTTTAATTACAGATTCAATTTCTTGAACACTTATAGGATTATGCACATTTTCAATTCTTTCTGTGATCATTTTAGTAAATTCAATTTATTATAATTTTTTACTTCATTATTGACATATTTATTCACAACATCCTCTTATTATCTTTTTAGTTGCTACAGAATCTATATTTATAGCTCTTTTAAAATTCCTAACAGGGATTATTTGTGCCTTCTTCCTTTTTCTCTTGGTCAGTCTTGCTATGAATTTATCCATTTTATTAGGTTTTTAAAATATCTGACCCATCAGTTATTGAGAGAAGTGTATTAAAGATTACATTTGCCCAAGATTAGCAAAGGGTATTAGCAGTTCAATGTAAAAGAAACACAAATGGCTTAAATCTATAATATAATACTCAGCCCAATCATGATATAAAAAATACAAATTAACTACAATATAATTTTTTCATGCATCAGTTTGGCAAAGATCATAAATATTGTTATGTTATTGATTTGGTAAAAGGGGGGAAAAACAGAAACTCTCAAACGTTAGTTGTAGAATTAAAACTTGATATAACCTCCATGGAGGGCAATATAATATGACAATATCTATCTAAATAAAAAAATACCTTTTGACTCAGTAATTCCAAGTTTAGGAATTTATCCTACAAATACATGTGGACATGTGCAGAATGATATGTATAAAAACTATTCATTTCAACCATTGTTTGTTATTAAAAAAAAATTTAGCACAACTCAAATTTCTACTAATAGGTGACTGGTTGAAATAATTATGGTTTACCCTGAAAATGGAATATTATGTAGTCATAAAAGAATGAGTCAATAGTGTGTACTGATATAAAATAATCTTAAATATAATACATATAGTTAAGTAAAATCAGCAAAGTGCAAAACAGTGTGTATGCTGTGTTATTATTGTGTAAAAAGAAATAAAGAATATACATACTTTACTAGTATTTTAAAAGTAAGGTATATGATGGAATGTACACACAAGAACCTTAAAACACTAGTTTCTACTCAGGGCAGGCCAGAGGTGCGTTAGTGGCAAGAGAATAGGGGTGGGGAGGAAGATTTTTCACTACATATTATTTTCTACCTTTAAAATATTTAACCATGTAAATTATTTCCTATTCATAAATAAATGAAAAAATCACTGGTCTAAAACAGTTGCTCTCAAAATTTTTAGTCAGGTTCACCTACTTTACCCTTTCTCATTTTCTGTTGGGAAAAAGAATTTGGTGATACCAAGGAAGGTTCAATACAGAAGAAAATTTGAGGAATGTTATGTATTCATCTTTCTTAGCAATGAAGGTTTGGGTGATTCATAATTGCATTTGCAATGTTCCATGTCCTAAAGTCTAATTAGTAGAAAAATACAGTCCAAAAATACTCTTGATACAAATAAGAATTTTTATATACTGTAAAGTTAATTAAACCAGTGGCTTTCAAACCTTTTTGGACATGATTAACAGAAAGAAATGCATTCTGTATCTTGACGCAATATATATATACATATATATATACACAGTTTATATATATATATATATATATATATATATATACACACCCATATACACATGTTTCATTTTTTTAGAATTTAAACACTTTCTAGTCAATTTTATAATTTTTTATTTCCAAAAAATGGTGTTTATAATCCACTTAGTTGCCTTTACAACCCACTAATGAACACTATCCAGAAATTTGAAAATATTAAAATAGCAATAGTGGGAGTAGTTTGGGGAATTCTTTAACTCCACTGTAATTTCCATCAGCACATGCTTTCCAGTCACCCCAAATGAACAAACATCTTATTTAGAAACCTATGTGTGCTATGCAAACTCAGTTTAAGACAAACTCCCAAGCTTCCTTGGGATTTCAAGGATTTCCTCAAGATTTACCCCTTACCCCAACATATGTAGAAATTCTGGAGCCACCACTGAATTCAACTGATAATGAGGCTCAATCAAGGAGTAAGTTATTTAAATAAAAGGATAAAAGCAATTGGAAAACTGCAGTCTGGTTTTCACGTGGTTCTCTTCAAAAATCATACTAGGGGCTTCCCTGGTGGTGCAGTGGTTAAGAACCCGCCTACCAGCGCTGGGGACATGGGTTCGAGCCCTGGTCTGAGAAGATCCCACATGCCCCGGAGCAGCTAAGCCCGTGAGCCACAACTACTGAGCCTGTGCTCTGGAGCCCGCGAGCCACAACTACTGAAACCCACGTGCCTAGAGTCCGTGCTCCACAACAAAAGAAGCCACCAGAATGAGAAGCCCACACACTGCAGCGAAGAGTAGCCCCCGCTCGCCACAACTAGAGAAAGCCTGTGCATGGCAATGAAGACCCAACACAGCCAAAAAAAATTAAATAAATAAAACAAATAAATTTTAAAAAAAAGTTTCTAAAAAAAAACCATACTAATATTACTCTAAGGGGATTGTGGGAGGAAAGGATATGAACAAATAATAACAAAAAGAATTGGGCAAAAGACAATAGCAAATGAGACAAGTCAACAGATGGAGGATGAAAGATACCTGAATCAATGCAATCTTACCTAGGCTTCTGGTTTATCTAAACTGCTGCATGTGCTTAGACGTTGAGGAGAATGATCATTGAAGCCAACAAAAGGCAAGCTGATTTTCAGTTCGGGTGCCAGAAAAGGCTCAGGAATGAAAGGTACAAGTTACTTCTGAAGGTAAGGTTGAAGGGTCAGGTTGAAAGTATGTTTAAAATTCTTCAGAAGTGGGCTTCCCTGGTGGCACAGTGGTTGAGAGTCCGCCTGCCAATGCAGGCACAGGTTCGTGCCCCGGTCCAGGAAGATCCCACGTGGCCACAACAGTGAGAGGTCTGTATACTGCAAAAAAAGAAAAAAAAGAAAATTCTTCAGAAGTTTTTTGTTTTCTTGGCCACACCGGAAGCATGTGGGATCTTAGTTCCCCCAACTAGGGATCAAATCTGTACCCCCTGCAGTGGAAGCAGGGAATCTTAACCACTGGACCGCCAAGGAAGTCTCTTTAGAAGAAGTTAAAGCCTGTGCTGTTCAATATAGTTGTCACTAGCCACATGTGGCTACTTAAATTTAAATTAATGAAATGTAATTAATTAATTAAGATATAAAACAGTTTTGCTAGCCACATATCAAACACTAATAGCTGGTTTATGGAGCAGCACAGAATACTTCCATCATCACAGAAAGTTATTTAGGAGAGTGCTGTATCCAGAGCCATCTCCCAGACAATGAACCCAGATGACAGGAAAAAAAAAAAAAACTTGAACTGTACTCTGGCAAAATGGATTAGCTCTTAGCTTTGGAGGAAAATCAGTTTTTGAGAGTTCCCAAACAAAAGGGCCATGACAGGTTTGATCGTCATATGAAACCCACCAGTCAGTGAGCCAGCTCCACAAAGTTTTCAATCAACCTCTTAAGGTCTCACCTATAACTGCAAACAGAGACAAGGGTCCTAGACATTAGAGAAAAGACTAGCACATACAATGGGACCAAAGCAAACAAATATAAAAGGGAAACTTAGAGAAAAAGACAAGTCATATAACATTAAAAGAAACCTTAAAAACAAATATTATACTTTTCACAGTGATAAGAGAAGTTATTTTACAGGTGAGAAAAATAAGAAAAAATAAGAGAATAAGAAAGAATTCTTAGAAATTAAAAATATAATAACATTTTTAAATGTCTATTAAAATATAGTAGACAAAAACTAAATAATAAACATAAAAATAGAAGGCTTGGAAAAGTAAGTTAAAGAAATCTCCCATAACAGTCAAACAAACAAACAAACAAAAAACAAGGAAGGAAAGAAAATTAATCTGCAGGAAAATGAGGAGAAAAATTTAGAGGCTCAACCAGGAGGTATAATACTGAACAAACAAAAGTTCCATAAAGAGAGAAAAGATGGAAAGAAATTATCAAAGAAGTTGAACAGGAAAAAGTCTATTTTTTTTCTCTCTACATTTCTTAGTACTTCTGGCCACCAAAATGGGGATGGGAGAAGGGGAGTTTCCACACCATCCAATTCTCCAACTCTCCACACACCCACGATGTTCTACAATTCAATTTAATTCAATTCTGATACTATCTACCTGTAATTAACATTAGATCTCCCAAGTTAAGGGCTCAGTCCTACAAACTGCCACCCCACTTCAGACACCAATCCCAAGTCCCAGGTGCTTCTGACTGACTGGCTATAAACTGGGATTTATAAACTGGCTATAAACATGGGTTCCCATGATGCCCTCCTTGAATTTGATACTTTGCTAGAATACCTCATGGAACTCAGGAAAACAGTTTACTTACTAGAACACTGGTTTATTATAAAAGGCTACAACTCAGGAATAGCCAGATGGAAGAGATGCATAGGACAAGATATGGGGTAAGTCGGGGAAGGGGTGCAGAGTTTCGATGCCGTCTCCAGGTGTGCCACCTTCCAAGCACTCCAAGTGTTCACCAACCTGGAAGCTCTCCAAACCCTTAGGTTAGGGTTTTTATGGAGGCTTTATTAACAGTATGTAGTTATGACTGTTTAAATTATTGCAATTGGTGATTAAGTCAATCTCCTGCTCCTCTCCCCTTCCTGGAGGTAAGAGATGGGGCTGAAAATTCAAACCCTCTCATCCAGGGTTAGTTTCTCTGGCAACCAGCCCCCTTCCATCATTAGGGGCTTTCCAAGAGTTACCTCATTAATGTAAATTTAGGTGTGGTTGAAATAGGCTTGTTATGAATAACAAAAGACTCTCTTTCCGCCTTTTTTCCACTTTCACTTTTATCACTCTTATCACTTGGAAAAATCCAAAGGTTTTGGGAGTTCTGTGTCAGGAAAGGGACAATGACCAAGTATGTATTTCTTATTACAAATCACAATTTCACAGAAATAGTATAGGAAAATTCCCACTGAAGGATATAAGATTCTAGATTGGAAGGGCCTAGTAAATGCCCAGGACAATGAATGAATAACGGTATGATAGAAAATTAATACATAAAATCTTGATTAAAAAAAAACACAGTAGCTTAAATCTAAGTATGTTATTTAGTAATATGGAAGTATTAAAAAAAATGCCAGAAGGAACAACTAACGTTGCTTATTATTGTCACTTCTGGGAAGTACAATTCTGGTAAAAAGAGAAAGGATTATTGCTCTTGGTTAAAAGCCTTAAAGTACAATTTGACATTTAAAAGTACATATTACTTTGATTTTTAAAAAATGAAGAAGAATTAAGTGTAAAAAACACAACTCAGTAAAGACGTGATACCCTTATTTCAAGGAGTCCTTCCAGAAATTTGTTAGAATTCCAAATACATGCTTGTGTCCAAATGCAATAATTACATTGCCAATCTTTGGGTGGCAGTCTTTTAAATAGCCTCAGTGAACTCTAGAAATAACTCTAGATTTATTAAAACTCTAGTTTTAATAACCTTCATAAGTTGCATAGCACATTCCTAATAAGTTTTCCTTAACTTTTTACAGAAAATGCACCCTTTATGGAACTGTATATTATTCACCTGGAAGAACTAAGGATGTGTCCTGCCTTTTTGGATCACTCCTTGGTCAATCAGAAAGACTCTTGGAGCCCAATCTTGCACCATGATTCATTATTTAAGTATGAGGTGCCTCCTCCTAATTATCTCAGTTTTTTCAGGGATTCCAAGAATTTACCTATCCATTCATTAAACATGTATTGAAGTATATTGTAAGGCAGATACTTTGCTACATGTTGAAGGTAGTAGAGATTGGAATCTAATAATATGGCCAATGTCCCAGGGATTCTAGACTTGCATTAATTTCTCCAGGTTGACACAGACATCTGAGATATTTCCAAGTTGTGGTTCAAAACATTGTTTGTCATAGGAAACTGGGCATGTTTGAAGTGTCCCACCATTTGGAACTTTAAAAGTACAGAGTCCTTTGGCAGAAGGGACCTGCGATGTATCCTGTTTGTTATTTCTCCATATCTACTGGCACCACTCACTTTTTCCTTTTTAAGAGAACCCTGACTTTATGGTCACAATGGACCAGTGCCAGGAGATGGATGATAATTTGATTAGCCAATGTGACAATTGTGTTTCAGACTTTTGAAACCTCCCTTGCCACTAGGGATGGTCACATGACTAGTTCTGACCAATGATATTAAGCTGAAATTTGTTGCAATGTATGGGAAAACCTCTATCATACCCATAAAGGCAGGCAGAAATGACTGATAACTGTTTCTTCCCCCCCCTTTCTGCCTTAACATGGATGTTAGGACTGGAGCTGTCTTATAATGAGAGACAGAATGCAAGGGCTAGTTGAGCAGAAATGCAGAAGGATCTCAGCGTCAAAGGGCATCAATGAGCATCTGACTTAAAGGCAGTAACTGTCTTTCTTTGATCTTGTTTTTACATAAGTACTAAGATCTGTTTCTACCCACAGAACACTTCTGACACCAATGCGTGAGGGTTTTTTCCCTCACCAGCCAATTCCCTGACACCAGCTGGGTGTCCTACAATTTAATTCATCTGCAGCTATCTGCCTGGAGTTAGCATCAGATCCCACAAGTTAATGTCTCGGATCCACAAGACTACTCCCACTTCAGACACCAATTGTCACCCCAGGCCTCCCATACTCCTGACCGACCAGCTGTAAACCACAAGTTCCCACATCCCCTCCTTGGGTTAATAATTTGCTAGAATGGCTGACAAAACTCAAAACACTTGACTTACAGTACTGGTGTATTATAAAGGATACAACGTCAGGAACAGCCAAATGGAAGCAGTGGATAAGGCAAAGTATTAGGGGAAGGAGTGATCAGAGCTTCCATGCCCTCTCTGAGTGTACCATCCTCCCAGGGCCAATATGTGTTCACTGATCTGGAAATTCTCTGAACCCCATCATTTAGGGTTTTAATGGAGGTTCCATTATGTAGGCATGATTGATTAAATCATTGACCACTGGTGATTAACTCAATCTCCAGTCCCTCTCCCCTCTCTAGATGTCAGGGATGGGGCTAATATTTCAATTAATGTTTTATATTTCTGGCAACCTGCTCCCATCCTGAAGCTATCTAGGGGCACCAACGCCACCAGTCATCTTGTTAGCATACAGAAAGACCCTCATCACTCTAGAGATTCTAAGAATCTTAGAAGATTTTGTGTCACCAGGTACGATTGGGGGAGGGCAGTAAGACCAAATATTATAACAAAAGATGCTCCTATCACCTCTATCATTCAGGAAACTACAAGGATGTTAGGAGCTCTGTGCCAGGAAATGGAGCCAAAGACCAAATATATATTTCTTATTATATCACAGCATCACAATAAAAAAGATAAAATTCCTATTTATTTAAGCCACTCTTAGGTGGATTTTCTCTCTCTTGCCTTCTAACTGAAAGAGGATCTGAATCTCTTGTTTTATAAATGGGGAAATCCAGGCAATGATAAATTAAGCAATGTAACAATGTACCTAATGTCAGCACATCTTGCTGATGGCAGAAATAGGAATGGAAAAAACATAGGAATGTGCCAAACTGTAACATTAAGAAAAAATGGGCTGAAAATTTTTATTCAAATGTCTCTTCGGTCTTTATGTTTTCTTAGTGTTCCATTTGCTATTAGACTATTAAATATTATAGTCTCTTGAAAAGAAATGAAGTTTCCTCATTCAGATAAACTTAACAGAATGTAGAGTTAGTAGTATCTTTCAATCATTCCACCCCTTCCTGACTCTATCAATATGTATTGATGTGTCATTCTATGTATCACTTTGTTTTTAAAATTTGCCTTGAGAATTTATTACCCATTTATCAAGTCTTAGGTGTTATAGATTATTGCTTGTAACAATGCTTCAAGATTGGCATTGTAATATTTATCTTATGGAAGTTGAAACTGAGGTTCAGGGGTATAGTGTACTGAATTCTGTCCCCAAAAAGATATGTTGAAATCCTTACCCCTATTACCTATAAATGTGACTTTATTTGTAAATAGGGTCTTTGCATATATAATCATGTTAAGAAGAGGTCATACTTGATTAGGGTGGACCTAAATTCGGGGTCTGATGTTCTAAATCCAATGACTGGAGAGGGAGATGTGAAGATACAGGGATGTACCCAGCATGACTGTGGCCATGTGAAAAGGGAGGCAGAATTTGGAGCGATGTAGCTACAATGCCAAAGATTGCCAGCAACCTCCAAAAACTGGGAAGAGTCCAAGCAGTTTCTTCCCTGGATCCTTCAGAAGGAGGATAGCCTCACCAACACCTTGATTTTGGACTTCTAGCCTCCAGAACTAAGAGAATAAATTTCTGCTCTTTTAAGCCACCTGGTTTGTAGTAATTTGGTATGGAAATTAATGCAAGGGATTAAATAATTTTCTCTATATAACACAACTGGGAAGTAGTGGGGCCCACATGAAAATATTTCATTTAACTTGTGCACTGGAGCAACAATTTAACCCAGGTACAGTGAGTTGAACAGCTAGTGAAAGGCCCAGCTGCTCCAAATTCTTCATTTGTTCTACAAGTCTTTTAAGTACGAATATACTCCTAAAGATACAAAGAAGAGCTTTCATGGAGCTAACAATCTGTTTTGTGGCTCCTGAAAAGCAGCATAAGATATCATTATCCCTTACTCTATTTGCCTTGATATCCCTAGAAAAGATTTTTTTTTTCTAGTTAATAGATATCTACTTTAGCTCTTATTTTCTTTCAGTGGTTTACAATGATCACTCCCATCTTTTGGCTTAAAATGTTTCTACTAAGAAGTTAGCTGTCAGTCTTATTGTTGAAAGTAATGTATGAAGGAGTTCCCTGGCAGTCCAATGGTTAGGACTCCAGGCTTTCACTGCTGAGGGCCAGGGTTCAATCCCTGGTTGAGGAACTAAGATCCCACAAGCCATGTGGCATGGCCAATAAAAAAAGGAAAAAGGCAATATTAAAAAAAAAGTAATGTATGTATTTTCTCTGTTTTTGAGTTTTTTCATTGGTTTTCAGCAGTTATATATACTATCATGTGCCTCAGTGTGGTTTTCTTTTCATTTATCTTGCTTAGAGTCCATAAGTATTCTTGAATTTTTGGCTAAATGTCTTCTATCAACTTTAGCCCCTTTTTTTTTTTTTTTTTTGATAGGTAAGGAGTGGATTTATTTAGAGAGGGACACGTTCCATAGACAGAATGTGGTCCATGTCAAAAGGCAAGAACAGCCTTGGGAGAAACACACTCCACAGACAGAGTGTAGGCCATCTCAGAAGGTGAGAGGCCCTGAAATATGCAGTAGTTAGTTTTTATGGGCTGGGTAATTTCATAGGCTAATGAGTGGGAGGATTATTCCAACTATTTTGGGGAAGGGGAGGAGATTTCCAGCAATTGGGCCACCACCCACTTTTTGACCTTTTATTGTTGGCCTCAGAACTGTCATGGTGCTGGTGGATGTGTCATTTAGCTTATACTAATGTATTACAATGAGTGTATAATGAAGCCCATTTCTTTTCAAATATTGATTTTGACCTAATATATCTCTCATCTCCTTTTACAACTCCAATTACTTGTATATTAGGCCTGTCATTGTGTTCCATTTATCTCATAGGATTTTTCCTATAATATCTATCTTTTTTCTTTCCATGCTTCAGTCTACTGACTTATCTCCTAGATTATAATCCTCTCTTCAGCAACATCTACTTTGCTGGTAAACTTGTGAATTGCATTCTTAATTTTAGTTATTAGATTGCTCAATTCTAAGATTTCTTTTTGTTTAGAGATTACAACTCTCTACTAAATTTCTCCATATCTTTTCTATTTTTCTCGAACATATAAATCACACATTTTAAAGTCTACCTGCAATCATTCTAATATCTGAACCTCCTCTATGGGTCTGATGAGCGTCTACTTTTTCTCTTAACTTTTGCTCATTTGGCCTTGTTTATCAGTATGCCTTTTTTTTTTTTTTTTTTTTTTTTTTTGTGGTACGCGGGCCTCTCACTGTTGTGGCCTCTCCCGTTGTGAAGCGCAGGCTCAGCGGCCATGGCTCACGGGCCCAGCCACTCCACGGCATGTGGGATCTTCCCAGACCGGGGCATGAACCCATGTCCCCTACATCGGCAGGCGGACTCTCAACCACTGCGCCATCAGGGAAGCCTGCCTATTTATTTAATAATGATGAATATTGTATATGAAAAATTTCAGAGATAATTTGAGATTCAGACTGATGTCAGATACTTCTGGAAAGGTTGTACTTTCACTTCTGAGAGGCAGATAGGTAGAGTCAAATCAATTTATCCCAGTCTGTAATTGTGCTAATTAGAATATGGATTTTAGGTTTTGTGGGGGCTGTTCTAGTTTTTGGATCACCTCTATTCCTAATGTAGCACAGAGGCATACACAAAAATCTCTCTCTCTTATGGGGGCTGAACTATAATTTTTTAATCTCCCTAACACTGTGAAACTATTTATTCAGTTTCTCAGCCTCTTAGCAGCCACTTGAAAATCAGCAAATGACTCCAAAGGAAAAACAAAGCTGAAAGCTAGGCTTACCTCTCTGAACCTCCCTTGTCTCCTGGACTGTAGGGCCCTAGGTCTTTGCTCAGTAATTCTCAAATGCCTTCAGACAGATTTTTTCATTTAACCCTTTCTAGTTGTCATTGTCAGGACTATTTGTCAGATACAAGCTAGTCTGCCGTAGCCAGAAATGGAAATCCAAAACTGCTTGCTTTCTGTAGTCTTGAAGAATTGAACTTGACAGGCCTTGTTCTATAGTGAAAAGAAGAAACAAATTTCAGTTCTTCTGTTCATAAATAAACCTCCATTATAGAGAGTGAGCTTCTACTTGTTTGCATAGGATCTTAGAGGTATCACCTTTGCCTGCAAGGCAGCAAGGTATTATGGTTACAGGTATTACAGCTCTCATCGATACTTCACTCCTGATTTGTCCAGACAAGAGGACTAGATCTAGCAGAAGCATGAATTAGTGTTCCCGCTCCATTCTCTGTCCTATTTGATAAGTAATATCTTGTTTTCAGTTACCTCACAATTTGGGAAACTGTCAGATAAAAACAATCCTTTAATCCCAACTAACGTTAAGTAGTTAATATTGATCTAAGAAAGATAGTTGCTATTAACTTATATATTTAATATTGACTTTATAAAATGTGATGCAATGAAGAGAAACATAAAAGTTTCCATCATTTTATATCATTACTTAGTCTACTGAACTATTTTATGCTGCCTTGAAATTTGTTGAAATCCAAAGTGCTAATTCAGGAATGTAAAGGTCATTAATTTCAATTTACTTTTATCTACATATAAATATAAATTAAAGGGAATATTTCAGACAATTAGTTGTATAACTGAATTCTACTAACATTTGATTTTAAAATATTCTGATGCAACGATTTCAAGGAAGAGAACTTTGCACAGAATTTTGGAGCTAGAAAGGACCTTAGGTGTCTTTGTAGTCCTACTCCTTTCTGAAACATGAATCCCTTCCTGCAAACATAATTGTCTGAAAACATTTTACGTTGTATATGAAGACACAGATTCAACTTAACACTAATTAGAAGAAATAAGACGAACAAAAGAAAAAAATCTGTAATTGAACTCTCCCCTTCCTTTCCTCTTTCCTAGATCTACTGAGATGTTTCCAAGTGCCAGCCACCCAGGCACTGAACTGCCCCTCAAGGCACTCACAGTCCACTAGAAGATACTTACCTATAAACAAAGCGTTATGAGAACACCATGCAGGGGGCCCAGAAGAATTAATAATTAATTTTGCCTGGAGAAGTCAGAAAGGAATTTGAGCTGGGTTTAGCCAATGAAAAGAGACAGAAAAGTAGTTTAGGGAGAGCACCTACTGTTTTATAGAATTATTTATGGCACACTTGGGAAGCAGAAGTTCAGGCAATAATAGGGAATAGGGCTAGAGATATAACATGGGGATAGATTTTGAAAGTCCTAATATGTCATGCAAAGGAATCTGAACATTATCCAAACACAAAACTTCTAAATATCCTAAAGCAAAAGAGCAACATAATAAATTTTGGTGTTTAGGAACACGATATTGCCAGAATTTTAGATTGGAGACATGGGGACATACTGGTGGATAGGGAATTGATGCATTTGTCCAGATGAGAGACAAAGATGTCTTGAGCAGTGATTTACAGTTATATTTATACATCTGTCTTCCTCATTCACATACGCAGAAAGGTCTGAGTTAAAGACATACGCTCAAGAGGCTTTGGTAGTTGAGTGGCTGTGGAACTGAAGAAGAAAATCTTTCGGACTAAGAAGAATGGGTAGATGGTGCCCTTAACTTGGATAAGAAACATATAAGGAGGAACTACAAGAGGGGAATGTTGAGTTTGGTCAGCTTCCAGTTGACTTTTCAGTGTGACATTCTGAGGAAAGTTTGATACGATGGACTCTATAGAATGGCTAATCAATACTTTCTTTCTCTTGAGATCTCCTTCCTCATCCACATACTGCAAGATTTTCCTTGCCTTTACATGATTTCCATACCTTACCCACCCACAATGTCCACCCAGAGTTGTTGATACAGAGAGAAGCAAGACTCTTAATGATATTTTTGTTCTTGGGAGAAAATTGCTTCTTTATTTATTCTCTGTCACTTATACTGTTAGCATCAATTTATACTTTTGTGACCAATTTCAGTAGCTGTATTGGCTAAAATAGTGTTAGGCTACACGTATCAGAAATCCAGAGGTAAGCAGTCAAGGACCAGTATGGTTTTCAAGGAAATCATTAAGGATCTAGGCCATTTCTAGATTCCTCTTCTACCATCTGTAGCAACACCTTTCATTCTCATAGTCTAAAGACAGCGATTTTATCTCCAGGTATTACATCTATGTCCAGGCAATAAATAAGAAAGGGCAAAAGGCTTGAGTATGCTAAGTTGTCCATTTCTAGCACTAAAAAGTAGCTTTCCCAGAAGTTCAACCCAAGAAATTTCTTATATCTAGTTGCCCAGAATTATGACACTTGAACTTGCCTAAATGCAAGGAGGCCTGGGAGATTTAGTTATTTGCTGGGTATGTTGCTATCAAAAATAAATTGTGACCTGTGAGTAAGAAAGAATATATGTTGAGACATACAACTAGCTGAGTCTGCCAGCCACATTTTCCTTCTTTTTTAAATTTTATTGAAGTATAGTTGATTTACAATGTTGTGTTAATTTCTGCTGTACAGCAAAGTAACTCTGTTATACATATATATTATTTTTCATACTCTTTCCTATTATGGTTTATCACAGGATGTTGAATACAGTCCCCTGTGCTATACTGTAAGACCTTGTTGTTTACCCACACCTTTTCCTCTTAAGTATAAAAAGTAGAAGGTTTTCTTACAGATCATAGTTTCTACTGATATTTTTGATATAGTGTCTTCCCTTGGTATCTACAAGGGATTGGTTCCAGGACCCTTGCAGATACCAAAATCCACAGACGTTCAAGTCCCTTATATAAAATGGCATACTATTTACATATAACCTACTTACATCCTCCTGTATACCTTATATCATCTCTAGATTATGAATAATAACTAATACAATGTAAACAGTTGTAAAAAATACAATGTAAATAGTTGCTGGCATGCAACAAATTCAAGTTTTGCTTTTTGAAATTCTGGATTTTTTTTTTTTTTTTGATATGTCATTGTTTGAACCCATGGATGCAGAGCCTGTGAATACACAGGGCTGGCCATACCAGCACACTAAAGATAGAGGGAAAAAAGGCAGGGGGATCCTAATGGGGGAGGGTCACCTGAGAACAAGAGTCTAACTTTTCTCCAGGTGCAAGCAAATTTCTAATATGTTCTTTTTTCCCCTTCTAGCTTCTCCCTTTCATAGAGTAAAAGAAGTGCTTATGGTTCCAAGATAATACTGATCCAGAAAGGCTAGACTTGAGGAGAATAGAGCAGCCTGGATTAGTATTACTGGGGCAAACAAAAGTAGGCTAGGGACTTCCCTGGTGGTCCAGCGGTTAAGACTCCACGCTCCCAATGCAGGGGTCCCGGGTTTGATCCCTGGTCAGGGAACTAGATCCTGTGTGCAACAACTAAGACCTGGTGAAGCCAAATAAATAAATAAATATTTTTAAGAAAGAAAAAGAAGTAGGCTAAATTTTACCTATTAACTCATTAGAGAAAAAATGGAGGATACTTGAAGTTAGCAAGGACAATCAAACTGTCCCAGGCCAACAATCCATTTTGATTCTTAATTCCAAAAATGTTCCCAATTCTTCACCAATCCCTTTGCAATATGACTTTGCAGCTACTACCATCAAGAGATGTGTCGGTCATGCCAATTTCCCTATTCTGGAATGTGGGCCGGACTTGGGACTTGCTTCAGTTAAGGGAATACTGTAGCTGTGTGTCATTTCCAAGCTCAGGTCTCAAAAGACTTTGTGCACTTTCACTTTCTCTCTTTGAACCCTGGAGACCATGTAATCAAGTCTGAGCTAGATTGATGGATGACAAAAAATGCAAGACCCAATCACTGTTGTTATCCCAGACCATAACAAATTAACCATCAGACATCTGAGAGAAGCCATCATAGACAAGGCAGGCCCCAATTAACCATCCAACTGTCTTAGTAAGTCCAGTTACTTTCAGCCAAGCTTGACCCAATTCAGATCTGTACAGTTGTGAGCAATAAAATAATGGCTATGGTTTGAAGCCACTAAACCTTTTAGGATGGTTTTGTACACAACAATAAATAATTGATATATTGACAACGGGGATTCCCTAAGATGAATAGTCTTCCAGGGGTTTACACTTATATATTATTTATATTGTAAGTAAATTGTTTTAGTCATATCTTAATGGGACTAGTCTCAAGTGAATGAAAATTTAATTTGGAGGATAGAAAAGAGGAAATATTCAAGCAGGTCACTAAGTCACTTTCTGGAAGAACTGTGAGATTTAGGAAGTATGGAGGAAAGCATGATATTATTAGTGGCCTCCAAGGCAGGGCAGGGCTGAAGGAAAATGAGATGGCTCTGGGAGAAACTACCCAAGAGTCATAGTAAGAATTAGAAAATTAGTCTTCTGTTGAGCACCTATTCTCCGTCAGGCACTATACTAAATGCTTAACACTCATTGTGATTTGATTTCAACCTAACCACAATCTTTAAAGTTGTGAAAATGAGGCCGTAGATAAGTTATCTTACTTGGCCAAGGTCGTGAAGCGGGGGTTTCCAGAGCCAGAGTCTGTTCGGCTCTGCCTTTTATCTTGTTTTTGTGCCTAGGATTCTGGTAGTAGTTGCTGGGCAATTGAAGGTCTTGTTTGCACTCTGACCATAGATGATAAATATTTGAGCTGCTATGTCAGGACTTTTTGCTACACTGTCAACCTCAGTTTGCAAGAGTACATCCTAGTATCCCCAGCACAGGCTGCCTTAAGTCCAGGTCTTAATTCCTCCACTACCCCTCACTTTGATAGATGAAGAAGATAAAGGAAGGGAAAAAAAAAAATAAGAGAGTTGTTTCTGACACTGTTCTCAACAAGATTATTAGCATAACACACAGAGGTACCCGTACACACACACACACACACACACACACACACACGCACACATTCTATACATACACTGTGAGACCACTTGCCTTGATTGTGCCGCGTATGTTCTTTATCCAAAATAATCAAGCAAATTTTGGTAATCTTCACTCCTGGTAAAGATGCTATGGTGGGAGAGAGGGGAAAAATGGCGGAAGAGTAAGATGCGGAGATCACCTTCCTCCCCACAGATACATCAGAAATACAGCTACACGTGGAACAACTCCTATAGAGCACCTACTGAATGCTGGCAGAAGACCTCAGACCTCCCAAAAGGCAAGAAACTCCCCACGTACCTCGGAGAGGGGATTAAGAGCGCTGCTTAAAGGAGCTCTAGAGACAGGCGCGAGCCGCGGCTACAAGTGCGGACCCCAGAGACGGGCTTGAGACGCTAAGGCTGCTGCTGCCGCCACCAAGAAGCCTGTGTGCGAGCACAGGTCACTCTCCACACCTCTCCTCCTGGAAGCCTGTGCAGCCCGCCACTGCCAGGGTCCCGTGATCCAGAGACAACTTCCCCGGGAGAACGCACGGCGCGTCTCAGGCTGGTGCAACGTCACGCCGGCCTCTGACGCTGCAGGCTCGCCCCGCACTCCGTGCCCCTCCCTCCGCCCGGCCTGAGTGAGCCAGAGCCCCCCAAGCAGCTGCTTCTTTAACCCCGTCCTGTCTGAGTGGGAACAGACGCCCTCAGGCGACCTACACGCAGAGGCGGGGCCAAATCCAAAGCTGAGCCCCGGGAGCTCTGCGAACAAAGAAGAGAAAGGGAAATTTCTCCCAGCAGACGCAGAAGCAGCGGATTAAAGCTCCACGATCAACTTGACGTGCCCTGCATCTGTGGAATACCTGAATAGACAACAAATCATCCCAAATGGAGGAGGAGGACTTTGAGAACAAGATTTATTATTGTTTTCCCCTTTTCCTCTTTTTGTGTGTATGTGTATGCTCCTGTGTGAGATTTTGTCTGTATAGCTTTGCTTTCACCATTTGTCCTGGGGCACTATCCGTCCTTTTTTGGTTGTGTTTTTTTTTTTTACTTAAAAAAATTTTTTTTTCTTAATAATTATTTTTTATTTTAATAACTTTATTTTATTTAATCTTACTTTGTTTTATTTTCTTTTATCCTCTTTCTTTCTTTCTACTTTTTTTCCCTTTTATTCTGAGCCGGGTGGATGAAAGGCTCTTGGTGCTGCAGCCAGGAGTCAGTGCTGTGCCTCTGAGGTGGGAGAGCCAACTTCAGGACACTGGTCCACAAGAGACCTGCCAGCTCCACATAATATCAAACAGCGAAAATCTCCCAGAGATTTCCATCTCAACACCAGCACCCAACTTCACTCAATGACCAGCAAGCTATAGTGCTGGACACCCTATGCCAAACAACTAGCAAGACAGGACCACAACACTACCCATTAGCAGAGAGGCTGCCTAAAATCATAATAAGTCCACAGACACCCCAAAACACACCACCAGACGTGGACCTGCCCACCAGAAAGACAAGATCGAGCCTAATCCACCAGAACACAGGCACTAGTCCCCTCCACCAGGAAGCCAACACAACCCACTGAACCAACTTTAGCCACTGGGGACAGACACCAAAAACAATGGGAACTACGAACCTGCAACCTACAAAAAGGAGACCCCAAACAGAGTAAGATAAGCAAAATGAGAAGACAGAAAAACACACAGCAGATGAAGGAGCAAGATAAAAACCCACCAGACCTAATAAATGAAGAGAAAATAGGCAGTCTACCTGAAAAAGAATTCGGAATAAGGATAGTAAAGATGATCCAAAATCTTGGAAATTCAATAGAGAAAATGCAAGAAACATTTAACAAGAACCTAGAAGAATTAAAGATGAAACAAGCAACAATGAACAATACAATAAATGAAAATAAAAATACTCTAGAAGGGATCAATAGCACAATGACTGAGGCAGAAAAATGGATAAGTGACCTGGAAGATAAAATAGTGGAAATAACTACTGCAGAGCAGAATAAAGAAAAAAGAATCAAAAGGACTGAGGACAGTCTCAGAGACCTCTGGGACAATATTAAACGCACCAACATTCGAATTATAGGGGTTGCAGAAGAAGAAGAGAAAAAGAAAGGGACTGGAAAATATTTGAAGAGATTATAGTTGAAAACTTCCCTAATATGGGAAAGGAAATAGTTAATCAAGTCCAGGAAGCACAGAGAGTCCCATACAGGATAAATCCAAGGAGAAACATGCCAAGACACATATTAATCAAACTGTAAAAAATTAAATACAAAGAAAATATATTAAAAGCAGCAAGGGAAAAACAACAAATAACACACAAGGGAATCCCCATAAGGTTAACAGCTGATCTTTCAGCAGAAACTCTGCAAGCCAGAAGGGACTGGCAGGACATATTTAAAGTGATGAAGGAGAAAAACCTGCAACCAAGATTACTCTACCCAGAAAGGATCTCATTCAGATTTGATGGAGAAATTAAAACATTTACAGATAAGCAAAAGCTGAGAGAGTTCAGCACCACCAAACCAGCTTTACAACAAATGCTAAAGGATTTTCTCTAGGCAAGAAACAAAAGAGAAGGAAAAGACCTACAATAATGAACCCAAAACAATTAAGAAAATGGGAATGGGAACATACATAGCAATAATTACCTTAAATGTAAATGGATTAAATGCTCCCACCAAAAGACACAGATTGGCTGAATGGATACAAAAACAAGACCCATATATATGCTGTCTACAAGAGACCCACTTCAGACCTAGAGACACATACAGATTGAAAGTGAGGGGATGGAAAAAGATATTCCATGCAAATGGAAACCAAAAGAAAGCTGGAGTAGCAATTCTCATATCAGACAAAATAGACTTTAAAATAAAGACTACTAGAAGAGACAAAGAAGGACACTACCTAATGATCAAGGGATCGATCCAAGAAGAAGATATAACAATTGTAAATATTTAATGCACACAACATAGGAGCACCCCAATACATAAGGCAAATACTAACAGCCATAAAAGGGGAAATCCACAGTAACACATTCATAGTAGGGGACATTAACACCCCACTTTCACCAATGGACACATCATCCAAAATGAAAATAAATAAGGAAATATAAGCTTTAAATGATACATTAAACAAGATGGACTTAATTGATATTTATAGGACATTCCATCCAAAAACAACAGAATACACATTTTTCTCAAATGTTCATGGAACATTCTCCAGGATAGATCATATCTTGGGTCACAAATCAAGCCTTGGTAAATTTAAGAAAATTGAAATTGTATCAGGTATCTTTTCCGACCACAACGCTATGAGACTAGATATCAATTAGAGGAAAAGATCTGTAAAAAATACAAACACATGGAGGCTAAACAATACACTACTTAATAACGAAGTGATCACTGAAGAAATCAAGGAGGAAATCAAAAAACACCTAGAAACAAATGACAATGGAGACACAACGACCCAAAACCTATGGGATGCAGCAAAAGCAGTTCTAAGAGGGAAGTTTATATCAAAACAATCCTACCTTAAGAAACAGGAAATAACTCGAATAAACAACATAACCTTTCACCTAAAGCAATTACAGAAAGAAGAACAAAAAAACCCCAAAGTTAGCAGAATGAAAGAAAACATAAAAATCAGATCAGAAATAAATGAAAAAGAAATGAAGGAAACGATAGCAAAGATCAATAAAACTAAAAGCTGCTTCTTTGAGAAGATAAACAAAATTGATAAACCATTAGACAGACTCATCAAGAAAAAAAGGGAGAAGACTCAAATCAATAGAATTAGAAATGAAAAAGGAGAAGTAACAACTGACACTGCGGAAATACAAAAGATCATGAGAGATTACTACAAGCAACTCTATGCCAATAAAATGGACAACCTGGAAGAAATGGACAAATTCTTAGAAATGCACAACCTGCCAAGACTGAATCAGGAAGAAATAGAAAATATGAACAGACCAATCACAAGCACTGAAATTGAAACTGTGATAAAAAATCTTCCAACAAACAAAAGCCCAGGACCAGATGGCTTCACAGGTGAATTGTATGAAACATTTAGAGAAGAGCTAACACCTATCCTTCTCAAACTCTTCCAAAATATAGCAGAGGGAGGAACACTCCCAAACTCATTCTATGAGGCCACCATCACCATGATACCAAAACCAGACAAGGATGTCACAAAGAAAGAAAACTACAGGCCAACATCACTGATGAACATAGATGCAAAAATCCTCAACAAAATGCTACCAAACAGAATCCAACAGCACATTTAAAGGACCATACACCATGATCAAGTGGGGTTTATTCCAGGAATGCAAGGATTCTTCAATATACACAAATCAATCAATGTGATACACCATATTAACAAATTGAAGGAGAAAAACCATATGATCATCTCAATAGATGCAGAGAAAGCTTTTGACAAAATTCAACACCCATTTATGATAAAAACCCTGCAGAAAGTAGGCATAGAGGGAACTTTCCTCAACATAACAAAGGCCATATATGACAAACCCATAGCCAACATTGTCCTCAATGGTGAAAAACTGAAAGTATTTCCACTAAGATCAGGAACAAGACAAGGTTGCCCACTCTCACCACTCTTATTCAACCTAGTTTTGGAAGTTTTAGCCACAGCAATCAGAGAAGAAAAGGAAATAAAAGGAATCCAAATTGGAAAAGAAGAAGTAAAGCTGTCACTGTTTGCAGATGACATGATACTATACATAGAGAATCCTAAAGATGCTAACAGAAAACTACTAGAGCTAATCAATGAATTTGGTAAAGTAGCAGGATACAAAATTAATGCACAGAAATCTCTGGCATTCCTATACACTAATGATGAAAAATCTGCAAGTGAAATCCAGAAAACACTCCCATTTACCATTGCAACAAAAAGAATAAAATATCTAGGAATAAACCTACCTAAGGAGACAAAAGACCTGTATGCAGAAAATTATAAGACACTGAGGAAAGATATAAAAGATGATACAAATAGATGGAGAGATATACCATGTTCTTGGATTGGAAGAATCAACATTGTGAAAATGATACTACTGCCCAAGGCAATCTACAGATTCAATGCAATCCCTATCAAACTACCACTGGCATTTTTCACAGAACTAGAACAAAAAATTTCACAATTTGTATGGAAACACAAAAGACCCCGAATAGCCAAAGCAATTTTGAGAACAAAAAACGGAGCTGGAGGAATCAGGCTCCCTGACTTCAGACTATACTACAAAGCTTCAGTAATCAAGACAGTATGGTACTGGCACAAAAACAGAAATATATATTAATGGAAGAGGATAGAAAGCCCAGAGATAAACCCACGCACATATGGTCACCTTATCTTTGATAAAGGAGGCAAGAATGTACAGTGGAGAAAGATCAGCCTCTTCAATAAGTGGTGCTGGGAAAACTGGACAGGTACATGTAAAAGTATGAGATTAGATCACTCCCTAACACCATACACAAAAATAAGCTCAAAATGGATTAAAGACCTAAATGTAAGGCCAGAAACTATCAAACTCTTAGAGGAAAACATAAGCAGAACACTCTATGACATAAACCACAGGAAGATCCTTTCTTTTTTTCCTTTTGCGGTATGTGGGCCTCTCACTGTTGTGGCCTCTCCCGTTGCAGAGCACAGGCTCCGTACATGCAGGCTCAGCGGCCATGGCTCACGGGCCCAGCCGCTCCGCGGCATGTGGGATCCTCCGGACCGGGGCACAAACCCGCGTACCCTGCATCAGCAGGTGGACTCCCAACCACTGCGCCACCAGGGAAGCCCAGGAAGATCCTTTTTTACCCACCTCCTAGAGAAAAGGAAATAAAAACAAAAATAAACAAATGGGACCTAATGAAGCTTCAAAGCTTTTGCACAGCAAAGGAAACCATAAACAAGACCATAAGACAACCCTCAGAATGGGAGAAAACATTTGCAAATGAAGCAACTGAGAAAAGATTAATCTTCAAAATTTACAAGCAGCTCATGCAGCTCAATAACAAAAACCCAAACAACTCAATCCAAAAATGAGAAGAAGACCTAAACAGATATTTCTCCAAAGAAGATATCCAGAGTGCCAACAAACACACGAAAGAATGCTCAACATCATTAATCATTAGAGAAATGCCAATCAAAACTACAATGAGATATCATCTCACACCAGTCAGAATGGTCATCATCAAAAAATCTAGAAACAATAAATGCTGGAGAGGGTGTGGAGAAAAGGGAACACTCTTGCACTGCTGGTGGGAATGTGAATTGGTACAGCCACTATGGAGAACAGTATGGAGATTCCTTAAAATACTACAAATAAAACTACCATATAACCCAGCAATCCCACTCCTGGGCGTATACCCTGAGAAAACCATAATTCAAAAAGAGTCATGTACCAAAATGTTCATTGCAGCTCTATTTACAATAGCCAGGAGATGGAAACAACCTAAGTGTCCATCATCGGATGAATGGATAAAGAAGATGTGGCACATATATACAATGGAATATTACTCAGCCATAAAAAGAAAGGAAAATGAGTTATTTGTAGTGAGGTAGATGGACCTAGACTCTGTCATACAGAGGGAAGTAAGTCAGAAAGAGAAAGACAAATACCGTATGTTAACACATATATATGGAATCTAAGAAGAAAAAATGTCATGAAGAACCTAGGGGTAAGAAGGGAATAAAACACAGATCTAGAGAATGGACTTGAGGATATGTGGATGGGGAAGGGTAAGCTGAGACAAAGTGAGAGTGGCATGGACGCATATACACTACCAAACATAAAATGGATAGCTAGTGGGAAGCAGCCGCATAGCACAGGGAGATCAGCTCAGTGCTTTGTGACCACCTAGAGGGGTGGGACAGGAAGGGTGGGAGGGAGGGAGATGCAAGAGGGAAGAGATATGGGAACATATGTATATGTATAACTGATTCACTTTGTTATAAAGTAGAAACTAACACACCATTGTAAAGCAATTATACTCCAATAAAAAAATCTATTTTTAACTTAAAAAAAAGATTCTATGGTGGATGATGTATATGCTGCTTTGGGATGACATATGTTCAACCTCAGTTTCCTCATCTGTAAAATGGAAATGATAATATTTACCTGACAGGAGATGTCTTCTCTATCTCAGTTTGACCACTTACTTAATCAGTCAAACCAAAATCCAGGTGTGAGTTTTGATTCCTTGTCCTCCTCCTCCATCCACATCCCAGCCTCTAGTGAGTCTCATTGACTTTACCTCCAAAAAACATGCTGAATCCATTCATTTTGCACCATGTCCAGTACTACTGTTCTTTTTTTTTTTTTTTTTACCTCCATTATGTCACATAATTTCCTTTTTTGTGTGTGTGATGAGAACACTTAGGGTCTACTCTCTTAGCAACTTTCAAGTATGTGATACAGTATTATTAACTATAATCACCATGTTTCACATTAGAACCCCAGAACTTATTCACCTTTTAACTGGAAATTTGTCCTATTTGATCAACATCTTTCCTTTCCTCCAACTCCAGACCCTGGTAACCAGCATTTTATTCTCTGTTTCTATCAGTTTGGCTTTTTTAATTTCCACATATAAGCAATAGCATAAAGTATGTGTCTTTCTTTGATTTATTTCACTTAACATAATGCCCTCAAGGTCCATCCATGTTGTCACAAATGACAGAATTTCCTTCTTTATAACAGCTGAATGATATTCCACTGCATATATATACCACATTCATCTGTTGATGGATACGTAGATTGTTTCCATATCTTGGCTATGTAATTATTATGGATAATGCTGCAATGAACATGGGAGTGCAGATATCTCTTTGAGATCATGTTTTCATTTCCTTTGGATATATACCCAGAAGTATGTACGTATTCCTGGTTCTTATGGTAGCTCTAGGTTTTTATTGTATTTCTTTTTTTTTTAAACATCTTTATTGGAGTATAATTGCTTTACAATGGTGTGTTAGTTTCTACTTTATAACAAAGTGAATCAGTTATACATATACATATGTTTCCATATCTCTTCCCTCTTGCATCTCCCTCCCTCCCACCCTTCCTATCCCACCCCTCTAGGTGGTCACAAAGCACCGAGCTGATCTCCCTGTGCTATGCGGCTGCTTCCCACTAGCTATCTATTTTACGTTTGCTGGTGTATATATGTCCATGCCACTCTCTCACTTTGTCCCAGCTTACCCTTCCCCCTCCCCATATCCTCAAGTCCATTCTCTAGTAGGTCTGTGTCTTTATTCCCTTCTTACCCCTAGATTCTTCATGACATTTTTTTTTCCTTAGATTCCATATATATGTGTTAACATACGGTATTTGTCTTTCTCTTTCTGACTTACTTCCCTCTGTATGACAGAGTCTAGGTCCATCCACCTCACTACAAATAACTCATTTTCCTTTCTTTTTATGGCTGAGTAATATTCCATTGTATATATGTGCCACATCTTCTTTATCCATTCATCTGTCGATGGACACTTAGGTTGTTTCCATCTCCTGGCTATTGTAAATAGAGCTGCAATGAACATTTTGGTACATGACTCTTTTTGAATTATGGTTTTCTCAGGGTATATGCCCAGTAGTGGGATTGCTGGGTCATATGGTAGTTCTATTTGTAGTTTTTTAAGGAACCTCCATACTGTTCTCCACAATGGCTGTACAATTCCAGTACTACTGTTCTTGTCCAAGGTGCCATCTTTCCTGGCTCAAGCTACTGCAATATTTCCTTAAACATTCTGCTTCCACTTACCCGCCCTCCACCAATCCCCCCAACCATTCTCTGCACTGAGGCAAATGAGGCAAATAATAGTTTTAGAACAAAAGTCAGATGATGTTGTTCTCCTGTGCTATAGACTGAACATGTGTGTCCCTCCGAAATTTATATGTTGACATGTAAGGCCCAATGTGATGGTGTTTGGAGATGGAGCCTTTGGAAGGTGCTTAGGTCAGAAGGTTGGAACTCTCATAAATGAGATTAATGCTCTTATAAGAAACCCCACAGAGCTCCCTTGCCCCTTCTACTATGTGAAGATACGGCAAGAAGATGGCTATCTGAGAACCAGGAAACAAGCACTCAACAGACATGGAATCTGCTGATGCCTTGATCTTGGACTTCCAACTTTAGAAATGTGTGAAATAAATTTCTGTTATTTATAACCCACTCAGTCTATGGTATTTTGTTATAGCAGCCCAAACAGACTAAGACATTCTGTTTTAAACCCTCCAATGCCTTTCCATTTTTAAATCTAAAACTTACCTACTTTTTTTACCTCAATTTTGTACCACTCTCCCCTGTTGCCACATTGGCTTTGGTTCTTGTTTCTCAAACATTCTAGGCACATTTGTTCCTCACTTAGAGCCATCATTTTGGCCATTTATTCTGCCTGAACTCACGTGGTATACTCCTTCCCATTCATGTCAGAGCTTCAATGTCCCTCCTCAGTTTGCCCTCCATGGCCACTCAATCTACAGTAGCTCCCAGGTCACTTTCCACCACATATTTTATCATTCCATGATGTTTACTTGTTGCTGCATTCATTTACTTGTTTCATTAGAATGTAAGTTCCATGTGAGCAGAGACCATGCCTGGCATATTCACCAGTGACTAGGAAGTGCCTGGCATATAGTATGTCATCAAAGAATATTTGTTGAGTCCATGTTCACTGTCTCTCCCCTACTTAGCACACTCCAGTGGATTTGAAATTCAGTTAGTATAAAATCCAAAGTCCTGGGGCTTCCCTGGTGGTGCAGTGGGTAAGAATCCACCTGCCAGTGCAGGGGACATGGGTTTGAGCCCTGGTTCAGGAAGATCCCACGTGCTTCAGAGCAACTAAGCCCATGTGCCACAACTACTGAGCTTGCACTCTACAGCCCGCAAGCCACAACTACTGAGCCCATGTGCCACAACTACTGAAGTCCGCACACCTAGACCCCCTGCTCTGCAACAAGAGAAGCCACTACAATGAGAAGCCCGCGCACCACAATGAAGAGTAGCCTCCACTCGCCGCAAATAGAGAAAGCCTGCACGCAGCAATGAAGACCCAATGCAGCCAATAAATAAATAAATAAATAAATAAATAAATAAATAAATAAATTTACTAAAAAAAAATCCAAAGTCCTTACCATGGCCAAAAAGTCCATATGTTTTCTGGTCTCTGCTTCCCTCTTCGATTTCTTCTTTGTAAACTTTTTCTTTTGTTCATTATGCTCCAGTCTCTCTGGCTTTCTTTCCTTCAAGTTCAAATCTAAACTCAAGCCCTATGCATAGGTCATTTCCTCCCTCCTGCCCCACTCCCCCCCATTGCTTTTTCCCAGGATCTGCCCATCTGGCTTTTTATCCTCAAGTTCAACCTTAAATGTCAGCTTTTGGAAAGCCCTTCTCTGACCACCTTATTTGATATGCCTCCCCAGCTTCACATCACATTACCCTGTTTCATTTTATTCATAGCATTTATGAGTCTCTGAGCTTATATTTTTCTTTATTTGATTATTGTTTATCTCCTAACACTAGAATGAAAGCTCCATGAAATTAGGGAATCCAGTTTGTCTTATTACCACTATATTTGTATCATGAACAATACGACAACATCAATGTTCTACCAAAGATCCCCACCCTCTTTCTTTTGATTTGCTTTCAAGGGTTAGTGCCTGCAGCTCTTTAGCCCTGATATTGATATTGGATTGACTGTCATTCAATAGCCAGTCCTAATAAGCTGTTGACAGTCTTGTAGCTTGCTTTGCTTAGGAAAGAGAGGCAGATATTGCCTAGAAAAATCTCACCTGCTAAGAGCCACCTGGTTTTCCCAGACCTAGGCAGGGTAGAATTGTACCATTCACTTTACTTGATAATCCAAGTCTAGTAGTTGTTACATTTTGGGGTCTTGAAATCTCTTGAGACTCTGATAAACATAATGGACCCTGTTCTAAGAATAATGTAAAGTGGTACACACTACCAAATTTTGTATATAATTTTCAAGGGTTCATAGAATTCCTGAAGCTCATTTATGGACCCTGGGTTAAGAATCTCTGCTCTAGGCTCTGCCTGCTCTGATAGATGACTTTAGTGCTACATGCAGGGTGGTGGGCCCAACACTCTTTCAGGACCCGCCCAGTGAGGCAAGGCAACAGGACCAAGCTGGGAGGGAAAGATCTCTGTGATCAGGACTGAGGAGGTTAGACAGAAGAAAAGGAAGAGCAAGAGGAATGGGAGTGGAGAAGGGAGTGGAAAAGTTGAAGAAAAGCAAGGAACATAGGGTAAGAGAATAGCTGAAACAGAAAGATGAGAATCCTTGGGCAGAGAAATAGATGCCGTCTACTGCCCCAGGTCTTGTCTTTGGTTACTAACTCTAGTTCTGACACTCTTGAGAAGAGGCGAAGAGTTTTTCTACTTTTTCCCATAAAGTAGAAGAGTTACAGAAACCTAGAGGCCAATTCAAATGTAATCATAAGGATACACAGATGAGTATCTGCTTAGACGATATAACACCATGTGGTAGTGAATTTGTTTCTGTGACTACGCCAGGGGAACCATGCCTTTGCAACCATTTTGTTTTCTGGGGGAGAAACTGAGGTCTTTGTACATTCCTCTTGCACGCCGATCTTTGTTCCTTAGTGCAGATGAGACTACATGCTAGTGGGCATGTAATGAAGCTTGAAAGGGAATCCTCAGATTAAACAAAATCCTGACTTAGCAGAGGCAAACATGGTGAGATGACTTTGTAAACATTAGAATGAGGTCAGATTGAAAACTACTCTGCTAATTGGCCAAATTTTGGTAATGACTCATGTCATGCCCTTAAAACACGATTCAGTGGACTTCAGTTATTATTCTGAAGAAATACAGTATGATTATTCATCATTCATTCTTTCAACGCATATTTAATATGTACCTACTAGAATTAAAGCACTGCTGAAGTATGGAAGGTACAAAAAAGTACTACTCATCCCTGCCACAACCCAGAAGGTATGGAAATTGCATGTGTAAGTTTCTCCTCCTACTTTTAGAAATTTTGTTTGTTTGTTTGTTTAATGCAAATAGAAGACATTTTTATTCTGTTTCACCTACGGCAGTGTCTCCTCTTCCTTGATCCTCTGTGAAATATTAAAAATAAGAGAGTTTTTAAATACATATTTTGTCAAGTAATTTAACTTCTAGGAACCTTGGTTTCTTCATCTACAAAATGGAGATTATAACCTTACAAGGATGTTATTAAAATTAAGTGTCAAATTGTTAAAATTAAGTGGTAATGTATACACAGTGCCTGAAACGTAATCAGTACTCAACAAATTCTATCTATAGGTATAATTATTCTGTGAGTGCCACTGCATTCTTCTCACCCAAGCTTGAAAACATTTTCTTTATTCTTCCCACTGACACAAAATAAATTGAGTTCTAGTGGCTCTTCCTCGAAAATGTTCCTCATAATTGTCCTCTTGTTTCCATTTCTTCTGCCACCTTCCTAATTTACCTTCTTTATTTCATCTTCTCAGATTTTGTGTTGGGCAACCAGATAGTTTTTCTTAAAACATGCTTTTCGACTCCCCTGTTTAAAACAAACAAAGAACTTTCCTCAGTGGCTCCCCAGTATACACCGAATAAAGCACAAATGCTGCTGTTCAGAGTCTTCACATTTATACTTTGCTAATCATTTCCATTGTGCCTGAAGAGAAACTCTGTATTTCTGTCAGATTCACTCACCATGTCTTCTAGATCCAACTCATCCTTCAGATCTACTTCAAAGTCTTCTAATCACTCTAACCAAATCGTGCCCTTATCTCATCCTTTATAGGATGCCTAAGGCATAGCATACCTTCTATAGCATTTACTTTGTATTAAAATATATTTTGGCAATACTATAGTGTTGGCAATACTATAAAAGTGTAGGTGTTGAGGCAAATAATTGTGGTGATTAAATTAATAAAGCACCTTGAATATATCTTATCCTTATAAAGCACTTAATAAATAGTCATTAATATTATTGTTGTACATTTCTTATTTCCCTACTAAAACATTCCTAGATGACAGTGATCTTTTGGTACTGATGGTATGTTTACCAATACTTTACCTAGTAAACTTTTATTAGATTTTTAGTAATTCTAATTACTTGCTCACAAATTGATTTCTTATTGGTTCTGAGTTAACTTCTTTTCATGCTTTAAGATATGATAACTTCATTGTTGTCAGGGATGTGCTAGCTCACACTCACTGTGATTGATATGTGATTTGAGGATTATTAGTGTTGATTAAAAAAACCCAGTTAACAAGTCAGGATATGTAAGTGGATAGAACAGTTGTTTCGAGTAATATGACATCGTAATTGCAATTAACACTCCCTACTGCATGCCCTCATGCCAATGAGTACCAAATAGCTTAAGAATTCCTTTGAAATCCTGTCACAAGTCCCTTATCTTGCCAGACTTATTTTTTGTAATGATTGGGAAGGAGGCTGGACTGAGAAAAAGAATAACATTTTATTTGAGGATCTCAAAGCATTTGGTGAGGCTACCTTCCATTTGCAGATTGGGTACACTTATGTTTGGAGCAGTTCAATGCATTTCTTTTGGCTATACTGCCATCCAGGAAGAGGGCTATCTACACAGTAGAATATTTTATATTCCAAAATACTGTTCTTGGCTTTTCCAAAATAATTCATCTGCTCTTTTATCTGTGGCCACTGTGACTGTGTACCCAGTCAGAGTTCCTCTCTCATGTGCCTGATGGAAAGATGAGAGGCGAATTGATGGTCTACCTGGAGTGATAGTATTGAACTTCAGCTAAGAGTTTCTTATTAGGTTTTTCCCCTGATTTTATTTTTATTTTATTTATTTATTTATTTAATAAATTTTATAGATTTCTGTCTTTAAATTTATTTATTTATTTATTTGTTTTTGGCTGTGTTGGGTCTTCGCTTCTGTGTGAGGGTTTTCTTTAGTTGTGGCAAGCAGGGGCCACTCTTCATCGCAGCGCACGGGCCTCTCACTATCGCGGCCTCTCTTGTTGCGGAGCACAGGCTCCAGACGCGCAGGCTCAGTAGTTGTGGCTCACGGGCCTAGTTGCTCCGCTGCATGTGGGGTCCTCCCAGACCAGGGCTTGAACCCGTGTCCCCTGCATTAGCAGGCAGATTCTCAACCACTGCGCCACCAGGGAAGCCCCCACTGATTTTATTTTAATTAATTAATTTATTTTATAAATGTGGACCATTTTTAAGAGTCTTTATTGAATTTGTTACAATATTGCTTCTGTTTTATGTTTTGGTTTTTTTTGGCTGCAAGGCATGTGGGATCTTAGCTCCCCCACCAGGGATTGAACCCCCGCCCCCTGCATTGGAAGGCAAAATCTTAACCACTGGACCGCCAGGGAAGTCCCATCCCCTGATTTTATTTAATTATAATTTTTTTCATTCTTTCCTACTCATTTTCAATTTGAGTCAATTTGTTTGAATATGTATCATTTTAAGCATCTTGAGTCTCTTTTCAGACAAGATGGGCACATAACTAATTTTTACACTATTCACACATGGGACCTTGGAGACGTTACTTAACCTTTCGAAGTTCCCTCTCTGTAAAATGGAACTAATAATCCATAACTCACAGAGATGTCTTGGGGATTAAATAAAATAACTCACGTAAATTACTTGGCGCGTAGTAGGCATTCAATAAATGTCAGTTCGCTTCTTATCCCAGTTAATAATGCTTATTAGACTATATTAAAAACTAGAACCAGACTGTGATAATGCATTTCTTTATTAAGTACTTAAGCCAAATAACTAATTTCCCCTAGGGGGAAGAGAGAGAGAAGTTGAATTAGTTTCATTTGGTGAACTTATTTATTAATTTTTTTTGCAGCATTATTTAGTTTCATAATCCATAATTATTTTCCATGCAACCAAAATGTCACAGTTCAGTATTACTTTTAGCTCTATTGTGATTGTTTTTTAAAATCTATTTTTTACATATGCCATTTATTAGAGAGCATTATTAATTGTATTAACAGCTCGATTGTTTCATAACAACTTCGTGCTGACAAACTTTCGCTCTCAACAGTTTCCCTGAGCTCTAACGATTTAAAAGGATCAAGTTTTAAATGGCAACGTTACAGCAAAAGAAAAACCCGGGTTGAGAAGGCGACCCACACCGTCCTTGTTCTTTCGTGTTAATTTTATACGTTTGCTTTTAAGTGGAGCCACATTTTTTCTCAAGGACAGAACCCAAGTGAGGCAGGCAGGGAAAGTGGGAACTGACTAACCGAGCTGGCGCTTCGGTATCATTGCACCTTTAAGGACTGGAGACTTGGTAGTAGCTCGCCTTCTTTCCCGGCCCACCTCTGAACTCTGATTGACAGGGCGCCGGGCGAGGAGGAGCCGAAGGAGGCCGAGGAGGAGGCGCAGGGAGGAAAGCAGGGGCAGGAGGGGGCCCGTCTTTTCTCCAATGGCCAATCAGGAAAGGGGGGCGGGGCTCCGGGTGCCCTCCTCCCTCCTTCCCTTCCCCGCCTCCCGGCTTCCCCGCCCCCTCCTCCCTTTCCTCTGCCCCCTCCCCTCTCCTCCTTCTCGTCCTCCTCCTCCTTCTCCTCCTCCTCCTCCTCTCAGGCTGTGGTTTTTCTGTATATGTTTCTGGAGTCCTGAGCCTGAGCTAAACAAAAGCAGGAGGCTGACGGGGCTGCTGGAGTTTGCAGAGACACGGTGGAGGAGAGAGCCTGTGCTCTGCCTTGCCGCCGCGGCTGGGGGAGATCTGGCTTTTGCAACAGCCCACCCCCTTTGAGATCACTCTGGCCCGGAGTGGGGGTGGGGGGCAGCGGGGGGTGGGGGGGAAAGTTTGCATTGCAATCCCCCTGCCTTCCTCTCCTTTCTCCCGATCAATGCATATTTGCAAAAGGATTAAGCCACAGATATAAGCGCCGGGAGCCCATTTCTGCCTTGCAAAGGATACCGGACTGAAAAACCAAAAGCCAGCTCTGATTTCTTTTCGTCAAGTGGGAAGGTGGTTTATTTTTCTTGCTTTTTGGAGTCAACACCCTTCCCCACCAGCCCTTATCCCTACCCTCACCCCGCAACCCCTTCACGCCCCCCTCCCCCTCCCCACTCCCCGTCCTCCCACCATCCTCTAAAGAGGCAAAGGGATTTTTTTTTTTTCTTTTGGTCTTCTTTTTTCCCCCCCTTCCCTGTTTATCCTGAAAAGGATTTGAAGACAGCTTGAAGGATAAAAAGCCTTGGTGCTTCCCAGGAGCCGAGCCGAGGAGCAGAAGAGGAAGAGCCGGGGGCTGCCGTTGCCTTTGGAGATGGACGAGCAGCCCAGGCTGATGCATTCCCATGCTGGGGTCGGGATGGCCGGACACCCCGGCCTGTCCCAGCACTTGCAGGATGGGGCCGGAGGGACCGAGGGGGAGGGCGGGAGGAAGCAGGACATTGGAGACATTTTACAGCAAATTATGACCATCACAGACCAGAGTTTGGATGAGGCGCAGGCCAGGTGAGATGGAGGCTTTTCTTTTCCTTTCTTGGGGTTTTTTGTTTTTCTCCCTCTCGCTGGGGGAAACAATGGGAACCGAATCACCACAGCCCTTTCTTTTTAAATGTTATTTCTTTGCCCATTTTGACGAGCAACTATATGGCGGAGGAGTAAAATTTGAAGGAGCGTTGTTATCGAAAGTGTAATCTCCCATGCTGTGATATGGCTCTGTATATATATATATTTTCATATATATATATATATATATATATATATAGTGTGTGTGTGTGTATGTGTGTGAGTGTGTGTGAATATTGAGGTCTTCATATATATCCAGACAAACACTCAGGCACGCCGAAAATATTGCCAACTGATCCAAAAGCGGCCCTCGGCACTTTTTACTGCTTTAAAAAAGTATCAGAGAGAGCAGAATTGTCAAGTTTTGAACAGCATTACATGACTTCTTGTTGAAGGACTCCGTAACATTACAAAATAAAATGTCCCATGAACACTTTATTTGCAAATTTAGTTGACCCCTTCCCTGAATTAGAGACTTTGGATTTTCTTTCAGGACTACTTCTCCAAAATTAATTTTTATATTTTCCCCTTTATCTCCCTATTTAAAAAAAAAAAAAAGCAAGGTAATTCTTTGTCAGTAGTTGTCAGCTATCCAGAAAATATTTTGCATTTATTTAATTGTTTCAAGAAAAGCTGATGTAAAGAAAGAAGAGATACTTTTGCTTTTAAACATATTTGGTAGGTTTAAGAGGCTCAGATATGTAGTGTAACTTTATTGTTTCTTATTTTGAGTGGGTTTACTAACCTTCCGTAGTACAGAATGTATGGTCCTTTAAAAAGGGGTGGGGGGGGAAATCAAGCATGCTCTTTTTCCCATGCTTCTTTCAGGACCACTTAGATGCTACTAAAATAGAAATGAAGGCAAGTGTGTATTTTATGTATTTCAATCCTATAGCATAGGAAGATCTTCATTAAGGAAACATAATAAAGAAGCTGTGTAGCTTCTCAACTTAATCCACTACCAGGTATATAATTCTCCACTCTAGGATTTTACAGTAAATTCTCTTTTCAAAATAAAACACAAACTAGATAGCAACCCACCAACTGCTTGCCCAAGGCCGATCTCGAAGAATTTAAAAAATCTAATGACCACATATGTCTTTACAATTACCCAGCTTTGTTAAATCTCAGAAGCAGTTGGGTTTTTTAATCATATATACACAATTCCTGTACCTCACAAGACTTAGTTATATGGAGAAGACATCATTATATGTATTTTTGTCTAAGGGAGATAGGAATTTGAGTTTAGAAAATGAGGAGCAGTTAAAAACATGGATGTTGTGAATTACACTCTTATTTTAGCTGTAAGCACATGCAACATGTAAACTCAAAAGTCCTGAGGTTTATGGGTGCTTGAAAACTTGGGAAGTTTCAAAGACTGGAACTATGCTAAATTTTTTTTAAATAGGGGAAAGTTTTCAAAAATAAATCGGTGCCCTTTTTGAATTTTATTATCCAGAGAAAAGCTAATAGGTAGGGTAAGAGGAAGATTTCCCACTGGCAATTTCTTTTTGAATTGGAACAGATTTCTCCATTACATTGTTTCAGGAAAATAAACTCAGACATACCAATAAACTGCTTTAATAACAAGTTTATGCAGCTGAAGGGGCCGGTAAGACTGGAAACTCACCACTTTTCTGATATTTAGTCCCACTCCTTTTTGTACAACTGAGGACAGCCGTGGCTTGGCGGGTTCCTCCTTTTAATGGCCTAGATGTTGAGAGATCAGACACAATTTTGGGATAGTGACATTTTCTGTTCTCTCTCTATAACCCCATTGATGTGCTGTGGCAATGCAATATTTCTGCAAAGCTGTGTGGAATTTTTTGTTGTTATTTGTTTTTGCATTTGGGCCTTTATATAAGAATACAATTAATGAAAACTCTTTTAAAAGGCCCAGAAAGAAGTCTTTGATACATTGAAGTTTTTTTTCACCTTTTTTCTCATCCCACAAGAGAACTAAATCGCCACTAAGCTTTTCTTCTTGGTTAAACAATGTAACTGAGCAAATATTTTAATCGGGTGTTTCCTTTCCCTAGTCAGATCTTCATCATGTACATTTATTATTTACATAGGGAACCATTCCTATTTTAGACACAATGTGTATGTTTATTTTGATACTTTTGAATTTTGAGTTTATGACTCCCCTGATGTACAGTATATAGAGCATGGTTCATGGTTTCCGTTCATGAGGATGTGTCTATTTTTTATCTTTGAAAGGGATTTAAAAAGAACTGCATGTGTCTTGAGTGCCAGAGGTTCCCATTTATCTTTACACATTCATTTTAGTTAGTCAACAGAATTCCCTTAACTAATAGCTGATATGATCAGTATTTTGTTTCCAAAACAATATCCTTCTGCTAAGTGCTTCCAGAGTAAAATAAAGGGAAAGGTATTGTTTTGGTCTTCAAGTGCATTCTGAATACAAACACACAGAAGAACCAGGTAAATCGCTAATCTAAAAGGCAGAATTGTATTTATTTTTCCCCCAATGGGTGCAAGGTCCTAATTGTAAATAATTGAATTTCAACACCTGCAAATAAGCAGTGTGTGCACAAGCGACATAATATGAACACAGAGAAATAAATTTATTCCCCATATGGGTATGTTTGCCCCCTGGCAATGCATTTCCATACTCTTTAACTTGGGGACTGAAATTTTATAAATTGACAGTTCTACTCAGAAGACCTTTCAAGCATCTTGTGTTTATGAGAATACAGGGGCATCTGCGGAATGAATTCGAACACATGGATGAATTAAATTTGAAAACACACACGGACCGAGAAGCAGACAGCTCCTAGGCTGTGGTGATTGCATAGATTATACAAAACTGTTAACCCATGCATTTGACTGCCGTGTATTCATTGCCCTGGATAGGATTATTGGTTTAAGACTTCCACTTGGATTAAACTACTTATTTAAAAAAAAACAAACAAACAAGCCCCAAACTCTTCCTAAATGGGCGTAATTGAGATTAGTTCTGTTTTGTAGTTAAATCCCTACTCTCTCCCTGCTAATTAACATTATTTCTTTTTCTATGGCGGGACTCTGTTTATTAAGTCATAAAGCAATTGAAGCATGCCACAGAGTTATGCTTGGTCTATAATTTTGGCTAAATGTTCAAATTTTCTTCCCCCTGTGCATTATGAGCAGCTTGATCTCTAGAGTCCACCTAAGCTATTCTGTTGTTTCTTTCTTGCAGAAAACATGCTTTAAACTGCCACAGAATGAAGCCTGCCTTGTTTAATGTGTTGTGTGAAATCAAAGAAAAAACAGGTAGGAATGAGATTCCAACATTTAAGCATTTTCTTTGGCCAATTGACCACTTAACCGGCAATCAGGAACCCCATTATTTAAATATTAAAATTTCAGAATAGAAGTACTCTCAAGATTGATCGCATATTCCAGTAGGAAGTCCTAGTAGCCCTGCTTCCTGTAAAAGAAAGCACCAAGTTTCTTTGACAGTTATTACCAGGCATTACTGGTTTATTTGCCTTAACTCTCTTCCCGGCCTCTTTGAAACTGAGGCTGAAATAGAGGTTATGAAGGGAAATTTATAGAATGATATGCCTTTGAGGGAAAAATATGAAAGTAAAAGTCCGTTTCCTGAAGGAATATATTTTGGTCCATCTTTAAAACACTTCATTTTTTTGGAGTTGGGCACCGGGATGCTTAAGTGTTTAAAGTTTCCTTTCCTTTTTTTCTTGTAATTACACGAAGCAGCAAACTAGAGATTCTCGACAGAGTGTTGTCAAATATCTTTGTGGAAAGCGTCACACAACATCAGGTTATCGGTATTTGAGTGCCCTGTGATTTTATAGCTGGGAGAATCACTGGGTTTAGAAGAATAGAATGCCATGAGCTCACTCATTCTGTTGTTTTTCTACTTTCTAGACCTCATATCATGGACAAACACACTTATAACACATCCCAGGAGGGCATTTAAAATTTAAAGCAACAATTAAAAAATAGCAGTCATCAATCAGAGGTGTTCTTAAACAACAGATGCTCTGGGAAGGACATTTAGCAACATCCTCTTGTTTGTTTATTTTAATCCTTAATTTTCCAAGGTGGGTGAGTCTCTCCCTTGTAAAAGAAAGAGTTGAGAAGGCAATCTGAAACCAGGGCATAAAGATGAGGAACGAGGAGTGGTTATATAAAGCGGGAGCTTCTGCTGGCCTCTGACTTGCTCGCTCGCTGTAGAGCAGTGCAAAGTACCTGACATCCTATTTATTTATTTATTTTTTACAACAAGGAGTGTAACAGTCAATAATTCATATCTAAACCATATAAGCAAGGGCATGACATGAATGAAAGTGACAATAAATATGATTGCATGCCCGGCTGATATACATTGATAGTTACACATAAAAAAAGGAAGGGGGGGTGGAGTGAGGGCACACAGGGTGGCTTTCTTTTTGAGTCCTCTCTATGTTTCTCTTTTAAAAAATAAATAGTTTCAAGATGTGACCATTGATCAAATATGTAATTACTCGGGTCTTGAAATGTATGGAAAATTAGTAAGCAGCTCCTTTGTTGAATGTTATTTGTGTTGTGCATGATATCCCAGACAAAGCACCTGAGCAGTGATGTTTAGATCTTTAAGTCTTCCAGGTTGCCTTGCCAAAGCCTAACCTTATTGCAGAGTTGTGAATTGCATTATTTTAGCTGTGAGACACCTTTTAAGAAATGTATGGATTGTGCATACAAATACCAAAAGGGCTTTTTCAGTTTGTCACACTTTCTAGTTTTTTTTTTTTTTTTTTTCTATTAGCCCGGAGCAGGAAACCTAAGTGTGTATATATTTCTTTCTCTTCTTTTTTTTTCTTCCTTCTCATTTTCTTTTTTCTCTGTTGCTTATTTACTTGGAATATTTGGTTTGTTGAAATTTGTTACTAATCAGGTATGCGTTCCTGCTGATCTTGCTTCATAAAATGTAGAATCAAGCTATAAAGGCATATTTGATAATCCAGGCCAAAGAGACTCTATTTTAAAGACACGTTATCAGACTTTTTTTGAAAGGAAGCCCATCAGGGCACTTAAATGTATATTGTGGCCAAAGTGTTTAATTCTAGTCTTCTAATTAAAACCTACTGAGGCAGTAGATCAAAGTGGGTGGGTGTGAATAGAGATCTGGTTCTGGTGTGGGTTCAAGAGTTTGCTCCTTACATGAATATTGCCTAAACTATGGTGATAGGAAGGTCAAAATAATATTCTAAAAGTATAATTGTTGGATTATATATTTTGTTTTTAAGATTTTTTGTTATTGAATGACATTAACATTTGGAGATTTAAAAAAATCTAAATCACGGTTTTGTCTCTCAAATAATATATTTAAAAAATAGTTTATTGAGTACTGTAAATTGAAAATGATAAGGATCATTGGTCCCGTGTTAAGAGGGAAATAACACACACACACACAGAGTTTTGGATTAAGAGGGCACCCATGGGTGAAAGTTAAAAAAATAAAAGAAAAAGAGAAAAAGAGAAAGAAAAAAAAAGCCTTTCTCCTTCTTATTCCTCAACTTGTGTATTGGAAGGATTAAGGGGAAGGAAGAAACCTCTCCTGGAATGTTGAGTGTTCGGTGTTATAGGTAGGAGACAACTGCGGTGTGTTGAAAAGGACTCTTTGATTCTAAAGCACGATTACTTACTCAAGATCTGCCTCACCCTCTTTCTATGAGCCCGCAAATCTTACATACGGTTGACGTGTCTGAGACACGTAGTGTCTGTAAAGTTGTAGGAGCTCTTTTTTTCCCCCCTCTTGATACAGAGCTAGTGAAAAGATCACTTGGATGATCAGTTCACATACATTCCTTCATTGTTTTGGGACTTTTCCTATTGTTACTTTCAAGCCCCTTACATTGAATGAGTATTTTTGAGTTTCCGTCTCAAGCATTGTGGAGGTTACTTGATTTAGGGTGGGCCCTGTTTGTTTGTTTGTATTCTCACACGGAGCTCACTCAGTGGGCTTACCTAGGTCTTTACAAGGAAGGCAGGACCCTGAGAGGAAGCGTGGTGATTGCATTCCTTGGTTGCTTTTGCTTTTTTGATTTTGTGAAGGACTTTCATTGGAAAACTCAGAAATTAGGAAAACTAGCTAAGATTGTCTTACCAACCTTTTGGAACTTTAAAGAAACACACACGCATAACACCCAAAGTAGGCAGCACCGTCTAGATTACAGTTGATTGATAGGTATTTAGTCAGAAATTACTGTGGGGATATTCAAAAAAAAAAAAAAAAAAAAAGAGAGAGAGAGAACCCTAGTGTCTTCTTGTTGAGAATGTAGGTAAGTTTTTATTTTGATACCTTTTTGCTTTTTTTAATAAATGCTAAGAACAAGGAATGCTCGCAAAATTCTCAGGCAGTATATCTCAACAGCAAAAAAGTCCTGTCAAGACCTCCAGCAAGTGTATTTCAGAAGTGGCTTTTATCTGCTTGTTCCTTCTGGGAACATAGAGATTTCATAGAGAGTTTTGGACCATTTAATATCGCATTTTCTTTTGTTTCTTAAGAACCATTCCTTGTCTTCTGACATATTAGCAATAGGCTGGGTTTTGCATATGTGTAGAGGTAGTGGTAGTGGGGTTGATGGGATGGAAGAGAAGGAGAAGAAAAATTCAAACATACTGCATTTCTTAAAAAGACCTTAACTATATTTTTAAATTTTTAATTTTTTTTTTTTTTTTATTTTTTTTTTTTGCGGTACGCCTCTCATTGCTGTGGCCTCTCCCGTTGCGGAGCACAGTCTCCGGACCCGCAGGCTCAGCGGCCATGGCTCACGGGCCCAGCCGCTCCGCGACATGTGGGATCTTCCTGGACCGGGGCACGAACCCGTGTCCCCTGCATCGGCAGGCGGACTCTCGACCACTGCGCCACGAGGGAAGCCCCTAAATGTTTCTTGATTTTTAAAAATTTCTGTGTCAGAAATCATGCAGGTTTAAAAATGAGGAAAACACACAAAAAATATTGGGTGTCGTTTACTAAGAAGACTATTTATAGATAGTAACAAATAGCTGTAATTGTTGTGAATAGTTTTTAATTTTAGAACATAATAGCTATATATGGCACTTTTCAGCCAATTTTCCTCTGCATATTATCTACAGTGAAGTTATCAAATCACTGAAGGAGGTTAAAAAAATTATTTTTTGCTTTCTTAACACGCCTTTGTTCTCTCTCTTTTCTTTTTTCTCTGGGTTCAATTAACACCCCCATCACAGACTGTAGTTTTTTTTTTCTGAAGTCTACTACTGTATTTCACCTTTTTTCACCCTTCCTTATTATTTTCGCCTGCCACTTCTTTTTAGTATAGCAATTACATTATGGGATTCCTAATCCTCGTCTTTGTATAGCATTAGAGAATAATTTGTGTGTGTGTGCACACACGTGTGTACATGTGTATGTGTGTGTGTGTGTGTATATGTAGGTGGAGGGGACACTGTGGAAGGAAGCCATATATTTCAGGGAAATAATTCTGATGGGATTAGGCCTTGAACAGAGAACAGGAGTGGAGTGAAATAACTTCAGACAATTTAGAGCTGCCTCTGATCAGATTCCTTTTGGGGTTGACATGGCAGGAGTGACTTTTCATAGAAGTTCATCTCTAGCAGGCAAATGCAAAAATTTTTTCTTGCTGATGAGAGAATTCAAGTATTTGGTCTTTGTTTGTTTGGTTTTTTTTTTTTGTTTTTTTGTGGAAGGAACAGAGAGAGAGAGAAGGGGAGCAAATGAAGGGAGTTACTTGATTCAGTTTTACTTGAACCTCTGTTTCAGGTACAGCGATGTGCTAGGCAGAAGTCGGGTGATTAGACCCTGTACTATTTATTATAATCTGGTTAGAAGCGATAGACCTACAATAATACGGCTCCGCGGCAGACACAATATGAGCTTATGATGAGAAGCGCCCCTTCTCTTCAGTCGATTTTGTGTCATCCACTTTTAGAAGTGGATTTGGACCAATTCTGGCACCTGAGAGGTGGAGAGGAAGATGCAAAGAACAGCTTGGTCAGACCTACCAGAGTGAGGTCTTTGGAAATTTGGTGTCATTTCTTCTAACAATAGGATGTCTGTGAGGATTGGGAATGAAAAAGATTTAAGTAAAACTGAGGAAGCTGGAAGAGGATTTATGAGTGGGGAAACGCACGGGAAACTTGTGACTTAGGCCCTGTGGGGTGTTGCGGGCTGGAAGGAGCGGGGGTGTGGGTCCCCAGGTGGGTGGCAGGCTGCAGTCTGGGTGGAGGCGGGCATTGCCTGCTGGTGCATCTAGCTCACTGCTGGTGCCAGGCCTCTCTCACATGCCTCTCTTCACGTGCTTCTCTGTTCTGCTGACATCCATAAACTTTTGCTTGTTGTTGGCAAAATTACAAAATTTACCCCAAAGCAAGCAACCAATCCCAAACCCAGTTATCGAACATATTTAAATAAGAAAGGATTTTAATTTTAATTTATAGCATAACCCTGGCTTCTCTTGAGGTGTAGTTTACATGCATGCCTTAGGAAAACTTAGCATTGGTTAACTTAACTTTGGTTTCAAACCTTTGTGAGATGGATGCTGTTATGGTTGGAACTTGGTGTAGTGATTCTAAGCATACTTTTTACCTTTTCTTTTCATTAAAAAATTTGCCCGAAATGTCACATAGATTGAGGCAGTGTCCTAGGGGCAGCTCCCAAAGACAGCTCTTACTCGTTTTCATATGACCCTGGGAGCACCCTGTCCATTTGCATGGCCATTTTAGCTTGGGTTAGAGGAATATAATAATTCTGACTCCACTCCTGCCCCTTACCTGAGATGGTGTGGTGAGGGTTAAGGAATGTAGTAACTGATAAATAAAATCAGCAGACAATTAATGAGTTGTTTGCAAAGTGCTTTGAGCTCCCTGAGTGATATAGATAAGAGATGCTGTATTTTCTACAGTAAATTATCTCAAGACTCCTATTCTATTCCATTTCATAGTTTGTCCTTCTGTTAACTTTTTCTATGAATATATAATTAAGTAGTGAGGTAGTCAGTATGTCTCATCAGGAGAGTTCTCTGGTTGAATCTTTTGCCTCATCTACATCTTAGTGATATCACTTCTCAGAACTTGGCAGAGTGATTTCCAGAATTAAAAAAAAAAAAAAAAAGTGTGGGTATAGACTGTCATAGGATTATAAAACCTATCTCCCTTCATGGCAGAATAAGGTCAGTAGTGACTTCCCGGAAGATATTCTTACCTCTGACGGCTCTGTTTCAATTTCTCAATTATTGGTGGAAATCAAGATTGCAGTGGGTGGAAAAATTCATCCTTTTTGGTTTAGGTCATGGTTTCAACTATATCTCCCATTGTCATTCTGTCAGTAAGTGGAAACTGGGGTGGGTCCCTCATACCTGTACTAGTTCTGGACCTACCACTAAGTAGTTATAAGATGACAGGCAGATAACTTAAGTACTTTTAGGAGAAACTATAACAGTAGTGGTTAAAGGTTTGGTGTCTGAAGCTCGACCACCTGGGTTTATATCCCGATCTCCTATTTTTCAGCTGTGTGACCTAATTAAATCTACTAAACTTCTCTGTGCCTCATTTTTTCACCTGTAAAATAAAGGTAATAATGGTACCTATTTTAGAGGGCTGTTGTGAGGATTAAATGAGGTAATATATGTAAATTACAGTGCCTGGCATAGAGTAAATAGTCCATAACTGTTAGCTTTTATTATTTCTGGCCCTGTTTTCTTATATGAAAAAGAGAGGCTTGCACCAGATGGTCCCAAAAGACCAAGCCAATTCCAAGATTCTGTGATTCTATGCTGAAAAAGGAAAAATAGTGCCGAATTTAAGATTTGTTTTCTTATGTTTCTCTTGCCATTCTCTTAAAGTGAGAATGAGTTATATCTGGCCAAAAGGCTGGTCGAGGTTGGAAGAAGAGGGGAAAAAAAGAATGGGTAAGAGCAAAGACAGGTTTTTAATTATCTACAAACTGGACAACAACCACCTGAAAAGCTAGAATGGCATTTTTAGTGATGGTGTTTTCTTAGCATTAACAACTGGAGATATTATGTAATCATAGTTAAAAATATTCTCCCTTTGAAAACACTTAGGCCCATCCATTCAACTCAAAGTTTCAAAGCAGGAAGAGTAACATAAAGTGAGTTTAGGGCAACCTGACCTCTTCCTGTCTTCTTCATATGTTCTTCCTTTAGGGAAAATATTATATCAGTCATAATAACAACCTTGATACTAGTAGATTTTTTTTCTTTTTTTTAACAGCTTTCTTGAGATATATTTGATATACCATGAAATTCACCCATTTAAAGTATACAGTTCAGTGGTTTTAGTGTATTCACAAAACTGTGCAACCATCACCACAACCTGAATTTAGAATATTTTTATCACCTCCCACAAACAACCCTGTACTCATTGCTGGTCAGTTTGTATTTCTCCTTTTGCATAGCCCCTACTAATCACTGATCTCTGTCTGTATGAATTTACCTATTCTGAACATTTCACATAAATGGAATCATATAATATATGGTTTATTACTAGCTTCTTTCACTTAGCATAATGTGTTTAAGTTTCACTGTGCTGTAGCCTATACTGATACTTCATTCCTTTTTATAGCCAAATAATATTCTATTGTATGGATATACCACATTTTGTTTATCTGTTAATCAGTTGATGGACATTTAGGTTGTTTTCATATGTTGTTGCTGCTCTAAACATTTGCATAACAGTTTTATGTGGACATGTTTTTATTTCTCTGGATATATATATACCCAGGAGTGGAATGTTAGATCATATGGTAACTCTATGCTTAGCATTTTGAGGAACTGCCAAACTGTTTTCCAGAGTAGCTGTAGTAGGTGTATTCTTAAGTTTTATTGTAAATAACACTAAATTTGGTCTTCGCCGCTCTCAGCATTATTTTTCAGCCTTTTTCTTCAATCACTGATCTTCTCCTCCATATGTAAGGGTGTACTGTATTATTTTTCTTCTTTGATTAATACCTACTCTAAGAAAAAATATTTTGATACATTTATTTGACTTGAAGTGTGCATGATTAGGATTTATGTGAAACCTCTCAGAGCTATCTGCATTTTAGAGAAGAAAAAAAAGTAAGTCAAAGGAATGAATCTCTACTGCTAGAATTTCGGGTGTCAGGTTCCCAGAGGAGAAGACCTTTGCCAAAAAGATCAGACAATTATTTTGAATAGCAATCTAGTATGCTAGAAAGAGCATGGTCTCTGAGTCAAACCAATCTGGATTCAAATCCTCACTTGTGGTGTAACGCAAGTTGATTTAACAGAGGTTCAATTTCCTCATTTGTACAGTAGAGATAATACAATGTAGGCTTGTTGAAGGACTAACCAAGACAATGATATAAAGCACATAGTTCCATGAGTATGCTCAATACATGGCAACTACTGTTATTTTTCTGAAACCACGTGGCTGTCTACCACTGGTCTCATTAGTTTGACCCCGTCTATTCAGGTTCGGTTTTCTACCAGCTCTGGCCAGGAGTTTTAGAGACTCACTGAGATGCTTCCTGACCCTGCTTTTAAATGCTTTAAATGGTTTTCAATATGAGAGGGGAAAAAAGTCAGGGGCAAAGCTCAGCAGAAGTTACCCCAACATTCCTGCGCCTCCTTCCTTCAATCCTAGAGTTCTAGGGAGAGAATCCCATAGAACAGTGCTGTGCAGTGAACACATGTCATTCTAAATTTAATGTTTTAAATTTTCTAGTAGCCCATCGGGGAAAAAAAGTAAAAAGAAACAGGTGAAATTAATTTTAATAACACATTTTATTTAAATCCAAATATATCTAAAATATTTCAACATAAAAATTATTAATAAGATATTTCACATTTTTTTTGTACTAAGGCTTTGAAATCAGTTGTGTATTTTACATTTACGGTACATCTTCCATTTGGACTAGCCATACTTCAAGTGCCTCATAGCCACATGGGGCTACTGTTCTCCATATTGAAGAGCGTAGCCGTAGAATGGCTGTCCTGGAATAAATCTTTGTTTTGTTCTTTTTTGGGCATAATTTTCACACTCTAAGGAAGAGTGTGAAACTTGATTGTTCCCTACTCAGACTTGATCTGGTAGTTCTACAACAATTGAAATTGGTTCCTGATGATAGCCATGTTCCAGAATAAAGCTTATCTAAGGCATTGCTTTCTGGCAGGGAATATCCCACTACTGCGAGCAGGATGAGGTGTTTCCCCTTTATCTTCTTCTGTTTTTTACTTTTTTTCTTTCCTTAACTCCTCATTTTATGGTTTGATACCTTATCCCTAACAAAATCTGAAATGTTCCCTAAAATTGAATGGGTGGTGGGAGCAGCCACCTTGTTTTTGTACAGCTAGGATACAATGGAAAAAGTACAGAGAATTCTGTGTTTGCTGGACCCTGAATCAGGAGTTCTAAAGCCTAACATGGCCTGCCTCCAAGTTACTATGTTATTTTGAGAATGCCGTTTAACCTCTTGGTCTCAGGTTTCTACATCCATGGAATGGGCCACTCTAAAGAGCCACTAATCTGACCCCACGTTTCATGGATCATGAACCCCAACATACTCTCCGCCAAGGCCTGGATACATAGCACTGAAAGCAGGTGAAGCATTTATGAAACACGATTCTGTTTTCATTGTTATGGCACTTCTGATTTATCCTCTGACTCCTTATATCTTTTCTAGACAGTCATGTAAAACTGGTTATGGTGGTGTTAAAGCTGCCTCCATCATTCAAGTTGAGCTGGAGAAGGCAAACCGGGAGGAAAAAAAATTAGTGGTTTGTTTGTTTGTTTTTTTTAATTGAAGCATTCAGTATCACATTTACAAGGCCAGCTGGAGGCCAGTCCCTGTTTAATCCACCTTGTTGACTCCATGACTGAATGCAAATTATGTTTCTTTTGTGTCCTATTTGTAGCTATTGGATTCTAGACTGAAAATTGCTTTTGGAAAATACAAAGATATATGGTTGCAGGCTTGGAAGTGCAGGATACGTTTGCCAAGTTCATATGGTGCAGCGCAGGAAGTCAGGAAATTTAGGTTTGATTTTCACCATAGAATTGTGGACAGTTGCTTGTTCAGTGTGCCTCAGCTGAAATACTAAAATAATGTGTTTCCCACATACCTGTCAGTGGGGCTTCTGGAAACAAAGTGAGGATATCTAGAAAGATGTTTGACTTTCCTTAAGAAAGTGTGGTTCAGTAAGTGTGAGAAGAAAGTTCCATCTATTTGTCCTGCTTTGAGACAGGGTTGAATCTGCTAGTAGGTCAAAGGAATACATTTACCTAGTGGCCTGTGCTGGTAGGGCTGAGAGATAGCTGTCAGTCAGTCATTTTTCTGAGGGCTTTAGGTGATTTGAGCCCAAGTCTTGTCACTGTAAGAGAATCCTCCTTATAATTACCATTGTTAATAGAATTGAAAGTTTGCATTTATATTTTGTCCCTAACAAAGAGAGCCTCTCAGAGACCCTGATGACAAGCCCAGCCTACATCTCTTCTGAAAGGCTCTCTCTGGATACGAGTGTGTAGACGTTAATTCCTCTCTACAGAATTTGCATGCAGAGGCTCTAGGGCCGTGCACCCTGCTTACATTAATAAACGTTTAAAAACAAAGCGCGGGCAACACATGCACCGCTTTCCTTTGTGTGGCCTCTTTACTAGGGTGCTTGTAATCCCTAACCCCTTGCGTGGGAAATGCGTGGGTGGGTGGTGATGCGCGCAGCACGGAGTCTGAAGGCCGGAGAAGTAACTAGATCGTGTGAAGAATAAATTAAAGCAGCTTCGTCCCGAGGCCAATCAAAGGGGAAAGGAGAAAACAACCAGAAAACGCATGAGATGAGAGAGCCTCTTTGCTTAGATCAGGTGGGAAAGAGAAATCGGAGTCGTCGGGAAGGAGTTTAAGGGGATGCATTACGAAATAAAACTTTGGGAACTTAAGAAAATGCTAAGAAACCTTGGAGGAGCGGGGTGGCCGGCCACATGGCCTTGTGCTAAGCAGAGGCCCCTTTCAGACAGGATCGTAATGCTCTGAGCTGGGCCTGGGTAGACGGGTGCCTGGGTCTTGCTGCAGCAGCACGCACAATTAGCCTTTCAGAGGAGTGGGCTCTGGGGGAGCTGCGAAGCCTCCTTGAAAGCTGGTGACCTCACCACGGGGCTGATGCTGATGCAGGGGTATCAGCGCCCGCCGCCTTCGCGTTCCCGGCCGGGCCCGGGGGCCTCCTCTGCGCCCCGCGGGGCTGCGCGCACTGGCAGGGAGCCGCCGCCCAGCGCAGAGCCGGCCTCGAGCCCCCGAACCCCTGGCGCGGGCCGCCCGGGCGCGGCCCGGGAAGCCGAGAGTCCCCGGAGAAGGGCTTGACTGTGTTTTCACAGATTCCTTCCTCTTGGGCGCCCCAGGATCCCTTCCTCCCCGCTGCCACCTCCTCTCCTTAGCTGCCCTCACTCTCCAATCCCCGAGAGGGAGATAGGAGAGGACCCCCCACCCCCCAGGGGGAAAGTCTCGCGGGAGTCATCCTTCCTTTATTAAACACCTCTCAGTCTGGGTTTGGACCCTCGCAGCCACAGCAATAGGAGCCTCCAGTGAGCAGCGAGGGTGCGGGGGTCTGTCCCCAGGGAGCCAGGCGCGGGATCTGTGCCGCATTTTCGGTATGCAAAGTGGCCGTGCAGTGCAGACGCTGGCGGTGGTGGTCTTGCATACAGAAGTGAAATTCAGAAGGCAGCGTGTAAGCACGTGGGTGAGCGTGTGCGGGTACCCGCGCTCACAGGCACACATCTTAATTTGCAGCTCCTTGCTTAGTTGCCTCTGTGTTGTTTCCTCTCTAGTCAATAAATAGTCCAGTTGATGCTTCATGGTATTGAAATGAATCAAATAACATAATCTGAAGTTACTGCAGAAACCCTTTCCCATCTTCTCTCTCTCAGCTCTTACAGGGAGCACATCATCTTCCCCTGGGGAGATTTTTAACCCAAAGAACCTTGATGTACTTTAAACAGCGCTGACATTTGTTTTCCTTAAGCTTGGTCTGATTTCTTTAACACTTGAAGAAGGTTGGGTGCCTTCCCACGGACCTAGTTTCTTATGTGCTGGCTTGTCTTATCTCGGAGGAAGGCTTCAAGGGGCCTCACGCTGCCTTCTTTTTGCGAGAGTCTTCTGAAAGTAAAGAATCGATTTTGGTAGTTTGCCCCCCTCCAACCCATACACACATAGTTGCCTCCCCTCCCCCACCTAGCCTGCTGGAGCCAAGGCAGGAAGGGGCTGTCATCGTGCTCAGGCCTAAGCCATATTACTTTATTTTTCTTCTTAGAAAGTTACACCAGGAAAGATGTTCTTGATGTGTGATTATTATTCTTAAATGGATTCTTGTGCTTTCTTATCATTGCTCTGTTGCAGCCTCCCTGGGCACCCACCAGGTCCTATAATAGACCCTCCAGAAACTTTCTACTGAATGAATGTGGGAGAGCAAGAAGGTTGAATTCCCTCATTACTTCGAAAATCTATGAATTCATTCTCTCTATAAATTTTTACCAGCCTAGTCTCTGATCCACCAGCTGAAGAATGAGGCCCGTTATTAATTTCACAGGATGAGTTTCTCATCCCAGTAACTCTGGGGGAGAGGATGGAAGGGTTATTATATAGGTTGAGAGTTCACATGTTCCTTCTGTTACAGATGTTACAGCTAAAATATAAGAGTAGCAATACTAATACCATCAATGGGGTTAATAAAGAATGAAAATAATTGCTTCCTTCTGTTCCTGATTTGGACACTGCCACCTCCTACTCATTTACCTACTCATTTCCTCTTCCCTTTTTAGGTGTTTCAGGCTGGGATATCTTGGTAATTACAACTGCAGATTAACTTCCTAGAGGCTTATACACGAAGGAGAGAATCTCCCTAGTGGCTTCCATTTGGTTTTAAGTATGCAAAGATTGGTTGTCTTTTCAAGATCCCACTAGAATATGTCTTCTCCTCACTTATGTTGACTTATGTCACCTCTTGAATGTTGGCTTTCATAAGTGAGGGTCATGGGAGCTTGACTGTTTTTAAGTAAGTTTGACCAGATATTTTTGAGCACCATCATTTCTGGAGATGTTGGGCAAAACTCTTATGTCCCACAGGTTGAAAAGTGAAAAAGTTAAAAATGAATTCCTGTCCTGGTTGGGTTTAATTTTTCAACACCAGTTAGACATTTCATTTTAGACCTTCTGGAGGGCATGATGAAATTGCAGAGTTGTATACTATTTTAGCCCATTCATTGCTGTAGCAAATATTTATGAAACTTCTCTGCATAAGGCATGAAAGACACTGAGGAACACAAATGTGCCAGCGGTGGGCCTTACCCTCAAGGAACCTACAGCCCAGTAAGGGGCCGGTAGCATGGTCGTGATCTTTGTAACATGGGCAGCTGACTTGCTTCCAAAGCCCTCTGCCCAAGACAGGACTCTGTTCCTTACGGCCAGGAGTGTATCTGAGAACGTCATTCTGACCCAAAGTTCTTGAACATGCAGGGTGATACGCATGGCAGAACGCTTTCTTTCTTCCAAAGGGTGCTGATTTTTACTTAGGCAGACTGAGAAGTGTTCTGTGTTTGAGTCCTCACATAGCTGGCTTTCTTGCTTTTCCCTAAACCCTGCCTCTGCTTTCCTTTCCTTTCTGCTTCCCCTTTCACTCTCTTTTGTTCCCTTCCTCCCCTTCAATGGGGCATCCCCCAGACCCCCAAATCACTATTTGCCCAACCTGTGACCTGAGACCACTTGGCATTTCCCTGGGATGGCTGGAATTTACCGCCCGCCGAAGAGGCATCTGTGACATTTGCTCACCTGGGCGGCTTAAGCTACAGGGTCTGCGTGGAGGGACTGCTGAGGGGAAGTGTGAAATTTACCTCTGTGCGCCAGGGTTCTCGCCAGCAGGGAGACAAATAAGGATGCTTTTGAGAAGCTGGAATTAATTTTTATCAGGGTATGCATATATAGTTCTGTATATTCACACACACATTTATTATGTATTCAGTAAATGCATGTAGACAATTTGTGCATTATCTGTCATTTTCTAGTCATTATTTTAACAAATTAAATTTTCATGGTTAGCCTCATCTTTCACATTCATACCCTCCCCTTGCACAGCTCCCTTCTTTCTCCCTCTCCCCCCCTGCTGGTAGAAGACACTGGGTTAACTTAACGCTCTTTGAGGCCTTGTGCCATTAGACCTACTGTCTCCTTAAGGTTTATGGGACTCCGGTGATGGCTTTCTCACTGTGGCTGGCTCAGCCAGGCCCAGCCGTTCTGCTGGTAAGGAAATAGCTGCTTGTCTCTTTGGATCAAACTGGTCTAGGAGCTTGTTCAATCCAGTTACTGGGACAGGCCAGCCCTGGAGGCTTCTCCTACTCTTGGAACACACAGACGCACAGTCTGTCTGTCCTGGCTGTCAGCCGAGGAAGGGAGGCAGGCAGTGTAGATGGTTAAGCTGTTACTTTATACTCATGTTTACCCTATCCAAGTGATTTGAAGGGAAGAGTGCCATGGGTCCCAGGCTGGGAGAAGAGTGGTGGTGGGTCATCTTAGCATGAAGCTGAACGGAAAACGTCAGCGGAAGTGATGCCCCTTTTTCCTTTGGAGCAGCAAATTCTTCTGTGCGCAGGTAATAATAGTTAATGCATAGAGCACATGTGGAGCTACGATCATTGCCTCAGTTTTTAAGATGAGGAAACTGAAAGAGAGTTTCATGAACTTCCTGAAAATTACACAGCTTATGAGAGGATCTGTTGGGACAGGTGTGACTCAGGAAGTTTTACTAAATGTAGATTTTTCTACCAAAATATTCATTCCCATTGAGTGACAGCCCTTCAGCTTGTGATTCTTCCCAGAAAATCCCGTGGAATCCTACTCAGTTGTCCAAATAACAAATCATTTGGCTCCGCCCACTTCTGGTCCTGTTTCTCAGGTACATGAACTTCATTATCTCTTGGCTGTGGTTGGCTGTAAGACATAAATAAAAGGAGATAAGTCCAAAATTCTCCCTGGGCCTGTTTCCTGATTTTTGTTAGGCCCCTGCCTATTTGCTTTTTTAGAATCTACCTGACTTCTTTCAGGCAGTGTGCGTGACTTACTTTCATAGGTGGGCTAAAGCTTGACTGCCCCTCTGTTTTATAAATATTTTATATATATGTCATCCTTTCTAGTTCCTTCTCAGAAGCCTAGGTCTCGGGAACTTAAAGCCGGGCACAGTGTCTTGTTCTTGCATGCCTTTCCTGGTCCTACTGTCCTTCTGTCACACCTGCGTGTGCGACTGAATGGAAGCTTCCTTGGTGAGACCAGAAAGTCTCATCTGCCCAGTTGCAGAGCCAGTCTTTTCAGAATGGCACATTGAGCAGCTCCTGTTTTTGATGAGTGGGTGTTCTCAGCTTAGAGGAGGGGTCAGCTGCCTCCCAAGGACTTGGGTGGAGATGAAGTCCCGGGGGAATGGGCCTGGATGGTGATGGTACAGGGCTTGTTCACATCACTCCAGGGGCTAGAAGGGAAAAAGAAAAGAATTCAAGGTATCTTATGTTTAAATGTATTGTTTAGAAAACAGTATAATCCCAGGAAGACCTTAATAAAGAAAATACATTATAAAAGAAAATAAATTCACCTTTAATTGTACTGCCCTAGCTCAATATCTATTATAAGCCCCTCCCCCATGTTTATATTTTCTTCCTGTCATTTTCCTTATGGCCATATGAATGTTCTGTTTCTTGGAGATGATTGTATACTCAGGAATGAAATTCTCTTCTATTTATCAATAGAATCTGTTATGTATCCTATTTATTTATTTATTGCTCATCTCATTTCAAAGAGGAATTCAAGCAGTTTACCAGAAGGTACAAGCAAAACGAAGAGATTCACTAAAGAAATGAGGAAATTAGAAGAGAAAATTAAAGTAGAAAAATAAAGTGCAAGGGAGCGTTAGTATGTAAAATTGCACGCACAAGATCCTTTCTCATTGTGGCCTTCCCAAGCCTTTTGCTGGTAAGGAAATAGCTTCTTGACACTTTGGATCAAACTAGTCTTAGGACCTTGTTCAGTCTAGATCCTGTAGATGCTGGCTATAGATTTGACTGTTTGCTTCCTGGTAGCAAAAGCAAAAAGGGAAACAGGCTCGATTTCAAATTTCAAAGCATCTAGAATTGAAAGTGAATCAGTTGTTGGCTGCATGCAGAATTTCTCCTATGGTTCCTAATAAGATACTAAATGATATGATAGATATTGCCCTCAACATATAAATAAGATATTATATTTCATATTTTACTGTAGCCCTTTATATATAACATCCCCACCACACTTGCCAGATCTTATTATAATTATTGGTTGACAAACTGACTCCCTCATTAGGCTAATGAATTTCTGGAAAACAGTGATTAGAACTTATATGCCCAGCATATGTGTAGTAAATACTCAGTTAATAGTTTTTGAATTGAAACACTGTTTTATCTTCTTATCCAAAAAGGGGGAAAATCCATTCATTAACATTCACTGAGAATTGCCATCAAAAAGAGGGATCAAAAGTTCCTGCCCTTGAGGAGTTTATGGTCTACTGGCATAGATACATCTTAATAGATACATTGTACTCTAGCTTGATAAGTGCTGTATAATAGAGGCATGAACATTTTTTGTGTGTGAAATGGCATATAACATTGCTTAAAATACACTCTCAATACAGTTAGCTTCTCCTTTTGGAGTTTGGGGTTTGGATCCTTAAGCCCGGAGAGGGGAGGGAAAAAACAGGAATGATGAGGGCATCTGAGGGAGGAGTGAGGTCACTGCCTTGCAGATTAGCATTTTCATTTCCTTTCTCTTTTAGGGGGGAGGTCCTTGGTTAACTACCCCAGCCTCCCCAACCCCCAGCTCTCTGGGATGAGGGTGTGATGGGGCCTCAGGGAGGTAGGGAGTGGGACCCCTCTTTTGGCCTCTTCCTGACTTGACCTGGCAGCCTCAGAGGGAAGACTCTGTTCCTTTTCCCACTGCCCGTCAGAGTGATGGCCACCACTACCATTCCTGTAATGACTTATAGAGAACACTGGATCCTAGGACCAGGAAGAACGAATGATCCCTGGGACATACTTGTAAAATAAAGAGTGAAAAGAACAGATAACTGCCACATCTGGCTTTTACCCAGTTTTGTTAATTTTTTAGTTATTCATTGTTACATTAATCAGAGAATTTTTACCTTCATATTTCCCTTTCTCCCTCTTTCCTTTCCTCCTTTCTTTTAAAAACCTTTACCTGGTGCTGACTTCTAAGCTAGGCACAATGGGAAATGCAAGATAGGACCTTGTCCTCAAATTGCTTATCATTGGGAGAAAATAGAGAGGGCTTCAGGGCAGCCATTGATCAGGGCCTTGCAGGTGACCTAAGTATAGCACAGTCTTTAACCCTCTGTACGCTCTCAAAGTTTCCAGAAAGGTGATTGCAGTTTCGTCTGAGATTGTAAGCTTCTTCCCCTTCCAGATGGTAAACTAGTGAGCTATGCTTTATTCATCTCTGCATACCTAGCACAGTGCTTGGTATATATGTGATGCTCAGTAAGTGTTAGTTGAAGGAAGGAAGGGAAAAAGGAGTCACAGATAATTCATCTAAATCTGAATGGTACTTATTTCTATTTTCAGACTGCCTATTTTAAGAAATTATTTCCAAAATTACTGCTGTCTGCTGTGAGCGTACTAGTTTCTGAACCTTATGTGTGTGCTTCTGCAATGTGTCAAAAAATAAGAAGACAGGATGGAAATCCCTCTTAGATCTATTGGATCACTCCAGTGAAGTGCTCCAAACCCAGTGCTCAGAGACAAAGAGGTTTCTGGTTAGAATCAACCTGTTATTGAATGGCTCCTCTGAGTCTGGGCTTCCTGAGTTATGATCTCGGCCTTGGGGTGATGAAGGGTGCTCAGGGTGTCACGAGGTAGACGGAGGGGCGGGAAGAGTGTGCAAGAGACGTCACATGAGAACCGTGTAAGACAAATGATAATCAGATTTAGGAAGCTGGCTAGACACAACCTTTCAGTGGGAGAGGCAGAGGTGGGAGGGGCAGCTGCTTTAACTAGTCAATGGCTCAGATTCCAGTACCTTCCTTTTATTCCCATCCTCAAATTGTCCTGTCTTTTCCTATCTACAAAGCCTCCTCTTTTTTCTTTCTCCTCTCCCCCAAATTATGCCAGCTTTCTCTTTGCTTCTGCTGACTTTTTTGCCCAGTTTTCCTCCCATCAGATCAATTGGAATACTGTAAAAGGACTCCTCCATTAGATAATAATAATAGTAATAGTAATAAATACGAATAAACCCAAGAAGTTGAAAGTGTGATTTTTTTAAAACGTGAAAGCTGTTGTAGACCCCACAGCAGGGGAAGTAATTGAGTGAGAGGCTCTTTGGGCACCCTCTACACTTCTCCCCTCACCCCTCCCAGTGTAAGCACATGTAATTTAAACCTGTCCTTGGGGAGGAAGAAAGGAAGAATTGCCCCTACCTTCCTCCTGCCAGCCCCCTCCCTGCTTGAAAATTCCTAGTTGGAGTCTGTGATATCTCAAACCGGGCTGTCACTTTTCAGGGTCACTCCCTGAGGATATCCTTCCCCCATCCCAGTGCAGTTCAGATGTTTCCAAGTGAAGGGTATCAAAAAGCTCATTTTCCCTACACATCTCCCTCCTCATGAGCCCTGTTCCATGTAGGGTCCTGCGTTTGCTTTAGTGGCTTTGCTATTTAGGCTTCTCCTGGGGAGAGTGGGGATGTTTGTCTTAGACCAGGAATCTCACTGTGGACTTTGAGGAGGGCTGTGTGGTCTTTGAGGGTCAGTACATTTAAATAAAAATATCCTGAAGTGTTCCTTTGGCTTGATTCGAAGACCACTAGAACCAGTTTCTTTGTCTGATTCTCTTCTGTGGCTGTTCCACTCTCTTGCTCAGCAGAACCACTCTGTTTAAGGCTCTTCTCAGTTGCCAAGACTCTCACCCTAAGTTGGGCAACTTGGCAGCTAATTACAATGTTTGTCTAGCGGAGAAACTTTTAGCATTTTGGTCTGTAAACTTTTTTCTTTACATCTTACACCCATGTGTAGTTTTCTTTTTGAAGACGACCCCTTTCCTTTGTGTCATTAATAAACAAAATAACTTTCAATTTATAGTCTCACCCCTTTTCTATACTATCCCTTGAATAAGCAGTGCTTATATACATTCATTCATTCATTCACTCATTCATATATTCAACAGATGGTATCTTCCTGGGGTACTAAAGTCAAAGAGAGAGAAAGCAATCTGGGAACCTGACAGTACAACTGTGTTGTACACAGAGAGGATATGTGCTGTACTCACACCCTTGGAAATTAGAGCATTTTTTAGTATGTTGAAAGAACCGTAAATATAGATGATTACTCTCATAATCCTACTGGCAAATCTACCTGTCAAACCAAATAGGAAGACGCACCCAGCATCCACTGCTTATGTTTAGCTGTTTATACTGGTGGAGTTATTGCTCTAATGTATACAGACAAATAGGAATAAGAAGAGCAAAGGAGGGACTTCCCTGGTGGCACAGTGATTAAGAATCTGCCTGCCAAGGCAGGGGACACGGGTTCGAGCCCTGGTCTGGGAAGATCCCACATGCCGCGGAGCAACTAAGCCCGTGTGCCACAACTACCGAGCCTGCGCTCTAGAGCCTGCGAGTCACAACTACTGAAGCCCCCATGCCTAGAGCCCGTGCTCCACAACAAGAGAGGCCACTGCAGTGAGAAGCCCGCGCACCGCAACGAAGAGTAGCCCCGCTGGCCCCAACTAGAGAAAGCCCGCGTCAGCAACGAAGACCCAACGCAGCCATAAATAAATAAATAAATAAATAAATAATAAATAAATAAAAAAGAGCAAAGGATACAGAAGGTACATGTGCATCTATGTCATTGCTTGCCTAGAGGAAGCTGCTCATGGGTGAAGATGCTATAGTTATCCCTGAACAAGCCTCAAACACGGCACTAGGCACGTGATGAGTGTTCAGGAAATGTATGTTTTTTTTCCTCTTCATTTCCAAAGCAAAACAGAAACGTCCAGGCCCATTTGGAGCAGCTCTGTGATGCAGGAGAACAGATTCTGGCCTGTTCTACTATTGAGTAGATAGGTAACGAGGGGCCTGCCACTCAGGCCAGCTTCCTCACCTGTAAGGTGGGCACTATTACACTCATCCCCCGGCTCTGTCCACTTCCAGGGAGGTTATGAATCTCCAGTGAGATATGGGTGCACAATGCATTGTAAATTACAAACGACAACCCAACTTGAGGATTTTTTTTCTCTAACTTATCCTGTCACCACTGCTTACAAAATCGAAGCAAGAGAGAGAACTCACAGATTGGCCGGCATGTGCAGGGTTGATTTAGAACATGGCATAGATTTAGCAATCTTGTTAAACACAGAATTGGTGGGGCATGCAGTGAATATGGAGCTCAAGATCCCAAGAGAGTTGAACAGAGAGGTGTGATTGAGAGGTTTGACGATGGCCTGTTGAGACTGTTATCCACAGAGGGAACTTGAAGATAGAGGTGAGCTGCCCACAGAGAGAACAGCGGCAACAGTCCACCAGGATTTTGTATGGAGAATGAAACCTGGAGGTCGACCTCACAAACCCTCACACCTCACACTTAAGGATGGCGCCCAGGATAATGGACACAAGGGAGATGGCAAATGTGGTTTGATGTTTATGTGTGTGCCTCTTTCATAGTCCCTGGTTTTGTGCACCAGGCCTTAGGATGCTACAACTTCTGCTGTATCTTCAGGTAATGGGTACCGGTGTCTTTCACTTTGTGTGGATAAGTTCCTGAAAAGTGTTTGGGTCCAGTTTTTTTTTTTTTTTTTTTTGCGGTACGCAGGCCTCTCACTGTTGTGGCCTCTCCCATTGTGGAGCACAGGCTCTGGACGCGCAGGCTCAGCGGCCATGGCTCACGGGCCCAGCTGTTTCGCGGCATGTGGGATCTTCCCGGACCGGGGCACGAACCCATGTCCCCTGCATCGGCAGGCGAACTCTCAACCACTGCACCACCAGGGAAGCCCTGGGTCCAGTTTTGATAACTGTGTCCTGTATTTGAGTCCACTCCTTAGCTTCATGGAAACAATGTGTGTGGTGGAAAGAACCCTGGATGGGGATATTACAGAGAGCAGGGACTTGGGTATGTTCCTTATACTCTGGCAGCCTTGGCTGCCTTATTGTTAAGGGAAGGGATTCAATTTGAAAGATTAAGAGGTCTCTTCCAGGGCTAGGCTTGTAGCACTCCTTTTGTAGGGCAAAGAGCCGTTTTTGTAATGTGAATACTCACATCTCATAATGTTTCATCTGCCTTTTTTCTGTTGTTAGTTGCCAATCTTTGTGTGTCCGATTTTCTTGAGGAAGGACATCAGGCACACTTATTCGATGTGTGGAGTTTATCTTCCTATTCATAGGAGTGCAAAATGAGAGGTTTTCAATACACAGATTCCCTTGCTAACTCCAATTTCTCAGAAGCTTAGTGAATGGTCATCTTGTTGGTCCATCTATCTGCCTCTCTCTTTTTTTTTTTTATAATTTTGATTGGAATACAGTTGATTTACAGTGTTGTGTTAGTTTCAGGTGTACAGCAAAGTGATTCAGTTATGCATATACATATATCTATTCTTTTTCATCTATCTGCCTCTCTTCATCAGTTTTGGGTTTTTTTGTTTTTTTGTTTTTGAAGTTGTGCCCACTTGCAGCCGTTGGGCACTTCTGCTTCAAGAAACAGCCTCACATACACCACCCCAGGGGGTGTTCCTGGGAGAAGTAGAGAGAGAAGTGCCAGATGTTGTAGCATCCCTATCCCCCCACTTCCCACAGCTTTCTAGCCCTGGAAGTGTGAATCTCCCACCCAATCACTTAAGCCCACTTTTTATATGCAGAATGAGAGGGGAAAGAGCCCTGGGGATGAAGGGAGGCCTTGTCCCCTCTCACCTCTCCTTGCTGGGACGGACAACTGATTTGGGGGAATTGAAATACAGAGTCTGAGGCAAAGACCAAAGGACAGAGGCCAGACCCAGAGTGGCTGCGTGATGGCAGCCGGGCGCAAAATGATTGAATGAAACAGGGATACCATCACTGGGAGCTGAAAAACCTCACGTCCAGATGTGGTTGGAGAGGTTCACAGAATGAAAGACAGTCTGATGAGTGAGATACACACGCCTGTAGAGTACAATAGAAAAATCAATAGTAAGTGGAGGTGAAAGAGTTCTAGCCGGCTTTTATTGAGCACAAAGAAGACAAACTGGCTTTTGCAGTGGTTCCAGCTCTGTGTTAATGGTGCTTTTTAAAAAACTCCTGTACAGGGTAGGGGGGAAAAGTCACACAGTAGAAGTTGCCAGCCTGGACATGCAAACACACACATACACACAGATGATGAAAAAAAGAGAAATCAACTCAGGACTGAACATTCTCGGGTTTATGCATATGGGTTTATGCACGTGATGAAGTGTGCTGTAATTTTACATGCATATTTTGGACTTTCAGATGGCATAGGGTTTGATCTGTCTTTTCCCATCCCTGGTCCCTTCTTCCTTCCCTTCGCTTTCTGCAAGTCTAGTGTGGCTTTATTAGGAATTCCCTTTGGTTTAGGGGGGAAAAAAATTAGAGGGAGAAAGAGAGACCGGCTGGAGGGGGAAGAAACAAAACTAGCTCTCTTGGCTGGCAGCCCACAGCATGGGCCCAACAGCCACGTTCGAGAGCGGTGCCCTGGCCTTCTGTTTTCTTAAGCACACCCCCCTCACCCGCATGGTGCCCTCTTTTTCTCTAAGGGGGCTGAGGGAGGCTGTTTCTACCCTCCTAACCTATTTTTTCCCCCTTCTGTTGTTTAAAGAGAATATTTCTATCTCCTTTTTTTTTCTTTCTTTCTTTCTTTTTTTTTTTTTGAGGCTTGAGCCCAGAGAGCAGTGAATTTCTCCTTGCTGGCCTCTCCTCTCCTCCCCAGCCCCCTCCCTGATGAAGAGTTCATCCAAAGTTCGCATCCAGACTCTGAACAAAGTGGCCCAGACCTTTTCCTGACTCCTCACCCTTTGTCCTCATCACTCAGTGACAGACAGGAATCAAATGCTGAGGACCCAGCCGGGAGAGGGGCTGTGGGGGAGGGGGGAGAAAGGAGAAGATTTCCCATTAACTGGCTGGGCCCTTAACAACCATGGGGAGGAGTGAGGAGGAGGGGGAGGAGGGGGGAGGAGGAGGGGGAGGAGGAGGGGAGGGGAGAGGAGGAGAGGGAGGAGGGGAGGGGGAGGGGGGAGGAGGAGGGGGAGGGGGAGGGGAGGGTGGCAGGCCCAGAAAGGATTTTTGTTTAAGTTTCCCCAGGCACACACTGAGCATTCCCAAGTTGTTTGCAGACGGTTTCATCTGGTTTCTGTTTGAGAAGAGAGAATAGGATGATCTGTAAGGAGATGGGCCCGACAGAGGGGAGAGAAGGGATGGGAAAAAGATATCAGGGGTGTTTTTCCTGAAGCTGGAAACATCGAAGCTTTCTGATCCTACCGTGAGAAAGCGAATTCTCTGGGAGTTCAGGGCTCACCTTTTGGAGGTGGATTACACTTTTCAGGACACCAGAGGGCCACAGAGCAGGTTACTTCTTTCTGAGTGCTAAATGATCCCCTGGTGCCCTGGACAGAGCCCATTTACCTCCAAAAGGTGAGTTGTTTATTGCCAGTGAGTAGAATATTGGCTGTAATGCTAGCTCATCCATCCTCTCCGATCCCTAAGAGGTATTTAGGGTGGAGGTGATATTATCCACCTCTCACTATGGGAAGGGGGCTGACAAATGCCTTTCTGATTCCTGTTCCCGGGATTGAATTGCCGGGGACGGAGGGGAAGTGACTTTTCCAAGGTCTTATAGTGAGACACTGATTGAGGTGGAATTAGATTTCTGTCCCTGTTGCAATGCACTTGTTTCTCGGAGAAGAATAAGCGTATTGACTCTGACGTGGAGCCTCATGGAGAAAGGCTGATAGGAGAAATACCTCGGCCAGCTCTCACTGGGAAGGGAGAGGCCAAAAGGAGGATGCTTCCATCATAGTCCTGACCTCGTCAGGTTTTTTTTTTTTTTTTTTTTTTTAGTGCTTTGGGGCTCTGGGCTGGCTCACTTGTACTGCTTGCTTCATGCACTTCTGCCACGGTTCCCAATGGCCTCCACTCCCTGTGCCTCCAAGGTCAGGTATACTGCTGAGTTCAGGTAAACAAGCATGGGGTTGGGGGGTGTATGAAAAATGAGGCCTGAATTGGTGAGGAGGAAGTTAAATTGTGAGATGCCATTTTTGGTGAGCCTTAATGGGGAGGACAACAGCGTGAAATCCTGCTTGGCGTTATGGCCAGAAGATCTATTGCTTTTTGCTCCCCTAAATCTTCAAAATCATAGTGAACTCTGTGACTCCTGAAAGCAGATGCTGTCTCCTAGCCCTTCAGAGTTTGGATGATGGAGGGAATTGAGAATTCCTTCTGTTGGATGAACAGGGAATTGATCTCAGGAGTCAGGACGCTTGGGGTCTGTTTCTCCTTCTGACTGTGGATTTGTTATAGTAAACTATAAACCAAATAAATTATAAGAAAGACTCTTTGCGGGGATGTTGAGGTTTGGTGATATTAAAAACTTCGAATGCATGATTACACTTCTAACATTTATTGAGGTTTTATGTGCCACTCATTGTGCAAAGCATTTCTGTTCATATATGTTATTTCATTTTAAAGTATACAACAATCCTACAAGGTGGAAATAATTATTTAACAAGTGAGGAAATTGAGGCACACAGTGATTAAAAATAACTTGCCTAAGATTAGTTTGGTCAATAGTTATGCGCATTATCATGTAAATACAGTGCATGTCCAGTGATTTTTTTTTTCCCAGAATAACTCTGTTCACAAAGAGTTTTGTAATCAAGGGAACACCTTATTCATTAGGGTTCTGGATAACTTGGATCCTGATTCATTTCAGGCTAAGTTGAGTGAAAGCTTACCTTTTCGCAGATTAACAAAGGGGGGCTTTCTAACTATATTAGTCACATAAATGGTGTTCATGGGAATATTTATCCTGCTTAGCAGAATAAACTTTCCAAAGATTTAGCAGCAGAATTTGCATATAATAAATGTTTTAATTACTAATGATTCTTGCCAATTAATTAAAAAATCTGTCTGTCATGGCACTGCTTTCTTGGCAGCACTTTTGTTGACAATGAGTTTGTGTTTATATTTAAGTCACACAATGACATTTCTTTTCACCGTTTCCTAACCCAGGTCTTCTGTGGCAGAACATTCTTTTAGCAGACGGGTGTGGATTTTCCTAGTCTACAAGTAGAGAAATGGGGAGATGCATGCCCTACCTTGAGCCTGAGAGGAACTTGGTGATAGGGTCTGCATTCCAACCTGACACTTCTGCATTTTCCTGGCTTCTTGTTTCTTGTGAGCTTGTCAAGGCCATTTGCAAAGTTGGGGCCCTCTGTGAACAGGGGTGCTTGCCGCTGCAGTTAGATGCAGTCTAGACTTTCCACCTCCCCTGTGGCACTTTTGGCAAGTTGACAGGTATAATTGATGAGTTATTCTAAGAATGCGATTCCTGAGTAACTCTAGAGTGGAGTGACTGTGTTTCTGAGCAGTTAATGTGGCTGGAGGGGAAGGCAGATGAAGGGGGTGGGTGTTGGGGAGCTGGGGTGTGATGGGGAGGAGGGTCTTTGTTCAAGCCGAGTTGTGTTCCAAGACAGTGGTTCTGAGTGAGAGCGGCGGGGAATCCTAGTACCCAGGGTCCCCCCTCTTAGGGCTCACGGTTTCAGTATGAGAGTCCATGCTTTTCCAGTTCATCCCCCTGTGCGTCATAGGAAAGGGAACAGAAACAATTCACTTTAACTTGTAAACTTCCATGCCACCCTTCTCAGTTGAGTTGATGGGAACTCTCAAAGCCGCTTTCGTTGCTTCTAATTTGCCTTGTTGCTGACTCTCCAAAGTTCTGATCGTCCCTGACTGGCCATTTCAGCGTCAAGGTTTTGCAAAGTTGATAGTCTGTTGAGAAAAGAAAGAAGTCGTGGAGGCCTTGGTTGTGATCATCATCTCTCATTGCCCTTGAGGATGAGCGGTGTCTGACCGTGCTGGAGCTGTTCCTGGAGGTGGAGGCTTTGGGGTCAGGCCTAGACTGGTTCAGGCGGAATGAAAGGGAATGACCTTGCTGGGATTGGCGTGACACCTCCACATAGTAAGTAGGAAAGCAGTGCAGGATCTATGGCCATAGGTGGCCAGCCAGGTGTCAGCGCTTTGAATTCTATCCCTCGTGGATCCCCTGCCTTCCCACTGTGCCGTCACCCCTGCTGAGTGGAGTATGCTGCTTCCTGCAAACACGCCTCCCTCTCCCTCTCCCTTGCCCTACTGGCCTTGCTGACGAAGAAGACTCCTCCTGGGTTTTCTTGTGAATACTCAGTTATGATAGGTTCCTTTCTCCCTCTCCACACACTGGGAACTAGTACCTCCCTGGCACACAACCCTTACATTCTTTTTAAACCCAACCCACCTATTTATAGATCCAGACACAATTATCTTGTTAGCTTTTGACTGTGGGTGAGTTGCTGTGGTGGTAGCACTTCTATCTTCCAAATGTTAGCTGGACCCCAGATTCTGGGGCTACTTGAGAAGAATTAAGCTGTTCCCTTAAAGGTTAGAAATACTAGGTCTGCCCCATATTATCTCCCCTTTTTTCCTGATGGGAAGAATTAATCGGGTAGGGAGACATGGGTGTGAATTTCAACTTCGGTGGCTACCAGCTAGCTGCATGACCCAGGGCAAATCACTTAACTTCTTCTTTTTTTTTTTTTTAATCCATTGTTCACTTTATTTTAAAAAAATTTTAATTAATTAATTAATTAATTTTTGGCTGTGTTGGGTCTTCGTTGCTGCGCATGGGCTTTCTCTAGTTGCGGTGCGCGAGCTTCTCATTCTTGTGGCTTCTCTTGCTGCGGAGGACGGGCTCTAGGTGCACGGGCTTCAGTAGTTGTGGCGCACGGGCTTAGTTGTTCTGCGGCATGTGGGATCTTCCTGGGCCAGGGATCGAACCCATGTCCCTTGCATTGCCAAGCAGATTCTTAACCACTGAGCCACAAGGGAAGCCCTGCAAGTTACTTAACTTCTGGTGGTGTTTTTTTTTAATAAATCTGTAAAAATGTGGGTATTTGGCTAAAAGTTGTTGGGAGGGCTAAAAAGTAATGAAATAATAGCCACTAGTTTGCAAAAATATTGTTAATTTTCTTTTTTTTTTTTTTGCTTTCTAGCTTTTATTAATTCAGAAACACCATCCTTTCCACTGTGAAGTATAAAGTGCTTTGGGCTTTGGGAACCAAGGTGCTTTTCACACCCAAAGCAGGCACTTACTAGTACTCTCTGGGTTTCTCCCCTGACTGCATGACGGTTCTGGGTCTCTCTGGCTCTCGAGAGGGTTATCTCCAATTCCCTCAGGGTTCATCTGTGCCTAGAAGCTTGGTAACATCAAGGTTAGGCTAACTGATGTTCTCTTCCTTAGAAGGAATCTAACTTTTCCCACTTTATCCTTCCTTTATGCCTGTCATTCACAGTTGCTGGAAGTAATAGTATAGTGTGATAATTATAACAACTTAATTTGCACAGCTCTGTCTTAATTTCAGATCATTTTTCCATTTCCTCTCACATCAAAGGTGGCATTATCCCCATTTTAGAGATAAGGAAATTGAGTCTCTGTGAGGAAAAAGGTTTACATTCTCTTCTGCTAATAACTTGCTGTGGGAAAGTCACTCAGAAGCACAAAATGAAACACGGATTGTTAAAGCTGCCAGAGGATTTAGAGAACCATCTAGTCCAGCCCTGAGGAAAAGAAACTTCAACAGAAAATTTGGGATTTGCAATTACCGTGTTAAAAAAGTCAAAAGAAACAGGTGAAGCGAATTTTAAAAAGTATATCCCAATATATCTAAAATATTATTCCAACATGTAATCAATATAAAATTAGTAATGAGATATTTTCCATTCTTTTTTGGTACCATTTTCAAAATTATGTGTGTATTTTACAGCACATTTCAGATTAGCCACATTTCAAGTGCTCTGTGGCCACACGTGGCTAGTGGCTTACTTTATTGGTTAGTGTACATCTAGTCTAACCATTTAATTTTACAGATTAGGACACTGAGGCCCAGAATTATGATTAACTGATAAGTGGCAAGTCTTTGTTCCGAGCTCGTTTCAACTAAACTGTCTGCATTCAACTGTCTTAAAGACAGAAGACCTGGCTTCTGCTGTAATTTTACATCTGCCCTCTTCTACTCTATAGTTTGGGTTTGGAGAAGGCTCCCACTGTTAACACGCTAAGACAGTGCTGTGCTTGTCCCGAAAGTCTTTCCCATAGCAGAGAGAACTTTCTTATTCCTGAGCATGTCCTTGCTCTAGGGGAAGTGGGAATCCATGGAATTAATGCCTTGTAGATTTCTCCTCAGTGGAATGGGGTCAATGCTGATCAGAACTTCCCTTGCTTAAGCCTGTAAACTTGGGCATGATTCTCCTTAAAAAAAAAAAAAAAAAAAAAAAAACTCTGGAAACCTAAGCAGCGCCCTTGGCAAATGGCACTGGTGAGCCAAGTGGGCAGTGCCAATAGAGCAATTTTCAGTCATGGTCCCACGGTATTAATTTGGCTGTAAAACAGTTGAGGATGAAATGAATGATGTCTCTTGAAGCCAAGACTGAGCAGCCTTAATGGAAAACAAGGTCAGTTACCTGCCTGGATGATGACTTGGGGAGCCTTTTTTTTTAAAGGAGAAGAGGAACCCTTTATTAATCACCGCTTTTGGCATGTTATGTATGATTCATTTGCTCATTGTCACCACCCAGCTCAGCTTCACTTTTATCAGGTGATCTCCAAACCGACATGATGCTTATTATATTCATCGGCTTCCAGAAACTGCCAGTGAGAACTCTTATTTATGGTGATGATGGTTATGGTTATGATTATTGACAGCCATTATTATAAACATCATTATTATTTAGTGTTAATCAACAACAGTATGAAAGGTGCTCTAAAGAACACAGAATTAGACCCTGTCCTTGCAAATGGGCTCATAAGAAAAAAATGACAGAAAGAGACACCCAGCCTGGGCTAGCTAGGAAAAATACATTCTAGGGAAATACAGCTGACAGAATAGCTCCAAAGGTTGTAATTTTTAGGGCTTTGCTGGAGTTCCATATGGAACCTTGAACACAGATTAGACAAAGAGAAAGTAGAATTTCCCAGTAAAAGAAAGTTCGTTGTTTAAGCCCAGTTTTACTGTTAGAGTTATAACGAAGAAATACAAGGGGAAAGTTTGATGTATGTTTTGTTTCATTGGCACGCAGGTTTATTTTTATGATCTTTTTTTACTGTGTACTATTTGCATTTTTTAATGACTTGGATATCACCACAGTCATTATGGACCTGCTCATGATATGGGAGAAACTTAGATCTAGTGGAAAGAGCACTTGTTTGTGGGACAGAAGCTTCTGTCTCATTTATCTTGATTTTAGATACAGCATTTAACTTTTCGGTTTCTGTTTTCTTATGTATAAAATAGGGATACTGGTAACTACATGATAGTGTTTTGAGAATTAAGGTGTTATTATTTCTACCTCTATTATTCAACCTTAATTTTGTTTCCATAGTAACTTCTGAGCTTCTTTTTAATTTGTTTGTTGCTCAACTTCTCTAAGGTAATAATAATAATAAAAATTATCTAGGAGGACCCTGGGGCTCAGAGAAGTTTAGTGTCTTGGTTAACGCCACACAGGGAATGAGTAGCACAGCTGGGATGTGAGACTGGGCCTCCTGACTTGAATCAATGACTTATTTTCAGTTGTGTTCATTGCAGTCCTGAGCACTCAAAGAAGGGGTGCTCAGGACCCACTCTTTGAGATAGGAGTTCTCGGTGGTCTTTGTTTTGTTTCATAAATTGCTCAACACTGTAAGAGTTCTTTGGGGGGATTGTTATTGCAGTTAAAAACTTTGAAAACATGGCTTCAAGTCATGTTGAATTTTTGTGTACTACCGGTATCTCTCTCCTTCATCTCGGGTGGGTTTAGATGGCCCCTGAGGGCCTGCTAGGAAGAACCTCCCCTGTCCCTGTCTTTTGTTGAAAGAATTGATGGTTATCTGAAAGGATGGTCATCTCCTGAGAAGGTAGATAGAGACATCAAAGGTTGATGGTTGGAAAATACAACACAGTTCTTTGAAGAGGTGGAACAATCTTGGTTTGTTGGAAAGACGCAGTATCATAATGGAGCTTTGGTGGGGGTCAGGGGGCACAGAGTTAGTTGTCTACCATACTTCCAAATTTGTTGGCCAGCAAGCAAGAATTTCCCAATTCTTTATATGGCCTTAAGAGGACCATTACACCCATTTGGATGTCCCCAGCTATGATGATTCTAAAGTTGTGGCCTTGAAGCCAAGATCTGCTGTGTACTTTTCCTTAAGTACACAGAATTAAGAAGAATTCCTTAAGTTTCTTCTACATTTTAGGACTTTACCATTAAGAATAGACTCTTCATGGGCTTTTTGGGGGGTCTTATGGACATGTGGTACCTCAGAAGAGTTTGTAGCTTGTTACTCTAGGCCCTCAAGAAGCCTTGGCCTTTTAAGAAATTGATCTGAATTGTTGCCACACCTTTCTGTAGGGTTCCCAGTTCCCGGGCTTCTGGTTTTTGTTTGTTTGTTTGTTTCACCTGACTACTAAAATGAGAATATGCTTACCTTATTCTGTCTTTTCCTTTTTTTCCTTTTTTTCCTCCCTTCCTATAGGGTGGTAGAGCCTTGAGCTGGCCAATTTCAGAACAGAGTTAGGTGGGGGCAAAGGCGTGTGGTGGAGGCCCTACGACATTGCTTTCCATGGTCTGAGGCTTCTTTGGGTATCTCTCCCCTCCAGTCCACCCAGATGCCTACAGTACACTCTTAGAGCTAGAAGAGCCTTCTTTTGGAGGGAACTAGTTTAATTCCTAGAGTTTTCTGATGAGCAAACTAGTGTCAAGCGTTAACTGGAGCTCTCAGTATGTGGTAAAGACCTTGGAGAACCTGACCATAGTTGGTTTTGTCCTTGGTTCATATCCTTTCTAGGCAACGGGCTTCACCGTTCCCAGCTCCGCTCTGCCCCTTTTGTCCTTCTTGACTTTTTGAAGTGCTACCTGAGCAGTCACATTTTTCATAAAGAGTCTCAGACTTAAAATAGCTTGACATTGTGTAGTACCTTAGAGTTTACAGCACATTTCATTTATATGATCAGATTTGGCCTTTAAAACCACCTGGAGGGGGCTTCCCTGGTGGCGCAGTGGTTGAGAGTCCTCCTGCTGGTGCAGGGGACACGGGTTCGTGCCCCAGTCCAGGAAGATCCCACATGCCGCGGAGCGGCTGGGCCCGTGAGCCATGGCCGCTGAGCCTGCATGTCCGGAGCCTGTGCTCCGCAACGGGAGAGGCCACAACAGTGAGAGGCCTGCGTACCGGCGGGAAAAACAAAAACAAAAAAAACCCAAAAAAACACCTGGAGGAAGGAGGGAGAGGTATCATTTTCCCCCTTTCACCTAAAAAGAAATGGAGGCTCAAAAAGGTAAAGTGATTTGCCCTAGGTTATTCAACAGGTATGTGGCAGGGCTTGAATTTGAATCCTGGTCTGTGTCCTTATCAACCCCTCCCTGCTGATAGACCGAGCCTTGTTTCTTTACACCAGACTCCATTTTCAAGCCTTGTTTCTTTACACCAGACTCCATTTTCATCTCCTTTTCCTCCTGATTTTTCAGCAAAGAGTCAGCCCCCAAGTCAGTATTTCTTTTTTTTCCCCTTTGCATCTCTCCCTAGAGATCTCATGTCCAACCCCATTCTTTTACTGCAACCTTGCTCACCTCTGCTGCCAACATGAGCTCCAGTTTTCCCTAAATTGTGTAATTCTTTCTTCACAGATCCTGAGTTTGACCCTAGTCTCTTTCTACTGCTTGGTCACTTCCCCCTCCTTTTTTGTTTCTTTTCTCTTTCTTCAGGCAAACCTGGAACTGCTGGGCAAATATTTAGCGTATTATTTTTTTATAATATAACCATGTGAATATTTTGTCAGTGGTCTCTTCTTAATTTCAGTCCTCTGGGGAAGGGTTAATAGTTCAACCCATCATTTTTCTTGTGAGGGTTGAGACTTAACAAAAGCTGCCTGGAGCAAGACTGTCCCTCAGGGTTGGGGGAGGGGCACAGGCCTAGGCTGGGGATAACTGGGAATCCAGTTGGGATCCTGGTGATCATGAGACACTTGCCTCTTCCTTGCCCTGCTGTAGTAGAAATGCTTGGGGAAGCATAGACTCAATGAGTTGCACCCTTCTAAAAGACTACTGCAGAAGTTAAGAAGACTGGAAATATATCCTGATGTGTGTCCTTTTTTCATTTTATTTTTCCTATGAGTTTGCTAAGCAAAGAGCAGGCTTTGTACAACTCCTCCCCCTTCCCCTCCCACCCCGATTTTTTCCTCCCCTTTTCTTAAAAAGGTTCTGTGCTCTTTTGAAACAAACCAACAAAAGTTGAAGCCAGAGTGTGTATGTGACTCAGCCCTCAGGAGCAGTTCTTTTCCAAAGCAAATTTGAATTCACGGTTGCCAGTTTGGGGCAACACTAGGGCCCAAATCGTCCTGGCAGTCGGAAGTACCAATCTCCCAATATTGAGCACTTTCAATATGATGTTCCTATTTCCTAAATCTCAATTTAGTCTGTTGGGCCCGACAATTGTAGGTATAACTATGGGAAAATTTAGATAGAATATTTGAGTCAGGACTGTCCTAAAAAAGAATCCACAATACATTGTCGCTGTAATATTAGAGTAAAATGATGAAAATATTAAGGACCTAAATTGTTCTACTGCTTTTTAACTAAAGTTGCCTTTCTTGACACAAGAAGCAAACAGGGATTTTGGTACTTTCCCGTTGACTGGGACACCACCATGCCTGTTGGAAGTAGTAGAACTTGACTGGATAAAGCAGTGGGTAGTATACTCACCTTCTGTGGGCTAGTTCCTATACTGTATTCCTTGCCCACAGATACCATCCTTAAAGTGGTCTGGCCTTCTTGTAAGTGTTCTAGTCACACAGTGAACTTGGGGGATCAAGGCTGATCCGAGACTGGAGTAATCCAAACATTACTTTTGATGGGTCAGCAGTTATGATCTTCATACCTGAAGAATGGCTTGTGTTTCATAGAGATCAGGGGTCCCTCTGCCCTCAGAGTAGCAGACGTTAGAGGTGCAATTAACCAGTTTCATTATTCACTAGCAACCACCTCTAGGACCCCTGGGCTAAGAGAACTTCTGTGATTACAATAAAACAAAGAAGAGAGAGGAGGAAGGTAACTTTGTATGTAGTTCTTTCTGAGACCTTGGCATGTGGTTAAAGGGGTTTTCCCGAGAAGCTTCATCCACTTTCAGGTGGGCCCGTTGTAAGGATGACAGGGATTTTTACCACATTTGATGGGAAAGTGGGAAAAAGAACCTTAGTGTTGGGGTTTGTATCTCACTAGTAGGAAAAGCACGGAAGTACTCTTTCTGGAGGAGGTAGGGATGAGGGAGTCTTTGGACTTTAAATTTTGGTAGGAGGGGGTGAGGCTCAAGCCTTCTGGAACAGGGCAATGTGTGGCATCTACCTGACTCCTTTGCCCCTGTTCCTGCCACCTGCCTCACTTTGAGCTTTCACTCTCTTTCTCTGAGGATCCTATGGGTTGAAGTGTTGCAACTGGATACTCTGAAGATGAGACCCCTTAGCCTGTGGGATCAGTTTTCCGCAGAGCTCGTTCTGGGGAGAGCAGTTTTGAAAGGGAAGTTAGTTCAGACCAGACACTGCCCTTTGCTCCTTCCTGGGTCCTGGCTGCGAGCTGAGCCAGCCTGCACTCAGCCTTGCACCCTCAGCAGTGGGGATCCAGTTCTGTGGCCCTGTGAAAGTTAATCCTCAGTGTTAATCCTTTTAGGTGAAGCTGTTGGTTAAAAGGTAATCTGTTTAGCCTCCCTTTCTCCATTCTCCTCCTCCTGAGGCAGGAGAGGGAGTTCAAGTCTTCCTTCCAGGGCTCCTGAGCTTTGGCTGATTGATGGTTCCCGGTGGCCTTGGGAGAAAAGCTGCCTAACCAGTTCCCAGGCCCTGGTTAGTTAAAACACAGTGTTCACCGTTCATACAGGTTTGGGCTGAAGAGAAACAAAGTTTAGGGAAAGGCTTGCTGAGAGGACTGCTGGGGGGTCCCGCCCTCCAAGCCATCCTGCCCGGGCCTCAGCCAGGTTTCAGAGTCTGCAGCTTGGGATGAACTTCAGGGCTTTGCTGCATTCTCTAAATCCTTAAAAAAAAAAATTGCTCTCTATTTTAGCACTCCAGGAAACCACCCAGCAATGATTGTTTTAGTGGGATTTTTACTTTATTTTATTTTACTTCTATTCTATTCTATTTTATTTTTTGATGTTCTTGTTTATTTAATTTCTTGAACAAGGATCCGGCTGTTTGGGCAGAGTCCCTGTCTTTAGCTCTGTCCATATCCACCCACTTAAATACATCCCAAAGCCTCACAGACACAAAGCCTCTATTTTCCCCCACACATACATAGGCACCTCAGCCGTTTCCACTACCCCCAGCTTCTGACCGGCTGTGTGTCTTTTCTACTTCACCCCACCCCTGAAAGCCCCCAGCAGACAAAAACAAATTACTAAATTGCTCGCCTGCACAAAAGGGCTGTAGCCTTTGAGGGGAGCTCTCTAGGCACCTAATTTCTCTTAGATTTCTTTCTGTCCTCAGAGGTCCCCAAAGGTACTTGCAGAATGTTTGCTCTTAAATGGTTGTAAATTAGGGGCTGAATGTATGAAGCATTAATGAAGGCTTCGGCTGGAACCAGCCCACCTCGCCAGGCTGGCAAGTTTTCAGTCCTGCGAAGTCGTTTCCTTGCAGGCCCTGAGTTCCTGAGTGTCAGGTTTCAGCTCCCCTTTCTTCTCTTTTTTCTTCTTTTCTTCCACAGCTGTTTTTCCCCCCTACCTTCCTTATCTTCCATCTCTTTCCTTTCTTCTTCCAAACCCACTCTTCCGCCACCCCTCTAGATTTTTCTAAAAAGAACCCAGGAGCAGAGTGAAAATAATGAGGCCAGGAAAGCAGCATTTATTTCTTTTCGTACATTAGGCAGGACCAAAGGAGTTTATTCTTTTTTTTTCCCCTATTTTTGCTTTTCTCTCTTTGTCTTTGCTTTATTTCTTTCTCTTTAAGCCAAGTTCAGAATGGATGCTTGCAGAAGAGAGGAATTTTGAATGACTGCCTAAGGTAAACAGAATGTAGAGAAAGTTCAGCTCTGTCCCATGTGTTAAAAATTAAAATTAGAGAAGAATAAATGCAAGTGTGACCTTGACGGACTGGCCAAATGTAGCTAGGGGACCATCACAGCACCAATATATTTATTCCTGGGTAAGGGGTAGTCACATTTCAAGCAACTCCATTATGAGAAAATATGGATCCTCAGAAATATATACAAAAAGATTCATGAAGGAGTCTTTGTGTAATTCAACGTAGTATGTGTTTTTAAGCGGCAGTATATAAGTTGTGCAAGGTAATGGGTTCTTTTTAGATAACAAACTTTTGAGTTTGTTTAAGGTGTGATTTCTTTACCCTAAAACCATTTATTCTCCAGTAGAGTACTTATGATAGATTGTGTGGAGAATACCTACGTATTCTACTTCCTGGGTTCAGGATGTTTCCTATCACATCTACTTAAAGTTCAGTTTGGTGTGCTTTTCAGCTTAATAACTATGAACTGTGCCTATGAGATAATACCATAGTAATTTTAAGCACACACTCTTTGCTAGGCATAATGTAAAGACCTTTGTTCATTATCTCATTTAAGTCTATTATCATTCTCATTTTAGAAGTGAGGAAACTGAGGGTTACAGAGGCTTTATGAATTGTACTAGGCTGCTCTATATATCCATCAGTGTTCCATCCTGATTGCACTGTGGTCCTACCACTCTTAGGATTATAGTTTGACTTCCGAGGCCCCTTGCACCCAGATATTCATTCATTCATGCACTCATTGGTTACATGTGTTGACTGCCTACTGTGTACCAGGATGCTCTGTCATTCAGGCCAGCGCTTGGTGATAACTGCTTGTCACAGTATATAATGATCTAGTCTCAGCCAATCAGGAGGGGATGTGGCCCTTTCATTCCGTCCCCTGAACTCTTGCTTATGCTACCCACTTATTACTGTGGCATCCATATGTAATAAATAACATCAAAATAGTCATAAAGGATTTGGCAGACAAAATGAACTGCTAGAGAAGACTGCATTAAATTTTAATAGGAAGAATTCTAAGTAATAAGCTGAAAACGTGTCCTGGTGTAGAGCTGAGCTGTTCCTTTGAGGCTTTTCCTATGACCTCCTCATGTCCAGGACTGAGTTTTTTTCAGTTATGAAATACTTCATTTTTAGATAAACTACATTTGAAATTTCTTACTCTGTTTTCCAAACAAATAAATAAAAGTAAAGATGGGAGAAGGCAAGACAAACATCTTTAATCTGTAGAGGTAGAGTGCCTTCCACGCATCAGGCACTGTGTTCATTGCTGGAAAGACATCAATGATCACATCATAGACCCTGATCTCCAGGAACTCGTGTTCTAGGGGGAAAGACAAGGAAACTGTCCTATTCAGAGTATGAAATGCTATGATGGGGATACAGATGGAGTATTGTGGGAGTGTTTAGGAGGGTACCTCGCCATCTTGGGGGTGGTGAGGGCCACAGAATTTTCTTTGAAAAGATGACACGTGAGCAGGGTGCTAGGAAGGAAGGGAAGTGAGCCAGGTGGGGTGGGTGTAAGGGGTGGAGAGGAGCAGAGTGGCAGAAGAACATTTTTGTGAAAATGCTTTTGTTTGGAGAAAGATGACTTCTGGTCCTCTGAAGTTCTACAGCAGAGCTTCCAAGACTGTAACAGAGTTGAGTCGTCCTAAAGCAGATGAGCCAGTCTTGAAATGTGAGTTTAACCCCTGAGGAGCTCAGGTCTCACTAACTCTCTTACTTGGCTGTGCTGATGGCTTTTCCTCTTCTTTCAGATTAGGCATAACACAGTCTTCTCAATTCAAACTCCAGCATTTAAAATGTTTGGCGATTTGTGAAAGTCTTCCCATAAAAAGCAGTTGATCAGGCATATAAATAATATAACAGTTAAATTAATAAGTATGTATTGAGCATTTAAAAGTTTAGGGTACTGGATTTAGATACTCAAGATTGCTCAAGGAAGTATATAGCCAGTTCAAATAAATAAACTTTTAAAGCCTATATAAACTGAACAACATCTATCTGCATACCAATTGCAACATACACTCTGTTCCAAAAAGTAGGTCTGATGGTGCCTTTTTGTGGAAACAGTTTATTAGCAATTAGTGTTTATGTCTTATAAAGTTTAAAAATTTTATTTTTCACTAAAATTCTTTAAATGCAGCTACTTTGGGTAGTTCATGCCTTTTCTCTAATTCCCCTAGATTGCGAAGATTTACTGTCATTGCAGTCTGTTCTTTTAATAACAATAAGCATGTGGATGATGGTGACCATGAAGAAGGGCATGGGAAGGGTGAGAGTAATTACTTTCAGCTTTAAGGGATTTAAAATTTTTTTTCATTATTGAAGAGTTATAATTTTTTCGTGTATATTTAAAACAACTCTCATCTTCCATCTTCTCTAATAAATGAGTTCTGCAATAAATTTGTGATAATCTGATCATCAAAATCAAATCTGGTAATCTGATATTGCATTGGCTTACTGTCTATGTTTCCCACTAGAATATAAGATCCATGATAGCAGAGACTTTGTCTTATTGCTCTGTCCCTAACACCTAGAACATGCCTTGCCACATGGCAAGGACTTACTATTTATTTAATGAATGAAACAGTTAATACTTTATTTGTGCAAGGAAATTGATGATACTTTCAAGTTTTGCATAAACTAGATTGCATAAACATTCATATTGCCTTCAGAGTAACTTAATTGTTTTGATGAGAGAAGAATTTCAGAATCTTACAAGATCATTTATTAGTTAGGATGGCATAACTAACTCTGCCATGGAGTATTGAGGAAGTATGTTGGAATTGGTCTCTGGATGTTGAAGGATGCAAGGGTGTAGTAAAGAGGGAGTCTGTAGTATATACCAGGTGGAGTGCACAGCGTGGGCAGAGGCTTAGAGTCACATGACCTTTATGGCCAGAGACTCAGGCCATCACAGGGACAGATTAGCCAAGCTAAGAATTTGTATTTTGGAAGACTTGAATAGTAATGTGTTAAAGGATATCAGGATTATCAGAGGCTGAAGAGACGTGCTGAGGAGGGTTAGGGGAAGAGACTTCATGAGTTAGGAGTTGAGTAGCCTGTTGGTGGTATTCAAGGGGATGTGTAGGAGGCAGCTAGAAATACACGTCTGAAGCTTCAGAGAGGTTAGGGTTACAGACATAAATTTGGGTGTAATCAGTATGTATATGGCAATTGATGTTAAGAGAAGGAATGATGATCCCAGAAAGTCTGTAAGGAATCGAAGAGGACCAGGGCAGAACCCTGAGAATGCCAAAGTATGGAAGTTGAGTAGGGGAGGGAATAAGAAAAGTTCTATCAGGGATGCAGAAGAGAAACCTGGAGGGAGCGGCATCTTAAGAGGTAAGGCAAGTTTGAAAACAATAAGTTTATCCACATCATTAGATGCCACGACCTTCTTCTGGGCTCTTATACTTCTCTCTTAACATATACTGTGCTACATTTGTCTGTTTACTGCCTTTTCCCTGTTAGTTCAGGATCTCCATGAAAGCAGGGTTAAAATGTGTTTTATCTTTGTGCCTAGGTCAGGAATGGCAAAGAGGTTTCATTTCATGTGCCAAGTCTGAGAATTCTGAGCTGAGGCCAGGGTCTTCAGAGAAGAGCGCCTTAATCCATTAATGATTTTGGATATGGGTTCAGGATCAAAGAGTGGTGGCAGCTTGCCGTGTCATCTTCATCTCTGCATTAGGCACTGGTTCATTCATTATTCAATGACCATTTACTGAGCCCCCAACATGTACCAAGTACCGTGCCAGGCGCTCAATAAATGTTTATCAAATAAATGTGGAATGGTTAAAGGCTCGCAGTGTAACAGCCTTTACCAGCAGTGGTAAAGGGACATGAACGGGGCTGCTCAGCCTTTGAGAGGTGTATGCCTGTTAATCCTACTCACACGTGCAGAAGTGTGCTAGTTAATCCAAACCCCTTGTAAACAGAATGCCAGATGTCAATGATTTTAATGCAAATACTGTTCACTTTTATAAGGATTTAACTTATTAGAGCACACTTGCATCTTACTTCATCTTTGCATGATTCCAACAAGAGTGAGAGGTCAAATGTTGTTACCTCTATTGGACAGATGAGATAATTGAGATCTATATTTCTGGAATGATTAACAAAGCCAAGACTGAGCCAGGAGTAGAACACAGATCTGACTCCCACTTCTAGCTCTTGGGCTTATGGCTGAGGGATTGGCTTCTCTGATCAAACATAGAGGTCTGCTCTTGAGGCAGATGCCTCATTTTTCAGAGAGGTTTTCCCTTGAAACCCAGTGGGTGACAGACAAGCATTTGGGGTGGTGGAAGGTTGGTAGGAGGAGGGAAGACACCATGGGCTCCCAGAGGCTTCATGGACTCCCAAGTCATGATTCATGATTCTTTCTCTGTAGCTAATTTTTGTTAAGTATAAGAATTCCAGGAATCTTTCAGGAATTGGGGGAGACTGCTCTCTCCTGAAATATAAAACATCTGCTCTGGGTCTCATTGGAGCTCCACTGTCTAGGGGAAAAACAGGGAAAAAGAGTTGATATGAAACAGACATTGTTTCAAACAATAAATCCCCCCTCTACTCATTAATGAGAAAATAAATTAAGGGACAGAGGTGTCAGACTTTTAAGGAGGCCTTTCTTAGCCCTAATTTTTTTTTTTTCCTGAGAAAGTGAGAAGTTCAGAGCAAGAGACCAAAGTCTCTAAGAACACAGAATGGTGAGTGTTGGTTGGACATGGCCTTTCCTCATAATCCCACCACGCTTCAGCAGGCTAGGCAATTTTAATTTTTTTTTGGACCAGCACTTTCTTCCTGATAATCAGAGATATTATCCCTGAGGGAATAGAAGCTTGGCAGGACATGTATAACAATCTAAAAAATGTGTAGGTAGATTCCTGCATCCTTCCTTTCCTTCTCTTTCAGCCAACCTCCATCCCCCCGAATTCCCTTTCTCTCCTCTTTGCTCCTTGAGGCCTTCCCATCCCCCCACTTTCCTGGGTACTCTGAGATTCTCAGCATCTTCTAGAATCTGGGCGTTTCTCTTTGGGCAAATGACCATGAACCACATGGCTTACATGAAATCATCTGAAACCATTTGATTGAGTTTGGTAAGAGCCTTGGACACGGGGGAGGGAAAAGGAAGGCAAACAAGTTTGAGGGGTGAAGACCATTCTGATTTTGCTTGTCACTGTATTCCCAGCACCTAAGCTAGGGACTGGCACAGAGTAGGCACTCCATTTCTGTTCAGTGAAATGTGACAGATAATTTAATCGGGGGATACGGCAAAAGAAGAGGAAGTTAGACAATGTACGCGCACCTCCAACAGAGAAAGAACTCTCATGGGGGCGCCTGCTACACTGAAGGGTTGGTGCAAGTTCATGGATGCCCTGTGTCCAAGGGCCCCCCACCTTCTGCGTCTGCGTGTTAGGTTCTGGACTGAGGTGAGTGGTGGCTGCCTCCCCTGCCCCCTGTGTGTCTTCGCTTGCCATCAGCCAGCAAGCCTTAATGCATCACACTCTGGCGCCAATAACAGTCTCCCTCCCCACCAAAAAAAAAATAGACTTGAGGGACTGGAATTGAGTGAGGGAAATGCAAGCTCTGAGCTTGGAGGGTGGTCCACGACCCCTCTCCTTCTCTTCTTTGAACCAGAGAGGGGGCTGGTTCCAGGCTCTGTAGGAAAGCTCTTTTGAAGGGCGATGCACTTGGGTCACAGGGCACCATTCCACTTTAGTTGAGGGCGTCCCTGTTGTGTCCCAAAGAAAATGTGGTGGGATTAACATAAAAGCAGAATTTAGCAACCAGGAACCCAGGGTTCCCGATGGTCTGCTTTCTTAGTTGCTGGTGAATTAAGCCCAGAAGGCACTGGGAGGGGGTGGGGAGAACTTTTGTACGAGGTTAAATTCCTGGTGGAGTGATGATAGGATTAGCAACAGTTGGGTGGAAACGAGCAGAATACCAGCAGAAATGCCAGTGATCAGTTTGGTGCCCTGTCCTTGGGTTCTCTGGTTCACTGGTGGCCCTTAAGTTCTGTTGTCCTGGATGATTGCAGGGCTGGCACCACCCTTGCTGGGGACGGGATGGCAGGCTTTCCTGCACCTTCTGCCATGGATAGCACATGTGCATGCTCTCCTGTGCTTCGAGGCTGAGCTGGGAGATGGGGAAGAAAGAACAGAGAAAATCAAATGAAATGTTCAACCAGCAGAACTCTGTCTCCAGTCAGGCTGGCTTACATTTGTCTCGCTTTCTATTTTCTGAACTTTCGCTCACCATAAATCCTTTTTCTTCTCCTTTTATCCATTAAAATGTTTTTAATCTTTGTGCCAACACTTGGTCTTTTGGCTGGTTCTGTGTCTGTCCCAGCCCCTTAATCCTCCTCACATTCTTTTTGTCACTTTATTGTCTCCTGATCTGAACCCCAGCCCTTCACTTTGAAATGCCCTTTTTTTCCTTTTCTTTTTCAGATTTCAGGATCTCTTGTTTTATGGTTGGATGTTCACTTGACCCTTCTTGGGGTTTGTTGTTTTCCTCTAACTTCTGGCCATGTTCACATTTCTGTCTTTCAAATAAAATTGTTACTCTCGTGGACACACAATTACTGGGGCTCAGTTCCCCCCTGGGTTGTCTGTTAAGAGATGTGAGTCCTGCTCCAAAAAAAAAAAAAAAGGTCCCTGGACTTTTCTATCCATACCTGAGTGCTGTTTTGCTCTGAGGCGTGGGAATAAAAATTACTAAGCTCATCGACCATCAGAAAGGAGGGTGACCCACCCCACAGGAGATGGAGACAACCCCATTTTGCAGGGAGGCTGCCTAATTTCTTGGGAGACAGGGAGTGAGAGGCTGCGCTGTGCCTAGCCTCCTGCTCACGTTTCTCGCATCTCACTTTACCTCCAGCTAGAGGAGGGCTGACAAGCCTACAACAATGGCCTCCTTTCTTCTTCCAGGGCCAGTGTTTTGATAGTGTCAGGTTGCACCCCAGCCTCCCCCTAGCCCATTTATAAACTTGACACGGGCAACATGATGTAATGTTATTTTTCAGGATCTCAGTTAGGGAGCTTTTTTGCCCCAGGTCAGAAGAATGCTAGTTGAGTTTTGCTGAAATGAACCATGGCTCCTAGATCAAGAAGGTGGAGGTAGGGGATAGAGCGGGGCTCTGCACTGGAGTTGGTAGTGACGGGTAAGGCTCTTTGGTACTCAGACCTTCCACTTCCTGGTGTCTAAGCCAACCTTTCGCTGTTGGGCGGTGCTCTGGTGGAAGGAGGTTTGGCACCTGCCCCTTGCAGAGCTGTCTTGCTGGGATCTGTTGCCATTGTAATGCGTTGCCACTGAGCGGCCTGCAGTGGCCAAGACTGAACTAGGAAGTGATGATAGAAAGGAAAGAGGGACCTGAGGGGACTTCCACATGACTGGGTTTGTCTTGAGTTCCGTTGCCTCTAGCAGCCCTGGTTCCTCTGCTGGGCTTGGGCCGGTGCTGCTCAGCTTGGCTGGGAGCTTGGAAGGGGAGGCTGACGGGGAGCTGATGCGCCTGCGGGCCCCTTATCCTCCCTTCCCTTAAGCTGTTGCCTGTGGCCTTTTTGTGGACACTACCTATATCCTGAAAATTTCAGAACTGGCCCATTTCTGTATTTACATTTGTTTTGAATTCAAAGGTGCAAAAGTTTCTACAGTGGAAAGTTGCCTGGCACTCACTGGGAGCACTGTCCTATGCCAAGGAAGAGATGGGAAGGAGATGGGGATCCCACCTGTGTCCCCCTGCTCTCACCTTCTAGAGGTGAGGGTGTTACCAGTGCCTCATGAGAGGTGGTCAAGCACTGTGGTTAAGAGCACTGGAGATGGAATCCAACTTGGCTTTCCAGTCCTGGCCCTGTTATTAATTGGCTGATTAACCTTGGACACATTAGTTGAACTCTTGGCCTCCTTGCCTTATCGGTTGAGTAGGAGGAATGACAGATCTACGGTTATTGAGCAGATTAAATGAGTTAATATACACAGAGTGCTTAGAATAGTCCTTAGTACATAGGGGATGCTGTAGGAGAATGTCCTTTAAAAAGTCCTTCCAGAAATATTTTGACGAATTACAACTATGTTTATATTCTCTCTACCTAAGATTCTCTTTCTTTCTGTGGGACTCTTTTTTTTTTTTTTTTTTTTTGCGGTATGCGGGCCTCTCACTGTTGTGGCCTCTCCCGTTGTGGAGCACAGGCTCCGGACGCGCAGGCTCAGCGGCCATGGCTCACGGGCCCAGCTGCTCCGCGGCATGTGGAATCTTCCCAGACCAGGGCACGAACCCGTGTCCCCTGCATCGGCAGGCGGACTCTCAACCACTGTGCCACCAGGGAAGCCCTCTATGTGACTCTTAAAGGTTGAACTGGCTCATGTTCAGTCCTTACGTTCCAATTTTTGAACCTGAATGCTTTGTTACCATCCCTATAGGCAAGCCATCTGAGGCCGTCACCTAGACATTTATACCGAAAGTCTTGTTGGACTGCCAAGGAGTGCATGCTATACCAACGGCACTGAATTTGTCACTATTCTCAGAACAGGTCACACTCTTTGCTGACTCTCGGCAGTTGCACTGTGTCCTCTGCCTTGTATGCCTTCCCCATATTCCACACCACCAGGCAAACTTTTCTTCCTCCTTCAAGGACTGGCTCCAATATCAGTGGTGCTGGAAAGCTCTTCTTACCTTCCTCAGGCTCCTCCTGGGGGTCCTCGGAGACGCTGTGAGGGTCACAGTGCTGTTGTCACGTTCCTGTGTCTGTGTGTAGGTGGGAGCCCCGAGCTCTCCCAGACCAGGGCCAGTAGTTAGCACAGGGCCTCTTAGATAGTTAATGCTCCATACCTTAATAAATAAGCAAACAAGTACCTTGTGGTAACAACAGTATACATTCCTTTGTCTTACCTGCATGTCTGGTGAGATCACCTTGGGGAAGAAACAAAGAAATCAAACTCCATGTTATGATCTGACTGAACTCTCAGTCTGAGGTGGGATGACTCCAGAGCATGTGCTATCTAATGCTGGGCTTTACTGGGGGGCTGCAGCTAGACTGCCCCTTGGGGTTCCTTCTCTTCTCCTGGAGCCTAGGTGGTGCTCCTAGGGGGCAATCAGAACCCAAGAAGACCTGGCATGTCCTCATGGCCTTGCCAGAGGTAAACTCCATCAACTCCCAGAGATAACCTTCCTAGAATATTTCTGTGGGATGTCTAGTGGGGGGAAAAAAGCATAGAATTGAAGAAACCAAACACAGTTCTTTGCCCATAACACTCAGGAAGCAAGATATAATTCTGTTCTGTGCGTTGGGGCCTTCAGTGACTGGGTCTTCCCTATGTGTTCAAGTGCAGGAAAGCAGAATGGAGACAGATTTAGAGGATGTGTGAGGAGAGTGATGCAAAGAGTGATGAAGCGACTTGACCAAGGACACAGACCAATATTATGACGAAAGCTTGGTATCCAGATCCAGTACCTAACCATGCTGCCTTCTGAATGCCAGGTCCACATGGTCGGGTCAGCCTATACGTGCCAGCCTTTTCTTCAGTTGCTCCTTCCTTGTCTGGCTTTCTTTCTCTCTGACTCCCCCCCCCCCCACCTCCCTCCTTCCTCATTCTCTCTGTGTCTGCCGACTTGTGACTTCTGGCTCTTGCCTCATTCCTTCCTAGACCGTTGATTTTTGCCAACGGACTGACGAAGGGTCTCCTCTCCCACTTTGCTGTGTCTTCATTTTCACCCTCTGAAATGGAGAGGCAGCTCATAAAAATGGACTCTCACACATTTTGCAGGTCTAAACTGGGCCTTAATACAATGCACAGGTTTGGTAGGGCATGACCGGTTGGCGGCTCAGGCTGGCACTCCTGGGCATGTCAGTTGAACTCTGTAAGCCTGTTCAACTTTTCCCTTTATTGTAGGGGAGTGAGGACTCCTCAAAACTATGTAGTTCTCAAGTAGTCAAAGGAAGTTTATGCACACAATTTCTACATGTAGTAACCAGGTATGAAAATAAAGAGTTGAGCTGAAACTCATTTCTTTTCTTATTAACAATCTGCGGGTTACGCCGGGACCACTTTGCTTCCATTTCTACTTCTGGTTGGAATAATCTTTTAAATAATCACAAGGAATTAGAATAAAAGAAAACCAGCTTATTACTTTTTTTCTCCACATCTTATTTCCTCTGCACTGATAGAGATACAGAACATTATTTTTCTGGAGTCGTTTTTCCTTCTTTCAGGCAAATGAATGACTCTGTAAAGGTGGCATATTGCTGATTTTATGTGGTGTGGATTCCCCACAGATAACAAGTGTTCACACAGCAGCCTTCTGAATGTTAGGTACCAAACTGACCTTTTGTGATCAATTTGTTTTTATCCCGCTTTATTAACAGCTGACCATTGATTGGATCGACGAGACAGCCATGTGAAGCAGCTGCTAGACGTGGCCAGTGTTACCAGACTGACTTGTGCATGGTTTTTGTTTTCTAGACAAGGACTCTGCTAGTTAGAACAGCATTTAATTGTGCCCACCACAACTACATAAAACCCACGAGACAGTTACAAATGACCTGTCACAAGAGGGCAGAAGTGAAGTCGGAGAAGGAGAAGGAGGGAGAGCTTGCAGGCCTTGTGTGCACGACAGCAGCACCCTATTGACTGTGGGATTTGGCTTCCCTGGGCTGGGTGTGCCTGGAAAGGTCTCAGAGGTTAAGAGCCAGGAGTCTGGGGAGGCGAAGGGTTATTGTATTTGGTGATTGAGGTGCCTTCCAGGTGGTCACCATGGAAATCCTGCTCACTGGGGTCTCCTGAGATGACAGGAGACATAGCCAGGATATGTCCATGTAGAGTATGGTTTTGTGAACCGCGAGATGGGGCTCGAAAGGTTGGCTTAGTCTCTTTCTATATTTGGCCTCTGGAGCTGCTGCTGTGTGACTCCCAGGAAACTTTCCAATGGCTGTTTTCGAAACCTGGGGCTGATTCAGTGTGTGAACACGTCTAGGTTGGTCCTTGACGTTGTCACCAGGGCTTAGTTCAGGAGGCCCTCTGCTACAGCCCTGTGCCCCTGGAGTCCCCGTGTCCGTGCTCCGAGCCTCCTGCTGTCCCTGTGTCCTCTGGGACTCCCTCCCCACCTTTTCCTTCCTCCTACTCCCCTGATATGTGGTAGGAAACTCCGTTTACCCATCTATGTTGGTGGGAAATTCTCGGCTAGGCCAAATAATAATACCTTGCAATTATTTAGCATTTTATTGGGTGTACCTCCCTTGAGAAATATATTCCTGGGAGTATACTAGAAAAATGAGTTTCAGTTAGCTGAATCATATTTTATAGCTTCTGAAGTTACTAATTTAGAAATCTGTTCTCAAGGACAAAAACCTGATCATGGCCATCTCAACCACACACTGAAATTCTCAGCGAAGGTTTAAGAGGCACATTTTCTGATCAATTACAAGGTAAAAACACTTTATGTAATGAGAAAAGAAAATCCCAAATTGCATTTTCTAGATTTTCACTTGAGAGGGAGCTGCATTTTCTGAGATTATTTAGTCCTTTTGAGTGTAGTAGTAGTAACTAATATTTTTTGATATTTCTCATGTGCTGGGCACAGTGCTAAATCCATTGACAGAGATCATTTCACATAATCCTCCTGATAATCCTTTGAGGAATGGAATATATTTATCCTAATTTACAGATTTTGAGACCAAGTTTCAAATAAGTGAAGTAATTTGCTCAAGGTTATACAGCTGTTAAATGGTAGAACTGGGATTTGAACCCACCTGGAGCCCAGCTCCAGAGGTTAGATCATATTACCCCTTGACTATTTCTTTCCTGTTATGGGTGAAATAGCATACCTTCATCTCAAATATTATTTAAAAATTCCTTAAGCTTATATGCTAAAGCCCATAGGCCATATGCTGGTGTCTTTAAACTTTTATTTCCCTGAGAGATTATAACTAAGGCTAATGTCTGGGCTGGTCAGCTCAGTTGGTTAGAGCTAATGGGGCCAAGGTGACAAGTTTCAACCCCCATATGAGTCTGTTAGCTGGGCTGAGTTTCATGACCATGGATTAACCTTTCACCTGGGCGAGCTGCCTCACAAATGAATATTGTTCATCTAAGAGAATAAGAAGGGGATTGTGGATAAAATAGTAGAAACCACTTGACCAGCCACCTAAGACTATGGCTGATCTTTCAAGAATCTTCTCTCTCCAGTTTGGAACTAGGCATTATTACCATTTTTAATAGATTCAAACAGCATTTCTTAGTGTGCTCTGTGGAGCTAATATTTGTTGTCATGTGCGTTGGAAATCTTCCAGAGGGGTGTGTATGGTGTAGTGAGGTTGTTTTTCAGAATTTGAGCTGAGGACGTTCTCCCTGGATTGGGATTCTTAGAGATACCCTTTAGAAAACTCTGTCTTAAGGTGTGTTTGCCCTGTTGTTCTGTTTATTTTAAATCCCTGTAGTAGTGGTGTCTCTCCACATCAGGAGAGAGCCAGTTACAGTTGAAAAGATCAGTTTCCACATTCCCCAAGCTTCTGTGTATGTGTGGATCTCCTTTTAGCAGGTTATAGCTTTGCCTTTGAAGTATATCCACATCACTTGTCTCATTTTCCCTTATGTGCCCTCATTTTGTAACTGGGATTGTGTTGCTGGCCGCACCACGTGCCCCAAGTCAGTGACACAGCAGGGACTAGAACCCAGATCTCTGGGCTCTGGCCCATTTCTCTTTCCAACAGCCTATGCTGCCTCCCGGTGGACAGAGCATTTGCAGGGAGCAGAGATGTTCATACCTGATTCTTTTCTAGAAAAAGAATTGCTTTGTGACTTAACATTTCTTTGGCCTGCCATTGCCTCAGTTTGTGAAGTGGCATTGGCTTACCTCTCTGCGCAAGACTGAAGAACCCCCATTAACACCTCCCCCACCCCCAAATTAGCAGTATTATTAATAAACACTGGAAAGCATCCCTTGTCCTAAGAACAAATTCTAAATTGACTTTCTATTGGGAGAATAATCACCACATTGGAGAGGAACTCAAGAGATGATCGACACAAACCCCTAACCTTCTCCTGGAGATGCTGAAGTTCACTTGCATCTTGTCAAAGATGCCCTGCTACTCCAGGGCTCACTTTCTCCTTTATTTCTCTGTTTAACTTTGTACTACTCCAGTGGCAATTTTGGTGGTCTGATCATTTGGAAAATATGGGAAAAGTAAGTTTTATTTTACTTAAAACATTAAGTCCAAGTGAATGATCGTTATGCTCTATTCCTCAGTTATATTTAGATGCTATTCCTGGAGAATAGTAGAGCTGCCAAAATCAGTAGGGTTTTTACCAAGCTCTGCTTCAGTCATCCTATCACTTGCGTGAAGAATTCATTATGCTGAAATAAACACATTAGGAACTCTGTGCTCTTTTACATCTCTAATATTTATGAAGTAGTGAGGCTCCCAGCCAGCACTAGGGAAGCAGGTAATTCCCAGCAATCAGTTAAACAGACGCCGGATGATTTGAATTGCAAGATGTAGGTGCTTGATTAGCCCCGTCTATGGACATGCATTGTTCTTCCGTCATTCAAAAGTTACCTACTTATGACTATTGAAGTGTTCTGGCTTTGGACATAAGGCACTTACCTTTTAATTGGCCATCAGCTTTGTTTTTAGCTGGGATGTATCTCCAGTGGGATTCAAATGAAATGGGGAGATAATCAGCCAGTAAGCAGAGAAAAGGGTAAAATGATCATGGATGATTAAGTGACGGCAGGGAAAGTTAGGGTTAGGCTAGAGGGAGAGAAACAAAAGAAGGAAACTCACAGGAAACCAGCTCCCTTTGCTGCCAGGCTGCCAGGCACACCTCTTTTGAAAGCACCTTTTAATTTCCCTCTTTGGCTTTCAGGTGGGACATATGGACACGTTCGAGCTGACACCTACCAGCTTGATCACAAACTTGACTCCCCCCTGCCCCTAAACCCTGAGCCAAGCAGAGGGCAGGGCCTTGGATCCTCACTGCTCAAACTTGGCAGGGAAAAAAGACCGTTAAGTGAAGGCTAATTGGAAGCTGCCCCAAACTGCACTCAGTTGGAGATATTTATAATATCTTTCAAGCAACGACTAGATTATTCAGTTAAGGGCCTGTGGGTAGGCGGAGTCCTCAAGGGGAGGAAACTGACCTGAAGGACCAGCTGGTTTGGACGTGGCAGTGGATGCTTTCTTAAACTCTTGAAATGTTAACTCCTGCGTGATCTTCATCCTTGGCCCACAGCCTTAAACACTCACCTTTACAGCCAAAGCAGGACACCTCTTCTGGGTCATGGTGTCTCTTTATATTCTGACGAAAGCTATGGCCCTCTCCTCAGAAAATCAACTTAGATACACACATTTTTTTCCTCATGTAATTTCAGGAAGCTAAGGAACTCCTGCAAGACCATCCATGGATCTTCTAATTTCATCAGGTTAAAAAAATCCTGCTTTAGGGCTTCCCTGGTGGCGCAGTGGTTGAGAGTCCGTCTGCCGATACAGGGGACATGGGTTCGTGCCCTGGTCCGGGAAGATCCCACATGCCACGGAGCTGCTGGGCCCGTGAGCCATGGCCGCTGAGCCTACGCGTCCGGAGCCTGTGCTCCGCGATGGGAGAGGCCACAACAGTGAGAGGACCGCGTACCACAAAAAAAAAAAAAAAAAAAAAAAAAAAATCCTGCTTTAGATGCAGAGATAGGACCAGGAAGTTTTCTAGACTCTAGAGAAATAATAGCGTGGTTACCCAGCATATTTCAGTGAGAACTCTGTTGAACTGTGGCTGTTTGAAGTATTTTGTCCTCCATTCTTCCCCTCCTGCTTCATGGTGATCATAGTAAGTTTTGTGTATGTGATTTCGTAGTTTAGAGGACACTTTTTAAACATCCCATTTAGCTCTCACCACAATCCCGCCAGGTAAGTGGGTATTGTTTGCCCTATCACTAATTGCTTTCTCTATTAAAAGTCCCAGTTCTTGCCGAGGCTCCATCCCACCTAAGTGTGTGCTTGGTTGATGAAGAGCAAGATGAAGTGGGAGGGGATGGGCGGGGGGAGGACCATCTACCAGGAGCACGGCTCAGAAGAGTGAAGGTAGAACAGCTGACTTTGCTCAGAGGTGAGGCGCCTTCTCTCCATCAACTTCTGGTATTGAGATGAAGACAGGGGAACTATTTTTTCTTTATCCATGATCAGATGTCGCCAAGTCTGATTTTACTGATTTTGAATTTGTGATAACTATTGCAGAGGCGTGGCTGAAGTTTACTTTTGTTTCATTGATGAGGCAGACCCATCAAATACATATTGTAAAGATCTAGGCAAACTTTTATAGGAGAACACAGAGTACCTTAGGAAACAACGTTTGTATTCAAGTATTTCAAAGACACCCATTTGTATTTAAATGTCTAAGAAGCAGATCTACTTAATTTTTTTAAAAAAGCGTATCTCATCAGTTGCTATTTAGAGGCTATATTTTGTTAGTGTAATTTTAGCTAATTCTAATTATTGTAGGCATGCAAACATAACATTTTTATGTCTTTAAAAATAATCCTTATCATTTTAGGCTCTTTTACTAGTTCACATTCTTGCCTGTGTGTATGTGCGTGTGTGTATGTGCGTGTGTGTGTGTGTGTGTACAGTTTTTTCCATTCTCACCCCATCCCCTGACGTGAAGTAGGGATTTATCCACAACTATATCCCCACAGCCTAAAACCAGGCCTAATGCAGAGTACATTATTGAATGCATAATTGGATTTGTATTGACTTCAGGTTTGGGGAGGAAAGCCAAAGAAATTTTTTCTTTTCAATTCATGTTTTCCATTTTTCAGTTGTCCTCCTCTTTCTGTCTTTATGGTTTGCCTTCTTTTTCTTTTCTCATCAGAGAGGGAGAATTAGGTTTTCAGAACCTATTATGGACATTTGCCTGACTGCTAAAGATGTGGGAAAGTGTTGCAAAGGACAGCCTGGAGGAGCAGTTTGGGGCTGGGCCTTGGGATGACGGCTGGCTTACTGCCCATTCTTCTTCAGAGTCAGTTTTAGGTCAGTGGCTCTGCGGTCCTGGGCTGGCTTAGTTGACCATTCCACAAGCAACAAAGGACTTTTGAATAGAAATAATCATGAAATTTGGCTATCGCTTTTGGTGCACATTCCATCTATTTGGCCATAATTAAGAATCTTTCACATCCAGATGCATATCCGGCCAGTGGAGTATTTTAACAGCTCCATTGAGAAAAGGATGGATGGACATACCTAATCAGAAAGGATTTTATGGTTCTGGAATGCAAGAATTACATTCAGAGCTCACAGAGGATTACTCCTGTGTCTGCCTGTAGAATGTCTGCACAGGCATTTGGGTAGATTATTTTCTACCATTTTATTTCTATCTTATTTAAGAAAGAGATAGATTAAAGCAAAAAGGCCCCATCACTCGTATCAAATCTGGTCTATAAAACCAACTAACTTTTATTCTCCCTCCCTGTAAGTAAACCCTGGTTGCATAGTCATATCAAGTCATGGGATTGTTGAGACACTATTAAGGCTACTCATTCAGGTGTCAATTGGGCCAGACAGTCCAGGAAAAACTTCCATTTAGGCGTCATCTGAGTTTACCCAGCCTCTTTTCTCCTGTGGCACTGGCTTTAATATTTGTAAATGCTGAGTACATGCTTCTTGAAGTGGCCCCAGGAGGCAAGGCTGGGGTGGTAATGATCCCTACATAGGAGAAAGCATCCTATTGGGAGGAGATATGGTTTAAAACAGTGGGTTGTCACACACCTTGTTTTCTCTTCCCATTGTTGCTTCTGCTGAAGCCATTCTGGGAAAGCCACTGTGACACAACCTCTCTCTGTGCTCTACTGAGAGTGCTTTGGATAGTTTTAGTTTATCTGTATGAAATTTCAGACTCGGAGATATTAGCCCAGAGAGTCTTCTGTGATGGTCATAGGTGGGACTTTGAACTCCCAAGTTCTTGATTGATCTTTTTTTATAGTAGTGATCACAGGAGTGAGATTCTCTTGGTTGTTTCTGAGGCTGCCCTCCTATGCCCTCAGCCTGTGACCAAAGTATAGTCACCTGGACCAAGCTCTTCTCTGTTTAGGATGAATTAGGCATTTGATTTGCACATGCTCTTAGCTCAACTCTCCAAATTCCTTCAAATTCTCAGCCCAGCATATGCTTGTCACTTTTCTAAACCAAATACTTTATTCTGTCCGTGTCCTGTGAGTCCTAACATTTAGAAACATTTTCATCATCTCAGACTGGCTGTTTGAGATGACCATCCACATCTGGCACATTGTTGGTATGGACTCACACACATGCTGACACACGCTCACCATATAGACACACAGTTGCCATTCTTTCAATGCCTTCCTTCCTCCTGTTTTCTTCACAAAGCATGCTTCTCATCTCTGGAGGTAAGACCTGCCCCATTACACACGAGATGATCATCACTAACGCGGTGGGTACAGATAGAGACATCTAGCAGGGTGTTAATAAAGGGCCCGGTGAGGACTAGAAAAATGCTGCCCCCAGGTAATTCTAATAGACTGCCTGCCGTTTGCTGTAACCAGGACTGGAGAGGAGGTGGGAGAGGAATAGGGGAGAGATGGAGCACCAGTGTGTTAGGTCAGAGGAAAGGAGATTTCTGTACTTGGTTTCCTTCTTGTCCAGGAAATCTTAAAACTTCTTCTGCTTAGGCAGATTAATAGCCTTGCCAGGTTTCAATTCCCTTCAAGCTGGGAAGGGTGCATTCAATTTCACCTTCATGCCAAAACAGCCATCTAAATGCCAAACCCATTGAGTTTCTGAGGCTTTCTTTTGGGTGTGTTTCTCTGCCTCTTCCTCTTTGCCTTTGTCAGAATCTCCATCCATATCTGTGTGGCTTGGCATCGGTGCCTGGATAGTCCCCACTTCTGTGTGTCTTGGTTCCTGCCGAGTGTGCCTTGTGCCTTTCATTACCACGTTAACAAACTCGAGTCGTGCCTAACGAGGACGCCTCATACGTTATGCTAATGATCAAGAGACATGTTAATGATATTTTAGAAGCCTAATTAGTGGAATATATAACTATATGCAATTTGGTAATGGACTGTGACAACAAGTTGTTAAAAGGGGGCTTGACAAATCCAGTTGCGTGTGGCCTCAGACAAACAGGAGCTGAGAACAGATGAATGGAAATCGGATAGGGAGATAGTGGGGATGAGGTGTGTACTGGGGGAGGGAATGCCTGTGGCTGTTTATGTGGAGGTCAGTCTTTTGTATGGATTGTTGCTTTCCTATCATCCTTCCACTGTCCTAAAACCACAGGGCGAACTGGATCGGAAGAATTCTTTGTTAATGTTTCTTAAGCAATTGCTACTCTTGTTATTGATCATACATATATATATCTTTGTTAAAAATGTTATTTTGATTATGTTATTCTCTGCAATATCCTTACGGAGATAATTTGTAGTAGGAAATGTATACACAGAAGGTAGAAGAAGCTCAGTTCTTGTAATAGGAAATGTATACGCAGAAGATAGAAGATCAGTTCTTGTACCAAAGAGAAATTTTACTGTGTTATAAACCAAGACCATGTAAACTGGGAAATTATCTGTATTGTGTCTATCAACATTTTGATAGTATTGGTAGAAGTAGTAAAATGAGGAGTGGTGAGTGTAAAATCGTTCAGCTGTTTGAGTGTCATTTTCTCTCAATGAAGGAATTGGTTAGAGGCATATATTTCTTCAACTGGAATCTTCTTTCCTCTAGGGCAGTGATTCCCATTTTGTGGGCCATGGACCCTGGGGGAACCATGAAGTTGTTGAAAAGGTTTGGAAAATCCTTGTGTACACCAAGCATTGTCTATAAACAGAACAGTGTCATGCGCATACACACAGATGCACATACAGATATACCTACTGAAATTCTTTAAATGTATGAGATGCTATTGTGGTTAATAAAATGCATATTCACTTAAAAAATCACTTTTCAGTTTCTATTGGCTTTTTGTCATGTGTACGTTTCCTCCATCTGTAGGAGCTAAAAGTAGAACCATTGTCTCCTAGTGGTCCTTGCAATTTATTTAGCATGAAAAAGGGAGACTGTATAGTCACAAAGGTTGGGAACCTTTGCCTAGCCTGTGGTCATCAAAGCTGCTTATAAAAATTTAAGCAAATAACTTTCACTTTTGAAAACCATTTTAATTCTAGAAAATATATTTGTGAAAATTTGTGTAAGTGTTGTCTATTTCTCCGGTGACTTTTATCATAAATTTGGAAATATATTTCTGTAGGGTAGAAAATTCCCCTTAGTCAGAATTGAATGGTTTTCCTACAGAATGTTATGTCACGACCCACCGCATAGACTCTTTTGTTTTTCATGTATATCTCTCTCTCTATATTTTTTAATTGAAGTATAGTTGATTTACAATATCATGTTAGTTTCAGGTGTACAGCACAGCAATTCAGATATATTGAATATATATATGTATTTTTCTTCATATTCTCTTCCCTTATAGGTTATTACAAAACATTGAGTGTAGTTCTCTGTGCTATACAGTAAGTCCTTGTTGGTTATCTGTTTTATATATAGTAGTGTGTATATGTTAATCCCAACCTCCTAATTTATCACTCCCCCACCCCCCTTTTCCTTTTGGTAGCCATAAGTTTGTTTTCTGTGTCTGGGGTTCCTTAAAAAACTAAAAATAGAGCTACCATATGATCCTGCAATCCTACTCTTGTTCATATATATGGAGAAAACCATAATTTGAAAAGATACATGCACCCCAGTGTTCACTGCAGCAGTATTTACAATAGCCAAGACATGGAATCAACTTAATGGTCCATCAACAGATGAATGCATAAAGAAGATGTGGTATATATATATATATATATATATATATATATACACAATTAAATATTACTCAGCCATAAACAAGAATGAAAGAATGCCATTTGCAGCCACATGGATGGACCTAGAGATTATCATACTCAGTGAACTAAGCCAGACAAAGACACATATCATATGATATCGCTTATATGTAGAATCTAAAAGCTAAAAGATACAAATGAACTTACTTCCAAAACAGAAAGAGACTCACATAGACTCTTGAGCGCTGTAGCGTACACTTGGCAGTAGCTTATGGGAACTTCAGTTCTGGAAACTTGTTCTCTTTTACTTTTTGGTCCAGAATGAAATTGCCTAGGAGAACTAGGCTCGCAGTATCCCACTTCACCACCAGGGAAAGCTTTCAGAAACATACATTCAGTGCAAACACGTCTCAAGTTTGTAGCTTCTTGATGGAAAAAGACAGTTACAGAGACAAAGAAAGTTAGTGTTCTGGGCACCAGTTCTGTACTCTTGAAATGTATTTTCTCAGGTTATAGGCAATGAGGTGTATTTGTAGTTTTTCCTTGGCTGTTCTTTCCAAGGCAATATGCCCTATTACTGTTGAGGAAGGTGGAGGGGGATAGATTTCTTTGTTTGGGTTTTATTATTTACTGAGCACCACCTCTGTGTCAGGCACAGTGCTAAGTGCTTTTTATTATTCACTGCCTCAAGCTTCATCACGGGACCTCCCTCTGGGTTGGTACTAGGACATGGGCTTGGGAACAGAATGGCTTCCCACAGTGATGCTTAGCTTAGTTTTCGAGGTTGTCTTCCTTTGGCTTGCTCTGTGTTACCTTAAAGGAGATTGATTGTAAAAAGAAAGAAGGAAAAACATGTATCACTCCACTTATTAAATTGTGGCCTCTTGACATCCAAGACATTTAGTTTTCTGAGTTTAGACACTGCCCATCATTGTGCTTGTGACAAATGCTTGCTGGTGAGAGAGCTTGTCTTTTAAAGGGGACCAGCGGTTGTCTCTTTAGAAATGTGCTAAGACCTACCTGGAATCCCGTTTTGAATGCAATGAGTCAAAAATGCTGTGTGATTATCATACTAAGTGAAGTGAACCAGACAGAGAAAGACAAATATCATATTATATCCCTTATACGTGGAATCTAAAAAAAATGATACAAGTGAACTTTTTTTTTTTTTACACAACAGAAGTAGACCCACAGACATAGAAAAGAAATTTATGGCTACCAAAAGGGAAAGGGGAGGGGTAGAAATTAGGAGTTTGGAATTAACATATATGTGTTACTATGTATACAATAGATAAACAACAAGGACCTACTGTATAGCACAAGGAACTATAGTCAGTATTTTGTAATCACTTATAAGGGAAAAGAATCTGAAATATATATATATATAACTGAATCACTGTGCTGTATATCTGAAACTAACACAACGCTGTAAATCAACTATACTTCAATAAAAAATAATTAAAATTAAAAAAAAAATTTAAAAAAGATGCTGTGTGGTTTTGGTGCTCTGAGAAACTTGTGTTCTTTTTTCTCTTGTGTTCTGTCTTCTCTCCCTCTTTGACTGTCCCCAGCATTGAGACTTCAGAGACGTGGATTCCCATCTTTGAGACCCTGATTCACTAACTGTGTAAGGTTCCAGTACTCATGCAGCCTTGTACATTCCACCACTTCAGCATCCCCATGTTTCAGATGAGCATCATCTGTACTTCTTCCTTCTCTATTTCCTCTACATTTTTATTGATAAAGCACTGGAGGAAGATTATGTATGAAGTCAGGATTCTGTTATTACATCTGATGTATGCTTCCAGTTAAAAATGAGAACTAATTTTGGGGAGGGAGACGGAAAGGGAAAAAGTTTATAAGTGAGCCAGTGGAAAAAGCACATTCATTATCAGTGTCTTTCTCACTGAGTCGTTTGAAGCTGGGAAAATTAGCAGCTGCTTTGAAGCTTAGAAGATCTTTCATCTTTGTGTGTGTGAGTGTGTGTGTGTTAATATTAAGTTGATATTCTTTTTCTTGCCACTTATTTGGTTTTTCTGCTAATAATGAAATTATAATGAGATCCCTGATGAGATTAAAAAAAAAAAAGAAAAAACACCTCACATGAATTATCCCATTTCCCCCTCACCCTCCTTGTGCCTTTCTGTAAAATCTATTCTGCATAATAGGTCTTTGTCTCTGGATTTGAGACAGAATTGAAGGAGGCCAGGAGTTGGAAGTGCCCTCATTGTTCTTTTGGGTACCAGGATACAAACTTCTGTTGGGCAGGGAATGCTCTCTTTTCCTGCACTTCCTAGCCCCATTCCTCCCTGGACCCTGTCACCCCCATCCTCAAACCGCTCCTCCCCTCCAACCCCAACTTCGGGTGGGGAGGGGGTGAAGGCAAGTATTGGATGTTTTTGCAGGCTGAATGTTCAGTTTATTTGAGGGGTACCTACTCCCTTTCCCCTTTTTAACTTTAAGCGTTCATGACTTGGTCTTGTACAAAGAGACCAAGCATCTGTCTAGATTGGCAGAAATAGGGTGTTTTCAAACCCTGGGGAAACCTTGCTCAGGATGGTAGCATTTCTAGCGGCAGGTTTTCCTCCCATCTCCTCCGATTCTTGTCCCTTTGTCCTTTATCAGTAGGGCTTTGGCAAATGCCATTGATGAAAGAGGGCTCATTGCCCCGGCTGAGCATTTCTTGTCCAGGCCTGGGTTTCTCCACGTGGGTGAGTTGATGGAATCCTTGGTAGAATGAATCTCTATATAGACTGTTCAAGACAGACACACACTTTTCTAATTTCAGAATTTTTCTCTGTAGAAAAGGCAATGTGGTGGTCGATTCCAGTGAACAGTTTAAGTCTTGGCAACTCTCAGTTTTGGAAAATTCTTCCCTAATTCTGCTTCAGTGTTTTGTCTGAAGTCATGGATAGACAGCTGCTGTGTGTAGGTCTTAGTACTCTAGAAAAATGAGGTGTAAAAAATGGGTGAGATGAGTATGCCTTGTCTCTCTCTGTGGCTTGGTCAAAGGCTATTTCCTGAATATATCCCATGTTTAGGTTTTTTTCTGATCAACGCTAATGACCAGTTTCAGGACATCACTCCCACTTATGTCTGTAGGTCCCCCCTCTCTTTTTTCCTTCTCACCATTAAACAGGTATAATAAAGCTCAGGAATCTTTACAGTTGGTGATTTTATATCATAGATCAAAGATCAAAGCAGAGGAATACACAGCAACCGTAAAATTAACTGCTTTTTCAATTTTACAATGCTTTCAGTGATAGAGAATCTTATAAATTTAATATTAATTAAACACTTAGCTTTTAACCTCCTCCTGCATCTACTTTTGGCTGGTGGCTGGGAAAAATTAATCGGGCATCTTAAATCTTGTGTTACTAACGCCTTGACAGGAGGTTTCAAAAGCACTTATAACTTCAGCAGAATGCACTTTGGAGCATTTGTCCTTCCACTCACCTAATTGAAAATGCCTTTTTTTTTTCCCCTTAAGGTAAAATGAACCATTTGCTAATTTTCTTTTTTAAGGAAGTATAACTTACAGTCCCCTTTCATAGCCTGAGCTTTAACTCAGTCTCTTGGCACATTTAATACTTCACAAAATGGAAGCCGTTGAACTTCCATTATTATAAATGTCCTATTGATTTTGGAATGCACTGGGACACATGTGTGGCTTGGCCTGATCATTGTCTCACCTACAGCCTCTGTGTGTTCAATTCAGGGAGAGTTGCCTCCTGCATAAGTGAGCGTGGCTCAGCTCGGCAATGGTGAGCCCACATGGTGACCCAGATGGGACCCAAGAATGAACCCTCAGCAACAGAACAGGAGAGTCAGAATAGCAGAGAAAGGCAATAATGTTCAACCTGAAGGAAGTTCCAAGAGATTGGAAGCCAATATGATGGACAAGATGTTTTGGGGAAGCTCGACTTGGTTGTTCACGTTTTGTGAGCTACTGAAGGGACTGAACGTGGCCTTTGGTTAAGGGATGGGCGTCACTCTCTCTTTAAAAGCCAGGCAAGCATCCATGTCTGTGCTTCAGAAATGGTTCAGTAGAAATAATAATTAATAATACCAATCCATTCAATTTCTATAGTATTTTTTCTCCAGTGAGCATGGAGCACTTTCATCCATGTAATCTCATTTTTTTCTCACATATCATGGCGAAGTACTTAGCGGTGGGCAAGATGAGGCCTCTGAATTTAACCAAGCTGGTTTCCTGCTGGGGCCATGCATTTGAAACTGGCAGCTGGGAGTTACAGCAAATAGAGCATAGGCCCCAAAAGGCATCTTTCTGTACCTGTTTTAGATTCAGGTGACTGAGAAGTAGTACCTCGATTGTTTGGGGGACGTCTGTTCTTGGCACAGTGTGGAGTGGAATTCCCCTGAGTTATGTGTACTTCACTTTGAAAAAACTCATAGAAAACTAAATTTAGAGAAAAAAATTAGAGTCATTATTCATTTTACAAGAATGTTTTAAAAAGTCTACTCTAAAATCGTTTACTACAGGTTTGCTTTAAATGGCTAAGTCTTCTAGTCCTGTAGTCTTCTAATAAGACTATAAATCAGTTTACGACTGGTCCCCCTGGAGCGTATCTTTTGGGTAAGGTAAGGGATATAGACTCACAACACAGCAGTCTCTTATCTTCTATACTGGGTCGCAATGGTCCTCGCTGTTCAAGTCCTCAACAGTCACCTTGACAATCTCTGATGGCAGTAGGGAATGTTTAATCCAACTGTAAAATAATAAATTAGTTGTGGAGTCACCATTAGAACTGAGATTCCTAGCTTTATGCACCTGGCTGGTTTGTACTCCCTGTGAAACCATCACTGCTCCTTCTCATTGCAGCTGAGCTTTCTGAACCTTTTAAGAACTGAACTGATGGGATGTGGAATTTGATAGCCGATAAATTAAGGATATTGGTAAATTTAACGACTCTATTAGAAGATGGTGTTTCCAGAATCAGTAGCAACATTTCCTTGTGTGTTTGTGAGTGTATCTGCAGAAATCCTTTATATATGTATCTCTGTTCTTCTGTCTATCTAGATCTATATGATATGTGGGGTGCTATAAAATTTTTAGTGCCTTAGTTTGGGTTGACCGCCTTATTACTCACGAGTGAGCTATACAGGTCTTAACAAGTGGCAGTGAAGGCTTTACAGCACCCCTTACGCTGTCACATATTTTTGTTTAGGCCACATATTGTCTTTTTCTTTTTAAGTCTCCCTTTGCTCATGTCCCTCTCAAGTACCTTTGTTGCCATGGCAACAGTTCCATCATTGCTTAGGGTGGAGCAGACTGACATCCTCCTGCAAGCTTCTTGAAGTCAGTGCTTGTTTGGGCTGACCTCCAATTCTCAGCCAGGGCCAGGGCTGGGGTCCGTACCCTGGTCATCTGTGGCACTTTTTTCTCTTTAATATCTGTAGCTCTGCTTATTTGACTGCTTGTGGCCATTCCTACATTAATCATTTTCCATGGCTCTGTGGACCTGTCCTCTAAGGAATGTGGAGAAGCTGACACTTGTGATCTAAAAATCGAAAAAGAGAAAGTTAACGTTGAGCGTTTTTTTGTTTGTTTTTTCTTTGTTTTTTGGCAGTTACTCTCTTGCGCAATCTTTGGATCTTTGCTTTTATCATGTACTGAATTCCAATCCTCCACAACTCATAGTAAAACAAGAATGGCGGGCACTTGGTGTCATCACACAAAAGCCTGAGAGTCCGCGAGTCTCACCTTCCTATGAAGGTATCTTGTCTGCTCTAGAAGGTTTCCAGGTAGTTTGATGTCCCTGACAGAGTAGGTTATGAAATAGCAGCACCATGGGCTACATAAGGGAGATACAGGGACCTGGCAGGCCCACGCGGGCCTCTCACTGCTGTGGCCTCTCCCATTGCAGAGCACAGGCTCCAGACACGCAGGCTCAGTGGCCACGGCTCACAGGCCCAGCCGCTCTGCGGCATGTGGGATCTTCCTGGACCGGGACACGAATCTGTGTCCCCTGCATTGGCAGGCGGACTCTCAACCACTGCGCCACCAGGGAAGCCCACATTGAGCGTTTTGAGTTAAATATGGAGCTGTGTAAGTGGTTGGCTACTTAGGAAATACTGAGACCAGACAGGAGGGGGAAGGGAGCCCTCTGCATATCAAAATGCTCTTTAGAGTTCCCTCACAGGCACAGTTTCTGCAGGTTACCATATGCATTTTTAGATCTTCTCTCTGTGTCTCTAAGGTTTTCCCCTTCTAGCAGACTTTCCCTTTTCTTGACTCGCAGACTATTAGTGTTGGAGAGGAGTCACATAGAATTGAGTTCAACCCACTCATTGCATTTACAGGGAAGCTGAGATGCAAAAGGTCATGCATGTGGCTTGTTGAGGTCATTTGGCCTGTAGCAGCACAAATGGGATGAAAACCCACGTCTCCTGGTCCCTAGCTGGACTTCAGCTTTGCCACGATTACTTGATTCTTTAAAACAGAAATTATTCAAAAGGTTTTACTGTCAGGCCAATTTCCCATCAAGCCACCTCAGCATTTCTGTTAAATGTGGGTGTAGCGGTAGTAGAGAGATCGTTTGGCAAAAGTAGACTGGTTGTGAGGCTATGCCTCCAAATTTCTCAATTATTTTTCCAGCTAGAAGGTTGGCTTGCCAACTCCTTGATAAAAGGTAGTAGTTCCTGTAATCTGTTATCTCAGCCACATTTGGGATGCTTGTATGTATGACTCCATCTATTTATATATTTTATATGAGCAATATTTTGACTGTTTCTTTTTTGAAAGACAGTGTGAATGAGTATGCCAAAAATCACAGATGATATAAAAAACGCTATCAAAACCCCCCCACTTTTTCAGGAAGGTGAATTAAACAACCTTAAAACAATGTGAAATTAGTACTAATGTCCTTTTGTGAAGTCATTAGAAAAGCTAGTGCTCGTGATCACTGTGGGGATACTTTTGGACGTTAGTGATTCTGATTAGGGAAAAGAATTTAGATCTGAGAGTCTTTTGGCATAGAAAGAAAGATTTGTTTAATCTATTCTTGGATGACGTGAAAAAGAATCCTGGGCTTCCCTGGTGGCTCAGTGGTTAAGAATCCACCTGCCAATGCAGGGGACATGGGTTTGAGCCCTGGTCTGGGAAGCTCCCACATGCCACAGAGCAACTAAGCTCATGTGCCACAACTACTGAGCCTGTGCTCTAGAGCCCGTGAGCCACAACTACTGAGCCCACATGCCACAACTACTGAAGCCCGTGTGCTCTAGGGCCCATGTGCTGCAACTACTGAGCCCACGTGTTGCAACTACTGAAGCCTGTGTGCTTGGAGCTTGTGCTCCTCAACAAGAGAAGCCACCGCAATGAGAAGCACGCGCGCACCACAACGATGAGTAGCCCCCGCTTGCCGCAACTAGAGAAAGCCTACACACAGCAACGAAGACCCAATGCAGCCCTAAATAAATAAATAAATAAATAAATAAATAAATAAATAAAAAGAATTCTGAATATATTTTCCTTTTCTGAGTTTCTTAAGTCTGAGCGAGGTATTTTATATGCCTGGGTATTGGGGCATTTTAGGAGAAAGGTCATGGTCTCCTTTAGATCTTCAGCTGGGCTTTCTGACCTGTAGGCATGGTGCTCATATATTTGAATATGCAGTTTTTACATATAGCCTGCCTGTGGTAATTAGCGATTTTCCATTGATCCATCTATAACCAGGAGACACTGTAATATCCCGTTTGACATCATTCTTCTGTTTCTCAATAATAAGGAGAAGAGAAAGCAGATGAAATGCGATCATCCGTGTAAAGTACATTGAATGATCCTGAAAGAGTTATTATTTTCATTTAACAGATGAGGAAACTGAGCCCTAGAGAGATTAAATAAACTGTCCAATCTCCTATGACTAGTAAGTGACAAAACTCAGGTTTCTCTGATTCTAAAGCCTACGCTTTTTTCTCTTGATCACATTGCCCCCACAAGATACTTGGCAGTTACTCTCTTGCGCAATCTTTGGATCTTTGCTTTTATCATGTACTGAATTCCGATCCTCCACAACTCATAGTAAAACAAGAATGGTGGGCACTTGGTGTCATCACACAAAAGCCTGAGAGTCCGCGAGTATCACCTTCCTATGAAGGTATCTTGTCTTCTCTAGAAGGTTTCCAGGTAGTTTGATGTCCCTGACAAAGTAGGTTATGAAATAGCAGCACTATGGGCTACATAAGGGAGATACAGGGACCTGGCAGAAATTGGGGGGTGGGGATGGAAGAAAGGAAGAAGCAATATATTAAACACAGCATTGCTTGTTCTTTTTCTTCCAGGTTAATGTACATAACTGTTACCACTTTTTTTTTTTTTTTTAAGACACCTTTTAAAAGCCTCCATCTGGCTTAAGTGCTAGATGAAAGTTCTGGTTAAAATAAAACAAATAGTTTCGTAGACACAGTGAGCATGAGAATTTTTTTTTTCTACAATGTTCAGTGTACTTTATGAACAAACTTAAATGTCTTTGGGGGTAAACAACATAGAGAGGCTAGAAACTATAGCTCTCAGATTCATGTAATAAAATCATGGGGGTGGAGGAGGGGGACAAAAAATTAAGTAAAAGAGGAAAGTAAACACTATCACTCTGTGTTGACCCTTTTAGTGCGATAAGGTGCAAAGCATAAATATTCCACACAGAGAGTGACAAGTCCACTTACTTAATTCATTATTTATTTTACTTATTGGAGAAGCTGCTTAGCCTCTGGGCATATTTAAAAGTGTGATAGAAAAAAGACAGTCCCTGCCATTACTGTTTACAGTCCACAATAGATAATATATAAACAGGACATATTGTTTTTGCAGACAGACACTTGCATCAGATACACTTTGAACACACAAGAGGAAAGCAATTAAGATGCATATGAAATCACTAAGATAAATCAGCATTCGTAACAAGTGAAGGAAAATAATACAAATCAAGGAATCGGAAACGGGTTTACTTCCACATTTGACTATTTTTTGGAAGCCACGGTGGCTGCAGCAGAGTCAGGAACTGGGCGAGCAGTGTTGTGACTTGCTTGTTCTGTAAGCCGAGCCTGGGCAACACTCAGTAACCCCCCTCACCTTCATGGGCCATCAGCCAGGGAGAGGCAAATTAGAAAAGTGGCATAAGCCACAAATCACAGGCTGTTGTGAGATTCAGTCTGACCCTTAGCATCATTTTATCTGAGTCCTCTTGGATTTAATGTGATTCCCTTCACACCACCCCTCTCTCTGGACAAATACTGATATTGTTATTGTTATCATCATGATTACTTGGGGCTGACCTAACACCCTTCTGCCCTGAAGCCCTAGGACCTGGCCACGGCCTCGGCATCAATAGCCCTGGCAGCACCTCATTGACGTGGCTGAACTGGAGTTGAAGTTACAAAGAAGGGAAGTATCCTTTAGTGCCCCCACTGCCTTCAACCCGTTCATCTTCATTATGCTTTTTCCCTCCCCCTGTGATGCTGCCCGTTCTCCCAAGGAATTAAAATCTCAGATATCCTGATTTCAGAGGGAGGTAGGGAAGAAGTCAGGCTCTGCATTGAGAGAGGTGAGACGTGGTGTACCTGTCCTCAGGCTCACAGCACAGCTTTTCTCCTGCTGCACACGGGAGGGGGAGAAAAGCCAAACTCTATGAACTTGAGTGTATAGGTTTTCATAATCCATGAATAATTTCAGGAATTAGAGATGTCCATTAGTATAGAATAGGCAGAATGCCCACTATGGATTTGACACTGCTCAAGCCCTGTGTTTGGGCTTTTTCTCAACCTCTTGCTTTATACCAACCACTCCAACACACTTACGACAAGGCGTTTCTCATGATGAATAGACTGCGGAGAATCAGTGGCGTGGATGCATTAGATACACATGGTATATATGATCCAGAGAACATGTAACCGTGGACTCACTGGTGCTCTCCACAAGCTTGGCGGTGGTGGAAAGGTAGAGATGGAAGCACAAAATGATGTTATTCGGGTGACTCTGGGAATAACCTAAAAAGTGGGCAATTGATTTTATGGTGCTTGGACCCTCAATCTGCTCATATAGGGTTAAGAACTAGAAGCAACCTTAGAAATCCCCAACCGATTTGTTTTACAGAGAAGAAAACCCAGAGTGGATTCATACAATTAGTTAGTGGCATAGCTGGGACTCAGAATCAGTTTTCCTGTTATCACATCCACTGTGCTACACTCTCCATGTAGAATGTCCTCAAATGAATGGTGTTGACTGACTCTTTCTTGTTTTCCAGAGCCATGTTTCTCTGCTCTCTCTCTGTCTCTCTCTCTCTTTCTATTATTAATAATCACATCATTTTCTATTACTAGTGTTTTCATTGCCAGGTCCATTTTGCTATTATTCAAGGGTCCCAACATGGATTGTGTCTCGGATCTGGTAGAATTTGAATTGAATTGATGGAGAACATCATCACGTAGTAGGTAAGAGCCTGGCTCCAGACTCCCAGCTCTGCCATTTATATGCTAGGTGACTTGGACATGTTATTTAACTTCTCTTAGCTTCAGCATCTTAATCTATCTAATGGGAAGTATAACAGTGGTATCTGCTTCATAGATAACTTTCTCATAGTTAATACGTGTAAAGCCATTGAAACAGCTTCTGGCACACGTTCAGCCTCGTAGAATATTTTTGCTGCCGTTATTTGTTGTCTTCATCCTCCAGCAGTGGCTTTGAGCTATCTAAAAGGTTATGTAGTTTAACCTGCCATTTAATTGAGGAAGGAATCTGTTTGTAACGGTCCTGGGTAAGGGTTACCCAGCTCTCTGTAGCACTGCCTCTCTGAATGCTAGCTCACCACCGCCTATAATACTCATTCTTAGTTCCAGCTTTGTCTTCTGGACCTATACACAGTATGTCTATTCTTTTTTAAAATTATTTATTTATTTATTTATTTTGGGCTGTGTTGGGTCTTTGTTTCTGTGCGTGGGCTTTCTCTAGTTGCGGCGAGCGGGGGCCACTCTTCATCGCGGTGCGCGGGCCTCTTACCGTCGCGGCCTCTCCTGTTGCGGAGCACAAGCTCCGGACGCGCAGGCTCAGCAGTTGTGGCTCACGGGCCTAGTTGCTCCGCGGCACGTGGGATCCTCCCAGACCAGGGCTCGAACCCGTGTCCCCTGCATCGGCAGGCAGACTCTCAACCACTGCGCCACCAGGGAAGCCCAGTATGTCTATTCTTTCTTTCAGTTTGAAGGTAGCTTCTAAGTTGCTCACTGAGTATTCCTCCTGGTTTCTTAGAGCCTATAATTCTAGGCTACTGGGAGATTCAGCCAGAGGCTCCTTCAGGGATGTTGTGGCCGTGTGTCTCCTGAGGCCCTGTGTTAGTGCCATTGGCTTTTAGCAGGACCCAGCCTCGTTCCACACCTGCTGGGGCTCACTTTGGACTAGTGATTATGCTAAAGCACTGGTACAGGTGAGAGCTGTGAAGAAACAGAATTGATCATTTCTCTCTTCCTATATTATGCCTTAAGCATAGTATTATTTCCCGAAGGCTTTGAAAAAAGAGTGCGTTTTGAATTTTTTCTTAAAACATTTTTTAAAATTTATTTTATTTATTTTTGGCTGTGTTGGGTCTTCGTTGCTGCGCACGGGCTTTCTCTAGTTGCAGCGAGCGGGGGCTACTCATCGTTGCAGTGCGCGGGCTTCTCATTGCGGTGGCTTCTCTTGTTGCGGAGCACGGGCTCTAGGCAAGTGGGCTCAGTAGTTGTGGCTTGCAGGCTCTAGAGCGCAGGCTCAGTAGTTGTGGCGCACGGGCTTCGTTGCTCCACGGCATGTGGGATCTTCCCAGACCAGGGCTCGAACCTGTGTCCCCTGCATTGGCAGACGGATTCTTAACCACTGCACCACCAGGGAAGCCCCTGCTTTTTGAATCTGACTTACTGTTGAAACTGGCCTAGACTGCCATGGCAGTGCTTAATATCTTTTTGTTCTTCCCTTCCTCCCACAATGCTAATCGGGTCCTGTTTCTGGAATGTGAATTGCCCAAATTTGTTGTAGTGTCTGCTGGCCAACTGTAAGCTCGAAGGGAAGTGTCAGCTTCCTATGAAGGTACCGCCATCCTAGGGTCACAATCTTTCTTTTCATGTAGCACAAGCGTGGGAGGTCAGGACTCTGTTGGACATTGTTTGGGGTCATTGTTTCAGGGATGTATTTTTGGGGAGGAACAAAACCTCTTCGTTATTTCCTAGCCTGTCGGGACTTGGAAAGGCCCAAATCTTTGGGGCGGGGGCCTGCTGCTGTCAGTATCTTGGAGAGCGTTCCGTGCACCTTGTTGAACGTAGTTCTGTCTGGGTCTGCCCCCTAATCCCAGCTTCCTCACAGCCTTATAGGTGACAAGAGGCTGTGATGTCTGTCTTTAGAGATGGCAGCTGTGGGCAGGAGTTAGCTCTGAGGCTGCAGATATGCTGAGCTTCCTTTCTTTAGCCTTGCAGGAGCAGAGATGCAGCTTAGAGAAGGTGGAAGTGTGTGTGTGAGGAGGGGGCTTGTAGTGAGGGCGGGGGTGGGGAGGAAAGGGGGAACCACTGTAAAAAATGTTAATTTATTAATCACTGAATATATAGCAGTTCATCTGAAATGCTGTTGCTATGCCAACACCCTGGGAGTTTATTTTCTTAATCCAAGAGAGGAGCTCTCAGTCCCCTGCTGTGTCATTTGAATTTGCTGCTGCCGCCGCTGCCACCGTGGTATCTGTTTTAAAAAGTGGGGGGTTGGGGGGGAGGGAGGGAGGGGGATGATGAGGGGAGGGAGGGGAACCGGGCTGAACCGCCAAAGCAGTCATATGCAAAGCAGCGAGAGGCCTTTCTCGGTACAACTTAGTAAAAATGACACAAATTAATATACTCTACTTAAACCAGACCAAGATTAATGGTTCTCTTTCAGTGCAGCTTAGCCCAACTGTCACTCGACAGGCGTTTGTCGGACAAAATCAACACTAATCAACATTTATTCGTCTCTTGCCCTTGGGTCTGAGGAGCGCAAGCAGGCTGCACCATTCTCCCGCTCGGCTCGCCACGCTTTTCACCCTCCATCCAGCTTCGCCATATATCACCCTTCCTCTTGGTGCCTCTCCTTGGACGATCCACACACTCAGCTATCAGGGTACATTAGAGGCATGATAGATTTTCTGTTTTAATTTACATCTATTATATTACCACATAACAGATTTTGATTCAGTTGAGAACAGCGTCTCCTATAGCCAGACTCCTTGGGAGGATTTCTGCATTAACTTATTAAGGTTAGTTAGGATGCAGCTTCAAATAGACGTCCTTCCCCACCCCGCCTCCCCCCTCTCTCTGGCAGGCTCGGTAACGATGTCTGGGTGCACCTTATTCACAAGCGCTTATTCTTTTTAGACTTGGCTTCCTGTGCTGGGTCACATGAGGCTGGCTGGGTTCCTCCCTTACTTTCTGATTGGACTTTGATCAGCCAACAGTGGGAGCTGTGAGCTCCCTTCCCTGCCTGGGTTAATGGGCTCTGACAAATCTGGTGGCCTAGAATCACTGGACAGTACTACCACTCCTACCCCAGCTTCAGTCCTAGCCCTCAGCATCTTTTTTTTTTTTTTTTTCCTTTTGATCTCACTTACAGTTATATTTTATTTTTACCGAAACACAGGTCTACAGAGACGGGAGAAAAAGCGGGAGCAAACAAAATTGGTTGGGCTAACTAAGGAGAGGCACTTGAAAGGGTGACCGAAGGAGTGGGTCTGAACGACCGTTTTCCTTTCTCTGTGACCATCTGAAAGCATCTTATTTCAGCTTGGAACACTGGGGACGAGGCCAGCTTGTTTCTAGCGGGGGTGTAGGATCTGAGTATTTATAGTTCCCTTGTAGAGTTCCTTTCCACCTCATTTATGAAATTGGCTTTTTATTTTTATCCTTCTCTCCCTTTCCTTTCATGAGTACTGTAGTGTTGAGTACATCTTTTATTTGGTGACACGGTATTTTCCCTTGATTTTTGGTCAGACTGGAGCGTTTTATGACTGTTGACTAAGGCCACATTCAGCTCTGGCTATTTAGTCACCTGTTTGCTGGCTGCAGAGAAGGGAACAGAAATCGTCCCATCTGCTCAGATCCTTTTACCCTGTGTTACTTTATGGATGGACACCATGGCTTTGTCAGATGCAGGGAGACTGTGTCTTTCTTCTTACATTGGCTGTGACGCTAGATCCCTGGCCACTTAGAAGGCACGGGTTTTTAATTTTTTCTTCCAAGCTGTCGATTCTAAACTGTGGTAAGTTTCCTTTTGTGGCCAAATGCAGAGAGACCATGGGCTGAGTTGGGGACGTGTGGTTTGTGTGTGTTTGCACGTGGCTGCCAAAGTGTCGGATGTGTTAGGAAGAGAGCTTAGCACTTCCATTTTGGCTTCTTATTACATAGCAATAAAGTAAATGACGCTTAGTATCACTTTGCACTTAGAGAACTGTAGCTCAATTTAAGAAACAAAACTCCACCAACAGGAGTGCTCGGTGTCTTGAACTTGGGAAACGGACCTCGTTAATTTTAATGAAGGGAAAAATTCTCCAGCTGGGGCTGAGGAGAAGATGAAATATCAGTGAGGTTATCACTTTGGATGATCTCACTGAATTCAGAGTAGAATCAGAACGATGCCTGGAGAATTTTCTGAAGTGCTGTGGAGAGATTTAGAAGAGAATGCATATGCCCCCAGTGGTATTATGAGACTGCTTGCCTGGTGAGCAGAGCAGAACTTTATATGGTTCTTCTTAAAGGGGCTGTTAGAAACGTTAACACATTAAAAAGATGGGCTGAAATAAAACTGAAAGAAAAAATAAACGAACATGATTCTTATGTGGGTCTAGCTTGAAAACAATGGAGCTGGTATTATAGTGGCTGAGACAGTTGACTAGAAGCTAAGGGCCTCTGAGTTCAAGTGCACGCTGGGACACTAACTTCCAGTGCGGTTTGGGACATCTGTTTCTCGATCACTCAAAGACAGGAGGTGGACTGAGGGTGTCCTGTTATATAGTAGGCAGCTATTCGATTTGAACAATAAGTGCATGACTTGGCTTTGCTGTTGAGAAGCTGACAGATTGTGACCAATGAGGTTAGGATGACTGTTGGCCAATTCTGCCCTCAGGACAGGTTTGCCAAGTTCCCCTGGCATTTGTTGGGGACCACAGAAAGAAACATCACCATTTAAGGTATTTGGCCCTCTTACTGTATCCCAGTCCACTACACAGGCTATACTAGGAAAAAGATTATTATTTCACTGATGAGTTCTTTGGAAGTATGGAGCAGACAGCATAGACTTTCTTCTCCAAAAGTTCCAGCCTGCTGACTCAAGCTCTTTCCCCATCTCTCTGGCATAGCACTGCACTCAGTAGAACATTTGTGCAACCATCAGTTACAAATTCGTGAGTCACCAAAGGGACACTGTTTGATTGAATGGGGCCACCTTGTTCTAGGGGCCACCTGGATATCAGTGGAATGTTGCCAGGGACCCATTTGGACTTCTAAGGTTCCTTGAATTTCACAAATTCGTGAGTCACCAAAGGGACACTGTTTGATTGAATGGGGCCACCTTGTTCTAGGGGCCACCTGGATATCAGTGGAATGTTGCCAGGGGCCCATTTGGACTTCTAAGGTTCCTTGAATTTCAGCCCTTTGCTCTGAAAGCTGTAAGACAACAGTTCAGGGCACTTGTGCTGCCGCTGTGGCTGTGTGTGCATGTGATAGGAGATGCTAGTTGTCAAGCAGCGGGGAATGGACATAATCTTGCTGCCTAGCAACAGCGGCAGCGTGGTCACTTGCGCAGATTTCTACGCCTCTTCCTGTTCGATCTGCTGGAAAATACAGATGGCTTCTCTGGGTCATGCTCTGCCCTGGCCACAGTGAGATGTAGGAAAACATAGTGAACCAGGGTGGATAAGTACACAAGTGTGTGCTTTAAAATGATTACTTTCCAAACTGTTTTGGGCCAAGCATTGATTTTTGTACAGCATTCCTCGGTTTCCCCTTTGAAGACACTGTGCACAGCTGGACCTGCAGGTTGATTGCCAAGCCAGAAGAGGAGTCTTAGGAAAGTACCAGACTTCTCTGTGTGCTGCCTCTTCTGAGCCTGGTGGAGCCTTTACTCTGGACAGCATGTGTGAATATAATATAAAACAGTCAATTTTCTGATAAAGACACACACACACACACACACACACAGCCCATGTGAAAAAGACAGGAGGAGCAGAGCGTGACCATCTATTGTTCTTTGGGGTCTGAGGAACAAAGCAGTTGGGAGAGATAAAGGCAGGCGAGCCCTGCTGATCTGCCCTTTCTCCCAGCTCTGACTGGCACCTTGCACGGGACACTCCTCAGTGAGGTCACCTGCTCACTACCGATTCTAAAGATGCTTCCCTGGCAGAGGCCTCCTGGGTCAGAGTGTGGCCTTTGCTCCTCTTGGCGGTCGTGTGTATGGAGCACCGGGAGTATTTGGAGCTGAACGCTTAAGGAAGGTATTATCTGGCAGCCAGAGAAAGAGCGTGAGCATACGACCCCTTACCCCTCCTGGGGTGAGTCAGTACTGCTTGCCCGGTTCCTGCTCTGGAAGTTGAATGGTAGCCAAGTACAGGCTTGGCATCAGAAGGCCCTAGTTCGGTCCTTAATGTCACTACCTGCTAGCGGTGTGGCTTTATGCAGCCACTTGTCCCGCCTGAACCTTTGTGCTCCTGTCTGGAAAGGAAAATATCAATATCTGCCTCTTACGGTGGTTTTGAAGGTTCAGAAAGGCACAAGTGTGTTGGCACATCTGGCCTGTGGCCAGCACGAAGGGATTCATGCCGCTAATCTCCTCTTAGCAGTTCAAGAGCAGGAAGTGAGAAGGACAAGGCGAGCCCTGTAGCCCACCTGCTTAGTACAGACTTCAGTGTCTTGGGTTTTGTCCCCAGTCTTAGCCTTCCAAACGAAGAGCCATTATTTCCCTCCATTTAGGTAACAGAAGGCAAGAGACCTCTCCTCTTTTGATGCTTGACTTGGTTCCTAGGGAGCCTGGAAGGTGGTCATTAATTTTTAGTAGTTTCTTAGATAAACCTTACAGAATCAGTGAGGATGATTTACTCCCATTTCATAGATGATGAGACAGTCATACAGAACAGTGAGATTATTTGTTTGGGATTCTAGAAACCATGGGTTCCAAGATGAGATCAAAATCCTAGGGCCTGATTGGGTAAATGAAGCCCCTGGCAAAGCCAGAGTTGACAGGGTAGTGTAGGAAGTCCCAGTGAGTCAGAATGCTCTAGGAGCTGACAAGACTTGGATTTTAGATTTCAGAATTGCCAGGTCAGCAAGTGTCCTCTCGACAGACTGCAGTGTGGATTTTGGAAGCCTAGCTGAGCAGGGTTGAAATCAGACCTGTGTCTTCTCTGTTGTGTTTAGATTTGTGTGTCCACAAGTTGACATAGGAGCAAAGGGATTCTAATGGGGGAGCTCCAGGTTCTCACCTTGCCTCTCATTGAAGTCCTGCTAAAGGCTCTCATTCTTAAGTTTCCCCAGAGAGGACAAGGATCAGAGTAAGGTAAGTCTAGGGTTAGGAATTACCAGTTTGCACTGCTCTAAAAGTGCTCCACTCAGGGGATGGCTCCGTGCCCAGCACAGATCCTTGGAAACAGGTGATGACACCAGCGTGAAGGACAGGATGTGCTTCTTTTTCATTGGTTCCTTGTGTCTTAAGGCAAACACAGGCACAGTCTTCTGGACCGACAACTGTTAATAACTTCAATTCTCTGTCAGAGGAGGGACTTGGTCTCTCAGAATCCTTTTGGCTCTGAAAGTTAGAACCTCTCCATGATACCAGCATCCTCGGTCGTTTCTTTTTCTTTTTTCTTTTTTTGTAATGAATGTTTATAGCAGCTTTATTTGGAGTAGCCCAAAACTGGAAACTACCCAGATGTCCTTAGACGGGACAGTGAGTATTTGATGGACTACCACACAGCAGTCAAAAAGGAATGAGCCATTGACACGTGCAACAGCCTGGAGGAGACTCTAGAACATTATGCTGAGTGAAAAAAGCCAGTCCCAATGGTTACATACTGTAAGATCCCACTTATACAACATTCTTGAAATGACAGAGTTATAGAGATGATGAACAGATTAGTGGTTGCCAGGAATTAGGGATAGTGGCCAGAGGGGGTGGGTGTAACTCTAAAATGGCCTGCTGGAGGGAGATCCTAGTGAGGAACAGTTCTGTATCTAGATTGCAGTGGTGGTTACACAAATCTACATGTGATAAGATGCTATAGAACTATATTCGACCATTTCTTGTTCTCTGTGCAGGGAGACACCACCCCTCAAAAAGTTCCTGTCGAAGCAGCCATTCATGATCTGTGAGCAGAACATGGAAAGCAGTGTGGTTCTAGAATTCCATGCCACCTGTTCTTTGCGCTGCGTCCTGAGCTGCCTCTGACCTCACATTCCATGGCCCTGGGCCACAGCTGACTTGTGATACTCACTTAGTGTTTTCTTCTGGGGTTGGGGGTCAGGGAGGAAGGAGAGAGAAGCGAAGAGAGGAGAGGAGAGGAGAGACGTGCATGGGGTCCATTTCCCCCGCTATCTGGCGTGAACAGGGTACAGCAGCTCCTACTAGGGCACCCAGGAAACTTGCTCAGGCCAGGAGGACACCCAGTAGCCCAGTCTAGACCAGTAAAGCAGTTAGGCCTTTTCCCAACCAGATGTGCCTCCCCAGCTGCCCTCTTACTTGGCTGTATCTGGAAATGACCTGCCTTCTTATGCCCTGGTTTCATGTGGTTCTCTCTGCGAGACTTTGTCTGCCACCAAAGGCAGTTTATGGAGCAGCCTCGGCCCCAGCCCATCTCAGGGCTCTTCCCTCAGCTATTCTTTGGGGAGGCATGAAGAACAGCTTCAAGGTCATGTGTCTTCCCCAGTACTCTTTCTTCCCGTGGATTTTAGGAATTTCAGCACTTAGTCTACATCAGAGAATAGTATGAGGAAAGAGATTTTATTGTCTGCTGAGTTTCAAAGCCCTCTAAGTGGCGTGGGCCTGGGGGTCTGCGTCCTTTCTGTGACCAATATCACATATTGTGTTTGGTTGTGCATGGGCATGGTGGCTTTTGGTATTCAGTTAACACCCTTCCTTTCAGGAAGTTAGAACACTTGATAGATTTTAAGCCTTTGATCCTCACAAATAACTCCTGGAAAATTGAGGTCCAGTGAGATAAAGTACCTTGATTAATTATATAACATGGAGGCTGCTTTTTGGTTATCCCTTTTTCTCTCTCCCCCTCTCTCTCTCTTTCCCCTCCTCTCTCCCTTTCTCCCTCTCCCTCCTGCCCCCCCCCCCCATTTTCTCCCTCTCTCCCTCTCTCTCATTTTGTTAGAAAATTGTTTGTATAGGTTAGCAATAGTCTACTTTCATACGATAAGTCCTATCTCTAGTACTGTTTATTTCTCTCAGGCCTATTTTTCAGAAGAACTCAGGTGTATTTCTGCATTTCCATCACCATCTCCCTGAGAGAGTATGCATGAGAAGTTGGTAGTAACCCCACTTCAGAACTGAGGGAATTGAGCTCAGGCTTATTCTGTCTTGTGGAGACTGAGTCCCAGTGAGTGGAAGTGTCTTGCCAGGGGGATGTAACTATTAATAAGAAAGGAAACTAAAAATAGACCTCAGACATTTCACCCAGCTCTCATCTGCATTACTGCTCGGCTTGGTCTTGGTTAGGACATGCAGGACATCGGACCGTTTTCATACGGAGAACCAACACCCAAGTGTGTCCCAGTGGTTGCTTAGGGGACGGAATCCTGTAGAAGTGATGTTGAAACATCTAAACATGGGGCAGTTCCTACAGTCCTGAGGCCTAAGGATTGGCTCTACAGCCTTGTCTTGTGAAGTCCTCAAAGATAGGAAGTGTTCAGTATACATTTATCGATTTGATTAGGTGTTTTTTTTTTGCGTTACGCAGGCCTCTCACTGCTGTGGCCTCTCCCATTGTGGAGCACAGGCTCCGGACGCGCAGGCTTAGTGGCCATGGCTCACGGGCCCAGCCGCTCCGCGGCATGTGGGATCTCCGGGGCATGAACCTGTGTCCCCTGCATCGGCAGGCGGACTCTCAACCACTGCGCCACCAGGGAAGCCCTGATTAGGTATTTTTATCATGGATAACACAGTTCTTTACTATCAGCAAGGATGTAGTAAAGAACACCCTTGCCTCAGAGAACAACAGACATCATGAGATGTTGAAAGGAAATAATAATACAAAAACCGTCTGCCCTCAAGGAGCTCACAGTCTACTGGTAGAGAAAGGACATAATACAGAATGTCTGTCCTTTGCTTTGACCGGTGACACTGTGATGATTCTAAGGCAACAGGCCACTTCTTATCCTTTTACCCAGCCCAGCTGTTTTAGCCTAAAGGAAAGGATAGAGAGGCGGGCTTCTGCTGTGATGGAGGTGATATTTTATTTTAAGATAAAGTATGGAAGCAACTGATTGATGGATTATAAACTGGGAGGTACCGGCTAAAGCTTCATTCTGGGGGCATCAGTATATTTCACTGGGAGCCTCCTGGGCATTAATTCTGCCGTTAATTTTGTTATTAGAGACCTAGCCAAACAAAGGGAGGTGGCGAAGCTCGAGGCTGGTTTAACCTTGATGAAACAGTGATTTCACCAAGGATGATGTTCCCCCATCTATCTTCATCCATCAAGGCACTGCTGAAATATGCTAATGAAGACGGGAGATAGGAGCCCAGAGCAGTTAAATGGGGCGTTGCAGACGCTCTCCGTACCCCCGTGACGGGGCGATGCTGCTTACTGTCCAGATTTAGTATAGGAAGGAGAGCAGTGTTGACGTGGTATTGTGGTCAAAGACAGAATATTGGTGAAGGGGCCACTTAGCAGAAACAAAGGGCAAGATTCAGAGATGCACACTCCAGAATGGGATGGAAAAGCTCAGGTTGTGGTGAAAGGGTTGTTTTTCTTTATCCTCTTTGTCACACCTTCTAGCTAGTCCATACTGCAGATGGAGAAGCATTTGGGTTTGTAAGTTCCAGAATGCAACCTCCCACTTTGTGCCACAGCAACATATCTGTCACCATGTCAGTTTGTATCACTGTGTTTCTTTCCAGTGGTTAAATGAGCTAATACCTTTTTTTAAAGTTATAATTTTTTAAGTACCTATTACATACATACATTATTGGATACACTACCAAGGTATTTTATGTAGCTTAATCTAATTCAGTACTTACAAACACCCTTGAAGAAGAGAAACTGTAGCATATATTTTACAGATGAGGTTTGAGATTTAGATTTGTGTCCCAAATCACATAGCCAGTCTTTGGCGTGGTTGAGATTTGAACACACGTCCATCCAACTCCAAAGCCTTTGAATTAGACTTCTGTGATCTGATGGCTCTTATGCAGGGCGTATCTGGGAATCCCTGCTAACTGTTGGGGGTAGCTTGGCTCACTTATATATTTATATATTCTTTGGGTTCACTATAACTTTAACTTTAGTATTCTCTTTACAATTCTTTCTTTCCTAAATAGACCATAAGCTCTCTGAGGCCAGGACAGGGTCCTCACTCTAGTGCCCCAGACACCAGACATTCTGGTTAATAACTCACCTGTCCACTGTTGATGTCCTTAGCTTCCATGTAGAGGGCTTAGTTTGGCACTGTGCTTCTCGTCGATGGTAAAATAAAGCTGGCCAGCTGCTTTCTGGTTTTCGTACATTGCATGAACACTGTAGAGGGTTGTATTTGTCTTTACAAGTGAATTTGACAGGAATCTTACTAGTTTACTGGCTTCATCCTACCTAGCCCATATCAGACCACACAGAGAAAAAAAAGTAAATAACAAATGAAATTTCGTTATTACCTATTAAACAGCAACTTTGGGCCAGTCTGTTCGAGGAGCTGTGTACAAAACTGTGCTGATCTGAGACGGTTAGGGTAGCCAGCCCATCTTCCTTTCCAAGATGCAGATCCTAAACTACAGGTGGTCTTTGAAATTAGGTAAAACAATTCCCAAATCTAAAAATGAATATCAGCTACTCCCCCCCACTCCCGGTACCTTTTTTATACAGATGGAGGAAGGCAGAAGTAAAAAAAGAGAAAAGATGGATTTTTTAAAATTAATTATTATTGGAGTATAGTTGATTTACAATGTAGTGTTCGTTTCTTCTGTACAGCAAAGTGAATCAGTTATACATATACATATATCCACTCTTTTTTAAATTCTTTTCCCATATAGGCCATTACAGAGTATTGAGTTCCCTGTGCTATACAGTAGGTCCTTATAAGTTATCTGTTTTATATATAGTGTGTAGATGTCAATCCCAATCTCCTAATTTATCCCTCCCCCCTTTCACCTGAAAGATGGATTTTTGAAAAAAAAAATTAAATAAGATATTAAGTAACATAAATTCCCTGAAATAAATTGTGCTGGAATAAAAGCTCCATCTTGGCTTTAAAATCTGTTCTGCCATTTCTCAAGCCAGCTCTGAACTTTGGGGACTCTCGGCTGTTATTAAAGAGTTAATAACCAAAGGCCTGTAGCTTCCAGGATGTCGTGTGGGTCAGTGGCTGTTGCCAAAAGGTAACACCAGCCAGTGGAGTCAGTTGGGCTCCCCGTCTGGCAGATCTGTCTTTCTCAGCTGCTCTCCTCCACTTTCTAGGCTTGGAGTTCATATACAGTAAATCTTTCTCTTAATAAAGCCGTTTTTCAAATCTGACTTTGGACTAGGGACTGTTTTTTCTCCAAATGCAACAGCTGTTAAACATGGTACATTGGGCACGGTGTCTATCTCTTTGTTTTAGTTTGGGGCTTTTCATATGAGCAGAACCATAAAGGAGTGGGAGGACGCTATCGATTTCTTTCCACCCGTGAGTCAGCCACTGGGTTTGGAAAGAAGGCCTCCAGCCTCGAAAGCCCTCCAGGCTCCGCGGGCTCCTCGCCCTTGAAGCTTATTGTCTCCTAATAACCAGCACAGGGTGCCCCCTCCTTTTGGCGAGATAGAATTGTGGAGCTCAAGGTGTCAGCCAGCAGAGGCCAGACCTCTTGGCCCCTATCTGTCCCGGCTACATGGGGAAAGGCATTTTTGCCCCCTTGCTCTCTCCTCCTTCTGTCACTGTCTCTGTTCCCAATGCACTGGGGAGCATTAACTCCCTGCAGGGGAAAAAAGTCACAAAAGAAATGAATTATGCATATGGAATTCATTTCCTTGATGAATAGGGAATCTGAACAAACTCCATGGCTGTTTGATTTTAAGGCAGAGGAGAAGGCCGGGGGAGGGTTAAAACAGTTAGAGGGGAGTGATAGAAAAGAATTTGGAGCAAGAGGTGGGAGGAAAACGATGGCAGAAGAACTTGGGTTTGATATACTAAGGACAAAGTAAGTGGCCCTTTGAAAATTGTTCGTGGCCTATTATGCTTGCCAACACATACACACCGGTACCTTCCTCATTCCCAATTAATGTGCAGATTTGTCAGCAGAGAAATTGGGGATGGTGGTAAGATTCTGCTGGGGAGAAATGACACCACCATAGTGACCTGACCTGCTGAATTAAACATTTGGCAGTGATTTCTGACTCATTCGGTACAGTTTAACAATTGGCACCTGGAATTTTGAGGCAGGAGTTCTGTGGTGGATAAAGCACTACATTTAGAAGAAGAAGACCTTGGGTCCAAGCTCGAGGACACACAGACTGTGTGACCTTGGGCAAGTCACTTAACCATTCTCAGCCTCGGTTGTCTCATCTTTAAATGGGGAGCATGGCATCTGCCTCGTGGAGATCGGAGGATGAAACATAAGTGTTTTGACAAGTAACCCATAATGCAAATCAGAAGAGATTTTATTTTTCAGTCTCTGCCTCCTTTCCTTGACAGCCTTCTAGATGTTCAGACCTAGTCCTTAAGCAAGCCAGGATTGTTTTGGAGCAGAATAAAGGGGACATTGATTCAGAAGCTCATGGTGGGTAAAAGCATAATTAAGCAAGCAAGCAAAGATACAAAAATTCGGTTGTAATCCTGACTTCATCTATGTTATGAAAATCATTTAAAATAATCAATGTGATGTTTTTGGCAAATTTAGCCACTGAACCAGTACTTGTTACTGCGTGACTAGTTTGATCAACTGTAGGGACGCTTGTCACTGACAGCCACATCAATTAAGGAATCAAACCTGAAGGTGGTTTTTAGAGTTTCTTGTGTAGGCCGACAACCAGGAAGAGGCAGCCTCTCTTGGCTGCCAAAGACCTATGGATGCTTCCAGGCAGGAAGTGTGGCCAAACTGATCTCCTCACTTCTAATTGTTCTCCATTATGCCTTCCTTCTGAATGAAAAGGGTATGTGGGGACCCTGAGTCTTCAAGGGAGATAACAGACTCCCAGACATGCGTGCACATATGTTAGGGAGATTTCCCTGCTTGCTGAGAGGAGATTTTTGTTTTTTCTTTTTGGCTGCACCATGCAGCATGCGGGGTCCTAGTTCCCCGACCAGAGATCCAACCTGTGCCCCCTGCACTGGGAGCACGGAGTCCCAACCACTGGACCTTCCGGGATGTCCGGGAGATATTTTGATAGTCTTGGGGGACTTCAATCCCATCTCAAGATTGAGTGGATTGAGTAGATCTGACTGGCCATGTTTCTTTATTTTCCTCACAACCCAATTGCAATACATGCAGTTTTAACAGAAGTGTACTTATTTTAAAACAAATGCCTCTCTTTCTTGTTTTCTGGGGGATGAGGATGTGTAATGTAATGAAATCGTACCCTTTGGGCTGTCCATCATAAACAAACAGTACAATTGGGTGTCCTGTGGTGAGGAAGTTTCCCGTGTTTGCCCCATAGGGCCCCGGAAAGGGGCAAGGGTGCCCCAGGGTGGCCCTCCTGGCAGTGGCAGGAGGTGGGTGAGCCCCTGAGGCTCTGGACCCCCATCCCAACTTCAACCTCTGCACTTGCGTATCATGGATTTTATTTGTTTGACTTTATGGGTGAGAGTCGGCTCCTAAGAAATGTTTGAAACGCAGTGGTGCAGAGAATAGACCAATACCTAGTATGAATTATTTATTTGTTTATTAAGATTTTCATGGCACCTTTTCTCTCCAAGCTCCAGGCACTACGTGGAACACTTCAAAGCAGAAGCATTTAGCACTAAAATGGAAAACAAAGGCCGGCAGGGGAGGAAACTCTGGGAAGGATGAGATGAGAAGGAAGGAGACCAGAAGAGAGAATGAGGGTTAGCAGTTCAGACCTCAGAGCTTGAGCCAAAGGAAGTAGGTTCCAGAGACCTAGGGCTCCGTGGGGAGGAAGCCAGCTCTGCCAGCACAAGTTGTTGTATTATTAGCGGAAGTCACTTTACCGTCCTGAGCCTCCTTCTTGAGATGGAGGTGACCTAGTTCACCTCCCACGCCCCTCCCAGGTATGCTCTTTCACGGAGGCTGAGAAGCCTACCTTTTTTGGTGAGCAGACCTAAGACTCCTGCCAAGTTATTATGGTCATAAAAATGTGTTTTTAACGTTATGCATAAACCTTTCAATAACAATTATATTTGGTACAGAGTGGTTTTCAAACCCTGACTTCCTGTTTAAATCACCTGGGGAACTTTCACAAAATACCACCAATGTCTGGACTCCATCCTGGAACAGTGGAATCAGAACTTCTGAGGGGGCTGGTGCTGAGCATTTATTCGTATTTTCTCAAAGCTTATAGTATTATGCACCAAGGTTGTAAAATACTGCGGTGGGGACTGGGGCGAGCGTGGTGATTAGAGCAGGTGAGGTTGAGAGGTTGAGGATACCTAAAGAAAAGTAAGGAAGGGCCTAAAACTGGGGACATGATTTTAAGTGCTAATTACAGGGGGAGGGAGTTTTGCACTGCTTTGATGTTATCAAGCTATAGGTCATTCTGGTAGTACCTGTAGTCCTTTCGGCACGTGTAGCTTGTTCTTCACATACTTTGAGGCGGGGAAACTTCAGAACTGTCACGGCAACTTCTTTGGACACGTTTTCAGTTACCCGGTCCTCATTGAAAGAGTATCTGCCACATGCCAGGCACCGTTCTAGGTTTGTTACATTTACCATCCTTAAAGTGCATGTAGCGCAGAGGTTGCTGTTACACTACTCCCCATTTTACAGAGGGGGAAACTGAGGCCCATCGAAGCTAAAGCATTTGTTCAGGGTCCCCAGACTTGTAAATAGCGGAGAAAGGGGATCAAACCTGTGTATCCAGCTCTAAAGCCACCTCCCTCTTTCCACTATACTCCCTGCCTCTCAGGATGACACAGGAGTTGTTTGTCAACTGCCTCCTCTTGGTGAGAAGGCCTTTGGCTTTCTTCTTTCAGATAACGGAGAAAACATGAGGGGACCAATCAGCTTCTGTAGGGATGACCTTTGAAGGGGGTAAGGCCATGTAGAGTCATGAAAACATGCAAATGAAAAGGAGCCCCTGGTCTCGGGACACGCTTGAAATTACAATTGGGCCAAAGGACATAAAATTGTGGGCCAGTCCGAATGTGAATAGTATGGGGATCATGCTTTTTGTTTAGCCTTTGGTGTCCTTGACGTTACTTACGCTCGCTGCTTCTCTTGGTTCAATATGGCAGCCTGTGTGCTGTTCTCTTCATATTCGTGATGGACTACCGGGCTCCCCTTCAGGTGGCCGGTGCTAGAATGTGGTAACGCTGGCCTTCAGGTCTAGTTCAGCCCTCTCCCCAAGCCTTACTCTTAAATCACCCCACTTACACCTTCCAGAACAAATGGACTGTGTGGGTCTCCTTCCCTTAACAGAATGTTCTAAATCAGATTTTCTAGTGTAAAGCAAAATCAGTCTCTTAAATGTAAAACACTTCTAAAGCACTTTTATTGATGGATTGCCTTCCTTCAGGGACGGTGGTGCTTCGTATAGGGTGCTAGCTCATCTATTCTCACACCGTCCGGGGAAAGAAGACCTGAACCATTTTCTGATAAGGAAACTAAGGGCTTGTTGAGTGTAGATACAACTTTTGTTGGGCTTCTCTAGGCCTTAAACCCAGGACACCCCAAATCCATTTTTTCTAGTATTCAAAACAACTAGGCAGTTTTCTGATATCAGTTATTCATGCCCGTGGCTTGGAGTCACGGCCACTTGGCTCCCTAGATGATGGCCCACCAGGTTTAAGCGTAAGGGGCTCGCACTCCCCCTCCACAATCTTCACATCCCTGTAGCAAACCCTGTGGCAGACTTGCAAATTAGTGGGGTTTTTTGCCCTCCCCCTCCTTGCCGTGGGTGTGATAGGGCAAACTTAACATTCATGCAACTCCAAATGGCCATGCTGGCTCTGTTCTAAGTCTGAATTATGTCATTGATCCAGCCTTCATAAACTTTCCTTTGAATGCCAATTAATAAAAATAATGGCTTTCTTTTCCCTTCTAATAATAATATTGGCAGCTTTGGGAGTTCTTTGAAAACCTTGCTTGAGACATCCATGGCCAAAGAAAACAGTGATATTTGGCTTTAAAGTATGTGCTCTGGCTCACATGCGTCCTCTCTCTGAGAAAGGCTGAAAGAGAAAGAGTGGAAGGTGTTTGGGAAGGGGCGTGAAAGGAGCTCTCCACTCTGCGTGGATCTGCCGATTACACTGGGGCAAATGGAGCCCTCCAGATACCAGCCGTAGGCATCAGCTCTTTTTGGAGATCGGGAAGTACCTTTCTCTTAGGCAAGTGCAGTCGAGGGAGGCTTTCTCTTTGCTCCTGTGGATATAGGATTATGCTGTTGGAAGAAGGCGGCCGTGGCTTCATTTGATTACAGCCATTTCATTCCTTCTGCATTATGTGGAGAAGAGAAGGCCATCCTAATCCCTAAGACCTCCCTTGCCAGTTAACCCTCTTGACACCTGGTAGCTGGGAGCGGCCCCCTTGCTCTTCTTGCTAAAAGTGCACACATGTAGAGGAGCCAGCATGTCTATTCCTCCTCCGTCACCTCTGCTTCCTCTCTCTCTTCCTTTCCTCCTTCCAGTGCTCCTTTAGTAATAGGGAGAGATGGAGTTACAGCAGTTGAAGGTGGGGGGAAGGATGCTGTGCAGAAAAAAAGAATCAGCCAGGAGGGCTTAAGTGGGGATGGGTGGGGAGAGGAGGAAAGCAAGATCGCTCCAAGCATCACGCAGCCCAGGCCCGCCCCCAGCCTCCTTGTACCTCCCGTCTCCGAAGGAGGGTGATGAATTTGGTTTGCGCCAGCATTAAACTGATAAATGAAATTTGTATGCTGAAACAATGATAATTTCATTGTGTTTTCTATCCTTCGTTCCCATCCACACTACCATGTCACCCCACCTCTTCCTCACTCTTCAGCTTTGGGTGAGGGCGGGGAGATGCGGGGAGGGGGCCGGGTCTTTGCAAGCTGTCGGTTTGCATTGTGCGGACGGGGAAAGGTCTCTACCTGGCTCATTTTGTCCCCTTTGCTTAGGCTGTCACTGCTGACAGTCCTCATGTTTATTTCATCTCGCGTGGTGGCTGTCTCGTTTCCCTACCCTCCGATGTCATTAACGCACAGAGAGCGGGCCCTGCAGTGTTGAGCCTAATGAATTCCGCTGTGGTTGCTCCGCTCCCCACCTCGTTACCAAAGCTCAAGGTGTCAAATTAAACCCAGCCTGGAGAGAAAGAGAAAGTGCGGGAGAGAACTGAGAGCCGGGGAAGAGGGAGGGACACGGAGAACACATAAACAACCATCCAAACAGAGCAGGTTGGGGAGAAGAAGAGAGGGGAGTGGGACAGAGAGGATTACCACCAATAGGTGACTTCCTGTGACTAAGTCCACTCTTAGCAAGGGGACAGCCAAGACCCCCAGCAGGACCTACTGCCTTACCCCTCGCGGTGTGGGGTTTTGCCCCTTGGCCTTGGCTGCGGTTTGTTGCCTTTTTCTCATTGCCTGGTTGGTTGATTTATCCTCATAGTTTATGCAGATCGGGCATCTTGCAAAGCAGACAGAGTGGCTAAAGCAAGGGAGAGCAGACAGAGCTTATGGAAGGGGTGTGTGTATGTGTGTGTGTGTGTGTGTGTGTGTGTATGTACGCGCTCATGTAAGGAAAGGTGGGGGCCAAATATTGAGTGGCCTGAGCAGCTGCAGAAACCCATGTTTCAAAATGGTAGAAAGAGAAAATCATCACATAAATGAACATTAACCCAGTGGGGGGTGCCCTCTGATAGATGCCCTTTTCTGATCCCTACCCCGATTTGGGGAATGATAATCTCTTTTGTACATAACATTATACCATTTGCAAAGCATTTTTCTATATGATGTTGACATTTTATCTTTGGAGTATTTTGTTCAGAATGACCATGAATAGAATTTTCCCATTTTGCAGATGGGGCAAATGTGGAGTAGAGATGTTAAGGTGATAGAGCTAGAAGGTAAGGGGACCGGGGTTACATTTCAGGTCCTCTGCTTCCAGAATTCAGTGTTTTTCTCCTTGTACCACTAAAAGTGCTAGATTTAGTCAGAGGTGGGAGGAGGTTGGCGATGAGTAAGCTTGTGAATTTTAAAAATTGAGGTAAGTCTACAGACAGTAAAATGGATGGATCTTAAGTATACACTTTGATGTGTTTGGACAAGCGAGTGTACCCATGTAACCAACGCCCCAATTAAGATCTAGAGACTTCCATCACCCTGAAAGTTTCTCCTGGTCCTTTCTACTTCAATTCACCACTCTCCCCACCCTCACCTCTCACCTCCAAAAACCATTGTTCTAATTTTTTTCATCCTAGGTTAATTTTGCCAGTTCTTTCACTTTAAATGAATGCAATCATGCAGTATGTATACTTTTGTGTCTGGTTATTACTCACCATCTTGTTTTTTGAGATTTATACATGTTGTTGCTTGCATCAGTAGTTTGTTCCTTTTTATTGCCAAGTGAGCAGTCCATTGTATGAATATATCACAGTATATTTATCCAATCTCACTTGTGATTTTTCTTTAAGAAAAAAAATCTTGTGAAATTAATTTGATGTTTAAGATAGAACTTTTCAAAAATGTTTTGGAGCACGTGGTGGTCAATTTGGCCTGAGTCTCCTGGATTCAGTGGCAGGGCCAGGCTGCCAGGCAAGAGGGATGGGAGAACTGAGGTCAGTGTAAGCAAAGGCTTCATGACCACACTTCTCAGACCTTGGCCCACAAATCGGTGCTTTAAATAGCTTGGGACTTAATTTTCTCTCTGCTTAGGGTTCATTCTCTGGTTCATTGTCCTTTGCTGTCTATGACAATAAGCATGACAGTAGAATAACATTTCCATTCTTCTTTGGGGTTTTGTCACTGTGTTGATTATTTGATTTTAAAAATCTGCTCCTCTCCAGATTAATGTGCAACTTTATTTCTGAGAAGTTTCCCTCATTTTGTTTTTTGGTAAATGGTAGAGAAAAACTCAAGGATATAAAAAATTGGAACTAGAAATCTCTGGCAGGTATTCTATAAGCACAATAAATAGCAGGGTGTCTCGCTCTAATAGCTTTATTTTGTAGATGGGGACAACGTGGAAAACTTTGTCAGATTGTTTGATAACTTATAATAGCAAGAATATTCAGGTTCCCTGACATATAGCCTAGTGCTTTTACCTTGAACCAAGCAGGCAGGGTGTGTGTGTTTCCAAGGTCCCTGAGAATTGCCACTTGTATTGTATTGACAGAAAAGAGGCCCAGTCTTTGCTACTCTGGTTAGAGTTGACATCATGGCGAGACATATGTTTTCAGGTTTCATTGATTTTAAATTTGTTATGAATGTGATTGTCTCCTCATTGATGGCCTTTTTCTTTAAGTCCTCTGCTTTGGCCATGCTGAGCACATTAGAGCAGGAAAAGGATCCAGAAGTGTTTGTAAAGATGGGAACAAGAAAGCAAGAAATACTGGAATTTAAATTCTTCCCATCTTTAAGCTTTCCCTTATGATGTTTATACTTTTGATATATACTAGTGATGTTTTGACTTTATCAAGAGTCAGAATGGGGAGAGAATGGTCTGAGAGTAGAAGCTTTGGTGCAGCACATCAGTGTCCCATTTACTTCTCTCCTCTGCCCCAGAATTCACGAAAAGAGATTTAGTTATGTGGTGCTATAAGGCCTATTTAGGAAGGACTCAGTTGTTATCAGTCAGTGGAAGAATCAAGGCAGTTAACTGAATCTTGAGCATTCACTTATTCATTCAGCAACATTTATTGAACTGGGGATGAGAAATAAATAGTCAGTCCCTGCCTTCAGGGGGTTCACAGTTGGTAAATAGTATGTGACATGTATTATCACAGGCAGGAACACAGAGTGATGGGAAATGAAAGAAGGGCCCCTGATGTGACCTGCTTGGGTCAGGGACGGCACCCTGGAGTGCATGCCCCAGGAAAAGAACTGACTTTAGGGAAATGAGCCGAAAGGAGTCATTCATTCATTCAACATTTCCCTCTCCCCATCTCTGACACCTTCCTTGAACACCTGTCTTCTGCAGGGCACCATGCTGTATAGGGTGTGGGCTGGCTTCTGGAGTAGAAAAGTCCAGTGTTGAATAAGTAGAGATGGAGGAGGCACATGGGTGCTGGGACTACTCTTAACCTCCCCCCAAATGAGCTACCTGTGGTGTTGTCCCATTGGGATGATCAGGACGATGTGAGTATTTCTGGTAATGATCAGTGAACTTTCTTTTGTGATCAATCTGGTTTTTGTGTTTGCTGGTCTGGAGCTCCAGTTTACCTCCTTGACTGTGGTCATCTGTTTTTGGTTTGTTTGTTTGCACCAGGCTTTAGATTTATAAAACATTGTAGACAGTTGTGTGATGCAGTTGCTGTAAACCTTAGTGAATAGGCTTTTACATGGCATGGATATGCTGGTTTTAGAATGAATCTACTCATTGTTGTTAGAATCTAATATGGTATAAGGACTTGATGAAGATTTTTGTATGATAAATGAGGCTGTGGCTGCCTTTGGAGTTAGTAGATGTGTGGAACAAGAAGGTAATGTAACTTTTCACCATTATGGTATACACCTCCTTGACTGTTGTGGATATATAGATAATTGCCTTCAACTGCAGGTGGAGAGTGGAATTAATATGTTATATTCATAAATATTTTAGAAATGATATTTTTAAGGGAGTCAAAACAAGACATTCTCATTATCTGATTTATTGACCAGGAAGTAGGCTATATAATATAATGAATAACTGTTAGGATCTATTGGTATAATTCCTCAATGGTAAGAAATGTCACATATATGTTGGTCTAATACATAAATAATGTAACTCTGGCAAAAGAGCTGAGCAAATATGGAAGCTGAGAAATGGAGTAGCAAAAGTGGTTTTATGTCCTGACAAAATCTCAGTTATAGTTGACTAGTTAATAGAATCAGGGATCTTTTTCAAGTCAATAATAATTCAGAAGGCAAATGCTTAACATGTGTCTTGGAAGTTTTCTCCCCAGCCATATTTGCGTGTAGAATCTGTATTCTTCTAATGGATCTAATCCATATTTTGCAGAGTCAGAAAATTTAAAATAATCGTAGAATTCATCTCATCATGAGTTCATTTAGATCAACAAACTGGTAATGCTGAGGATTTTCACTTCTGTGAAACTAAATTATGAGAAATACTTCTCCATAGCATTTCAAGATGAAGTAGGCTCTCAAATCTATGTAGGACCACAGCACATCTATTCCTTTCATCTTAGATAAATTATGAGGAGAAAACTGTCTGGAATTTGGCTGAAACATGGCATGCCATTTGATGCCACTGGAGGATTTGCTGTGTCAATTTAGGACTGAGTGATGGACACTGAGGAATGAAGGAAAAAAAACCTTCACAATGTGGAATAGAAAGTAAAAGGACAATAAAATGCTAAAACGTATGGGAAATTCTTATAATATAACTAATTGTGTATGAGGTGGTGGATATCAGTTCTGCTCCTGGAATCCTCAAGTTATGTAAATGGTACACTATTATACTATTATATTAGCTATTATATGTTGCATATAATATATGATTATACTGTATCAAACACAGGTGATATGATTTTTCATCAGCTGGTACACTTGGGTCACCAAGTAGGTTTAGGAATGGGTTAACTGTGGATTATATGTATGACACCAAACCTGTATTAAGAATGAAAAAAAAATCTCCTATGTGGGATATTGGACTAAAGCAATGATATTAAGACAACATATTCTAGTCCAAATAAGCAAATAATCTGCTGTTTGGTAAACAAAACAATGGGGTGTATTGGTACTGTTTTCCACAGGATGGAAAAGTAACAAGAACATATGGAGAGATGATAAAAAGTAGTTGACTCCAAGAGACAAGGTTCTGAAATACGTGGTGATAGAGGGACATCAGAGTGGAACACTTATTTCAGTGACTACCTGCTCTAGTTAAACATTTTTAGGATGTAGGAGATGTGTCATGTGTTGGTATCTATTTGGAAGGTGGGGACATCTGCTGTCTTTCAGGTAATCGGGAGACGTTTATCTTGACAGTTGGCAATAATAATATGGTAAACTAAACCCCATATTATCATGATGTATTAAAACTGGATTAATTGAAGCAATAAAATCAAAATAACAGTAAATGCTTATGCAATGTAAGTAAGATTTACTTCAAGTCAGAAATAAAGCAATAATTTCACAATTCTAGTATATTGATGATACCTGTTCTCTGAGGGCAGAAACTAGATACAAAATCCATACAGGATGCTAACAACAACTTTAGTTGGTCCTGAGCAATGGAACGTGGGATGTAGGAACATTTAGATCACACCTTCCTGTTCAGCATTAGGGGATCTGAGTGTTCCTGTTGTGTCTTTTTTTGGTCTGCTCAAATAGAAAGGAGGCTCAATTTTACTTTGATGGGGTGGTCAAGGAAAGAGATGCTCTTTTTCCTTCCTCAGTTAAGTTTGTTGTCTTACTGTCTTTCACTGACTCACCCTGATCTGTGTGGCTCTATCGACCACTGTGGTTAAGCCCATGCAACCTGCATGCTGTGCAGGAAAGAAAGGTGATGGACAGATAGTCCCAGAGTTACACAAACTCCTGGTGCCCCGCCCCTCCCTGAGCTGCCATCCCGTCATTCCGGTGGCTTTGGGGATGGCCATCTGCTAAGGAACCACTGCAGAGGTGCTTCCCAGCAGCTTCAGTGTCGTGGCTGCTGGTATTTGTGCCCCGCTGTCAGGCAGATTCTAGGGGAAAGAGGGAGAAGAGTGATGGGTGGCAGGTGGGTGGCAAATGGGGAGACCTACAAATTCAGAGGATGGTTCCTTTTTCTCTTAACCGCAGTTGCATTCATAATTTGTGGTTATTTCTCAAATAATAAATAAGAAAGAAAAAAGGAAGAACAAAAGAAGGAGAACTGGGAGAAAAAGAAAAAACAAAGACAAAAAACCAATCAACCTTATAACACACTGTAATTCTGCAGCCATGATTTAGCCTACTTGTAAAAGTGACCCTGTGCCCAAAGGCCAGGAAAGTGAACGTGTCATTTCTAAAGGTTCTCGTCAGCCTGTTCTGTGTAGATGGACCCACTGAAAACTGCTTTTTATCTGTTGTGGTCATAAAGGTTTCTGGGAATTCCAGTCCTTGCCTTTCTAAGAATGACCAAAACAAGTACAGATAACCACTAGAGATGAAATACTAGAGATCTATTAATATAGATAATTGCTCTGACAGTTCCTCAGCATCACAGCAGTGGAACACCAGCTTTGGCTCTGGACAGCAGCTTGAGTGTGTTTGATATTATAGGCGTGTGGACACAGCATGGTGTCATGGAAATAACAGTGGCTTTTAGAGTCAAACCCGAGTTTGACACTCCAGTTCTGCTGCATTTCTACATATAAGGTCCGACTTTATGACCTTGGACAGAATACTTAGCCTCTGCAAACCTCAGATTACTGGGCAGTAAAAGGGGGATTTTACTAGCTACCTTATAATAATAATAGCTAATATTTATTGAGCGTCTATATACTAGATACTTGTTATAATCACTTTACATATATTGTCTGTTTGAACGCTCACTACAGCCTATCAAGGCAGAGGCTCTTACTATGCTCATTTTATAGCTGAGGAAACAAAGGACACAGAGATTGAGTAACCCGCTCAAGTGCACACAATTACTAAGTAGCAGAGGTAGGATTTGATCTTAGACTCTGATTTCCAGAACCCTCGCCTTTAGCCTCTAGTTTACAATTGCCTCACCAAGATTATTGGGATGACCAATGACAATCATACTTATCACTCGTGTCGCACAGTGCCTGTGCATAGGAGGCACTTAGAAAGTGTGGTTTCCATCCCCACGCCTCCATCCCTACCCATGAACAGTGTGACGTAGACACCAGTGCGGAAATGTTTCTTTCCCCGAATAGCTGGAAATTAGGTGCGTCATTTCAAGCTGTAGTAATCACATCCCAGGAATGTGTCCAGACTTGAAGCTACACATTGATTCATATCATCTCAGCTGGAGACGGGTGAAGGTTCTGTTGAAATACCACTGGAAATTCTTCACCCACAGATCTCTTCATTTTAAGTTCTAAGCCTGGAACATGTATTTCTCTGCCACCTCCTCCTTAGGAATATAGCCTTCCTCCCTTTATATTAATGCTTAAGTTTTCTGAGAACAGCAGCTGTAGCTTATTTTTCCCTTGTATCCCCAAAGCACCTTCTACGGGAGCTAATATATACTATATATTCTATATTTCTAGTCTATCAAACTCTGCTGAACTAAGCAGGGTCCTTTGAGTGTGTAAAGGGAAGTGGGATTTGTACCGAGGAAGCAGGAGACGAGTTTGGGAAGAACGTTCTCTTGCCATTTGAGGGGCTCCTGCAGTGCCTGCTTCCCAAGCCTGCCTGTTCCTGGCAGCAGGAACATGAGCACTTAGCACTTGGCTGATTGGAAATATGTGCCCAAGCTTGAACTTTGAGGGAGATGAGCAGAGGGACAAGATGACAGAGGTGGCGGCAGAACCGGGGGTAGTGGCCGTGGCCGGTCAGCGTCCCCAGAGCCAGCAGCATGGTGCCTGTCTCCTAACTGACTTCCTGTGGCAGCGCCTTGGCTGTGGCCTCAGCTGCCTGGGCTTATTTTGCTGAGTTTGGTTCCCCAGACTTCCTGTTGATTCTGTGAGGCACTGCATATCTCTGTCCAATAAATTCCTTTCCTTACTAGGTGAGCCAGAGTCCATCCTTGTTGTTTGCAACCCAAAATGTTGACTGGTAGAAGAGGTTAGGGAGAATCAGATGCTGTCCTGGTAGAAAATAAGGTGTAAGCAAACTGGAGAAGGGTTGCACCTGGCTTTAATATATCAGGGAATGTTGCCGAAGCCTGAAATACTGGTTTGGGCTTTGAATGGAGGCCTTTGGGGACCTTGCCTACATGGGACATGCTGGGGCCTGGAGCCTTGGGGAACTTAACACTAGGTTTGAAAGCGGCGGCCAGGAGACTGAGGCCTCTCAGCTGCAGCTGACATGGCAGTGCTGAGAAGACTCAAAACACCTGCATGGAGAGATTGGCGAAAGACCAAGGACACTTTAGGGATCTCCTCGGGATAAAGTGAAGGACCTCTGCCATTACATAAACTTCCCTTATATTAACTCGTTGCTCCTTGTCACTCTATCCACTGGATAAAACCCCATTCAGTTGTAAGCAACATCAGCAGAGGAAGGAGGAAGTGGTTTCATGTAGAGGTCACACTTAGTTGTTGTACTGCTGCCTGCTGCCATCACTTTCTTTTCTTGGTTAACAAAACAGTGCTACTTTTATGTACATTACCCTTGACTGCAACATACTTGCTTGCTAGTCACTGAGCTTCGAAAACCAAGCACAGGATGACGTTTTGCTTTTTAGTTCAGTATTTCATTTTGGTTCTAACAATAATATAGATTGTGGTCTGTGCCTCTTAAATAAATAATGCATCAGCTGTTGATACTACTAATTCCCTTTCAAGGATTTATATACTCCTCCCTACAAATTCTATTCAGCACAAGGGTTACCTACCTTACCTGTGGAGCCAGGAGCCTTGATTAATATCTGCAGTATTGGCTTCCCTGGTGGCACAGTGGTTGAGAGTCTGCCTGCCGATGCAGGGGATGTGGGTGCGTGCCCCGGTCCGGGAAGATCCCACATGCCGTGGAGCGGCTAGGCCCGTGAGCCATGGCCGCTGAGCCTGCGCGTCCGGAGCCTGTGCTCCGCAACGGGAGAGGCCATAGCAGTGAGAGGCCCACGTACCGCAAAAAAAAAAAAAAAATATATATATATATATATATATCTATATATATCTATATAGATATATATCTATATAGATATATATCTGCAGTATGCCTCTGAGGGGGGAGGGCAATCCGATAATTGCCACATTCAAACAGCTGAGCACATTTGGAGGGAGGCAAACACATCGCCTGTTGCTGTGCCTGTTCACCTTGCTTCAGGCAACACAGGTTGGAAATAGCCAAGAGGAGGCAACCTCTCCTCAGTTTTTCTCTATTCCCGCTGACTCTTCCTCACTAAGTTCTATGTTCTTCATAAATTGAACCCTTGATGCCATTCTCTTATCCTTTACTTCTTCAGCATCCGTAGTGGTCAGAAAGAAAAGGAGGGCCAATGTTTGAGTATCTGTGATTGAAGCCAGCAACGGCCCCTGTCTCCCATGCGTCTGCAGGACATACCATCTGGCATGAGGGATAATAGTCCCAGTGGTTCGTGTCCAAGAGATCTCCACATCCACAGAGAGAGCCCTGAGGCTGTTCCCTCTGTGCTGTGCGGTCCAAGGATCACTGGCAATTTCACTGTAAGCCAGTTTCTTATCCTGACCTTTGTAATTTTATTTTTGGTATTAGTGAATGTGTATGTAAGCATCATCACCTCATTGGACATTCAGATAAAAGTAGTGTTAGCTCTTTTTTCACTTCATGTTTTTAAGCAGGGTTGGTTAGGTTGGTTCCAGAGTAAAAAAGAAAAATAAACCCGAAGACCTAAAACATACCCTCCCATGGAGAGCATCAGTTGTCCGAATGTTTTCTTAAATACTGTCTAAATGCAATCAAATCAATTCCTGTCAGACTTGAAGAACGAGTGTGTTTTTAATACCTCCTTAGTCTGTTTTTAGAACTTTTATCCTGGCCAGACTTCAGGCCATCTAGGAGACAGGGTTTAGGCAGACTTCGTAGGACTTTTATAGAACACCTGGAAGCCCTAGAAAGCCCTGGGTACATCCTGCAGCCTGTACTAAGTCAATCTCGAGTTTACATGGTCAATTGTGGTGGTCTGGTGTCATGCATAATGGCTCAGGGTCAGAGGAGACATCTTCAGTTCATTCCAGACAAGCCTGGAGCACCCCCTGCGCCCATTATGGTGTTCAGAAATGTGGACTTTGACCACCCCCTGGATCAGGGCCCCCTACACAGCCGGGTAGCAGTGGGCTGCCTTTGTGCCACACTTAAGCTGCACTGGTCTTTTCCACAGTTGTCTGGAGTTTGGTTGCTTGGTTATTATGACCACTGTTTCTCCCCCATGGTATCTCCTTGTTATGTGAAGATTATCATTGTGTTATACATGCATATGAAGGTGCATATTTACTGATGTCCTTTGGATAGGAGGGTGTTAATGTGCAGGACTTTGATCAGAAGTGTTTTTCTTCCTCCTGAATTAGAACTCTCTCCCTCCCTTATCCTTTTATTATTGTGTTACTACAAAGAACTACATCTCTAAAACATAACTGTTTTAAAATTGACTATGATATCATAGAAATGCATTGGAGCTAACATAAGCACAGCTTGTGAAAATATGTCCTGTCCAGCTTTGTAAGTTTCAGATGTTTCCCAGAAGTCACAGCCTTAGCATCTATCAGCCAAAGGGGTGACTTCAGCAAAATCTAAAGTTTTTTGTTTTTTTTTTTCCCTGTAAGTCTTTTATCGAGATTTGGACAGAGCAGAGGTATCTTAGTGGGGCACCTCTCCCCATGGGCACAGTGTGACCTAGTGTAATAATATGTTACTGTTCATGAAACGTGGAGTCTGTTTGACATTTCGTGCTTTGGGCTCTGGCCTGTAGCTTGCCTGATCTAGGCTCTGCAAGTAAAGATACTTACCGTCGACACGCTGTGTGTTCTTTAAAAGTAAAGCTATATCAAAGATACTTACATTTAATGAGATGATTGCACCTGTCTGTCATTGCAATTAAAACATTTATGAGATCATCAAACACCTTTTTGAGTACTCTGCAATGTATTGCTCTTGGTATGATATCCTATCCATCATAGTCCTATGCAAATAATTACATTAGGGAAGTATGGTGAAGTGTGTTGGCACCTTAAGTAAAATACCAATTGCCAGGTAAGTTTGGGGTGAACTCTAGGCCACCTTTCATAGCACAGCGATGACTAATCAGATGATGTGTGAGTTAATTACTCTTCTCAGAAGTCAAGTGTTGAAGAAAGTTAGGTGGTAGCCCTGTGTGCAGGAATCCAAGCACCTGCTGAATGGTGCCAGATGATTCTGTCAAGGGGTTTCGCACAGTCTCCCCATTCGTGACAGGTAAATCCTGCAAAAGCAAAAGGCTGCATTGTCAATCAAAAACTGGTAGCCACTTAGCATGGGGTGAATGTTATGAATTACTTAATATTAAGCCATGTAACCAAGGGAGGTGGCCGTATGGTAAAGAAGAGGACTCAGATGTCTCAACTGAAGCGGATGAACTGAGGTCATAGAGTTTAGAAAGTCCAGGTTTCCCTCATCCTAATAAAGTCTTTCCTTTTCAGTATGATCTGACATTAACCAGCTGGGGGCCTTGTGCAGGCGTCTTGAGCTTTTGAGGCTCTGTGTCTTCTTAAACCCCTTTGGATGGAGACTTTCCCTCTGGTCCCATGTCCACGTTGCTTTTGATAATAGGTGACAGCAGTGCCAACGCTGGTCATGATACCAGCACAGAATGTTAAGTTTGGGGGCCTGGGTTGAACCCCCGTCATGAGAGCCAGGTCCTGGCGTCAATCTGCATTGTTCTGGTGCTTCATGGTGGCATAGACTTGGAATTTGTGTTGTGGGATCTTAGAAAAGAGACCTTTTGTCATGGGTGGGGGGAGAGGAGGACTGCGAGTCTTCCTCAAAGGGGTTCCAACCCTGTAATGAATTCTGTGAGTAATTTACTTTTAAAATTCTTGTCTAACTGGGCAGAAATAATTGCTGATCTCTTTTATATTGGCAGCAAAGCTGTACTGGTCAGAATTTTTGGTTGCACTAAAAGTCATACACTCTGGCTACTCTCAGCAGAATAAAAAAATTATTGAAAGATCTTGGATTTAAAAGGCAAAGGTTAAAAAATAAATGGGACACTGGTTGGCTCACAGAATGTCTGGAGGGCCGGGCAGCCGGTGTCCACAGCATCATCGGAGGCATATCCACTAGAAACAACTTCTGCCTCTGCTGCTGGAAGCCAGGACACTCCATACCTGATGTTAGTGATCCAGCCACTTCTGCCCTTGAAGAACCACATGCCTCAGTCCCGTTTTTGCCAAAAGATCGAGTCCTCTGAATGCAACTGCTGCTCTTCCAAATCCAAGTCTTGTGAGTCTTCTGCAAATATGGAACCCATTTCATCTGCCTGCAACTCAGCTCTTCCCGATAGCTTCAAAAGCTGGGTGGAAAGAAAGAAGGCTCTATTCATTTCTGCATTCAGTGGACACATTGTGAATGTTAAAAGGAGGCTCAAATCCCTTATTCTCATTATTCTTATTTGATGCTTTTGTGTATAAATATGCCTAAGGTTTCAACGATTCAGTAATGTATTTAGCTAACGCTTATGTTGTTCTAATGTACTAGTGTGTTCGTTTCTCAGATTAGTTTGAGAAAGAAAAATGAAATAATGATAGCTGCTCTGAGAAGCCTGATAACAGATTCTGGCTGATGGAGCAGATATCCTGCAGCTTGATAAGCTCAGTAGAACTGTGGGGCTTTTGTTATTGCTATTCTAGTAATGGAAATGTCCCTAGACTAGTTTCAAAGGCTATCAGTAAATAATGCCTAGGAGGGGGGCTGAAATAAATTTGGAAGATGAAGGATGGGAAAGAGAAGATTCCTGAGAGTCACTGGATTTTAAAATTGGGAGAGATTTCAGACTAAGGTCCTGACATCTGCCCTCCTCCCCCCACAAAAAAGTAACAATAAATATTAATTTAATAATGACTGCCTTTTATTGAGTCCTGATTATGTGCTGAGCTCCTTATTCAGTTATCTCGTTTATTTTCACAGAACTCATTAACGGACAGCATGAATTCCCCTTTTCTCAGATAAATAAACTGAGATTTAGAGATTTTTATGCAACTGATTTTGTCACGCAGTTTGTCCTGGGTAGAGCTGAGATTTGACCCTGGGTTTGATTTTAAACACTAGGCTGCCCCCTAAGAAGAGAAGCTGAGATCATGTCTATCTTGGGATGGTTCTACCCACTCTAGTTAATTTTTTGCAAACGTTGTGGCTCTCCCCACCCATATTGATGCTGCTTCTGAAAGCTTTTGCAGGCCGACTGTCCCACTTTCATGAACCCTTGGCCTTGAGACCTTTCCTTTTTCTTACTGATCTCAGTTTGATCATCCATTGTGTGTGTATTTAGTTCCTGTCTTTACATGGCAGTGAGCTAAAGGAAAAACAATGCAGTGTTTCAGCTAAGGTCCTTTCATTATAGAAATTTATAATCTGAAAAAATAAATATTGGCAAAGCAATAACTCTGACTCTGATGGGACTACAGACTACAGTGAAGCAGAGGGCATTTGGGCCAAGACAGGAGCCTCAGATCATGGTCATTGAGCTGTATCTCAGACCCTTTGGGTCACCACTTCAGCCTGAAGATATCACAGGGACAAGACCTCTGTCATAATTTGATAAGCAGTTTTTCAGTTAAGCGCAGTAGACCCTTGGCATTCAAGGATTTCAGATTTTTGTTTTCGACTATTAAACAATGACCACCAATGCCTATGGTATATAATCAGCTGTAATTTTGCAGAGGCACACATTTGAATGATTTGTGCAAGAGTGAGTCAGTTAGCTGGTAAGAGAGCCCAGCCAGCTGCCAGCAGCACATCTCAATGAGTGAGATTCTCAGATGTGGGCGTTCCCAGAGGTCTCAGGGCAAGGCTTATGGTAAATGCAGCTTATGCTCCCTGAATTTTGTTTCCGGGCCTGTCCTTGTCTCAGGTGGTCCAGATAGTGAGAGATGTGAGGCCAGCGGGCTGTCCTTCTGGCCATACACAAATGGCTACCTCTGTCCCTTTTTGGGGGTGGGTGGAGTGCTGTTTGTAGGTCCCTCCCTGATTGATAAGGCTTATCTGTGGAAATAGTGATTGATGTCCATTTCTACATGCTTTTTCTAGGTGAAACCCCCCCTCCAGCATACATTTTGGTTGGGAACTGTGTCATTGTTACCATCCTTCCATCATCTGTTCCCAATGGTCAACCCCTTTGCTACCTGGTCCTGAACTTGCCATTACAGGGCTCTGTGAAATCCAACACAAAGTCCCACCCCAGAGACTCTTTTTCCCCTAGGAATCCTTTGTTGTTAACCTAAGCAATTGGTGTACTGGGTCCATTTTCATTTTTCCCCACCCAACCTCATTGTGTCTTGATTTGGAGGGCGGTGGGTGCGGGGGTCGACTTTGAGGCTCAGAAAGACGTCACTTCTGTGGCGAAAATAGGACAAGTGTGTACAAATCCTCTCTCCCACGCCAGCACCCTCCTCCACCCAGCCCACCTCCACCGTGACTCATGGTTGCCTGAGTGAGAAACGCATGGTCTCCCAGCCAAGGCCCAGCTGGGCTGGGACCTGAGGTGATCTTTAGGTAGGTGTAGATAACAGGTAGCCTCAGAGCCCTGCCAAAAGCACTTGGCCAGAGCCCCAAGATAATATTTGAAGTCCTTGTTCTAGAGAGCATCAAAGTATAATGCACTCTCCCCCTTTGGCCTCACCGTCCCCAGACGCGGCCAATGCTTGACGTCTTTTTATCAGATGAGCTTGGCACTGCCAGGACGGGCTCCTCGCGCCAGTGTGGCAGCAGCCATAGCCCCTCAGCTTGTTAGACTGAAAGAATGTGCCGTTTTAATTAATGATATGTAAATATCCTTGAATGGGCCGCATTTGCATATTAAGAGAGATTTGCGGAATCTGCGGAGTAATATATTTTAATTAAGGATTAATTAAAAATAATGGGAATTTCATTTCGCCTGGCAGAATCCGTTTAGATTTTAGCACACGTCTGCTTGGGAGTCTGGTAGGAAAGCTCTGTGTTCCGATTCCCGCAGATGAGAGAGGCACTCCTGTGTTTATCATTTTGGAACCCCTTTCGGGGGAGCAAAGGGAATATAAAGGGGGTAAATTTTTCCTCTCGCCTTCCCCAGCACCCACCCCTCTTCTTCCTTCCTCTTTGTGATTTTAGGGCTGTTTTGGTATTCTTTATGGTAAAGTAAGTAAATGGCTCTGAGACACGGAACACTAGTTGTGTTGGCAATTATGTTAATGGGATGCTATTAGGCTATGATTCTATATGAGCAATTGGGGAGAAGAAATGCCTTACTGAGAGAGAATGATACAACAGACGTCTGTCTTATTGATATAGCTCCAGTGGTGCTTTCTGCATAATTACACTCGGCCACTTTCTTTAGGTGGGGGAGAAGCCACTGCATTAGGGAGTTGGGAGCAAGGGATCAGGGTAAGGGGTGCCCCCTAAAAGATGCACAGAGGATGCGGGGCCAGGGCAGATTCTCCTAGCAGAGGAGAATGGGTATTGCAGGTGAGCAATACTTGTTTCACAGGAATCCTCCTATTCTCTTCCTTTTTCTTGGACTCCCCGGGAGTAAGTGGTCTCAAGTATGGACTGAGTTCTAACTCCAGACTCCTTTCCAGAAGTTGAATTCTCTAGAATACATGCACTGCATCTCTGACCTTCTGTCTGTGGGCTACTGTCCTTTTCTGAGTTCACACTACACATCCCCGTACTCTTAGGGGATTCTCTATTCTACCCTCAGCCCCAAACTCCAATGCTCACAGCCTTCCAGTACTTTCTGCCACCCAGTTGGCTTTTGCGGTAGATACGCCCACGTGGGAGCTTCTCCTGGACCCTCACGGGTTGGTCCTCTACGAGCCCTTTCCTCCTCTCCCAATTCTATACCTGCTGCCGGTATGGAGGTTGGACTACCGGCTGGCGTTTTTGAGGGCTGGAGAGAATTCCTCTTATCCATTTGACTGCTTCAAGAATATGAGGACCTGTAAGCGGTGGGCAGTCTGCAAGGGAGCCAGACTCTGTTCTCGAGTGACCGAGGCCCCATGCCGAGGACTCCTGAGAGCTGCCACAACGGAAAACGCTTATTTGGTTTTCTTGCCTTACCTGTAACACACCCTCAGGGAGATCCAGGGGAAATAGCCTCAGACCTCTTTGAGAGCTGATGGCCTGAGGCTTGCATCTTTAAAGCAAATTTCTGGATTATTTTGATGACTGTCACACAGAAATGCTGGGGAGGAAGCTGGGGGGCCAGGGATCTAGCAATTATGCTTCCACACACAATCCCTTTCCAGGAGAATCCCCTGGTGGAAAATTTCAGCACTTCCACTGGAAGCCTTAACTCAGTTTTCCCCTTACTCTCATTAAAAATATGTATGTCAGCTCTCCCCACTTCTCTCCCTCCCCGTGTGACTCCTATAATTCATGAATTTAGGGGAAATCCACCTATAAGCACTGCTGGGATGGCCTTTCTTTGTAGGCATCCTGACATCTCAATAGCTAGCTGACTGAAGGCATTCGGGGTCAGAATTGAAAGGAAGATGGGGTGAGCTGAATGTATTGACCCTGCCGGGAGCACGGGTGAGAAAGGGGTTTTCAGAGCGACAAAGCGACTCTGGGGCAGAAAAATGGAGTAGGGAGCAGAGAAGGGAGAGGGAACAGAAGAAGGTGGTAGGGTAAGGTTCTCTGTAGACCAAGGCCTGAGACTGAGGGGACAGTGAACAAAGCGCGGGGTGGGGGGTGGTTTCGGAAGGAGTGTTCCCTTTCTGCCCGAGTCCGCACGCCTGTCCGCACTTTACAAAGGCAGCAGTGCCGTATCTAATGCAAATGCAGAAAATGCAGTTTCTGGTAAGTGTTCCCTAATAAATAACATCAAGTCTTCCTCCCTATCAGCCGGTGACATCCTGCATTTCTCTTCCCTATGCGCCAGCCCAAGACATTTAATGATGTGGTGCTACTTATGGGATGTGAGGTCCATGCTAATATCTGCACTCGCACAAAATGGTGGGAACAGATTCAGCTCGGCTCAACTATTCCACACCGACAGAAATCACCAAATAAATACATATACATTGCAAATACACAGATAGTCCTTTTTTTCTTTTTCTTTCTTTTTTAATTTTTTTTTTAAGTCCGTGAAGTTACTCTTGTTTTTTTCTTTTCATTATGTAGAGATTCATCCAAGGCTAGTTCTTGGTCGCTGGAGGATTTCATTAACGGAGTGAAGTCAAAATAATCAATTTCAGATGTTCCCAGTGTTTGTGGTAATGGTCTCTCTAACAATTCTGATTAGCCGAGCCGGGTGAGATGGAATTTTTCTTTTAAACGACTGCACGTTGACATTAGATATGGGCAAACTTCGGGTGCGCGTGCACGCGTGTGCCCACACCTGGGGCCGGGGCGAGAGGCTTCTGTTCATCCTTGCCCTCTTCCTTCACTGTTTTACCGCTTGCTTCATTTTTAATTTCCCCTGTCGTAACCCTTTCCCTCCAGCAGTACAGTGTCTGAAAGGCTGTTCTCTGTCCTTTGCTCTCTCCTCTCATAAGGCTGGGCCATTTCTGGGAACATGTGTGAAAGGCTGATTTTTTTTTTTTTTTCCGTACGTGTTGGGGGAGGGTAAGAGGCTGGTGAAATCTGCATTCAAATCAATAGAGAGCCTTGTCGTCGAGTAAAGGTTTTCTGTGAGTGTGAGTGTCTGAATTCTGGTATATATTATCCTGGTATCTCTGCTAAGCCAACTGGGAGCTCATGAGAAAGTGCTGGCTTGCCCATATGCCTTACCTTTCCTCTCTTCCCCAGACCCCTTGTACTTTCAAAGAATGAATAAATTAAATTGAAGAGAGTCCACAGTGGCTTTTCCATTATTAATATGTTTCTTTTTATTTATTTTTCATGTATTTTTCTTACTCAGGCTGTTTTCCTTTTTTTGGTCTTTCTTTTCCTTTTTGCTCTCTCTTATTTTCCTATTGACACACCAAGTATGCAGCTGTCTCCCCCCACCACCCCCTATGAACACAGACAGCAATTTCTCTGCAGCCTGTGTGTGACTCTACACAGACACTCACAGATGTAAACATACCAGAGAGGGCCACCGCATGTGTGAATTGTTTGTACTTTTTCCCTTTGATAAGCTGTCATCTGTGGGCACTGCTCGGGGATTTGATCGCAGTGATCTTTCGACCCCGTGGAAGACAGTAAACACCCTCTCAGACCCTTTGCTCTGCCTCTGTCTCTGAACCTTTCACTCTCCTTTAATGAGAATTTCTCCTAATTATTTCAGTGGCTGCAGCAGAGGGACTGCAGTGTACTTAGATCTCGATACTGGGACGTGACTGTTATGCTGATAAAGGCAGGAGATCAATAATTTAGGCCCCAGCTTTAATGGCAAAGCTGAGAGCTTAAGTGTCTGCATTCAGGTTGAGTCTTAGAGGTTCTTGGAGTATTCATGATTTCCATAGGATTTTCTCCCCGCTTTTTTAAGCCGCAGCTGATCGGCATTCTTATACCTGCTCAACTGTATTTATAAAAAGGTATCTGCCCCATCTCTTTGAACTTCTTTCTGTGTATCACATAAATGTGCAGAGGCATGCCTGTGCCCCTTGTGTGTACGTCTGATTATTTGCAAATGTGTATATACACTTAAGCACATATAGATTTTATTCTTATTCTTGTCTGGGGAGGCTCCTCAGTCATATTGTTTGGGCTTTTGGGCTACCTGTGATTTGTCCGTTCCAAATTCATCTGGTAAATGTTCAGGCACTTCAAAGGCAGGGGTGTAAGTCCTCCTTTTTTTTTCTTTTATTCTCTGTCTAATTTCCCCATCTCTCTTACAGCTACAACTGTGCTCAACAGAAAAGGGCAACACCAAAGCACCGCACTCACTCAGAAGTGGGTGTGGGTGTGTATGTAATAAAATTCTGAGTTCTTTAATAGGGTCATTTTCTGAGGAATTCCAACAAACCTATTTAGGTGCCAACAAATTCATACAATATATACCTACTAACAAGACAGGTAAATGCTGTGACAATGACCATAGTATAGGACACATTTTATATTAAGTTTGAAAGGGTAAAATAAAAAAGCATCTTACAGTTAAGGTGTGTCCTTGGAAGATTAACCACTGGGATATTCATCACCTACAATCATTTAAGGCTGTAAAATACATGCTCAGTGCTGTCCTCAAAGGGTCAGAGTGAGGCAGGCAGGGAGGACCAGAAAAGGGGAGTATACCTTGTCCTCTGAGAGTCCAAGCTCCAAGAGCCACCATTTCTCTCTACTTTCATCAGCCCAGCCTCTCTGGTACTTTTTCTTCTGGAAAAGTAACTGACATTTTTAAGTTGCCTTAAGACACTAAACTCCTGTGAATCTGCTTGTATTTTGGCATTGAGAACGTTTCTTTTAACTGTAAACCTCCCAGCGGGATGGAGGTGGGATTTCACACTAATATCTCAGCACGTGCTGCACCCAGCCACTAGGGGGCAAAGCGAGAGACTTGTGGTTTGCAAGGTCACTGGAGGAGTCTCTTCTTGTCCAATGGCAACAAAAGCACAGCTATGGGGAAACTTGTAGGCAAAGGTCAGAGAGGGGCTTGAATAACTATGGGTGTTTTACACACTGGGAACCTGGGGCACAGAGATGAAGTGATGCTGAGCTGAAAACAAGACATGGGTCTATGTAGTTTCCAACAGTGAGACAGTTTTCCCATCCAGTTGACCTTTCATGATGTGGCAAGTTTTGTTTACCTTTTAGTCAGTAATCACTGGTCAGCCTCCATCTCTGCTTCTCAAGTTTGTTGAGGCTGGGGCTTCCTAATTTCATGAGATGGCATTGCTTCCCCCTCCCCCCCCCCACCCCTAATGCTTATTGCTAGAAGCAGATTAGCTTTCATGGTATCAAGTCTGGTTATCCTGGGGTCATGACATACACCTGGACAAGGAGGAATGAAAAGTTGAACTCTAGACCAAAGAACCTTAGCGTCTTTGTGTTTTCAGGACCATTCTAGTTGATTCTGTGGCTGAGGTATGCGAATAGTTTGCTTCCCCTATTCTTGACCTTGCTCTGCCAAGGTCATCATTGCTTTGCTAAGCTGGGAAGCTGCTTTTTGGTAATTGCCACCAAAACCCTTTTCTGAGTTAAGAGAGATAGCCTAGGGACTTGGAGTGAAAGCTAAGAGTCAAGGAGTTCTGAGAAAATTATAAATAGGCATGGAATATCCTGGATAATTCTGTGGTGGGAGAATTAATTCTGAACCACTGAGTACCATTAAGAACTTGATGCCAACTAAATAGGCAGAAATTTTTTCAGATGCTGCCAAAATTTAGAAACCACCCAATGTGCCATAGCTTCAGGGAGCAAAACCACTAATTCTACCAAACTGGAGAAAATGAAGAAACACTTAAAAGTTGGAATCCAGCTGATCCTGGAGGCCGCTGGTCCTCGGCTGACAGAGACCAAAGGTGGTCCTGGGTATTTGGTCAGAGAAGGACATCACAGGCTCACCCACTTGCAAGGGTCTTTAAACTTGATGGAATGATGTTGTGATTTCATGGTACCCATGAAAGTAAACCCTTTCTTTGACATGGTGCTTTATAGCTTACTAAATGCTTTCATATCTACATTCCTATTAAAAACAACCCTAGGAGACTTGCCAGGGAAATAAAATTCACTCTATTTTAAGATGAGGAGACTGAGGTTTAGAGGTCTAGAATGTCTTGTTCAAAGTCACATAGCTGGTAGATGACAGAGCCGGAAGAACAATCTAAGTTGTAATTCCTGGTCCTGGACTGATAGGTGATGTCCACAGATCTCTCCTCTAGGAGTTTTAGTGAGAAAATTGTAAAACTATTTCATCTCTAGAAATGGAATAGAAATAAAGGTTCCCTTCTGGGTCTTGTTTTTTTCTGTCTCTGGCATCCAATCCTTGGCATTAAAGAGAATAGGAAATTTCTTCCTTTTACCATTCACTTTAAGAAGTTTTTTTTTTTTTTTTTTTTTTCGTGGTACACGGGCCTCTCACTGTTGTGGCCTCTCCCGTTGCGGAGCACAGACTCCGGACGCGCAGGCCCAGCGGCCATGGCTCACGGGACCAGCCATTCCGTGGCATGTGGGATCTTCCCGGACCGTGGCACGAACCCGTGTCCCCTGCATTGTCAGGCGGACTCTCAACCACTGCGCCACCAGGGAAGCCCCGGAAGTATTAATACTACTACTCATCATTCTCTTCTGTCCTAGCCCTTTCTTGGTGGAGACAGCAGTCTCTGCATGATCCAGCCACCACCCCAGTGCCCAGCACTGCTCAGACCGAGCCAGCCAAAACCAGACCTGCCAAGTGGGTAGGGGCTTTCCTTCTCAATAAAGGAGCTATTCTGATGTATGCCGTTCATCAGGCTGCCCATCATTATGAGGGGTCCATGCACTTTACTGGCTTTTCCTTTCATGTTCTCCCTTTGTATCTTGCAAGATCCTTTCACTTGATATTACTCATCTCGTCACGAATGAACTCCAGGACCCCCCATCTAAGGACTAAGTGCTGTCTTCTTGTGTTATAGCCCACGGGACCTTCTTGGATGAAAACTTGTCAAGCAGATCCTGGTGGGGATTGGACTTGAAATTTCTATATTTCATCAGATTAGGTATATTAGTCAGCTTGGACTGCCATAACACAATTCACAGACTGGGTGGCCTTAACAACAGACGTTTATTGCTCACAGTTCAGGAGGTTGGAAGGTCTGAGATCAGGGTGCCGGCAGATTCAGTTCTTGGTGAAGGCTCTCTTCCTGGCTTGCAGATGGCTGCCTTCTCATTGTATCCTCACATGGCACAGAAAAGACACTCTGATGTCTCCTCCTCTTCTTATAAAGGCATTAATTCCATCATTAGGGTGTGACCCTCATGTCATCATTTAACCTAATTACCTCCCAAAGGCCCCACCTCCTAATACCATCAGATTGAGGATTAAGACTTCAACATATACATTTTGGGGAGACAGACATTCACTCCATTACACTAGGTTTTGGACTTTTTGTGCATGCCTTGTTTGTTGTGATCTGTGTGCTGAGTCTCCTTCCATTTCTGCAGTCGGAGTCTGGTAACTTCTCACAACAGGACCTCTCCCGTCATGCCTTGCTGTTAGGACTGTGCTGTTTCCATTTGGCATAAACTTGTGCAGTTTGCAGACTCAGGCTCTCATCTGATTTCTTGAGCACACCTTGATAGAGGAGCTAGATCAAAGTAGCTCACTGCACAGAGGGGAGCAGAGAGAGAGGAGGGGTTTTGCATTCTCTGTGCTGCCACAGGTCAGGCTTTGAATTGCGTAGGATAAACCAGAGCTTCCATGAGCCCATGACATGCTTTTATAACTGCTGTGTTTGTCCAGCCCATTGCCTGGGCTTCTCCTTTCAATTCTCTCTCTGTTTTCAGATCCCCTCTTAAACAAGCAGAACCCTTGGGGTACTGGATTTTTGTAGTAGAAGTAGGATATGGCTAGGTTTAGACCAACAGAGAATGGAACTACAGGGGAACCAGTATATGAAATTAATATCAAATCCAAGTAGGGCAATGTGTCAAACCAAGAAGGCAAGGCAGGGAGGCAGGATTGTGTATAATGGTGGAAACTAGGGCACCCAGGTGAAGCAAGATGGTTACTAAGGACAAGAGGATACAAAATCTCAAGCCCTGGACTTTGGCTGCCTTGGGTACAGAGTTTATGGTCTAGGATGTTTTTGGCTCAGACACCAAGTCTTAAATGGATTATAGTGAAGCGTTTAAGAGGACAGTCTCTGCAGTGGGACTGCTTGGGTTCAAAGCCTGCCCCTCAACTTGCTAGCTCAGTGATGCTGAGGTTCTTCAGCTATTGTGCATAACACACGTTAGCGTTGTTCTTTTCTTCAAAGAGCTCTGCCCGACCCCCTCCTAGCTGCCCAGAGTTCCTTTTCCTAAAGCTTAAATCTTGATCCTTAAGCTAGGGCCTGAGGTCTGCCTTTAAGTGGGTGGACGTGCTGCTTCATAGGGTCTGCCTCACACGTAGCAGTGACTACCTGGGTGGGGCTTTTTGTTTCTTTGTTTTTTCCCTTTCTTTGCATTAGATTATCATATCAGGCTAATTTGATCACTGTCACACCCATTTGAGCACTCCAGTTAAGATTCTTGGTCTAGTTTCTACCCCTCGCCCAACTGGAAGGTACTGTTAAGATCTCAACATGAATAATAGCCAAACCTCCATAGTTTGTGGCAAGTACGAATGCATATACTGCTTCACAGTTTATAAAGTGCATGTATTTGCACCATTTACTCACAATTTTTAAGGTGCTGTGGGGTCCATAAAAGGACTGATCTCTGCCTTAGTGGAGCTTGTATTGTTTGGGAGACTAGACTAAAATACATAAACTGCAGATGATAATATTCAGTGAAGTTGTTAATTGGGTGTCATGGAGTGAAAGTACAGTGATATTTCAGAGACAAAGCAGGGGCTTGGGGTTCATGGTAATGAAAGTCGGCTTCATGAAACAGAGGTGGGGGTGGGGTGAGGTAATGGGGTAATAACGGGAGACAGTAACCAGCACTAAGGAAACATGGAGGTGGGAATTAACTTGGCATGGGGAGGGGGTGACAGGGAGGAAACTGGCCTGCCTTTTGTATAGGATTTGGGTTAAAGTAGTGATAGAGGAAGGTAGTGCTATAGACAATGCTTGTGTCCCCCCCAAGATTCTAATGTTGAAACCTAATCCCCAATGGGACGGTATTTGGAGGTGACACTTTTGGGAGATGACTGGATCATGAGGGCAGAGCCCTCATGAATGAGCTTAGTGCTCTCTAAAAGGGACTCCAGAGAACTCCCTCACCCCTTCTACCATGTGAGGATACAGCAAAAAGATGGCCATCTGTGAACCAGGAAGTGGGCCCTCACCAGATACCAAATCTGCCAGCATCCTAATCTTGGACTTCCTAGCTTTCAGAACTGTAAGAAATAAATTTCTCTTGTTTATAGACTGGTGGCTACCAGTCTGTGATGCTTTTGTGATAGCAGTCTGAATGGACTAAGACGGGTAAGATGAGTTGGATCAGATTCTAGAGAGGAGGCAAAAACAATTTAAAGTAGATAGTTCACATATGTATTTTGTCATTTAATTCTCCAACAACCCTATCGATTTAGTATAATTGGCCCCATTTTATAGAAAGTACATGTGATGGTGTCCATGCCCATGTCTGTGTAAAGCCATGCTCTTCCCAATTCAACATGGTACCTTGCATTCCAGGCAGGACTGTAGGATTGACATGGTTGGTAGTGGGCAACCATTACAAGTTCCTAACAAAGGAGGAGTAAGTGAAAGGGGGTTAGTAATGAAGTTGTTTACTGCACATGGATACATCTATTTATATAGGACAAGGAAATCCTTTGGTGGAACATGTAGAACCATCAAAAAGGCAAACTCGAATCAGATTATGAACTCAGCTCCCAAGACCTGCATCCTTTCCCCATATACTGGCAACATCCAGATCGTTTGTATCCACATTCTGTCTGCATCCCAACTGGCATAAAAGCATGCTCCTTCTTGGATCTGTGTCTCTACAATTTATGATGCTTTCAGATTACCAAATACAATTCATTTGGCAATGAAAGGAAATGGTTTTGTGCTATTGCCCTCCATGTGTGGGAAATTGCATTTTTGACGAGCAAAGCTGTTGGCCTTCTTCATGCAACAGTTGAGAACATGAGCTGGTGGCCGGGGCCTCAGGTGAAAAATCTCAGGAACCAGTCCCTCAGCTGCCACCACCCATTGAGGGTGAAGCAGCCCCCATCCCTGTGGTCCTTTGAACTATGTTTGTAATCTGTTGGTTTTCATTAGCTAACACGTACACTAATAATTATCCCTGTAAAAGAATGCTTTATTAAAGAAGATGCATTCCTGTGATAGATTTTGTTGTCAGAAAGTTTCTAACCAAAGACTGAAACATGAAGCTTGGGCATGTGTTCCAGGTTCTTCTTATCTCGTGTGTGTGTGTGTGTGTGTGTGTGTGTGTATGTGTGAGACAGAGAGAGAGAGAGAGAGACATTGATGGTGTAATCCTCCTCAACTCACAGTTTTTCAGGTGAAAAAGGTGTCGAGCCCTTTGGTTGTATGGCATTTGTTGGGAGTAGGGCAGAGGGGCTCGAAGGAGAAAAGACAGGTGGGTGGGTTCTTGCTTAGTCCAATCCAGGGCATTAGTTCTCCCTGTCCCTGGGGACCCCTAAAGGGGAAACCTTTTTCTCAATTGCCTCTAAGCTCACCAGTGGGAGACCTTTTATCCACTAGAGATCATTTCCTCTTCCTCAACCTTTGCCACTACCTACACAGTGCTAAAGAGACCAAAGTTAAGGGCACCATTGCCACAAGCCCCGCCTTTGGCACCCCCCGTCCCTACCCCCAGTCTGCAGGATAGTTTTATGGACAGCTGCTTTCTTTACTGACGTCATCTGTTAATTAGGGCATATTCCAAACTCCAGGAGGGACCTGTCTGGAGGTGAGAGAAGCTCTAAATTCATTTTAATTTAGATTTATCTGAGACTGCAAAGAAATCACGTCCATGGTGAGGAAAGTGTACTAACCTAGGCAGGGGGAGAAAAAAACGGAATCAAATTCTACACGTATCTTCTTGTGTTGAGACTGATATTTTGAGAAATGGGCTTGCCAATAAATCTAAAAAACATCCTTAGCTTTTCCTCCCACTCTTCATCTTCCCCCTAAAGGTTACGTGGGTTTCTATACTCTTAAGTAACCACATCAAATAATTTGTTTACTGGCTTGATCTTTTTATTTTGTTGGTGAATGATCACCAGGCAGGAGAAGATGGTGAGGAGACGGAGGACTGGGAAACCCTGACCGAACTTGGTTTGTACTCTGAAAGGGCTAAAAAAGTTTCATGAGACAATGAAGGAGACAGTCTTCTGCTGTGGATGCCAGAGAGGTAGATGGCCATGGTGGGGCTGTCAGGACTTAGGGACCTCAGGAGGAGACACGTACTTATGATATAGTTGAAGGGCTTTATTGAAAATAGGTGATGGACACTGTGTGTAATTGTCTGGGCTTTTACTACAAGCAGACAGTCTTCTTTTGGTCTTTTTATTTATAAAGTCACCAGATGAGATCATCAGACTGTCAAGCACAATAAAAAAATCCAAATTACTAGATCTGAGACCTAATGTTGCTTTTTAAGGAAAAGTCAAAAGAAGTTATGTTCATTTAATTATTGCCTAAGTCATTAAAAGACAAAATTTTTACTACTTTATGTTTTATAGTTATTTAAAAAATTTACCCAGAAAACAGGCCCCCACCTGTGAACAACACTATAGGCTTCCATTAATATTTATGCTCTCATTTGATATTTGTAACCACCCCCTGAAGTATGTTCTCAAGAAAAACATGGACCTAGCCCCATCTTAAAGATGGCAAATCTGAGGGTCAGAGAAAGGAAGTGATGGGATGAAGTTGACAAATTATGTCTTCTCACTCTAAATGCCTGCTTTTTAAGCCCACTGATCTGATCTTAGTTGGACCAAGGGGGTGTCATTGGAAATACCAGTGACCACGTGAAATTAACTAATAGTTTCTTCCTTCCTGGTGGGAATGAGCCCACAGATGGAGCAGATGCATTACTCCATCCCGTGTGGAAATCTGGCCCCTGTACCATGGGTCGAGTGGACCTCGTTGGTTTAATGAAAGCAGAAGGAAAGTCTCTTTTCTAGGAAGATGGGTCCAATAGGTATTCCATAAAGAACTATAAATTAGTTACTAAAATATTATATTCTAGTAGATCATAAAGCAAACATTTATTATATTCATTTGCTTTTTTTTTTTAAAGCAAAGCCCTTAAGCTTATTTCAGGAGTATCTGAAAGAGAGGACATTACAATTTTAGAATTATAGATTCAGAAGGGATTCAGTATTAAACTCCTACCCAATGGACCTACCAGTACAACTACAGGGATGGCTAATGTCATCTGGATATTTTCTAAATACTTCTAGAAATCAGTAGTAAGATCACAGAATTTTACTATCTTCTAGAAATCGGTAGTAAGATCACAGAATTTTTCTATCTTAAAGGAGCCTTTGAGGTAATTATTATTTAATAAAAAGCTGCTAGGCTATTATATACATGAAACAGGCTGTTTTTTTCTCTTGATGAACTGAATCTGCCTCAGTGAAACTTTTCTCCCATCTATCTGGGGTCTCCTCTTTGACACAGTGTAAAGCAAATCCATTGCTCTTCTGCACAAAGATTGTTCAAATATTTGAAGACCATTATTTTTTTCTCCCTTCATCTTCTTTTCCCTAGGCTGAACACTCTCAATTCCTTGAGTTTCCGTGTGTTATATATACGTTTTTTATTCTTAATTTATAATCGTACAGATATTTATAGAGCACCTACTATGTGTGAGCCTGGCATTTCTAAATTTAAACCTTTTCCTTGCAATAAATTGTGAGGGAGAAGAAAACTGGTTGTATTCTTTTGCTTTACGCTCCGGTAATAGAAAATGAAGTGTGTGTGTGTGTATGTGTGTGTGTATGTATGTGTGTTTGCATGTGTGTATGTTTGCTTACATACACGCATATGTATATATACATATATATACACACATATATCATACATATCATAAACCATTGGGAATAAAAACTGGGAAGTAAATAAGTTGAAAAGCTAATTGGACATTTAAAATAAATCTTTTTACTTTTGATAGTTTAAGAGAGGAATTATGGGGTTAATTATAGCTGCCTTTTAGAGACAGAGATGTTCAAAGATACATTGCAGCTAATTGGCAGTCCTAGATGCCTGTGAAGAGAGAAATGCAGTTTTAACAGCCTGTTGAGTTTTGTTCCAGACCAAGACATAGTAAGTAAATGAAAACCAAATTGCAAGAAGACATTAATTTAAACTGCTGTTGGCAAAGTTTTGATTTTTGGTCCTGGTGAACTCCAATTTACCTTTGTCTTTAGTAGTAAAAATATTTATCCACAAATAAATAAACTTGTTAAATAAATTAATAGTATAAAAAGACTTCAGAGGGAATGTTCTAAGTATTCACTCAAGGAAAATAGCACCTTCAAGTATTTTTTGTGTTATATAAGTACTCAGTAAGATTATATTATTATGTCTTGTTAGAGCATCATTTACATACAATGGTAATATAATCACAAATCTTTCTTATAGATTTATTAAAATAGATGTGATCTGCCTGGGATATTATAGGCTCAATGGTAAGAGTTAGAAAGAAGTCATCCTACTTTTATATAATATACTCTCTTAGACAGCTATCGCTGATTTAGACAGGCCTTTATGGTTGTTCTGAATTGGTGAGAAAGTAGCATATAAATTGGATTTTTGGAATCACTCACTTTTGTTGCCAGTGTTTGGAAATAAGAGTGGTTTTCGGGGCTTCCCTGGTGGCGCAGTGGTTGAGAGTCCACCTGCCGTTTCAGGGGACACGGGTTCGTGCCCCGGTCCGGGAAGATCCCACATGCCACAGAGCGGCTGGGCCCGTGAGCCATGGCCTCTGAGCCTGCGCGTCCGGAGCCTGTGCTCCGCAACGGGAGAGGCCACAACAGTGAGAGGCCCGCGTACCGCAAAAAAAAAAAAAAAAGAAAAAAAGAGTGGTTTTCGTATGGCTCTCCCTGGACCCACAGGAGGGACCTGTTCATCCATCTATCTGCCTATCTGTTTGTCCTTCCATTTATTTATCCATCCCTTCATTGAATAAATATTTATTGAGCATTTACTAGATGCCAGGCACTCTTCTGGTGTTTGGAATACATCAGTTAAACAAAACAGAAAAAAAAAACCAAAAAACCCCTTCTGACCTCAAAGAGCTTTTCTTTTACGAATGATGACCATCAGTCACTTAATAGTTGCTGTTTTTGTCAACTATCAACTCTACCTTTGAGCTGGATATTTTTAACTTAAAAAAACTAATCATGTGCCCCAAGATTAACCAAGTTCCAGGTTCTGCTCTTTATTTTTCTCTTACTATTAAATAGCACCTCGTTCCTCAGGCTGCTGATGGAATTGGTGGCAGGGTCATTAGGCCGATATGCTCGGGGATATAAGTGCTGGGAGTCGCTGCCATGGCAGAGTCCCTCATGGATTGGAGTCTGTCACTAGGAAACAACTTGAATTGGAAGAAGGGGATTCCTCCCATACCCCTTTTGCTCACCTCACGCCTTCCTTCCTTGTAGATAGGATAATTGCAAGGACAGAGCAGCTCGCAGTGGTGGCAGGCGAGTTTTGTCCTTCTACTTATTTTCCCCGCATGCCAGTTCTGCTAAGAGCCCAGGCTGTGAGTTTTTTTTGATGTGGAGAGCTGTTCACTAAGCATGTCCTGAGGAAGACGATGAAGGGAAAGTTGTGATTCTATGACCATCATCAAATTTTGGCTTAACACTCAAAAGTTGCCTGATAGGTATCAGTAAGCAGATAATAATAACTTACCTTTGCATGACCCTTTATCAGTCAATCACAGTAGCTTTTGTGTAGTGGTGTACAGCTTCCCAGATATCATATCAGGTGTCATCTTATTTGATCCCCATCAGGGTGCCCTGAGGCAGAAGGTAGAGCCCTACTTTATAGAAGAGGAAACCAGGATTCCAAGGAATTTACCCTAGGTCATATAGCAAGTATCCAAAATCAGACTTTGAACCCTGGCCCTGTGATTCCAAGACCATGCTCCTTTTAACAGGCCACATTGTTCACCTATGTTTTCCTGACTCACAATATATGAGAAAAGCAGAGTTTATATCGTTGTTTTCCCTATGTTACAAAGGAAAGTCCTGAGACTGAAAAGTTCAGTGCTTCACCTGGGGTTGAATAGCTGGTGATAGAAATGGGATTCAAATCCAGATCATCTGAATTGAATCTTTCTGCTGTATCACTTTGCTTTATGTGTCAGGAACCACCACCCCACCTCCTAACACACACACACACACACACACACACGCAGAGTGTGGATCAGTCGCAAGGTCAACTAGTTAAGGACTGCTGAACCTGGTCCGGAGACTTACTGTGATGGGGAAATGCAGTTGTGTTTTTGATTTGTGCTTGTGTTGCAGTTAGCGTGCCCCCTTTTCTTCCTTTTAGTATTGATGGGGGAATCACCTTAAGATTTATGTTTATTCTTAAGATTTCTTTCCTTGCGTTTATGTACAAGAACATCTAACAGCTAGAGTTACATTTAAAGCAGCCGTGTGAATAACCTCATGAATACCTCCAGCTTGAGCGAGGGTACTGTTTGCTTTTTGTAGATGTATCTATAGATCTGTCTACCTATCTCTGGCAGAGAGCGTTATCATCATGTTTTCCCTGTTTCTTGATGCTTTGTGAAAGTATTGCAGAAATAAAAGAACTGTCTTTATTCTTTGATCTCTCTTATGCTTTCTGAATTCTGAAAAATTGAAGGAGAACAAAGGAAATCTATGCTTTAGTGCTTGCCCTAAGTATTGAGAAGCAGGTTTAAAAGATGCTTTAAAAATTTTAGAAGCCAGAATGGGCAGATGCTGGAAAGAAGGGTCCCATGTGGTCAAGCAGACCACAGCCCTTGGTTTGAGAAGACTGTATTTAGATGTTTCTCTAAGTGCCCTAGATTCATAGACCTGAGTGGCCTCACTGGATATCAAGATATATGTAGATGCTACTTCCTAAATGTAATAAATGTGGACAGAGGATTATCAGTGCACACGCCCAGAAATCACTTAACATCGGGGGGAGGTGCTTTTCCTATGAGCTTTCCAAGACAGAGTCCTAAGGCCACCTTGTATTGGCAAAAAAGGGATTTGATGCTCTGCACTTAGTAATGGCACTTCTTTGTTCTTAGACATATGTACTTATAGAATATATCCTTCTTTTGCCTGTACTCATATCTGTAGTATAGAAAGTAAATCAATTTTATATAGTATTTTATGGTTAAGAACCACTTAGTCTTGTATGTTGAACTTCAGCAAGAAATAAAAGAAAACTCACTTGCAGATATATTATCTCACTTCATCACTACCACAACCCTAGGAATTAGACATAAATTCCTAGAACCAATGACCAGTTGGGAAACTGAGTCTTAGAGAGGTTAAGTGACTTCCTCAAGGACACAGGATGTTACATGCTATGACCAAGACTTGAACCTAGCCTTCCAAATCCAGCATTCTAGCTCTGTTAAAGAAGTGTCTAGTGGGGCTTCCCTGGTGGTGCAGTGGTTGAGAGTCCGTCTGCCGATGCAGGGGACACGGGTTCGTGCCCTGGTCCGGGAAGATCCCACATGCTGCGGAGCGACTGGGCCCGTGAGCCATGGCCGCTGAGCCTGCGCGTCCGGAGCCTGTGCTCTGCAACGGGAGAGGCCACAACAGTGAGAAGCCTGCATACTGCAAAAAAAAAAAAAAGAAAGAAAGAAAGAAAGAAAGAAAGAAAAAGAAATTACAAGGCAGAAAGGAATTGGGGGCTGGGAAGTAGGCAGCTAACCCGGCCATTTTTACCTCCAGGGCTGGGGAAGCAGGGAGGGGGGCTTTGATGATGCCTCCTTGGGTTCATAGAGGTGAGTCAGTGAGATAGACAAGGTTTCTACTTGCTTTCCCTGGTTCCCTGTGTGCAGGCCAGGAACATCCTCAGTGTTGGTTAAGTTTGTTTGACAAATGAGGGACGCGTTGATCATTGATAACTGTTGGATGCAGAAGTGGTATTCAGACTGTTTAACAACAGCCAGGGTGGCATGGGCACCAGCCAGGCAGAGTGGACAAGAGCCATAGTGACAAAGCAGGGTCCTCAAGACAGGACTACCTTCTGTGTGCTGGATATTAACACTTCAGCTGCTGAGTCCTTGGAAAGTACAGGGGAGACACGAGGGCAAAAAGAGGGTGGCACTTGGAGGTAGAGAGGTTGGTTGAGGAACAGCTGTTTATCAACTGGTAGAGAAGTATTTTAGGATTTGAACCAATGGTCCACATGTACTGTTACCATCATGCACCAGCACAGCTTGTGTGACTCCAGGGATTTTCAGTGTGCATCTGAATGAAGCCAGAAACACGTGCAGGGTTTTAAAAGCATTTTGTGTGTCTTATTGGCAATATGAGATTGAACATTTGTCTAGTAACCATAACCAGCACTGGCTTCTGGTACTCAGTTCTGGGCTCTTTTTAGGAATCTGTACATGGAGAAAGTGCGGACTTAGCACTCATTTAAGGAAGAGGTAACTTTGATAAGAACCAGGTGGGTTTTTCCTTTTCCTTATTGGTTTCATGTTTTTTGGATCTCACTAACTCTCCCCAGCTGTGTCCTGCTGTAAGCACCTGTTTGAGACCCTGTGTATCGGGTTACCCCCAACAGAAGCCCTGGGTGCTTCCCCTTTGTGACCCCCATGGTGCTTTCTGGGGACTAGTCTTTGTGGCAGAGCCCCTTGTCAGGGGGATGCCTGCCTCTCCCAGCTCTTCCTGGCTCATTCCAGGGCCCAAGCATCTCATGCCATCTTTTCATCTTCCTTTTCTCAGCCTTAGTCAGGGTTGTATTTTTGAAACACATGTGCAACTACCTTTAGATAGTTTATCATTAACTGGAAATAACCCTTCAGATAGACTTATGGGTAGATATCCACATTATTAAAAAGGATTCCTTAGATTGGTGAAGTATTTGCTTGCTAGCTCCTACAAATAGATTCTCTGGTGTATTTGAGAGCATGTATAGATCAATAACAGCTTGAAAGAGAGGTCTGGTGCATTGCTAAAGAACTTTTAGCTAAAGTTGCAGGTGCAATCAGAAATGGAGCTACAAATGAATAATAATCAGTGATTATTTATTTGTCTAGTCCTCTAGTTTTGCAAAGCTCCTCCGCACATTTTCTCATGTGATACATGTGGTCTCCATCTCTGATGCTTTGAAGGTGGAAAGGCTGACACATACATTTCTAATGGGCAATGGGGTGGCTGGAAGCTGCCACCATGAGTCCCTCTGGTTTCACTAGTGGCCACCACCTCTTCTGCATCTATTTTAAGGTCTTCGTCAATGACACATGACCCTATCTCCATTCTCCCATTCGTCTCCCAATATTTACCTTTCTAGATTACAAGGCTTTGCTCTTTTCCATAAAATGGTTGGCATCCTCAGATTTAGGCCAATAAAAAATAGTTTAATTTCCATTCCAAACTTGTAAGCACACAGCTTTTCATAAAGATTGTAGTAGTGCGGGCTGGGTCTTCCCCGAAGGAGTGGCCCTTCGTGGCGCCATCTAACTGAGGAATAGTGGGTAACAGTCCCCTCTGAGAAGAGCCAGCCAGCTAGAGGGTGGAGCCTTGCTTTCTGCTGGCACCCAGGGCCGCTTGGAGAGCTGGCGACCTTCCTCCAGGGCTCCTGATATCGAGCTGGGGAATGAGTAATAGGAACTCGCCAAAGTGTTTAAACACCAGAATTGAAATTAATGTCCCCTCATTGCTGGCTACGCTGACAATACATTACAGCAAACACCTTCCCAAAGTGAAATGAATGTTTGTTTATCCTCATGAAATATACATCAAAACATGTTGGTGGAAGAAGCCCTAATGAGGGAAGGGGCCAGGTTTCCTGTTAATTCCAGGCGAATAGTTAACCGAGGTGCAGGTTTTCTTTTTCTTTTTTTCTTTTCTTTCCTTTCTTTCTTCCTTTTCTTTTCTTTCATTTTTTTTTTTAAGAATAACCTGTCCACAGCTGTGTATCTAGGACATTAATATGAGTTTAATGAAAACTCCAGTTGATCTGTCCAAAGATATTGATGAGCATTGCCCAGCTGTATTAATCATCTCCTTGAGGGAGGAAATGAAGGGAATGGGCGAACAGGTTTCTGTCAGATGCCAATCCAGATGAAGAGATGTGAGAAAAAAAATTTTGTTTAACCTTCCACAGATACATCCATTTCCTGGGACGTGGGTTGGCCCAGGAGGGAATGAGAAGGACTCATGACAGCACAGGAAATTCTGGGGCACATTTAACGTTAAATCATTAAGCTTCTGCCAATAAATCCGTTACTGTTAATTATATCGAAATGGCCAATGATCCGCTGATAATATTCCTTCATTGATTTTCATTCGCCATGGGTCGAGGTTCTGGCTTTCATTTCTTTGGTGTTTTCATCTTTCATTTCTTTCTCCCTCTCCTCATCCCTCCCCCAACCCCCTGCGCTGTGCTTCCCACACCCATCCCTCCCCCTTCCCCCTTGAGCTTTTGCAGAAATGCAGTTCCCCTCTCGCTGGTGATACAGTTCTCTCCCTAAGTGCCAAATGTTTCTTGATAGGAACAAGCTACATTTCTTTATGGCTTATGGCAAACTGCCTTGATTACTTCTACTGCTGTACCCATTATGTGAATTAAATATGTATTCAGTTGCATGCTGCTTGCAATGTTATTGCAGGGTGACATATGGTACTGACTCAATTAGAATGAAACTAGCATTAGATAACCCTTCTGATTACATGCATCCTGACCGGCTCCTCCTCGGCCTCCCCTCTGTGCTCTCTCTCTCCAGTGTCTGCAGGCAGCAGGTTTGCATTATCCGTTATCATCTCCACCACATTGGATGCTGGCCAGGGGGTTGGAAAGGGAGGGGGCTGTGGTCTCTGGGAAAGAAGGCATCTTGGACAGGCAGACAGACAGACAGGATAAAAGGGCTAGTGGGGAAGGAATGTTAAGGACTCTATGCTTGCATTTGGAATTAACCTTATATTTTTTTGGAAGTGGTTGTCAGGCCTGCTGTGAGAAGAGGCCAGAAAGGTCTCCCTAGGGTTGGAAGATCAGAAAAGGAAAGAAGAAGAATGACTGTGAAATGACTGCTGTGTGTGTGATTAGTTGGTTCTTACCTTGAAATATTTCATTTAAAAATAACACCTTTTTTTCCCCCAGATCAGAGCTCATACTTATTCTAATACCAGTGATACATTTTGTTTTTATAGCACACCTGAATCATATGTTAACCCATTTGATTCCCATCAGCACCATACAGGGAGAACAGGAATTGCCGTCCCCATTTTACAGAGGAAGTAGTGGAGACACAGAGAGGCTACATTACATTATAGTTGAAGATCACAAAGCCACATGGTGGCAAAATGAGGAGGAATCCTTAAGAATGCAGAGGGTTCTGAAGGGCAGCTCAAGGATGTGCTGTAAAGTGATTGAGAGTGTTTAGATCTTAAAAAGAAAGTATTTTGCCTGTCTGGGCAGGGGCAGTAGTTGCTGGAATATCTTGTGTTGTGAATTGATGCAACACAGTTCACACCAGAGAACAGCTGGCATATAACATTTCCTTGTGAGGATGAATTTTCTCTCCTTGATCATTTTCACCATGTTTTAAGCAGCTCTAAGCTCCCTTCCTTTTGCTTTTCCTGCTCTATCACTTCTACTTGCCAAGGAAGAACCTGGAGGCCGTTCTCTCAGTCTCATCTAGCCACATCTGAGGCTACAGTATCCTCCTGGTCCAGAGCCTACCCCGGGACTCGCAGGCCATCTTGGATTTTCTCAGGGGTTGGTAGAAAGGCTGTTGAACCCAAAATTGCTTGCCTGACTATGGTGGAATCATCTAATGGGACTTCTTGCCCATGCCAGCTCAAGTACACAGGTCTGTTTGAGCATTTACTATATGTATTTGTGTACGCCAGACCATATGCTATTGGAAATACTAAAAATTTGTATGGTATATGGTCATATAAATTTATATGGTATACTGGCCATAGGCAGCTTATACCCAGGCAGAAAAATAGCATGAGGGTGAGGGTAAGTGTAAGTGAGGATGATGTGAACTCAAAAGTACCATAGATGCACTTATTAACCTTCGCTAGAATTCCTAGAATTATGCTGATGCTTAGCCCCAGTACCTTGAGTAGAGCAGGCACTCACCAAATGTTGGTTGAATGGATGAGTGAATGAATGAATGAGAGGGATCAGTCTGATTCTGGTAACAATGAGGCAGGTTTTCTTGGAGGAGATGGGGCCCCTTATAGATAACACAACCATCCATCCCATCCTACCCCTCCCAGCCCACTTTCCTACTGCAATAATGATCACTAATTTATAGAGCACTTTACACTGAAAACAACCTTTCAAAAGACACTGAAAAGATATACAAGAAAGGAATAAAAATGGCTACCTGTAGGGGCTAGCGGTGAGTTGGGGATGGGGGAATGGAGACAAGGCTGGGACCAAGACTCAGCAGCATATGGGAATCATAATATGTATGTCGTGGATGTGTTTTTATATTGTAAATGTATTACCTTTTTAAAAATAAGATTAAAATCAAAAGACCTTTCAGGGAGCATTAACTTACCTAATTTTCACAGCAACCATGTGTTATAGGGGAGCATTTAAATTATGTTCTAATTTTGCATAAGGAAACCAAGGCACAGAGAGGTTAGGTAACTTACCCAAAGTCATGGAGTTAGTAAGTTGTAGCGTGAAGACTAAACAAAGACTGGGTTCTTTTTACCATAGCATATGGTGTCTGTGAGCCTTGGCCCAACTGTGCTAATCCCCAGAGGGGTGCCTGTGTGATTGGTGTCCTTCCTGGGACCTCTGTTTGCCAAAGTAACTGTGTGTGTACTGAGGTCTCTGCAGAAGGGAAGATGTGGGATTAGGGGCCCTCCCCACTGCCACTGAAACGTGGCAGGTTTATATTCCCAGTAAGATCTGACTTGGAGCTACAAGAAGAGTTGTCTCTGAACCAGCCCTGCAATTCAGACTCCCTCTGGGGGAAGGAAGGCAGCATGATAGCTTTAACCTGGTCCTTAGGGTGGGCCTGCTATTCTCTGGGTGCCTCCAGAGGAATCAGGGAGGTATTACAATTACTGTAATACCTAAGAGGACCTGAGGACAAATCTGGCATGGAGAAATGCCAAAAATTGTTGGTCTTGTAAATTTAGTAGAGCAGGACATATATTTTTGAGGGTGAAGTGTGACATTTGTATGGCATCCTTCAGGTAGGTGTCTCCTTTACTCTGTAGATGTTTACACTACCTTCATTGCTTAGAAGAGCTCCCATGTTGCCACCCCTGCCCCCTGCCTCCACTCTTTCTCCTTGACCTCTAGCTAGGGCGGCCTCACTTAGTAGAACAGAGGGAGAGCTGTGCCTTCAGCTGTTCTCATGTGTTCTCACTTAGTATATCTGTCATTCCATTGCAGCTTTCACATACTTTTGCTCTCCAGGCCCAGCTAGTTAGGAGCAAGGCCTGTTCCTGAGTATCACGTAGCCAGTGAAGAACTGATCTGACCATGGACTCCAGGAGGGAGATCTACTGCCCTGAACACCACAATACCTTTCTTTTAGCAACCAGTCACTAATCAGAGATTATCTTATTTCCCTGTTTGCCTTTCAGAAGACTTAGGTCAGTGTTCTCTGAGGCCAGCCCTTTTCATGTGCCATGTTCTGTTTCGATTTTGTCTAAAACTGTCCAGTGTATCTTCTGCACCTCCTGACTCAGGTCCTAACTCCGTGAAGCCTTCTGATAGGGCTATGCCAGACTTTACGCACCTCCCCCCTCCACCTCCCATTGATTCTAAGATTTCTAACTTCTAGAAAGTTTCAGTGCTTCTGCTGAGGTGAGCTTTCTGCCTCTCCAGGACATGGGAGCTCCCAGTTAACAAATCCAATCTACACTCTTTTCAGTTGTAGAATCATGCTGTATTTACTACTAATGACCTTTCTACAGTGAAACTCTCACCTCTCCTGATTTCCATTTCATCCTGATTTGCTTCATAGCAAACCTCAGGGGTGCATCTCTTTCGACTCACCGCTGCAATATTCCCCACCGTTGCCCATGACTCCATTTATCGCCTCAATACTTGTGGCTCACAAATGTATCTACTTGTAATCTCCCTAAGGACAGGGGACTTCTCTTTCTTGCCAACCTCTGCATCCCCATTGAACAGCACAATGCCTGAACCAAAGCAAATATCCAGTAAATATTTATTGAACAAGTGGTAAATTAAAACCTGTGTTTTCCACCCAGACTGATGCCGTGAGTTTCAGATCTGCGTGTATAACTACCAAGCAGGCATCTCTGCATCTACATTCAACAGAATCCTCAAACTCTGCACGTCCAGGGCAGACCTCCTCAGCGCCCTGGGCCACATCAAATCTTCTTCCTCTATTCCTCTCTCTTTCATCCGCCCAATCCAGAAACCTCCTATCTGTGTTAGACTCTTTTTCTAAGCCTGCCCTGCCCCCGCATCTAATCATTAGCCAATTTGTGTTGATTCTAGCAGTAAACATCTACTGAATGCTTTATGCCAGAGTTGGTGCCAGGTGAGGGAATACAAAAGTAAACAAACACACCCTAACTATATCCCATATCATGTGTCCTCTCCATCTGCCACTGTCCTAGGTCAGGCCCTCACTGTCTTTCACCCAGACAGCTGACCTCCTAGCTGGTATCTCTGCCCCAAGTATCTTCTCACTGTCCATCCTCTCTAAGGCCCACCATGACACTCTTAACATGCAAACCTGCTTGCCGTACCCCTATTGAGAATTCTTCACTGGCAGTCCCAATGTCAAAAGCTGTAGTCCTGAATCTCAAAACTATTGTGCCATGATCGGTTGTGAAGTATGTCACAAGTAATTTTGATATTAATAACAGTCTAAGACCTGAGGTTTGCAAATTATTTAAAATTTTAAACTAATTCAAATCATCACCATAAAAATGTCACTTTCACTCACTTGAAGTCCCATATGCTTTCCTGAGAGGAAGAGAAGACGTAGCTTTATAGCCTGCTGGGAATTGTGCATTTCTGTGGCATACCCTCTGGAGTATGCTTTAAATCTGATCATCATTGAGTGTGCAGGTATGATGGACGCAAGGCTGAAGTCTTCAGGATGAACCCTGAAGACTTTAGTGTAACCTATGTTAACCTTATGATCTAGCCCTTGTCAATTTCTCCAGGGCTCTTTCCTACCATTTTCTTCTATTTCATCACAGGCTGCAAATACCTAAAACCTGCTACTTTTTTTTCCTCATAGTTCTGAAATTGTCTCCTCTATTAGGAATTCCCATACCTACCATCCCCATGGTGAAACTATTGCTAATTGTGCAAATCCTAGCCCGAGTACTCCGATCCAGTGTTAGATATTTCTTCTTTGTGTTCATTTTGCCTTGTATATTCCTTCAAGGTAATATAAAACTTATATTACTTAGTCTTTGTAATTTTATTTTTTGCACATCATTTTAATTTTTTTTTTAGTAATTTATTTATTTATTTTGGCTGTGTTGGGTCTTCGTTTCTGTGCGAGGGCTTTCTCTAATTGTGGCAAGCGGGGGCTACTCTTCATCGCGGTGCGTGGCCCTCTCACTGTCGCGGCCTCTCTTGTTGTGGAGCACAGGCTCCAGATGCGCAGGTGCAGTAGTTGTGGCTCACGGGCCCAGTTGCTCCGCGGCATGTGGGATCCTCCCAGACCAGGGCTCGAACCCGTATCCCCTGCATTAGCAGGCAGACTCTCAACCACTGTGCCACCAGGGAAGCCCCATTTTAATTTTTACATGTTTATTTTCCCATTGGACTATAAGTACTTTGAGTTTATTGTCTTTTTATATTCTTCTCCCAATGTTTTAGGACAGGCTTGGGCATATAGTAGATGCTCCATAGTCATTCATTGTATGAACGAGGGAGTCATATAGATACCATCTTACCCACTGATCCCAACATTCTGCAGAGTCAGGCACCTTTAGTACCGTATCCTATCTTGATGTTCCTAGACAGGGAATCTGAAGAGCAAGTCCTGGCTCATCCATGTGTGGTTATATGGCCCTAGACATGTTCCATAAAACTTCTATACACCTGTTTCTATATGCATGGTCTGTTTGTGGGACTGTCCTCTGAAATGGTCATTTAGACCAAATTGGAGGAAATATTGGGAAGAGGATGCAGTGGGTAAAATGAGGCCCATGTGGTTGTTATTGATCCTGTGGCACTGAGTGTCCAGCAGAAGGGTTTAGATAAGTGGTAAGAAATGGAGGCCCAGTGGTTCCTTGAGCACAGATGACATATGCTGAAACCAGAGTTAAGGACCTTCTGTCTGGTGAAAATGTGCAGGGCATACTAGACTGGAGAGAAATTGAAGACAGGAACTTCAGCCGGGAGACAAAAGGACACGGGGTACGAATAAACTAATGGTATTTTTGGGAATGAAAATGATCAGGCTATTTTGAAAGAAAGATTAGCAGAGCCTGATGACCACCTAGAGAAGGAGGTTGAAGGATAGGTATGACTCAAGGATGACTGAATCATTTAATTCATTTATTAACTTTTGAGACGACAGATGACTCAGTACAATGAAAAACTGTTTAACAATTATAACTGTCCCCAAATAGCCAGAAGGTGTGATCACAGATGCCCACTTAAGCCTGTAACTGTCAGAAATGAGGCTTTGCCAGGGTTGTCACAGAAGCCTCTGCTGCGTTGTGTGCAAGTTTGAACTAGGCTCTGAGATGTCGTCCGTCTTTACTTCTATGTATCTATGTTTACAGGTTTTCCAATCTGGTTACCTGGGAGGACGGGCTTGGCATTAATAAAAGCAAGGAAATTAGGAAAAGGAGGGAATTTGGATGCTGGCTAGAGTTTCATTCATTACAAATTGGGGCAAATTATTTAGTTTCAAAGAATATTGTGATTGCTTCTGTATAATTGTTCTTTTTTTTTTTTTTTTATGGGCTACATCTCTGACATTCATTTGACTTTGTCTCCCTAGAGACAAAGCGTGATCTCCTAGAATCATACTTTATTTGCAGGTGATTCCAAGACTTAGCTCTCAAGTTTCTGGGGCCTCCTTTCTGTGAGGAGCCAGAGTTTGCAGTCGATCAGAATAAAATAGAGTGGGAAAGAAAGAACGTGGACTTTGGAGTCAGACTGACCCGAATTTGTGTCCTGGATCCTCCATCTACTATGTGACACTGGGCAGGTTACCTAATTTGTCTTGTGTTTGTTTCCTCAATACTGAAAGTGAAGATCATAACATCACCTACTTCATAGGGTTTGGGGAAGGATAATCATAATAAAAATAGCTAATACTAACTTAGGGTTTAACAGGCACTGTGTTATTTACATTCATTATTTCTTTTAATGCTCCCTGCAAAGCTGTAAGGCCTATACTATCATTGTCCCCATTATATGGACCCGTAAACTGAGCTTAGAGGGGTTAAAGAACTTGCCCTAAATGACCCATGTAGGAATTGGCAGAGTAAGGATTTGAACCTAGGTTGAATGACACTAACAGCTGAACCCTTAATGACCAAAAGAAAGCTCTGTAGCCTCCCCAAAATCACTCTTTCTGTGAAAATCTGGAAGCTCTCCTAAGACCCCCATTCAGATTAATTACCCCTTCTACCTTGTTCCTATGCCAAGTACCTATAGCTTTTATTAGTATGTATTTTATCATTTTTCAACCCTTTATTCAACCTTTAATTTTAGTCATTTGTTCCTAAGTTCCTCTCTCTTCACTAAATTACAAACGTTTGAACACAGGAACTGTGCCTACCTATGTATTATCCCTCCAGTGCCTTCTTTATACATAGGCATTCTCAATGTTAATTTGTTGGAAAGAAATTATATGAAAGGCTCACTCCTTCCCTAGGGGGGTCACCTTTGGTGCCATGAGGTCACCTTTGCCTTTCTGTCACCAAAATAGAAAGATTAAAGTGTCAAGGAGTACTATGAGCGTCACTAATGAAATATGATCATTTAAAATAATGAAATAGGGCTTCCCTGGTGGTGCAGTGGTTAAGAACCCACCTGTCAATGCAGGGCACACAGGTTCAAGCCCTGGTCCGGGAAGATCCCACATAGCGAGGAGCAACTAAGCCCGAGCACCACAACTGCTGAGCCTGTGCTCTAGAGCCCACGAGCCACAACTCCTGAGCCCACGTGCCACAATTACTGCAGCCCGCGCACCTAGAGCTCATGCTCTGCAACGAGAGAAGCCACCGCAGTGAGAAGCCCGCACACTGAATGAAGAGTAGCCCCCGCTCACGATAACTAGAGAAAGCCCGTGTGCAGCAACGAGGACCCAATGCAGCCATACATAAATAAATGAAATAAATTTAAAAAATAAAATAAAATAATGAAATAAATTCAGTTAGTCTGAGTAGAGTCCTTCTATCACCCGCCCTGCCCTGCAACACCCAAACATCATAAAAACAGAAGTAATCTTTCCTCAGTAAGTTGTTTGTGATGTTTAGAATTGAACCAGACAAGAAATGAAGTATTGGGAACCAGTTCCTCCTTGCCTCCGGGTATCAGAGATACTCCATCCCACTTGGTCTTAACTTTTTTCTCTCATCGGCCCCTTCAGTTGGAACGCAGGCATAGTTCTAAGGCTGAGATGTGCTGGAGTCTGACCTCCCCTCGGTGGGGAGTGGGTCTGAGCAGTGGAGGTGGATGTGAGTGAATCCCCATGGTAACCGTTATCGAGAGGTTAGGCCCCGAACCTGTCCTTTTCTCCATTCTACCACACCTGAGATGGAAAAAAGAAATTCCATGACCCCTTATGTAGCAGCAGAGGGAGAAAGCAAGATGCCCACCTCTGAATACCTTTAGGTTTAAAAGTGCGGGATTAACTGATACACACTACTATTATATAGAATAGATAAGCAACAAGGTCCTACTGTATAGCACAGGGTAGTATATACAATATCCTGTAATAATCTATAATGGAAAAGAATCTGAAAAAGAATATATGTATGTATGTATACATACATATATATAAGCTAAATCACTTTGCTGTACCCCTGAAACTAACACAACATTGTGAATTAATTATAATTCAACAGAAACAAAACAACAACAACAAAATACCTTTTAAGTGCTCTTGGGTGCAAAGCTGAGTAATAGTAATGGTCCTGTTGGTAAAAATAATGATGCACAGAGTATTTCATACTTATCAAGGCAGTTTCATACACAGTACCTCTTATTCCCGTTCTTTGAGAAACAGCCCTGTGCAGATGAATAGAAGGAATCACAGAATTGCGTTTGGCTGTGTTCAGTGAAAGGCCGTTAGTTGTTTTTCTCGTTTTGTCTTCCGTCCCCTTGTTCTTTCCTGATACTGAATGAATCTCGCTGTAGTTATTGATACATCTCACCATTCAGCACCCACTGTTGGCAGCCTCCCCCATGTGAAGCGAGGGGGCGTTGGCACAGAAGGCCTCTACGTGACCCAGTAAAGGCTCCGAGCACATCAGTTTGTGTAATTGACTCAACAAAGTGCCCAAAGGCCACCCTCCCCCCGAATCCCTTGACTCTTATTTCAAACATGATTCTAACTGGATGGTTGTCTGGTTTCCCCACCCCTGCTAGAATATATGCACGGTCATCACTAATATTTACTGGGCACTTACTACTGGCAGCCACTGTCTTTAACACTTATGGGTATTAACTCAGGAAATCCTCACAACCACCCCAGGAGCTAGGAAACACGATTGTCTCCATTTTACAGGTGAGGACCCAGCAGGGAGGGGATCAGAAACAAGGTCCCACAACCCATCAATCAAGGTCAGCTTTGGCTTCCAGGATCTGGTACCACAGCCATGTGAACTATAACACTGTACTACCTACGAAGAAGAGGAAACTCCGCGAGGCTCAGTATAACTATAAAAAGCCCAGCAGATGGAGTTTACGTAAAACAGGCTTGCAGACTCCCACCTAGCAGTGGGCCTGGGTGATAATTGGCATTCATAATGATGAATGATTTGGGTTCTGAAGAGGAAGCCAAGTTATGTTCAAGATTATCCATCTATCTATCTATCTGGATATCTTTTAAAGAAGCTAGAGGAAAGGTAACATGTTTTTAAGTGATTTATATCTAAAAAGATGAAATCAACCCAGTTTTGGTAAACCCCTAGGAACAGGGAGATGGGGCAGCTTTCTAGAGTGGTTTCTTTCTCGGGAGTTAATGTTTTCTTACCTTTCTACCTGCTCCTGGCTTCCAGAGTTTCTGTTCCCCGGGTGTCTGCCCAGAACAAAGGTTATAGACCCATGGACAGCCTGCATCTCCTCCATGGACTCTTGCTCCAGAAAGGATGACAAGAATTTATGAATCACCCTACACTGTGAATGGGGTGCCCTGTACCCACTCGACGTTGTTGCTTTGCTTCTATGGTGGCAGATAGAGGGAATACAGTGCAGTAAATACCAGTGCTTCCGTAAACCACCATGAACATGGAAGGGGGGTGGTCAGGGGATTTGAGAGCAGAGAGGGGAAATCACTTCTTTGCCTGGAAGGGAAATGCCGTGCCTACCCCTCAGGTCTGTCTACTGGATGAGAAGGAAATTCTCTTCCTTGCTTCTACCTTCCCCCGTCCCCCTTCTTTTTTTTGTTCCCTTTTTAGAATAATATAAAATTAAAAAAAAGCCCAGCAGAGAGGGAGCTGTGATGCTGTCGTCCCTGGCGTTGATGTTATTTATTTTCCTCAGTTGCTGCTCTGGAAGCCCGGAGTTGACAGAGCGGTTTTGTAGAATAGAAACATTATAGACTGTTACTGTCAGAGTGTTAAATGTGATGGATAGAGAAATAGAGGCGAAGGAGGGGACTTAATACTGAGAGCCAGGGTGCTCATGGGAAAATAAACCATCCTCATATAAGAAATGAATGAGGTAATGTGGCAGGAGGTAATGGGCTTTCGCCACATGCCGGAACAGAGATGCTTATTACAGGGTGTGCTTAACCCTTGGCATGCTGATTTCCCTTTGTGGGTTCCAGGGCCCTCCGCCATGTCCCTCTGTGCGAGCACGTGTGTGGCTTTTCTTCAGGCAGGGAAGCAGGCGTGCGCAGAGGAGTGGAGACAAATGTGTGCTTAATAACACGGTATTAGCAGCAGCCTGTACATCAGAAAGCCTTGGCAGCTCCCGAGGGGCTCGGGATCCCCGGGGCTGCAGGAAGCAGAACGTGCCCTGATTGCTGGGTTAGGGAGAAGCAGGGAGGCATGCTGGGGGAGCTGGGGGCTCTGTTGATTTCTCCACTGGGGACTGCTGAGGGGTGCTTTGGTTCCCTGGGAGAGAAGTTCATGATTCATGTTACTCGGCTTCCTTAGTGGCCCCAGAAGATTCCCTGCCACTTTATGTAGCCAGTGCCTAGCTGTTCTCCCACTGCCTGGGATGTGGTGGCTTTGCTGTGAGATGGGAGGGAGAGGGGCAGACAGTGGTCCCCTTTATTACCTCTTTGTCAAGTAGTACAGAGCCTGTGCTGGAGACGTAATAAAGGTGAGCATGCCAGGGAGAGACCTGGCCTCAGATGGGATGACGGAAGGAGTCCAGCCTGCCTAGGTGACGTGAAGGGGAGTGAACTGAAAGGTGAACAGGTTCCATGAGCAAGGTGCTTTCCCTTTGTATTGGGTTCCCGTGACCTTTACGACCCATCTTTGTGTCCTGGTGGTGGACAGCCCTGTGGCTTGCACATGGCAAGCATTTAGTAAACTGCGAGGACTTGGTTAATAGGGGCCCTCATCTAGCTCTGGTGATTACATGCTGTGTGGCCTTCAGCAAGTCATTTACCCTCTCTGGGTGTTAGTTTTCTCATCTGTGGTGTGGGGATAATAACACCTCATAGATTTATTATCAAGATTAAACATACTCATACTAGTGAAAGTGTGGGCAGGCTATAAAACATTACACAAGCACCAGAGTATTAGCATTATTTCTGCAGTTAGTGACGAAACAATACCTGTGTATCAAGGATCCAGTAAAGAACTTCACCCAAGAAATTAATGTTTGCAAGCTAGCAGCTTCACATGCTTTTACCCAAACAGTGCTGTTCTTGTCTGATGTTAAAGTGTGTCTCTTTGCTTTCAGTGGTGGTCCCATCAGCAAGGACACCACCCTGGCCGGATGTTTATATTGTAGGCACCGGGTCAGTGGGAGCCTCGGAAACTCTTGCAGGGGACTGTAGTCACTAAGAGTTGTGGTATGCCTCACACTCCTGTTAGAGTTTTCGCAGAATCACTGAATTTTGGAGTTAGAAGGACCTTAGTCCACGTCCATCATTGTCCTTCGTTTAGCTTGGAAAGTGCTTCTTGCTGAAGCACAGCCCTCACCTCTAGCAGCTCTTGGATCTTTCTCTGGAGCTCTTCTATAGAAGATGTTCCTCAGCCCGACCTCATCCTCTGAGATCTAGCTGCTGCCTCTGAGGTCATGTCACTAGGAACCCTGTCCTTAAGATGGTCCACATTCTGGGGATTTTTGGATTGTCATTTAAGCTTTCAGAGATCCTCAGTATTTCCACAGGAGCAGAAGGACCTAGGTTGGCTGGCCCGGTCAACCGTGGTCTAGACTCTGCTCCGAGTCTTACATTAGCATGTGGTGCCCACTGGTGAGGTGAGGGGACAGTCTTTCTCCCTGCCTCCTTTTCCCTATTTCTCTTTCTCACTCATGGGTCCAGACCTTCCAGGCAAGTTGGTTGCCTTGCTGTCCCCCCACTCCTACTGGGATGCTTTTTTGTCTTCTATGTATTCGAGTCTCTATCCACCCTTCAAACTTTGCTTCTTCTTATTTTTTTCCCAGTAATTACAACTTGCATTGAATCTTCTCTTCTCTCGATGCTTCAGATTTGTACTACTGTATGTAATAGCTGGCTATATACAGTTATTTGGTATTTCTCTGATTGTTTCACATGAGACTATCTTGCTAAGGGTATTAAAATTTTCTCCAAAAAAGGATATATCCTGTATATACTTTTTCTTATAATTGGCATCCCACTGCCCTCTTCTTCAATGATTTGTCATCTACTTCATTATAATGCTTTTATAACATAGAGCTTTCTTTTGCTTTTTCTGTTTTTTCTCGCTGGACTAGCTGTTCCTTATAGAAAGAAGGTATCTTTGGTTGTCCTAAGGCATCTAGGATATAGTCTCTCTTGTTATTTCCGCAACTTATTGACAGTTTTTAACAGAAAAGTTCTCTTCCTGCACTTGTCTAGTTTACACACTCAGATATCCTTATATTCAGCCTTGAATGGAATGGGAATGAAATCCATGTATAAAGAAAAATGGTACTAACCTGTGACAGGATCTTGTCTCTCACTAAATAATATTGTTGGTACATTTGAGTAAGAGAAGCTCTGAGGGTTAGATGCAATGATGCATCTACAGAGTGTGGAATGATGTGTCACACATAGCAGGCATCAGAACTTGTTAGATACAGCAGTCCTGACAGCATCTGCAGTAATATTGATAGTTGAGAAGTAGTCGAATGTAGCAGTAATACCTAATGCCCACTGATCTGCCTTTTCTGCTCTATTTATGTTTTGGTCGAGTTCCACATATAATCAGATAATGGAGAGAATCTATAAGCTTGGGAACAGTAACACCAGACCCCCTAAATGAGAGTCTTCCCTGGGCTAGTGGGTTCCTTCTGCTCCTTACTTATTCTAAAGGCCGGGACCCTACCATGGTGTCTTCCTGAGCACCTCTGCGGTCCCAGGATATTGTCTTGAAATATGTCCTGACAAAAGCCAGCTCCTTTTGGGTTCAGGAAGGAAGGTGTATTTTAGGACCAGTGAGGTACAAATCCCTGGATTTGTTTAAAATTTATAAAAAGGACAATAATAAAGGAAGAGGAGGAGAGATCCAATGTCTGGCCTTTTCAGGAGACTCTTGCCTCTCTGCATTTTTTAAATTCCACTAGGATGCCCAGAATAGTAAGATTTGCAGACTACAGAGTTCAGGGGAAAGGCAGAATGACACAGAGCTTCCAGGACAATTCTTTTCCCTTGTTGATTAGTTATTTTTCTAAATCCCTTTCTTTTCTGTGTCAAAACACAGTGCCAATCTTTGAACTTCACCAACTGTGATCTCAGAAATGTGTGTGCTGAGGTCCTTCATCTTTGAAAAAGGGAATGATTGGGGTTCAGGAGGGGCATTGCTGGTGTATTCAGCAGGCAATGTCAGTTGTTCTCAAGAATAACCTGGGGGCGCTTATGAAATGCAGCTTCACAGGCTTTGCCTCAGCAGGTTTGCTCTGTGGCCTGGAAATCTGCATTTCATGAACACCTTTGATGAATTTGATGCCTGTGGTACATACTTTACTCTTTGGGAAATACCTATACCTCCACTCCTCTTCCATTCCACTGGTGGTGAAGCTGCTCACTTCAACAGCACATAGAAAAATTGAGAAGGATACAGAGATGGTTAGCATGGGCTTTGCAGGAAGATGATGTGCACATTTGTAAAGCATTTTGTATTTTTTCACTGAGCTGTACACTTGTGATTTGTGTACTTTTCTATATCTGTGTTACATACCAAAAATTTAAAAAAGCATCTGTTGTCCTTTGATTAATACCACTGTGATATATGACCCAACCCAAGAACTTTTGACCTATATCAAGAACCTATTTTGAAGAGAATAAAAAAATGTTAGTATGGATCTATGGTTTTCCAGGAGGCAGCTGCCATTTTAAGGGATATTAAGAGGCATGGGAATCCACCTTTGTTAACAAGTGTAGTCTGTAGCAGTTCTGGGGTGGGGTGGGGAGTAAGAGGGGATACAGTGCTCCTTGAGCCTTCTGATAGTTAGTATGAGGCGCTTATGGTGATGAGGTGTTTTGGTGTCACCGTACGTAGGTTAGAATGTTTGTTTTCCGAACTGGGTGAGGAGAACGTGTCAGAATGTGGCCCTGAGCACTCGTGGAGATGGGGAGAATGAGGGGAAAAAAGAGGACATCCTGAGCTCACCTTCATGAGTGGGAGGCTCAGGCTCTTCCCAAGGTCACTGAGATGAGTCGTATTCACTCAATTTTATTTTCAGGGTCCCATTCTGATAGATTTGCTATATTTATGAATATAATTTTGCATTTACCCTCCCACACCAGAACTTCCATATTTGAGTTGACTGTTCATTTTGAGTTGGCTGAGTTGTGTTTGAGTGTGCGTGTGCCCTCACAGGGCTATACGATGAGTAGGTACAGGCATATATGTATACATCTGTCTCCATGTGCCTGGCCATCCTGTTCTCGTGGTCTCTTAGAGAGACTTTGTTCCAAAGTGCAGAGACTTCTTGTGCCAGTTCCACGGACCACCAGCCATATAACGTCTTTTGATTTTGAAAAACCTGGTGTTTGCAAGTATCTATTTATTCCTCTCTAACTTGTTCCACTGTATTATTCTAAATGAGGGAAGGCAGGGACACTTGAGGATGGTGGTGCAGAGTTGGGAGAGAGAGGGGAGTGTTTTAGTCAAGCTGGGTTGTGTGTCATGTATTCCTAGGTACAGGTTCCTTTATCTGTTGTTAAGCTATGGTGGTGGGGCTGGGAGAGGGAGAGGGGAAAGAGACCCTTTGCCCCTTAACACCGCCCCTCCCAAACACACATAAATACACACAAACACACACACACTGACTCTTTGCTGATTATCATGAGCCCCTAAACTCATTTCATCTGAGATGACCTCTTAACCCAGAGCCCAAGCCTCCATGTGACAGCTTGGGTGTCTGCCCCTGCTGGTCAGAGCTACGGTGTCCTCACTGGCTGTTAATCAGAGTCTGGGAAGCTCTAGCCACTTGTGCTGGATTCGGCTTTCTGTCTGAACCCAGCAGCACAGCTGCTCTCAGACCTGAGACATGTCTGGAAGGAAAAGGGATGGTTCCTCCTTCTCCCTTTTCCGAAACCTCTCCTCCACACACATCCAATAGCACCCCTGAGGACCCAGCCACCTTGTTTCAATGGGCTCTGGCATTCAGAGCAACTTTCCTACAAATCTCTTTTTATTGGCATTTCCTCCAATTTACCCATCCCTAAATTGCATTTGAATCAGTGGAGAGAAAGAGAGAGAAGAAGAGGGGAGGTTCCCCCCACTCCCCCCGCTCTTGGAAAAGCAGCTCACAACCAGCTTTATTTGGTAAAATGCTGCAATAGATGCTTGTCAGAAATAATTTATTCCTGTTAGCTGTAATCTGAAGGAAAACAGATACAAGTCCTATAGTTTAAAAAAAAAAAAAGTAAAGTAGTCTTGCTTTCGCTGACAGTACAAAGGTGTCATATACAAGAAGGATTGACACAGACCAAGGGGTCTTGTGGGAAATATGATAATAACTATAAAGAAGACAGATTATTCCCCAGTTGCCAACATTCAAACCTTTTTACAGTCAGTTCAAACATATAAAACTTTATTGCTCTAGCAGAAAGGGGAACAATTTCTGGTTGCACAGCTTTCCCAGGGCTGGGTTTATACTGTCTGTGTTATTGCTCTATAGTGGCATTTTAAAGTTTATTGAACAAGACTTTTACAATTGAAGGAAGTATATAAAACTGTAAATTTATTAGATTTTTCAGGATAAGTGCCCTTTCTAGTTGTGCTCAAGAATTCGGAGCTGCGAGAAACTGCTAGTTACAAGACTTATTAATATTAAAGACTGAGGGCACGCACATTTTATACCTTAACTGATCGCACAAATAATACTAGTATATTACTGAACATCAGAGCTCTGATGCTATGGAATTGGATGGATACACACATGTAGGACTTTAAATGCCAGACGTGTCTATTTTTCACTGGCTAAAAAGTTAGCTTTTGTTATATCTTACTTTATTTGATTTTAACACAATCAGTTAGGATACTGTCCTTGTTCAATGAAGAGTGTCTCAAGGTAAATGTTCTTTTTTCTGAGATCCTTGCTGATTTTCCAGCATTGCTCACTGTTTGACTGTAATGCAACTACAGGTGGTAGATTTTAAGAGCACACTTTGTTGGGGGGGGGGTAGGGTGGGATGAATTGGGAGATTGGGGTTGACATATATACACTACTATGTATAAAATAGATAACTAATGAGAACCTGCTGCATAGCACAGGGAACTCTACTTAGTGCTCTGTGGTTACCTAAATGGGAAGGAAATCCAAAAAAGAGGAGATATATGTATACATATGACTGATTCACTTCACTATACAGTAGAAACTAACACAACATTGTAAAGCAACTATACCCCAATTAAAATAAATAAGTAAATAAAAATAAAAGTTAAAAAAGAACATCTTTTAGGTGAAGTAATATATTGTAGCATCCACAAAACGCAGCTATTCTTTTGACAATCAAAATACTATTAAAAAAAGTTCTCTTTTATGTTTTCCAGCTTCTCATTTTTCAAGTCTTTGAGGGATGTGATTTGAGGAATTTTGAAATGTTTGTGATAATCCATATCCGGGTTTCCCAACCTCTGCATTATTGACCTTTTTAATCCAGAAAATTCTTTGTTGAGAGGGGCTATCCCGTGCACTGAAGATGTTTAGCTGCATCCCTGTTCACTACCATAGATGACAGGAGCATCTCCATTCCTCCACTGTGACAACCATAAATGTCTCCAGACATTGCCAGATGTGCCCTGGGGGCGTACTCACCCCCTGTTGAGAAGCACGCATTTATACAGTATTATGTCTTTGAAAAAATAAATTTTACTCTAAATAAAAAATATGGGCTATGTCTGGTAATGGAAAAAAAAAACCTATAGTTACCAAATATGATGAATGATAGGATTATTTACTTCCAGAAATATCTGACTGTGGACTTCTCTTAAGTAATGTACTCTCCAAAGAATGTAACAGAACTCAGTCCTGAAAACCGTGCATATGATTTCTCAGAACTACATTGCTCTATAACGGGAAATGTCCTGTTTGCCCGCTGTGTCAGAGGGTGTGTGTTTATAGGTATATCTACTTATGAAACTGGATTGCATATTCTTTTTGTGTTATCTGTGATTCACCGCTATGTGTTTGCCTCTTTGATTTTTCATATGCATATGCAGAAACATATGCATATATATACATATATATGTTTATATTATGTGACTACACAGGGAAGGATTTGAGAAGTACAGAGACAGACAATTTTGATTATAATTTTCTCACTTGACAGCTTTAATTTTGAGGTACCATCAACTTGCCTTTAATTATCAATTTGTGTTCTAGCATTTTTTTAACCTCTTCAGAAGGTTTTATTAGTAGATACATTAAAAAACATTCCAAGAAGTTGTTTATAGCACCTGTTCACCTTCATGCTACCTAATGTTATGCAAGTTGTCTGTGTGTGAATGGCACTTTGATCTGGGGTTTTGTGTTAATTCGCCTAATGGCCACAGCATTTACAGAAATAATTAAGATAAGATGTTTTCAAAAGAGATTAAATTTTAAAAGGCGTTTAGGTTTTGATTGCCTGAGTTTTGGAGTTCTACATTTGCTTTTTGTTTTCCTTCTTTTTACAAATTCTGTACACTTGTGACTTACTAAGCGGTATCTTGAAAGTGTCTTGAATCTGTTGTTCTTTTCTGCCCCTCTGGCCTCTGATGTCTGGGTACTGTTAGCCATATGACAATGTGTCTTTTCTTCTTTTCTCGCCATCTCTGTAGGTGCATCAGGGATTTTTTTTTTTTTGTGAAGATGTGTGACATCCTTAAGAAGTATGGTGTAACTCAGTTTATTCCCTAAATGTGTTTCTGAGAAGCTAGGTATAAATTGCATGAATGGAAAATAAATCATGTTAGAAATCTGCTTGTGCGTCTGGCTAAGACACCTATGATGATCCTCATAGTAAACCAAAAGATCTGTTCACAAGCACCCCTTTATTTACATCTGGCTTCCTTAAATCATAATACACCTTGCTTGAATGTTTAGACTACCTGTGTCCATACCAATGTGGTATTTGTTACGAAACACACACACGTAACATACCTGTCTTTAAACTTGACCATCAGAGAATGCGTTGGCCCCTATTTGAGGGACTGCCACCACTACAAATGATAGCCTCAATGCTTTTCAAGGTTAGATAATACATACAGTCGAGGTTAGATAACAAATACAGTCTTATTATGATTTAAATCATAAAAAGAACCTGAACGATGTGAACACACTGAGTCAGGCATACGCAACCCACCCCTCCAAAGCATTCAGGGTGAAGAGGGAAAGCCTTGTTACCCTTTTGGATTCCTAAATCCTACTTCCAGGTACCACAGAGGAGGCGGCAGTAACGCCATCTTAGAAAAACCCTCAACCAAACAAAAGAAGCCAACAAAAGAAACTAAAGAACCCTAACCCCAGTCACAGCTAAATTCCCAGGACGACTTAGGTCCTATACTTGTCCTGAGTTCCTAGACCTTCTTGGCAAGTTTGCCATCTTCAGGGGCGAGTTGAAAGGGACTGTGAACTCTTCAGAGGCTGAAAGGGAACCAGCAGGAACAACATGAAACAGCAAATGTCAGGGAAGTCAGGAAGCCCTGAATCTTTTATGAGACCTTGGATATTCTGATCACAGCTCCACTGACACCGAGATTGGAATACAGATTACAAGAGGGAGTGTCCGTGACATGAAGCCCAGGCTTAAATCTTCCCAAGGTTTTAACGTGGCTTACCATATGAATATTTTGTTATTTTATGTGGCAGTGTTCCCACAGGAGGCTAGGAAAGAGAGCGCTGACTGAGCCAGGGGTAGGACAGGTCTAGAGGTGGGAGGGAGGAGAACAGGATTGGGGCTAACGCCATTGCGGGGTGTGTGTGTGTGTGTGTGTGTATTTGTGTGTGTGAGAGAGAGAGAGAGAGAGAAAGGGAGAGAGGGAGAGAGGGAGAGAGAGGGAGGGAGGGAGGGACAGAGAAAGGGAGAGAGAGAAAGAGAGAGAGAGAACAAATCCCCGCCTCATATAAGACACTGATACTAAAACCACTAGGGCTGTTTATGAACTCATGAAAGCTTCACAATGAAAGGAAGGAAAGAAAAGAGGAAGAGACCCCCATGCTGAAATGAATTTTATGCTCAAGAGCTTATCTTGGGAACGCAAATAGGTTTAAGAGTCTCCAAACTAAGATGCCCTTTTTGGAAAAAGGGGAAGAAAAAAACCCAACGGCTTTGGAGCCTGGAAGCACAGTGAAAGGATGTGGAAATGAGAAGCTGCTGCTCCCAAGGGGGAAGCCACGTGTCCTGCTGCAGTGACGTTGTGGGCCGGAGGGAGGTCGTCTGGGTGTTCGCCCTTAAGCTGGTTTAATTTTCAGCAGGGATCCCGGTGAGGACTGCGGGCCAAGCAGACGCTCTGCATTGTCTTGATGGCAGGGGTGGGGGTGTGGACCATGGCAGGCAGAGGCTGGCAGAGCCCCAGAGAGACGCAGGCGCCATGGGGCATGTAGCGAGGTCCGTGGAGTGCTAGACTTCGAGCTGCTTTGCCAGAACAAAACTTGGCAGCAGATTTGAGAGTCTGGATTTTGCTTTTCCGCACATGTCCACATCTGGTAGGTCATGCTGTCTCATAGCCAATCTGCAAGTCAGTTAGGTGAGGTGAAGTGACCCCAGCTTAAGGCAGGCCACAGAGGCCGAGGCTGAGTGACTAAGTGACTGTTGGAGCCCCAGCACAATGGAGATCGGAAGCAGGGTTCCTTGACGCAGCCCTTTCTTTGATCAGAGCACGTCAACTACTATAGCAGCTCTGGAAGGGGTGGATGGGGATGAATAAGGGGTAGTTATTCACAAACAGGAAATATTTGTGTCAGGTGACTTCTATGTGTCAGGCACTGGGCTAAGTGCTTTTAACACACGTCATCTTTGCAATGCATCTGTGGCACAGGTACTCTGATTATCCCCATTTTAGAGATGGAGAAACTGAGGCTAAGACAGAGTTAGAAAGTGTGGTAGAGCCAGATGTGGAATCTAGGCTATCTCCAAAGTACTTGGCCTTGAACACCCACTGGGCAGGTTTGGGCTGAATCTGTTCCTTCATTTCAGGCAGCATTTATTGGATGCTCACTCTATGCTGGGTTCCATGCTAGGGGCTGGGGATCAAGACTGGAGGAAGACAGCGCCCTGGTCCTTCAGGTTGTCACAGTCATGGGGATACCCAAGCACATCAGCAGTGGCAGTGGTGTCATAGATGCTCTGAGACGGCTGGACACGGTCCTCATGGGGCTCAGCAGCCCATAGAGCAGCAGTGCAATGGGGACAGGATGGCTGCAGCCCACCAACTTCTTATGATCACATTTGTCACCATCGACTACACAGAAGGCTCCACCTGAGAGAGCTGGCCTTCTTTCTATGACAGTGGAAGCTTCTCAGAAGAAGAAGGCTATGGACAAAATGGGAAGCAGACCCTCCAGAAAAATAGGCCCAGCTGCTTGTCTCAGGAAATCCTCTAGTCTTGTGAGCCCGAAATTGTGGAAGAACAAAGCAGGGTCCATTGAAACAAAAAGAATAAAAAAACAAAAAATAGAAAAGGGGAGGGAAAAAAAAGCACTTCAAGTTGAATAAACTACCGCTGAGCCGACTCAGGAGTTCAGCGGGGGATTCTCATGTTTCCAGGATATTTCCAGTTTCTGATGGCAATTAGGGAAAGACCGCTGTAACCTTGAAACTTGGTCTGCAGGGACTGAGCTTAAGACCACCAAGACATTGCACACAGACCACCCACTGCAGACTTTCTTGCAGAGATCTGCTGGCCAGTCTTTTGATAATTCTGCAAGGCAACCTAAGCCATATTTTGTTGGGAGAGTGGGAGAGCGAAGGCAGGTGTTGAAAAGCCATGAAAAAAAAGAAAACAAAAATGTGCCTGAGGCTCGTTTCAGCTGGCAGCAGAATTTCCCTCCTCTTTTCTTTTTGATTTTGATATTATTACAGGAACATTACCAAGGACTCAGTTTTCACTTGACAGTGAAATACCAGAAGTCAGCTTGGGGCCAGAGTGCTTTGTCGGTCCTGGGGGGCGAGCTTCCCCTGAGCCCCTGTAAATCTGAGAGAGGATCGCACGAGGATGGAGTGGTGGTGGAGCTAGTCATGGGCCTCCAGAGGCCCCTGGGAAGGGATGCTCCCTGGATGTGAGCTGCTCAGGACCAGGAGATGCTGGAGTCGTAGAGATGCATCCAGGAAGCAGGTCACTTGGGTGTGAATCGTAGAATTGTTTTGAGGGTCAAATCAGCAAATTTATGTAGAATGCGTCCACCAGTGCTTGGCACGTACACCCGTGCTCAATAATATCAGCTATTGTTACCATGTCTTCCTGGGCAAAGCAATATCCTTTCTCTGCAGAATTGGAAACTGATGTCAAGAAAAGAAGGATGACATCGTGGTTGGAGGGAATTTCTTTTTGGTTCAGTTACCTTTTTTCCTTTTTCTCCTTTCGGTTCTCTCCTTTCCTCTTTATTCGAAGGCCACCAGAAGTTGAATTAAACTGGGGGGCTCCTCCAGTGCTGTTGAATTTGTTGAGTGTGTGCATGGGCAGTGGAAGGTGCTGGTTTTCTATGGTAAAAGGGAAAGGACACTTGAGGGTTTACGGAGGAAAGGGGAGGAAACAGAAGAGGGCCAGGAAAGGAAGACCATGTTGAAGGTGTTTAATTGTGTGAAATACTGACACACGTGGATGCCTAACAGAAGAGTGAAGAGTGACAGCTGAGTCCAAGGTGGGGGCAGCCGTGCTGATCTTCCTCGGATTTGGAATCCACCTGTTCTTGTTGACCCCATCTGGCCAGCCAGGTGTGAGCCCAAGTACAGCAGCAAACAGCAGCAACGGCGAGAACAATGGGACAGGTGCCACCGAGTGAGTCTGCTGCGGGATGCGAGAGACACGCTCATCTCACTGTACCCTCTTGCTATCGGCTCTTTCTGCCTCTTCCTTCCACTCTGTTTCTAGTGACACATGAGGGGGGAAGATTGCATCACCCTGTGAAAGAACGGGGAGGTGGTGGTGTTGGCCATGGGCTAGCAGCAGTGACCCAGGGCTGAGCTGTCAGCAACCGCGATGTCTGCTGACCTGGAAACATAGATGAACCCTTTCACCAAAACTTTTATCATCCCAGTTTTCTCTTTTGGGGATACCCCCCTGCCTACCCTCCAGTGCTACAGATAGTTGAATTTCTGCGACAAGCCTGAGGAACAAGTCGGTCCCAAAAGAGGAGGGGGAGAAACCAGATTGGGGAAATTGCTTTCAGGACACAGAATGCCTACAAGCCTGGGCTTCTCCCACATACACGCCTAATCTTGGTTGATATCTATGTCTACCTGTGAAAAGATGAAGGAAATAATATAAACGCTCTGTTAGAAGCATTCAGCCACCATGTATGGAGGGCTGGCTCTCTGCTGGGCACTAAGATATGGCATTCCTAGACTGGGTTGGGGGGTGGGTCTCTGAAGAAGAAGCCTGGCTGTGGGGCAGGAGATCAGGGTGTGGCGAGAGGATGGGTCATTGAAATTGAATTGGGGGCTGAAGGGTAGAAAGAACTGTATCGGTTACCACCACCATCACCGGCCCCCGCTTTCTACTTTGCTGTTTTTTCTTGTTGTTGTTTTCGCCTGTAAGAGAATCAGAAGGGTCCCATCTGCCTTCTAGGGAAGGGTCATGCTTGGTAACTGGTAACATCTGGGGCAGGGTCTAGTTCATTATGCCACTCAGAATATCAAAGCAGTTTAGGCACTGGAAACCAGGGAAGGAAAAAAGGATTAAAAAAAAAAAAAAAAAAAAAAAAAAACCTTGCTGCCAATCGGGTAGCTCTCTGTCTGCCGTCTGCAGGCTGCCACTACCCACTCGTTACAATTAAAATGAAGTGTCCGTCAGCGGCTATCTTCTCTGTGTGGCCCATATGTTTCTGAGCTGATACTGTCCGGATTATTCTGTTCGGGAAAACGATAACGGCTGTTTATAACCTTGGCAAAGACTGAGGCCTAATCAGGCTGGAGCACATTTTCACCGACTGGCTGATAACAGGCTGTTAGCAGTCTTATCGCTGGGGAGAGATAGGCCAAAATAAGCAGATCTGTGAGCACAGGAGCCCAATCGAGTGGTACACACTCTGGCCCCGGCTTTATTTTTAGATTCCCTTTTCCCGGTTGGTATCAGAAGGCACAGAGGAAGGAGGTGGGGTGGGTGCCCGCATGGGGGTCAGAGGGAGGCAGTGGGGGGACGTTAATCAGCATGAGAGACAGAGGGTCAGCCCGGCTCTCCGTGCTCTGGGCTCCCCTCAAATGAGGGAAAACACATGCAGGTCTTAGGAGACAAAGGAAGGGATGGGGCTGAGTTTCCTGGCCTGGTGTGTGGGCCCTGAGGCCTGTTCAGCTCACTGTCTTCCAGCTGCTGGAGTCTCCATCTGGGCCAGCAGGCATGGGTGCTGGGTGCTTTCCACATTCTCTCCTGCTGTAGGGACCAACCTTGGCTATCGGACTTCATCCACAGTGTGGGCCTCTTGATGGCATCCCTCCAGAGTGACTTTCCCTGCCCAGCTCATCCTCACGCAGGTGTGGAGAGCAGACAGTGGGTTAGAGTTAGAGGAAAGGAACGCGGGTGCAGAGAGGACCCACGGAAAGGTCCATGTGTGCGGAGATTGAGACACTGACTGACTGAGGCTCCAGGAGGTGTGTAAACTGAGGCCCCACGAAACCATGGATTAATAACTGATATTCAGCCCCCGGGGGGAGCTGGAAGTTTTCAGAGAGGTCCAGATTTCTGCCTCTCGCTAAAGCCTTCAAGGAAAGGCCCTTTGAACGTGTCCCTATAAAAACCAAATCAACAGCTAGCTTTTGCTTCTAGACCTCATTCTCCAAAATGACAAGTTACCTCTGGGCCTTCCTTGACATGTGTGTGGTTCTAGAACAGTTAGGAATTGGAGATGCAAAGGTATGTATATGATGTCAAGTATATGATGTCAAGCATGTGATGAAAATAAAAAGTAGGAGGGAAGATACAATTGTGATAGGCAGCAAATGTCCTAAGAAGAAGGAAGTGTGAAGGTATTGTTTGCATTAAACAGTGGAAGTCTTGTATTTTGTCTGTTTATTCTGCATAAAGCTTTTTATCCTAAAGCGCATTGGGTGTTTTACTGTCTACTCTGCTTGTCTGTCTGTCTCCATCACTTGCCTCCTCTTCCTGTCCTCTCTTGCTCTCTGAGCAGCTGCCTGATTCCTGACTCACTTTTGTCTGCCTAAGACTGAAAGAGTAGAATCAGGTGGTGGGAAAGCGGGACAAGGGGACCCATGCACGGGGGAGGGGAGACGTTCACAGGGGCGCACAGATTGAAGTAGGCACAGAAGGCAGCAGAGAGCATTATTACCATTATCATGCTAATCTGTTTACAAGGCCCCCTTTATTCATTAATCTTTGAATAGCAGAACCATGCATGCAGCCTGAAATAAGAACCACCTGTGCCTCTAGGAACAAAAAAATAAGAGTGTTAGGGACACATGGAAGCAGGAAGGAAAAAATTAAGTATAAGCAAAAGGCTTTAAACCTAATCTTTCTGCCATTTAGATCTTCACACATATGATTTTATAGCTCACATACTGCAAAAGTGGCCAACTGATTGGCAATTTAGGAGACATCCCCCAAGTTCTGAGAAAAATCTGAAAATGTAATAAAAGTATTAAATGGTCTGTCTTTAAAAATCCAAACAGAGGTTTTTCTACACTAATTTTTATTCTTCTTTTTTGGAAGTTAGTACCCACACGTGGAATAGAAATGAGTTAACACTTGAGATTCACTGGTTAACTCGATAATCTTTTACATTATCTTCACAAAATTCATAGTAATATAATATAGAAAGCTAACACTGGAAGGGACCTTGCATATGATCTCGTTCAATCCTCTGTCTATTAAACCTTTAATTAAGAGTTCTTTACACATAGTCAAGCCCTGCATTTGTCACATCACACACAGACTGGTTACATTATCTTTGGAGCAGTTATTCTTACACGGAGCAACGTAGCTCTTGCAAACACTTAGTACCCTGTGTTATAACAATTAACAGGGACTGAAGGGAGATGTAGGGGAGGGCTTCAGCTTTCTTTGCCATTGTTGCTAAGATGGCAGAGATACCAGCTAGAAAGTCTGTAGAAGACGACATATCCCACCTAGAACTAAGCATCTTCTAAGAAGAGATACAACAATGCCAACGGAATGGAATGACTTCCATATTCCTTTAGGTAGGACTGGAAGTTAGCTAAATAATAATAATAATTCTTATTAAAAGATATTCCCTTGGGCTTCCCTGGTGGCGCAGTGGTTGAGAGTCTGCCTGCCGATGCAGGGGACACGGGTTCGTGCCCCGGTCCGGAAAGATCCCACATGCCGCGGAGCGGCTGGGCCTGTGAGCCATGGCAGCTGAGCCTGCGCGTCCAGAGCCTGTGCTCCGCAAAGGGAGAGGCCACAACAGTGAGAGGCCCGCGTACCGCAAAAAAAAAAAAAAAAAAAAAAAAAAAAAAAGATATTCCCTTTGTCGATAGGTGTAGTTCTTTAGTTCTAACCACCAAACCTTACTGGTCACTAGTTGTAGAGTCCTAGAATCTCAGAGCTGTAGGGACCCCCTCTAAAGACCCGCCTCCTTATTTTTCAGAGGAGGAGATTGGAGCACCAAAGAAGGGACTGGACCAGGGCTAGAACTAGGACGTCCTACCGTCCAGCTCAGTGTTTTCCATCTATATGATGACTTTATGATTTAGTTATAGGATGAAGCATTTAAAATAAATCCCATAACTGTCCATGACACTGTTTACTCATCTGTAAAATGAGGATTGTAACTTCCCAGTTGATTTTTAAGTTCTTCCAGAGCTGGGACTCTGCCATCCATCTCAGTATTTCCCAAGGCACCAGGCTCTTCTGGTGCTTCGCACACAGAGTTGCTCAATACATGTTGACTATTGAATAATTGACTGAATGAATGAATATGACTTTTAATTGGACTTCTCAAGCGATGACTCTTTCATTAAATGATTTTTCTCAGTTGTGTGCTTAAATCTCTTTCAGGAAAAGCAGTGAAAAATGATGATGTCGTCTTTGGTGGTTCTAATGGAGAACCTTTCAGTGCTGCAGAGACCTGATTACAATCATGGAAGTGTTGTTGTGGTTGTTTATTTTCTTTGCAATTAGTTGTTCATGGAGCCTTAGGAAGGCTTAGTGATCTGAGGGTCCTTTGACTTTGAGGTTCTCAGCAGCAGGATCAGTGCATTCTTATTAACCCAAGAACCCTCTCCAGCAGATTGCTGTGGGATCTTTTCATTTTTCCTGAAGATACAAGGGGAACTTATAGGGGACTATGGATGGGGACTTTATCTAACTTGTTTCCTGCTATATTCTAGTGCCTAAATAATACCTGGATCGTAGTAGGAACTCAGTAAGTGGATGAGTTCAATGTACACAGGTCCACTTTTGCTTCACTAGCCCGTGCCTTCAATGTGGGAAGCTGGACTGGGGGACTATTGTTTGTTTTCTTTCTCAGTCTGTGAATTATCTGAGTCTGTTCCTCTGACTCAGAAACCCTGGCCAGGATAAAGTCTTCCCCTGAAAGCATAAATTCTGTCAGTCCATTAAAAATCTGTATCTTTGGACCTACAACTCACACTGCCAGGGCCCTTTGATTCCAACCTTATTCTCATCACCACCCCATGAGATGACCTCCCACAAAGGCTGGTTGCCTTCTTAGGCTTCTGAGAGCAGCCATTCAGAGAGGTCAGAATGCAAGGCAGAGAGATTATTTGGGGGTAGGGGGTTATAACAAAATTGTTGCTGTTTTATTGGTTCTAACTTGCTTCTCAGAGGCACGTGGCTGGCATATTTGGGTCATTAAATATAAAGGCATTCTGCTTATGAATTATGCCAGCAAGATGTTTTCAGATCATAGGAAAAGGGTGTGCGTGGTGACTGCCAAGTAGTGTTTTTATGTGTATGACTGAACACACCACCCGCGGATCTATATGTAAGGCAGTGGGGCTCTGTACACATGTAGCATCATTCATCATGGGCCCTCAGAACCTTTCATAAACATGCAGTCACTTAAGACTCCTGTGAGTTAAATAAATAATAAGATCCTTAGCCCCTTGAACAGAATATGAAACCTAAATATTGACAAAATTAGGCAATTTAGCCCAAGGCAGTATGTGCAGAGAAAGCAGGGCCTAGTGAGCCAAACCTAAGCTCCTTCAGCGAGAATCTTACCTGTAAACATTTGTATGAAGGCAGGTTGCAGTGCGGCTTTGAGAGGAAGCTTTCAGTCAGTTTTCAGGCTTTTATTCAACAGCTGGTATGTGCCTGGTACTGAGTTAGAAACTATTAAAGGGGGGAAAAAAAAGGCAAAACATACACAATTGCTTTCTCACAAGACCTAAAAAGCAGTCATCTCAATTTGTTGAGCTCACTCCAGCTATGACCGTTCGCTATGGAACATAATTAAAATAGTGAATACTATAATACAGACAATATTCAGTCTTGGAGGCAGAGAGCAGTTTCGTTCCAGGGTAGTGGTGGTGGGAAACTGATGGTAATGGAGAGGAGTTGGGACAATGAGTTGAGAAATAGGTAGGTTTGGAGTCAGCAGAAGGCAGATGAATGGACATCACATTTGAAAAGAACCAAATAAACAGAGGCCAAAAGATCAGAAAGAGGATTGTGCTTTCCTAGCAATTCTCACTCTATCTGTTCTATTGGTAAAAATGAAGGAAATGATATTGGCTAGTAGCATGCCACCACAGGAAGGATAGCTGAGGGTGGTTAATATGTTGTTAGTTGCTATGGTTAGATGCTCTTTATTTGATCCACATCAGCATGGCGTTAGGTACGTGGGTCTCTTGAGAGCGTTTAAGAACATGACATTGGAGGTATTTCTTGGAGACATCTATCCACCTGGTGTATGGTATGAGCAGAACCAGACTTGGGGAAGAGGAAGGCCCTTCTTGGCTGCAGGATGAATACAGACCAGGAAACGCAACCATATTGGGAAGGAATCCTTGGGTGGCCCGGTGGCCCCTCCCTTCCAAGACCAAGCGCTGTCTAGGATTGTCAGACAGGTGTTCAAGTAAATAATGCAGCTAGAAATACCTCCAGAAGCAACTGGGATGGTCTTTGAGTAGCTCTGGGATGATGGGAGTACAGCGTCCCAGCTACTCAGGCAGGTGTGTGTTGGCTCCAGAAAGTTAGGACAAACGCTCTCTGGATACATCCCCTGTGTGGACCAGGGCTCCTTTCTGAGGGAGAAACAAAACAAAGTTTTTTTTTCATGCAGCCCTGCCTGGAAACAGGGTGGGCCTTGGCTGAACCCATCAGAGTGCAAGAACAAACAAATTAATAGGCTTCCACTAGGGGGAGACTGTGGTTTCAGAGCAGTAAGTGGAGTTAATGTTATCTGTCCCCTATCCAGTTCTTGTCCACCACTAACAGACCGTACCTAGCGTGATCTCAAGGAGAGTAATCTCTATTAATAATCAAAATGATGGTAACTGTTACCATATTAGAAGTCTTTTATTAAGTACTTACTATGTGTCAGACACCATATTTGCTGTTTTATTTAATCTGCAAAAGAAGAATCAAGGTAGGTAGTATTATCCCCATTTGTGTAGATTCAGAAACTGAGCTTCAAAATAGTGAACCTTGCCCAAGGGCACACACACTTAAGTCATGGAGTTGGGAGTTAGGTCTAAGTCTGATTCCTAAGCTATGCACACTTTAGTAAAAATGTTAGTGTATTTCCATGTGAACTTGCCCGTAACAGCATGCTTTACCTTTTTATTTATGTTTTTACTCTAAACTCATACATATAGATTAATATATAATGATATCGTGTGGTGTTGGCATTGTAGCATGTTCAAGGTCATTTTGGGGAATCTAGGTTGTGTTTTGCAAAAGGATCTGTTACCCACAACGTGCCTGGGTGAAAATCAGCAACTACGAGTTGAAGCCCCCAGTTGGATCACATTTGGGAGCTCTGACTCATGACTCTGAGTGGTCAAGATGTGGTGACCTTCATTATTTTGGATGCTGCTCCTATAGGACTAATTCTGGTATGTGTAGGTCTAAGAGGAATATTTGCCCACCAGGAGTATTTAGGAACTGGGTGGCAAATGTAGTCTCTAAGATGATTCTACAGATCTACAGTGCTAATTGTTATCACATGGTGAGGATTCGTGTGGCATTGACTTAGGAGCATGTGAAGAGCCAAACCCTGAATTGCCTGGGCTTTGGGGATGAGCTAAGCCCACCTCTGCTACTTGGTGAAATCAAAGCTGATGACAGAGGTTGCCTGGCTTAAGGTCACCAGAGACTCAGTAATGCTTTTGACCATCCAGACTTGATATAAAGATGATGGAGCTACTGACAGACTCTTACTTTTGTGGCAGGGACTGGTTGTGAGAGGGAAGTCTGTTTCAGGGTTTCAGATTTTAAAATGGACAAATGTGAATTGCAATTAAGGCCTATTTTAGGTCTTTTGAAGCTGAATTGCAGTCCTGTTTTTCCAGTCTTTATGGTAAAGCTGCCCCACCCACCCCAGTTGAATCACGCTTGGATTTACTGAAAGGAGGGGCTGACCCTCAGGAACTGGCCAAGTGACAACTTTTGGTTGATAACGAAAGTGTTTCAGAATTCTACTCAGCCTTGCTCCCAGCCAGAGACGCCCTCATATCCGATAAACTGAACAAGCCGAGGGCTACCAGGATCTGCCTAGGAGACCTACCCAGACGTGCTGGCCTATGAGAGGGACACATGGTCAGGGTGGTGTCCCGGGGCAGGCAATGCCATGATGAGCCATTTTTCTATCCGCTCTTGTTCAGCTTTAAATCTGGGGGTGTAGGGGTAGGGAGAAACTCTTCTGTCTGTACCGCATCCTGTGTGAGGGAATGTTAGGAGGCTAATGGTCTGACATTCAGGGTAACCTGTAGAATGCGAGCCCTGATTCCAAATGTGATGCAGTTCTCTGATGAATCCACAGCCAGAACCTGGACGCCGGGAAGTACTAGCCATTTTTACTTGACCTGAGGATTTGAAAGCTTTAGGCTATTAATTCAAATTGTAAAAATTGTATTTACAAGAAACCAGGGAGTAGACGGATGGCGTATTGGAACTCCCTGGAGACCTTTTTAAAGTTGTACATGTCTTGGGTATAATCTCTGGATGTGGGGAGGCCCAGGCATGTGTGTTTTTGAGAAGATCCCCAGGTGATTCTGTTCCAGGCCCCACTGAAGCCCAGGGCTTTAGATTAATTCCATAGCAACATTGTTTTTGTCTTGTCCAATGAGCATACCAGCCGTGGCCTGCTGTTCCTGTCATTGAATTTGGAAGTGTTTTGGCTCCTGAAATTACATGGGATATGTGTGTGTGTACGTGTGTATGTGTGCGTTCATTTGTTTTCTGAAGCACACGGCCTGCTGCTGGCCCTGTGACATGTGATCAGAGCGATGTGGACATGGCGAGCCTGGGCACACCGACCCTCCCCATTTCACCCTGCCTGCAAACGGAGTTCACATCCTCTAGGTGAAGCTCTGGAATCCCACGCTGACCTTTTCGTAAAGCATTAGAATCAAGTTGAACATTTCCAGTTTTACCACAAATGCCTGCCCCATGGGAAAACACTTCCCTACATTTTATGACAATTGATTCTGATTTTGAGGAACTAATTTGTATTGAATGCAAAATGTCCAGCCTCACATGTAAACTGGAAAGTCCCTGTGTCCAGACAGGATCCAACGCTGTGTTTTTAAGAAACAATGAAAGACTGTGTTTTCTGTTTCACAAAATCCTCCCTTCACTGTTCTACATATTTTAATTTAATTTAATTTTTTATAGTCCCATGGGTCTAATGACAACGGGGAGTTGTTAAAGACCTCTGGGCACATGGGAAACGTCACCCTATCTGGATTCTGAGCTCCTAGATGGCAGAGCCTGCTGGATCATTTACTGTGTGCAGTTCCCGTGTGCCAAGGATCCTTATGGTGTCATCCTGATCCCTCAGAGGCTCTCTTGGATACGTGACTGACATTGGAACTCTGCAGTGAAAGTCAACATTTCACTCCCCACCTTGTAGTTCTGTTTGCCAAGGAAGGAGAGCTCCTAGGACTGTGCGACGTATCCGAGAGCCCCGGTGCCTTGTAACTTCATTTGGAAGAAGTCACGGATACAAAAGCTGCTACCTATCAGGCTAGCATCTGCTGACGTAAACAGGAGCCCCTCAAGAGTGCTTTCTGCCAGGGGCTCACCCAGAGAAATATTATCATTGGTGCTTGAGTACCCCTGCCCCCAGGCCCGACTACTGTCTTCTTCAGTAGGAATAGCAAGGAGGTGGTGAGATGTTTGTTAAGGTAACAGAGATGCACAATGGAACATTGCTTGTTTGGTCTTGTGATCTCTGGTCCAAGGGAGTTGCTTCCTCTCCTGAAACTATGGTGGGCTTAGGGCTTCTGTGGTTTCCTTACTGAGGTCTATTCACAGTGGCTGTAACTTCATTGCAACAAAAGACAAATTTTAGGAGAACCCTCCTGGGCAGGGGGTGGGGGGACTCTTTCTCCAAAAGAGTGTCAGGACTTCTTTGATAGGCATCCTCATCTCTTTACTTGAACCCGTGAGAAGATGGCTGAGGGAATCAGGGTAGGTCTGGGTGCCTGTAAGGGTCTCTCTAATCCCGAGAGTCTGTAAGCATTCTCAGGTTCATGCAGACTGTCTATTCCTATTTCTGGAATTTGCCTCTTGGCATTGTCGTGCAGGGGGCTTTTTCCAGTTGCGGTTTGTGGTGGAAAAGGTCAGCTGTGCACCCAGGAACGTGGGACTCTCTGCTTCTCCCCCACGGGCACTTGAACAGGTGTTTGACTGGGTTGCATATGAATTTGGGAGCTAGAGGCTCTTAAGACTCTCTTCTATCTGATTCTCAGCGTGGCCAGAATTCTCTTTAGGTACACTGCTCCACAACTCAGTGACTCCATCTGTAAAATTGGGTGGCAGGTGTTTTTGTTTTGGCCTCTGTATAGGATTAGGAGAGAATGGAGGTATAAGCATAAGGCCTTAAAAGCAGAAACATTTGACTTCTTTGGGCAGCAGTGCTCTATCAGGCAAGTGCCATTGTTTTCCGCTGTAGAATACCTTCCAAAGTGTTTATCTGGATTCTTTCCCTTTCCATTTGCTATTATTAGCATGAAAGATGGAGTTACTAAAGGTCCACTCCTGTTCCCCAGGTAAAAATCCTGAACATTTCATTTGGCTTCTCATCAATAGCTCACCTGTGGGTCCACTTTCTCCACCTGATGCTGGCTTGGCCCCAGGGAAAGGGGGAATCCCACCCAAGGACTAGCAAGGGGGCACATGTATTATAACATATACTATATTCACTTGCAATGTTTCATTCATTTGTTCTTCATTTAACAAGTGATGCTCCATCATGTAACAGAACTTTTTTCAGCATCTTTATTGGGTCAGGCTGTACTCTAAGCACTAGGGATACAACACGAACAGAATAGACAAAATCCTTGTCCTCGTGGAGTTTCCACTTTAATGAAGGAAATAGACAATAAATATGCTATCGCATGGTGAAAAATCAAACACGATCCTGTAAGATACTATTCTCTTTTAAACCCAGTTTTGTGTCTTTCCCCAGGACTGACTCTCAGCTCTAGGCTCCCTGACAAGTGGTCGGTCCCCCGTGTGGCTACGCCTGGCTGTCACTGATTATAGATACCTGCAGGGCTTACTCTCATGCTCTGTAACCATTTTCCATTACAGAAGCGTCTTGCTGCTCACAGAAGCCTTAATCTCTTACTCCGCGATCAATGGGTGTGTGCCTTTCCCACTTGGATGCTCATTTTTTAATCCTTGCTGCCTCCCTCAATGTCATCCTGTTCCATTTTTCTTTATAGACTTTCAGGTCTACTGTACCTGCTGATTACTTAGTGGAGAGTGCCGGACATCTCCCTTAATTAATTCTATCGATTTCAAATCCCACAAGGTTCAAGGTCCTTAGATTTCTGAAGCAGCTAAATGGAATGTCTAAATTCCAGCCTTTTCCTTCTACAAATTGTTTTGCCACAAAGTTGCTGGGAGGAAACGCTGTGGTTTTATTTATTGCAAGGTGTATATGAATCCACAGAGGTCTCTGCATCCTTCACTGGGCTTTTTGTATACAAGGGAGAAGAAGAAAGGTGCTTGGGTGGCTCTTTCTTTCGCTTTCTTCCCTTCTTCTCCCATCCCCCCTCAGGAAACATTTCTCACTGCCTCCTTTCTTTTGGTCATCTTCCCCTTTTGTCATGTACTTCCATAGTCCTGGTGGAGCTGAGACCTTGTCTTAGCGGCCAGTGGTTTCTTAATTCTTTGAAAACAGGTGTGACCAGGACTTTTCCGAGAGTAACTGCCCAGGATGTTTTCCAAGAAGATACAGCTAAAATCCTATGGCAGTGCTCTTTTTGAGTTTTACATATATGATTTTCTAATGTTCCTTGCTAATAGTAAGCATGGAATTTCTGGGAGAGAGTTATCAAATCTGGCTCAAGCATCATAAGATTTGTAAGAACGGTAATCTTTCCACATGGAGAAATCATCACTGAGAGGAACTTCAGAGATTATGAACTTGATTCCCTCCTTTGATAAATGCAAATGTGGGGTAAGAGAATTTGTACCGATTGAGCCCATATCATGTACCAGACCCTAGACTAGGCATTATGCATAAATGGTCTCTGAAGGGTGAGGTAACTGACTTCTGGGCATATTACAAGCTGCATCTAAAACCCAGTTCCTTTCCAATCACCATACTGTCCATTCTTCAACCAAACAGCCAAAGAGAGGGAAGAGAGACTCAGTGCAAAGAAATTCCTTAGACTCACCCCCTAGAGGCTTATGCTCTGCCCTGACTGCTAGGTTGTAAGCCACTGTGGACCCTCCTCAGAAGCTGGCACTGGCACCACGGGGTGGTGGCCAGCCTGTTGTGCCTGGAGCCATGACAGTCATCAAAGAGTTCATGTTGGGTGGTAGGCAAATGCAAGGGGTTTGAGGCAGACGTAGACAGATGAACACCCTACCCCCCATCATGCCATCTGACCATCTGAAGTTGCGTACCTGGTGGAAGGCCAAGAAACATTCTGAGAAGGGGCGTGGACGTGTCTCAAAGGACTTTTTCCTCTCTGCCCGGGCCAGCCAGGCAGCAGAGCCCTGCACTGCCTGCGGCTGGGGAAGACTCTGTTGCTATGCGCCGGAAGCTTAATTTTATTATTGCTCTCCCCTATTTAATGTCTGTCTCTCAGGCAGCTGGTGATGTTTTAATGAAGCTGGAATTGTATAGTCTGTAGCGCTGGATAATCATAAGCTGCCGAGTCAGAATCAAATTAATAATTCATGAAATTAAAGTGTATAATTAATTTGAACCGTGCAGATGAGAAGAAGGGCCAGAGACCACAGCCTGGAAGGAGCTGAAGTGTGGGGAGTGTTTACTGAACTCAGCTTCTATCCCCAAATAGTGTAAATCGGCTCACAGGGTAGGTGTAGTGAGTCTGTGGGTCTCTCTGCACACATAGGCTTACCTGAAACAAGGTACTTTCATCTAAAATTTGGACTAAGCTTCTTAGAAGCTCCAAAGCATTTTAATTGGTTTTGATTCACCCTTCCCTGGCCCCAGAAAATCTTGGGTTTTTTTTTGTTTGTTTTTTTTGTGGTACGCGGGCCTCTCACTGCTGTGGCCTCTCCCGTTGCGGAGCACAGGCTCCGGACACGCAGGCTCAGCAGCCATGGCTCACGGGCCCAGCCGCTCCATGGCATGTGGGATCCTCCCGGACCGGGGCATGAACCCGTGTCCCCTGCATCGGCAGACGGACTCTCAACCACTGTGCCACCAGGGAAGCCCCAGAAGAATCTTGTTTTAATGGGAAATGAGACTGTCAGATGTTACTGGGTTACAGATCTTTGTGGCACAGGGGTTCTGTTCAGCCTCCATCAGAACCTTTGCTCTTTTCTGCACTTGGCAGAGACATAAGTCACATCCCCAAATTCTGGAGTTCTGTTGAGCTTCCTGGCCCCTAGGTTTCTCTGTCAGGAGTGTGCTTCCTCTTCTGTACACACAGACACGCACACAGGGAAATGCAAACAACTTCCTCTAGACAACAGTGATACTACATCTCACATCTAGTACCTTCTTTTTCCTCGCAGATGCCCTTTTCAATAGCTGAAGAAAGGTATTCTCGGTGCCATTTTTAGCCACAAAGTGAAGGGGAAGGAGCCCAAGTGCCTCATCCAGAGATGGGGCCTGGTCCACAGAGTTTGGAACCACTCTGCCTTTCTTTTCTGCTACTTTCAGGCTACTTTGTGATGCTCGTCTTTGTCACCTCTCAAGGTGTAAGAGCGCCGTGGTTCTGCTTATTACCGGATGATGACATAACTTGCTGGGCCTTTTGCCTGTTTTCTGCAGACATTGACTGGGATCCCTTTATTGTATCTTTGCGGTGCCTACTCTGTTCCTTTTGTGTGCTGCTTGGTTTTGAATGACAAATGCTGTAGTAAGTAGAGGGACCTTTGGGTTCCACTTTTCATTAGAAAATCCCTTCTGGTGTTTTAGTCTCCTAAGCGTGGCATCTTCCTCCCCCAGTGGAGACTCTCAGAGAGGAGGAAGGCTAAACAAGGACCTGCATTTGTCCCTTCCTCTTTGGCAGGCCTTTGAGAATTCTTGTTCTAAAGGGACAGATGCCTGGAAGCTATGATACAGACTAATAATGCATAAATTCCCCCAAGGTTTGGACTAAAGTGAGCCTCTGGTAACTTCAGATTCTTGAGTCTTCAGAATGTTTGTCTCTCACAGAGAGGTTTGCCGTCTGCCCTGTGTTCACACACTTAACCAGAAACCCCAGGAGGAAGTTGTGCCAGTGAGAGACCACCTTAGTCATTCAGGCCCTCATATGTCACAGTGTCCTGCACACCAGTTCTCTTTATTCTCTCTTGATCTGCATGCTTCCCTTAACCTGCCTTTGTTTGCACAACCTTAACTCTTATACCACCGTTCTGCTTCCCCACAGGTAAGGTTTCAGCCCCTGGTGGTTTGCCAGACTGGCTGATTACCCATAAACACATCTCAGGGTTCCGTTTTGCTCCCAGCAATCACTAAACCATTGCATGTCTAACATTCTCAGACTAATGCACAAATAAGGAACATCTGATGCCCAACCCATAACAAACACATTTCGGGGCAAAAATAATGGTCCTGTGATATGTCTGGCTTCCTATCTTCAAAGCACTTTGCCTACGCAAGTAAATCATTACTCTGAAGTAGCTATCCATCATTTTTTTGGCAAGAAAGCCAAGAGACAGAATTAAAGTGACTTGCCCAAGGCAACTGGAGTGGTTGGCACCATGATGGGATTTGCTTTGTCCTACTTTTTGGTTGGTAGAGGGAGTCTTCGATGACCCCAGGATTTGGAAATGAAATGTAGCTACCTAAGAGCTTCCGGAATTTCCATCTCTTGTGTTTAGTTGAAAGTTTTTGACTGCCCTTGGTGACTGGATATTATCTCTGGAAAAGTGTTATACTACGTGGTGTCTTATATGGCCCTTTGGTCTTACAAGTTTAGTCTGTTTTTGAAAAGATTAAAAATCATTTGAGACTACTGTGGAACGCAGTTTGTGCACGGTGTTTATTTGTGAGTTCTCTTTTTACATACCAACATTTTGGTCAACCCACAGCTGCCTCCTCTAGGGAATGGGATCTTTCTGATTTGAATAAGTTAATTAAAGTTACAGAGACTGTGGTCTTTTTCTGCCATGGGTTTCGTGTAGAGAGACTAGGACAGGATGGGAATGATGGCTCCTGGGTCTACTTGTCCATCATCTGAGTAACTAGACAGTGACCCTGACAGTCCAGTTCTTTTAGCCATGCAACAGTGATTAGGTTAGATCACCACAGGATCAGTTTAATCAACCAGGTGGCATTCTGCCATGAATATGGCTGGAACCAATGAATTAACCAAAAAAGCCTGGTCACATCTGGGTATATGAGTGGATGCATGCTGAAACCACCTCAGGGAATTATATAAAATTGTAAGCCTGGCCACTTACCTCATTGAATCAGCCCTATGTTTTGTTTGTTTGGGTTTTTTTTTTAACACTTTAAAAAAAAATAGATTTATTTATTTATTTATGGCTGCATTGGGTCTTCGTTGCTGTGTGCAGGCTTCCTCTAGTTGCGGTGAGTGGGGGCTACTCTTTGTTGCACTGCGCGGGCTTCTCATTGTGGTGGCTTCTCTTTGTTGCTGAGCACGGGGTCTACGTGCATGGGCTTCAGTAACTGTGGTTCACGGGCTCTAGAGTGCAGGCTCAGTAGTTGTGGCACACGGTCTTAGTTGCCCCGTGGCATGTGGGATCTTCCCGGACCAGGGCTGAAACCTGTGTCCCCTGCACTGGCAGGCGTATTCTTAACCACGGCGCCACCAGGGATGTCCCCAGCCCTATGTTTGAAGTCCATTGAGTATAAGGTGGAGGTCTATGGAGTATAAAAATGGTCTTTAGAAAGTCTTTTAGGAAGAGAGGTAATTCTTAAAACCGATCATGAAAAAAGAATGCTTTACTAGTAAAAGCAGCCCTGCACTTCACCCTATGAAGCAGTTCTTCATAGGTATGCTTTGTTCGTGTCTTCATTGCACTCTTTGTACAGGGCTGGCAGAGTGCACTTTTACATCGGAAGAAACTGAGGCACATCTAGGGGCAGTGACACCGTCAGAGTGTCTGCGGGCAGAGGCAGAGTTGGGGATGGGCATCCATCTTAGCGTTCGCTTTCTCTAAGAGCCGCTCCGGTGTTTCCACCATGCAGGACGAAGCCCTTCCCTTTAGCTTTCTGGGTTCCCTCCGGCTAGTCTTTTTGATCTCTTCATTTTGGTCAGATGCTTGAGCAGTGCAATACGGTGGTACAGTTTTGCTACAGCTCGACACCAAGCTTAGGCTTTATTGTTACAGACCCCCAGGGATAAATATTTTGACCCTTTAGCAGCCCCTGAATGAGTTATTGCACTCACCCCTTGGCATGTACATAATGAACATGTAATGAAATTCAGTAATTAACTTATTTAATTTATGTATTTGTTTAATGTGTGCCCTTAATGTCTGTCTTATGATCTTAGGGAATCTCTGTAATTCTGTTGGTTTTGATTGCAAGATTCCAGAACACAGGGACTGTGGCTGTGCAGTTTTGTATGGCATTAATAAAGCTACATTTGGTTATAATTTAAAAGAAGACAATTCCTATATAGAGTATTTTAATAAAGTCCATTTTGCAAGAACTAATGTGATTTTGAAAGTAAATAGGGCAAATAACCTTCACTTGGTGGTTCTGAGCAGAGACGTGGTCGTTCTTTGGGTGGGTCTTCTGGCAGCAGCATCTGTTCACACAGTTGCAGTTGTTTTTATTGTTGAGATTTAGAGATTGATTTAGAGTGTTACAGACACACACCTATGATGGTAAGGTCTTTTTTTTTTAGAGGCAAGCTTAACCTTGTTAGTCCTGGCCCTGCCCAGGCTTATATGACCACGAGGCCCTTTTCTTTTTCTTTTTTTTTTTTTGAAGATGTTGGGGGTAGGAGTTTTATTAATTAATTTATTTATTTTGGCTGTGTTGGGTCTTCGTTTCTGTGCGAGGGCTTTCTCTAGTTGTGGCGAGCGGGGGCCACTCTTCATCGCAGTGCGCGGGCCTCTCACTATCGCGGCCTCTCTTGTTGCGGAGCACAGGCTCCAGACACGCAGGCTCAGTAGTTGTGGCTCGTGGGCTCTAGAGCGCAGGCTTAGTAGTTGTGGCTCACGGGCCCAGTTGCTCCGCGGCATGCTCATGGGCCTAGTTGCTCGGCTGCATGTGGGATCCTCCCAGACCAGGGCTCGAACCCGTGTCCCCTGCATTAGCAGGCAGATTCTCAACCACTGCGCCACCAGGGAAGCCCGATGGTAAGGTCTTGAGTTAGCTCGGAGCAGAAGGCAGCAGTCCCCTCTCATGCACCAGAGATGACTCATGGCCACTTTCCTTTGGCACGTGAAGAGGTGACCTCTGCCACACATGCCATGAGGCTCTTTGCCTTTGTCAGCTGCTAGAATTTGGATGTAGGTACCTGGTACATGAACTGATTTTTGTTTGTATGCTGGAGGTCTTTGCCCCAGCCTCCAAATTAACAGTTAATACTGCCTTCCCCCAACCTATGAGGGCCACTGTCCCAGATCTGAGAAGGGAGGCTTTTACCTCATTGATGTTTTGAGTAGAATTTGTCAGCATTTGCCTTCTCACTTCATCATCTGCTGGGATGTGAGAAAAGAAACAAATGAACAAAAAGCAGAGATGGCTCATTCCAACTGATCCTGGTGAGAACTGGGGTGGCTCTAGTTATCACAGGTGAACCATTTCAGACTGTGCTTCTTGGAGAAAGGAACAAAGTGCCCACAAGCACTGATGAGATCCTGCACAAACACATTCCCATTTCTTGTGCAAACCAATCATTTATTTGTTTTCCCAAGTGAATCCAAAAACACAGAAGTCATTCGTAATTTTCAGAAATTATTTATTACCATTATAATATTTCCTCACAGGCAGCATGTAGCCCATTATTCAGAATTATAACCTATCTTGGTTTTCGATATGACCTAAATAATGAAATTGGAGGAAATGCAGAAAATCTGGGTATTTGTGTTAACTAACCATGCTTCAATCAACAGAAGGAGGGAACCTCGCCCAGCCAAAGCTTTGTTTATTTTCCCAAAAAGGCATATTTTTTGCTCAGGGCCTCTGGTTTTTAACTTTACAACACCAGTTAAGAGTCATTGAGTAATTTTTAACTGCAGGATGCATCTCTTTCTCTATATTCTCCCCACCTACTACAACATATTTCAGTTTAAGTGGTCTGATCTTTTTCTTCATAGAGCCGTGTCTCTGCATGGGTGAGAACTACAAAACCGGTCAGGAGGAATTTGATACGCCAAGTGGATCAGCTCATTATAACTTCTAGGAAACCACAAGATAATTGTAGGGCTCTTGCTGGTAGGCTCCCCAGCACTGTGTTAAGTGTTTATATTCTTTTCTGCTCTGCTTGCAAGAGCCGCTTCTCTTTACAGGCCCTTTTATAGGGCATCTGAATAAAGGTGGTTGACATGCATTTTCAAGGCAGAATTTTCCAGGCAGCATCCAGGGCTATTTGGTAACTGCCCTTAGCGGTTTAAAAAAGCAAACAATAAAATATGTGACTCAATCCCTGCAGTAATTAGGAAGTAAATTTTGGACAGTCGGCTTCAAATCATCAGAATGCCTTTGTTGATAAAGAGTGAGTCTTTCGCTAAATGATAGCCTATCGATAGATTCACTCACTATGAAATGGTCAGAACTGACCTACTGAATTACCTTTTGCCCTTTATCCCTGTGCTCATATTTGTGCCTTCATTGTTTTCTCCCTCTTTTTCCTCATCTTTATCATCATCGAAAAGTATTTTTTATCATCAAAAAATTGTTTTCCTATTTTTATCATCAAAAATTATTTATTATTAATAATAATAACAGGCAGCTTTATATAGCATTTACTATACTTAGCACTTTTTAAGCAACTTATTTAATGCATTTAAAAGAAGTAGATGAAGTAGATATAAGTATTATCCCTCTCTTACAGTTAAAGAATCTGAGGCCCAGAGAGGTTAACTCACTTACCTAAGGTCACACAGCTAATCAGTGGCATATTGAGTCACTGTAAGCAGGCGGTCTGGCTCAAGAGTCTATGTTTTAATCAGTACACTGTGCTGCTTCTCAGTGTAGTGCAATAAGCGAAGGACAGATAATGATAATAATATTAATAATAGGAAGAAGAAGTTGTAAGTAGTAATGGTAGTAGGAGTAGTGATAGTGGTAAACATTACCGACTGTTTCCTGTGCATCAGGTACTGTGGCAAGCACTTTAAATGCATTGCCTCATTTAATCCTCCCAGTAGTTTTTTGACATAGGTGCCATTAGTATCCCCTACTTCCATATTGAGAAACACACTTAAGTTTCTAAAATTGCCTCACGTTACACACATAGTAAGTAACAGAGCCACTTACTATTGTTGGGATAAATCCTGGGGGGCTTCAGAACATCTAAAGGCCACAGTAAACCACTGTGAGGGAGCAGAAGGCAAAGCAGAGAGTTGGAGGAGGTTAAGAATGGAGGGTCTTTCCGCCTGGAAGAGTGTGGAGTCGGTGAACCCATTTCTTGTCAGTTAGTTTTGCTCTCCTCCATGAACATAGCCCCTAACTGTCAGTCCCAGACCTGATGGCCTTGATGAGAAAAGCGAACGTGGATGGAGTGGTGCACAGGCATCCCCACAACCAGATCACTTACCTGAAGCTCGTGCCTTGTTGGCTGTAACCTAGTGATGCCAGCTGTGTGCCCAGAAGTCTGGTGTGTGGACGACCTGACCTCTCGTTTGCCACCTCGAGAGGTAGAGGTGTGGCTCCTGGAGCTGCTCTATTTATGGTGAGGAAGAAATAGTGTCACTTTCTCCTCCTTGGTCTTAGGGCCCGGTTAGGTATAAGATTAGAAGGCGAGCTGATTATCTCCTCTCACCTTGCCCCCAGCCCTCTCCTATCCCTCCAAAAAGGTTCAGTGTTCTCCCCCTTGAAAGGTCTTACTGGAGCAAAGGCGTCTATGGCTCTCCCTGTTCCCCTTGCTTTAGCCACCACAGCTATATTGGGGTCTGACCAACCTTGCAGGTCCGGCTCCAAGATTCATTACCCAGAAAAAGTTCGGCTTTGCTTGAACTTGGTCAAGTCTAGTACAGCAACAGGACATAAAGTCCAGTGAACTCAACTGGCTCCATTCCCTTGGTGTTAAAGAAGCAACTCAGTAACCATTCATTGCAATTTTGGGCCATATTTTCTCTTCTTTTAAGATTTGTCAGCACCTGTCTCCGGATGGTGGGATTTTGAGTGTATTTCTTTGTTTTAATGTGCAAAAATGTAATGCACAGATAGGTAGCACTCATCAGAATGAAGTCAGAAAAATGGAGGATTCCAGTGTTTTTTTGCCAATGCATTCTGTGTGTGTGTGTGTGTGTGTGCGCGTGTACGTACACATGTGTGTCTACTCATGTCTGAGTCTGTGACATGTGGTCAACAATGTCTTTCAGAGGCTGGCCTCCTTCTCTGTCATCTCTAGGAACTTGTCTACAAGGGTTGACCCCCTTGACCAAATTCTTTTGCAAGTGTCTTTTGCCTTTTTCCCACCCTTTGCTTCCATTCTCCCATCACACATGTTAATGGCTCATATCATCTTCCCTTTTCATCAGCCAAAAAGAAAAAAAAATCTCCCTTGGCTTCTCCTCTGATTTCAGCCTGTTACTTGATGAGGTCCCTGCTATTTATATTTTTGTTTGTAGGAGGAAGGGGGGAACATATAAATAAAGCCCAGGCAAACCCGACCACCCTGCTGGATACAAAGGAACTCCTCATCTCATGGCAGCAGGGCTGCCTAACTGGTAGTTAAGCAGGGCCCGAGAGGTCCACACTGTGAATGCCGTTGAAAGGGTTACTGGGAAATGCAAACAAAAACAACATGCAAATGAGGCTGCCAGCAACAGGTAGACTTAATCAGATGCTGTCAGATGAATTCAGCATCTCCCCGATTGTCGCCTCTCTTTGCCTCCCATTCGGAAGCCCTCATCTGCTCCAGATGTGGTTTAATTTACTGCGACTTGGCTAATTACTGTAATTAAGGATTAATTACTGTTAATTACTTTCACATAAACTCAACGCCAGTCAAAGAGCGGAGGCTTATGAAGTCTGCCACCAAAGTGAGCATGGCTTGGCGGCCCGTGTGAGCTAGGCAGGTCTCCGTGTATCGCCTGGACCCCTGCTGCCACAAATCTTCCTGACCTTCCAGCATCACCGGTGGGATAGGAGGGCCAAAGGTGCAGGAAGGGTCAGCGCTCCAGCCCTCACAGGGCATCAGCTACCAGGCACTTCCCTACAGAGTGGGCAACCAGGAGGACAGGGAGGATGCTGGGGAGATGGCCTGGACAACCTGCAGAGAGATGCACAAAGCACCAGCCTGGCCGCCCCCCCCCCACCCCGCAATTGTGGGAGCCAGGTGTGTCTTCTTTTTCTATTATTACACTGTTGGCTTTGTGAGCTAGTAAGAAGCCAACATTTCTCATCAGTGCTGAGGCACAGGAGAGGTTCACCATACATAATTGGAAGAAAAATAAAAGAGGAGGCTGGAAATCAGCCCCAGGTCATCCATTTCTTTCTGAGTATCACCTTCCCTTCTTAAAACATGGTCTTGTTTTGTAGTAAAGAGTGGATAAAGGGACGGTTGAGCATACTGCATGGACCTAATCATACAAATATGAGGGTTAGCGCCACCCCAGATATCAGTTCCTCAGCTTCACCTGGGATCTCAGCTCTGCCTGTCTACGCTTTCCCTTGTGATGGGGAAGCTAGTTACCCTAGTGACTATTAAAAAATATTCCCTCTCCTTAAGTCCTGAATTTTGCCTCCTCCTTAGCAGAGGGCATTGCCTTCTACTGCATGAAGAAAATTGAACCCTTTAATCTGGAAATTTAGTCTGGAAATCCCTCAGTCTCCCCTCACATTGTCTCCAAATGTATCCATTTGGATACATATCCAATTTTCTTCGACTTTCTCTGTGAGATATTCTCTTTTCTATATAAAGGTGATTCTTCTACCTGTGCCCCTTATACTCGCCTCTTCTCCCTTCTGGTCTTTTGCTTTGCCCATTATTATATTTGTCTTCTGTGACATCACTCTATCCCTTTCAGATGTTTCCTTTCCTCCAGTCCATGGACATTCTGAAGTCTCTTCTAACCTACAGGAACCTTCCCTTGGCTCCATCTTTCTCCAGCTGTATACAGTCTTTCCCTTCCTCATTTCATTCAAATCATCAAAGACAGAAATTGTACTTTCTCAACCACTCCAGTCTTCATTTGTCTCCATCCTTGACTGAGACTGCTCTACTTAATGTCACCAAGGCCCCGCAGTTGCTCAGTTCAATGTATATTTTCCAGTTCTCATCTTAATGGACTTTTTGATGTATTTGATACTTTCCTTCATGACTTCTTCTCAGAAGCCCTACTCCCTGGTCCTCTGTGATTCTACATTATTTTGTTCCTCTTAATGGGTTTCTCTTTCTCCATCAGACCCTTAGATATTGGTGTTTCCCTAGAGTTCTGACCTCAGATGGGTTATGGATGGATCTCATTCTGCATACTTCCTGGCTGATCCCATCAATCTTAGGATGTTTGCGACTCACCCACTAGACTAAGAACTCCTTGATGCCAAGTCATGTATCTCATTCATTGTTGTATCCCACAAGGATGTAGTGCTACCATCAACACAATGTTATTTCTGTTTTCTGGACTATGGAACCCTGGGTCATGTGCATCTTTTGATACCCACCATTGCAACTTTCAAGGGTCTTTCTTGTTTCCTGTGGAATCTTTACCCTTACAAAGGAGGATTTTTCTGTTGCGGTGAGGCAGGTCTTTGAATTTGTCATTCAAGAAAATCCTAGGACGACTAAACTGTTTCAAGTGGGGTCTGAAGAAGGTCTTTTTTATTGTGAAATTCCAAAAGATGTATCATTGATGCAGAAAAAGAATGCTGGAATACTATGTGGTATGTTTTTGTTCTCTATACTACCATCTCTTTATAAAAAGTAACCTGCTTGGACATAAGTAAGATCATCTTCAAATTGACAAAAGGATACTGCTCAAGTGTAATGGGAACCTTAACTGAGGGCTAAAGAAACATTGAAATTATTTTTTTCAATAAATTAAAAAATAAAAATATTAAACAGTTTTATATTTGAATCAATTATAAGTAAGATTTTAACTTTTATTAAATATTTTAAAATCTTACACTAAACCTGTTGATCAATTAAAGGAAAATAATTTTCATAAATTTAAAACTGTGTTTTTTAAAAAATAAACTTTTATGTGTTTCTTTCTTTCTATGTCCACAGAAATATTCTATTACTTTTTTTCTTTAGTTGACTAATGTGCAAATGGATTGTCAGGCTTACTTGTACCCATGCAGGTATTTACTTACTTTATGTTGCTATGTTGTGTAAGTGTGGCTTCATTTTGTGTGTGTGCTTGTATTTTTCACTACATGTTTGTACATTGTGATTTGAATGGACATTCGGATGTATGTAATTTCAGTGGGTTTGTACTTTATATACAGAACAAATACATCAAATGCTAGAACTGTATGTTTTGAAGTCATATGCTTTCTTGTTTTCTCCTGGAATTTTGTTGTAAGAAGTATATTGCTGAAAGTTCAGACTCCCAGTGATGGTTTAAAGGAAGCATTTCCTGTACACAATGAACCAAAACCAACTTCAACGGACAACTCATTTGCATGTGTAAAATACAGAAAATATAAAAACTACAATACTGAATTACTTAACCACAATCTATTATTTCTTGGCTGAATAATCAGCTTCATGATTTGAATTTCTCCTTCAAAGTGATTTGTAAGCCGTCACTATCAGATAATGTGTTATGCCAGGACTATGTGTTAACTCTTGAAGTTAGGGAATGGGTATATTTTCCCCATTATATGAAATGGCTATAACATAAGTGGTTCACTTAACACACTGTTTGAATGCCTGTTATATGTCACACACAGTACTAGGCCGTGAGGATAACATGGTATTAAATTATCTGTAGTGATGAATTACAGTGTGATAAAATTAATAATATACCATTACATGAGTAACAAATATAGTTTGACATATAGAACACTTTTTTCTCTTGCGGTGGTATGTATTTACTTAAGTGCCTGGATAGCATATAAGGGGCTAGGAATGGAAAGATGAAATTACCTATGACGATACTGTGATCTGGAGCGGGAATATTTATATACTTTTCTGCCAATGAATTCAGTTACTTCAGGAATATCTGTGAAGTAAGGAAATGTGGAATAAAGAGATAATATCATGACATCATTTTCCAAGCTGGATAGCAAGAGCTATAGATATTAGGTGAAAAGGGAAACATGGAACCTTTCAAATGCTTCTATAATTCATTAATGCTATTACAAAAATATACATCTTCAGTTAAAATTTAGTGTAAATGCTTAATTTGATTATATGTTATGCAATTATTTATGTTATATTGCATAAGCTACATATGCACTATAGCTTTAGCTCATCTCTATTCCAGTTCCAATATAAATATATTCCATATCTGCAACACCACAGTCATTTGAAAAAAATATATATTGCTTTTGTAAAATGAAGTATTTAAATGTAAGTATTCATTCAACACTTGGTGCAAAAGAATTTGTTGAATGGATAGAGAGGCGAAAAGTAAGCATACCTAGATATGCATAATCTATGCATATCTCATTATATCTAGAGATATAATGAGATTAAAAGAGATATAATGAGATTAAATTATGAGATTAAGTTATATACAGTATGCATATATAGAATATGTATGTTTTTGTACTTCAGAAGTTTTTTGTAAATATTAGAGATTTGTATGTGCCCATATGTGTGTGCTTATATACACATAGATGGATTCATGAACTTGTGTATTAGGGCCTCCTTGCTGATAGTAGCAATAAAGCTGAAAAGAAAGCAACTGAGAAAGGGAGAAGGAAAGAGAATAGCAGTGATTAAGCCCGCATTGTTCTATACTGATCGCTGGCTGCCTGCTATTGTTTTCCAGCATTTGAAGATGAAACATATTCATTTAGCTTTCAGAACGAATGGCTTTAATAAGGGCAGAGCGGAGAGGTGGGGTAACACTGATGACTAGAGAGACCCATCAAGGCTCTCCCTAAGGCCATTCCGTCAGAGCCGAGGACCACATGACCATTAACTCTGCAATCAGGACAAGTTTTCAACATTCCAGGGTATCCTTCAATGGCAGAAAGAGTCATTTGGACTCAAGGGAAGATGTATATCAGCAGTAATTGGATTCTGGCCAAGGCTCTTAGGACAGTATTATCGATGATGAGGGAATAGGGAGGGGCTGGACGGAGCCAAGTGGTGTGTGATTCAAGCCACAGTCAAGAGAGCAGCAGCCACCAAGGGCCACGGGCTGTGGATATCCCGGCACACAGAGCTGCTGCTTTGCCCAGGAGTCAGTGTGGCTTGTCTGTGGATGTAAGTGATCCTCCTTCCCCAGCAGAAATGGATTTCTGAATATCCTGCGGGACAAAACTTTGGACTCCACGGATGAGGCCGCCCTGGTTGCACTTGACTACACAAAGCTATTTAAGGCCTGAAAGTGCCCCCATGCAGCCTCTTCCCACTGCTGCCCACTCCCCTCCCTTCACCCTGACTACTTCATTACAATCTGCCTTCAGGCCGGAATTGCCCTGCTTAAGCCTCAAATCATTATAATTACCATTATTAGAAATAGCTGCGGGGGAAGCATTGGAACACCAAGTAAAAATGTGTGAGTGTGTCCGCCGGCCCTGGAATCACTCCTTTTGAGCTCAGGGGACCACAAGGCATGAGGGTTCCACCAAAGCCAGCTAATGTGACGGCTGTCAGCTCCACTCACCCCACCTGTCAAGAGGGGGATGCAGTGGGGTTCATTTTTTTAATTGACACCTTCCTCTCTTATTCCACGCTCTCTCGTCTCAACCTAATTCCTCCTTTCATCTTCCTTCTTGGAGAAAAATCCATTCCTCTGCTCCCCGAATAAAGAAAAGGGAAAAAGCCACACGAAGAACAATGACATATGCATTATCCTCCAGAAAAAAATACATAGATTTTAACAAAGGCTCAAACCAGGAAAGGCACCGAAAGTCAAAATAATAATTGTCAACCACATATGAGGCAGACAAGATGGACAGACGCAGGAGAGAGATAGGAAAAAAGTCAGCAAAGCAGCATGGAAAGAAAGAGAAAAGAGGGAAAAACTTGCTTAAAAATCAGAAAGAGAACAAGGTAGAGAAGAGATGATGAAAATACTGTGTGTTTCTCATGGTCTAGTTTCCTTCTCGTCCCTCTTTAAATGAAGCCTAGAGTTTCACTCTATTGAAGGAAAGTAGAGTGGGAATATGGTGAAGCCAGAAAATAGATGTCATGTGAATGCCTTTGATTTTTCAGTTCATAAGAAGACTCTCTGCAGATATTCAGGAAGGATTATGAGGTAAAATGGGATGTGATGCTATTGACAGAGATTCAAAGAGACAAGGAGGAATGGTGCGTATCCAAGTGGATTCTACCTGACAGTGGTACCTAAGCATCTCCTTGCCTTTACTTTCAGTGGCCCTGGAAGTTTAACCACTCTGTGTTTTCTCAGCACCTGATGGCAGAGCCCCACGAGAAAAGAGCCTTCTTTGAGCCTTGGGTTATTAAACTTTCAGACCTCTGAATGACCATTTGCTTGAAGTTAGATTGACGTGAATCACAATATAACATTAGTGGTATTTAAAGATGGACTGGATCAGTCCCTTAAATAAAGAAATAAATTAGGTTGAAGTTAGGGAAATATATGAGTCTTTACTTCAATGTATTATTTCTTTTGTTTTTATTTTTAATCAACTCAAAAGATACAATTTGCATAAATAAATGTATTTCATGTGTCCAGTTTGATGAGCTTTGAGAAATATGTTTATCTCCTCCAACCACCACTCCAATCAAGATTGAGAACATCTGTCACCCCAAAACATGGCCTCATGCCCCTATGCAATCAATCCCCACCACTATCCCTGATCTCCGGCCACTCTAGAATAGTTTGTCTCTTCTAGATTTTCATGTACATGAAATTGTACAGAATGTAGTCTTTTGTGTCAGACTTCTTATATATAAAATCTCAAAAATCGTATTTTGAGATACATCCACATTGGTGCTTGACTTAGTAATGTTTTCCTTTTTGTCACTGAGTAGTATTCATTGTGAGAAAATACTAAAATATGTTTATCCATTTTTCCATTTGGATTGTTTCCAGTTGGGCTCTTATAAATAAAGCTACTATGAACACTTGTGCACAAATCTTTGTGTGACATATATTTTCACTTTTCTTAGGTAAACACCTAGGATTTATATTCCTAAGTTATATAATAACTATATATTTAATTTTATAAGACACTACCACACTATTTTTCAAAGTGGTTATACCTCTAGCTCTTCTTGAGTGAGACTGTACATTCTTTTCCACAAAGGAAAAATTAAATGAGATATTACATAAAGTGATACAAATAGGTATGACCAGTGGATATACGCTTCACATGTTCTATAAAACTGTGTTTATGCTCAGATGAACAGTTCAAATTATTCCATTTTTTAAATTAAATAACATTAGAATAAAACCTTTCCTAAAATCTACAGGTCTTAATTATTAGTTGATCTCATTGAATGTGCAGTTACTTAAAGGAAACATGAAAACCAGTTCTACTACTCAACGTGTTACATGGCCCAATTTCTCACCTTCCCTAATCAACTCCACCCTGAACTTCCTTAATTCTCATTCTTTCCACTCTTACTCATGTCACTTATACTGTAGTGCCAGCCATTTTAGACAGTATTTTTTAACTCTTCAGTTGTTTCTAGTTGGTGTGATAGTTGGTCTGTTTAGGGATACCACTTTTGGTATAGGTCCCTTATGAACTGGAGCATGTCTTCTCCTCTTCACAGTCACGGTGCATCTTACTATTGTCATGCATACCATAGGTACTCAATAAATACTTGAATAAATGAAACTAGTCCCCAGGAGCTACAGTTCAGAAAACTCACTACCACTCTGTAGTCTAAGGTAAAATAGCTTAAATAACACGTAAGGGTTCCCTGGTGTAAATCAATCATAGACATACATTCATACTCAATTTTATTTTGAAACCATCCTGCCTGTTCACGTGCCTTAACTGGGCTCCACATTCGGCTCTCTGCCTTTGAGTAAATAATCACGCACTAAAGCTCAAGAAATATTTGGTCGTGGGTTTTACTTTTCCACCTCGGCTGCTGATATGTTACCTAGCGGGCTGTATTCTGCGCCATGCTTGGTTCTCTCTCACAGCTTGTGGTAAGCGAAATTATTCCAAGATTCAATGAATACCTGCTACTGAGCGGCTTCCCTAACCACCCAAACTGGTCTTTTGTTAGTGGTTATTGAGAGGATTGTCACAACCATTGGCCTACTCAATTTTACTTCAAAAGAAAGGAGCATTTTTCTTCCCCTTTCATTTCTAAAAGCAGATATGGCAATTTGCTTAAATTGCTGTCTTTAAAAGTTTAGATGATTATACTTTTTTTCCCTCTTGCCTTTTTTCTTCCTTTTCATTTAAGCAGCACAGTGCCGTCTCTTTTTCTGGGATTGGACACAGTTTCTGCTGCAGCCTTTACGAAGTGGCTGTGTGTGTGTGTGTGTGTGTGTTTCCTTGCACATTAGTATTCATTTACCTGAGATCTCAGAGGTGAAATAAGATTATATTGAAATATACGATTAACATTTTATATTTTAATTCTAAAGTCTATTTTCTCTAGGCACAAATACTAGAGGTTTATAGCTAAAAGAAATGCACCTAATGGGAAGTCTCTATTTCTTTGTGGAAAAAGATATGGTAGCAACTAGCCTCAGTGACTGCAGAGTAGGTAAGATAGGTTACATTTTTAAAATGTTCATATCAGAAGAAGAGACAATTTGATACAAATGTAGGGAGATGAAATAAGAGGTACAGCGAAGGACTAGGGATGGGATGTAGGGAAGAATGAGATGATGGCAAAATCCTGTGGCCATTTGGCAGAGACCATGAGAGCATCTTATTCATGGATCCAATGCCATGGGTCCAGTTCCCATGGGTCACAGTTATCTTCACAGTGATCTGTGACTATGACAACAAAACGTATTGAGCCATTACTTCATGCCATATGCTTTATATGTGCTGAACCCTATGATGAAGAAAATACTTTTTAAATTGTAGTATGGAAAAAATAAAAACTATGAAAAGAGTCAGTTCTGTCTTCAGGGAACTCAGTCCAGTGGCCATAAACTCTACTCCCAGTGCTAGCCAGCTCTATTACAAATAAGTGACCATGGCAGATAGAGGACCAATGGATGGAAAAAAAAAACAATCCTGGTGCCAGTTTGGGGGGAAGACCCCTTCAAAGCTCAGACCCCGCTATTAAGGGTTTGTGTACTATGGAATTAGTATGTTTTCTGAGTAGCTGATGTGTGCCAGCGATTACTTGAGGTACTTGGGATACAAAGATGAATTTGTTAATTAATTCATAAAATATTGAATATGTATCTGCTATGTGCCAGGCATGAATAAGACATTATCTTTGCTCTCAAGGAACTCACAGTTAATGTGGAAGACAAAATCAGCTCTTTCCTGTACATAATAAGTGCTTTGTAATACAGATATTTGTAAAATTCAATGGGAAGACAGGAAAACTAATTCTCCCTGTGGATACTGATATTTGATCTCTGTTACTAGATATAGGATAAAGATTTTGAAACCATCAGACTTAGAACATTATTGAATATGGCAGCCAAAGTAAAAATAAAAAGATGAAACTCTAACAAGAACCGGTAATTTATATATGTGTGAGTGTTGGTATTAGTAGAGGGGATATTTCTCCTTCTTCTTCTTTGCCACTATGTGAGTTTAATAGTTTTGCCTATCCTAGCTAAGGAATAGACTGATGGGCACATTTTCTAGGACATCACTAAAGAGACTGGCCAAGTAGTCATTGTGGGTATTTGAGGCTCATGGAGTGAAGATAGCATCCATGGGCCATGAAGAAGATAGCTCTGGATTTAGTGGACCAGGAGGACTTTTTGGTAAAATTCTTCATAGTGATCCAGAATTCGTATGACTCAGATTTATGCCTTTACTATGCCAAAGAAGGCTGGATGGATTTTTAAGGTTATAAATTGCAATTCCTGTTAACAAGCAGCCAGAAGGGGTCCTAGAAGTAAAATGTATTTCAGATCCAAGAGTGAAAGAATGATATACTGGCTCATATAGTCTTTTGTTTCTGTCGTTTAAATGTGATATCGTTGCAAGGAAGTAACTGCAGAAATGGGCTATGCGTCCCTGTAGGTTGCAATGGTGGGATGGTAGCCAACCTTTTTTTTTTCTTTCTTTTTCACTACACTGCTCTAATAAATGGTGAGAGTGTTTTAATAAGTCCCCTGGTCATTGCCATAGTTATGATCTCTAGATGAAGACAACTTTGTGAGGCTGGTGTCCTAGGAGGCTGGAGTCAGCGTGTGTGTGTGTGTGTGTGTGTGTGTGTGTGTGTGTGTTTGCATTTGATTTATAAACCACCAAAGCCACAATGAAGCACTAGGGTGAAAATCACCTATGTTAACAGCAAAGAAATGTCACCATCAATTCCAAGAGGGACTTGTAAACCTGGAGCTAACAGCCAACAGTTTAATTCTTTTAAAATAGAAATTTCTTTAACCTTTCTAGGTGAAACTACATCCCACCTGAAAAAAAAATACAAATTTATGGGCAAGAAGAAAAGCTGGAAGTTGTAGTTTTTATGTAAGAGTTAAATAAAAAATGCCCAGTCTTTGAGAGGCAGTCTTCAGGGGTTCTTGAAGAGTATCCTTCCTACTCAAGGTACAATGAGTTCTAGAGAAACTCCAGAATGGGGAAAACTGCATATTTTATTCTGAGGTAAGGGGAGAAAAACCTTCAAGGCCTTCAGCCTCAAGATATCTGTATTACTATGGACTGGAAGACCTATCATATGTTTGACACTAAGGATCACAAAACTGGATTTCCAGTACAGTAGTAGACTCATTTTAAACAGTGAATGAATGAATGAATGACACATTGAGACCAATATTTACATTAAATTTCAGGAAACTGCTACATAAAAATGGTCTGTTTTTTACTAACCTTGTTTTAACCTCCAACTTTTAAAAAATGAAATCAGAGAACTGCAACTTGACCCCAAAAAGACAACATGAAGATCGTTTTTACCAAATTTGGGCTTTTATTTAGATATCTACAGAATGGGAGTTAATAGTCTTAGCCAGCTTGCTGCTTGAAAATGCTAGAGGCATGATTCTGAGAGTGACTGTAGAGCAATTGACAGTGATGAATGTGAAATAGTAATGAATAACTTCATAATGGAGCATAGATGTCGTGGCTTTGCATACTAGTTAATGGACAGAAGGAGTGGAACTAGGCTTTGACTCCAATAGTATGATTGACTTTCCTGCTACAGGGTCAGTTCTGGCAAACAGCAGTGTAAGCCAGTGAAAAAGATTCCTAGCGGGGCAAGATTAGTGATGGACCAACCCAGCTAGCCTAAAAGGGGTGCTCCTGGTAGTATTTTAGTTGTTGCATTCCTTCTACACAAACATCCAATCAATGGCAACATAATAAGATGGCCATGATCATAGTAATATTTATTGCCTTGATAACAAAATTGATAATGGTTCTATTGATCTCTTGTTTATTTCCTTTCTCTACTCAGTCAGAGTCTTGGTTGACCCTGACATGCTGAAGTGTTCCTTTCTTCTTTTCTCTTGATTTCCTTTTAATGAGACTTCCTTAGGACTCAAGGATCCAACACTTCTAGCCCTTGCCATCTGCTGTTTTGATCCTTTTACTCAAATACTTACTTCCCTCTGCCGCTGTTGGAAATGATATATGTTGAACCTGTACTTCTGTGTAACCATGTGTGCTGGACCCCTCAGAATTTATAGGTACCATCTATGAGACTGTGTGTGACCTTTCATACGTGTTTCCAAAATTGATTGCAAGGAAATCCAGGATTCTGTCAGATAGCTTACTAACACTGTATCACTTAGGATTATATATGTCTGCTGGCACCATTTTAAAAATATGGTGGCTTAAACAATATCTTACGGAATAGAATTCCAAAGGTGAGTCAAAAGAGAACCAGGGGACTTATAAAGGTATCATTCTACATTTAATGTCCATTTTCAAGACCACCTCATAATTTAGCATTACTGCTGGATTTCCCAGCCATTACATTAATATTTCAGGCAGGAAGGAGAGAAGGAGAAGGCTAAAAAGTGCATACTTCGGGCTTCCCTGGTGGTGCAGTGGTTGAGAATCCGCCTGCCAATGCAGGGGACGCGGGTTCATGCCCCGCTCCGGGAAGATCCCACATGCCGCCGAGCGGCTGGGCCCGTGAGCCATGGCCGCTGAGCCTGCACGTCCGGAGCCTGTGCTCCGCAACGGGAGAGGCCCGCGTACTGAAAAAAAAAAAAAAAAAAAAAAAAGTGCATACTTCTCATCTCAGTTAGTTCCCTTTAAGGAGCCTTCTTAAAACTCTCATGTAACACTTCCACGTGCATATAATCATACATATAAATACATACATATATATATATATAAGCATCCAGAACTTAGTCCCATGACCACTCCTAGCTTCAAGGGAGGCTGAGAAATGTAATGATTTACCTGGGCATATTCTTTAAATAAATTGGATTTCTGTCTCTAAGGAGGAAAGATAGGATGGATATTGGTTAGTTAACTGAAGTCCAATGGGATCATATGGACACGTTTGATTATCTTGATAACTTTGTTTCACACTTGTTCCAGAGCTCCAGAAGATACACCAGGAGGTAGGGTCACAGAACATCAGAGAACAGTGGCAGAATTTCAGGAATACCCAGAAGACACAAACCAGTAATCCCCATGTATTTGATGCTGGGAAATTGAAGTCAGCAGTTCAAGGTCATATGTCTGACTCAATGGCAAATTATGCTTCTTAGGCTTATTTCTAGCCTAATATTGTAACTTTAGAAGAATCCCTCTTGTCTGTTTCTTAGTTCCTTACTTCCTTACGTTTGGATTGAGGTCTATTACTGCTGAAGAACTTCCAACCACAACATCTCATATATATCCAATGAGCAAGTAGTTATTGAACACAGCTCCTCTTATGTGAAATAACAATAACACTCATGGTTACTCTGATGTCTGTATAGCTCCACAGGGTACCTGATGAGTTCAAATCTACTGCTTTGTTGCCTCCTTGCAACAGTCCAACAGGGCCCAGGGCTTGTCTTTGGGAGAACATCCTGATCTGTCTGTATCGGTTCTGCATCCCCAGTGCTTAGAGCAATGGCTGATACCTGGTGGTTGCCTAATAAATAGCTTCTCCCCACTCTCTCATAGGAAGAAGTTTGAAAGGGTTAATAAGTAGAAGTTACAAACATGACCTCTTTTCTAAAGTAGCTGTTAATCCGGAAGTAGGTGATATATAGGTAATCTGAGGAGATTTTATTCAGCAGTATAGGAAAAAATTTTACATAAGTCCCAAATCTTGGTTGAGCTATTTGGGCTAGTATCTTATCTGAGAAGACAGTGGGTGAGGGAAGGAGAGAAAGGAGGATTGCATCCTGGTTGATTACCTGTCATCTGCAAGACTGTATTCCATGTAATATACTAAGCTTGCAAGGCAATATTCATATTCTCCACACCAAACATACAAAGTCATATTTTTATTTTCTACACCAAACTTGCAAGTGAACAGTTGTATTCTCATTTTAAAGTTGGGGAAACTGAGTCTGAGAGATGAAGAAAGCTGCTTAAGGTCACATACGTAGTGAGTGGCAAAGCTGATATTAAAATCCATATTTTTTCCACTATGCCACATTGCCTCTCCAAGGAAAGATATCAAAGCAGGAAACTTAAACTTTACAGTGAAAAATCTAAGGAAAGCACAGGCCACAGACTGAGCAATGGCCTGGAAATTAGAATTACTGAATTCTGTCTCTCCCCGACTGTGCTCTGGGACTTTCTTTTTCATCACAAGCTGCGTGTTAAATAAAAGTGCTTTATAAAGACTCGATCCCTTACTATACAAATTCTAGTTCATCTTAATAATAACACTTATATCTACACCTGCATTTCTGCCCCTATAAAATTGGGCTAATAATACTGCTTCTTCTCCAAAGTCCTGTAATAATTAATACGTTGGAAGATGCTCAGAGAACTACAAATGAGGTGCCTTTTAAACATCACCATTTGTCAACAGAGTAAATTTGTAAAGTGATTTTGGCTCTTCTAATTGAGCATTGAAATTTAAAGCAGTGAAAGAAGGTAAAAGTAATAGTAACAATATCAATTCAATAGCAATTAGTGATAAACTTAGTCAACCAGGTACAGGTTAGGCCAGAGCTTCTATGCATTTTCTGCCAGAGAATTTACTCCCACTATGAAATGTCTTACAAAGTCATTAGCAGAGTAGAGCCTGTCTGAGATAAGACCTTTCCAGGAGCCTTCGGGAAAGTCTCTTAATGAATTCTGCTGTGTGCCTTCATAGTTGCATATGTGACCAAATGTAACTAATATATTCCTGAGTTCCATTCTCCTCCAAATACTTTCACTTTCCAATCCAACCAGAGCTGACTTTATTGAGTCATGCACTTATGAAAGATTTTCCTCCATTGTCCTCCATCATACATTGTAAATATCAGAATAAACAATCACTTATTGATCTGTTGTTCCCACAGGGCCCTTGGCATTACCCAGGAAAGCATATGATTGTTTTATAACAGAACAATATCATGTGTGTGTATATATAAAACAAAGCAACTCACATTTAGCTTATACATATATAAGCTCAATATGATATATATATATATATATATATATATATATATATATATATAAGCTAAATGTGAGTTGCTTTGTTTTATTAGGAAAAATACTCAGGCAAAGCCTATAATCAGTAGTTAACGTGTATATTTTTAAGTAAAGTATTAAATCTAATTTTCTTAAGGCCAAAGAAAAGCTAGGAAAATCGGCTTTTACATTTCAAAAGTGTTGAGAAGTATCTTGCTTGTGTCTACCATTTCGATTGTGTAAGAGGTTCAGAGCAGCCAGTATAATAATGGAAGGAACCCCACTTATGTCTTAGTCACTTAGCATGGAATTCATAGGTAAAAGTGGTAGTAACATTCTTAAATATAACTTGAGAAAGTTATGGTGAATAGTTGTCTTATTTTCTAAGTGACTCTTACCTAGATTCTTCCTACCTCATTTTAACAGCAGCAGTTTTATATCACTTTTACATGGATTATCTCAAATTTTTTGCAAAGAGCTCTGTAAGATCCTCATGGTTCCCCCATCAGTGCATGGGGTGGGGATGAGGTGAGGGCTGGCAGGTGAGCTTCTGCAGGATCCCACTTTTCCTCTGGAGCAGGACCACTTTGCTCTATTTTACATATTGGGCTTCTAAGTAATCCTAAAGAAAGGGTTTCATATTTCACAAAATTCTTTCGAAAATCACTGCATTTTCTCCTTTTCTTCTCTCCACAAGTCTTTGAGGAGCTATTGTTGTTCCCATTATGTAGATGAGGAATCGAAGCGTAAACAAACTGAGTTTCCAGGGAGTACCTAACTCATAAGTTGCTGAACACCAGCTCATATTCTGATCTTCTGACTCCAAATTTTATTCTCTTACCACTAAATACTACTGACTCCTTTTTCCAGATTTAAAATACTAGTTTATTTGAGAATGATCTTGTTTATTTTAGCAGGTCCAGGCTGCTATGTTTGTAACTCTCCTACTTATGTAAATGTGACATCTATATATGTACAAACCACATATATACATATATATGTGTGTTTGTGTGTGTATATATATATTTCATGTAATATGTATATATATATTTCAAAGTACAAAAAGGTAGGACTAAAACTGTTTACAAAGATAAGTTTGGTCATGTTTATATTCTTGGACTGTTATGGATATAATATGACAGTGCATTTTTATATTTTGTGGTCGCTTGCTAGCTCTTAGATTACAACAGCCATCGATTGTGTGTAATCATAAACAGGTAACTTACCTTTCTGAATCTTTAATGATATGGGCTCCCTGGAAATGAAAATATTTGTTAGTTTCCACATGAAGAGTGGGCAAAGCAGGATTTTGTTTGCTGTCTCTTCTTGGGCCAAGGATTAGAACAGTTGTGAAATACTTAATAATTCTTTTCAATGGAGAAATTTTCTAGACCTTGGTGATGCTTAAGTTTCCTGGGACTTGACCTGAGGTACAGTGAGACAAAGGAAGTGACTACTGGCATATTCGTGGAGGAATTGTGTACCAGGACATGCCAGGGCCAGAAAGGTTTAGAATTTTGTTAAATTGGAGATTGAAAGCTGGATAATAAAGGTTCACAAATCAGAACAGAAACATTTCTTACTCCATCTCCTAATATGTAAACAGATCGTGAGTATTAGAGCGTTACCTGTCAAACAATCCATGAGAAAAGGTCTACCCACCCTTCTAACTCCAAAATGAAGACATTTAGCCAATGTGATAAATGGTATGGGCACCCTTCATTCTCTTTTATTTTGGGTTTGTCAGGAGAAGTAAAAGTACTGCTGGTAATACAAACTAGCAGGATTTGAGATGCAAAATGTTGAAAACTAAGAACATCAAATCCAAATCCTCTATTCAAAATACAAGATATAGAAATATTATACTATACTGTAAATAATTGTTGTGCAAGACAAAGGGAGTACGTATATGTGTGTGTGTCTCCAGTGTGGGAGAGAGAGCCAGTTCATTGGGGTTCCACTGACTTCCACTGCTGCACGTTTCCTGCTGGCTTCTAGGAGCAGTCATGTGTATCCGAGGACAGGCCAAGGGATAATTAAGGGAAAGAAGAACTCTACAGCCAGCCTCTTCAGAAAGAGGTAGCAAATCCTCCTAATCGATTCTGATTCCTGCTGGCTTTGTTGCCTAAGGTCAGTTTAACAGCCATTAGAAGAGGTCATGGCAGTCTCTGTGATCTCTATCATCTGAGGTTAAATAATACATCATTAAAAGGGTCAATCAGAAAAAAGCAGATTCTTTCCCAAAGATTCACATATTTTGCGGAAGCCTTTGGCTTCTTGGAATTTCTTTCGCAAATTTCAAACCTCACAGCAGAAATGTTTATACATAGCAGTTTGGCTGAATTCAGAGGAAGCACCCCTGAACCCTGATGGGAATGGGAATTGTGGTCATGGGGAGCAAGCAACCATGATATCTCTCCTTCACTCCAGTGAGGAGCTAGGTCAACACATTGCATCAGATATCCAGTGGGGGTTGGAAAAGGACACCATGACCTCATGGGAGCACCTCAGGATGGAGTGGGAGTGGGGCTAGTGGTGGGTGATGGAGAGGACAGGAGGAAATCTTTCTCTATGTCAACTGGGATGAGAAGTATGAAGAGGACACCAAAAAGAAAAAATCACAACTTTATAGTAGGTTTGATTTTAGCCTACTCTTCACCTTGACATTGCTGAGTAGGTCTCACTCCCTCTGCAGAAACTTTTCAAGCCACCAGAAGTCAGGAAAATCAAGTACAACTAAAGCCCTTTAAGATACCCTTCCTTCTCTACATGATTATCGAGACAATATTAAAGCAACAGAAAATTTGGAAAACAAAGGGGAAAATACTGTTAGTCCTATCCCCCCAATACAGTGACTCCCTGCATTTTTTATTATCCCTCTTCAGTTTTTATCCATTTGCAGACTGATAGTTAGGTAAGTAGGTGGGTAGGTAGGTATAGATACAGATTAGATTGCTAAAACTGGTATCTGTACAAGTGTCTTGCTTACTAAACTCACAATTTAAAACACTCAAGAATTTTCCATGTTGCTATATTACTTTCAAATCATTATTTTAAACACCTGCTTAATATATTTCAGATAGAGTTATAAGAATCATCACCTTAGAAATAGGTGAAGTGATGTCGAATAGCATTCATTAGTATTGTCAGTCCTGGGCAGACACAGGGAGATAATGATTTATTTTTGCTTTCTTCCTGCTTCAAATTCTGCCAGATACTACTTGTCAGCAAAACAAAAATGAAATGAGGTACATATTCAGATATTTGGTTTTTGGAGATTTTTGGTAGATTTGTTCCTTCACATGAACATATTGTTATTATCAGGGTTGAATCATTTAACCACACTGAAAGCCTTATAGGGCAGTAGCTAAGGGATGATTGGATGGATGGATGGATGGATGGATGTGAGAGAAAGAGGGAAGAAATGAACCTGTCGTTGATCAAAGCACAAGTATATGGTTTAGAAGAACCATGGACCAAGCAGGCCAGTATGGAAGGTCTACCCCGTCTGATAGTGGGTACCATCAACTCATGGATCAAGAATCAGTATGTATGGGCTTCCCTGGTGGCACAGTGGTTGAGAGTCCGCCTGCCGATGCAGGGGATGCGGGTTCGTGCCCCGGTCCAGGAGGATCCCGCATGCCACGGAGCAGCTGTGCCCGTGAGCAGTGGCCACTGGGCCTGCGCGTCTGGAGCCTGTGCTCCGCAGCGGGAGAGGCCATGGCAGTGAGAGGCCCACGTACCACAAAAAAACAGAAAAACAAACAAAAAGAATCAGTATGTAAGAATGATGGTTTGAATGGATACAAACATACCCACACCTTTTTTGCTTTACATAAGAAGTTAGGATTTAGGGCTTCCCTGGTGGCGCAGTGGTTGAGAGTCCGCCTGCCGATGCAGGGAATGCGGGTTCGTGCCCCAGTCCGGGAAGATCCCACATGCCACGGAGCGGCTGGGCCCGTGAGCCATGGCCGCTGAGCCTGCACGTCCGGAGCCTGTGCTCCGCAACGGGAGAGGCCACAACAGTGAGAGGCCCACGTACCGCAAAAAAAAAAAAAAAAAAGTTAGGATTTAAAAATATTACTGATAAGGGAAAATGTGTATTACCTTTAAAAAATACTTCAAAGATAGTACACACTGAGCTAAAGACAGTACAGTACGTGTACTTCTCTGAAGTTTCATTTAAAAGGAGCTTTCAAACTGGGGGGCTGGTGGGGTGTGTGTCTGTGTCTGCGTGTCTGTGTGTCTGTGTGTATGTATTCCCTGAATGCTCATTGCTAACTGTATGATGGCCTTTCTTACTAAAATGCATGTGTGTGTGTCTTTGTGTATGTATGAAATATCTGAGAATACAGTATTTAGATCCCATTAGTGAGGGTAAAAATGTACAGATAAACTGTCTCATTTATGGTTATGATATGGCTACTGTCAAAATAACATGCTATTTTGACAGTTGCTTTATCTTTACTCGCACTGAGTCTACAATAAGAAACTAGTTTCTTAGCAACTAAAATATATTCTCAAACAAGAGCATTTAAAAAGGGGAAAAAAAGCCCACAAAAGAACAAATATACCCATAGCTGATGTTTGGGCAAGCTATTCCTATTGGGTAGGAATGAAACTGATCTGAAATAGTCTGGTATCCTCTTGCCTGTCTGGCTGCCCTTGGGCAGCATCACTGGCTGAGGCAGCTTTTTCTGAGAGTTCAGATGCTAGAACAAGAGGTAGCTTGCATGAGGCTTAGGAAAGTCTTTGTTTCTCCTTTTTCTTCTTCCTCCAGTGTGTGTGTGTTTTTTTTCAACGGTCCCTTATCTTATATCCTAGGTAAGAAAGTTCTATAAGACCTAGCACCTAAGTTATGGGACAGAAAGACTATATTCAGATGTGTCTTCATTGTGACTTGCAGCCAGTGGCTTACATATCATGTCATTAGCTAAGATGATCAGGGTAAGGACTGGGGAAGCAAAGGAGGAATTCACCTACTTCAGGCCTGTTGTGTTATGTCCATAAAACATTTTGAAATTCTCAGAAGTGACATTTCTCAAATTATAGTCTGGAGATCCCCAAACCCTTTCAGGGAACCATGAGGTGAAAACCATTTTGATAAACTAAGAGATTATTTGCTTTTTTCACCCTTGGTCTTTCATGAGGGTGCAGTGGAGATTTCTAGAGGCTACATGACATGTGATACTACCACAGACTGAATACAGAAACAAGTATGAGAATCCAGCTGCTTTCTATTAAGTCAGACACTAAAAAAGATTTTCAAAAATATTAAACAAACTCACTCTTCTTAATTTTTTGTTTTAAAATTAATATTTTTCATATGTTATTTATATTAACATAATGGGCTTATTGTTGTTTTAAAATGAATTAATAAACATTTAAAAAATGTCTTAGTTTCAAATTTCTAACACAGGAAATATTGATAGATATCATCTATACAAAGAAAAACTCTTTAGGGTCCTCAATAATTTTTAAGACTGTAAAGGGGCCCCAAGCCCGAAAAGTTTGAGAACCACTGCTTCTGCAAACTGGCTCTCTATACCTTTGTGTGTCTCATGGGTTTGCGGAAGTCAACTATTTTTTTTCAAATGCTGTGAGAGGTTTTCAGGTGCCTCCCCAAGAAATGAGCAAGTCAGAGGAGTCGGCAATTAGTGTGTTATTTTAGCTCCCTTCAGTTTTTTTTTTTTTGGGGGGGGGGTGGTGTGGGTATTGGTGCCTCCAGTGCTTAGATATCCAGGTAGATAGAGAATCAACTCTTAAGAAAGAGACCCACCTCTCCCAATCATTTCCTTCCGGTGGTGCCATAGCCAAGTCTTTTCTAAGGAAAATGGCCTCCAGTACTTAGGTGCTCCCCTACCAAATGCCATGAGCCAGATTCCCCTTCTAGAACAAGATCTGAGAAATAAGACATAGGGGAGAATGCAGAAGGAGGAGAGGGGGGAATTGTTAATTAAGCTCTATTAAATACGAATTGAAATATAAATTCAAAACCTCACCAACTCCTGACGGTTATATAATCTAATTAAGTGGTAGGGCCTGTTGCCCCACAGTGTCATTGGGTGTATGAAGGGAATAAAGTGATCTTCTGCTCATAAACACCATGAGGTCTTTATTAATCCAAGGCATTTTGCCAATAAAGTAGATGGGAAAATCGGCAATAATAATACATGGACGAATTGAAGGGACAATTCTGACCTGGATTGGAGCACAGTGAATCAGGTGAGGTGCTGCCCATGTAATGTTGGGGCCTTTGTCATTGGGGCAAGGGAGGTGAGGTCCTCCTGTGTGCCCTCCCACATCTACATAAGTATTTTCTGCACTTGGGAAATGGCTAAAGAATCCCTAGAACTAGTTTTAATTCTATAAAGTACCTTGAAGGGAAAAATTGTGTGTGCATATGTGTGTTTTGACATAAAAGTTTCAAAAGAATGTAACTTGAAAGGGTTTTGGAGATGAATTTGATTTCCTAACAGGAAACGTGAGTAAGTTTGTATTTTGCAGTTTTTGTTAAGGCAGGTATGGTGAGCGAACTGTAAAAATGACCTGAATCCTGTATATATGCTGCAAGAGAAAAGTTGTATCGTTATCTCTTCTAGCTTTCAAAAGTTCTTAATGGAAAGTAAAAAAGTGCAGGATATTGTCCATGTGCTTTTGTTTCTTTGAATTATTTTGTAATTTTTTCAAATGTGTGTGGTTCTGAGATTCTTTTTAGGTGGTGCAGTTCAAGTTAAATTGGCCACTCTTAGTTTTTATATCAAAAAAGCCCCTAGACTACTGCTTCAATCCTTTCTCTGTACAAAAGCATGGTTATGGGAATTCTCCTTGTTCTTTTGTTGTCTGGTTTTGCTTCTTTTGGTGGTGGTTATCTCACACTGTTTTGTAGCAGGACTTTGTCCCCCCTTGTTTTATATTGCTCTTGGTACATTTGTCCCCAGGTTTGTGAGATGATGCTTCAGTTTTAGAAAAGGAGTTCTTTGGAATTTAAAAATGCATTATTTTTTTTTTTTTTTTTTTTTTTTTTTTTTCTTTTTGCGGTATGCGGGCCTCTCACTGTTGTGGCCTCCCCCGTTGCGGAGCACAGGCTCCGGACGCGCAGGCCCAGCGGCCATGGCTCACGGGCCCAGCCGCTCCGCGGCATATGGGATCTTCCCAGACCGGGGCACGAACCCGTATCCCCCGCATCGGCAGGCGGACTCTCAACCACTTGCGCCACCAGGGAGGCCCAAAAATGCATTATTTTTTAAGACCACATTTGCCCTTGTGTGGTTCTGGAAGCTCCGTTTGTGAGTGGCACAGCCTGTACATGGCTTTGACCCCTTTGGTTCTTGGAAATGAGAGTGGTTCCTCCCCTGGGCCACAGGGCTGGCTGGCCCATCTTGGGGGAAAAGCGCGATAGAACTGTGTCGCGGAGTGTTTCCATTACTCCCCGTATGTTAGCAATTTTACCATGGTCTCTTTTATTTCCTTTTCAATTTGGGCCTGAACAGTTTCTTTAAAGAATGTGGATAAAGGCGCTCAGTATTGGAAGCAGGAATAATGCAGTTTGAGTAGTTGCCTCACCCTGTAGAGTGGCCGGAGGAGCCTTGAAAGACCCCTGAGTGGAGAGATTGTTGTTTAGTGTGGCCGAGAGGGGCTCAGCACTCTTCGCCTTGGTTTGGTAGATGTCGAATAAGAAAAGCGCCTTCCCTGGGTCGTCACAGGGTGGGCTTGGGGGGAAATGAATATATAAGCAAAGCTGGATGGGGCAGGTTGGGGGTTAGGGTTTGCGCCCCACCTGCATGCCCAGCATCTTGATGCCAGTGCACCCGCTGCCCTGCTGCCTACGCAGCCGCCTCACTGGTGGACAGGAACACAGGCTTGTGCGCTCATGGGTAAAAGCAGAGGCTGAGCACCTTTTGAGGACTTGTCAGAGACCTCCCTGTTCACTTAGGAGTGTTTCTTTTCTTGAAGCCAGTGCTAGATCTTGGGTCTGTGCTGCTGACGTTTTAGAACATGAGAAAGAGCCGCAGTAGGAGCCAAGTATCTGCCAGACTGTGTCGGGAGAACCTTTATCATTTCTGTCAGATACATCACAACTCGCTTGTCTTACCATACATCTTCCTAAATGTGACAGAATATTCAGCTGTTATTAATTGAAGACTCTCTAATTTAACTGCTTAGCAGGAGAAAGAGTGACTGGTTTGTTTCAACACGTAAAACTGGCATCAACCTGTATGTGGGTTTCCGTGTAGTTGCGTTGCAAGGCCTGAAAAAGTCGTTGTGTAAAGAGAAATGACTACCCTCCTTTTCAACGGAGTAACTAAATGCAGTTTATTGTTCGAAAACAAATAGAGGGGTGTGTTTGAGAGAGAAAGATCTACATATTAGGATAATACAGATTGGCTTATGGGCATGTTTACTTCATCATTTTTTGTGATAGGTGGGTTGTGAATCATAGGACAATTCCTCTGAAGTAGTTCAGCTCATCTGGAAGGTTCGAGGGCCCTGTGGATCTTTTTATCTGAAAGCTTACTTAAAGGAACTCAGTTATTCTGCCTTTGTCTTTTTAATCAATATAGTGTAAACAGAGGGCTCTACAAATTTCTATATCATATTGAGTGCAACGCTAAGAATTAAAAGCCATCTTGATGAGAGAAACTAAAAGATTAAAATTTAAGGTGACATTGGGAGATGAAACGTAGCTTTTCTCTCTGTGGAACTTTGGTGGAAGAACAAAAGCTAGTCAACTGTCAGTTTCTGCAGCTACCCTCGGAGAAACAACAGAAGGTTCCAACTCATTGATCTGGGGAGAAACCAATGTGTGAACTAGATATCCTACTAAACTTGGGTGGATTTTAACATGTATTTATGTATATGTCATTGTAGTGTTGTTTTTTTTTAAAGAAGATATAAAAACATGCTTCTAGGTACATGTCCTACATATTCTTGTCTTAAATAAATGAATTCAAAGCGTGACAGTAAGTAGCAACCAGGCTTGGCTTGAACAGAACACCCTCGGTGTGGAGGTAAAGTGAAACAAAAGACTGTGTCCCCAACTCTGCCATCAAGGTCAGCAGAGTGTGGTGCAGCACTTTGCAGAGATGGATGAGAGTCCCAAGACTGCGGACAGGGAAGAACATACCTATAGTCCTTTGAATCACCCATCATGGGACTATTAGCTTGAGCGTTCTGGAAAATATTATTACCCCCAGGGCGCCATGTAACTCCCTGGCTCCTGACAAGCTGCCAGCATGGCTGTCTCTGGGCTGCAAAGTTGGAGCTCCCCTGGCAGGCTGCCAGGGTTTTAAGAAGACTCTGGGGGCCCAAGGTAGCCGCCTGGTGCCAGTCAACATTCATTGTAAAACCCAATTCAGAAAAAACAAAAAAAACAAAAAAAACTCTCCCCTGCTTTCCCCTCTGCACAGAGCTAGCTGGCATACAAGGAATATCTATGCTGGCACATTGCCCCTCATTTTAGGGGCCAGCTTTTGCTTTGGGATGGCATGGAGAAGGGGATTATTTGCACTGTGGCTTTTGATGTAAGCCATCATTGTCATATTATATGAATAGCATTGCACAGGAATGGCCGAACACAAAGACTAGCCCTCCCCCCCATCCCTCTCTCACACACTGTCCTGTGTAACCCAAGTATTCGTCACGAAATGGCTTATGGATTTCGTACCTTCCGTAGTCTTATGGAAAATAGTGGCCTCTGTTGGAAAGCTCAGTTTTTAAAAAGGCCCCTTGAATTCGGGCATTGCAAAACATGTTAAAAATTAGTAGAGTGTTTTTCTCCAGAGAGGTAATTTATACATTTTTTTACACAGAAAGACTGTACCTACATTTGCTCACAATCATATTTATAATTACTTTTTCTTTGCTGTGATTTAAAAAAATGCACTTGGCTACGAGGTCTTAAGGTACCCTAAGACCATGCATGCATACGTAGTCCAGAACAAAAAAAGCATCACATACATTTTGATAATTCCGAATAGAAGCCTGTCTCGTGAAAATACCAGAACCACAAAATCTACTCACTAGAGGAAAACTGATTTGAGAATTCCTGGTATTCTTAGCTCACCAGATTCAGTGTTTATAAGACAAACGGAGGAAGGTAATATATTTAGTACAAACTCTGCATGTCTGTATACTAACATATAAATATATGCGTTTAGGCTTATCACAACATGAACCTATATGCACGGGGACGAAGGGTAGAGATTGGGACCTGGAGAATTCCTAATGTGATAATATAGCAAAAAATCATGATTCAAATAGTTGTCAAAGATAAAGTCTAGACAAGGAGAACAATTTTATATTTATGTAGCAACTCATGGAAGAGCTCGACAATCTGAGCTCAGCGATGCATTGGGAGTTGTAGGGGAGGGAGTTTGGAGTCCAAGGAGCAGAGGTGATATTTAGCCGCATTTCTGAAACTGACTGATCAAGGTGGGTTTTTTGTTGGTGGTGGTCGTGGTGGTCAAGAGAAAGATGACCCTTTCTTGCACTAAGAACAGAGGACATATCAATGAACAAGACAGAGGACATCACTGTCCTCCCCATCCCCCTTGGAACCCAGATTCCTGTAGGGGAGGCATATATAAACTACATTGGAGTTTAAGGACATAACTTGATAAGGTGCAGTGATATTTTTGATGGGCTGACCGTGACTTCCAAAGAGTACAAATGGAGAAAAGTCACGAAATATTTTAATTTTAAAAATTGACATGATACGTGGAAAGCTCTGAGTCACTGTAACCTAATAATAATTGGTCCTATATTAGAGTCTTTAACTCTTCAACTCAAGAGGATTCATATTTTCTATTATTGTCTGAAGTTTGACCAAATAAGGAATACAAAGGTATTGATTAAAAGAATATAAATAGTGATCCCAAAGAAATATTTTAATTTTCAATTTATTGAAAGAGGTGTCAGGACTTGAGGTGTTATCTCATCTACTTTTTTTTTTTTTTTTTTTTTTTCCGATATGCGGGCCTCTCACTGCTGTGGCCTCTCCCGTTGCGGAGCACAGGCTCCGGACACGCAGGCTCAGCGACCATGGCTCACGGGCCCAGCTGCTTCGCGGCATGTGGGATCTTCCCGGACCGAGGCACAAACCCGTGTCCCCTGCGTCGGCAGGCGGACTCTCTACCACTGTGCCACCAGGGAAGCCCTCATCTACCTTTTTAATCACATAATTATGTCTAGCCAATGAAGTCAGTGGGTCCTGCAGTCAACTGGGTCCTGACAGAGAATGAAGAAAAGAGTTTTAAAAGGTGTTTTTCTGGTTTCAGCCTTAAAAAAAACAACAAAAAAACTCTGAATCACACAGTTACTTTGTAGCCCAGCAAGCTTTCGTTCAGGTGAAACTACATACAACACACTGGGTTGTGTTGACCCAAGAAAACTTCCTGAAGTTTGTTAACCACCAGACCAGTTCAGACTATTAACCCAAGGCCACAGTTTACATCTTCGGTGGGCTGGTCAAAGTGCACCTTGGGGTCTATTAGGATCTAATCAGACTGAGTAAGTACTCCTGTACTTGAGTGGTTTTCACTACAGCATTTTTGGCTTTATCATTTAAAATGGTATCTCATGGATTTTGAAGTGATTAGACTTTGGGGCCAAACTGAACTCTGTTGTTGGTTGGGCAGCCAATCTACACAGATCCATCTCCTTGGCCACTTAGACCCTCACCTATGACCACCTCATGGCTCACAGCGATTTTTCCTCTTTGATCCTACAACTTACCCCCACTCCCACCCCCCTAAACCTGCATTATTTTCACCTCTTACAGACTCACAAGTCTGCAGGTAGGGCTTTGTGATCACAAAACACTGTTGATCATTTTTACCACTTTATCAGTTGTTTCAGACAACCACTGTTTTCTTGCTCATAATTGCTTAAATATATCATCGCATGGTGTCATGCTTATGGCTAGTAAAACTCCCACTCCGAATGACTGCACCCTGGCTTGGTGGGAAGTGACATAGCGAGCTGCAGGCGGACTCTGAAGTGGCAGGTTTTAGATGTTCCCTGATGCCAGGAATTGATCTCAGCTCCGTGGAGTGGAGGACATAGGAAAAGCAGATGACAGGAGGGTCCCTGCCAGAGCACGGGAGAAAGATTTCCAGGGCCTGTGGTCGAGTAGAAACTTCACTGCCTTTTTCCTCTGTCACCATCAGAACGCATGCCACAGCCTTTCTTTTCCTCCTCAACAATCAGCCAAGTGCAAGACAAGAGTGCAAACTCTGATATAAAATTATACTTTGCCTCCTCAAAGTGTGTTAGCTAGATGACTTTTTTTCTCGCTCTCTTGATGCCAACAGCAAGACGCTTAAAACTAAAATCTGTTTCTTTTTGCTTTCGGTTTAGGCAATTCCACACTCATGTCTGGAGTGCCTGATGTGCTCACCTAGCTCAGTGCCTGGCACATAGAAAGTGCTCACGAAATACTTGCTGAATTACTAAGTGAATGGAAGTGCCAGGCCGGGTGGGAGTGATGAGGAAATGGAAGGGAAAATTAAGTTCAAGAGTAAGCAAAACAAACCTCTGGATAAGAGGAGTCAGGATACTGGTTACCTTTGGAGATAGTGACTGGAAGAGGGTGACCAGGACTTTGGGCTGTGCTGATAATATTTTCCTTCTTGATCCTGATTCTGAATATTGGGCTGCATGTACTTTGTGAAAATTCATGGAGCCAAGCATCTACGATTTGTGTACTTTTATTTAATGTACTCTACACTGCAATTAAAAACAGTGTTTTTAAAGGTTGTCCTCAAGTAACTTAGGATGTAATTAGGGGTGGGGGGTGGCATGGAAGGCAGAGGTGGTAAGCAATATATAGGCAACAAATTAGAATGTTATTTGGCTGAATCCAAATTCCAGTAACTGGTGTGATAACAGTGCAACGAGTGGTTCATTCCATGCTCTGCCCTTATGGGTGACATTAACATAGGTTTCTGGGGGGCGGGTCACCCCTTGGGCCGAAGCCTCTAAGTCTCATACACGAGGAAGTCCACACTCAGTACCCCATCAATGACGCAGAAGCCTGGGTGGCTGGTTCAGCTTTGTCTGCCGGCTCCCATTTATGGTTTCTTTTTTTTCTTTTTTAAAGAAAGAAACATAAGGAAAACATTTGCTTTGACATTGAATCCACCCCCACATGTAACAGTAATTGCAGGGCCTGGAGGAAAAAAAAAGTATCATTCCAGTTTGGGGCCAACCAGCCTTGATAATATTGTGTTAAACCTTTTAAAGAGATGAAGCCAGGCTGCAGCAAGGCCCCCCTGGTGCAGGTGAACAATAAGGGACACAGAAGAGAGTAGCCAGGAGAATCTTCTGGAAGCAGGAGATGTAAGGGTGCTGACACTACCTTTCTGACACACTCTTAGGGAAGACTGGTAACTGCAGGCCTGGCCCTTGGACTGGCTTGTGCTACTGAGCCCCCCCAGAGGGTTTTGGCTGTGAGCTAGTCAGATGCCCATTTCATGTGATAAGATATGACCACTTGACCTCCACTTGGAGCCAGATTGGATCCCCCTAAAAATGACAGCTGTAAAAGCACTGTAGCGACAGGGGCCTCTGAAAAGTCCCAAAGCACACATGCTTTTTCCTCCAGTCTCTGTGTGTCTGTGAAAGTTCAAATACTGAGTCAAGTTTATTGTTTCTATCTCGTTTATTTTAAGTATAGTTTTACACTTTATTATATGCAGTGACATCTTAAATGGAGCCTGTCACTCCATCTTGACTACTGCTAGGGGCTAGAGCCACTTACCATGTCACACAATTCAGCAGCCCTGATTAACAGTATCTGAATGAGCAGCTCCAACTCTCCCCTCCCCCTCCCCCTCCCCCCAAATAGTGCCCCTATTTACATGTAAGAAGCAAAATACTAGAACAACGGCATCTTATCTAAAGTGAGAGGGATTCCAAACTGATAAAGTTTGAACTAGCATTTTCTTTCCATCTCTTTTTCTCTCCTTTCTTCCTCCCTCCCTCCCTCCCTCCCTCTCTTCCTTCCTTCCCTGTCTCCTTCCCTTCTTCAGCTTTTCTGAGAATAATAAATAGATTATAAGTTTTTTGTTTTTCCGGGACATCCTTTGGTCTATGTTTTCTTTCTCTCTTTGAGAATAACATTTTGTTAGGTTAATTCATGCCCCCCCAACAACAACAATGTAAAACAAAACACAACCAAAAAAACTTTATTTTCTTCAAATCCCCTCCCCGATTACAAGTCAGTTTTTGTACTCCTGTCATTATGCGAGGTAGCCTAGAGTAATTTGAATATTTCATTCTCCCGGCTGCTAATGCAGCATGCGTTACAGATGGTACTTGCTTCATCCTTCTGGACCTGGTTCAATTATAAATGAAAGTAGGGAGCTGAGATTTGTCTTTTTGTCTCTGCTTAGTTGGAATAACACAATAAAGCTTGATGGGTAGGAATTTCTCAAACTGCCTCTTTTTCTCCTCGGACGTTTCCCAATTAGATCTCTCCTCAGAGTACTTGGGTTGCACTCACATTTGAAGCCAAATGCGTAATTATTTCTTTGGATATTTTCTTCCCCTTCACTTGGACTCAGGCTGTATTCGAAAAGTACAAGTGGCCTCTGCCCCAACCCCTGCCTTTTTCTTTTTAGTTTCCATTTCTCATCGATTCCTTAGCTATGACTCCATGATTTAGTCAAGAATCTTGAGTAAAACCACTCCCCTTCTCTGTACCCTAAAAAGTCCTGTCCCCTCACATCGTTCCACTTGGGACACATTGGCGGTCAGGGGCAAGGATTTTTCTTCACATTGAAACATGGATACCCTGCTTACTAACTCAATATATAAAAATAGAACACACGTGTATAGTAAATTATGCAAACTTATGAGTGCAATCTTATATGCACATATTTATTAGATACTAGTAGTATTTTAAGTGTGTGTGTCTGTGTGCTGAAAGACTTGGGTTTGGTGTGTTTTTGAAAGCTTGAAAAGTAAGCATTGCATATCTTCTTTTATTGGGCATTATTTTTATGAACGTTTTTAGTAAATAGTAAAGCATTTAGAAAATGGTAAAGCTGTTTACCTCAGGCTATATTTATTTGGGATCCATGTAAGATTTTTCCCCCTCAATCCCAGATTCATGCAGTGTTACAGATTAGCTTAGAGGAATGACTGATTCAAATATCTACCAGTAATTTGAAAGAAGGGGGGAAAACATTAACCTTTTTTCTCTTGGATTGATTGATTGATTAACTGATATTTCATTAGTTTATGTGGATGCTCCATACAGATCAATTTTTTAAAACTTTCACTTTGTTCCTCACCTACTGTTGGAAACCAGCTTTGCATGATCATATCTGTTATTGTTTCCACCTCATTCTGATGTTCTATTCTTGTAAAGCTAAATAGGGATATACATTTGTAGTATCTCCTAACCACCTACGTTTCTGTAAGTTTAAGTCATTAAAAGGAAGGAGAAAGCAGCCTACAGAGACATTGCCAATTGAAAAGAGAAAGTGTTAGAAGGTTATGCTAAGAGCTGTGATGCCCTAGCAAAAGCAGCCTGGCTTAAGGATCTCTGTTCTTTTCTCATGCAAGTTGCAATAATTCTCAGCTCAGAGTCTTCCTTCATTTTCCTACTCAGCTAAATGGGATCCAACCTAACTCTAGAGATAACGGTGAAAATTAACCCAAAACAGAAAGCTAACTTTTTTCAGATTTATGACATATTATAAAAAATAAAGTGCTTCATTTTCTTATTGGTTTATGCTACCACACCTGTTGGAGGTGACCTTGTAGTTGAAGACCTGGTTCTGAAGTGCTCTGTACACAGACTCCTCCCTGCATCTCAATCCACCTTGATTCCTGGCTTGGCTTCTATTATCCAAATGATATTAGGTGAGCAAGGGGCAAACACTTTGGACCTAAATGGAATGAGAAATACTGTTGTTCTCTGTTTTTCAGGTAGCTAAAATAACTTCTTGGCAGCCAGTTTTCTAGGAACACAACAATTAGAAATGTTTAATAACCTATGGTCACTTTCATACAACTAATTATCTTGGACTCACTTTCTGTTAATAAAAAATCTTGCCAGAAAAATGAAATTGGAGTTCCTATTTTTAGCTAGTTGTAATTTGTCAGTCAATGACCTGCTTTTCTCTGGCAATAAATAAACTGGAAAATAATAGCAACAATACTAATATTGGTACAATAATTGTCAGCGTACCAAGTACTTTTCATATACGTTGTCTCAATTTTCACCCTTCTAATAACTCTGAGTAGATAGGTTTTTATTCTTCTTAGTTTACAGGTTGGAAAACAAACTTAGAGAGGTTAAGCAACTTAACCAAAATCGCAATTCAAATCCAGTGTGAATGCGTTAGGATTAGGTTCAACTGTAACGGAAACCACTGTTCACCCCATTTCAAGAAACATAAGACAAGTGTAATCTTTTGACATCCTCATGATCCAAGATGGCTACTAGAGCTCCAGCTATCCCATACATCTGAATGGAAGAAATGTGGACTTATTCTCTTTCAAGAGGACTTTGTAGAATATTACTCATACTTCTGCTTGTATCCCATTGACTAGGACTTATTGACATGACTATACTTAATTATAAGAGAGCCTTGGAAATGCATCTGGATGGAAATGTTTCAGCTATCTCCAAGAAACAGGGCAAGTTTCTGAAATGGCACTGCACTTGGATTTAGAAGTGAGAGCCTTAGCTCCCAAATTCCCCCTGACCAGGGAAGATAGACTGTCTAGTCATTTTTATTTTCTAGATCTGATTTGGAATATAAGGGTCATATTATACTAGAGAACCCATGTGCTATAAAGGCAAAGGTGAATCTTGATTGTGTTAATGCATGTTTACTAAATTGGTGTAACTAAACATAATCATGATGAGGCACATCAGATAAGAGGAAGTGGTATGCTTTGAACAGCAACACTAAAAAGGTCTGACTCTAATCACACCATGGATGACCAATCCATGGAGATAGGAGTGACCTTCAAGCCCTGGTATAAATTCTTTAAGATGACTTTTTGTGCTCCCAGCAGAGGTTTCTTCTTTTTCTTTTTTCTTTTTCTTTTTTAATAGGTAGCTGCCAAATCCACATGCCCCCTTGGTATTACTTCCACCTAAATCATAAAAGAGTAATTTAAAGGATTGTGAAGATAGATGGGTTCAGTTTCTTGGTTTTTCTATTGCCAATGGTCAAGGAACCTAAATGTTCCATACGGCCTCAGTGGAAAGGGCATCTTACTACTAGCTTTATTTCTGGAGGAAAAAAATCCAAGTTTTTAAGTACTTGGGCATGTACTTTTTGCTTTGTAGCCCAAGTGTCCCTCAAGTCTTTGTCCATGAGCTGAGTGAGTAGGTGTCTTCCCTGGGCACTTCTATCAGTTGTATCAACAGCCTCAATAGCTTTGGGAGACAGACTGTACACACATCACATCTCAGAGGTACTGACAGCTGGCTGGTGGCTTTCATTTATTTATATTTTTAAAAGAATAAGATGAAAATCAGGCACCTATATGTTCATGACAGGAAGACTTTTGTGTGTGTTTGTGTATCTATGTATAATATTTCACACTGTGTATCACTTTAGACTCTTAATATGATTTTCCTTAGGTCACACATCCATATAGAATATTTGACAGTGTAGCTTGCTCTAATGTTTTTGTCGCAGAAATGTGGGGATGACCATATTTCTCATGAGTGAGCACTGCTGGTCTCTTCAGAATGTCAGGAGAAACTTTATGGTGCTGCCTGCACCATCACATATTTTATTTAGACCACAGATGTTTGGTCCCATAATTTAGTTGTCTTATTCTGTTACATTTTCAGCTGCAATTTTTCTTTTATCTTGCCTTTATAATTCTACTGGAATTTGTCTAAATAGCTACAGGTCTCCTACATGGAAAAATACTTTATTAATTGTGGCAACTTTGGTACACAGATCTATGTATATGTTATAGGATTTGAAATGCATAGTGAAATATTAGATACAAAATTTTTTCACAATCCTATATTAAATATTTAGGTCAGTATATTTCTTTACTATTATTGAAACTACTGTCCGTGTTTATGATGTCTAAAGACATTATTGTTCAAGTTTAAGGCTTTTGTTTTATTTTTGTAAGTTGTCATAATTATAATTCTTCTGTGAACTGAGCTTCTTCCTTTGAGAGGGAATTTTTCAGCACAGCAAGACAGATATCCATGTAGTTACAGATTAAAATACTTTTCCTCCACCTTGGCCTTTCCAGCATGGTAGCTTCTACCAGTGACCACATATATGGTCATCAATAGAATACGGATATTGACTTAAGCCTCAGTTTCAGGAGCATATAGATCTAATGTCTCGACAAGAAATGGCAGGCAGGTTAAAGACATATATACATACAGTCCTGCTATTAATTCATTCATGACTTTTGTCACTGCCCAGCAAGGTTAAATGTTATCTTTTAAAAAATTTGTCTTGGGTGCATTATACGTGCAGGTTTGTGTATGTGTGTGTGCATACGCATGCACACATGTGCAGTAGGGTGGGCATTAATTATTTTTTTCTGATTGAAGAAAATAGGATACTGTTTGCTCTGATTTGTTTTGGAAACTTGGACAGGGAAGGGGGAACTTGGCCTCACCTGGGAAGATGATTGGCTGCTGATAATGGCTCTCTTTCGGTGCTAGATTTGGAAGGAGGAAGCAAACAGCTAGTGGGTCATAACTGTTCAAAATGAAGTTCACCTAGTAAAAGTCAGGGAGAAAGCACCTCTCACTTATTGGGTGCCTTCTGCGTGCCAAGCTAGGCTAATCACTTCACACACGTTAACTCGTTTTAATCTGATGGCAATCCTGTGCGATAAATGTGACTCTCCCCATTTTACTTACTAGGGCTTCGAGCAGTTAACTAACTCGCCCGGAGTCAGACAGCTAATAAGAGGCAGAGGAGTCAGAATATACCTTAGGTTCGTCTGATTATAAAACCATCTCATTTCCAGGGTACCATGGAAACTTGTGTCACTGTGAGTCAGATACACCGTCAGGATGTGAAATGCCCCTTAAAATACTGTTATGCAAAATCATGGTAATGGCTTTATGGGCTATCCTCCTTGACTCTGCTTACCTTGTTTGATTAAATTAGGAAGTATTTATAAACCTGTTCCCTGCCCCTAGCAAAGTCCCAAATGCCGTAGGGGTACAAGAGAAGGGTAAGATGTGGTCCCAGCCCTTGGACGGATAACTCTCAGAGGCAATGAGAAAACAGTATGTGGAACAACTGATAGCCACGATGATTTTTAATAAACCTGTGACTTGTAGGGTATCAACAGTAACTATGGAGCCGTATGCTTTCATTCAGAGAAGATATCCAGAAGCAGAGAAGGGGGAGACTAATACATGCAGAGTTGAACAGAACCTAGAAGGACACATTAAGGGTGGCTGGATGAAGGGGCTAAAGAGAAGACCATAGAGGAGCAGCCGTACTGAGCATTGGCTGTAGAAACACAAAGTATGATCATCTGCAGGTGTAAGCATGATATCTGCCTGGCCTGGCACTTTACAGTTTTCTAAGCACTTATATTTCCTTATCTCTTTTATCCTCACTTCTTCTCTTATTGAGGTACAGATATTATTTGTATTAATATCATCATCATCGTCATCATCACTCCCGTTTTGCAGACAAGGAACACCAACCAAGCCCTGTTCCAAGCATTTCCTGGGCTTGTGAAGGGTTCTGAAAGAAATGAATGAGAGAATCTGGGGCTAAGAGAGAAGAGGAACCACATTTGTTCAAGGTCACTCCACTAGCGAGACGCAGAGACGTGGCCTTGTCCCAAGTCTTCTGACTCCCGTTTGGGTATAAAAAGTAAAGGCTTTTCTAGAGTTCAATATTCCCTATCAGTGGGTTCCAGTTTATGAATGGGTTGTATTCGCTGAGTAGTATTCCATTGTATATATGTACCACATCTTCTTTATCCATTCGTCTGTCAATGGGCATTTAGGTTGCTTCCATGACTACAAAATAGTTTTTAATAAGAAAATATACTTTGAAGCAGGACTGACTATATAATTTGGGGGGGGGGGGCAGAGCGAAACAAAAATGTGAACACCTGGATCAAAAATTATTAAGAATTTCAAGATGGTGACATCAGAGCATTAAACCAAATGCAAGGACCTTCCGAACATGGGGCCCTGTGTGACTGCACAGGTCTCTTGCCCAGAAATCCAGCCCAGTATGGAGGTTTGGCTTAGAATACAAGGAATACCTTTTATCCTAGAAGCTTTATCAGAGCTCCCCTAAACAGGAGTGGAGAGGAGGCATATGCCCACATCAGGGCTGGAAAGGAGCAGCGTACAGGGTGCAGGATGGAGGTGGTGTCTTGCATCTGCTTGTCTGTGTAGATGTACCAGGAACGTGTTAACTCTCCATTGCATAAGGAAAGATATCTCTATTAGTCATTCCTGAAGAATTCTAATCTGGAGCAGAGGAGAGAATGGAGAAGTGGGAGGCAGCACAAACGTCAAAAAATGGGCCTTCTGTACTCACTGCCAGCTCAGATTGGGTTCATTTTCAAGTTCGTAAGCGTGTTATTATAAGTGTAGATAAGGCCCATCCTTATGTAGAAGTCCCAGCACCTTCCACATATATTTCTAGCACAAAAACAGATGGGATAGAAACTTATACAAAAATCACATCTGCCACTCTGGACAATTAAGTAAAACATGAAATTGCTGTGAAAACCACAGGGTATTTAAATAGAACAAGATTTCAAATGAAGGACTCATATCGTTGAACTGGAATGTGGTTTAACTCTATATCTTCTGAAGGAGGAGGGTATTTTTTGATCTTCTTCTACTTATACATGTATATACATATATATTTTTTTGGCCCCCTTTTTCTTCACATCAGTGGATGTGCCCACTTAACAAAGACAGTTTTTCTCATTCAGGGACAGGCTAAGCCAAAATTTAGTACTCTTTGAATCATACCATCAAAAGGGACATGAAAAGGGAAAAAAAAAAAAACCTGAACATTTATTTCGCACAGACCATATACTAGGGGCTCACCAAAACTGTAGACAGAGAGCCCTGCCAACTTTATTTTACAATTGAGGAAAGAAGCTCCGAGATGTCAGCCCAGGCCTCCCTGCCAGTAAGTGATAGAGGTAGAACTTAAAGGCTAAGTCCAGAGCTGTATTCTCCTCATGCACTAGATAACCCATCCTATTTGAAATTCCAACACAGGAAGCCAGAGATGTAGAGAATAGGGCCTGCAAAGTAAACCAACCTTTCCACCTTGCAGGAACCCTGTCATCCAGAGGGGGGACTCTGTCAATATCCACTAGGTCCTTGTGGAGACTGAGTACTTCTTTATAACTTAGCTTTTACTCCCTTAAATGTTTCCGAAATGTGACTTGGATTTATACCCACATCACCTCTCCATTGTGTGAAACCCAGTGGTCCCCGATAGAAGGGTTCCAGCCAGCAAGGACAGTCACTTTGGGCTGAGTGTGGCACAGTCAAGCGAGAAGCATATCAACTCCTCCAGCAGACCAACTTAACTTTCTTGTCATTTTCTCTGGCCACTCCACTCTGACTCACTCGCCCACCTCGGACCCTGAGTATCGTCAGCCTGTTTGCGGGAGTTAAGAGCACATTCCTTAAGAATTCCGCTCAAATTAATTTAAACATCAGGTCCGTTGCCTCAACTTGCATACGTGTTGGACTGCATTACTAATGACTCGAACTTGCTGGCTTAAAGTTTGGGGGATCAGGAAGAATCCCACAGAGGTTGAATGAATGAGACTGGCCCAGATTGTGGAACTGTACTCTGGTTCATTTCATTTTGTGGCCCCTACAGAGCTGAGCAGAAGACACAATCCTCTTTAACTTCAGAAACCTTTCCGTCTTTGACTCAGGCCCTGAGAGGGGTAGTGTGAAGCAAGGAAAGAATTAGGCTCAGAAGACCCTATAAAGAAAGAAAACACGGGCTTCCCTGGTGGCGCAGCGGTTGAGAGTCTGTCTGCCGATGCAGGGGACACGGGTTCGTGCCCCGATCCAGGAGGATCCCATGTGCCGCAGAGCGACTGAGCCCATGAGCCATGGCCGCTGAGCCTGCGCGTCCGGAGCCTGTGCTCAGCAACGGGAGAGGCCACAACAGTGAGAGGCACGTGTACCGCAAAAAGAAAGAAAGAAAGAAAACACCTTGCCCTTAATTAAAGCACATGGGTCATGCGCTCTATCTCTCGCATAATGGAGTCTTACTTTGTCATTTATTAAATGGGCCTGATAGAACTGGTCCTGTCATAAGGATCAGATGAGGTATTGTGTGTGTTGTACAAATGCAAATAATATCATTATAACCAGGAAGCTAGAGTCTGAGTTGGAAATTCAGGAAACCAAATGTGGACCTTGAGCCAAGTTTTATTACCGTGGCACAAAATGGAATGGTTTATGAATAATTGTTATATAAGTGATGAGACGCTGAACTACTGAAAGGGATTTGGGTCCAGTTGCTGCCAGCCTGCCCCACTGCCTTCCGCCGATACAAAAGTCAGTGTCCATGTATCTCGCCACATTCTCCACTTGCCTGCACCTACTCCACCTCCCTACCTCTGTACTCCCCACTCCAGCTCACAACATGGTAACTGGTGTGACACCAGTACATCCTCCCGCTCGTACACACACAGTCCGTGCTTCTCCGAATAGCAGGGCGTAAGCCCAGGATTGTGCAAAGAGCCTGGACTTTGAAGAACTGGACTTGCATGAACTGTTTAAACCTGCGCTGATTTCACCCTCTCTGAGCCAGTTTCCAAAACAGTGGGTATCCAAGATCAATTTCTGAAGATGGATGTGAGGCTCAGATGAGATACTGTAGGTGAGATAACATGAAAGGTCTTGGTAACGTGTAAAGCGCTATAGCAGAAAAGGCGTCCGAATCTGTTCAAAGGCTGTCTGACGAGCTCTTCCCATTTAGACAATGGCTGGTTTTCCAGAGACGTGTCTTTTAACAACTGAGACCTTTAAAAATGACCTAAGGAACCCTCTGTGTCCCAGCTATGGTTTTTAATCAATAAAGTAAAATGACTTGCCCAAGATCACAAATATCAAGAGTGGCAGACTAACATCGATCTTACTTAAAAACCAGTGCTTTTCCTTCTGCAGTCACCTCTTTAAAAAAAAAAAAATGTTTATTTATTTATTTGGCTGTGCCGTGTCTTAGTTGCAGCACGTGGGATCTGGTTCCCTGACCAGGGATCGAACCCTGGCCCCCTGCATTCAAAGCGCCGTCTTAATCACTGGACCACCAGGGAAGTCCCTGTAGTCACCTCTTGATTGTGGCATCACTACAATCACTCAATACAATCACTAGAGTCACCTCCTGTGCCCCAGCTGCCCTCGGCCTCACAGGCTGGTGGGTATGCCCTTCCTGTAGTGACCAAGGCAGGCTGGAGCCACTCTCTTCCCTTTTCCTGCCATGCTTCATTGCCCGGATTGTCTTGCAGGCGATGCCTGCAGGCGTTCTGCATTTATGTGGGTTCACCATCATCCTGGGCCTTCTGTAGGGTATGGCCAGGCAGTTATACTACTTGCCCATCTCTTCTTTGGGCCATAACTTTTGGAGCTCATCACCATCTCTACCAATTAACACTGCCGGCTCAGAAACTGAGCAGAGTGCCTTTCTGAAGTCAAGTGCCACTGTTGATGTCTCTAAATCCCCTTACTCGGATGCACAGTGAGGATTTGGCGTTTATGACACAGGCAGGAGAGATGTGCAGAGAAGGAGGTGAGGAGACCTAGGCCAGTACCAGTGGGGCTCACGCATCCACTTATTCCAGACTGCTGTGTGGGCAGCGTTTAGCTGATCCCTTTCAAAGGCAAGGCCAGTTTAAAAGTAGATACCTCTTGATCCTGTTGCCTTAAGACGCCAGCTTTCACACAAGGGGCACACTTCACTCCCAGGCCTTCTGTGAGCCCTCCTCCACCCTCCCTCCATCTCCATCTTCCTTCTCCCTGAAAACCTTGAGGATTTGGAATACTTCCTGCCCACGTTTTCAACCAAGGGACCACCAGGGGATTTCAGATTTTATTGCTTTTTCCTTCGGGATCGGAATAGCTCTAACCAGCTACTATTTGAAAAACATAGCAGTATTTTTTGCTTATTATCAAAAGGAGAACAGAGTTTTCCTGCAACTAAATGAGAACTTGATACCTTTCTTGCCCCGAGGGTGTGAGTTTGTGTGTGTGTGTGTGTGTGTGTGTGTGTGTGTGTGTAGGGCGGGGTGGCGGGGGGAGGTAGAGGGGGGTCCAGCCTTCCCTTCCTCCATCTCTTTCTCCTGGTGCCAAAGCCCATGTTCTGAACCACACCAAGGAGGTCAGCCTGTCTTTCACCAAAGGCAGACCATCAGTAATTAGCTTCTTGCCTGCCTCTCTCTGTCCTATGTGTCCATAGGGTTCTCCTCTCTTGTCAGTCTGTCTCTTGTCAGTCTGTCTCTTGTCTGCAGGCAGCAATTGTTTTTCTGGAGCGCAGAAATCCCCAAACTTGACAATCAGTACAGTCTTTCTGCCTTTTCTCTTAAACAGCTTTTTTAAAGCCCCCGGAGACCCTTAAAAAAATGCAAATGGAAATTATGCTGGAAGCTGAAATGAACATTGTTGTGAGTCATGAGATCCTGGCCACACGGGGACAAACTATTTTTTATTTTGGGTAATATTTCTTCTTTGGCATTTATTACACCTCTGTTAAACACAGCTCATGTGACACAGTGTTACTCATAGGCAATCAGAGAAAAAGCTGAAAGTTGAGCCATCAGTAGGGCAGGGCAACTTATTGTTAATAGCAGCCATTAAAGCTGAAAGGAAAAATTACCCATCTGCCCCCGCCAGACCTGTCTGCCTGAGACCCAGCGGGCCTCCAGGCCGGAAGGGGGGCTGGGCGAACATGAGGGAAGGAGAATGGAATGTAGAAACCCGAGATCTGTGTAGGGCAAGGTAGGGCTGAATTCAAGTTTGGGCCCTACCCCAAGAATAGGAAAAACCCCACTGATCTCAAGCACTCAAGCTGTGCCTCTGTCTGATCACCCTTGTTCACGAAAGCACCTGGTGGCTGTCACAAGATTCATTTTAGCTAAAGATAGGAAACTCAGCAGAAAGATGCTGCGAGATTCATTTTAGCTACAGATAGGAAACTCAACAGACAGATGCCTACAGCAGCAACACCTTCTAATTATGCAATGCTTTCCCCCACAGGATGTAATTTGTAACAGGTTTACTCTACCCAAATTCTTTGCCATTAGACCTTTGGGGTTCAGCGAAGCAATTTTTTTTTTTTTAATTTAACGAAGTCTGTATTTAAAAGAACATACGGTTTAAAATCCTTTTAGACATTTTAAATCCTAGCCAAAGATGCAACACTACTGACAAGCCACTCTGACAGCATGCTTGTTGATGGGAAAATATAAGATGTCAGCTGGGAAAATAAATTTGAGAGGGCTTTGGGGGGGAGTGTGTCGATACAGCTCACACCAGGCCTGGAAGGGAGAGGCAATGGGCCCATTTTGCAGACAGTGCTAACTCACTTGGGTGCAAAGAGTAACTCGTTATCAGGATCACATATCAATTTGGAAAGCTATAATAGAGACTGGATGTGTGGCTTGGAGGATGGCCCGTGAACAGCACTGCCCACTCCCCTTCCCCTGCCCACACTACCCCTCAAGAGGGCTGGCATGGTGGGACAATACTTTGCAGCCCTGCACACTATTTTGGGTGGAGATATTAGAATGAGGTTTGAAAGGCCAGTTGGAGGGTCCCAGAGATGACACAGAGGCTGGCTAGAAGTCTGAGCTGAGCTAGCGGCACTGATCATTGAGACAACCCCTGAGTGCACACCGAGCTCAAGGTAAGTGGTGGGGCCTGTCAGAGAGGGAGATGCCGCTGACTTAGACCCAGAGAGGCGTTTCATACTCAGTGTCTGAGTTCTCAGATCTGACCACATCCAGTTCCAGGCTTCAGCCCTAACTGTTCCTTGGCTATCAAAGCTAAGGTCAGGTGAGGTCAGCTTAACTCATCACCAAGGACATTCTCGATAGAGCTTGGTTCCTTCTTGCCTTTGGTGGCTTTGTGTTACTAAGACCAGTGGTTCTCAGCCTTTGTGTTGGCAGCACAATTTTGAATCCTAGAATTATTTTGGTTGCGTCTTGGAATGAATTTTCATCTCTCAGAGGATCTTCAGCACATGTCCCTCATTGAATAGAGCTCTTTTCTTCCCCGACCCAGCTCTTAAATACAGTTACCACACACTGCCCTTGAAAAGACGCTGTCTCTTATCTTCAGGTCTTGGTGGATAGATTGCACCCTGATAGACAGAACTGGGGAAACCACTCAACTCAGCATTTACCTACAGGCACATGTGTATCTCATGTGTACTGGCGGTTATACTGTAGTCTATTCAATTGCTTTAAGCATTAGTTTTATGCACTTATCAATTGTGGAAGAGTCTGACAGTTTTGGCCTCAAAATTTCGTGTCAGAGACCACAGAGTTAAACATCTCTGCTGTGGGATTTCCACGTTGTGTTTAAGTGTGGAGAGTGATTTGGGGGGTTTGTGTCTTAAGGGATAAGGTGGTGAGGAAGAGGATGGGAAGGGCAGGACTAGTGGTCCACACACATCATTTTACAACCTTTACCTATACCCCCCCCCCACCTTGCTTCTCCTTCCTCACCTGTGGATTATCTCTAGAGGGCATTCATGAAGTCGCCATGAGACACCTGCTAAGTGTACTAGAAAGAATTAGGTGTTGGAAACACATTGAAAAGCAGGTGTTGGAACGAATTAGCTGAGGTGAAGTTGGATGAGAGAGAAGCAGGCCTGGCGAGGGACCTCTGGGGGCAGGGCAGAGGTGACCAGCATCTTTGCAGGGTCAGTGCAGTGGATCCACCTCGAGAGGGAGGTCCAGGACTCAGGAAGGTCAGGAAGTGATTTTCCTAGTATTCCTCATGCTATGTGGAGGCAGTTTCCTAAAATGTTATGTCCACTTTGGTTCTTTGATCTTTAAGAAACATGAATAGGAGAAAAGACTAGGTGGCAAGACAGATGAAGAATTTCAAAGGAGGCTGTGATTCTTTATCCTTTAGAAGAGAAGGCCACTGGTTTGTTGAACTTAGAGGGCTGCTCTGAAGAGGATGTGATGGAAAGTTCCTCACAGAGAAGTGACAGAGCAAGGGAAAATAAACTTTAAGTAAGATGTTTTCCTTTTTAAGTCAGGTACAGGGTCCTTTGGGAAGCTTCAACAAATTCAGATTTTTTTTTTTTCTTTTTTTGTCTCCTCTCATGGAATTTACGAAATAAAGATGTCCTTTTCACAAGCATATCATTAAATGCTGGCCTCCCAAATGAGATGAGAAGTCTCCATGGCAGGCGATAGAAAAGGCAGCTCCTAGCTGCTTTGGGTTGGTTTGGCATCTTCAAAGTGAGAATGCGTTTCTTAAATTATCAAGATGTCCTTGGATTTCTGAGGCCCAGTACAAATTCCTTTGTGATTTCCGTGTCAGCCGTGTCCCCCACCCGCCCCTCCACCCCGCAGTGAGTTGCACAACACCACGCCGTAGCCCTCACTGTGGTTAGAGACAGCATGGGCTCTGTGTCACAGACACCGCTGAAGTGGCTTCTGTGACCAAAAGCGAGGGAGGAGTTCGCCCTTGGTTACGATTTAGGGGGAGAGTATATTTTTCACGGACCTGCAAAATCTGTTCAAAGGCAGTAACTTTAAGACCTTCCAAAGACTGGAAGGGGTAAAGGGAGGCCATGGGCACGAGCTCTAATCTAATTTTTCTCCAGAGTCATTACCATCGCAAGCATTTCCTTTCCGTCCCCTGTAGGTATACCACATCGCGCCAACAACCCGTGGCCCAGCAGGAATATACAGTATCCTTTGCCAGTGTCGATCAGGGCTTGATTACACTTCACGGCTGTAATTCAAGCCTGCTAATCCTCCTCTACGTTAGGAAAAGAGGCCTGTTCTATTAGATAAGCTGATTACTGTCTGGTGTGTGCTTCATGCCTAGCAAGAGTTGTTTATATGTGGAATTATTGCTGGTTGGAGGCTGTGCTTTACTGCCCTGGGTAAGCTTGCATAGTGGGGTCAAGGAGGGGTGCGGGGATCAGGCTTCACCTCGGATCTGGGAGGGGTGAGAAAAGGAGTCTTGATTACAGCTGCTGTTCCCCCAACCTCTGTGCCCGTGGCTAAATATTTACTTTTCTTCTCTGGTACCGGAAGGAACCAGATAAGATTTTAAGAGTCTGAGACTTTTGCCTTCAGGACGCCCTGTCAAAGATCAAGGGTGAAAGATCACTGCCCCAGACTTTTCACGTTTCTGATGAGGTTTGCAGGGCCATCCCAGTGGTGGGGTGTCTCGAGGGCTAAGTGAGAGAGGAATACGGTGGGATGAAGTTGAGCCTGAGGTGAACTCAATAGCCACAGACCCAAGAGTGCCCAACCACAGGGCCAGGATGCCTGCAGAGACCATTTGAATGCTTTCTCACATTCAGAGATGTTTTCTTTTTCAAAGCCACAAAAGCCTTGAAACCACCTTTGTCTCTCCCTCCCAGCCCGTCTCTGGTCTGGTGTGCAGCTTGTGGCTTGGGTGCGGGCTACGAAGCCCTGATTCTTCACAGAGGAGGAAGTGCATTTGTTATGATCGTCTGCCGGGGGATGTTGGTGTGATGGATGCTGGCTGCACTCTCCGGGTCCCCCTACCCACACCCTGTTCACTGAAGCAGCTCTTCAGGGAGAGAGGGTGGGGTGTTGTGTCCTCAGATGCGGAGCTGAGGTTCTGTTTAATAGTGGCTCTTAATTGTTTAAGTCCTGCAAGCAGTTGCTGCACTTAACGGCGTGGGGATGAGGTGAGGCTGAAACAGTTACAGGTAAATGTGAACACCTGGTCCCTGGCCTTGGTCCACCACTGCGCCAGCATATGTTGGTGTCTGTTTGTGTATTTGAATATGTGACAGCCTTTGCTGGAGTAAGGAAATTAGGATGAATGTCAACACGGCTTAATTGTGATCATATCACAAGCAGAGGCCTTTTGGAGGGTAAACTTCCTCCACACCAGGGCATTTTAATGCTCTATTTATTTGTCAGCTTTTCTCCATGAAACCATCCATTCCTTTAGGGCAGGCATTTTGTCTTTTATTTCTGTGTCCCCAGTCCTACCTGGCACATGGTAAGCACTCAAGAAATGATGTTTTTGATTTAATGAATGAATAACCTAATTACTGCATTTCAGTAAAGAAGAGCTGTACCCAAGAATAAATATAAATTGTTAGCTGTTTATCATAGCTCACCGCACGTGTATTCCTTCTCATGCACCTTTCCTGCTGTTCTTTCCAGGAAGCAGAGACTCCAAATCCCCAGAGACATGGATGTTTCCTTTGATGTAAAGGGCATGGCCAGCTAAAGGCAGGACAGCAACACCGCAAAGCCAAGTCACATGTTAGGAAGGACACTGTGACATATGATTTAGGAGGAGGGGCCACTGTATTATGTCCTAACCACTGGGCATCTGGTCTATGTAACACTTCTGTTTTTTTTTTTTTTTTTGGCCGTGCTGCATGGCTTTTGGGATCCTAGCTCCCTGACCAGGGATCGAACCACAGATCCCTTGGCAGTGAAAGCGAGGAGTCCCAACCATTGGGCCTCCAAGGAATTCCCAGGGTAATGCTTCTTGGTTCACAAACATCTTGAGAGTTCTTTTATGTCTCCTTCCCTCTCTACCTTTTCTAGGGAAATCGATGTCTTTTAAAGATCCGCATAGTCTCCAAATGGATAAATTGTACCCCCTTGGGGGATTTCTTTTTCTTCGGGACTTAATTTATACTCCTAGGAAAAATCCAGAAGGAACCACACAGAGGGTTGTTGTACAATAACACAGAGCTGTGGAAAGCGAGTGCAAAGTTTTAAGTCTAATTTAGCAATGAAAAGTTTCTTTGACATGCATTGATTAACTTTTTCTTCTTTAATTTTAAGGGATGATAAACCTATGCCTTTAGTATACCCATCATTGTGTGCATGGCTTGAACTTCTAAATTTCAGTTAAAATTTAAGACAGGGTGTCTACACGAGATCCCAGGATTGGGGTCCTATGTTCCCAGTGTGTATACGGGAGAGTGTGGGTGCTGTCACTTAGGTGATGGAGGGGCAAGTAATGGAGTCTTTCCACTTCTACACATGAACTGAGTAAATGCTTGGCTATCAAAAAGTAATTGTCTGGGAAAGCCATACCTTGAAATTCACCTTGGCATCTTTGAGATCATCTCAGGATTATTGTAGAGTGAAGAAATGAACAGTGATCCTGCAATCCCAGAGACTCTGCCTCTGACCACAGAACTAGCTGTGAGCATTTTCTCACGGGACATAAGCACAGACTAATGCCCTTTGAGAGTCTAGGGTCCTACCAAACACAGAGCTGCATGAATAGCAGTAAGGCAGAGAGCAGTTAAGAAGATCTCTGCTTTTTATTCTGTTCATATTTCTTTCCATCCCTGTCACTTCAAGGCTGGGCAACTGTCTCACCTTACATGTGTTGCTGCCGTCCTGTGTTTTAAGACCAGCAGCAAAAGTAGCAAAAGTATTTAGATTTGGGCAGGAAAACAAAAGGGAATTTAAAAGTGTAAGAGTGTAGGTCCACCCACCCCTGCATAACCATTAGGTGGCAACTAGCACCAAGTAGTAGTTTTTTTGTTTTTTTTTTTTGCGGTATGCGGGCCTCTCACTGTTGTGGCCTCTCCCGTTGCGGGACACAGGCTCCGGTCGCGCAGGCTCAGCAGTCATGGCTCACGGGCCCAGCCGCTCTGCGGCATGTGGGATCCTCCCGGACCGGGGCACGAACCCGCGTCCCCTGCATCAGCAGGCGGACTCTCAACCACTGCGCCACCAGGGAAGCCCAAGTAGTAGTTTCATACCCTGTATAGGGCTTACATCGGCCACTTTCAAATGCCACCACGCTCCATCCCTTTTTTAAAACAGCTTTTACTAACATAGTTAATAAATGCCAAAATAATCCAAATAATTGGCCTTGCATGGAGGTCAGTGGAACCTTAGGGTTCCAGGAACCAAAGTTGGTTTTCGGGGAAACTGCATGCACAGAATTTGCATTGGTTTACAGAATTTTTAAATTAGCTAGCTGTTTTCCTAATGTTGTCATGGTTCCATAACGGGTTTGAGATGTTTGAAGATGAGAAGGAAAGGCTGAGAATAATTCTATAACTTTTTAATTTTTTCCAGGCAAAATGAATATATATATATATATGTATATATGTATATATATACATATATATATGCACATTCAGCCATCATTTTTTACATTTTAATTTTGCTTTTATTCCACATTCATACCCCATATTATAAACAAGACTTGAACGATCTCTGTCTAATTTCAAAAAAAGAGAGAGAAGACTACATTCAACCGTCTTGATGCAAGTGCTAAGCGCTTCTTTCATTGGAGGACATCAAAGAACCTCTCTCCTCATTTTTCTATGAGTCTAAGTGTCATTTGGTAACATATGAAGGCAGAGAGATGGCCCTGCAGTTCTGCTTTGCAAATTGGGAACAGAACCTGGAACTGGAGGGTGTCTCCTACTGTGTGATATCAAACCTTGAAACCAAGGTCATGTACCAGCAACCCATCTCCACACATTACCAAGCAGCAACACCACAGCACCTTAAATTTCACTTCCACATCTCCTGTCACAAGAAGTGAAGACAAATTCAGCTTAAAAAAAAAAAGGTTTGCACAACTGCAAACTGATGGTTTTGGTGTATAAACAATTCTGTGACTTTTCGGCTTACTTTAAGACATAATAGGACAGAGGGCATTGAACCTGGGAAAACCACATGTGTGTTGTTAGTAGCTTTTCTTGGTTTAGGCTGGTTCAGGAGAGCAGAGGAAATGAAATTCTGCAAAAGGCAGCATGAAAGTTCACACTGACCTCCAACCTGTGAAAATTGCCAGCTGCTAATTCAGGCCCTAGCGTCCTGGGTCAGCCCTGTGCTTTCTTCAGGGCGCTGGCCCTTGCTTGCTACCAGCCCGGCTAAGATTGGAGGCGGCTGGGATGTAGAGGGAAGGCCCTGGAAGTGAGTCCACTGCAGAACTAGTTGTGTGCCCATGGGCCCTTCTGAGTCTACTGTGCTTCCATTCCCCCATCTGAATAAAGGGGTTAATAATACCCCATATTGTTCAGGTGAGAGTACAAGCAAATGAGCTTATTTTTGGCAAATTGCTTTGCAAAGTTTCATTCCCCCACAAGAAAATATCCCTGTTTCCATGGCTCCCGTACCATTTGTCCACACACCTATTACTTTCACTTTGTGTTATCAGCCGATGCTTCTCTTTCCCCCATGATTCTGAAGACTTCTCTTATTTCTGGTCGAGTCTCTCCAGCTGAAATACAGGACCCAGCAGAGAGTAGATACTCGGCATATGTTTGTTGAGTGACTGCTTGACCAAGAGACCAGCCTGGGTCCTTGTTGGGATGGCCGTGTTGGTGAAATTGTGCAGGCTGGCAACACTTTGTGCAGGCTGAGAGATTTTTGTTTTAACGGAGCTGTAAGGCTGTCACTAGACATAAGTGGACATGACCAGTCTGGCAGAGTCAGAGTGTCACTGGAAAGCAAGCAGCTCCCAAAGAGAAAAGCAAAGTTGGCTTCTGAGATGACTGTGTATCTGTTACCCCAAAGAGCATGAGACCCTGTAAGGGCCTCTGATGAAGTGGAGACAGGTGGGGTCTCCTCTCTTTACTGCAGGGAACTTGCTGGGCAATCAGCACTCTGTACCTCAGTGTCCTCAGCAAAATAGATGCAGTTTGCCAGTGATGTACCATCATTGAGGGGCCTGAGTAGGACCATGGTAACATCAGCCTGGTGAAACAGTTAAGAGATATTTTGTGGGTTGGAGAGACACCGGCTCACTCAGTAGAAGAGAAAACAAGATATCTTTTCAGATAAGTGTAGTAAGAACCACAGTAAATAAGGCCCAGCCTCAGGGAGGCAGATCTTTAAAGGAAAATTAAGATCTCCATCATCTGTCTCTCTGTCAACTGTTGATGTATTTAGCGAGTGCCTTGTGGTGCTAAATGCTTTTTGATGATGATGGTCATGATGACCACCGTACCTCCCCACAGGGGGAGGGCACCTCCTGTGTGAGAGTTCTTGGGGGGAGGGGGGGCTCCATCTCAAGCACACAGAAGGAAGGAATGGTCCAGAGAACGCTTCTCTCTTCTCTCCCCGACATCCTGATTTTACCAGGATGTAAAAGCAACACCAACAAGAAAAAGCCCGACTGAAAATCAGAGCCTAATCGTTCCCATCTGCTTCAGTGCTGCTTCCCCTCGCTGCCTGCCAGGATGTTTGCCGCAGACGCTAAGTAGCACATTATTTTCGATAAGTTGCAATCATTTACTTGAAATCGACTTCTCCTTTAAGATGTCCCCCTGGCAACTTGAATCTGCATTTGAGAATGCTTGCTCAGGGTAGAATTTGAATGCTTGCACTCAAGTGCAAGAAAAGTTAAACACATTTGACTGCCAGGTGTTTATGTTTTCGAGATTTCGGCCACGTGGACTCTGGTGGGAAGAGGGGACACCACGGAGGACAGCCCAGGAGCTCAGAGCCACCGCGGAGTTCATTCCCCAAGGAAAGGCACAGGTGCTGAGATGGGAAAGATTGGAAATGATGGCTTCATGGACTCTTCCCCAAAGCAGAAATGTCACGCCTCTCTTAAGCCAAGACCTTTCTTGGTCCCCATGACATGTTTCTCTTTTATGCTGAGACCAGGCTAGTGATGACTGAAGGCATGTTTTGCAATCTGGAGCTCATCATCTCAGTGTCCTCCCCCCATTCCACCACCACAACCAGCATTTCTTATTCAGCATTCTCATCCTCTTGCCCAGGATGAGAATCTAGACACAGCTAGCAGGCTGTCCTGCCGTCCAACCTTCCTTATCTGTAAAAGACTTGGTGCTTTCAGAGGCTACTCGGAAAGTTCTGAGAAGCAGAAAAAGCCTCTTGCTTCTCCTGTAGCCTGTTTGCCTGCAGATTCTGCAGCCCCTGGTGTCTGAGAATGACACCAGTGACTCATTAGCAGCAAGACATGTGCTTCGGGTGGTTTTTATAAAGAGTGGTGATGGATCATCCACATACTCTCCCTGAAGGACCCTGACTGACCTTGTGTACATTTGTGAGATGACTGTCTGGGGTCACAGGTGTTGTTTGTGGTCATGGAAAAAGGAAAGCTAATTGGCAGGTGTTTTGAAATGGACCTGGGATGCCCATAAATAGACCAGAGTCCTTCCGCTGGGGAATTTCTGCTACCACCAAAGCGAATGGAGGTGATTTCTTCTCTAAGTGGGCTGCACTGGGATTTCTCTTTCCCTTCTCCTGTATTCCTCTTCCAGTTCTCTGGAGCTGGCAAACCCAGCAGGCTGGTTAGAGTACAAACATTATTTTACTATGTAAGGAAAATATCCCAATACAAGCTGTATGTAAGTGGGCAAGTTCCAGCAGCCTAAAGTCATCTGTTAGAACTTGGTCTCACATATTGCTCCTGCTCTTACATTTGCTTCTAGGATGACAGTTTAGTCTGCCTTAGCTTTCCTCTGGTCAAGATGGAATCCCCACTTTGCTTCCTTCATCACAGAGGCGGCAGAGTACTCTTGGCTGGTTTCCACACACAGCCACCCCTCACCACCCACCCCTCTCTTTCCTGGTTCAGACTACACTCCTCCAGGCCATCCAACACCCTGACCGGGAGGCCTCTCCTTCCCCCGCTCCAAACTCCAGGCTTCCCAGATCTTCTCCCACTTCTGCTAATAGCCTGAGTGGTAGCCAAGAGAGGCCCCTCTAAGGATCAAGGCTTTTTCTGTCCGTTCTAAACCTTCTCTTTTTTTGCAGGGAGAAATTCTCCCCAGTGGCTACTCAGGTTTTTCTGTGACTTGCCTCTAGTTATTAAATCTGCCTCTTTCTAATTTCCTCTGTAACATTCTACCCAACAAGAAATCACTCTGCCTTCTAGAGTTCTTTCTTCTTTTTTTCTTAATAGCTTTTATTAGCTTAGATTGGTTAAGCTGCCAAACACAAATAAAACAAATCAAAAACCTCCCCAACTCCTAAGACAACTTGGCTTAAACAAAATGCAAGTTTATTTCTCTCTTACTTTCATATAGTCTGAAGGTGACCACAGACTGGTCTGTAGGATGTGAGAACTTCTATCTGGTTTCTCTCCCTAGTGTGGCTTCTATTCCCCAGGTCAACTCATGGTCCAGAGTGGCTGCTAGAGCCCCAGCCATTATATTCATGTTCCAGGTAGCAAAAGGAGAAGAGAGAAAGCGGCAAGAAAGGCATTTCTTCTTTTTAAGGATGTTCCTAGGAGTTTTATATCTTACTTCTACTCATCTATCACTAACTGGAATTTTGTCACTGGGGGCATGACCACATCTAGCTGCAAGGGAACCTGGAAATTGTTTTTCCTCCCAGTGACCCTGAACTTAACTAAATATCAGTGTTCTGTGTCCATGGAGAGGAATGTGTTGGAAGAAACCAGCAGAGCATCCTTTTCCTTCATCTTTGTACCAAAACTCTCTGCCAGGCCCTTTTCCTAGCTTTCCCCTCTCCTGGGTCCCATACAGGAGAGAGACACATGCTCCATCACATCTCATATCTCAAGAAAATATTAGTAGAGTTAAAGCACACATGTACATGAAGTGACCTTATTATTATCAGTGTTAGTTGCAGTGGTAACGGTAGTCCTGAGATTCAGCTAGTCTTTTCCTTCCTCTTATAGATTCAAAGAAATTGTGTTCCAATGGAGGGAGAAGTAGAAGGACCAAGTTAAAGAGGCCAAAGGGATGGAGACAGCCAGAATGTCTCACCTCATTTCCTGATTCTAGGCCCTGTGTCTGACCCTGACTAGAATTTGCTGTTTGCCAACTGTAATGACATCCCTCTGTCCTTGGTCTGCACACCTCTGTCTGTGGAGGTCATCTGGCAGAGGTGTCCCTTTCCCACCTGTTAGAGAGTAAGCCTCCTCCAGAGGATGAAGGCGTACTATTAGTAGAAGTATGTGTCTTCTGTGATTTGTGGAATTGCAAATAATCATGGAGCAAGTTAGCTAAGTTATCACTGTCTTCTGTAAGGACCCCTCAAAATCAACAGCACATTGTATTAGGAACCCTGCCGTTGAATTATTCTGTAATTTTCAAAAACTGGAAAGATTTTTGTGGGAACAAAATGCTCTTTTTCTCAAACTTAGTTCTGAGGAAATCGTTTGGAAGGTTGGAGGAAAAAAATAATTCTGCTATGATTGAACTTGAAAATATGCAAGTCACTGCTAGTCACTAGGAGCTAGAAAAGAATTCGTAGTCCTAAGACAGCGGAATGATGTCAAGAAGATAAGATCACACATGATACAAATGTGGCAATATCCAATCATCTTAATATTTTGAGTGTGGGGTTTCTCTATGCCCCAGCAGAAAGGGATGACTGTGAGGTCTGAATCCCACCCGAAAGTCGAAACTGAAACACATTTCTTCAAACCTTGATCATGAATAGAATCTTTGCTCCCTTTTGGTTATAATTTATTTTTTTAATGGAAATTTGAAAGCAGCCATTAAAGAGGATATCCAGGCTAGCTTGTCTGACACAAGGTGAGATTGCTTCAGAGCTGAGTGGTTCCCAGAAGGGTCTTTTCAGCCTTCTAGGAGGATTGCGTCTTACAATGTGAGGTCAGGATGCTTTCTGGCTCAGGTAGACTAAAGCCAGGGGCTCTTGTAAAGAGGGGACACATCAGGCTTCAGAGGAAGTGGGATTCTTAATGTGCTTGGAAGAAGAATAGCAAGAAAGGAACATAAAGAGGGGGAAAGAGGAGAAAAAAGAAGACGACGTTTTGAAATGTATTCTTTGAGCTGAGGATCGATTTCCTGGGCTTGATGGTGTCAGTCTGATCTTGCCTTGGAAGCACAGCACAGTGAGGTAGGGTGTGTGTGTGTCTGTGTGTGTGTCTGTACACTCATTAACTGAGCCTGGTTCCTTCTGCCTTGCTGATTCCTAACATATAAAAACCAAACTCTTAACTCTAAATCTATCTTGCTTTCTTATTCTTCCCAAAGGGACCTTTATCGATGGAATTGATTTAGATTTAACCAACAATTGAAAACCTACCAGTTACCAAGCACGGACACGTGCTTTTGTAAAAATAACCTTATTTAATCCTTTAATAAGAATCATGGTGTGGTTGATATTATTGACTGTTGGGTGATAAAGAAACTGAGCTTAAGGGAGACAAGGTCATGCAGTGGGAGCCTTGGACCTGGCTTTGTACCAGTGTTCTTCCTTCGTGCCATGTTATGGAGCTGACAGAAGAGGGCTTGGGTCCTTACGCTTTGGGAGGATATTGAAATCTAATGGGAGAGGAAATCTGTCATGAATTAGCACTTGCAGGCAATGTGCTAGGTGCCTAATTGAGACTCCAAGCTACAGAATATTTTCATCTTAAGGCAAGAGAATAGTGAGAAATCTCTCTTTCTTTCTCTGTGGTCACTTCCTTGAGAAGCTACCATTGTAGGGAGAAGCTTGCATCTCTGGGATTGCACAGCAAGCCGCCAACCAATGGCTCCCAATTTCTCATGCTTTTTATGTACAACTTGGTAGGAAACCGTTTCTTGCATCATGGGCTACCAGGTGCCGTCTGGGCCTCTCACACCCTGTGCTGGTCCTCCCCGGGGAGCTTTTCTTCTTTTCTCACCCCTTTAAGCATGGCAGTCTGAGGCCAAGGCCAGTGTGACGTCATGCCCTCCTACCAACTTCTGCAATAACTCTTTAGGCCAAGGGGTTCCCCGAGCAGCAGTCCAAGCTAGAGCTATTAAGGCCCAATGCCCCTCACCCAGGCAGCCGGCACCTGTCCAGGAAGGCAGGAGTCTGCTGCCCAGCACATGAGCCTGCTGTCTGCCAGCTGGCCCAGGAGGCTCTGTGTGCCAAGCAGGGGACGTGTGATCGGGATCCGTGCCCGAGTGTTTCCTGAGAAGTAGAAAATGCATGTGACCAGGGCTGCCAAAGCCTGGCCCAGAAAAAGGGATGACAAGAAAAGCAAGGCATGTTTCTCTAAAGAAGACCCAAAAATATAAACCACCACCACAACAACAAAAATATGTAAAACCATCTCGAGAGTGTCATATATTTGGATTTTCACCTCCTGCCCTAAAACTTCTCAGAAAGCCTTGCACGTAGTAGTGGATGGTAAGTGTGAAAAAATGAGTGTATCATTAAGGTCCCTGCTCGACCAATTTTATTTTGAAACTCAGGTACCAGTGCCTGGTACCATAGGAGATGCTCAGTGAATATTTGTGGGATGAAATTCTTGAGGAATCTCAAAGTCTTGCTGTCAACTGACTAAAGCCCTCAAGTCTCCTTGCTTGGTCTACCTGCCTAACAAACCAAGACAAAAAGTTGAAAGGCCTAGAAGACATCTTATCTTCATGTCTAAACCCCTGGTGATGCCATAAGAAAACCCTAGACCCGTGGGTCCCAACCTTGGTGTCCCTAAGCTTCTAAAGGGCTAAGAGACAAACAGCTGGCAGTCCAAGGGTGGCTGTCACACTTGAAGTCTCCATGAACTTGGACTTCTCATCTGACAAAGCTGCTCCAGGCAACTGTAGCCTCAGAGATCTCCACCTAGGCTGGATGGTCTCCGCTCAGGTGGTAACTCGTCTTCCATGCCATCCAGAAGCAGTGACTGGCAGCTATCTCTAATGCTGGTTTGTAAAATTCAGGAAATCACATTGTTAATCATTTCCATTTGTTGGATGGACAGACTCTTCAAAACACACAAAAACGCTTGTCCATCAAACAAATGAAGGGGTTGAGAATTAGGGGGTGAAAAACATTGGGACATATTACCCTAAGCTTCAAGCTACTAACATCAGATGTCGGTCCCACCTTTGGTTCAGAAGAATCAAATTATGTCGTAGTTATTTTTCAGCTCAAGCTAGTTCCTTATATGGGGCAAGTGTGCTTGTGGGAAATGAAGGAAACTGTAGGAAGGAAGAGAGGGTGTGTATCCATTGGGACTTTTTTGGTTGCCAGCCACCTATTCTGACAACATGATGCTCCCACCACAGGCCTCAGGGCAGTTGGTGTAGCGTGCAAGAAGGGACTAGAGGAGTCTAAACCCTGGGCTTCTTGAAGCCAGAGCCCATGTCTGATGATTCTTGGAAATCCCAGCACCCACCTCATTCCTGGCACCTTAGAGGCACGCAGTTAGTAACGTAAGTGAACTGAGCACTCCTCAGAGGGCTCATTTTGGGTCACATGGTATGTGTGGCCCCTTCACTGTGGGCCACTGTCAGCCCTCCCAGGAATTCTTCCCCAGGTACCAGTCATGTGCCAGGCTCTCCCCAAAACCCAGAGCCTTCATGGTGGATAATGTTGGGTTACTGGGGACATACCAGGCTGTGCGTTCTGGAGGCTCTGGTTTAATGACTGTGTAGATTTGCTTACTTAGAATTTTCAGGCTGATTTGACAGGGTTTTGAAGTGGGGGTGGAAGAGGTGACAGAGGGAAAGGCCTTCTACTAGCAGCTGACTCTGGTCCAACTTGTAACTGGACCAGAGGGAGAAAGAGCCCATATAAGGAACTGCCTCGCCAAGGACAGTGGACTGAGGCAGAGATCATCAGAGAGTACCGTCCTGCACCCTTCCCTCCTTCCCTCTTTCTCATATATTAAGAGATGCGTGAATAGCTGCTCAGTGCCAGAGGCTCTGTGTGGTCATAGTGGGGATACGTAGATGTAGGACAGGTTGTCACTGCTTTTCAGAAGCTCACAGCCTTGCTCGCAAGGCAGCAGGTGTGACCTTGGTTGTTCTGAGATGTGCTGTGGCTGTGGTGTAGATAGTACTTGCCCTGGTGGCTCAGAGGCAAGGGAGCTCCTTTTTAGCTGTTGTCTGGGTCGGTTTCATGGAGAAGGACTTTGAGCTGAGATTTGAAATAGGATTTTTCTGGCTGAGATGGAAGAGGGCATTCTATCACACGGCTCAGTGGCTGTAATCATGATGGTCCTATTGGCCAAAAGAAGTAATTGAAGAGGACCAGATTTGGAGGAAATTGTAAAGAAATTAAGAAGTCAGTAGGAACAACTTCCTTCCCTACCTCGTATCTGGTTGTCTTCTGCCTAGAGTGTCAGTCATGACCTAGGCCGCAAAAGACATTTTGTGTGTGCGTTTGTGTTTGTGTGTGCATGCATGCACACATACGCAGAATTGAAATCACATCCACTTGGCTACCATTTGTGACAGTCAGAATCCTAACGTTGTAGTAGAGGGTAAAGCGTCTAAGAGTTGAAGACCTAGATTCTAGTCGTGGCTTGTCCCTTTTTTTTTTTTTTTTCGGTACGCAGGCCTTTCACTGCTGTGGCCTCTCCCTTAGCGGAGCACAGGCTCCGGATGCGCAGGCTCAGCGGCCATGGCTCACGGGCCCAGCCGCTCCGCGGCTTGTGGGATCTTCCCAGACCGGGTCACGAACCCGCATCCCCTGCATCGGCAGGCGGACTCTCAACCACTGCACCACCAGGGAAGCCCCGTCCCATTTGCTTTGATTTGGGGGAGATTACTTTGCCTTTGTAATCTGCAGTTATCTACTATCTAAGTTTGGAATATTTCTTCATGTTTTATAAGGTGATGCAATTCATTGCACACAAGTACTTTCTGAACAAATAAAAGGTGTTAACTGTGATATTTCCAGGAGGCAGGCACTTTGCTCTATTTCTAAAAAATGAAAGGACAACGGATTGCTGTCCCAGTACTTCTGTCCAAAGTTCTGACCCCCCGGGAGATGGCAGAGCAGGGCTGGGGGTGAGGCTGGCAGAGCTTCCCTCCCCTAGCTTTCCTGGTCATGTGTGTTGAAGAACAGCTCATGGACAGTGGAACAATTGCGTGGAGGTTAAGTCTTGTGCCTCTAAATCAAGCAAAGAGGTTGGCCAGAAAGTGTGAGGGCTCCCATCCTGGGGAGAACGCCTTATGCCCTTTCCCAAACCGCCTGTCTGTTGGCTGTCTATCTCTATCTCTCAGCCCAGCTTTGGGTCCCTGGACTGCTGTCCGAATCTGAAGACAGCCCTCTCCGTAGATCTGCCCTCCTCCCCTGCTGCCTGCCCCACCCGTGGAAGTACGAATCTAAGCGGGGGCATTTTCCCCAGCTCTGAAATAACCTGGGCCAGGAAACAGCCGGACCCTCCCAGTCCAACCAGTCCTTGGTGAAGAAAGAGTGCCCTCTAGTGGGCGTTGTCTGGAGCTGCTCCGGATCCATGTCACAGCTCAGCCAAGGACGAAACAACCGGCTCGTGGCCCTCCTGCCAAGGATCTCGAAACTGCCTTTGGGTTTGGTTTGTTTTTCTCCTTGTGTGAAGAAAAATAAATAAAGAACAGCAGGAGACCAGTTGTGAGAGCAGCTCCGACAGTGCTCTGACAGCCTCCTTATCTTGTGAGGTTCACCAAAGAACCCCAGGGCCAGTGATGGCAGCAAGGTAGACTGTGACATTGGGTGCTTTTGAAAGGGCATGTGACAATTTCTATATACATCACTTACCTGTCTTGGCCGGTCTCTTCCATGAGGGGTTAGATTTATGAGAAGGAAACTCTATTGAAGAATGATTACTAAAAGGGTTAAATATCTTTTTGGGTGACCCTCCGTGGAGAGCAAATCCACTGCAGTTGATTTCATTTTTGGTAGTGGAAGTGTACAGATCTGACTGTTAAAACCCTGTATATACTGGCATAAACAGGGGATTTTTCCCTTTAAAACCTGTTTCAGTAAAAGCTGTTGGGTGGGGAGCATAGCGGGGCGGGGGCTAGGGAGAGTGCAGGACACCCATCAGGGGAGCAGGAACCTGATCATATGTGATGGTTGCTGGATTAGGTAACAGCTCCGCTGGTTGAAATTGGATCTTGGAGGGTGAGTGTTAACATATCTGGTGTCCTGGCGAAAGGTTCATTTGAGACCTGCATGGTGCCACAGAGATAAAAAAGGAGCTTTTAAATAATCATTTTGTCTCCTACTTGCCAGAGTGCCGGCTTCAAGCAGTAAATAGGTAACATCACTCTGCTTAGACATATCGGCCTTTTCATTTATTTATTTAATGTTGGTGGGATTTTTTTTAAACTCCCTGGCCGAACAGTTTCTCGTACCAGTGAATCTCAACACGCATTTTTTTTGGGGGGGTACGCGGGCCTCTCACTGTTGTGAAGCCCCAACACCCATTTTTATAGTGGTACATTTGGATGCTGCTCCTTCTGGGCAGAAATCTGTACATGCAGTGTTGTTTATTGGTCCCTCCGGGGCTCTGCCCAGCACACATACACAGCCCAAGACCCTCAGAAACAGAATCTTCCATGTAAAATAGTGGAAGAGGAAAGTTTTCTTTTGCTTATATTGTGTATGTGTGTGTGTGTGTGTGTGTGCAGTTATGGTGGTGGATCTGACACATACTCTGAAATTTCTATTTTCACAATCATTTGAGTATAATTTAAAGGGTGTAATTTGGAGAAGACTGTTTTTTTTTTTTTTCCCACACTTTTCTGTTCTTTTATTTTCTTCAAATCTCTGGTTTGGGGCCAATTTATGTGTCCTGAACTCTGAGTATAAATGCAAGCAACACTGATGTTATGGTACATTGTATTTCTAGCATACCAGTTTCTTCTTGGCCACATTTAGAAATCAATTATATGAAATCTTAGTGAATCCAAATTTCTTTTTGAAGAGTATTTGTTTACAGGATTCATCAAATTATATAAAAGCTAAGCGAAATGATAACACTCTTACTGTGCGTGTGTGTTTTTTTTTCCCCCAGCTAAATGTATCTTTCACACCTGAGGGGGGAAAAAAAGAGTCAGTATAGATTACGGCTTTACCCTCTGTGATAGTCCTGGAACTTCTTTGGTGGGTAGGGGGGTTATGCTGTATCCTTTCAGTGTCTTTGGCCAGCTTTAGCAATTTCCTTTCTTATTTCATTTAAAACCAGTTAGATTTCAAGACCAAGAAAAATATTAATTAGGTAGGTGTACAGAGTTTGTGTGGATGTTTTGTGCTTCCCGTTGATTGTTTAAACGAAAAAGTGGGGCATGGGCGTGGGTGCAACTGAGAGAGGCTGGGAAGGGAAAATATTTTCAGAGGTAAATATTGGGCACATGGGAAATACTAGTAGTAACATGCCCACCTAGTCACCTACCTAGTACCTGGAAAAACTAGAACCAGCACTTTGGTCTGTGCATGCCTATCTCTTTGCCTCTCTTTCTCCTCTCATAACGAATTGAACTTTGCTAGAGGAGCAAGCTAATGGGGTGAGCAGGTCAGTCTTAGGCACAGGTGCTGTCTGACGATGCTCATCATCACCTCAGGTAAGGCAGTGTTTAGGTAGCCCTAGGAAAGCATGTCTTCACCATTAAGATGACATGATTATTTTTTGCTTTGCTAACATTGTTGCGACCAGAAACCATTACAAGATCTGTCAGTGCTGGATCTGTCAGGAAGGATTGTTACAGAGTGGTGAGGAGGAAGCACTTGGAGGCATCACTGCCTGGCTCAGGTGTTAGCAGCCTCAGCATCTCGGGGAGGTTGCCCGTCAGCCGAAGTTTGCAGCCTCTTCTGGGATACACTGGCCATATTAGTGTCAAGTTTTGCCTCAGCACCAGTTTTTTAATGATCAAGCAAAAGTGCAACAATTACAGAATGGCTCAGAGTTGATCTTCTTTTTCTTTTTTCATTTGTAAATGGCCCATAGATATTTTTCGTTGGTAAAGTAATTAAAATTCATTCAATAAAATTCACTGGGGAAACATCCATAAACCCCATGTAAATGCCCTCACCTGGTAGAATTCACTGGGCTGTACAGGCCAGGAAGGAGGGGTTCCTGGGCTCTAAGCCCAGCTGCTTGGGGGGTCACATTCTTTTCCGCACCTTTAGGGACTGGTATTCAGGAAATGGTCACTGCATTCATTTCCTTTCTTAAGGAAACCTTTGTTAGTGGTGATATGTTCTTCTGAGGGCTTTGTAGATCTGAGTAAATAAATTCAAGGAACTGAATAACATGACTAAATCTTTATTATTCTAAGATTGAAGGGACAGTTTCCCATTACAAAAGAAGGATTTCTTTGGAAAAAGGTCCAAAATAAACCTCCAGGATCCCCTAACCTGTGCCATTAACAATGTAGCAATTTTCTTTTAGTGCAGCAGAATATTAAAAATTCAGATGCAAGAGGAGAACCTGGGTCCTGAAATGTGGGCTTGTTGTGCGTCAGGGTGGACTTCCTTCTTCCCTCCCCAGCTAACTGCCTTCCTCGCGTCCTCCCTTCCCTCCTCCTGTCATTTCTTACTTCATGGGGTGTGGGGGGCACGTGTCCCTACCCTGTGCCTTTAATCCTCCTGTCCCTAACTGCCACCCCTGGTCCACGTGGCTTGACCTTCCACTTGACTGTCTCCTGTTTCATGAAAGCAAAGCTGCCGTTTTCCTTTTAGCACAGGAATCGGGCTTTCCTTTGAAACAACTTCCAAGGTTGCTTCTTGTCATGCCTGTTAGAAGCCAGGAGCGTGTGGACACAGCCAGCAGTTATGCTGGTATTATACGTGATGAAGTGTCCTGAATGTCTCCATGTCCCCTCGGATTGAGCTCAGATCCACCTTCCCTGTCACAGCTCCGTGGGGCTGCCTTGCTAGGGCTCAGGAGACAACTGCACCTGGCACCGTCCCTGTGGTGCTCACCAGATGCATCCTGGCTGGAAACAGTTCTGGACTCTCTGGCTGCGCCAGTGCTCACATACCCACCAGGCCGCGTAGACCCTGCCATCTCCATCCCCAAGATGTGAACCAGCATGGGACGCCTTCTCCTCTGTCTTTAATCATGTTCCTCCTTCCCTACCCTCAATTTGTTTTTAATTGGAAATTCTTTTCGTGTTCGCTCTCAACAAAGACTTGGCTGCTGACAAGTAAACTGGGCTCAGATGAGTGATTTACTTTATGGCAGGTTGTATGAAGGTAGTAAAAAGAGACTGCCTAGCTCTTCTGCTGATTTACTAAATCACTTGATCTCTTTCAGTCCAAATCACCCCCTCATCCCCCGCAAATGGTCATGGTGTTTTAATAAAAAGCAGCCTCTAACAGAGCTGAGCCTCCTCCATCCTATCAGAATACCGGCTTCTCTGAATCCCTGAGACAGCTTGTTAAAAGGACCTCACCCTTGTTTGTACCAGGATGGAGTTCTTATCACCCGGAACAGATTGATCTCAATGTGGGGAGATGGAAATCCCTAGTCCAGGGGAGAGGTCTTAACACTTCACTCCAAATTAACTGGATTTGCCTGGCTTAGATTATTTTGGAGATGAAAATTCAGGCTGATCGAATATTACAAAGTCAATGAGTGTAAAACCACAACCTCACAGAAATCTAAAATTAGAAATGAAGAAGGAAGTGCTTTTCCTTGAATTAAAATTTGGCAGTTTGGGGATGAAAGTGAAAATTACATTGCTATAATTATTTTTGTTTTGTAGATTTGAAATTTCTTTCACTGTGGTAAAATATGCATAACCTAAAACTTATCATTATAACTATTTTTGAGAGGACAGTCCAGTGGCATTAAGTACATTTGCATTGTTGTGCAGCCATCACCACCATCCACCTCTAGAACACTTTTCATCTTCCCAAGATGAAACTCTGTACCGGTTAAGCACAAACTCCTTATCCCCGCCCTCCCTGCAGCCCGTGGTACCCACCGGTCTACTTTCTGCCTCCATCAATTTGACTATGCTAGGTACCTCATATGATGGGATATAATTAACTTGGGGAACAAAGCAAATCTCTCCTTGCATTTTCTCCTCCTCCATCTCTTTTTCCAACCCATTGCTCAGATGCCATATTGCAAGTAATTTGAGACTTAGCCAAACAGTACATTGGGAGCTTTTTTTTTTTTTTTTTTTTTTTGCGGTACGCGGGCCTCTCACTGTTGTGGCCTCTCCCGTTGCGGAGCACAGGCTCCACACGCGCAGGCTCAGCAGCCATGGCTCACGGGCCCAGCCGCTCCGCGGCACGTGGGATCTTCCCAGACCGGGGCACGAACTCGTGTCCCCTGCCTCGGCAGGCGGACTCTCAACCACTGCGCCACCAGGGAAGCCCACACTGGGAGCTTTTTGTTGTTATTGTTAAACTTTGCTTCATTGGGTTACTCTTAACACCTCCCCACTCTTTTGGGTCTTCCCGCAGTTTTGAGTATCCGGGGAGCGCAGGAAGAAGAGCCAACAGACCCCCAGCTGATGCGACTGGACAACATGCTGCTGGCGGAGGGGGTGGCCGGGCCAGAGAAGGGTGGCGGCTCGGCCGCGGCGGCTGCGGCGGCGGCAGCTTCTGGAGGCGCCGGTTCCGACAACTCGGTGGAGCATTCTGATTACAGAGCCAAACTCTCACAGATCAGACAAATCTACCACACGGAGCTGGAGAAATACGAGCAGGTAACCACAGCCCTGTGGGGTCTGGGCACCCCCCACCCCCAGCCCTTCAGGGAAAGGGCGGAGGCATCAGGAAACTCAGGCCTGTGGGCGCCGAGGCAGGCAGCTTTTCCTGGAGACTAACATCTGGGGTCCAGCATCTCCGGCCTCACCCCAGAGCCACTTGCTGAACCTGAGCCCACCGAGTCCTTGGTGTCCACTGTTGAAAGCCCGGGCAAACTAGAGATAAAGCCATTAAAAAAAAGTGGAAGTTGTAAATGATGATTTCAGGAAACATCCATAGTCAATATAAGGAAAACTCAGTTCCTGGAGCTCCAGAGTGTTTCCCTATGCGCATGCAGCCCCGGGGCTCTCAGGGTCATGAGCAGAGGGTCATGGTGCTCATGGAATCCTATGGGAACGGACACTAAAGTCCCTCACTCTACCTAGATTCAGTTCAAATGGGAGTCAAACATGTTCTGCTTTTTATATATGGTATGCAATACAAGGCACACCTCCCGCTATAAGAAAAGTAGAGGGTCTCAGGGGACCCCTGGAGTCAGACAAAGTTGAATTCCAGTCCTGACACTCGACTAAATGGTCTCTGGGATCCAGTGGTCCACATACTATACCCTAAAAGCTGGTGGTATTTGGCAAAGAGCTGTGGATTTGGAGTCTAGGATATCAAAGAGCCATAAAAATCATATGAAGGAAAGGCTAAGAAAGGCTTTAAGTCATAGAACAGTATATAAATGTTGTACAGTATTCTAATTATAATAGCGCCCCTCTCTACTGGAGGACCCCCCCACACATACACACACATGTGAATTTTTTTAAATTTATTTATTTATTCATTTATTTAATTTTTGGCTGCATTGGGTCTTCGTTGCTGTGTGCGGGCTTTCTCTAGTTGAGGCAAGCGGGGGCTACTCTTCGTTGCAGTGCGTGGGCATCTCACTGCAGTGCGTGGGCTTCTCATTGCGGTGGCTTCTCTTGTTGTGGAGCACAGGCTCTAGGCACGTGGGCTTCAGTAGTTGTGGCACGTGGGCTCAGTAGTTGTGGCTCATGGGCTCTAGAGCGCAGGCTCAGTAGCTGTGGCGCAAGGGCTTAGTTGCTCCGTGGCATGTGGGATCTTCCCGGACCAGGGCTCGAACCCGGGTCCCCTGCATTGGCAGACGGATTCCTAACCACTGCGCCACCAGGGAAGCCCCCACATGTGAATTTACATATCAATATTGCTTCCTCTGGTCAGTATGAGCAATACTACTTTATTAGGAGTCCCTTAACATCAGGCTGTCCTCCCATTATTTAGGTGACAGATATATTTGTTGTCATCTCTTTGGATGTGACATTGTCCTGAAGTTCTAAGTTAACTTACTTTCATTGAATTGTTAGGTTTATGGCTTTCTTTTCTTTTTTAAGAGTCACAGAAGAAGGGGGAGAAAAAGCAAAAAGTGGAAGACCCTGTACCGTCCACTTATGACTGTCTAGGTAGAAGGCAATGCCAACTTAATAGAAAATTTAAATTTTAAAATAGAAATAGGCATTTTAAAATTTAAAGTGAAGAAAGTTTCATTATTGCACTCCTATCTACCTTTGAAATGGATTTCTACAAAGTCCCTTCTTTTATGAGGGAAAAAGGTGTGAAGCTGGAAGCCAAGCGTGGTGAATTTCAACCATGAGACAGGTGTAGGGAGGGTTCAAGGGGAGGAAAATAAAAGCAATCTTGTGGTAAGAACCTGTGGATCATCACCCTCCACCTTCCTGAGAAAGAACAAACATTCTTATCACGGTGTAGGCTCATGTAGACATTTCCTCAGTTCCCAGGAGAGGCTCAGCTCAGGTAAGCTGGCTGATCTATGACAGCTTCCCTACCTGGGCCATCATGTTAGGGTTCAGAGTCTGCCCCAACCAATGGGATAACTTGGGAAGACACATGGGGACATTTGCTAACAAGGTCCCTAGCTGGCCTCTTGGGTTCTTGCTACTCTGTGCTTTCCCTATTTTACCTTCACTGCTAAGCTTGGCCTCTGGCATAACAACCTATCTAGACCTAGTATCCAGGTTAACTCATGCCAAACTCCAGGGGTACACGAAGAGTGTGGCTTCCTCCCTAAACCTATAACTGGAATGGATGTTAGGCTGGATGGTGTTTAAAACTGGCTTTCTTCTTAGCTCAGGTTGCCAGCAACATAGACGAATGGACTGTTTCCTTGATTTAACCCCCCCTTGTCTCACTCTTCCATCCTCATCCAAAATGACTAAAACAATTTTGTCAACTTAACTGCACTTGTTCCTCAAGGTAATTTTAAGATTGGATCCTCCAGACAGGTACTGTCATCATCTCCATTTCAATACAGGTGAGGAACTGGAGGTCAAAGAGGTTAGGTGATTTATATGGGTCACACATCCAAAGGAGGGACAGAGTTGACCCTGGAAGCCAGATTTTGACCCTTAGCCCAAAGGCTTTTATTGGAACAATACCCAGCCACACTTAACATGGAACAAGTGTGGACGTCTGTAGACAATGAAGTAACCGGCTTGACCTCTCTGTTACTTTCATGGACTAGACTGATGCTCTCTAAGAGAGGCTAGTGATAAAAAACTATTCTCCTTCAGAAACTTCTCATAGATATCTACCTATTCTAAATAATAGTCATGCTGGAAATTGGGAACTTAAGGAAAAACTCCATCAGTGCAGAGCAAATTAGGTAAATGTAGTAGTCGTCTGTATTTGTTATTCTTAAAAAACGCTAAAAAATCATTTCCTTATTTCTTTGGGCATTTTCTGGGTAAGAACTGAATACTGTTTAACATACTCTATGAGCTTAATAATTTATTAATATGAGTTGTATTGTTAATTATAGTAAATAGCAGATTATAAGGAAATTATGCCATTAACCTTCTAGCTAGTATGTCTGAGAGGTAGATCTTCATTTTTTTCTGTAAGCATTCCTTGCGGGAGCTTTCTTAAAAATAGGAAACCTTAGTAAAAATATCAGTCTCTGTTTTAGTAGTACGTAGATGGTTACCAAACTGACTATTTAAGAGTTGATTCTGTTGTTTTAGTTTGGTTTGGTTTGGTTTTAGTTTGGTGATGGTAGATAACCAGAGGATCAATTAGCTTTCCTGTAAGTAGCTACCATAACCCTACTCACCCCTCCCCCACTCCCCCCCCAAAAAACCCCCCAACATGAATCAGCCATTGTTTCACCCTGAGGTTATTAGATAAGTCTAGAGACTTTCATTCAAAAGAAAAGAAGGAAATTGTTTTCTTCATTAAAAGGGGCTGGTAAAACACTTTTTCAGCAGATCATGTTGGAAGCTAAGGTATTTAAGAGCTAGCATATTCTAATAGATAAAACCGTGATATCCAGAGACCTGAATTTTGTTCCAAGTGTTATTCTAAAAAACGATACTCTTGTAGTTTTGCAGAGTTCTTCACTTTTTTGTTTCTGTGAATAATGCTGCCAGGGCATTGACAAGGCTCAGTCTCTAAGGCCGAACCCAGGTGGGTTAGGTCCATAAGAAAGTCTTAACATCCCAGTCACGTTCATTGCTGAAATTGACAGCCAAATCCAGTTTGAAGCAGTAAGAGAAGAAGGTGGGCTGAGAGAGGGCAGGAAGGAGGCTTCAAGTCTAGGATTAAATTGCTTAAACTCAAGCAGGATTTTCTAAGAGAGCTTCTCTTGGGTAGGCTGCTCCCAGAAGGGCCTTTGCCCTGGAACTTGGGATGTCTCCTTTCAGAAAGCGTCCACTTTCTGGGGGCAGCTGGAGGGGTAGCTCCAGGAGGTGTACCACCTTTAGGACAGTCTGCAGCAGAGTCTCCTCTGTCACAGAAACCTTCAGCCGGCGAGGGTCCTATTTAATTAACGACTGTCATCCCCACTCTTCCCAATTCCATCAGGAGCGCCTGACTTCATGGGAGCAGCACAGCTTCTGAAGGTGCCGAGCTTGGGGGAACTGAGGAGGAGGCGTGGGTAGTTCAGGTCCTGGAAAAATCTGGATCACTGTGTTCTGTCTGTCTAAAATGGACTTGGAACTCCTCTGCACTGTCTGTTGTGTGTTCCTGAGCAGCTGTGGAGCAGCTGCCTTGCTCCACCTCAGCAGTGGGTGAAAAGACTCCACTGTCTGTTCGGGGCAGAGCAGAAAGGGGCCCGGGATCCAATGCCCTAAATAAGCATCAGATATTGTGAGTATTTTTATTCACCGTAAGGAAGCACATCATTATTAGCCGAGCACTGTGGCTTCCCAGCAGAGAGCAAGTGCACTTGACAATACCTCCTTCACGTCCAGTCCCTCCTCCCTGTGAGCCCCCATCAAGGGGGGAGGCTGCAGCCCAGCGGGGGATGAAGCGTTTCTCCAGAAAGCCGCTTAGGATGCCTGCAGTGTGCCTCCCCCCGCCACGCCCCACCCCGACTTCTCATAGACTTGCTGCCAGCTCGCTGCCAGGTTTTATCTCCCTCCCTTGTTGAGGCTAGGGAGAGATGAAGCTTATAGTAAGGTCTTGTGTTTAGGTAGCAGTTTTCTTAGTAAGAGCAAAATGCTATTGGACCTGATCTTCTGTGGATTGTCTTCAGCATATGCCTGCAGAGTAGAAAGAAGGTATTTGTGACCCCCTTTAGTTTTACCACGGGGCAGACTGAAGCCTGGAGAGGTTTGCCCAATCGTGATCCTATGCTGGGTTTCTAAGTTCTCTGTACTTTGAAGAGATAATAATGACACAATTTATATGGCCAGACACAAAGATAGTAACTCATGTAGTCCTTACCACACCCTTTGAGGTACTGTCATCCCCATTTCACAAACAGGGAAGACGAGATACAGGGATCTTACATAACTAACCAAGGCCCCAGAGCGAAGTGAGTTCCAGTGCAGGATCTGAACGCAGGCAGTCTGTGCTCTTAGCCCACTGCTACGTTCATGTGAGTGATTTACTCCATCTGCAGGTCACTGCCCAAGAGCATGGGCACTGCTAGCCTTGCTGAAGGGTTAGGAATGATTAAATCCACTCTCGGACAAATAAAACGAAGTACTGAGTAGTGAAAGGATTTGCCCACATACTCACGGAGGCAGGTCAAAACCCAGGCCTCCCAGCCTTCAGTGTAGACACAGCCCAGTGGATGCATCTGCCTTTGTATCTTTGGCCAGCCGACCTCGAAGGATTTCTTGGAGAAATGAACAGTAAATATGTTATTGTTACTGCATAATTGACAGCTATGAAGGGCTTGGTGCTGTAAAAAACAAGGGCAATGCAGTGTTAGCATCAATGGGCATGTTTCCACTGTTAATATTAAGTTGAACCCTTTGAGTCCTTAGTTCTTCAACTCTCACAGCATCAAGTTGCCTGTTTTTGTTACAATCTTATACAGTTTTACAACATTACTGTGAGTTAACCTGTGAGTAGATATTTTATTGAATGTTCACTAATTAAACCAGACTACAGAGATGATAAGTAATAGTAACTAAGAGAAAGGGCAGTGGTGCTCTGAGGAGCAGATTCAGGGTCTGGGAAAGAACAGACACCCTGGCCTGGATGAGGATGTGTTCAGATCCTGCCTCAGCTGCTGTTTTTTGCTGTGGGCCTTCATCTCTTGGAGCCACAGTTTTCCCAACTGTAAAATAAGGAGTTGGGAAAAATGATCTCCAATTTCACTTCCAGAGCTGAGAGTATGTTGGTCTCTAAACTGAGAGTTTTCCTTTCTGCAGGGATAACTCCTGAATCCTCTAATTCATGTTTGGATGTGGGTTTTTTTTTGTTTTTGTTTGTTTTTTTAACCTATTCCCTTTGTGTTATAGACATAGCAGATCTTCAGAAGACCGGCATAGGAGGGAGTTCTTACGATAAAACTAGAAGTAGAGGGCTTCCCTGGTGGCGCAGTGGTTGAGGGTCCTCCTGCCGATGCAGGGGACGTGGGTTCGTGCCCCGGTCCGGGAAGATCCCACATGCCGCAGAGCGGCTGGGCCCGTGAGCCATGGCCGCTGAGCCTGCGCGTCCAGAGCCTGTGCTCCGCAACGGGAGAGGCCACAACAGTGAGAGGCCCGCGTACCACAAAAAAAAAAAGACTAGAAGTAGAAATAGATTGATGAGAAATCTCCCAGAAGAGTTATCAGAGCTTTTAACTCCATGATTCCACTCTTCGGGCTGTTTATGCTAAATTGAGTATTTGGAAGCTTTAACATATCAGAGATAAGGGCAAGGCAGAAAGTTCATGCTATATTTGGCCCCAAACTCTCTTTGACTGTTAACATTGGGGTGAAGGGTTGTGAAGTGTGTTTTATACTACTGTTCATGTTCTCATCTTTCATAGTAGTAAAATCATGAAAAATAATTGATTTTGAAAAATAATTAAGAATTTTCTTTTCCCTTTAAAAAAATCTACATCATGGCCAAAAAATATAATCAAATGGGCTGAAAAGGATTTCCAGGCATCATTTATTTTTTCTGATTTGACAAAATGCCACAAACTAGCCCACTTTCCTTACCTGCACACGTCTCTAGAAAGACCTACACAGCCTCACATCAAGTGTGCTGAGGCTTGGACCCTCACCACACCCCATGTCTGTCATCCTGCCATTCCAGGCATGTAATGAGTTCACCACCCACGTGATGAATCTCCTGCGAGAGCAAAGCCGGACCAGGCCCATCTCCCCGAAGGAGATCGAGCGGATGGTCAGTATCATCCACCGCAAGTTCAGCTCCATCCAGATGCAGCTCAAGCAGAGCACGTGTGAGGCCGTCATGATCCTGCGTTCCCGGTTTCTGGATGCGCGGTGAGTCCCCAGGAGGGGTCTGTCCTTTGGGAAAACCACTGATCCAGGGTTGGAATCCACGGCTGGCCCTCTCCAAAGACTACGTTGTCATCATGTTCAAGGCTAAGCCAAGTGGTAGCCTGAGAAAGGTTCTTAGGTCAGGGAAAGGAGTGCTGAGAGGGTGGATAACCATTGGTTTTATACGGCTCCAGGAAAATGTGTCATGGGAGGGGATATTTTTTATGGCCACTGCTACTCACTCTTCATGAGAAGCAAGGATGACTTAGCTACGGGGACAGAAAAGGCAGGACTTTTTGTTTTCATACCACTAGGTGTCTCTTTCACAGGAATAGGTTGTAACTATGGGCCCGTACAGGTCTTACTAGGTACTGCAATGACATATTTTCTCCAAGAAAGTTCTGATTGAGAGCTGGGAATCTTTGCCACAGTATATGTAGGCAGAGAGGGCACCCAGTTCGAGTCAACAAATATTTATAACTAGATTACCATGTGTCCTACTCTGGGCTGAGTTTTAGGGGCACAAAGATGAAAAGATGAAGAAGACATGGTCCCTTGGGCACAGAGGGGCAAGGGAGTGGTCTGATATGGGCCAGATTTTCAATCAAGATTTGATGTTTTCTATCTGACATTAACTTGTGACCTAATTTGTGAGGTCAAAGAATTCAGTTGAAATCACGGATAGAAAGGTCCTTTACGACAAAAACTGAGACTATAGAACAAGTAGTCAGTTCTTGGTCCTCCTACCCTCTAGACCAATGGATTTGTACCAATCCCTTTGATTTCTTTGGCTTCTGTTATCCAGCCTGTAAAATGGTGATATCATATCTTTCATCTACTCTAGGGGAGTGTGTTGATAATTGATCTAATAAATAAGTTTTCAGAGTATGGATATCCTTTGTGATCTACAGTTCATCTTAAATTAGCCATCTTCTGTAAATGCAGATTTCATCATTCATTGTTTCAATTCCTGAATATAATCCCAACATATGGTTTTTATTATTGAAACATTAGGTATGTCAGGGTCATATACCATTTAATAATCTGTAGTTTTGTTCCTTTTCATTCAGACACCCAAATGCTCTGCTTTTAAAATTTTTTCACCCCGGAAATCATGTATTATTCAGCTCTCTTACCTGTACTTTTCTCTCTCTTCACAAGTGTGGTCTTTACAGTTCACAGACCTCTTTAAAACTCCCTGGCACCTCCTAAACTCCCTTTTATTCATTGTGTTTTGGGTCACGTGGAATATGAAATAAGAATGCCACCTAGCAAACTGTATCTCTGGGCTAATAGAATTCCATAGAGTAAGTCAAGAGAAAGTACAAATGAAGAGAGCTGTTCCCAGCAGAGCATGGTGATGAGTGGGGGAAGGCACAGGCCCTCTGAAGCAGGAACCCCCTGTGCATCTCCCTCGCCCCGTGGCCTGCTGCCAGCCTGGCTTCTTTAAAGCAGGCCGTTCCGCACGGTACAAAGTGCAAGTGGCTGGTGGCCTGTGTCTGGGTCTTTCCCCTGTGCTGTGGCCGCTGCCACTCTGCATGTGTTGTTTACATCCCCATGGTAACTCCCCTCGTTAAAATGCTGGAGTTGGCATTTATGTTGGCAGATACTGAAAAAAAAAAAAAGAAAAGTTGGGCCCAGACTGGGTTCTTTTCAAGAAAGAAATCAGAGAGAAGGGAGGAGCAGAATCATTTTCTCATAGGATTTCTTCTCTCAGTAACTCTGCTGTGGCCAGCAGAAGGTCAGACTCTAAAAGACACGAAACTAGGCGAGCTTTGTACACAGTTCCTTTCACTTCCACCAGCCTTTGCCTAGATTGTTCCAGTTGGCACCAGAAGGACAATCACTGTAAGAGAGGGTCTCTTTCCTGCTTTGGCTGCAACCTTTGAATCATTGCCTCTGAGCCAAGGTTCAAAACTAAAACAACTAACCTTTTGTCTTTGTTATTAGCATTTACTTAGAGGTATGTATATTTAGTATCGCTGAAAAAATATGACCCCAAGTGCCAACCCAAGGCTAAGCAAATGGTTTTTCCAGCTCAAAAATAAACGTTTGCCTGGACTTCCTGATTGTGGTAGCTAATATCATTGCTTCTAGTTCTATCTATAATTGGGAAAGCTAGCTAAACACACTTTACTAAGAAAGACACATTCACTGCTGATGTTCATGTGCTTCTCTAAACCATGCATCCGATGGACAGAGCTTCATCGGAAAAGATTTCTTGGAAGCCACAATACAAGGAGGACTTGATTTAGTAACAGGATTAGTCTTCGTAATGTAATGGGTATGCAGAATTGAATGTTACTGCTTTGTTGTGTAACATTCCTTGTATTTTGTGTTGCTGAAGAACAGATTACCACAAATTTAGCAGCTTAGAACAACACAAAGTTATTATCTCACAGTTTCTGTTGTTCAGGAGCCTGGGCAGGCTAACCTGGGTTCTCTGCTCTAGTCTCACAGAGCTGCAATCCAGGGGTCAGCTGAGGCCATGCTCTTATCTGAAGCTCATTCCAGTAGGGGCATAATTCAGTTCCTTGTGATTGTAGAACTGAGGTCCCCAGATCCTAGAAGCTGCCCTCTCCATAGGCAGCTTACAAGTTGGCTCCTTGCTTTCTTCCTGGAGAATGTCACCATTTTAAGGCTTTAACCTAATCTCCCATTTCATTAACGCAAAGTCAACTGATTGGTAACTTAATCACAGGAATGATATCCTGTTATTTTCACAGTGCCCCCCAACACATACACTCAAGGGAAAGGGATGTACCCCAGGGTGGAATCTTACATATCTTCTTAGGATTCTGCCTTCCACACTCCCCAGCTGAGCATTTGGGCCAGGTTTTGTCCACTCAAGTCATATCCTTTTTGTCTTCCTTATAGCGCCAGAAAAGTTTAACTTAAAAATTCCACTCATTCATTCCTTCACTCAACATTTATTATTTCAGCTTTATATCAAGCATTGTGCTGTAAAACTTGGTAAGCTTATTGTCAGGACTACAATAATTCTTTGAGAGAGAGAACTTGTAAACCCTTTTAATGGTTTTCTAACAATACAGTAATTTTATCTTGTTTTTTTTAAAATAACATCTTGCTAGAAAAAACAATAAGAACCTAAACACATGGTTGGAAGTACACCTCTGCACTTCACCCTGGTAGATGGAGTTACCTAAAATGATTAGCAAAGAGGACGGTGAGAAAGAGGAAAGGACATCCAATAAGGTCTGGCCAAACTGGCACTGTATTTAGATTTATTTACTTCTCTGAGTTTTTACTCTCTGTCAAATGCTATATTAGCCACTGGAATAACAAAGATGAAAAAATGCATGTAAATGTGGGTCCTGCCTTCAAGAGCTCATAACCTCCTGGGACAGGTGCTCTTATAACAGCATAAAACTGCACATGATCACAGGAAGTACATCTGCCAAATTTACCCAAAGGGGAGAGAGAATCGAAAATCAGGGAGAGGCAGACAGTGCTGAATCTCAGAGGAGTATGATGTTTAACAAATAGAAAGAATCACAGAAGCAAAGTAAACAACATAATTTAACTTCAACAGGCATTACTTACTGGAATGCATACTATGTGTTGGGCAGCAGGGTTTCAAATATGTGTGAAACATGGTTCCTCTCCTTGAGAATTTGCTGTTTAGTTGGGAATACCCATGTAAAGTTGTGGCAAATGCTGTGGGAGAGAAATACACAGGGTGGTATGAAAAGGCAAGGGAACATGAACGCCGTTGAGTGTCTTTGGGGAATGGAGAAGCATATGATGTAGCTGGATGAAATTATGTAGAGCATGTGTAGGATTGGAGGGAAATGAGACACTAGGGAGGGGCTAGATCCACTGAAAGACCTTAACTGTATCAGCAAATATTTCAACTTGGTCCTATGAAGCAGCAGAAACTCTGAGCTGTTTAAGGAGGGAATATAGTAATTTATAGTGTAAGTTCTCAAGTTGCACTTCTTAGATTCAGATTCTTGCTACAACCCTGACTGCCTTTGTGACCCAGGGTAAGTGGCTTATCCTCTCTAAGACTCAGTTTTTGTGTTTCTAAAATGGGGATAATTCTATACAAGAATAAATAATATATTAAAAACGTATAGTGTCTGGAACATAGTATTCACACCATAATTCAGCTATAATATAGTAAGGTTCAGTAATTATATATTATTTATTATTATTATTATTATTATTTTCATGATCAGATCCATGGTTTGGAGGAATTCCTCTAGTGATTTTCTTGAAGATGAGCTGAATTCAAAGAAACGGTAGGAGACCACTGTTGAGGTGTGTGCTTCTCAAACTGGGGAAATACAGAATAAGTATGAAAAACCTTCCCCATTTTACTCAAGTATTTAGAAGAAAATATTCTTATTTTAAGATAAACATTGGTATGTGATGGAATAGACTACAGCAGGAGGTTTTGGAGCCATTTCGTGCTTTTGATGGTGTGCACCAGGGCTGTGAGTCCATGCTCTCCTTCCAGGAGGGTTGCTTGGCCATGATTTAGGGAAAGCATCAGTATGGAGTTGCACTGTCTAGTCTGTGGCTTCTTGATTTTAAATTTAAATTAATTAAAATAGAAGTAAATAAAATTTAAAACTTTAGCACTCCAGTTATATGAGCCATATTTCAGCCACTCGATAGCCACATGCAGCTGATGGCTACTATATTGGAGAACAGAGAACATTTATTTTCCTCATTGCAGAAAGTGCTGTTGGACAGCACAACTAAGACCATTATATGACAGACTGTGGCTCCTCTAAACCCATTTCAAAAATAGCAACGACACTAAGGATGGAACAAAAGGGATAGATTTGAAAAATAGAACTGGTAAGACTTGCTCTGGGGCCTACCTTCCTCAAATTCCCATTATGCAAGAGCTTTTAATACACGCCTCATTTTTAGTGGGGCTTTTTAATCCAATCTGCCCAATTTCTGATGCTGGGTGACACAGAAACTCAGCATGATTTGGGAAAGTGGCTTAGGCTCGGCTTAATCTGGACAGATGTGGTTAATACCTATGGACAGATAGTGTTTATCTAGTAAGAGAGCAAGAAGAATTGAGAATCACTCCCAGATGCTGGCGCATGCTAGGTACTCAAATATTTGAAGGAATAAACAAACAAATGAATGGATGAACAAATTAGCAAATACAATGAACTCTGTATCTATGGTTATGTCATTATATAATACGGAAATAGAAGAAAATGGAGCTGGTTTGGGTGAAATGTGATACTAGTCTTAGAAACACAGAGTTTGTTGGAAGTGTCTGGGGTATGCAGTAGTACATGGGGCATTGGCTCTTAGGAGAGGCATTTGGTCAGAGATAATACATTTGGTTGTTAGCAACATATGTGCACAATACCTACACTCTTCACTCTTGAGTCACTGTGATTTGAAAGGTTCCATCCCTAAAATTTAATCAACTTCCACATTTCTTAAGTTTACCTGGATAACTGATGATCAAAGCTTTTGGTTGACTTGAAATAACAAATGTTAACTCACCAAGCTGAAAACACTTCCAGCCAAAGCAAAGAAACCAGGTGTCTTAGTTCAAGTAACCTTATTGTCAGAATTATATTATTTTTACTGGGTTTCTTGAAATTCTGCAAAATCCTAATTCTGGGGCTTCAAAGGCCCTAGATTAAGACAGCCACTGCACAAGGTGATAAGTGCATCCATCTGAGTAGATGAGACCACCTAAAGGAAGATTGCACGTCACCAGGAGGAGAGAGCCGGGAACAGCTGTCTGCACCATCCCTGCACCCCGGCTCATTCCAGAGAGGCTTCCTATGAGCTCAGTTGGAAGAGTCCCAAGAAATACACTGTAATGCTAATGCAAACAACTTGCAATTAGGGGAGCCTTCAGGGGCCACTTCCCCAGGCCTAAAACAACTGTTTTCTTTAGTCCAAGAGGAAGCCAGAGGTTATCCAAAGACTAGCTTGGAGACCGGGTTAGCCACTTGGCTACCTTCCTCAAATTCCCATCACGTAAGAGCTTTTAATACACGCCTCCTTTTTAGTTGGGCCTTTTAATCCAATCTGCCCAATTTCTGATGCTGGGTGACCCAGAAACTCAGCATGATTTGAGAGGGTGACTTGGGCTTGGCATAATCTGGGCAGATGTGGTTAATACCTATGGACAGATGGTGTTCATCCGGTAAAATCAGGCACTTTATTATGTTAATTAGTCCAAGTGGGACCCAGAAAATACAATATTAGCTGAATTTCCTGTCTAGCAAGGCGATTGGTGCTTTCTGTTGGCTTAAATCAGAAAATTCAATATCCTGGCATAACCAGGGATGTTCGGGAAATTTTTTTCCCCCATAAGGAAAAGCTTTTGATAAAGACTAGAAAGGCAGAAGTGCTAATGGAGCTAATTTAAAGATAGAGACCCCACCCCCTCAAGGAGGGCCAGCCAGCATCTGCAAGGAGCCAGGCATCCCTAAGCAAACCCCAGCTATCCTCAGGCCTTAGCAGGGAGGAGGCAACAAAGTGATTCTCACTTTAAATTAGTTCAATTAGCACTTTTGTTTTAAGAAGAAAAATGCTTTTATTCAAAAAGTGGTTTTCTTCATTTTAGCAAACCTATATATTAAAAAGATTTCTCTGGGCTTATGTTTTACCATTTAGCAGCTGTTCCTGCTTAGAAAGTGCTGCTTCTCTCCTTTCAAGGGAGGTCAAATAGTCAGGGGGTTAATTTCCATCCATTCTCACCCCCCTTCCCCATGCCTTTTAAAAATGTTGCATGCACTTATATGGAGATAGAAGAGAGAGAAAATAACTTTTTAAAAAAATATTTATTTATTAATTTGGTTGCTATGGGCCTTAGTTGTGGCAGGCAGTCTCCTTAGTTGCAGCAGGTGGGCTCCTTAGTTGTGGCTCACGGGCTCCTTTGTTGTGGCACATGGGCTCCTTAGTTGCAGCATGCATGTGGGATCTAGTTCCCTGACCAGGGATAAAACACGGGCCCCCTGCATTGGGAGTATGGAGTCTTAACCACTGTGCCACCAGGGAAGTCCAGACAACTTATTTTTAACTTCTGGCTACAGAGTCTCTGTGTAATTGCCAGGAGGCAATTTGTATACAAGAAAGAGGCTGGGTTTTGTAGTCAGGCAGACCTGAATTGATACTTTGGCCTTATAACCTACTAGTTGAGTGACCTTTGAACTCAGTTCTTCATTGGTAAATGGGAATAACCATAGCTACCTCACTAGTTGTGAAAAATGAATAATTTGAATTGATGGCTCTGAGGGGTATGGCCCAAGGCCTGGAACCTGGTAGGAAGAATCCCCACTAAGTCCTAGTATTTGTCATGTACCAGGCACTGTGCTGAGTCCTGTCTATGTATGACCTCATTTCTCCCTGTCACCCCGTGAGGTCAGTTTGACTCTTTTGACTGTCATTTGAAGAAGCTGAAGTTTGGAGAGGGATCCCAAATCACCCAGCTGGTATTCAGTTGGTCCAGGGTTCAAAACCAAGATAGTGGGATTTTGAAACTTCACGCCCCTCACCACTCTGTATAAATATTTGTATAATACGTGTGATTGTTCTTCTGCTTAGTGTCCCGACAGTACACAATGAAGTATTTAAAGAACGCTTTCAGCACTGCTTTCAGCATCCAGCCCCTTTGCTCAAATCTCCTCTTGTTCACTTTTCACTCAAAAAAGTGTCTTCTCCCAGTCGTAGATCCTCTCCTCTCCCTTTTTATATGTATTTGGTGTGAACTTTTTTTTTTCCGTTGTCGTTGTTGTTTCCTTTCTCTTTATGAAGGCGGAAGAGACGGAATTTCAACAAGCAAGCGACGGAAATCCTGAATGAATATTTCTATTCCCATCTCAGCAACCCCTACCCCAGTGAGGAAGCCAAAGAGGAGTTAGCCAAGAAGTGTGGCATCACAGTGTCCCAGGTAAGAAGCCCTCAAAGGGCTCAGCCCATAGCCTGGCCGTGGTGGAGTCACAGTGCAGAGTCTTGGAGGTCTTGCTTTCCTGAACTTTCATGCCTTGTAAGTTCCATCAACTTAAGCCTTAAAATGGCAAGGTCAGCACATGGTGTGCATAAGAAAGTTTCCAAGGCAGTACCCGGAAAAACTTGAGAGGAACCAGCAGAAGTAAGAGAAGACTAAGTACAGTGTAAAAACAGGGATAGTGTTCTTCCCTCTGAGCTCTCCGTTGCTTCAAATGGGTGAAAAATTCTACATGTACTTGGAAAGCCATCTGAATTTCTCATGTTATTGTCTCAAGCATACTCAATTCCTTGGCCCATTTTTTTTGCCCAACCCAGGAACTTTAAGAGTCAGTGAATGGAACTTTTAAGTGAAAGGGACTCAAATATCCTCTCTTGATGTCCTCGCTCTGTAACTGATGGAGTGTAGGAATTTTAACATGTCACTATGCTTGCATTGGAATGACTGCACAAAATGTCACTGAGTGCCCCCTTCCCCCAAAGAGCAATAACCATAACAGGTGCCTATTGACGTGGAAAGATACATGACATAAAATTTTTATGGACCTGGAGTGTTCAGCATTAATATGAAGTAGAAAAGTCAGCAAGTTTTATATGTATCTACATTTTGTCTACACAAAGGATCCATCCAAACTTCTTACTCGGTCTGAACCTCAAATACCACCACCAGTCTCTAGTTGAGACCAGTAGGGATAGTCAAGAAATCTCTCAGAGAAAGCTTTCCTCAGAATTATGTCACGTGCAAGAGAATCAAATGTACTGGTGTTTCCAAAAAGGGCAAGGGTGAGGGGGAAGTTGGGGAGAAGAGGCCTACTTTAGTGGAAAACTTCACTTAACATTTCGTAAATGAAGTAGACGCTGTTTTGTATAAACTGAGCATCTGTACTTCCTTGAACTGAATCCTGGCTTCTGCTACTCCCCGCTGGGTGCTGATCCCATCAACCTGTGTTTAGCTAAGCAGAATTAGGTCTAGTCAAAGTAAAGAACTCCACACAGGGGATCTGCAATGAAGAGATTGCCGGGCTCTCCCCAGCACTCTATGTGTGATTTTTGCAGCAGCCTTGGAAACCTCCTTTCAGACAAGGCAGAAACAATCACCTTCTTTTTAACCTGGACCTTCTTCAGGTACTTGGACCCAGCGGAAGGTCATTTCCAGTCTTGGCAACCCTGGGAAAGCAGAACATCAGTGGTCTAATTCAGGTGGCTTGATGTTTATCTAGGTTTCTAACCATTCTTGTCCAAATCTAGACCCATTGTCCACAAGAAAAGAGAACTGATGTTTTATGGTGCTTGCTGCATGTTTCCAGGTATAAACCATATTACTAACCCACAAACAGAGAATTTCAGTCATGGAATCTTCTGCTGCTAAAGTTGAAAATCACTATATTGTTTGAATTCAAATTCTGGGATTTGGAATTCCAAATCCCTACTGAAAATAGAATGAACTCTTCAGGATCTAGTCTGTATTGTATCTGAATAAAAAATGGAATCTTGGCCTATTCCAGCAATGTTCACATCCTTCATTATGGAAATCCAGGGTGCAAATAGTGTGTCCATTAAAATGATTATTTACATATATTGTTTCACCTTTCTCTTTCCCCCATCCATCCCAAGGCGATACCATTCTTCCTTCCCCATCACATCACTTCCTCCCAACAATAACCAGACTGTTCTACCATTCCCAAACAAGTTCCAGTGGGAGATAATATGATATCATAGAACGAGCATTTGCTAGGAGCATGTTTATGCTGAGTCCACCATGGAATTTTAGGAACTCACTCTTTCTATTTGGGTCTTAGTTGCCCCATCTCTAGTCATGGTTGGTTGGACCACATGATATATTAAATCTCCCTCTATCTCTAGTTCTCAAATCTAGGAGATGCCTTTGACTGTGTCTTTCTTGTTTTTTGTTTGTTTGTTTGTTTGTTGCTTTGGTTTTTTTTAAAAACTAAATTTATTTATTTATTTTTGGCTGAGTTGGGTCTTTGTTGCCGGGCACAGGCTTTCTCTAGTTGCGGCGAGCGGGGGCTACTCCTTGTTGCGGTGCGTGGGCTTCTCATTGCGGTGGCTTCTCTTGTTGCGGAGCACAGGCTCTAGGCACGTGGGCTTCAGTAGTTGTGGCTCGCGGGTTCTAGAGTGCAGGCTCAGTAGTTGTGGCGCACAGGCTTAGTTGCTCCACAGCATGTGGGATCGTCCTGGATGAGGGTTCGAACCCGTGTCCCCTGCATTGGCAGGTGGATTCTTAACCACCGTGCCACCAGGGAGGCCCTGTTTTGGGTTTTTTTTGTTGTTGTTGTTGTTGTTAATAATCACCCCTCCATCTTGAAATTCTTGTATTTTGGCTTTCTTGACATTGTTCTCTCTGGAGTTTCCTCCTTCCTCTTGGGCCACTCCTGCTCAGTCTTCTTACAGGATCTGCCATCTCTAACTATCCTAAAAGTATTGTTCTTTCTTTAGCCCCCATCTCATCGTGTCTTAGCCCGTGGTCCTTAATTATTTTTTGAGACACATATTCTTTTAAAATCCACTTACTAGTGAGTCCTCCTGTGATTCCCAAACAAAAATATGCTTAGACACAGAAACCCATCTATTGACCATCCTCTCCTTTGATCCCAGAGCAGCCCTTCCTCTATTCTAGTGCTGCTTGGAGTGTGATCTACAGAAGGCAGCATCAGCTGGGAGCTTGTTAGAAATGTAAACTCTTGGGTCTTACTGTATAGCACAGGGAACTATACTCAATGTTTTGTAATAACCTATAAGAGAAAAAAAAATCTGAAAAAGAATATATATTTATGTGCATATATATATGTAACTGAATCACTGTGCTGTACACCTAAACCTAACACGATGTTGTAAATCAACTATACTTCAATTTAAAAAAAAATTTCTTGGGTCTCACCCCAGTCCTGAATCAGAATCTCTGGTGGAAAGGAGAGGAGGCTAGGGATCTGTCTTCATAAGCCCTCCATGCACACTTGACTTTGAAAAGCACTGTTCTACACAGTTAATCAGAGTGTTCCCCTCCGTGCTCACAGTTGCAAATATACTTCTCTTTGAATATCCCCATGAGACTTCTCTCCTGGAATGCCAAACTCATATATCTTACTTCCCACTGGACTTCACCATGGCTCTGCCCACGGGCTCTTCAAACTTAACATGTTCAAAATGTGAACCAAACTTTCCCCGGAGAATCAGTGATTCCTTCTGCATTATCTGTCTCGGAGTAAGTCAGTCATCTCTGTATCCCTAGTGCCTAGCACATAGTAGACCTTGTCAATGATTGTTGAACAGTGAGTTAATTAATGAAAACACTGATTCTATACATTGTTCAGGGCATATGACATCCCCCTAGTGGACGATGCAGGAAATGCCTGAACTGACACAGCATCTTCCCTGCATGAGCATCTATTCTCCTGTAGAAAGGAATCATCCCAGGACCGGCCCCTTCTCCACCCTCTTCCTTCTCACCTGCTCTCATGTAGCCAATTTATTGGACCACAGGCATTTTCTTTCCTCCTCAAAAGTCGTTCCAAACTTCCTTCATCTTTCCCCCTTTCTTCCAGCTCATCCAGTTACCTCAGAAAAAATCTCCCTGCCTCTTTTCCTCTCTCTCTGTTCCACTTAGAAGTCAAAACCCAACCACAATGATGATTGATTCCTATGAATAGTGAAAGTTACATCAAGAAAAGCATGAGTTTGGGAGTGAAATTAGATAGGCAGTGGTCCCTAAATGGACCCAGAAATGCCCTTCCTCTTCCAGTTTAACTCTGTTTCTGTAGGCACCAGCATTTACAATAAATAAAGCATTTTCTCTTGAGTTTTTTTCTTTCTTGTTTACTAATATTGCAATGCTATGTTTTGATTTTTATAACAGAGGCTTGACATTTCTGCTGCAGTATTGAGCTGTATAGGTCTATGAGGGATAGCCTTATAAGATTTTTAAATTTAGCTAATGCACTTTCAAAATAAGTGTAGTTTTGCTAGAATTTTCTTTATCTGCCATTGTTGGGTTAAATTAAATTACATGTAGGCTGTGGCACATGTGTTACCAACTTCTCCTTCTCTCACCAAATTCATGGTTTGTTTTGTAATTGTATAAAACCACAATATTTTAGTTTGAAATCACATCTGAAATATGGGGTATAAAACTCTCCTTCCTAAGGCAGGATTATGGGAGTAAAACTTGAATTTCACTGTGTCTCCACTTGTGTCTGGCAGAGGTCTTGGTATAAAGAGAATGGGCGTAGAATCAAGCCAGGACAGCCGCTGTGAGCCACATGAAGGAAATAAGTTAACAAATGAAAGTAAATTACGTTTATTTTGTGTATTGGTGTTAACATTTAAAGCCTGGAATTCAAAGGAATAATCAGTGCTAGGCTTCCATTTTTCCTCATGTAGATAACACCAAGCTTTGCACAAAATACTTAGTGAAATTTATTGGATTGAATTATATTGATCCTCAGGTCAGTAGTACAATGCAGCTAAGAATCTAGTCCATATTAAAGTTATTTAACTAATAAAAATGTGAAATTAATCCATCCATGAAAGCACCCATATGTTGATATAGATTTATTTGGATATTTAAAGGTCTGTATATTTTGATTGCCCAAAGTCAGCTTTAGCATTGGTAAGTAACGGGCATTTCTCCTGAAATGCTAGGTTTATTTTAGTGTCCTATACTTAAGAGGTAAGCAGATTTAAAATGCTTGCCCTAAACTACAAGGGTCCTAGTTAAATGAGCAGCTCCTCCCTAGAAAAATCTTTGTCACAGTGTTTTTGCTAGATTGTGTTATATTAAGCAAGAGAATCTCATTTTATATAGTTGCTCCTCTCCAAGCCCTTCCTTCAGATCTTTTAATTGATGTTGCAAAATCAGAGCTAGGATGAGACCAATTAGCCTCCCTCTTCAACCCTCTCATAAGCTCTTCCTTTTCTTCTGTGATGTTTGTGCAGGATGAACTGGTAACTTTCTCGTCTTCTTTTAAACCGCTCTAGGTATCAAACTGGTTTGGAAATAAACGAATCCGGTACAAGAAGAACATAGGTAAATTTCAAGAGGAAGCCAATATTTATGCTGCCAAAACAGCTGTCACTGCTACCAATGTGTCAGCCCATGGAAGCCAAGCTAACTCACCGTCAACTCCCAATTCAGCTGGTTAGTTTTTTCTTTGAATTGGGGGAAATGTTCTCCATTTTTATATGTGCTTTTCCTACACTGGGGTTTTCTTTTAATTCTTTAGGCTATGGATGGGTTGATTTATGTACTTGATTGTCTTTTTTACTGTTGATGCGACTTTGGGTTTTTCTTTTCATTTCCAAAAAGCAATGTGTTTTGCTGTTTATAAGATGGACTTGTCTGAGGGTTTGCACTGATGTGTCTCTTTAAGTTGGACAGAGGTCAATTGGTTGGCTTTGATGAGGAGACCTCTAAATTCTCCTTTCAGAGATTCTAATAAGTAAGCTCGACTTAATACTTTGAGATAGTCCCTTGGGGTTCAGGCATTTAGTCTGTCTCATATAAAGTTGTTGCCCTTATCTATTTTGCTGTTCCTATCACACGATGTCTGGGTCATCTACTAGCATGCATTCTTTGAAGGAATATTCACTCTTCTTTAAATATCTTATTAAAATGTGCTGGTCTGCAAAGCCAACTATGGTGATTGCTATCCATTTTTTATAGCTGTCGTTCTTTACCGTTTTATTGTGTTGGTTTTCTTTATGTAAACTACAAAAGAAAATTGCCAGTCATTAATTCAAATGATTCAGATTCCAGTTTCTCTGTTACAGTATTAGTCATGTGCTGTGCTCCTGGTTTTATTTTAGTAAATGTGCATTGTATCACTAATTTCAGAGTTAGGCTAACATAATATATTTTGGGGGTGTGCCTTGTACCACCAGTTCTTAATTGCCACATGTGAAAAAAATAATCAGTAATGCATAAAAAATATAACCTTGGTGTTTGTATGCTATGGAAGGCATGCATGTTGGTGCTTTTTTTTTTTAAAGGGAAAACCAGAAATATTTCTTATTAAATAAGGCTTTATTAAATAAGTTAGATTAAGATATTTCTCCCCATAATGAACCAGATGCATTGATTTTGGCTGTGGGGTACATATCTAAGAAAATTGATGCCCCAACTTTAAAGGGTCACAAATTAAATATGTTAGATCATAATATGACTTTTAAATCTAATTTCTAACATTTGGGGGTATGTGGTGTCTTTGACCTCCCCGCTTGTTTGCCCACTAAAATAAGTCCTCTTTCTACCCTGTGGTAGATTGTTATTGGAGACATGTAAGGCTCCACACACTAATGTCTTCTGTGAGCTTCTAGATGCTTCTAATTTTTTATCATAAAGTTCTCCAAGTCACTGGGCTGTACCATCACAGCTTTCTTTTGTTTAAATGGAATCATGCATGAAGAGTGGCCTGGGCTTTGTAAACATGGATATGGTAAGACAATGTAGAATTCAATCCAGTTTCATTTTTCCCAGCACTCCAGATTAGGTAACCATGGAGAGCATATTTGCTTTTTGAGGTTTTGTGTGTATGTGTGTGTGTGTGTGTGTGTGTGTGTGTGTGTTTCCTTCTCTTCTCATCATGGTATGATTGACAAAGGATCAAGCCTAACAGGTTCAATAACTAGAGAGTTTCCTTCTTCCCCATCTGGTCAATTATTAAGCATTTCAGACCCAGCAACACTAGTTGAATTGTACTGCTAGGCAGACATTTTCACTTGTCTCTTTGGAAGAAGTACAATTCTGTCAATATTAGCAAAAACACATTCGATACTCTTGCAAAGGTTATCATAATGCAAAACAGATATCAAAATGACTTTTTCCTGTCCCTGATATATCTGCGTCGCAGATGGCTTAGCATGATTTATGAACAGTCTTTAGAAGGGCCCCGTGGACTCCCTTCGTCACTAAATCCCTAACTTTTTATTCTTTCCTAAAGCACTTGAAAAGAGAAAAGTGAGCATTTTAACCCCCTCGTCTGCGTTTAAGAATTATTTTGGCTCTCTTGGAATATCAGTATGTGATTACAGTTTTCTAAGGAATTTTTCTGGTGGCTTAAACTTCATGTGACTATTCTGAGCACAGAGTAAATTATTATGGAAAATTTGAGCTAAGCTTTCCAGTGGTGCCTAAGTTGTTAGAAATAATATGCAGAGGAACCCCTTTGTAGTACTTTTTCTAAAATAGAGACAAAAGAAAATACTATTGTATATGTGCAATAGCATGGAATTTTAAAAGATAAATGGTTTAACAGGAAAAGTTATAAATGGGTTTTTCTGTCTTTTCTTTGCTCTTAACACAACCCAAATCGCTACACAGATAGAGGGAGAACTTTAAAATGTTTCAGCTTTGCACATAGGGTGTTTATAATGTTGTATACCAGCTCTTTGATAAGTCCGAAGGGTAAATAATAATTGAAATAGCAAGTTTTAAATAAGAGGTTAGGAAGTGAAAATACATTTCAGTTGAGCTTAGAGTTCTGGAACCTGGGAACTTTTTATATCCTCAGTATCGAAGCAGAAGTTTTTTCCAGAAGCTTTACTAAATATAAATACCCATTTCTACTGCAAGGAAGATATTTTGCAAGTAAATCTTATTCCTTCTAGAGGCTTTTGTATGGAGAGCAGTACTTCAGTATCTTTATTTAGGCCTCTTCTAAATATTCCTGTTTGTTGATATATGCCTGGCCTCCTATTTCCTTAAGCATAATTCATAAAAATCACATAGGGCTAGGGCCTGTGAGGAATTAACAAGTATTTTGAGATACTTGGAATGCTTCATATTTTACACCAGCAGAGTTGGGCACAATGGATGGAGCAAGGAGGGAGAATAGAGAGAAGACAAGAAAATTAAGTTTTGAAAAAAAAGAAACAAAAATGGGGACCAACTGAAGCAATAGTTAATAACTCTGGGTCCATAATTCTTTTGGAGTGACCTAAAGTGACACCTTCTCAATTTCCTATTTTTGATGAGATTATGAAAGCAAGAGTTAATATCTCAGAAAAATAAGGCCCTTTTAGGAAGGTTGGATTATCTATTTTGGAAGGTTAGAGAACATTTTAATATCTAAGAAGAAAGAAATCGGCTTATGAGTTACAGATATTTTCTGTGGCATAGCATCAGCATTGATATCTTAGCAGGATCTGTGATTAGCTAAGCACTCCCCATGTTTTTGAGGCTCAGAACCCACAGATTTGAATTCTTTTTTTTTTTTTTTTTTTGCGGTACCCGGGCCTCTCACTGTTGTGGCCTCTCCCGTTGTGGAGCACAGGCTCTGGACGCGCAGGCCCAGCGGCCATGGCTCACGAGCCCAGCCGCTCCGCAGCATGTGGTATCTTCCCCGACCGGGGCATGAACCCATGTCCCCTGCATCGGCAGGCGGGCTCTCAACCACTGCACCACCAGGGAAGCCCTGAATTCTTTTGCTTAGTTGTACGTGTTTGTGTGTGTCAAGGACAACAGTAGATTCAGCCATGACATTAGTTAGCAGCAAGCCCTTTAACATATTCTTATTATGCCCCTCATAGGAAGTTTGGTGTTTTTCTGGGTTGGTGGAAGGTTATCATATTAAGACCCTGGACACTGGCTTCCTAAGAGAAGTTTATGTATAGTACACATGGTTAGAGAGGAGGTAACACATCCAGAGAAGTTGACTGACACTTCTAGTAAAGCCATCGGAACTCTCATGGTTTTGTTTTTTAAAACCAGTGAAAGAATTTATCCCCTTGATGTTTTCTGCTGTGTTCTTTCTTCCTATGTTTCTTCCCTTGTGGAAAATGAAAACACAGCCTCCTGGAATTGGAACTCTAGAACCTGGACATGCACACCTACTGAAGGTTATCTGGTTTCCCATTGAACCAGATAACCTTTCCCTCTTGTACTTTGCCCTGAGTAGAAAGTAACAATGGTTTTATTTTAATTTGGAGGGAAAAATCATGAAGAACAGAGAAGTGACCATAATATAATTAAGCTTACATCCAGCAAAGAGACTCTATCTTTGAGCCTCCAAATGGTATAGGAGGCCAATAGAGTCCAATATGATCAGATTGGCCACCTAATCTGTGTGAAGCCTTGATTTCTAGATTGCAGAAATTAAGACAATACTTGCCATCCATCTGCTTCCTAAAAATGCTGTGAGTTATAATGAGCTAATACTTTTAAAGCACCTCAAGTTCTTTAGGAAGAAAAAGTAAATTCATTCTTGTTCTAGGTCACTGGTTCTCAATTTTGGTAAAGTTACCATTTTTGGCTGTCACAGTTGTAGGGGGATGGATGTTCCTGGCATCTATTAGATGGAGACCAGGGATGTGTTTGACTGTCCTACAATGTGTAAGATATTCCTCTGCAACCAAGAATTATCTGGCCCAAAATGTGAATAGTGCCAAGGTCAAGAAACCCTGCTCTAGATTGAGATATTATCATTAGTATTCTATTTTTTGGATTTTGAAGTTAACTGAATTTGGGGTTTTTTTTCCCCCTGAACAAATGTAATTCTCTTGGAGACTCTTTAGAGTAGAAACAGAGTGTTCAGGAAATTGTCTTTTATAAAAATGGCTGTTAACACATCTCCACATCGTGTTTGCATGAGCAAATGCATCAGAATCTGTAGGTGATCTATCACTTCTCTGTCTAGTTGAGTGCAAGTTTAGCTTTGTACATGCCCCAGCTGTCTGGATTACAGCTTAAATGAGCTACTGCCTGTCTTTCCAAGGCAAATTCAGAACCTTTTAACTGGCAAGCACGTCTTAAAATGTGCCATTTTAAGTCATTGCCATCACTTTATAGCCACCTGCAGGTAAGGTTCCAGGCTGACCTTCTCAGCAAGCCAGGTAATTCTGTTTTAGTTCTTTGAGAATTCCACAGCACCTCCGAGAGAGCCCACATGCTATTTGTCTATGAATCACATCCTTCCCAGGAGGTTATCCAATCCAGGATAAGTTCTTTCCAACTTCCAGTGCCAGATGAAGAATGAGTCTTCCCCTCATTACTTAGATGTTTGTGTGGACGTGTCTGCCTTATTGCAGTATTTGTGACACCTGGTCTCTTTCCTCAGTGAAATTGCTGCCTCTAGTTACTTATCAGAGAAGCAGAGGCCATGGCGGTGTTGTACGTGGGTGTACAGAGACAATGAAATGCTGAAACAGTGTGGCCAAAAGCACAGGGACTCCTGCAATTACTTCTCTGATTCAAATGCATTTGTACATGAAGTACATTGACATGTGCATATTTATCTCTATGTACATTAGGCAGCCAGACATATTTACAATTTATCTATGCACATATATTTTTTAAATCATCTGTGTCAATTGCAGTGTATATCTTGTAAATGGCACATTCCGTGCTTCATGGTTCCATGGGTGCCATGTTCCTTGGCATCAGTGTAGCCCTTTGGAAGTTTCTCCCATTTCTCAGTCTGTGTGATAATTTCCAATAAACCATCAACCAAGCATGTAGAGTGTATGTTTATTACATGGTATTTGGATGGGAGAGAAATAAGATACCTGGGCTTCAAACTGAATACTCTCGGGGGAAAAAAAATTCTGATATCATATAAACAATTATAAGTTGGGTTCTTAGAGCTGCCGGTTCTTGGTTCTGATGACATCTACCTGTGAGCATGTGTTGTAATACTTATTATAAAATGGCTTTTAATATTTAGGTTATATTGCTGTGGTTGAAAGAAGGATTTGAGAAGGATGTAACTAGGACATAGATGCCTGGGTCTTAAATATCTTAACATACGAATGTGATCTGTGCTACGCACTGCTTCACCCACACGTTGGGGGGCACTGTTTGAAAGATTTGCACCACATTAATGGAAGGAAGGTCCAGGCCAAAGCCTCTGCCCACTGATTGGGTGTAAGCCACACCTGGTCAAATCTTGTACCTATTTTGCCTAAGATCCAACTTTTCTAATTCCTTTCAGATAAGCTAAACCGAGAAATGTGTGCCAGATGACATACATAGGACATGTTTCAGAGTTATCAGGATGTCATAGTTCTTTGGATGGTGCTTGAGTTGTCCCCCACCCCCCAAAGAAAGCAATCCCTTTTTCCCATGAGAAGGGAGTTAAGAGTAGAGGATCTGTCTGTGTAGCAAAATACTCAGCTGGTTCCTTGCATATGGATGAACACCTCAAAGAACAAAGCAGAATGGAGATGTTCCTTAACTTGAGGTTGTCCCCAAGTAAATTGTCCTCAAGTAAATAATTTGGTTCCTCTAAATGGCTCTTGCCTTTGAAGGATGAGGATACCATGAATAGTTGAGAAGAGTGGCAGAGTTTAGAAGTCATTGCTAGTTAAGTGGTCCTGCCATGGAACAAAAAAACCTTCTGTTCAGCTTAGCTGCAGCTCTTCATATGAGGCGAGACAGCTCTCTAGGACGGCACAAATCCCTATTTCAGGATAAAAGAGAGTCAGAGCTGGGGCATGAATCATTGTTGGGCGATTCCACACGGATGATGGCTGTCTCAGAATTCAAGGGCAGGAATGCAATTTGAGCAATATAGGGATGGAAACAATAGAGTGGAACTGACCTGGGTCCCTGAGGTCTCTCCTTTTCCAGGCTAACGTCATGTTTTAACCAAACCTTGCACGTTGAGCTTTCTTTCCTAATGCACTGAGCTGCACGATGGCTTCAGAATAATATTAAGCTTTTCCACGGCCTTGTGTTTAGGTTGAGGGGGGACTAGGTTTATCACAGTGGAACCAGTGGAACCCGGGTGGTGCCTACAGGCTAAGTCTTGGAGAAAGTTTCAACTCTAGAAGGTGAAAGCAGATAGTTAACTACTCTTCTGGAGACTCACTTTATTATTATTATTATTATTATTATTATTATTATTATTATTACTGTCATTTCATATTTCATGCATGCTTGAGAATTCCTGGTCCATTTTCTGTCTCATCTTCCTCCAAAATGGCAGGTGGCAGAGAAGACCATATTATTCTCACTTATTTTTGCAGTCTTCATGGTTCTCTTGGACTGTTTGCCACCCAGCAGGGAACATCACCTTCTTTCTAGAAATCAGGAATGTTGGTGACTCATATCACAGGGCCAGCCCTACTGTGCAGTGTTGCCTTCATGCCCTCCCCTCCCAGGTGCTGCTCCCCATGTGAGAGTAGATGGGTGTAGCGTTAGTTTATTTAGAATCCAGCTGATAGCTCACATGCTCCATCGTGGTGGCAGAAGTACCATTGACCAGCCTGTAGTTTCCAGCCCACAGTCCCCCAGCCAATCCTAGAATTTTAGAGGCATGAAAGAGAGACCCTGGGTCTGGAGACTGTCTTCAATTCAAACAGAGCAAGTTGAGAAGAATACATGTTTCCTTTCTCAGCTTGAAGCTGCTAAGGGGAAGCAGACCTATGGGCAACTTGCAGTGAGATGTGGGCTTCGCATAACATGAATGATATGCACCCTTTATTGCTTGCTCTGTTCTTCATGCTACTAACCAGACTCTATTGATGTTGTTTTGATTTTAGTTTTTATTTGGGGGGGTTGCTTTGCATGTCATTCTTCCTCTTGGCTGTTAGTTGCGGGGGTTAAGCCTTTTCCTTTCTGTGATTCAGGTGCCTCACTCTTTCCTTTCCAGGTTCTTCCAGTTCTTTTAACATGTCAAACTCTGGAGATTTGTTCATGAGCGTGCAGTCACTCAATGGGGATTCTTACCAAGGGGCCCAGGTTGGAGCCAACGTGCAATCACAGGTAGGGACCCAGCCAATGTGCCGCCAGGTGAATGCTTTAGCGTCCAAGAGCCCTCAGTCGGATTGGCACCTCCTGCTTCTGTCCAGAGAGAGAGATGGACAGACAGAGAGAGATGTAGAAACAAAACCTTACCAACAACCAAACCGAATCAAAGACAACCATTGTCGTGGGGAATCTCATCCACACTTTGTGAATGCGTTTGGCTCTGGCTTGTCAGTCACATAGGAAGGCAGGAGAGCGGCAAGCACAGGGTGAGGTGACTAAGGCCCGTCAGGCAAGTGGACCCAGTGTATTCTTTGCTCATGAAAGGGAAAGGGAGGAGGAGTTGAGTCCATCAGTTCACTTTTCAGGTCCCTCTCTTGTCTGTTGCTTTTCCACACTCAACATTTGCCCAATATAGAGGTCATGAATGACTAGGCACATACCTTAGTATCTCACGTTTTCATTTTAACCTTTAAAAACACCCAGCCAGGTTGACTAAACTCATCTTCGTAGTCATCCTTGAGGTCAAGGGATTTGGGTTTCTGGTGATGAGTCTATAAGTCCACGCTGGGAAACAAAAATCAAGCATGTGGTGTAAACCCTCAGTGCTCCCTAGTCAGCAGCTTGCCTTCATGAGAGCTCAGAAGCCATCCTCCTGTGTCAGCACACAGCCTGATGTGACAGGGTGAGGTCCTGTGCTCTGGGTCAGAATCACTAGGGAAGTTCTGAGCCAAGCCCATCCAGGCTCCCACCCTGCCAGAGGAGCGGGAAGCATTACATGCCTGGAAGAGACCAACTGGCTGGTGATTCAGCCCCCTGCTCAGGAAACATTACCTGGAAACAAGTTTGAGGAGATACGGTGAGACTTTTAGTCAAATGACTAAACAGCTGGCCATCATTTAAGTCCTCAGAAAGACAACATTAATCGCACACTGCTCTCTCTGTGAGGGGCCTGGCCAAGCCCCTCTACACAGAACCTTGACTTTTGTAGGATCCCCAGCAAATAAGTTAGATAGGATGATCCGGAGGGCAGGGAAAATCCCTTCACTCTCCCCACTCTCAGCCCCTCTATCACCCAGTCCCTGCCGTCTCATGCAGCATTGTTGAATTAGTTTCAGTGTTGGGAATCCCAGCTTTCTTTGACCATTTTTCTGTCTTGCTTACTGAGATCAGAAAAGATAGTGGATTCGGCGTAGAGAGGAGGCCCAGCCTCCTCCTAATGGTTCCTTTCCCAGGAAGAATGTCTCCAGTGATCGCATTAATTTGGCAAGCCCAAATGGTAGCCTGTGTGATGATGATGTGCCTCCCTTTCCCTGCATCTCCCTGACTAATTTCCTCTCTGTTGTTGTTCATCTGTTTAGGTGGATACCCTTCGCCATGTTATCAGCCAGACAGGAGGATACAGTGACGGACTCGCAGCCAGTCAGATGTACAGTCCGCAGGGCATCAGTGTAAGAAAACAAGGCTCCCCCCCCACCCTTTGTTTTTATTCTATCACTATCAATTAGTTCAAAGCCATAGGGCTCAGAATGCCACTTAGTAGGACTTCTTAGCTTTACGGTCACCTATTTCTTGTTTCTGTATCGGTCATGCCATCGGCAGCATTCTACCCTCAAAAAAAGTGGCGATTGGGCAGGCTTCATGCAGGCAGCTGGTGTCTAGGGCTGTCACACACAATCAGTGTTTGCATGGCACCTGCGGCCACATGCATTCAGCTGAGAGGGGCTGCTAAACAGGTGACACCTAGTACAACAGTGGTAGGAAACGTCCCCACAAGCGGGGGCCTGGGAACCTGGGGAGAAAAACCAGTAGCCGAAATCCATTGCATCCAGGTCTGTGGTCTTAAAAAAAAAAACACCTTTCTCCCATCTAAGGATGATTTTAAAAAATTAACACAGAGGCTGGGTATGCTGAAGGGATGGGGAGGGGTGCAGACCATCTTCTACTTGTTCTTGGGTGCGCTGGCGGCTCCTGACTAGCATGAAAATTCATAGCGACAAGCTATGTCGCACAGAGTGAAATCGATCAGACAGACACAAGGAGAATCGAGTGTAGATTTGGGACAGCAATCCAACTTGATTTCTCAGATCAATCGTCCGCTATCTCAGCAGCGGTGACAGCAAGCTGGGACAAGAGGGCAGCCTGGAAAAGGAGGCTGTTCTTTAGATCAGAGGTGATTTCCTGGGCTTTTAGAGGTCATAAGATGCTCCAGTAGAACTATTGGCTTAGAACTGTCTAAGAAAACTATGATTGGATGATGGTGAGGATTTTTTGTTGTTGTTTCTGTTGTTAGGATTAAAATAAATTCAGGATGGAGGGAAGGAAAGGTAGGCATAGTGTGTTGATGTAATTCTAGCCTATACTAATTGAGGTATGGTATCTACAATGAAAAAGGTGGTAGCTTTTTAACTCTGCATTGGTGAAATCATATATGACAATGGCCAGACTGGAAGGAAGCAAGAGGATACCAGCTGTTTCATCAGATGAAGAACGGTTGAAAAAATTAGGAATTCTTAGCCCATTAAAGAGAAGGTTTGGCTGGTAAGTAATAGTTTAAGACACACTGTCATCAGTGAGAGAGATTGGATTCATCGTGAATGATCTAAAGGGAGGTAGGATAGATCACTGAGTAGAAGATTCAGGGAAACAGATTTCACTTCAACATCTCAAGGGCCTTTCTAAGATGCAGTCAGAGTTGTCCAAAGAAGGGATCTTTTGCCTCTGGAAGCCAAGAATTCCCCATCATTGGCGCATTCAGACATTGTTTGGCTAACTACTTGGTAAGGATGTTGTAGAAGGGAGTTAAGTACCAGGTGATGACTGTCTTGGTGACTTTTAAGGCCCCTTCCAATTAGGAATTCTTTATTTTCTACCTTCCTTAGGCAGAATCTCCTCTGAGTTTATATAATATTTATCGAGCTCCTCTCTGGGAGGGAAGGAGGGAGGTTAGAGCTGACCCTGTTAAACGTACTCTGGGCACCTGTGTCCCTTTTTTAGAAAGGGTTTCCAGAGCAGAGGGATTTTTCCCTTCTTGTGCTTATACTAATTATTATTCCTGTATTCATGGCTGACTTGTCAGATGCCTGCTTAGAAGAAATCCAAGATACCATGGTGGAGAATTATGTTCTCAAAAATGGATTCCAAATGAATTAAGTTGTTTTGTGTTTGTATGGGGAGGTTCAAGCACATAGGCATTTATCCATTGCCTGGATCTTTTTGAGCTAGAAGATCGGTCTTTCCAGTAAAAGTTTTGCTCTGTATGTAAGTGGAAGAGAGGAACATGAGGAAAGTATAAGAGTGTGGGGAGGAGACTATGGACGCACTCAGAAAGAGAACTGCAGAAATTCTACATGATTGGGCAGGAAGTGGGGCTGACAGTTCTGCTATTTGGCATCTTTCTTTCCTAATTGGGTAGCACAGAAGAGAGCAGCACTCAGACTCTGGGGGGTCAACGTTGGCCCCTCTGACGTCATCTGGTGGGCTGGGAATCATTTCTGAAATAGTGTAACCAAACATGTGCAGATCATTATGCCTGATTACATAAGCCCACCGCAAAAACTGGGCTGGAAAATGCCACTTGAAAGAGTCTCTCATTTTGCATTAATTTTTTTTCCCTGTGAACTGTTTATTTTATTTCTGGGTCTTTAAGACACGGGGTAAATGAATCAAAAGCTGATCATGATACAGTCTATTCCTTTGGTATCACTTTTAAGTTGTGCCACCTTGCAGGAGACTATGCTTGCGAGATGTATTTTTAGAGAGTGGTATTAGATGCCGAGGCATGTGTATGTGCAGAGAGGGGCACTGGCTGCTAGGAGAAATGAGAGAGAGAGAGAAAAGGAGGTAGACAAGAAGAGACAAGGACAGGAATGAAAGATTTGAGCCAATGAATAGAAATAAACAATGCCAAAACCCATGGCGGCAATGGAATTCCCAGCTGGGCTCTGGATTGTGTTTCATTCAGTGGAGGACATTTTCTGGGCAACCTTTATCTACTCCCCTGCCTGGATTTTCACAGCATTCACATCTTATCCAACCAGCGTCTATTTTAAATTTTGTAGAGTTCAGATGGCTTTCCTTTAACTAAGGCCATGTAGTGATTGGGTTGCAAGGCATGGTGGTAAGAGCCCTGTGGTGGGAGTTGGGAGACTCTGGTCCTTGTAACTCTCATGTGCCCATGGGCAGGCGTCAAACCTCGTCTTTTATAAAATGGGGCCAGTTATTCTCACTCTTAGTACCTTCATGACTGCTTTAGGGAAAATGAGAAAATAGGTAGGAATGGGCTTGGCAAAGCACAAGTTTTTCCACATGAATGCAGCATGAAAAGTTATAAGTGATAACTTTCTAATTTGACCTTTTTCCTCCTCTTGTGTGAGCAGTTTCCCCAGTAGGTAGTTCCTAGTGAGGACAGGTTAGGACACAGTTGTCACTTTTTTCTCTTCTGATGGAAAGGTACACTTTGAAAAGGATACAGAGTTGTACAAGGCCTAAGGACCCCCTTCCTTAGCCAGAGTGAGCATTAAAGATCCTGGGTCTTTAAGATGCAGGGTAAATGAATCAAAGGCTGATCATGATATGGTCTGTTCCTTTCATATCAATTTTAAGTTGTGTTAAATTATACCTTTTTGAGTGCTTTGTATTCTCAAGTGACAACGGGCAATGCTTACTGGGTTTAGAGTGGCTCTAAGTGATGGAGGGAGATTACTTCACTTCTCTGTCAGTTAGACAGACTGAAAGATCACTTAACTATCACATCCACTCTTTCGTTTCCCTTCCCACTGCCACCATCCTCGTTCTAGAAATGGTTCATTAGCTAGGCTATTGTGGTTATTTCCTAATTACCGTTACTGCCTTTAGTGTCTCCTTTCTCCTGCACACATCCCCAGAATTTTGTCATTCCTTGCCCAGAAATCAAGAGCACTTCTCTATTGCCCACCTAAGCAAGTTTAATCCCTGAGTCGGACATTTTCAGAGTCTTCCACGCTCCGGCCCCATCTACCTATCCATCCCCCTCACTCCCCAAATCACACTGACTCTCCCACACCCAGATCCTCCTGGCTGTTTGTCTTCTTCTCCTTAGCTCTCCTTCCCCTCTTCTCTCCACTTTATCACACACACACTCCCTTGCCTTATAGATATATGCACAGACACACTCAATCAGTCTTTGTCTTTCATTCCCAAATACGCATGTGGTCCCAAAATGCATATATTAGTTGCTCAAAACATGTTTGTTGAATGAATAAATCAAGACAAGCTACCACTGAATTAAAAAATGCCACATCTTATGTAACAGCTGTAAAATACCTAGTAATGATTTTTCTCTTAAATGCCTTACTAACCCACAAATAGACTATCTTTTTTAATTCAAAAAGCTTCTTAAGTCTTTCTTTTTGGAAAAAGTTTCTAAACTTTTTGACCAAGGCAGATTCTCTGAGAATTAAGAGTCAGATCAGCATTAAATAGATGAAGTTATAGAGTGATGATATTGTCAAGAGAATTATTCCTTTGAATTCTTTAGCGCCTTCTTTCCTAAAAGAATCCCCTTATCAAAACCTGCTTGTGGGGTAGCCATCTACATAGCAAGAGAACATCGTTTCTTTTTTTTTTTAATTTTATTGAAAAATAGTTGATTTACAATGTTGTATTAATTTCTTCTGTATAGCAAAGTGACTCAGTTATGCATATATGTATTCTTTTTCATATTCTTTTCCATTATGGTTTATCTCAGGATATTGAGTATAGTTGTGCTATACAGTAGGACCTTGTTGTTTATTCATCCTATATATAAGAGTTTGCATCTGCTAATCCCATACTCCCAATCCTTCCCTCCCCCATCCCCACTCCCTTTTGGCAACCACAAGCCTGGAGGACACCGTTTCTCATGGGGTTCTCACTGCTTTCTCTACCAGACGTGGGACTAGAACCTGCACAAACAGGTGGACAGTGGCAGCAACCTGAAGTCAGGAAACTTGGATCCTTCTTGTGGCTTTTCTTCTGGCGAGTCTCTTCATCTCTGTATCGTTGCTTCATCTGTCAAATTTATCCCATCAACAAGCTCTAAGGTCCTTTCAGCTTAGTAGTTCTGGAGTCCTACAAGTATGGTTTTTGATCCCTACTGTTCACTCAAGGGACACCAGGCTCAACTGTAGGCTCCTCTTTCCAGAAAACTCTTTCATTTGAGTTAGTCTCCGCCATCTTTTCTAGCCTACCCTATTGCTTCCCCTTTCAGTTGGATCTTGAGGGAAGGAGGAAGAGCTTGCATTACATGAACTTCTCCCTTTGAATTCACGGAGATTTGTGGTAGCAGAAAGCATTAGTCTTTAGGGCGAAATTATTTTTGATTATTTTAAAATGTGAGAGGGGGCTTCCCTGGTGGTCCAGTGGTTAAGACTCGGTGCTCCCAATGCAGGGGGCCTGGGTTCGATCCCCGGTCAGGGATCTAGATCCCACGTGCTGCAACTAAGACCCAGCGCAGCCAAATAAATAAATAAATATTAAAAAATAATAATAATAAATTTTTAAAAAATGAAATAAAATGTGAATTAAGGGAGTGAGTTCACTCCAGCCACATCTTAAATGTTGACAGATACCCCTATAAGATTGTCGTTATTCAAGAGATTAAGTGAAAATAGAAATAAAATGTTAGTGTTCTCTCTATAAAGGCAAAGTGCCATTAACGTCAGTTTATGACAGAAAAGTCTCATTGATTTTGCTTTGTGATAATTATAGTAGTGGAAAAATAGATATGAAGCTTTGATCTTTGTAAACCATAACATACGTGTTTTTATTTTTGTTTTTGCTTTCTCCCATGTTAGGCAAAGGGACAAAAGGACATTTACAAAGAAAATAAATAAAATACAGAATCATTGGGACAAAAATAGAGAACTATTTAAGTGAACACGTTTCAGGCATTTAGACATCACAGGGGTTACTTGGTAATACTTGGCCACCTGCCGTCATTTTCATTTTTTCTTAACTACTTCTGAGAGACCTCCTTCCACTTAAAGTATATATTAATAAGATGTTGCCACATGTGGACTTGTAAGACTGGAGAGTGAGGGTGATACTTAAAATCATATGCAGATCTTTAAAAACTCACTTTAATTATATGAAGTTTTAATTGTTCTACCAAGCTGAATGTGAATTTTGAAGATATTAAAACATATTCAGATGTGCTCCCAGTTAGTTGCCTTTGGGTACCTTCTGGTGCTGCAGCCAGGAACCAGTGAACAGCCCCAGTCTGGGGGGTAAAGGGAGTGAGGATAGGCTTGAACATGGTAAACCAATCTCTGCAGGGTTGAAGGCAGCAGTACAGAGTAGATGGACTCCCACCTTCCAGAAGCTTATAAGCCTGGCTCTCCCTGATGACTGAGCCAAAGGGAAATAGAGTAAGTCCCTTTAGCTTCTTACATGATGAGGCCTTTCAGCCTTAATACCGTATCAACTGAGCATTCGAGACTAGAACAGCATTTTATTTGAGCCCACAATAGTTGGAGAAGCAAAAAAAAAAAAATCCCAATATTGTAATTTCATATGCAATCCACTGTTTTTCACCAGCTGCCAGGTGAAAGTCCTTAAAGGTACAGAAGATGAATGAGGCCAGATCATTCAATGGCATGTTCAAATATTCATGCATTCCTGTATTCATTAATTCATTCATCCATTCCTTCAATAAATATGTCATCAATAGCATTTTTGACCTTGGGGAATGAGGCTACATCATAATATATCCAGGTCAAGTTGGAGAAACCCTGATGCCAATCAAGATGTATTTTAACTTTCAGTCTCATTCAACACTTTATCTGTGATTAGGTTTCCTGTTCTTGGAATACTAGGACAAGGGAGCCAATCAACTTTGTAGTTTAGGAGGGAATTTGAAATTAAGCTATATAGCAGAAGAGAGGAATTCAAGACCAACCAGCAATAGTTTGAGAAACCTACTCCCCGGTGCACAAAAAAGCCATACCATGGACTTACAATAAAATAAGTATCCTTCTGTGGAGATTCCTTATCTCTTTGTAGAAGTAGAAGTAGTCACAAAGAATTTTCTTGATCTCAAACCTAGTGACACAATCACTCCAAACATGATCACATTTATAATGTGTGTACACATCTTTCACTTCTGCCACTTTCTGCCTGTGTAACTGTGGACAAGTCACTTTCTCTAGATAAGACTCAGTCTCCTGTACTCTAAAAAGGACACTTGAGCTGGATGATGTCAAAGGCCTCTTCCAGTATCCATGTTCTACTTATAAGCATGATGTTTTTCCATTCCCAAGAAAATACAAGAGGAGAGGAAATACTTCAAAGCTATAAGGAAAAGATAAATTTGTGTTTTTGGAAATAGTTCTGTCTCTGACATGACAATGACGCCATGCTGTTTTCATTGGAATTGATGTGTTACAGCATCCTGTCCAGTTGGGCCCACATTTGTCCTTGCAGCCATGCTGTCCTTGGGCTAGGATTGAGTTAGCTGTTCCAGACTCAAGTCGACCCCGCCTTCTGCTCCATAAAGAAAAAAAAAAATTACAACCTCAAAAGGGCAGTTTGTTTTTGTGGTTACTCCTGAAAGTGGCATAGCCCTTTTAGACCTCAGTAAATATTAAGCTAATTAAATTGGCTGAATTTAATTGTGGGGAAAAGTTAGTATTGATTTCAGAAGATGACCCTCTTCTTGCCCTCTGGGAAGGAGTTCCATGTTCTTAGACAAGTTTGTTTTCAGAGAAAATATTAGATCTCTTTTTAAGAAAATCCAATTGTTATTTTTAACTTTGGTACATTTAAAAAATCTCTACTTATACCTGGCTCTAAGTGAGTTTTGGGAAATTCTATTCCACACCTTTAAATATTAAGTATTTGGATCCCTAAATATTCTCCAAATTCACAGATATATAAGGCAGAAGGCATGACTGACTTGAGTCGGGAACAACTAACCAGGTTAAGTAAATGAATAAGTGCTTTATTTGACAGATTTATTGAGAACCTTGTGATATCCAGTACCAGGAATGCAAATATCAATAGGATATCGTTCTTACACTCTGTAAAGTCACAGAAAGCTGGAAGGACTGGGAGTTACCTGGTTCAGTCCCCTGCTTCACTGAAAGGGAAGGACTACACCACCTTTATATAATCAATATAATATGATTTTTAAAGAATTTGGGGAATGGCCATCATAATTTCCAACTCTGTCCGCCATTAATTCATCTAACCTAATAATTTTTCAAGCCTAAGCCAGACGTGTCTTTGAACTCATCTTGACTTGAACCTTTCTACATTTCTATAAACTCTCTGGGGCTTAGAGAGTTCCAGTCTCTGGGAGTGTGGAAGCCAGCCTCAGCCGACCTGTAGACCTTGAGGATACTCCCTCTGTAAGAGGATGAGGTTCTCATGAGGGAAGTTTCAGATCCCTCTCTCACCAGAGCTCAGGAGTTCTAGAGAGAACCAGCGTAACTACTGAGGGTTCTGTGCCTTTTTAGAGGGGTAGAAGAACAAAAGCACAATTAATTACATGCTTAAAGTTCTGAGGATAACTTGAGCCTCCACCATTATCCATACTAAGAATACTAATTCATAATAGTTATTGAGTACCCTAATCCAGTGTCTTTATAAACATTCTCATCTCCATTTTATGGATAGAAAATGGAGATTCAGAGAGGTTAAGTAGTTTGCCCAAAAGTCAAATAGCCAGTCAGTGATAGAGCCAGGGTGTGGACCAAGATTGTCTAACTCCAAAGCTTCTGTTCTTTCCCTTTATCCAGATGGACCCTTGAACCTCTACATCTTACACTTAATGAAGGGAGGTGTCAAGAACCTTACAGTAAGAGAATCCGTTATGTTTCCTAGTAATAAATATTTTGGAGCCTGGCTGATATGGGAAAGAACTATAAGAACTCAGTTATGACTATTCTGTTATATATCCTTTCAGGGTAGCATATAGAAGGCTTAAGACTGGTTGGTTCTTTTATTAAAATTAAATCTAAAACGTATATAGTAAATCCTTCCCTGGATATAGCTTACTCTTCACCACTATTATGTCATATTTGGCTAGCCAACTTAGCCAGGGACCCAGTGATCATACACAAGAGGGAAGAGAGATTTTAGATCAAGTGTCTCTTCATGGAGAGATTTGATGGTTCACTAAAATAGATGGCAAGACTGTTTCAGGAATCTAGGTACCAAATATCAATAGAGGTTTTGTTTTGTTTTGAAGTTTTAATTTGGGGGCAGTGAAATGGAAGAAGAGGAAAATTTTGTGTGTTAACTTAATAAATTATACATGTTAAGTAATGGTTTTGGAGGATGGAAGATCAGCAGTGAAGAGACTGGGACATTAACTATAGAAGTAACAGTTTTTCCTAGGCCAACAGAAGAGATGAGAAGGAGCCACCTTGCTTCACTGGGCCAGGACTTCTGTCAAGTGGCCCCCTTTGTCGACACTTAATACTTGGCATTTTTAATAATTAAAAAGAATAAAAATTTAAAAGAATAAGTTAAAAGAATAAGTGCAACAGGTACAAGGGTAATAGATGAATAAAACTAGAAAAAATAAATAGAAAAAAATAATGACAAATATTAAATTTAAAAGATCCCGGAAATAAGAAGGACAGAGAATTAAGAAGAAAGAAGGCAATGGAATGATAAAAAGGCAAGAGATGGATAAAATTGCATGTGAAATGGCAAAATGGACATTAAAAGTTATTATGACATACAAGTAGCAAAGAGGACAATAACAACATAAAATAAGCTAGAATGAGTGGTGAAAATAAATAGCCGCTTCTAAGAACATACTTCCAAAGATTATAAAACAGATCAAGTAGTAATAAAATAAGGAAGTGATATTAAGCAGTAAATTAAAGAACAATTATAAAACAATAAGAAGAGAAAATTAACAGGCTAAAATGACATTTAATAATTGTATTAATAACTAACACTTTCTGACTTCTTCCCATGTGTTAGGCACTTTACATGCATTAACTTATTTAATTCAATTTTATTAAAATAATTAGGACCTTAACAATGTAAACAAAAAAAGTTTAGTGAGGGATAAAATCAGGCATCAGAACAACAGCAATAAAAAAAAAGTCTAAAGGTTAGAAAAAATATACCTATGGGTGTCAATTTTCATTCCTTGTCTGGAGTGATTGTTTTTGCTGTTAAATCACCAAGTACCTTCCCTGGTACTTCTCTAGATTACATGTTCAAGAAGTGCCTGGCACTGTAAATGTTGGTTCTTTACCCCTCTTGTCCTAGTAAGCTTGGCCTTTCCTAGAGACAATTGCTAGTGGTTAAAATTCTCAAGCAGTAGAATCCATGGCCCGGAACCTGTGGCAGTGGGAAAACATCTCATAATCCTACCCATTTTACAGGGTTTAGATCCGGATTATCTTCTCCTAGAAGTTCTTCCTAGTTCCTACATAGTACTTAGTGTGCTGGGCTTGGAATGGGAGTTCTTCTCTGATTCTTTTCTTTACTTCCTCTCAGCCGTAGGTTTCTGAAGAGGATTCTAGTTTGTATCCCAGCCTTCCATTCAGACTTGGTACACACTAGGTGCTTAATGCATACTTTTTGAAGTGAGCCTACTTGAACCTATTGTCAAGAGGTTTTTCTTTTCTTTCTTTCTTTTTTTGAAAAACCAGCAACCAACTTGTGTCTGGATTTTCTGCCTGCCTGGAACCCCTACACATTTTTGGGTTTCTGTGGTCCAGAAAGAGTCTCTCCCATAAGACAATGGCTTTTTCTTCTTTTTCTCTCTATTTATCATATCCCAGTACCCATCTTTTACCTCCAACTTCCATATACCTTATACCCAATAATCTTTACTAATTCATGGTAGAACTCTTTTATGCATATGTTCAGGGACCAGGTATCTGTTGCTGTTTCTTCTCTTCCCCATACTTTTCTCTGGGGCAGGTGTTGTCTCTGAAGACTTGAGCTTGATCTACAATTCCTTCATTTATTCATTCATTCATATTCACTCATTCGATCAGCAGGCATTTTCTTGGAATTTACTATTAACCAGTTGTGTTGGGCATTGGGATAGGGAAAATTAAAAAGAGATCAAATGCTTCTTTTCAAGCAACTCTCCATCTTGTCTAAGTTGATTGCTATGTTTAACCTCCTTCCTTTGACCTTAATTTTTGTGTAATGGGAAAAACAACTGATTAATACTCTTGACAGGTAATTATATTTTGAAGAGAGTTGTGAAATCACCTGCTAACGCACTATTCTCCAGGCAGAAGAGTCCCTCTTACCTCCATCTTTCTTCCTCAGACTTGGATTTGACCATTAATTGCACTGGTCTTTTTTCCAATGAGCTGTAGAGGTTGGCCACGACCTTTCAAACACACAAGACAAAGACCTAAATTAGATGTGGACTTTCCTTCCTACACTTTGTTTAAGTTTTACATTTACTTTTTTTTCTGATTACAAATTAATATTTAATGTAGAAAATTTGGAGAATGCAGGAAAGTCACAAAGAAGAAAATTACTGCTAACTTTTTGCTTGGCAGCCTCCTAGCATTTTGTGTCTAAGTATGTTTTGTGTGGGTGTAGAAAAGTTAGGATCATATGGAACACATCATTTTGTAGCCTACTTATTTTACTAAAAATATATTATGAATATTTTCCATATCATTAAACATTCTTCTCTAACTTATTAAACATAAGTTTAATAACTGCATAAGAGCTTGTTACCGGGAAGGTCCGTAATTTATTTAATCAGTCTCTACTGTGGAACATTTAAGCTGTTGTGTTTTTTTTTACTATTATTAATAACACTGTGGTAAACATCATAGTACAGAAAATTCAGTGCATATTTTGTATTATTTCCTTGAATAAATTCCTAGAAATGGAGCTGCTAGATCAAAGGGTATGAACAAATCTAAGGCCTTTGTGATGTGTTGTAAACTTTTTTCCTGGAAACTCCTATTAATTTATGGTTCCTACCAGCGTTTTTGATCCTTCCCATTTCCTTACATTCTCGATAACAATGTCTTAGCAGTTTTTCAGTCTTTTTCAATTCACATTATAAAGTGCCATCTCATTTTTAGTTTAATTTGTATCTCTTTGATTTACTAATGAGATTGAACATTTTTCATCTGTTTGTTAGTCTTTTTATGCATTCTTGAAATGCTCATGTTTTTCTTATTGATTTCTAAGAACTCTTACACAAGAAGGGTATGATTCCATTTCTCGCTTGGCCAATATTTAGAAAATAGAGAAAATTCTATTTCTCAATGGAGGAAGACTCAGGAGGAATAAGGCCCCAGGATTGTTATCCTGGGAAAACTAAAGGCAGATCTATATGTGATACTGGTGGTGATCTTAAAAAAAAAATTAACCCTGCAATCTGAACTGGTTTGACATTTTCTGTATTTCTAGTGTATGAAAAAACTCAGGACTATAAAATAGAACCCAAGAATTGTCTAAAAGAACCTAGAGATACATTAGTCAGTCAAAACTTTCCTTGAAGATTTACCCTACGTCTAGTATTCCCCTAAGTATTAGGAGTTGCCAAATAAGTCATTGGCTAGTTTATAGCCAGGTTGAAGAAATAAAGCTACATATAATTTAAAAGTTTTCTTATGACCTTAGCTAAACTTAGGTCTAAAAAATGGTCTTTTGAGTGCCTAGATATTCTCTCATATTTTGGAGGCTATATCTGTCTCCTTGCGTCTTCTTTTACCATCTGAAAGGTAGCACATTCTTCTAGATGATTGAATTTTGATGTCTCACCATCATCACTCCCCTCTGCCCTTCTCATTCCCTGGCAGAACACATAAAGAAAAGCCAAGTCAGACTCCTGAGCCCACAGCACAGCTGAAGATTTCTACTGCAGAGGTTGCTGGGACGATCTAAAAGGAATAAAATTAAAATGAAAAAAATCAACCCAGTCTTATACTTGGATGAGAATCTCAGAATAAAAGAGGATATCCCCCAGCATTCTGGGGTGGTGTCAAAATAACTCAGAATTCTTGAGTACGTAGTTTCCAAGCACTTGCCTTCATTTCATAGGTACACAGAATTCTCAAAACAACAGTATCATTCCCTAAATAAGGCACAGTAGAGCCTCATGCCCCATTCTAGCACGTTCCCCTCAACATTCTCTGTCTGCCTGTACCCCACGACTTCCCACCATCTCTCCCTCCTACCCTTCTGTTAGCTGTAATGACCCTGCAAACACTAAATGGCATTTGAGTGCATTAAGCAGCAGACTCTCCGGTGACATAGCAATTATGGCTCTGAAATAGATTTGGTGCGTCACGGAAGATAAGGGTTTTGAAAGTTTCTGTTGTGATTATAGCCTGTAACTCCCACAAATAATAGGCTTCAAAATAAGAGGCTGCCAACGGAGCCTTTGTGGCTTTGTCTCAGTGATGGCACGTAAATTGCTATTAATGTCCTAAGTGTACTTGAATATGCCAGTCTTTGGGATGTGAAGTTGGCTCGGTGTCTCTCTTTACGCGACATGTCATTGTTGGTCTGATAATCTGGGGTAATTGCTGTCTCTTGGATGGTCAGGAAAGTGTAAGAGGATTTAGCTTCCTGTGTGATGGTAAATAGCCTCAAGGTTTACACCACAAGTTATGTGTGTGTTCCGTAGCTAGCCACCGTTTCTCGTTCAGGTGTGTATACAATTCCTGTGTGTACCCTTAGATAATAGCCTTTCAACAAAACCACGGCAAAATCAAAGTTTATGAAACTAAAATGAAGAATCTGGAGCTGTCTGTATCAGCCAATCACATAATTTATACTGAGAGTAAAAAAAATACCCTTTGCTTGAATTTTTCAGATTTGGCTATATGAGTAAATATAATTATCTATTGTCTTATAGAGCTACTTTTTTCCAGCATCTGCAGCATCTGTGTGTGTATGCACATTTTTTAGGTGCCATAAGTATTTTCTGAACACGTATTAGCTCTACATCAGTATGATAAAGTGTGTGGAAATTATGTGTGTTTTTGTGCAGTGTGTGTGGATGTGTGTAAGTGTGCGTGTGCTTTAGTTTTGCAGGCCTGGATGTAGAGGATGTTTATTCAGATATAAATAGTTTTCTGCACTAAGACACCTCTATTTAGCTAAAGCAAGCTGAGCTTATTTTTCTTTGTCTCTGAAAAGTTAAATAAAACACATTTGAAGTTTTCACTTCCTGTATGTACATTTAGCCTAAGGCCCCCCTAAGTCTGTGGAACATGGAAACATTATATGTAACTGTCCTATTTGCACTTTGAGCAGAAATCCAAAAGCATCCCAGCCTTAAACTTGGAAATGTACACTACCTTGTATCCTGTGCAAGCTAGGAAAGGTTCAACCCAGACCATCCTCTGTGTCTCAAGTGCCTTACATGGCAGTGTTAATTCTGGGCCTTCACAACAGATGAATTAAGGAAGGATGAAGTTAAGAAGGTTCCAAAATAGATCTTGATCGTGGAGTTGACCTATATGTGCATGTACTTCAGTCGTGTGGCGCTGAGAGCTGGCAGGATGGTGCACTGTGATGGTGCTGTAATTTTGCAGTTGGATTTTGACTGAGTGCCCTTGACTGCATGCCAGATACAGTTGGAGATAATGACTTGTAATAAGACAGTTCACATTCATACCAAGTGAACATGGATCAGGGTTACCATCTGACTATACAGGTCTCAGCCCAGGACTTCGCATCGCCAGTGTAAGGTAAACTGTATTAACTAACAAGGTGGTACCACACACAGTGATGTCTCAGAAGTATAACCCCCGAGGAATACAGTTTGTCTTGTCCAACACCAAGTTTGCTAAGGTGGATTGAGGCTTGAGAGTAGAAGGTATTAGAATCCCCTGAAAAAATTCTCTGAGGCCAGTCTTGTGGTTCATAGGTTCTAGCACCTTAATAAACAGCACATAGATTCCCAGAAGGTGAACTTAAGAGCATGAGTCATCTACCTTCCTCCCTGAGATCAGTAGCAGCCATGCTCTGCACTTCATGCACCCCAAGCTTTTGAAACCTGAAATGTCCAGAAGCTGTGGCATATAGTAGGGACTAAGTTTGGCAAATTCTAGTTTCTGAGTCGTAGATTCCTGGCCTGAGAAGAATAGATGTTCATACTGAGTTTATGTACCATTATATATTCATCAACCAAAGTAAGAGAATTATTATTACGAGTATTACATAACTACAAAGTTACAATGTGTACCAGCATACAGGTGGCCTTACAGACACAGGGACAGGCACAAAAAGAAGCTATCAAAGCATTCATTTCTCTATTTGTTCAACTCAAGTACTTATTTGAGCAATTGCACTATCAGACATGATCCTTGTCTTCTAATGGCTTGTGGTTGAATGATTTATCATCTTACTTAAGATAAAAATCAAAGCCTGCAAGTCTTGGCATGATCAAGCCATCGCATTCTCCAAGCCCGTCTTGCTGCACTCGCCACTCTGCTCCTATGCTCCATTCTTTCAGGCCTTTTTTCAGTTCCTTGGAGCCTTTGGACAGGTTTCTCCTTCTGCCTAGAAGGCTTTTTGCCCCACTCTTTACTTGTCTATTTTCTGTTCACTTTTAGGCTGACTTTCCAGAAGCCCCAACTTCAGTGAGGTCCCTGTTCCTCTGTCTCATAGCATTTATTACCATCTGGAATCTGTATTTGTTCTTTTGATATGTTTTGAATGTCTATTTCCCACAAGTCAGCAAGCTCCATGAGGGCAGACACCACATTTTTAAAAAATGTGTTATATCTACCACAGTATGCCTAGTACATAGTATGAGGTAGGCACTGAACACATATTTGTAGATTTTAAGAATTAAAGGATTGCAGCTAATAAGATCTGGTGCTTGCATGAATATTTACATAAATAAAAGCTGCATGTGGTTAAATGTCAACATGAAAGGTCAAAAGGTCAGTGGTACCAGAATGTAGAGAAGTGGGTGATGGTTTGCCCTGAAGCGACTTGAAGAAAGGAGGTAGCCCTCAGGCTGGGCCATGAAAGAAGATATGGACTCCTAGAGACCAGAGAAGGGGGTAGGCAAAGGCAAAAACCTCTCACTTGACTTCTCTGTAGAGTAGGAAGGAATCTCACTTTGGCAGTGAGAAATCTATTATTTCTTCAGAGCAGCTTAAAGTACTAATGTCTGTCCTCTACCAGGAATGGCTAAGGGTACTACTGATCATTCTTAACCTTCACGGCAAAATCTCAGGGCTCAAGAGGCTGTGGTGGGAAGCAGACTAGCAAGGGGTGTGGTGGTGTATGGGTGTAAGGTCACCAGGGACCGACCTAGTGGTAAGTGGCAATCAGAGAGGATACCCCCAATAGGCAGGGGACCATGGCAACAGGAATCCTAGAGCCAGCGGCATGGGATAATCCAGACAGAAGACCAACTTCAGGGAAATGTGATGGCAGGCAGTAGTTGGTGGGCTGAGGTTCCAGAGAAGGATTTCATTTACAGGAGCAAGTCACTACCTCATTCTTTTTTTAAAAAAATTGAAGTATAGTTGATTTACAATGTTGTGTTAGTTTCAGGTGTACAGCAAAGTGATTCAGTTATACATATATATATGTATATGTTCTTTTTTCAGATTATTTTCCCATGTAGGTTATTACAAAATATTGAGTATAGTTCCCTGTGCTATACAGTAGGTCCTTGTTTATCTATTTTATACATAGTAGTGTATGTATGTCACTCCCTCATTCTCAAATGAACTGTGATAAATAGCAGGACACTAAGCAGAAGCTAGGCAAGGGCTTAGTAGAGATGGTCACAGCCACAAGAAAGACATTCCCTGTATGAAGATACAAGTGCAGAAGGTCAAAGCAAGGAAAGCAGCAAAATTTATTCTAGCCAAACTAGGCTAGAATAAAAAATTTTTGGCTGAGAGTACATGTTCTTCCCAGACAGGGTTTTACCCAGATTTAGCAAATGAAAATACTGCATGGGACATGCTTACACTAAAAAATTATTTGTTCTTTATCTAAAACTCAAATTCAACTGGGTATTCTATATTTTATCTGGCAATTCCTTTCCCAGGTCCCATGGTGGAAGCTCTACCTGCATGTGGGTCTCAGCCCTCGAGAGACTAAAGATGGGCAAAGACCTACAGGCCACATTGGGACTATGTCTATTTTGTACATTTGTCTGATTCCCAGGACACCTGAGGTGGTGACTAGGAGACCATTCCAGATGCAGGGTGGGATATCTTCCTGCTCCTTGTGCCCTGTGGAGAACACTCCTTGTTAAGATGGAACTGCAAGAGGCAGTATCCAATGTTTTTCTCAATTGCTTTCCCTAAAAAGAAAACAGAACAATATAAATATGAATCATAGTTTCTTGTCTGAGATAAGCTATGAAATACCAGATCTCCTTGATGCCTACTTATTAGCAAGAGAAACGTTCATTTCCTGGGTGTAAAAGTTACCTTGAACCCTGGTGCTACCTCTGCTTTGCATCTTGAATATTTTCTAGGTATACACAGCTCTTTACATGTAGTCAGACTGAACTGTGGAGGTCAGGGACCTGATACCCTTCTCTATGTCCATACCCACAATGGAGGATGGATGTTACAGTGCCATTAAATGTTTATTTACTTCTTCTTATGTTCCTCCAAGAGATAATTATTAAAATCTATGCTGTGTCAAGCACCATGGTAGGAACTTTGGAATCAAAGATAAGTTCCATAGCCCTGTTCTCATCATCCAGACATGTGAAAGAACAAATGCAATATGGCATCACAGGTGCTGTGATAGAGGTACATCCTGGCAGGGAGGTGCGGGCTTGGGGGGGAATGACCTGGAGTGCTTATAGGAGGAAGAAAAGTTGCCAGGGGTCAGATACAGGTGCAAGGATACTTAAACTCAGTCTTGAAAAAGAGCCAAGGCAAGAGTGGCAAGTAAATGGATGAGTGGGGCACTGTATTCAAGGGGAAAGAAACAGGCATGAAATGGCAGCTCTGTTATGGGAATTTCTAAGTACCCTGATATGGTTGAAGTATTAAACATGAGCATTGAGTTGAAGAGTCAGCAAGGTCCAGGACATGATAGACCTGATGAGGACATTGAACCTCACCTTGAGTCCAGTAGGAAGCCATTGAAAGTTTAAACAGGGAGGTGACTTGATCAAAACTACATTTGTGAAAGATCACGCTGAGGGCAGCTCCAGAGAGAACTGTAGGGGTGCCAGAATAGGCATGGGTCTGTTTACTGTTGTAAAATTTCCCAGGGAAATTTTGAATCCTTTGTCCCTAAGGGGGCTTTCCAGTAGCATTTTTTCATCCCAGAGCATCTCTTGGGAAGTGCTCACAGTATAATCTTGGGAAAAGTCTATGCATATCAGGAAGACATAGCTCTGTCTTGATGGAACAATGTTGGATCTAGGGTTTGACTCCACTGTGTGAGCTGATGTCTCCCCTGATAAATGGTGGCTGTGTGTGTGATTGTATGTGCAAGTGTGTGTGTCGAGAGAAAGAGGGAGAGAGGATGCATGCATGTTTCTTTGTTTTTCTTCCTGGCTGGCCCCGCCAGGGCCTGGGTTATTGAGGGCCTGGAGCACGTCCACCTCCTCACCCTTGCTGAAGGCATTGCTGGTAATGGCATCTGGCCCATATGCAGATCAAGCTCAACTTGGTGCTGACATCAGCCGGTTTGTGGCACCTCAGTGTATTTCTGGGTTGCAAATGAGAGTTTCTTAGTGCCAGGCTCGCTTGGGCTGTCACATCAGGTGATGAATTCTCTGCATCAACCGTGTACTGCTAAGGTAAGCTCAGAGGAAGAGCGGGAAAAAGAGCAGGATGGGACCAGCGGTTCTCACTCAGCCCAGCAGCCGCTGCTCTGGGCAAAAAGGGGTACTGGCTCTGCAACAACGAGGGAGAGGCAGGTGGCCCCCTGAGTTCTGGCTCGAGGAGGGCAACAGAGGAGAGGGAAGTCAGGGCTTAAGCTGCAGTTGGGTGCTCCTGTGTATGTCAGGAGGAACCGTGTGGGTTTTGCCATGCACCATCGCTCCATCCCCAGCTCCACGGCTAGCTTCCTCTACCTCCTCTGATAGGCGTGCTTTGCCTTATCCATTAGATGGGATTCTGGCAAAATGTGGCGTCTATCAAGTTATGTGGGTAGGATAGAGAGTAGTCATTTTTGTTCCTGAAACATTTTGTTCCCAAATGCCTTGAATTTGTGTTTTGAAAGTCCAGATTTTCTTAACTAGGAAATCTACTGCGTTTTGTCCTAATTCTATATTCTATTAGCTTCCTCTTCATGAGGTTCCAGGTCAAGCCTGCTGCTGGCTTAGGTTTCCCCTGGTGGAATTAAATGTTACGCAAGTCTTGCTTCCCAGGCCACAGGCTACAGAATTAACCTTAAAGAACTGGGTGTAAATGTGAACTCTCTCCCATTATGGATGCTTTGAGATAAAAAGGGCATATTTGGCTTTACAGATTCCCACCCCTGTATCCCCTCAGGGTGGTTTCCAACAGCAGCATTTTACAAAGTGACTGTGTCCCTTTAAAGGCTGGTTTGCATCGGAGAGTGAAGGAGGAAGTTGGGGTGCAGAAGAAAAATTAAAACAGAGGTCTTATTTTCCCGCCACCTCACACGGTTGTTAATGAGACCATCTTTGACTCTCACTGTTCCCAGAGATAAATAAACACACAAAGGCGGTGTTTCCTACTTAATATTCACCCGCAGTGGAGGAAGAGGGAAGGAATTGCTCCCCGGGTTAACGTGGCAGTAAGCGAGGTCAGCTGTTTCCCAAGACGGTGCAGCCTCTGAACGTCTTACATTAAAGCTGGAATGATACAGCTGAAACAGCCGAAGTGATTTACGGGAAAGCCGGTTAGGGTGGATTTGCTCGCCGTTTCTGATCTCATGGAGGCTTTAGCAGCAGCACGAGCAGCAGCAGACAATATGCCATGGTAGAAGGCACCTCCAGAGAAAAGGATCCTTCAACATTTCCCAGTGTTAGACTCGTTTGTTCTAAAAAGTACTTGCATTCATCTAACTTGAAACCCATAGGCTACAGTGTCCTGAATTTAGCAAGAAATCAAGGGTCATAGCTGGGATATCCTGGGGTAGGGTGACCCGGGACTGAAAGTCCCCCATTCCATTAAATCCCGGAGTCCTGGGCAAACTGGGGCTGGTGGTCACCCCATCTGAAGTGTGTGTGCATATGTGTCTGTGTGTGTGTTTGTGGATGGAGGGGGAGTGAAGAAAAGGCAGTTAAAGAGATTTGTTTTCTTTATTTTTAATAAGGTTTTTTAAGGTTTTATATACTCTTCTTCACCAGGCCAACTAGCATAACTAAAATGCTGGTTTTGGTATCAGGCTGCACTAATTCCTGTTTCCACCATCTGTGAGCTCTCTCTCCCCTCTGGCATCCTGAGCACTGGTCTGAGAAAACAGAACTTTTGAAGGAAAGAGATCAAATGTCTGCTGTTTGAGTTATTTCAGCTCAGAGATGACTCAAAAAGAAGTCTCCTAGAACCTTCTGGTCAATATACAGTGCCTGCTAATTCCCTGCTAATGAAACACCACAGAGCTCATTTTTTTTTACTAATGGCTTCATTTGGGGCACCACTTACTGTTATTTTAATGGAATTATAGTATGGCTCAACAATGGTAGTGGTGGTGATTTGTGAGCAATGTAATGACATGCCTTTGTGCCATGTGCTATGACATGGACACTAGCTGCTTTAGAGAGCTTCCTCCCCTACTTGTCTCATACCAGGTCAAGTCTAAGATACATGACATTTTTCCTCTTTTATAAACACCTCACTCTCTGCTTTATGATGTTGTGCTTATGGAGCTCCTGGAAAGTTTCCTAAAATCCCATGCTACCCAGCAAACACACACACACACACACCCCTTCCAGTCTATTTAATTAGTGAGTTAATTTATTTATTTATCTACCTATCTGATAAACATACACATATTAAAAAATTATTAGGATGCATATCAAAATGCTAAGAGTAATTATCTCTGGGTAGTAGGATTATGGCTATTGTACTCTTTGTTCTTTACAGTTCTCCTATTTTCAAATATGATATTGCATGCATAATTGCAAATATTGTATTTGCAAATATCCTATAAGCATATCTTACTTTTATCGTCAGAAAAGATAAATGATGCTAAAAGATTTTCTTCAGGGAAAAATAAACAGAACCATGATTCTCAATCAGCCTAAAATGGTACCAAAAGAATACATGTGTTTTTGGTTGAGAGGGGAGGCTAAGTAAGATATTGTCACTCTGGTGACCAACCTAAATGTGGAAATTGAATGAATTCTTTTCTTGATTCTGATCATACTACAGAGTCTTAGGCCCCGAAAGATAGCAAAGCCTCCTGTTATAAGAGAAAGAATTCTCATTTTCCCCTCATTGTCCTCTTTCTAATCTCTCTTTAACAAACAACAGGGGAAATGGCCTCCAACAGAAAAGGGGAGTGGGTAGAGCTGCCTGACTCAGTTAAGAGATGAGATTTGAACTTGAGAGCAGTTAGTCGTTGATCCAAGATTGAAGGGCCGTGTTCCTGGCATTGCCCAGGATGACCTTTTGCCCGCTTAGTGTCCAGATCTGTTCTTAAAATGAGGTGTGTGGGGAAAAACCTACCCTCATGCTGAAGTAACTGGTGCGAAGCTGCTCTGAACGAAAAGCCTGGCTTTCCTGGGAACATTGGAGCATCATTTGGGTGAGCTAACGACAGAGAGAGCCAAACGGATGAAAAGGGCAGAGAAAAAGGAGCCTGATTCAGAGGTTAGGAAGCCTGTGTTCTGTGTCTCAGTTGGAATCCAGAAGCCTGATTTTCTCTTACGCCTGTGCTTTCTTATGAATGAAACGTGAATGGATGTTTGCTGGCACCTACAAGGGTGCCAGCCATGCTGCTAAGTACTGTGGATTATACTAGGGTGGAAGCTGTGGTCCCTCCCAAATGAAAATAATAATACCTACCCCAGGTACCCCCACCTACTTCAGGGAATAAAAGGAAAGTACAGTAAAAATAATTTACCAGGACTCCCTAAAACCTGGTCTGTTCAGTATTAACATTTCCAGCCTTAAGAGTCTATTAACTTCAAAGGAACCCAGTGACTGGGGAAAAGAGGCCTTTTAGCACATTTACAGTTCAGTGCTTTAAAATATGTAAACAATCATGAATCAACCACTGTAGCAAATCATTCTTCAGCTATTTAATGGTGGGGTATTTTTTGAAAGGGGTGGTCGTTAAAACAGATCCTTTTAGGACACTTTTATTGTTTTAATGCATCTGGATATAGAGTCTTAGAAGATGATCTACAAATACAGATCAAACTTGTAGCTTCCTGTCTTACCACCTTTTTAGATATAGTCACACAGACCAGTCCTTATGGTGTTGGCACCATTGTTTTACCTGTTTTATTCGTCTGATCACCCGCTTTTCAAGGCTCACCTCAGAGAATCCCTCCTCCATGAAGCCTTTGCTGATACTGCATCAAGAGGAGATACTGCCTTCATTTGAAGCTTCATGACAACTGGGCTGTACCATGTATTAGGTTCTGCCTGGCATTATAGTTCATTCGTCTGCTTGTCTCATCCCCATCCTTGAGGACATGAACTGTATCTCATTCATCATTATACACCCTTGAGCAGCTAGAACAGAACCTTGCATAGAACAGGAGCCTGGGATCCCATAATACAGGGGGCATCCAGAGCTGGAAAGGACCTGAGAAAGCATTTGAGCTAATCTTTTAATTTTATTAAAGGGGAACCCAAGGCCAAACAGGGGGAAGTGCTTCGCCAGAGCCAATAGCTAATTGTTACCAGGGTCGGAGCTAGAACTCGGTCCCTTGGCCTGTAGGACAGCTGCTGTCATCCTAGAGCACACAGAACAATCATCTGGTGGCTTGGACTGAACTACAAAGCCTGTGAGAAGTGAGAGGTGCTAGCTAGTACTGTGTCCAGAGGCTCGCTGGGAAGAGCGAAACTCATCTGAGGGTGGGGGAGGTGGGCGTTATCGACCACAATCCTAGCCGCCCCTTGGATGAGTGTTCCCGTGTGCCAGGCACTGTGCTCGGCCCTTTACCCAAGTTGCCTTATTGTCATTGTCTGCTCAGAACAGCCACCCGATGATCTCAGAGGACTGACTTCTCTCCCTTTTTCCCTTCTAGGCTAATGGAGGTTGGCAGGATGCTACTACCCCTTCATCAGTGACCTCCCCTACAGAAGGCCCTGGCAGTGTTCACTCTGATACCTCCAACTGATCTCCCAGCAGTCGCATCCCGGCTGACCCTGTGCTCCAGTCGGGGCCGGGCCAGGAGGGAGGGTTTCTCAACGCTGAAGCGGTCAGACTGGAGGTCGAAGCAATCAGCACACACAATAAGAGTCTCCTTCTCTTCTCTTCTTTGGGATGCTGTTTCAGCCAATCTGGACACTTCTTTATACTCTCTTCCCTTTTTTTCTGGGTAGAAGCCACCCTTCCCTGCCTCCAGCTGTCAGCCTGGTGTCCATCATCTTCCCTGCCCCTTTCCCTCTGTCCTAGACTCCCTGGGTCCCTGCCCTCTATTACATCCCTGAAGGATATTTTCAACAATTAGAGGAATTTAAAGAGGAAAAAAAATACAAAGAAAATAATAAAAGTGTTGGTATGTTTTCATGCTGGTGGTTTGAGGGGCCAGACTTACCTCCCTCGGATCCCTTGCTCCCTCTGTTAACAGGCAGTCCTTCTCTGTTTCTCTCGTTACTCTCACTACCTCTTAGCAGGAATACGCCACATTGCCCTGCTCATTCCAGGCCGCCCTGCCTCCTCTTGCTCTAACCTCCCCGGGGGCGATTCTGATTAGAATACAATTCCTCCTCTTCCTTCTCAGCCCCAGGTATTCTTTGGGGGCTGCCATTGCTGGGCTTCTAGAAGTGCCACAGTTTCTGGTTTCACCTCTGCTAGGTTGGTCCCCAGCAGGAAGTCAGGCAGCAAGAGAAGGCTCAAGGAACAAGAACGGCAGAATTCCTAGAGGCTTTTACATCTTCCCAATAACAGCTCTTGGTTTCAGAGGGACAGTCTCTGGAGACTGTGCAGTAAGCGGTGTTCAGAATCTACTGCAAAACCAGGTCTGAGTTAGGCATGGTGGTGAATGCATCACTACGGAGTAGAAGGTTCTTATCCTGCAACACTTTACCTATCCCCTTTCTCTCTCTCTCTCTCTCTCTCTCACACACACACACACACACACACACACACACACACACAAGCATACAAACGTAGGCATGTGCACAGCCTCACACATTTCATTTGCCCCAAATCAGGCACGTGCCACATTCAAATACCTATATTAGTAACCATAGCATTATACCTTGTGAACCCAAGAGAGGGAATTAACAACTCTGAGTGAAGGTCACTGACACAGAGAAGCAGCATGTGCCTGGGGCTTCCAGGCCCCCAGCATGCACACACCAGAAAGACATACACAGGACTTGATCATGATGAAGGCCAGGTTTCCAGTATAAACTAATCCTGTTCTCACCACCTCTGGAGCTCTCAGGGAGCCACACACAGTACTTACAAAGTCTACAATGGATTTGGTTCTGTTTTGTTTTTGTGTTTATGTTAGGGACATTGCATTAATTATCCAAAGTGTTATATGGCACCACATTCTTGTCCTGGAGGAGAAAGATGTATAAGAACATGGCTTGGGCAAACATTTTGCTTGCTTACTTTGAAGACCTGAGAGTGATGGGGAGCAGGGAGGTCATGCTTTCAGTGAAATCATCCATGATTTTTATTCCCTGGTAATATCTGAGAGTGAAGAGTAGGTACTAGAAAGCTGTCCTCATGTCGCCTGTGCACACATTCTTCATAGCCAACTGTGCCAGCAATAAACATGGCAGCTCTGTCACTTGATTAAGTGGGAGGTGGTCAGATCTCTTGGTGCCTCATTTTCTTCATCTGTAAAATGGGCGTTATTATGCCTGGCTCACCAAGAGGCTTGTGAGAGGCAGAAGTTCATTTCATTCATATCCAATCTGTAATTGTGAAGTCAGGGGAAGAAGCATCCCTAAGATAAACTGGTTCATGCCACATAGGGACAATAAATGGTTTTCCTGGTCTAACTTCTGGTTAACATTAGTACCCTGAGGTCATCAGCCTGATGACAAAGAGAAGGGTTAGTGTTCTTCCTTCTGTTTGTTTGTTTTGGTCTGCTTGTTTCTTAGAATAGAGATGTTTCTAAATTGGAAAAAATGGGACCTGGTTCTCTTAGCTTGTACTTGAATCCAGTATGTAGCCTTGTAACTACTTAGTCCCTGTCACATCTACTATGTTTGGGAGGCCTCCGGGAGAGGTATAAGACCCTGAGGGGTGAGAGTGGCCAGCTAACAAGGTCATGGACATTCTGCATGACACTTCAGTAATGATTAGAAAATGTTCCTGTGTGTGGGTGTTGGGAGGTGGGGGGTTAACCTAAGGAACTAGAAGGTATGTGTATTTGAAGGAAATGCAAAAAGTAAATATTTGGCAAGATGGCATTATGCCTGGATGACTAAGATCAGTAGAAAAACTTTCTTCTAACCTGCGCCATAATCAGATCAGGGCTTGGTAAAGAGGATTCCTGGAAGAAGGCATCTTGTGACCATTCTACAGTGATTAAAACCAGTGGAGAATTTTGTCTGAGTGGCAGGGATCTATTGAAACTACCCACAGAGGAATATGGTGGGATCGTATCCCCCTGATTAAGGGCAAAGTACAAAAGGGACACAAAAGGGTTCTCTTGGAAACAGGAAGAATGATTCCAGATTTGGGTTGAATGATTGCCATTTTAAGTTAATGAAAGCGATCAGAGCAGTGCTACCTTTGCACAGGCAGTTTCTCTCCCTGCAGCAGTTTGCACTGATCACCTCTCACAGCATCTTCCCCACCTAGCACTTCACACAGTGCTCTTCACATCCAGTACCTTTCCCACGATTTCCCCTCCTCGCCTACGATCACATCCAACGTGGCGGCCACCACATCTCTTTGCATTAAGCGAAGCATGAGAACACTGGCAGCGGAAGGATGGGGATGGAAAGTAGTGTGCCTCTGGAAATACAGCTCCCTGGGAATTCGTATTAGGTCAATCCTACAGATACCGAAATGTGCCCCAAGACTCCTTCATTTTCTGATGGAAGTGGGAGCGCTCTATTTTCCCTGGCAGATTTCCCCTGAGAAGTGATACTAGCCCTAGGGTTTGCCCACCTTGTAACTCTCCATCACATCCTCCTTTTCATCCCTAACTCCTCCCCCTGGCTTGGAATTGACTCCTGTGTGGTACTTTTGCCAAGTGACACCTTTACATTTATTTTTTATTTTGCTGTGGTGGTGGTTCTTTATTTACCGTTTGCCTTTTCTCTCACATATCTTCCCTGCCCCTCTTTCCTTCTGAGTTTTATTTTTCTGCCCAGAAAAACCTGACTTCGATACCAAAAAAAGATGAAACTACAGAAACTCAAATTTAAAAAAAAACTTAAAAAAACACAAAAAAATACTCAACGATTCTTTCAGCTTTATTAACATTTTCCATTGTTTCTTGCGACTCGTGTCTCGTTCTTTGTAGTATTGATGATGAACATTTGATAATGAATGTTCTTGTATATTCAGATAAAGAAAAAAAACCAAAAAAGCGGTCTGAATTTAATAGTGTTTATAATAAAAATTTTAAAAATGACCCTCATAGCACGCAAAACAGGATGGGGAATTTCCCCTCTTCTTTCTGTGACAATGCACATCATTCCTGCATTAGTTTTTAACACCGAACTACCTACATTCACCATTTCCCCCATTTTTCTTTTATTTTCTTGCATTTGTGAATTAGTTCAAGAATGCTAGAAAAGTGTCGAGTTGTGCACATCCATTTCCTGTTTCACAATGTTTAAAAGTGACAGTAATTCATTTTGTAAACTAAAAAAAAAAAAAAAAGGTTGGAATAGTGAGCATAATAGGTACAGCCTAACACGTTATTATGTTTATTAACTTTGAGACCCAGAAATAAATTCTTTTCTTTTCTTTCTTCTGCTCTTTAAAATATAAAAAAGAAATTATGTTTTGTTTTGTGTTATTTTTGGTTTGTTTATGGGGGGGCTTTTTTTAATTGTCAGGATTATGGTCTTGCTGTTTTTATTCCTTAAATATGTATTTGAGGTGATGTGAAAAAATGACATTTGTGGAATAGGCTGTTTCCTTGTACTTCTGTTTGCTTCAGAATTCAGTTGACTTCAAAGATCAAGCCCACAATGATTCATATTTTTCACCTGCATTTTTTGGAGTGTGTGGCATTCTTGCAATCCCTGAGAAAAACAAAGGCAAGGACTTGAGTTTTCTTTTTAGCCCTTTAGCAATTCAAGGAATTGGTCCAGGGGACCTTTTTATACTGTAGGGAAAGGTTTTTGCCTTGGTTGATTGTGAATGACACAATAAAATGCTTTCTTTTCTTTCTTCTTGATTAATAACAACATTCCACAACTCTTTTCAGCTAGAGAGGATTTTTTTCTTCCAATAGAATCCCACAGGAGATCCTGGTGGGATGTGCACCATTGGCTGAGTAGACTAGATCCAGGAAGCCAACCTAGAGTCATTTGGCCTACTGATCTTTTGAGCCAGACTCAGTGCTGTTGTTACAGTGCTGAGCAGTTACACCTGATTCATTGGCAGTGCGCCTCTTATTAACCTCTGATTTAGGCAGCTGATTAAAGCAAATTGTCAAACTGGCTTGATTTGGAATGTTTTTGTTAAGTTAGGGGAGAAAAGAAAGCAATATTATCTGGAGGAAGCTTAATTTAACTGTTTTTCATTCAACAGATGATTAAGCATTCAGAAAGCAGCCAGAACCCAAGCAAGAAAAGTTAAGAACACTTTAGGAAGTGTTTCTACCCAAACGCTTGCACTCTTGTTTTTAAGTCATAACAAAATAATGACAAGCTTTTCACATCACCTTTATGGTTTCAATCCCTAGCTCAAAGCTTTCTGGAATCTTTTATTTTTTTGTAAACTTTTTTTTCCTTTTGTTAAAATTAATAAAAACATTCAATGTTTTCCCCCTTTTCTCTCTTTTTACTTCTTTTCTTTCCTTTGGCGTTTTCAATTATTTTGAAGTGCTTTCCTTTGGTTTTTGGTTTTATTCTCCCGCTCCCCCTCCCCTGTTCTTATTATTCAGAGTATAAACCTGCAAAGCTCTGCTCTGTTTTGGTTTTGAAAGTTTAAGCTTTCCTGCTTCTATGAGAGCACAGGCTTCTGTCCCTTTTGATTCCAACTGAAATTTTGTGTTCTCTAATGATACTAACACGGTGTAGGTTTTACAGTCTCCTAATTTGTACTGGTAATGCATATTCCAAATAAATAGTTTCTTTTGTTGCAAAAAAGCATACTTGTATTTTGTGTAAATTTATACCTGCTGGAAGCTTGTCTTTCCCCAAAGTAAGACATGGGTTAGTGTGGCTTTAAACTGTGACCCTCATCATTTTAAAGTCTACATTGACAGTGGGGCAAATGACCTTGCATCACTTACCCCGAAGTAAGAAGGAAGGGAGGGAGGGAGGGAGGGAGGGAGAGAGGGAAAGAAGGATCTTTTATGTGCAAATATTAGCTGTGCTATAGGAAGGCAGAGCACCCCATCTTGTCTGCTTGTCTGTGATTAGCTCCCATCCACCAAGCACCAGTTAAAATATCAGGGTGATGTTCCAGAATAAATTCTAAGTTTCTGAGTCACAGCTGTTTGCCCAGTGGTTCTCCTATCCTTCTCTTTGTCTGCTGTGATCTGGTCATAAGGAAAATTGTGGTAGCCAAGAGATGCTTCAGGGGAAGGAATCTAGGTTGGAAACACTACCCAGTTGTAGGCTCTCTGAAGTATGCTAGCTAGATGCCACTCCACTAGATGTACACGCCTACCGTGTGTTATGTCTTCCATCCCATGTGAGTATCTCTCCCAGTGGTTTGTCTGTACCCACACTGAGCCCCGAACTTTGGGGTTGTGGTCTGTTACAGAGTTTGTTGTCTCAGAGTGTTCTGGCTGGACCACCACTTCAGCCTTCACTTTCCGTCAAGTCTGGTGGCCAGCAGTCACTTCAAAGCGTGGTCTAAAGCTTTCAAATCACAAAATCGGATATGCTCAGCACTCCCCTCCCCCAACATAGAGTTCTACCTGCCTATCCTTATAGACTATCACAACCTTCCCCACTTAAAACAAAAAGTAAAATCCCAGTGTTTCCACCACCCTTTGTTATCCAAAATATTGCCTCCCTTCTGGAAAGATTCAGCGTGGAGGATGGCGCAAGAGTTCAGTCGTATGAAACCATTTAGTGGGTGAGCCAAGGAAGGTGTTCTACCCTGGATCTCTGCACCAGAGGCCCGGGGAGAGGACTGAGGCTATGCTCTGGGGGATCTGCTCTCATGCCTTGCAGAAAAGCTCCGACAGTGTACAAATAAAGAGAGCAATGGATTTACTCTCTGGGTCAGTCAGACACAGTGAGACACAGTCTATGGCTTCTAGCCTTGGGCAGGCTTCCGAGGCTACCCTGGGCAGTGTGTGGGTCGGGAAGAGGAGTGGTAAAGGGCCACATGCTTGTTCTTGTTATCCTCCTGGGATCCATGCAAAAGAGCTTAGCTCACGCTTCTGGATTCCTCTGGATAGATTATAGAGTCCATTCATTATGTCCAGGTGACACTCCAAGCCCAAGTTCCCTCTCTCCCATGATAACCAGCTGTACTGTCCAGGGTAGCTCACCAGCATTGACAGTGAGCACATCTGGACAGCATAAAAGGCACCAAGTGCTACAGTACATTTGAATATAAATCTCCAATTAATATATATCCAGAGAGAAATTAAAGTTTAAAGTAAAATCTCCCTCTCTCATAACCTAAAAGTTCTAAGAAATACTAGCCTACAGCTCTGCCTTTCCTGATCTCCTACTGTGCTCATTCATTGTCAGCCAGAACGCGCACTCCATTGCCAGAGGTAGAGTCAAGGCCTTCTTACTTTTACAGCAGCAGCAGAGGTCCCTTCTACTGGAATGGGGGTAGCTGTTTCAGTTCCTCCAAAGTTCATCAATCCAGACTTGAATTTCTCTGGTACCCCACTTTTCCTAAAAAGTCACTCAGGAAGCATATGAACCACATCCCAGGATCAGCTTCCTCTTAGAGAATTTAGAAAACACAAGCAAAGTCCAGACTACTAGAGCAAAATTAAGTTCCCAGAACCCAGATCCTGGTACCACATGACTATTGCTAATGAATGACTGGATCAGAGATTTGATAATACAGGGAGGGCGCAGGAAAGACAGAAAACACATAAAAAAGTAAAAAGGAAACTTTTACTTCAGTCTTTACAATGCCAGTTGACTAGTATCAACTGCGGTGTTGAGAAAAAGCCACCAACAAGAGGTTAATTTTGCTCTCTGCTTCCTATATCCTGGGGCAAACAATCCAACCTATGCATTCTGCCTCCTCTCTCAGAGAATGACCTTTGAAATATTCATGTCTTTGTGAAAAATTCAAAAATGTAAAATGGGTCCCTTCCCACCACAGGCTACTTGAGGCTCCCTTCTTCCCTCCTGGTATCAATTTACATATTTAAGATGAATCGCAATTTCCATTTCCCTTTAAGCCTCCTGTTCCTAATCCCAGATACATTTATCCTGTATCACTGTGAATTCTCTTCCTTCTCCAATTTCTCCAGCTTGTGACCCACTCTTGTCTCCACTGGAGTTGGTGTCCAGTTGCTAAGCCCAAGCTTAGGTTGACATTGCACAATGCCGGCAACAGAGGTGATGTCCCTCTATCACCTCTGCCCACAAAGCCTCTCCTTCCTTCTGCCTTGGAGTTCTAGGCCTTGAGTGTCTGGTGCTGCTTCAGTATCAGCAGAAACATTCCTTTCTGCAATCTCTTTGATGTTCACCCTAATGTTTCTCTCTCCTATTGTTCCCCAACTCCTTTTAAGCAGAGCCAACAAAGTTGAAAATGATGTAACCCAGTCACATCCCTTCTCTGTCTTGTGGACAGCTCCCTCTCTTTGTTGCTGGCCCCAGACATATGTTCTCCTAACACACTTTTCTAAACTCTATTTTGAAAATTGTTTCCAGTGTTCTGGATCTGTCCAAGGCTTCCATTGTTCAGATACGTCCTGCTAGCTTTAATCCCTTACGTGGAGTCAGGCTCCACAAGAGGTGTCTTCCCATCACCCACTCAGGTATTGTTTTCCCAACAGGTGTGTTCCTGCCCTCCCCAGTCCTCCCATAGAGCACCATCTCCATAGAGCAGCTTCATAACACAGGACATGTCTGAGTCCCTCTACACAATAACTGCTGTGCTGGAATTCAGTAATAATTCTTGAAGTATTTTACCAGGATCTTCTCGATTTTCCCCTTCAAATGTGTCCACATTTTCTTATATCATCTAGTGAGACCTTTATATTATTTATTTATGTGTTTGTTTGTTTATTTTTTTTTGACTGCACCACATGGCACGTGGGATCTTAGTTCCCTGACCAGGGATCGAACCCCTGCCCCCTGCAGTGGAAGCACAGAATCTTAACCACTGGACCTCCAGGGAAGTCCCCTAGTAAGACCTTTAAAGTCATCCATGGGAGCATCTCTAATTGATTTCATGACCCACCCCCCATCTGCTGCATTCAGAGGATCTTTCCTGGAGCCTTTGGTGTGAGGGACACGTGTAGTTTGCTCACTGAGATCTTAAAAGCCAGACCACTTAGACTTGAATCTCAGCTCTGCTACTGTCAGGTTCTTTCTGACACTACATGAGAGGTTTTTATCTCATACCAACCCCAATTCTCCAACATTCCAGCACCAACTGGGTGTCCTGCAATTCGATTCAACTCTGACAACAACTACCCAGATTTAGCATCAAACAGCACAGGCTTAAGGGCTCAGTTCCACAAGACTACCCTCACTTCAGATGCCAGCTGCAAGTATCAGGTCACCCATCCTTCCGACTGACCAGTTATAAATTGGGAGTTCCCACAACCCCCATCTCAGATTTGATCATTTGCTAGAGCGACTCACAGAACTCAGGAAGCTGATGTACTTACACTTACTGGTTTATTATAAAGGATATACAGATGATCATCCAGATGAAGAGGTACATAAGACAAGGTCTGAAAGGGTCCTGAGTGCAGAATCCTCTCTCTCCGTGGAGTTGGGGTGTCCTACCCTCCCAGCATGTGGGTGCCGTGGCTTAGAGGTGTTTATGGCAGTATCATTTCATGCATGCAATTGATTAAATCGTTGGCCGTTGGTGATTTTCTCAATCTCCAGCCCTTCCTCCTACATGGAGGTTGGGAGGTGGGACTTAAAGCTTCAAGTTTCTCAACAAGGCTTGGTCATTCTCTGACCAGCCCCCATCCTGAAGATATCAAGGGGCCCACAGACTAAAGATACTCCTATCACATAGGAAGTTATAAGGGTTTTCGGAGCTCTGTGTCAGGAACCAGGGACAAAGACCAAATATACATTCCCCATTATGCTACAAATACTTACTAGCTTTGTGACCTTGTATAAATTGCTTAATCTCTCTATGCCTCAGTTTCTTCACCTATAAAATGGAGATAATACTAATACCTACCTCATACGGTTGTAGGGGGTGTTTAAATGTACTAATACTTAGAACAGTTAACAGGGAATATAGCCAATATTTTATAATAACTTTCAACGGAGTACAATCGATAAGATTTTTGAATCACTGTTGTACACCTGAAATTAATATCATATTGTAAATCAACTATATATCAATTTAAAAAAAAAAATCTTTGAATAATGCCTGACACACATAAGTGCTAAAAATATGTTTATTATTAGTATTACTTTTTCTTCTGGTATATCTATCTGGGTGTATCACCATCTCTGAACTAGTAACAATTAGAATGTCCTCCTTTTTCCTAGTTCCATTGTAAGGAACTATTAGCTATGGATATTTTCTTTCTTTCTTTCTTTTTCTTTCTTTCTTTTTGTTATATCAGTCTAGCCTAGCTACTAAGATATTGTCCATCCTGAGGAAATTCCTGTTATCTCTCTGGCTCAATCAATGTGTCTTTCATCATTTCTCACTCACTATCGCACTGTTCCTAACTTAAGAAAATGTAGGATTCTTTAAACAAATCGCAAACTTGATGCTTAGAAGTAGATAAGCAGAGCTGGTCTTGGACAAAACTGTGAGGTCGTTGAAGTTTGTCTCACACATGCCACATTCTCTGAATCCCTGTTCTCTCCTGGCTCTCCTTTTCCAGGAGGAAAAGATGTGCTGTGCCTCTAATGTCTTACTTGAATGGCTTCAACGTGTAAAATCTCTCCTCAGGGGATACTCTGCTCTCTGAATGCTAGTTTTTGGGTTTATTCGCAAGTCTTCCAGGCCAAACCTACTTTGAGTATCTAGCTTCTTATTAATCAATACAGGTAGCAGTAGTTGAATGGGAATCAAGACATGTACAACAGGATGACTGCAGTTAACACTGCTGTATATTTGAAAATTGCTAAAAGAGTAGATCCTAAAAGTTTTCTTCACAAGGAACAAATCGTTTTTTTTCTTTTTCTTTTTGGATCTGTGAGATGATGGATGTTAACAACTTATTGTGGTAATTGTTTCACAGTGTATATGTATAAACACACATATATACAGTGAAATATTTATATGTCAATATATATAATGACATATATAATAAATAAATAAATAAATATATATATATATATATATGTACACACACAGTGACATATATATATATCAAGTCATCATGTGGTACACCTTAAACTTATACAGTGCTGTATGTCAACCATATCTCAACAAAACTGAAAAACAAAGAAACAATTTTTATTAATGGTTAAAGAGATGCCAAATCGCTCTCCAGATGCAGGGCTCTGGGAAACTTTCCTAGAGAATGGATCAGACCTCCCAACTCTTACCTCAAATTGAAGACAAAGGCCCTTCTGTGCAGGTCTGTCTTGAATCACCCACCAGGCATGTCTAAGAGGACAGACCAATGAGTAGAGAGCCCTGGAGAGCCCAGACCTCTTCATGTCCACATGGACTGGAAGCTCAAACAGGGCCCTCTGCACCTGGTTCCAGATAACAAGCCACTGTGATCTCATCAATCACATTAAACATTTGTCTTCTGCACCCAAGTTTGCTTTTGTATCAGTCAGTTCACTGCATCTTAAACTTCAATGACATAAACCCAGCTCTTTTACTTCTGGGTCTACAGTCTTACCTCTCCACACATTACTGCTTTATTCAGTACACTTCCCTCCCTGGGACTTGCCTTGCATGGCCAATACCTCCTTTATAGCAATAGCAAAATCTCTGTTGAGGATTCTGTGAGCCCCCTGGGCTCCTCTCCCAGGAGGTTATTGCTTGAGACATCCCAGACACTTGCCAGACAGGCAGCTCTCTGTGTGACCATCCGTACATTTCTTCAGGTAGCAAGCATGCACTTCACCACCTCCTACGTGCCAGCAGTAGCTCTGTACTTCAGGAGGATCTTAACCTCTAGAGGGACTACCACTGGGAAGACTTTTTCAATAAGACAAATTATTAAACAAAAAACAACCCAGATCTCTAGGTCCCTGTTGATGAATAACAACTGTATTCATCAATCAACAAACTTGGGAAAGGATTTAGAATTATCATGTCCATTAATAAGCCCGAAGCCAAAGGGAAATGGAATTAGGCTGGGCTGATGGGAACAGATATGGATTAGAATGAAAACATTCTTGCTACTGGATGAGTTGAAACAACTAATCCCATCAAGGGATAGGACAATAGGAAGCCCAAGAAGCTGCTGAGGAAATGTATGACCTCATTATTTTAAATCATCTAGCTTCAAGGAGAAGGTGGAAGGATGCTAGGCAGGCATCCCTAACACCCAGAAGCAATGATGATGTTGATTTAGAGCCTTCCCAAGCCTGGAATGTAGTTACTCTCCCTTCCCCCAGTCATACAGAAATTCAATTCCATCCATTTCAACCAATACCTCTTGGCAGCTGAAAGCTGGGAATATGCCAGTGAACAAGATCACTCAGATCAGTTAGTAACTGCTTTCTTAAAACATATGTATATAAATTTAGGTTGCTCTGTAGAGGTAAAGAAACAATGTTAGGATAGAAAAGAAATATAATTCTGAGAGACCTTCATTAATCTAGCCTCCTTTTTCCTATAAGAGCAAATAAGAACTGCTAGCTGTAGCCAATGGTCTTCTCATAGCATCTCCAAAATTCCAAGCTTCTCCCTTTCTTTTACCCTTTTTGCAAATTTTGCTCATAATGTCATGATATCAGCCACCCAAAATGATGGCCCTACCATACTCACAGACCCGCTCACATGCTTGTTCTCTAAGCAGGGTCCATCTCTTCTAGGAAGGCTTTCTCCTTCTTGAAGTTATCTGTTCCCCCAAAGTCCTCTAGTGTGTCTTTGGCCCTGCTTTGAATTGTTATTAAATATCTTATCTCCCCACATAAATTGTTAGAACTCAAGGGGCCAGATGTCTCTCACACAGAGAATGAAGCACCAACTTATAAGCCTAGTAGTTGCTCAGACAAAGGGAGGGAGGTGGGAGGGAGGAAAGACTGAATGAGGGAAGGAGGGAGAGGGGAAATGAGGAAAGACAGAGAAGAGTGGAGGGTAGAGAGAAGGGGAGGGAGGAGGTAGAAGGGACAGGGAAGAAAGAAAATGGGAGGAAAGGAGAGGAGAAAGGTTAAAGGAGAAATATTAAAGGACAGCAAGACAGCAGGGGTGGAGGGGAGAAAAGGAGGGGGGAAAATCAAAGCCGAGTAAGACATTGGAGGGAGGTCACATCCTCCCCCTTAAAATGAGATCCCTGACACTTGAGTAGTAAGAAGTCAGAAAAGGGGGTATGGGGACTTCCCTGTCTGTCTAGTGGTTAGGACTCTGCCCTCCTTTGCAGGGGGCACAGGTTCGATCCCTGGTTAGGAAACTAAGATCCCACAAGCCACATGGAAAAAAAAAAAAAAAGCATGGGGTTGTGAAGAGAGACAAGGTCTCAAAGCGGGCAGCAGGGATGAAGACAAACTACCATGGCATGACCTCACAGCTTTGTTTAAGAGCAGCTCTGCCCACCTCGCTTCTAAACATGAAGTCTGTGATTTATTTAAAGCTTTCTAATTATCTTTAAGATGCAAACCTGGGGTGTCTAACAGACCTCACTAACCCTGCCAGCATTTGGCTTGAACACATGGTTATTTGCAACTATCCATTCATTTATTCTGTCACTCAGCCAATACTGAACAAGCACCCTGCCCTGCATGCCAGGTACTAGTCTAGGAATTAGGGATACAACACTGACCAAATCCCTGTTGTCAGGGAGTTTAGATTCCTGTGGGTGGGGGAAACGGACAGGAAACAAAATATGTAAAATGGATGGTGCGTTGGATGGTGGCAAGTGCTGGGGAAAAGGTAAGAAAGGATGATGAAATTGCTGTTGAGGGCCAAGATAGGCTGGTCCAGGACTGACTGGGAAGATGATTTTGAGCAAACTGCTGAAGGAGGGGAGGGGAGGAAGCCATTAGGATATCTGAGAAAATGGTTCCAGGCAGCAGGCTCAGCCCATTCAAGGGGCCTGAGGCAGGAGCCCATCGGTTAGGTTTGAGGAATGGCAAGTAGCCCAGTGTGGCTGAATCAGAAGCAGAATGAGGGGAAGATTAGTAGGTGATGTGGTCAGAAAATGAACAGTGCAAGGGAGAGGCAGAACATACAGAGCCTTAGGACGTGGCAAGGACTCTAGCTCTTCCTTTGAATGAGCCTGGAGGCCTCTGAGGGTTTGGGGCAAGGAGTCATATGATGAGACTTTAAGTTTTAACAGTATGATACTGGCAACAGTGTTGTGAATAGACCACAGGAAAATAAGATTGGAAATAGTGACACCAGTTAGAAGATAATTGGAGTCTTTGGGACAAGAGAGGATGGTGGCATGGACTCCAAGAAAACCCAGTGTAAATAAAGTCCATCTGCCTTTGCTAGGATCTGCCTTTCTATACACAATGTCTCTGCCTGGAATGACTTTCTCCCTACTAGAACACCTTCTCATATTTCAAGGCTCAGTGCTCATGTCACCCATTCCCCAGAGTCCCCAGGGAGGACTATTGTCCCCATAGCACCCTGTATATGCCTCTCTTGTAGCACTCATCAAATTGTGTTGCAATTACTGGTTTCCATCTGCCTCCCTCTACAATGAGAACACCTCCATTTCAGTTCAGTTCCCAAACACTTTTTTTTTTTTTTTTTGCGGTACGTGGGCCTCTCACTGTTGTGGCCTCTCCTGGTGCGGAGCACAGGCTCTGGACGCGCAAGCTCAGCGGCCATGGCTCACGGGCCTAGCCGCTCCACGGCATGTGGGGTCTTCCCGGACCGGGACACAAACCCGTGTCCCCTGCATCAGCAGGTGGACTCTCAACCACTGCGCCACCAGGGAAGCCCTCCCAAACACTTTTATTCAGGGGGAATAAAAAGGTGAACAAATCGTTATCCCAGTTACAACCTAGTACAGGAGACTGAACTCCCACGCTTATCACGGAGTTTGGCTTATAGCTGTCAGATGAATAAAGGAACAAAGAAAGTTACCAGAAGCCATGCCACCATGGCATGGAGCTGCGGTCTTCTTATTGGCAATTCTGTGTAAGGAGTCGCAAGGCAGGGTCTTGTCTGCTGCTCTGATGGCCTCCCCTTGCTCTTTCCCCAGTGCTGGTCCAGCAGGACACCTGCCCATAGATGCTACAGTGCTGAGAGCTAAGGGTCTTGTCAGAGTGAGAGAGTGAGACCCCGTGAAAGATTCCAGGCAGCTGGGAGTGCAAGATGATTAAAGGTGGTCATGGATATATTTATTTTTTTCTGTATTGCTGGTTGTTGATGCAAAGCTCTCTCCCTGGAGTCTCTTGGTGACATTTGTTACTTGGCTTTTCAGTCCTTAAACAGAAATTCTGTCCTTTTCACTGAATGGCTCCTCCTTTGCTAATGTTCTGTCTCCCCCAAGTCCCAAGCAGAACATTTGACATTTGTTCTTGGTACAAGAGCATCATTTGCTGAGTGTGAACAAAAAAAAAAAAAAAGAGTTTCCCCCAAGGGCGGAAATGAATGATTATCTCATATCTCCTCACCCTTTTTCCTCCTCCTTCAGACACAACAGCCATGCACAGCCATGCTGGGCCCTGGTGGAGAGCTGCCCTAATCAGTTTTTACATTCTGGCTTCATGGAGTTGAGTTATTGTAATAACTGTAGATGTTTCAGTGGAGGTCAAAGGGTGATGGGTCGTGGAATAATAGGATATGGTGAGGTGGAGACTTCAGTGATGTCCACTTCACATAGGATAATGAGACACCTAAGGATAGGTTCTGTTCCTCCAACCAACAAATGTTTCCTGAAAACCTCCTGTGCACCAGCCATTATTCTGGATGCTGGGGATGATAAGCAAAAATAAAAATACCTAGTCCCTACTCTCAGGATGCTTACTGCCTAGTAGGGGCATCTAACATCAATCCATTATTCACATAGATAGGGGTACACCTGCAACTGGATATGTAATATGAAAAAAGATATAACATTCTATGAGAGTTCACAATAAAGAGAGCTGAATTAGTCAAGGGGGTCAGCAATGTTTTCTTGAGGAACTGTGTCTCAGGCTGCAAACTGGAAAATTAGTTAACTGTATTGATGGATAAGAAGAGAATTCTAGGCAAGGGGGAATAGTAGGTACAAAGGTTATCTTGGAAGAGGGAACCTGGCAGGTACAAGCCAGAGACAGCAAGGGAAGGTCCCCAAGGAAGACGAAGAGGCCAGAGAGGTGGACATGCGAGGACCACAAGGGGTCTGGATGCAGTGTTCCCCCATCTCCCCGCCCTCCACTCTAGAGTGCCCCATGAAGTAGGTTCTCAAGGAGGAACACAAGCTCTGAAAAGTAATAGCTCATTCCTTCAGCCTTCTAACATTGACCTGTGGAGCAGTATCTTGGTATCTAAAAGGAAGAATCATAAGAGGAACAATTCACATGCTCATCCCTCATGAGATCACAGGCTGATGAGATGTATAGAAATAGAAACACGACCCTACATTCTGGGATGTGGTCTTATCACGTTATGTTTCATTGCCATGTGGTGACATTGACTCAGGGGGTGAGTCAGTGGAGGGACAGGAGGAGACTTGGAAGAGGAGGAAAGATGTTGACACAGGGAACTCGAGCACCCATTCTTTTCCCATCATTAGCACCACTCTTACTTTCCCACCTCTCTCTCCTCTCCCGGCTCTGAGCCCTTCAGCTCCCAGTGCCATTCAGTGTAAATCTTTCTTGGAGAGTTGTTTCTCCTTGTGGTCATACAGTAACAGGCTACTAAACCTGCCTGTGGGGTGAATTACGAGCCAGTCTCTGGAGCCCCAGTCTCGGTTGCCCACAGAATGTATTGTGGTGCTCCAGGCTGCTGGGCTATTTATTTATTTGTTTGTTTGCTTTAGCATATTTTAATCTGATCATTAAATTGCAAGCTGCCACCCATCCCCATCTCCGACTGTCTTCAGATGGAACCGATTTTTCATAGGTAATGATACCTATAAACTTCAGGGATGGCAGCCACAAGAGCAAACTAGGGAAAGGCGGGGGGAGGGTTTGCAGAAACACATCCTCCCCTGGCACGGCCTTGGCTGTTCTGCTCAGCCTGACCTATCTGGGGGCAGCTAGAGTGTCCACGTTCTCCTGGACAACACCTGTGGCTTTTTCTAGCCTGAGAAACAGGTGCTGAGAAGGCAGAGGTGAGCTTCTGCACTTTGTCCTCAAACGCATAAGATCACTGCTGCTCTACATGGTGCCAGGCAGTAAAGGTGTCACCAACCTTGCGTTGATGGTGTTGCACGGGGAAAGTTCCACGCTGATAAATCAAAGGCAAAGAGGATGCCAGATGGTGCCCTGGCGCCAGTGTTCCTGAGGTCAAACATCTGATTTAGTGCCACTCTGCACCAGAGAGATTGCCATCTGATGGCAGGAGGGCCACTACCCTGGAGAGAGAGACAGTCGTCATGGTTATAATACTGGCAACGTCAATTTGTCTAGCATCTATAATGCGTGCTGACACATTCTTTTGGAGCCTCACGACAGTCCTGTGAGTGCAACAGGGCAAGTGTTATGATTCCCAGTCTGAAACTGAGGTGGGGGGACTGTGGAGTGAATTTCCCAAGGTAGTTTTGGCTCCTAGGAGGTTTTCAACAAGTGTTTGTTGAGTGAAGGAATGAATGGGTTCATGCTGCCTCAAAGTCATATCCCTCGGTTTGCTTCTGGAACCACATCAGAGGAAGGTCTAGGACTAGGGTCCTAGGAACCTGCAGCTTCCGCCTGAACCAGATGGGTGAGAAATCACCGCCAGTTCCCCTTAATTAATTCTTCTGCATGTCAAAGGGCTCGACGCTGGAGAGGGTGCTTTGAAGATGTAGATGTGTAGCAGGCAGGGAGAGATATTGTGCTTCTAATGGACCAGCCATGGTTCTAAGGGATATATTCACTTATTTAATTTTCTCAGCAAACCTAGATAGTTACTATCATGATATCCATTACAAATGAAGAAACTGAAGCACAGAAAGGGTGAACAACTTTCCTAAGGGTCCAAAACTACAGAGTGAAGAAGCCAGGTTTAAACTTTGGTGGTCAGTCCTCAGCGTCTGGGCTGTTGAGCACTCTGCCAAACCTCCTCCTTATTTTCTTCCAGAATGTGCAAGTTCTTGCTCTCTGTATCTCATTGTCCCAGCGGTCTCAGAGTTCAGGTACAGGTGGCATGAAGGAAGCAGTTCTGGCCGAGGTGTAGGACTGGAAGCTCAGGAACAAGAGGGGACAGTAGATAATAGCAGATATTATTATTTTTATTATTTTTTAATAATACAGTTTCTTATTAGTTATCTATTTTATACATATTAGTGTATAGCAGATATTTTTGCTGGGCTAAATAACTTACCTTTTAAACAAACTCTCAAGCCCATTGGCAAGTCCCTGTACTTTCTCTAGCTTCAGGAAATGGACTCAAGGCCAAAATTCTTTGTGAAAGAATTCTACTTCAATTCTTTCCAGAGAAATTGCAGTCCAATCTGGAGATAAAACTCAGGACTTCTAGCTTCTAGTGCAAATACCAGACACCAAATCATGGTCCTTAAAAATGTATATTATTGGGCTTCCCTGGTGGCGCAGTGGTTGAGAGTCCGCCTGCCGATGCAGGGGACACAGGTTCGTGCCCCAGTCCGGGGAAATCCCACATGCTGCGGAGCGACTGGGCTCGTGAGCCATGGCCGCTGAGCCTGTGCGTCCGGAGCCTGTGCTCCGCAACGGGAGAGGCCACAACAGTGAGAGGCCCTCATACCGCAAAAAAAAAAAAAAAAAAAAAAAAAAAAAATTATATTATTTTCTTTAATCAATATTTTAAATTTTAATAAAAGGCAAACAAATGTTTCTATTCATTATTCTGTAACTAGTTTGGCAATGATGATCAAATTGCATCTCAGGGAAGGAGGTGAATTTCCATAACCTGGGGAATAATGGATGACTCAGGTCATTTAATCACACTCTGGGATATTCATACTTAAAGATACTCATGCCTCCTGGTGGGCAACCCTGGGGAAGGGTCTGTTGGTCCAAGCTTCTTCTATTACCCAGTCCGTTATCCAAGATTCTTTCCTGTTACCCAGCCATGGCATCTCAGAGAGCACAGAAAGTGTCACCAGATGCCAGAACAGTCTGTGACAACACAGGGCAGCAACAGGCCAAATGTGTCCCATTGTGCCCTGAAGTCATCCTCAAATGACATTCCCTATTGATAATCTTACTTAGATTATGAGCTACCCACAAAGATATAACACCAATGACCTTATTCTAACCAGACCATGGACACTAATCCTTACCTGGCACCACTCATGACCCTCAGAATAATTTTAACCATAGACGATAGCTTGCAATTGATAGCTCATGGACTATTTGTTGATTATTTATTATTTGTGCCTTTAAGGTTCCCAAGTTAAGCAAGATAACTATACTTTGAAGAATTGTTCCAAGACCAAAGTTTTAAGAAATTAATTGAATTTTTAAATAAATAATTTGCATGGCATCTGAGATTCAAAAGGGATCTGAGAAATCCCCTTGCCTATTTCTCCCATTTCCAAGCTGGACACCACCCTATGCCATCCAGTTTGTGGGATCTGACCTCTGATACAGTGGCTACTGATGGTTTTCAACAAGAGAGAAATTTTTTATTGAGAATCAGGATTTCTGAGAAGCTCTCTAGGGTGACTGGGTTAAAGAGCAGGAGGGCAGCAACAAGGAAAGAGTCTAAGTGGAGATTAGGAAATTTATGAGACAGCATGACAAAGAGCGTGTACTTGGCACCTGGAAAGCCTTAGGTTTAAAAGCTTTGTTCTGCTGCTTAGGAGCTGGGATATCTTGAGCAAGTTATTCAACCTCTCTGAGCCTCCTGAGCCTTTCTCTTCATCTGTAAAGCAGGGATCTCAGGGCTGCCAGGATTCACGAGACACTCTATTCAAAGGGCACAGTGCATGCGTGACACACAGTGGGTTCTCCATCTGATCTCGGAGGGACAGCAGTGAGCGGTCCTGAAGAGAGATCTTAGTTCCCTGCCCAGGAATTGAATCTGAGTAGCCTGGATGAAAATCAGGAATCCTAACCGCTAGGCCACCAGGGGCTAGAGGCTAGAGGCAAAGTGGCCCTGGCTCTTTCCCCCATTTGAAAGTAAGAATGTTTCAAGGAGGCAAAAACTCTAAAAACAGGTACAAAGTTTATTATTAGACACACAGCACAACGAATGGAAGAGCACACAGAGAAGCAGTTTATTGGTCTAAGACAGAAGCAAGGCAGAAACACACACTTGGAGAGAAAGGGTATGGGCGTCCTCTCTAATGAGGAGCGCAGTAAAGAGGTGATTTAAATCCCTTGTATAGGACAGTTCTTCTGGGTCTCCATTTACCTTTGGCCAATTATCTCATTTCTTTTTTCACACCTGACTGGTCCCAGGACCCTCCCCAACACGCGTGCACAACTTTTTGCTAAGATGGATCCCATCGCAGAGGCCTGTGTGCGCACATCCACACTTATTATGGGGTGGTGCCCCCTCCCTTTATGACCCCCAAGGAGCTTTCCTGTGCATGTGTAGACAGGGGAGTTTTCCTTGACCTCAGAAGTGGGCACCTTATCTCTTTACTTCAGCAGAGCTCAGCTCTGCCACTGGCTTTGTCTTTGGAGTGTCTGGGTGAGAACAAAGCTTTAGTTTTACTCCACGTGACAAACACCAGCTGTCCGGCCCAGGGACCCATCTATCTCCTACTTCACATCCATCCGATTCCCCTTGCACTTTCCTGACATCCTGCATTTGGCTTCACACTCAGGACAGGCAGCGAGATTGGGCTACACAGACTATCTCAGAGACAAGGCAGAGAAAAATGCCCTGTTGGTGTTCAGAGTGCTTCCAGGTGCTGAGGAGAAAGCCACCATTTGTAATATGAAAATTCACACGTGGGTGCCCGGGACAAAGGGTGGCCCCAGAGCAGGAGCATCAAGTGTGTAAGGTTGATACTCCCATCTGGAATGTGGCCTGAAAGCTGTCCTGTTCCCTGTCTCCACACACCTTGTCCATTAGCTCTGAGGTTCAAGAAACATTTTGCAGAAAAAAATAATTAACAAACCCCAGGATCAGCCAGATTCCCGGGAAGGAAGGGAAGGAGGGGAGGATTTAGGCCAGGTTTCAGTCACTGATCACCAACTGCTTCATATCCCCCGTGGATTTCTTGTCAATGATTATTCAATCTCAGGCCTGACCTTTCTATTCTAAATAACACTACAATATCAGCGCAGCCCAGCCCGCAGCTTTCGCAGGAAATTAACTGTATCTGGCTCTCACAGGAGACCCAAGAAATCCCCTCAGTAACTAAGCCTAGACTGGTTTACAGAAAAAAAGACCCAGCATTATCTTCTTCTCATACACTCCTCCTAATACCCATCTAAATATCACAGGGCTCCCAGCTGTTTAATTCTAATAAATACTCATCTATTCTCAAAACAGACAAATGTTAGGTCTCAGGTGGGCCCCAAGCATTTCGTGCTGGAGGAAGAAGAGAATATGGAGAGAGAGAGAAAGAAGAGAGGGTCTCACAGCCAGCTTTAGATTTCAGCTCATGTACGACGGCAGCTTAAGAAAATGGCTGATGGTTTCCCGTTTGGCCAGAGCCAGAGGTGACTTCTGAGGGAGGCCACTTTCATAACCAGTGTCCACACGGAGCTGTCCTTCCTTTCCCCGGTGTAACCGGGTTTCAGAGAAGCTCCCCAGAGCAGAAAGGGCTTTGAGAGCCCCAGACCGAGTGGGATCAGCCTCCCTGCATCCTGACAGCTGGGGGGAGCTGGGAGGGGCAACACAAACTCCATGGTTAAGGGTTCAAGCTTTATTGGAAAATCTTCCTGCTCTGAATCGGTGTTTGGACCTGAGTTTAGAGGCTTACCCCAAACACAGGAGCCCTATGTGGAGCGTAAGAAAGGCTGGGACAGCAAGACCTCAGGTGACCTCTGAAACCTAGTTTTTCTGCAAGTAACATGGTCCAAGGGATGGGTGGGACCATAGGACACTTTGGCTTGGAAAATGCCTGGGAACACCTGGATCTGTGTCACTGGGTATGAAGAAATTCTCTGTCGTGGGTTTCTTTGGCCCTTAAAGAATTCACAGTGGTTGGGAGTTAATGAGAAGCTCTTATGGAAGGTCTGGGCTCACATACGGAGGCCCCCGACAGTCTGTAGGGCTGGCACTCTCCTACCCCAGCTGATGCTCAGTTGGGAGCCAGGTATGGAGCATGACTCAGGTCCTTTGAGTCCCTCTAAGAGCCAATTACAATCTTGCGACTCAGATGGTGCCGAGCTGATGAAGGTTTCACTATTGTCTGGACACTGCACGTTGCTTCCTCATACATGTCAGTGGTTCTCTAAGCATGGCTGGGACCCTCGCTGGCAGATGACAAGGGTTCTCCTGGACGTTGGCAAATAAGCCTCTGGCAGTTTGAATGTTGGTTCTTGTCGCTGGTGTGTATTAATAGTGAGCTTTCACTTTAACGAAACCTAAGTATCGCCTCAGGGATGCCCTACCCCAGTCAGCCCAGACATCAGATTCATCTGCTGAGGTTTCTTTAGATGCTATATGACAGTTGACTGGGTGGTCAATAAGGCTTGACTCTACTGAAAAACCTGTAGTTTACAATTCTAAATCCATGGTTAAAACCCCATGAGATCCATCTGCCTCGCTTGTCAGGGAGCCTGGGTAACTCCAACAGGACAGGAAGAGGTGGGATAACTTCCCAGATTTGGCTCCATGTGGCTCCGGCAGGTTTCTAGGAAAGACTCAAGGACCAGAATAGGGCTACCTCTCTGGCCATTGGCTCACATGTCCCTGAATCTTGCAACAACATTCTTGGGCTTCGACTTCAGTCCCGATCAGCACTGCTATCACTCATTTAACAATAATTTACTGAGCACCTTCTATGTGTCATGACCTGTGCTAAATATCAGGGGTAGATAACAAAATGAAGCAGATAAAAAAAAAAAATCCCTGCCCTCTGAGAGGACACAGTATAATAAAGGAGAGAGGCATAGACAAAATAAATAAGTAAAATATTAGTAAATGTTAGTGATAAGTGCTAACAATAAAAAAAGTTAGCAGAGAAAGGAGAGAGTGAATATTTGGCTGGGGCAGGCAGTTGAGCAGGTCATTTTCATTGGGATGACTAGGGGAGACCTCACTAACAAGGTGACATTTGAACAAGACCTAAAGGCGTTGAGGCAGCAAGCCACATGGATATCTGGGGCAAAAGCAATCCAGGCAGAAACAGCATGTTCAAAGGTCCTGAAGCAGGAGCTTGCCTGGCATCTCAAGGAACAGCACAGAGGCCGGCATGCCTGCAGCAGAGAGACCAAGAGGGACAGCAGTAGGTTTAGTAACTAAGGGACCCCAAAGTCCATTGTCAGGACTATACCTTCTACTTGGACAGACATGAGTCCAGACTATTTAAGTAGAGAAGCACTTATCTGGAACTCAAGCGATCTAGATCCTAGTTTCAACTTTGCTACTAAGTAGCTCTATAACCAAGTAATTTTAGTTATCCTTGTCCTAAAATTACTTTGCTTCTAGCGACTTTATTTTCATCACCTTCAAAATGAGGAGTTTGTACTTCTGAATTCTAGCATCTTTTTAGCTCTGACAGTCTGTGATTCTAGCCAAACAAATTCAAAACTAAATCAAAATTTGTTAGCATTGGAAGGGCACGTTTCTGCATTCTTGCTTGTCCAGGGTTCCTTTAGACAGATAACTATGAGAAACCAGGAGGGCATTACTCCCCATCTCCTATTTAGTTCAGAGTGTGGAGACAGATCAGAGGTATAGAAAACTCATCTATATCTCTACAGGGGTCTTAAATCCCACATCCACTCCTCTTTCACATGTGCTTGTCAAGCAGATCAAGCTGATTATCTAAAACACTCTAGTTTGTTTTTTGTGTGTGTGGTACGTGGGCCTCTCACTGTTGTGGCCTCTCCTGCTGCGGAGCACAGGCTCTGGACGTGCAGGCTCAGCAGCCATGGCTCACGGGCCCAGCCGCTCCGCGGCATGTGGGATCTTCCCGGACCGGGGCACAAACCCGTGTCCCCTGCATCAGCAGGCAGACTCTCAACCACTGTGCCACAAGGGAAGCCCAACATTCTAGTTTTATAATGATTGTTCCATCCTTTAATTGAGCCCCTATGACATAAGCTGTCCCAGGAAAAGCTCAATGGAAGACAGAGGAGAAGGGTTTAAGACAGGTCCTCCATCCCTGGAGAACTGATGATCAGGCAAGAGTTGTCTAGTCTAAAACTAGACAAAATGTACTCATAGGATCCAGCTAAGTGACAGTACAAAATGGTAAACAGTCGGTGCCTAATGACAGGTATACACAGTGGGTACTGCAGGGGTTTAGAGAGCAGGTGCTCTCAGCAGGCAGAGGGCCTGAGGGGGCCTCGGAAGGATGTAGGGTGACAGCCAGGCCTTGGAAGCCAGGTAGATTTGATGGGTGAATGAATATTACTGCCTCCAATCTATTGGCTCAATAAAGCAGGCATTACATGGTGGGTAAATAAATGTAAAGCAGGTTGGCAGTTTAATGTTGTGCTCACAGGCCCAGGCAGTGGGTGATTTGGGTTTTCACGAAGTGATCAAAAACATATTCCTACAGATTTCATGACATCTCTTTTTAGGACATCCTTCTGAGCCTGCATCATCATAGGTAGATAAGATGGATCTTGGGGGAAAGGTCAGGTCTGGAGATAAGCTACTTCCAGAGTCTTCTGGGGCTCTCAAGAGATCTGCTGCTTTGCCAAATCTCCATCACCCATCTGGAGTCCTTGGTGAGTCTGTGAGTATAACTTCTGCCCAAAGAGTGGTGAAGGAGGCCGATGGAATCCCCAAATCACAGAGTCGAAACGAACCGCCTCCCAGGAAGAAAGGACCACTCTTTCCTGTTGCTCTTCTGTACATCATTCTCTATCATAGCACAGATGAGGAATTTTTTACACTTGTTGGTTTAAAAGAATACACCAAGCTCAAGGTTTCCCTTTATAAGGATAGAGATAATATCTTACTCATCTCCGTGTCTCCAGTACCTAGCCTAGTAGCATACAGTAGATGTCCAAACTTGCAAGCAGCAGGGCATCAACTCAGTTCTTCTTAATCGTTTTGGGGTAGAGTTTCAGGTTCCATAAAGGATCTGAAGAGATCCCAGAGAAAAATGAACTTATGCACATACTTACAGGATTTTGCAAACAATTTCTGGGGGCATGTGGGCTGCAGGTTGAGCCCTGCTCCAGAGGGTGTATTAATCACTTAACAACATCCTTCACAGGTAATCCTGCAGCCTCAGCCTGGATGCTTCCAGGTATGGGGAGTTCACTCCCTCCCCGATTGTGACAGCATTGACGGTTAGAGGTATCTTCTTTATATTGCATAGCAATCTTCCTTTCTGTAATGCCACCCTCATCCTCATTCTTCTCTGAGCAACTTTAAACAGGGAAGGAGCTAGGAATTTGTATCACAGAGCTGTGATTTATCATCATGTACATAACTGCTTTTCTAATGTTTGTAAACACTTGTCCTGAGCTTCCCTTGTCTTCCCTGGCCTCCACTGTTCTTTGCTCTGATGGAGCTTATGTCTCTGCCCTATCCTGATTCTTTGTCTTTGAAAAAAGCACAGCTTATCACCACCCCTATTAAAGTGTAGTACCCAGAGAGGGGCAGTGGAGACAGGCATTGTTTCTCCCTTTGTTCCAGACAATGAGCTTTCCTTTACACTGCTTAAGACTGCGTTTGCTTTTGGGCAGCCACTTCACCCCACTGACCCATTAATGATCAAAGAGTCACATAATGCCCCCAAGTCTTTTCCAGGTGTGCTGTTGATAAGCCCTATCTCCCCACTGGGCATGTGTACAGCTTGCCATTCAGACCTAATTGCAGTACCGTTACATTTATCCTTGTTAAATGCCATCCTATTAGATTTGGTCCTTGAGTCCAGCCTGGCGAGACCTTTTTGGATCCTGATTTTGTCATCCAGCATATTAGCTCATTACTCTCAGACAATGTATTCAATGTGCAACAGAGAGCTACCATTTTGGGAGCATGTCTCTGAGAGATACTGTGCTTTACACATCACATTATTTCATTCTGCCTCCACCAGCTCTACGAAGTGTGTGCAGTCCCCATTTTATAGTTAAGCACACTGTGACTCAGAAAGATTAAGTAACTTGTCCAAAGATATACAGCCAGTATGTAGTAGAGTCAGGATTTGAACCCAGCTCTGTCTGACTCTAAAGGCCAGGTACATAGCCACCCTCCTATGCTGCTTTCATCCAAGCCATTAATATTTTGCACAGGACAGGACAGGTCCAGGGCCTTGTAGAAAAATACCTGAGAGCAATTTTGCCTGAGGGTTGATTCATGTATCATGATTCCTTCCCTGTGATTGGCATGTTACCTCCCACGGTACCCACCTGATCCCAAGGAATAACAAGAAGAATTTTGTACACTGTTTTGAAGAAATGAACTTATAGTAATTCTGTGCTATTCCATGAGTCCCCTACCAAATAGTAAATGATGTGAATGTGGGGTGACTTCTTTTTGGTAACTTCATGCTGCCCTCTGTTAAGTCCCAGATTCCTTTACTACCTGCTCTGAAATGGTTGTTTAAAGAATTAAGTCTAAACTCTTGCCCAGGAATATTGCTGAGTCTTCTTCATTGGGAGTTGGGGGGGTACAGTTTCTTTCACCAGGTTTCTAAGAGCTACAGCAAAATATCTCTCAAATATCCCATATCCCCATCCTAATTAATTACAGATCAATCTTCCATGAATTTACATAAAACTTTGTTGAATATGCTTTAAAATCTTAGCTAGTACTACCTTTTAAACTACAGACTTCTGTTTACATATGTGACTCACAGGACCAGTGTCCAGTGACAACCTTACATTTAGGCCTTACAATGACAGCTTTTGTAAAAATTATTACTACAGAAATAAATTCTTATTGGCTTTTAATTTCAAAAACCCTAATTAAGTTTCTTTTTTTTTTTTTTTTTTTTTTTTTGCGGTACGCAGGCCTCTCACTGCTGTGGCCTCTCCCGTTGCGGAGCACAGGCTCCGGACGCGCAGGCTCAGCGGCCATGGCTCACGGGCCCAGCTGCTCCGCGGCACGTGGGATCTTCCCGGAGCGGGGCACGAACCCGTGTCCCCTGCATTGGCAGGCAGACTTTCAACCACTGTGCCACCAGGGAAGCCCCCTAATTAAGTTTCTTAACAGTTTCTTTTGTAGCAGACACCTTTGACCTGAGACCACTGAGGAATCCAGGGAAAAGGTGGAGACAAAGCTTTTTTCAAAGATTGTTTAGAGAGCAACAGTAAAAAAAAAAAGAAAAGAAAAGAAATAGGAACATGAAGGGAGAAAGCACACACCTTTTGTTCTGATTCTGGGCTTGAAAGCCAAACCTCCGCAGGTGACAAGTCTGAGCATCTGATAAGGGAAGCTGCATCTCCCAGAATTCTGAGGTGTGCACTGTCCAAGAAGCTGTTCACTTTTGGGGTGGTTCATTTAAACTTTTTCTTATCCCTATTGGGTATAGTTTGATTTAGGGACCATTAGACTCAGGTATTAGATCTTCTAAGAGTGCAATCCTGTCTTCCCCATCTTTCAATGAGACCTTCTACCTATTTTCTCTCTGCTGTGAGATCTTCTGTCACAGCAGATCTCTGTCTTGACTGATATTCTATGTATAAATAAAATGCATATATATATGTAAGTATATGTATTAAATCACCTATATTATGATACTTATTTAACTATATGCATTTTGCATGTTTTATGTTAAATGTATTATTTTACACATACACATACATTCTTACAGTATAATTTTCACACACATCAATCCACACTCATAATCATCTTTCTATTGCACATTTTCATGGATTTTTTTTGTTGTTGTTGTTGCGGTACGCGAGCCTCTCACTGTTGTGGCCTCTCCCGTTGCAGAGCACAGGCTCCAGACGCATAGGCTCAGCGACCATGGCTCATGGGCCCAGCCGCTCTGCGGCATGTGGGATCTTCCCAGACCAGGGCACGAACCCGTATCCCCTGCATTGGCAGGTGGACTCTCAACCACTGTGCCACCAGGGAAGCCCCTCTATTGCACATTTTAATGTGCAGTTGAAAGGTAGAATCAGTATAGATTACTGTAGACAGGAAAATGGGGGGCTCTTGAGCTTGCTCCTCAAAACCCTCCTCCATCAAAAAACCCCCTTGCATGAAGACTAAAGGCACAGAATTTATACCAAATTCCATTCTACATAAGTTCATAAGTATCATAGGATGGAAGAAATAGAAAGGTCTTTGAAAGAACCAAAGCTAGTCATCCCAATATAGTGGTGAAAAATTTGCAGTCCAGAGACACTTGCCTAAAATGACATGGCTTATTGTCAGAGTATAAACTCTGGGTTCATACTGGCTGGCTAGGTTCTCTGGGAAGCAGACACTCATGTGAAGTAAGGACTTAAAAATGTTTATTGGAGATTTACATCTGTGAAGGAAAAGGGGAGGGAAGCATGATTGGGTACAGAAGCCATCAAACAGTGATGCACACCTGAAAAAGAGGAGTTCTGGAACAAAGCCTGCCTTTTAGATGAGTCCCACGTTAGGCAGAAAAGGCCAACCTTTGGACCATGGCCATGCTCAGTCCCTCTCTTAGGTGGACCCTGAAGGCTCTAACAACCAGAGACTGCCAGCTAACACACACCTCGGGGCTGGGCAATAAGCCCTTCCTTGAAGGGAGATGCGAGTGGTGCATTTCCATGCCTGCCATACATTTGGGGTTCACACCCGTAGGCTCCATATCAGTTCTAGAGAGACATAGCTTCAGTGACTTATTATTATAGTAATGCTTATGTTTACTTATTGTAAAGTAAGAGTATTATCTCAGTAGATACATTACAAATGCCAAGGGGGAAAAAACATATATATATATATATATATATATATATATATATATATATATATATATATATATACGTATATATATATACTAACTGGTTTTTCATTAAAATATTTCACAGCCAGCACTTGGGCAAGCTATTGGAAATGGCCTAAGGTGTCTCCAGAGTGGAGGTCAGTGAACTCAGGACAACCCCTTGGATTTTCCATTAGTGAAGAGTTAGATGAAATAATAAATAAATTATTATTAAGCACTTTGCAAATCCAGTGTTATGTAAATGCTAAATAATCATAATAATAGAGTAGTATGCTGATCTTGATAAACAGGTCGGCTACCATGTCATTGAAAATGGATGGCGCAGCAACATCAGTTAAGATGAATTAGGTCCTTATCCTCAGAGCTCAGTACCAGCGCGGTCTCTTCTGCTGGGAGGCTCAAGCCTCCATGTGCGCCCCTGAACTTGCCCCGCCCCCGATCTCTGTGGGACAATTAGCCGAGGAGAGGGATGCTGGGTGGCTTTAAGGGGGTCGTAAAAAGGCTCCTGTGTAGGGATATTGAAAGCAGACTGAGGTGAGTGCGTAAGGATTTGCATTTCTGAGAAGTCAGGTCTAATCTATAAGGCTAAAAGGGGCAGAGAACGAACATTTATTGAGTTCCACCTGTGACCCAGGCCCTGTGTTCAGGGCTCTGTGTTTGTTATCTCATTTATCCTCCAGGCCAGCACGTTAAGGTAGCAGAGGAATGGAATAAAGCAGAAGGCATGACTATTTTCTGTAGAAAAGCACAAAGCCTGAGCCCAGCGGTGTAGGTGGTATTTTGCTTTTTGCATTCTGGGCAGGAATGGGACCTGGAGGACGATGGGGAGGGGCCTCCAGGGCATGAGGGAAAACTTGATCCAATGATTGATCACAGCCCCCAAGTGCTCAGACCTTTCAGGACACACATTTGTACGGTGACAGTCACTTCACCCTTTGGGGTACACCCAGAATAACTTCTCCTCCTCGCCTTCACTGTGGACCTGACGCCGCCTGGACAGCAAAGTCCAACGGAGCCTCATTCAGACCTTCCACACACCTCCACAACAGTCGGCAGATACTGATCCAGGGTTACCAGGAGCCCAACACTCCACTGAGGGGCGTATGCACATCACCTCATTTAATTCTCCCGGCAACACTGTGATGCAGGATTTATTGCCTCTGAGTTTTCACCTGAAGTGAGAACACCTAAGATTTTGCCAAGTAACTTACAAAAGTCACACAACTAGTTCAAGAGGAAGGAGATGAGAACCAGTTCCGTCAGAAAAGCCTGGGATTTTAACTATGTGGAATCTTGTTACACCACCTGTGAACTCAGAGGTCCTGCTGCTTGGGGATTTGTTTCTTTTTTGCCCAACACTGGGCTGTGTTATTAATAATGATTAATTATTCTTTGTTTAACTGTCTGATTTTGAGGGTATAAAAGTAGCTCGTTTTTTTCTTTAACAGTTTTTTTTTATTCAGCATAATTGACATATAATAAACTGTACATATTTGAAATACACAATTCGGTTAATTTTGACGTACATATGCACCAGTGATGCCATCACCACAATCAAGGTAGTAAACATATCCATCACCTTCAAAAGTTTTCTTTTCGATTCATCCATCCCACCCTATTCACCTAATACCCTCCCCAAGCAACCATTGATCTCTGTCAGTGTAATTAGCTTGCATTTTCCAGAGTTTTATATAAATGGAATCATGTAGTATATAATTTTTGTTGGTCTGGCTTCTCTCACTCAGCATAGTTATTTTGTGATTCATCCAAGTGTTTTCTTTTTCTTTGTTTTATTTACAGAGACATAAGGACTTGGAATAATTAGTATGTATTTAATTTTAGTTTTGGACTCAGTCCAGAGTACAAATTCTAGTTCTGTCACTTACTATCTGTATGCTAAGTGGTCATTTTCTTAACCTCTACAAGGCTTAATTTTCTCATCTGTGAAATAGGTGTAATAAAAGCTACTTTACAGAGTTGGTGTGTGAGTTAGGTGAGGTAATATAGGTAAAATGAATAGCACAGAATCTGTCCATGGTAAGCACTTAGTTTTGCAATTAAAATAAAAAAATTTTTTCATCAAAATCCCCTTTGATGTCCTTTGGTCCGCACTATCAAGTAACATAATAATAGCTGGCATATATTGTGCCAAGTAGAATACTAAATGTGACATACAAATTAGCTCTTTTCATTTTTACAAGAAGCCTAGGAAGTATGTGGGGACATTATTACCCCAGTTAGAGTTGAGGAAACTGAGATAGAGAAATATGGCAATTACCCATTCTCACAGATAGTAGGTGGTGGATCAGAATTTGAACTGAGACTGTCGGGGTCAAGACCCTTTTTTTGATTGGGCTGCCTTTCCATATGCAGTGATGTCATCCACTAACAATAGGGTTCAAGTTTTAGGAAAAAAACAGATATGAAAACCACATAGTAACTAAGTAAAAGAGAAATAGCTAATAAAATTTTAAAAATTATCATTGATAAACCAATTATTAAGGGATACCCAGTACCTCAAATGTACTATAGGCATGTATTTGTAATTTGACATTATGAAGAGGAATCCACACCTGATTCTAGGCCTAACTGTGAGTAAATCAAAGACAAGGAATCTGTAAAGAAGTAATTAAGGCAGCTAGAATAGATTCTGCCTCTCCTGGAAACACTGAAGAGGGTGCTGAGTGTTCTATGTCTGAGTCGTAAGTTTTAGAGCAAGCCCAGAAAGTAGGCCTATCAGTGAGGATGCACAGTCCCAGCTGAGCAGGCTGTATGCACCCCAAGTTTGGGGACTGACTGTCAATTTAGAGTCCATTGGAATAGCTGTTACAGTAGAATAGAGAAACTCAGCTATATCTTCGGTTGTCTTAAGTACAGTAATTGGTTTTCACTAAAGATTTGGAATTTGATAGAACAGAGTAAGGGTGATTTTAATTCAGTTCAGATGGACAAACATTTCTTATTTGCCTGATATGCACAGAATCTCTGCCTTGGAGAAATTCCTGTTTTTAGTGGGATAGAAGATGAAAGCTACAAATAAAATAATTTCAGTGGTGAAAAAAAGACCTGAATTGAGGGATATTTAGAAGTCAAAATTGATAAACTCATTGTCCACCTAGAAGTAGGCATAAAGGAAAGGTTGGGGTTATGGTCTGGAAACTGTGAGCCACTCAAAAACACAGAGAATTAAGACAAACAGACTTTGCAAACTAGGTAATGAGGGCAATTTTGGGAATCTTGGCTTTGAGGTGTAAGAGGAGATCCAGGTGGAAACTCCTAACAGGCAGTTGTGTTCCTGCATACTAAGCTCAGGGGTGCGCTCAAGGTTGAAGATAAAGGCTTGTGAGTTGTCAGCATATGAGATGGATGCCGTGGAAGCCATGGAAATGGATGTGATCTCCCAGCGGAGTGTGTGGAGTAAGACGAAGTTGTTAACACGGTCGTCCAGATGGTTAAAAATAGGTTGGACCGAATACCAATATCAGAAAGCATATTAAAGTTATGGGAATGGAGATTATCATTTAGATCTTTCCTAGTCCCAACTTTTTCAAACCCGCTCATTTCAAGCATACACCATTTATTCCCTGTGAACAGATGCAAATTATAATTCAATGTATCCCATTGAAAGGCAGTATTTAAAAGGAAAAAGAACCCCAAAGCAAACACAAAAGCCTGCTCTGGGTGTGGTCCTTCACCTACTAGTGGGGGTGGTCGCTCTGGAAGACCCTGGGGTGGGGATGGTGGGCAGAGGTGCAGGTGGGATAGAGCAGCTCTTCTGTGAACATAAATCTGACATCAACAGTGGTGTCTTTCTGAACCAGTTTTCCTTTATCAGGGGTGGAGAAGATTAAGATACTGAACTGAAAAGAAGGCTTACAGTTTATGATTTTTAGCTAGTTGTGTACTGACCTCATCAAACTTTAAACTATGCCTACCCATCTCCTCATACCCCTATTTCTCTATCATTCAGTCAACAAATACATGTTGAACATCTTCTTTGTGTAGGCACATGTCAAGTGCTAGGGCCACAGAGAGCAGTAGTATTTGGTTCTTGTTCTTGAGAAACAGAGAATACACTCCTAATAGTGTGCTAATTACCAAAACGTTTCCCATTGGCATAGTCCTTTATATGTGTCAGAGAAATCTCTTCTCATTATAGTGTTGGAGTTCTACAACATGTCAGTGAAGGAAGTAGGGTGATGATAATTATTATTCATATTATATACATATAATATTATAATATATATTATGCATATATCCTGCATATTATTATTATGCATGGGTAGCTGAGACACAAAGGTGGATTGACTTGGGGAAGGTCAATCAGTGGCTGAGATCCAGATCTTTTTGGCCAAGGGTTCTTTCTGCTAAGGAGAATGTTTTCTTCCCCACCATGCTCATCCTGGGCACCTTGCCTTTGCAATTTCCTGGTTGTCTTTTTTATCTCTTTCTGCTGACAAATTTGACAGGCCCTTGGGGAATAGTGACTCAAGAATAACTTGCCTTTGGTCAAGTGCTAAATCCCACAGGTGTAGGACAGACTTTGGAGGAACCACTATCCCTCTCTCTGCCCCCTCAAATCCCCCACTGTTTGTCTGGAGGGAAGTATGCTTATCAGTTCTGTATGTACCAGGGAGCAGCTAGCAAAACCAAATTAGCTCAAACTGGCTGCCGTTCAGGTCAGCTAATTAAATTAGCTATTGTTGCATTACTGATAAGGACAGTGTGGAAAAGGAAAAAAGCCACTCATCCCAGCAGCCATAGGCTAATGCCAAGAAAATGTGTTAATGGGAACACTCTGAAAGGAAATCCCTCTGACTAGCAGCAGTACCTAGGGGTCTTTGGTGGACTGTTCTCCCAGCCATCTGCTCTAATCTCAATGCTCCCAGCCCTCTCTGGCTCTGATCCTTATGGGCACTACCACTCTCCAGCTTTCTGGTACCCAGCTGCAGCCAGGACAACCCTTTCCTTTTCCCACCATGAGTTCATCTTCCTGGGAGTCTGGAAAGAAATGGGAATTTTTCTGGGAGAAAATAGCTCACTGATATGTCCTAAAATATAATCTCGCCATAGCATAAAAGCCAGTTGATATTTGCAAGAGCCAGAAAGAAAGTTGGGGGCGGGGAGGAAGAGACAGAGACAGAGAGAGAGGGAGGGAGGAGGGAGGGAGGGAAGGAAGGAAAGAAGGTAGGAAGGAAGGAAGGAAGGAAGGGAGAATGGGAAGGAAGAGGAAGAAAAGAACTAGAAAGATCCTAAAAGTCTTTATTTTTTCCATCCCAGCACCTGCTCCTTTGCTTGGTAACAGCCTCTCCACCATTATGGGCAGTCTTGTTGAGGCTCTAATTAAGTTGGCTGCTATCTTTGGTTGAGATTTGCACACATGGACGTACCCTACTGGCCTCTGTCCTAAGGCTCTGGGTCTTGAGTAAAGAGCTACAGGAGAGAGTGTTAGGTGCTCACTCACTTTAGCAGCAGCACTTCAATGAAACCTCTTCCCTTACACTGTACCCCTCCCACCATCAGCCTCCACCCTCCTCAACTCACCCACCAAACTATCCTGGTTGCATCTTTTTCCAAGACTAATTACCCAGCCTTCCCTAAGTTCTGTGAACCAACTGATATCTTTCTGGTTCATTTCTTCTCTGCTTAAATTAACCAGTCTGTTTCATGTAATCCAAATGACTTAAAGATTTTTTAGTCCAACCCCTTTCTTTGACAGAGGAGGCTGAGGACCAGAGATATTAAGTGATATTCTCAGAATCACACAGATAATAATTAGCACATGGGGCCTAGAGTCCATGCCTCTAACTCCATGAGATGATGCTGCCTGAATACAGAGCTCACTGTGCATCTCCTGAGAAAGTGGGGCAGCTCCCGGAAACTGCCTGAGAGTCTGCAGGGAGAGCCTGGGAAATTCTCAACGGCTACCCTCATTTTCATGACTCCCTTTTCTTTCTTTTTTTTGTGTATGTGTATTTTTTTTTTTTTTTTTTTTTTTTTGCGGTACGTGGGCCTCTCACTGTTGTGGCCTCTCCCATTGCGGAGCACAGGCCCCGGACGTGCAGGCCCAGCAGCCATGGCTCACGGGCCCAGCCGCTCTGCGGCATGCGGGACCCTCCCAGACCGGAGCACGAACCCGTGCCCCCTGCATCGGCAGGCGGACTCCCAACCACTGCGCCACCAGGGAAGCCCTGTGTATGTGTATTTTTTTAATTGAGGTGAAATTTATATATCATACAGTTAGCCATTAAAAAGTGTACAATGTGGAAGTATTCGGAGTATTCAACAATGTTGTACAACAAGCATCTCTCTCAAGGTTCAAAACGTTTTCATCATCCTATAAAAACACCCCACACCCATTAAGTAATCATTCCCTTTTCCTCCCGTCCCCATCACCTGGTAACCTCTAGGCTGCTTTCTGTCTCTGTGGATTTGCCTATTACGGATATATCATATAAAAGGAATCATATAATAGGTGAGATTTTGTATCTGGCTTCTTTCACTCAGCATAATGTTTTCAAAGTTCATCTATGTCATAGCAAGTATCAGTATTTTGTCCCTTTTCATAGCTGAATAATATTCTATTGTGTGGCTATACCACATTTTATTCATCCATTCATTTGTTGATGAGAATTTGAGTTGTTTCCACCTTTCGGTTATTATGACGGTGTCCCTATGAACATTCATGTATGAGTAAGTTTCTGTCTGGACGTGTGTTCATTTCTCTTGGATATATACTGAGAATGGAATTGTTGGGTCATCTGATAATTCTATATTTAACTTTTGGAGAAACTGCCAAATTGTTTTCCACAGCATATTTCTCCCAGCAATTTTTTTCTGACTGTACATTCCCTAGACCTTGTCCTGTCTGCCTCTGTGGCCCATTCAGTGGCTTGCATCTTGTAGGTATCACAATGGAGGAAGTATTTATTACTGTAACAGGAACTACTAAAGAGAGAATGATCTTTTTGGAGAAAAAGAAGAGTGACTTTGAGGTGTCAGCGTTATGAGGCGAGTGTGAAGACATAAGAGGAATGGTGATGCTGCTCTTTGTCATACAGGGAGATGACTTTGGAGTACTCAGGATAGCAGAAAGGAAAGAAGGAGAAAAGGTAGAAAGAAGAAAGGAGGAAAAAGGGAGCCTAGAAAAATGGCAGGGAGCTGAGTACTGGGTAACAGGGTATTGGGTAATGTGATTCTGCCCAACCTTGGCTGCCCCGAATTCTTCTGTAAAATATAGCATACACTCAAGTGTATACAGGTAGAGAGTCACAGACAAAGGTAGACACCCCTCCTCTATGCCATACCTCACTTACTCCCACCTGAGTTAGCAGAAATTTGGGGGAGGCATCACCCATATTCAAGCTATGGAATTCCCCTAGATGAAAAGAGGCAGGGATGCCTCCCTCTTCTTTTGATTTGATAAATTTTGTTTCGGACTTTTAAGTCATAGGATAATATCCTCCTGTAAGAAAACAAGTGAAATGGGAACCGGTTATTGAAATTTTCCACGTCTAAGTTCTTACATGTGCAATGTCTGTCTCTCACTATAAAATGTGAAAACGTCATAGTTCAAGTTTATTCTTAAGCCCTCAGTACCTACAGCTAGAGTGCTTTCTGCTGAACTAATGAATATTATAATTGAGGAAACCAGTAATATCAAGGAGAAGAACCACTGTAATTACTTTATAGGGCAGCCTGTAATTATAGTTGGAAAAATGTGATATAGGCTATGCTCCAAAGTGATATGATATGTACTTACTTTAAATTTAGAAGTATATTCTCTAAGCCTCAGTTTCTTCATCTGCAGACAGGAAAGTTTAACTCTTCTCTCCCTTAAGCACCAGCATTCTAAGCTACTTGGGGAATTATAAAAGCTAATGAAATAAATGAGAAATTATAAAAGTTAGCAAATTGGGCATAATTTACTGAAATAATTGAAAGAAAAATCTTCCAAGCCTTTAAGATAAAAACACAGGGAAAAGCCTTGTTACCAAAGCTGTTCAAAGAGACTTTAGTCCAAAAAGTCAAGTTCTACATCACTGCTCATTTTGAGGAACACTAGAGGAAACTGAGGCCATCACTGTTCAGCTGCGGGGTGCTAATTCCATGAGAACCAATTCCACCTACAATATGTCATTGAGAAGATGTAAGTGGTACTTCTGACCCAGAAGAAATCTGTCTTCCAAGAGCGTCAACTCAATCAATTGTCCTGTTGGGAATTTGATAGAAAGAAGTACCCTAGCCCTGGACAAATGGGTACTTTCACGGCATCCAGTCAAGTGAATATAATTATTGCTTTATATCTTCCTTTTATATTATAATAAAATAATATAAAATCATTATAAACCATGTAAACTTGGAGACATTTCTTCATAATTCTATCTCCCTAACACAACAGTACTTATTTTCCTTATTCTCTTTTATTATTTGTTATTCTGTATGTGTATGATGAATGTTTTGGCAATTTATTGATAGATTGATTTATTTTTAAAAGTTTGTCAAGCTGAACTTGGCCAATATATGAGTCTAGAAGTTAGAATTACTGGTTCTTTTCCCAGCTTTGCTATACTTTCTCTTTCTCTCCTCTTCACCCTTTAGCCACAAAATGGGAACATTGACACCCTTTCCCCTCTCTCCGTAGTGATTGGGGATGAAGCATCATGTCTGTGAGGTCTTCTCAGTTATTCAGAGACAAGTACAAACTAATGTTAGATACATTATTAACTTCTGAAAACTATTTTTTTTCTCTAAAAAAATCTGTTTGTATTAAGGCTGGGTTCTCTGTATGATTCACGAAAAGAGAAGATAGTTCTATAATGCTCCCTCTTCACATTCATTGACCCTTCACAATAGGGTCAGGAGAGACTATCCTTTATCAATCCTTTTGAAATGGAGGAAGAAAAATGAGGTGCAGAAGAAAACCACTGGACTCAAATTAAAAGCACATCGATGTAAGTCCTGGGTTTGCAATTTATCAGCTGTATAATCTCAAGCAAGTTATTTAATATTCCTGGGATCAGTTGCTTCATCTATAAAACATGGGTAATAATAACTATTTCACAGGGTTGTTATGAGGACTAAACAAGTTAATGCAGGGGAAAGGACAACACAAATGATTCACTTTTTCTTTCTTAAAAAAGAAATTATAAACAGTTACCCCACTGAATTATTCCTAATATTTATCACAGAGACCTTTTTCTCCACATTATATGAATGAAAAAGTAACTTCAATTTTGGATGGCTGATGAGCCATTTCCTGAATCATCTAGGTCCAGGCCTTTTCCTTCTCCTCCTATTTTCAGCTGGTTAGCTGCTTATTGAGATCTTGCCAGAGGGTGGGCAAAAGAAATAAAAACTGAAATCGGTCAATTTGACTCTTTGATAGCAGTCCTGATGAAAGATGTGTGGGTAGAGGGTGTTAAAGTTGTGAGTTAAACTGGAATTCTGCTTCTTACCAGGAAATTGCAAGAACCTACTAAGGGCTGGGATGTCCTGGTGCTGACAACTACTTCTCTTCTCTTGACTGAAGAAATGTCTTCCTCTACCTGAATAGTGGTCTGTCTTCCAGAATGACACATACTGACTTTTGAAGGAGTAAGAGGATACCTCCTGGTCAGTCACATCGGCCCAAACAACTATGGTGAGCAGTGGACTGGCACATGTTGCAACCAGATGGCTATTGCATCAACAGAATCCCAAAGCAATAATCACTCTTCTTTCTCTTCCCCACTAATCCAGCAATCAAATAATCACTTGTAAGCATTCACTGTGTACCACCATATAATATAAAATGTGGTGAGTACCTACATATATGACCTCTCAACCCTCAATAAAATTATAATACATTAAGAAAGCAAGAGTTGTGCATGTGAAAGTACAACTAATTACATAGGGAAGAAGACAATGAACACATTTAGAGCATCTCCTATATTCCATTCACTGTGCAAGGTGCTGTATACATATTATTTTATCTAATCCCTACCACATCCCTGAGACACATTTCTATCCTTGTTCCATGGATGATGATACTGGGAGTCAGAGATGCTTAATAACTTGCCGAAGATCACATAGTGAAAAAAGTGTAGAGCCTGTTTTCAAGTTTAGAAGGATCTAACTTTATGGACTATGCCTCGTTATCCACTGCCAATGAGAGGAATCAGAGCTAGACATCGTTTATGCTGTTGGGTCAAGACAAGACTCTTTAAAATACCTCCCAGTAAAATACATTGATAAAGTTTTGCCAAGTTCATTCATTGGTTTGGGAGAGATTTCTAGCCAGAGAATAAATGTTTGGATCCTGGAGGCAGGGATGGTGCATTTGAAATGACAGCCCTCTGGTCTCAGCTCCGCCATTATCTATAAGTGTTCATCTGAGCAAGTTGCTTCCCTCTTTTAGGCCTTTGGGTCACCATCTGTAATATAGAGCATTTCTGGTTTGTCTGAGGTCGCTTACACTCCGTCACTGGGCAGGTATATAATGTACCAGCTCTCATGTCAAGTAGCCTTGAGTTTGAATTCTGGCTCCATCCTCAAGCAGTGGCTGTTGGGAAAGTCATTTAACCATCTGTAAAATGGAGATAATAATACCTACCTCAGGGTCTTTGCCCATATTGTTTGTTCTCCTTGGAACGGTCTTCCCCAGTTATCACAAAGGTCGTTCTATTACCTCCTCCAGGTCTTCACTCAGTTACTTTTTTAGTGAGACTTTTCTTGAACATGATCTCTGAATTGCAAACCATGTGTCATTTCCTGTCTTCTTTCCTCATTTTATTATACTCCTTAACACTCAACACCTAACATACTATAAATAGCACTTAATTTTCTTATTTATTGCTTGCTTCCCACCTCTAGAATGTAAGCTCTATAAGGGCAGGGTTTTTTTGTATTCTCTACTGCTGTATCTCCAGTTTCTAGAATGATTTAGGTGCTTAATAAATATTTGTTGCATATATGACTGGTTATTGTGAGAATAATGTGAGTCAAGTGCTTTGCACAGGGCCTGGCACATAGTAAACACTCCATATGTGTTGTCTGTTTATTATTATAATTTTATTATTATGTTGTCACACCTCAGTGGGGCACATTGTTCTCTTTCCCCTCCAGATAACTTAGGATGAGCATTCTGATTTTCCTGGTAAATGTGAAGGTCTGACTCTGTTGAAATTAGTCTCAAAGCAAGAGGAATTAGTCATCGTGAGGGAAATAAGGGAGAAGAGTTGCATGGTAGCTACATGAAAATACCTAAAGCTGTGGCCACATGGATAGAAATTCCATGAAGCATATTTCTGTTGCATAAGAAAGGATTTCCAGAAAATTGGATGTCTAATGATGGAATAAGCTGTCTCAGGAGATGGTGAACTTCTCATGCCTAGAGGTCTCCTAGAAGCTGGATAACCACATCTCATTGACCCTGGATATAATTATCATAATGAGTGACAAGCTTGGAATACAGCCAGTGAGTCACACTCTTAGAGAGCCATGGAGATGCATAGTAAAGCATGACATCTCTAGGGGCAAGAAAAATGGACAGCCAATAAGAACACTGCTTAATCTATATAGTCAAAGAAACCAAGGATACATGGTCAGAAGACTGAGGACAGGCACCCTAATTAAAAGTCAAGGTCTGTTACCCAGCTTCCAGATGTGAGTCAGTTTTCAGATCCAGAACCCATTAACAGAAAGGCTGGGTGCCCAGATAGAAAGACCCTATAAATATTATAGTACATGTATATGGTAATGATTTTCCCATTCCTTCACCAAAAGGTCCCTGGCCATTTACTCAGGTAAGCATATACTGGGGGAAGAGGACTGCACAAGCATTTTGAAGACTGCTTGACACAGGTGCCAAGTTGACAGTGATATCTGGGTCACAGATAATTATCATGGTCTGTTGTTAGGGAAGGGGTCCTAGGTCTGGCTCACAGTACATTCACTAGGTCCATGGACTCACACTTGGTAATTTCCTCAGTCCCTGGGAATTAGAATAATTGGAGTATATATATTTGGTAGTTGATAGAAACCTCACAAGCTTCCTAGGACTGTGGTGTAAGAGCTCGTGCAATGAAGATCAAGTGCAAGGTTCTGAAACTTCTGTTTTTCCATGGCTAATGGTACAGGAGCCTGGAAGAAGAAAGATTTCAAGATCAGAGACAAAGAGACCTCGGGAGGACATATGGTGGATGGACATATGGGAGTGAGTACAAAGAAAGCAGATCTTTGCATCCCTTATTTAATGTCCCAGACAGCATCCCTCACAGAAGAGGCACTAAGCAACCACGTGGACAGAATGACTCAGTCTGTTTTTCTCACTAGTCACCCCAGTGCCAGCACAATGGGCGCATAATGGAATGTTCATGGTGACAGGAAACATGCATGGCTTTCCCACTCACCAAGCCTAATCTAGCTATTGCAATTGTCAAGTGTCCATGCAGCAATGCAGACCAAACTGAGCCCCTCCCTCACCAAGATGACACCATTCCAAGAAGACAAACCAACCACTTGGTAGCAACTTGGCAACATGGGATCCTTTCTACTCTGTAAGAGCAATAATTCATCTTGATTAGAATCAACAGATATTTCACATTTGAGTTTGTCTTTCCTACCTTCAAAACCTCAGCTAGTACCACTCTTTGAGGGCTTCTAAAGCATATGATCCACTGACACAGGAGTCTACATAATATCACATCATACCAAAGAATACACTTTATAGCAAAGGAAGGGTGACAGTGAGCACATGACCACAAGTTTCACTTTCTCTATGATATGCAGCACCATCCAGATGCTGCTAGCATGTCAGAGTGATAAAATGGATACCTGAAGACAGCACCAGCTTGGAGATGATACCTTGAAATGATAAGGCTCATCCTTCAGAATATACTATACATCTTAAATCAATGACCATTCTTGTGCTATGTCCCTGATATGTAGAGCACATGAATCTGAGACCAAAGTGTAGAAGTCGAAGTGAACCTACTTCCGTCACTTCCAGTGATGGACTTAGGGGATCTGTATATCCCATTCCCATAACTCTAGTCTCTGTGGGTTGGAAGTCTAATTCACAATGAAGAAATGCTTCCTCCAGGAGAATTGCTAGTCCCATTGGACTATAAGCTATAGCTGCTATCTGGGCACTTTAAACTCTTTGTGACAAAAGACCAGACAGCAAGAAAAGAAAACAAAGGTAATTGACTCTGATTAGGTGGTAGTACTGCTGTTACCAATTGGAACAGGGAAGAATACATTTGGCATCCAGGTGAGTGTGGTTCTCATGCCCTTCTCAAACATGGTATACAGATACATACACATACACACATACATACCTACACACAATATATCACCTTTGGTTCTGTTTCTCTGGAGAACCCTGACTAACACAGTGCTCTGGGCAGTGCCTGACATGTCAGCCCCAGCTCAATATATGTGTGACATACATTTTTTTGGCTTATTGCAAACCTGCCCAAAGCCACTTTTAGGCACATTCACCCAGGGGAGATGGGGTTTTCGGCTGCAGTTCAGCCCTGGCAGGTCCTAGCAGAACTCTCCCTGCTCTGGAGGAGGATATCTCACCGAAGAGCTGCCTGTCCCAGGATGTCACCCTGGTGGTCTTTCCCTGCCCTTTTTGTGTGACCTGTCATTCTTTCCAATACTACGTGTCCCCACTGGCAGAGAGGTGACCAAGCACAAAGCAGACCCTATTACATTTCACTCTTGCATCTTCAGCAGATTCCCTGTGGAGACCTGAAGTATTTTAAAAGTCAGTTCTTTCTGGGAAGAGAGGCAAGAGCTTGAGATGGGAGAGGGGACCCTGGTTTGTGCACTTGAACTGTTTCATCTCTTTTAGTATTTAATTCTATAGCTATGTAGATGCTCTTAAGGTGCCATTTTAATTGTGACAGCTCTTACAGAAACTATCTCTGCTGTGCAGAAAAAGACAATAAAACTTGCTGAGTTTTGTCTGAAAGCTTCTGGTTCACATGGGCAAATAATAAAAAAGGAGAGACCCTGACTCAGAAACCTGCCTCCTGCCCTCCTCAGATGTTCCTTGAGCTTTACCTTAAAAGAACAGAGGGGAAACCGGATGTTGGAAGCTATGAAACATTCTCCAGCTCTGTTATCTCTTTCAAACCTCCACTGCTGCCCTCTACCAGCTCCATCCTCTTATGTAGCCCTGAGCCAAGTTCTGGAATCTGGAGGGCTGCGTGCAACTTCCTCCAGCTGGTTGAGGAGGTTGGGTAAGTCAGTGGCGACGCTCTGAGCTGTACTCTGCTCCATTTTCCTTTCCTAGTGAAAACTGCTAAAGCCACTTCCCTTGGGCATCCTGACCTTCACCTGCACTTTGGCTTTTGCAGATGACCTTCAGAACATTATCTGATAACATGCTGATGCTTGGGGACCTTTGGCAAGCTGCATCCTTGATGGCCTTCACTCTTCCCCGATGAGAAATATGAACATACACACATACACTCTCATTCATGGGCTTTCTCCTATGATGGTCAGCTTTCAGAACCTCTCGAGGCTGACAGGACTAACTCTAAAAATGCTCTTCACTGAAGGCACTGGACTTGAGCCAGGTTTTGTGACAATGAGGCAATGGGGTCTGGAGACAGGATGAAGTCCAACAGTTAGGTAAAGGTAGGTGCCACCAGTGCACCTGTATCCAGCCTGGAGCTTGATGCATTGAGCCTATAGTGCTTTTAAGTCATTCTTGGAGCTTTGGAAAATGTGTCTCCTGCCTAAGCTCTCTGGCCTCATACACCTAACATGTAAATCTCGCTGCATGAGAGGGAGAGCAAGTGATTATCTGCTCACTAGACAACTGGAGGCATGTAGGGTCCCTGTCTCCTAGTGGGTTTCAGGTGGATGAGGCCCAGAGGTGGGAGGACAGTGGAGGGAGAAGGAAGGACACCCCACTGCCTCATCCTTCACACACGTGCAGGAGCACAACACGCATGCCCCGGGCCTACCTTCTTCCTCTGCGTTCTCTTGAGATTTGACATTCTTGAGAGCATCGCAGTCTAGAAGTGAGATGGAATAGGACTTAGGGGTCCTGATGCAAACAGTGGGCTCAAAGCCAGTATGCTGTTAGGGTTGAAATCTTTTTTTATTTAATTTTGCAGGTTCTTATGTTTATCTCCTGACCCTGCCCTCAGCTTCCTGAGGTGGGTAACCTAGCATTTCAACAACACGAGAGTGTTTGCTGCTTTGATTTGCGTACTAGTAAGACTGGGAAAAGACCATGGATGAAAGAGGTGCTGATAGAAAACAAACTTATGGTTGCCAAAGGGGATAGCAGGGTGGGGGGATAAATTAGGAGTTTGGGATCAACATATTCACACTATTATGTAAAACAGGTAAACAACAAGGACCTACTGTATAGAACAAGGAACTACGCTCAATATTGTATAAAAACCTATAATGGAAAAGACTCTGAAAAAGAATATAAATATATATATATATATATAACTGAATCACTTTGCTGTACACTTGAAACTAACAACATTGTAAATTAACTATACTTCAATAAAAAATAAATAAAAATAAAATAAAAAAGAAAGAGGGGCTGAGAATTTGCTCACATTCACCCCAAATCTGATCTGCCTTGAGATTTATGAGATACTTTCTCTTTGAGAGTCTCTCTTGGAGAAAGTATCTTCTCTCTTAGGTATATGCTATACGGCTCAGTCAGGAGGGTTGGGCTGCTGTCCTGGAATCATAGGGAGCTGGAAGGGATCTCAAAGCTCATTTCTTCTATTTCCCTTATTTACAGAGGAGGAAATTTACAAGTCTCATCTGTGCTTTGCACTCATTATTTCACTTACTCCTCTAATGACCCTCTAAGATGGGTACTATTATTCTATGCTATGGGGTAGGAAACTAAGTACCAGATAGATGATGTAACATGCACACATAGATTGTTAGCAGTAGAGTCAGGGATTGACCCCAGGTACCCTGACTCTCAGTCTAAGGTCTTTCCACCTTAATTAGGGGTCCCTAAATGTTAGCCCAGGGACTCATGCTGATGCTTGATAATATTTTCATTTATCTGTGACAAAATATGAAACATATACATATGTCCACGGATGCTTGCCAAGTTGCCTGTTTTTATGATGAGATGGTGTCTTTCCTACATGTTTCATACAGTTTCCTTCTTTATAAAATTATAGTGATAATAACTGGGGATGGTTTATATATTTGCCTGGCAAATTAAAACACAGGCAATAACATGACAGTCCTCAGAGTTATTAAAAATTAAAAATCCCAAAGTCTGAGAACACAGTACTCTACAATACCATTTATATGGTTGCCAGCAATGTTGGCAAAGATGAGCAGGGGATGTCTGCAAGCATTTGACTCATCATCTCGTCAAGAAGCCATCATCATTCTATGCCTCACCACCATGGGGGGAAGACCCTTCCCTCATGGAGCTGAAAGCTCCTGCCTAGTGCATTCTGAGGAACTAGTAAAGTTCCAGGGATGCTATAAGATGTCTGTGAGGAAGGGGAGATTTTCAGCTGTCACAGAATCCTTTGGGGCTTAGGAGGTAGATGGGCTGATTTGACCCTGAACTTGACTATCCCTTCCCATCTCTGGGTGCCAGATAAGAGAGATAATGCAAAGAACTGAGAACTCAGCTGCATGTGCCTGGTACTGCTCTCCTTGCCCCAGGTGGAGAAGTGTAATAGGAAGGGTGCTGTGCAGTGCACCAGGCTGGACACCAGGGCCATTACTTAATAGGCATGTGGTTTTGAGCAGGTTCCTTTTTGAGTTTTGTAGTGTGGTTGTGACAATAAAATTATATAACTTAGATAAAGCACCTAATTCAGGAATGGTCTGTACTAAATGCTCAGTCGGCCTCACTCTCTGTCCCCATTTGCTCATGTCTCCTTCCTGCTTTGCCTCTAGGGGCCATCCTAGGCAGAACTGTGAATTGTCTTGCCTTTGGTGATCTCATGTCTACACTCTTGCACCCTTGGGTTCTTCCAGCCAGGGAAAATGCTATTTGATATCTAAATTCACACTGAGTGGTTCAGAGTTTATGATGAAAGGTACTTAAGCAAGGAAAAGATTCTAGCAGTGGGGTTCCAGCCTCCCTGACACACAGTCAGTGGGTCCCAGCTCCCCCATCCAGGCAGGAGGCAGGTGCTGGTGCCAGGCTTGGGTCGGGCACCAGAGCCTCTGTTGTCATCGCCCATCTTTCTCCTGCTCTGTGCACTTGGAGTTACAGCTGACACCTGAGATGTCACATTCTGACATATGAGGCTACAGGGGTCAAGAGGGGCAAGGGTCGGGGCGAGCACTTGGCTTTCACAGTCAGGTACATGTTAAACCAAATTCCACTCATGATTGGGTGTCAAGCTTGGACCGGGAACTGATTTGGATCAGAGTGATCTGCTGAAGTCAAATGACAATGTTTGTCTGGCTGGGGATTATCCAACAGGAAGTGCTCCCCAGCAGGTCCCAGGGCTTGGACAAAGGCTGCGGTGACAAGCAAGTGGCGGTGCTTTATCCTCCTTTTCCTTGTCTTCAAATTTGTCGCAGCTCGTGTTCGCTGACATTTGAGCAGATTGTACTCATGCAAGTAGGCTATTTTGCTTTATTTTGAGTCTCCTACGTGCATGAAGACCGCTAACTGTCACAGAGGTTTCTTTCCACAGTCGTAGCTAACAGCACCGTCACTCACCCAGCAACAAGAGAGAGGCCTGGCAGGGGAGGAAGAGTGTTTAGTATTGATGTGAGTCCTGAATAAATGAGGATTTGTGAGGCACCATTAGATTGTGTTCAATAGTAGGCTGTGAATTCAGACAGAACTGAGTCTGAATCTCTGCACTGATCCCTATTAGCTGCATGGCCCTGGGAAAATAACCTCCCTGGGCCTCAGTTTCCACATCTTCAAAACGGTGACATAATAATATATACTACATGGGAGTGTTTTGAGGATTAAATGAAAATGCATGCAAAGCCATTTGCAAAAGGCCTGGAAAAAATACAGTCTTGGTGTGATTATGGGAAGATTCTAATCTACTGCCATTTTAGTTTTGCCAGTTTATTTTGGTTCTTTGTTTTGCCTTCTGTAAAAGTAAGATACTAAGAAGGTGCCAGAGGAAAAAAGTAAGAGGAGACTCAGCAGTTGGGTGACTGGAGAAACACTTGGGAGAAGCAACTTGCCCCACTTTGGAAATATTTCTAGTGGAAATATTTCAGCCCTAGGAATTTCTGTAGTGAATTCTACAAGATTCATGGTAATTGTTATAGGAGTGCAATATTGGTTTTGGAAACTTAAAGGAGAGGGAGAAGGACAGCTGAAGTATGAGCTCATAAGAGGACATATAATCATGATGAAAAGAAAAGCAGTTTCTTGCTTTCTCCAAACAAGTATAGAAAGATAATAAAGAATATTTGATTGAAAGGATACTTTTAATGTCTTTGACGATGAAGTGTGGGTGTGAGATGGTAGGGGGAGGTAGCCAACCAGGGACCTCTAGAAATTTCTCCTTCTTTCCGCCTGGAGGACATCCAATGGAGCTGCAGTAATCTCATACAAGTGGCTCCAAAACAATGAATGGTGGGCAGCATCGGCAGTTTGTCAAGAGGCCAAAGCGAGAAAGGGGAAACTGGAGGATCCTTGGGTACCATTGCTGAGAGAAATGCCAAACTCAGATGAGAGGTTATAATATAGATTGAGATAAAAGAGCAGGTCTTCCATTATTGGAGGGTCCAAAATGGTTGCCCTACAGAGTCAACCCAAAATTTTTTTATAAGATTTTATTATGAACATTTCTGAACATGCACACAAGTACAGAGTACAGCAATACCCATCACCCAGTTTCAATAGCTACTTTTTTTCCCATATGTGCTTCATTTTTACCCCCTTTTAGTCTCACTAATAATTCAGTATCCACCTTAAATTTTTTTATATAGTACCATTTTCAACATCTACTGGGTTTTTTTGGGCATTCCCATAAATACATATTTTTTTAATGATCAGATAGAATAAGACATTCAGGAGAAAATAAAATTTTATACAGAAAGTTAGCTGCACATTTCAGTATTAACATGTCTTGTAATAATTCTCATGCCACATTCAAACATTAACTCCCATAAAAGGAAATACTAGTGTTCAAAAGTGGTATAATAGCCATCTGCTATAATTATTCCCCTTATAGTAGGAGACAGTTTTGACTACTTGTTCTTCATACACATGAAATAACAAATAGGGATACTTCTCTGTTCAAGCACGGAATGGAAAAGCCCCTAATTGAATGTCCCACTTAGCCTGAGTATTTAAATTATTATCCTCTACTATATATTTTTTCTTTTTTTTTCTTATTAGTAATCCATTTTATACACATCAGTGTATAAATGTCAATCCCAATCTCCCAGTTCATCACACCACCACCACCACCCCCTGCAGCTTTCCCCTCTTGGTGTCCATACATTTTTTCTCTACTTCTATGTCTCAATTTCTGCTCTGCAAACCAGTTCATCTGTAACATTTTCTAGGTTCCACATATATGCGTTAATATACGATATTTGTTTTTCTCTTTCTGACTTACTTCACTCTGTATGACAGTCTCTAGATGCATCCACGTCTCTAGAAATGACCCAGTTTCATTCCTTTTTATGGCTGAGTAATATTCCATTATACATATGTACCACATCTTCTTTATCCATTTGTCTGTCGATGGGCATTTAGCTTTCTTCCATGTCCTGGCTATGGTAAATAGTGCACCAATGAATATTGGGGTGCATGTGTCTTTTTGAATTATGGTTTTCTCTGGGTATATGCCCAGTAGTGGGGTTCCTGGGTCATATGGTAATTCTATTTTTAGTTCTTTAATGAACCTCCATACTGTTCTCCATAGTGGCTGTATCAATTTACATTCCCACCAACAGTGCAAGAGGGTTCCTTTTCTCCACACTCTCTCCAGCATTTGTTGTTTGTAGATTTTCTGATGATGCCCATTCTAACTGGTGTGAGGTGATACCTCACTGTAGTTTTGATTTGCATTTCTCTAATAATTAGTGATGTTGAGCAGCTTTTCATATGTTTCTTGGCCACCTGTATGTCTTCTTGGGACAAATGTCTATTTAGGTGTTCTGCCCATTTTTGGATTGGGTTGTTTGTGTTTTTAATATTGAGCTGCATGAGCTGTTTATATATTTTGGAGATTAATCCTTTGTCTGATGATTCATTGCAAATATTTTCTCCCATTCTGAGGGTTGTCTTTTTGTCTGGTTTATGGTTTCCTTTGCAGTGCAAAAGCTTTTAAGTTTCATTAGGTCCCATTTGTTTATTTTTGTTTTTATTCCCATTACTCTAGGAGGTGGATCAAAAAAGACCTTGCTGTGATTTATGTCAAAGAGTGTTCTTCCTATGTTTTCCTCTAAGAGTTTTATAGTGCCTGGTCTTACATTTAAGTCTCTAATCCACTTTGGGTTTATTTTTATGTATGGTGTTAGGGAGTGTTCTAATTTCATTCTTTTGCATTTTCTCATTTTCTCATTTCATTTTCTCAGCACCACTTATTGAAGAGACTGTCTTTTCTCCATTGTATATCCTTGCCTGCTTTGTCATAGATTAGTTGACCATAGGTGTGTGGGTTTATTTATGGGCTTTCTATCCTGTTCCATTGATCTATGTTTCTGTTTTTGTGCCAGTACCATATTGTCTTGATTACTGTAGCTTTGCAGTATGGTCTGAAGTCAGGGAGCCTTATTCCTCCAGCTCCGTTTTTCTTTCTCAAGATTGCTTTGGCTATTCGGGGTCTTTTGTGTTTCCATACAAACTGTGAAGTTTTTTGTTCTAGTTCTGTGAAAAATGTCATTGGTAGTGTGATAAGGATTACATTGTATCTGTAGATTGCTTTAGGTAGTGTAGTCACTTTCACAATATTGATTCTTCCAATCCAAGAATATGGTATATCTCTCCATCTGTTGGTAATATCTTTAATTTCTTTCATCAGTGTCTTATAGTTTTCTGTGTACAGGTCTTTTGTCTCCCTAGGTAGGTTTATTCCTAGGCATCTTATTCTTTTGTTGCAATAGTTTATGGGAGTGTTTCCTTAATTTCTCTTTCAGATTTTTCATCATTAGTGTATAGGAATGCAAGAGATTTCTGTGCATTAATTTTGTATCCTGCAACTTTACCAAATTCATTGATGAGCTCTAGTAGATTTCTAGTGGCATCTTTAGAATTCTCTATGTATAGTATTATGTCATCTGCAAACAGTGACAGTTTTACTTCTTCGTTTCCAATTTGTATTCCTTTTATTTCTTTTTCTTCTCTGATTGCCGTGGCTAGGACTTCCAAAACTATGTGGAATAACAGTGGTGAGAGTGGACATCCTTGTCTTGTTCCTGATCATGGAGGAAATGCTTTCAGTCTTTCACCATTGAGAATGATGTTTGCTGTGGGTTTGTTGTATATGGCTTTATTATGTTGAAGTAGGTTACCTCTATGCTCACTTTCTGGAGAGTTTTTATCATAAAGTGGTGTTGAATTTTGTCTAAAGCTTTTTCTGCATCTATTGAGATGAGCATATGGTTTTTATTCTTCAATTTGGTAATATGGTGTGTCACATTGATTGATTTGCATATGTTGAAGAATCCTTGCATCCCTGGCATAAATCCCACTTGATCATGGTGTATGATCCTTTAAATGTGTTGTTGGATTCTGTTTGCTAGTATTTTCTTGAGGATTTTTGCATCTATATTCATCAGTGATATTGGTCTGTAATTTTCTTTTTTTGTAGTATCTTTGTCTGGTTTTGGTATCAGGGTGATGGTGGCCTCATAGAGGAGTGTGGGAGTTTTCCTTCCTCTGCAATTTTTTGGAAGAGTTTGAGAAGGATGAGTGTTAACACTTCTCTAAATGTTTGATAGAATTCACCTGTGAAGCCATCTAGTCCTGGACTTTTGTTCATTGGAAGATTTTAAATCACAGTTTCAATTTCATTACTTGTGATTGGTCTGTTCATATTTTCTATTTCTTCCTGGTTCAGTCTTGGAAGGTTATACCTTTCTAAGAATTTGTCCACTTCTTCCAGGTTGTCCATTTTACTGGCATAGAGTTCCTTGTGGTAGTCTCTTAGGCTGCTTTGTATTTCTGCCATGTCTGTTGTAACTTCTCCCTTTTCATTTCTAATTTTATTGGTTTGAGTCCTCTCCCTCTTTTTCTTGATGAGTCTGTCTAATGGTTTATCAATTTTGTTTATCTTCTCAAAGAACCAGCTTTTAGTTTTATTGAACTTTGCTATTGTTTTCTTTGTTTCTATTTCATTTATTTCTGCTCTGATCTTTATGATTTCTTTCCTTCTGCTAACTTTGGGTTTTGTTTCTTCTTCTTTCTCTAGTTCCTTTAGGTGTAACATTAGATGGTTTATTTGAGATTTTTCTTGTTTCTTGAGGTAGGCTTGTATAGCTATAAACTTCCCTCTTAGAACTGCTTTTGCTGCATTGCATAGGTTTTGTATCATCGTGTTTTCATTGTCATTTGTCTCTAGGAATTTTTTGATTCCCTCTTTCTTTTCTTCAGTGATCTCTTGGTTATTTAGTAACGTATTTTTTAGCCTCCATTTGTTTGTGTTTTTTACATTTTTTCCCATGTAATTGATTCCTAATCTCATAGGGTTGTGGTCAGACAAGATGCTTGATATTATTTCAATTTTCTTAAATTTACTGAGGCTTGATTTGTGACCCAAGATGTGATCTATCCTGGCGAATGTTCCATGCGCACTTGAGAAGAAAGTGTAATCTACTGTTTTTGGATGGAATGTCCTATAAATATCAATTAAGCCAATCTTGTCTATTGTGTCATTTAAAGCTTCTGTTTCCTTATTAATTTTCTGTTTGGATGATCTGTCCATTGGTGTAAGTGAGGTGTTAAAGTCCCCCACTATTATTGTGTTACTGTCAATTTCCTCTTTTAGAGTTTTTACTAGTTACCTTATGTATTGTGGTGTTCCTATGTTGGGTGCATATATATTTATAATTGTTATATGTTTTTCTTGGATTGATCCCTTGAACATTATGTAGTGTCCTTCCTTGTCTCTTGTAACATTCTTTATTTTAAAGTCTATTTTATCTGATATGAGTTTTGCCACTCCAGCTTTCTTTTGATTTCCATTTGCAAGGAATATCTTTTTCCATTCCCTCACTTTCAGTCTGTATGTGTCCCTCGGTCTGAAATGGGTCTCTTATAGATAGCATATATATGGGTCTTGTTTTTGTATCTATTCAGCAAGCCTGTGTCTTTTTGTTGGAGCATTTGATCCATTCATATTTAAGGTAATTATCAATATGTATGTTCTTATTACCATTTTCTTAATTTTTTTGTGTTTGTAGGTCCTTTTCTTCTCTTGTGTTTTCCACTTAGAGAAGTTCCTTTAGCATGTGTTGTAGAGCTGGTTTGGTGGTGTTGAATTCTCTTAGCTTTTGCTTGTCTGTAAAGCTTTTGATTTCTCCATCAAATCTGAATGAGATCCTTGCTGGGTAGAGTAATCTTGGTTGTAGGTAATTCCCTTTCATTACTTTAAGTATATCAGGCCAGTCCCCTCTGGCTTGTAGCATTTCTGTTGAGAAATCAGCTGTTAACCTTATGGGAGTTCCCTTGTATGTTATTTGTTGTTTTTCCTTTGTTGCTTTCAATCATTTTTCTTTGTCTTTAATTTTTTACCAGTTTGATTACTATGTGTCTTAGCGTGTTTCTCCTTGGGTTTATCCTGTATGGGACTCTCTGTGCCTCCTGGACTTAGGTGGCTATTTCCTTTCCTATGTTAGGGAAATTTTTGACTATAATCTCTTCAAATATTTTCTCGGGTCCTTTCTCTCTCTCTCTTCTCCTTCTGGGACCTCTATAATGTGAATGTTGTTGTGTTTAATGTTGTCCCAGAGGTCTCTTAACCTGTCCTCATTTCTTTTCATTCTTTTTTCTTTATTCTGTTCCACAGCAGTGAATTCCACTATTCTGTCTTCCAGGTCACTTATCCGTTCTTCTGCCTCAGTTATTCTGCTATTGATTCCTTCTAGTGTATTTTTCATTTCAGTTATTGTATTGTTCTTCTCTGTTTGCTTGTTCTTTAATTCTTCTAGGTCTTTGTTAAACATTTCTTGCATCTTCTCAATCTTTGCCTCCATTCTTTTTCCAAGGTCCTGAATCATCTTCACTATCATTATTCTGAATTCTTCTTCTGGAAGATTGCTTATCTCCATTGCATTTAGTTGTTTTTCTGAGATCTTATCTTGTTCCTTCATCTGGTACATAACCCTCTGCCTTTTCATCTTGTCTATCTTTCTGTGAATGTGGTTTCTGTTCCACAGGCTACAGGATTGTAGTTCTTCTTGCTTCTGCCATCTTCCCTCTCATCTATTGGGTTTAGCAATGATTCATTAAGAATACCCAGTCTTGCACCACCACTTTAAAGAGCTGCAAAACTACATTCAAAAGTTCAAAAATAGACATGAGCTTATATAATAATTTAATATATGATAAAGATGATAGTGGAAAGGCTGATTTATTCACTGTCGTGTTAATTAATTTATTCTAAAAGGTAAATTTCTTTATTTTAATAAATTTATTTCTTTATTTCTTTGTTTATGTTTGCCTGTGTTGGGTCTTCATTGCTGCGTTCAGGCTTTCTGTAGTTGCAGCGAGTGGGGGCTACTCCTCGCTGTGGTGCACAGGCTTCTTATTGCAGTGCCTCCTCTTTGTTGTGGAGCATGGGCTCTAGGTGCACACGCTTCAGTAGTTGTGGCTCACGGGCTCTAGAGTGCAAGCTCAGTAGTTGTGGTGCATGGGCTTAGTTGCTCTGCAGCATGTGGGATCTTCCAGGACAAGGGCTTGAACCCGTGTCCTTTGTATTGGCAGGCAGATTCTTAACCACTGAGCCACCAGGGAAGTCCTCAAAAGGTAACTTCCAACATCAATTTCAGATGAACTAACATTTCAGTAAAAATTTCAGAATGGATACGATTTTCCAAACATAGCACCAAAGATAGGAAAAAATGTATTTGACTACCTAAAAGACCCCTTGCTCTTCCCCCATCCCAATACAGGCAACACTGAAACATAAATTATATGTAAAATTTAAATAAACATAAAAAGTTTAGGAAGCAAATATTCAGCCTAACAGACAAAAGGTTCAGATCTTTAGCACAGGAGTGCTTATAAATCCATAAAAGACTTGGTTCTCCAAAAGAAAAATGGGAGCAGATTCTCTACTTTAAGTCATAGACATTTCATGTTGCCATGTCAATTTTTGCCCTCCCCTCTTCACCCAGAGTCCACAGAGAGATTTCTTTGGCAAAGAGGTTTGGAGACATTATAACTTACTTATGTTCTAAGAAGCCATGTATTTGGCTTCCCTATAGCCCCTCATCTTATCCTAGAATTAACATTATTAGGTGGATGTGTTTTGTAGTTTGTGGTTTGGGTTTGTGGAGGTTTCTTGATCCATTAAAGAGGAAGCCTTCTCTCTTTTTTATTCTTTCGTTAAAAAAATTAATGTCAATGGATTAGTAGATTTCAATGGAGAGGAGCTAAATAAAAATATCATTATTCTACCATCTTTAAATATACATCCTTGGATGATTTTTATACCATTTTTTAAAATTTAATGGGGTTATATTAAAACACAATGTTTTTTCATATATTTGAAAAATGATCCTGGCTCAATATAAGAATGAGAAATACCTGCACTTATTCCTATTAAAATAAGATATGCTTGCAACTTGGCTATCCAAGTAAAGATCTGCCCAGAAGGAAGAAAAGACTGTGCAGCTTGGGTTTACACCGATTTTTTAATCAGGAGGCAGGAGTTGTTACAACCTCCACATACTGTGTCTCTATACAAAACCACTTCATTCTTCATGTATCTTCTTTGAGTGAAGTTCAGTAACTGACCAAGTCAAAAGTTATCTTCCCTTTGAAAAAAGACTGGATGGGAAAAAAGAAAAAAATAGCAGTTGTCATTGAGAGTGAATGGCATCTTTGACATCCCAGATTTAGCTGAATGTCATTAAGTTGGATTTGGATCACTGAATACTGGCTATATTTGTGCCCTTCAGCAAATTCCATATTTGATTCTCTCATCCCAAGGGCTTTTGTAAAACAAAAGTATCATATCAGGAACAGAACTACAGTCAGCCTCCTAGTCATTATGGTGGAATAAATGGTAATACATATAACACCCAGCAATGAAAAGGCCAGTGGGTGGAGGAAAAGAATGGGGTGCAACTACATTTTTCACCATTTATCCATTGCTTAGTGTATATGCTGGCTGAACTTTTATTACTTGTTTCTTATAAAATCTCAGAAGGTAACCTTATTTTTCAGATATTAAGCAAAATCATGGGAATGAACCCTTGGAGTTATACAATTATTGTTTTTGTAGGAGCTCAAAGATGAATATATAAATATATACAGAGATAGGGATAATAAAATCTGGCTTTTTAAGCATCTATCAATTATGAGCATCTATCATTGTTCTTTGTAATGATGGAGAACAGACGAAGACCAAAACAGAGAATGTTAAAGGGTTGTAGTTGTCAGGTCAATACAAGAAGAATTGTTTTATAACTAGAGTTTGCCTGTGGTGAGATAGAACTGGCTCTGCTTCTTCCTGGGTTCTTCTTCCTTATGTATCAAGGCACTCAAGCTAGAAACTTGGGCATCCTTTAGTTCTCCCATTCTCTACCCATACTACACGCATGTTATTGCCAAATTCTTTCAACTTAACTGCTAAGTAGTGATGGAATCTATTGCTCTCTGTCCTCCCTCATTTTCACCTCTTTGTCAAACCCTGCTCTAACTTCCTCATAGTCTCCCAGATTCCATCCTCATTCTCTTCTAACCCATCACCCACATTGCTGCCCTCTGGTGCTCATTTAAAAAATACAGATTTGATTATGTCCCTTAAAAACCTTCAGTGACTCCATTTCATCTTCAGGATATAATCCTAACTCATTAGCATGTGATAGACTTTTCCAGTGTGGGTCTTGCCTTAGCTGTCAACACTCCCTCACCCCCAATCTGTGCTCCAGCCACACTGGGATTCCCGTAATTATGACTCACATGCTTGCTGAAGATTTGGTACTTCTGCCCACTTCCAGTTATCTGAATTATCTCCATTCATTCCTCTACTATCCTTCTTTGTAACCAGACTTACTTCTTTACTTCAAGAGCTACACACTGTCATACTCCCTCAGAAGGTTCTTTTGAATCCCCCTTCATCCAACCTGGTCCCCTTTCTACACTGCCTAGTAACTTGTACCTAGCTCTTTTACAGCATTCATCACATTTGATTGTAATTGTCTATTTACTTGTCTGGTTCTTCTTCTGTGTCATGTTGGTTATGCTAGTGAACTCCAAATAGAAGATCTATGACATATTTCAAGGATGTAGAATAGGAGAATTAAGAATCAAGTAAGAGGGTAAAAAAGACTTTTCTACTTTTGAGTGTTTGAATTTCTATGATCCCAAGACTCCATAAGATACTGAAGTTCCTTGTAAATAATCAGAAATAACATGTTATCACAGTTTTACCATAAAAAGTTGGATTTTTAATGCATTTGAAATTTATTCAGCAATAGAATATATATGATAAATATTGACCATGTTCCTGTTTTTAACCATGCAACACTTTTGTCAACTATGCATATAAAAGAAACATCTCATGACACCAATGGCCAAGGTAACTGGGAAAACCCAGTTCCACCTTATTCTGCCTATATTAATTTTATCTGGGACTTTTGTCTTCTAATACCATAACATGGTGGTTATATTAGAACATGGTTTTCAGAGGAAGAGGAAGTTTCTAGGTTCAAATTCAACTTTACCCTTTACCGTTGTGATACACTGCAAAAGTTACCTGATGTTCTTGAGTATGATTTTCCTCATCCAAAAATGGTTGTGGTAAGGATTAAACAAGATAATGTACAGAAAATGTTTCCCAAAGAACTTGGTACATAGGGGGCATTTACAAAATTATTATTATTATTGTTGTTGTTGTTGTTATCATTATAAAAGAAGAAAACTAAGAAAAATCACTTCCCAGATGTTAGGTCCTCATGTTCATAGGAGGGCAGAAAGGGCAATGGTTTCTGATGATTCTTTTTCAAATGACACCCCAACTTCCATGGTTGAGCCCACATTGTAGTCTGCCCAGAATTGGATGCAGATGTAGATTTTTTCCCCATTGATCTTGGTGATATTGATGTTATCAATATTGGAATCTAGGGCTCCAAAGGGCCAGACAACTCTGAGACTCACTGAGCAACATCTTCCTAAAAGGCAGTGACCAAAGTGGAGAAATATGGGGAAGGGAAGAGAGAGAGAGGAAGGAAGCTGCCGAGGCTTCCAACCCCCTAAGAGATAAAGATGTTGGGATCTCAGCCAACACCCTTAAATAATGAGTGATGGGCGAGAAAAGCTGACAATATGTGACATGTGACATGTGACTTTCTAGTGACCCAGAGACTGGATTTGTTCTAAATGGGAAGAGCTCGCATGGTGACATCAGGAGCAGTTTCCGATGCAGCTAGTAGCTCACATTCCCCTCACAAAGGCCAATGGCCAGAGGAAAAGAAATTATTCAGAGGACCGGAGCCCTGCCTTGGACACTAAATTGAAAATACATTATTAAACTTCCCTTCAGCCATTCACTACACCCTTTCTGGCATGGAAAGTTCCCTCAATCAAAGAAAAAGCAATCTCTGAGGTTTTGAATTTACCAAATTAAAGGCTTGTTAGATAAAAAAGCTGCTTTCACTTAATAGAAGAATTCACCAAATTTTCTTTGAGTTGTTTGCTGGGTTTTTTTTTTTTTTTTTTTACATAATGAATTTACCTAATTCAAATATATTTCCAATATATGTCAATATCTATTAACATTAAAATGCACACACTCTTTGCCTCTTCAGTCCCTCTATGGGGATTCTAGACTTCGGAAATGCAGACCCCAGTGGGCATGATTCCCATATGTGGGTGATCATGGCATTAATTATGGTTGCAAAAAGTTGAAAGTAGGACTTCCCTGGTGGCCCAGTGGTTGAGAGTCCACCTGCCGATGAAGGGGACACGGGTTTGTGCCCCGGTCCAGGAAGATCCCACACACCACGGAGCGGCTGGGCCCGCGAGCCACAGCCGCTGAGCCTGCACGTCTGGAGCCTGTGCTCTGCAACAGGAGAGGCCACAACAGTGAGAGGCCCGCATACCACAAAAAAAAAAAAAAAAAAAAAAGAAAAAAGAAGTTGAAAGTAACCTGAATGTCAATGAAAAGGAGAAATTAAAATAGGAATATCAAGTTATGGAATGTTTTATAGCTATTATGGACTTGAGATGTGTCCAAATATATATTTAAGAGGGAAAAGCAATTTTCTGAATAATGTATAAACAATGTCTGTACGAGCAAAGGAAAGAGTATGAAAAAGGGTCCCCCAAAACTGTTAATATTGGGTATTTAGGGAGGTGGTGAGGTCATTAAACATTTCATTAAATTTCTCTTTGACTTGTAACAAAAATTACAGATCAAGTTTATAATTATTAAAAGTCCAGTTAATAAAAAAACACACACACACGATTAGGATATGGAATAGATGAAACAGATTATTTATTCAAACTATAATAAATAAAATTAGGCAAACATTTTTGGGACTGAAAAGCAGAGGGAAGGCAGGAAACAAATTTACTGACTGTGTACTTTGAGTCAATGTGATTTTATTGAATCCTTACAATTCAGTGAAATAAATATTAATAGTCCCATTTTACAGATGAGGAAACTGACACTCAGACAGACTAAATGATTTGCCCTAGGTAACATAAATAGTAAGTGGTAGAGATGGGAATTTAACCAAAGTCTGTCTGTCTTCAAAGGCCATTACTTTCCATAAACCCTATTTTATAAAGTAATTTCTTTGAGAAGTGTAGATTTCTTTCTACATGGCCTTTACAGTTATAACTAAATAAAAAATATTCATTTCCTGTTTGTTAAATTTCTTACATATTTGAAGAAGAAATTCACTGAAAGTAACAGTTTTATGGTTAAAATATAACATTACTTTATTATGGACCAATTTTTCTCACTACCTTTTCATGAATCTTCCTCTATATATCTAATGATGAAATTACATTAACTGATTTTTTGTTATTACCATGAAATTATTATTTTAGAGTAATATTATAATTGTGAAAGTGAAGAAAGCCATAGAAAAGAAAACAGAAAAAATGTGTTTGGAAAAAAATAACCACACACTATTAAGATACGTGATAGATGAAGCAGATTCTTGGTTAAAAGATTATTGTCCATGTCTCAGTTTTCCTAGCTATAAAAACACACAAACAAAATATGGTGGTCCTTGAACACATAATTAATTAGACACACTGAAGTTATTTTCATGTTGACTCAGTGGAGTCCACCATCCTTGAAATTTACTCAGTTTTATTCCCCTTCATGGAATCTCAGGCAGACCTTGCAGCAGTGTTTGTTCACTTTCAGTTGTAAATGGGGTAATTTAATTCATTATTACTCCGTGTAAGATATTAAGAGTTCCAATCTGGTCTCATATTTTTTTTTTTTTTGCGATATGCGGGCCTCTCACTGTTGTGGCCTCTCCCGTTCTGGAGCACAGGCTCTGGACGCACAGGCTCAGCAGCCATGGCTCACGGGCCCAGCCGCTCTGCGGCATGTGGGATCTTCCCAGACTGGGGCACGAACCCGTGTCCCCTGCCTCGGCAGGCGGACTCGCAACCACTGCGCCACCAGGGAAGCCCTGGTCTAATATTTTAACTTCAATCTCAAATGCAATCCACAACTTCCTTCCTCTCTTTAAGTCATGTCTGACTCATGGTTCAAGCACCCACAGCTGGGGAGAGGGCATGATATGGTCTTTTGTTCTTTGTCTGTCACCTCCCCATTTTGTCTTCTGGACATCCTGAGGTCCAAGCAAGGGGAAGGAGGTTAGATTAAGAGGGGTAGACTTTCATGTCACTGATGCCACTCTTTTGACTAACCTTGGTTGTCTAGACTGTTCACCCCATAACTCTTACTCCTGAAGTACTCTTGCCCTGACAGTCTGCCCTCTTGTAAGGTGACTTGAGCCCAGAGACTTTCCATAGGACCTAATTGGTCATAGGAATCTTATTCATCCTTGCCAGACCACAAGGTGGTAGTGTAGCTGGCTGCCTACTATTGTTCTCTCTCCTGATCCTACCACTGTGCGTGGCCACAGCTGGTCTCCAGCCTTCTGAATTCTCCGTGTGGGGAACAGGCACCAGTCGTGAGTTTCATGGACAATCTCAAAGAAGCCTTCCAAGAACCCTTTCACTCCATCTCTCTCCTTCAGCCCTGGAGCCCAGAATTCTGCACTTCCTAAATATCCAGGGGGCAGTGAGAGACCTTTCTCCACTTCTCACAGGCACCTTCAATCTCTGAGTATTTCTCTTGGGTCCTCATTAGTTGATTTGGAGGGAGGCAACCTGGAAAAGGAAAGTAAATGGAGAAGAGATATCCCTGTCCTCCCCGCTAGTCTAAAAACCTTCTTTCAATGCATCTCTAAGTCAACCATTTGAATCTTTGCATCTGTCTCACGTTCACTGTCAGCTATTGATGGGGCGGATGGTTGCTGGAGAGGTTCCACTTCCTTTGGGTACATTTTGGCAAGATGTTTCTATTTCTTCTCTTTAAAATGAGGAGTTACTTCTCATCCATTGTTCTCAGCTTTGGAGCTTGAGCCAACATTCCAGGATACTGGAGAAATTCCCACTCAACATCCTATTATCTAAGAAAAATGCTTTTCTTTAGCTCAAGACTTCTTCAAGAAAATTAGAGAATGGAATTCAAATCCTTCAGAAGAGATGAACAAAGTCATAAAGTCATAGAAGTTTTAGAGCTTAAAGAGATCTTAGAAACCACTGCCTTTTCATTATGAAGAAAACATGTTCCAGAAAGGATAACTGACTTGCCCAAGGTCATGGCTACAAGAGGTAGTTAAGGGTAATGATGGGTCTGCCTATAGATTCCTCACTTGATGAAGGCAGAGGAAAGGACTTTTTCCTTCACTGTGATGTTTCTCTATTATTATCATCCTAAATTTATCATGGGGGTGGGTACTAGAAAGAATTTATGACTGATATTTTGAGATATCAAAATTATAGTAAAATATATTCATCTAGAACATAAAAAAAAAAACCTGAAGCAACAGGAATTTTTCAACATTCTTTACTTTGCTTTCATAAGGAACGGATAAATGGCATGTAAGTAAATATCAGGGCCTTATCCGAAAAAGAAGTTTTCAAGATATGTCATTTCTTGTTGAATCGGGCCAACGCAATTTCTATTTAAAAATTGAAATCATAAACCTTCATATCTCTATAGTTCCCTTTGCCACTTACAAAGAGCTTTTACACACATGATCTGAAATTCTACAGTGAGAAGTGAGGTTATATTAATGACCTTGAAGCACCGTGAGTGCCTTTTGAATTATTAAAGCAAGGTGGAATTTTGTTCTGGGTAAGTTAGTGTTAAGTGTGTTATTTAAAATAATCCTTCCATATGTGATATTAGTGGGTAAAAATTCTCACCTAACTAAAATGTTCCAGTAACTAAAGGACTTAATTTTCCCAGCCATTTTGAATATTGAATTGCTATTCTGATGTCCTTATGATAGGTAGACACTGTTGCTAAGACAAAGTGTCTAAATCTTTTCTTCTTCAATATGTATCAAAACCCTTAAATTATATTCTAGAAATTTATCCTAAGAAAATAATTGGACAAGAGTATGAAGAGGTTTTGTAAGGATATTCAGTGCTACATTATCTTATTATTTTCAATATTAGGGAACAACATCAATGTCTAATAAAATGGAAATGGGCTCAAGGATATTATATAGCAATGAAATGGAATTCTATACAGTCAATAAAATAGAGATGTGGAAGACAATTTAATGACATCTGAATATGCTAACACTATTTTGTTTAGTGAAAGATTTAGGCCTCAGGGGTATGGTAAAAATCACAATTGTGTTTTAAAGTTATATATCTGTAAGTTTGTGTGTACTAGCAAGAATATTGCTGAGAAATGGACACCTTTGGCTTGCTGCCTCAAAGAGTCTGTTTGCATGAGCTGATGAGAGATATGATATGCATGATATCATTATGTTTTGGACTGAAGGAAGGTTGGGGATGGAGATACCCATGAAGATGAGAAGATGAGGATAATTTCAATAACATAGACTCTGTTCTAAAACCCAGCCAGAGAGTCTGATTTTGAGACTCAACTGAGAAAGCATTTAAGGAGAGTAGCTGAAGGCTGTGTCGGTAAAAACCACCAGCCTCTGGGCACCCATGATGCCTCTTCAAGACCTAGGTAACAGAGTTTCAGAGATTTGGGAGAAGGTCCACCCTGTCTCCAACCTCCAACTCAGCTCTGGGTGTCACCAGCAGAGGGGCCATCGCAGGGAGAGCAGCCACACAGGTCAAGATGAGGCTGCAGCAGAAGAGAGGTGAGTTCCCAAGCATATATGAGATACACCATCACCCAGGACCCCTGGAAAATACTATGAAATGCCCTGAGGGGAGCTAAAGTTCAGGGTGAGCAGATGGGGGCTGGGATTTGTCATAGTTTGTGTCTTAATCTAATGCAGGATCTCAGCCTCAGCACTATTAACATTTGGGGCCAAATCATTCTTTGCTATTGGGGCGGCCATCTGTGTATTGTAGGATGTTTAGTAGCATTCCTGACCTCTACTCACTAGATGCCAGTAGTCTCCCCTCCCCAAATGGTGACAGAAAATATTTCCAGATACTGTCAAACATCCCTGCAGGGGCGGGGGGCAAAATCTCCCCAGGCAGAGAATCACTGATCTAATGGAATGGTAACTGCAGTCACAGATTGGTGAAAATTGCTGCATGAAAACAGCTAACATTTGTTGAGTATTTACAGTGCCCTGGGCCCTCTCCTAAGTGCTTCGGTTTTTAAACTTATGGCATGTTCACAACTCCATAAGGTGGGTTCTGTACTTCATTTTACAGATGAAGAGATTGAAAGCATAGAGGGGATAAGTAACTCTCCCAAGCACACATGCTGTGAAACAGCAGAGCTGGATTAGGAACCTATGTATTCTGGCTTCTGAGACCTTCCAACAATATGTTAACAATTGCAGATTTTCTGTGTGACTACCATCTTTCTTTTTCTTTGTGGCTTTTTGTTGTTGTTGTACTTTTCGAATATTTTCCGATACGAGAATTCACCCTAAAAAAAATGATTAAGCAAGTAATTCAATAAGACCCAGTGCTGTAGGACTCCTGACCTGAGCCGAGTTGATGGATATGACCATATCCAGGCAAGGGCCCCAGTGGGTCTCCTGGTCCACAATCCCAGGAAAGGATCAAGATGGCCAATATGATTTTAAACTAAGACCGAAACACAACAGGATGAAAGAGAGACTTGACAGAGTACATGCCCTTATGGTTTGCTGAGTTATCCTCCTCTTCTCTCTCCTAATTGCCCGATGAGTGGGTTCCTGCCCAGTCTGAGCTCCTGGCCCACCACCTGCAGGCACCCGCCTTCAGCAGGCGCTGAGCTCTCTGGGTGGATGCTGGTGCTGTTCCTGGATGGGAGGGCTTGCAGGGTGTGTGTGCCAGGGCTGGAGGCTGAGGCTGCCTGGGAAACAAAGGGCTGAGGCCCACATGCTGGGGTTTGTATCCTGTGCGTCTGTCTGGCTAAAGCAGGCGTTCAGGTAGCAATTCTCACCGAGGCTGGGGCTAGCAGCCAAGCATTTAGCAGAGCCTGCCTATCAATCACCGCTGATGCTCATCCCTTAATGGCACTTCCCTTGTCATTTGCCTGGTGTCGCTTTTATCTTAAGTGAATTTAACAATGGTGAAAGGTGCCAGTCTGAGGTCCCCAGAGAGGAGCTTTGCCGGAAGAGCAGTTAGAGTGAAAGTTTCTCCCATCAAATCTCCTTCGCTGCCCCACCCCGGGGGGGTGGTAAGTCACCCACTGGCTTTGGGGGTACCCCGGAGGCTCCATTGAGCCAGCCCAGCTCTTCCCACAGCTCAGCAGACATCCTTAAGGGAAGTCAGCTGCATGCAGCTCTGCAAAACAGGGAAACATCTTCCAATTGCTTTTTCCTTAACTTCCACACCCAGGAGTGTTTCAGGAGGAATTTAATCTCTATGTTTCTGGTTCATTTATGCTTAACTTGTCACAGGATTCTTTCCAAAGAGCCATTTGGTACCCAAGAGAACTTGTGAGCTTTTAAAATATATATCCGTCTTTAAAAAAATTTTTTTTTGAATTAGCCAGGTTCAAAGCAATGTCTAAGCTACACATGAATATGAGATGGTATTAAATTTCAAATCCGGTTAAGTTTCTAAGAGTGGTTTCTGGGAAGCAGCCCATCTAGCAAATTAATGAATGACAGGTGAAAGCAGATATTATTTTGCCCTTCCGGGGCTGGGAGTTGAAATTGGGGTATGAAATGAGTGAGCAGGAGAGGGAGAAACAGAGGAAGCAAGAAGATGAAGAGAGGAAATTCCCTGGTGGTCCAGTGGTTAGGACTCCACACTTCCACTGCAGGGGACACAGGTTCAATCCCTGGTAGGGGAACCAAGATCTTACATGCTGCAAGGCATGGCAAAAACAAACAAACAAACAAACAAAAAATGAAGAGAGAGGTTGGAGGCACAATAATTCTAGCTACCTTATCCGACCTCTTACTATATACTAGGTTCTGCACTAAGTATTTGGTATATCAGTTCTTACAACAACCCAATGGCAACTTTGAAGTTACCAGGAAAGATGTTTCCCTGTTTCACAGATGAATAAACTGAAGTTTAGAAGTCAAGCAGATTATCCATTTCACACAGATAGTTACTGAGGTAACCTGAACTGAATCCAGCTCCATCTGAATCCAAATTAGCAACATTGAAATGAGGAGGAAGTATGGAGAATGTGGAGGAAAGGGGAGTTTCCCTCCCCTTTGCCACTGGCAGTGGAGTGTGATATGGTGTCAGAGCCTCTTTTTCTCTTTCCATTCTTATTGCCTCAGAAAGCATTATGGGATGGAGGGTGAGCCTGGCTGATTTCTGTCCATCTCGTTGTGCAGACTGTGCTGCCATGGAAAAGAACTTCCTTTCAGCTGCAATTATAGGGCACTGGCTCCTACTCACCCAGAAAGCTAAGCTTGAGGTAGATAGGAAAGGCTAAGTGTTCTGACCTTTGGGTAAAATCAGACTTTACTCATGGGGACAAATAATTTCCTAGGCACTGAGGTCAGTTATCTCTGGGGGAACTTGTATTGTTAAGACAAAATTCCTTTGTCTGTTCTGGAGATTGAAAAGGAAGAAATGTGTGTGTGTGTGTGTATGCATGTGTGTGTTGCCAGGATATCTGTGGAAGCCAAGGACAATTTCCAGCTCTACCAGGACCCTAGTTTGCTTATCTCAGTTTACCAGTACTTTGCTTGAAGCCTTCTGTCCCACTCCATTTAGTTCATGAAGTGCTGAGGACCTCTGATGGCAAGACTGTTGCACTTAACAGTGAGGAAAAAACTATCATGTGCATTTATTTTGGTGGTTTTTATCCAGCATCACTGCCTTTTGTGCAATTTGCATAAGATGATCCTAGATCTCTCCTAGGATAAAGGCAGTCATAGGCTCCCTGGTACTTCTTTTTTCATCTAGTGTTTAAATATGCACTGCATTCACTTTTATTTCAAGAAGGACGTTTTACTAAATTAGTGAGTGTAGAACTCCCGAAAGAGATCATGGAAAGTGCTAATGTAGAGTGAGTAAGGATTTGACCACAAGTCCTGCCACTCTAGGGAAAAGCAGTTTGTAGGTTCATGCTTGAAGAAAGAGAAATTTGAGGGGATGGGAAAATGTGAAATGGAGCCAAGACAGGGGTTTTCCTGGATCCCCAGGGCTCATAAATTATTTTTGGGTGCAAAGGCATGGAAGATGACATACCTCTATCCTCCAGGTACTGATGTTGGCAATAGTTGTTACCAAGGACTGAAGAGCTCTAAGGAGAGGGAAGGACGTCAGTTTCAAGAGGCAGCAGCTATCTGAAACAACCTGGGATAGATGAGATTTGATCAATCTCCCTCTACTATTAGCTACTCTGGCATCCACGGTCTACCCCACACAAGGCAGCATTTTACCACAACCGGGCTTGCATTGCCTTTTCCTGTTTCATGTGGGCTTGTGTTTCCACTCACCAACCTCCACTCAAAAACCTCTGAAGGTTTCCCCTTACCTGCACCATGAGCTCCAAACTTGTTCCCCCAGCCTCCAAGTTCTTTTTCACTTTTACTCTCAATATTTCCTCAACAATGCATGCAAACACTCCATTCTATTGAAGCTGATACATTTGTCACATAGGATGATCCACTGCTCCAGTTTGCCCAGGACAGAAGTGGTTCCCAGGAAACAGGATTTTTGGTGCTAGAACGAGGAAAGTCCTGGGCAAAGTGGAACGAGTAGTTTGTCCTCTCTAAGTCACTCTTGGATGAACAAATTTCGAGTTGTTCTGCTTCCATACCTCTCATACTTCTCTTCTTGCTTGGAATGTCACCTTTTTCTCTCTACCTATTAGAAATTTATTCATCTGCCAAGATCCATCTCAAATTTTAGCTTCTGGGTGAATCTTTCCCAGATTCCCCTCAGTGGCAAACAATTTTTCTTTTCTTTGAATCCCTGTAACTCTGGTTACCTGGGTGATTCAAAAGAAAGCAGTAGAGTAGAGTGGTTGGGAGCACGGATTAACAAGGTAAGTAGGTATGCATTCTACATCTGATGTGACAGCTGCTAATTGAATGCAGTTAACCTGTTTCTGCCTCAGTTTTCTCATGTGGTGTGTGTGTGTGTGTGTGTGTGTGTGTGTGTGTGTGAAATTATAATACGTAGCTCTTTGGGAGGTTGTGAAGGTTGAATGAAATAATATATGTAGCACCTGCATCTTAGGTGGTATATTGATATATGTTTAATGAACCTTACTACTCTTTGGTTCCTTCACTCAATGAGTATTTGTTGAGTGCCTTCTATGTGTCTGGCTCTGTTCCATGAAATGGACAATATCCTTGCCCTAAGGAGCTTAGATGCTAGCTGGGGAGGATGGGAGAACATAAAATAAACTACAAACTATGGCCAATGGTGATAAATGCTAGAAAAATAAGACAGTGGAGGGAGATAGTGAGTGCTTTGTATCAGGATAAGAGAGCCTCAAGCAAAGACCTAACAAAGGTGAGGGGTTGACCCATACAGATATCTTAAGAAAAGGGGTCTCCATGTGGAAGTGACAGCAAGCAAGAACAAGGTACTGAGAAGGTCCTCTTGGTGTTCTGGGGAAAATATGGCTGAGCAGAAGGAAAGAGGAGAGCAGTAGGAAATGAGATCAGAGAGGTAATGAGGGAGGCACAGACCATGGAGAACCATGTTGATGACTGAAGGCCTCTGGCTTTTATCCTGAATATGAAGGGATGCCATTGAACTGTTTTGATCAGAGGAGTGTCACTTCCTGACTGCATAAGTGACTCATAAGTCACTTCAGTGACTTTTAAGAGTCACTCTTGCCACTGGCTTGAGGATAAACTGTAGGCAGACAAAGGCAGAACCTGGGAGACCTCCCAGGAGACTGTTGTGTCTGTAAACTGAGTGAGAGAGGAAGGTAACCTAGATAAGGGTGCAACAGGTGAAGATCATGACAGTGATTATAGTCTGGCTATTTTGGGAAGTAGAGCCAATGCACTTGCCAATAGGGATTGGTTGGCCTCTATTCAGAAATAGCTCTCAGACTTTTGTCTAAAAAAGAATAGAGTTCAACAGTGAGAGGGCCACGTACCACAAAAAAAAAAAAAAAAAAAAAAAAACAAGAATAAAGTTGCTGTCATCTGGAATGAGGAAGACCAGGAACTCTTTTATTTTTATTTATTTATTTATTTATTTTTTGCGGTACACGGGCCTCTCACTGTTGTGGCCTCTCCCGTTGTGGAGCACAGGCTCCGGACGCGCAGGCTCAGCGGCCATGGCTCACAGGCCCAGCTGCTCCGGACCAGGGCATGAACCCGTGTCCCCTGCATCAACAGGCGGACTCTTAACCACTGCGCCACCAAGGAAGCCCAAGTCTTCTTTATTTTAAACTTTGGATATGCTTTATTCTGCCACAAATTCCCAGGAGATATGAGAAATATCATTTCTGAATGGGACTAATAATTTCACAAATGCTAGCACTTTATTGACAATAGCCAAGTTTCTTTAAGGTAGTGCACATATATTAAGTAACCTTTTTAAAATCTCGAAGTTTTTATAAATTTTAAAGGGAAATTGTAGCAGATCCTACTTTACTTTTCAATATTCAGTGTAAAAATCTTTGTGACATAAATATACGTTTTGAGGATAGGATGGAGGACTGCACATGAACTGCTTTGCCTAAGTTGTCAGGCTCCTGCATTTGCACTAGATACCATTATGTAAAAGACCATTGTTGGAAATGTTCCTGATAAACTGAAATAAAGGAGAAATTTTAAAACAGCTCGGTCTTTAAAAGCATTAATATGTGGTATAATTTTAAAGGGGGAAATGAAATATTCCTTTACTTCCAAATGGATTGAACAGAAAATTCAAAATACTTCTCTTATTGAAAAATGAGTGGACTAATTTGTTTTAAGGCTGGATACTGACACCATTTTCACAAAGAAGGCAAGTCTTCTTTTCTAATCTCTCTCATGGTGATTTGGAGTGGTTCAGGGGGAAATCTAAATTATTGGAGGGTAATTAGTGCCCCTTTCTTAAGTCTCCCTAGTAGTACCAGTTAACCAAAAGGTCAGATCCAGCATCTTGTACATTCTTTTGAACCTCGTCCAGTTCTTAGAACAATACTAGGTACAGTAAATACCTGATTTGTGTCACATAGAGATGACAGAAACTGCAGAGCAGGAGCTTTGGATTCTATGAACTCTTTTAAAACAGAACCTTCATGACTCCAAGTCCTTTCCATAAAAGAACTTGATTCTTCATGTGGAAGCCTTTTGAAAGCACCTAGCACATTCCACAATCCCAGTGAAACCTTAGTGAGCATCCAGACAGGTGATACTTTGTGGTGGAGACATTCACTCTTCCAGGTTTCCCAGAAACAAGAGAATAAAAGGCAGAAGATGAATAGCCTTTGTCTCGGAAACAGCTGCTGCTGCTCTCGCATCTGCATGGCCAGTTGATTTAGAGATTTGTGAAGAAAGCCTCTGAGCCCCTGGCTCCTGCCAAGTGAATTACCAGGAGCATCCCATGGTAGGAATTATTGTTCTCTTCCAGCTGCCCTGGAGCTGGAAGATGAAATACACTTGCTCCTAGAGGGAGCTGCAGACACAACCTGGGCACAGCCCTGAAGATTAAGGTCATCTTGCTCTGGATGGTGACTTGGAGCTAAGTCAACAGCACTCATCAAAGACTGATTCCCGAGGGAGGTGTCTGGGATTGCTGTTATTGAAAGACCCTGATAATAATGCCAGCTCTCCATTTTTTTGTGACAAAATGTCCAAAAGTAGAGGTGGGCACCATGGCACAAGTTGATACAAACATTGCATAACCCAGAAATGGAAACCATTTCCCCAAGATGGTGAACGATGTTGAGACCTGTCTGCCCTATCTAGGCCACCCTTGGCAGATATGTTAGATACCACCTCATTTGCCATGGGCCAGTTTCCTCCTTCCCTTCCAAAATAAAATGTTCTATAACAGGATTTCTATGATCACACAAATTTGGAGAAGTCCGGGTCATTTTGAAATAGGTTTCTTTGCACAGGCTTTATCAGAACTCTCAATATGCTAATATGCATTGAAATTTTCCAAAGGGGAAGAATGTATGCAGCAGTATTTGAGCACAAGGATCTGTTCTCCTGAAGCACCTACTATGTCAAGTGTTGTTCTCATCTCTCTTGGAGAAATGCTTCCTTAGGCTAACATTTAAATGGTTCACTTTCTGTGAGACAAAATGGTGCTTGGGGAAGAAGCCTGGGAAAATGCTGAGGATTCATTTTAAAAGTGCCACCAGGAGATTTTTAAAGAAAGGAGAAAAGGGAGGGAGAAGTAATCAGCCCAGGGACAGGAGCGGGAAGTTGATCCTCTTGCCTAGGTGGTTTCTGGTGGAAGGACCCGACAGGCTTTGTCTTCAGAAGCTGAGCAGGGCATTTGCTCTAAGATGTGATGAGCTATCTAGTGTTAATGTGAGATAAAAAAACTGAATGAAGACCAAAGAATCCCATTCAAAGCTACTTTTAAGGGAGGAGGGCTTATCAGAATTTAACTACATAAAAGGCTTCACTTAAAACACAATCCTCAGAGAATCTTTGTTGCAAAACTTTTTGTAGATAAGAACAACTTTAATGAAACCTCAGGGTAAAGGGTAAACCCTTTCATGCAATCAGAAAATCAGAGAAGTTGACAGGAAGTGTAGGGGATTTCAATCTAAGCTCCTACTCTATCCATCAGTTCCATCTACAATATTCACAAGAGCCATCCTGTTGCTGTTTGAACACCTCCACTGATGAGGGTTTCACCACTTTTTAAAATTTATTTTATTTATTTATTTTTGGCTGTGTTGGGTCTTTGCTACTGTGTGCGGGCTTTCTCTAGTTGCGGCGAGCGGGGGCTACTCTCCGTTGTGGTGCGCGGGCTTCTCATTGCGGTGGCTTCTCTTGTTGTGGAGCACGGGCTCTAGGCATGTGGGCTCAGTAGTTGTGGCTTGAGGGCTCTAGAGCGCAGGCTCAGTAGTTGTGGCGCACGGGCTTAGTTGCTCTGTTGCATGTGGGATCTTCCCGGAGCAGGGATGGAACCTGTGACCCCTGCATTGGCAGGCGCATTCTCAACCACTGCACCACCAGGGAAGCCCGGTCTCACCACTTTTTAAGGCAGCTTATTCCATGGTCAACCAGCTCTAATGGTCTGGGTCCAGGACCGTAAACTCCACTCCTTAATGAGTAACATAATCAGAAGTTTCCAGCATTCTCAGAACTTGCTGGTTTGTGAATACTGTGCACTAGGCTCTGCAGACTCTAAAATAAGTGACAGTAATGCAGATACATTGAGATTCTAGAACAATGAACAGAAAGAAACACACAAAACAGCCAAACTTAGTCTTTATGTTTTACTCTTTGGGAAAAAAGCAATTCTATGGATGTACCTTTTTGGTGAAAGAGGAAGAAGTTTGTTTTGCAGAAAAAAGTGAGATGATACAGTGAGAGTGTTTGGGGAACTCAAGTGTGCCATACACATCAGTGTCAGGTGTCTTAGTCACGGGCTAACAGTGGGAGATCTAACGAGACAGTGAGTAGAATAGGGAGAAAGGATCAGATTGCTCAGGGGCCAGTAGGAGCAGAAGGAAATCAGTGGAAGAAGAGAGGGGATGAAAGATCCAAGTGGGAAGAAAATGGGTCAGAGAAAGAGCAAGTAAGTGTCCTTCTGGAAAATCAGATGCTACCTATGAAATATGCCACTTCAGTCCCCACAAACCTTCAATCCCCTTGCCTAACTCAGAAACTCACTCTTAACCTCTTTTCCCCCATGTCCCACCTCCCCTCCCAATCTGTTGTCACATCTGTGCACCCCATCTCTTCAGCACAAGGAAACTCTAGGGTGTGTTCCCACCTAGTAGGCTCTCACTGTTTTTAATTAAAAAGAAATAAGAGCCTTCTAACAGGTAAAGCAATGTGAGGCTAACCCTTCTCTGTGAGTGTCTCACTGCGTCAATGGGCACCATTTACTCAATGGAAGGAAGATGTACTTTTGGACAAATGAGCCATTAAGACAGTTTCTGGATCAATCAGAAATGAAAAGGCAGGAATGTCCTTTGCTGGAAGGACTGTCTGCCTTCAGCCTCTGAATAGACAGCTGCCTCCCTCAAGATGAGCCCTTCCCTTCTGCACTCTCATCCATCTGTTCCTGGGCTCCCTAGTGAGGCCACCAGTCACAGCAAACGTCATAGGGCTCCAGCTCTGGGAGGGGAGGTCCTGAATCTCCACACACTCCAGGACTCCTGAGGGCTCTTTTTTATTTTTCACTTTTTTTTCTTATTTTTTTTAACATCTTTATTGGAGTATAATTGCTTTACAATGGTGTGTTAGTTTCTGCTTTATAACGAAGTGAATCAGTTATACATATACATATGTTCCCATATCTCTTTCCTCTTGCGACTCCCTCCCTCCCACCCTCCCTATCCCCCACTCTAGGTGGTCACAAAGCACCGAGCTGATCTCTGAGGGCTCTTAAAATGAGGTGATGAAGGCAGTCCTGAAAGTAGCAGCTGGGTGAGGGTGTGTGTGTATGTGTGTGTGTATGTGTAGGAGGGATCCAGTGAATGTGTGTGGGTGTGTATGTACGCACATCTGTAAGTGCCTGTGCACGTGGCAGAGAGAGTTTAAGCTGTGGTTCCATACACCTCAGCTGCCTACACTTGGAAACCAGGAGATTGTCTGACCCTGAGTTGGGGTGTAGATTGATTGCAGTATTCAGAGCACACTGTGGATTTGCAGTGACTGGAAGGTCTGCAGGCCTTCCGTAGCCTTTTTTTTTTAACATCTTTATTGGAGTATAATTGCTTTACAATGGTGTGTTAGTTTCTGCTGTATAACAAAGTGAATCAATCAGCTATACATTTACATATATCCCCATATCCCCTCCCTCTTGCTTCTCCCTCCCACCCTCCCTATCCCACCTCTCTAGGTGGTCACAAAGCACTGAGCTGATCTCCCTGTGCTATGCGGCTGCTTCCCACTAGCTGTCAGTTTTACATTTGGTAGTGTATATATGTCCATGCCTCTCTCTCACTTTGTCCCAGCTTCCCCTTCCCCCTCCCCGTGTCCTCAATGGCCTTTGACACCTTCTACCTCCAGCCATGTTCCCTGAACCCAGCACTCCTCACATCCAGCAAAACCCTGTGTCATTTCCTCTTTGGGGCAGCTTTCTTTTTTTCTTTTCTTTTTTTTTTTTTTGCTGTATGTGGGCCTCTCACTGTTGTGGCCTCTCCCGTTGCGGAGCACAGGCTCCGGACACACAGGCTCAGCGGCCATGGCTCACGGGCCCAGCCGCTCCATGGCATGTGGGATCTTCCCGGACCGGGGCACGAACCCGCGTCTCCTGCATCGGCAGGTGGACTCTCAACCACTGCACCACCAGGGAAGGCTGGGGCAGCTTTTTGTAACTCCTAGGCCCATGAGCCTTGCCTGCTCCTGCCCTTGCCCCTGCAGTTGACCTCTCTGATTCATTGCCTGCCCACCTGATGGTTCATGTCCCTCCTAGGCATCTCAACATCTGATGTCTGCTTTCGTGTGTGGCCCAACATGTGGGACCTGTGGTTAACTGTAAAATACAGTTCAAGGGCCTTACGGTTGTGTATTTTATGAAATACTGTCTAGGGGGACAAAAGCACTGGTGGGTGAGCAAGCAGTTTTCTCCACACGAGAATCCTTCCAAGCCTTCTCTTTTGTAATTGGAAGCTTGTCCCTTTTTTAATCACCAGGACACTTCCTCCAGTCTCCTCAAAACTCCGGACTCAGGCTCTTTCTAACCATGCTGGGTCTGAGACTCCATGTATGCTCATGAGACAATGGGTGCTTAAAAACTTAGAATTCAGAGGTCACTTGACTATCTTTGGCCACCTGAAAGCTCCCACATGGGCATTTACCTGAAATTGGTGCTGTTTTCATCTGCCTTCACATGATTAAGTGGGTATCATTTCAGGTATGTGAATGAGGTGGTAACTGTTGATTTGAGACTAAGGCCATAGGGAGGTGTTCTAATTTTTAAGAAGGGCTAAGTATTGCTAATTCATGCATTCAACACTCATGCACTAGGGCAGAGTGTGATGTGAAATGGGCATGAGCTTTGGAATTAGACCTGGTTGTCTATCTGGATTTTTCTAGGTACAGTCTTCATCTCTCTGAACTTCATATATAAAGTTAATTATTGTGAGAATTAAATGCAATAATGTGTATAAAGCACCCAGTACACTACTTACCTGTAACAGGTGCTCAATTATGTCAACGTTTAGTTATTATTTCTGAGCACCCCAAGACCTGAGGTGCCGGGTTAGATGTTGTGACCTCTATAAAGATTTATCCCAAGTTTGAGTCCAGAAGCCAGGCCCTTAATGGCTGTGTCAGTGGTTCTCAGCCCTGGCTAATTCCACAATCAACTAAGAGCCTTTTATCAAATGACACATTTCTTACACTATTTTAAAAGATTCTGATTTAGTGGATTTGGGGTGGGATCTGGAAACCTGTATTTTGTAAAAGCTGCACAGATGAGTCTAATGATTAAGCAGAGATTGAAAGAGCCGCTTATAGAGACAGGTGTATTTTACCACTAAATCAGTAATTCTTAATGACATGGTAATAACGAAGTCACTCATGCAATAGTTGATTAGGTGGAGGAGAATTTTTGTTCCCCAAAATAATCACCTAGCATCCTCCTTCAACCAACCAGAGTATAATAGAGTAGGGGTAGAGGATGTGTGTGTATTTTTGACAAATTTCCAGGTAATTCTTCCCACTTCTACTGAGAACCACTCCACAAAGGCTGTCTTGGAGCTTGGACCCAAGTGGGATGCCAGCATCCCCATCTCTGGCACCATCCACGTGTCTTGTGGCTGGGGTTTTAGACACAATTTAAGACAATGACAAAAGGATCTTCCAGAAAGCAATTTGGTGTTGGGTGAGGAAACCGCTCAGGGCTTCCATAGGCACTGATGTAAACTAACCCACAAGGGAGGACTTGTCCCAGAAGCAGATTCATGAGATGTTGCAAGTTGGTGACCAATCAGAACAAGGGGGTGAAAGGTGTTTGTCATTTTTCAATTCCCTGGCACTAAAACAGTTGATGAGTCCCCAAGTCCGGGAGATCAGCTGGCCCAAGGAGTGAGAAGTTAGGCAAGTGAGTCATCTCATGTTGAAATTAGGGAGTTGGTGAGTCAGAGTGTCCCTTGGGAGCACCTGACTGAGAGTGAATTACTCAAGGGTCAACAGGCAGGCGCAGCCTCTCTGTGATGCCCTGCTGGTAGGCACAGCCTCCTGCTGCTGGTAGCAGCTCTCAGGGTCTGAGGGGGACTTGTGAGCTGGAAACAGGTGCCAGCCAGAGGTGTGTTTACCAGGAGAAGAAGAGAGAAGGGAAAAAGAGAGGCAGGGAATTGAAGATAGGAGCACATTCTGACTTGAGCAAGTAGCAAAGTGTGCAGATCTTTGGGAAACTCAGAAGTCTAAACTTAGGGTTGACTATAGAAGCCATATTTATATGAAAAGATGCTCCATAAGAATTTCAGCCACAAGAGGGCAAGAACTTCTCTTGTTCAAGCCTTTGATTCCCACCAAAACGACCTATCCTGTTCAATTTGGATATAGAAACAGAGTATACAGCTAGCATGTTATGGGAAGTGTTAGGTTCTCTGTTGGGGAAGAGAAAACAAAGTGGAAGAAGCCAATACTAAACAGATGCTTGCTGTCTGTCTAGCACTTCAATGCTGCAGTTCCCAAACATTGTTGCACATTAGGATCACCTGCGAAGTGTTGAAAACTCTCAATGCCGGGAACTAATTAATTCACAAAGTCTGGATGGGGGAGCCAGCCATTGGTGTTTTTAAAAGATTCCCAGGGGCTTCCGTGGTGGTGCAGTGGTTGAGAGTCCGCCTGCCGACGCAGGGGACATGGGTTCGTGCCCCGGTCAGGGAGGATCTCACATGCCGCGGAGCGGCTGGGACTGTGAGCCATGGCCCCTGGGCCTGCGCATCCGGAACCTGTGCTCCGCGATGGGAGGGGCCACGGCAGTGAGGGGCCTGTGTACCGCAAAAAAAAAAAAAAATTCCAAGATGATTCCACTGTGCAGCAAAGTTTGGGAACAACTATTTTCACACAGTATTCCTTTAATCTAAAAAATAATCCTGTGAAATAGGCATAATAAAATTTAAAAGGCCTATTTTACAGATGAAGAAACTTTGATTGCAAGAGGATAATCATTTGTCTAGGGCTGAGTAACAATTAAGAACCTGCCCCTGGATTTAAGTACAGCACTGTCTGATCCAAAGGTCATGCTCTCCCCACAGTGTCTGGTACAATACTTAGCACACAGGAGATTGCCCATAGTTAGACCTGATTTATATGAAGCATAATCATATCACTTAAGAGTATTAGGTTTTGTGAGATGTCCCTCAACTCACTGAAGAAAGAACAAGAAGACATAAACCAAAAACTCTAGGGGTAAGAATTTAGGCTTTGACACTTGAATGCCTTTCCTGAAAGAGATTGTTCAAGCCTATTTAAGTAAAGAATCCAAGGATCGTTTCTCCCTCAGCTTCTTATAAGAACAAGTGCAATTTTGCATGAAATGAAGGAATCACACTTTTAGGAATCAAAATATTCCAGGAAAGATGATAAATCAGAATTTAAGGAGCACCTGCTCCAGCATGGGCTGTTCTGGCGATAAGGAAGTTTTCGCACTGATACTCAGAGGGAAAAAAATCACTCCACCGGTTTCATTCTGTGTGGCCGCAGGTAGGTTGTAGGACACTCAACACTCACCAAACCTTCACTTAACACCTTATCAGAGATGAAGGACAATTCCTCATTCCTTATTTATTGTTCTTCAAGGATAATGATCATTAAAGCAGAAAGAACTGAGTTAGTTGAGGAGATGGCAATGAGAACACCTCAGCTGTTTACGGGGGTCCCAGTGACGAGGTCCAGATGAAAGGACTTTGCTCCTAGTTTGGTGGAAAATACATAGCTTTCAGGTAGGACTATAAAGAACCAAGGTCTTCGAGAAACCATATCAAATACGAGGCAGAAAAGAATAAAATCCAGTTCAAGTTTTCAAGAAGGGGAAAAAGGATGGAATCTGGCACACGGATGAAATAGATGTGTACTGTTTAGGAAAATTCTCAGATAGAGAATTAACAAATGATTAGTATTTATAAAAGAAAGGAGTAGTCTTGGGGATTAGCATGGATTCACTATGAACAATGTATACATCCTGAATGCATGTCCTTATTTTGCTATGATTATTAGACTGATGCCATATGTCTATTTCATCAAGACATTTCACAATTTTTAAAATGGTACCCTTGTGAACAAGATAAATATACATGAATTTATTGAAAAACTCTAAAAAAATTCCTGGATTGACATTAACAGTGGAGGAAAGTTTCTAATAATAATTATAGTATTAATGGTAACCAATAGGTGTTTATTGACTTAGTGCTTTACATGTGCTTTCACTTTTATTAATGTACATGAAGTCTCTAGTGATGGACTTAGTCCATCTTGATAAATATCTTTGGCATTGATTTGGATGAATACCAAGCAAGCATCTATGGGTGGCAGAACAGTGGGAGGAAAAACCCTATATTGGATTATTTAAATCAGAGATATCGTGAAAAGTTCAAGTGATTTTCAAACTTTTCTAAAAGTATCAGAAAATTTTCCTCAGAAAAATCTTTGGAAGACAGAGATGTGTATGAACATATCAAAGGAGGGTTGCTTGGATTCGAAGGTTTGGAAGGCCCTGTTCAGTCTCCTCTTTGCACTAGTTAACCCTTCACTTTGCCTTCTCTTGGGTTCTGGGTTGTGCAGGCGGTAGAGACGGAAGAAGTACCTGGTGAATTCCAGGGTTCTTTGGAGTCCAGTCTAAAAAAAAATCCCTGAACTAGTGTAACTTCCAAGCCAATATCCAAAACTAAGATTGGTGATATGTGAAGCACAGCAACGCTGTTCCCAGGTCTGCAATTTACTTCAAGACACTTCAGCACATACAGAGTAGATTCATGGGTGTTAAGTAGGGTAAGTATCAAATGAGTCTCACCTGGGAGCAATGTCTGTATTAAGGGCCCACATCCATGGGAATGTGAGTGAGCATTACAGAATGTGAGCCTTACAGAAGGAGGTTTGTAGATATCAATTCCTGCCCTCAGGGAACAGATGATCTAAAACACAGATAGGAAGAGAGGCATGGTGGGAGACACAGATGCCCTTCTAGACAGCCAATAGACACAGCCACAGTCAGACTCGGATTACCCTGGGTCCAGGTTGGGGATGGGAGAGATCTATATCGCACAGTGGCACGTGTCACACACGTGTGTGTTTTCACCCACACATGCAAAAAGGAAAGCAAAAAGAACGTTCAAGTTTCTAAGCAATTGGAAGTGTCTTTTATTTAAAAAGTTCTTCTTTAGAAATAGGAGAAACAAATAAGCCTGGCTCCTTCCACAAGCAGAGGTCGTGAGAGTGCCCACCCTGGCTAAAGTCTGCCCCTTGAGGTACAAATGGCTTTGCAGTGGGTGTTTCTTTCTCCAGCACTCACATGCAGGAAAGGGAATCAGAGTCAGCCTTGAGTTCACCCCTCTATGGACTCCCTGTAGAAATCTGGCACCCCAGTCCTGGAGCTGTAGGTGGGACCCAGCACTGAGACCCAAAGGTAATGGGAGCAGAGAAGCAGCGGCCGGTGAGAGACTCCAGGACCTAGAGGTGGGCTCTTATCCCAGTGTGCTAGATAGTGATGGGGCGGCTACTGCTTGAGTCATACGAGGGTGGGATGAAAAGGTCAGCAGCCTGGTGGGAAGGTGAGAGTGTCCCAGGCTGCCCTGTGTTTTATTTATTTTTAATATATCTGTGTTTAATTTTTTTATTGAGGTATAGTTAATTTACAATATTATGTTGGTTTCAGGCATACAACACAGTGATTCAATGTTTTTATAGTTTATACTCCAATTAAAGTTATAAAATATTGGCTATATTCCCTGCACTGTGCAATATATCCTTGCAGCTTATTGATTGTATAAATAGTAGTTTGTACCTCTTAATCCCCTACCCACATCTTGCCCCTCCCCGCTTCCCTCTCCCCACTGGTAACCACTAGTTTGTTCTCTGTATCTGTGAGTCTGTTTGTGCTTTGTTATATTCATTTATTTGTTTTATTTTTTAGATTCCACATATAAGTGATAACATACGGTGTTTGCCTCTCTGTCTGACTTACCTCAGTAAGCATAGTACCCTCCAGGTCCATCCATGTTGTTGCAGATGGTGAAATTTCCTTCTTTTTTTATGGCTGAGTAGTATTCCATTGTATATGTATACATTCCACATCTTCTTTATCCATTTGGCTGTTGATGGATGCCTTGTGTTTTAATATACTCTATGTTGGGATTTCTCCCTGACTAGATGGTGAGCTCTTCAAAGACAGGGAGGTGCTGTCCACCCACTAATCTGTCCCTAACTTCCCAAATAGGCTCCTAAAATACCTGGAGATACTTTGGAACAGTCTTTCTCGGAGTTCTGTGGTCTTCCAAGTACCTCCTCTGGCATTTGATATAAATATAGAATCCTGGGATGCACCCCATAACTACTAAATCAGAATCCCTAGAAGAGGGTCAGAACTTGAATGCTTTAGAAGCTTTGCAGATGATACATATATATAAATGTTTGTGAACTGCTGACCTAGACCAAGTTTTAAAAATCACAGCTGCTTAATGTTGGATTCTGAAGCCAGGCTGCTTGAGTTTTAAATCCCAGCTCTGCCCCTTACTCACTTTAAGACCTTGGGCAGGTTACCAAACCTTTTGTGCCTTGATTTCCCCTTCTGTAAAGTGGGGTTAACCATGATCTCTACCTCATAGAGTTGTTGTGAGCATAAGTGAATTTGCACAGATAAAGCCCTTAGAACAGTGTCTGGCATGCAGTAAGCAGTCATAAATGTAAGCAATTTTTGTCTGGTTTTACTCAGTTTATAAAGGAGGAGACAGCTCAGTGAGAACTGGAGTCCAGGACCTGTGCTCTCACTACAGGGTATGTTCTGCTTCTGTTCCTTCCTCTTTCTCTTCAAGGCAATTCAGTTCAGTCACCAAGAATGATCTGTCCATGCTCTTTAAAAGCAGGTCTCCAGGGAAAACAAAAGAGACTAAACATCATTTGGATACCCGATTCTGAGGGTCACCAGGGCATACTGGGTCAGAACCCAGACAGGAAGTCCCAGTCAGAGAATATGGAGTGAAAGGACTCCGTGGGAGCATCTTATACGTCTCTGTTACGGATGAGGAAACTGAGGCCCTGAGAGCTGCAGGGCTATGTCTGCCATCCCAGGCTGTGACTTCAACACACAGCTCCTGATTCCCAGTTCAGTGCACTGGCCCCTTCCCGACCCCAAAGGGATGCAGGGTGGAGCCTGCCAAATCAGACTCTTGCAGATTTTTCCATGCCCAGATCTGCTAGCCCAGCTTCCAGTAACCTTCTGCACACCAGCAATGCCCATCAGCTCGCAGTCTGAAAGCCAAAGTTTCTGAGGAGGCTTGGACTAAACCAAATCGGAGTCATCAGATTTGGGTGGGGAGGACCCTCTGGGTTTCCTCTAAATCATGGGGAGAAAAGTATTGAAGATGACCCCAGCCTTGTCCTGTTTATAGCTTCCTCCAAGTGAGGGGGACATTTCATCCAGGGACAGCTCCTTATTGTTTGTAAAAAGTTGCTGTGATATCGGACGTCTCTCTGGCTACCTGCCCTTTACGCGTTCCCAAGCACAGTCTCGGCTACAGCTAAAGATCCCCATCAGGCACCTCTTCTCTTCGGGGCTGTCACTACTTTTCATCCAGTAAAGATCTGACCTCTTGAGTGCACATCCTTCTCACAGCCCCTTCTTACCTCAGATGAGATCCGGGGTCCACTGCATCTGGCTGGGATGCAGAGAAAGGAGGATTGGTGAGAGCAAGCAGCAGAGAGAGAGCCTGGTGCCTGGAAATGTCTCAGCATCTTGCCCTTGTTACTAATAATCCTCCCCAAATCACTGAATGGTTTCTAAGCATTAAAGTTATCGTTTGCCATAAACCCCTTGTCTGTTTTCTGGAGAGTTTAATATATTGCAGGAAGTTCCACCTATAAAAGGTGATGGCTGTGCTCCTCTGAGTGAGCTGGGCGTCCGTAACTTATGACCTTCATAAATGTGAGTGGGTCTCACGAGCAAGTCCATCAGTCTTTGGAGTAATTCTGCTTCGTAGTAAAATATTTTACTGTGCGCCCTCCTGTCAGCATTTGCCTCTGTGGTGTGGAGGCTTCCCATTCTTACCGCCTCTTTTGCCCTTTTTGCCCTGTTCCATCGTCGATTATCTCACTTCCAGACTCCAGTTGGGGACCCAGAGACTCATCTTTGCTTTTTTTAGGGCTGCAGCTCATTGGACTTGGAAAGTGGTGGAATGGATGTCGCATTATTTATCACTGTGACATTCTGGGTGCTTTTTTTCTTACAGAACTGGAGGTAATCTGGCAAGAAAGCCATCACTTTAAGCAGAGACAGTTCGTTATCAAATGGAACTGTGCACTTGAAGGTACTTCATAAGCTGTAGAATCTCCTAGAAGCATGAGAAAGCCTTGTCACCTTGATGGAGCTTAGCAGTTAACATGCTGCATCATAGTCCCAGAGACTCAGATAGGCTTTGTCGAACTCATTGCCTTAACACTGGCCCAGAAAGGAACCAAACACTTTCCAGGTGTTGTGAAGCAGTAGAAAAAATGTGCCTGTTAGTGAGTTTGTGCCTCAGCTCCACCACCTGCTACCTGTGTGACATTGGGCAAATTACTAAGCTTCTCTGTGCCTCAGTTTCCAAAGGTGTAAAATTCCTATGCCACCTCTATTGCAATGTTGTTATAAAGGGCAAACCAAATACCTTATAAACAGCAAAAAAACTCTGAAAGTGCCAAGGGATCATGTTCCTATGGTAAGGAACAATGGAGGGGTAAAGACTTAAAGGAAATGAAGCCGAGTGGAAAATGAGAGGGTTAATAAAAAGGATTTAAGAGAAAAAGAAGTAATTGGATATAGTAAGTGGACTACACGGCCCTCATAATTGGGTGTTGCAGCAAAGGGACGGGGTGGCAGTGGGAACTGGGAGGCAGTGGGACTGTACCTGTGGCAGGTGGGCTTGGTGAGAATAGGGCAACGATTCATCTGCCCAGTAACCTGCTGCTCCCAGACATTGTTCATGGCCTGACCTCAGGGTCATTCAATTCATTTTCAACTTGAAAAAAATATCTTGAATGCCTAGTATGTGCCAGGCACTGCTGTGGAATTTTGCGTTGTACCTGTGAAAAAAATAAAGAGCTCAATCTTCAAGGAACTTATGGTCTAGAGGCAGATACAGTCTGCTACATGTACACACTGGGTAAGGGTTGCTCAAACACTGAATGGAGCCTAAAGTAACGGATGCAGTGCCACTGGCTCGCCTGTCCTTCAAGCAGACACTTGGAGAAGTTTATAAAAACTGAATCTGGGGGTCATCGGACAGAGTTCATCAGACTCTATGGGCTCTGTAAGTCTATCTTTCCACCTTTCACCTCCTTCCTCCCTTCCTCCCTCCCTCCCTTCTGATCTGTGCATCATCTTTGTATCACAGGTCATATTGTCTTGTAAAATAGAACAATGGGAACAAGTTTATTCCACCAGTGACTCATGTGGCCAAATTTAAAATTCAATTTCAAACCTGCTTCTGGAGAACACTTAATGAGTTTCTAGAACATTTAGGGTGAGAGCAGAGAGATAGAGTAGGGAGCAGCATGGAGCAGGGAAAACATGAGAAATATCAACGTGGGGGGATTGTTCCCTGGGGAAAATTAATATTACACTGCATTTTAAAGGCTGTTGTGTGCTCTCCCCATAATGCAGGAGCTGCCTCTTTCCTCACTTTGAGAAGTCATTATTGAGAAGACAATCATATATTCTTTAATTTATAACTTGTCTGAGCAATTACTTATACTGGTCAGCTATTGCTGTGTAACAACAACCAAATCTCAGCAGTGTGCAACAATAAGCACTTTTTTTTTTTTTCTTTTTTTGCGGTACGTGGGCCTCTCACTTCTGTGGCCTCTCCCGTTGCAGAGCACAGGCTCCGGGTGCGCAGGCCCCGTGGCCATGGCTCACGGGCCCAGCCGCTCCGCGGCATGGGTGATCCTCCTGGACCGGGGCACGAACCCGTGTCCCCTGCGTTGGCAGGCAGACTCTCAACCACTGTGCCACCAGGGATGCCCTAAGCACTTATTTTGCTCACACATCGCAAGCTGTCTGGGAGTGGATGATACAGTCTGGGCTTAGCTGGGCAGCTGTAAGCCAGTAGTTCTCAGAGCTTCAATCTTCTCCCTTCTCTATCTCCCTACCCTCCCTTTCAACATTTCAGGAGACTCTTTTAATCTTCAGAAGCATGTTTGAAAGTGAATTTTAAATTCAGCCACACCAGTCCTATATGGGATGAGATTGTTCCTGTTGGTTTGTTTTAGAGCACAGTATGACCTGTGATACAGGGATGATGTGCACACTGGGAGGGAGGGAGGAGGGAAGGGAAGAAGGAAAGAAATTAGGAAAGAGGAAGGAAGGAAGGAAAGAAGGGAGGGAGGAAGGGAGGAAGGAAGGGAAGACTGGAAATAACTGAACCAGCATCATCAGCATCACTTGGGAACTAGTAAAAATGCAAATTATCAGATCCTACCCCAGACTTAATCAGAATCTCTGTGGGTCCCAGCAATCTGTGCCTAGTTTGAGAACCATTGGTCTGAGTTGCAGGTTAGATCTCTCACCCTTCTTGGACCAGCCAGCTAGTCAGCACATCTTCTCGTGACAATGGCAGAGGCACAAGAGGGACAGCAGAAATAGTTGACACTCCTTAAGGCTTAGGTGAGGCACTGGAAACTGATATACTCTCTCCCCACATTTTATTACCAAAGCAAGACACATCGCCAGGGTCATAGATCCAGGGAAGTGTGAAGAATTGGGACCTAGAATTCAATCTACCAAAGAACTTAACAAAAATAATATCGATATAGCACTTTATGATCTATAATGCTCTTTCACATACATTATCTCATTTAATTCTCATAACGACACTCTGAGGTAGGTAGTTGTCTCCACTTAACAGAAGGAGGAAAAAAGGTTTTTAGATGTTGAGGTCAAAGTTACAGTTAACAAGACCTGGGTCTCCCATCTCTATGTTTCGGGCTGTTTTCATTGCATCAAACTTCTAGGCCATAGGTTCATAAGAGCAGGCTCTCAAATCTCTTTCATGGTCAAGACCATCTTCATGGGCTTCCCTGGTGGCACAGTGGTTGAGAGTCCGCCTGCCGATACAGGGGACGCGGGTTCGTGTCCTGGTCCGGGAAGATCCCACATGCCACGGAGCAGCTGGGCCCGTGAGCCATGGCCGCTGAGCCTGCGCATCCGGAGCCTGTGCTCCGCAATGGGAGAGGCCGCAACAGTGAGAGGCCCACGTACCGAAAAAAAAGAAAAATCTTCAATGCACAGTGTGGGAAATACTCTATGGTCCTTATGTACTTGGGGAGAATGAGTAACAGAAATATAAGAGAATATTTTCACCCATTATCAGCTTTATACTGTACAGCTAGCTCTATTTATCAGGTTTCAAAGTTCCAGTCTTTTTTGCTTCTGTTTCCCCATGGCTTGAGTCCCAAACTTCCATGAAACTTCTCTTCAGTATCCCATGTCCTCAAAATTTGGTGCAACTAAGTATTTCCATAGGAAACCTTCTTTGACTCATTTTCTGGTGACTGATTTTGTTGGAGTGTCAGAAGCTGGGGTGGGGTGGGTTGCACAAGGGCAGAGAGGAAAAAGAGCAAGCAAGTGGAGTTTTCTTGTTCAGCTAAAGATACACTCTGAGGAGGGAAATCAGATTAAGAAGGAAAACGAGGGTAAGAAGAAAACGTGGCACAGAGGACATGACATTTCTTGTTGCCATGCTGTAGAACTTCTACCCTGTCAGATATTTTATCAGCCAACGTCAAAGGGAAATTTTAGCAAGTGCCTCGGATGACTTTACAAATCTAATGGAAAAATGTTTTAAATTGGATAACATTTTGTTTGAAACATTTCAACGGCTTAAATCTAAGAGAAAATATTTTTTGAAACTCTCTTGGGGGGATTGGCTCATAGAAAGAGATTCATTTGTTATTTCTATTTTTATGTGTAGTGTAAGGGAAGCATCTCCTTCTCTTTCTCTTTTCCTGCAAGGCCTCCAGCTTATTCCTCCTCCCCAACTACCTGACAATTTAAGACTCATGAGGTGCAATGGGAGAAAAATTTGACCCTGACTCCACGTGTGATCTATAGGGAGCCCTGGCTGCACACCTTAATTATTACTAACAAAGTAAAATTTTAATAGCTTTAGGTTGAAATTGATGAGCCCTCCTGTTCACTGGAAGCCTTGCAAAAACATGATATGACACCTTGTAGAAAAAGAAAAAAAAGTACACAGTGGTGGTAAATAACTCACTCTACTTAGAATGGTCAGTTTTTTAAAAAATGTATATTCTCCTTGTTCAGCAACTTTTTTCCAGAGAACTCAAAGTCTAGTAGAGCCCATATGTTCATCTAGTGCCTTTCCATCTTTCTATAAATAGTATGCAAATATCATTCTCACCTTTTACAGATGAATAAACTGAAGAAAGGCATATGGAGGGATAGCACAAAGTCCTCTAGCAAAAAGAAAAGTGAGCAGTTAAACATGAGCTTTGAAATTCCTTGAAGCCAGTGACTTCTCCACTGACTTCTATAATGGTGTTAGTTGTAAATGGAAGGTATGGGTGTCATACTGGATGGTTGAGGGGAACTAAGGAAAGAGGACTTGGCCTCCATTTTCTAAGGTGGATCTGTTGTAGCCTCAGTATTCCATGAGAATGACTGCCTTGGACACTTAGCAGATCTTCAACCCAGCATGAAGTTTGAAGCATGCTCCTGTCCAGTAATCCTAATTAATACACATAGTGGCTACGATTTCTCAGGCCACACACCTCGTCCACAACATCCATAACCTCATCTGGCATTCATGGGGGTGTTTGATCTTGATCATTAGTCTGGGGAAGTCATACCATAGCCTCCTTAGAACCCACCTACAAAGCCTCTTTAAGACTGTGGCCCTTAGCTACTTCAAAAGCCCCTCTCAAGGGGAATCCAAGATAGTTATTCTCCAGAACCACTGTGGGATTGTGAGAATATTTATAGGGTGACTGCAGAGTCTCTGCTTGGAGAAGACATGGTCCCATTTCTACCCTGCTGTTATAGCACCAGGATGCTTCAAGGAAACTTCTCAGGGGTATGTGACTTTAAATCCTGAGAGTGGAATAGGGAAAAATGGGATGCAGAGATCTTTTTCAGGGACCCATAACAATGTCTAATTTTATCTTTCTCCTCTCTGGCTATCCTCTGTCTTCCCAGGGAAATTAGATCTTATCCCATATGAGAGAAAATGGGCTCAATATGTCTTCTTCCAAATCATATGACATAATTTTTATTCCTTATATCCTTAAGGGTCTTACTTTTCAATGCCAGGTTTCTGGAACTCAAAACACCCTAGTTCTTTACTTTTTCTCCCAAAATGTTGAGTTTGAAAAGTATGTCTTAGTTCATTCAGGTTGCTTTAACAAACTACCATAGGCTGGGTGGCCTACAAACAACAGAAATTCATCCCAGTCTGGAGGCTGGGAATTCTAAGATCAGAGTCTGGCAGAGTCAGTGTCTGGTGAGAGCCCACTTCCTTGTTCATAAATGGCACCTTTCACTGTGTCTTCACATGGAAGAAGGGACAAGTGAACTCTCTGGGGTCTCTTTTATTAGGGAATTAATCCCATTGATGTGGGCTCTGCTCTTATGACCTAGTTACCTCTCAAAAGTCCCACCTCCTAGTACCATCACATTCTGTCATTAGGAGTTCAACATATGAAGTTTGAGGACATAAACATTTGGCCCAATGTCTTTTTGTAAGGACAAAAGCCACTTTGAAATTTTTCCCTTTTTCCTTGCATTTCTACATCTGGGGTTGTGAGTAAAGAATACCTCACTGCTGGCAAAGTTGGGAGGGAGGGAGGTGGTAGGACAATTTACCAAGGAAGGCGGTAGGTTAATACTTGAAGCTATTCTCCCACATCACAAATTTTGTTCCCGTAATTAAAGGAAAGGCAGAACAAATCCAGAGAGAGTAGAAAAAGGGGTGCTCTCTTTCTCATGAATTAACCACTCAATAAGAGGAAATAATAGGAAAAGGGTTTAAGTCAGCAGGGAAGAAAGAGGAAAAAGTATAGAGATATTAAAACATTCTGAGTCTTTTAGTAGATATTTGTCATATAACCATACAATCATAAACATAATTCAATAATAAATAGCTTCCTGGTGAATAATATTGAGATAATGCTTATTTAGGGAGCCCCAATATACCAGAGTCAAATTCATATCATGTCACATTACATATCACACTCAGTATGTATTAATAACAGTGTGTAAAAAACATTATGTGGCAGTAGATGTGGGAAGTCCTGGAATTCATTGCAAGGAGTGAAGGTGGGGTGCAGAATAATGTCACTGGAGAGAGATTAAGGAAATGTAGGTTACCCTATTGAGATAAGAGGACTAAAGAACATAAGAATACCTAATATCATTTGCAGAAGTAGATCTGAAACAGTTAAATGGTTGGCAGAGGAGAGTGATGAGGTCTCCATGACAAGTAACCTTGAAGATGTGTTAGGAATTTTAGGTGGGGTTTAGGGGTGATAGCTCTTAGCCAAGACTGGAGTAAAAATTTTTAAAAACAATTTAATTAAACTTTCAAGGAAAAAATCTATTGGTATCAAGATTCAAACCACTTTAAAGAATCATTGAATCACACAAGATAGGAGTTACTAATATGCAAATATGCAAAATAAATTAGTATAGTTTTAGAACAGGCTAATCTTACCTAAAATTAAAAATTATAGATTTCATTGTACCTGGGTTCCCCAGAAAGCAGAGTGTGAGGCAAAAGCCTAGGTACTAGCACTTTATTAGGTGTGCAATCCCAGGGAAGCCAAAGTGAGGGGAAATGGGAGGAAAGAGGCAGAGAAGAAGGGAGAGACAATTTGAAGGTATGTTTCCAAGCTGTCCTACTCTTAGTGTCATGTGCAACTGACTGCTGGACCTCTCAGGACCATCTCCTGAGGCACCATATGAACAACTGCTTCTCAGGATACTCTATCCAGATGGAATAAGGGAGAAGAATCCCTCTCCTCACGTCCTTCGCCCATCAGTCAAAGGTTCATCTTATTGGGACGTTAACTTCCCTGTTCTTCTTGGTGGATTATACATCAGCAGCAACAGAGAAGTCCCTAGGCAGGTGAAAGGGAGCAGTATAGAGCAGTGTGGGCATGAACTAGCATGAGAAGGGGGCTTTGACTTGTAGGGCATGAAGTCAGTGTTGCTACTGCCACAGCCAAGGGTTCCAGAGATGGACAAGGCTGAGAAAATCTGATAGGCACATAAAGGTAATTGTTTGAGTCTGTTTGGGCTGCTCTAATGAAAATACCATAGACTGGGTGGCTTAAACAGCAAACAATTATTATTACAGTTCTGAAGGCTGGGAAGTTCAAGATCAAGGTGCCGGCAGATTCAGTGTGTGGTGAGGGCCTGCTTGCTAGTGCATGCATGGCTATCTTCTCACCATGACTGCATGTAGCAGAAGGGGCAAGGGAGGAATCTGATGCCTCTTTTATAAGGGCATTAATCTCATTCATGAGGGCTCCACCCTCATGACCTAATCACCTCCCAAAGGCTCCACCTCATAATACAAATTGGGAATTAGGCTTCAACATATGAAGTTTGGGGAGGCACAAACATTGAGCCCATAACATTGTTATACTCTTTTAAATAAAGATTTATCTTCACATCTTCTCAAATAAGAAAAGGGGCTATCTAGTAGTGTGGGTACTTATCAAAAACAGGAAGTTTTACCCAAGAATTCTTAATAGAATTAAGGAATAGGCAGGTTAAATGTGCATCACTGTCCAAATGAGTTAAGAAAAGAGGTGTCCTTGATGTGTTCAGTATTAGCTTTCTTGAAATCAGAGAGAATATTGAGAAAGATATCTTGTTGAGTAGCCAATGATTTCCTGATAATTAATAATAATAGTTAAACTTTATAGAGGTTAGGCATTATTTTAAGAGTTTTGTTTTAAATCCTTGTATTAACATTACTACGTGAGACAGAGAAGCCACATATCTTGTCCAAAGGCACACACAATCATTGCATGGGTGAGTTAGGATTCAAATCCTTGGGTTCTGACCCCAAGTCCATGATTTTAGCCACTATATTGAGTTTTGACTTTTTGCTAGGAGATAAAATTGCAGTGACTTCTCCAAAATTCGTGTCTACTTCTGAGAAGTCCTGAGGCTTTCTTGAAATGTAATTAAGGTTATGCGTATTTCATAAATAAAGTTCAAACACCATAGCCTCTGGAAAACAATGACACTGCAAGAGTTGTGATAATAGGGGAAGGCCATCCTGACCTAAATCTGGTAATAAAAGTAATGTCACAGATCTACCACATGTCCCTAATGGGTGACACAGCACCACTCCAGTATACATCTTTTAGTGTCGAAAGGGCACCTTGGCTGAATTAGAAAACAGTTCCTATCTCCAGGAGGGTGGAGGTATCACCTTGCATTAGTCCCCTAGGCCTAAATGCTTTTGCAAAGTGAACAAATAGCAGTGGTGGGGTTGGGGTGAGGGAATTTCAAGAGGCTGAAAGAAAACACAGAAAGCCCCCACTGTGAGCCAGGTAAAATCTCAATTCCCAGGTCAGATAACTTCCCAAAGCAAATCTTGTTGCCTGCCTTTAATGTATTTTTTTCACGCTCCACAGATGTCCTTTCTCATAAATTCCAAAGTATCTGCATGTCCCAAGGTGAGCTGGTATCTTTATTACCAGCAGTTTGCAGGCAAGGATCTGACATTAAAAAAAAATATGGCACTGGACTTCCCTGGTGGCGCAGTGGTTAAGAATCCACCTGCCAATGCAGGGGACACAGGTTCAAGCCCTGGTCTGGTAGGATCCCACATGCCGTGGAGCAACTAAGCCCATGTGCGACAACTACTGAAACCCGCGTGCCTAGAGCCCGTGCTCCGCAACAAGGGAAGCCACCGCAATGAGAAGCCCGCGCACGGCAACAAAGAGTAGCCCCTGCTCACAGCAACTAGAGAAAGCCCGCGCAGAGCAACAAAGACCCAACGCAGCCTAAATAAATAAATAAATTTATTTTTTAAAAAATGGCACTCACTTTTGAGAGTGTGACCCGATTTTCCAACTCTTTGCTAATCTTCCAAATTTCCTTTGCTCTTTTCACATCTGTGCTCTGGTTAACACACAGGTGGTCTCTAGAGACACTTCCGGATCTTTGGACTTCTTGCTCAATTGGAAAAGGACGCATTTTCTCTGCAGATTGTCTCATAGAGACACTGCATCTGTCTAAGACTAGAAGATCCTCCAGAGAACTGACTTTAGCTGTTTGTCAGCTAACCTATTTTGCGTGCTTCCTGGGGAGAAACAATACACATCATCTCTACAGGAGAAAGCAGGAGAGATATTGGTTCTGGGTAAATATCTCAACAGAAACGTATGACGCTGATGGGAAATTTAAGTCCCTTTAAAATAACTGCTGGTTTGTGAACAAAGGGAGCAATTTTTTACCACCTCATTTCTGTGCCTTCCCTGATCCCCTTCCTGAGGGAGACTGGCCATAATCCAGTGGTCTCTCCATCTCTCCGTCCTTAATGGCACTAGCTGTGGAAAATTCTGATAGACCATCAGTTCTGCTAACTTGAGCAGATTTGTGTGCTTTTAGATATATTCTTGTGGTGGGTATACATAAATGCACTATGTGACTTACAGAGACTATTAGTACTCTACCTATCCTCCATTTTTTCATTCCTCTTCCTAAGGGATCCCCTCTATCTTTGGGGCTAGCAATGTGCCAGGTAAAAGACATTTTCAGTACCCTCTACCAGATGGGAGTGGCCAGCTGACTAAATTCTGACCAATGAGATGAGAATGGGAGTTGTTCAGAGGAACTTCTGTGAGCACCAGAAATGAGAGAGAGCCTGGGAGCTCCTTTCTGCCCTTCTGTCTTTCCTCTGTCTTTAGACCTCAAACTTGAGCATGAAGACTTGGAGCTTCAGAGCCAGACTGAACCATGAGTCAACCATGAAGGAGAACTTTTGAGCCAAGTGTGGCAAAGAAGAAATATGAAGGATTCTAGTTTCTTGACAACTGAAGAATGGCCATATCAGCCCTGAACTGCCTACCTCTAAACTTATTTTATCCAAGATATAAAGTTCTATCTTATTTTAGCTTAGGTTATTTTGTTTGTCTATTCTATGTAGCAATACCTAATGCTAAAGGATACATTACATCTGTGAGGAGAATGTGCCACTGATACTTTCTCCTAACAGATGGATTCAGGTATCTGCCACTGTGAATTTGTTAATGTTCTTTAGCTGAAAAGTGACAAAAGCCAACTCGAGCTAGCTTATGCAAGAAATGGGAATTTATTATGAGGTATATGTGTGTCTTACAGAACCCAGGACAACGGAGCCTCTGGAAAATGCTGGACCCAGGAAATGGAAAGCTATCTGGCATTTCTCTGTGCCTTCTTCCTGTTCTTTTCTGTACATCTGCTTCTTTCCTCTGGCTTTCTGCAGGCTGCCCTCCTCTGTTTCTCTGGACTACACAGTCAATAAAATGATAAGTGTATTATTTATCCACACAATAAAATGTTAATCAGCAATAAGAATAATTTATAAGTATATATAAAAATATTGATGAATCTCACAAGTGTAATATTGAGAGCAAAAAGGCCAGACCAAAAAAAATATATATATATATATATACAGTATGATGCCAGTTATATAATGTACAATGGAAATATTACTTCTACTGTTGCAAGCCAGGAGACTGGGGTAAGGTAGTAACTGGAAGCAAACAGGAGAAGATTTTCTGGGGTTCTAGAAATGGCCTGTTTGTCCAGGACATGTAACCTGGGTGCTGGTTACAGGATGTACTCAGTTTATAAAAATTAATCTAGCTCTGTCTTATACAAATGTTTCTATTTGTATGGCATACTTCAAGGAAGATTTAAAAAGTGGTCAAATAAAAGCTAAAAAAATACATGTTTAATATGGTAACTACCACTTCTCCTAGACTCTTTTTACTTCTTTACTAATGTATTCTATATTAACTTTTAATTCCTTAAGCCACCACAAATCATTTTTTAAAGAACACAAATGAACAAATAAATGCATAAGAATATAATTTATTAATTGCCAAAAATGCAAGTGACATTCTACTTATTAAATTTAATTTGATTTACCAGAAAACAGGTATTGGGTCATGTGCAGTCCAAGTACATACGTTTGTTTCCAGTGGCCCTCCCTCTTCACCCCCTCCCCAAATTCTCCATCCTGAGGCCAGTGTTCCAATGACATTTTCCCAGGTTTCCCTCTTACCCAATGCATGCCCAGACAGCATGCATCTGTCCTGTATCCATTCTCTCAAAGCCCTGCTCTTGGCTAGAACTAACTTCACAAACAAATCTGAGCCTAAGAGTTAAGAACTGATAATGACTAGATGATTTACTTGTCCCAGAAGACAATTTTATTTTAATTTTGAACTATCCTGTCTTCAACTATAGAAATGATAAAAAGGAGAATGGCAGGCCCTTGGATGGCCAGTGAGGGGCATGCTTTGGAAGGGCAATTACTTATGACAACATTCTTCAAATCCCAAGACCTAGGCAATTCATCACTCATATGCCTGTCCTGACCGGTTTGTGACTTCTCCAGGGTTTTCTTCACAATTAAGCAAAAAAATTTTACTAGATCCCTTTTCTCTTAATGACAATCATAACTTCTAAATCACACTCTACTTGTTTCTTCCTTCAAAGCCCCCTCTTGAAATGACCCTGATTTAATAAATTGGGAGATTCTATTTGGTTTAAACATTGAACTCGTGCAGCTCAGAAACTGAGGGAAGGACTGGTTTTCATCAACTTCTCCACCATAGTCCAAATGGCAGCAGGACATATTTTGACTGGTTCCCATTTAACGTTTCTGAGTAATCAACAAAGCAGACAAATGAAGGAGGGTTTATTAGCACTTTGTTCTTCTCAGAGGCAGCGTGCTGAATAAATGCCTTTTTCCCTTTGGAAAAAAATTTTACTAGTAACCATAGCAATAATAATTCCATCTCCAAGTGAAAATTATATTGTTATCTTCATTGGCAGCCCCGGTTCCTTTCCTGTCACAAGGAGACAGAAGGCAGACACTGTCTTGAAGTCTATAAAAGGCTCACCTAAGCAGGACGGGGAGCAGCTGTTTTCTCTCTCAGCTGAGAACAGAACCAGAGAGTAACGGCTTAACCACAGAATGAGGGGCTTAAGCTAGATATGAGGAAGTGCTTCCTGGCTGTGTGCTGGACAGGTTGTCATGGGAGTTTACAGATTCCTTTTCTTTAGAAGCCTTTAAAAATAGCTTAGATGATCAGTGCCTGGAATGGCAGACATATGCCCTGCTTTGCCTATGTCCATAGCACATATACTCTATTTTTGTAGGTCCAGCTGTGTCTTTACTAGACTATGAAAGCAGAGGTAACCAGGCCACTTCATCCCTGACTACCGGCACCAGACATAAAACATGGGCTTGTAAATGCAAATAAATGAGTGAAGTTTGGATAAAATGATTTTGCCATGATCAATTACAGTCCCATGGTTTGGGGCTAGTTAAATATTGACCCCATGGTTATTTTCCTACAGTCATTTAACGAAGCAAGATTTGACCAGATGCACACCATTTGGTCAAAAGCCTCTGAAGAATTACTGAGTTTAACTCCCTTCTTTTGGATTGTTAACTTTGTCCACTTGATGATTCAACACAGAGTTTTGAAAAAGAAGGAAATGTTCTCTGAAGTGGGAGTTGTGTACTGTGTTTCAGAAATTACTCAAATATACTTGGAGAAAACAGCTTATAGGAAGGACTTTAACCAGAGTGAAATCCAGACATTCCTCTTCCAGTCCAACTCATTCTCTCTCATCGAAGGAATGTGCTAACCTTTGGAAAAGTGCTTTCATTTAAAAAGTAATGGTCAAAACCTTGCTCATTTCTTCAGCCACAGTATTTTACTTCAGAGTTGACATTTATATGCCAACAACTCGTTTGTTACAAATTCTAATTGCAGAGCAACAATTCAAAAAAGGCAATGCAAAAGGCAAAAAAAGGGGGTGTGTGTGCTCAGAAACCCTTTGAGATCCCATCTAATTAAAAATGCAAATTAGGAAAGAAACCTCAAGTCAATACTCCCCTTCAGTACTTTCAAAGGCACCAATTACCAGTGACTCATTGGGAAAGGGGCTGCCTTTAATTTTAAGTCTAATTTCTCAACAATAGCCCATTGGCAGGAAATTAAAGTGACTACCAGCTCAGTAGTACAATTAACACTTCAACATTTGTTATCCAAACTTTACTCATTCCTGTTTCGCTCTTTCTCTAGCAACCACTAATGCAGACAATTTCCTAGTGAATTTTTCTGAGATCCTAAGAACATTTTGTTTTCCAGTGATAAGCAATCTCATCTCTGAACTAACCCACCCCTTCCTATGAAACCATATTGAGGAACTTTCCAGAAAAGAAAAAAAAACAAAACTCCTTCATGATAGAATCTCTTTTCTAACAATACTTCAGAAGGCAAGATAGGAAAGTATGTTACTAAAGAACAAAGGTCTTCAGACAAGAGATGTAGGTTCATTGAAGGATTCTTGCTAAGCTTGGGTCTGGCCATGTGTTAATATGGATACTTGTCATACGTCAAGGTCTTCATTGTTGTCCTGTCCTCAGGGATTAATTCATGATTTATGCATTATACTTTTTATTATGATAAGAAGTATCATGAGTTATGGAATAGAATTGTTTTAAGTCTAGGAAATGGAAGAGAAATACAAGAGATTATGTAGGCCAATCTCTTCAGTTTAGAGCTCACCTAATATAAATTGAGTACCTGTATCAGTCTGGATTTAACCAGGAGATAGAAACCACACAATAACTTGAACAAGGAAAATTTAATATGAGGAATTATTAATTATAACAGGGGACTGGCTAGTAAGAAGTGAAGAGCTCTCTAAACAATACAGGAAAGCAGATACAAGGAATAGCCACCACCACCACTAGGCTGATACAGCGTGCTCAAAAAAGCGGCCTTTCTCACCACCGCAGAGCTGAGATCCAGAGAGGGTACTGGATAATGAAGAATTCACTGAAGTGTCAAGCAAGTAGACTTTGCTAGGAATCTGTCCTCTAGGATACCAGAAGAAGCTGTTAACAGGGACATCCTGCACCTCAGAACTTGCTGAAAAACCCCATAAAAGATCATTCAGGGAAGCTTATGATGGGGAGGTGCCTTGCCAGTGTGACCCTTTGCAAAGATGCTTGAGGGGATGCTGGGGTAAGCTGCAACTGGGCATGCTGCAGAGGCTGGGTGCTGGAGAGGCCACTGGCTGCAGGAGCCAAGCTCAGAGCAATCTGCTCATGTTGCACTGGAGGAGCTGCCTGTGCTGTAGGCTCTGGGCAGGGGAAAAGTCATGCCCACTGCAGAAGCTGGGCACTGGGGAAAGCCATGCACACTGCAGAAGCTGGGTACTGGGGAGCCGTGCACACTGCAGAAGGTTGGTGCCAGCAAAGCTGTGCATGCTGCAGGAACTTGGCCCTGGAGAAGACACTTGTACTGTAGAAGTCAGGCACTGAGAAAGCTGCATTTGCTGCAAGACAGGCAAAGAAGCACAAAGAACTAAAAAGGAAAATTCTATCCTCTACAAATGTCTTTCTGGCATCCTTTACTAACAAAATGTTTCCTGTGTTAGAGGACAAAGAAGAAGTACTTAAAGGGTCCACCTCCATTTTCACAGAGCAGACAATGAAGTTTTGATTTGTTATTTTTTAATTTTTTTATTTTTTTTATTACTTTCTGCTTTATAACAAAGTGAATCAGTCATACATATACATCTGTTCCCACATCCCTTCCCTCATGCATCTCCCTCCCTCCCACCCTCCCCATCCCACCTCTCCAGGCGATCACAAAGCACCGAGCTGATCTCCCTGTGCTCTGCGGCTGCTTCCCACTATCTATCTCCCTTACGTTTGCTAGTGTATATATGTCCATGCCTCTCTTTCGCTTTGTCACAGCTTACCCTTCCCCCTCCCCATATCCTCAAGTCCATTCTCAAGTAGGTCTGTGTCTTTATTCCCGTTTTACCCCTAGGTTCTTCATGATTTGGAGCTGAAATGATAGAGCAAAACTGAGAATGGAACTACGTTGAATGGAAGTCCAAAGGATCCATGCAAATGAGATGAGGTTTAAGGCAATGGGATGAAGCTAGAGGCAGGAATATGCCAAAACAGAGTAAATGGGTTCCAAGTAGAAGTCAATCATTCCCTGCAATGAACTTCACCACTACTCATTGCAGGGTGACTGTGGCCCACAGGTAGAGAGAGAGTGGCTAAAGGTATGTTCTGGTTCAGACAGGTTAAGACAATGGCCAAGCTAGAACTAGAACTTATCTCCCTTGGCTCCCATTTCTGTGCTCTGTCTACACTTGTCACCACCATTCATGAATTCTAGATTTGGGCAACAATACACAAAAGTGAATGCAAGAGCTGGACCACGGAGCCTTTTGTTTGTTGAAGTAATCAGGGGACATAAAAGTGGAAAGCATTGATCATGTTTAGTTTGGGTAAAATACTTCATATTTTTAAAGTACTTCCCTTGTGCTTCATGAACCTTTTTGAGTAGGTATGTGATAAACATTCAAGAACCCTGTTCACAGACAGAGTTTCACATTGTCATTGATGTTAAGGCCTTCTAAATATGGATACTCGGTCTTTACTGAGCATCAGAATCATCTGGAAGACTGTTTAAAAAAATACTGATGCCTGAAGCTATTTAATAACAATAATAAGAGTCTGTAGAGGTGGGTCCTGTGCATCAGTATATTTGCAAGTTCCACTAGTGATTCTAATTCAAATCCAGGATTGAATATCACTCATATCCTGAATATAGCAGAATGACACTGAGAAAGAGAAAAAGAAATGTAAACATCTCTTTCTGTGGAGTTTACTCTCCAATGGGATTCTGAGAACAGCTCCTTTTACAGAGCAATCGCCCACTGGGCTGCATTGCATGGTGCCATCCCAGCAAACATTTTGAACTCAAAGCTAGTTAAGTGTTTAGTGACTCTGCCGAAGAGACATATAGGCTTCTAAAGCTCTGCATGCCGAGAGCCAAGGAGACACAGAAGACTGGCATTCCTTTGTTGGAAAGGGAAACGTTGTAATTCTGAGGCTGATCCACTCATTGGCCTTAAGTAAATGAGGAGTGCTCCCGACCACTACCTAAGGGTAAGATTTTAAGTAGGAAATCCTAATCTTCAGTGACATATGTGATGGGGAAAAGCAATGAAACATCCTTCAGCTTGGTGATGGGTGAAGCCCTAAAGATTCAACCTGGTCTTGATGAACATCCAAGAATCTGGATGCGCACACCCCACAGAGGCAGGGTTTTCTGCCAATGATGCTGGTAAGGAAGTCTGTGGCTTCTCGCAGTGTCAGATTTGTTCAGTTTGGGTATAAACAAATACCATAATTTCTGTCCTGGAGCATAAACAAGCAGGTTCTCTTGTATCCAGATGCCATTACTATCTTTGAAACTAGTTGTATATCTAAGCAGAAACAAAGTTTTACTTAACCTTCAATTTTCCCTATGTCATATCATTCCATATTATTTAAAGTAGGTCCCTTTAGCTTTGTGAAAGAAAAATAAAATAAAATTCAGACTTCAAACAAGATAAATTTTTTTAAAACAATTATGAAAACTTTCAATTCTATGCACAGAATAGTATAATAAACTCTATTGTATGCATTATCCAACTTTAACAATTATCAACTCATGGCAATGCTTATTTTACCTGTACATTTGCTCACTATCCCAACTCCACATTCTTTTGAAACAAAGTCCAGACATCATATTATATCATCCATAAGTATTTGAGTATATAATGCTTAGAATACGGTATGCAAACTCAAAATGTAACACATAATATATTTTCATAGCTAAAATATTAATGATAATTACTTAATACCAACTAATAACTAGTGTTCCAACTTTCAGTTTTATCAGTTATATCAATTGTATCAACTTTTTACATTTTGTTTAAATTAAGATCCAAAGAAGGTGTATACATTGCAATTAGCTGAAATGCTTCTTAGGTTTCTTTCACCTTATGAATTCACTTGATCTGTTTTTTTCCCTTGTAATTTATTTGGTGAAGAATCTGGTGGCTTGTCCTGTAGGGCTTCGCAAAGACTAGATTTTGCCCATTGCACCTCCATGGTATCCTTTAACATGTTCTCCTGTCCTCTGTATTTTCCATGATTCAGTTGTTGGATATGTAAGTTCAAGATCTAAGAAAAGCCAAATGGCACTTACTACTTCTAACAAAATAGAATTAATGTTCTGTTTTTACAATCAGAATTTCAGAAACCCAGCCTTAGTTTGGAAGCCTAGTGCTTTGTCTTATTCAGTTTTTCTTCTGAACTATCACCACGTCAAGCTACAAAAGCAACATAGGGTCATGGCTAAGAGTCTGGATTCAGGAGTCAAACTTCTTGTGTTTGTACACTGGCTCTGCTCCTTACTCACTGTGATTTTAGGTAAATTACTTTCTGCCTCAATTTCCTTGTCTATACATGGAAGATACTAGTAACATGTACCTCATAGGATTGTTGTGAGGATTAAATGAGGTTTCACAAGTGTAAATCACTTAGAACTGTGTCTGCCATGCTAAATACTACATAAGTGTTTTTTAAATTAAAAATTAGTATCTAAAATACTAGGCCTCCTAGACTCAAATAGGCAATGAATATGAAAAGTATCATCAGGTGTATCTCTCTAAGCTGAGAAGCAAATAAAAACTGGGCTCAAAGAAGATTGGTTCAGCAGTAGACACAGAAGTTCCCTTGGGCCTCCAAGTTGATAAGGCTTTGACCTAACAGGAGATGGTTTGTATTCTGCCTGCCCACTAACGGTGATGGAAGGGAATGATTACCTGCACAGAATAACTGTAAAATGTCTATGGCCTGGATTAAGCCCTTAGGTTGAGAGGCCATAATCAAAGCAATTTCTGAGAGTTCCATTAATAAGCTTTTCTAGAAGCTGCCAAAGTCCAGCTATGGTAATTATCTAGTTAGTTTGCTGAATCAGCTAGTATAAGCTTCCCCAGTCCCATCGCTAATTAGGCTCCAGCCTCTCATTTCATTAATAAGCTTCCAGTTCATTTACATGTGAGGAAAAATTGTGGGTATGGAGGAATTTAATAGAAACCCATATCACCTTCAACATGTGTCTTTTTTATTAAAATATTTAACCTTTTATTATGACTCAGAAACATCTGTCAGTATTACACTCTATGAAAAGACATGATGAATTCAGCATTTGCAGACAGTTCCACAGTCCCTCCTCCTCACAACTGGCCTGTTCCCGATTAAGTAGCAGGAAGAAAAGACGAATGAATATGATTAACTCAGTGTTAGAAATTTGCACTTGGAAGAAACAATCTGGTTCCATCCCTTCCTTTTACAGATTAGGAAACCAAGGCCCCCAAAGGTGGACTGATTTGCTCAAAGATGCACAGAGCTGGGGCTAGAGCTCAGGGTGCATTGCCTCTGACCCAGTTCTTGTTACTCATGAGATGTACCAGACCTGCAAAACACCTGATGATATTACCTGACAAATAACAGTAGCCTGTTACGTGGTATTGGGCTAACTTCTCTCCACTTGCATTTGTCTTCAAGGAAGAAGAATATAATTATTGTCCCTTCAATCCATGTCCAAGAACTGTTGATTTTATCTCTTTAATTAAGTTTATGTGGTATGCAGAATTTTGGCCCCCAAGTCCTTTGCCCTCTGATGGCATGTCCATGGTTATGTTATAATTGTGTGGCAAAATGGACATGGCAGATATAATTAAGGATGTTAATCAACTGGCCTCAAGAGGGATTATCCTGTATTTTCTAGGTGGGCCCAATGTAATCACATGAGCCCTGAAAAGCAGAAAAGGAAGAAGAGGAAAATCAGATGCAGCAGAAGGGGAAGTGGAAGATTCCAACCATGAGGAGAATTTGATGCACCATCAGTGGCTTGAAGATGAAGGAGGTCATATGTCAGGAAAATGGAGACTGCAGTCCTACAACCTCAAGGAACTAAATTCTGTCAATGACCTGAGTTGAGTTTGTAGGCAGATTCTTCCTCAGAACTTCTAGATAAAACCCTGGCTGGCCAAATCATGACTTCAGTCTTGACAGGCCCTGAGCAGAGAACCCAGCTGAGCCGCTCTGTGCCAGGACTTCTGACTCCCTGTGAGATACTAAATAGGTGTTGTTTTAAGCCTCTAGGTTTGTGTTAATTTGTTACAGCAGAAATAGAAAATGAATACAGCTTGAATCCATCTATTTCGCTCCATCTCCATGGCCACTACCCTGATCTAGGCCATCTGTCTCCTGGACCACCGAAGGAGCCTCTCAACTCTTCTTTCCATGTCCCTTCTGACTCATGTTTTATAAAATACACTGCAGTCCAAATCGTTTATTCTCTAACAGAAACCTGACCATATGACTCCTGCCCCAAAACCCCCACACACGTACCCTCTCTAAGACATCTTAATACTGTTCAGTGTCTTCCCCGTGGCTTTTAAACAAACCTGCTTAATGTCCCCTCAGTCTCTCACTCTCAGTTTGAATGCTGCTTGTGATGCACTAAGTCTGCTTGTCTTCTTAGATACTTCTATAGCCATGTATGTTTTCCTTCAAAGGATTTTTCAGTTTGGGGACTTCCCTGGTGTTCCAGTGATTGGGATTTCGTCTTCCAGTGCAGGGGGTGTGGGTTCCATCCCTGGTCAGGGGTTTAAGATCCCACATGCCTCAGGGCCAAAAACCAAAACATAAAGTTTTGGTTTTGTGCAATTATTAGGATACCCACACAAGATCACAGAAAAGGAACCCTCAAATCTTGCCTGGTGGGAGAATTTGGGAAGAAAGACTCCCAGGAAGGGTTTTAAATGGTAAGCAGGATTCAGCCAGGTGAAAGAGTGGTGGTAGAGGAAAAAACCTTCCAAGAAAAGGGGATAGCATGAGCAAAAATATGGAAATGAGAATAACATGATAAATGTGGGGAATTCTGCTGCTGGCATTAGTAGTTACACAAATCCCATAATGGACATGCTTTGTCAAAGCAGGTGTGCCAATGTCTGCCTGGTGTATAATTTGGCATGTGTGCATGCCCAGTCAGTGAACTGATTATCACCACACGGAGTTCCTGGTGCCCTTTTTCCAACTTGGCATCCTCTGCAAGTTCACCAAAAGGACCTATCTAAGTCTGGCATGGAACTATGGAGGAATTATGAATGACAGGGTCTTCAACTCTCTGACATTAGGTTGTGTTTATTTTTTTCTTTCTTCAACTGATCAACAAATATCTATTGAGCTCATCTCTGGACCAGACTCTGGAGAATGCAAGAGAAGTCTAAGACTTGATTCCTACTATCAGAATCATAAAAAATATAATTAAAGAGGCAGTATAAATATATATGTAAAATAAAGAATAACTCAAGTTAACATATGACCGATGCTAGCCCATAACCAACAATCATTCTCTCCTCCTTTTCTCTTCTTCCTCCTTGCTGACAGAACCCCAAGTTTGCTCAAATATGACACAGATTACAACATGCTCTGGGAATGTAGGTACCTACTCCAGCTTCAAGGAAGAAACTGTGATTGGTCTACGTTAATCACAAAAACATTCCACTTCTTACTGCCAGTGATTGGTCTAGGGTGAAGCACGTGAGTTTCTTCTGAACAGTGAGACATAAAGGAAAGTCTCTTGGGGAGCAGAGATATTCTTTTCTGCAACTTGTTTTTTCCTGTGTGAGATGGTATTATGTGTGACTGTGGTACCTGGAGTCATTTTGCCACCATGAGTCAATAAGCCTAAGGACAAAAAACCAACACACTGAGGATGGCAGAGAGGAGAGAGAGAGTGAGCCTGGATTCCTGACAATATGTTGATTTTCTGCAAGGAGCCTGGTATTATCCATCTCCAGAATTTTGTTATGTGAGAAAATTACATTTCTTCATTGTCAAAGCCATTGTTGACCATTATTCTCTTTGTTAGAGTCAAATACATCCTAACTGGCTTGGCATATATGAGAGACACATTGCAAAGAATATGGAATTTGCAGTCATGAGAGTTAATGACAGAGGTTCAAATTCCAACTCCATCCTTAAGACTCTTTGGGCCCTTAGAGCAAGTGTTAGGGAAAAGGCACTGTGCTAAATGCATGGCAGGTACACAAAGATAGGGAAGCTACTCCCAAAGATTTTATAATCCAGCAGGCAAAGACATACATCATTTTTAAAACACTATCTAAATTGCAAGGCAGAATGTAATGTACAACTGGAAAAGAAGAGCTGAGATTCAACAAGTATGTACCGTTTGGCCAAACTGTGTGTTTATGGACAATGTCAGTCCTGACCTGATAGGTAAATGCCTATGATATACCAGCTTTTCAATATTTTGAATATTACAGATGTGAAAGACATCACACTTTGGAAGCACAAGAGTAGGAAAGCAGAGCATTTGAGCTGCATCTTGAATGATGAGAAGAACTAATACAGAAGAGGAGCAAACCCATTTCAGGTGAGGAAATAGCAAGAACACAGGTCCTGAGGTGTGAAAATGCAGAGTAGGTTCCATTGGGTAGCCACTCATTAACCGATGTGATCTGATAAGTGAAGAATTTTACAAATCATACACATTGGAAGAAACTCAAGTTTGCAAAAGACATCATTTATTTGAAAAATATCAAGGTAAGATACTTTGAAACATATTGTACTAGTAAAATTATGTGTTTGTTTACAAATAATGACATAATTTTCATCGTGTTAGCAGAGTAGAGATATAGAAAACTAACGTTATAATCATTACCTTAAAAAGCAGTCAGAATCAAATAACAGGTTCCTATAACTCTAATGGCAATCAGTGGTAAAGCGAAATTCGACTTGCATATACTTTTTGAATAGTTATTTTTTAAAATTTTTAAATAGTATTAAATAATATTTTAGATTTACAGCAGAATTGCATATATATGTATATAATATATACATATTGCAAAATATAGTATAAGAGTCCTCATATACCCTTCACTCAGCTTCCCTGAATGTTGACATCTTAAACAATTATAAAATCTACAAAATAACCTTTGGGCAAAGTGGAGAGATTCCTGCAAAGAGGATCACTGCCGACCAGCACTCAGCAGCCCGAGAGGCTTGTCTGCTCACCCACTGGGGTGGGTGGGGGCTGGGAGCTGAGGCTCTGGCTTCAGAGGTCAGATCCCAGGGAGAGGACTGGAGTTGACTGCGTGAACACAGCCTGAAGGGGGCTAGTGCACCACAGCTAGCTGGGAGAGAGTGCGGGTAAAAGTCTGGAACTGCCTAAGAGGCAAGAGACCGTTGTTTCAGGGTGCGTGAGGAGAGGGGATTCAGACACTGCCTAAACGAGCTCCAGAGATAGATGCGAGCCATGGCTATCAGCGTGGACACCACAGATGGGCATGAAATGCTAAGGCTGCTGCTGCAGCCACCAAGAAGCCTGTGTGCAAGCACAGGTCACTATACATACCTGCCCTCCTGGGAGCCTGTGCGGCCCGCCTCTGCCAGGGTCCCCTGATCCAGGGGCAACTTGACCAGGAGAACACACGACGCACCTCAGGATGGTGCAACATCATGCCAGCCTCTGCCACTGCAGGCTTGTCCCACATTCCATACCCCTCCCTGCCCCCAGCCTGAGTGAGCCAGAGCCCCCAAATCAGCTGCTACTTCAACCCCGTCCTGTCTGAGCGAAGAACAGATGCCCTCAGGAAACCTACATATAGAGGTGGGGCCAAATTCAAAGCTGAACCCCGAGAGCTGTGCGAACAAAGAAGAGAAAGGGAAATTTCTCCCAGCAGCCTCAGAAGAGGATTAAATCTCCAGAATCAACTTGATGTACCTGCATCTCTGGAATACCTGAATAGACATCAAATCACCCCAAAATTGAGGCAGTAGACTTTGGGAGCAACTATAGACTTGGGGTTTGCTTTCTGCATCTAATTTTTTTCTGGTTTTATGTTTATCTTAGTTTAGTATTTACAGTTTATTATCATTGGTAGATTTGTTTACTGATTTGGTTGCTCTCTTCCTATATATATATATATATATATATATATATATTTTTTTTTTTTTCTTTTTCTCTTTTTGTGAGAGTGCATGTGTATACTTCCTTCTGTGATTTTATCTGTATAGCTTTGCTTTTACCATTTGTCCTAGGGTTCTGTTGGTCCATTTTTTGTTTGCTTGTTGTTTTGGTTTTTTTTAAATATAATTTTTAGTGCTTGTTATCATTGGTGGATTTGCTTTTTGGTTTGGTTGCTTTCTTCTTTCTTTGTTTTTTTTTCTTTTTTTTATTACTTTTAAAAAATAATTTACTTTTTATTTTAATAACTTTATTTTATTTTTTCTTTCTTTCTTTCTTTCTTTCTTTCTTTCTTTCTTTTTTTCTCCCTTTTCTTCTGAGGCACGTGGCTGACAGGGTCTTGGTGTTCCAGTCAGGTGTCAGGCCTGTGCTCTGGGCTCTCTATCCTGTTCCACTGATCTATATTTGTTTTTGTAGCAGTACCACACTGTCTTGATTACTGTAGCTTTGTAGTATAGTCTGAAGTCAGGGAGCCTGACTTCTCCAGCTCTGTTTTTCTTTCTCAAGATTGCTTTGACTATTTGGGGTCTTTTGTGTTTCCATACAAATTGTGAAATTTTTTGTTCTAGTTCTCTGAAAAATGCCATTGGTAGTTGATAGGGATTGCATTGAATCTGTAGATTGCTTTGGGTATTATAGTCATTTTCACAATGTTGATTCTTCCAATCCAAGAATATGGTATATCTCTCCATGTGTTTCTATCATCTTTAATTTCTTTCATTAGTGTCTTATAGTTTTCTGCATACAGGTCTTTTGTCCCCTTAGTTAGGTTTATTCCTAGGTATTTTATTCTTTTTGTTGCAATGGTAAGTGGGAGTGTTTCCTTAATTTCTCTTTCATATTTTTCATCATTAGTGTATTCGAATACAAGAGATTTCTGTGCATTAATTTTGTATCCTGCTACTTTACCAAATTCATTGATTAGCTCTAATAGTTTTCTGGTAGCATCTTTAGGATTCTCTATGTATAGTATCATGTCATCTGCAAACAGTGACAGCTTTACTTCTTCTTTTCTGATTTGGATTCCTTTTTCTTCTCTGATTTCTGTGGCTAAAACTTCTAAAACTATGTTGAATAATAGTGGTGAGAGTAGACAAACTTGTCTTGTTCCTGATATTAGAGGAAATGGTTTCAGTTTTTCACCATTGAGAACGATATTGGCTGTGGGTTTGTCATATACAGCCTTTATTATGTTGAGGTAAGTTCCCTCTATGCCTACTTTCTGGAGGGTTTTTATCATAAATGGGAGTTGAATTTTGTCAAAAGTTTTTTCTGCATCTATTGAGATGATCATATGATTTTTCTCCTTCAATTTGTTAATATGGTTTATCACATTGATTGATTTGCACATATTGAAGAATCCTTGCATTCCTGAATAAGCCCCATTTGATCTGGTGTATGATCCTTTTAATGTGCTGTTGGATTCTGTTTGCTAGTATTTTGTTGAGGATTTTTGCATCTATGTTCATCAGTGATATTGGCCTGTACTTTCTTTCTTTGTGACATCTTTATCTAGTTTTGGTAACAGGGTGATGGTGGCCTCATAGAATAAGCTGCAGAGTGTTCTTCCCTCTGCTATATTTTGGAAGAGTTAGAGAAGTATAGGTGTCAGCTCTTCTCTACGTGTTTTATAGAATTCCCCTGTGAAGCCATCTGGTCCTGGTCTTTTGTTTACTGGAAGATTTTTAATCACCGTCTCAATTTCAGTGCTTGTGATTGGTCTGCTTATATTTTCTGTTTCTTCCTTGTTCAGTCTTGGAAGGTTGTGCTTTTGTAAGAATTTGTCCATTTCTTCCAGGTTGTCAATTTTATTGTCATATAGTTGCTTATAGTAATCTCTCATGATCCTTTGTATTTCTGGTTTCAATTGTTACTTCTCCTTTTTCATTTCTAATTCTATTGATTTGAGCCTTCTTTTTTTTCTAGATGAGTCTGTCTAATGGTTTATCAATTTTGTTTATCTTTTCAAAGAACTAGCTTTTAGTTTTATTGATCTTTGCTATCGTTTCCTTCATTTCTTTTTCATTTATTTCTGATCTGATCTTTATGAGTTCTTTCCTTCTGCTAACTTTCGGGTTTTTTTGTTCTTATTTCTATAATTGCTTCAGGTGTAAGGTTAAGTTGTTTATTTGAAATGTTTCTTGTTTCTTGACGTAGGTTTGTATTGCTATAAACTTCCCTCTTAGAACTGCTTTTGCAGTTCTAATGGCCCATAGGTTTTGGGCCATTGTGTTTGCATTGTCATTTGTTTCTAGGTAGTTTTTGATTTCCTCTTTGATTTCTTCAGTGATCTCTTGGTTATTTAGTAGTGTATTGTTTAGCCTCCATGTGTTTGTATTTTTTACAGTTTTTTTTTCCTGTAATTGATATCTAATCTCATAGAGTTGTGGTTGGAAAAGATACTTGATATGATTTCAATTTTCTTAAATTTCCCAAGGCTTGATTTGTGACCCAAGATATGATCTATCCTGGAGAATGTTCCATGAGCACTTGAGAAGAAAGTGTATTGTGTTGTTTTTGGATGGAATGTCCTATAAATATCCATTAAGTCCATCTTTTTTAATATGTCATTTAAAGCTTGTGTTTCCTCATTTATCTCCATTTTGGCTGATCTGTCTATTGGTGAAAGTGGGGTGTTAAAGTCCCCTACTATGATTGTGTTAGTGTTGATTTCCCCTTTTATGGCTGTTAGCATTTGCCTTATGTATTGAGGTGCTCCTATGTTAGGTGCATAAATATTACAATTGTTATATCTTCTTCTTGGATTGATCCCTTGATCATTATGTGGTGCCCTTCTTTGTGTCTTGTAATAGTCTTTATATTAAAGTCTATTCTGTTGGATACGAGAATTGCTACCCTAGCTTTCTTTTGATTTCCATTTGCATGGAATATCTTTTTCCATCTGTTTACTTTCAGTCTGTATGTGTCTCTAGGTCTGAAGTGGGTCTCTTGTAGACAGCATATATACAGGTCTTGTTTTTGTATCCATTCAGCCTGTCCATGTCTTTTGGTTGGAACATTTAATCCATTTACATTTAAGGCAGTTATCAGTATGTATGTTCCTATTACCATTTTCTGAATTATTTTGGGTTTGTTATCGTAGGTCTTTTCCTTCTCTTATGTTCCCTGCCTAGAGAAGTTCCTTTAGCATTTGTTGTAAAGATGGCTTGGTGATGCTGAATTCTCTTAGCTTTTGCTTGTCTGTAAATGTTTTAATTTCTCTGTTGAATCTGAATGAGATCCTTGCTGGGTAGAGTAATTTTGATTGTAGGTTTTTCCCTTTCATCACTTTAAATATGTCCTGCCACTCCCTTCTGGCTTGCGGAGTTTCTACTGGAAGATCAGCTGTTAACCTTATGGGGATTCCCTTGTATGTTACTTTCCCTTGTTGCTTTTAATATTTCTTTTTGTATTTAATTTTTGATATTTTGATTAGTATGTGTCTTGGTGTGTTTCTCCTTGGATTTATCCTGTATGGGACTCTTTGCACTTCCTGGACTTGATTAACTATTCCTTTCCCATATTTGGGTAATTTTCAACTATAATCTCTTCAAATATGTTCTCAGTCCCTTTCTTTTTCTCTTCTTCTTCTGAGACCCCTATAATTCGAATGCTGGTGCGTTTAATGTTGTCCAAGACGTCTCTGAGACTGTCGTCAATTCTTTTCATTCTTTCTTCTTTATTCTGCTCTGTAGTAGTTATTTCCACCATTTTATTTTCCAGGTCACTTATCCGTTCTTCTGCCTCAGTTATTCTGCTACTGATTCCTTCTGGAGAATTTTTATTTCATTTATTGGGTTGTTCATCATTTTTTGTTTGCTCTTTAGTTCTTCTAGGTCCTTATTAAACGTTTCTTGTATTTTCTCCATTGTATTTCAAAGATTTTGGATCATCTTTAATATCCTTACTCTGAATTATTTTTCACGTAGACTGATTATTTCCTCTTCATTTGTTTCATCTTGTGTGTTTTTACTTTGCTCCTTCATCTGCTGTGTGCTTCTCTGTCTTCTCATTGTGCTTAACTTACTGTGTTTGGGGTCTCCTTTTTTGCATGCTGCAGGTTCGTAGTCCCCATTGTTTTTGGTGTCTGCCCCCAGTGGCTACACCTGTGGTCACCTAATTTTTGATAAAGGAGGCAAGAATATACAGTGGAGAAAAGACAGCCTCTTCAAAAAGTCGTGCTGCAAAAACTGGACAGCTACATGTAAAAGAATGAAATTAGAACACTCCCTAACACCATACATAAAAATAAACTCAAAATGGATTAAAGACCTACATGTAAGACCAGGCACTATAAAACTCTTAGAGGAAAACATAGGCAGAACACTCTATTACATAAATCACAGCAAGATCCTTTTTGACCCATCTCCTAGAGAAATGGAAATAAAAACAAAAATAAACAAATTGGACCTAATGAAACTTAAAAGCTTTTGCACAGAAAAGGAAATCATAAACAAGACAAAAAGACAACCCTCAGAATGGGAGAAAATATTTGCAAATGAAGCAACTGACAAAGGATTAATCTCCAAAATTTACAAGCAGCTCATTCAGCTCATTATCAAAAAAACAAACAACCCAATCCAAAAATGGACAGAAGACCTAAATAGACATTTCTCCAAAGAAGATATACAGATTGTCAACAAACACATGAAAGGATGTTTAACATCACTAATCATTAGAGAAATGCAAATCAAAACTACAATGAGATATCATCTCACACCAGTCAGAATGGCCATCATCAAAAAATCTACAAACAATAAATGCTGGCAAGAGTGTGGAGAGAAGGGAACCCTCTTGCACTGTTGATGGGAGTGTAAATTGATAGAGCCACTATGGAGAACAGTATGGAGGTTCCTTAAAAAACTAAAAATAGAACTACCATAAGACCCACGAATCCCACTACTGGGCATATACCCTGAGAAAACCATAATTCAAAGAGTTAAGCACCACAGTGTTCATTGCAGCTCTATTTACAATAGCCAGGACATGGCAGCAACCTAAGTGTCCATCAACAGATGAATGGATAAAGAAGATGTGGCACATATACACAATGGAATATTACTCAGCCATAAAAAAAAGAAATTGAGTTATTTGTAGTGAGGTGGATGGACCTAGAGCCTGCCATACAGAGTGAAGTAAGTCAGAAAGAGAAAAACAAATACCGTATGCTAACACATATATATGGAATCAAAAAAAAAAAAAAGATGGTCCTGAAGAACCTAGAGGCAGGACAAGAATAAAGACACAGACGTAGAGAATGGAGTTGAGGACACAGGGAGCGGGAAGGGTAAGCTGGGACAAAGTGTGAGAATGGCACTGACATATATACACTACCAAATGTAAAATAGATAGCTGGTGGGAAACAGCCGCATAGCACAGGGAGATCAGCTCGGTGCTTTGTGACCACCTAGAGGGGTGGGATAGGGAGGGTGGGAGGGAGACGTGAGAAGGAGGAGTTATGGGGATATATGTGTACATGTAGCTGATTCACTTTGTTATACAGCAGAAACTAACACAGCATTGTAAAGCAATTATACTCCAATAAAGATGTTTTTAAAAATAGCCTTAGTGCAATACTATTAACTAAAGTATAGAATTTATTTGGAATTCAACAGTTTTTCCATGAATGTCCTTTTTTTTGCATTCTAGGACCCTATCCAGGAGCGCACACTGCATTTAATTGTCATGTCTCATGGTCTGCTCCAATGTGTGACAGTTTGTCTTTCCTTTCTTTCATGACTTTGACACTCTTGAAGATTACTGGTAGGTTATTTTATAGAATGTCCCTCGACTGGGTTTGTCTGATGTTTTCTCATGATTAGATGGAGGTGATGCTTTAGTAGAAGGTGCCGCAGAAGTGATGTACTCCTCTCAGTGTATCATATCAGGGGGTAATTGATGACTATATGTATTACTAGTGATATCCACCTCCATCATTTTACTAAGGTAGTGTCTGTCAGGATTCTCCCCAGGAGTAGAATTTTCCTCTCTGTTCCCTTTTCCCAGCTGAAATGACTATTCCCTTACATCCTAAGGTCAGAAGTGCTTATTGCCTTTCTCCCCAAAGATTAAAGATTTTGTCTGTCTCGGAGATAAAGGAGACAAATCTAGGTGAATTTCTTGCCTCTCTACAGCTGCTTCTTCTCTTCCCCATGTCTGCCCTGCAGTAGACACTTCTTAGGACTCTTCTGATCTTTTATGAGTGCCTTGTAGCTTCACAGAGAATGAGGCTAGATGAGACTACAGACTCCTCCAATTTCTGTAGCCCCTTAGGGGTATCACACTATCCCACCAGCCCCAGCCCACACTCGACCTTCACCCATTTGTCAACTATGGCAGCAAGACTCTTTGTACCAGTGCCCAGATGTGTTTGCACCAGGTGAGCATGTTTCTGCATCTCTTCTTCCCCTACAGGCATCATCTCTTCTTAGGTTTGGGCCGGTTGATTCCTCTGTGATCTTAGCTCTATAGATCCAAAAAAATTTTGAAGTTAGAAGCCTGAAGTCTTCAAATATACATGTATTGTGTAAAGTACAGGTAATTTGCACAGGTGATATCCAGTGTCCTTCTTGAGTTTTTGGACACAGAAAGGGAAAGAAAATACTCTGCATTTGGATGCATGCATGCATCATTTACCACCTTTTCTCTTCCTCAGGGCTTTGTTTGTGAGTTTTGGAGGAAAAATAGAGGCTTCTATGCTGTCTATACACACAGAAGAAACCTTTTGTAGAAGGATGAAATCAAAAGAAATAGTCTTTGGAGTAAAGGGATCTGGACCCTAATTCTGACCCACAGAACTTTGTGGCCACAGAACTTTGAATAAATTGCCTAACTTATCTGGGCCTCAAATGTTTTCATCTGTAAAATGGGGATGGTAACACATTAAGACCTGGGCCTGGGAGGATTAAATGAGAAAATGTTAAAGTGCAAATATTTCTCCAGACCAGGAGGCAGCAAAATTCTTTCTGTAAAAAGTCAGATTTTAGATATTTTAGAGTTTGCAGATCATATAGTCTGTCACAACTATTCAGCTCCCATGTTATGTGCAAAAGCAGCTGTGGAGAAGCCCTCAGTGAAAGGGCATGACTGTGTCCCATTTTTGTTTACAAAAACAGATGTCAGACCAGATTAAGCTGCAGGCAGGCAGTCATTTATGACCCCTATGCTGGACCCAGCTTGCTTGGAGACACATTCAAGGTACAATAAAATTACCTGATTCCTCCCTATTTAAGATTCCTTCTTACCCTCAGCCTTAGCTAGTTGCTAGAGTCAGGCCAACATTTCAGTCTGTCCTTCTATTTGAAGGTGAAGACAAATCTTATCTCTGAGGTCCTGCAAACTGTTTTAGTTGTTCATGCTCCATGTGGCCACCTGGTCACAGAGTTTGCAAAAGTGCCATTGCTTCTGCCTAGAGAAGGTCTACACCACTGCCCAGTTGGTGGAGCACCAACTGATGCTGCCCGGGCCTGCTGTTGAGTATTACCACTTATTTCTCTGCAGAACCTTGCTTCCATGATGGTTATGAGTGAAGGCTCCTGGACTAGGCTCTGGAATTCAAATTCTAGAGATACTAGCTGTGTGACCTTGTGCTGGAAATAATTTCTCTGTTATTTCAATTTCCTCATCTACAGGATGGGACTCATAAATCTCTGCCTTGCAGAGGGGTTCGGAGGATTAAATGAGCCAATACATGTAGAATAGCTAGAACAATGTGTGGCACAAGTAATTGCACAATAAATCCGCTATTATTATTCTCTTGGGTAGCATTCTCTGTGCCAGACCTGAGTTGGAGGTGACCGCATTCTGAAGTCCTTATAAAATTCATCCTCTAAGGAGAGCAATAGCTTTCCATCTCTCACTTCTTACCTCGAATCAGAAACCTCTCCAGGGGTTAACATGTGGACCCAGGACCCTAGACGGACCGCATCCTGCCACATAATTGACATTCTGATGGGGGCCCTGAATTCCTGGAGCTCACCTTCCACCTTCTGACCAGGCTCAGGCCTGGGTGCTCCTTCTTCCCTCTCCTAAGTCTGCAGGGAGCTATCCTGCTCCCCCTCTGTTTACAACATACACACGGGTTGGCCTCTTTCTTCTCCTGGAAGTGGATCTCCCCGCCCCTCACCCAGCAGACCTGTCCTCTCCAAGTTCCACTTGCATATGCAACTCAAATTCTGTGGGGGTGTTTTTTAAACGTTTAACTCTATAAAGTGTCTGGGATGTGTTTGCTTGTTAGTAAATGTTCATTCCCTTTCCCTAAACTAACAAAGCAAAGCAAACATAAATAAGTAAAAAAAAAAACTTTTTTTCAGCTGGAAGAAAGATGTTTTTGATTTCTGGACTCCTGCTCAGAATAGCTGAGGTTTCAGGGCAAAAAGGAGCAAGGGGCAGGGGGCAAAGGGTATTATGAGTATCCTAAGTATTTCTTAGGTGTTTTCTGCTGCTGAAGAGCATGAAGTGATGATGACAACAGTGATGATGATGAAGATGGTGATGGTGACACCCAATGTTTCAGAGACCTTAGTACGTGCCTGGAACTGACTCAGGACATACTCAGTCCTCACAATTGCCCTCTGAGATGGGCATTGTTCATCCACGTTTTACAGTTGAGAAAAATTAAGGTCATTCAATCATGTCCAAGGACACATAGTTAAAGAGTGGTGATTCAAACCCAGATCAGTTTCTTCCTAAAGTTCTTGCTCTTAAGACCCTCCCTCTCCTGCCTACAAAACGTTGTAGCAGGAAGCATGCAGGTGTGTGTTAAATAGGCATTTGGCATCCTCACTCAGACCGTGTGTGGCAGCGCTGCCTGCTGGACCTATACCTGAATGAACATAAGGAGATGTAAGAGTGGACAGCTGCTCATCAGCAAAGTGATGGATGGGAATCATGGGGCAGGAGAGTTACATGGCAGGAAACAGAGCCGCAAGGCAAAGGGAGCCAGGGTGGGGCCTCTGGGCTGTGGAGCGTGGAGTCGACAGCCTCCCGGACACAGGTCAGGTGGCTGTGAAAAGCCTTCTGTTCCATGGCTGGGACACAGACTTGCTGACTTTCAAAGCACAGTGGTCAGGCTGTGCTGGGCAAAAGAATTCAGGCTCAGGTGGCCATCAGGAGACAGAATGTGCTTCCTACTCAGAGCACTGCAGAGATGCACTCTCTGGCTTTGGGAGCACACCGAGAAGGCCAAGGCCAGTTGGCTTGACCCAAGAACCAGCCTGACAGATGATTTTTCTAGTTTGCAGTGTGTGTGTGTGTGTATGTGTGCATGAATATATGTGTATGTGTGCATGTGTCTATCTGTGTATATGTACATGGGTGTTAATATGCATCAGCCATATGTATTCCTGTGCTCACCACCTGCACATGCCCCCCGTGTAATACCTGGATGCTCAGAAGGGTGAGTTAAATGAACAGACGATTGTGAGCCTGCCAGCCTTCCTTTTGTACGGATGGGTCAGGGCCACTGTTTTGTACTATTAACCTGGGATTCAGGGACTTGCAAATGAACCCAACAGGGTACTGTGGCTTGGATGCCTTCCAGCACGTGGTGTGCAATGGGGGTTGTGTTTCAAAGCCTTCATCGCACTACACTGCCAACTTTCCTGATACCTTGTGCTTTGGTGGAAGCAGGCAGAGTGGAAGTATGAGACTGGAATATTGCCCAGTGATCTGTTACAAACGTTTCAACTGCTGGAGCCTCCGGTGCCTGTCCCTGCAGTGATCGGTGAATGCCATTCCCTTCAGCTCTTGGGAAGCCATATCTACTCTGATTCATACTGGGGTGAAAAAAGCATTGGGTCTTGAGATGGAGGCGTTCAAAGACATGAGCATGTTGTCTGAGAATGAAGGACACAGCGGGAGACTGAGAAGGGGACAGGCATGAATGCTAGAATATGGGGGGCCGTCCCCCTTTCTAGGTCTACAACTGTCTCCATCCTATATTTGTCCCAAAGCCTGGCATCTCTGAGTACCATCTCTCACCTGCCTTTTAGTATCTAGTTTGTGCACTGGGGGGCTCCTAGAGGACTCACTGGCAATATTCACTATCATCAGGCCCACAAAACAAAGTTACTGCAAACCCAGAGGGCTGGGCACAATAAACAGTGATCTGAGGGTATGATAAGATTTGAGGGTCCAGAAAGGTCTCTCTGTCTCAGATGATCTACCCTCCTACTCTGATCTATGGCTCCTGACTTCCTCCATTAACCCAGTATTCATCTTAAGGAAATATGTGCATTTTCATTTAATTGAGAGCATGTTGTTATCTGGCAAGGAAATATGTGCATTTTCATTTAATTGAGAGCATGTTGTTATCTGGCAAGGGTCACCTATGAGAACTAACGCATTAGCAGTGCTACATTTCTAAATTGCTTAGTGAAGCCATCACCACTCTTGGCCCCTTGGAGGGACTTGAGAGAAGGGACACATGTTAGGTAACTTCTGATGAGAAGAACTAGAACTCAGAGCATTGCTGTACAGTGTGTGTGTGAGTGTGTGTGTGTGTGTGTGTGTGTGTTGTACATTGTGGAAAACAACTGAGATGCAAGACAGTAAGCACACCTTCATGCTGAAGAACTTGTAGATTTCTAACAAGAAGAAACACACATGTACACAAGTTAAGTGATATAACCTGAAAAGCAAAATGATGCAGGTTCCCAGGGATGCTATGGAGTGATGGGTGATGTTCCTCTGGGACATTTTGAACTGGGTTGTGAAGGCCTGAGGGATTGATTAGCATCACCACAAGGCTAGTGTCAACAGTCAGGGAGCAAGCAGCAGCGAACTATTTTTAAAAGGTCCACTGTCAGATGGTCTGGGATGGTAGGTGTTGATGAGAGTGAACAGCAATGGAGGGAAGACATGAAGGTTGCTTGCTGCCTGTCCCCACTAGCCCAGGAAAGTGATGAGCCTAAAGTAAACAAATAATTGAAATGGACACAAATCAATTAGATGATGACAAACAAAAATTGTGATAGCCCAGGATGAGGTATTATTAAAAATGACTTGTCTGAGCCTTATGTCTTTAGATTTACATTTAAATGTAATTAACACTGAATGGCACTCACTGCTGTTCTTGTTCTGCCAGTGGATGGTGTTCGTAAGAGCACTGTGGAGATGCCAGGAAGCATTATCTCTAGAAAATATTCTCTCCCTATTTTCATTCTTTGGTAGTTTGACTTACTTCATTACATTGCATTAGGAGACAGAGCGGTGGTGCCTCCTGCTGCGTGCCCTCCCACGGCTCATTCCCCAGATGAAATCACCACCAGCTTGATACATTGCAGCCATCTCCACAGCAACCAGTTCTACCACGAGAACACACACTTCGGCTCCTGTAGTCCTCCGTTTCCCTCGTTATTTATTACTAAAGGGACTTGGTATGCAAAAATTGTTGACTTCCTAAGACTTTGGGGCAAGTTGATCCTTCTAATTCCCTAGAGAGATGGCTGTGAAGAAAGGGCAAGGCACGTTTTTGGAGTCAAGTAGACCTGGCTCCTTGAATCCTGTTTCTACTCCTCCCTTCTGTTTTCTGCAGCAGATTTCCCATAATGAAAATGGGGATCTCAGTACCTCCCTTACACAGAATTGTTTGCAAAGATTAGACAGTTAATGGAGACTTACTGAGCAATTATTATGCTCCAGATGCTTTATGTGTATGACTGTGTTTTATCTAAATGGTAAAAATTATCACTCCAGGTTTTGGTTATCTATTGCTGTGTAATAATCCACTCTGAAATTTAGTGTCTTAAAACAACCATGTTATTGTCTCTTACAGTTATGTGAGTTGATGCGGCTCAGATGATGGGGCTGGGGTTCTTCTGGTGGTTTCTCTTGGGGTCTCTCCTGTGGTGCGGTTGGGGATGGAGTCATGTGGGTTCAACGGGGATGCTGAGATGGTTGGGTCCTCTCCCCATGTGGTCTCAGGGCCTCTCCAGGAGAGAATTCTTACATGACTTCTCAGGGCTCCCAAAACACAAAAGCACAGTCTACCAGGTTGTTTAATGCCTGGGCTCTGAATCCCCAGAACAGCACTATTAGTTTCTTTCTGTTCTTTCAATCAGATCACAGGTGGGCAGAAGTTGGATGTGGGAGGGGATTACACAAGGACACGAAGACCAGGAGACATGCTTTATTGGGGGCCAGCTTCAGAGACCGTGTTTCCATTTACTTATGAGAAAGCTGTGCCTCTGAGAGTTAAGGTTCTCAAAATCACAGAGCAAATAAGAAGTACTGTAGAACCAAGATTCAAAGCCAGGCACCCTGTGTTTCAGAGTTTGTGAATTTTACCTCCACCTCTGTACTGACTTTTAAAAGTCATGAAAAATTCCTAAAATAGTGTCTGGCATATATAATCTACACTCTGAATCTAATTTTATTTCCTTTCCTCTCTTTTTTCATGTTACCTCATAAGAGTAGGAATCCAGAAGTCAAAAACTTCTTTCTTTTTGCAAAAAGAAATGTTTTACTTATTTATGTTTGCTTTGTTTTGTTGGTTTAGGGAAAGGGAATGAAAATTTACAAAGAAGCAAAAACATCCCAGGCACTTTATAGAGTTAAAAGTTTAAAAAAACCTCCTGCAAAATTTGAGTTGCATACGCAAGTGGAACTTTGAGAGGCCAGGTCTGCTGGGTAAGAGGCTGGAAGATCCATTTCTGGGAGGATAAAGAGGCCAACCCCTGTGTGTATTGTAAAAAGTGGGCTCAGGGCAACTCTCTGCAGTCTTAGGAGAGGGAAGAAGGAGAACCCAGGCTTTATGTACTCATTCTCTTACTCCACTCAGTAACCCTACAAGGATATTATTATATTCATTTTACTGAGAATAGTCAAATAATTCTCTTATGCCCTCTGGATACCAAAGGTCATTTTTTGCTGGAGAGAAAATACTATGTGTTGTTCTCTCTACCTCCTCCACAGCCAGCACCTGCTGTTTCACTGAAGTGTTTAAGACCCTTACCCATGGTGTTCCTCTGTATGCTACATGCTTTTCTGCAGTCCCTCTTCTTTATGAGAAGCATTTCTCCCCTCTCACACACAGGGTTGAAAGTGGTCATGGAAATAATGACTGAACAGTGTTTTCTGGAGCAGATGAATTATCAGAATTACCTGGAGGGAATTTTTCTTAAATGCAGACTTTTAAACCCCACCCCAAATTTACTGAACCAGATTCTTCAATAGCAAGACTCAGGCTTGGTGTAGATAAAATCTCCCCCAGGTAATTCTGATGCTCTATCAGGCTTTGGATAACTGCTGTGGGAGTTCAGAGCAGATGTACCCTTGGCACAGGGAATGCTTACATGGGGAAATAGTGCAGAGAACACTCAACTGAAGAAGCTGAGCTCTGTCTGATTTTTAAGGACACGTGAAATTCAGATAAGTGGTGGTGATTGAAAGGGCATTCCAGATAGGAGAGCTGGTGTGAAAAGGATAAAGAAGCAGGAAAATGCATGACATTTTGGGAAACAGTGAGAAATGTTAGGCAAGGTGTAATCACAGTTCCTAACGCTTCTCTCCATGTAGAGGGGGTTCTGTTGGAGAAAAGTTCTGGTCTCTCTCATCCTCTCACTCATGCTGCCTCAGGGAAGTTTAGGAAAGAAATTGAACATGTGCTCTCCAGCCCCTGACTTTCCTCCACCTTGGGAGTCAGTTGCTCCGGGGAAGCACAGGTACTGCTCTGCTCGTCTGTGTCATAAGTTTTCAGGGACAACTTCTGCTCCTATGGGATAGAGGATGCCAGCCCCAGCCCAACACTCCCTGAGGCTGAGTGGGTAGATCTAATTAAACCTGGGGCATTAGTATGAATAAACCCACTAGGCTGAAGCTGTAGGATGCGTTCTTCAATATTAGCCACTTAGGAAAAGAGGTAATATGTTGACCTCCATTCTGCCTTATTCATTTGTCTTATTTCTCAATTGGCTTAGGACTCAGGGAGGGGACAGTTGTATTATTTACTGGATGCCTCAATCTCCAGTAGGAGGTCAGTCTGGAAACAAAAGATGAGGCCAGATTAGGGAGCAATCCTGGAATGCCAAGACTCCAGGCCAATCATTCTTAAACTTCTTGGGGTCACAAATTGATTTGAGGCTATGATAAAAGTTGAGAACATTCTTCCCAGTTAAAGGTATATGATCAAAATTATCTGGGCATTCTTTAAAAAATAGAGATTCCCTAATCCCACCCAAGATCTCCTGATCAGATTCTTCAATGGTGAAACACAAGTTTGGCATGGGTAAAACCTCTCACAAATAATTCTGATGGAGTACCTATTTCAGGCTATTCACAGATTTCCTGAAACCTATTCATGGGCTACTCTCTCCCAGTAGTAAAAGCTCTAGCTTTAGGGCAGCAGTAGGGAATTAAAACCTGGGCGTGACAAAAGAGACATGGCAGGCATCAGTGATGTGGTTCTAACAGTGGCGTTGGCATTTTGTTTCAATATGCAAACGAAGTCCAGGAAGAATTATAAGGACGAAAAGGGGAAAATGGTCAGCCTTCCTAAATTTTCTTTGTGGAATCCATGGCAGACTTTTGCATGCCTCCAGGACTCTGATGGAAAGAGGCTAACAATTCCTGCACCAGAGAACACTGGGAAACACCAGGATTCTGTTGTTTGGGGTTCCTGTGACCTGGTTCTCATCAGAATCATCTCCAGGATGTGGTCCTCACATTCAGACACTGAGTTAAGAAATAAATGGATGGTGTTATACTTGTCTTTTCTTGTCAGTATTCCTTCTGCCCTTGCATTCACTAAAAAAATTAAAAACCTACCAAATTGCAGCTGCTTCTCCTTGCTTAACCTAAAGTGTATAATGCCAGCAATTGTGGGAATGGAAACAGGCTAGTCTGCCTAGAAATCTCCAGAGCATTGTAGGCTAATACATTAAAATGAAGGAGAAACATCACTACAAACTGCAACATTATTGTTCAAGCCAAGATCGTCCTAATTATAAACTAGCATTTTTATAGATGTCACAGGGGCTGTTTTAGTGCTGCTTTGCTGATGCTAAAAAGATAGTGTAGAAATGTGATCAGGGATCCTCATACTACTGTCTAACTGGAGGGAAAAAAAAGTTAATTAGGCTCTTTTTGGCATATTAGTGAAGACAGGCTTATTAGACACATTTACAAGCTAATGATATGCCTATACTCTGCTAGCAAAAAAAGTTCATTTAAATAAACTGATTTACAGTTCAGCCATTTTCATCTCTTTAACCAGTACATTCACAATTACATTCCCCACATTTAATTAGCATGGAATCTGAACATTTCTGGAGACCGCACTGTGAGGTGTTCATTGTAGGGTCGTCTCTGCTCCTCCTGTCTTCCCCAACCTGTCTGGGACTGCAGGTAGCGCCCCACCCTGCTTGTTGCCCACCTCATAGGATGAACAGCCTTCATCTGACTAAGGACCTTTGAACCAACAATGATGGATTTCAGAGCTGTCACTAACGATGAGTGCAAATGTTTGGAGGAGTCAGGGGCAGAGTTGGGGGGCAGGAGCAGGAATTAAATGGTCTGGTTACCCAGGGCCTGGTTGTCCCCAGGCCTCCTGGGGAATGAAGCAAGCACCAAAGGAACTGGGCATTTCCCTCTCCAGCTCAGAAATCAAGGGCATCCTTAGTGGGCCTAGTCACCCTTTTCTGAGCAGGTTAACCCCTTTCTCCAGCGAAGCCCACTTTCCACACCACTGTAGTAATCCTTCGAACAAATGCAGCCATCTGATCCCATCATAGCAGGAGACCTTGGCTCTATCACAAGAGGCTACTTCAGTTCCCTAAGCCTTAGTTTCCACATCAGTAAGATGGGGATTACTATAGTTCCTTCCTCAAAGTGTTTTTAAGAAGATTAGCTAAGTTACTGCCCGTGAAGTATACTTAGCAAAGGACCTGGCCTGTAGTAAATGCTCAATAAATGTTACCTGTTATCATTATCATCATCATTATTATGATCACTATTACTAAATTACCATGCTTAAAAGTCTTTGATGGGAGCTTCCCTGGTGGCGCAGTGGTTGAGAGTCCGCCTGCCGATGCAGGGGACACGGGTTTGTGCCCCGGTCCGGGAAGATCCCACATGCCATGGAATGGCTGGGCCCATGAGCTATGGCCGCTGGGCCTGTGCATCCGGAGGAGCCTGTGCTCTGCAATGGGAGAGGCCACAACAGTGAGAGGCCCGCGTACCACAAAAAAAAAAAAAAAAAAAAAAATCTTTTATGGATCCTTATTTCTTACAGAAGAAATCTGACTTATTTAACATGGTCCTTAAAGCTCTTCAGATTCTGATGCTAATTTTCCTTTCCAATTTCCTCCCCAGCCCCTTCTCCCACAAAACTATGCTCTAGCCACAAAGAACTGTCCACCTTCTGTAAGCATCTCTTTGTCTTTTGCTCATGCCACTCCTTCTTTCTGCACAGCCCTGTCCCATTGCTGGGTCACCGAATCCTCCTGGTCCTCCAGAACTCTTCCTCCAGAGCTCAGCTAGAAGCATCCCTCTAGGCTACATCTTCCCCATTCCTCTCCTTCCAGGCAGAATGATGACTCCTGCCTGATGTATCACACATGCCTCTTCTGGGTATTACTTATTTCACAGTATGAGAGTTATTTGTTTACCAGGCTGTCTCCCCTGAAGGTTCCCTCTTCAGGGACAGAAACCAGGCCCAATTTCTATTTTTATGCCCAGTGCCTGACTAGGTACACTCAGATTCTAAATGAATTCCAATGGAATCAAGTTAAATTAAACTGATTTGGACTAAGACTCCAACTAGATAATTTCTAAGGTGCCGTCTAAATCCAGTATTCCATAAGCCCATGATTTTATCAAATGCTGGATTCAACTCCTTTCTCTGAGCTTCACTATTCTTATCTATAAAATGTAAATGAGAATTGCTAACTCACAGAGCTATTGGGAGATGTGAGACAATTCATGTGAAAAGACTGTAAAGTTCAACTTCTACACAAATGTTAATAGCATTGTTTACTTGCTTACCCTTGTTTGTGCTTCTTCAGGAAGATGACAGGATAATAGAAAAGCACATTGTGCAGTTTGATCTGTATTTGTTGTCAATGTTTTGCCCATGCCAATTTCCCATAGTAAAGGTAAGCTCAGTATGATTCCTACCCCAGGGAAAGGGGAACATTTCTTGGTGTCCATTTCAACAGGATGAAAGGGAAGCCTCCATACATTGTAACCTTCATGTTCTGACTCCAATCTCAGCTCTTGCAATAGAAAGATCATGGGAAATGAGGCTTTTTCTACTCCTCTCCTCTAACTCCCTCCATAATAACAAAGCCCAGTCCATCTTTTTATGACGATAATTATCATCAAAGACATCATTTGAGTTTAATGCCTGAGAATGACTTTGCATGCCAGTGACTAACAATGTTACGGACAATTATTTCTTTCGAGGGTTACTGCTTCACCATCAGGGAAAATGTCACTTTTGTAAGGTAATAAATGTGGTTTATTGGGAGAGTGGATACATTGAGGTCTGCCATTTAATTTGATCACAGTTCATCCCCAGCAATTCTTTGAGATCCAGTCACTCAGGAGTAGTTTCTTGCAAGTCCTTTCCTGAGTGTTTCCTGAATCCCTATGGTCCAGAATGATACCTCCTATTTGTCCGAGGCAACTTTTAATGATACCTCCTATTTGTCCAAGGCAACTTTTGAGGAAAAAGACTCATTCACCAAATAGGAGAATTGGGGAAGCACCATCCAGTCAGAAAATTAATGCTGTGCTGTATACATGAAAATTCTCTTTAGCACCTAAAGGTGCAGCTAGGGTGGTATTCCTTGGCAGTGTTCCTATTTGCCCATGCTGAGCTCAGGAAAAAAGACATTCAAGTATGGGAGTGGAAAGGGAGGACAGCTCTTCCTTCTCTCCAGGTCACTGTACATAGTGACACTGTTCACAGCATAGACCGGACGGGATCGGAGAGTCATCCTTCTAGAGGGGCATAGCCCTGAAATGGGGTTGGAAGCACCCAAGAGAGTAAGATGCTGCATCAAAGAACTCATAGAGTCATCATTACTTACAGGGCACACCTGTGTGTCCAATGTGTTAGGTGTGTCACGCATTTGTGACATTACTATGATGGACAAGTTCATGAACTATTGCTATGTGTATTTGTTTGGATGTGCATATAATGCATTCATCCCTACATAGAATCATAACATGTTTATATCAGAAGGAATAAGACTATAACACACTGGAAGATAGTAACTCTTTTTCATCTGCTTTGGTAACAGAAAGGCTTGGGTTCAAACCCGACTCTGGCACTTATCGCCAGTTGGAAAACATTGAACAAGCCCCTTAATCTCCCAAGCCTTGTCTTTCTCAACTGAAAAATAGAGTTGGAATTGGCCCCTCACCACGCTGTTCTGAGAATTAAATAAAATAGTGTCTATGGAGCACTCAGTACAGTGGCTGGTGTCTAGTAGGAGCCCAGTTCACGTTTGTTGTCACTGTGGTTGTCAGAGATGATGCTGTAAGAGGGAGGTAGCAGGATTTGCAGTAGTGGCCTGGCACCTAGCACAATGAGGATGCTCAGTCCACTTTAAACTTATGATTGAACACAGAAATAGATGAGTGAATCTAGTATTCCTCTTCACATTCCAGAAAAGGGCTTTGAGAAACATAGGAGCTAAACCAATAGCACAGAATCATACAGAAGGTTTTGGCAGAGCTTGACGTATATTTTAGATCCTTTGATCCCCAACATGGTGCCCTTCCAACCACCCCTGATCACTACCTCCTTCCTTATACTCCCATCACCTCCCACTCTCCCCAACATATGTGTATGTGTTTGAGACATAACATACCTGTCTTACAGATAGAGAAACTACAAATTTTGCAGGTGTGTTACTTGGGTTCTTGGAAGCTGATGATGGGAGCCAGGCTGATGGTCTAGGGTCGGATGCACTGTCTGATCGATTTCACATCTTGCTTCTCATGCTTGTGAAGCCCAGGTCTTAAAGCAAAGTTGAGCTAGAGCCTGGAGCTGAAGGAGGCTGAGCTGGAGCTCACAGCACAGATCACCAGAGACTCTGTGATTGAATAACATTGGGAAGATACATGATTTTTGCCTCCAAAATCCCTTTGGTTTATGCTTCTCTGTAATGCCCTCCCTCACCTCATTCCTTTGAACTATACCATGATTTCTACTGTACTAGGAAGAACAGTCACACCAAAAATATGAGGAAAAACAAAAGAAGTTACTTTCTGGCTATTAAGCTTCTGTAAAGTTGGCATAAATTATAGGTTTAGAAAAAGAATTGTCTGGTCCATTTTCCAGACACACAGAGAGAGATGAAAACTAAAATCTCTGAACTAGCAAGTTAGAAGACAGTAGGAAAGGAAACAAGAAATTTAGACCCCAGCTTAGGTTTCTGAGAAGGACCCTGTCACCTACCTACCTTGGCCTGTCTCGTGGTCACAGGCATTACTGGGAAATGTAGAATAACCCTGATAGATTTGAAGACCAGGAGGAGATAGGAATCGAGGTAGGCTTCCTGTAAAGAATCTTCACAGGGGTTTCTTACACTTCTGAGGTATCAAGCAGCAGCTGAAGAGAAATCAAGCCACAAAGTAAGTCAAAGAAGAAAGGGCCTGAGACAGTGAACCCCATACTTCCTGGGGCTCCAGAGTGGCTGGGAGAGCAGCCAAGTTTTCCTCTATCCACTTCCTCCAAATGAGCCAAAGAGTAGATGTGGAGAATATAATGGAGAGAGGAAAGGAATCAGAACACCAGAAGATGTTTCTCAGTCTTGACAAGGTTTTCCCACAGTGGAAAGCCCTGTGGACAGGGGGCCGATGTGGATGCAGAGATCTCAGTGGAGGCCCACGTGCAAGGATGATGACAACCAAGAAGGAGATGTAGTAAGGTACATCTCTGAATGTGTATGATTACAGATTCCCAGACACCTGTCTCCATCCCAACGTGAATATGTACTCTCAAACTTACAAGCCAACTTGGGAGAAGGAAAGAGAAGAGAGAATTTATAATTTATTTACTGTAAACTCAAAATGACTGAATCTACTTTAGGTTGACTAAGATTGCTTTTCGGGATCAGGTAAATCGGGGGATAAAATAGAACTGATAGCTACAAAAGATGAAGTTACATTTCTGTAAACCCAAGGAACTGGTTTAATACCTACTATGACTTTTTTTGTCTTGTAATATCAGAATATGACAGCCATTGGGCCGTATGCCATAATCTATTCTACCGGAACCATACTTCAGAATAATTTGAATAGGTGTCTTGTGTGCATCAGGGAAGACCAAGGATGCAGTCATATACCCAAATGCCCAGAAAACTTTACAAAGTACTTTTAATCTAGCAGAAGTTTGGTCATGGCAGTGACAATGACATCACTGATGACTGTAAACACTCCAGATATAAAATCCTCAGGAGTAGGAAATACTTTGAGCCCTTAGTATCGATGTAGAATATCTGTGGCATTCTTAGCTCAAGACTTGGAACTGTTTTATCTCCAAACTATACCTCTTTCTCAAACTCCAGATTCATATACTATTGCCTTTGGCACCCCCGCTTGGGTGTCTAATAGATATCTCAACTTAGCACATCTAAAACTGAACCTGTGAGCTCCACCCTACCCCCAACGCTCTGCCAAACCTACAGAACCTGCAGTCTTCCTCCACATCTCAGGTTATGACAACCCCATCCTTAAGGTTGCTCAACTTAAAAATCTTGAAATCATTCTTGACTCCACTCTTTTCTCACACACACATCTAATCCATTAGGATTGTTGTCTTTACCTTCAAAATAAATCCAGAATCCAACCACTTCTTACCATCTTCTGCTACTACTCTAATCTAAACCATCTCTCACTGGGACACTTCAGTTGCCCACTATGCTCTCCCTCCTTCCACCCTTGCCTTTCCCAACAGTCTACACTTCACACAGCAGTCAGAATAATCCTTTTAAAGTGTAAGTCATATCATGTTCAAAACTCTGTTCAAAACTCTCCAATGGCTCCTATCTCATGCAGATAAAAGCTCAAAATCCCAGACTTCTGTGCTGTACTTTGAACACATCAGGCATGTTCCTGCCTTAGGGCTTTGCATGGGTTGAAACCTCTCCCTGGAATGCTCTTCTCTCAGATATCCATATGGCTGAGCATCCTACTTTTGCAAGTATTTGCTGAAATATCACCTTTTAAAATTAGGCCTCTGAAATTGTATCCTGCCACTCTTCTTCTATAGTCCTAATCTCTTCTTCTGTCTGAATTTTTTCCCCTTTAATATTTATCACCTTTCTATATACCATAATTTATTGAGTACTATGTTTATTGCTTGTTTGCTCTCTCTTCTCACTAGAATATAAGCTCTACAAAGGCAGGGATTCTTGCCTTGTTTTGTTTTTTGATGTACCCCAGGCACCTAGAAAAGGCACATGGTAGGCACTCAATAAATATTGGATGAACAAATGAGTGAAGATCATTGGATACAAAATGTTAGCACTAAAAGGGATGCTAGAGTTTTTCTAAACCCTCCTTTTTTAGATTAAGAAAATTTAAATTGCTTCACAGGAAGCAATGATGAAGATGAAGATGAAGATATTTGTCTAAGAAAATGCCATGAGTGGCTTCCAAATTCTCTTGTTTTGTGTTTCAGTTATTATATCTGGAGGCTTCCATCCTTGATCTTGAAATGATGTTATTATGCATTTTTTTCCTTCTGGACTTTAAGTGAAAATAGAAGATTTAACCATATTCCTTAGTTCATGGGACAGAGAAAGCAGCAGTACCTGGGAACACTGCATAGTACCTGACTGGATTTATTCCTGGATCCACGTGAGCTATCTCTAGAGGGCTGCCAGAAATACGTGTATGTGTGTGTGCAAGAGTGTGTGTGTGTGCATGGTTGTGTGTGTATACATGTGTGTGCATGTGTGTTTGGGGTGGTAGTACAAGAGAACAAATCCTGAGTAAACTGCTCAGAAAAGCAAAGTTTCATGTTCTAGGTGTGAACAGTTTTTGAGGAAGCTCTCAGCACTTTTAGAACAGAATAATTGCAATCTTTAAAGTAAATATATAGTGAAGCTACAGTTTCTCATTTCTGAGAAAAGAAAATGGGGTTAGAGGTTTCAGGATTTACCTGGTGTTTTTCAATCAGAAAGTTGTAGAACCAAAAACTGAACCTGAGTCACTAGAGTCCTAGATGCTACCTTTTAATATTATGGTGTGTTCTCATATGGGATGATGTGTCCACCCCTAGGAATTTCAGGGTTACCCAACAGAGCCAGGAACTGGGTGATGGGGGGACATTTTCTACACAAGGCAAAGCTGTGGCTCTTAAGGCACTGTGCAACAGTGGAGAAACGTCAAAGTTATTAATTTTTATAAAATATGTTAATGGGTTTCCCATTACTTCCTCTCTCATTATTCGGTGTTGCCTTTCTGTTTCTCTGACACTTAACTCTGAGGATGTGACACTAAAAATATCAGGGCCTGCAGGCTCCCTGACCCTTAGATCCTTTTCTTCCAACAGCTGGGACACTTGACCCTTGCCAGCAGGCTCTGCTTCAGAGTCAGGGCAAATTATTCCCCCCAACACACATTTTTTTAATACTTAAAAAAAGGTCATATCCATGAAAGTGTGTAGGACACAGTAAGCCTTTTTTAATACCCTTCTTCTTCTCCTCTTTGGAACTTCTCAAATTCTCTAAATATGGAAGAGATGTATAAAGTTTATCACTTGGGAATTAAAGAAAAACTTTAAATCTCCAAGGGCACATCTACAAAATAAGTCTCAGAAAATGCCCAATTAGCTATTCAGAGCTAGTCCAAAGTAAGCAGATATGAGCCTGTAGTAGGCATTTCTAATTGGTTACAGCACTCATTCTTTTTTTTCTGTACTCTGCCCTTTAAGAAAAGGTGTAGCCCAGAAACACTGTCATCTGAACATTCTGGGATCCATTACCAATGATCTGGAGTTAGCACATGAAATGAGAGCTATTTTCCATCCTTGCCCAAGTTCATCAAGATAGATATTCAGGCATTGCACTCGGCGGTTCCCCGGATTTGTCTCTTGCTTCAACAGTGTTTGGACGGAACAGACCCAGGGTCGCCCTTTCCTCCAGCCTCCGACCACCCTCCAACCTTCGGAGTCAGCCATTCAGTTATCCTCGGTCACCGGGACCAGCCAACACCATGTTCTGAGCCGAACTCCTTATTACCGATCAACCATGAGCTCCCAGATTAGTCAGAATTATTCCACCGAGGTGGAGGCCGCCATCAACCGCCTGGTCAGCATGCATCTGCGGGCCTCCTACACCTACCTCTCTCTGGGCTTCTATTTTGACCGCGACGATGTGGCTCTGGAGGGCGTGGGCCACTTTTTCCGCGAATTGGCCGAAGAGAAGCAGGAGAGCGCCGAGAGTCTCTTGAAAATGCAAAACCAAGCGGCGGCCGCGCCCTCTTCCAGGACATGCAGAAGCCATCTCAAGATGAGTGGGGTAAAACCCAGGATGCTATGGAAGCTGCCATTAACATGGAGAAGCACCTGAACCAGGCCCTTCTGGATCTGCATGCCCTGGGTTGTGCCCGCGCAGACCCCCACCTCTGCGACTTCCTGGAGAGCCACTTCCTAGATAAGGAGATGAAACTCATCAAGAAGATGGGCGACCACCTGACCAACCTCCGCAGGCTGGGCTGGGCGAGTATCTCTTTGAAAGTCTCACCCTCGAGCACGAACAGGAGTCTCTGAAGTCCAGCGGCCTCTGAGGAGCCCCTCTGGCGTCAGAGCTTCTGCCTGAAGCCCCGCTCTGCAGCCACTAGGCAGCTTTTTAACCATCCTGGCGCCCTCTCCCAAGACGTGGACCACATGGAAACAATAAAGCTTTTTGCAGAAAAAAAAAAAAAGATAGATATTCAAATGAACCCTAATGGATAGTAATTCTTCATTGATCCTGTTTGATGATTTTTATCTGGATAAGTTAGTCTTTAACAGGTTTAAGTGAGTCAAATGTGCCGAGACTCAAAAAAGGTTAGGTCAGAAAATGTAGGACTATGGACACCCCACCACAGTCCCCATGGGGGCAGTACCTTGGAAAGAATTATTAAACCATGCTAAGGCAGCACAGAGCCAGTCCACACAAACACTTGTTGAAGGGGGGAGATGTTTTGTAAATAAGAATGAGGAACCAGAGAGCTTGGAGTGCAAGCAGGGCATCAGGTCAGAATCACCAGGGATGGGCAAAATGTGGGTGAGGACGAGGAGGTCACATGCTGAGAAGTGGCACTCCTGCCAGCATATCTTCTATGCGTGTTCCTACTTGTGGAGTTTAGGCTGCCCCTTCACATCCCAGGCTGCTGCTGCAAAAATATTTTGAATTAATTAACCCTAAATATTTCCTCTGCTAATCTGTTCACGCATCTGATCCCAGAACATTTGTTAAAGAATCTGGAGACTTATTTTTTTTAGAATTTATTTTATTCAAGTATAGTTGATTTACAGTGTTGCGTTTATTTCTGCAGTACAGCAAAGTGATTCAGTTACACATATATATATACACTCTTTTTCATATTCTTTTCCATTATGGTTCATCACATGATATTGAATATAGTTCCCTGTGTTATACAGTAAGACCTTGCTGTTTATCTATTCTATATACAATAGTTTGCATCTGCTAATCCCAAACTCCCAATTCATCCCTCCCCCACCCCCTCCCCCTTGGCAACCACAAGTCTGTTCTCTATGTCTGTGAGTCTGTTTCATAGATAAGTTCATTTGTGTCATATTTTAGATTCCATGTGTAAGAGATATCATATGGTATTTGTCTTTCTCTGTCTGACTTACATCACTTAGTATGATAATCTCTAGGTCCATCCATGTTGCTGCAAATGGTATTATTTCATTCTTTTTTAAGACTGAGTGGCATTTCCATTGTGTGTGTGTGTGTGTATGTGTGTGTGTGTGTGTGTGTGTGTATATATATATATATATATATATATATATATATATATATATATATATATATATACACATACCACATCTTCTTTATCCATTCATCTGTTGATGGACATTTAGGTTGCTTCCATGTCTTGGCTATTGTGAATACAGAGACCTATATTTAAACTCTTATTCTTTCACTTATTTATGGACAATGTAAATTTCTGTGAGTTGTCCAAATTTATGAACACTGATACCATGTTTATACAGAAGTAGTCAGACAAGTTGGTCTCTAAGATCATTTGTCTTTGAAGTTCTATGATTCTGAGGTAGAAAGAAGGGACAGGGTGGGAACTTGACTCTGGATGCCAGAAAAAATAAATAAATACATAAAGCAATGTTAGAAATTAATTTGCTATTTAGTAGTGTTTTGGTTATCATACATGTTTATGTTTGCTATTTTTATAGCAAATTTTTATGTTTGCTCTTTTGAGGCTAAAGATGATATTTTATTCATCATTAACATCTCCTTTTTGATCATTCCATAGAACCACTATAAAGTCAACCTAATTTGATAGTTAATAGAAATCCAGTTCTCTGCATTGACTATTTCATGCCTTACATATTAAATTATGTATAGACATAAAATAGATAAAAATGATAGCTTTTTTTCTTTGCCAAGTCCTATGCTAAGTATTTATATTTATTACCTTCTTAAAATCATCTTAACAAACTTTTGAGTGCTTTTAACCCTTGTGGGTGAGGCAACAAAAATGTTAGGGAATTAAGTAATTTGCTCAAGGTTACACAGTGAATAAATGTTAGAGCTGGATTTTGAACCTAGGCAGCCTGACACCAGAGTCCTGGTAACGCTGGAGACATGTGAGTAGTAGAATGTGCTTTAAAAGAAAAAAAGCCCATTAAGATATCTTGTAATAAGCAATATATAATTTAAACATATCATATTTATACATAGCACTTTCCACAAAATATCCCGTAACAAAAATAACTGAGCTCAGAGGGTCTCTGGAAAGGAATATCATGATTAGCAGTCTGCTGAGTGGCCCTGTGATGCCTTCACCAATGTGGCAAACACAAAAAGGTCATGGCAGCTTGAAGGTCATATACTCTGCCTTTCTAATGCCAAGGTCACTCCAGGATATGGCCCAGGGACTGGTCCACTGGAGCTTTGCAGGGCAAATCTGATATTTCCTCAAGAATCATAGCAATCATCTCATGGGACTATGACTAGGAGGATGAATTTGTGCAGGCACACGTAGAGGCAAGTGCACACTAATGTGGAAAGAAAGAGGGGAGAGGGGAGAGGGAGACGGAAAGGGAAAGTGGGGTGGGGGGGGAGACAGAGAGAGAAAAGAAAGAGAGTGAGACCTTTTGAGTCTTTGAGAATTGTCTACATTTTCAGTCTTTACACCCTAAACTCCCATTCTCTCTCCAACCCCATCCAATATGACTTTCATTCTCCACCACTCCAGTGGAACTTGACTTCTTGTCAAGGTCAACAATGACCCAGATCCTTGATACTCAAAGTGTGGTAAAGGACCAGTAGCTTCACCTTGGTGAAGCCATAAATTATCTCTGAATCTCAGCAGCTTCATCTGTAAAGTGCAGTGCACACCTCATGGTAATATCAGGAGAATTATATTAATGCACATGAGGTACCTGGCAGACAGGACACACCCAACTTATCCTGGTCTTCCTTCCTTCCAAGTATGCCAGCAAGAATCCAGGCTCACTAAAAGCAGAGAAATTGCTATGTGATTACTTATGCTAACAATATTCTCACAAAATCTCAGAGATGGAAAAAAGATTACAAGACTTCTGGCCCAACCACTGCTTTTATTTACTAAGCAAGGTACTACAGAGTTTTATGAAAAACAATCTTCTAGGTTACATAGAATTCCTGAAAATCGGCTTTCTTTTCCAAAAATCTCTTTTAAATAATCCAATTTTCATACAAAGTATGGTATATCTGCTCTGTTGTAAGTCATAGAAGAAAGTGCAAAGCCTTGGAAAAACTCCGAGGTTGATGCAAACATATCCTCATCTGCAGGGATGATGGTGAGCACTTGGGGCTCTGTGCTTCCTCAAACTTAGCTCAGCAGGGTGCCTTAGTGGAGGTGCCAGCATTGTCTCGCCAGAGGAGAAATGATTACCTACAAGAAAAGACACAATCAGTTTTCCAGTCCTCCCAAGTCATCCAAGGTCTTGTGACTCAACGGTGAGTCAGTGGGCAGACTTCATTAGTCAGCCCTGATGACTAGTGTTCCTATGACCTTCCAGAAGTCGTACAGCTGCATGGGCAGACAGTGATAGGAGGGGTTAGGAGATTGATATTTCCATCTCTGTTCTGCTAAATATCACCACTTTGGCCCTAGATAAGTCACTGAAGCTTTTAAGGCTTTAGCTTTCACATTTGTAAAATGAGAGTGTTGCCTTGATAGGATCTACCAAAGTTCTTCCCATGTCTAAATGTGCACATTTGTGGATATTCATACATTTTCTTTCTTATCTGGTCTTCATTCTCAGCAGAAGGAAAACTCTATGAAGGAGGACTGAGAGTTAAGGCTGCTAATGAAAACTATAGTTAGCCCTTAGTATTTGCAGAGTAATTAAATTCCATAAATATTTTTTCATGAAACAATCAGTGCTTCCTATGCACCTGCTTGGTATCAGGAAATTATATATATATGATAACCACCACACCACAAGAAAAACACAATCCAAGCAATTCCAATGTAGTGTGATGAGTGCTACCAAGGCTTAAGCAGTAGGTGCTGTGGAAACAGATAGACAAAGTTCCTAACTCAGTTTTGAGTGAACATGGAAGGACTTCCTAGAGGAACTGACATCTAAGATGAGACACAGGAAAAGAGTAAGCCTTACCTAGGTAAAGAGGAGTCAATTATTTCCTTTTTGTTTGCTTGTTTTGTTTTGTTTTTTCAGTATATGCAAAACCTGGTAGCAGGGGAAGGCATAATGCCCTTGGCAAATGCAAATAGTTCAGTAGGATGAAGGGGTGATAGATGAGAATGGAGATGAGAATTATCTTTGACACCATATTAAGGAATTTGGATTTTAACTGGAGACTATGGGGATCATTAAAGAGTATCATGCAGTAGGGATCAGAATACAGTTCTCACATCAGATATATAATGCAAGCTTCAGAGTGGAGAGATTGGAGGGGAGAAAGGGAAGTCCCTGGATATAACCAGAGACTGGATGTAAAGAAAGTAACCTGGATGAAATGATAGTCTAGAAAAAAGGAGTGGCAGTGGGGATAGCAGTAGGAGGATTGAAGAAAGGTTTATGATGAAGAATTGAAAAGACTTAATATTGCCTAGACAGAGTGGGTGGAGGTAGGAGAGAGACTGGTGAAAGAGGGTACAGGAGTATCAAGCATTAGTAATAAGCAAACGGCAGTGCCACATGCTCAGATTTGTTGAAAGTCAATAATGAATTCAGTTTTGGATCCATTATACTTTGTTAAAATGGAAGATTGCTTAACATAGAAGCCAACACATAGTATACCCACAGTCATTCAGAAATATTTATTGAGTACCTTCTATATGCTAAACACCATGCTGGGATCTGGAAATATAAAGATGAATAGATTTCAAGAGTCCTGGCCTCAAGGATCTGAGTTCAATGAGAGAAGATATCAGATATGTAAAAAATAACTACAGTATGGTCAAGGTGATAAATGTTATAGAAGACAAATGTATTCATGGTAAAAAGTGTGCTGAATGAAGGTGCTCTGGCAATGAGTAATGTAGAGGGGAAGCATGTAGCTGAAGGTTCCATTAATGAGAAAGGCTTGTGATATAGAGCACTCCAACTGTTTTTTTTTTAAAAAGGGTCAATTTTAAACAAGGAGCAAGAAAGTCTGTTAGGCAGGAAGAATGATCAAGCAAAAGCAAAAGAGTAGAACAGTGTTTGGTATGTTTGAGGGACAGTATGTAGCACAGTTTTCCTAGTCCTGAGGGATCTTAAGAGGAAACATAAGTGCCTGGAGAGACAGAGACTTCTGGTCTTTGCCTACAATTTTACACCTGCAGCCTGGAGTTCTAGCCTGAGCTCCAGACTTGTAAATTGACTGCTTATTTGGCACCTCTTTTTGTACGGCTAATGGACAAAGAAAATATGCCCAAAACTAAACTCCTGACCCTCCCCCTTTAAAATCTGATCTTCCTAGTTCCCCATATTAAAAAAATGGTAATGTCATATTAATAAATGTTCAGGCCCCAAATCCTTGCTTCCTCTCTTTTTCTCGCAAACAACATGAAATCCATCAGCAAAACCTATTATCTCAGAGTGATGTCAGCAAAAAAAAATGGTGGAATAAAGACCTCTGAAAATGCTCCCTTCCATGAAAGCAATGAGAAAACTGGCAAAAATTGTCAGAGTCAACTTTTTTAGAACGTTAAACATTAATCAAGGCTTGTAGCACCTAATAACAGACTGAAAATACATAAAGTAAAACTGACAGACTTGAAGGCAGATTTGACAATTCAACGATAATAATTTGAGATATCAATGTCCTACTTCCAACAATGGATAGAACAAATGGATAGAAAATTAACAAAGAAATAGAAGAACAACACTACAGAACACTACAGAATAACACTATTAACCAACTAGACCTGACAGACATCTATAGAATACTCTACCCAACAGCAGCAGAATATACATCCTTCTCAAGTACACATGGAACATTTTCCAGAATATATATACATATGCTCCAACACCTAATATATATTAGATCATAAAACAAGTCTCAATCAACATAAAAAGACTGAAATCATACAAAGTATGTTCTCTATCCCCAAGGAAATACAATTAGAAATCAGTAACAGAAGGAAATTTGGGAAATTCAAAAATATGCATAATTAAACAAAATATTCCTAAGTAATCAATGAGTCAAAGGACAAATCACAATGGAAATGAGAAAACATTTTTAGATGATGAAAATGAAAATAAAACATACCAAAACTTGTGAATGCAGCTAAAGTAGAGTTTAGATGGAAATTTAGGGCTGAGAACGCCTATGATAAAAAATAAGATCTCAGATCAATAACCTATGTTTTACCTTAAGACACTAGAAAAAGAAGAGCAAACTGAACTCAAAGCAAACAGAAGAAAAGAAATAATAAAGATTTTAGAGATGAAATAAATGGAATAGAGAATAGAAAGCAACAGAAAAAGTCCATAAACTATAAGTTTCTTCTCTGACAAGATCAACAAAATTGATAAACTTTTAGCCAGCCTGACAAAGAAAAAATGAGAAAAGATTCAAATTACTAAAACCAAGAATGAAAGTGGAATTACCACAGATCTTACAGAAACAAAAAGAGTTGTAAGGGACTTCTATGAATAACTATAAATCAACGAATTAGATAACTTAAAGGAAAAGGATAAATTCCTAGAAATAAAAAAAAACTGTGTTTAAAAGATAGCCCAATTCATTATTTGGAAGACTTAACATTAACACTCCCCAAACTGACCTTAGTGTCAATGTAATCACTTTCAAAATCTCAAAAGCCTTTTTTGTGTTTCATAGAAACAGCTATATATTATTCCAACAAACATTGAGATTGGTGAAAGACAGTTTTCCTTTTGACCTATTTCTCCTCCACCCCTCCCCCTCAAGCAAAGTGAAGGCTACAGTTTGGATTTATCTTCTAGCTAAAAAAGCAGAGATAACGTCCAAAAGACCAAGAATTCTCTCCTGCCATGCCTATACACTTTCAGTTTTAGCTCTCTTTCTAAGATGGTAATTTTTTGTGTGAAAGCAGTCTTTCTTTTTTCTCAGTTGCTTGTGAATTTACTTTTAGTCGAAAAACAAGACATAAATGATCCAAGTGACAACACTGCCGCAGGGTAAAGTTGCTGCTTAGTTTCCATTAATAAGAGAACAAATAGTAGTACCTTAAGTATGTTCACTGGAAAGTTTTTCTTACTAGGAGTACAAATGACACCTGATAAAACATCTCATATAGCTGCACTTTAACATGTACAGCTGAACTGGGTGTTACTAAGAGTAGAATGAGACGTTTCCCTTAGGTCCTCAAGGCAAACTTTAGGAAAGCTCACCTGTTTTCTCAGGTCCTCTCTGGAATTGGGGCTGTTTGGACAGGTGCCCTACGTGTGAAATATCAAAGATTTGAGGGGTAATGCTGAAAGCCTCAGGTTTTCACAGCAGAGGATTGGGTTCAAGGCCTAGCTCTAAATTAGCAAACTGTTTTGAGCAATTCACTTTACTTTTCTACAGCTCATTCAGCAATATGAATTGAAGACAACACTTCCTGTTTCATAAGGTTCTTATGAGAAGTCAGTGAAAACATATATGTTAAAAAAAAAGACTTTATAAAGATGGAATAGAAAGTTAGTTATCAGTGGTATAACTTAGTTGGTTCAGTTTACTAAGCTCTTGACATGGGTGCGTTACAAGGATTTCTGCAGTGTATCTTATGAATCATAATAATGAATCATGTACTGGGTTAGGTGTTTCTCATTTCATCAGATTTTATCACTATTTTATCAAACATTTTGTATAAACCCTGTAAAGTCAGTATTGTTAGCCCAATTTAACAGATGAAATACCATGCAGGCAAATAAAAGTTGGTAATCAAACCCAGGGTGCAGATATGGCCAACTGCAACATTGCCTCTCCATCCCACACTTGCCACTTCTATGCAACATAACAGTGGAAGTCTTAGTTACAGTAATCGGACAAGAAAAGGTAATAAAAGGAATCCAAATAAGAAATTAAAAGTAAAATTATCACTGTTTGCAGATGACATGACACTACACATAAAAGTCCTAAAAACACTAACAACAAAAATGGTAGAACTCACCAATGAATTCAGTAAAATTGCAGGATACAATATTAATATACAGAAATATGTCGCAATTCTATACACTAACAATGAGCTATCAGAAAGAGAACTTAAGAAAATAATCCCATTTACAATCATATTAATTAGAATTAAATACCTAGGAATAAATCTAGCTAAGGAAGTAAAAGATCAGTACTTTGAAAACTATAAGACATTAATGAAAGAAATTGAAGACAATACAAACAGACAGAAAGGCATACCATGTTCATGGACTGGAAGAATTAATGTTGTTAAAGTGACCATACCACCCAAGGCAATCTACAGATTCAATGCAATCTCTGTCAAAATACCAATGGCATCTTTCATAGCACTGGAAACTATAATTCTAAAGTTTGCATGGAAACACAAAAGACTCTGAATAGCCAAAATAATCTTGAGAAAGAATAAATCATGTTCCTTGATTTCAAACTATACCACAAAGCTACAGTAATCAAAACAGTATGGATCAATGGAGCAAAATAGGGAGCCCAGAAATGAACCCATACTTACATGGTCAATTAATCCATGACAAAGGAAGCAGGAATATTCAATGGGGAAAGAGAGCCTCTTCAATAAATGGCATTAGGAAAGATGGACAGCTACAGGCAAAAGAATCAAACTGGACTACTCTCTCACACCATATACAGAAATAAACTAAAAATGTAGTAAAGGCTTAAACGTAAAACCTGAAACCATAAAATTTCTAGAAGAAAACGTAGGTAGTATGTTCTTTGACATTGATCTTAGTAATGTTTTTTTGGATATGTCTCCTCAGGCAAGGGAAACAAAAGCAAAAATGTAACAACATCAAACTAAAATGCTTTTGCACAGCAAGGAAAATTTTGACATCAGTCTTAGTGATGTTTTTTTGGCTCCGTCTCCTAAAGCAAAAGGAATAAAAGCAAAAAATAAACAAATGGGGCCTAATTAAACTTAAAAGCTTTGGCACAGCAAAAGAAACCATTGACAAAATAAAAAGACAACTTACTGAATGAGAGAAGATATTTGCAAATTATATGATCGATAAGAGCTTAATATCAAACATATATATATAAACAGCTCATGCAACTCAACATGAAAATAACAAACAACATGATTAAAAATGGGAAGAACTGAAGAGACATTTTTCCAAAGGGGAAATGCAGATGGCCAACAGGCACATGAAAAGATGCTCAATATCACTATTCATCAGGGAAATGCAAATCAAAACCACAATGAGATATCACCTCACACCTGTCAGAATGGCTATCATCAAAAAGAATGCAAATAACAAATGTTGGCAAGGATGTGGAGAGAAAGGAAACTTCACGAACTGTTGGTGGGAATGTAAATTTGTGCAGCCACTATGAAAAACAGTATGGAGATCCTCAATAATTTAAAAAGAGAACAACCATAATGATCCAGAAATTCCACTCCTGGGTATTTGTCTAAAGAAAATGAAAACACTAATCAGAAAAGGCATATACACTCCTATAGTCACTGCATCATTATTTACAATAGCTAAGGTATGGAAGCAACCTAAGTGCTCATCATGTATAAAGAAGATATGGTATATATATATATAATTTTACATATATATATATATATATATATATATATATATATATATATATATACTCACATATACACACAGTGCAATATTACTCAGCCATAAAAAAGAATGAAATCTTGCCATTTGTGACAATGTAGATAGACCTAGAGGTTATTATACTAAATGTAATCATTCAGACGAGAGAAAGACAAATATTGTATGACTTCACCCATATGTAGAATCTAAAAAAACAAATGAACAAATATAACAAACCAGAAACAGAGTTATAGATACAGAGAACAAACAGTTGGTTGCCAGAGGGGATGAGGGTGGAGGGTAGAAGAGAAATAGGTGAAGGAGATTAAGGGGTACAAATTTCCAGTTGCAAAATAAATGTCATGAGTATGAAATGTACAGTGTGGGGAATATAATTAACAACTATGTAATATCTTTGTATGGTGACATATTGTAACTAGACTTATTGTGGTGATCATTTTGAAATATATAAAAATACGGAATCACTATATTGTATGACAGGAATTAACTATGTTGTAGGTCAGCTATAGTTCAAAAACAAAAGAAAAAACAAAAAGATAAAAAGAACAACAGAAACTGTATGTCAATGCATCTACTTGCACCCAACTTCTCCTTTGCATCCAAGAGAATTGAAAAGCCATATCTATTAAACTAAATGCCACTATGTGTGCACAAGACCCTGGTCCCTTCTGCCCTTTTCAAGGGCTTCACTCCAGTTCTCTTTCATTATTAGTCTCTCCCTTTCTGTGGGGTCATTTCAATCACCATGAAGATATACTCTAGGGAAACACCTCCCCTTGAAACCCTATCTCACAATGACTAACTGCCCATCTATTTTCTCATCTGCATAACTTAACCTTCTCAAACAATTGTCAGCACATACCATTCCATCTCATCATTTTGCTTCACTCTTCAGCCCATTTTCGTCTGGTTTCTGTCCCGTCACTCCACCGACATTGCCTTTCCTCCACATTCTTACGACTCCAGGGCCTGCAAGCTCCACCTCCAAACAGCACCTGCACTTCTTTACCCAAGGCTCCTTTCTTGCTACCGTAGTCCAAATCGCCTCTACACAGAAAACCAGAAATGCCAGCAAATCAATGCTCTCTCCTCAACGCTGGAGCAGGACTCAAACAATGATTGACGGGGTTTGACATTAAATAGTTCCCCTCCTGTGGAGTAACCCTCTGAGGAGTGTGTTTTACAGTGGCTTCTGGAGTTTCCCCTGGCGTATTAATCATCAGCAGCCCACACCAGCAGCTGGCTCTCGTTCCTCCCTTGTCTCACTTCCCCACTTCCCTACCTTCACCTCGTAAACTACTTCCGCTTGAATCTTTGTTTCTGGGTTCGCTTCTGAAGGAATGTAAACGAGAACGACTTCCCTTATGCCAACTCTAACACACGCTTCTCTGTCTCACCTCATTGACCAATTAGCAGTATGTGACCCCGCAAATCACCCCCTCTTTCTTGAAAACTCTCTTTTCTCTGGATTTTTAGGACACCACACCCTCTGGTTTCCCTCCGCCTCACAAGCTGATCCATCTCCACCCTACCTTTCATACTGGAGTATCTTAGGTTCTGATCTCACATCTCTGGTCCTAACTTTCTACCATTTTTTCCTCTTTTCTGTGTGACTCCCATCTTTCTAAATCCAGCCGTTCTCTCTTCTGAATTCCGGATTCACTCCAGACATTAATTAAAAGATGAATCTTAAGTCTGCATTGAGTTTTTTTTTTAGAGCTTTGTGGTACATCAGGCACTATGTAAGCTCTTTCTAAATATGTTGTCTCATTTAATCCTTACATCAATGCTCCAAATCATTACATTTGTAAAGGCAAGAAAAGCAAGGCTCAAGAGGCTAGTTTTCCTGGGTTCATGGAGCAGGTGAGGGGCAGAGCCAGGCTGTGAACTGAATCTTTCTGACTGAAGGTTGCAAGCTTAACTGCCATGCCATTCTGCTTCTGTATTCTCACCTCCTCTGTGCAATGGGCACAGAGGTTTTCTAGAATAATCAACTGCCAGAGATGGAAGAGAATTTAATAATCATCTAATCCAGCTCTTTCATTTTACAGTTGCCTCAAAGAGGTAAAAAAATTTCCCAAGATTTATTTAGATATCTGGTTATATTTATGACTGATGGTTATTTCCCAACTTTATATTTTGAGCTATAAATTGTGCTGAGGTTCATTCATCTTTCTTTTTCTCTGAGTTGCATCTCTAGCCTTGGAGGTTCTCTCCACACAAATGCAGATGGCACACACTTTCTAACTCCCCTGATCCTGCTGGGCCTCTGGAGAGAGCACTGAGGGTCACTGTGTTACTTCCTTTGAACATTTTCTCAGATGGAGATGATGTTCCAGTTGTACAGACCAGTGACTGGCATTTTAACCACAGGAACATTGTGAATATCTCCCTGCTAAATATCTACCCATCCCATTAAGGCTATTTATTGTGCTGTATCCAGAGCAACTAAACCCAAGACTGTGTCTGTGCCAAAGACTCGAATAAAAACTTTAAAAAAAATTGCAGCCATCCAGATGTTCTTTGGCAATGATGAACACACAGATATTTGGAGACATCTGGATGACTGACTGGCTTTTTCAGTTTTCATCTGGAAGATGAAGATTATGCAGACACAGTGTGATTACAAGCTGGATGATAATAAACAAATCTTTGACAATGTCCACAGGATTCCAAACATCTGGGTGCAAAACTGAAAAATCCAGCTAACTATCCAAATGTTTGGCATCATTTAAAAGAAACATTGGACAGCAGGAGTTGAGCAAAAGATCCAAAAAGGAGACAAGAAGTTCCCAAAGCAAGCTTTGCCTACATTTTTTTTAAAGTTTATATTCAATTTAAAGGGGAAACTGAGTCAGGAATAGTAAATTTCTCATTAGAATCCACATTCTAGATCTCTCTCCTATATACTGGGGTTTCTAAATCTAGTGAGGTGACAGACCTTCCAGAATAGTATAGTCAGGGTCTGATCTACTCACATAGCATAGGAACTCTTAGACATCAGAGCAGAACATCAAAGTCTTGTTTTTGTGTGATTTCTCAGTCCACCTAAAAAGACAAATAAATACATCAGGGTCTTAAGAGTTCACCAAGAAAGAAAGGGAAGGTGAGGCTTACCTCACTACCAGGTGTGGAGAAGGAGAAAGTGCCTTGGGTATGAGAACGCTGGAAGACAAACAAGTTCAGGTTGCTGGTTCAAGGGCATTAAAGAATATGCTGAGTGAGACAGGGAGGCGAGGGTGTATCCCTGCAAAAGTGGATTTAGTTATATTCTTTAACTGATGAAGGAAAGAAACATTGTACTCACAGGTGAATAAAAGAAGCATTTGTGTTGGGGCTGAAAGAGCTGCTGTCTTTAGAGGAAAATCTTTCTGTTTGTGGCAGAAATGGCTCCTTAGAGTGATGGTGGCAGCTGCAGTAGTATCAGCAGCAAAAAAAGTGCCCTCGTGGTGACAAAAGCATCAGACACGGTCTATGTGGCTTTAAAGACTAGTAGCAGAGATGGAAGTTTGGTGCCTGTTGGTGAAGAGGTCATAGGGCTGTAGCATCTATAGGATCTTGAACCAGACTAAGTGTGAGCTGGGAATCTAACTTTCCTCTGATTGTAACCTGAGCTCATGATTTGGTTTTTTTGTTTTGTTTTGTTTTTTTGCTGCTATATTCTAGGAAGATAAGGATTTTGAGCCAAAGTAAATTTGAGGCATCTTGACATTGTTTTTCATCTGGGCCATGTTAAGAAAAATGTAATACATTTTTTACCTCTAAGCTGTTGTACTTGTGATGTTTACTTTCTGGCCATTTTCCTTGACATTATCTGGGAACAAACGTTCTGCTAGATCATGAGGCAGAGAGTGCAATTTGCAGACCAAAAAAGGAGAAAGACATTGGACTAAGAAAGAACATTAGTACAAAAACGTGGAAAACCACAAAGACAATCAGTAATTTCACAGACAACCCAGAGCTGAGCTTTACTTGCCAAATAGCCTTTGAGGCCTTTGCAAATTGGAAAATCATTGTCCAAAACCAAGATGCTTTTCTCAGAAAATATCTGTTTCTTGATTAGTCACCAAAAGAGAAGGAAAAAAAATCCATCCCAAAGGCCGCTTTAGATTGTGTAAACAACGAAGGTCTGTATACATTCACCAGGGCCTTTATTCCATTGTGCTAACAGTATTTAAAACCAGATGCTGGCTCTCCCTGACTCTTTGCTGGAAGAATTACTGTCAACATGCATTGTTTCTGAGAGAAATTTAAGGCAAGGCAGTCTCCAAGTTCTCTAATTAAAACAAGTTAACAAAAAAAGCTATATAAAATTTTCTGAATTTAACACTTTTATTACAAATACACTCCTTAGGTTACAGAGAAATAACTTAAAAGTAATTGAAAAACACACCCAAAATGTGTCTTCTAAGTAAGCCCCACTACTGTGTGACCTCAGGCAAATTGCTTCAGTATATGAGCCTCACATTTCTCATCTATAGAGTGAATGGTTTGGAATTCCATGATCCATAAGGTCCTACCCAGCTCTATGAGTCTTTAAAATTAGTTTCCATTGGGTGGGACGGAGAAGTATATGGGACCTCTCTGTACTTTCTGCTCAACTTAAAAAAAAATTTTTTTATTGAAGTATAGTTGCTATACAATATTATATGTTACAAGTGTATGATATAGTGACTCACAATTTTTAAAGGTTATACTCCATTTGTAGTTATCATAAAATATTGGCTATATTCCCCATGTTCTACAATATATCCTTGTAGCTTATTCTATACCCAATAGTTTGTACCTCTTACTCCCCAACTGGTAATCACTAGTTTGTTCTCTATATCTGTGAGTCTGTTGCTTTTTTCTTATATTCACTAGTTTTTTGTATTTTTTAGATTCCGCATATAAGTGATATCATCACTATTTGTCTTTCTCTGTGTGACTTATTTTACTTAACATAAGGCCCTCCAAGTCCATCCATGTTGCTGCAAATGGCAAAAGTTCATTCTTTTTTATGGCTGAGTAGTGTTCCATTGTATATATGTACCACATCTTCTTTATCTAGTCATCTGTTGGTGGACACTTAGGTTGCTTCTTGGCAATTGTAAATAATGCTTGTGCTCAACTTTTCTGTAAATCTAAAACTGGTTGAAAAAATAAAGTCTTAATTCATAAGCCTAGTCTAAATATCAGGCAAACCCAAATTGAGGAACATTCTACAAAATACCTGACCAGTACTCTTAAAAAATGTCAAGGCCATTAAAACCAAAAAATGAGTGAGAAATTGTCACAGCTTGGAGAAACTAATGAGACATGATGACTAACTGTGACATTATAATCCTGGATTGGATCCTAGAACAGACAAAGGACAATATAGGAAAAGCTATTTAAATCTGAATAAAGCCTATTGTTAAAAAAACAATAATAACCAACTAAATAAATACTGCAACCACCTCCATTAAAAAAGTAAGACAAGCTACGTTGAAAATATAGGTATATAGAGAACCATGTTAATAGTCCTTAGTATAATTATTTCCACATAACTACTTTTAATATTTTGGTGTTTTCTCTCACAAAAAAATGTATATTTTACATAGTTGGCATCATAATAAGTATGAAATGTTGAATCTTTTTAGCAATTTATATATGTCATAAATATTTTGTCCTTTATCCAAACTTATCAATAATAAAATTTTAACATCTTTGAAATATTTATACATGAACTCTTTAATATTATGTTTATTTGTCCTTGTATATTTCTGTTCTTGATTTACCAAAAACATATATATATATTTTTTCTGTTGGGTGGAAATCCTAGCCATTACTAGTATTATTTCCCCTAAGTGCTCTATTTAAATTCTGTGTGTGGTTCTGTAAGGAAAATAACATTCAGGAGAAGAGGTATGAATATAGTGTCAGTGTTCTTGCTTTCAGAAAATCTAAACAGCAAAAACATTCTCTTAGAGAACATATAAATTAATGCTGCTTCTTTTTTTAATACTATTTCTTAATTTAAAATTATTTGTCACAAGATCCTTTTAAATGATTCAGTCCCTACAGAATCCAAATCTTATGTCCAATTTGCTAAAGTTTAATTGACACAATTATTGTGCTTGACAAAGTCCCTTTATAAGGGCAAAGTGTAAAGATTCCCTAAGGATGGATTAAGTGGCAGTGGGTACAAATTACAAGGGATGTTGTAGAGGATTTTGCAGGGACCCTCCTAGCTCATATCTCTCTTCTTTGAGAACATCACACGTACAACAGGTGTGAGGTTAATCGGCCATGTTTGTAAACCTGCCCCTTTTTTCCCATGTGTTGTTATAGATGATTTGATCTTGAGTGAGAGCTGATTAAAAATGAGCCAATCACCACAAAAACAAATATACAGATCAATGGAACAGAATAGAGAGCCCAGAAATAAACCCACATACCTACAGTCAATTACTCTTCAACATATGAGTCAAGAATATACAATGGAGAAAAGACAGTCTCTTCAACAAATGGGGTTGGGAAAACTGGACAGCTACATGTAAATCAATGAAATTAGAACACTCTCTCACACCATATACAAAAATAAACTCAAAATTGTTTAAAGATCTGAATATAAGACATAAAACACCATAAAACTCCTAAAAGAGAACATAGGCAAAACATTCTCTGACATAAATCTTGGCAATATGTTCTTAGATCAGTCTCCCCAGGCAAAGGAAATAAAAGCAAAAATAAACAAATGGGACCTAATCAAACCTAAAGGCTTTTGAACAGCAGAAAATTTCAACAAAATGAAAATACATGTTATGGAATGGGAAAAATTAGTTGCAATCCATGCAATTGACAAGGGGTTATTATCCAAAATATACAAACAGCTCATACAACTCAATATCGAACAAACAAACAACTCAATCAAAAAATGGGCAGAAGACCTACATAGACATTTCTCCAAAGAACACATACAGATGGCCAAGAGGCACACAAAAAGATACTCAACATTGCTAATTATAAGAGAAATGCAAATCAAAATCACAGTGAGGTATCACCTGACACTGGTCAGAATGACTATCATCAAAAAGTCTACAAATCATAAATGCTGGAGAGGGTGTGGAGAAAAGAAAATCCTCCTACACTGATGGTGGGAATGTAAATTGGTGCAGTTACTATGGAAAACAGTATAGAAGTTCCTTAAAAAACTAAAAGTAGAGCTACGATATGATCCAGGAATCTCATTCCTGGGTATATATCCAGAAAAAACAAAAATTCTAATTCACAAGGACTCATGCACCCCAATGTTCATAGCAGCTCTATTTACAATAGCTAATACATGGAAACAACCCAAGTGCCCATCAATAGCTTGAGAAGATGTGGTCTATTTATACAATGGAATATTAGCCATAAAAAGAATGAAATGTTGCCATTTGCAGCAACATGATGGACTTAGAGATTACCATGCTGAGTGAAATAAGTCAGACAGAGAAAGACAAACATTATATGATATCACTTATTTGTGGAATCTAAAAAATAATACAGGGCTTCCCTGGTGGTGCAGTGGTTGAGAGTCCGCCTGCCGATGCAGGGGACACGGGTTCGTGCCCCAGTCCGGGAAGATCCCACATGCCGCGGAGCAGCTGGGCCCGCGAGCCATGGCCCCTGGGCCTGCATGTCTGGAGCCTGTGCTCCGCAACGGGAGAGGCCACAACAGTGAGAGGCCCGCGTACCGCAAAAAAAAAAAAAAAAAAAATAATAATAATAATAATACAAATGAATCTATATACAAAACAGAAGTGAACTCACAGACATAGAAAACAAACTAACAATTACCAAAGGGGAAAGGGAGGTGGGGATGGATATATTAGGAGTATGGGATTAACAGATACAAACTACTATACATAAAATAGATAAGCAACAAGGATTTACTGTATAGCATGGGGAACTATATTCAATATCTAATAACAAACTATAATGGAAAATAATCTGAAAAATATATATATATATATAACTAAATATATAACTAAATCACTTTGCTGTAGACCTGAAACTAACACAACATTGTAAATCACCTATACTTCAAGAAAAATAATGAGCCATCACATTCTTCTCCTGAGAACCTGAAGTTGGGATTTAAAGACCAGTCGTTTGACCTGATGTATCCATTTGAACTGGGGAATCCTTGGGAGACCATGTTTGGCAAAGATCACAGAGCAAGGTACATAACTCTGCTGGAGAAAGACAGATGGAGAGAGAGAGACAGAGAGAGAGAGAGAGAGAGACAGAGAGATTGAAACAGAGAAACAAGAAAGCCAGAGCACGTGGAGATATCCCAGTTCCTGCTTCCAGACCTCCTGAGACCCCACCATGCCTTCTGCTCAAGTCAAAACCCTGGATTTCTTATTTTAGCTAGGTTCATGTTCATTGTAACTAAAGAACTTTGTCCATAATAGATCTTACAATGCCTATGGCAGGACTTTTACATCAACCAATTTACAATACTTTAAAAAATGTTCTTATATATTTAAAACAATAAAACACTTATTACCCCACAAATACTTATATGTCAAGTAATAGATAATCAGAATGTATTTGTTCAACTACTACTAGGTTCTGGGAGGTATGGAAAGAAATAAGATGCTATTCATACCCTTGAGAATCTTATATCTATTCAGCACTAACTATATGTCATGCACTTTGTTAAGGTTATTACTATAATTTGAAGGATGTAGTATTAATAAAAGTTGAATTTCACCAAATTTGTCTTTGACAAAATAAACTATTCAAGCCTTTATTTATTTTATTTTTCCACATGGTATTTGGTTTCATCCCACTCTGCTAGAGTGAATCTACTCAGGGCATTAGTGTCCAGCGCTGGCCTCCTTCTCTCACAACAACTCAAGGCAACTTGGGGAATGGTTGAGAATTTGAACTCAGGACCACCGCTGGCCCCACTAATAGTATTTTTGAAGCACCCATCTCTTTAACATGCATTTTATTAGAATAAAAGTTACTTTAGTGACATAGATATTAATAGATATTCATAGAAATATTAGATAAACTAGGTATTAAACTAGATATTAATAGAAAACTAGATATTAATAAACTAGGTATTAATAGAAAATGTACATGTAGACCACTTAATTAAGAAACCTAATTAGATTAATTTTAGGTGGTAAGCTTTAATCTTAGTGGTTCTATTTCTCATCTAAGATTTCTACCTACCTCTTGTTACTAGGATAAAGCAAAATTCCTGGGTTTCAGGTCAAAATTGCCATCTACTCTGCCATCTAAATGAATCAAACAGCTCTTCTCACACGTGTTCCCCAAAGTGGCAGCCCATCAGAATAACCAGGAATGCTTGTGAGAAATACAAACTCTTGGGATACACTTGGTATCAGACTCAGTGGATCTGGTGATGGGCCTAAAACCCTTATTTTCACCAACCCTCCAGTTGATTTTTATGTGATTCTGTGTTGATAGTTGATTTACTGTTTAGAAGACTGAAGTGTAGCATTGAGAAGTTTAATTAAGGTCAGCAGGAAGAGCCTTGACTTCCAGACTAGGTGTCAAGTTCAGTTGTATGAGCTGCATACTTCCCAAGGGCACCTACTAGAGAGGCAGTGGGGGCTGAAACCCAGCCCTGACTCTATTCACCAACCATGAAACCAGCATAGGACTGCATCCACTGAGTATGGGTACGTGCTTCAAATTTGCTCTGAGTCATTATGGGTCAGTGGCAGCCCTGTGACAGGGCCAGCTGTGTGATTGCAGCTCTCATGCCACGCAATGTCCAGGCCAGTTCAACATCTGCCTCCATTCCTTTAACAGAGCATCCTTTCCAAAGCCCAACCACCACATAAAAATTTTTCATATCTATTTTCTAATCTTAATTCTTTTGCAATTTCACTGTAGGCCAGAATTTCCCAAAATATATTCTGGGGAACTTTATCCTATGTGATAAATATCACACACACACACAGATCTGAGGAGCAGCATATTCTATTTCCTTCTTTGAGATTAACAGCAGATATTAGCACATTGAATTCTCTGATAAGTCCTGCAGTAAAGAAACCTGGCTGACTCAGAGAACATGGCTTCACTCCGTTTCCCAAATCAAAAAAGAAAGTTTCTTTCCTTCTTTCTATTTATGTAGAACACACAACTAATCCTTTTCTGCTTAAGCCATGTCTCTGGGCCTCCCTTCTCTCCCATCCAACAAGTTTCTGTTGCTTGTAACGTAAATGGCAGAGAGATCACACCTTAGGCACTTTTGGCTCCCCAGTACATAATGCAAAATGTTCATACGATGGTCAATCAATAAATGTCTATTGAATGAATGTATGAATAAATGGTTACAAGAGAAATTTTATAAGAGGACCATTTAAAAATGTTGAAATCAACAGCTTTTTGGTGTTTAATATTTCTCTCCGTGTGTTTGTGTGTAGGCATAACTTGTGTGTCTCAGTGACTAACTGTCCCAAGTGGTGAGGCCACCTTTTCCTAGAGGCTCTCAGCTGCTCTAGCCCTCTGTGGTCCTCATTGGTGGAAGAGGCTGAAACCTACCTGTTCCCTCTCATCTCAGCTTGTGCCCTGTCAGGACTTATCACGTTCTTCCTTGCTCAATTCATGGGCAATCATTATTTTAGAACCTGAGATAAGAAAGCAGTAGATTTTATGTGATTAGCTGCTGAGATAAACATTAATTAGTTTTCAATTTCCATAAATTTCCAAAAATTTCAATTTCTCACTGACAGAAAGATTTGTTAAGTTAGTTAACGGCTATAGATGATTGTTCCAAAATTGGGATGGGGGGCGATAAAGAGCTATGAAGACAAGGGCTGGAGAGGAGTGAACATGAAGCAGGCAGCACATAATATATTATGAAAATAAATGGAAATAGTACCAAATGAATAATCACATGACCTTACAGCTGATAATCATTAGGAAAAGCAGAATTGGGGACTGGGAAAAGGTAAGAGACATAAAGTGGGTGACAGGTCAGGCATTTTTATTGTTTGGTCCCACAAGAAAAAAATATAATTGAGTCCAAAATCCAAGAATTGAGACATGTGTGATGGCATAACTACTAAACCTAAACCCAATGCCAAGTCAGATGTGGACCACATTTTGGTTTAGTCCCGTCTAAAAAAGCTGAGAAATTCTCTCATTTCTTCTTAGAGCAGGGGGAATTGCTTTGACTAAGCAATGACAAAAGGAGAAGGGAGACAGGGATAGAGGAGTGGGTTTTATTTCTGTTGGATAACACAGAAACTAAAATCATGGGTTTGGACATGAGAAATTTGGCATTCCTTCTCCACCCCACATTTGCAGGCTTGGACAAGTCTCATAAGTGCCCTGAGCCTCAGTTTTATCTTTTGGAAAAAGGGGTGGTATTTGTATCCACCTTGTGAAGTAGTATCAAAGACTAAAAGAAATAATGTGTATATTGCTCTTTTCACTGTGTCTGCACCTGGGAAGTATTTCACACACATTAGCTAATACTATAGCTGTTGTGGGGAAAGCCAGTCTCCCAAAGGTCAAGTACCTCAATGCCATTGGTGATTAAGTTCCAAAGTTTGCTAGGTACCAGAGCCCTAGGTGTTGCTATTGGTGCCTCTAAATGCCAAGGGCATCTGAGAGTCTTGCCAGACACAAAACTAAACTCTGTAACAAGCCGACTCCAAGCCCAGGACTTCTACACCCATGCCTATATCCCCCTCACACTCATCTCCCCATCAGTTCACTGTGCCCAGTAAGGGAGGTCCTGTCAGGTCCACTGACAACCTTTATCCACTCTACTTCCGGGTCTAGGGGTCAAGACATGTCTCTGTAATCCCTTTTTTTCCCATCCAATGTAATGGAATAAATGAACATGGGCAAGAAAGGTGTCACAGTTAACCCTTTTTCTGTTCCCAACTCAGTGTTCCCTGCAGCACCATCCTCCCTCCCATGACAGGCTGGTCAGATCCACTGTCTCCCCATGGTGTCCAAAACTCAGGCTCAAAAGTTTGAGTCATGGTACTCATATAGAGCAGCCATCTCTTAGCCCCAGCAATACAATTGCTTGCAAAAAGCACTAGCTGCTTTGTTTTAGTTTTGTCAAAGTGTGTTTCCAAGGAAGCTGAGGAATCTGAGGGAGCCAGGTCAGAGTGGGGTGTGGTTTCTCTGATACCAAGTTATCCAGGGGGAATACCATATCTTCAGTATTAAGGATTCAGTTAAATCTATCCCCTGGCATGTCTTATCTTAGCTAAGCATGAAACCCAGAGCAATTTTTATCAAGAACACCTCAAATTCCTCCAGATCTTCTGTTCTAGGACCACACCAGGAGTTAGGGGCCAATATTAACCTATTACGGTTTCTTAAGAATCTGTGCTTTCAAAGTGTAGGTTCATCATACGTATATCAGGGGGCTGAGTAAGAAAATGTAAGGCCACAAGGAGGAAAGGTATATTAGAAAGAGACTCTGCTTCTCTCCTTGTAAAAACAAAAGCCACAGAAGAAAAGGAGGGAAGAAAGGAAGGGAGAGAGGGATGGGGGCGGAATATTTCACTAAATCATCAGAAAAATTAGAGGCTGTGACTGGAAATAATGACATAAGGGAAAATTCTTCATGGTAATTTTTAAAGTGCTTACATTTAGATGTTTGATTTTTAAGGTACAATTTATAAGTAAGCAAGAAATCAGTATGAAGCTTGGGGTTAGGACACAGCTCACTTTTACAGGACCAGGATAGTGTCTGGAAATATTCTCTTCTTTCTTTCTTTCTTTCTTTCTTTATTTTTAACACAAAGAATAAAAAGCACATGATGCAGTTAGAGGTGGATTGACAGTGACATTTCTTTAATGGTTTGAACATGGCAATTTCTCTCTAACTCACAGTACCCAGACAGACAACCACAACAGCAAGATAGTTTTCCTTCTAATTCTGTCACAGAAACATCCATTACAGATAAATAACCATGCATAATTATATACATTTAATTTGGTAGATATTTCTTGAAGGAAAGAAACTTTATACTATTTTCAAACTCAACCTCTTTTTCTCATTTCTCCTGTTCTGTTTTTGAAGAGAGAAGGCAATGTGACTGCATAATGATCTATCAAATCAATGCACCCGGGGATATACATCACACAATACAATGCAAACTCATTAGGCTGTTCTGGCATTAAACGGTGTCCTATACACAACATTTAAATTCAAAAGTCCATGTCAAATCCCAGAGGTCTGGTCCACACAGCAAAAGTATCTGGAAAATTCATGCTGAGTCCCTTCATTATTCTGAATTATTTAGGTAGTAGACACGTTGATATAACTGAGGAAATAAATACCACCCAAAAGAAAATAAGCAAAGACTATTTATTCAGAGCTTGCTATAGCAAGGCAGTCAGTCACCATCACATGCATTTGGCAGAGACTCAAAGGTAGGCAGAAGAGTGGGAACACTTTTATAGTGGAAAAAAATCCAAGAAGACTTCAGATATGCCCTGATTGGAGGCTGTCAGCCTAGGAAAGCTGTAAGCAAGCTAACTAGGAGAGGGGCATCCTATGTAATTGGTTTGGGGTACATATTTGGCTTTCTCCCGTTGGTCCAAATGTGGAAGTGGAGGCAAACATCGGGAAAGCTGTTCTATTAATCCAGTCCTGGCTGTTTGGGGCTGATTGCTACAGGGGTTACTGTTTGGCTTCCTAGACTGGTTACTGCAGATTATGGACAAGAGCTCTATTTTTATATGTAGTCTGGTCATTTTTCATTTGTATAATAAGTAATATGCCTGCTGTTGGTTTTCCTTTGTCATGAATAACCTGAGTATTTCAAAGAAATCAGGTTCTTTGAACCTAATATGTCCTTTTTATTTCTGACATCTACATTGCCCCCAATTGTTTAGTTAAGGGCTTATTTATTTACTCCTTGGTTTAACTTTAATGACATCTCATTAGCCAAAGCAGTTCCCTCAGAGGTGGAGACTTCATTCGTTCATTCAATCAACAAATATTTATTGAGAAGCTACTATGGGCCATGTTCTAGGTGTAGAGATACATTAGTGAACAAGACAAGCAAGATTTCTGCTTATATTCTAAAGAGAGAGGGAGATGGTAAATAGGCAGAAAAATAGATAAAGGAATAACTAACAAAAAACATTAAATGGTGAAAAGTGCTATGCTGAGGTCTCTGAGGAGGAGACATTTTCACTGAAATCTGAATGACAAAGATCAGAAGGAAGAATATTCCAGGCAGAGGGACCAGCTGGGGCAAAAGTTCAAAGATGGGAAGAAGCTGGCATGTTCAAGGATTTGAAAGGCCTGTGTGCCTATAGCATGTGATCCAGGGTGAGTAGTAATAGAGGAAAAGAAAGAAATATGGAAGGACTGGAGCAAGTGTGGTTTTTAACAAGATAAAAAGATTATTTTTAAATCCTAAGTATGCTAGAAAGGCATTGGAGGGTTTTTTAATAGCAGAGGAATACCACTCCACTTATAGGATTTTTTCTTCCAGTTTTATTGAGATATAATTGACATACAGCACTGTATAAGTTTAAGGTGTACACCATAATGATTTGACTTACACATATCATAAAATGATTATTACAGTAAGTTTAGTGAGCATCCATCATCTGATATAGATACAAAATAAAAGAAATAGAAAAAATGTTTCTTTCCTTGTGATGAGAACTTTTAGGATTTCCTCTCTTAACACTTTTCATATATAACATACAGCAGTGTAATTATATTTATCATGTTGTACATTACATCTCAAGTACAAATTATCTTGTAACTGGAAGTTTGTACCTTTTGACAATCTTCATCTAATTCCCCCTCCCCCCGCCACCTCCTGCCTCTGGTAACCACAAATCTAATCTCTTTTTCTATTAGTTTACTTGGGGTTTTTTTTGTTTGTTTTTTTAAGTATAACTGATCTACAACACTATGTTAGTTCCTGTTACACAACATATTGATTCCATATTTCTTTATATTTCAAAATGATCACCACCATAATCTAGTTACCATCTGTCCCCAAAGACATTACATAATTATTGACTATATGCCTTGCACTACACGTTTCATACCCATGACTCATTTATTTTGTAACTGAAAGTTTGTACCTCTGAATTTCCCCCACTGATTTCTCTCCTCCCCTGAACCCCCCTCCCCTCTGGCCTGTTGTTCTCTGTATCTGTAACTCTGTTTCAGTTTTGTTGTGTTTGGTCATTCGGTGTTCTTTTTCTTTTTGGATTCCACATACGGGTGAAATCATACATTATTTGTCTTTCTCTGTCTGACATTTCATTAAGCTTAATACCCTCTAGGTTCTTCCATGTTGCCACAAATGGCAAGATTTCATTCTTTTTTATGGCTGAGTAGTATTCCATTGTATGTATATACTACATCTTCTTTATCTGTTCATCTATTGGTGGGCACTCAGGTTGAGTCCACATCTTGGCTATTACAAATAATACTGCAATGAACATAGGGGTACAGATATCTTTTTGAATTAATGTTTTTGTTTTCTTCAGGTAAATACCCAGGAGTGGAATTATTAGATTATACATTAGTTCTATTCTTATTTTTTAGAAACCTCCATATTGTTTTCCATAGTGGCTGCACCAATTTACATTCTTGCAGAAAGTGCACAAGGGTACCCTTTTCTCCAAATCCTTACCAATGCTTAAGCTTGTTATTTGTTGTCTTTTTGATAATAGCCATTCTGACAGGTGTGAAGTGATATCTCATTGTGGTTTTGATTTACATTTCCTTGATGATTAGTGATGTTGAGCCTCTTTTCATGTGCCTGTTGGCCATGTATATATCTTCTTTGGAAAAAACATTTATTCAGGTCCTCTGCCCATTTTTAATCAGGTTTTTTTTAATGTTGAGTTATATGATATCTTTGTATATTTTGCATATAAACCCCTTATCAGATATATTGTTTGCAAATATTTCCTCCCATTCAGTAGGCAGTCTTTTCATTTTGCTGATAGTTTCCTTTGTTGTTTAAAAGCTTTTTAGTTTGATGTAGTTCCATTTGTTTATTTTTGCTTTTGTTTCTCTTTCTTAAGGACACATAGCCAAAAATACATTGCTAAAACCAATGTCAAAGAATGTACTGCCTATGTTTTCTTCTAGAGGTGTTATGGCTTCAGATCTTACACTTAAGTCTTTGATCGATTTTGGATTTATTTTTTTGTATATGGTAAGAAAAAGTGGTCCAATTTGGTTCTTTTGCATGTAGCTGTCCAGTTTTCCCAACACCATTTATTAAAGAGGCTGTCTTTTACCTACTGTATATTCTTGCTTCCTTTGTTGTAGATTAGTTGACCATATAAGCATGGTTTCTTTTCTGGGTTCTCTATTCTGTTCCATTAATCTATGTGTCTATTTCTGTGCCAGTACCATACTGTTTTGATTATTGTAGCTTTGTAGTATAGTTTGAAATCAGGAAGCATGATGCCTCCATCTTTGTTCTTCTTTCTCAAGATTGTTTTTGTTATTTATGGTCTTCTGTGTTTCCATAAAAATTTTAGAATTATTTGAAGAGTGTTTTGATGTGTGGTAATGATTAATTAATCACAAAGTCCCTTGATATTGTATGGATGAGCTCTCTACTAAGGTTGCTTGACATATGTAAGAGTAAATATTTTAGGTCCAATGTGCAGAAACCTAACTTAACTTGCCAGAACAGGAATTCCTACACACTTAACCAGTTCCCAGAAAGCCTGTTCTCAGACTTAGAGCCTCTTGACTGAGGAAAAGGCTAGATTCCTTTGAGTTTAGACCCTGCAGCACAGCCATATGTGTATACCATTATGTAACTTATATATTGTGAAATGTATACCAAACTTTCATCACAGGGATCTGAGGCCATTTGCCATGGTGAATTATACACTGGAAAAGGGGTAATAATCACTTTCCAGGGTTTATTAGATACTGGCTCTGAATGAATTCCTATTTCCAGAGACCTAAAATGTCACCATAGTACACTTGTCAAATAGGGGCCTATGGAATGAGATGATAAATGGAGCCTTGGCTTAAGATCTCCACATTACTGTGGAGCTCAGATAATAGAAGAAGACTTGGCCCAAGCTCATCTTACAGTGGCCCTATGCAGACTCATTCTAGGGTTATTTCACTGGTTCAGAATGTGTAATAAAAATTAAAATACCAAGTAGAAGACAGATTTCATACATTTTCACTTTCTTCGAAGGAAGGCTATTATGTTAGGAAGGGACAAGTGAAAGCCTTTGCAATTGACCTCTCTCTACACACACCAAGATAGTAAAGCACAATCAAAACTGTAACTTTAGGGAAACTGCAGAAAATAGGATCTCCATCAAAAACTTAAGAGATGCAGAGATGGAAATTCCTTCCAAATTCTCAGTAAAATTTCCTGTGTATCTGCTGCAAAAGCCGGATGGGTTATAAAGAATGGCAGTAGATTATTGAAAACTTAATTATATTGTTATTACAATTACAGCCACAACTCTAGATGAGGTATATTTACTAGAGCAAATGACTCACCATCCCTGACATCAGATACACAACTATTGACATGATAAATGCTTTATTTTCCATTTCAATCAGTGAGAAAAATTAGCAGCAGTTTGCATTTACATGGCAGTGTTAACAATATACTTTCACAGTGTTTCCCCTGAGCAATAAAAACTGTCTTGCTCTGTCATAATTATACTGATATCTCACAGAACATCACAACATGATTGTTCAGCATCAATGTCATCTAATGACATTATGCTATTTAGAACTGGTAATCATGGAATAAAAAACCTTCTAGATGCTTAGTAAAACATATGCATGCCAAAGGGTAGGAGTTAAACCCTATAAAAGTTCAAGGCTCTGCCACATTGAGGAAGTTTCTCAGAGTTCAGAGCATGTTGGGTTATACCTTATAAAGTGAAAGATTAGTTGTTACACTTATACCACCAGGAAGCCAAAGCACAATGCCTATTGGCCTTTTGGGGTTTTGAACACAATGTATACATATTTGGCCTGCTATTCTGAACCATTTGCCAAGTAACCCATAAATCTGTCAGTTCTGAGTAAATCCCAGAATAAGAAAGAGCTCTGTGATAGATGAAAGCTATGATGCAAGCTGCCTCTGTGACCTAGAAGAACCATTTGTACTGGAAGAGTCTATGCTAGACACAGATGACATATGGAACATCTGGAAGGCCTAATAGGAGAACCACAGCATAGCCCCTGAGTAAGACCAAGCTCTTCTCTGCCAACAACTATTCTGCATTTGAAAGTAACTTATGATTTGTCACTGGTAGAGAATGAATGCCTGATAATGGGTCAACAAATGAAAATGTGGCCTGAACTTACTATAATGAACTGGGTGCTATCTACAAAACCATAAAATTGGACATACACAGAATCATTACATTATAAGAGGAAAGTGGCATATAAAAATTTCAGCCCCAGTGGTCAAGAAGGTAAACTGCACAAAAAGATAGCCCAGGTTACCACAATTCCTGTCCATACTGTGTTTAACTGCCTCTTCCTCAGCCCACACCTTTGGTTTCATTTGGTGTTGTCTATGACCAACTAACAGAAGAAGAAAAAGCAATGGTGTGCTTACACACTGATATACACAATATGCAGCAAAAAGTCTGCAGATGCTGCACTGTATTTCCAGTCTGGAGTGGTCCTGAAAAGTAACAGTAAGGGGAAATCTCACAATACAGTTGAATTATATGCAGTATATTCTATTACACACTTCCTGTGAAAGAAAAGATAGCCTGAATTAAATATCCATGCTGATTCATGGACAGTGGCTAATAGGTTGGTCAACTTATCAGGAATTTGGAAAGGACAAAACTGGAAAAATTGATGATAAAGATTACTTAAATGGAGTTCTGAGAGAATCAAGAGATTTATGTTGATAAATGCCCACTAGAGGGTATCCACAGCTAAGGACAAGATAACCCATCTTGAAGATGTCAATCAGATTCTTTTCCCAGCCACCCCAGAGCTTACTCAATGGAATAAGTTACAAAGTGGCCATGGAAGCAAGGAGGAAGACTTCATGGACTGAACACCATGGTCTTTCTCAGCAAAGTAGGTCTGGTTGCCACCATGGTTGAGTGAACAATTTACCACCAGCAGAGGCCCAAGAAGAACTCCTTATGCAGTACCATTCCCCATAGGGTCCTGTCAGGTTTCAGGTTGGCTACATTGGATACTGCTCTTCTAAAGTCCTCATAGGAATGAACATTTGCTTTTCCTACCTGAAGTGTTTCCTACCTGAAGTGTTTCAGTCAGCATCATTATTTGTGGACTTAAAAATACCTCATCCAAAATAGCCTCATCCACTGGAGGACAGACAGCAGAAGCAAAAAGAACTACAGTCCTGCAGCTTGTGGAACAAAAACCACATTCACAGAAAGAGAGACGAGATGAAAAGGCACAGGGCTATGTACCAGATGAAGAAACAAGATAAAACCCCAGAAAAACAACAAATGAAGTGGAAATAGACGACCTTCCAGGAAAAGAATTCAGAATAATGATAGTGAAGATGATCCAGGACCTCGGAAAAAGAATGGAGGGAAAGATCGAGAACATGCAAGAAATGTTTAACAAAGACCCAGAAGAATTAAACAACAAACACCTAGAAGAATTACAGACAAACAAACTGAGAAGAACAATACAATAACTGAAATGAAAAATACACCAGAAGGAATCAATAGCAGAATAACTGAGGCAGAAGAATGGATAAGTGACCTGGAGGACACAATGGTGGAATTCACTGCTGAGGAACAGAATAAAGAAAAAAGAATGAAAAGAAATTAAGACAGCCTAAGAGACTTCTGGGGCAGCATTAAACACAACAACATTCGCATTATAGGGGTCCCAGAAGGAGAAGAGAGAAAGAAAGGACCCGAGAAAATATTTGAAGAGATTAGAGTCGAAAACTTCCCTAACATGGGAAAGGATTTAGCCACCCAAGTCCAGGAAGTGCAGAGTCCCATACAGGATAAACCCAATTAAAAACATACTGAGACACATAGTAATCAAATTGACAAAAATTAAAGGCAAAGAAAAATTATTGAAAGCAGCAAGGGAAAAATGACAAATAACATAAAAGGGAACTCCAATAAGGTTAACAGCTGATTTCTCAGAAGAAACTCTACAAGCCAGAAGGGAGTGGCATGATATATTTAAATTGATGAAATGGAAGAAACTACAACCAAGATTACTCTACACAGCAAGGATCTCATTCAGATTCAATGGATAAATCAAAAGCTTTACAGAAGGCAAAAGCTAAGAGAATTGAGCATCACCAAACCAGCTCTACAACAAATGCTAAAGGAACTTCTCTAAGTGGAAAACACAAGAGAAGAAAAGGACCTACAGAAACAAACCCAAAACAATTAAGAAAATGGTAATAAGAACATAAATATCGATAGTTACCTTAAACGTGAATGGATTAAATGCTCCAACCAAAAGACACAGACTCGCTGAATGGATACAAAAACATCTATATGACACATCTATATGCTGTCTACAAGAGACCCACTTCAGACCTAAGGACACATACAGACTGAAAGAGAAGGGATGGAAAAAGATATTCCATGCAAATGGAAATCAAAAGAAAGCTGGAGTAGCAATACTCATATCAGATAAAATAGACTTTAAAATAAAGACTGTTACAAGAGACAAGGAAGAACACTACATAATGATCAAGCGATCAACCCAAGAAGGAGATATAACAATTATAAATATATATGCACCCAACAAAGGAGAACCTCAATACATAAGGCAACTGCTAACAGCTCTAAAAGAGGAAATTGACAGTAACAGAATAATACTGGGGACTTTAACACCTCAGTTACACCAATGGAGAGATGATCCAAACATAAATTAATAAGGAAACATAAGCTTTAAATGACACAATAGACCAGATAGATTTAATTGATATTTATAGGACATTCCATCCACAAACACCAGATTACACTTTCTTCTCAAGTGCTCATGGAACATTTTCCAGGATAGATCACATCTTGTGTCACAAATCAAGCCTCACTAAATTTAAGAAAGTTGAAATCATATCAAGCATCTTGTCTGACCACAACGCTTTGAGATTAGAAATCAATTACAGGGGAAAAAATGTAAAAAACACAAACACATGGAGACTAAACAGTACATTACTAAATAACCAAGACATCACTGAAGAAATCAAAGAGGAAATCAGAAAATACATAGAGACAAATGACAATGAAGACACAACGATCCAAAACCTATGGGATGTGGCAAAAGCAGTTCTAAGAGGGAAGTTTATAGCTATACAAACCTACCTCAAGATACAAGAAAAATCTCAAATAAACAATCTAACCTTACACCTAAAGGAACTAGAGAAAGAAGAACAAACAAAGCCTAAAGTTAGCATAAGTAAAGAAATCATAAAGATCAGAGCAGAAATAAATGAAATAGAAACACAGAAAACAATAACAAGGATCAATAAAACTAAAAGCTGGTTCTTTGAGAAGATAAACAAAATTGATAAACCATTAGCCAGACTAATCAAGAAAAAGCGGGAGTCAACTCAAATCCATAAAAGTAGAAATGAAAAAGGAGAGTTACAACAGACACGGCAGAAATACAAAGCATCCTAAGAGACTACTACAAGCAACTCTATGCCAATAAAATGGACAACCTGGAAGAAATGGACAAATTCTTAGAAAGGTATAACATTCCAAGACTGAACCAGGAAGAAACAGAAAATAGGAACAGACCAATCACAAGTAATGAAATGGAAACTGTGATTAAAAATCTTCCAACAAACAAAAGTCCAGGACCAGATGGCTTCACAGATGAATTCTATCAAACACTTAGAGAAGAGCTAACACCCATTCTTCTCAAACTCTTCCAAAAAATTGCAGAGGAAGGAAAACTCCCAAACTCATTCTACGAGGCCACCATCACCCTGATACCAAAACCAGAAAAAGATACTACAAAAAAAGAAAATTACAGACCAATATCACTCATGAATATAGATACAAAAATCCTCAGCAAAATACTAGCAAACAGAATCCAACAATACATTAAAAGGATCATACAACATGATCAAGTGGGATTTATCCCAGGGATGCAAGGATTCTTCAATATACACAAATCAATCAATGTGATACACCATGTTAATAAATTGAAGAATAAAAACCATATGATCATCTCAATAGATGCAGAAAAAGCTTTTGACAAAATTCAACACCCATTTATGATAAAAACTCTCCAGAAAGTGGGCATAGAGGGAACCTACTTCAACATGATAAAGGCCATATATGACAAACCCACAGCAAACACCATTCTCAATGGTGAAAGACTGAAAGCATTTCCTCTAAGATCAGGAACAAGAAAGGATGTCCACTCTCACCACTAGTATTCAACATAGTTTTGGAAGTCCTAGCCACGGCAATCAGAGAAGAAAAAGAAACAAAAGGAATACAAATTGGAAAAGAATAAGTAAAACTGTCACTGTTTGCAGATGACATGATACTATACATAGAGAATCCTAAAGATGCCACCAGAAAGCTACTAGACCTAATCAATGAATTTGGTAATGTTGCAGGATACAAAATTAATGCACAGAAATCTGTTGCATTCCTATATACTAATGATGAAAAATCTGAAAGAGAAATTAAGGAAACACTCCCATTTACCATTGCAACAGAAAGAATGAAATACCTATGAATAAACCTACCGAGGGAGACAAAAGACCTGTATGCAGAAAACTATAAGACACTGAGGAAATAAATTAAAGATGGTACCAACAGATGGAGAGATATACCATGTTCTTGGATTGGAAGAATCAATATTGTGAAAATGACTATATTACCCAAAGCAATTTAAAGATTCACTGCAATTCCTATCAAATTACCAATGGCATTTTTTACGGAACTAGAACAAAAAAATCTTAAAATGTATATGGGGACACAAAAGACCCCGAATAGCCAAAGCAGTCTTGATGGAAAAAAATGGAGCTGGAGGAATCAGACTCCCTGACTCCAGACTAAACTACAAAGCTACAGTAATCAAGACAGTATGGTATTGGCACAAAAATAGAAATATAGAGCAATGGAACAAGATAGAAAGCCCAGAGATAAACCCATGCACCTATGGTCAACTAACCTATGACAAAGGAGACAAGGATATACAATGGAGAAAAGACAGTCTTTTCAATAAGTGGTGCTGGGAAAACTGGACAGCTACATGTAAAAGAATGAAATTAGAACACTCCCTAACACCATACACAAAAATAAACTCAGAATGGATTAGAGACATAAATGTAAGACCGGACACTATAAAACTCTTAGAGGAAAACATGGGGAGAACACTCTTTGACATAAATCACAGCAAGATCGTTTTTGATCCACCTCCTAGAGTAATGGAAATTAAACAAATGGGCCCTAATGAAACTTCAAAGCTTTTGCACAGCAAAGGATACCATAAACAAGACGAAAAGACAACCCTCAAAATGGGAGAAAATATTTGCAAACCAATCAATGGACAAAAGATTAACCTCCAGAATACATAAACAGTTCATGAAGCTCAATATTAAAAAACAAACAACCAAATCCAAAAATGGGCAGAAGACCTAAATAGACATTTCTCCAAAGAAGACATACAGATGATCAAGAAGCACATGAAAAGTTGCTCGACATCACTAATTATTAGAGAAATGCAAATCAAAACCACAATGAGGTATCACCTCACACCAGTTAGAATGGGCATCATCAGAAAATCTAAAAACAGCGAATGCTGGAGAGGGTGTGGAGAAAAGGGAACCCTCTTGCACTCTTGGTGGGAATGTAAATTGATACAGCCACTATGGAGAACTGTTTGGAGGTTCCTTAAAAAACTAGAAATAGAATTACCATATGACCCAGCAATCCCACTACTGGGTATATACCCAGAGAAAACCATAATTCAGAAAGACACATGCACCCTAATGTTCATTGCAGCACTATTTACAATAGCCAGGACACGGAAGCAACCTCAATGCCCATCGATAGACGAATGGATAAGGAAGATGTGGTACATATATACAATGGAATATTACTCAGCCATAAAAAGGAATGAAGTTGAGTCATTTGTAGAGACGTGGATGGATCTAGAGACTGTCATACAGAGTGAAGTAAGTCAGAGAGAGAAAAACAAATATTGTATATTAACGTATATATGTGGAACCTAGAAAAATGGTACAGATGAACTGGTTTGCAGGGCATAAATAGAGACACAGATGTAGAGAACAAACGTAAGGACCCCAAGGGGGGCAATTTGGCCGGGTAGGGTTGGTGGTGTGATGAATTGGGAGATTGGGATTGACATATATACACTGATATGTATAAAATGGATAACTAATAAGAACCTGTTGTATCAAAAAAAAAAAAAAACTCATCCATCGTTATGGTATCTCAGACAATAGTGCCTCATAACAGTTGACATATTTTATAAAAGTATGATGTAATTTACAACCACAGAATTCAGTGGTTTTATCAAATGCCCCAACTTCTAGAGGCAGCTGGCTTGATAAACAGAGGCCTGGCCTACTGAAGGTTTACTTAGGGTCTCAGCTGACATAACATCCTGCACAATTGGGGGATTATTTTTCAAGTGTCAGATTTGCCTTAAACCAACACCACCTTCCCATAGTTAGGATGCATGGATTCAGGAGCCAAGAACCAGAAATGGGAGAAGCTTCTCTCTTTATAATATCTAATAACCTACTGGAAGATTTTTTTCTTCCATTTCCTATGATCCTCAGTTATGTTTTTAGAGGTTCTAGAGCCCAGTGGAGGAAAGTTTCCACCTGGGAACCAAGTCATCCTTCATATGAATTGGAAGCTAAGTCTGCCTTCTGCCCATTTTGGGATCCTCTGACCAATAAGCAGAGAATGGAGATCACTGTACTGGGTAGGGTGGTTAATCTCGGCTATCAGAGAGAAATTTGGTTACTGTTCTGCAAAAGCAGTAAGGAAGACCATTTTGAGAACACAAGGAGTTCTCTGGTTTGGCTTTTATTACTCTTTTCCTCCTAACCCCAGTCAATGGAAATCTGTGGAAACAAAAGATTTGACCATCAAGAATACAGATCCTTCAGAAATTCAGATTTAATTATCCCTACAATGTAAAGAACCCTATCCATCTGAGATGGTGGCAAAAAGTAGGGAGAATAAGAAACTTGCAGTGGAAGAAGCCTGCTATGAATACCAGCTTAGACCTCGTGACGCTACAGAGGCAGAGATTCTAGCAGGTTTTTATGTTCCTTAATTGTTTTCTTTCTCTCTATTTTTCTCTTACAAACTTAAATGAAGAACCCAACTGTAGCTAATATTTTAAGTTTCAGGGGGAGTGTGATTAATCTCACATCTCCCCATGATGTGAGACTTACTGATGGGATTTTCTGAGTCCTCTGTTTGAGATGTTAGGGGGGAAAGGAGACAGGGTGTGTTGAATTCAATCTATTTGCTTACCCAGGTCTAGCTCCCACCCTTCTCTACCCTGCTTTCTCCCACAGCAGTCTCACCTATAAGTTCCAAATGCAACAGGCTTTCATGCCTCTGGCCTCAATTAATTGGGCATCTCAGTAGGAGACTGGAGGGTGAGAGGAGAGTGAGGTCAACATACTTATTCCCCTGGTTTCCCTATGTCAAGTTGCCTCAGGCTGGCTGTGTCCGTTGACCAAAGATCACTACTTCTCTCTAGACAGCCTGCTCTATGTGACTCTCTCCTCACCAGTTGTGGTAAACTCTCTGCCCTCATCCCTTCCAGACTATGGGGCTAACTGCACTGCTGCGGCTTGACCCAGCTTCCTGCACTTCCTCACAGCTACCCTGGCATTTGTAATAAAGCCTTCTCGAAGGATCCTAATTTGAATATGCCATCTGTTTCTCATTGTCTAATATAGTTGGTAAGGAAACTGAGAGATTAGATACTGGGTAGGAAACCAACAAGTGAGAAGGTGAAAGAGAAGCTGATGGTAGTTATTTTGGCCTAAAGTTATCACAGTGTAGTGGTTTTAAAATGTGTTCACAAATTCTTTGACATCCTTCCCTTAATGAGGTAGAGCTTAATTACCCTCCTGGAGTGTGGACTGGATTTAGTGACTTGCTTCTAATGGTGAAAATAAAGTGGAAGTGACGGTGTACAGTTTCAGACACTAGATCCTAAAAGGCACTGTGATTGCCTCCTTTCTTTCCTGGATCACTTGCTCTGGGGGAAGCCAGATGCCCTGTCATGAAGACATTCAGTAAGTCTTAGTTAGAGGGGCACACATGGTGAGGGACTGAGGCCTCCAGCCAAAAACCATGGGAGTCAGTCATCTAGGAAGTGGATTTTCCAACCTCAGTCAACTCTGCAGATGACTGTAGCCCCTGCTGACATCCTAACTGCAACCACATGAGGTATTCTGGACCAGAACCACCCAGGTAAGCCACTCAAAATTTCTGACTCACAGAAGCTGTGAAATAATAAATGTTTACTGTTTTAAGCCACTAAGTTTGGGGTAATTTGTTGGGCAGCAATAGATATCTGATATACTTGGATACAACTAAGATGCTATATTAATAGTAACAGGGTTAATGTTTACTGGACACCTATTATACAACACTTACTGTGTTAAATATTTCAATTTTCATGCATACCCTATGAAACATGTACTATTACTAACCACATTTTTTGTGTGTGTGTGTGTGATACGCGGGCCTCTCAGTGCTGTGGCTTCTCCTGTTGCAGAGCACAGGCTCCTGAAGCGCAGGCTCAGCGGCCATGGCTCACGGGCCTAGCCGATCCGCGGCATGTGGGATCTTCCCGGACCGGGGCACGAACCCGTGTCCCCTGCATCGGCAGGCAGACTCTCAACAACTGCACCACCAGGGAAGCGCTTTGGAGCATTTTTTTTTTTTTTTTTTTTGTGGTACGCGGGCCTCTCACTGTTGTGGCCTTTCCCATTGTGGAGCACAGGCTCCGGACGCGCACGCTCAGCGGCCATGGCTCACGGGCCCAGCCGCTCCGCGGCATGTGGGATCTTCCCAGACCGGGGCACAAACCCGTGTTCCCTGCATCGGCAGGCGGACTCCCAACCACTGCGCCACCAGGGAAGCCCTACTAACCACATTTTATAGATTAAGAACCTGAGGTACAAGGAAGTTAAATATCCTGCCCAAGGACACAGCCTGGACTGTATTTCATAGATTATAAATGCATATTTTTTTCATGTTTAATATCTCTGAAATCGGGGTGCCTCTCACAATCAATGGTATCTCACAATTACTGGCAACCAGGCAGCAATTTAATATAACTGCAATTCTGTGCATCTGTGTGGCCTTGGACATACATGTTCATGTTGCTTCAACTGAGTTTATATGGATTGAGCTTAACTGCTGTTTAAAATATCATCAAAAGTGTATTCTATGACTTGGAATTAGAAGTAAAAATTATTGTATACACAAAAGACAGAAATAAAGCAGCAGCTCATAAATTTTATATTTGAGAAGCAAGTATTTATTGCTTGAGGAATAACAGCAATTTCATATTTTCTAACAAAACAATTACCAAGTCCTTTATGGAAGTTGGTAAATGGACGGTGCCCATAAATAGCTCATGCTGTTCATTTTTATTCCTGATATATGTGCAAAAAGATTGCCTATCATGTGCTAAGAAAGACACTGTAGTAAACGGCCAAACTCCCTGAAAAGGAAGAAAGGAATTTCAAGGCAGCTAGAGACTGGGGGAACTGATGCATGTGTCATGTAGGACCATTATTAAGGCACTGTTTCCTACTTTAATTAGTCATTGTTTTCCTTCTTAGTGTTTAAGATAATAATGGTGTATCTTACAACAGGCAGTGTCTTAGAGATGATATAATATGTTAAGTGGTGGGGCTGGGACTTGCACCTGGGCAATGTGATTCCAGAGTTCATACACTTAATCACTACACAAAGTGCTTCCTGTATGGCTTGGCTATTGGGAGTTTAGGAAATGCCTAAACAGCTCTATATGGTAACTTAACTAAAAGTTATTCAAAATATTTTTCATCTCTGGAAAAATTCTGGAGATTGGTTGCACAACAATGTGAATATACTTAACACAACTAAACTGTACACTTAAATATGGTGAAGATGGTAAATTTTATGTTATGTGTATTTTACCACGATTAAAAATAAAAGTTAAAAAATTAAAAAAATATTTTCCATCTCAAGTATTTGGTTTACTACTTTCTTTCTCTGGACCTTGGTGGAAGGCATTGGCAGATGGTAGAGGGTGAAGTTAGTACCCTATATCATAATATCAAAAAAGCATTGACGTTCTGTACCCTGATTGTGGTGGCAGTCACCTGGTGTATACAATTGTCCAAACTCATCAAACCATACACTTAAAATGAGAACATTCAGGGCTTCCCTGGTGGCGCAGTGGTTGAGAGTCCGCCTGCCAATGCAGGGGACAAGGGTTTGTGCCCCGGTCTGGGAAGATCCCACATGCCGCGGAGCGGCTAGGCCTGTGAGCCATGGCCACTGAGCCTGCGTGTCTGGAGCCTATGCTCTGCAACGAGAGAGGCCACAACAGTGAGAGGCCAGCGTACTGCAAAAAAAAAAAAAAAAAAGAGAGAGAGAGAGAGAACATTCACTGTGTCTATATTATACCTTGGCAACAACAAAGTTGAATTTTTAAGAGAAACATTGAAAAATTTGGTAGAGAACCAGGCAGGCATAGGGAAAAAACAAAAAGAAAAAACTATTTGGTAAATATTATTGATACTAAAGAACCTTAGAACTTGTTGAGATGATTTCCAATCTTATTTCCATAATTCATCATATTAGCTGTTCCATTCAAGCTTCCTATCACAATGTAAGTGATAGAAAAATGTACATCCTATCTATGGCATGTGCCTGATATTCCAATATAGTTTTCCAAAAGAAGGGTTTGACATGACTTGTCTTGCTGATCCCATGCTGGTTCCTAAAGAAAATCCATACCTTTATCTAAGCATTCACACACATTTGTTTAATAATCCATCTGGTCAATGTAACTTTGAACAGAACACCTATTAGTTATGTTTACAAAGTGAATTCTTTCTTCACTCTCCCTTTATGAAGTAGAAGGAAGGTACCTACAAGTTCCTTTTCCCTCAGCATCAAACAGTTGGGAGGAACTTCGCAGGTCCTCACTGGGAGCAGAGAAGAAGGAAATTGCACGAGTCTTCCTCCAAATCTTTCTTTGGTTGTAGGAGGGAATCCTGTGCCTATACTCTCAAAAGTCTGCAAGTAACCCTTGGCCTAATTGATCTCACTTCTCCATGAGCCGTTTCTCTTGGTTTAGGAAGATACCCTGATGCTGGGGCAGGTGGGATCCCACTCAGTCCCTGCCAAGGTGGGCTGGGGAGCAGACTCTTCCTGGAGTGCACAAATGTTGGATGTGATGCAGGAAGAAACACGTGAAAAAAGAGGAAAATAAACACAAATGGATGAAGTTGAGCTATGGGTTTCTCTGTGTCATATTCCCAGCAATGCAACTGAAGAGAGGAGACTGATTTTAGCCTTGGGTTGTAAGAATTAGTCTGGACGTTTGGTGGTGAAGATAACTGTAGAATAGTTAGAGAAACTGCTCATCACCATCAGTCCACACCAGAAACAGAGTAAGAGAGGGGCTTTCAGGTCCCTCTGTCCATGTGTGGTACTCTACCTTGACCACACAGTTATCCAGGGTTTACTTGCCTACCATGGCCTGTCACAGACCAGAGAGAGGAAAAGCACAGATGGGCATGTACAGGTGAGCCCACAATACGATTAATGTTAATTTTAGGGGAACAAGTGGTTTTGGAGTGGGGGTGGGGTGGGAACCCCAAAGCCAGAACATGAAAATGCAGTAACTCATATAGACTTTTCCATTGTTTAGCCAAGAAACCTGAATCAAATGGCTTACCCTCTCAATATCTCTATTTCTCCTACTATAAAATAAAGTCAATATTTGATTCTGTTTTCTCTCTCAGCTTCTCTCTTTCTCCCTCTCCCTTCCTCCCCTCACTTGCCCTCTATCTCCTCTCCCCCGCTTCCTTCCTCCTCCCCTCCTTTTATTCATTTATTTAACTACTATTTCTTTAACACAGCTATACACTAATCACTGCCCCAGGCCTAAATAATGGTGGGCAAAACAAACCCTGCCCTTTCAGAGCTTGCAGACTCTGCAGAAAACAGACACTTATTTAAATAAATAAACTCTGATAAATGCTCTAAAGGCAAAGGACAGATGACTCACCTCTTAGTGGAGTAACATGTGAGGTAATATGTGGAAAAGTCCTCTGCTGGAAAAACCTGAGTAGAAATCATCATAATGAAGCTATTAAGGTGGCCCAGTAGAAGAGTGACAGTTGAGATTGTAGAGCATCAGCTGCTCAGTTGAGAGGCACAGAGAGAGGAGGTCTCTCAACTAACCCCCATTTCACCCTCACCTCTTTCCTGTGATGAGGGCCTAACTCCAGCTGGCTCCACATTTCAACAGTCATAGAACCAACAGAAACCTTTTCTTTCCAGGGCCTTTGTACTTTTCTTTTTCCTCTTAGGAACAGGGAGGTGATTGGGGAGTGGCAGGGCATGCACACTGGTTTCCTGTGTCCAGTCTGCAAGACAGCCAGAGGAGGATGCTGGGGAGGGCTGAGGTTTCCAAATCACACTGTCAGGGTGAGCTTACATTCGTTGTTAATGACTTTGATGTTATTAAGCTAGACAGAGGGATGTCGATGTGAATCATTTTCAATGTTTTTCCATATTCATAATGGACTAAATATAGTCAGAGGGATGAGACTGGCAGGCACAGGCCCCTGGATGGTCATAGTGGATGATTCCTAAGATGAAATTAAATGCCAACCCAGCTCCTTTGTTCCCTGAGGGGCATGGAAACCCATATCCCCACACTCCAACCCAAAGATGAAACTAAGATACAGTTGTTAGATTTTTACCCTTCTTTCCCAGTAGCCAAATTCAAATAACATTTCATGAGGCCAGGCACTGTGCTCTGATGTGTGGAGATTTTGAGTGCACAGACCTAGCCAGGGGCAGCCAATCCCAACTTGCCTCTTCCTAAGGCAGTCCGTGACTCTGTCCAGCACCAAAGCCTCGGAGCCATGATTTTTATTAAATGAGAAGGTTAATGTTTTCACTTATGTAAAGCGGAATATGGAGAGCGGATGGGAGGGGTTGCAACTTTGAAAATAAATAAGCCTTTTTCTTTGCAATGTCATGAAAAGTGATGGTAAGAGAAGAGAAAGAAGTACAGAAAAAATGGTCATTGGCCCACTCATAGAATTCAAAACTGAGAATACAGCTGGTAGTGCCTAGAATGCTAGAAGTTCCAGATCGTAGGTTTTGATAGATTAAATTTAATATTTATTATATTCATATGTGCCATTTAGCATTTAGTCCTGAATATAGACAACAGAAATGATTTATTAATTTGCTTTTAAGTTATGAAACTTCTGATTATAAAATAATACACATTCAAATAATTGAAAAAACAGCAAGAAGTAAAGTTACATATAATCTACCATCCCATTCATATATATGTATATATATTGATACTTACATATATATCTATATCTTCAACTGTCTTTTTGGCATATGTGTATCTTGAGGTAATTAAGTTTAAAATTCTTCTGTGTAGACAGTAAGATGTGTGTATATCATTTAATTTTAATATTCATCTGAGAGTGATCTAGTTTTTATTTAGCACATAAAAATTCACTATTAAGATATGCACCAGTGGGTTTGATAATCACCTTTATTTGTTTTAGAAATAATTGAGGGAGTGAGAAAATAAGTAATGTCCAAGATGTATGTGCTAGATTGTTCTATTGTCAGCTTGGTTAAACCTGGAACTATATTTCCCAAAGCCCCTTCTGCATGATTCTGGACTAGAGTTACTAAGAGAAGAATTTGCATGAAACTTGGGAGCTGAAAAGGAAGTCATTCCTCTTTGAAGTTCTTTGCAGTTTGTTATGTTGACAAATAGAAACAGAGGTGCCTGGCAAATTCCAGCTTATCTTTACTCTTCTTCCCTCCATGTCCAAGTCTTCTGACTGTTGGTTCTGGTGAACAACAACATCCCAGGCTCTCTCCGGTTGCCTAGCAACAGACACACAGAGGTAGGTTCAGAAGCAATAGCTTCCCAATCAGCCCCCTCAAAGTTTCCCCCTACATGGTCCCACTTTGGCTTGGTTTCTTAGATTCCCTTGCAAGTCCTGACTTCTCCACCCATACCAGTTCCCCTTTATCTGATCTTCTAACTTCCCATTTCACATCTCCACTTAAACTTCTTTCACAACTGTGTAAGGTATAATTTCTACGATAAATGCCATATCCTGTTACACTCAGAATCATTCTGCTTCCCTAACTAAACCTTGACTGATATAGTTATTTGCTCCCGATGTGGATCCAGATGAACAGAATCTAAAGGATGGGAATCTCTGATTTGGTTATACTTAAAGGCATTAATGGTCCTATTTCTACTAGTGGCAAATGGGATACTGGTAGTCCATGGCATGTAGTAGCAAAACAGTTATTTAAGACATCACTGTGGTTACCTGGAGCCAAGTGCCTACAGAAGACCCAGTTTTGATTGACCAAATAACTTACTCCACAAAACATTTTAGTAGAAGTAATGGTTATATAGACTATCAGGTTGGTTGGATGTACTTAAGTATACTGTAGAACATTGAGAAAGAAGATGAGGAGTTCAGAGCTATAAATTTCCAGGTCAAAGTCCAGGTTAGTGACAGCAAAACTCCTTTGTCTGTTTTATGTAAGAGAGTAAAAGTAACTCAGCTCTTCTAGTTTCAGATTGAGATATCTGAATACCAACCCAAAGTTTAATCTTGTGGATGACTGAATTATAATACAAATAGAATTTATAAGCTTGAATAATCTCTTATGTTAAATTCAGCAAGATAATTGGGAAGAATTCAAACACCAAAATTTCGAATGAGGATATATCAGTAAATTCAAATGAAACTAAGGACCCTGAACCTTCATATTCTGCCAGGATTTGTTTATTATTAGATGCATACTTTTCTCCCCTATCTGAGATGAGTCTTCCCCTCCCTGAAGAACATGTGATGGTATCTTTTGAATCACAGGAAAATGCTGATCCTCCTCAACTCCTATCCTTTCATCCACTCATTACTTTGAGGCTATATCTAGACTCAATTCCATCAGGTCCCCAAGGAGTCATTTCAAAGTATGAATGTTAGGAGATAACTCAGAAAATGAATTGCAAGATTATATAATGAATTGTGAATTCATTATACATAATGAATTCAATATATATAATTCATTATATATAATGAATGATTATATAATGAATTGTCAATTATATAATCAGAAACCTGGGGGAAGATGTATGAGAAAGGATACAAGGGTTTGGATCAGGATAGAAGGGATACAATATTACTTATGGTCTTTCTTTTGGGGGTGTGCTACTCTTTCATGCAAACTGTCCATCATATCTAGATTTCCTTTTCCACTGAAACAACTCAAAGCCATTTGCCTTGGTTCCAGGTTGTGGGTCAGGTTCAAGTTTTGGTCCTGTGCTGGGACCCAGATTGAAAAATCAGCACTGCCTGAGGCTTGCTCTTTTTATGAGAGAGCACAGAATATGAGGCCTAAGTTAACCTCACGAGCACACTTAAAACCTCTGATCAATATGGTATATGTCCCATGTACATGCAGTCCCTGGATGAAGAAAGTCCCACAGCCAACCCTCAGAGGGATAGGGAAGTATATTCCTCTATAACAGAGAGGGAGGAGAAATGGGTATTTGTCAAAAAATAATACAATTTCCACGTACCTTCTTTTTCAGTGTGTGTTTGAAAATATATTTATTCTACCTTCATATGACAGTCAGTTTGGTTGAGTGTAGAATTCCTCATGAAAATATTTTTTCATTGGTATTTTAAGGGAATTGTCCCACCGACTTCTAACATCCAGGATTGCTGATAAGATACATGGTCTTTTTATGAACTATTTTTTCCTCTCTGAAAATGACTTTTATCCTTGGTGATCTGAAATTCTGCAATAATGTGTCAATGTTTGATCATTTTAATTCATTCAAATTGATAATAGGGAAGGCTTACCAAATGGAGATGTATAGCCCTCACTCTGGGAAATTCCATTATACTATTTCTTTGATAATTTCCCCCTTCTCCATTTTCTCTGCTCTTTCTGGAATCGCTTCCTGGGATGATCTTCTAAGTCTGATCTTTTAACTCATATATTCCACCTCTGTCTATTTTTTCATTTTTAGGGACTTTCTTGGGATTATATTCTAATTGTTCTATTGAATATTTTTATTTTAATATCTCAGTTAAGATGTTTTTCGCCTACCAGTAAGTGAGGGCTCAGTTCAAAATGGTTTAAACAAAAAGGGAATAGATTATCTCCCATAGGAAAAAGTCTGGAGGTTGGTAGCACAAGAGATTAATAAACTCAGCTGCTTAATGACATAGGGGCTCTGGCAGCTTCATTGTGTCACCCTTGTCATTGGACTGACTTATAGACTTTTAGCAGCAAGATACCTGTAGCAACTCCAAGCATCATGTCCTCACACAACTAGATCTGAAGAAAGAAAAGGAACCTCTGTATTGTGTCCTTTTTTACAAACAAAACAAAAACTTTCCCAGAAACAGTACTACAGACTTTTCTTCAAACCTCATTGGTGGATATTATATCACATACCCATTCTTAAGCAGATTATGAGACAGAACAGAATTACCACTATTATCTTAATCAAGATCCATTCTTGCTGCCAGGGAGGGACCAAGTCCCCCCAGAACACAAGGCATTTGGAGAAAAGTGAACACAATCAGAATTCTGTCAGAAAAGAGGAAATGAGATGAATGGTTATTATACGGGCAACTGTGATGCCACTTTGGTAACCAGAGTTCTGATGTCAAATAGATCTTTCCTGCCTTGAATTTTCCATTCTTATAATATAATATCTTGCTTTATGGATGCTAACTATTCTTATTCACGCAGAGGATTCTAATTAGAGTTTCATTTTGTACTCTTATGTTTTCTTATTTATGTTTTTTTATGAGGTTACATTATTCTACCTTATCTCCATCTTCTCTTTCATGATGCTGGCAATCTTCTGCTGTCTATTGATCCTTAGTTGTGTCAATATCTTAAATGTGACAACCAAGAGCTGGCTGGGGCTTGGTGCCTCTAGGTGGGACATTCATCTCTCAGGTTATGGCCCAGGATGATTAGACTAGAAGTGTGTGACATTTTTTAGGAAGATTCCCTAGGGGGAAAAAAAAATACAGAGGTCTTTTCTCTAAAGGATATCCAATTTCTCAATTTAGAGAAGAATAGTCTGGAAGTCAGGGAAAATAGAGGGGTTAAGGAATGCCAAGTGTTCCATATATGTGCTTTCAATTAATTCTCTATTTATAAGCCCATGTTACCTTCCTGTTCACTCTTCCAGCTACATGCCTGGAGCCCCTGTCCTGGTCCCTGTGCTCTAGAAGCTCCTGTACTGTCCTTCCTCTGGCCCCTACCCTCCTCACTGGGCAAGAAGTTTGAGAGACCAAGGGAGGAACTATCCAATGCTCACAGATTCCTTTCTAGACTAAGATATGCTCTGAGTGACTGGGACCCCAGAATTCTCTGCCCAATCAAGCCCCAAGTCCTCTCCACATGCCATGTAGGCCTCTCCCCTAGGCCTTGAACAGTAGTCACAGGGGGGCATCTGTGGGAGTATGGATGGAGCTACGATGTGCCAACTGGGCTGACTATGCAGGTGCCCAGGAGGCCCTGGGTGGTACAGAACAGAGAGGGGAGGAGAGCATGGGTGCCAGCTAGGGGCTCGGAGACTCCATTTGTCCTGTTGCCCTGGGCTTTGCAAATAATAAGAGGGAGGTTGTTTACCTCTAACTCCCTCACATCTGGTACTTGGAAATGTCAAGCCTCTCTGGGATTAGGAAGGCAAAGAACATCTTCCTCATACGTATCACACAGGGGTTCTCTAGACTCATGCTTCTTAAACTCAACCATATGTAAGAATGACCTGAGCCTATTCAATACATATTCCCAGCCCACCCATGGAGTCAGAATCAGCAGCTCTGGCATAGGGCCCATGAATTCCTAACAAATCCTGGGAGCGTTGCTATTGCAGCTGGTGCACAGACCACACTCTAAGTAGCATTGCTCAGTTGAGATCTCTTATGTCCTGTCTCAACAGTTAAAATTCCCTACCTACTCTCTCAGTCCCTCTCTCTCTCAATTCCAATCTCTCTCTCTCTCTCTCAGGAGTTTATTTAAATTCCTCATCTGTGATGTTCTCTTCATTGTTATGTTTTATACCCTTAAGACATTTTATTTACTATCATTTTAATGGCTTCTCAAGAGGAAGAAAAAATAAATGTGTGCAATGAATCAGTCATATTTTTCAGTGAAATTTTTATAAAAGATTTTTTTAAATTGGTATTTAAAGGAGTAATTTTTATTTAGCTGAAAATTAACTGAAGTGACCTGCTTCTTCCTTCTCATGGTGACAGATAAATGGAGTATTATGTATTATCATAAAATAATAGTATTGAGTCTAAGACTGGATTTGACCTCCACTTGACCTAATGCACATGGATATCACTTTACCCTAGCAGCTTCATCTGTAAAATGTCAATATCATAATTATACTTGATTCTTGTTTAATAGGAGTATTTTTGAGGTTAAATAAGAAATTATTTGTGAGACATTTCCAAGACCTGCACGGCAGTAATTAAGCTCCACATTTATGTAGGTCCTGGCTCTGAGTTGCCTCAGGCCCCACACAGACATTGTCTAATTCACCATTTCCCTAGCACACTGGAAAGAAGTACGGTATGATTGGAAGAGAATAAGTTCTGAAGTCAGAGAGACCTCAGTTTGAATTTGATCTAAGCCACTAGCTATGTAACTTTAGACACATTTCTCATCTGCAGAAAATGGCATCAGACAAAGATCTAGTAATTGTATTTAAAAGTGTATGCCTATTGATAAAAAAGAAACCAACAGAACCCTAAAAGATAATAATATAGAAACCAACAATTCACAAGAAGACTAAAGGCTGCTAATGAATTAACACAAAAAATGTTCAACCTCACCATTAGTTTTTTTTAAAGACGTGGAAATTAAATTGATATTATTTTTATTTATAAATTAACACACATTTCTTTAAATGACAATGCACATTCCTATCCAGTGAAATATCTACTCTGTACAATGTTGTGGCACTTGTATCATGATATGACCTTTCTTTAAAGTCAGAGTGTGAACATCAATAGTGTGTATCAAGAACTTCAAAAATGTTCATATCTCTTGATTTATCAATTGCTCTTTTGCATATACATACATATATATATATACACACATATATACATGTGTGTACAAATACACAATACATATACAAAATAATATTTTCTTCTTTTATATATATAATTTTTCTACTTTATATATATACATATATATATCTTTTAAAACATTTTTATTATAGTATAGTTGATTTACAATGTTGTGTTGGTTTCAGGTGTACATCAAAGTCAATCAGTTATACATATACATGTATCCACTCTTTTTTAGATTCTTTTCCCATATAGGCCATTATAGAGTATTGAGTAAAATTCCCTGTGCTATACAGTTGGTCCTTATTAGTTATCTATTTTATATATAGTAGAGTGCCTATGTCAATCCCAGTCTCCCAGTATATCTCCCCCCTGCCCGTACACCCAATAACCATAAGTTTGTTTTCTACATCTGTGACTCTACTTCTGTTTTGTAAATAAGTGCATTTGTACCATTTTAATATATATATTCTATATAATATGTATCATAAGTAACATATAAATGATATATATATCTTATAAAAATATCCTATATGAAAAATATGCATAAAGATGTGGCTATACTGTCCATAATTTGCTTTCAAATACCTCAGTTAGGGACAGCCTGTCGAGTGTGTGTTCCTTTTAACCTATACCCTCTGGGTAGATATAGACAATATTTAAAGTTCTCTAAAAAGGAATCCACATTTCGCTGGGGGGAGGTTGGTAATCAGAAATCTATACCAGAGGGTACAACTACAAATACTTGGTCCTACAGACCAAGTGACAATTATATAAAGGATATTAGAAATGATTTTTTTGTTCTGCAATGAATACCTATTGGATGATGGTGGGTGTGTTGTGCAGATAGACATTGTGTGTTTGGGCACCTAGGAATTTCTGAAAAGCCATCTTAACACTGTCACCTTCTCTAATCCAGTTTCAGGGACAAGTTTAGCTTCCTGAAGGCCTGAGTTTTATAAAGTTGATCCAAGTGAGGGAGTAGAGGGAGTAGATTGTGACCTCTGATGGTGATTGATTGGACCTTGGTCCCCTAAGATCTGAGAGCTACTGACACTCTCTGTGAAGGGAGACCTGTGGAGGCTCTCGGCACTGCTCCTGCAAAGCCAGTACACTTGGAGTGCGGGGGCCCGAGGTCCATCTGGAGTCTTACTCCAGTTGCTGAATCAGCATCTCCATGTCCTGTTCTGAAATACTGCCCTGTTTCCATCCCCAGAGTGGGAATGGAAGGTAAAACTGAAACCCATGGAACTTAAGAGGAACTCAAATGTGATGTTCAGGGTGTAGGTGCTCCAAGAAAGGAAACCACAGGTCTCCACGCAGAAAGGGCTGAGAACCAGGAGGAAATATGGGCTGTGGGGAACAGAGACCACCAGCCGCTGGTACAGGACCTTGAGGATGGTCTTGTGAGTCACAGCACCTCCACTAAAAAGCGTCTTTTAATAATGTCTACCTCCTTGGGCCAGAAAGGCAGCTGGCTCCACTGAAGCTGAGCCTGATCCAGAAATATTACTACTGGAATTAGCTATGCTTCTTTAGGTGGAGAGAATACTGAAAAATTCACAAATATCATCCTACCTAATTCTTATAAAACACTAATTGGCAGATATTATATTCCCAAATCATAGACTTAGAAGGATTCTGTAATTTTGCCTAAGATAGTAAAACTGGCACTGGCTGAGCCATGATATGAATACATGTACATACGGTTAGTTCCAAAACCAGCCCTTAATGAATGGATGTCACTGGATTGCAGACTACTGGCCCCTTGAGTCACACAGGGGATGTTACTCATGCCTGTAACCCAGCCTCCAGAGAGGTAAAGGTACAAGACAAAGTCATTTTCCCCTCCTACTGGCTGGTGTGTATGCTTTATGGTGGTCACCATGGAACCCCAAATGCTAGAAGATGCCCCTAAAGTCATGTTTCTCAGTGGCAAACACAACCAACAAGAGCAGCTCATGAGGTCAGGAAACTCATGGAGCCCCACTGGAAGGACAGGTTGGTTGCTAAGGGGAAGAGCTGTGGCTGGGCCTCAAGCCTTGTTTCCAGGGCTTTGTAAAGGTCCACAATTCCCAGAGTCTGGACCACTAACTCCTCATGGCTATCTCAGTCTGACTAGGTCCCTCTCTCTAGATCTGACCCTTAAGGAGTGATTTTTCTTACTCAGGCTCTTAGTTCTACAGACCAAGTGAAGCTGTTGTGTAAATCAGTTCCAAGGTCCCATCACCCCAGGAACAATGTTTTTTATTTGCTGGTGGTCAGTACTGGTTTATATATCCCAGAGGGCGACCCTAACAGCTTGCTAGGGCTGCCATAACAAACTTCCACAGAGCGGGTGGCCTAAACAGAAATTAATTTTCTCACAGTTCTGGAGGCTGGAAGTCTGAGATCAAGGTGTTGTTGGCAGGGTTGGTTTCTTCTAAGGACTCTCTCCTTGGCTTGTAGACAGCTGTCTTCTCTCTGTTTCTTCACTTGGTCTTCCCTCTGTGTGTGCCTGTTTCCTAATCACCTCTTCTTTTAAGGTCACCAGTCATGTTGGATTAGGGCCCACCCTAAGACCTCGTTTTAACTTACCTCTTTAAAGACTCTATCTCCAAATACAGTCACATTCTGAAGTACAGAGCGTTAGGGCTTCAATATACGAATTTGGGGAGCACATAATTCAGCCCATAACAATGGCCAAACACGCACTGTAATTCAAAGGAGGGCCTTCTAGGTTGTATAGAGGCTACTCATCTCTCAGCTTCTGAGACACACAGCATGTAGGGAATTACCCTGAGTTCTCCATATTAGGAGGAACATATATTTTATTATCCAAACCAGGACATATCTCAGAGGGAAAGAGGGAGTTATTGATACTGATATTGATACTGATGTTATTTTCTTGATGTCAAGAAAACAGGAATAAACTGGGACCATCCCTAGGTAAACAAGGACCATCCCTAGGTAAACCAGGAACTATAGTCTTCCTATCCATAAATCAATAACCAAGGACGTCCACATGTAGCTACATTTACTAGAAGATATAAATGATTTTCACAATGCCCCTAAATCTCTCTAGAGGTAAAAGAAATGGAGGCCTGGACTCTGTTTCAGACAATGGAATCCATGAGCCCAGGGAGAGCTGCTCCACCATTCCCTCTGCTCACTGTTGGTGAACCCCACCAGTGGGCTGTGCATTGCCACGTTTCAATTCTGTGGTTTATTTTCCCTCAGTGCAAGGCGTGGGGAGACACCATTCTCCAAATCTACAGAGTTCAGCCTCTAACACAAGGTCAACGTGCTACCCCTCCCTCTTAGGAGACAAAATGTTCAATCAGGGGTGGTACCAGCTCCCAGGAAGCAGGAAATGACTGGGACATTTTTGTTGTCATGATGACCCAGGCTGGTGATGCCATTTTGTATTGAGTGGGAGGCACTGATGCAAACATCTTGCAATCCTGAGCACCATAGAACTGTCCCACACAAACTGTCTGGAGCACCCCCCTTGAGAACCACTGTGCACAAATGGAGAAGGTCTCATTGTGGGGTTGTAAACGCTGGGCAGAAAACATCTGGGGGCAGGGAGACCTCAGGGGGGTGATTGTACTGTTCCATATACTCTGTCCCTAAGACCAAACTTCTCCCCACCTTCTACCCTCTTTTCACCCCAGGAAAATAGTGAGCCTAGATTAGAATTTTAAGGCTGTGAAAAGAAAATCATAATGGAGTCGATATTGCTAAGAGAACTCTCTAAAATGGAGCTGAGAGGTCATTAATGAAGTGTGACTTATGCACTGCACGTCTCAGCAGTGCATAATGTCATCCAGAACACCTGCCAGAAACTCAAGATACTTATGGGACTCTTACCCTAAAATAACTTGTGACAGTCTATATACTTATCTGACCACTATCCTAAAACAACTCGCACTTCCTTAAGGACAGATATTTTCCTACTTGCATCAGAGTCAACCACAATTCTCACCAGGCAACTTTCCACAAACTTCCTGACATTTTGTCTTTATAAGCCCCTGACTCTTTCTCTTCATTCTTTCAGGGTTACCCGAATCTGAGTCTCCCGAACTGCAATTCTTAAGACTCCCAAATAAACTCTTTTCTTATTTACAGCCTCCTGCATTATTATTATTATTATTATTATTATTATTTTGGTTGACAAGACCTGGGTTTGAAATATCAGGCTCTGCTGCTTGATTTTTGTGCAACCTTGGGCCACTTAGCTGGGTTTTCTGAGCACATTTGCTTCATCTGTAGAATAAGGGAGATATAATTTTTTTTTTTTTTTTTTTTTTTTTTTTTGGTACGCAGGCCTCTCACTGTTGTGGCCTCTCCCGTTGCAGAGCACAGGCTCCAGACACACTGGCTCAGCGGCTATGGTGCACGGGCCCAGCCGCTCCGCAGCATGTGGGATCTTTCCGGACCGGGACACGAACCTGCGTCCCCTGCATCGGCAGGCGGACTCTCAACCACTGCGCCACCAGGGAAGCCCGGGAGATATAACTTTTAAAACACTTACTCCTCCTACCTGTCTCAAAGGATCTTGCCCCACAGGGTTATATTTAAGAAAGTGATTTGCAAACTGAAAATTCTGAACATAGGTTAGTTGTCACCATTATTAGCAAGTGTGCCTCTGTTTGTTTACAGGAGAAATCATACCCCCTCTGAAATGGCTCAACCTTTCCCATTGCACAGGACAAGACAGGAAAGGGCTGCTTGGCTTTGTTCCCTTCCCCGTCCTCACTCCTGTGCCTTGTTCTCATTGTAAATGTAGGTCCACGGAGGACACAGGTAAAGCAAAGAGGTCTCAGCTGCTGTGCACCCACCACCTGCCCCAAGCCTGTGACAATGGCCATCTGGGGTTTTCTTCCCACTCCTACATCTATCACTTCCCTCCTTTGCCTCCAGGGAACATGGGTTTGAGGAGTTGTGATTTTATTCCTAATTGCATGTGAAGTGTTATATACCCTGTGAAGCACGCAAAATTTTAATCTATTTTAGTCCCCATTAATTTCCCACCCCTTTTCATTTATAACTTTTTCTCTTTTCTCTTTAATGCTCCTTTTTCCCTAATAGGTTTGTAAATTCCCCTTTTATTCCCTTCCACCTCCTGGCAGGCATGAATTCAGTCTCCAGTGAGGTTGTCTGCATGTTTCCCCTTCAGTCTTCCTGGAGCCCCATTGCCTCTAAAGGGAGGAGTCCGAGGGTGGGTCAGGAGCCAGAGTGGCCTTCTGACGTCCAGCTCTCTGGCCTGACAATGTCTCACTACAAGATTTTTCCGGTGGACAAGCTGTTTATGACTTGTTGCCAGCAAATGGGACTCCAGGTACCTGCCCAAAGTGCACTTGACAGGCATGTTATATAGAGCAGTAAATTAGAGGGTGGCTTAATTCCCCTCCTCTGACTTTCCAGGATTATGCCCTGTGGTCCCATTCTCCTGTGTGGTGCATATAAATTTGCAACCACTACACTCAGATGCAAGACATGTCTCATTATTTAACTTTTCTAAATCAAATTAAACATGACCCTGAACTCTCCCTTGTTAGAGTAGCAGGCCTCGCCTCTGAAGGACAATGCAGAGGTGCCAGGGATTTTACCCAGTGCGCACATTCAGCAGTGACTTCTAGGTGACTTTCCACAAAAGTCACTGCCTGACGTGCCTTGTCCAAACCATCATAGTCTCCTGAAAGTGGAAACTCAGAGCCTTGCTCCCAGCGTCCAGAGTCAATCCCATCTGAGGGTCTTTCCTAGCCCTGAAAGCCAAGAAGGCTCCCAAAGTAAGACCCCCTCCCTGTCAAGAGGACACTCTCCCTTCATGAGGGTTGGCTGTTCCACCTCTGACGATCTCTCCACCTATCCCCACCACCACTGCAGCATCCCAGCATAGTATCTAAAAATCATTAGAAATATCCCAATGTTCAGAGCAGCACTATTTACAATAGCCAAGACATGGAAGGAACCTAAATGTCCATCGACAGATGAATGGATAAAGAAGATATGGTGTATATGTATGATGGAATAATACTCAGCCATAAAAAAAGAATGAAATAATACCATTTGCAGCAAAATGGATGGACCTGCAGATTATCATACTAAATGAAGTAAGTCAGACAGAGAAAGACAAATGTCATATGATATTGCTTATATGTGGAATCTTAAAAAAATGATACAAATGAACTTATTTACAAAACAGAAAGAGACCCACAGACATAGACAACAAACTTATGGTTACCAAAGGGGAAAGCAGGGAAGGGATAAATTATGAGTTTGGTATTAGCAGATCAGACTACTGTATATAAAATAGATAAACAACAAGGACCTACTGTATAGCACAGGGAACTATAGTCAATGTCTTGTAATAAACTGTAATGGAAAAGAATCTGGAATTTGTTGTACACCAGAAACTAACACAACATTGTAAATCAACCATACTTCAATTAAAATAAATAAATGAATGAATGAAATATATGAACAAGAACAGAAAAAAATATTAGAAACAGCTTGGTTAGTTTTCTTTAGGTTGAGAAGGCATCTCTTTTGCTGAAGAGACTTTCTGCAGTCTCTTTTTCAAGTTACTTTTTTTTTATTGCAATAACAGATTAAAATTTTGCTGTCTCATCTGCTTCAGATCTTCTCCCTTCCCCTGCCTCTGCCAGCTCAGGACTGATCCAGGCATGGAAGCCTGATGTGGGAAAATATTCTATCAGCCCATCCCCACTCACTAGCCTCTCCAAGGTCAGTCCTCCAGGTAGATGTGAGGATAACAAGAATGGGCACCATCCTGAATGGGTAGTCCTGCAGTGTTGGGTCTATCCAAACACTCCATTTGGAGATCCCTCTCCTGCATCCTGGGGGCCTCCCAGCTGTAGTTTTCTTCTATATCTGGCCACCTTTAACCTCTTCCTCAGCCTCTGATCTCTCCTTCTGTTGGGGTCACCTGGACTTTTCAGGCCAGGAGTCCACATCTGGCCTGGGAAATAGAGTCATTCTGGAAGAGCAGGCTCCCACAGCAGGCTGCATCAGCCAGACTCTCTCCTGGAAGGTTCTTATTTGTAACTCATAAGTCAGACAACAGTCCCTAGGAACCCTCAAACCCCAGGAAACATGTGTTAAGTTCTCCCCAGTAGTTGTCTCGAGATTCCACCACCTTATCCTTACCACTTGGCTCTCTCTCTAAAGAAATCTTGACTCTAAAAGTTTATAAATCCCCCTCCCCAATTTAATCTTAGCTTCTTCCATCAAAGCAGCAGTTGGCATATCCTGCATGAGTAGTGAGCAAACCACTGTTCTCAGCTTTGGGACCTCAAAGACAGGAGGGGTCTTATTTTAATATCCTGTTACAAATACATAGCATAATGTCAGGCAGTGATAAGAATAATAATGAAAAAATAAACTAGTATAAGGGGAGCAAGTATGACAGTAAGAACTCTTTCAATAGATGACATTAGGGCAAAGATGTGGACAGTTGGAAGAGTACCAAAGCAGGTGTCTGAGGGAAGAGCATTCCAGAAGGAAAGGACAGTGAATGTGTGGGTCTGGCATGTTTCAGGAGGCCAGACTGGCTGGTGTAGAAGGAACAAGGCAGGTAGGCCAGACAGGAGGTGGGAATGGTAGCCAGGAATCAGAGCAGGCAGGGTCTCGTAGGCATGGTAAACAGTACGGATGCTATTCTAACAGATAAGAAAATCCTGGTGGTTTTGGAGCAGGGGAGAGGCATGGCCTGATAAGTGTTAAAGGATCAGGTGGCCTCTGTGTGGGAAATAGACTGTTGAGCAGCCAGAGTGGGGACCCAGTAAGAAGAACCAGGCAAGAGCAGTGACAGGGACCCTAGTAAGAAGTGGCACATTCAAGATATATTTTGAAAACTGAGGCAGCAAGAGTGCTGATAGAAAGCAACCAGGATTTGAGAGAATGAGAGATTTTTAAAAGGAAGATTTTGAACCTTCCAGGTAGCTCCAGCTAAGACTGATCCTACAGTGTCATCAGGGCAACACATTGTCCTCAGGGCAAGTACAGCTCTTCATCAAGATTTGCAGAGTCTCGGGCTTCCCTGGTGGCTCAGTGGTTGAGAGTCCGCCTGGCGATGCAGGGGACACGGGTTTGTGCCCTGGTTCAGGAAGATCCCACATGCCGCAGAGCGGCTGGGCCCGTGAGCCATGGCCGCTGAGCCTGCATGTCTGGAGCATATGCTCCACAACGGGAGAGGCCACAACAGTGAGAGGCCCACGTACCACCAAAAAAAAAAAAAAAAAAAGATTTGCAGAGTCCCAAAGGTACTTGACCATGGAATCTCTCTTAGGGGTCATCTCTTAAATAGGTGGTTTTACAAGACAACACCTGTAAAGTAGTTTTTTCCCAAAGTATGGTCCAAGGTCCAAAGTATGGTCACTGTCATAGACAAAGAGCCAATTATATAGACAGCCTCATTTCTACTGATCTATATCTGGATCTAAAACCATAAAAGATGAGAAGCAGTTTAATGGGGACATAATTAAAAAATAAGGAGGCAAATTAAAAGAAATATCACATTTAATTCAGTGGCTTTCTCAGTAACCCAATTCAAGCTTAATTTTCAATCATTGCTTAGCTCTTAAATTTCCTTTCAGGGTTACAGGGAAAAAAATGTCCAATTACCCTCAAGGTGGTGTCTATCTCCAGTTTTTTAATGACTCCCAGGTTGCCTGTACTGTCTAAACAACATTTTAGTTGCACAGAGATGTATATATATATATATATATATATATATATATATATATATATATATATATATATATTTTTACTTTTGCAGAGATGTATTCGTTTTTAATTGTTACTATAAACTCCCATTGCTCCCTGAAATCTGTACACTTCAGTGCAAGGATTGCAAAATTGAAATGATCTCCAGGGTCAGGCAGGTAACAGCTGTATAGAGGGGCTAGGTGAGGCACTAGGGAGGGATGGGTCTCTGGAGAACAGCCAGGTTCATGCTCACAGAAAGGCATTCCAATTAAGAAAAGGAAAAGAATTAAACACTGTGCTGACAAAACAAAACACAATGTTTATATAAGACCCCTCCAACATTGTCTCCTCTGATTACATGAAACAAGATTTTCTTTTAGAACCCAAGCCTACTTTTCTCCTGGTCAGTTAAAAACAGCTGCTAAAATATGCCCTAACCAGCAAAAAACAAAACCAAACAAGAAGCATTCCTTGGCTTGCTTAGCAAGGACTACTTGCATGTTACTACTGTCCCTCCTGTGAATACTTTACCTGTACTTGTTTTCCACGTGGCCATTTCTTTACTATGCATTTGCAACTTGATTTTCCACTACAAAGAAGATATCCCGATAGAGGCAACATTTGGTTTTTTTTTTTTTTACTTTTCCTTTTGAGCTCTTTAAAAATCCACACAGAATAAAAATGTTTTCACAACTTGTGGTTTCTTCATTCTTTTTTTTTTTCAACATCTTTATTGGAGTATAATTGTTCTACAATTGTGCGTTAGCTTCTGCTGTATAACAAAGTGAATCAGCCATATGTATACACATATCCCCATATCCCCTCCCTCTTGTGTCTCCCTCCTACCCTCCCTATCCCACCCCTCTAGGTGGTCACAAAGCATCAAGCTGATCTCCCTGTGCTATGCAGCTGCTTCCCACCAGCCATCCATTCTACATTTGGTAGTGTATATATGTCCATGCCACTCTCTCACTTTGTCCCAGCTTACCCTTACCCTTCCCTGTGTCCTCAAGTCCATTCTCTACATCTGCATCTTTATTCCTGTCCTGCCCCTGGGTTCTTCAGAACCTTTTTTTTTTTTTAGATTCCATACATATGTGTTAGAATGCGGTATTTATTTTTCTCTTTCTGACTACTTGAATAATCCTGAATACTTTTCAAAGTGCTTGCATACACTGTATTAGTTAAGATGTGTGAGGTTATGTTACAGTAATAAATAATGCCCAAATGTCAAAAGCTCAACATAATAAAAATTCTTACTTATGCTGCATGTCCAACCTGGGGCATCAGGGCTCTGCTCATTGTAGTCACTTAAAGACCCAAACAATCAAGATAAAATGTCATCTCAATATGAGCATCTACAATCACTACTGCAGTGAGAAGGGCATGGGGCAAATCAATCACTGGTGCTTAAAGTTTCTACCTGAAAGTGACACACATCATTTCTGCTCACATTTCATTGGCCAGAGCATTTCATATGGTAATACTTAACCTCAAAGCAAGCAGTAAATGCAACCCTTCCTTGCACCAGAAAGAGGAGAGTCAGAAATATCTGCTGAACTTCACTAATGAACTACAACATACATATTATCACATTGAGTACTTACCACAGGTAGGGCTGGAAATCTTTGTAATATTTAGCTTAGGAAAAGACTAAGACTCAAAAGAAATTAGTGACTCTTCCAATACAATCTAGCTAGTTACTAAAGGGCAAAAGCAAGAACCTTGTTTTCCTTAATCTTAATTTAATGTCTTTTCATCACAGCACGCTCTCATCCATTGGCTGCATTAGCTAGACTTTTTTTTTTCTCCCAACTAACTAATTTATTTATTTATACCCTCCTGGTTTCAAAGAATATTTGTGACATTATGTGATATGTGGTACTCCAAGGGCAATGGTGCTTCAAGGACAAAGGACAACCCTGCCTGAAAATGTTTCAGCGTTACACACTCTGCCGGACTCTCATCACCCTCCCTGCCATGTTGCGATGGGTATGAAATTACTGAGCCCACCTGGGCAAAGGGCCCTGTTCTTCTCTCTTCCCAAATAAGGAAAGGCATCTGCCCTGTCCCACTTCTACCCTATAGAAGGAAAGTATACATGCCTCAGCCAATCAGTAAACAAAATTTTCACCTCGGACCATTCCTTTGTTCTCTGGCTATAAAAACTGACTAATAGCACATGTTTGGGGTCGGCTCTCCCAGACTACTAGGAAGTCGGCCTGCTGTTCTGGCAGTGACCATTCCCTCTAATAAATTCTATCCACTTTACATTCTGCCTTGTGTCTGGAAATTCTTTTCCAAACTGCGTTCGGACCACAACATGATAGTTGTGCCATGGCCTTATTTTATTATATACACACAGAGCTTCTGGCTGTGATCATATTGCAGAAAGCACAGGCTTTATAACCATTTGAATTTTTTCATTTATTTTAATGACCTTTTAAAATAATGATATGGTTGATTCAATCAACCAAACTGTTCAAGATTGTTGAAAATAATGATTCCCTTGAAGGAAAAAAAAAGGTCAATTCAGAGGTCATCTATGGGTGTTAAGGAAGAAGCCTTCAGTACAATGTGCTACAACTCTACACTCTGTGCTAAGAGCTGAAGGGGGAGAAAGCAGCCTCCAAATCTCCACTGTGCCTTCGAGAATCTGAGCAACAACATTCCAAATTTCCATCAGCACTGGGTTGTTACAACATGAAAGGGAACACTTTGTCCAGTAGAATGAGATGATTCACTTCACACTTTCTAAGGCAAAATGAATTTTTCACCTTTGACAAAATGAAATACACATCAGATGATAACAAAAGCTCTGTAACCCCAAACACAGGTAGCAGCTTAGATAATTTTATAAGAAATTTAACCAATGTTTTCTCTCATCCTCATGTATTTTTTTCAGAGTTCAGAATTAATAAATTCCTTAGACAATTTGGCATCCTGGTCTTTAGTTAAGAGACACATTTGCATAACAACAATAAGCCCTTTCCCAGTGTCTGTGTGTGTCTGTGTGTGTGTATGTGTGTCCCAGCACACACACATGTGCATGAGATGTGGTGTGTTAGCTGGTAGTCATGCACGTGTCTGCGTTTCTAGGGCCCTTGGGATGAAATTACAGTGAAAAATTCAGAGGCAGTCTATTTTTCTCAACTTGCCCAAAACTGGTTTCACGCTTCTTCATTTTAATAGGAATCAAATGAAGGATGCTGACTCATTAAGAGGCTGAATGAAGAGGTGTGAATTCCTAGCTGATGGCTATGAGTTAGTATTTCAAAACGGTGAGAAAACGATTTTGCCTAACTTTAAGGAATTACATTTTAAGTTTAGACCTAGAAGATCTGTTTACAAGGGCTTTCAAAATTGAGGAATATTTCAGGTTCTTGTCATAACACTGCCAAAAATATAATTTATTCAAAGCACTACAGGAGACAAACGTATATATATACTTTTCATTTAATTTTTTACTAGTATAGTTAGGATAATTGTAATACCTAACTCATATGGTTGTTGTGTCTGCCACATAATAATGGGTCAAGGGTCATCATCATCATCATTATAATAATATACTAAGGCTTTTCAAACTTTTTTTATTTTTAGCCATAAAATTTATTTATTCAAATATTATCTTAAATGGAAGCCCTGTGTGTAAAGCGTGTATGTAAAACAAAATTGCTCCCGTTAAAGAGAAAGTAGAAACCCTGAACCCCACCAGTTCTCCCAACTCCAGCTCCTCCCCCTAGCCAAGGCTGCATAGAACATATATGGAAAACCATTGCTTTAAAATATCTTTCATTTGTCTCTGATGTGGGTAAAATTTCCAGCTACACAGCTCTCTCCACATACACACACACACACATAACTTTGGAAGAGGTTATTTGGTAAATATATTAAGTATAGGTAATCTCTAATAATAATAGCAACACTCTTTCACTGAGTGCTTACCCATTTGTTCATCTTTTTATACATATTACCTCTAATTCTTCTTTCAGCTCTGTGATTGGTATTATTGTCCTTATTTTTTTAATGGGGACAAGAGACACTAAGCGGTCACACAGCTATCGAGTGGAAAAATTAGAAGGATTTGAACCTGAGTTTGTCTTTCTTCAAAGCTTAACTTCTTTCCTCTTTACCATGTTTCTCAAACTGGACACCCTCAACATTCTATAGTAACTTTTAAATCAGTTTTCAGTTTTATAATAATCCAAAAACTTTAATGCATAGGTATCCTGGATGAGCTCAATAACCACCTTATAACTGAGCTCTGCCCCAAGATGTCAGCATTATTTGCTTTTGTTTGCAATTATGTTGTTGCCAAGTGGCACTGCTTTAATGGCTCCTACTAATGAGAAAAGAACAGAGGTGAACTGAATAGGAAATGATGTGTTCATGCCAAATGATGGCCAAATGACATCACAGCAGGCCGTACAAAGTAGTTCTTCAGAAGAAGAAAGTGGTGGGCAAATGGAGTCAGTACATAAGGTAATAACGGATGTCCGAGGAACTAGGGCTGCACAGCCAGTACCATACTCGTGTTGCAAACTGTGATTGCGTTTCAACCAAACATTACTCATCACAGTACATTCATGTTATTCATTTGAATTTTATTATGTTTGTATTTGAGTTTTTATTTAGTTGCTTAAGTTGTTTGGAGCGTATTAGAGCTCTTACCATGAACGTTTATATCTAGTTTTATGTTAAACATATTTAAGTCACATAAAAATAATTTAACACAGGGATCCTTGAACATTTCTCCCTTTAAAGGGGGTCTACATACATTGCTCAGTTTGAGGAATAACACTGCACAGAATGAACAGGCTCTCCATCTTTGGATTTGCTCTTGGGAAACCTTTGAGATAGGAATCTGAAGACTGGTCAATTCCATCAATATGGAATGCCGTCAATTGGTTGACTGATTTTTTTTCTTTTTACAAGTTTCCTGAAACCTCATATGGAATCCTAAATATAAAATCTGATAAACTTAAGGGTTGTATCTGTGTGTGTATGTGTGTGTGTGTGTGTGTGTGTTTGAGAGTAGTTTTTCTGTGCCAAAGAATTCCAATCAGATTATCTTATTGGTTATAATAATTAATACCCATTTTATTAAAGTTGCTAATCCAAAAATGTAATCCTTCCTTAAGCTTTTTAGTTCAGTTTGCAAGTCTTACTATTTTACCTTTAAATCTAGCAAATCTTAACAATCATATTTCAGAAAGGGGCAGTTATTCATGTTTGGTCCCATATATAAACTTGGTTAAGCTCCTTTACAAATTTTAAGCTGCACTTATAAATTTAATATATTCCATTTTCTCTTTAAATACTTCAATTATCTGGCTGAAAAACTTTTCCCATACTTAAATAATTCTTATAAATCTAATAAATTGACTTTTAAATACAGTGAATCTTAAGTTCTCTTAAATATTTTAACACTGTACATAAAATTAGTAAGATTTCAACCTAAAATTACAGGACTAAATCAATTACTCAATAGTATGTTTTAAATTGAAGTTACAAAGCTTAAATATTATTCTAATAGGGCATTATAAGTATCTAACCATTACTAGTAACTGAAATTCCAAATTTTTCCTGACACAAAGATATTAATACCACAGTTCTGGTCTTTTAAACATTCCAATACTTAATTCTAAATCTTCTGAATTTTGAAAGATGTTTACACAGTAAAGAAACAATAGTGTTACCCACATAATTTGGGGGGGATAATACCTGATTCAGTTGAGGTTAACACAATGACCTGAGGTTTCAGCTGGGATGGTGACTGAATATCTGTCAGCAGTACTGATGGGGCTTGCCTAATTCCATTTACCATGGTTATACCAAAACACTCCAATGGGCTGGCCTCATAGAACGTTTAGTTCATATCAAGTTACATATTACATGATTTATTCCATTTACCCCCAGAAAACTGCATTCCCAGCTCCAGCTTGTTAGATTGGATTTTGCTTTTCTTTGTTTCTTAATATATATAAATGCATTTTCTAGTTAATTTTAAAGACTTTTGGACCTGTCAGAATCTTGCATTCTTTTCATATACTTCCTATCTCTTATAATTGAATTCTAGATATCTCTCATGACTCACTACTATTCAATCACAACTTTTAAACTCATTTCTCTGACACAATCTATTTCTAAGATGCATAGAAATTGGTTTAGGAGTCTAGCCCAGTTATTTTCAAATTTTTTTGTTTGTTTGGAACTCTTTGTTCAGTCAGAATGTTATCCAGAACTATGAACCAATAAAGCAGATGAAAGCTTCAGATTCTATCATCTTAAAACAATGTGGCCCTCCAGACATGAGATCACAGGGGAAGCTTCTCCAACTCTTATTTTTAAGATCTTGGCGATCAACCATGGACTGTCATGTCACATCACCCTGGATAGCAGTAGTGAGGATAAAGCATATGGCCACATGGCTTGCACACAATGACAGCAGTAAACCATGGTCCTAGTACCCAAGGTGATTATTGGGCCATGTACAAAATCTAGGTAAGGTCTAATAGTCAAGATGGTACCAGGTGGGGGGGATTGTAGAAGACTGCTAGCTGTTATCAAAAATTCATGCTCTCCTCTTCTTTGGGGGCATAAAGTTAGACTACATTTCCCTAACTCCCTTGCAATTAGATGTAGCCATATAACTGGGTTCTAGCCAGTGGAATATGAATAGATATGGTGTGTTCCATTTCCAGGCAGCGTATAAAAACTTCCCCTATGCTTTCCTCTACATTCTTTTCTCTTTTAACTGGCAGGAACGGAGACAACCCCCAAGGTGATCTTCTCAGCCACAATTTGAAAATGGCACATCTTCCATCAGCCTGGGTTCCTGAATAATTGCATGGATGAGGGTCACTCACTGAATCAATCTGTTCTTCTACTCAGCACTGTTACACATCAAAAAAACCAAGCAAACCTTGTACTGTGTTTGAGCCATTATACATTTGGTGACTTGTTTGTTATGGTAACTAGCTCACCTTAATTAATAGAGCAATCTATAGGATCAACTTTTCCATATGGCCCTGTACTCTAACTTTTATGACTAGGGTCTTATTCATTATTAATCTCTCCAGCAGAAGGTACCCATTAACCATATCCACTCAGAATAATGTAACCTTGAGGCTGGTCAACAATATAGCCTGATATATCAACACAGAACAGACTCAAGCTTGCATTAGTTAGTACATTCTGATTCCCTTGCATCCACTATCATTAGGTCTGGTACCCCCAACTCTTACACTGGAAGGACATAGGGGAGAGGTATAGTTTCTCTATTACTCGTGTGTTGAGGCTTTTTCTGATGGTGACAGGTGATTCCAGATGTTTCAGGGCAGGATGACTATGCACAGAATGGTCAGCATCTTCACAACACTTTTGTGGTTACCCCCACTGATGGCACAGTTGTTCAGTAAATCAGCAAAGTCTATTTCCATGGAATAGGTCATGATGAAATAGCTCATTCTGGGGAATAGATTACCAGCTAGGAATTAGAACCAAATGGCTTTTCAGCCTCAAAGAGTAAGATCACCAAAGTGAGCTGGCCTTTACCACTGAAGCCACCCCATCATGGAAGGGATCATCGGAACTCTGCCTGGAATTGTATACACATAGGCACCCTCATTCTCCATTAACAGAGCATTCATATATGTTACTTCTTCCCTCTGAGGCCCCCAACTCTGTTCCACAGCTAACTGACTCCTTAACATTTGGGTCAAGTTTCTCTACTCTGAGAAGCCCATGATCCTTCAGAATGGGTTAGCTTCTCCCTTCTCTAGTTTTTCATAGTACCCTGAGCATATTTCTATGTATTAGCCAGTTTTGCATTTATTTACTGTTATCTCTTTTGCCAGACTGTGACTTGGGAGTAGTGGTTTTGTCTTTCCTCTTGATAACCACCTTGCCTTCATCACCACGTATGGGTCACTCAAGAAATATCTGTTAATGAATTAATGAGCCTTTATTTGGCATCCTATAGACTGACCCCCAGCTTAAGTATCTGGAATTTCAATCTCCTACTGTTCTGTCACCACACAGAACCTATATTTTACCAGTCACAACTTCCCTGGGTGTTTGATTTCTGCTTCTTATCAACCCAATGATAGTTCTCTAACTCCTGCTTTACTTCCCAGGATAACGAAATAACATAAAAGGCATTAAAGGGTTAAACATGTAGCAATCTGTTTGACATGAAAAGAAAAAGATACGAAGAAATTTTAATAAAAATACAACCCTACCAGGATTTAGACTCATTACCTCTACAGTATAAGGAAGACACCAGGCCATGTGAATTTACAGGTGTTAATGAGCCAACAGAGGGCTCCTGGATTGTTCCCAGAATACCACACAGACATAGAGAAACAGAAAAATTCAATCAAAGTGCATTCCCTGGTTCATAGGAAGGGCTGCAATAGTGCACAATGTCATGCAAATCAAGTTTAATTTACTGCATGTTTCTCTGCTTCCACCAAATTTATTGAAGAAAATTGATCTTTTTCTGCTTATAGCTATAAACTCCTGCATCATCAAAGCATGCTCAGATCAAGATGGTGTTTCCCGACTGATGCTTGAATAATAACAGAAGAAATTCTCTGTGCGAAAATAGTAAATGGATATTCCCATGGGCAATGTTAATTTGGAGCTATTCCCCATTGCTCTGTGCAGTAGAGTTTATCTGGGTAATAGGAACATGGGTAGGACCTTATTTTGAACCCAAATTGTTACTCTGATAAACATTCCTTTTCCTTCCAGAGAATCAAGAATTAACCATTAATTATAATGGTTTGCATGAGGGTGATTTAAAATATACTCCTGCAGCCACAATTAATTAAACCATATTCACAATTAAACATAAGTAGTAACACTTTGGGGGATAAGTTTATCTATACAGCATCAAACAATCAGTCTAATGTTTCTCCCACTGCATTGATCTGGTTTCCTGGTGAATTGTGGACCCAGGCAAAGGTAACTTCAGCATGTTGGTGCAATTATAATAATCCAGCCACATCCACTTTCTCATTCAGGTGCTCACTCATGGAACCCCTGCTATCTTCCCAAATACTGGATACACTGAGTGTTCTGAAGATGCAGACACATTGTAATAGTTAGAGATAACACTTAGGTTTACACTTACATAGTGCCTACCATTTGTGAAGCAGGATGTGAATCACTTTTGAAACATTCATGTTCATCTATTCAGTTGTCACATCAGACCTATGAGGTAGGCACTAAGATCTCCATGTAACAGATGAAGAAACTGAGGCACAGAGAGTTTCCTTAACTTCCATAAGATTCTACGGCTGCTCTTCACCAGGACTCTCTGCCACCTCAGTTCCCAATAAATCCTTGTTGAATGAATGATTGCGGCTCAGAGAATCAGATCAAAAATTGTGCTATGGCTCATCAAGACAGAGTTGTGATTACTGACTGCTAATCGATGTTTCTTAAAACGGGATTGGCAAACTCTTTGCAGTTCATTAAGCTTCTCTACATGCCATGTGCTTTGTGACAAGGACATATTAGCATTTGTTTTCTGCTTTGTATTAAAATTTCATGAAGTCCAGATATTGCCTCCTGGCACCTTATATCCAAAGGACTGGGCATTTTCTTTTTAACAACTTTATTGGAGTATAATTGCTTTACAATGGTGTGTTCCTTTCTGCCTTATAACAGACTATATCAGCTATACATATACATATATCCCCATATCTCCTCCCTCTTGTGTCTCCCTCCCACCCTCCCTATCCCACCCCTCTAGGTGGACACAAAGCACGGAGCTGATCTCTCTGTGCTATGTGGCTGCTTCCCACTAGATACCTATTTTAGTAGATTTGGTAGTGTATATATACCCAGCTTACCCTTCTCCCTCCCCGTGTCCTCAAGTCCATTTTCTATGTCTGTGTCTTTACTCCTGTCCTGCCCCTAGGTTCTTCCAAACCATTTTTTTTCTTTTTTTTTTTTAGATGCCATATATATGTGTTAGCATACGGTATTTGTTTTCCTCTTTCTGACATACTTCACTCTGTATGACAGTCTCTAGGTCCATTCACCTCACTGCAAATAACTCAATTTCATTTCTTTTTATGGCTGAGTAATATTCCATTTTATGTATGTGTCACATCTTCTTTATCCATTTATCTGTCGATGGACACTTAGGTTTCTTCCATGTCCTGGCTATTGTATATAGACCTGCAATGAACATTGTGGTAAATGACTCTTTTTTTTTTTTTTTTTTTTTGCAGTACGAGGGCCTCTCACTGTTGTGGCCTCTCCTGTTGTGGAGCACAGGCTCCGGACGCACAGGCTCAGCAGCCATGGCTCACGGGCCCAGCTGCTCCGCGGCATGGGGGATCCTCCCAGACCAGGGCATGAACCCGTGTCCCCTGCATCGGCAGGAAGACTCTCAACCACTGTGCCACCAGGGAAGCCCACATGACTCTTTTTGAATTATGGTTTTCTCAGGGTATATGCCCAGTAATGGGATTGCTGGGTCATATGGTAGTTCTACTTTTAGTTTTTTGAGGAAACTCCATACTGTTCTCCATCGTGGCTGTATCAACTTAATTCCCACCAATAGTGCAAGAGGTTTCCCTTTTCTCCACACCATCTCCAGCATTTATTGTTTGTAGGTTTTTTGATGACGACCATTCTGACCAGTGTGAGGTGATACCTCATTGTAGTTTTGATTTGTATTCCTCTAATGATTAGTGATGTTGACAATCCTTTCATGTGTTTGTTGACAATCTGTATATCTTCTTTGAAAAAATGTCTATTTAGGTCTTCTTCCCATTTTTGGATTGGGTTGTTTTTTTTCATATTGACCTGCATGAGCTGCTTGTATATTTTGGAAATTAATCCTTTGTCAGTTGCTTCATTTGCAAATATTTTCTCCCATTCTGAGGGTTGTCTTTTGGTCTTGTTTATGGTTTCCTTTGCTGTGTAAAAGCTTTTAAGTTTCATTAGTTCCCATTTGTTTATTTTTGTTTTTATTTCCATTTCTCTAGGAGGTGGATCAAAAAGGGTCTTGCTGTGATTTGTCATAGAGTGTTCTGCCTATGTTTTCCTCCAAGAGTTTGATAGTTTCTGGTCTTACATTTAGCTCTTTAATCCATTTGGAGTTTATATTTGTGTATGGTGTTAGGGAGTCTTCTAATTTCATTCTTTTACATGTAGCTGTCCAGGTGTCACAGCACCACTTAATGAAGAGGCTGTCTTTTCTCCATTGTATATTCTTGCCTCCTTTATCAAAGATAAGGTGACCATATGTGTGTGGGTTTATCTCTGGGCTTTCTATCCTGTTCCATTGATCTATATTCCTGTTTTTGTGCCATTACCATACGTCTTGACTACTGTAGTTTTTGTAGTATAGTCTGAAGTCTGGGAGCCTGATTCTTCCAGCTCCGTTTTTCTTTCTCAAGATTGTTATGGCTATTCAGAGTCTTTTGTGTTTCCATACAAATTATGCAATTTTTTGTTCTAGTCTGTGAAAAATGCCATTGGTAGTTTGACAGGGATTGCCTTAAATCTGTAGATTGCTTTGGGTAGTATGGTCATTTTCACAATGTTGATTCTCCCAATCGAAGAACATAGTATATCTTTCCATCTTTTGGTACCATCTTTAATTTCTTTCATCAGTGTCTTATAGTTTTCTGCATACAAGTCTTTTGTCTCCTTAGGTAGGTTTATTCCTAGGTATGCTTTTTGTTGCAGTGGTAAATGGGAGTGTTTCCATAATTTCTCTTTCAGATTTTTCATCATTAGTGTGTAGGAATGCAAGAGACTTCTGTGTATTAGTTTTGCATCCTGCAACTTTACGAAATTCATTGATTAGTTCTGGTAGTTTTCTGGTAGCATCTCTAGGATTCTCTATGTATAGTATCATGTCATCTGCTAACAGTGACAGCTTTACTTCTTCCTTTCCGAGTTGTATTCCTTTTATTTCTTTTTCTTCTCTAATTTCTGTGGCTAAAACTTCCAAAACTATGTTGAATAACAGTGGTGAGAGTGGGCAGCCTTGTCTTGTTCCTTATCTTAGTGGAAATGATTTCAGTTTTTCACCATTGAGAATGATGTTGGCTGTGGGTTTGTCACATATGGCCTTTATTATGTTGAGGTAAGTTCCTTGTATGCCTACTCTCTGGAGGGTTTTTATCATAAATGGGTGTTGAATTTTGTTGAAAGCTTTTTTCTGCATCCATTGAGATGATCATATGGTTTTTCTCCTTCAGTTTGTTAATGTGGTGTATCACATTTATTGATTTGCGTATATTGAAAAATCCTTGCATTCCTGGGATAAACCCCACTTGATCATGGTGTATGATCCTTTTAATGTGCTGCTGGATTCTGTTTGTTAGTATTTTGTTGAGGATTTTTTATCTATGTTCATCAGGGATATTGGCCTGTAGTTTTCCTTTTTTGTGGCGTCTTTGTCTGGTTTTGGTATCAGGGTGATGGTGGCCTCGTAGAATGAGTTTGGGAGTGTTCCTCCCTCTGCTATATTTTGGAAGAGTTTGAGAAGGATAGGTGTTAGCTCTTGTCTAAATGTTTGATAGAATTCACTTGTGAAGCCATCTGGTCCTGGGTTGGAAGATTTTTAATCACAGTTTCAATATCAGTTCTTGGAATTTGTCTGTTTATATTTTCTATTTCTTCCTGGTTCAGTCTCAGAACGTTGTGTTTTTCTAAGAATTTGTCAATTTCTTCCAGGTTGTCCATTTTATCGTCATATAGTTGCTTGTAGTAATCTCTCATGATCCTTTGTATTTCTGCAGTGTCAGTTGTTACTTCTCCTTTTTCATTTCTAATTCTATTGATTTGAGTCTTCTCCCTTTTTTTCTTGATGAGTCTGTCTAATGGTTTATCAATTTTGTTTATCTTCTCAAAGAACCAGCTTTTAGTTTTATTGATCTTTGCTATTGTTTTCTTCATTTCTTTTTCATTTATTTCTGATCTGATCTTTATGAGTTCTTTCCTTCTGCTAACTCTGGGTTTTTTTTTTCTTCTTTCTGTAATTGCTTTAGGTGTAAGGTTAGGTTGCTTATTTGAGATGTTTCTTGTTTCTTGACGTAGGATTGTATTGCTATAAACTTCCCTCTTAGAACTGCTTTTGCTGCATCCCATAGGTTTTGGGTCATTGTGTTTTCATTGTCATTTGTTTCTAGGTATTTTTTTATTTCCTCAGTGCTTTCTTGGGGTTTTTTTTGGTGGTTTTCAAACTTCTGTGACTGTGGCCATAGTATGAAATACATTATATGTTGTACCTCAGTATACCAATATGTATATTCAAGTAAAAGTCTCATGAAATAACACCTTTACTCAGTGAAAAATGCACAGGATCAATAACTGATTCCTGGCCATGACTTTATACTTGGAAAAATGTCTGGCTGACAGGAAGATATGAATCCTGAGGCCAGAACTGCCCCTGATATCCACCATTCTTTACTATTTTAATTTATTTCATTAAGACAGATGCTGCTCTTGACTCAACTAATTAATTTCCTTAGTATATAAAACACTGGACCAGAGGAAGGATACCCTTAAAGGAGTAGGAATTACTACCTCATGGTTTCCATTCCTCTCATGTATGTCTGTGGGTAAACAGACTCATTTAGTTTAATAATGAAAAGTTGTTCATTGGAATCTAAACCAGGGGATACTCTGCCTTCTGGATGCAGCTCTGAAGATGCACATTACAAAGCCTCTCTAGTCCCCACAACTGAACTGAATGTACCATACTCTCCTTCCTACCCTGTGCTCCTTGGGTTCTCCCTCTTTGCTGGTACAAATGTATTGAATAGTTTTCAATTCATGTTTGTTTTCCTCTCTAAACTGTAAAATCCCATACAGATTTGGTGACTTGGTGCCTACCTTATTAATTTCTTTCTACCCAGAGCCTTACACAATTCTGACTCTGGACACTTTATATATATATATATATATATATATATATATATATATATATATATATATATATATATATACACCACATCTTCACATCTTTTTTTTTGGCACCTTGAGGCATGCAGGATCTTAGTTCCCTGACAGAGATCGAACCTGTGCCCCTGGAGTGGAAACACAGAGCCAACCACTGGGCTGCCAGGGAAGGCCCTGACTCTGGACACTAATAATTGTGGAGGTTGTTTGTGGGAAGGTTTCCTGGATTGAATTTGTTGAATAGAACCAATAAAAAATATATGTATATGTGTATATATATACATATATATAATCACATCATATATAACATATATATAATATATATATTCTGCCTCCCAGCCAGCACAAGTGCATTACCAAAGGCACTCATGCTGGCTGGGAGGCAGAACAGTGATCTGACCAGTGTCACATGCTTGGACTTGAATCTTGCTTCCAGTCACAGTCATGTGACTTGGGCCAGTAACAGACTTTTGGTGTCTCAATTTCTGTATCTGTAAAAAAGAAGATACTGAGAGCATTTATCTCACAGGCTGTTTCAAGGATTAAGTACAACAATTCACTAGAAGTGTCTGGCACATAGTAGGTGCTCAATAAATATCACAATTATTGTTCCCATGCCCCTCTATGGCCTCTTGTTAGAGTTAACGGCCATCATGGGAGTCATCACACAAACAGTGAATCGCCACTCTGACTTGTTAGAAAAACAAGGTGTGGACTTACCAATTTGAAAGTTTTTGATCTTTTGGTATAGGCCTATAGCTTGCTGATCAACCCCATTTATAGCAGCATTTTGTGATCTCTATCTTCCTGTTATTTGGAGATGCTCCAATACAGTCACCACTAGTCACATGTAGCTAGTGAGGTTGTCCAAATTGAAATGTGATGGCAATATAAAATACACTGGAGTTTGAAGGCAATTTTTTAAAAAGAGTGTAAAATTTCTCATTCATATATTATTAAAATTAATTTCACTAGTTTCTTTTTCCTTTTTAAGCCTCCTTCATTCCATTCCATTCCATTATGTATGTGGCTTGCATTTTATTTCTACTGGACAGTGTGGGTATAAGAGTTAAGCACATACTGCACTCTTCCATCATGGTCCAGTCTCCTGTTCCTTAAAAAGCAAACATCCCCCCACTACACTTCCATACAGTTCTCCTCCCATATATCCAATGCCATTCCCTTTTGTATGTTTTGTCCATCACTGATCAGCACCCCATTCCAAGAATAGCCTTGTTTAAAGGTGTCTTGCTTCCCAAGTTTTAGGAAGAGTGTATGATCGGATTCTATTTATCATACTCATGATCCAGCTAATTGTACAGAAATGGGTCAATAAATTGTTGAAAAATATTGTTTCAGTATTTTATTCAGCAGACAAATGAGTAAATATTTTGCAAACATTCTAGGAAGAGCAAGGCACCATGTTTGATGCTCTGGGAAATACAATGATGAATAAAAAACAATGTTGCTTTCAAAAGCATACTTAATATAAAAACTGATGTTTTGCTCTGTGCTGTGTGGTGTCTGAACATCCATCAGTCCTCATTTCCAGAAGCTCTCTGCCTCATACCAGATGCCTAAGTGGTGCCAAACTACCAGTGGAATCCTGCCCTTACCATCTTGTTTCACTGGAAACTCTACTAGGTTCACCCCTCTCCCTGGAATGCTTATTCCTCCCCCTCTCCTCCACCCTTGTCCTCTGGGTTAAATGGGTTTTCAGGGCTCAGTGTTCCACCCCTTCCTCTGAGAAGCCATCCCCAATCCTCCAGCCAAGGCAACAATGATCACTGCATTTTTCATGCAACTAGTAGGCTTTATATATATATATATATATATATATATATATATATATATATATATATATGTATGTATAATCTTTATTGTTCATCTGTCACACTGGATGGCAACTGTTTATTGGCTATTCATCTTGCTAAAGTATGAGCCATATATATGTCCACAGAAGTTAGATGTTAAGTTTATACTTAAAGACCAAACTCTCAGCAGCCCCATGCACCATAAATTCAAACTCTTCTGGCAACTGACAAGCCAGAGGAAGGCACACAACCTCATAATTACTATTTGGGGGTAGGTGTGATATAGGAAGCAGAGGGAATTAATTTTAATGTGAACCTGTATGACAACACTTTAATAGTCACGCCAGACTCCTTGCCAGCACATCTCTGATTTGGAGGGATGGATTGGAACTTGTCACATTCATGTTCATGAAATCTATTTAGTACGACTTTCTGATTTGGATTTTTTTGAGAGCTTGGAAGGAAGACTGATGCTGTTTACTGTAGGAGTGGAAAAAAACTTCCCTTCTTCCCTTCTAGGTTCTTTGACTGGTCTAATAATTAAATTGATATAGGACAGATTAACAGGAGAAAAACAAACAAAATTACGTACAAATGAGAGTCCCATAAAAGTATGAAGACTCCAAAGGCAGCCAGGTAATTGAAGTTTATATGACATCCTGAGCTAAGCAAAGGGGTTGGAGTCTGCAGAGACAAAGGAGAGGAAAGCCATTCACTGGAAGGGCAAGGAGATGTTTAGAAAACAAAGGTTGCCCTGTTACTCAAATAAATTTGTTAGATAAAAAGGTACCTCTGGGGGCTTCCCTGGTGGCACAGTGGTTGGGAGTCCGCCTACCGATGCAGGGGACATGGGTTCGTGCCCCGGTCCGGGATGATCCCACGTGCCACGGAGCGGCTGGGCCCGTGAGCCATGGCCGCTGAGCCTGCACGTCCGGAGCCTGTGCTCCGCAATGGGAGAGGCCACAACAGTGAGAGGCCCGCGTACTGCAAAATAAATAAATAAATTAATTAATTAAATAAATAAAAAGGTACCTCTGGTAGTAGCTCTCTCCTTGTGACAAAACCCCTTTCCAATGTAAATTTTTGCAGTTGAGGGGGAGGTAAAGAGCTTTTTCTGAATCTACTGGGTTTTGATTGCCTTTAGCTCAAAATATTCCTCATGCCACAGTGGCAGGTTTTGGGGGGACAAATTCTGCTCCCCTTCACTACCCACGGCTGCGAAAGGCCACTATGGGGTTGGAATTAACTGCTCGTGGGATGGCTCAAAGTCAGAAGGCTACTGAGATTCATTTACTTGAGCTTTAAGAGCTTCCCCAAGTGCAGCTATACTACCAGCAATGTTGTCCAGCGTGACTAAGGCAGATGCAGCCAAGGGGTGAAGGCAACACCATCTGTTGACAAGTATCTAGGAGTTGGCACGCAGTAGGAGCTCAATAAATGCTGTTGAGAGATTAATACAGACTCACAAGCTGAGAATCCTCATCACTCCTGTTGTGGCAGGAGCATCAGAGAACTGCTCTCTAAGCATATTTGCTGGAAGAGTTTCTAGAAGGGCAAGAGAGAGACCAAAATATGGGGAGTTCCTGTCCTCAGAGGCCAAAACAAAATCAAATGGAGACGATGCTCTCTGAGCTCCATAAATAGCTTTCCTCTTGCTATTTAAGTGGAGAGATCAGTTAAGAGAATCTTATTCAGTTAATTTTATTTTTTTAAGCTCTCACCCTATATTAATTAGCTGATAGAACCCTTATGGTGTGATATGTGTTTAGGGCCATTGTAGAGTGCACACTGTCACCGAGATCTGTTGTGTGGGACTTGTTAGCACAGATATTATTTAGCTAAATAGCTCTTAATGATTCCTTCAGAGCCTGCTACATCTGTTGGGTAATTTGTTTTAACTTACTCAACCCTAGTGACCTGTCTCTCAACCAGGGAGGTTAGTAGGGTATTGCTGTGTTCAGAAGAGATTTTAAATAATTCCTGTTTTATCCTGGAGGAAGGAAAAGCCCCAGAGTGCAATGTTATTTTATTCCCATTTTGTTTGAAGAGTCATTAAAATATATATATTTTTTTCAAACAAACTGCTTCAAGGGAAAAGAAATTTGAATTACATCAAATGCCAGGCTCTTTTGAAAATTACCTGTTGAATTCAAACAACTGAGAGTTGATGTGAATTTATTTTCACAAATCAGTGGGTGCCTCTGGGGACAAGTGGACTGGGGTTCTGAGAGGTCCATCCGGTGAGTTCTATTGCAATCAAGCAGGCTTGACTAGCAGATCAAGGGTTTCAGTTTGCTGCAGGCGATGCCATAGTATGTCATTTAAGAAATTCCCAGCATCTCAGGGCTGGGGCAGCCGCAGCGGCCGCCTTGTGATAGCAGAAGCAGCAGCATCTCATCAGGTAATTGATTTTGCTTGTGAAATGCAAATATTCAAATGATGACAGATGGGGCTGGGAAGGAGGGCTCCTTTAATAATTCTATAATTCCATCAAATATTCTGGTCTTTGATAAATGAGAGCTTTGAATATGGCGGATATTTGGAACCCCACGTGGTCAAGAGAAGTTTCTGTTCAGACTTCTTTACCTTGCATATTTCAAGATAAAACTAAAATCTCTCAAAAATGAACTGCAAAAAGATAACCCAGCCATAACCACTCTAAGTATAGCATCTGGATGGTTTTTTGGAAGGAGAGTAAGTCTGTGCATTTAGAAATACTTTTGTCCTGAGAGCTGGCAATCTCAGGTCCTTCCCAGGAAGCTACATACTACTTTTGAACCCAACAGCCATTTTCCCTTGTTAGCTGGTCCTGATAGAGAATACGCAGGGAATTCAGTGCAACAGAGTGGTTAGTAGCCCAAGAAAGAGAGAGAAATTGAATCAAATTCTAATTTCTGCCACAAGTTACTTAATTTGTCTCATCTAAATTTACTCATTTGCAAAATGAGGATGATACTATCTAATTCACAGGGCTGCAATGAGGGTTATGTGAGATAATGTATATAAAATGCTAAGTGATGTGTTGCTTATGGAGTGAGTGCTAAGAACTATTATCAGTCCTTTACAGGGTCTTACCTGATGGGTGGGAAGACACTGAGTTTCTAGGATGACTATAAAAAGGCAAAGCGTATGTGTGTAGTTGCCACTAAATGTTCTTACAAAAAAGGAAGATATACATAGCTTCACCTACTTTCTAGAATGAGTCAACAAACTTTTTCTGTCAAGTGTCAGATAGCAAATACTTTAGGCTTGTGATTACTCAACTTTGTCTTGTAGCATGAAGGTAGCCCTAGATGTTACGTGAACAAATGAGGGTGACTGTGTTCCCATAAAACTTTATGTACAAACCAGGCATCCAGCTGGACTCAGTAGTTTGACAACCCCTGCTATGGAATAGAAATCATTATTTCTAGAAGGACAATTGTCAATAACTCAAAGGAACAATAACCAAAATCACATACTATTACGCACGCCATCCTTTCAACCACCCTTTAACCCATGCACTAGAATATTTGGTTGATCTTAGTCACACAGAGGGTTGGCAGCCTAAATTTCCAAAGGCACTGCTAATAAATAAGGAACAGTGCTACTGTTTATTACAGTAGTAGTTATGTACAGTAATAAAATTTAGTAGGCTAGGAATGATCAGCTGTAAAGATAAGACAAAAAGGAAATAAAAACTTGGTTAAAAACCACTGTTTGCACAAGAAAACGAGATGGTCTACACCATAGAGAATGTATGCAATAAGCTATTGATTCCACTGACTTCTGGTGAGTATATTTTAAAAGTCCTAGAAAACTTAGAAGGCACAGCAAGAATTGGGAATTTTAACAACATCAAAAAACACACACATAAATATTCAACCGATCTTCAAAAGACATAAGACCTTAGAAATCACTGTGGGATAAATTCCAGCTGAGTCTACACGCACAAACGTATTTTGTGAAAAGGAAAATGATCATATTTAATTCAGTCTCTTCCCTGACTATATCGGGAGGGAAAAAAAGAACACAATAGTTTACACTTTTAAGTTAATCCGTGAACTAGTTATTTTTAAAATAACTGGGTTTTTAAAGGAGTTCAACTTTTTTTTTCAATTTTAGAGTTTGACAATTTATAACTTTGAAATACAAATGGGATCAAATCCCCCCTCCCCATGTGTTTCAATAGCTTATCTTCATTCTTGTGCTCTTGGGATAAAGACCACACACATAACCTTGCACACAGGCTTGCTTGGTCACCACAGACGTCCTCCTCCAGCTTCATCTTCAACCATCCCCCCGCCCAGGTTCTTTGAGCCCCAATCACCAACGTTCCAAGTGCTCTCTCACCATTGTCTAACTCTCCCCCACTGCCCCTCTGCCCAGACCACTATCACCACCACCACACACACACACACACACACACACACACACACACACACACAGCCTTGGTCTAGTTAACCTCTGCTCCTCACTTTAGGCCTCTGTTCAAATCACTTCCTCACTGAGCATTTCCTGAGCCCCAGTCAACTGTCACAGAATCTGTCTCTAGTTTCTCACAGTTTGTCATTGTATATTCATTAGGGTGATGCTTTAATTAATATCTGTCTCCCCTACTGGGCCATGAGCTCCCCAAAGAGCAGGAAATGTGCCTGCATTTGAATGGAGAGGGCTCAACTCAGCAGCTGATGGGTAAGTAGGGCCATAATAAATAGATATGATGGAGTGGTCATCAGAAGGATATAGAATTAAAACATAGCCATACCAGGTCAAAACAAAGAGGATTTCTTTTTTTTTTTTTTTTTTTGCGGTATGCGGGCCTCTCACTGTTGTGGCCTCCCCCGTTGCGGAGCACAGGCTCCGGACGCGCAGGCCCAGCGGCCATGGCTCACGGGCCCAGCCGCTCCGCGGCATATGGGATCCTCCCAGACCGGGGCACGAACCCGTATCCCCTGCATCGGCAGGCGGACTCTCAACCACTGCGCCACCAGGGAGGCCCAACAAAGAGGATTTCTAAGAGATATTATACATGTTGCAGACAAAACATTAGCATTACAAAAACTAACACGGGTTTTCTTGTTCGCTCATTGTTCTTAACTGATGATCTAGATTTGCGTTGGCAACTTTTTCTCTAAAGCGGCAGACAGTAAATATTTTAGGCTTTTGGGGCCATATAATCTCTGTCTCAGATACTCAGCTCTGCTGTTGGAGCACATTGAAGCAGCCAGAGAGAGTGCAGGAACAAACGAATGTGGTTGGCTTCCAATAAAACCAGGGATTCTCAACCTCCCTGCTACTGACATTTTGCCCCAACAATTTTTTGTTGTGCAGGGCTGTTATGTGCATTGCAGTATGATTAGTGGCATCCCTGGACTTGACCCACTAAATGCCAGCAGCGTCCCCACCCTGACTCGTGACAACCAAAAATGCCCCCAGACATTGCCAAATGTTCCTTAGGGAACAGTCATCCCAGTTGAAACCACTGCAATAAAACATTATTTGGATTTGGCCCGCAGGCTGTAGTTGGCTAAATTTTATCTAGAAAAAGAAAAAGAAAATTAGGGAATTCCACACTGGCATTCTGTTTCTGGAATGGCTATTATTATTCTCTAACTTCTTAGATCCTCTCCATAAAATAAGGGTCCTTTGAATGTTTTCTTTCTCAGAAAAATCCTTTGAGGGTGTTATTCTCAGAGAGAAACAGGGTCTATTGATTTTAGACTGTGTGAAATTTACCTGTTCAAATAAAGGATGTTATCTTTTGTTTTGCTTTGTTTGTTTTTAAAGTCTTTATTTTTTAACACCTTTATTGGAGTATAACTGCTTTACAATGGTGTGTTAGTTTCTGCTTTATAACAAAGTGAATCAGCTATACATATACATACATCCCCATATCTCCTCCCTCTTGCGTCTCCCTCCCACCCTCCCTATCCCACTCCTCTAGGTGGACACAAAGCACGGAGCTGATCTCCTTGTGTTATGCGGCTGCTTCCCACTAGCTATCTATTTTACATCTGGTAGTGTATATATGTCCATGCCACTCTCTCACTTCGTCCCAGCTTACCCTTCCCCCTCCCCGTGTCCTCAAGTCCATTCTCTATGTCTGCATCTTTATTCCTGAAGGATGCTGTCTTGATATTTATACATCACTTCCTCTCTACATTTGGATCCCCACAGTCCTTTGTTTTTATTTTTTATTTGTTCCTTTTTTCATTTATTTACAACTAGCTTTCAGCAAAGTGTGCATTGCAAGACAACTCAAGAGCTGAAGGAGCAATAAGGAACAGCAGAGCTGACCTTCGCTTAGAGCTGGAGACCAACATCTGAGTCTGGGTTCTGCCTCTCAGAGCTGGAAGGTGATGTTAGGGACCACTCTTTATTCCTTCCCCCTTTCATTTTGGACCTCAAGTACTCAGACTCAGATTTATCGTAATCTTTGGTTCGTGATACTCTCCTGTCACCTGTCTGGGCAGGGCCCACTTTGGGGCTTTATCCACTTGTTTTGCTTGTTTATATTCAAACATCTTTGTCCCTGACCCAACACAAGAAGTAGAACATAGTCACTACCTAATAAGCCCCTGGATGCTCCATCCCCTTCTGGTCCCCCAGCCTCCCCTCACCTGAGGGAACTACACTCCTGAATCTTCACTTCATCTTCCCACTTTCCTCCCCAGGATGGGGGTTTCTCTTCTTTAAGGAGTGGGAGTTCAAGGGAAGGGGCTCCAGAACTGACTTCTCAACTCCTAAAGCTCTAACTCTGGTCCTGATGCAGTCTTCATTTTCTCTGACAATCCTCAGAAAGTGTGCCACACGTGGATTTTCCATTTCTAAAGGGGAGTGAAGACCTAGGCAAATTGGTTTTGTGAGATACAAAGAAAACAGAGAGATTGTGATTCACAGAGAAGGTATCTTGTGGCCAAGGCCTTTACAACATACTGAGGCCCTGAAGATGTGCTGTATCGAGAAATGCTTTTCCTCAATAGTCAAATAGATTTTTTTAAAATATTGAGCCTTTTCCCCTTCCTTGGTCATTTCTCTATTTTAACGTTAGAACAGTGGTATCATTTATACAGCTCTGTTGAAGTGAACTCTGTCTATCTGCCCCTGGGGCGGCAATACTGGCATGGTAAACTTCAACACAGCGTGTAATGTATGGTCTCATTTTAAATTCTTCAAAATGCCAATTTATCTGATTTTTACCAGAGCAAAGAGATAAGGCAGTCATCCTCCATGCAGCTCGACATCTCTATATCCTTGAAATTGAACCTCAGGGAAGACAGGCGCACGAGCCAGCACACTGGCTGTGAATAAAGGAGGCTGGTGCTAACACACATGTGAAAGAGAAGATATGAGAGAGAGGAGACACTTGGGAAAAAACAATCCCTTGTGTGTGGAGTGGGGCGAGGAAGGGGATGAGTAATGTTAATAGCAATTTGCATCGCTATTGATTTAATATGGGGAAATAGGATTCTCCCCTAGGCGTCCCTGACCCTTTTGGGTGAGATTCTAGCGACTTCCAGTGGAGAATTTGTAGAATTGCTCTCATTGCCTTAACCCTGAGACCTTCGCTTTGGGGTGCCTTTTAAATATTTTGGGCTCTTTCCTATTTAAATTGAATATAGCTAACTTACGTGTATAATTTCAAAATAATTCATAAAAATCCTAACTTAAATTGTAATTTAAAATAAAAATCCAAGGTAAGTATTTTTTAATAATTAAAAAAATAATATTATTAAGTAAACATATTTTATATATAAATACAGTAATTAAGCAAATAAATACATATATTTATATATTGAAATGCAGATTGCTTTATATATATAACAAAGCAACTTAAGTATATAAATGTCCAGGTCCAAGTGTTCTAGAAGATATAATTATTGGAAACTTGCATCTAGTCAGAATCGTCAAAAATGTGACAGTCACAAATGCAGTAGTAGAAATGTACTACATTGGGATCTCAAGTGCCATGAGCAGCATTACTGTAGGTTATGTGGGGGTTTTTTGTTGTTTTTTTTAATCAGTTAAAAAAAATCTCATAAAATTCCGAACAAAACTAAAGAAGAATCTTCCCTGGGATTTGCATGGCAGTTTCATTTCTAGGAAATCTAGTGTATACTAAAATTTTTCAAAAAGTCCTTTATGTTTTTATGGTAAGTGGAGTTAGGGTGTAGGCTCCTCAGGCAACTATAAGTGGGCTTTTCACCTGTTCTGGTGGAACTTTCCAAAGCTGTAGGGGAAGCTGCAACAATTATTTGTCATGCTGGATTGTTCACTGTATTTCAGAATATTTAACAACCTAAGGCCCTACCCACAAATACCGACAGGGCCCCTCAATCAATGTGAGGATCAAAAAGGCTCACAATTTACCAAAGTCCTCTGTTGAAAGAAGCATCTCTGTAAGGAAGTGCGGCCCCGGGCCTTCCTCTGACACTGGCTGGGGAAGTTCCTGCCACGTGAGAACTTTCCAGCTAGGGCTTTCTCTAAGACCTGGCAATGTGGGCTTTTAATCTTTGCCTCCTACTTTGGGGGACTCTTGAGACTCTGGGCAGGGCACTCCAGAAGGAGCTGGAAGGGAGAGAGCTGACGAGGGTTAGGGCTGGTGAACAGTGGAACAGGTTAAGGGCCAGATCTGCCTGGCTCCAGAGCCCAGCTCCCACCTCTTATCTCAGCAGCCCACAAGGTAAAATGCCAGGTTCTGAAACCAGGTCTTATACCCACCAGCACCCGTGTCTTCAGCTCTGCACCAGTGGTTCTCCAGGGTGTGTTTGTCTTAAGTTCCAAGAGAGGCATGGTTGGCCTTGCACCCCTAGAAATCTTAGAATTTTTCTTTGTAGGCTGAGCACAGCTGTCTGATTCTTATTTTTGAACACTCAATGGAGATGATTCGCTATTAATAATAAGCACGATGATCCAAGAATAGATTTGTTTGCTTGTTTGTTTTATATGAATGGCACATTTTAACCCATATGGATGAAAAATGTCACCTGCCATATCAGTCAACAAAGGATGCTGTGGCCATCAAGCCAGCAGCCATTGCAGCCTCCCCAGCTGTGCACCCTGAGGGGATTCAAAATGGAGAAAAGCAGGATCCTAGATAGTTAAGGTGCATATCAAAGGAATAATTTCAATGAACCCAGACTCTTGCATCTTTCAATACATAGAAAAGCACTAAATTCATTAACCTGAGATAGCTGTTTTTCTTAAATAGCAATAATCTTTTGATGTTTGACTATCTGGGTTTGTTTTGTTTTGTTTAAACTCCTATATATGCTGGCTTCTCCCTTACTTCTCTGGAACAGTCCCTCAGAGTGGCTGCATCCTGGTCAAGTCCACCGAATAAAACATAATTCTCAACTTTTAGGTTGTGCTTTTTTCTTTTCAGTCAACACCCAGAATTCCCTGAAGTGTAGTAAGAGGGACACTGGTTTGAATGGCTAGTCGTAGATATTTCTCAGAAAAAAGAAAGTATTCCTTGTCAAATAAGATCACAAATCCTGGCTTAAATGAATTGTAGCAGGTATACATTTCACAAACTCTGGTGTGCAAAAATGTGACTGTTTTCTAAAACTGAACATAAACTAACTTTGGTGTCGAAAAAAATACTAATCCTGACAATGCAAGGGAAACATTGTCAAAGCAAATGTTCTCCATCAGTTCAGAAGTTTCCCCTCCACTCGTCCACTTCCTGTGGGTGATTTAAAATCATGGAGAGCCTTCCTTCCACAGGTTCCGTTGGAGCCAGGTGACCAGTCTTCAGACTCTGACCTTGGTCATGACCACTGCTGATGGACGCGTCCCATCTGTTCTGTGGCTTCACTCTTCCTCGCGAAGCCTTGGCATCTGCATCCTTCGCATCTCTCTTGGCACCCTCTGGGTCTGCAGCCATCTCTCAACTACTTTTCCAAGGCTTTTTTCAGAGCAGATACTTGCAGCTTCTTTCCCTACCCCATAAGAAGGTGTGAGAGGCTCCAGGACATTCTTAAGCTGGAATCCTCTCCAGGCTACACCTTGCAATGGAGGCCCAGGTCCTCTCCTCTGGAACCTCCACATTTATCTAAATCTCTATTATCCCATCCTCCAGACCACTCCTTCCATGGGTCTTGGCCTGTGGGATGATGGGCCAGAGGGTCCCTTCTCAGAAAAACCCCCTTTGTAGCTGCCTCTAATGTTGTCCCCTCAGACTCCAAAAAACATCTTCCTATTCTAGTCCTGAAATGATTTTTAATTTCCTCAACCTGTGGCCAGAAATTGGCTTGGCAAATAGTCTTTTGCCTTCCAAGTCAACTGATAAGAACAGTGGTTCAGACGATTTTGACCCTCAGGGAACAATGTTTGGAGACATTTTTTATTGTCACAATTTGTTGGAGGGCGGTCCCTAGGGCCTCTAGTGAGTAGAGGCCAAGGATGCTGCTAAACACCCTTCAGTGCATTGGACAGCCTTCCACAGAGAACTCTCCTGCTCCGTGTCACTAATGTGAGGTTGCAAAACATTCTCGGTTAGACCAAGAAACTTGTTCTTTTGTTTCTATATCAGAGAGAAAAGGAATCAATTCATTGTCTTAAATTTCTGGCCTAATGTTTTGTTCTAGTCAACGACCATACTCCTAGCTGCCAACTGTCATTTAACAGCCATATTAACAATTTCCACTGGACCCTGGAAAACTGCAGACATAAGCAGTTCAAGCAAAGAGATTGGTTTTTTCTAATCTTCTTGATAACATGCACCTGGGTGCTGATAAATGCCATCCTCTCTGCTGTCTTTGCGTGTCCTCTGTCAGATAGTGGAGGCGGGAGGGGTCACCTTTCTTGTCTTTGCAATGCTCTCTGAAATCTGGAAGCCAGGCCTGTGGGGAACAGCTGGCAGCCCTCAGACCAACCAGGTTTGTTCCTCAGGTGGGGAAGGAGAGAGGCTGTGTTCCAAGGCACATAAACCCATCCTGGGCCTGCCTGAGTTCAGAGCTGCTTCCTTCATGGTGTAATTGACAGGCACCGAAAAGCTTCACACTCTCCTCAACAAGCCGGGAAGGGGAATGGAGGTGTTTCACCTGTGTGATGCAGAAACTTAGGGGTCTGCAGAAGTTTGGGGGAGCCTCACTCTTCAACCAGACAAGTGCTGATTTCTAACTTTTTACATATTGGACTTTGAAAATCAAATTTAAAGAAATAATTCTGAGAGTATAAAGGAAGATGGAGAGACATCCTAGGAGAAGTGGATATGGTGTCACTTTCTCAAAAGGTCACATCTTGAAGGGCCCATGCTCCCTTTCTTTCTTGGAGAACACAGCACAGCTCAGAGGGGCGTGTGTAATTTCCCTCTTGGCCACGTGAGGCAAGTTGTAACAAATTTCAGGGAGCCCGAGATGATAAAAGTAGAGATGAGAGAGCTGGGGAAGGTCTTAGGGCCAGAAAGGAGGCAGTCACACCTACTACAGATAGAGCCTATCCAACCTCTCTCCTGGTCCAGCCCAAGGCAAGATCCCCATCCCCTGGTGGCTTTGCATTTTGAGCTTCTCTGAGAAGCCCCGTGCATCCGCCTTGCTGGTAGCAGCTATGGGTGTGTGAAGAGAGAGGCTCCTGTCCTTGGATGTCCTCTTGCCAGCACCTCTGCAGAGGGAGGAGGAGGACCGAGCCGTGTGGCAGCCACGGCTCCCAAAGTGCAGGACACGCCTGTATCACCAGGAACATCTGTCTCAGCCGTAACACATTTAGGCTGGTGGTTTTGTTTACACAACCCCAAGCAACCAGTCTGAGTAAGATCTTCACAAAAAGACTGAGGGGGTAGGGCTACGAGGGGACAGAGGAAGCCGACATCTTTTAAACAAAGAATGGGATACAGCCTTAAACAGGTAACTTCAGACTTTTCATGGCTGAAGCCACACGGTTAGTTAATCACTAACACTTCTAGAGATGTCCTATCAGGTGGGGTGACAGTAAAACGCACGCAACGAATGAGTAGGGCCTCTTCTTAAATGAGGTAGTTTTTTTATGGGTGCAGAAAGTATACAGAGTTAACAATAACAATGGAAAAAGACACAAACACTGATGGTCAATAGCCTTGCCATAAATAGAACCTGCCCCTCCTTAACTAACAGGGCCTTCTACTGGCACAATTATACCCTTTTATGAGCTATTATTATTATCATCATCATCATCATCATCATTATCACTATTACTTTGCAGTGGTCCTCAGTCTTGGCTGCTCTAATAATCATGAAAGAGCTTGAAAAACATACAAATAACTCCAGGTCCCCACCCCACAATAAATGAATTAAAATCTCAGAGAGGAGAGTCCAGAAATGTGATATTTTTTAAACTCCCCCCAAGATTCTAATGTGCCACCTCGGTTGATAACCACTGTTCTAGCTTTGCATATAAACATGCTAGCTGACAGCATTTTAGCAATTTTATTGCCCAGAAGAAAGATTCCTTCCTTTGTTCCTTGGTTTTGTGGCCCCAGTGCAGTGCTTCTCAAATTTGGCTACACATTAGAATCACCTGGGGAGCTTTCAAAAACCAGTCGCTGCCCCAGGACCCACCCCAATCCAATTAAGCCAGAATCTCTGGGGGTGGAAATTGGCATCAGCATCTTTTAAAAGCCCCCTGGATGATACTAATGTGTGGCCAGTATTTCAAACCACTGCTCTCCTTGCAGGGGTTCTCAACCTCTGCTGCTCATTGGAATCACCTGGGAGATTTAAAAAACTACTAAGACCTGGGTCCCATCTCCAAAGACTCTGATTTGATTGGTCTGCTGAGAGATCTGGCCATCAGGAATTGCTAAAGCAGTCCAGGTGATACTAGAACTCAGTCAAGCTTGAGATCACCGGGTCTTCAGGAGGAGGGGACAGAGAGAGACAGAAAGAGAGACAGAGAGATCAAGACAGAGTTAGAGACAGAGAGAGAGAATTCCAGCAGTATAACACGATGAGAAAATGCAGAGGAAGGGCTGAACTATTTTCAAACAGTAGCTGTTACTGAACACAAGTTCATGTGCCCCACACACAGTGAGGCCAAATAAAATGAAACGTCGGAGATTGGAGCAGAGAAATGTTTATTGCAGAGCCAAGCGAGGAGAATGGGTAGCTTGTGCTCAAAAACTCCTGAACTCCCCAATGGTTTTCAGTGAGAAGTTTTTGTAGTCAAAATTTGGGGTGAGGACTGGAGGATGTGTGACTTTCTTCTGACTGGTTGGTGGTGAAGTAACAGGGCTGTGTTCCAGGAATCTTGTGCTCAGCTTGAAGTTACCATCCTCCACCTGGGTGGGGGTCTTAGGTCCTATAGAAGAGCTCAAAAATACATTGTTATGTGTATTCCTTGAGGAGGAACCAGGACCCTGCTTTATCCATGTACTATTGTTTCTTGACTGCACCTCCTTCATTTTTGCATTCCCTCCCTTCCCTGATAAGCAACTGTTTGAATCTACACTTTGGAACTCAGGGAAGGTCTAGGAGGCTTAATGAAGCCTATTTCCTATGAACAAGAAACAGGGGACATGGAAAGGATTTGTACTGGAGTGGGCCCCACAGGGTCCTACTCAGTTTCAAAGCCATTTCTTCTTTCTGACCTAATGGGTATGATTGGCTTTGTGGTACCAGGGAACAAGAAATGTGATGTTCTTTCATTACATTTGGCTGAGTTGGTGGCCAGTTTGATGTCCATCTGCCAAGGCTCCTTCTCACTTTCCCACTCCCCTGAAAGATGCCGAGCACCAGAGACATGTTCATTTCAAAAGGGTGGTTAGAGCATCTTCCCAAATAGCATTTCAGCTTATCGAACCCATACCCCTTGCTCTTTTCTCACAGATTCCCAGTTCTACTCAGGATGGCAATGTGTCCCCCAAATCCTCTTTCCCAGCCTCTCCTAGAGGTGGCACATGTCAACTCTGGTCAGTAAGGAGTATGTGGAAGTTGTTAGGACATTTTCATTTTCTTATCATGAGCCCTGACCCTTTGTGCTTGTCTCTTTCTCCATTATACTCCCTAAAGTACAGACACAAGGCTAGAGGTGAAGCAGGTTTAAAGCAACAATTCAAGGAAAACCACAGCCAAGGACGGCCAAGCAGTAAGACTGAGGGTACCTAGGACACGAATGCCTTCACGGGGCCACAACATCAGCCCTAGTCTGGAATACAGTCTGTTCCTAACTCTGTCATTTTTCTGCACTATGACTTGATGGCACTGGTGAGTGTTGGGTGTTCACCCTCTGTCTAGTTGCCAAGCTGCTAGTGCCCACCCACAGTGGGAAATTCTATTCTCTGCAGGATTCAAGCTGTTTCCATCATTCTAGCCCACCACCTTCATTGTATCAGGGATGTTACCCCTCATGATGCAAGATGGCTGCTGAAGCTCCACACAACACCCATCCTTACCTAACAATGTTCCAGTGTGGAAAAGGAAGGGGCACTCTCACTATTTATCAGGGTGGAAAATATTTTCCAGATGTCTTCAGTAAACTTTCTCTTAGGCTCTGTTAGCCATAATTATGTTGTTTACACAGCCCTACGTCAATTGTTGACAAAGGAGCATAAGATTACCATGATTGGCTTAGACCAACCACAGATCTTCCACTGGGACTGCATAAAGAACGCATCAACTGAGCACACTGCTGCTCCAAACCTTAACCAAGTTGGGTTTCTTTTAGCAAGCAACGGGGTCTGCCAAAAGGGACCAACCTGGCAACAGGGGGAGGAAAGGTGTTAGAGGCAGAGAGAAAAGCATGCACCAAGGAAAAGACACATGAAAAAACATGTTGGTTGCAAAGAGCAGGAAAATATTCATTATCACCTTACATAAAGTCATCCACAAAAATCCCCAAAGAAGGGGATCATAGAGGTTTGGTCAAAGCACAGCATAGAACCTCTTGATTGGACATGGCAGTAAGCTCTTTATCAACTATCATGAAGGCCTAGTGCATTGTCCCTGTGTGGTAAGCAAGGGATCCCTTGGATTATCTGGCATTTTGTGGTCAGGATTCCACCAATATCAAAGTGAAGCATTCTGGGTAAGAAGCCATGCTCACCATTGTATCATCAGCTCAAAAGTCTTACAGGGCCCACAACTTGTTGATTAGGGCCTGACCCTCTCATTCCCATTCAAACTCCTGTCCCTCTTGGCCTTCCCTATTCTAATGGAATCTTTTCTTAGCCTTGGACAGATTCTCTTAAAACCAAACTTATAAAAATATCTTTTTTTGTCTAATAATGGCTTTAATTAGCCACAGTTGCATTTATTTTTATTTTTATTTTTTATATTTTTTTGCTTTATAACAAATTTAATCAGTTATACATATACATATGTTCCCATATCCCCTCCCTTTTGCGTCTCCCTCCCATCCTCCCTATCCCACCCCTCCAGGCGGTCACAAAGCACCGAGCTGATCTCCCTGTGCTATGCGGCTGCTTCCCACTAGCTATCTACCTTACGTTTGGTAGTGTATATATGTCCATGCTGCTCTTTCACTTTGTCACAGCTTACCCTTCTCCCTCCCCATATCCTCAAGTCCATTCTCTAGTAGGTCTGTGTCTGTATTCCTGTCTTACCCCTATGTTCTTCATGACATTTTTTTTTCTTAAATTCCATATATATGTGTCAGCATAGAGTATTTGTCTTTCTCTTTCTGACTTACTTCACTCTGTATGACAGATGCTAGGTCCATCCACCTCATTACAAATAGCTCAATTTCATTTCTTTTTATGGCTGAGTAATATTCCATTGTATATATGTGCCACATCTTCTTTACCCATTCATCCGATGATGGACACTTAGGTTGTTTCCATCTCCGGGCTATTGTAAATAGGGCTGCTATGAACATTTTGGTACATGTCTCTTTTTAAATTATGGTTTTCTCAGGGTATATGCCTAGTAGTGGGATTGCTGGGTCATATGGTAGTTCTATTTGTAGTTTTTTAAGGAACCTCCATACCGTTCTCCATAGTGGCTGTACCAATTCACATTCCCACCAGCAGTGCAAGAGTGTTCCTTTTTTTCCACACCCTCTCCAGCATTTATTGTTTCTAGATTTCTTGATGATGGCCATTCTGACTGGTGTGAGATGATATCTCATTGTAGTTTTGATTTGCATTTCTCTAATGAGTAAAGATGTTGAGCATCCTTTCATGTGTTTGTTGGCAGTCTGTATATCTTCTGTGGAGAAATGTCTATGTAGGTCTTCTGCCCATTTTTGGATTGGGTTGTTTGTTTTTTTGTTATTGAGCTGCATGAGCTGCTTATAAATTTTGGATATTAATCCTTTGTCAGTTGCTTCATTTACAAATATTTTCTCCCATTCTGAGGGTTGTCTTTTGGTCTTGTTTATGGTTTCCTTTGCTGTGCAAGAGCTTTTAAGTTTCATTAGGTCCCATGTGTTTATTTTTGTCTTTATTTCCATTACTCTAGGAGGTGGGTCAAAAAGGATCTTGCTGTGATTTATGTCATAGAGTGTTCTGCCTATGTTTTCCTCTAAGAGTTTGATAGTGTCTGGCCTTACATTTAGGTCTTTAATCCATTTTGAGCTTATTTTTGTGTATGGTGTTAGGGAGTGATCTAATCTCATACTTTTACATGTCCCTATCCAGTTTTCCCAGCACCACTTATTGAAGAGACTGTCCTTTCTCCACTGTACATTCCTGCCTCCTTTATCAAAGATAAGGTGACCATATGTGCGTGGGTTTATCTCTGGGCTTTCTATCCTGTTCCATTGATCTATCTTTCTGTTTTTGTGCCAGTACCATACTGTCTTGATGACTGTAGCTTTGTAGTAGAGTCTGAAGTCAGGGAGCCTGATTCCTCCAGCTCCATTTTTCGTTCTCAAGATTGCTTTGGCTATTCGGGGTCTTTTGTGTTTCCATACAAATTGTGAAATTTTTTGCTCTAGTTCTGTGAAAAATGCCAGGGGTAGTTTGATAGGGATTGCATTGAATCTGTAGATTGCTTTGGGTAGTAGAGTCATTTTCACAATGTTGATTCTTCCAATCCAAGAACATGGTACATCTCTCCATCTATTTGTATCGTCTTTAATTTCTTTCATCAGTGTCTTATAATTTTCTGCATACAGGTCTTTTGTCTCCTTAGGTAGGTTTATTCCTAGATATTTTATTCTTTTTGTTGCAATGGTAAATGGGAGTGTTTCCTTGATTTCACTTTCAGATTTTTCATCATTAGTATATAGGAATGCTAGAGATTTCTGTGCATTAATTTTGTATCCTGCAACTTTACCAAATTCATTGATTAGCTCTAGTAGTTTTCTGGTAGCATCTTTCGGATTCTCTATGTATAGTATCATGTCATCTGCAAACAGTGACAATTTTACTTCTTCTTTTCCGATTTGGATTCCTTTTATTTCCTTTTCTTCTCTGATTGCTGTGGCTAAAACTTCCAAAACTATGTTGAATAAGAGTGGTGAGAGTGGGCAACCTTGTCTTGTTCCTGATCTTAGTGGAAATGGTTTCAGTTTTTCACCATTGAGGACGATGCTGGCTGTGGGTTTGTCATATATGGCCTTTATTATGTTGAGGAAAGTTCCCTCTATGCCTACTTTCTGCAGGGTTTTTATCATAAATGGGTGTTGAATTTTGTCGAAAGCTTTCTCTGCATCTATTGAGATGATCATATGGTTTTTCTCCTTCAATTTGTTAATATGGTGTATCACGTTGATTGATTTGCATATATTGAAGAATCCTTGCATTCCTGGAATAAACCCCACTTGATCATGGTGTATGATCCTTTTAATGTGCTGTTGGATTCTGTTTGCTAGGATTTTGTTGAGGATTTTTGCATCTATGTTCATCAGTGATATTGGCCTGTAGTTTTCTTTCTTTGTGACATCCTTGTCTGGTTTTGGTATCAAGGTGATGGTGGCCTCATAGAATGAGTTTGGGAGTGTTCCTCCCTCTGCTATATTTTGGAAGAGTTTGAGAAGGATAGGTGTTAGCTCTTCTCTAAATGCTTGATAGAATTCACCTGTGAAGCCATCTGGTCCTGGGCTTTTGTTTGTTGGAAGATTTTTTATCACAGTTTCAATTTCAGTGCTTGTGATTGGTCTCTTCATATTTTCTATTTCTTCCTGATTCAGTCTTGGCAGGTTGTGCATTTCTAAGAATTTGTCCATTTCTTCCAGGTTGTCCATTTTATTGGCATAGAGTTGCTTGTAGTAATCTCTCATGATCTTTTGTATTTCTGCAGTGTCAGTTGTTACTTCTCCTTTTTTATTTCTAATTCTATTGATTTGAGTCTTCTCCCTTTTTTTCTTGATGAGTCTGGCTAATGGTTTATCAATTTTGTTTATCTTCTCAAAGAACCAGCTTTTAGTTTTATTGATCTTAGCTATCGTTTCCTGCATTTCTTTTTCATTTATTTCTGATCTGATTTTTATGATTTCTTTCCTTCTGCTAACTTTGGGATGTTTTTGTTCTTCTTTCTCTAATTGCTTTAGGTGCAAGGTTAGGTTGTTTATTCGAGATGTTTCCTGTTTCTTAAGGTGGGATGGTATTGCTATAAACTTCCCTCTTAGAACTGCTTTTGCTGCATCCCATAGGTTTTGGGTCGTCGTGTCTCCATTGTCATTTGTTTCTAGGTATTTTTTAATTTCCCCTTTGATTTCTTCAGTGATCACTTTGTTATTAAGTAGTGTATTGTTTAGCCTCCATGTGTTTGTATTTTTTACAGCTCTTTTCCTGTAATTGATATCTAGTCTCATAGCATTGTGGTCGGAAAAGATACTTGATACAATTTCAATTTTCTTAAATTTACCAAGGCTTGATTTGGGACCCAAGATATGATCTATCCTGGAGAATGTTCCATGAGCACTTGAGAAAAATGTGTATTCTGTTGTTTTTGGATGGAATGTCCTATAAATATCAATTAAGTCCATCTTGTTTAATGTATCATTTCAAGCTTGTGTTTCCTTATTTATTTTCATTTTGGATGATCTGTCCATTGGTGAAAGTGGGGTGTTAAAGTCCCCTACTATGATTGTGTTACTGTTGATTTCTCCTTTTATGGCTGTTAGTATTTGCCTTATGTATTGTGGTGCTCCTATGTTGGGTGCATAAATATTTACAATTGTTATATCTTCTTCTTGGATCAATCCCTTGATCATTATGTAGTGTCCTTCTTTGTCTCTTCTAGTAGTCTTTATTTTAAAGTCTATTTTGTCTGATATGAGAATTGCTACTCCAGCTTTCTTTTGGTTTCCATTTGCATGGAATATCTTTTTCCATCCCCTTACTTTCAATCTGTATGTGTCTCTAGGTCTGAAGTGGGTCTCTTGTAGACAGCATATACATGGGTCTTGTTTTTGTATCCATTCAGCCAATCTGTGTCTTTTGGTGGGAGCATTTAGTCCATTTACATTTAAGGTAATTATCGATATGTATGTTCCTATTCCCATTTTCTTAATTGTTTTGGGTTCGTTATTGTAGGTCTTTTCCTTCTGTTGTGTTTCTTGCCTAGAGAAGTTCCTTTAGCATTTGTTGTAAAGCTGGTTTGGTGGTGCTGAACTCTCTCAGCTTTTGCTTGTCTTTAAACGTTTTAATCTCTCCATCAAATCTGAATGAGATCCTTGCTGGGTAGAGTAATCTTGGTTGCAGGTTTTTCTCCTTCATCACTTTAATTATGTCCTGCCACTCCCTTCTGGCTTGTAGAGTTTCTGCTGAGAGATCAGCTGTTATCCTGATGGGGATTCCTTTGTGTGTTATTTGTTGTTTTTGCCTTGCTGCTTTTAATATGATTTCTTTGTGTTTAATTTTTGACAGTTTGATTAATATGTGTCTTGGCGTATTTCTCCTTGGATTTATTCTGTATGGGACTCTCTGTGCCTCCTGGACTTGACTGACTATTTCCTTTCCCATATTAGGAAAGTTTTCAACTATAATCTCTTCAAATATTTTCTCAGTCCCTTTCTTTTTCTCTTCTTCTTCTGGAACCCCTATAATTCGAATGTTGGTGCGTTTAATGTTGTCCCAGAGGTCTCTGAGACTGTCCTCTGTTCTTTTCATTCTTTTTTCTTTATTTTGCTCTGCAGAAGTTATTTCCACTATTTTATCTTCCACCTCACTTATCCGTTCTTCTGCCTCAGTTATTCTGCTATTGATCCCATCTAGAGTATTTTTTATTTCATTTATTGTGTTTTTAATCGATGCTTGATTCATCTTTAGTTCTTCTAGGTCCTTGTTAACTGTTTCTTGCATTTTGTCTATTCTATTTCCAAGATTTTGCATCTGGGAAAAAGAATCTTGGATCATCTTTACCATCATTATTCTGAATTCTTTTTCAGGTAGACTGTCTATTACCTCTTCATTTGTTAGGTCTGGTGGGTTTTTATCTTGCTCCTTCTCCTGCTGTGTGTTTTTCTGTCTTCTCATTTTGCTTATGTTACTGTGTTTGGGGTCTCCTTTTTGCAGGCTACAGGTTCGTAGTTCCCGTTGTTTTTGGTGTCTGTCCCCAGTGGCTAAGGTTGGTTTAGTGGGTTGTGTAGGCTTCCTGGTGGAGGGGACTAGTGCCTGTGTTCTGGTGGATGAGGCTGGATCTTGTCTTTCTGCTGGGCAGGTCCACGTCTGGTGGTGTGTTTTGGGGTGTCTGCGGACTTTTTATGATTTTAGGCCACCTCTCTGCTAATGGGTGGCATTGTGTTCCTGCCTTGCTAGTTGTTTGGCATAGGGTGTCCAGCACTGTAGCTTGCTGGTCGTTGAGTGAAGCTGGGTGCTGCTGTTGAGATGGAGATCTCTGGAAGATTTTCGCCATTTGATATTATGTGGAGCTGGGAGGTCTCTTGTGGACCAGTGTCCTGAAGTTGGCTCTCCCACCTCAGAGGCCCAGCACTGACTCCTGGCTCCTCAATTTGGGATGATTTGTTGTCTATTCATGTATTCCACAGATGCAGGGTACATCAAGTTGATTGTGGAGCTTTAATCCGCTGTTTCTGAGGCTGCTGGGAGAGGTTTCCCTTTCTCTTCTTTGTTCTGACAGCTCCTGGGTCTCAGCTTTGGATTTGGCCCCGCCTCTGCGTGTAGGTCGCCGGAGGGCGTCTGTTCTTCGCTCAGACAGGACAGGGTTAAAGGAGCAGCCTCTTCGGGGACTCTGGCTCACTCAGGCCGGGCGGGAGGGAGGGGCACGGAGTGCGGGGCGAGCCTTTTGGGAGGTCTGGGGTCTTCTGCCAGCGTTCAGTAGGTGTTCTGTAGGAGTTGTTCCACGTGTAGCTGTATTTCTGTTGTATCCCTGGGGAGGAAGGTGATCTCCGCGTCTTACTCTTCCGCCATCTTACCCGGAAGTCCCCACAGTTGCATTTAAATTAGTTCTTCATTTAAATTATTCATTCTCAATAAACAATCCAAAATAATTTTTTTAAATGCTTGACTAAAAGATGTCTATAGCAGGGCTTCCCTGGTGGCACAGTGGTTGAGAGTCCGCCTGCTGATGCAGAGGACATGGGTTCGTGCCCCGGTCCGGGAAGATCCCACATGCCACGGAGTGGCTAGGCCCGTGAGCCATGGCCGCTGGGCCTGCACGTCCGGAGCCTGTGCTCTGCAGTGGCAGAGGCCACAACAGTGAGAGGCCTGCGTACCGCAAAAAAAAAAAAAAAAAAAAAAAAAGATGTCTATAGCAATGTTTTTATGACACTGAAAAATTACAAAAATGTCCATAAGGGATAAAGGTTAACTGAATTATGTATAACTATGGAATGAAATAATAACTTAGTCATAAGTGCTTAACTGTTAAAGTTTGACTATATAGACGCATGGAAATATATCTATGGTATGCGGTTAAATTAAACAAAACATGATTATATGAAAGGCCAAGATTGCTGGCCTTCTCTCTTTACTATCGCAAGTAGAGGAAGTGGAACATATGCACAACTATTATGCAGGGCTGTTATAACAAAGTATGGCTTATAAACCACAGACATTTATTTCTCACAGTACCAGACAGGCAAGTCCAAGATCAGGGAACCAGGGTTGGGTTCTGGAAAGAGTTCTCTTCCAGGTGCAGACAGCCAGCTCATTGCTGTGTCCTCACATGGAAGAACAGGTTTGGGAGTTCCTTGGAACCCCTTCCTAGAGACAGTAACACCATTCAAGGGGGCTCCATCCTCATGACATAATCACCTCCCCAAGGCCCTTCTGGTACCATCACCTTGGGGGTTAGTTTTCAACATTTGGATCTGTGGGGGACATATATATTCAGTCCACAAGAGCCCCATTCAAATTCCAGAATCTGATGTTCAAGATTAACACCTTGTGGTGAGAGAAGAAGGAGAAAGGAAAGGGGAGGGGGTGAGTTTGAGAGAAGAACCTGAAGTGACCTATGACACGGAGGTAGCTCACTTTTTCAATTCCTATTTTCTTTTGCCTTAAATATCCAATAACATATGATAATGTTAGAATTTCCAAAGTATTTCTGACAATTTTCTATTGTTGATTTATAAAAAAGACATTTAGAATCCATCCCTAGCATCCTAGAATGGACAGCCTCCATGAAACTGGAAAATTCTAAGGCTAATAGAAACTATTAACAGAATATGCTCACTTGAGAAAGCCCTTTTTCAAATGATTGAGCCTCTGTAGCAATATCAATGACTTAGAGTCAGTGCACCTGAGCAAGAGAAAGCTATCTATTGCCATCATGTCACTGAACCTACAATACCTTGGATTATAAGATGCATCCCAATTTCAGACGTTAATATGTAAAAAAAATGTGGATAGTAAAAACAAAACAAAAAACCATGGGATTACAAATGTTAGCTTTTACTGAGAGTCCATTATGTACCAGGCATTTTATATACATTCTTCCAAATACTCACCACACAGATATATGGTGTGTTCTGTTATGTTTATTTTACGCATCAGGAAATTAAAGCACAGAGGAATTATGGAACTTACATACCACATCATAGAGTGAATGAGTGCTGGGACTAGGATTCCAACCGAGGTCAATCTGACATTTTTCATTATGCCATACTGCTTTCAGTGATTTTGCAAATACTTTTCCTTTGGGGGAGAAAAAAGCGAAACAAGTTGTAGAAAGCATAAGTTTCCCTTATAGCTTCTCAACTGCACAGCCTGGATCCTGAGATGGCTCAGGATCACCACTTTGTAACCCCTGGGAATTAATGATCTAAGCAATAATCAACAAAAAGAGAGATAACCAAACATTATGTACCCTCCAGTGGAAATACACATACCACCTCTGAAATGGTTTTAACAACAACAACAAAGTTACATCCAAATTGGTCAATCTTCTAGGTCTAAGCACTCATCTTAGGAAATACAGGAGACAGAGTAACACATTAATATCACCATGGGAATGAGAACAGAAAAACCCAGCCCATGAGAAAATCTATAGGTCAAACAACCTGGTTTCTTCACAACTTAGTTGTAAGGGGGGAAAAAAAGACTTAAAGGGGGAGCCTATTGAAAGAGAAGAGACTTATCAGTAGACTACAATGCATGGACTTTATTTGTATCCCTATTCAAAACAAATAGTAAAAAAACTATTATAAGACAATTGGAGGAATGTAAATGTTTGATGATATTAAAGAATTATCCTTCAATTTTTAGGTGTGATAATGGTATTATTAGTTGTGTTTTTAAAAAACAACCTATATTTCGAGGTAGTTACTAAGGTATTTATATAAAAACAATACAATGTGTTTCAAAATAATCTCAGGGTGGTAGGAGGGAGGAATTAGGTAGGGGTACAAAATGAAATAAGATGAGCTGTGAATTGATGGTCACATGAGGCTTATTATACTATTATCTTTGCTTTTGTGCACTATAATTTAAAATTATTTTTCAAAGAGGAGACCCAGTTTAAAATAACTCACTCAAATTGCTCTAGCAACTACTTCCAATATCCCCACTCTCCTCCCTAATTACTACTGATCTGTGACTTATTTTCCCCATCCAGCCACCTTAGAACTCCCACTGTTTGACCCTGGTTACCTCCATTATTTTGACTCTTGGGTCACAAGAGCCTCTCACCAAGCCCATCAAGGGATTCATGAGAGTGCCTCAACATTCTAGTAGAATTGATAAGCACAATTGAACAGGAAGCTGCCAACATCACCATGTGCCACTTGCATCAAGGGAACAGCAATGTCCATTCATGGACCACCTTGTCCAACCTTCTCACCCAGGACCTGAACTGGAATCAAATTGCCCACATCTAGGAGTGCTTAATGAAGTGAGGCTTACAACCAATCTAATTCGATCAGCCCGTGCTCAGCCAGGCCATGGGGATGCCTGGTACATCAAGGCAAGTCAAATGAGCTGGGCAGCCCCAAGGTCCTTGTGAAATACCTGAGGTCTCGCAGCCACACTGGGAGGAGGATTGGGGCAGAGTGAGGGGGATGCCTCTGAAACCACATAGCCAAGTCTCTTCCTATGTAGGGAACTGCTCTTTGACCATCAAGTCATATACTTCTTTTTTAAAAATATATTTTATCGAAGTATAGTTGACTTACAATGTTGTGTTAATTTCTGCTGTACAGCAAAGTGATTCAGTTATACATATACATACATTCTTTTTCATATTCTTTTCCATTATGGTTTATCACAGGATATTGAATATGGTTCCCTTTGCTATACAGTAGGACCTTGTTGTTTATCCATTCTACATATAATAGTTTGTATCTGCTAATCCCAAACTCCCAATCCATCCCTCCCCCACACTCCCCCCCTTGGCAACCACAAGTCTGTTCTCTATGTCTGTGAGTCTTTCTGTTTCGTAGATAAGTTCATTTGTGTCATATTTTAGATTCCACATATTAGTGATATCATATGGTATTTGTCTTTCTCTTTGTGCAAGTCATATACTTCTTAAGATTGCTCTGCCAAAGTTTCATCTGGCCAAGGAGAGAGTCACTAGCCCATCAGTGAGGGAAAGCTTGACAGATGTAACTCACTCTCAGACTTCACAGCACATGACTTGTGTAGCTAACCCTTGGGATCCAGGCTGGGAGATGCTTCCTCTCTGGGTGGGATGTCATGGCCCCACAGATTTCTGGGAGTTCAACCACCTAGATCTCTGGGAACAGGTACGTCCTTCCTCTAACCTGCCCCAATATTGGGACAAGCAATAGATCTGTTGGTCCTTCTTATGCTATCATTCACCCAGGAGCCCCAGCCTCTGGTGCACAGGGAACTGTGTTTATGTGGACCAGGAACCCATTGCTCAGATGAAGACTAGAGACAGAGAGCATTCAAGGGAGACCCTGGCCTGCCATTTAAATGCACCAGCGGCAGTGAAATTTATGGACTAGGACGGGACAGGAGCTGCCTCGAATAACTGAAACTGAAATGTTTTCCAACCCCAGCCAGAGCGCACCGACCTCTCAGCAAGGCGAACATGCCACCTTGATGTCTACCTCAGAGCTAAAGCTACGTATGTGCAATCCACCTTCCAGAAAGGCCTGTGCTTGTTCCACTGACCCCGGTGCCCACTGTAATCAACCTGGCAGCATTTCCCATGGCACAGATCAACCTTGTGGCCATGCCCCGGGGGGTGGTCAAGTCTCGTTACAAAGCCAATGTGGATATGCTCTTAGTAAGCTCCTTCTATCAGTTAAGATTGAGCTTAGCAGGGTCTCTCAACCTCAGCACTGCTGACATGGGTGGCTGGATACTTCTTTGTTGTGGAGGGCTGTCCTGTGCATTGGTTAGCAGCTTTCCTGGTCTCTCCCAACAAGATGCCAGGAGCAGCTCTCCAGTTCTTACAACTAAAAACATCTCCTGACATTGCCACGTGTCCCCTGAGGTAGCCCCCATTGCAAATCAATGAGCCATGAATGACAGAAAATCCCAAATAACAGTGGCTAAAATGAGACACAAATTTATTTCTCTCTCATGCCACTGAAGTCCTAAAGTCAGCAGTGTGGCTCGTATAGAGGCTCCGTGTTATCAGAGAAGGGGCACCTTCCTGTTGCCTCTCTGTTAGCCACATGGCGGTCCTCGTCATGGTCCAAAGTGGCTACTCCAGCTGCAACCCCAAGTGTTGCTTCAGCCACAGGAAGGAGGCAGAGTGAAGCATCAGCGTCCTCTGCCTTTAAGACACTTCCCCAAAATGACACACAGCATGTGTGTCCCATGGGCTGGAATTAGTCACCAAGTCACACCTGCCGGCAAGGAAAACTGCAAAGGATAGTCTACATTCTGCGTGGCCATGAACCCAGCTAGCGGGTGGAGTTGTTACCATGTAGGAAGAGAAGAGCAGATCTGAAGACAGCTGGCCATCTTTATTGCCCCATCATAAGCACAAGCCATGTCTGAACTAGAACCTCAGTTCCTCCTGGCTGAGTTGAAACCGGGAGGATGCACACACACAGCTTCTTCCCTTCCCATCACCAGCCTCCACCTGGTCTTCATCCAGCTCCTGACCCACAGTTCCCCCTGACCCTCCTGCTCTACCCCCATTCTTTTAAAATGTTTCCCCTCCTTTATTACACATTATAAACAAAAGACTCATGTTTTTAAACATCTTTATTGGAGTATAATTGCTTTACAATGGTGTGTTAGTTTCTGCATTATCACAAAGTGAATCAGCTATACATATATGTATATCCCCATATCGCTTCCCTCTTGTGTCTCCCTCCCACCCTCCCTATCCCACCCCTCTAGGTGGTCACACAGCACCGAGCTGATCTCCCTGTGCTATGCAGCTGCTTCCCACTAGCTATCTATTTTACACTGGGTAGTGTATATATGTCCATGCCACTCTCGTTGTCCCATCTTACCCTTCCCCCTCCCGGTATCAAGTCCATTCTCTAGTAGGTCTGTGTCTTTATTCCCGTCTTGCCCCTAGGTTCTTCATGACCATTTTTTTGTTTGTTTTTTAGATTCCATATATATGTGTTAGCATACGGTATTTGTTTTTCTCTTTCTGACTTACTTCACTCTGTATGACAGACTCTAGGTCTATCCACCTCACTACAAATAACTCAATTTTGTTTCTTTTTATGTCTGAGTAATCTTCCATTGTATAGAAAACCAAGGAAGAGAAGTCCCCCATAGTCATACTACCTTGAGAACAGCATTGTAAAGTTTCTGTTTCTATATAGAATAAGAGCCAACATGTATGGAGTGGGTACTAAGTACCACACCCTATGTCACGTGCTCACCTTTCCCACCTGATTTAATCCTTAGGACAACCCTGTCAGGTAGGACTGTCACTGAGGTATAGACAGGTAACTCTAGTCTGTACTTCCTGAAAAGGCTAGGAAACAGCTGAACCAGAATTTGAACCCAGAAAAAAGGCTCCAACCCTCTTATGCTTAAACCCTTTACTCCACTCTCATAATTTACCTTCCTCCGTCTATGACACACATCCACACTTTCTTTTTTCACAGAACGTGGCTAGACTGTACCATTATGTTGTACGCCTTTCCTTTTCACATGATATATTATGAACATCTTTCCATGTCTTTACATTTTCCTAAAAGTAGCTTGATATTGTAGCCTGATTCAGGGAGTCAAACAAACTGAGATTGGAGTTCCAGTTCAACCAGAGTCTCACCAGGTGGCTAACCTTTCAAAGATTTAATTTTCTCATCTGTTAGAGATAATATTATTTTCTAATCACAGGGTTGTTAGGAAGATTGCACTGATACCATTAAAAGTGACTTCATGGGTAATCACAGGGGCTAATATTTATTAAGTAGCTGCCAGGTACCAAAAGAGGGGGGATAAATTAGAAGTTTGGGATTAGCATAAACACACTACTATATATAAAATAGATAACCGACAAGGACATACTATATAGCACAGGGAACTCTACTCAATATTTTGTAATAACCTATAAGGGAAAAGAATCTAAATATACATATATATAAAACTGAATCACTTTGCTGTACACCTGAAACTAACACAACATTGTAAATCAACTATACTTCAATAAAAAACAAATGAATAAAAAAATTTTAAAAACACTTCAACAAGTTAGTCATTATTGTTTTTTCATAAGGGTATTTGAAGTGGTGTCAGTATTCTACTCCACAGAGAGTACCCTGCCCTCTAATACACATTCCCGTAGTTTGTGTCTGTAATAAAAGGCTAGAACCCTCCTTGTGTTACTGGGATATACAAGATCATAGAGCCTCAAGTCAGCCTGGGAAGTTGCCAGTAATTTCCCTTAGACCCAAAAAGGCAGCTGCCAAAATGTCAGTGGATTAGCAGTAGACTAGAGGTCCCTGCTGGGCACGACCTGCCTGGTGGGTCAAGTTTCCTTCTATAGGCTGATGCACAGACCTTGACCCACCTTCAGCCAAGGATCCAATCTGAAGTCGTATCCCTATTGGCAAACAGGCAGATTTTGTGAGCTTCCTCTCTTAACAGTGACTGCTCACACTGTCTGCCATTCTTTTAGGCAAAACTCAACTCCCACTCTTTTGGTAACAAAAGTGCAGAAATCACCCATCTGACAACTTCTGATCTTGGCCTTCTTTTTCTCTTTTGTTAAGTGGTAACATTGCCTTAGAAAGGAAAAATATATGGGGGAAAAGAGAGCAAATGATGGTAGATATTTAGCCAGCTTTGGTTGATGGAAGGCAGTAGAGTGGCAGCCATTGAAGCGAGGAGGAGGGAGTTTGCATCTGCCCGTGTCTCTCCTTTACTCTCTCCCACTGCACCACACTCACAGCACCTCTGACGCCAGGTGTGTGGGCCTGTTTCCCACACCAAGCAATTCTCTGCTACACCAGCTGATTGTATGATAATTGAATTCTGGAGTTAGAGCAGACTCCACAGGTTAGGGGCTCAGTCCCACAAGACTGTCCCCCACTTCAGATGCCAATGACAAGTATAGATTACCCACAAATTCTGCTCAACTTGGTTGCAAATTGGATGTTCCCCTACCCCCACTTTGGGTTCTATCATTTCCTAGAACAGCTCACAGAACTGGGGGAAACACATTTACCAATTTATTATATAATAAAGGACATCATTCAGGACACAGATGAACAGCCAGATGAAGAGGTACATAGGGCAAGGTCTGGAAGACTCCCCAGCACAGGGGCTTCTGCCTTGTGGAGTTAGGATGCATCACCCTGCCAGTACATGGATGTATTCACCAACCCGGAAGCTCTGCCAACCCCTTATTTCAGAGATTTTTATGGAGGTTTCACCTCATAGGCATGATAGAGAGTTATCTCAAGCTTCAGCCCCCTTTCTTTCCCCAGAGAGTGGGGGATGGAGCTGAAAGTTCCAAATTTCTAATAATGGCTTGTTCTTTCCGGTGACCAGCCCTCATCCTGAAGCCCACCCAGGAGCCCACCCAGGTTGCCTCATTAGAGCAAAAGACACTCCTATCACCCAGGAAATTCCAAGGAATTTAGGAGCTCTGTGTCAGGGAACAGGGTCAAAGACCAAATATTTGAACAAAAGATGTTCCTAAGTGTTCTTAGCAGTTAGGAAGCTTCAAGGTTTTTAGGAGTGCTGTGCTGGGAACCAGGGGCAAAGACCAATATATATATATTTTCTATTATGTCGCAGGGGGAAAGGCAGGGACTGCAGAAAGCCAGGCCTCGTGATGCAGACAACTTCGCCAGCCTCACAGATGTGGCTGCAGATCCAGCCCTGTGCTCTTAGCTGGTAAGTGCGTGCATTGGGAATTGCTCCTGAGGAGCTGCAGCTTTGTGTTTGACCACAAGATGGAGACTTCGCCTTTTACACTGGAAACCTTGGCCCAGCTTTCAGGAAGACGCTGAAACGCTAGGGAGGGCAGTCCTGAAGCAGGCATCCCTTGTCCATCGCTGAGCAGAGCCGGGGCTGCACTCTGCCTTCCCGAAGCGGCTGAAGTTCGTCACTTTTGCTCAGTTTACATTTCACCAACAAGGTTCATACTGTCAGCTGTTTTTTTGTTTGCTTGTTTGTTTCTGGTTTTGTTTCTGGTTTTGATCCCTGCTGGTTTCTGGTTTTGGGGGGATATTTTTCCATTCTTTTTTCAGGCCAACTCCCCAGCCATTTTAAAAATATCCTATTTACTTTGATTTCATACTGAAAGGCTGATTAAGTAGAGAAAAATCTGTCCAAGAAAAGCCCCTTGGAGCAGTACCGAGGAACATGTTGCCTGACTGCCTTTTAACTTTATACTAAGACTCCCTGTCCTGCTCTTATGAGCAGGCGACTGGTCTTCAGAGTCTGTCCAGTTAGGGAGTCATCACGGTGCCTTCAAAGACACACACATAAACACACAGCCTCACACATACGCACAATCTCACTCACAGACACACATACTCACATGCTTACATGCACTCACTCACATATGTGTGCACACACATGTGTGCATACTCACTCTCACATCCACTCATACACTTACTTTACATACACACTTACACATATACACTAATGGACACACACATTCACACATGCATACATATACACTCACACATACACTCTCACATAAACATACACCCATACATATACCCTCACTCATGCACACACACTCACCTACACACGTGTACATACGTACACATATGCAAATGCACACTCACTAACTCATTGTTGCACTCACATTTTATATACCATCCCACACACATACTCACACATTCACTCACCACTTATAACACATACTTCCATATACACCCCAAGTAAGAAAACAGAAAATAGGAAGAAAATAGGAAAATAAGAAAACGTTTGCCTGCATCTCCAGTAGTACCTACTGCTGGGCATTAAATACAAGGAGAAGCAAAAACAAAGACACAAACATTTGAAACAGGAAGAAGAAAAAATTTAACTGATTAGCTCCTTCTTTCCAGGTAGATTAATTTTTGAAAGAGCAAATACTGGTCTATTTATTGCTCACCACAACATTGTTATAAATGTCAAAAAGTGGAATTTATGGCATGACATATGTCAAAAACAAGTATCAGAAGTCAAAGCAAAATGCACACAAGTTTGGTTATTGCTCTAAGCAAACTGTCCAGACAAGGGATGGCATGGCTTTGAGATAAGCACTATCATTCCCGTTTTACAAAGAAGACACCAGCACCAACCCCCGAAGGAATTAAATGGCACTTGTCACCAAACTGAGAGCTCTGTGGCAGGGAGCATGTCTGGGACATCCCACTCGTATCCCTAGTACGAGTGGAGAATCTGACTCCCTATCTTCTTACTCAGGATATAAATATAAGAATATGGGGCTTCCCTGGTGGCGCAGTGGTTGAGAGTCTGCCTGCCAATGCAGGGGACATGGGTTCGTGCCCTGGTCCGGGAAGATCCCACATGCCGCGGAGCGGCTGGGCCCGTGAGCCATGGCCACTGAGCCTGCGCGTCCGGAGCCTGTGCTCCACAACGGAAGAGGCCACAACAGTGAGAGGCCCGTGTATCGCAAAAAAAACAAAACAAAAATAAATATAAGAATATGGTGTGAGTGCAAGAGTGATCGTGTGTTAGAGAAGTATCCGCTGAATAAAAGAAGGCGGCTCAAAGGCACACAAGTTAAGAGGGCACACTTGAACTCAGTGCCAGCCTGACTTTCAAGTATATATTCCTTCCAATACAACCATTGCCATTTGAGGTTCACGACCAAAGGTATAATACAGAGAGGTGGCAAGGTCTAATGCCCTGGAAGGTGGTCCAGAGCTATCCTATTGTCCCCCAAATGCTAGCTCTCTAAGGCTTGCGAGCAATGAAGGCCAGGTCTGGGTCAGAGGGTGTTCAGGCAATCTACAGCCTGCAGCAGCCACTCCTGTGCATGGTTCTCTCTTCTTAATTTAAAAACTTTTTTCCCACTTTTTTTTTTTTTTTTTTTTGCAGTACGCGGGCCTCTCACTGTTGTGGCCTCTCCAGTTGCGGAGCACAGGCTCCGGATGCGCAGGCTCAGCGGCCATGGCTCACGGGCCCAGCCGCTCCGCGGCATGTGGGATCTTCCCGGACCGGGGCACGAACCCGTGTCCCCTGCATCGGCAGGCGGACTCTCAACCACTGCGCCACCAGGGAAGCCCCTCCCACATATTTTAAGCTACAAATTTCAGTTTTTGACATTTCAAAGTATCATTTATTAAAACTTTTAAACCACTTGCTTTTTAGTTGTTTTTGTCTATTTATCTTAGACTTTTCTCTAGAAACACAGAGATACTTTGGCGGTATCCCAAGATCTAAACATTTCGTTAAGACACTTCTGTGAAAATGCTCTTTTCTAAGAATTTTTTAATTTATTCAGAGCCATAGATAAATCAATGTCTTTATGAGAGAATAAATGAATGAATAAAATCAATTGTTATTTCCACGGCTATTGAGGGAGAGGTTGAAAGTTCCCTCACTTGTTTGCTTATAGATTCTTTTATCCACTCAACCAATCAAAAAATGGAAGAGAATTTTGTTGGAATACTCCAATTTGCTCTCAGCTGCTCTTCTATAACAGAAGGAACCTGACCCCACTGAATGACTTCTGTGACTGACTTTTCCAGCTCTCCTGTTAGGCTGTCTTCTGGAAAGGAAGTCTGAGGAGAGACGGTTTCAGGGGAATCTTGAAGGGGAGCTGACATTTACCACAGGGGTGGACCAAGGGCAGAGAGCTTCCTCAGCAGAGAAAATGCTTGCAAAGCTGCAGTGCTGTGTTTGGGGAGAGAGGGCAAGAGAGGACATTGAAATTGTCATTGAGGCTGGATGCCAAAAAGCTTCCTTTCCACACACGCTAAGGAGTAAAGATTCGAGGCTTGATTTCATAGGCATAAATGGCTCATGAGTCTTAATATTAGAACAAATGAACCTTTAATGATCTATATCCAAGTGGATGCACATAGCATGTTCCCATGCGGTGTTTCATGTCACTTGAAGCAGCCTGGCTTGTTTCAAGTTTATGAGTGGCTAGGACAAGCTTTATCTCCCAGAAGGGGAGTTTTTGCCTAAGAATAAGCTATACAGTGATTGATCTGACTGCTTTGGCCATTATTTTGAGCTTTCATAGAAATGGAGCAGACTTGACCCAAGATCTCACAAAAGCAGTTGTCAATCAAACAAGGTCACTTACTTGCTTTGCGGCTGGCACTGGGGCTGGCGTTCCTCTTCTCTGCCCTCACCCCTCACCCTGTGCCCTAGTACATAACACCACAGACTTGGCCAGGCTGCAGTGCAGTGACCTGGTATGTGCCTACCTCCCCAGCAGACCTTATGTTCCTTGAATGTATGCTTATGCCTTATTCAGGAATTATTCAACAAATATGGGTAAATGCAAAGTTGGCACCAGAGACTGTACTAGGGACTGGAGTGGCAAAGGTGAGTAGCACTGATGGGGTCCCTGAGCTCATTAAATAGACAATCACAGTTCTGTTACTTGAGTGCTGTGATTGGGAAAATGCAGGGCGCAGGGTGCTCATCACAAGGCTACCCACAGTGGACTTGAGGGGTTGGGGCCATATCCTAGAGGCAGTAAAATCTAAGTCAAGTTTTACCAGATGTGCAGGAGTTAAGGCTCCTCTGTATTTGGTGCAGGACCTGATCCACCCCCTAAATGTCTGACGGAGAAAGGACAGGATCTAAACAGCATGCACAAAGAGACTGGTAGAAGGAGGAAGAAGGTAAAACTGTAGGGCCTCCTGGTCCCAGGCTCTTTCCCAGGCAAACCCCTGAGCATCCCACAAACTCTTCCCAAACACCGGCCCTAAAGAGATGGTCTGTCTTCTGGTTGGCTCCAGCCCCATTCCCATCTCCATGCCCAGCTCTCTCGCTCCACTAGCCTGCACTCTGTGTAATTACTTACGGCTTTTCAAAAGTTTCCTCCCTGTTTTCCACCCTTCCTTTTAACCCCAGCAGCTTCCGTGAAAACTTGCCAGCAGCAGGCCTGCCAGGCCAGCTGAGAGAGGGGGCGGCTGGGCGCCCAGAGCTCCCCCCTCGGCAGCTCGCTCCGCAGGTGCCCGGGCCCTGCCTCCACGTGCGCCTCGCGCCGCGCTCAAAGCGCTGTCACGACTCGGTGGCCGAGGTGATTAATTAGCGGCGTGGCGGAGCGGGGGACGCGTGCTGGCCTCCACATCTGCCCCGTGACAGCAGGGGTCAGTATGCGGTGTCACTTCTTTCCCTCTCACTCCCTCCAAAGCCTAATTGGCTGTGACACGCGGGCCAGCTGTTCTGAGAGGTGGAGCACGGCGGGCGTTTCGAGGACGGGAGGCTGTGGGCAGGTGGACGCGCCTGTGGACTACGCACGCCGCTTCCTGCCAGCCGACCACATCTTTGTTCCAAGAGTGGGGCGGGCTAGAGGCTGTGGGCTTTAGCATCTCATTTCTTTCTCGTCGTTTACCTCCTGATCACAGCCGGGGGTTGGGTACAGAGCAAAGGAGGAAGTTTCAGGTTTCATATGGGGCATCAGGAAGCATCCTTGCCCGCCAACACCCAGAAATCTCCCTCCCCTCCTGGACTGAAATCATTGTGCCCCTCTTACTTTCTCTTATTGGGAGATAAATTCAATCAGAGTTATTCTCGCTAAGGAAAAGAGAGAATATATGAGCTGGAGTGGGCGGCGGGGAGGAAGAAAGAAGGGGTGGTTTTGAAGCATCGGACACGGGCAGGGGGCAGATGCCGGCGTTAGGAGGTTGGTCTGTACCTCCAGGAATTGGCTGGAGCACAGAAGGGAGAAAAAGAAGCGCTTGGAGAGGGGGACAGGCCTGGTGTTGGTAAAAGTGCAAAGGTCTTTGTCCCGTTTGTGGGACAAATATGATTCAAGAAGGAATACACTTTTGAAAAAAGTCTTGCAAGCCTGTTTTAGAATACATTCCTACTCAGCAGCAGATGTGTCCTGAAGCCATTCTGATTTTCTAACAAAATGATTAGTGCTGCTGCCTGGATTGAGGAGGGAGTGGAGGGGAAGAGCCCTGATATTTATGGAGCCCCGACTGTGTTCCAGGAAGGATGCTGAGCACTGCTATACCCCTGGGAGAGGGGGTGGGGACAGGCTCCTTGGCCTCTCCAGATCCTGCTACCCAGAGCTGAGCTAGGTGGTGAATTCGAATGATTGATTCCTTTGTTTCATTATTCAACAGCTTTTACAGAACCCAGCTCTGCCAGGCACCGTGATGGGAACCGAGATACAGAAGAGCTGGAGGAACTGATAATGAGGCTGAGAAAGCAAAAGGGAGTGAGCGTTACAACCCAGGGCAAGAGGCGTGCGAGAGAGCCAGGCAAGGGCCGTGGCAGGGTTCTCGGTCAGAGGCAAGAGTCAAGGGAAGCCCAGGGAGGCACCCCCCAAAGAGGGAACTCCTGAGCTGAGTGTTGAAAACGAGCAGGCATTAGACCGGTGTCACTGTCATGGTTCCGCAGAGGGAGACCCAAGCTTAAGCCCGGGGAAGGCAGAGGTCGCCAATGCTGGGGGCACCACAGCAATCCCCTGCTCCATTCTCCTCCTTCTGGAAGAAGCCAGGGAAGGCCGTGAGCAGAAAAGCCAGCTGGGCTAATGGGACACTTCCCCCTGCAGGTATAGGGACACCCTTAAGACAATCCTCCTCTTAGAGAACCGAGGGCTGCTTGCGCACCCACAAGTGGGAAGACGGAGAGGTGGGGAGGGCCTGGAGGCCCCCGCAGCCGCTGGGGCAGTAATAACCTCATTAAGAAGGTGAGGGGCGGGGCGGCACAGGTAGCGGCAGGCGCCGGTGGCACCACGTGCTGTCAGCACTTTGAGCAGCTGTAATTGCCGCTGAAGCTCCTGCCTCACACCTCGTCTCTCATTAGCCCCCCGCTGGGCTGCCACCAGGGCAGATGAGGAAGAGCTGCTGCATCTTCAGCCTGCTCTGCTTCCTGGACCACTGTCCTGCCGCTCCCCTAACCACTGGGCGGTCACCTTGTCCCCTCTTTCTGGGTCCTCCAGACTCTGAAGCGAGGACATAGGGGCTAGGGGTAGAGAAAGTAGGAAATCAGCTTCATCTTCAGCTCCCTGGTCCAGATGTTCTGACCTCCCTGCTAAGCCTGGAGGTACCACGCTCCAGGCGGCGCCCCCCAGCGGCCGAGCCGGACCCGGCCCTTCGCTCTCGGTTGAGTGTGGTTAGTTGCTCACATCTGCTGGGTTTGACCACACAGGATGGGCAAGACACCTCACTGGGGAATAAGGGTGCTCTTTGGATTCTTGCAGTCTAATAGGGAGGAGTGAGATCATGGTGTGTAAGGAAAAAAGCAGTGCAGCAATGCAAGAGGCGTCCTGATGCTGAATGAGTAGCGAGAGGAACAAGATAAATGAATTTAAAAGAAACGGAGGAGCCGGAGGTTGGCAGTATCCTCGGAGCCTGCTGTGCGCTGCTGACTAGGGCTGTAAAGACCACCACAAGGTGTGTCCCCTGCCTTTGAGGAGGTCACAGCCCAGCAAGGAGGTGAGGACCGAAGCCTGGGACATTCCAGGCAGAGCGCAAAGTTGAAGCAGGGGCACCAGGTGAGGGACAGACCGATCAGGACAGAGAGCTGGTAGAGGAGTGGGGGGTTGAGTAGGACAGGATGGGGTGGGGCTGTGATGGGGAGAGTGCACTAGATTTCAGCAGCTGAAGGAAGCGGGACAGCCTGGACACAGTGCCTGCTCTAGGAGGGCTTTACAGAATCTTCAGCCTCTCCTCTCACTGTGCTTTTTCCTTCTTACGTAACAAGAGCCGTGGGCCCCAGTCTGGGGCTTCTCAGGGCGGACCACGGCTTCTCACCTGGAATTGGCATCCTTGCTGCTCTTCACCCCCTTTTCTTCCTCCCACGTCCACCCCAGCGGCTTCCTTCAGTTCCCACACGGCAGCCCACTCACTCGTGTAAGAGGTTTTGATTTAGCTATATAGAATGGTTAGTCTTTTCTTTCAAAGTTTGTGGTCAACCTGTTTGTCTTAGGAACTTTGTATACAGACAGCAAAGAAGCTTTTGAAAAGCCAAGGGGAAATAATCATCATCTATTTTTAACTCAGCATTATCAAGATATAAGCTTTACTGATGTCCAATCACTCCACCGCCCCCCCATTGAGACCATTTCCCCAAGCAGAACAGACTACATTTTTGACTTAGTGAGCTAAGCAGTAATTTTAGCATCTGATGGGCAGAGCCTTCTGAAGTCCTGGGTCAGGATTCTCATAGCTGCCCTCTGCTCTGCCAAGTGCAGGGCCCAGCATTGAGCAAGTACATTGATGAAACAGCACAGCTTTCTCTGAACCCTCAAGGTCACCCAGTGGAAGTGTGAGGACAGCCGATCAAAGCTGAATCAGGTGCCACTTTGCGAAAGGAAAGGTGACACCTGAGGCTCAGGCAGAACTGGGATCATCCACCACCTGTTCTGGGCCTTCACCTGCCATGCTGAGTTTGGCTGAGCTGCTGGAGGCTGCAGTGTGTCTTTGATGCATCTTTTTATTCACTTCAGCCCTGCTTGCCTCTCTGAAGTTGGCATGGGGCTAGCTCTCATGGCTCCTAAGGCAGCTTTCCTCAGAGTATATTCGGTGAAAATCTAGACTCTTGGGACACTTAATCTAAAAAATAAATAATAAAATAAAATAAGTGCTGGAGAGGGTTCTGGTTCTGTCACATACATTTGGGAACTGTGACTACTGCATTCCCCTTGCACATTGGCCTATTCAGAGTTCTGAGAAGTCCTGTAACCAGGAAACCCTGTTTAATTTTTTTAAATAAATTTATTTATTTTATTTATTTATTTTTGGCTGTGTTGGGTCTTAGTTGTTGCACGCAGGCTTTCTCTAGTTGAGGTGAGCGGGGGCCACTCTTTGTTGCGGTGCGCGGGCTTCTCATTGCGGTGGCTTCTCTTGTTGCGGAGCATGGGCTCTAGGCATGCCGGCTTCAGTAGTTGTGGCACACGGGCTCTAGAGCACAGGCTCAGTAGCTGTGACGCATGGGCTTAGTTGCTCTGCGGCATGTGGGATCTTCCCGGACCAGGGCGCGAACCCGTGTCCCCTGCATAGGCAGCCGGATCCTTAACCACTGCGCCACCAGGGAAGCCCAAAATCCTGTTTAATTTTAAATGTTGTAGCTGCCCCAATTTTTTCATCACAGAGATTCCATTTTATGTAACACCTATTAGCCTCACCTGGAACCTGGGTTTTCTAGAATGCGCTTGAGGTAAAGGGTGATGGCCTAAGGGATCTTCAGTGATAGTCTGAGGTATACCATTTTACCAGGCTACTCTTGAAGATACAAAGCCTTCTTGAACCAAAGGAGTAATTCTTTCATGACAACCAATGGGTAGGCAGATGGTAGCCCCACTAGTACGTCTGAAATCACATCACATGGGTGATCTCCCACTTTATGCAGCCAACCAATTCAGAGAGTTCCAGTAGCCATGGGGTTATATAGAAGCACTGGGCATCTCTTCAAAAATCAAAAGCATGCCTCTTTTGTGACAGAAGGCAGAGGGTGAAGAATATCCCCTCAGATAAATTAATACGTATCTTATACAATTTATTTAGAAAGAGAAAATTTCTTATGCACACAGACAAAGATAGTCAGAGAAGGATAGGAGAGCCACCTTCCTTTCATCAAAATTTGATATCTGGTACATAACATTTTAGCTAAAGCAAGCACTGTGTATGAACAACAGGAGGTAGGAAACAGTTATTAAATAAACAGTACACATCAACTCTTTTCCATATCACATCTAAAAACAAAATAAGATGTGAGATCAAATTGCAGCAAGCATTTTGTCATCCACTCTTTCATTTAACAAGGATTTATTGGGTATGTACTGTGTGTAAGATACTCTTGCACCAAACAGAAAAAGAAAGTTTAAGTGAATAAAGTATCAATCTTGCCCTAAAGAAGTTAGTGGGTTATAGGGGAGTTAACATGTAGACTCTGAATTATAATCATAGGGTTATAATTATATAATTATAGTACATAATTATATAATTATAATTACTGAGCTTTAAACAGAAGGCTCCTTAGAGGCCATATAATTCAACTCATCATGTTGACACATGAGGAAACTGAGACTCAAGGAGATTGAGGAACACAGTTAACACAGTTAAGGCCACACACCTTTTGGTCACAGAGCTGAAGTAAATGCATTGTCTTCCAATCAAGGCCCTTCCTCCTTTTCCACAAAGAGTATTATCAGAGCCCCAAAGAGTTGCAAGGAAAGTGCTATGAGGGCTCAGAGGAAAGGCCCTTGGAAAAGGAGGCATTTAGGCTGAATCTTTTAAAATGTGTAGGATTTTGATGACATTGAGGATGGAAGGACATCCCAGGAGGGTGGAACAGCAGACAAAGGTTTAGAAATGAAAAAGTACAGAATAAGTTTGGATAACAGGCAAATAGTCCAGTTCTTGGTCAGATACTTGGTAGAGGGAGGGAATTTTGTGATGCACTTAACCCTCTAAAGTAGGTAGCTAAGACCCTGGGTAGCCCAAAGAGTCAGACCAAAGGCTAGACTAGGTCAGCATGGTGTGGTTTGAGTCATACACAGGAGCTGTAGAGGCCCTTACACTATCCACTCCAAAGCAAGGCCTGCTGCAGAAGGATGAGGGCAGCATAGCAGGGAACTGAGGGCTGAGATGCTAGAAATTTAGGAATCATTGCTAGAGTCCACCAAACGTAGCATGTTGAGACAGTGAATGACATTAATTTGATGGTTCCTGGAGTAGAGAACAGGAAGGATGAAGTGTCCTTTCCATCAAATCAGGTTAAGCATCATCAGTTTGTCTCTCCAAAGTGGCTGTAGTCTTGTTCTTGGTAAGAACTGAACTTAAGGGAGAATCATTAAAAACCCTAAAATCTCTTCTAAGCCTTGGGGTGAAGTGAACCTTGGGGTGAAAATTACCACCCACAGGCCTGGAATCACCAGAGCAGGCAAAGGATGACCGAGTATTATCCTCACTCTGCCCATTGGGGCATAACAGTGATGATTTCAGAGTTTTCCTCTTTAATTCATATTCTTTCTCTTTAAATGAAACAAGTGTCCATATATATATTTAAACCACTGAGAAGTGCTTCACTGTGGAACATCTTAGCCCTCAAACCATGTCTGATCAATATTTCCATTTTCTAAAACTTTTCTTGGCATCTTTTTCAACATTGTTCTGCCTAGTAAAAGCAGGGAGATTTACAAATGGAGATTTCAAATACTCTTCCAAACTGATGATTTAGATCATCTTATATTTGAATATAAACAAATAATCTCAGTTAGTGTCTTGATTCTTTCAACTATTTAGACATCTGTTATTGTAAAATCAAGACATTTATGTTTTTATATGGCAAATGCTATAGATATTTGGTATTATGGTGACACAGGCTCAGAACTGGATCACAGTTTAACTCTAAGCTAGAAGAAAGTCTGATCTAGATGCTCCCCCCAAATTCATTTTTGTGATTCCTGCCTTTCTCCACAATGCAATTCCATCCCAGCACACACACACACTCTCCCAAAGAGGTCTTCATCTGAATGCTCGCCAGGCTGTGAAAACACCTCCATTCCCTGTGACCACTGGGTTTGCTGCCATATCTGGGAGGGGAAGGAAAGCTGAAGGACTCGGCCTTATGTTCAAAGCAGAAAATCAATAAGCTCATTCGCACAAATTAAGAAGAAATGAAAGGGGGGGTGAAAAGAAAACAGGAGGAAAGAGGGAAATAAAGAGACAGGGAGAAAAGAAGGAGAAGGATTCAGAATCAGCTCACTCTGTGCTGATACACACCCTGCAAAATAATGGAGAAACACATAAACACCCTGGCTGTTTGTGTGAATAAAGAAATCACGTGTGTATATCACAGTAGTAATTAAAACCTCTCAGTCAGATGCTATAGAGAGATTAGTTGTCACATTGTGTTAAAGGAATCCTTGCCTTATTCCCTAGAAGGGGACAGACTGCCTGCCGTCCTGTCATCTGTTCCTGTGCTAGATCAACCCTCAGCCAGGATGCCTCACTGGCAGATTCTGTGCCCAGAAGCCCTTAGCTACTGGGAGTATTCTATCTGCTCAATAAGAGAAAAAATGGACTGAATCTATATGCCCAGCTACTCCAAACCTGGGCCCCAACAGCAACGCAGTTGTTGTTAAAGACCCTAAACACTGCCCGGAGACTTTCACTTCCCAGTCTTGCTTTTTAGGAAAGTGAGTCAGAAGGTTTACGAGGCCACCAGGAAGGGCAGGAAGAAGGGGCAATAATATAGGGGTGTAGGGAGAGAGATCGCCTGCCTAAAACTCAGGGAGACAGCTTCTGGTCGTCCTCACTACCAGGCACTATGAGACCAGGATGAGTGTCTTAACTTCCTCGTGTACAAGCTGGATCCCTTGGATCTGTTGGTTCCAAGCTGTAATTCTTCTAACCAAGTAGAGTAGATTCTATGGTCAATAAGTGGAATAAAAAGCAGTGAAGTCCTTGGACATTTTTTCACTACCAGATAAGCAGTTGGTTCAGTCAACATTCGGTCAGCCCAGTAAAAAAGAAAACTCAGCCAAGCCAGCTTTTTGACTGAACTGACTGCTATTTTGACTGAACTGACTGCTATTTTGACTGAATTTATGGGCTAAATAGTTGGTCACAAAAGAATTTACACAGACTACCTGAGGAGTTCATGGACACTTGTTCTCTTAATCAACCACAACCTCCATCTGGGGTGATTTTTAAGCCACCATATGATCTTACAATCCCACTCCTGGGCCTATATCCAGAAAAAAAACATAATTCAAAAAGATACATGCACCACAGCGTTCATTGCAGCACTATTTACAATAGCTAAGACATGGAAGCAACCTAAATGTCCATCGACAGATGAATGGATAAAGAAGATGTGGTGTATATATATATATATATATATATATATATATATATATATATATATATTCAGCCATAAAGAAGAATGAAATAATGCCATTTACAGCAACATAGATGGACCTAGAGATTATCATACTAAGTGAAGTAAGCCAGAGAAAGACAAATATCATGTGATATCACTTTTATGTGGAATCTTAAAAATAATGATACAAATGAACTTATATACAAAACAGAAATAGACCCACAGACCTAGAAAATAAACTTATGGTTACCAAAGGGGAAAGGGGGGCAAGGGATAAATTAGGAGTTTGAGATTAACATATACACACTACTGTATATAAAATAGATAACCAACAAGGACCTACTGAGAACTATACTAGGTATTTTGTAATACCCTATAAGGGAAAAGAATCTGAAAAAAAGATATATATATATCTGAATCACTTTGCTGTACAACTGAAACTAACACAACATTGTAAATCAACTCTACTTCATTAGAAAAAATTCGTTGCAGGAAAATTCTCCCTGTGTTGTATCCACATAATACCTTTGTCTGCTAGTTAATTGGAGGCAAGAAACTTGTCTTCAACACCATTAAGAAAGTGCAAATACAACACACAGAATAGGAGAAAATATTTGCAAATCATATATCTGATAGGGGACTTGTATCTGGAATATATAAAAAATGCTTATAACCCAATAATAAAAAGACAAATAACCCAATTTTTTAAATGGTCAAAGGATCTAAATGGAGATTTCACTGAAGATATACACATGGCTAAAAAGCACATGAAAATGTGTTCAAACATCATGAGCCAGCAGGGAAATACAAATCAGAAGGCAATACCTTCACACCCACTAGGATGGCTATAATCAAAAAGACAGCAATCATGAGAGTTGATGAGGATATGGAAAACAAGGATATGGAGAAATTGGAACCCTCATACCTTGCCGGCAGGGATGTAAAATGGTACAGTTGCTTTGGAAGATATTCTGGCAGTACCTCAAAAGGTACTGAGTTACCATATGATCCAGCAATTCTACTCCTAGGTATACACACAAGAGAAATAAGAACTTATGTCCACACACAAACAAGTGCAGGAATGTTCATAGCATCTTATTATTATTAATCAAGGTCTGATTCTAAGACATACATGTTTAGAAATGAGATCCCATCAGATGAGCTAGAGCTGATTAGACTCAATAGCAACAAATTACTGTGGGAGACTGCTAGTTGTCCCAAAACATCTGTTTCCCTTTCTTCCACAGGAAACAAGTTGTAGCTGCCTACCTAGCAGCTAGGTGTAGCCATATGATTACGTTCTGGCCAGTGGAATGGAAGTGATATATGCCATTTCGGGGTAGCTTTAAAAGGGTTGGGTGCATGTTTCTCTGGGTCCTTCCCTTTTTAAAAAATTTTTCAGCTGTCTGAGAAAGAAGCAAACACTGGAGCAAACACCTTTGCCCACAAAGGGATGACACCTTTTATGAGGACAGAGCTGTTCTACAAGTCTCAAGCCCTATAATTACCACTGGACTGTGACATAAGAGAAAAACAAATTTCTATCAATTTAAGCCACTGTGTTTTGGGGGGCTCTTTGTTATATCTGCTTGGACTGTACTCTAACTGACAGAATTAGGCTTCCAATTGTGCATGTGACTGATGAGAAAACCAAATGCTACTTTGCCACTCCTACTACCTACTATACATTTCCCCAAACAGGAATGTTTAATTCTCTCTACCGAGCATCCTCTTCTTATTCAACATCATGGGACACTGAATTAGAAGCTCTGTTAACAGATATTATTAAGATTGGTAGTTGGTAGTTAATCTAAATGAGTTGGTCAAAGTGGATAATCATTTTAAAATGATACAAGCATACTATATTAAACATTTCATTTCAGTGTATATGGGATACTTCCTGGAAGTCTCTTAAAAAGAAAGTGGTGGATGACTGGCACTCTGGGAGTCATATTGGGCCATAAGGATGATGGTTACTTTCCAAGGATAGTGAAGCAGAAACCTGGAGGGAGGCTGGATCCTTAGCAACCTCATGATACTATCATCTGAGTCTGGACTGCTTGCCTCTGGACTTCTGTTCCATGAAAGACACTGTGGGCATCAGTCTGTAAGTTCTATGGAAGGAATAGAGAGTGTTGATCAATTCAACATATTTATTAAGGGGTAATCAATTAAGAGCATTTGCAGAGTAATCAGAATCTGGACTGAGCAGAAGTTTAGAACAAAGTAAATTAGATAGAGTTACAGGAAATGTCATTCAAGTTACAGAAAGGCTTAATAAATGTCTCTATTCCACAGTAAGTACAATACATCTATCTTGTGGATAGAATTCTTGGAACCACTGGATATATCATTTTATTTTCTCTCTGGTGGTACTAAAATCTGCTGATGATTTTTAAATTTCCAGTCTGGTTTTTAAAGTTACCATAAGGGCTTCCCTGGTGGTGCAGTGGTTAAGAATCCACCTGCCAATGCAGGGGACACGGGTTCGAGCCCTGGTTCAGGAAGATCCCACATGCTGCAGAGCAACTAAGCCCGTGAGCCACAACTACTGAGCCTGCACTTTAGAGCCTGCGAGCCACAACTACTAAGCCCACATGCCACAACTACTGAAGCCTGTGTGCCTAGAGCCTGTGCTCCACAACAAGAAAAGCCACCCCCATAAGAAGTCTGTGCACTGCAACAAAGAGTAGCCCCACTCACCACAACTAGAGAAAGTCTGCACGCAGAAGTGAAGACCCAACACAGCAAAAAATAAATAAATAAGTAAATTAATTAATTAATTAAAAATAAAGTTACCATAAGCCCAATGTATAATATGAGACAAGTTATAGTAAAGTTGAATGTTTTGCAGTTCAGTTGGTTTTCTTAGTCTCGAATAATTCTGGGGACACTTCTCATATCCTGGCTACAACCATTGCCTTGGCTTCATCAACCAAGTCCCATAACTAGCTGAACTAGAATCATTGCAAGAGAATATGTCATTGATTATGGGCAATGTCAAAGTGATGTTTGTGTAACTTACAAATGTCCAAGTTGGAAAGGATTTGAAGTTCATTTATCAGACCCCTACATTAGTTCCTAAGGAAAATTCCACCTAAGCTATCCTGAGACATGGTATAGAATCACTTGAAAGACCTGCCAGGAAAACCAGCAAAATGAGTGCTTGCTCTGTATTATTCTTTAAAATGATTTAAAAAGGAAATGAAGCTTTGGTCATGGAAATAATAAAATATTAAGAAATAAAATAGTCTCTACTATTCATTCACTTATCCCTTTGTAAGTTCGGCAGATATTTATTGTGGACCTCTGATTGACTGTATTAAGTGCAGGATGTGTCTGTGGCAGCTACCAGACCATCAGAGACTGGTGTCCTCTTTCCATGGTGTAGAGTTGTTGCTGGAAAGTGTTTCCCAGCCAGGACTACATGCTTCGGCATCTGAGTGACCAGCTCTGGTCTAAGCAATGTGAGTGTAAGTGATGTGTGTTACTTCCAAGCCAAGATTGTTAATATCCTTCCCCATTTTTCTTTCCTTCTGTTTTGTCTTTGGAGACCCTGTTAAAGATGGTGGCGTCACAAGATGGAAGGAGCCTGCACCTCTGAGTCACCACTTGTTGGAGAGCCTGCCAGGAGAACCACCCAACCAGGAGCATTGCATTGGATTTTATGTGAACAAGAAGAAATATTTTATTTTGTTAAATCACAGAGTTTGGGGGTTGTCTTGCTATAGCAATTAACCTACCCTGGCTAATACTTAATACATAGGATTGGGGATAAAATTCTCATTTATTATAGGTAACTGTTCCCACTATTATGATCTTATTACATTGTTATGTAACTTTATTAGAAAATATTGGGGATTTGTGAGAACCTCCCTCTGGGGATCTGAAAAACCTTCTTTACACAACAGACTCTCACCAAAGAATGAGAACAACCCCAAATTAAGTGCATTTTGGCAAACATTCTGTGCATAATTTGGAAATTAAAGTCTCTCAAATGCAATTGCTTAGTTTACTGAATGGAATGTTGGAAAAGTTAGCAAATGAGACCATTGGGGACATGTACATTTTTAATAGGAATACTCTGTAAGGTCTGGAAAATTTAGCACTAATAGTTTGACTGTCTGTTTAGCTTTTCACACCATGCCCTTCAAGCCTTCAGATATGTCTGATTTATGAAAAGCTACACCATCTGATGTGACATGGCACACAGAATTGGAAGTCCACCCATCAAAGAATGTGGCCTGGGTGTTGGATCCTCAGAATGCACTCATGACTTCTCAAGCCCACCTCTCTCTGGAATTTTTGACATGCTTTGTCCTTCCCAGGCTCACAAACTAGAAGAGAATAGCATACATACAGAAATCATATAAAAGTTTCACATTACACTCACCATGATACGTGCAACAAAGTCAGATATGTTCTGTTCTATTTCCTTTTTTTCAAATGTTGATTGAAAGCCGATAAACTGCTTTCATGATCCACTAAAGAATTAGAACCCTCCATATGAAAACTGCCCCATCTTCCCTGTGTCACCTTTTTGCCTTAAAGTGCTCTTTTCCTTTGTGCTCTCTCCTTAACTAAAGCCTGCACTTAAGAAGGTTTCATTCATTTCCAACCTATTGAGAATTTGAGTCAAATTTTTACCTTCATGGGAAATATTTGAATTTTTTAGCCTTCGAGCTGAAAGAAATCTTAGATCTCTTTTTCTTTTAATCAATGAGTTGACAAATAAGTTCAGAAAGGCTAAGTTCTTGGAATGGCTGGTTATAGAGTTGGGGATCAGAACCCAAGTCTCAGAGATGGGGTCATTTCCAATCATTACTCTGTCACTTTACTAAATGAATGACTGTGTCCTCTCATTATCAATTTCAGGATTAATGAGATGTAAAGAGTTTTCTGGAGACAGGGTATTGAATGCATGGAAGATCCTCAAATTGTATGTATGTTATTTATGTATGTTTGTATGTGTTTTTGATGATCAAATATCTCATTTACTGAAAACTCTATTCCTTCATACAGTTCTATGGATTTTTTATTGTGGTAAAATACACATAACACAAAATGTACCATCATAAACATTTTTAAGTATACAGTTCAGTAGTATTAAGTGTATTCATATTGTGTGCAACCATTACCACCATCCATCTTCAGGACTCTTTTCATCTTGTGAAACTGAAACTCTCCACCTGTTAACAATAACTCTCAAATCCCCCTTCCCCTCAATCCCTGGCAACCACCATCCTACTGTCTCTACCTCAAATTGTATTTTCAGATATCTTTTTCATCTAAGCTACCCAGCTGCAGAGGTGGAGTGGACAGGCAGGATAGCAAGCCAGCTCCATTAAGATGTGCACAGAATCCTAATTTTAAATGCCGCTCTTGGGCTCAGCAGGTGGCGCAGTTGGCCATCAGATGCCTCTGAAGCAGCTCATGAAATTAAGGAAACTGTTAAGAAAGCGGGAGCTGGTGTGGAAGGTAGGCGAGGACAGCAAGAAGGCAGACACTGATCGGCACCTTGCACTCTGACCATGGAAGCCACGTCTCTGCGGACAAGCAGGGCAGACACGGTGACTGACAGCAATAAAGATAGAGCAGGTGGTGTGCCATTAATCATCACAAGCTCCAGGGAATTCATCCCCCTGCAGATGAGGACAAACAGTGCTGGCTGTCGGCAGCGTATGCTGGGAACACCCTTCAGTCACCCTGGAGGCATGACTTCATGTCCCTCACCTTTTCAACTTGCTTTTCTAGGTGCCTGTGACATTTATTTCCTGACCTCAGGGTGACAACTCATAAAGGCAAAATTATCCCAACCCAGCACCTTCTAAGCCGTTAGGCTTAATCCATGTAAATCATTACTGTAAATGACAACCTCCACCACTGACAGAGCCATATGGGTCCTAGAGTCCTGATCTTATCCCTCTCCTATTTGTCCCAAGCAAAGTATATTTCTTTTTGATCACACTCTTAATCCCTTATGTTAATGGTAGACTCGTCTTATATGGACAGTGTAAGCAATTTACAAAAGTCATCCTATGAGCCAGACAGAGCCATTGTCAATAGTAAGCATAAAGTGAGGAAAGACAGCAATGGCCTTGGACCATCAGCATTACTGATAGTTCTTGTAACAAGTGCCACATTCAAGCACTAATAAATGGCCAGGTGGGTATCTCCACCCAAAGAGCCAATATGAAATATTCAAGGAGAAAATAACAGGACACCCTTCTCAGTTTGGACTTCACACCAAGAAGAAACTCCAACAGTGGCAAGTTCATAGAAGCCACAACCTCACTCTTTAGGAATGCTGTGGGGCTGTGAATTGCCAAAGAATGCACTAAGCACCCTAAATACTGTATGCAAGAGAGCCTTGTATTTGGAGTGAGATCCTTGAGTTTAATTTCAGGCTCCTGCTCTCACTAGCTGTAACCCTGAATAAGACATAAACTCTCTGAATCTTTTTTTTAAAATTTGGCAAAATGGATATAATATCACTAGCCCCTGTCTTTTTCACAGGACTGTGAAGATGAAATGAGATCATGTAAATAAAGCACCCTAAACCTAAGTGGTGAAGGCAAAGTAAAAATATGCAGATGGCCATGCACGCAGGTAGTCACATGTGTCATATATACACACAGGCAAAGAATTTTTATTAGTTTCATTATTAAGAATTCTTCATCAGTGCTTAAAGAGAACCACTGCCTGCCCTTCTGCCCTAGGAATATTCACTCAGTTCTATGAAATAAGTTCAAGTTGCAGCAAATGCATTTCCATTTGCAGGACCTTGGAATATCTGAAACAAAAGATGATGTGGAATGGATAAAGAAGATATGGCATATATATACAATGGAATATTACTCAGCCATAAAAAGAAACAAAATTGAGTTATTTGTAATGAGGTGGATGGACCTAGAGTCTGTCATACAGAGTGAAGTAAGTCAGAAAGAGAAAGACAAATACCGTATGCTAACACATATATATGGAATTTAAGAAAAAAAATGTCATGAAGAACCTAGGGGTAAAACAGGAATAAAGACATAGACCTACTTAAGAATGGACTTGAGGATATGGGGAGGGGGAAGGGTAAGCTGTGACAAAGCGAAAGAGAGGCATGGACATATATACAGCACCAAACGTAAGGTAGATAGCTAGTGGGAAGCAGCCGCATAGCACAGGGAGATCAGCTCCGTGCTTTGTGACCGCCTGGAGGGGTGGGATAGGGAGGGTGGGAGGGAGGGAGATGCAAGAGGGAAGGGATGTGGTAACAGATGTATATGTGTGACTGATTCACTTTGTTATAAAGCAGAAACTAATAAGAAAAAAAGATGATGTGTAAGGAAGGTAACCATTTTGCAATGTGTGAGTAAGGGGGTACATATACTACAAAGTTATATAGAAGGGTTGTCCTAATATGTCCTAATGGATGCTACAAATTTCCAGAGTACAGTAGAGGGGGGTGGAATCACATTTGATAAACTACAACGAAAATACCACGTTCTTGCTTGTGAAGGCAGTTCTGTTTGTTGTCCTCATGAACATCAGCGTTCATGCATCCCATGTGTTAACTGGCAGCTGTGGTGGTTACTTAGTGCTATGGTCTCAACGTTTGTGTCCCCCTCCAAATTCATATGTCGAAATCCTAACCCTCAGAGATAATGGTATTAGTAAGTGGGGTCTTTGGGAGGTGATTAGGTCGTGAGGGTGGAGTCTTCATGAATGGGGTTAGCGCTCTTATAAAACAGACCTCACAGAACTCCCTTGCCCCTTCCACCATGTGAGGACACAATGAGATGTCTGCGACACAAAAAAGGCCCTTATCCAACCATGCTGGCATCCTGACCTTGGACTTTTCAGCCTCCAGAACTGTGAGAAAAAATGTCTGTTGTTTATAAGTTACCCAATCTGCAGTATTTGTTATAGCAGCCCCAAAAGACTAAGACACACAAGGAAGTATTCAACAGGAGTCCGAGAAAAAGAGACAAAACATAAATCAGGCCAGTTCATTCCAACCTGAAGGTTGAAGATGATGTAGGCACAAAGGATATGTGCACAAACTTATCTTCACACAAGAAATACATGCTTGCTTGTCTGTGATGCGTGTCTGTGATGTGTCCATCGGGGTATCTGCCTACTAATATTCCACATCATCTATCTATTCCTAAGAGCACCTCCCACCATGCATTGCCTATTTGTCTGTTCCCCCCACCAACTATAGGCAGAGTTCTAAGAGGGCAAGGACTGTGTTTTCTCTCATTGTATTTTCAGCAGCTAGCAAACTGCTTAATAAATATTAATAAAATGAATAAATAATGAGCATGGCCAATCTCATTTTTCTAAAAGAGAATTTACCAAGACATTAGAAACATAGCTCTTTTGCAGAGGCAGTTTGAACAATTCCTTTTGGGGATGCCTTTAAAAATAGGGGAGATGTCTCAGATGTTGTGAGTCCCATCTTGTTAGAAGGAAGTAGCACGTTCTAAATCCATGGTCCATCTGTACCAGAATCAGCAATGAGACTTTAGAAAATACAAACTCCTGAGCCCAAGATCTGGGGGTTTCTGAATCAGTAGATCTGGGATGTGGTCCTGAAATCTGTAGTTTTTAAAATTCCCATTGGTGATTGTCGTGCATCTCCAGGCTTCAGAATTACTACACTAGGGGACTCTAGTCAGCTTCAGGGTGAGTTTAGGCTGGGTCTAATTTGAAAATAAGTCCTTCTCTGTCTAGATTCAAGTCAGAAAATCCTGCCTGGTTAGAGCTCAAGATGAAATGTAGATGTTGAGCAGTTGGCTGATTCTTCTGGATTTAAATACTTGAGATTACAAAGTGGGTTTAAGCCTCTAAAGGGATCATGAGCTCATCTTTCTCTGAGGCTCTCAGATTTAAAAAAAAAAAAAAAAAAAAAAAAAGGCTCCCTTCAGGGTCCAGAGCAGGTGCTGAGATGGGAGAAAGAGGATGGGATTAGATTTTAAGATTTAAAAAAGTAAGAATTAAATAGAACAAAGAAATTTCAGCAAAGTAAGTAGCATGATTTGTCTGCAATCATTTGTAGGGAACAAATGGGAAATTTACCTATCACTTAAACTGTTCTGCATCCTAGATTTTTCTACTGCACCATTTAGGAAACAGTGTTATACAAAATGTCACGAAGGATGAAACTCAGGGATGTAGAGGAGAAGTGACTCTTAGTTGTAAGCAAACCAGATAATCTGCTCTTTTTATTTGCTATTAAGTAATAATTAGCAGAGAAAACAATCATCTAGCCCAGTTTTTTAGGCACATCAGTACTATATTTATGCTACAGACTCAACAAATTCAGTAAAGTATAAGTGTTCAATTATTCAGTCAACATTTTTGGACAATAAACTTTGTGAATCTCTCTGCTAGGCAGTCTGAAGATTCAGATGTGAATTTTACATGGTCCTCACCCTCCTGTAATTTATACTCCACAAAATCAATAACTTAGAATTTTATGTCTTTAAATATTACAAAGTTATTTCTTATCTATTAAACCCAGACTTCTATATCTAACTGCCTATTCTACATCAACACTTAAATATATAATAGGCATCACTATCTTACCATATCCAAAATTTAATGCCTTATGTTTCCCCCAAAACAGGCTCAACTTTCAATCTTCCCTATCTTAGTAAATGGCCTTTCCAATTGCTCAGGTCAAAAAACTTGGAGTCATTTTTTTTTTTAACATCTTTTTTGGAGTATTATTGCTTTACAATGGTGTGTTGGTTTCTGCTGTATAACAAAGTGAATCAGCTATATGTATACATATATCCCCATATCCCCTCCTTCTTGAGCCTCCCTCCCACCCTCCCTATCCCATCCCTCTAGATGGTCACAAAGCACTGAGCTGATCTCCCTGTGCTATGAAGCTGTTTCCCACTAGCTATCTATTTTACATTTGGTAGTGTATATATGTCAATGCTACTCTCTCACTTCATCCCTTGGAGTTATTCTTGACTCCTTTCTTACTCTCAATATCATCAACTCTTATTGGATTTACCTTTAAAATGTATCTAGAATCTGACCTCCCCTGCTGTTACCACTTGGGCCAGACCACCATTATCTCTCCCCTAGACAACAGCAGTAGTTTCTTTGCTTCACTCTTAAACCTGTGTGATTTATTCTTAATACCTAGCTTGAGTAGCTAGAGAACTTTCTTTAAAAAGTAAGTCAAATCATATCACTCTTCTGCTCACTTCCCTCTAATGGCTACCATTTTGCTCAGGATAAAAGCCAAATCCCTAGATTGTCACCTTTCCCCTTCCTGAATCCTCATTTACCCACTCCCTTCCCTTAACTCTATAACTATATCTCTGTTCAGCACAATAGAAACATTCTTCAAACACAATAGAAATATTCTTCAAAGCACTAGAAATATTCCTGCCTCAGGGCCTTTGCACAGCTTGTTCTCTATGCTTTAAATGCTCCTTCCCATATATCTGCATGACTAACTCCCTCATCTGCTTCAGGTTTCTGCTCAAATCTCACTTTCACAATAAGGCCTATTCTGACTACTCAGTTTAGAATTTCAGCCTGAAACTCTCCACATATACTCCCGATGTCCCTTACTCTGCATCTTTTTTTTTTTACATAGTTCTTATTTCCTTCCAGCTTATTACATAATTTACATATTTATTAAGTTTTCTGTTCATTATCTTCTGCTCCCTGATACAATGTAAATGCCATGAGGCCAGACTTTTTGCCTGACTTGTGCGTGGTGATATCCCAGGCATCTAGAATAGTACATAGCAAATGGGACAGACTCCATAAATGATCATAGAATGAGTGAATATACTTTACTGAGTTCTTTTTAAAAATATTGATGTTTTATTTCATCCTCCCCATAACACAACGAGGTAGGTAATATTATTATGCCTACAAAGTAGGTAATATTATTTATCCTTAAAAATATAAGAGAACTGAATCATAAAGAGACTTGAGTACTCAGCTCTGAGCCATTAGCTTCCAGGGCCTGTACACTTGGTCATTACGATAGAGCTACAGCATGAGAGAGGATATCTCCATTTAAAAAGTGGACCAAAGACCTTAACAGCATGTTAAAAAGGGGTAGAGTCTAATGCAATGACACAAGAAAAGGAAATAAAAAGTGTACACATTGGGAAGACATATGTCTTTGTTCACAGATGACATGATCGTCTATGTAGAAAGTCCAAAAGAATCGACACAAAAACTCCTGGAAATAATAAGAGACTGTAGCAAGGCTGCAGGATACAAGGTTAATATACAAAAGACAATTGCTTTTGTACATATCAATAATGAACAAGTGGATTTTGACATTAAAACACAATTAGAACCCCCCAAGAATAAATACTTAGGTATTAATCTAACAAAATACATACAAGATGTATATGAAGAAAACTACAAAACTCTGATGAACAAAATGAGAGTTAAATGGAGGGATATTCTATGCACATAGATAGGAAGATTCAATATTGTCAAGATATCAGTTCGTCCCAATTTGACCTACAGATTCAATGCAATCTCAAATAAAATCTCAGCAAGTTTTTAAGTGGATATGGACAAAATGATTCTAAAGTTTATATAGAGAGGCAAAAGACCAGGTTAGCCAATACAATATTGAAAGAGAAGAACAAAGTTGGAGAACTGATGCTACCCAACTTCAAGACTTACCATAAAGCTACAGTGATCTAGATAGTGTAGTATTGGTGAAAGAATAGACCAAAAGATCAATGGAACAGAATAGAGAGCCCAGAAATAGACCCACATAAATCTAGTTAACTGATACTTGACACAGGAGCAAAGGCAATACAACAGAGCAAAGATAGTCTCTTCAATAAATGGTGGTAGAACAACTGGACATCCACATGCAAAAAAATGAATCTAGACACATTTCACAAAAATTAACTCAAGATGGATCATAGAGCTAATGTAAATTGCAAAACTATACAACTCCTAGAAGATAACAGGAGAAAATCTAGATGACCTTGGGTTTGGTGATGCCTTTTAGGTTACAACACCAAAAACACAATCTACAAAAGAAATAACTGATAAGCTGGACTTCTTTAAAATTAAAATCTTCTGTTCTGTGAAAGACAGTATCAAGAGCATTGGAAGACAAGCCACAGACTGGGAGACTATATTTGGGAAAGATGCATCTGATAAAGGACTGTTGTCCAAAATAAACAAAGAACTCTTAAGACTCAACAATAAGAAAACAACCCAATTTAAAAAATGGACCAAAGACCTTAACAGACACCTCATCAAAGAAGATAAACAGGTAGCAAATAAGCATATGAAAAAATTCTCCACAGCATATGTCACCAGGGAAATGCAAATTAAAACAATGAGATACTACTATACACCTATCAAAATGGCCAAAATCACACTGACAGCATCAAATGCTGACAAGTATGTGGTGTAACAGGAACTCTTATATATCACTGTTGGGAATACAAAATGGCACAGTCACTTTGGAAGACATTTTGGTGGTTTCTTACAAAACTAAAACTAAAACTCTTACAGCACAATCCAGCAATTGGTATTTACCCATAGGCGGTGAAAACTTAGGTCCACACAAAAACCTGCACATGGATGTTTATAGCAGCTTTATTCATAACTGCCAAAACTTGGAAGCAACCAAGATGTCCTTCAGTAAGTGAATGAATACACTGTACTACATCCAGAAAGTGAAATATTATTCACTGCTAAAAAAAAAAAAAAAAGAGCTATCAAGCCATGAAAAGACATGGAGGAGCCTTAAATGCATGTTATTAAGTGAAAGAACCAGTCTGAAAAAGCTATATGAGTCCAACTATATGACATTCTGGAAAAGGCAAAATGATGGAGACAATAAAAAGATCAGTGGTTTCTGGGGGAGATGAATAGGCAGAGTATAGAGATTTTAAGGCAATGAAAATACTCTGTATGATATTATAATGATGGGCATACGCCATTATACATTTGTCCAAACCCACTGAATGTACAACACCAAAAGTGAACTGTAAACTATGGACTGTGGGTGATTATGAGGTGTCGATGGGGGCTCATCCTTGGTAAAACCGTACCATTCTGGTGAGCGATGTTGACAGTGGGAGAGCTGTGCATGTGTGGGGTCAGGAGGTATGTGAGAAATCTCTGTAAATTCCTCTTAATTTTTTTGGTAAACCTAAAACCACTCTTTAAAAAATTGTCTATAAAAAACAAAAGGACTAGAGTTAAAAATCTTGAGACAGTACGTGTTGAAATAAGGGCAAGCAGAGTCCCTAGATCTTCCCACATGTATGGGTTTCCTAGGGCTGCCATAACTAATTATCACAAAAAAAAAACTTATTCTTTGAGAATCTGGAGGCCAGAAGTCTGAAATCGAGGTGTCAGCAGAAACGTGCTCCCTCTTACAGTTCTACAAAGAATACCTCCTTGCCTCTTCCTTGCTTCTAGTGGCTGCCAACAATTCTTGGTTTTCCTTGGCCTGTACCTATATCACTCCAATCTCTGTGTCCAGTTTCACAGGCCTCTTCCCTCTGTATCTCTGTGTTTCCTCTCCTCTTCTTATAAGGACACCAGTCACCTGATTTAAGGCGCACCCTCATGCAGTATGACCTCATCTTAACTAGTTACATCAGCAAAGACCCTATTTTCAAAGGTCTTATTCTGAGGTTCTGAGTGGACATGAATTTTGAAGGGACATTGTTCAACCCACTACACCATTTGTGACAGATTTCTTATGTCTCAGGTTTGGAACAACCTTATAAAGACATCTAATCAACCTCTTATCAGGTATTAGAATCCCATCTACAGCACTGTCATCAAAAGTTGGCCCATTCTCTGTTGGATTATTTCCAGGAGTGGCATGTCAATGCAGCTCACTCACTGCTGTATAGCTTTATTAGGAATCTATCTACATAATCCATTCTTATGCTGAATGTGTGATAAACAGAATAATGGCCCGCCTAAGATGTGCATGTCCTAATCTCTGGAACCCATGAATATATGGCAAAAGAGACTTTGCAGATGTTTAAGGATCTTGCCACAGGGAGATTATCCTTGATTATCCAGATGGGCCCAGCCTAATCACCTAGGTCCTTATAAGAAAGGAACTTTTCCCAGCTGTGTCAGAGGGACTTCAGAAGAGTGATCAGAGAGATGCAATGTTGTTGGCCTTGTAGATGGAGGAAGGGAGTCATGAGCCAAGAAATGTGGGCAAACTCTAGAAGATGGAAATAGATTCCCCCTTAGAGCCACTAGAAGGGACACAGCCCTCTTGCCACCTTGATTTTAGTCCACTAGGATCCATGTTGAACATCTGACCTATGGAACTGTAAGATGATAAATTTGTATTGTTTAAGCCGCTAAATTTGGGGTAATTTGTTATAGCAGCAATAGGAAACTTACACATAGTGGAAACTGACATTCCTGTAACCATCCACCATTGGCTCTAGATCTGCCTCTGGAGTAAATCAAAACACATCTTTTTCTTTCTTTCCTAGAGCAGACATTCAACTACTGGAAGACATATTTCAAATTCCCCCTAAATCTTTAGTTTGCTAATTTAATATTGTCAGTGTTTCTTCGTATGACAATTTTCCAATGCTTTATCATTGTAACTACATTATATTTTTGTCCTCCTCCTCACCCAAAAAAAGTTGGTGCCCTGAACAGCACACTAACTCCAGAGTGGAATACGGGGGAATCAGTCCCTAAAAATGCTCTAGATTGCTAATTCCTCCCTTGAGCATAGGTATTCCCATCCCCAATGCTTCAGTGTAAACAGAGCCCCACATGATTCTATAGAAGACTTATTATGGGAGAATGGACAGAGCAGGGCTCTGGAATTAAACCCACCTGAGTTTGAACTCTAACATTTCTATTTTCTGGCTACATGGTCTTAAAAATTTTAAGTAGCCTTTCTGTGTCTTGGTCTGTAATTCAGCTATAAAAAGTGGGGTTTATAGGTTGTGAAAAAAATAAATAAAATGAGATAATGCATTTGAAAATATTTTGCAGAAGGAAGGCATTAAAATAGGTTGATTTCCTTTTTTCCTAGTTCTAAACACTATATTTCCATTCACGTGGATCAAGTTTGAACTCACATTTTAGGCAAAAATATCACATCCCAGGTGATACTTTTATCAAGTTTATAATTACCTAAAAACCTAAAGTCTTTTTAAGGGTAGGCCTAGCAAGCCACCTTCACCCTAGTCAGTACTGGAACAATTATTGATTTTATGTTATATTTATCTTGTGAAGTTTGGTTTATTGGCCCGGTCCACCAATAACATTGGGATTCTAATTTTCTCACTTAGCATATTGGTCATTGTGCCTAGATTGAAACCATATGAGTTTGTCAGATGTTTCATTAAATACCTGTAGAAATCCCAAGAAGAAAGGAGATGAGTCTATTTTAGCATCACTTGTCCTCAATACATTTACGCCGGATCCAAGGGTTCACTGCTTCCTTGTCCAAGAGCTCAGAAGCCAGCTTTCCAAAGACCTTTGATTTCTGGATTCCTCAGATTTCAGATTGCGCAGGGTCTTTCCATTCAGCTCATATGCAAGTTCTCTCCTCCTCTGAAAGCAGTCCGTTCCTCTCGGGAGACTTGCATGCATGTAGAGCCCCTTGTTTCTCCTTTATTGCTTCTCCCCGTCTCCAGGGCTTAAATCTCCTCCCAACAATGCTGATGTTGACCTTCACAGTTGTACAATCTTTCTTTTTAAAAAAGTATAGAAGCAAAGTAGGTATTGGGGAGCTCTGTTTTCTCTGTGACCTGTTCCTTTTCAACATTGACATTCAGCAGAGGGATATCCTTTGTTACTGGATTTTCTCGCTCAAATTCTAATTCTAAAAGTATTTTTATCATCTGATGCATTTTGGTTGACTTGCAAATTGCCCCCCCCCCCCAGAGGTCAATGTCATGGCGTTCTGTCCATCATTATTTTTAGGTACTTATCTCCATAGCTTTTTATGTCTGAACTCGCAGATACATTCCCTGAGGACCACTCAGTTTATATTCCTGAAGTATAAGATTTGTGTCTAACTCTGCCCTATGCTCTTTGGTGTCGTGAACAGTCAAGTACCCACAATTTAGAGATTGTAAAGTCATGTTTGGTCCTTGCTCTTCAGACATGATTTTGGCTTAACATCTCTCCAATCCCCAGCACCTAGAGTAGCAAAGGAATCTCCTCCCTTCCCCCAGGGAGGGCTCTCCTTAGCCCCAGAGGGAAGGCAGACCCTGGGGGGCTGAAAGCCCAAAAGTGATGGCTCTACTTATCCCTTGCTATTGCTGAGAAGCTCAGAGAAAAAATTCCCTGGTTAAAAATCATGGTCCTATTCTTTCTTTCATCTCTGTATTTCCCTTTACTCAGATTCCACCTGCAGCAGGACTCAGGAGCCATGAAACACTGTGGCTAACAGCCTTATTTTCTCATCTGTAACATGTGGTTAACAGAACCTGTCACAGAGGGATGGTATGAGAATTCAATTAGATGATACTTAGAAACCACTTAGCTCAGTGCCTATAAAATAACAAATGTCAATTAATGTTTGTCATTATCATTCACTGGAAATATGTTCCTCCCATGTAAGGTTAGAGCTTGTGTCTGGTAATTCAGCCTACCTAAAAGTCAGGTGAGGCTGCCATGTGGTCCAGGCAACCCACCATGGAGCATTCGGCCATTAATGTGACAATGGAAGAAAACAAGAAAAGGAACAGACTACAGAATGATAGATTCCGTGGTCCATTTACAGATATGACCTCAAATGAAAGCTGAGTCTATAAGACATGAGGGCCAGAACTCAACTTGACTTTTTCTATAGAACTAGTGGTCATTCCATCAGAAAAACTCAGTCATTCAATTATTTGACTCCATTGCCCAGTTATTTCTGGGTAGTAAGTATATTGCAGATTCTGGTGGAAAATAGCCCAGTTGCATCGGTTTGCACAGAGAGAAGGGAATGGTGAGGGGTATCTTTTGTTTTTTAAATCTCAGCACACAGATGGATTTGAGAGAATACAGTTGAGGAGGACGGCAAACACAGCTTCCCTTTGTCCATCTGTCAGAACTGGCACCAAGTTCTTGGCAACCTTTTGGGAGCCTCTGTGCCTGGGCTGGGTTAACTTGGCCCCATGCATTTAAGAATATTTGATTTGATTGCACAGCAAAATGCTTTTGAAAAGCTGGGCTATTATCCCTGAAATAGAAAAATTTAAAAAAAATTGAAAAGACCCTTTGAAGTCAGCTACCCAAATGAAACTTGTGACATCAGAGCGATGGCAGATAAGTGGGGGGCAGAACAAGGCCGTCATTGACCGCTGAGGAGTCCAGGCCGATGCCACACTTTACACCCTACCAATATAAGTCAAAGATGAAAGATGCTCCGGGCAGCTCGCCTGACCCCTGTGCTCTGTTATCTCCAGTTGATTGCACAGTGTTTCACTCTGAACAATCCCTCACTGTCTACCTGGTGCAGGTGAATCTCAGCAGAACAGGGGCTTGGGCGGCTTGGCCAGGTTATAGGAATGCCATGCATAGCACAGGGGGCCAGAGGCAGGCTTGCTCGAATCAAGCACTGTCTTTATTACTCCTCTTATCCCCTGGATGCTGAGGACAGAACAGCTAAGTGCAAATTGAGGGCAGCAAAGAAAGCCCAGGGCGTGTGTGGTGACAGACAGGCAACTCTCTCTCCAACTGATAGAACATCAGAGACTGAAAACAAGCTCCAGCTGCCACACTGCCCCCTGCAGATTTACATACAATGTACTAGAACCATATTATAGCAGGACTTTAAACAAACCTGCATTGAGTTCTTGCATCCCTTAATATATAACAACTAGTTTCTGAAAAAGTTCAACTGCTAAGGAGAGTCCATCAGTGGTTCTCAAACTTGAGCATGCATCAGAATCACCTGGAAGACTTGTTAAAACACAGATTGCTGGGCCCTCCCCCAGAGTATCTGATTCATTTCTACCAAATTTCCAGGTGATGTTGATGCTGCTGGTGCAGGGTGCACACTCTGAAGGCCACTGGTCTTTACAGTAAATATCAGTCTTACATTCAACACCATCAAAAATGATATTCATTTGAATTTAATACAGTTCAACAAGAGTCAGGTGCTATACTAAGTGCCGGGGGTACAAAGATGAATAACAGACTTCAGCTGAACAGTTCAATACAATCTAAGTACTATCTAGAACAAAATGGGATCAAATAAAGCCCACTGGTATCAAATAAACCCAACAGAGCATTTGGGGAATCAGCAGAGTGGGTTTGCAACTTTAACAAAAAGAAGTAAAGGTATCTTGTATCTATCATTAAGAATAGATGGAACATGCAGTTTAGGAAGGGAATTTGGCAGAGAAAGGACTACTCTGTTAAAAAAAATTTTTTAAGACAGAGGCAGAATGGCTGTGCATGTCTAGAAGACACACTGTGGAATGGAAATCCATGAAACTGAGGGCGAGGAAGAGTGGATGAATATGAAAGGAGAGAGGGAAAGAAGTAGAGTCATTGTCAACGGCACAATTAGGTGGAGGAAATAGACAAAGTAATTCTGATTCCATTTTCCACTGGAGTCTGACTTAGGCACCTGTGAAAGAGAGAAGTCCCTGGGGGTCTTTCAAGCCTTCCTCTTCCACACCGTTTCACCTTCTCTCACTTCCTCAGGTACTCAACACACCGCTGTAGCTTCTGTCAGTTATCTAGGGCAGCTGAGGCAGAAGAGGAAAACTACTCTCAAACTGGAAATGACTTGATTGCTCCAAGTCTTCCTTTTCTGAGCTGGCCTCATTCATTCATTCAGTAGCAGCCCTGAGCAGCTCCTGAGTTCCCAGTAATGCGATGGGCTCAGAGGGGGTGAGCTCTACCCTCAAAGGCATGTGACATCATTGCTATCTTCAGGAAGCTTCCAGGAGACAAGAAGGCACTCTTAAGAAGTTATTTTTCATTGACTAGCAATTTTAAAACTATTGTAAGAGATGCTACAAGGTACAAGTGATTAAGGGCCCTGTGAGTAATTCAGAGTAGGAAAGTAGGGTTGCAGAAGATTGAACAGTCTCCACTAAGGAGCAAGATGGGAACTCAGAGTAAAACGTGTAAATATTATACAGTTGGAGAGGGTAAAAGGGCAGAGATGAAAGAAAGAACGAAAGAAAGGAAGGAAGGAAGGAAGGAAGGAAGGAAGGAAGGAAGGAAGAAAAAGAAAGGAAGGAAGGAAGAGAGAAAGGAAGAGAGAAAGAAAGGGAGAGAGAGAGAAAGAAAGAGAGAAAGAAAGTGGGAAGCAAGAAGGGGAGAGAGGGAGGGAGGAAGGAAGGGAGGGAGGGAGGGAGGGAGGGAGGGAGAGAGAGAGGAGGGAAGGGAGGAAGGAAGAAAAGGAGGTAGGAGTGTATGTAGTATATTGAAGGGCAACACAGTTTATCTTGGCTGAATCAGAGGGTTTGTCTCAGGTTGAGAAGAGACCTAGCAAAGTACTGCAGGCTGTCCTAAGGAATTCTGACATTATTTTCCAGATAATAGGAGATCAGTCATGCATTTCATTCATTCATCTATCTAATCCACACTTATGGAGCCCATACTGTGGGCCAAGAACAGAGTTCACTTGCAGGCTTAGAAATCGGTAAGACTAATCCTTGCCCTTTAAGTGTTCACTGGACAGTAGGGAGACTCCATGGAATAAGATAATACCACAAAGCAGCAACTGCAACAAAGGAAGTTTGAACAAGGACAATGGAAATCAGAGGAGGCAGTAGGTGGCTCTCCTTGGGAGCACTTAGGAGAAGCTTCACAGGACCTAACTCCTTGAACTGGAACTTGAAAATGAGCAGACAGCCTGAAGACGGGCAGCAAAAGCAATCATCACTTCTCAATGTGGTCATCTAAGTCTGCTTCCTACTTTTCTCACCCACCAATCCTGTGTCATGAGTGAATGAAGGATATAACTGAAGGAGGGAAGGAAGGGAGGGAGGAAGGGAAGAAGGATGGCACAGGCTACAAGGGGGGAGGATGGAAGAGGGACATTTAGAAGGGGTGACAGGGAGGTCAGCCGAACATCATGGTGTGCACGTGACAGCCCTAGAAGGAGCTCGTGAGGGGTGCCCAGCACTGCAGCTATCAGGTGACAGCAGAAAGACATTCTTTCAGTGCAGGGAAAATTCCCATATTCTTTCCAAGCACACCGTGTATGGCTGACCATCTGCCTGGTTCTCTTTCTACTCAGGGACAAATGTCCCCTAGTTGTGAGAGAGGATAGCTGATTGGTCTCTGCTCTGGCTTGAGGCACCCAAAGTCCCCTCATCTGTGCTGCCTCCACTCCACCAGGTTGGTGTGTGACTTCACAGTCCCATAACAGGCTTCACGCATGGGTTAGGAAAAGATCAGGACTCCTTTTCAGAAGGCCACAATTAAGAGGTGAATGTATCGTCCAGAAGAACCATCACCCCTTTTCCAGAGCTTATTAGCTAGCTTCTATAAAGTGAAAGGGAGGAGCTTTAAAAGGGCAGTCCCATAAGGAAATGTATCCTATCCTGCTATGAAAGCTAACCTAGGACCACCCTGCCAGTGAGTAATGGGAAGACTAATTTTTTCAAAGCACCATTGTCTCAAAGCCCAGCAAACAATCTATCTGAATAGATCATTTATGTGAAAAGCAAACTTTCAACAGCTAGAAGATCAAAGGAGTGATTCCAGTTCCGAAATGGATTTCAACTTTCTTTTGTCATTGGTGTATTCCATTAAGCATCATTCTTCAATCTCTTACGACCTTCAGTCTCTTACGACCCACTCCTCCCCCTTCCCTAAGTGGAATTCTACCTAAGAGAGGAGTTGTGCTAGCCCGGGACTCTGAATTAAGGTAACTTGGGGGTTATGTGGCCTAAGCACCCTCCATAAGCAATTTTCCCCGTCAGTCAATTTCTTCCTATTAGTGAGAAGGACCCCCAGTATGGCTGCTCCTGTGGTTGGATTCCAGGTCACTGCTGTGCCCCATGTAATTTAGAAACCTCTTTGATTATGCAGGTGAATAGCTCTACTTGTTTCCCCAGCAGATGTTTGGTTGAAGTTCCTTCCCTGTGATTATGATTTTCTTTGGTCAAAAGAAGAGTAACTTGAGAAAGCTGGTCCAGGAATGAAGAACAGGGAAGCAGCCACAAGATGAATTTTTGAACTCTCCAGACTGCATTTTTGACTATACAATCCCTGAACCAACCTTATTATTAAGTGTAATTACCAGCCCCAAGCACAAGCTCCAGGACCCCTACAGAGGACCTGAGCTTGCTGCTGTAGGTACCACCAAGGTAAGCTATACTTTTTCATGCACAATCATCTTACCAATTGAGGGATTATGAACTCCTGGGTGATCATTGGGTCAAGAAGGCTCCAAATGCCCAAAAACCTTGATAGGATCCTAAAGAATGTAAAACATCCATCATTAGAACCTTAAAAGCTAAGCACACCCAGGCCCCACTTAAAAACACTAAAGATGTGTTTAATGCAACATTCTTTCCCAATATTAATTATTGCAAAATAAATAAAGCTTCTCCCTGCCCCTAAAAACAAAAGACGTACATCAACTCCAGGCTTGTTCATTTGATAATGCTCTTGGGAGATGGGAATAGGTGTTGGTTTAAGGATTACTAGGCCCTATTTCATAGGAGCCACAGTCACTAATCAAATAAATTGTTGGCAATGGGCCACTCTTTTTCACATTGTGATTGTGAAAAGCATGCAGATATCTACAGCAGCACATATTATCTCAATAATGCACCTCAGATTATTCCAGTGAAATATTCAAAGAGCAGAAGAGAGTGAGAACGTGTACCTCTGGGGGACGAGAAGAATGCCAGGAGCCTGGGAATGTAGGCTGAGCCAGTCCCCACAAGTAAGACGTTTCTGTGAAGATTAATATTTGATCTTGAAAATTTATGAGGATATTACAGTCTACTTCTTAATATATCTGTGCTCCACCTCCAACAATGACTTAAATTACTTATACCCCGAAAACTGATGCTCCAGGAAGGTTTGCAATGTTCATTCTGGAGCTAATCTTCTGTACCCCAGAGGACCGGTCCTCCAGCTCAGGAAACAAGGTCACAAAGGACAAATGTCTTGGTGAGAAGACGGGCCACCAGCCCCATTCTTCTTCAGGGTAAGAGACCATCCCAGGAAACTTTGACCTACGGAGACCCCCTAGTAGATACCGTAGCTAATCTTAGACAATTGGGGCCCCAGTCACTGTCTATTGTGGACAGATCACCTAGCCTCATTCTTACTGTTTGGAGAGGCAGATGTAATAAAGTGATATTACCTTATTATATAAATCAGAGATGCAATTGGTTTTGGGGGGGCGGTTTTTGTCCATGCCAAGCGGCTCGCGGGATCTTAATTCCCCCATTCCCCGACGAGGGAGTGTACCCCGGCTCCCAGCAGTGGAAGCTCGGAGTCCTAACTCCTGGACTGCCAAGGAATTCCCTCAATGGATCTAAAGGGTGCTGAGAAGTTGAAAAGTTGAGAAGTGCGTGTGTATACTAAATATGAAATCAGTCCCAGCAGTGCATTAATGTACCACGTGGTAAGAAATCAGTGGAGAACCTGAAGGAACCAGGAATCCTGAGCAAAACGGTGAAGGAACGAGGTGTAACAGAGGCGGAGTCAAGAGCGCCATCTAGAGGCAGAAAATGGCAGGTCAGACGGGTCAAGCTGGGTAGGAATGAAGTGGAAGGAATAAAGGTCAACAGTGCGCTTCCCGGGATGACGCACAGAGCACAGGGGATGAGGACACGACCTCCAAAGGAAAAGTTATAACAAGAAGTTGTATTTACTGAGCACTTTTCAAATGAGATAGGTATGATTCTTAATCCCATTTTTCAGATGAGATAACTGGGATTTAAGGGAGATTAACTCATTTGCCAATTTTCCTTCTTTTTTTTTTCTTCCTCCCTTTCTTCTTCCTTCACTTCGTTTCTTTACATTCTGTGTGTCAGTCACTGTTCTAGGCACAACAGAAAACAAAAAGACAGTTCTGATCCCTATGGAGCTCACAGTCTAGTGGAGTAATAATATAACTTTATATAGAAGATAATATGTATAGCATACTTCCAGGTAATGAGAGCTATGGAGAATCATAATGACTGAGAGAGGGAGAGAGAGTGATGATGGTGGTGAAAGGGCATCCATTAATACAGATGCTCAGGAGAAGGCTCTCTGATAAGGTGACATTTGAGCACCGACCTGAATGAAGGGCCGGAGGGAACCATTAACATATATACACTACTATATGTAAAATAGATAACCATCAAAGACCTACTGTAGAGCACAGAGAAATATACTCGATATTTTGTAATAACATATAAGGCAAAAGAATCTGAAAAGAATATATATACATATATAAAACACTGAATCACTGTGCTGTACACCTGAAAGTAACATATTGTAAATCAACTATACTTCAATAAAAAAAAAAAACTTTACAAAGAAAAGATATCTTTGGAAAGAGTATCCTAGACAAAGAGGATAGCAAGTTCACAATGCACTTGTGGGTTGGAGGAAGACTGAGGAAGCTGCTGCTTCTGGAGCAGAGAACAGGAGGGACAATGATAAGAGATGAGGCTGAAGAGTAACTGGAGCACATACATACATTTGCCACATCCATGGCAAGGACCTGGGAATTTAAGTGCAATGAGAATATATCAGGTTGCTGGGGCAGAATAGACTGCAAATGGACAATAGTGGAAAGGGATGGGGTGTGTGCTGGTGATTCAAGTGGAAAGCAGTATATTAGGCTTGGTAATGATAGAGGTAGTGAGGACTGGCTGGATTCAGGTTATATCTGAATGTAGGAACAATAGGATTGGCTTTAGGATACAGTGAAGTCTAGTTTTAAACCTAGGTAGGTGAACCCACACCCAGAGCCCACACTCTGGTCAATAGAGTAGGCTGGTCTCACTGCATCAACCACCTCCATCCTCCCTTTCCTCCTATTGCCCCCCTGCTCTCAGCTGCCATCCAGCATTCACACGATGCCTCAGAAGCTCCCCAGCTTGCCCTGAGTGGGGTGCCCATCAAATGTTTATGAACAAAGTGTCACCTCTCTGGGCCTCTGTTTCTTCATCTGTAACATGCCAGGGCTGGGATAATTGTCCTCTAAGGTCACTTTCAATCCTGATTTTCTTTGACCTGTGATCTAATTCCCTACAATGCAGAGAGGACAGAAAAAGCTAAGATTGTGGATATTTATGGAATTTTTTTCCCTGCATGAGTATGTTTTTAAATGTTGCCTGGATAGTTCTTAAGCATCCTGCTCTATTGTGCAAAAAGAATCAAGGTGCTGCAGAATCATTAGGGCTTTTGAAAAGTTGGGATTTAAATGATTTAATTATTGTTTAATTAATTGTTAATTAAAATTATATGAAACTAAAAATTCACCTCTTAGAAAACAATTTGGTAGGTTCTCAAATAGTTAAATACAGGATTGCCATATGACCCAGCAATTCCACTCCTAAGTATGTATCCAAAGAAATTGAGAACAGGTATTTGAACAGATCCTTGTACACGAATATTCATAGAAGCACTGTTTACAATAGCTACAAGTTGGAGCAATACAAACATCCATCAATGGATGAAATGATAAATAAAATGTGGTACATACATTTAAAAGACTATTACTCATCCATCAAAAGGTTCGAGGTCCTGATACATGCTACAACACGGACGAGGTTTAAAAACATTATGCTGAGTGAAAGAAGCCAGTCATACAAAGTCATGTATCATGTGATTCCTTTTATATGGAATATCCAGATTAGGTAATCCATAGAGACAGAAAGCAGACTGGTGTTTGACAAGGACTGAGGGGAGGGTGGAAATGGAAAGCCACTGCTTAATACATACTGGATTGTCTTTTGAGGTGATGAAAATGTTTTAGAACTAGATAGAGGTGGTGGTGGCACAGTGGACTAAAAGCCACTGAATTGCACAATTTAAAATTGTTAATTTTATGTTATATGAATTTCACCTCAATAAAAAATAAATCAGTTCCTCAAGTGCTCAGTAGCCACATTCAAGGGCTCAGTAGCTAGGGGCTACCATGCTGGACAGCCCAGCTAAACTGAATATTTCCATCACTGTAGAAAGTTCTATTGGACAGCTATGATTTAGACAATGCATGGTTTCTGAAACGATTGTGGAGAGATCGCAGGAGTGGAGAAGAATAGGGAGCGCTGGATCCCATTGTCTTTGGCCCCTGCTCTTCACAGAAGTTCCATGCATGTCTGTCCTCCATTGCCAAGCATCCTCAGCTCAACATTTCCAGCCAAATGCCCACCAGAGGGCACTCACATACCCCAGAAAACAACACAGAAATAAGAGCGCAAGGATCAAAATACATTTTTAGCATCCAATGCTGAATCACTGAATGCTAAACAGGGGGTAACAGAAATGTCTGGAAACAAAGATTTATATGACAGATTCCATGGGAACTACCCTATTCCCACTTGTGAAATTGTTCATAATTGGGGGAAATTTCCCTTCTTGGTCATCTTGGATCTCAGCACATTTATGTGCGGATATATACAGGCACACACTTAAAGCAGATTAATGTGTGTATACACAGATACCATGCAAATGTAAAAGCTGAAGTCCTATGGCACAGAAATTGTCCATCCCTGCCCTCCACCAGTATAGTAAACCAAAACACCGTGCTTCACAAGCATTTCAGAGAGATAACCCTCTAATTAAGGCAGCAGGATCTTAGTGAACAAATTATCCATCTCCGGGAGAGGAACTATACCAAAAACATTTGAAAATCTCCATCCCTTCTGGGACATTAGTCAATGAGTGCATTTATGTTTCACTGTTTGACTTTTCATGTGAATCCTCTCACATGAAAAGCTGTTGTAATCTGAAAGTTGACCATTATTGTAGTTGGGTGCATGTATTGCTGTCATTTTGCAAATCTCAATGTGAGAAACCAATCTGTGAATTTTACACTTGCAGAATAACTTTGTACAAGGCACATCTCTTGCCTCTACCATTTGGCACTTGGAGGAACTAAGATAAAATCCCTCCATTCCTGAATGTGGAAATGTTTTGGGTTAAAAATATAAACTCACAGGCTTCTGGAAGTGGAAAACCCTCAGGACAGGGGTGTAAGTGTAACTTGCCTTTACAGTGGTGGGTTGTTTTGTCCCATGATCATCAGTGTGGGTTTTCCTCCCTCCTGTCCTCCCATTCTCCTTCCCTTCTACTCTCTTTCTACTCTCTTTCTTTCGATCTGAGGTTGATTTCTCAAAATCAGAACAGTCTCTCCTAATTCTCAGCTCTCCAGAAAAAGTGGACAAAGCCAGACTTCAGCCTTGGATTAATGGCGGTCAGTGGTATAACAAAGAGAAAAAGTTACTAGCCCTTCCTCAGCTGGATATTTAGAATTGAAAGATCTTTTAAATATCCTGTTATGTAGTACTTTATAATTTTTAATTTTGTGTATGTATAAAAGTTTTATATCTACTCATTTTGTTGGTACACATGTTCTTTAGGTCTTTGAAATCGAAGACGAAAATGCCATTGAAATTCCACAGAACCATCACTCCCTCACTTTCCTCAGGCAACCTTAAATATCTTCCATCCTCAAAAGTATTCAATATTACCTAAAATCAACCACATGCAGGCTAATCAGTTGGAAAGTACTGTAAATTAGGGAATTATTGGCCAACCCAAACCCATTTACACAATCTTAATCTTATGTCTCCCTAAACCCTTAGAATTTGCAAGAGAGAGCAAAATGTAAGCAGCATTTCCCAAAGAATGTTTCACAAAAAACCAGTAAGAGAAGCACTGAGAAAAACAAAATGGACTTCCTGGCCAAATAATTTTGGAAAACATTGAGCGTTTGATCTTTCTCCTGACTCTTACAATTTACATCAATGTACTACAGTAAAGGCTTTGAGGAGCTGCATTGTCAGTGCTCTATCCAGACCTCCAAGATTTCTTTACAGTACTTCATGCTCATTGCCAGCCTCTGTGTCCCTCACAGATTTCTTCAGAGAACTGATAGGGGCCCTGAGAGCTGGAGTACTGAGTTCACATTCCCCTGGGAGGCTCATGGCCAGTGATGACTGGGGCAGGAGTTTGGAAGCCTAGCTCCTTGCCTTGGAGTAAGACAAATTCTGCCAAGTAATGTAAGCCTCAGAGTTTTCTGAGGTTGAGACTGAGGCTGAGACATCACCTGAAACTATACCCTGCCTCACTTCTTCCACTTGTGTCCTGTCTCCTGCCTCACTTACTGCCTTCTGCAGGGAGCACTTCCTTCATAAATCCCTGCCCATATGGCCTCACCTCAGGGTCTACTTCTGGGGCAACTGACCCACCATACCATTTAACTCTGTTTCACTCAGGATTTTGTTTATTGATGCATTCATTCAACAATTTTTTACTGAGTTTCTATCATGTGCCAACGTTTCCTAAAAGTCCTTGATCGTGAGTGGCTGGCTAATGGTTGGCTTGTTTGTGTCACCAAGTACAAAAGTAGTTGAGCTTTGCCATCCAAAAGAATGAAATAATGCTATTTGCAGCAACATGAATGGACCTACAGATTATCATACTAAGTGAAGTAAGTCAGACAGAGGAAGGCAAATACCACATGATATCATTTATATGTGGAATCTAAAATACACCACATAAAATATGAATCTAAAATGAACATATCTATAAAACAGGAACAGGATCACAGACATAGAGAACAGACTTGTGATTGCCAAGGGGGACGGAGGGTGAGGAGGGAAGGATTGGGAGTTTGGGATTAGCCAGAGGCAACCTATGATATATAGGATGGATAAGCAATAAGGTCCTACTATATAGCACAAGGAACTATATTTAATATCCTGTGACAAACCATAATGGAAGAGAATATATATGTATGTATATCTGAGTCACTTTGCTATACAGAAGAAATTAACACAACATTGTAAATCAACTATACTTCAATAAATTTTTTTTAATGAATAAATGGGTGAGTTTTCTCTCCCATGTAGCATCTGTCAGATTTCTGGGAAATTAGAATGCCAAGGAACTTACTTTAGAAAATGCTGACACACAGAATTAGACATGGTACACACAAATCTCCCTCTCAAACTACATTGTACATTCCTCAAGGCAGAACTGTAGGGTATATTTCTTTGTATCCACATTATTATTGTTCATTCTGCATTGTGCCCTGAAAATACTCTGGACATGGAGTCAGAAGCCTTGAATTCTCACTCATCCTCATGAAATGAGGAGAAGCAGGAGGAGACAACCCGGTGATTAAGATGCAACACTGGTAAATATGGGGGCGGGGGGTTAACATCAATTTTGTAGGATGACTAAAATTTTGGCCACCTGGCAAATCTGGACAAGATTTTCAAAAGAGGGTTGGGTAATAATTTCTCCCAAGAAGCTCCAAGTTCATTCCCAGATAGGGTGTAATCTATCTCCAAACATCCCTAGGAAATAGGATGTACTTCAGAAGCTCACAGTATAATTTTTAAAGTTATGTCTGCCTGGTATTGAAACATTTAATCAATTCATAGAACTCAGCATTCAATTTTGGTATTTGGCATCACAGAGAAAAATGATCCCGGTGTTTTGAGGCTGGATTGAACGAGTAGAAAAGAATCTGGAGGTGAAAATGGAGTCAGGAGACATGCTTCTGTCTCTACCTTTTATCTGCCCACCTTTCTCAAGTGAACAAAGAATTCAATATTTCATAGAAGCCCAGTGTGATGGGATAGTGGCTAAACCAAGGTCCACCAAGAACCAAGCTTGGTCAGGGACAAACAGAAGTGGGCGACCTGCTGGCTGCTTCTAGGCCGAACACAATGCACACGATGCCCAGTGCTGTGACCTGAAGCCAAGCACTGAGATTCTTTGTACTTAGTCAGGTAAGATGGTTAAAAAAACCAAAAACAACAAACAAATCGCCACCTGTGCCTAATACTCCTACTAGAAACGAGTAAGAAAAAGGAGGTGATTGAAATTACAAGTAAAATGGTGTATGTGCGTATTTGCATCCTGGTCACAGCCTCAAAGGTTAAGAAGGCCTGCTTCAGATAAATGGTGGCGGAAAAAGACTGGGAACAGGTAACATGTGATCAGAAATAAACGAAGGGCTCAGACGATCAGAGAGTTAAATATTCAGAACAGGAAGACACTGTGGAACAGGCTGGACCATGAATGGCTATACAGAGAAATCGAGGCTTGCAATAGGCCTCAATGGAGTTAAATCTGGGGATTTTGGTTACAAGTTTAAAAAGTCTTATTCCAGGACACTCCCTGCCTCCTTTAGCACTGAGAGAAAGCCCTCTGAAATTCTAATTTTGACTCTTCTGAGCAAAAGAGCCTAGAACTATAACATGAATATTTTCAAGACCTGCACCTTTAACTAATCACCAAGGCCCATTGTTGACTTTCCCACTGGCTCACCTCCTGTCCATACTATAATACCTGTCCACATGCCTAGGACCCTTCCTCAGTGGCAGAGTTTTATTACTTGGGATCGAACAATTTGAAAGAAAGGAGCCATAGAATTTAAGAAGCTCAATGTATCCCAAGCTGCCAGTCTTTTACTTAATAGACAGCAAAAAGGTTGTGGGCATGTATGAGGGGAAAGGGACCTGAATCTGTATGTATAGTAAAGTCCAGGCTCTGATACTGGTATGACCACCTACAAGACAATTATTAAATAGCACAATGCATATGACACTGTGCTACACTGTGGGAAGATCTCATCTGAGACAGGTGCAGCGACACAGGGCAGAGTGTCCAAACATCATAACAGTCTAATCATTGCCCTCCATGCCTGATGGGTAGGGAGCATGCATGCTGCTGAGGTCAAAGGCATGACCTCGGTGCAGCAAGGAAAACTGGGTACTAAAAGTTAGAGTGCCTAGGTCCAACTTTTAGTTGGACCTCGGCATTTTCTAGTTCTGTGATGTTGAGAAATTCAGTTAAGGTATCTAACTGGGGTTTCCTGTAAAATATCTGCCTTGCTTACATCAAAAGACTGTTGTGAGGAAGTCAAATTTATCCAGTTTTGCCATAGCTCTAGGAAAAGGTTTACAGAAGAGTAAGATAATTCAAGCCTGACCAGAGGAAAGAGTTGAAAATCTGTGAGATGTTTCCTGTGGAAAATGCATAATTCAAAGGATGTATGATTGGTTTACTGTTTTCATCTACCGTAACAAAAAACATGACCTTTATGCCTAGTTCAAGAATCACGTTTTTAAATAATAAGAATAACTACTAAGGAATCAAACCAGAAATCTCATCATTTATGTCAAAACCTTCGTACCATTTATCACATTTATGTCAAGGAGACTACAAAATTCACATATAAAGGGATGCTGTTTTGCTAAAAACATAAAATAAAATTCAGTACCAGGACAAAAGAAAAAAAAAAAAAAGACTGTTGAGAGAATCAAATGAAGGAACAAATGTGAAAGCATGTTGCACATGCAGAAATAGAATATAAATGGAAATTCTTTTAATGTAATCGATATTTAATTCTCCCCAAGCCAGTGCAAGATGGAGCAAGGATAATCATCACCATAATAGTTAAAATTTATCCCTTTATGTCATAACTCTTATTTGATATAATTTCAAATTACATAAAAGTTATAAGAAAGTACAAAGAAAGCTGTATGTCCTTTACCCAGATGTACAATTGGTAATAATTTGCCCCATTTGCTTTCTCGCTCTTTGTGTCTCTCTGTCTCTCTGTGTCTCTCTCGTTGCAGACATCATGTTCCTTTATCCCTAAATAACTTACTATATATTTCCCAAGAACAAAAACATTCTCTTATATCACCCCAGTACAATTACCAAAATCAGCAGATTCAACCAACCGCAGATTGTATAGTTCTGTAGTATGTATTTATTGAAAAAAATCTGTATATAAATAAACCTGCACAATTTAAACCTGTGGTGTCCAAGGGTAAGCTGTGTATATATTAAACATAATATACATATAGAGAAAACATGAGTTTATACTGGTACTTCCATTTAAATCTATACTACCAGTGCATTCTAGCCCTTCCCCTTCCCATATTTGTAACTTCCTTCTCTGACAGTGAGTAACCTGGCTTCCATTCACAAAATAATTATTTGCCCAATCTTGAAACACTCACACAGTAGTTTCAAAATTGCTAACCCTGTCTGTTACTTCACTTAGTATGATAAATATCATATGATATCGCTTATATCTGAAATCTAAAAAATGATACAAATGAACTTGTTTACAAAACAGAAATAGACCCGCAGACATAGAAAACAAACTTATGGTTACCAAAGGGGGAAGGGAGGGGAGGGATAAATTAGGAGTTTGGGAGTAACATATACACACTACTATATATAAAATAGATCACCAGTATTGTGTTAGTTTATACTGTATGGCAATGTGAATCAGCTATACGTAAACATATATCCCCCCTTTTTTGGATTTCCTTCTCATTTAGGTCACCACAGAGCACTGAGTAGAGTTCCCTGTGCTATACAGTAGGTTCTCATTAGTTATCTATTTTATACATAGTGTCAATAGTGTATATATGTCAATCCCAATCTCTCAATTCATTCCACCACCACCCCCTTTCCCCCTTGGTATCCATATGTTAATTCTCTACATCTGTGTCTCTATTTCTGCTTTGTAAATAAGATCGTCTATACCAGTTTTTCCAGATTCCACTTATATGCGTTCATATACGATATTTGTTTTTCTCTTTCTGACTTACTCCACTCTGTATAAGAGTCTCTAGGTCCATCCATATCTCTACAAAAAAGAAAAAAGAAAAAAAGGAAAAAAATGGGACTGAATATTTGTATTTGTGGATGTATTTGAGGCAAGAAATTTTGAAATTTTTGAGTACAGAATCAATTATCTTAAAGTAATTGCTTAATAAAAGCTTGAAATTTTTCGTGTTAAAAAAAAAGATACAATGGCATGCAACGAAACAAACAAATGGTAGTCTGATGCATTTTGACAAACGTTCAAGACACGGAACATTGCCATAACTCTAGAAAGTTCCCTGTGCCCCTTTCCTATTAATTGTCCTCTTCCACAAAGGCAGCCATCATTCTGATATCTAACCCAATAGACTAGTTTTGCCTCTTCTTGAACTTCATAAATATGGAATCATACAATATTAAAAAAATAGATAACCAACGAGGACCTACTGTATAGCACAGGGAAATATACTCAAAATTTTGTAATAAGGGAAAAGAATCTGAAAAAGAAGATATACACAACTGAATCACTTTGCTGTACACCTGAAACTAACACAGCATTGTAAATCAACTATACTTCAATTTTAAAAAAAGAAAAAAAATTACTAACCCATACCACTATGAAAAACAAACCTGCTAAGTAGAGTTCAATATTTATTTATGGTTCTTTTCTACTTTAGATTGAGGTTATATAGTGAAAATACTGTGGTCAAATGTCACTTGGATTAGTTTTATTTCCTCCTTTGGTGTGATTATGTTTTTCAAACGAAATGTAAATGGACCCATTTGTTTCTGTTTGTATTCCATTTTATTCCATTTCTTCCCCATCCTTCCTGATTAACTTTTTTGCATAGTAAAACGTTGACCTGGTTCCAAAAGTTATCATACAAAAAGGTATTTTTAAATTGTCCTTCCCCAATTCTTTGCACTCCATTCCCACCACTCCCTGCAAATAACTAATCTCGTGAGTTTGAGGTTTACTCTTTCTGTGTTTCTTTTGGTAAAAAAAATAAGCAGATGCATGTATATTTCCTTAGAAAAATTAATAGCAGGATTATTACTGGCTTACAGGAAAGACACAATCGGTGCACACCATATAGTCAGTCCATCAGATCAGGTTGCATTTCCTACTGACTCAGAGGAACCTGCAGGGGTCAGCAGGGGACACAGAGCCAGCTCTTGTGAGCTGACTGGATATTACAAGTTCACTGCAGTCTGAACCCACATCCATCAGCTGGCTGCTAATCCTTCTTGACAGACATCCCAGAAGAAACTTGATGTGTTAACTAGTTCCAGAGTTTAACGAGTGTGAAAGCCAAGGTTTGTGTTTGAGAAGCTGGAAGTAAAGTGATTTATTTCTACATTTGACTGACCATGAGAAGTCACTCAGAAAGTGGCTAGACTCAGTTGTTTCAGTGCTCTTCCCCCGCTCCACCCCAAGAAAAAAGCCTACATTTTTAGGGTTCTCCATAGGGCTGTGCTTAGGAGACTCAAGAGTCTCGAGCCCCAAGCCCTTCTTAAGATGCATTTGATATACCACCCCATGCAGGCGACAATAGCAGGTCTGTCTGCCCTCCTGTCAGTGGGGCCTCTCAGCCCCACAGGTGAAGAAAAAGGACGGTGGCTCCACCTGAGTGCACCTGTGCTCACCTGAGCGGAGTCAAGAATGTGAACAATTCAAGTATTCTCCAGCCGAGAAACTCAGCTGCGAGGCTGAGAGACTCTGGATGCACTTTTCTCTTTGGGAATTTCTCCTTTGCCACCATTGCTTTTCTTAGCAGGACACAGTCTGTGCTGCATGGCAGGCGGAGCGCCTCAGATGGCTGCCTTGGCTCAGGCAAGCAGAGCTACAGCAAAGGAGGCAGCTTCAGCTGTTCTGTACAGCCAGGAGTCATATAAGCCCACCTGGGCATGAGGGAACACCCCCCAGCTCTGCCAAGTGTGCAGACGGGCAAAGCTTTCTCCTCCATCCCCAGCTCTCCTTGTTTTCTCATTCAGTCCATCTTACTGTCCCATTTCAGTACACTCAGTTGAGAAGTGTAAAGAGATACATACTCTTAGGGCACTGAAAAGATAAATCCTGCCCCTTCCTGATCCCATCGGAAACCCTCTTCAGGTTGACAGCAGCTCCCTTCTAGCCCCATGAGGTAGAGAATAGGGAATTATGTGTTGATGGATGGTAACATATATGCTAGTACACTAATGTTCTACTACTGTGGCTCTTTCATAGAATCTTGGATTTGGAAGGACCTTGAGGTCACCCAGGCGAGTCTCCCACCTCCCCAGAAATCCCTCTGCAACACCTTTGACAGGCGGCCATTCAGTCTCTGTCTGAACCCTTCCAGTGATAAGGCACTCCATATCAGTGAATAGCAGACTGCTACTCATCCTTCAAGATCCTGATCAAGTGTCATCTGCTTGGTAAAACTTCTCCCAACTCCCCCAGGCAGATCAGTTACTTCATAATTTGTGATCCTTCAGCACTTTCCCTTCAGTCCATCAGAGCCTATTGCATTGGAATTTATCTGTTTACATCCATATCTGTCTCTCATATTGGTCTCTGAGAGAGTGAGCTCTACATATTATTCATCATTGTATCCTCAACTCTTAATACAACACCTGACACTTAGATGATGTTTCAGTAATTGTCGTTGACTATGAAGATGAGTGCATTCTCCTTAGATAGCTCATACCATATTTAAACAGCTATAATTATTTAAAAATCCATCCTTATGTTGAGCCCATGTCTTCTTTCCTGCATTTTCCACACAGTGGTCCTTATTCTGCCCCTGGGCAAAGGGACAACAGGAAACTAGAGCTGATCATATTTCCACTATTTGCTAGACACTCTGCTGGACAACTTTACATAAAATCCATTTATTCTTTCATTAACCATCCTTCTGATATTTGCAGTCCTCATGGCTCCAGTGATACTCTCCTGTTCAGGCTAACCCTCCCTGGTTTCTGCAATAGTTCCTCAGCTGATGTGGCTTTAGGACATCAGCTCTCCATCTGCCCAGTTCTGCATGGGTTTACTTTGGAGAAGCTAAGGAAACTCAGAACCATGTGGTGAGTTCTATTATCTGTCCTTGGAATGCAATGGCTCACCAGACAGCACGTGACAGCTTCTCAATCTTACAGAGAGCAGGTACAAAGGCTTAGGAAAAGAGGTCAACACTTTTCCTAAGTACCAGCCACAGTACTTTGGTAGGACATCTGATTTTCCTTCAAGCCAATCTCAAGGGAAGATCTTATTATGTCCCAGCTAATGAAACATTAAACCTCTTTTTTAGATTTCCTTTCCATTTAGGTCACCACAGAGCACTGAGTAGAGTTCCCTGCGCTATACAGTAAGTTCTCATTAGTTATCTATTTTATACATAGTAGTATATCTATGTCAATCCCAATCTCCCAATTCATCCCACATATGTATATGTATAACTGATTCACTTTGCTGTACAGCAGAAACTAACACAACATTGTAAAGCAACTATACTCCAATAAAAATTAATTTAAAAATTTAAAAATAAAAAATAAATTTAAAAAAATTAAACCTGGGACCAAAGGGCCACACACCCCATCCTCAGAAGATTATTGTCACTAGTGTTGAATCCTCAGGCCCAGGTTTTTACTTGTATGTCAATCAGCATTTTTTTGTAGTCCTGCCTGTATCTATGATCTATTATGGTTTCAGTTATTTTCAAGTAGGAATCTTCTCTGCAAAATGCTGCCAGAACGTGAATATATCTGTGCATCTCTCGTATCAGGTCTCTTTCCTCTGTAGAACACCAAGACATCTCTGGGGGGAGGTGGAATGGGAGGGGGAAATGACACAGAAAACAAAGACATGGGTATCCAAATCAAACCTGATTGCTTGGATCCAGCTCCCTCTCTTCACTTCCACCAAAATGCACCCAAATAGCCAAGTGCTTCCCTTCCTTACCATCTCCAAAGACAAATCTCTGAAGATGATGTATTTGATTTTAGTCACTCTCTTCAAAGCTGAAAATATAGTGCCCAGCCACTCCTTAACCATGTAACTTTCTTTTCAAAAACCACCCCAGGATTCCTTCCTCACTCCACATCATATTAAGCTCATGTTACTGATAACAGCTTTCAAAACACAATTGTTCCCCTCAGCTTAAATCACTTCTGTGCCTTACTGTACCCCAAGGGACCACCACTTCTACCCTGGGGCCTGCACTGCATCTTTGTAGAAGCTTCCAACCTAACACATGATTAAAGTTATTTATTTATACAAATGTCTCCCACAGTAATCGTCTCTGAGCTTCCCGAGGGCAGGAACTCTGTCAGTCTTTGTGTTTCCAGGATCCAGCATAATCTCTGACACGTAGGAAGTACTCATTTGGCACTAATGAACTCTTTTTGCAACAGTCCCCAAATTGCTGTGTCAGTGTGTGACCTTAATCACTCCTCACACTAGTGGCTTTGAATCCCAGCTGGAGAGTTTGTTAGAAATGCACACCACAGAGCTGTTGACTCTTTTATTGGTGGGGTCAGGAAACTTGCATTTTTAGATAAGCACCCTAGGTGAATCTGATGTTGGTGTTCCTCATACCACACTTTGATGAACAGTGACTAACCTGCAGCCTTCTTTCCCATCATGCTCTCGGTTCAGGGTAATTTGCCATTTCACACCCAGAAAATTATTAGCCTGGTAGATCAGTGACAAATTATAAATATCATATATCTGGTGTTCAGCAAGGCAAATGTCAAAATCTCTTATTAACACAACTAGGTAAATTAATAGCTGGTTAGACACTATCAGTCAGCATAGGAGAGCATAGACTGCAGTAACAATTAACCATGAAATCCCAGTGACTTAATGTTGCAAAAGTGTACTTCTTCCTCAATGGACTTGGCAGGGAACTTGGTTCATTTGTTGAGCCAGGCTGATAGAAGTTCTATGGTAACATGTGCTTCCAGAGACCCATGGCAAGGAGAAAAGGTGGCAAGTCTTGCAGTGGTACCATGGCTTTGGCCTAGAAGTGACACCTGATCACGTTTCATTAGCTAAAGCAAATCCAGTGACGACACCCAAACTCCATGGGGACATGTGATCCTACTATATGTTTGGGAGGAGAGGAGAACCTAACATTAATGAATAGCAATAATGACTACCCAAATACTCACTCACACCTAATATCAAAGTAGGGAGAGGGTGTCAGAGAGGCTGGCACAAAGTACATGCTCAATAAATATTTATCAGATAAATAAAACGAGAAAATGTAGCACCCATGTGGGGAAACTACTGTCATTATCTTTCTACTTGCAAAGCTAGTTATATTCTGTTTTAGTATATATTAAAATGCATGTTCTATGCTATTGAGTGGGGGACCAGTAGATTACAGAACATCTGTTTGGTATGATTATGATCTCATTACCCAAAGTTATGGATGTACACCTCACACCAGATATAGTTACATGTTATACAATGAGAAATAAATGTCTGGAAGAGTGTTCCACCAAAAGTTATTAGTGGTTATTTCAGTCTGGTGAATTTCCGTTTTCAAATTTTATTTTCCTATTTTGTTTGACATATTTTCAGTAAGCATGAAAATCAGAAACAATAAAGCAACTTTTGTTTTGAAACAAAAAACACAGATGCTCATTATAAGGGAATGAAGTAGACAATACTAATAAAAAGCATGCATGGGAGAAAATTAAAAGAAAATAGTCAGTATATGTTCTGAAATAGAGCAAGTTTAACAAATGGCCTAAGATACAAAGACGTTTGTTCAAGGATATTCAGTAGAGCACTTATGATAGTGGACAATTGGAAATGTCCATTAGAAAATAAGTATGAGCTCCAAGAATAGTATGGACTTGTGAAAAGGACACAGAAGCCAGCTGGAAGGGGCTCCCAATGGCCAAATCTAGAACAACATGAACCTTAAAATTAATAATAATAGTAATGGGTTATAATCCATTGAATAAACTAAGAACCAGAGAAGCTCTTGGAGGCTCCTTCACCCTCAGCACTCACTACAGCTGTAGGCACATGGTCAGTTCTCAGTCCTCATATTACTTGATTCAGAAGCAGCATTCAACACAGTTGATTCCTCCCTCCTCCTCTAAACATTTAAAACATTTTCTGACTTCCAGGACACAACACTCTCCTGGCTTTCCTTCTACTTCATTGCTTCCTCCTTCTCAGGCTCCTTTATGCTTTCTTCCTCTTCTCCTCAAACTCTCAACATTGGAGTCCCCCAGGATTCAACCCTAGTTCTCTTCTCTACTTATTGTACTTGCTCTCCTCTGGTGATCTCAGGCAGGTACATCACTTTAAGTACCGTGTATATGTTGATAACTCCCGTTGTCTGTGTCACTCCCTAGCCCCACTCTCACTCCTGGACTACAGAGTGTACATCCTACATCTTCAGCTGGATGCCCAGTAGACATTGCGGATCCAATATGTCAGAAACTGACCACTGATCTTTCCCCCAGAACTTATTCTACCTCAACCTTCCCCCATTTCCGTTGATGTCTTCTCCAAACTTCCATTTGCTGACACCAAAACCCTGGGGTCTTCCATGATGGCTTTTTTTCTCTCACGCCTCCCCGTTTGATCTGTCAGAAAATGCTGCTGGTTTTGCTTTCATGCATATACAGAAACCAATCACATTCTGCCCCTTCTTATGCCACCACTGGTTGTTTTCCCCACCTGGAAAACTCAGATAGCCACAATCTAAATCTCTCACCTCCTTCAAGTCTTTGCTCAAATGCCATCTTCTCAATAAGGTCTTTGGTTAAAAATGTAACCCAAATGCTGCTCTATTTTCTTTTTGATGGTACATATCATCTTTTTAGAGACTATATGATTTGCTTTTCACTATGCTTATTGTTGGTTGCATGGCACAACACAGTGTAAACTCCATAAGAAGTATGATTTTAATTTGTTTACTTCCATGATGTATCACGTGACACATAATAGATATTCAAGAAAATTTGTTGAATTAAAAATTGCCATTTAAATTTATTCATAATATATCGTTGTGGGAAAAGAGCCAGTTACAAAACCAGAAAAGCAAAATGATGTTATTTGGGGGAAAATAGTGCATATATGTAATAAAATATACATAATAGAATGGAAGAACATATAACAAAATGTTTACAATGGCTTTCTCTAGGAAATGGGCCTAAATAATTTCCATTTTCTTCTTTTGGCTTTTTAGATTTGCATTTTTTAAAAAACATAAATATTATGCATTTATTATTTTCATAATCAAAGGAAATTATTTATTTTGCTTTTATGGAAAGAGTTGTAAAAATAAAATGTCACCCAGAAGCCTACAGAGGCTAAAAAGAAATCTAATGTACATCTATGGTAAATTCCTAATGAGAGGGAGGTTAGTGAGGTTGCCGTAGCATCATGGTTATGAATTTGGGGTTTGCATCCAGATAAACCTAGGCATTATTCTGATCTTAAATGGTTCCCTCATCCATAAAACTTAAATTCACAAGGTTAAATGAAAAACGCATAAAAAGCATTTAACCCAGTACCTAAATTAGTACAATAATACCAGCTGTTATCACTTATCTCATTTAATCCTCCCAACAAGCTAATTAGGAAGCATCATTATTTCCATTTCCTAGAAGACAAGTCTAAGAGGATTTAAGTACTTTTCCCCAGTAAGAGGTCAGTCCAAGATTTTCACCTGAGTTTGCCTGATAGGTGAGTCCACACTCATGGCACTACACTGCACTTCAACTCAAATCTGCACAAACACTGCAAATGTCACTATTTCTTTATTGGGTAGGGAAGAAGCAAAAAAATTAGAACATTCCTTCACTGCTTTTAATTTTAAGATTGATGAATGGGATGTCTAGAATCACAGGAAGACAGACCTGCAAGAGTGTTTAGAGACCTTAAAAATAAGGAAATCAAGATCTGGGAATGTTAATGGAAGTTGCCCGTGTTCGGTGGCTGGAATTAGACCTGGCCGCCTGTCCAGCCCCATTTCCACCTCACCCACCAAGTCAAGGCCTCATCAGGTACCTTGCCATGTGACTGTGCAGCCCTGCTGGATCGCCTCCTCCAGGCTCCCCTCTCCCTGGGGCAAAGAGCACCAATTCTTTCCATTTTCTTCTAGGGTGCTTATCCAAGCCTTTCATCAACTCCACAGGTCTCTCTGGATTTTTTTTTTTTTTTAATCTTTAGTCTCTGAAGCCCAACTAAGGAACAGTTTCATATAAAGAGTGATTCTTGAGTTAGGAGAGAAATAAACATGCATCTGCTCGTGGGCAGCTGTAGTGAAGGAAGAAGGAAACGCATGCTAGCTGCCTCCCTGCAGGTCATCTCTCCTGGTAAGGATCAGTGAGCACGAGGGCTGGCCAGCCAGGGGGAGTGAGAGAAGAAATGAAATCTTAATTTCCAAAGAGCCTGGGGAATAAAGCTGCTGGGGAAAAAAATGTGATCCTTGCAAAGATAAGACAGGCAGGGAAGAGTCAATAAAATCACTAGCTTACTATGAAAACATTTGACTACTCTGTTCTCTATACTGTCTCCTCCCAATACACATTCATGTACCCCCCGCCCCTCCCCCCTGACACACACCAGCAGCTGATATTATTATCATCATTATCATCATAACAGCACGTTTCAAATCAAAGTATTTGAGAATTGCTCTCAGCACGCTGAGTTCCACTTGGTATCCATTCGTTGTCTGAAGGATACCTCTACACATATGTTCCCACTATCCCTACAGTTTTCCTTATCTCATCCCCAGCGGAAAACCAATTGTTAATGAAGATGGAGAGTTAGGTTGAATTAAACCAAAGAGAAATTGATGTAATGGTTGAATGGTTAGTAGAAAGATCCTTGAACTGGAAATCACAAGATTCAAGCTTTATTTCCTCATGTCCTAAAATACTGTGATCTCAAGCCTCTACCATAAAATAAGGATCACACCTCTCCAGGTCTCATCTTCCTCTACCAGAAAATAAGGATGACAATGAAATGTTTCCTTTCTGATGGCAGGTGACTATATCAAATAGATGGTTTTATGAATCCCTTCCAGTTCCACAGTTCATTTATTTCTTTCTATATCTAATTTTTATTCTTTTTTAACAGCCTCATTGAGATATGACTGGCATACAATAAATTGTAGATATTTAAAGAAAACAATTTGATAAGTTTGACACATGCATGCAGCCAAGAAACCAGCACCACCATTAACATAATGAACACATCCGCAAACTTTTCTCTTCACACTCGGTAGTCTCTTCCTCCTGTCCCCATACAGTATTTTACATTTCCTAGAACTTTACTTGATAGAATCATATAGTGCATATTCATTATTGTCTGGACATAATTTATTTATTTAGTCACAAGTATTTCCCAAACTTCTACAGCTCCAAAGTCTTATCCTCAAGGTGGATGGTGAGTGCTAGAAGGAAAAAATGAGCAGGAAAGAGGATAAAGATGCTATTCTTGGTAAGGTGGTCACTCTAGAGCCACATGGATGCCTGGGAGACAGGCAATCCAGGAAGCAGGAAGAACAGTACGTTCTCTGAATTCATGAACTGCATTCTGTACACATTTCCAAAGGGGCTAAAAGTCCTCCCAAAGTCTGCTTCCTTTAGAAACGTTAGAAGTGTGAAGGCCTGGCCAGCTCTGTCTTGGAAAGACCAAGTATTGAGAGTTAGGAAAATGGGACCCCTTTTTTTCTTCCTCATTCCTTCCAGGACCAACTGGAATGTAGCCACCTGTCTGCGGGCAGCGATTTTTCAAGAGTACTGCTGCAAACAGGCCCTCAGTTCCAGCGGATCTCTTGTGCAGAGCCCTTGTTAACAGCCCCGCCATCCCCTTCCAGCTCCTCGGAGGATGACGACACTTCTTCCAAAGCAACCTAGGAAAGCAAGCTTCCCACTGGCTACTCCCCTCTTGGTTCAGGGGCCACATTCTCTCACTCTCAGGCAACCCTGAAGCTCTTCTCCTCAAGTGGCACTTATAAGGCAGAGCATTGGTGTGATCGGAGGAAATAAACAGCCAAGCAAAAAAACCTGCCCCAAACTACTGCACAGGCCTCCCTATGAGAATGCTGGAAATTTCCACCATGTAACATTCTTTCAAATTAAAATAGTAAAGTGTCACTTTAAAAAATGCAAATACGGCACAGTGTTGATAACCCTTTAGTGTGTTATCTGCTTTTTGCGCCTGTTGTGGGTTGAATCATGGCCCCCAAAATGTACGTTCATGTCCTAACCCCAGAATTTGTGACTAAAACTAGTGCCCCTATAAGAGAGAGAAGGGGAGAAAACAAACACACAAGGGAGAAGGCCAGGTGAAGACAAAGGCAGAGAGGAATGCCCAGAGCCCCCAGACGCTAGAAGAGGCAAGGAAGGACCCTCCTCTGGAGCTTTTGGGAATGTCAGCCCTGGCCAGCACCTTGATTTTGGACTTCTGCCTCCAGAATTGTGAGGAAATAGGATTTTTTTGTTTTAAACTACCAAGTTTGTGGTAATTTGTTTCAGCAATCCCAGGAAACTCATATAACACCTCAGCATTATATTTCATATTTAGCATTATATTTATTATATTTGCTTCTTCTGCTCTTCTGGACCTCAAAGCTCTGAGACGTGGGACATTTTCATGTTTCACAGGGAAGGGAAATGGAGCCATTAGGAAATGTTGGTGAAGGGGATTGTGACAAGCAGACCCAGGGAGGGCACAGAATGTGGCAGATGGGTCACACCAGAATACTCTGGGGAACAGGAGGACATGGGAACCTGGGGTGAGAGGTGACAAGAAGAGGTAGGCAGGGCCTGGGCCCTTGAGGGGTGATGACAGCTAACCCCACAGCCTACACATTTTTTTTTTTCACACTGAGGAAATGACAGCCTTTATTTTTATTTTTTTATTTATTTAATTTTTTGCATTCCAAGAGACCCTGATGAATTTTACTAGTGTACAAAGCATATTGCATGAATTTACCAGGGGTCTTTATTCTGAACTCACATATGTTCTACAAAGCTGTTTTTTGTGTGTGTGTGTCTACATACACATATATCTATTCTTTTTCAAATTATTTTCCCATTTAGGTTATTAAAGAATATTGAGCAGAGTTCCCTGTGCTATACAGTAGGTCCTTGTTGGTTATCTATTTTAAATATAGTAGTGTGTATAGTAGTGTCAGTCCCAGATTCCCAATTTATCTGCACCCCCCTTCCCCTTTTGTAACCATAAGTTTGTTTTCTAAGTCCCCATGGCCTGCACTCGATATTCCTGCAGTTTTATGTCACTGCAGCTTCTGGCCCAAAGCTCAGAGAATGGACCTCATTCCCAGGAAGGACTCTGGCTCTCCCCAAAAGAGCTGTTGATCCAACTCAGTCTCCTTGGAATAGGCCCTGGGCTGAGCAAAATGATTTATGAAAAGCGTTCTCAGGCTGCATTTATCTGAAGTGAAAGCTTGAAGAACCATCTGACTGGTGCTCGAAGGCAAAAAAACGGCTATTGGCTTCAGATGAAGAAGTCGCAGGCAACCCAACCCTAGTTTGGAAGCCAGTTCGCCTGTGATTTGTCACACGGAGAAGGCTCCAGGGACTAAGGAGAAGCGCCTGATTTAGCAAGCTGGCACACATCCAGCTGTGGGTAGGAACACACGCACCCACCCAAAGCAGCTGACAGTTGAAACATCTTGCCCAAATTCCTTTTCTTGGCTGAGTTTGATGGCAATGATCGAACAGCCTCCTTGGGAAGCACCTTGAGGATACAGAGGGGAAGAAAGCTTCCTTTGGGGTTTCCAAAACACTCCCCTTTCATGCTTGTTTTTACTTAGTCATTGCCTCCCTCCTGGCCTCCGGCACCGAGCCTGCATCCTGCCTGCCCCAGGTAACCAGAGCCCTGAAAGTACACAAAGCTCCACTATGCCAGCGTGATGTTATCAGGCGGGCCTGGCCTGCTCCACACGCTAAGACAGCAGCCGAGCCAGGGTGGCCGGACCTGGAGCTGAAACAGGATTCCCATGCGGCCGACCGAGGACAGAGTGGCCTTTGTGAGGGACAAATCATATTTAGGCTGGTTCCTTATTAACACTGCAGTCATTAGAGCATTTTCTTTCCTGACTTCCAGCGCCAAAACCCTGTATAGGCTTCTGTAGGATGCGGATCAACCCTGGAGTTGACATTGGATGGAAAAGATGATGTGGCTTTATTTGTCTTCAGTCTTTGTGGGCCCATCAGGACACTGAGCACACCATAATTCGTGATGCAGAGCAAACCTTGTGTGGACGAACCATAGGACTGAAAGCTTGATAGAGCAGGGTTAGACAAGAAAAGACTTGGTCATCATAGAGGGAAATAGTGTCTTTTACAGGAAAGAGGGCAGATTTGGAACTATATAACCTTGGATTATTGAGCCTTAGACCACCTTTCCCACTTAAAGCAGCACTGAAGATCCTACTGACAAAGATTACCAGCAGTTGGCTTCAATTCTATGTGTGAGGAAAGCCGAGACATTCACATGGCACATGGATAAAAGACTCACTATCTCCTTATGCTATATTGGACCATGCTGGCTGTTTAGAATCCCCTTCTTTCTATAGGATCCTCTTATGATTCTACAAAATGGTCTCATGGCTAAAACTCACTGGTACATAACTGGTTAGGACATTTAACAAAAAAATTCATCCTTCATCAAAGCCCAGCTCAAACAACACCTCCTCAGCCAAAGCTTCAACTCCCCCGGACCATAATAGCCCAGTGTTTACACAATACATGTAGCCAGAGCAGATCAGGTTATACAGTTTAGGATAGGTGGAGGGGAGAGAGGGGCTTTTTAAAAGAAAGAACACAAAATAATAATTCAAATTTGATAGGAAAGTAAATATTTATATAGAATGAAGAAAGAAATAATGAATTATAAAATTTAAAAAGCTGGCAGGTACAACAAACATTGCAAAATCCAGAAAAAAACACATTTTTGTGAATGAACTGCCTGATACATTTTTATATGTTCCCTACATTTTTAGCTACATACTATTTTGTATGCATACATATTTTTGTAATGCTTTCTACCAAAGAGAATAAAAAGATAATTTCATCTTTCTTTTAGCATGGTTAATTAAAGTTTGTTACTATTGAAAGGTGGGATGCATAAAACATATAAACACACACAGATTTACTCAGTATTGTACTACCACTACAGTTTGTTCCTACAAACACAGGAATCAGGAATTCTTTTTTTTTTTTTTTTTTTTTTTGCGGTACGCGGGCCTCTCACTGTTGTGGCCTCTCCCGTTGTGGAGCACAGGCTCTGGACGCTCAGGCTCAGCAGCCATGGCTCACGGGCCCAGCCGCTCTGCGACATGTGGGATCTTCCCAGACCGGGGCATGAACCCGTGTCCCCTGCATCGGCAGGTGGACTCTCAACCACTGTGCCACCAGGGAAGCCCAAGAATCAGGAATTCTAATAGATTCTATATCATGTAATTCTCATTACACACCCACATACCCACACACCCACACGTTCTACCTATATATGTATAGCGGGTGTGGGTGTATTTATAATTGCATGTATTCCATCCTTAATTATGTTCCTGACCTGAGGAAAATTACATTTTGATTAGTCATTGATGAGAGCCAAATCCCCCACTTCCAATTTGATGTTTGGAAGGATTTTCCAAAGACTAGTTTCTGGGTCCATATATTTCAAGTCTTCTTTCAATCCCACGATCTACACACTTCTGGCGCCAGGTGTGATGTGATCTCTGGCCCTGCATCTTCATTTCATCAATGAACTGGAACGTGGGTAGTAGGCATATTCGTGGGAGCCATTTCTGTACCAGCTTGGCTAGAGTAACTGTACACAGAAGTGACCGCAGACAGAACTAATCCCCAAACAACTGTAATCCCAAATCCTCTGCTCCTTAACCAAAACTCAAAATTGCTCTTGTAGCACCACCCAACATTGAGGGAGACAGGATGGAAAGAAAGGCAGAGAGAAGGTCTTAACTGATTCCATTTAATTCCATTTCATTGTGCAAATTTTACAAAAGCCCATGACCACTTGAACACATTCCTAGAACTTCCCCAAGGCTCTTTGAAGGCGCCCATGGAAGTGAGCTGTATTAAGACTGCAGATTCATTAGCTTCACAGGAACTCTGCCCCCTTTATATTACCTTTCTTGATTAACCTATTATATTGTCACTTACCATTATCCTGCATTTATGTCCTGTCTTTACCACTCACTACCTATGTGATTTGAGGCATGTCTATTACCCTTGCTGAGTTGCAGTTTGAAAATCTGTAAAGTGAGGGTAAAATAGAGAACGTTCCTGGGGCTCTTGGGAGAATGGTGTGAGGTGATGGCTGGGAAGGTTCTTGAAAACCAGCAAACAGTTGCCATGCCCATGGCAGATCTGGTGACAGAAGTGGCAGTGGATGTGTCCTTCATACTCATTGGTTATGACATAGGGGACAAAGAAGCAAGTGAGTCTCTGAACGGACCTTGGATTGCCCTCAGAATAGCAGTCAATTTTTAAACAAAGATTATGAGACCCTTTATGGGCTGGCCCTGCTTATCTCTCCCACCTTACTTCACCTCTAAAACTTTTTTCTCCAACACCCCCCTACTCCATTCTTGTTGCTGAACCACTAGGGAATTTCTCCACCATGCAACACTTCTCTGGCCTTTGGGCCTTTTCTCATGCTAATCCCTCTGTCTGGAAGACTCCTATCCCCACATTCCCCCTGTTTGCCTCACTACCTTTTTAAAATTTATTTTATTTATTTATTTTTGTCTGCGTTGGGTCTTCTTTGCTGTACACGGGCTTTCTCTAGTTGTGGTGAGCGGGGGGTACTTTTGGTTACGGTGTGCAGACTTCTCATTGCAGTGGCTTCTCTCCTTGCGGAGCATGGGCTCTAGGCACGTGGGTTTCAGTAGTTGTGGCGCACGGGCTTAGTTGCTCCGCGGCATGTGGGATCTTCCTGGACCAGGGCTCGAACCCATGTGCCCTGCATTGGCAGGTGGATTCTTAACCATTGTGCCACCAGGGAAGCTCACTACCTTTTGATGGTCCTGCAGGATGCAGCTTAGCTGACGCCTCCTCCAGGACACTGTCTCTGAAGCCCTGGTCTGTGTCCTATGTGTTTCCTGGTCCATGGTACACCCCACCCCCACATGTCCCAGAGCATCCTGCTCTTCCTCTATCTCTGCACTTAGCACGCTGATTGTAATTTCCTGCTCGTTTATCTGTCTTCCCCCACTAGCCTGTGGGCTCCTCGAGGACTCACAGTACTTAGTGCCATGACTAGCAAACACTAGGTGTTCAATAACTATTTGTCAATGAATATACAAGTGAAAATAAGAAAAAAAGCTGACCCTGCAATCCCTTAGTGGCATCTGGAAGAAGCAGCATAAGGCAACACCATCTGGGATGCATCTTTGGGCAGTTGGCTGGCTTAAGAGCAAAGTAAACTTTCTCCTATCAAATGACAGAGGGTGAAAGCCTCACTCCCTAAAAGCACCTCTTCAAGGAGCATGGATACCATTTGCTAGAGTCATTGATCCCAGACCTCAAAAGGTTTGCAGAAGTTGTTGGACTAAATGAAGGAACCTTCTACAGGTCAGGGACAGGTGCCCTGAAAACATAGGCCTCCCTGATTGCTGGGTAACCAGCCACATAAAGGAGTTGCAGGTGGCTGTATGAGGTGTGGTGCTCACTCAGTGGCCAGCCTGGGGCTACTCTGAACAGGAAGAAGGACTCTGCCTGCTGTGGGAGCACAGGAATAGAAGTGGAGAAAAGAAATGGGTCATTAATCAGAAGATAATGGCCTGAGGTCAGCCTTCTTTCAACTCCAAAATTCATCTCTCAAGCTCAGGGTGTTGCCAACAAATCCACTTTTCTTTGGAGAAGTGTCTAATCTGTGCTTGAATAAAGCCCTGTTCTCCTATGCATAGGCAGAAGCAGAGCAGGAAGGCTCTGTCATGGGATTTTTTCTTTTAGATGCAATGGGGAGGTCACTTTACTCACTCCTAATTGTCCTTTATGGTCTGAAATTCCACAGTTAGACATGCATTCCTTTGGCTTAGTATTTCCTTCCTTGTTAAAATACAAATATCCTTGGCAGCCTGTGTTTTGAACCGTATCCATCATTTACACTTTATATTACTTGGTATAATCCACTCCTGACCTCAGGATTTGCTACGTGAGTCAGGGAAGTTGGGAGTACTCTAAAGAGGATTTCAAGCCCCAAAGTCACTGTCCCCTCCTTTTCAGTTTTTCCAAGTGCCTTTGTCCCTGCCCCAACTAGAAATATTAGTAATCCTATGATACTCTTCACCATGGATACTGTTTTCTTTCTCTGCATTTTCTACTTCTCTCCCTCCATTATTTCTCTCCTTTCATTCAATTTCTTCTCTTCTTTTCTCTCTAATCCATCTACCCCAAGCCCAGAGAAACACCCATACATATGTTCACAGGCATTCTTTAACATAGTGGCTGTGTGGTATATGAAGAAGAGCACAAAAGCTTTGTTTATCTAGCTTCTATTGTTTAGTACCTATGTGACTTTGGACAAGTCGTTAGTCTTATTTTTTCCTTTGGAAAGTGGGAATAATAAGTTATACCAACCTAGCAGAGAGCTGTCAAGACTCAATGTAGCCTGGCTGATATGGTTGGGTCACAGCAAACCATTTCTCCTTTCCCCTCTATCTTTATCTGGGCTTAACAAGAGCCCTCAGTGAACCCTTGGGCATTGCTCAGCTATGGGGACTGGAGATCATTAATCTCTCTTGTCAGCCACTTTTACTATTATCTTTTCATTTTCCCTGGCTTTACTCTTCCCCCTATAATAGTGTTCTTAATTAGGTTGCAATAAGTCTGTAACATGGCAGCCTGGTATTGTAAACACAGGTGCTTTTCCTGATCAATTTCAATGGAAATTCCACAACTTTAGAACAATGCTTCCAAAAGCATGGTATTCAGTCTAGCTGCATCAGAATCTCTAGGAGCTTTTGCTAAAACTACAGATTCTTGGGCCCTATCCCAGAGTTCTTAAATAGAGATCTCTGGAAATGTGGTCTGGAAGCCAATATTGGCCAAGCACTCCCGGTGAGTCTCATGAGAGCTATTGTCTTACAGGTTAAACTTAGTCTTACAGGTTAAGCTTAGTACCTACACTAACTATTGCAACAAAGGGAAAAGCATTCATAAGCTCTTACTGACTCTTCATAGCAGGAAGATAACCTTTTTCCGCCATCCATTAAGACCCAAGAAATGACTTGCCAGGAGGCTCACAGCTGATTAGTGACAGAGACAGAAGGAAACCCAATTCCCTGCTAGGAGGTTCAGGTCTGTCTCTACTGCACCGTGCTGTCTGACCCTCCAACCACCATCAATCCTTCTTTCAAAGAGTTCTCACCACTGAAGAAAAGAGTTCTAGAATCTTCAGGCAAAAGAAGTAAAATAAGTGTGTGTGTGTGTGTGTGTGTGTGTGTGTGAGAGAGAGAGAGAGACAGAGAGACAGAGAGAGAGAGAGAGAGACAGAGACAGAGACAGAGATAGACAGACACAGAGAGCATAGAGACAGAGAGACAGAAACAGAGAAAGAGAGAGAGGGAGAGAGAAGGAGATGTCTCTCTTTTACTACCTACACTCATTACATTTTCTCTTATTTTCAAATTCATCATGAAGGTTAAATGCTTGATATGTTCTTTTTAAATTCTTGAAAATTCAATTTCAGGTGAGTATAATCATAATTAAATTTCATTATGGAGAAGGAATTTAGATGACTAATGGCATTTTTTTCTTAATACTGAGATTTGATCTATATGTCCATTTAAGTATCTTATGTTTTTCCTTATAGTTGGGAGTTGTTCTATCAAGTTTCATGCTTCCACCTGATAAAAGATTTTTGGACTAAGGTAATCATTTAAAACATAGCTATTATCTGGCAGAGAAATTAATTTAATGATGTCTCAGGAAGAGTGAAGTTGAAAGAGCAATGGTCTGAATGTCAGCAGATTTGAGGTTCCAGCCCAAACAATGAGATTGGAACCCTGGGTAAGTCACTCATCCTCCCAGGTCTCAGTTCCCTCATTGAAAAAATAAGGCAGAAAATTTGAATGCTTCATGCACTGTGTTCTGCACAGTGATGTGCCTTATGTTAGTGATCATCCATGGGAAATGATGCCATACACCACATCCCATCTCAGAGAACCTTGACACATATTCTTGTAATAAAGGCCGTGAGAAATTCTGAAGGAAAGAATTTAGTCTAACTTTTCTCAACCCAACTTTTCCCAAGCCCATTTCATTCTCCATTCAAAAATTATTTATTGTGTATCTACTTTGTATAAGGCAGTGTTCCAGGAGTTAGGGATTAAGCAGGAAAAAAAAACACACTGAAACGCCTTCCCACAGAACCTTACATTTTAATGGGGGAGACACTAAAAGCAACATAAAAAATTGAAAAGTATATAGGATATTAGATGATGAAAAGTGTTATGAAATAAAATAAACCAGGGAAGAGAGCTGGTAGAAAGGAGGTGTGAGTGACCAATATTCTTTAAGAATAATTCTTATTAATATCTCTGGACCTGATGTTGCACAAAAATATAACCTGGGCATCCCTCTACTGGAAAGTGTCTAAAGGCTTATCTGCTCTTAAAGTCATCTGTTTTGCTATGAAGAATCATACTGAGAATCTCGCTGGTACGTAGGGAAAGATAGAGTTGGTCTTTTGCACCATAACTGATTATATAGTCAGATAACTCCCATGATGTCACCTAGAGAGTAACTCAGTCCACCTACCCTTTGTTTGCCTAGCACTACACTGGGTGCTATTAGGAGACACTAAAGTAGAAACCATTGCCCTGACCCTAAGGCAGTTGAGAGTCTTACTGGATAAAATAACTGAGAGAGTAATTCCAGGTCAATGTCTGCAGTGCAGTTGAATACAGGGAAAGATATTAGACAGAGAATCATGAGGTCTGTTACCTACTGGACATTCTGCCCCTAGTCAGTGGTTTCGTACCATCACTTCACCAATCTTGGCTCAATTTTGTTACATTTAAAATGCAGATGTTGGACCAGTTGACCCCCAAGTTGCTTATACTGGTGAAATTTTATTTTATATACTTGTATGAGGTAGATTTATGCATTCACTTAATAAACATCTATTGAGTTCCCAGTGATACTTGGCTCTGGAGTCAAGGTAAATAATCCAAGAAACCTTCTTTGAAAAACTCTCACATTTAGTAACGCTTTTTTGACTAAAGTTTGCTGAGCACTTACTATGTGCCAAGAACTATTCTGAATGCTTTTCATATATAATTCACAACCTTTTGAGGAAGATACTCTTTTTTGCCCCATTGTGGGAAGCAGAATTCTAAGAGAACCCCAATGACTCTTGACCTTATAGGATGCCCTCCTGTTGAATGTGGGTGGAACCTGTGAATCTGATGAGATGTCACTTCTGTGATTAAGTTATAGTATATGACAAAAGGGATTTGCAGATGGAGTCAAAGTCCCTAATCAGAAGAAGGGGTGATGTATTTTATATATAGTAGTGTGTATGTGTCAATCCCAATCTTCCAATTTATCTCTCCCCCGCCCTTACCCCCAGTAACCATAAGTTGGTACTCCTTAAACTAACACAACATTGTAAATCAACTATACTCCAATAAAATTTTTTAAAAAATAAAAATAAATTAAAAAAAGGAGTAATGTCAACAAGATGGAGATATAGGAGTTTCCACATTCATCTTCTCACAAAAACATCAATTTGAACAACTAACCATGCCCAAAAATATCTTCACAAGAGCTAAGGATTCCAGATGAGAGATTACAGCACATGGGTGGAGCACAGAAATAAGAAAAGACAATTCAAGAGGTTAGAAAGGACAGTATCACGTAACACTCATCACCCCTCCTGAAAGCCTGGGCAGTGCACTACAGAGACAGACACCCACCCCATGGGAGAAAGAGAGTGCAGTGAGCACCCAACTTCACTGTGGACCCCAGAATGAGGTCCCCATCACCCCAGGCACCCACAAACCCAGTTTCCAGACTCACCCCTGCATCAGGAGATCCTCTGCAGTTCCAGGCTCTAGGCTAGCCCCAGCGCCAGGCTGGTTCCCATGGATCCAAGCTCCAGGCAAGTTCCCATGGCTCCAGGCTTTTTTCCCACCCAAGTATCAGTCCAGCACTCACAGACCATGCCTCCAAGCCAGCCCCTGTGGCCCCAGGGTCTAGGCCTTCCCTAGTGCCACACCTTCCCCTGTACTCTCAGGCTCTCAGGGAACCAGGGTCCAGGCATGCCCTAGCAGACCTCAAGGCTAGGCTGGCCCCCACTGACCCAGGCTCCAGGCCTGCCCAGGACCAGGCCAGCCCTCATGAACCCAGGCTCCAGGTCAGCTCACATAGACATAGGCTTCAGGCCTACCTCCATAGACCCAGGGTCCAGACCTGCCTCTGTGGGTCCAGTCTCCAGGTCCACCCCTACAGACCCAGTTACCAGGCTCACCCCAGTACTCCTTGGTGCCTAGCTGCCCCCTGTGGACCCAGGCTCCAGGCCTGCTCCTGCAGACCCAGGCACCAGACTGGCCCATTTGAGAACTTCAAGCAGCAAGCACGTCATGGATACCACCAGATGAATATCTGGACAGGCTGACTGGTAAAGGGATTTCCCTGCCAAAGACAGTGTGTAAAGACTGGAAGAGATGCTTACTTCTTCAAAAGCACAGACATTAACACAAGGCTATAAGAGTCATAAAAAATCAAGGAAATAGGTCACCACCAAGGGAATAAAATAAAGCACAAGTAACCAGCCCTAAAAACGTGGAGATCTACAAATTGTCTCACAATTCAAAATAATTATTTTGAAGATCAGTGATGCAGACAACTAAACGAAATCAGGAAAACAATATATAAACAAAATGAGAAGTTTAACAAGGAGATATAAACCATAAAAAGGAACCAAACAGAAATTCTGGCGGTGAAGAACACAATGGTGGAACTGAAAAATTTCATGGAGAACCTCAATAGCAGACTCAATTATCAGAATAAAGAATCAGTGAGCTCAAAACAGATCATTTGAAATTACTCAACCAGAAAAATGAAAAGAAAAAAGAATGAAAAAGAATAAAGAAAGCCTATAGAAATTATGGCATATGATCAAGCAAAACAGTGTACTCATTCTGCAAGCCCCAGAGGAGCAGTGGGCAGAAAGCTTATTTAAGGAAATAATGACAGAAAAATTTCCTAATCTGGAAAGGGAGAAAAACATCCAGGTCTGTGAAACCCAAAGAACCTCAAATAGATTAAATATAAAGAGAACTTTGCCAAGAAACTTTAAAATCAAATTCTCAAAAGTCAAAGACAAAGAGAGAATTCTGTCGAGAGCCCATGGTAAGATATTCAGAACTTTTGCTACCTCGTTGTTATACTATTGGCAGTTTGAAGGGCCATAAAGGAAGTATTTACCTCATGGAAATCAGCAAGCACTACAAATCAGGGTTTTCTTTTTTTTTTTTTTTTTTAAAGGGACGGCAGGTTAACCAGCTTTGCGACTGAAGTGATGGTTCCTCAGACACAGTATAAATAGAGACTAAACATCTATCAAGTATGGCTGGTATTCAGAGAAAAGGAAGAATCATTGCATGCTGAGGTCCGAGTAGGACAGCATCATGAAAAGTAAGAGTCTGTAGGTGGTTCAAGAAATATGGCAGAGACTGTGGGAAGAGCATTTCAAACGGAGGGGCAGCACATTTGGAGCGTGGCACAGAGGTGGCAAGGAATGTCTTGTGTGCGCACCTGGAACAGAGGGCCATGCTGGGCACATCATTCTCCATCATGAGAGGCTGGCACAGGATGGCATCCTGAGAGCAAAGTGTGCTCTGCAAGGGAGGGGTCTGGATGGATCCCAGCAACCTACCAGATGGGCTGGGGGTGGGGCACTCACAACTGTCCATCAAGCACGACCCAGAGGCCCAGGGCACAGTATACTGGAATGGGAAGGTGGAGACCAGGGCCCCATCAAGAAAGAAGAGTGCTAATATGAACCCAGCATGAAACCAACTCAAATCAGCTGGCACTGCATTGGGTGTAGCCACTTAATAGAACAGACACATTGACTGGACAATAGAGGCAAGAACGGCCTTAAGGAGTTTGATTTAGTTTCAGTACTAAGTCCACTAGTAGAAAAAACATACAAATGTATCAACATTTAGTTGCGTACATTTTCTCAGAGCCCAACCATGCAGTGTCAAAAGAACTGGTTGAAAAGAAAACATTCCATCCTTTTAACCCAGGTGCATTGCGTCCTGGGTACAATAAAAACATTTACTGGTATGTGTGTTTAATGCCCTCTGTTGGACACCCCCTTTAGCCTCTCTTCAGACCCTCTTCCCTAACTGCTGCAACCGGCTTCATGGAGGTCTTACAGGACAGCCCTCACCTCAGACTTCACCACTCACCTCCCAGCTCCTTCTTTGTTGATGCTGTGCTTTGGGTCACCTGTATTGGTGACCAGCTGACTCCACCCATGCTTTGCTCTGCTTGTGCTTCACTCCTGCTTCCTGCTTCCTTTCTTCTCCTCTGTTAAGTCTTTCACTCAGCTCTGCTGTCTGAGGAAACCAAGAGGAGACGTGTACTAACCGAATGACTTAGTATCTTGTAGACACAAATAAGAACAATAGAGATCTTAATGACTGACCTACCTACCAGGAATAGATTGATGGATAGAAAACTTTCTTAGCGAAAAGCCACAAGTAGTAGGTTTGTTCTGATCCTCAGATTTCCAGATTCCCCTAACCCAGACCTATTTGATAAAGTTTTGATAACATGCAACATACTCACCATAATTTGGAAGAGAGAAAATTTCAAAGTTTGTTGGTTAGGATGTACCTACTGTTTTAGTGGGTATAAAAAATATCTTGTTTGGGGTATATTGGTAACCATTTGCTCAGAGCTGAGGCACAAATACCATTGGAAGGAGGAAAATAGTTACATCACCAATCACAATGCCTGGAAGTCTCTGACATCACTAGTCTAAGTAAGTCTAAGAATTACTTGCTTATTTTCTATTGAATTTCATGGGTAACTCTTTTTCTGCACTGCTTCAGAAGTATACACATTTTAAGTTTAATAAGTAACTTTTTGGAGGGTATTTTTTTAATGTTCTCTGCACAATTTAAAGTGCTTTAATGGATTATCACTTTTAATGTTCACAACTCTGATGTGGGTACAGTACTATTATTATTACCCATTTTATAATTAAGAAAGCTGATATCCAGAGGCATAAAGTAACTTCTTGAAGGTCATACATCCCTTTAACAATATAGAATAGAGCTGGGGATTCAGACCCAGTGGGGGCTGACTCCAAAGCTTGTACTCCTAACCCAGTCAACACACTGTCCCACATTTTGATGCCCTGCTATGTTCAGATAGAAAGTGAAAGATTGTGCAAATATTTGGTGAGTGGGGAATGTGGTAAAACATCAATGGATAGCTCAGAGCCTTACTGCACTTGGGCCAACATGACACCAAGTTATTGGATGAAAGTGAGGAATCAAATCAAAACAGGGCACTGTTTGGTACCCAGATGGGCTTCCCATTGAGTTAAGGTGAATCAGTTTGACTTCGTTTTGTTTCTCGTGGATTGAAACAATCAACCAGTTGTCAGGGGTTATACTGATACCAATCAATTTGATTTTAAAATGCACTAAGTCCATTTATGAATGTTCCTAAGCAAACTCTTGGCATTTTAATCAATTATTTGACTTGATTAGGATGCAGATAGAAACCACTTACTATTTATAATTTATCTCAGCTTCTTGTCTAAACTATTCTAAATTGGTTACTTGATGGCAAGAGATGCATAGAAGTGAGAAAAGGGTCCAGTAACTTATGCCTAAATCACATTAATTTGAGTATTCTTACTTTTGGAAATTATTTTGTTTCTGTCTAGAAAATTGAGTTCCTAGGCAGATCGTGTTCTACTTCTGCAACTGAACTGCCTCTACATAGGAACATGTACGTACAGAAAGGTCAAAGACTAGATCTTGAGAATGTTAGAAAAAATTAATCTCTCTCCTATTTGTAAGAGTAGGAGAACTGAGGAATCTCACAATCCCTTTTTCTTAATCTTCTCAAAGAGCTGAGATCCAAGAACCTGTGGTTTTTCTTAGTTCTGAAAACACCTAACATTTGAACACCAGGCCTGTTATGTCACGGATCTAGTGAGGGGAGGGAGCCCCAGCTGTAAACCTAATTGCTCAATAAAATGTAGAAGAAAGGGCTGCAAGATTCCTGACTTCATGATGTGACAATGAGCAAACCATGTAACTTCCCTGAGCATCACTTCTCCTCATGTATGAAGTGACACAAGGCTGTCATGGGGATGGAATGAGATGATACATGGGAACACTGTCCAGGGTTGTACATCTGCAAGAGGAAGATTTTATGTTATCCTCCTGTGCCTAGGAGAGGTGATATACCCAGATAGGAGGCACTTTGGAGGGCACAGTAGGCTGAATAATGGCCCCAAATATACCCACACCCTAAGTGCCTGGAACCCGTAAATGTTACCATATATGGCAAAAGAGCCTTTGTTTAAGGTCAGGATCTTGAGATGGGAAGATTATCCTGTATAACCAGGTGGATCCTAAATGTACTCATAAGGTCCTTACAAGAAGGAGCAAAGGGCCACTTGACTACCTAAGTAAGAGATGTGACAAGGGAAGTGATGGACTGGAGTGATGTGATGAACAAAGGATTGCCAAGGAATGATAGTAGCCTCTAGAAGGTGGAATGAGGCAAGAGACAGATTCTCTCCTGGAGCCTCCCGGAAGGAACCATCCCTGCTGACACCTTGATTTTAGCCCTAGAAGACTCATTTCAGACTTCTGACTGCCAGAACTGCTAGAGAGTAAACTTGTGTAGTTTTAAGCCAGTAAGTTTGTGATCAATGGTTACAGAAGCAACAGGAAACTAATACAGGAACCAGGGATCTGGTTCCCTGTCCCTATTGCTGCTTTCCTGCCTGTCTGCCAAAATGGGATACCCTGCTCTCATGTGCCTTCCAAACGTGGAGCTCATGTCACGCTTCCAAGCACACCTTTCTGGATATTGTAGGGTTTTTCTAAGGAAAGTCATTATTCCATTTAACACTAACAGTGCATACAAAAATCCAGCCCAGTTTCTCTCAGGCAAAGGGAATTTACAACAGGTGTAAAGAGGAGACACAGTTAAGAAAAATCCTAAAGTGCTGCCTGTAACACAGGTGGCCGGACCAAACATCCAACCAGTTACCCACCCATTGGTCAACATGTTTGAGCAGTTGTATGTGTAGACAGTCACCGTGCAAGTTAACAAAAGAGAGCACAGGGGCTTCCCTGGTGGCGCAGTGGTTGAGAGTCTGCCTGCTGATGCAGGGGGCACGGGTTCGTGCCCCGGTCCGGGAGGATCCCACATGCCGTAGAGCAGCTGGGCCCGTGAGCCATGGCCGCTGAGCCTGCGCGTCCGGAGCCTGTGCTCCGCAACGGGAGAGGCCACAACAGTGAGAGGCCCGCATACCGCAGGAAAAAAAAAAAAAAAAGAGCACAGGTTTTCTGAAGAAGGAAGTAGTGTGGGTTAACAGCAAAAATATAGCGAAAAGAAGTCTTGCCTCTAACCCATCGGGAGGCTTTAACTAGTCACAACCTCTCTAAATCTTGGTTTCCTCTTAAGAGTAGGGGTTACACTGTAGGCAATGTTTGTGCTTTTTAAGTGCCTTGCTTGCTATATGAACTTCCCTGAATACCCACAACAATACTATAAGTGAAGTATTGCTATTTCCATTTCAGTGTGAAGAGCCAAGCCCTAAGTTCACCACACCCTCCAACATCAGTACAAGTCTGAGGGCAGACGCCACTCTCCTCTCACTGCATCACAGTGCAAAACCATACTCAGCCTTCAAGCTCCCTCTCACCTTTAATGTTCTGCACCTCTCCCTGCCTTTGCCCAAGTAGTTTGTTCCCTCTGCCTAAAATGTACTTACCTATCCTTTGTTTATCGAAACCCATCATTTAAGACCCAGTTGAAATACCATCCTCTCACTTGGAATGAATTCTCCCTTTGTCACATCTCATAAAAACTTACATGACATTTGTGACAACATGGATGGACCTGGAGGACATTGTGCTAAATGAAATAAGTCAGATGGAAAAAGACAAATATCATATGATCTCACTTATATGTACAATTAAACAAAAAACACAACAGCAAACCAAGTTCTTAGACAAAGAACATATTGGTGGTTGTCAGAAGTGGGGAGAGGGGGTGGGAGAAATGGGTGAAGGAGGGTCCAAAGGTACAGACTTCCAGTTATAAAATAATTATGGTATGGGGATGTAATGTACAGCATAGTGGCTATAGTTAGTAATACTGTATTGTGTATTTGAAAGTTGCTAAGAGATTAGATCTTAAAAGTCTTCATCACAAGAAAAACACTTTTTGTAACGATGTATGATGATGGATGTTAACTAGACTTACTGTGGTGATCATTCTGCAATATAAAGAAATACTGAATCATTATGTTGTACCCCTGAAACTCATATAATGTTATATGTCAATAATATCTCAAATTTTTAAAAGCGTGTCAACATTTTCCATTTTGTGCTCTTTATGAACAAAAGCAATGGTGAGAGCCTTGTTCACCACTGAGAAGTCTGGAAAACTAAAATGTGATTGTATGTTATAAAGGTGGAGATATTCTGAAAAGTGAGACAAAGCAAGAATTTTGACAAGGGACAGTGTCTCTGGGAGGGTGAGAATGAACACCTTTAGGAATAAAAAGAAATGATGTTAACTGAGAGCTCAAGGGAAACCTTGAGGAGAGCCACCTTGAGTTCTGACTCAATTTCTCCCGCACTCTTGGTGGGAAAGTAGAACGGTAGAGCCACTATAGAAAACAATTTCAAGGTGTCTCAAAAACTTAAAAATAGAACTACCCCTATGACTCAGCAATCCCGCTTCTGGGTGTGTATCCAAAAGAACTGAAATTGAGATCTTTTTTTTTTTTTTTTTTTTTTTTTTTTGTGGTACACGGGCCTCTCACTGCTGTGGCCTCTCCTGTTGCAGAGCACAGGCTCCGGACGCGCAGGCTCAGCGGCCATGGCTCACGGGCCCGGCCGCTCCGTGGCATGTGGGATCTTCCTGGACCGGGGCACGAACCCACGTCCCCTGCATCGGCAGGCGGACTCTCAACCACTGTGCCACCAGGGAAGCCCTGAAATTGAGATCTTAAGAAATATTTGTACTCCCAAGTTCATTGCAGCATTATTCACAATTGCCAAGAGATGTAAAGAACCCAAATGTCCATCAAAAGATAAATGGATAAAGAAAATGTAGTGTGTGTGTGTGTATATATATATATATATATATATATATATATATATATATATATACACACACACACAATGGAATATTATTCAGCCTTAAAAATTAAGGAAATTCTACCATTTGCAACAATGTGGATGGAACTGGAGGACATTATGCTCAGTGAAATAAGCCAGTAACAGAAGGACAAATACTGCATGATCCCATTTATATGAGTTACCTAAAATAGTCAAAAGTATAGAAGTAGAAAATAGAAAGGTGGTTACCAGGAGAGGGGCTGGGGAGAATAAGGAGTTGTGCAGTGGATGTAAGGCTAAAGTTATACAAGATGAAGAAGTTCGAGAGATCTGCATTATAACATAGTATCTCTAGCTGACAATACAGGGTTGTGCACCAAAAAAATTTAAGAGGGTAAATCCCATGTTGAATGTTCTTACAACATACATACACACACACACACACACACACACACACAAAGGGGCACAAGGAAATTTTAGAGGTGATAGATGTTTATTACCTTGATTCTGGTAATGATGTCTGGTGGTGTATACAAATGTCCAACCTCATTAAACTGTATACATTAAATATGTGTGGGTTTTTTGTCTTCAGTCATACCTCAATAAAGCTGTAAAATAATTTAAAATTTTTGCTCATCTGTAGGATTGAGAGTGAAAAGAAAACCACAAAACTGGGAGAATATATTTGCAATGTATATAAACAAAGGATTATATCCAGATTACTAACAGTACTCTACATATCAGTACAAAACAAATTTTAAAAAGGGTCACTCACCTAGGCACTTCACAGATGAAACAGAAACAGCTGACACACATGGGAACGTTATGCTTAAGCACATTAGTGATCAGAGAAATGCAAATGAAAATCACAACAAAAAACTTTTTCACTATTAGCCAATTTTTAAAAAAATTAGCATTCTGAATAAGATACATGTAACTTGTAAAATGCAAATGGCATGTATAATTATGTTGGGAAATACTTTTACTTTCCCAAATGGAATTCTCAAGGGGTTCCCTGCCACCACTGAGAACTTCTACACAGTAAACTCCATGAAAGGGATGGTGTTTTTTTTCTCCTCATCATAGTCTCAGCACCTATAAGGCCTGGCACTTAGCATATACTCATTAAATATTTGATGGAAAGGAGAGAGAAAGGAAGGGAGGAAAGACTGAGAGCACAGATTATGTCCTAGGTGCTTGCATGTTTAGGGCCTTAAATCTCAAATCTGTAGTCTCTGGAGATGAAATCCTGAGACAAGTCCAGGCCCTAAACTTTACAACCTTGGGCAAGTCAATTAAGCAGCGGGAATCCATTTCCCCAGTTTAAAGGGAACAGACCCCATCACATGGTGGTAGTGAGGATCAAGCGCAGCTCTGCTTAGAAAGTGGCTGCTCACCTACTAAAGCCTTATGCAAATGTTAGTTGGTCCCCGAATGCTTTGGCCCCAAGGTCTTAGACCTCCCTGTAAACATGTTTCTGGATCATTTGCCTCCAGAGGCCTCTAGGGCTATAAACCCCTCCCCTCCTTCTGGCTACTGTCTGTACCTCTTGAATGGCAGACAAAATCTTTCTCCTGCAAAGATAAGGATGCAGAAAGGGTGTTGACAATAAGCTTCACCAGCCTCATGGGAGCAGGCAGGTCCTGTATCGCTGAATGAACGTAAATGAAGACTGTGATGGGGCAGAGATACCTGTTTCCCTTGGGGGCAGAGTCAGGTCATGCATGGGCCCAGGTCAAGAAACTGAGAGGGCCTTGGGGGCTGGGGGTGGGCAGCAATCTAAACCCATTGTTCACCTTAGGAGAAAGGCCTTCCCTTTCTGACTCTCCCCCCTGAACCCAGTCTAAAAGGTTGGAGGTTTAGGAATGTTATCCAACCTGGGCTTAGCCACAGTAGCAGGCAGCTGGGCCGCTGGGGACACAGGGACAGGAAGATGGCCTTTCCATCCATACATGTCAGAAGAATTGGGGCAGACCTCCCAGGGTCACAACAGCAGGAGAAGCCCACATGCCCCAAGGCAGTCTGCCTGAGACCAGCGGCTGGCAGAGACACTGCTGGAACACCGGTCCCACCACCCCTCCCCGCTACCAGGCGGCACCAGTCCCAGGTCAGCATGTGTGCTTCAGACCCAAAGGGCCGGGAACTGGGACAGGGCTGAGAGACTTCTAGGATCAGTGGGACTCAGGCTGCTGTGGGTGGCACAGCAACAACTGCTGTAGCCGAAAGTCTCCAGGAGGGTGGGATATAGTGACACTTAGAGGGTGGAGTCAGCCCTGAGTGCACTGAAGGGTCAAAAAGAGATAGCAGTGACGAATAATAACAAAAAGATAAGAACCACATTTTCTTGGATGATTGTTATGTGCCCGGAATTTTACATGCTTGTGTTCTTTAATTCTTGCAGTCACCTTAGGTACAGAAACTGGCATTATGACCATTCTGCTGAGGCATAGAGAGTCTCACAAGGTCACATGGGAGTCCAGTCCAGAGCCAGTCTTATGAGCTCAGGGTGTCTGACTCTCTACTGCTCACTCCCTCCTGCTCTTATGCCCACTGAGAACAGAAATCTGTTTCTGTGGTTGGTTTTCTGATCTGAGACCACAGTGTGTCAGGCCCTGAGCTCTTAAGAAGCCAAGGCCAAGGCAGAGCTGGAAGAGAGACAGGCCAAACCCTTTCATTCTGGCAGATATTAACCCCTGTAAGTCCTGGCACCAGCTAGGGGTCAGACGTACAAAAGTGGAGGACAGACCGGGTCCCACCTCCTGTAGCCCATGACACAGTCCAGTGGAGGCTCCAAGAGCCTGAAAAAGGGCAGAGGCCTGGACATGGAAGGACGGGCAGTGGACCTCCTGGAGGACATGACATCAAATTTGAAACCTGAAGGATGAGTAAGTTAGTCAGGTGTGCGGTGGTGGTAGAATGCTGTACGACAAATAACCTAGGCAAAAACCTGGAGACAGGGGAAGGTGCAGCAGGCTGGGTGATTGGAGGTCTGGGGACAAGAACTTGGAGGGCACAGGGAAGCGGGAGAAGACAAGGCTGTGGGTGCTGAAAGCCACAGCGATGGTGTCCAGTTTGCCTTTAGAAAGATCACTCTGGCTTCAGGGCACACATAGGGAAAGAGCAGCCTTCCCTGCTTGCATGGACAATGGGATAAACACCATTGTTATTATGGATGCAGGGGTGGGGCTTAAAAGTAGAGTCTGGGAAGTGTCTAGAGCAGCAGTCCCCAACCTTTTTGGCGTCAGGGACTGGTTTTGTGGAAGACAATTTTTCCACAGATGGTGGGGTGCGGGGGGATTGTTCAGGCCGTAATGAGAATGATGGGGTGCGATGGGGAGCGGCAAATGAATCGTCACTCGCTCGCCCGATGCTCACCTCCTGCTGTGTGGCCTGGTTCCTAACAGGGTGTTGGAGACCCCCCGGTCTAGAGAAGCCTGGCAGAGCCTCCTTCTACTGCACTACAGGACGCACCAAGGCCCTAGAGCACACAGCTTGGAGAAAGATGGACCAGGTCTTTTGGCTAGAGGCTCATGGGGCAAGAACCCACAACCTGCCTTGTATTGACCCATGTGCCCTTGACAGAAGCATCCACAGGCAGGCACCACCCTGGGCCTGGCAGGTCCAACCAGGGCAGGGGGCAAGCCCAGAGCTGTTGTTGGGACAGCTGTGTCTCGTGTCGCTTTCCCTCCAATCCATCCTCCCCACTGCTGTCGGAGGTATCTGGTATAAAACATAGCCCCTCATGTCACTGGTCTGCTCAGCGCTCCTAAAGAAACGGTTGGTAGCACCGCTGAAACCTTAACCTGAATCAAGGCAGTAGCCCCACATTGAACTAGTAGTCATCGCATTCTTCACTTCCTCACACTCCCATTTGTTTAAAAGCCACTTTCATTTAAGAACGTTATAGATGAGGGACTTCCCTGGTGTCACAGGGGTTAAGAATCCACCTGCCAATTCAGGGGACACGCGTTCAAGCCCCGGTCTGGGAAAATCCACGTGTCATGGAGCAACTAAGCTCTTATGCCACAACTACTGAGGCTGTGCTCTAGAGCCTACAAGCCACAACTACTGAGCCCGCGTACCTAGAGCCCGTGCTCTGCAACAAGAGAAGCCACCGCAATGAGAAGCCTGCGCACCACAACAATGAGTAGCCCCCGCTCGCCACAACTAAAAGCGCACATGCAGCAATGAAGACCAAACGCAGCCAAAAATAAATAAATAAATAAATAAATAATTTTTAAAAAGTTGATGATTTCATCTAACAGATATATAACAACAACAAAAAAGAATGTAATAGATGAGCTAGTAAAAATGGTCAATTTTATTAAATCTCAACCCTTGAATACAAGTCTTTTTAAAGATTTGGTATGATGCTACGGGAAGTACACACAAAGTGCTTCAGCTGCTTACTGATGGATGATGTTGCATCCACACAAAGTTCTTTTGTGATTGTTCAAGGTGTGAGCTGAACAAGCTGCTCTTCTTGCAGGATACCATTTTTACTTGAAAAAGCGACTGACAAACAATGGTTATGCCAATTTAGGTATTTGTTAGACATTTTCTCAAAAAATGAGCAAAGTGAATTTGTCAATTCAAGGGGAACAAACTGACAATTTTTGTTGCCAATGATAAAATTCGAGCATTCAAAAGAAAATGAGACCCTTGAAAACTCCCATGTGCTTGAGAGCTTGCCATCTCCCCAGTCCTCAAAGACTGCTCTGATGAGATCGGTGGTGATATTAACAAATGTGATGTTGAATATGGTGTAATGAAATGTGTCAACACTGGGGAGAGTTGTCTAGCTCAGAGAATCAATAGTTTCCAAAAGACCAATGAACGATGTTACAAAATGAACCATGGATTTAAAAAATCTATTCAAAGTGCAAGATTGACCCATAAATTTTTAAAAATAAACTTTATTTTTTAAAGTTTGTTTCCCTGAAGTATAGTTGATTTACAATGTTGTGTTAGTTTATGCTATAGAACAAATTGATTCAGTTATATATATATATATATATATATATATATATATATATATATATTCTTTTTTCATATTCTTTTCCATTATGATTTATTACAGGATACTGAATATAGTTCCCTGTGCTATACAGTAGGACCTTGCTGTTTATCCATTCTATACATAATAGTTTGCATCTGCTAATCCCAAACTCCCAATCCATCACTCCCCCACCCCCTCTCTCCCTTGGCAACTACAAGTATGTTCTCTATGTCTAAAAAAAAAACTTCATTTTTTATAACAGTTTTGGATTTAAAGAAAAATTATGAAGATTGCTCAGCGAGTTCCTACATAACCTGTGCCCAATTTCTCCTATTATTAACATCTTGTATTAGCATAGTATATTTGTTATGATTAATGAACCAATAAAGACACATGATTATCAACTAAAGTCCATTCTTTATTCAGATTTCTAGAGTTTTCACCTAATTAACTTTTTCCGTTCCAGGACCCCATGCAGGATATCACATTACATTTCGTCACTATGGCTCCCCTTGCTTTGACGGCTTCTCAGACTCTCCTTGTTTGTGAAGACATTGATAGTTTTGAAGAATATTGGTCAGGTATTTTGCAGAATGTTCCGCAATTGAATTTGTCTGACATTTTTCTCATGATTCGACTGGATTTGGGGATAAAGGCCACAGAAGTGGTATTTTCATCACATCGTATCAAAGGTATATACTGTCAACCTGATGTGTGACTGTTAGGTTCGTTTTAGTCACCTGGTTGAGGTAGTGTTTGTAAGGTTTCTCCACCATTAAGTTACTCTTTTCTCTATTTTCATACTGTACTTATTGGAAGGAAATCGTTAACTGCAGCCCACACTTAAGGAGTGGAGAGTTAAGTTCCCCCTCCTAGCAGGCAGAGTACGCATATAAGTTATTTGAAATTGTTCACATGGGAGATTTATCTTTTCTCCTCCATTTATTTGTTTATTCAATCATTCATGTGTATATATCAATATGGATTCATACTTACTTTATACTTTGGATTATAATCCAATACTTCTTTATTAACTTTGTTGCTTAAGGTTTCCTAGCTTTGGCCACTGAGTGCAGAAGCAGCTATGAGAGTCCAGCTGTCACTGTGAAGCCAGATGTTAAAGAGATGTGAAGAGTGTAAAACAAAGGTAATGGCAAATTATTTTTCTTTTGGAAAATATAGTTATTTATTTTTAAATGTGGTTTTTATGTTAACATGTAATAGTTTATTATTATTATTTTAAAGGAGCTAATAAATATGTTACATTTTTCTTGGTTTAAATTTCTAAGATGGTAAATCCCAATACATACAGTCACATAAACAAAAGTTCTTTGAGTTTCTTAATAATTTTTAAAAGTGGAAATGGGCTCTGAGACAAAAAGGTTTGAAAGTTGCTGGCCTAGCCACAGCAGATAATTGTCATCTCTCTCGAGCCTCTTTCACCTTTCCTGCACCCTTGCCTACCTCTGATCATGCTGGTGCTTAAACCCAGAACACCATTCCTCTCCTGGTCTCCAGGCCAACTCCCTCTCACCTCCCAAGACACAGCTTGAATGTCTTCTGCAAAGCATTCCCCGAGTCCCCAAGTAGATTTAAGTTTGCCCTCTCCTATATTCCCACGCTCCTTGGTACAAATTTCTATTTCAATGTGTGTCATGTACTGATTGTAATTTTGTGTACCTGCTTCTCTTTTGAACAAGGGCAGGGGCTCATGTGATTCGTCATTATACACTGATGCAGAATGTAATGCCAGGCACATATTTGGAGCTCAGATACGTTTGCTGAAGGAATAAATGAACAGCTGACCCAGTGACACCCACCTCTTCTGGTGACTGAGCAGGCTCCCCTGCTGGCTTTACATCTGAATGAAATATATCTTTCTCCATTTTTCTAGGGCAAAGGCCAAGTGTTTACATCTTGGAAATTTCACTTAATTCAGCGAATAGTTTTCAAATGTCTGTTATATTCCAGGCACTGTGCTAGGAATTAGAGGTAAGAGGTGTGGAGATGATGTCTAGCAGGAAATAATTGGTCATTTTTATGTTTGTCCCTGATATGTCTTCCCTAGTTAAGGGCATCCAGGACCAGTTGACATAGAACAGTAAGCTGCATAAATAGGCCAAGGAGCAAGCAATTACCCAGTGAATTCAAAAACTGTAGGTAGCTACCCTAAGGAATGAAATGTAGAAGAGATTTTATGCTGGCTGATGGTCAGATTTATCCAGATTCAACAACTACGTGCTATGATTCCTCTTGAATAAAGATACACAAACATGACCAAGTCCTTGTTCTCTCAATATTTTAGCATTTTCTTTTTGACAAATATGGGGTAAAAGGAGGTAGAAAGAAGAAAAGAGAGAGATGATGCAAGAAAATTAGAGAATTCAACTTACGGTGTCCTTAGCCAGTAACAGAGGGAAATGCCAATACATTGCATTTGCAATGGAAAAGCTTTTTCAGATATTTCAAGCTAGAACTACAGCATCTTCCTTTTGGCTGCTCACTTGGTATTTGAAATTTTTTTCGCCCAAATTATCTACATGTGTGTTGTCTGATACAGTAGACACTACCCACATGTGGCTATTGAGGAGCTGAAACATAGCTAGTGGGACATGTTGAAAAATAATATTTCAAATATATGGGATTTAATAAAATGTATTACTAAAATTAATATCACCCATTACTTCTTACTTTTTTTTTAAACATGGCTAATGGAAAATTTTAAAACCCACAAGTGGCTCATATTATATTCCTAGTGGACACTGCAGTATACTGCAGCCTCACTTCACCGTCTGATGTTCAGGTTAGCAGAGGCCCTGGTTCGAGTCATTTCTCTGGCCCATAATGACTGTTCACTTGGCTAGAAACCCCTCCATTTAACTCCAAGCCAAGGTCTCTGCCTGCCTTTGCAAAGCGAGGTAATTAACATAAGATCACTCAGAGCAGGCTCTTGCCTTCTCCTGATAAAATCACGTGGAACTCCCCACCTGAAAGATAATCTCCCAGCCAATCTCAGCCTGGCCATCAGGCAAGATCTGAGGACAAAAGAGGGGTTGTTGATGGAATGTCCCAATCCCCAGAGGAAGGTCAATCCCGAATTCATCCTTTCTCCTCGCTGCACCCTCCTGCACCTGAGGAGACCTTCATTTCCCTTGGAGTCTCCCCCCAGAAGACGCCCATTTCTGAGGCTCTCCAGCTTACTGCTCTGCCAGAGTTGTCAGCAGCAGCCCTGGAATCATGGCAGGCATGGAGCAGCCTCCCTGGAAAAACTCCCTCTGAGCCGTTCCCCTGGCCGGGCTGGATCCCAGACAGGAGCCTGACATCCCACAAAGGCTGGTTCGAACCCAGTTCCGTGTTCTGTGTTTGTATTCATCAAAGGCAATCTTCCTCCACAAAGGAAGACAGGACGTGCTAAGATTTACTTGGTGTTGCCAATTTTAAAAGGCATCCCCATGTTTCTAGTCACTCAGGTCCAAAAGGTCTTTAATCTCTCTCTCTTCTTCCCTTGTCTGATCAGTGATCAAGTCCTGTGACTTCTGCCACGAAATCCTTCCCCCATTATACCCTTTCTGCCCTTTCCCATCCCCCTACACCAGGCCATTACTTTGCCCAGAGAGACCACAACTGCCCCCAGATTAAATGCTACTACTGATCTCATGCTTCTACACCTCATACCAATCTGGCAACCAGGCATCTTTATCCCCATTGAGTGATAAGAAACAGAGGTTTGGGGTGGGGGGGAACATGTGGCTAGAAGTGGCAGAATGACAAAGCAAGCATGTCTGAATCCAAAGTGCTCTTGTGCTCTTTCTACACTGGTTTCCCCATCTCCGTGGAATGAGAAAGAGAGAACCGAGGTCATATCTGTCTAAGTTGTGTCTGTTTCTCCATTGGTCAATGTCTGAATGAAAAGTGAAAAGTTTAGTCCATCACCCTAGGTCTTCCAAACATCTGACTGTTGGGGGATGTAGGGACCCAGCTGGCTGACATGTTTGGAGTCCTGACTTCTTGGGATCTATACTTTAGGTCTCTGTTTTGTATTGCTGACTGTATTTTTGTTTTGTATCTATTTGTCTCATATAGATTGTTAAATAAACTGTCAAATATTTTCTTAAATAAATATACTAAAAATTCTTAATAATATGCCATGCCTCCTTACTAACCTTTAAGCTTTATAAGAATGGAAGCTATGTCAATCTTTATGGCATCCCATAGCAGTGTCTCTTTCTCGTAGATGCTCAGGAGATGTTTGTGAATTGAAAAACTTCTAATGCCTGGTAGATGAGGTCCCATCTGCTAAGGAAGTATCTGAGGTCCTTCCCAGCCCACAAGGCCATAATTTAATTTCACAGCCTTGGGTCAGCCATTCCCCAACCCCTCTTCCCCTGCCTGCAGTGTTCTAGCCACAATAGCAGTCCCCCCAACACTGTGTTCTGCTCTTTCTGGATTGTCCTCCTCTCTATTCCTGGCATTCCCCTCATCTTTCAAGGTCCCAATTATATATCACCTCCACCATGATGTCATTCCTAACCCTCCTTCTTCACTTTGCCTCTGTGGAACTCTGCACACACCCTTGCAAAAAGTCCAATTATATCATAAGGATTTATTTACAAACCTTTTCTCACCAGCTAGAATTATGCTCTGTAGGGAAAGATTAATTATTTCCAGAACCTAGTGAGGCAGGAAAATATGTGACTCTAAAATATTATTTTATTCTATTGCAGCAGAATTAAATAAAGGCAAACAAGTAAGGATTCAGGACATGGGGGGGAAATGTCTTGATTGAAAACATAATGAAGAAAAGCTTTTTCTCATAATAAAAAGAGATCCCTGAGGGAGATGCAAGAGGGAGGAGATATAGGCATGTATGTATATGTATAGCTGATTCACTTTGTTATACAGCAGAAACTAACACACCCTTGTAAAGCAATTATACTCCAATAAAGATGTTTAAAAAAAAAGGGATCCCTGGCTTGATTAGGAGAAGGAAAAGGGTGGGATACCACATAGGTTTCCTAGTAATGTTATCAAAAGACCCAACAGAAACCACTGCAAGGTGGGTCAGGACCCTGACAGCTATGAAAAATGTAGATGGCATTGACCATGGTGATGGGCACCTTGGGATGACGGCCAACACAGATGGGCCCCTTTCTCTTAATCTTTGGCTACACTGACCCTGCCCAAGACCCAAGACTATAACATGGCCAAGGAGAGGGAAACCCAACCTGGAGGGAAAGGGATTGAAACTAGATTAGGTTGCCATATAGAAAATAAGACAGATATGCTTCTTATAAAGCTGAGTTTTCAAATTAAAATTCATACTCACTATTCTAGCCTAGTGACTGGCACAGAGATAGCTCTGAAAAAGTTTGCCTAAAATGTTGAGTGGATGAATGAATAAATTTATTTAGATTTGCCACGCAATTGCTAAACTTTTATGGTACATCTAATGGGTATTTAATTGTTGGAGTTTGGGGGAATAATAAATAACATCATTGGTTCTGTTTCCCAAGTTTGTGACTAACCAGCAAATATTACAAAGGAATCAGCCAAATGGAGATTTTTTAAAAATCAGCTTTATTGGTAAATCTAATTAAAGGATGAAGTTTAGATCTGTAGCCACATTCGAGATCCATAACACAATTGCCTTAAATGGAACTGTTCCCCAAACTGCATTTCTGTCCCAGGAACCTTCCACATGGATGAACCAGGAACACCTAATGCTGAGTCCAGGCCACAGAGAGACAGCAAAGACTCACAGACTCAGCAGGGCTGGGCCATGAATGCTCAGCTCCTTTCCCCAAACCATCATTCAGATACTTCATGCAACTCCTTCAGGGAGAAGGAAGTTAGAGGGGAAGAAAGAGGTCAGAAGTGTTTCTCCAGTGGAATTCTCCTCACAGAAACATGAGACTAGGGGAACAAAGTTTCCTCTCTAAAATCAATAAATTGTTTGTTATTGGCATGATGTATGATTTGTGATCAATCAACTCCACTTGGCCTCCCAAATGCCTTAATTCTCTTATCATATTAGATTGGTCCTCCACCCAGGCCTATCTGTCCAAGGCAGAATAAGGTAGACCAGATGCCTTAGGTGTCTTTACGTCCTTTTTTTCCTACTTCAGAGTAGGAGCAAATTTCCTTAGACTAATTAGTTCAGCCTCCTGTTTTCTGCTTTCTCACCCAGATTATAGCAGATGGTTGGAGGAAGCAGTCTGTGTATCACAGGAAATTAAAAGAGCATTTTGCTTCTTTTCAACTCTCATGTCTTCTGGGTCCCCAACTCACACAGATATAAGCATTCTTAGGATTTGTCCAAATTATAGCTTAGGGCTAGGATTAAGAAAAAATACCTGGCCAGCCATGAGAGAGTGTGACTTCTGGCCAAATATCCTCATAAATATGTGTTATATGTGTGTGTGTATACATATTATGTACATACATATGCATATGTAAATACAGGTACTTATACACATACATATATATGCATGTATGTATACATATATATGTGAATAAGTCATGAATATGAATGAATATTATATATATATTTATATATATATATAAATAAATGATTTTTACAGCTACACTGGTGGCTAAAACTGGGGTATGTAGGAAACAGTGTATAGAATTGCCTGTTCATTCTCCTTCAGGAGGTTGGGTAACCTGAACAAGTTCCACATTGGTTGTACATGCCCAAATATGTGTAAGATATTTAGAGAAATTTGTGATGAGGTGAGCAGATAAAAAAGCCACCTTGACATCCCTTTCTTCAAGGGACAAGAGGACCCAGCTCTAAAGTCTGTGCTTTTTAGATCATCTGTATATTCTAAAATCATAAGACTATCATCGCACCGTCTATCTGCCTTGCCTCAGTTGACTCCCATTACCTAGGAATATATTGTCTGGACATTTCACTTTTTATCTACAGGAGCGGAACAAAATGAGCCTAGATTTCTTCCTAACTGGGGTAGGATTAGACTTAACTATGAGTCAAAGAAACACAAAACTACAGTAACTTAAAAAAAGAAAGTTTATTTTTCTCTCATATATATGTTAGAACATAGATAGTTCAGGGTTAGAATGGCAGTGTGTCTCTCAGAAGTCCTCAGGAATCCAGGTTCTTTCTACCTTGTTGTGTCACCATGTGTGGCCTCCATTCACAAATTCATCTCAAAACCTCAAGACAATTGCTCCAGTTCCAGGCATTATATCTGCATTCCAGCCAGGAAGAAGACAGTGACACAGAAGAAGAGAGGAAGGGCACATACCAGTTGTCTTTTAAGAAAGTTACCTCAAAGATGCCATATGACACTTCTGCTTATCTCACTGGTCAAGACTCAACCAAATGAACACACTTAACTGCACTGGATTTTGAGAAATGTAGGCTTTATTCCAAGTTACCTTGTACCAGCTAGAAATGGAAGGTATTGTTTCGGGAGAGAATAGATTAAGGGAAATGACTAGCAGCCTCAGCCACACCTTGAAATAGGATATCTTTGATCTGTGTTAGTAAATCACTGGCAACAAGCTCCTGTCACCAACAGCTTCACCATCAACCTCATTCAATGCCTCAAATTCCACCATTAGTCACCCCTCCACTCCAACCAGAATGGTCTCTATGCATCTGTACTTGAACACACCTTGCAACCTTTCCTCTGTACTAGTACCCACTCTGGTCCTTTTGTTTAGAATGTCCTCCCTCTTTCTTGCTACCTTTCTAAATTCTATCCATCTTTGAAGGCTCAGTGCAAGCCCCACCTTCTCGGTAAAGCCTCTTCTCTCCTTACCTTTTCCCAATAACTTCTCTCTTTTCAGAATGCCCAAAGCACACATTACCTATGCCAGTAACCTGATACCTGGAATATATAGGCATATATGTTGAGTTTGTTTGCACATCTTTTACTTTCAACTAGATTGTAGGCTCCTTGTAGGATGAAAGGTATCATAACTTCTCTGTACCTCTCACCATCCCTGTCATGAATGTGCTTCTAAACTTCTGAGTATCTTGACACTTAGAAGTCAGGGCTGGGGGAACAACAGAAAACTGAAATCCGGGAGAAATAAATTAGAAAATGCACTCTGACCATAACTAGCTCTACAACCTTGGACTTAATTTCTCTGAGCTACAGGTTTCTCACCTATAAAAGGAAGGAACACCAGCCCAGGTTAATCCAGAGGGTTGTGGTAAGGACCTCACACACACACACCCTTTGTACAAGGCAAAACACCACACAAATTGTAGGTAAGTAGGTTTGTCAGGGCTTTTTGACTGCAAGCAACTGAAACCAACCCAGGCTAACCTGGGCAAAAAGGGTCTTCATTGGAAGAGCAGGAAAGATTGTCCACAGAACCATAAAGTATCTGGAACTCAGTCTTGGCAACAGATGGGGAGCAGGGCAACTCTGGGAACCAGACAACAGGAACTGTTTGGCCATCTCATCAGGAGCACCTTCAGAAATGAACTAACTCCAAACAAGTTTCCAACTCTGTGCCACTCTCGCAGATGTCAATCCTGGGAGGAAATTGTTGGCCTAGCTTTGATTATATGTCCCTGCTTCTTGGTTACAGCAACCCAAGTCACCCTGATGGAGAAAGGTCAAAGTCCTGAAGGAAATCAGAGTGATGTTATCAGTAGAGTGAATGGAGGCTGGACGGCCAAAAAGCAGCAAATGTCCACCATCAGCTTAATAACAGTGTTGATTGAGTGACAGTGGTCCGTTCCTTTGACTCTGAAGACATTTTGCATTAAAGATACCATAAGCAACTTCTTTAGGCCTTATCAGTGAACACCTCGGAGGGCATTAGTTCATCAGATTCTTTCCACCCATGGTAGTTAGAATAAGACCTTACAGAAAGGAGATGCAGAGCTACATACTTGATGGGGGGAAGGCACTAGGAGAGATGAAAAAAGTCTCAGCTCTATCATCACTGGCTCACAGAAGCCTTCTCTGACCTTCCTGACTAGGTCACGCCTCCCTGCATTCTGCTCTCTTATAGCTCTTAGTATTCTTGGTGGCTCTTGATACTATGCAAGTTAAATTTATTAGCATTTTTGATTATTGATTATTTCCTCCACTAAGCTGTAAGCTCCACGAGGGCAGGGCCAATGTCTCTTTCTGCTCACCTCTATTTCTATGATCCATCCCAGAGCCTGGTACATTCTAGATGCTCAGTAAATACTTACTGACTGAATTAAATACATGAATAAATAAGGTGCTAAAAAGGCCAGAGTGATCAGCTGTACAACTATCTAGGGAGGGTCATTCCCACCACAAATCAGGGGCAGGTTCCACTTTTCCCATCCTAGGCACATGGGGTGATGGGGGGGAGATTAAAAATAGTGACAGATTAGTTAATGCACCATCCATTAGGGGCTGGGCCACCCTAGTTTTTTGTTTTTTTGTTTTTTTTTTCCAGAATCCACCCCTGGAGGGGAGAAGACCCATCAGGCAGTGGCAGAAGTAATCCACAGCTTCTGAGAGAGGAAATAAGATATTCTCACTCTGATCCTCCATTCACTGTCCTGATAACATCACCCTGATTTCCTTCCAGGCCATCTCTGCTGGGAGCATCCACCCAAGCAGGAGCACTGCTCCCCTGGATGCCATGATCCCCAAGTGGTCCATCTGCAGGTGCCTCCTGAGACAAGATACTAAGAAGCCCTCCTGTTTTTACAGCACTGTGGTCTACAAAGAGCTTTCGTAATTACTTTCTTTGATGCTCACCGTGACCAACCTGTAAGACAGGTAAGTGTCACTGGCACTATTTTACAGATGAAGAAATGGAGCCTCAGAACCCTGCTCAAGGTTATTTAGGGAACTTCAAATATGGCATAAACTTCAAGGTTAGGGAATCGCCAATTGTCCACATCATCCATGTGTAGAGGGACTGTATTTTTAGCATAAATGTCTCAAGGCCTTTTTTTTTGAGCCCTAAAGATAGCTCTCCCCTTTTTGTCATTGAACAGAATGTTGCAACATGGAAAACAAAGGGATGCAGGAAAACAAGGTATTAACTTGGCTTTTATTCTAGTGAAATCATGTCAGTTCGCAGGTCAACTTGGATTGACTGAATATATTTGGATTTGTATGTGAGGAGATGGGAAAGGGGAGAGAAGGAGAGAAGTACTTTGATTTTACTGGAAGTTCAGTTAAAAATTTATTTTGTCTTTGAGTTTGGAATTGACAAATTCATTCCACTTTCTTCCCATTTTCACTCATGCTAGGTCAACTCAGAACTCTCTTATTCAGACTGTGGCTGTGGTCTCTCACTCTCATCTCAGCCCTAATGTCTAAGGCCCCAGAGGACAGATGGCTGGACAAATCACCTATGACCTGACTGCTTCTCCTTGCGGGTCAGAGTTCTTAATGTGTCTTTGGAATTGGAATTTTATCCTCATGCTTCTAAAAAACAAAACAACAAACCACTCCCCGACAACTGTAAGTCAGGCTATAGAAGACCCACACTGAGATTTAAAGGAGCTCCAGTGAGGCTTGACTAGGAGCCTCCCTCTCAAGTGAAACTGGATGTATTCTTCTTCTTCCTCAAATGTGGTCTGAGACTCCCAGAAGCCTTTCATCAGTGACCAAACCCCGAGAGCAGAGTCTGGTTCCTGGCACAGCAGCTAACACACGGGGCACTCACCATGTGCCCAGTGCAAGGCTAAGTGCTTTGCATGTGTTTTCTCATTCATCCTCATCACCCCTCTGAGGTAGCTAGTGACAAGGACCCTGCCTGTCCTTTGGATGAGGAGTCAGAGGCTCAGCAAGGGAAAGTAACTTGCCCAAAGCCATGCAGTTAGTAAGGGGACGAGCTGGATTTGGATCTAGACACACCCACTTTCAGCTAGAAGGGGAGAGAAAAGAAGAATGGAAACAACCATTCCCCAGTGAAATCTTGGATGAAAGAAAGGTGCCCTTCTCACACGCACTCCTTCCCAGGCTTTTCATATGAGCAAAAATAGAAATTTCTCTTGTGTTGGAGCTATTATAAAATTGGGAGGGGTGATCACAGAAGGTAGCATTAGCCCATTTCCTCCACACAGGTACTTAATCCAGCCCTGCAGACTCCTTTGAGAAGGCCAAGTCTAGGCTGATGCTAAAGGATAAGTAGTTGTCAAGTAGGCAAATATGAGGGGTGAAGGTCTCATCCCTAAGCTCTGTCTGGAAAGCTGGAGATGAAACCAGGGCTGGCCTAGTGGAGGTCTGAGATAGAAGCCTCCTAAGTGGGTTCCACCTGCCCACATCTCTCTCCTTCCAGGCCCTCGTGAGAAGAAGAGCCAGTTTCTACCATGGGGTGGATGAGCCAGGGACAGGGGTGGAAGGGCTGAACAATTGCAGGCAGGTGAGAGAACATGCAGAACAATGGTGCCTCCCCTCTGAGTAAGTCTTCTGGTCTTCCAGTCATACTGTCTCCTGACTTCTTTTCTCCATAAGCATAATCTTTGCCTATCCATACATCACATTTAAACTTGTTGAGAGTGTTGGGAGAATCTATCAGGGGAGCCACACTGTCTGTTGCTCTGACCCTGTCCCTGGCAAGGCATCTGCCTTCAGTCCTGCATGAAGAATCTTTCTCCTGCCCCATGACTCTGCTCTGATTTCCAAGTAAATGCTCCCACAATGCGTATCACAGCTGCTCTGCCTTGAGTGAACTTGCCGGGGAGGATGGAGTGTTGCCAGTGCCTCCTTCTGGAGGGGTGTCTGTAAGGACTGAGGTCTCTGAGTCCATCTTGGCAGGAAGGTAAAAGCTGCTTTCTCCTTCTGTTTTGCTGTCGTCACTTAGTCACACTTTCCCTTCATGCAAAGCTTCCCCCACTGTTGACAAAACATCTTGGTCCCCCAGTCCCCAGCCCATCACCCCTGCCCCTGAATAAACACCAGCTCATTTGTAAGAGGTTTTTAATTTCATCTTGGTATGCCATTAAGGAGTGGAATAGGATCTCTATTCATTTTCCCTCACAAAATATCTGCTACTTTTCTCCAACTGATCCTCACCACGGAAGCCTGCGGAGCCATATAGCATCTGCATGATTTTTACTCAACAGACTGGTTTGGGTTTCTGGGTGGTTTGCATAAATTATAAAAAAGAGCACAAAAATCATACAACATCAACTCTACCATAAGGGGGCGTGTTCCCTCTGGCCGTGCAGAGAATGATGGGGACAAGTAGCTGTGTCCGAAGCTCTGATGACTGGTGACATCTCTAGGAGTGAGGCCAAACCTGTCCCAGCCTCTCTTGGAGGAGTCCTCCGTCTTCCCCATCTGGTTTCTCAGGAGGCCTCCTATCACAGAAGTAGCCCATCTTAGCACCACAATTGGAGGACAGGGTGTGGAACTGTCCCTGTGTACAATGGCAGCTGGGTCTTCTGTGCTCAGCGGCCTGGAAAGTGAGCCGGAAGGAGGAGCCCTGGCTTTCCAACTGGACCCCCTCCACCTCTGCAAACTCCAAGAGGTTGTTAGCAAACAGAGCGTCTGGAACATGAGTCAACAAAGTTCTTATGAAAAGAGCCAGACAGGACAGATAGTAACTATTTCAGGCTTTCTGGTCCACATACAGTCTGTTACATATTCTTCTCCTCTTTGCTTTTTACAACCCTTTAAAAATGTAAAAAATCTTCTTAGGAGGCAGGCCATAAAACACAGGCCTGCAGGCTGTGGTTTGCCAGCCCCTGGTCTAGAACATGATGATGCCCTGTCCAACCCATCCATTACAGCCTCCTTCCCATCGAAGGCCTCTGGCATCCCCCCAAGCTGCCCTGAGCCGGTATCTGTAGCACAGGCTTTGCAGAAGGGACCGTGGCAGGCAGAGTTGCCCTCAGGTTCCTGCTCTGCAGCCCCAGGTATCCTCCTTTGCCAAGTGGCTGGTCTGGTTGTATTTTAAGCAAATATCAGATATTAGTCTCAGCCCTGCTCATGTGTCCTGGGGCTGAAGGAAGCCTCAGCGTCCCCAGTGAGGTAGGTACATACTATCAGCCTCGTCTCACACTTGCAGATGGTGAAGTTCAAGAGCAGAATTGACTTTCCCAATGCTGCCCATCAGCCACATGTCTGAATTTCAAAGAAAGCCGAAGAATCTAGGCTTTAACTTTTCTAAGGACATGATCAGGTATTGTTCTGTCCCACCCAAGCCCAGTGATTCCACCTCAAACAGAGCAAGTCAAGAATCCACCAGTGAATACTGTCAGCCACACAGAGTTGCTCTCCAGACCTCAGTGACACTCTCTGAAAACAGAATTAACTCAAGCACTCAAAGCTACGGGGCCTCGGTGGAGCAGCGCTCTCTGCCCTGCCCACAAGTCTCTTCAAACTCAAAATAAAGTTTATAAAAGTAAATTATCTCATTTTATAACTTAAGTGCATCAAGCATTTCCTTAAATATAGTTCACACTGAAAATAAAGTTACTTTTGCTGTACAGTTGGTGTCTGTTATAATTAGGAATAAACTTTGATGATAAAGTATGAAAGGTTACACACTCACGCACACATCTATCTACCTGTCTGTCTGTCTGTGGGTGTGTGGATGGGTAGACATATGCACCTCTTGAAAAGAGCTTCCCCAAAAATGGTGGGAAGTTGTTAGGGCTCTCTAGGTATCTAGTTTGCAAGAAAATGCCTATATTTAAAATCCCTGTCCTTAACGATAAACACATCTTCATACCTAACACTAAGACTCTTATTAGAAACATTAAACTATGCAATCCATAATGTATTCAGTCTTTGGAAATGCCGAGCTACACCATATCATTATACAACAGCATCCCGGACACAACTCCCTCCCCAACGCACCTCTTCCCTGCCTCCCCATCCTAAAGCCAGCTGACCCCTCATGTAATGGGGTTGTTCCAGAATGGGAGCCTAGCCGGAGAACTCGAGGGGTGAACTCAAGAGGTGAAGTAAGAATTCTGCATGGAGTACAGGTGGTCAATGGGGTTTCCCACTCTGGACTGCAGGGGCCCGGCTTCTGAGGTTGCTAGGAAGCAGTCACCCAGGTTACTGAGAGAGGTGTCATCACTATCCAGGTCGTGGAAAAGGGGCTCAGCACCTGAAATGGAAAGGAAACACTGGCATGAGGGTCTGGAAGAAGGGACCCATTCAGTGCTGGGAAATTCAGTTGAATTCACCAGCGTGGTCTGAGCACGTCCCCCAGGGGGCGCTTTCTACTGGGTGCTGGGGAGGGGGTGGGGGAGGGTAGAGCTACATAGAAGAGTAGGAGGGGGCATAATCCCTGTCCACAAAAGATCTCCTTAGGGGGGCTCACGTCTAAAGTGCAACAACTGAAAATAATATGAACTAGGATATAACAAAGTGCTAAATTGAATGCAGCATAAGCAAATGTCAGAATGTCTAGACAGTGAGGGTGGGGAGTGGGCAAGACATAGCACCACAGGCTGGAGAGACAGGGGCAAGGGCTTCTGGAGGACTCTGGCCACAAAAATGGTTCTTGAAGGAGGGATGGTAAGAAAACAAACATCAGCTCTGAGAATGATGCACACGAAACCTCCGGTGGTAACACCTGTCCTTTCAGATAGCACAAGTATACTGAGTGCCGGCTGTTTCCCCAAATTTGTACTGCAAAGGAAAGGGAGGTTAGGTGCCCAGACTCAACTAATTTACATCTCTGACCAAAAAAAAAAAAACCAGGAGGGCAAACTGAGCAACAGCTGGGGGACCACTGTGACCGGAACCTTGAGGATGTACGTTTCACCTCTACTTCAAGTAAATAGGAAAGATGAAAACTGCAGTTTATAAAAATTGTCATGTGGCTTTAATTATTCATTTTACTGAAGGATTCATCACAGGAGTCCTTTATGTAACAAGACCCCTAGGATTCTGAAAATGTAAGAATTTGCAAAAAAACCCAAAAAGTCATTTGCCCTGTTTTTGCATAGTGGTGAAGACAGGTACAGACCTTACGTGAGTCTTCTAAGGGAGCAAAGAGGATGGCCGTCACTGGAGCGTATATACATATATATATATATATATATATATATATATATATATATATATATATATATGAATGAATGAGGTTGGTCAATGACGTTCCTGAAAATGGCTGGATCTTAATAAGTGTTTGCTGAATGCATCACATGGGAAGATAGGGCTGATTTTAACATTATAGATAATTTTTTTTTAATGAAGGCAAAAAAGAAGTTGATAATCTGTGCACTGAGGCATATATCTCTGATACTAATGTTTTGAAGGCTTGAGGAATAAAATGTTATTTTTAGCTATCAGGGTTAACAATTGCAGATTTCACAGTACAGATGAATGTATTACATAGGCCACTTACCTTCTCTGTATAAAAATGCAGTGGCCTATGTTTGGCACTGAGATTGAACTTCAGCCTTCCACTCCAGAGCTTGCCCATCCCATCAGGGTGCCCAGGCCCCAGCTTCTGTACCTCAGCTTAAGCAGCAAACTGGGAAAATGGGGGAGTCTCAGCTGTCCCCATTCCCTGCGTTTAAAGCAGCTCCGTTTTGGCTGGGGTGAGACTGGGAGGAGATACTTTTCACTTCACAAGTCAGTTTATGTTTCAGGAATTACATTAGAACACCTACTAGTATCCATAATAGGAGAGTCCATTTCAAACATCTGTTTTCTGTACTTTTCAATATATTTTTTTCTTATGTGAGAGTTTGCATAATTAAGGCCTCTGCCTATATCACTGCTGATAATGCTTATGAACATGTAAGTGTGGTACCTGGCATGAAATGAAAGACTTGGGAAGTTCAATCTCAACAAACAGGTCTACAATGAAAACACAACCTCCTATTCAAACTAACAAATAAGAAGCTTTGAGGAAAAAAAAAAAAGAAGCTTTGAATAGGAGCATAAATGGAAGCATGATTAATGTGTATGTGTGCTGGTCTTTCTTCTGGAGCCGTCAGTTAGGTGATTCTAGCAGTATTTTTGTGGGACACTTATTCTGCTCTGGAACTTTAATGAGCATCTAGGAACTGTGTAGAGGTGTCTGGGCGGGGATGAAAAACTCACGCAACCAAGTCATGTGAGGTCTCTGCGGGGCTTGAGTCCCTCTTACCATAGGGGTGCATGTGGTCTCCAGGCATCTGGGGTGGGGTGAGACCCTGTCGGAAGGGATCTGAGCTGTAGACGCTCTGCTCGATGGCCAGGAGCTGCTGTGGGGTGGGCAGAGCAGTGTAGGGGTTCATGATCCCTTCCATCCCAGCGCTCCCGCCACCATTTGTCTGAGCTGTGGGACAAAGAAGAAGGCAGATCATTCTCCATGTGCAGCCCAGCATCACACGCTGGGAGGGAGGGAGGACCACAGAACAAGCTCTGAACTTCACATGCCCCACTGGCTTGTGACCACACAAGCTGTGTGACCATGGCTACATCATTTTACTTCCTGGATCTTGGTTTCCTCATTTATAGAATGGAAAGGTTGAGGTGACATCAGTGGTTCCCAGTCTGTGCCCTACCAAGGGCCATCAGGGATTGCCTTGAAGGATAGGCATGGCGGGTGTTGTACTTGGAGAGCTTCCTTGAACTACATCATTAAAACAAAGGCGTTTGATGCTACACACAGGCTTGGGAGCCAATGGAGTGGATGCATCTAAAGATCCTTCCAGCATTATGCCACTAGGAGTCCGTCTATCAAGTGGGGTTCATGACACTGGCCCAGCGGACCTCGTGTAGCTGATACGAAGACTCCATGAGATCGTGTGTATGTGCTTTGGAATGACAACTCGCTACACTCGTGTACAGAATTTTATGAGAAAAGGAGGACTCCGTTCCTGCCTCCACATCCTGCTGTGGTTCTCTGAACACAGTTCCATTAACTCTCAGGGACTCAATCTGCCACCTTCTTAAGTCTACCCTAGGAGCTGCCCATAGAATTCTTCAAAGTTCCAAGCACTAGGAGTTTGTGTTCTCATAATGCCTTCATGAGTTATCCTCCCTTTGAGTGTGTTGACCTATATGGAGTCAACTTACATGGCTCCTCCTAAAGCCCTCTCACATCTGTGACCCTCTCTGAGGTGCACAGCACTGTGTGGTATAGGACTAGCAGGCCCCATTACCCTACCCTAGAAATGCAAAGAGAGGTGCAAAGAGACAGAAAGACAGGTCCCAGATCTCCAAACAGCATTGGAAGGTGGAACTGGGGCAAATTCAGGTCTTCTGACCAGCTCGCAGCTCCACCCTGCCCCAGGGCCCGTGCCCTTGCTTCACTTCTCTCCCAGAGCATCTATCTTGCCATTAAGATTCTGTTTGGCCTAGAAGGTCAAAAGCAAAAAGAACCCTTGACTGCAAGAGTCAAATTCTCGTTGGAGCCTAGCCCAGGTATCAAGCACAAGGTAAGGTCCATGCAAGGACAAGGGGCTCTGTTTAGAGGCCAGACAACCAATGTCACATTCCACGGCCTTCCAAGTGTGGTCCAAGGCTGGCAGCAATGAGAGCTTGTTAAAAATGCAGACTCTCTGGGCCCACCAAGACCTTAAGAATCAGAATCTATACATTACCAAATACCAGGTGATTTAGGTGCATGTTAAAGGGTGAGAATCCCTGCTCTAGGTTACAAAGAGACCACTCAGGAAATTCTGCTGGACAGCTGAGATGGGGAGGGGGCAGTGCATATCCCTTTAAGAATGATTGTTCTAATATAGTTATTCTTGCTTTTTTTCTTTTCACTTCCTTGAAGGGTCCCACAACCTGTCCCTCTTCACACCCTCCCCAATCCCCACACCACCCCTATTGAAAACAACAACAGCAAATGAAGGTACATGGAGGTAAGGGTGAGTTAAGGCAGCGTGGCCGAGCGGAACTCAGAATCAGAGAGACAGGTTCCAGCCCCAGTTCCATCTCTTATTGATCTAGGACCGTGGTTGCCTGGAAGGAGGAGGGCCACGCAGGATGAGAAACTGGGCATGTCTTTGACTCTGTAGGTAGGCCTGACACAGGGCCCTGACACTGCAGCAGGGCCCGGGCAAAGGGGCTTTGCATGAGGGTAGGGCGACCTCCAATCCGCAGTTCTGGGCCTGCAGAACCCTCTCACAGTTGTCATAGTTTGGTCCTCCCTGGAAGGTCCCAGCTCCCAAGCAGGTGTGGACTGGGCTTCACGGAGCTCAGAAATGTCATTCCAAGGGCTGGGTGGTTGGAGGCCCCTGGCGGGAGAGGCCTGGCCGGCAGAGGCTCCAGCTTACCGGAACTCAGCCTCTGGGTGTTCTGTTGATCTTGCTGTTGCTGCTGCTGCCGCCGGGCCAGCTTCTTCATCTGATGAGGGGAGGACCACAGGATTAGAAGTCAGGGGACCTGCAGCAGGTTCCTGCGGCTAGGCCAGGGGGAAATGGCTCGTGGGTAAAGCAGAGGGACCCCTTCCCCTGCTTTTACTCAGGAAAGGAGCCACACTTCAGGAACAGCGCCTTGAGCCCGATGCATGGCGGCTGAGGGCTTTTTACACCGCAGCCGTGGAAAGACAGCTGGCTGGGAAGCAACAGTGTGGCTGGTCTTAGCAGGAAGAGGGATTTCCTCTCAGTGCTTATGTTGTGACAGTTTTATGTGAGGGGATGTAGGGTCTTCAGCCCAGCTTAGATGTGCAGCAAGGGCCTGCTGACAGGGTATGATGTGGGATGAGGCTGGCCCCTCCCTATCTGCTGGCCCTTGTGGCAGAGACTCCTACCAGGAGATGTATGCCTCTAGGTAAGGAGTTTGACTCCCAAAGCACCTCGTTAACACACAAACTTCCCGGAAGGAACATTGTAACCCAATGTTTCTCAAAGTGTGTTCTGTGGAACATTAGGGTTCCATGCGACATTAACATACATTTTGAGTACAATCGCCCCATCTCTCCCCTTCTGCAGGGCTGCTATAGCTGAAATGACTGCTGAGCATAAAATTTTTGAATCACGAGAACTATTCTACCCAATGAGTTGAGGTTAGAAAACGTGCTGGCAAAAACAATGTCCTACTATTGTTTTAGGAAACCGGCCCCACAGAGACAGAAGTAAGAAGCAGATTACCTTAGCTCTCTGGTTCTGGAACCACACCTGAACGACACGGACGCTCAGCCCTGTCTCTGCAGCCAGAGTCTCCCTCACCTTGAAAAAATGGGACATTAGAAATATAGAAACATTGGCATCCTAGAGTAGAAGGCAGAACATTCCATACATGGTGCACGGAGAGGCCAACAGGCTGCATCTTACATAGGAGCTGGCGAGTGTTCAGTGTTCAGCAAAATCCCAAACACAAGAATATAGCTCTCCTTCAGGAGGAGAGAAGGTCCTTACCCAGGTAAACGAAGAGAAGAATAAGCATTAATTTTGATGTGCATTCCAAGAGGTGTTCCTGGGTTTCTCTTCCTCTGGAAATTAGGCCTTCAGGTGGTTCTTAGATATTAGCAAAATCTATTGTTGTGTTTTTAGCTGTATGCCAGGCATATGCATTAACCTACTTAAGGAGAGCTGAGGGTGAAAATCACTTTGCAAAAACAACTGGTTCTCTTTTGCTCTCTTCTCCTGTCTAAATTCACTGACTTAAATTTTTGGTTTTGTCCCTCATAGCTTTAGGTCACTTTGGGTGTTTCATGAATATTCATATTCACTGTGAGCCCTGCCCAAAGGAAATAAGACAAGAGCCATCTGGGATCCAACAGAGCAAGAGAGACAGCGCTGATGCAGGCACATGCACTGGGACTGTGAAGAGACAGGACAATCAGGGTCCCTATTATGAAGAGTCGCGTTTCAACATCTGCCCTCTATACAGGCATTTGGTGAGGGGCTGGCAAAGTGGCTAGAAGGGAAGGGGGAAGAAGCACAGATTTCCCAAGAGTGGTCCTGAGAGACACTGCCCCCTCTTGGTTAGATTCTGAGGAGGAGATGAGATGGTAGGAGCTCCTTGAATAAACACATAAGTAGAGCAAGCTGGAGGCCTTGGGAAGTGCTCATCTTTATCATGCCACTGGGGCTGAGGCTTAGGAGAAGCAGGATAATTAGAGAAGATTTTACAGGCACATCCTTCTGCAACGCCATCTGAAACAGCAGTATGCCCAGGGGCCCACGTCCACCTGCTGAAACCCTATCCAGCCTTCAGAGGCCCAGCTCAAAACCCACCTGTTCCACAAAGCCTTGCCTGATCCCCCAGACAGAGGCGACCTTTCTCTTCCGGCAGCTCCTGGCTGCCCCTCTGTCCTGGTCCTCAGAGCTTTCTCCCCAGTGTTCCAGTGTACACATCTCCTCCCCTCTGGTGGCCTAGACGCTGCCCAGGGACAAGCACTGGGCACAGGCCATACAGAGGCTGGGAGTTCAGTACATGTAGAACAAGGAAACCAATGAGGAAGTGGGAACTGGTCCTTGTGCAGGTCTACCTTGGGGCTGGTTCAACTTTCTACCAGCTTTTCTCCCAGAGCTTAGAGGGCAGCGAGGCCAGGGAAAGGGAGTCTTCTGCAGGTGGGAGAACTTTTTTCAAAAGGCAGAAGTGGTGGGAGACTGTATTATCGTTCAGCAAATATCCATCCTTCCCGCCCCTCCTCCATGGAGGGGTGTATGCCTCCCCCTGTACTCACAGTGGCTTAGCCACATGACTTGCTTTGGCCCATGGAATGTAAGTGGATGTGAAGTGGGTGATATTCAAGGAGAGCCATTCAGTGGGACTGCCCAGTGTGACTTGGCCTCTTGCTTTCTGCCATCGTCATGAGACCCGTGTGCCCCAGGTGGCCACTGCCCTGGACTCTTTAATGAGAGACCGGTGGGGCAGGCCTGAACCTGAGCCCAGCTGGGTTACAGCCAACCCACAGCCCAGGGGCAGGAAATAAATGTTTGCTGGGAGCCGCTAAGATTTTGTTTGTTATTGCAGCAAAAGCCGATTCATACAGAGAGGGAGGCATGCTAAGGGATGGGATGCTAGGGACGGATGCTAAGAAATTGAAAATGTCTTTCTTCTATGAATTTCAATTCAATTTCAAGAAAGCTTTCTTTTCTTATTTTTATTGCATAAAGGACAGTACCCAGCATACAGCAGGGAGTCCATAAATGGTGGGTACTTAATAAGCGGACACAGCTATTTGTGGCAGAGACTACTAATTGTCTCCAATATCCATTCTCTCCTTCCTCCTCTTAGCAAAGTTATCCCCAAGTTTTAGCAAGGCATATGGACACCCAGATAGACTAATTTCCCAAGTCCCCCTTGCAAGTGGTACAACCACAGGATTAAACCCTAGCCAACACACATGAGTGAGAGTGATGCAAAAAATCCCAGGGTATGTCCCTAAAAGGGCAGCTGCTTGCCCTGACTTTCTCTTTCTCCACCATGGTGGTGGCTGGAAAAAATGGTGACACCTGGAGCAGCCCCTTGGACCCATGTGATGGATAACAGAGCTTCTCGGCCAGTTTTGGATTGCTCATCTCCGGACTGTGATGTGAGAGAGACATAAACTCCTATCTCATTAAGTCACTGTATTTTTTTTTTTTTCATAACTGTTCACAGCAGCCCTATCTGTAACAGCTCCAAGCTGGAAACAACTCACACGCCCACCAACAGGTGAATGGTCAAACAGCCCATGGTATATCCATGGAATACTATGCAACAACAAAAATGGATGAACCACAACACGGATGAATGCCAAAATCACCACCTCAAGCAGAACAAACTGCACCGAAAAAGAATACATGCTACAAGCCACTGTATTTTTACTCTGTTATAACATTTCGATCTATATCCCAACTGGAACCTCTTATTGTTATTCTCCCCATTGCTCTTCATGAAATGAAAGGTATGAGCAAGTAGCCAGTTGGAGTGGGTATGCATACCGAAAAGCACAGGGAGATTCTACCATGACCCTGGCCACAGCTGCAGTGATCCCTGGAGTCTCCAACGGGGCTCAAGGCCACCTGCTCAGACTCTGTCTGAACAGCATCTCCCACCCCGACCCCCAGGTGCCCAGTGATGCCCCAGAGGAGTCCAGGGTGCACACAGAGAAGAGGGGGCCTCGTCCCCTTTCCTCCCTTCTCCCTGCCCCACCCCCACCGCCACCATACCTTCCTGCACGGCTTGGAGGATACTTCAAACGAGGCCTTGAATGCTCTCCTCTGTTGGGTTGTCAAGATGGTTCTGGGACGTTTAGGGCGCTTATGGTCCTTGCCATCCTCAGCGGCTCCTTTCCCTGCCCCATGGGCTGACTTGCAAAGACTTTCTTCATCATCACTTTTGCCTGAAAGCAGCAGAAAACAACATGTTGAGTCCCTTAAGGCCACTTCCTGGAGTTGTCTGTTATTCCATAACAAGACACTTGGGTCCATGTTCCAAGGATGACTTAAGACATGAATGCTGATACTGATCCCAAAACCCCCAGGAAGGGCTAAGGAAAAACTTCTAAAATGTGGAGACAGGAACCAGGAAGTCCACCATCACAGCTCAGGACTTTCTCTCTGGAGGCTCTCCTAGCTCCACGTTTACTAGTTGTGTAACCTTGGGCAAGTGACTTAACTCTCTATGGCTCAATTTTCTTATCTGCAAAATTGAGATATAGGAGTATCTACTTCATTGGTGTTGTTGTGAGGATTAAATGAGTTTATCAAGAAGGCACTCAGAAGGCTGCTTAGCATATAATAAATGCCCAGTAAGTGTTGGTGGTTAATATTTCTTAAATTTCATTTTTCAACTCTAGACCTGGATAAGTTATATATAACTTCCTAGATACTATGTCTGAAATTCTAGCCACTGCCAGGATGTAGAAAACAATACTGTTTAAGAGGCGACAGAAGACCAACATTAGACTACGTGCAGGTACAGATAACACAGGCAGTTAGTCAAAACTGCCTGTCTATAAAATAAATAACTCTCTATTAAAGTAACTGTATTTATCTATATTTACGTGAATTATTTCAACTCTATAAGCAGTGATCAATACAAGCAGTAACTTGAAGGAAATAAAGCCTTCAGTATATATGACATTCTTTCCCAGGCTACCTCTTGTATCCCACAGACTTCACACTCCTAAGAAGATGCTTCTAGGATCTGGGAAATACCCATGTGAGAGAGACTCCTTCCTACTTTCAGCATGAAAAGCCATAGGCAGTTGTGTGCCCACATTACCCTAATGAGACCCTCATTTCTCTCTGGGTCTTTACAGAGCTCAGCTGCCCTCTTTCCTCCAGTAGAAACCTTTGTCCCAAGAGCTTCCCCAGCTCCAGTCCCCTGATTCTGATCTCCTTCTGGCCACTTCAAGAAATCCAAGATGGGCTTCCCTGGTGGTGCAGTGGTTGAGAGTCTGCCTGCCATTGCAGGGGACACGGGTCCGTGCCCCGGTCCGGGAAGATCCCACATGCCGCGGAGCGGCTGGGCCTGTGAGCCATGGCAGCTGGGCTTGCGTGTCCAGAGCCTGTGCTCAGCAACGGGAGAGGCCACAGCAGTGAAAAGCCCGCGTACCGCAAAAAAAAAAAAAAAAAAATAGAAATCCAAGATGAGGCGACCCACCGTGTGCGAGCTACACATCCTTGTTCTTCATCCCGCCCTCCTCTGGAAAGATGCTCTTTGCATATAATGTTTTAGTTTAGACTTTAGTTGAGTTCTAATTTTTGGCTCTGCCAGAGCCAAAAAACCTTATTTTATTTGAAAGAACAATGGCTAAGATTCTTTCCTCTATGAACTTTTAGGCATACGATTTGAACGTGAAGGAAGACGACCCTCTGAGTTCCTTGAGGGCACAAGCTTTGCAGTGTACTTGAACAGGGTCTGACGTAGGCAGACCTAGGTCTCCATCCAGCTCTATCCCTTGTTTTAAGTACCGCCCTGTGCAAGGGAAGTCCTGCACTGAGCCTGCACTGGAGACAAGAATACCCACCAGAGGGTAGCATAGGAGTAGTGCTGCTGTGTGCAAAGCAACTAACACAGAGGCACAGAGAAGGCTCTTACTAGATGTTGTGGGAAGGATGTCTTTCCCCCTCTGCCTCACTCCCCTTGATAGTACAGATGAAAAAACCCACAAGATGAATGAAGAAGAGATTAAAGAAGAATCCTCATGACAAGGAGGGGTCACTCTGGCATCTTCAATTCTTAGGCTGCTCTTTCCTTGATGGGAGGTGGTGGTGGGGGGATTCAGTAAGCTGATCTCAGTCAGACCTCAGTATTGAAGGGTAGTTAGGATCTTTCTAGAAGGAGGTTTTCAGAATGGCAAGGAAAAAATAAGCATGCAAGAACTAAAAGCCTTAGGGAACCAAGAAGACCCCACAAGAGAAGAAAGGTAGAAAAAAGGAGGCCATTGACTATGCAGATTCATCCTTGCTGGGCCCTACCTCATGCTACTCAGAGACCGCCCCCCCCAACCAAGCCCAGTCTTTAGTGACGTCAGTAATTCTCTCTGTTGGTGGATTCTTTGGGGTCAAAAGGATGCTCCTCTGGTACTGGTGATGCCTTCAGTAATATTTCTGAGGAAACGTGGTTGACACCCCATGCCAAGGATTGTGTACATCTCCTGCAAGGCAGGTGATTATAAGGAACTGAGTCTAGAACAAATAAGTGAGAAGTCCAAAGCACAGAATTTACTTTAAAATGCAATTGTATCATCTTCAGAAACCACTTATCTTATACCAGTTTTGTCCTTAAAATGGTATTTGCAAACATCTCACGGGGTCAGTCTGATTCTTTTACAGTCACGTAGCTTGATGCAAATGTATACTGATGACTAAGATGATGTAACTAATGAAAATGCAAAATCTAAAATAATGTGGATTCCATGGTAATGGCTCATATATGTTGATAACATTCAGGAAAGCAAGACGGCACGATGTCCACAAGCATGGGCTCTGGGAGCCATACTAACTCGGGTTTCAATTCTGGCCTGGCCAGTTATGATGTGTGATTCTGAACAAATCCCCAAGACTCAATTTTCTCATTGGAGAAAGTAACAGTGTTGTTGGAATTACATCAGATGATGTATGGAAAGGGTTTAGCACTGTCTAGAGTGTGATAGATGTTTAGTAAATCATCATCATCATCATTTCAAAAGAAGGGATCTTAATCTGAGACCCATGTTTTCTGTTATTAACAGTTGCACATTGATGGGAGTTGAAGTTAAGGTTTTACACTACAAGCGTTCATTCCTCTCTCTTTGCAGACATGACCCTAGCTCACACTAAGAGTTGGTTTTATAGAAAGTATGTGTGTGAGCGCTTGTGGGAAAGAAGCGGGGGGTGGTAGTCGGGGGGCTGGTTCCAGAAGGAAGATGTGATTGCTGAAGTTTGTTCAGAGCCCTAGAAGTGGATGGCTGAGGTCCCTGATGTCTTCGTACTGTCTCTGGACTTACCCCTGCCTAAGACACAGGCACATTCCCCAAGACCTGCTATCCCAACCTAGAACAGCAGAAAGGAGAAGTGGGGGAAAGAGCCATCTCCTAGGGCAGCCCTTGGTGCCCATTTTTGGAGGATGTAAAGAGCATCACAGGCGACTGCTCATTCATTCTCTCTACATCCCTGTGAGAAGAAAGAGACGAAAACATTTGTTTTCAGAAGAGGGAGGGGCAGAAGTGGGAGCAGAGGGAGGACGAGAATAAGATTTGTCTCTGGAGTGTTTCTATCATTTTTTTGTGGTGCATTTTCTTCTTCTGACTCCTCCTTTTTTGCTGTTCAATATCTCTCTCTTCTGTCTGCTAAGGGCCCCATTTTGCCTTCCAAGAAGCACTAGATGCTCTAGACCAGGCATCTACAAACTATTTTTTGTAAAAGGCCAGAGAGTAAAATATTTTACTCTTTGCAGGCCTTATGGCCTCTATTGCAACCACTCAACTCTGCCACTGTAGTACGAAAGCAGCCATAGACAGGACGAATAGGCATGGCTGGGCTCCAATAAAACTACATTTCAAAAGCAGGCACCAGACTGGGCTTCCCTGGTGGCACAGTGGTTGAGAGTCCGCCTGCCGATCCAGGGAATACGGGTTCGTGCCCCGGTCCAGGAAGATCCCACATGCCGCGCAGCGGCTAGTCCCATGAGCCATTTGGTCACTGAGCCTGCACATCCGGAGCCTGTGCTCCGCAATGGGAGAGGCCACAACAGTGAGAGGCCCGCGTACCGCACACACACACACAAAAAAGCAGGCACCAGGCCAGATTTGGCCTGCATACCATAGTTTGCTGGCCCCTGCCCTAGACCTCTCCTGACCCGTTCTCCATCAAAACTTACATATCCTGTGTTCCAGGCTTTCACGCTCTGACTCTGGGGGCAGGAAGCACTGCTCATGTGCTACACTGAGTCAGGGATTAGCAGGGTCTGAAGTGTCCTCTCCCACAGTCAATAACACATAGACATGGAATGCCTCCAACCAAACAGTCACCACTATGGAATTTCAGGTGTCCTGGCAGATCTGAGCAAGAGAAACTCTGAAGATAGAGGAACGGAGGGCCTTTGGGCATTTCCCAAAGTGCAGACAGATGTCACAACCCAGCTGCCAAGGGGAATGCAGACCATCGCTAACCGTCACCCAGCTTCGGTCTGCCGGATTGTAAATATTACGAGCATAGCAGTGCCCTCTGACTCCCTCGGGGAACTTCCAGACTGCTCAGGGAGGCTCCCATCTCCTCGTTCGGCAGGGGCAGGGCTGCCTGACTCTGATGCCAACTTCTCCGTGAAAGCAGGCAGTGCCTGAAATATATACTTACTGATTTGTCCAAGAGAAATGAAAGTTCTAAACGAGCCAGGAGATTTCTCCCAGGGCCAGCAGGAGTACTGGAGAGCAGGAGATGCAGAAAAACCTTCCAACAGCAGAGACATCGCGGAAGCAGAAGGAGGGGCAGCCCCTCGGCATTGCCAGAGGCTCCCACACCCAGATGCAGGCCAGAGCGATCCCTCATAATTTAAGCTGACACCCCTCAGCGGAGATGAAAGGAACACCACTTGCTGTCTCCAGCAACAAATGTCAGCATCCCTGGAGGCCATTTAGACACAAACGCAGCATAAATCTGACTCCTAGAGGGAAAGTCCAGAGAGTAAGTCTCCACGCACAGCCTACCAGGGTGAAATGAATTTGCTTGGCACAAAGTTGGAACATGTTTCTCAGGGTCTTTCTTTCCCATCTCTTGTAAAAAAAAAAAAAAAAAAAAAATCTGGAATGGCTTGGGGGCTGTTGCTTCCCCCTTGCCTGGTCCTCCCACTCATTTATGACATAAGCAATGGCAGATGAAAGACCCAGCCATGGTTTATGGCCCCGAGACAGGCTGTACTACCTGTGGGGCCTCACAGATTCATTTCAGGTTGTTGGAAAAATCCCAACAGCTCATAAACAGGGCAAGAGATATCAGAGCTTGGCCCAGGAGGTGACGGTGAAGGAGGAGGACCAGAGACCCTCATGCTAGGGAAGGGAGAGGCAGGAACAGGCCTCACATGCTTCCCACGTGATGGGCCTCATAAATGTCCTTCAGGCCGGGGGAGTAAGAGGAAGGGTCTGGGACTTGTGGTCGGTGGAGGGGGGAGGGAAAGAAGTAAGGGAGGAATTTATGAAGACAGAATATATAGGAAACTATTTCCGTCGCTGCCCTGCACTGAATGGATCAGAATTCCATTCTCCCGGAGCATAACTCTGGATGCAAGGCAGCGTTTCACATTCAAGAGGCAGTAGGTAAAGCTCTCTAGAATAGCAAAGTCCCTGCAGCTACTGTTTTCAAAATGCCTCACACAGAGTTCTTCAAGGAGGTCTCAACTCAGACCCAAATCAAGTTCCCGGAAAAGATTTGCCTTGCACCTTGCTCGCGTAATCATCTGCTCAGTAAGCATTTATCGTGGGCTCGTGTATCACGCACTGAACAAGGACAATTCTGGGCTACAGAGATGATTAAGACTTGCCCTCTGTTCTCACGGATCCCAGATTAATAGGGGAGAAAGAAACAATGCCAAAATAATAGCTCTGCTTAGAGGACTTGGAGGAGGGGACTGGGAAGGTGACATAGTACAGGTGTCACTCGAGGTGAAGGTGAATGACAGACAATGAACAGAAGTTGCCAGGCAGGAAAGGACAGAGAGGGTGTTTTAGATCCAGAGAGAACTTCTAACAGCATGGGAGCAAGACCTTGACCCGGGAAGTGAGGCTCATCCAATAGATGAGGTACATCCAATAGTACCTTGAATGTCATCAGGTACTCAGCACCCTGCACTGCATCACAAGGGGATGAGTGAGATCTGAGATGACCCCTTGCTCTCAAGGAACAGAAAACTGTGTTAGAGTTAGCACGTGTGAAACAATAAATATAAAATAGTATTTGGTTATGCTCTTTAGGCATGGTATATATAGACGGGGAAAGGGGGGAAGGGATAAATTAGGAGTTAGGGATTAGCAGATACGCACTACTATATATAAAAGAGATAAACAACAATGTCTTACTATATGGCACAAAGAACTATATATTCAATATCTTGTAATAACCTACAGTGGAAATGAATCTGTAGAAGTATATATATATATAATATATATATATATATATATATAAAACTGAATCACTTTGCTATACACCTGAAACTAACACAACATTGTAAGTCAACTATACTTCAATTTAAAAATGTAGGCATATAGGAAAGAGAGGTGTCAAAGAGCCAGAGGAGCTAGTAAAGGCAGGAGCCTAAATGCAAGAGAGGAGGGAGAAGTGGATCTGGAAAAGCAGAGGGGAGAGGGCAGGGGTTCTGAGAATGGTTCAGCCTTGAACTGGAGAAAAGGGGAGAGAATGGGCTTGAGGCAGAGGGTGCACTCCTGAGGGGAGAAGAAATGCAGGGTGGAAAGGCCACGTGGAGCTTACTCCAGGGGTCCTGATGTTCCAGAGCCGATGTTGTTGCAATGGTGGGACATGGGGGGAGTTCTGTGGCTGGAGCTACACAGGAAAATTGTGGACCCAGAGCGCAGGGCACCATGGGCCAGGAAAGCACAGGCACCATCTGCTAGACTCCTGTGTCCATGTGTGGGTGACACCACCAGGCCACCAGGTCCACTTTGCAGACTGGGCTGAGGGAGTCTCTCAGGTCTCAGCACTAGACAAGGGCCCTGAAAAAGAAGAAGCAAGTGCCCACATCCCAAGCACCAGTTGTGTGCCAGGCCCCGTGTCCAGGGTAAACATTTCATCTCATCTCCATGGCAACACAGCATGGCAGGGAGTGGCGGAACTCCTCTCCTACCTGAGGAATAAACAGTCTCAGAGAGTTTCAGGAACCTCCCCCAACACACAGGGCCTAGGTGAGAGGGCCAGGTTTCATGCAAAGCTTGTCTGTGTCCAAGCCCAGGCCTGAGACACTCCTACAGGGAGCAGAGAAACAGGCTTTTTAACCAGCAATCAGGCATAAGCAAATGACAGTCACCTGTGCATGTCCCAGCCCAAGAGTGGAGGCAATCTAGATGCTAGGTTGCCAAAGACCACGAAAACATCACTCTTTATATCCAAAGAACATATGGAGTGGTGGAAAGTAACTTTAGCCATGAAATAGGAGACCTAGACCCTAGTTCTAATTTTGCTACTAAGTTATATACCCCTAAATGAAATTCCTCACATTTCTGAGACTCAATTTCTTCATCTACAAGATGAAATAAAAAGCCCTTTCCCTTAGCTAATAGTTGACTGGGCTTCACCTTACAATTGCATTGTTTCATTGCTTCTATTCGAACAGTAGGGGGCAGGAAATGTGTTATTATCCAACGCCCCAATCCCCCCCCCCTTTTTTTTTTTACTACAGATGAGAGATGAGTCAACCAGGCCCCAGGGAGGTGGGTGATGTTTTGCCCAAGGGCACACAGCTGGGATGCTCCATCTTCCACTCCCACTTCCCCTCTCCTGCCTAAGCTGCCTCTGGGGTTGTTGTGAAGATCCAAGGAAACCTGTGACTTGCAGAACATCAGGTGAGGCCCAACTGCAGGCAGCATCCCTGTTATTAAAGAGTGAGGAAAGAAAAGGGAAAGCTTTCTGAGGGGTGTGGACCGTCCACTCACACTCTTGAGCTCCTGCTGGAAAAGCCATTCTTTTCAGTCCAAAAGGGACAGAGCTTAGTTTAAATCCAGGTTCCTCCCACTCCTACCCACCCTCCCCAGGCACCCCCTGCCACTGCGACCCCACTCAGGGACAGGGACAATCCCCAATCACAGGGCACTAGGCATTTCAAGAGCAGGGCAGACAGAAGCCGAGCTGCTCTTCTGAGTCGGGCTGTGGATAAAGGGTCCCAAGAAAGACACCTTTGTTCAGCGATGCCCACTGTGGATGGAGACTACTGTGCCAGGCAGAGGGAGGGGAAGGCAGGTCAGAGCAAGGGCATCCAGCTCCGACATCCAGGCAGCCCCCCGAGGGGAGCTGGGTCTCCACTCTGGGAGTGCTGGCGCCTGCCACAGCCTGGACCCCTCTCCTTTTGCTTTTCTCGGCTGGCTGGTGCTCCTGAAAGGGAAACCTTGTGCCTGGGAGGTTTGTAGGGAAAAGAGACAGTATTGGTACTGACTGGTGGAATTACTGTGAATTTGCATCAGTTTGGGGTCTTTTCGCATTCAAAAAGGATTTGTGCTGGCATCTACCCTGCCTCTCTCCCTCCCCCCTTCTACAGACACACACACTCCGCATCTTTTCCTCTCTGAGTTTTTCCATCTCTTTCTCCTCCCCTTCTTAATGAAAACGTGGCCACATGCAGCCCAAACTGATAAGCAGAGGTGTAAATGCTCAAAGCACCTATGCATAGCTTTGTCATATACTGGAAATCCTGGTAATCGAGATATCAGAAGACACCTCTACACCTACATCACTGTATTCCAATCAAGCATGGATGCATATACTAAATAAAAACCATAACTTGTTCGTTTTGATTCGGCTAGCCCCAGAGAAGGAGACCGGGAAGCTCATAACAAGATGAATCAGATGTTCGGGGCTCTGCTCTCAGGCTCAATAAAAGCTCATTAATCCGCCAGCCCGATGGTTCACTAGGCATGGGTGTGACATGCATGACATTGTATTCGGTTCATATTAATGAGGTTGGAGTGTGTTTGCTCCGATTTAGGAACTGACTTAAGTGGATCAATACCATATCTCTTTGGAATAGTCCAACTTTGCTGCATTAATCACTAGTCTTCAGGAGGATAAAATTATCTGGGATGGGAGACAAAGGGTTAATTATCTTTCCAAAGTGAAAAAGACCCAAACGAACAATCTTCTAAGTCAGCAGCAGTCCCCAGCCTTTTTCATATCAGGGACCAGTTTCGTGGAAGACAACTTTTGCACGGACGGGGGTGGGGGGTGGTGGGGGGTGGGGGGGGTGGGAGTGGGGGGGGCAGGATGGTTCAGGCGGTATGAGCGATGGGGAGTGGCAGATGGCTCCTTGCCAGCTCACCTCCTGCTGTGCAGCCTGGTTCCTAACAGGCCCAGGACCGGCCTGGGGCTTGGGGACCCCCTGTTCTAGGTTACTGCAGAGCTGGGGTGAACTGGTTCACACTCTAAATGTTATCACAGAAGTGAGTCCTCCCTGGACCAATTCACCTTGGACTTGACCACAGAGAGAATTTGCCCAGAGGACCACAGCTGCTCTGAATGCCTGCCCCCCTGGTGGAGACGTCCTGGTTCTGCAGGCCCTCTGCTGGTTTGGAACGGCAGCCGAGGCCAATACCCAGCCAAGTCTGTGCCTTCCGACTCTAGACCATTCCACAGACTGCTGATAGGCTCAAAAGAGAAGGGAAAAGTGAAGTCAGACACCTAGCCTCTGTTCTTATGTCCACCACTCACTCACCTGCTGTGTGACCTAAAGCAAATGACCTAACCTCTCTGAACCCCACCTTCCTAATTTGTAAAATCAGGGGAATAAAGACCTGCCAAGCTACCCTGATAGGGTTATGAACTCAATAGTAGGAGTAAGTAAAAGCACTTTGAAAAAATTTTGTAAAATAGCATAAAAATGTAAGATTTTTAAATATTTTTATTTTCATTATGCCTCTTGAGTGCTCATGAACTTACTCTGTTTCCACTGACTATGAAACTCACACTCCTCATACGGAACACCTGTCATTCAACAACTACATCATGAGTGTGCCTACTACGTACAGGCACCTTTCTAGACACAGGATAAGGGGTGAACAAGGTCCAGACAGCCTCTGCTCTCCTACCTCTAGCGGGAGAAGAGAGACAAGGAATAAAGAAACACATAATTTATTCTTTAACCATGTTAAATGCTAATAAAATAAAATCGAGCAATGTGCCAAAGAATGACTGGGGTCAGTGGGAGAAGCTTCTTTCGGTTTCATAGCTCTGTACCACCAAGAAGATCCAAATCTATCTTCTCCTGAAGCCTCTCTCAATTTCTTCCCATGTCAATTTCTTCCCTTTCCACATACCTGGAGCACATGTTTGTCTACCTCCACTGTTTTCATTACTCAAGTATATGCAAATTAGAAGACAATTTTATATGTTGCCTTACATTATTCTCCAACTATTTTAGCCAAAAACAATATTACAAGCGCTAAGATTTTTTGAAAAAAAAATTGCACTGGACTAATATAGAAATTCCGTTATGACGTACTCCCTGAGGCGCTACAGCAGAGTGGTTAAGAGCAGTGCTTTGGGCTTAAATATCAATATTTGCTCCATCACTTATTAGCTAGGAGTCTGGGCCAAGTTGCCTCTGCATTAAGTCTTGGTTTCCCATCTGTCAAATGGGGTTAATAGCACCTACCCAATAGGATAATTATAATAATGATATAGACAATTTATGTGCAATATTTATGGCACTAAGCTCATGATAAGAACTTCACAAATGCTGGCTAACTATCATCATTATAATTTTGTGTACCTTCTATATAACCAGAATAAGCTTCTAGAAAACAAAGATCAAACCTAAATCATCTTTGTATCTTCCACATACAACACCACGCTGAACACTCAGGAGATTAATAGTTTTCGTAGTTGGTGTCCAGTTAATACAGAATGAAGTGATTCACTGCACTGACAGGCATGCTGCAGAGTCTTTCCTGTCTTTCCATTTTTCACAGATTTGCCAATGCCAACCAACTTCCAGTGGTTACAGAAATTATTAGAGAATTACAAGCTACTTCCATACTTGGGGCTCAGCTGGAATGAAATTTACTTCCCTTACACTACAATCTGTATTTCTCTTTCATGTTGATATTGATTCCACTGATGGCCCACTGTTTCATCAGTGCCCATCCAGTTATGTTTCCACAAGGAGAACAGGAAAGTGAGCCATGAAAAAGAAACACCCAAAATACAATAACGAAGGATAGAAAGGGGAAGGAAGGAAACTAAAGAAAAGAAAATGGAAATGGGACAGAGGGAGGATGACACTGTGGGGCAGGTACCATGCAATTTGTCCCCCAGCCATTCCTTAGGGGACTGGAAGGCACAGTCTCCAAGGACAGCTGTGGGAAGGATGGGGCCCTAGGGCAGGAGGTCCTCAGCCCCTTCCAGCTGGGCTGCCTTTCCTGAGAGATCTTCAGCAGACATTTCCATAGCTGTGATTCTTCACGGGTAAGAACACAGATTGGGTGAGGAGAACAAATATTTATCACAGGAAGAGCTTTCCCTAAATTAACTATCAACCGAGTATAACTGTGTGCAGTGAACTCCATTACAACAATTTGCAGAGTAGTTATGGTTATTACCCGTAACTGAAGTTGTGTGTCCCAAGATGGTTTCGATATTGATGAAGTCTTTGCTAATAGCACCATCATGAATGCTTCGTGTAATTAGTTAGCCTTGAATTTCTAAACTTAAAAACTCTTCTTTGCAATCCCGTCATTGCTTGTAAAGTATGGAGTTTACTGTTGAAATGAGGATGAGAGGAAGAATACTGTTACTGAAGAGAGGAAGAATACTGTTACTGACTTAGGTCTTACTGAACCTAAGACCACTGGAATTCAAGTCTAAACTTGGTTCTCAAATCTGAGCACACCTCAGAATCACCTGGAGGGCTGGTTAGACACAGACTGCTGGCTCCACACCCAGAGTCTCTGATTCAGTAGGTCTGGGATGGAGTCTGTGACTTTTCATTTCTAATGATTTCCCAGGTGATGCTGATACTGTTGGTCCAGGAATCACACTTTGAAAATCACTGATCTAGAACATTCCCCCTTACCCCTACCCCTACCCTTGCAGGCATACACAGGGAGGTCTGGCAATCATAACACATTCTTACTTTCAGCTAACAGAGGCCTTCACATCTTTTCAATTACTCCAAATCTTCAGAGTAATTCCTCCCAGTTTTGATAATTAGGGGAGAATAAAATTATGATTAAAAATGTTTCCCTCTTTAAAAATAATGGTGTGCAAGTGTAAACCAGAAGTTGCAAACTAGCTACTTCGGCCTTGGCAGTGTTGGCCCTCAAAGTATTTTTGCTTTTAAGTTGTTACATGAATTAGCAACATTAAGAACGACCAGATATTCAAACCGGGAGTAGAAAAGTGGTTGCCAAGGGGTTGGGAGTGGGGGAAATAGGGTGAGCCCGGTAAAAGGGTAGAAACTTCCAGATGAATAAGGTTTGCGGATCTAACATATAACATGGTGACTAGAGTTAATAACACTGTATTTTATAACTGAAACTTGCTAAGAGAGTTAAACGATCTCACTAAAACAAATTTAAAAAATAATAATGGTGCACATAGAGGAAAAGTGGGGTTGAGTGTGCAGTGACTTAAGGTTGACATGAGCAGGGACAGCCCTTGGTATGCATCGTCTTGAAGTACCCTACCAAGCATGGGGGTCAGATCTGCCTCTTTGTCAAGTGTCACGGCCACTAAACACCAAAGCCAGGGACACCTAAGCTGGTAAGAGAGCAGTGAGCCCCTGAAAGGATTCAGGGGGATGATTCAGCTCTCCCTCACCCTCGTGTGGAGTTGCTCTCTTCCCCTCTATTCAGAATCACCTCTTCCAGGATTGAAGCAAAGGGCTGGGCGGCCCTTCTGCTTGCCTCACCCAAATGATTCAAAGCTATGCACTGCTCACAAAACACGGATGCCATCAGATGTGTCGCTTTAGCTTAATGTCCTAGACCAAGTCTTTAAATGAGTCCTCCCTTGCAGTCAGCTGTTTCATCGCTACTGATGCCAGTGAGAGCTGGGGCAAGAGGTTATCGGGAAGCTTGACAATGTGGAAATACCCTACCATTACAGATACAGCTGAGCTTCGGGAAAACGTAGGTGGCTAATGGGCTGTAACAGCAGCTGCAGCTTAACCTTGCTATCAGGTTCTAAGCTAATATAGCTCCTCTTTATATCACACATCTTGTTCTACAGAATGAATGTGCACCTAAGAAGTTGTGCATGGATCAAACTCTTTATGCAAAGCTGAATTTTATCCTCTCAGTGAAGAAGAGTTCTCAGTTTCATAGATTCTTTATTTAAAGGAATAAATAAATATTTTTCAATATACAGGGGGATCCTAATACTTCCAGCATTCATGCATTCACCTAAAATTTTTAATTAAAACAATTTTTAATTGAAATATAATTGACATACAACACTGTGTAAATTTAAGGTGCACAGCAATATGAGTACCACCGTAGCATTAGCTGACACCTCTATCATGTTGCATAATTATCATTTCTTTTTTTGTGGTGGAAACAAAGTGTAGTCTGTGAGCAACTCTGAAGTTTATGATACAGTATCGTTGTCTATAATCACTATGCTGTGCATTCCATCTCCAAGATTTATTTATCTACTAGTTCCCAGTTTGTACCCTTAAATGATATCTCCCCAAATCCCCCACCACCCAGCCTCTGGTAACCAGCATTCTACTCTCTATTTTTAAAATATTTACTTTGCAAAGTACTTAGCATACATCCATGAACAAGACAGAGTCCTGGCTCAAAGAATGTACAGGCTAGTGGAGGAGACAGCAGGTGAGCAGGCACTTACGAAGCAGCAGGAGAAGTGTTTTGATGGGGAGAATTCCCCATCAGAGTGTGAGGCTGGGCAGAATTCAGTGGAGGGGCAGCAAATGTGGTCACTGGGGATCAGGGTGGGATTACTCAAGAAGACTGTGGAAAGAATAGGCTGGATTTAACAAAAATACATTTAAAATAAAAGAGGAAGAGGCAAGGAGATTCTAGACACAAGAGAGAGAGCAGAGCATGGACAGCGAAGAAGTGGATCTAGTCAAGAGGGCTCTTGCATTTTAGTTTTCTAAAATGCAGAAGCAACACAGTGAAATGATTCAGAGTAGGGGCTTTGAAATCAAAGAGACCTAGGTTCAGTGCTGGCTCTTTTGGAAGCAAATTACTTAATTTCTTCAAATCTCAGTTTTCTGTACTGGGCACAGAGTAAACATTTAAGAAATTTAAAATGTTAATTTTCTCAGTTACAACTACGTAATCATAAACTAATATCATATACTCTATCCAAGAGGGTCTTACTAACATGAGGAATGGCCAAAATATTTTGTTTTTTTTTTAAAAAAAAGGAAGAAAGGGGAAAACACTTTAGTCTCAAACTAGGGAGATCGTCATACAAGCAGCTAATTTCAATGTCATTTAAAGGCATTCTTTGGTTCACTACTCTGGCAAACATTTACTGATGCCACATAATGTTTTGGCCACTGTTGTTCTAGGTTTGGGGACTACGGTGGGGAATAAAACAGATGAGACTCCTTCCTTTTGGGGAACCTACCTATCTTTGGGGAAAACATAACAAATCAGAATGAACTAGGTCATTCCAGAATTTAAATAGTGAAAAGTAATGAAAAGAGATTTACAACAGGGTGACTGTGATGGAGAGATCCACAGTTAAGGATGACATTTTAGATAGAGTGGTCCTGGACATTTAGATAAGAGGAGCTCCTGCTGAGAAAGTGACATTTGAAGGTGACAAGAAAGAAAAAGCCACGTGAGAGCTCAGGGCAGAATGTCCCCAGCAGAGGAGCAGAATGAGCCAGGTGGACTCAGCTGTTAGGGCCATGTCCTCGTCCCTGAAGAGGAGAGAGGTAGAAGATGAGGTGAGGAAGCAGAGGCAGACCAGATTAGGGCACACAGGCCATGATGGAGACTTTGGATTTGTTCTCAGTACTATGGGAAGCCGTAGAGGGTCAGTGGCAAAGACTGAAGTAGAGTTACAGTCCCCGTCCCTTACCTTCCTAGTTCAGGGCTTTTTTCTATACTTTGCTCCCTGTCTCTAGGAAGTCAAGAGACATGCCTTTCCTCAACACAAAAGAAGGCCTCCACTTTTGTGAACACACACTGATTTTTAAATTTTCTTTCCACCATTTTAGATGTCTCTAATTTTCTTCTTCATCTGTTTTACTGGTTTCACAGGTTAAGTGCAATTCCTTGGCACTCAGATTTCTTCCTTGCCTCTCCTCTATGTCCTATGTATCACCTGGGGGCTGACCCTTGCAGGCTGCTACATCTGCCTGGGTCCAGCCAATGGGAGGCATTTACAAGGAAAACAGAGGAAAGGGAGAAACCAAGGTGTTCCCTCGACCCCCTTCTGCCTTGGGTGGTTTCTGGTAGCTGTTGCATCTCCTGCATGGCTCCAAGGCACACCTAAGAATCTCACTGTAGTTTTTGTTTCCACCAGATGTCCACAGAAGTCACATCACCTGTCACTCTGAGGCTTCTCTCCTTTGCAAATTTGTAGATTGTCTCACCACCCGGATCTGTTTGCATCCCAACAATCTCATCACCGTGTAACCAATTCTCTGTATCAAACTCTGTTTTAAATGCTGACAGTTGGTTCTGTCCTCCTGGCTGGTCCCTGGCTGATACAGATCTCGAGATTGACAAGCAATTTCACAGGTTTGGCAATTGTCCCTTCATCTGCCAGGTGAGTGAGTATCTCCAGACACTCCATTTCACTAGCCATAATGAAACCTAAGTTAGTTTAAATCACACTCTCACTTCCTTTGTTATTTTCCTTGGAACTACTTTTGAAGGCTTATGACAGAGTAGCAATTAAGTAACAAGACATGGCAATTATTTGCCCCAGGATTTAGATTTTAGGTATAGGATTTGCTGGAAATCAGTAGTAAAGGCCTATGAGCAGTCAGCACCATGGCCAGATCCAAAAGGCCACAGACAAAAACTGGAGGCCAGAAATGACTTCAATGGAACTTTATTCCAGGGACAAGAGAGAGAAATTGGACAGCTTATCATTTGTACTTGTAGAGCCTCTCTTCAATTTGTCTCCAATACTTGTACTACTGTGTCACATTGAGACCAAATAATTAAAAGGACAGGTTTTGCCACATGCTGCAACACTTTTAGGGATAGATAAAACTGAAATGATCTCTACAAGCTGTCCTGGAAATTATCTACCATATTTCATCAAATATAAGATGCTTTTAATCAGAAAACATGTCATTGCTTTATGGACCACCAAGGAAAAAATGTGACAAATTAAACTTTGATACAATGCTTTCTCATCACATCAACTGTGAGTCATGTCCCAATTAGGGATATGTTAAAATGCAGTCAGTAAAAGTGTCTTAGAATATGAAATACAGCATTGGCTCTGCTTAGACACCTACGTTTTCTTCCCAGCTAAACTGGTTAAAGAACTGGTCATTCTAGAAAACCCTCAGGCTCAGGACTTTGAGGAGGGCATCCATTAATAGAAGTTATAGATAGCCCTCCAGTCATTTAAATTATTGGTCCCAAACATCTCTCTGACCACGTCAATGGGTGAGCCCTGCAGTGGGTGAGAGACAGCCTAATACTAAACATGCCTCCTTCAATAATTACAGTGCCTTGGATGAGTCACTTAACCTCAGTTTCCTCAACTATGAAGTGATGTCTTAGATTCCTTTCAACACAATCTTCTATGTTTTTAAACGAAAAAAGAAAATATTAGCAAATCTGCTATCTGGTTATGATCACTCAATTGACCAGTGGTTCTCAATCAGGAATGTTCGGTCCCACAGTGTCATCTGCAAGTGTACAGTTTTTTCCTGGTTGTGACAACAACTGGTGGCCTTATTGGCATTTAGTGCATGAAGGCCATAGATGCAAAATAGTAAACTGTCAGACCCAAAATGCCAATAGTGCTCACACTGAAAAATGCTGACTGAGACCTTCTGAGAAGGTGTTTATGATGGTGAAAAAAACCTCTGTGCTTATGTTCTGTTTCCATTATGATCTTTTTCTAATTTTATTATAATGACTTAATATCAATAGCTATAGAAGGGAGAGAACATGACTGTCACTTAGGCAATGCCTAAGGACAACACCCCCCAATTTTCTCTCTAGATGACAATCTAAATCTTAACATTCTCCCACAAACTTTTCAAGTTTCACTTTCCCTGGTGATGGGATCAGCCCTACATATAAGGCAATAACTCCCTGCATGAGTTAAGTGAGACCAACAGGTTTCCACTGCCATGTCACATTGTTCACAATTCAGCACATAAACACAGCGTTATGACTTACCTTCCAGCTGCCCCTTGGTGCAACATGCTGAGAATCAGGTCACCATCAAAGAATAAAGGAACCTGGAGAACATCTAGATCAATGGCTTCACATTACAGTTGAAGAAACTGAGCCCCAGTTAGGTGAAGGAGCGTGTCCAAGATCATACACCTAGTAGTAGCAGCCTGCATTACAGGCTCCCAGTCTCCTGGCTCAGAGTCCAGTGCTTTTCCTCACACCAAGTATCATCATAGGTAGTGAGAGGAGGAAAGTCCTCGACAGTTCTGAGTCAGGCTCCTGCTCAGCTGATAGGTGAACACCTCAGCATAAAACTTTGCTGACCCACTGCCCAGGGAATGGGCTACTGTCTTTTCCCCCTCTAAGTAGTTAAATATTTCCTAAGAATCATGATATCTCTGCATAACCACAGTACAATTGTCAGAATTAAAAAGTGACATTAATACAATACAAATTTGAATCTTCATTCAAATTTTGCTAATTGTCCTTCTCATGGCCTCCTGCTGGTCCACAATCCAACCCAGGAACCCACACTGAAATTAGTTGCTATGCCTCCATAACCTTTCCCAATCTGGGATAGCTCCTCAACCTTTTACTTTCGTGAGGCTCCACTCATGAAAAATACAGGCCAGATAGTCTATAGAAAGTCTACCAATTTGAGTTTGGCTGATGTTTCCTCATTATTTGTTTTAAATTGTGGATTTTGGGGCAGGAACCCCAGGACTGATGTTGTAGAAAAGTGCTATTCTTGTTAACGCCATGTGCTCAAACTGAAGGGTTGAGCACCAACACCCCTAACATCTGTTGATATAAAGTTTTCTAATGTAAATTATTCCATCTTTCTGTTTCACTAAGTTTATAGACCGAATTAGTCTTTTCTGTATGGTTCTCATTTTTTTAGTAAGTCCTGAAGGATACTGTTTTAAACATAAAAAATTGCTTTATACAACTGCAAGGGTAGAAAGTCTAGAAGATTGGGCTGAGTGGGGACTAACTCCAAACACTTTTTCAAGGTTGTTGCTTGAAATAAATCTTTAATATCCATTTATTTTCTGATTAATTCATTCTTTATACTACAGGAGGACTTCAAATGACATTCTGCTTCATTGAGAGTTCAAGTTAGTTGGGTTACATGAACCTATGTCTGATGCAAAATTATAACCATTGTTATTATATCTGAATAATCCTTCCCCCCTACTTACACTAATGTAATAGGCATTTTAACCTGTTCTGAAAATCATAAATTCTATAGCTTATAACTTGAGAATTCTAGCCTTTGAGATACAAGTTTCACCCAACTTTCTGGAACCGTAAGGATTATAAATCTGTTGTTACAGGGAATTTGCCTACATAGACTATCCAAATGCATTTAGGGCATTACGGTGACTGAAACCAGTCTGTCTGTCGTATGCATTTGACCAAGTACTCTCAAGGACGAGCTCTCAGACAAGGAGAAGGAAAAACCTCCTTCTGGTCCTTGGGCACACCCAAAGTCAAAGAAAATGAACAGCGTGGGGAACACTCTGTAAAACCTGCCTCCATGGCTCATGGTGTAGGGAAAGCTGGGGAAATGCCCCTGTGCTGGGGCAGCAAAGGCTCCAGATGAGGGTGTGCAGAGGCCTGTGGGAGCCTTGACACTCTGGGGAGAGATCCAGCTCTGCCCTGAGCCCTTCGCATTGGCAATTACTGTGTCCTGGCTCAAAGACCCAGGGTTCATCAAAGAGAGGGAGGCCTTTCCACTCCCTTTCTCAACCCAGGAAAAGCACCAGAAAAATGCCAGTGCATGGTTCTACCAGCCTTTTGGAGGGAAAACCCAGTCTCCATGGATCTCTCTTACAGATAGTATGGAGTAGGCTTACAGCATCCCGGAGAACCAGGAGACACGAGCAAAGGAAGGAGTGATGGAGAGTGAACACTTCCCTGTACTTTTCTCAGGGTAGGAAACGTCTGATATCATTGCCTCATCTGCGCTGGGGGAGGCACGTACTTCTGCAAAGGTGAGAAGCTTCCCAAGTTGTAGTTCGTTTATGAAGAAAATAAACACTATTCAAACCAGACTGCCCCATATACATGAATCTAAACGAATTCTTGGGGAAAGTGCTAGAATCAATGTCACACTCCCTTTGGCACGTTCCACTTTGCAGGGATTGTGTCTGGTGTCCTTTGTTCCTCCTTTGAGGGCCTGAATTCCCTCTCATCACACCCCAGCTGTTAGATGAGGTAATGCCAGCTGTGGTTCCTCGAATCACTGTCAGGCCGCCTAACACACAGCTTCTCAACCATGTGAAAAGGGCACTGTGGTGAGTCGGAAGATGTCCTTGGAATGTCACCACTTCTTGGATTTCCTCACTCTCCTTTGCCAGTGTATGAATAGGATGTCCAAAGGACAAGCAAAAGTCCCCCGTGCATATGTACAATGACAAATTCTCTTTATTGAGCACTTACTTTGTGCCAGACACCACAATAAACACTTTATACATATTATCCTATACAAGCCTCACAACAGCCCATTTTACAAGTGAGGGAAGGGAAGCTCCCACTGCTTACCCCAGGTCGCCAGCTATCAAGTGGAAGAACTAGAAATTAAATCCAGGTGTGCACAGCTTCTGTTTGAAAACAATGCATTAACTGAATCACTGACTACTCCTGTCCTCATCAATTTCTCTCTTCTCTAAAATCATTCAAACACCTAGAACGTACATCAAATCACTGTCAATTTATTCAGACAATAATGTATTATTTGCTGGTCAATTCGAGTGTGTTGAGGTCCATCTGGACCATGGAGGCGGTGTTTTTTGAATCTTTTATGCTCCCTGAGTGACCGGTCTGAGGATGGGTTCAAGCGTTGCCTGAATGAATGGTATTGGAGGTGACGGTAATAAAGAGGGACTTGTAGAATGGTTGTGTGTGTGTGTGTGTATGTGTGTGTGTGTGAGCATCATTCATACCATAGAATCAGAGTTAAAAGGAATTTCAGAAACTGTTTTGTCAAGCCTTATCTGATGCCTAGGTCCTTTCATATCTGTTCATTCATAGTATGGTTGGGGATATAATAAAAACATGGACAAACAGAAGACTGCATTCATCAGAATCTGAGGTGAATGAGACAGGGTAGAAGCCCCACAATATCATAGATTACACTAGAATGAAAGAAGAAGCTGGAATCAAGGCATAACATTTCAGGGTGTAAATTAATGTCTGTGTCCACATGTTCCCTGGGGGAATCAGAACAACCCACAGGTGTCCTGGATGTAGAGACATCAGTTTCTGTAGACAGTAGTCCTAACAAGTACTGCTCATGCGTGAGCTATAGTCATCGTGGCTTGTATCTGGTAGGCTGTACGGGCTGCTCTAGTTCAGTAGTTCTCAAACTTTACAGGGCAACAGACTCACAGATTTCTGACCCCATGCCTAGGACGTCTGATTCAGGAGGTCTGAGTAGGGTCTAAGAATTCACATTTCTAACAAGTTCCCCGGAGATGCTGATGCGGCTGGTCCTGGGATATATTTCCTTTGAGAACCACTGTTGTACTTGATGTCTGTTGTTGTTATTGTTTTGTTGTTTATTTGTTTTCCCATAGCCATGCAGACTCAAACAACTGCATCAGTGGAGACACTGGTGAAAAACTACCTAGTTTTAAACCCTCAGCTTTTCTGTGATCCTCAAATCCACACCTGACCTCCCTCTTGAATCCCAGAGATGTGTTCAACTGCCCACCAGACATCCACATGCACGTGGTCCACAAAAACCTTCAAATTCAACACGACCCACCCGAATTCATTATCTAGATCTTTCCTTCTTTTCTGAACTTTCTATCTCTGCTTGTGATAACAACATTCATTCAATTTAGAAACCTCAAAGTCACCCTCAACTTCAGCTTTTCTTCCTATATTTAACATCATTGAATTCTAGAATTTAAGCTCCCCAGTGGTGGATATTTGGCCTGTTTTGTTTACCATTATGTCCCCAGAACTTAGAATGATGCCTGGCACGTAGTAGAGGTTCACTTGGTATTGAATAAATAAATGAAGGAAAGAATTCTCTGAAACCTCTCTCTAATCTGTGCCTTGGTTCAAGCCTTATCCCTCACCTGTAACATGGTAATAACCTCCTGCCCAGCTTCCCTGACTGCAGTCATACCTCAATTCCAACCCACCCTCCATACTTCTATGTTGAAAGCACAAATTGAGTAACATCACTACTGTGTTTACAAAGTTCTGATCAGACTTTGAATGACCATCAGGATAAGATAAAATGCTACACAAAACACTTCCCATTTTGGCATCATTCTTACCGTTCACCAACACCAGAATCTCAAACCCCCAGAGCAGGGGTCCCCAACCCCTGGGCTTCAGACCACTGCTGGTCTCCGAGGCCTGTCAGGAACCAGGCCACAGAGCAGGAGGTCTGCCACTCCCCATCACTCCCCATTGTTCACATTACCTCCTGAACCATCCCCCTGCCCACCCCCACCCCTGCCCTGTCCATGGAAAAAATGTCCTCCACAAAACCAGTCCCTGGTGCCAAAAAGGCTGGGGACCACTGCCGCAGAGGAACTCTACATTCCAGCCCTCCTCTCATGCCAGGTACATTCCTATTTCTTCAACTCTGTACATGCAAAGCTATACCACTCTAACAATGTACTCATCTGCCTTTCATCACCTGAAAATGACGTACTCTGTCAAAACCACTCTACTATGCCACATCCATTGTGAGCATTTTTAAAATCAGTCCCCTGGGGCTTCCCTGGTGGCGCAGTGGTTAAGAGTCCGCCTGCTGATGCAGGGAACACGGGTTCGTGCCCCGGTCCGGGAAGATCCCACATGCCACGGAGTGGCTGGGCCCGTGAGCCTGCGTGTCTGGAGCCTGTGGTCCACAACGGGAGAGGCCAAAACAGTGAGAGGCCCGCGTACCGCAAAAAAAAAAAAAAAAAAACAAACAAGCAACAAAGAAAAACAGTCCCCTGATCCCTCTGCCCCAATAACGTACAAACACCCCAAGAGGAATTACTGATCCCATCTCTACGATCACAGCACTTTGTACCTCCACTATAACATACACACATATTATATTTTACTGTAATTGTTTTGTTACTGGAGTTTCTTATCCACGGAGGAACCTGAGAGCTTGCAACACAGAGGCTGTTTCCCTTCCTCTTGTAATCACTAGTATCTAACCCAGAGTCTGACAGATAGATAGGTCCTCAAAATGTTTGCTGAACTGGCCTCAATTTAATTTAGTTAGCATCAATCAGAGAGTAAGGAATAAACAAACAGTCATGGACTTAGTGAGACTAATTCTCTGAGGTCTTCACCATCAAGGCCAAGCTGAAAACTGAAGTAATTACTTGGGTCGTTAATTCATGAAAGAAGGAAACCATTTGCATTTGAATGATCTACTGAGGATTTTCTGCTTGTTGATGTTTCTGGAATTTTTCAGATAATGGCTTCAATTCTTTGATTCTTTCACAGTATAGAGAGTAGGCCAGAAAGTTAATCTAGCAATCACTCTCCCATCTGAAACCAGGCAACTTTCAACCAGTTGTGCTGAACAGAAAGCATCCATAGAAACCAAGTTTTTAGAATGCCGTAATGTAGAGGTTGAAGGACCTGCAAGGTTCAGATTCAGCACTCCAAATAGCTCCTAAAGAAGGCCAGTTGGTGTTAAGTTGCTTTCCTGCTATTTAAATAAGCTCAGATCTGGCCACCATTTATTTATGCTCTTAGAATTCTCAAGGTTGGGGCATGAAAGGGGTGGGGGGAGACAAATCAGTAAGTGATATCTGTAGCCCAGTGTGCAGGAGTCCTGAGTCCCAGGAACAAAATCCAATCCAGGATGCACAGGCCCCCTGGGAGCCAAAAGGAAAGCCCAGTTCAGGTGGCATGTGTCTGTGCCTCTGTCTGTCCCCATCCGAGTGCACGTGCAGGGGTGGAGGCACGGGGTGAGGGGGGAAAGGTCATCTCAGCCTCGAAAACTCAACAACACGCCCCTCCCTCTTAAAACAAACACACACACACACTCACGCACGCAAATCCCCAGCACCTGCTTCGGAAAGCCCTCCCTCCAAGGCTGGCCCGCGGGCGAAGGCGGCTCCACCAGAAGAGAGCGGCGGATTTACCGTGGCATTACTTTTAATTAACTCTGCGGCGGGCGCGGGGAGCGCAGGGTGGGCCCTAATCCCGGGCCCGCCTGACGTCACCTGGGAACGCGGTGGCGCGGGGCGGCGGGGACCGGCGACGACCTCGCCGCGACCCGGGCGCGCCTCCGCCCGCGCGGGGCTTTGCTCGGCGGGAATTAAGGGAAGGAGAAATGTTAGTACACTTTTAATTGGAAACCGAGTTCTGCTTTCAGAGGGGCTTGTTTACTCAGGACCGGGCATTAGAACTCAGGGGAGGCTCTAATTGAAGTGACGGCTTTGGAGATTATGGGGAACATATGGCCCTACCGCCGGGCTCTTTATCTGCATTTTTCTCATAAAACTGCCGTCCGTGTGTGTTTCTTCGCTCGCCCTTGTACATTTCTAAAGGGCCTCGGAGGAGCGGGTGAATGCGGTGCCCCGATCTGCTGGGGCGCCCGGCACCACCTCGCTCTCCCTCCCGGCCTGATGGCACGGGGATCCCCGCCTCGGCTCGCTGGCTCAGCCTGAGCGCTGGGAGCAAAAACGAGAGCGAGAAAGAAAAGAAATCGGACTGGTGAGCACCTAGCAGGAGCGTCATTCAAAGGGTTGTGAACTGACTGCAGGAGGGAGTTGCCAAGGTAACGGGAGATTCCCACTCGCCGCCTTTCTCTAAGGCCCAAGAGAGGGAGCCTCCTTGTGCCCGGCTGGGGCCAAACCCGCACACGTAAGGGAAATGGGAACTTGCGTGTCTTGGGACAGGATTACATTTCTCCCTATCTAGCTAGCATCAACCAACCAGTCAATCAATCATCTATTTATACACCTGTGCAGGCTCCAGCACCAATCACCACCCTATTGGTTACACCCCCTCCCCACTAGATGCTCACTGTATCTAGAGGTGCCAGATAAAATACAGGACACAGAGTTGAATTTGAATTTCTGTTAAACAATAACTTTGTATGGCATAGGATATAGTTATACCAAAAAAATTATTCATTATTTATGGGAAATTCAAATTTAACTGGATTTTTCTTTGCTAAATCTCACCACCCTTTTCACTCTAATGAAAAAGCTGCCTTCTGTCTTAATTCTAGAACCTCTCTGGTTCAGCACCAAAGCTCTGCAGTTGGGAAAAACAGCTGATTGAGGTGCCCCAACTCTGTCCCCCTGAGCTTCACCTTCGCCTAGATCAGTGGTTTTCAACCCTGGCTGTACATCAGAGTCAACCACGGATCTTCCAAAAAATCCCTGAAGCCCAGGTTGTACCCGCAGACCTATTAAATCCTCAAGGCCTATTCCACAGGAGTCCAAAGTATTTTTTAAAATACATACATAGAATAAGTTTTATAGGGTGACTACTTTGAAGAGTAACTCTCATTTGAACATACAATCTCATTTATCTATTTATTTGGCTATTGACTGTCTCCCTCCATTAGAGTATGTTTCATAAGTGCAGAGCTTTCACTCAACCACCTATAATAGGCCAGTTACACAGTCTGTGCTCTAAAATATTTGCTCATCAGTCAAACCTCATATACTTCTACATGTTCCCCCCCATGCCCCCAACCCAGTCCTTGCCTGATGCAGGCCCTCAGCAAATTTCTATGGATGGAATGAATGTTGAGTTGGTTCAGTCACTGCTTCCCCCCCACCCCACCCCCACTTATGATTCCTAAGAAGGAATACCTGGACATTCACTTTGAATACCAGCTTGGTCCACTGATCCTACCCAATGCACACATGCACATGCTACTCAAATCCCCAAGAAGAGAAAAGCACAGCTCTGGATCCCAATGTGCAAACCTGGATTTGGACCACTAAGAATCCAAATGGTTCTTAAATTACTCAGTCTTCCATATACTTTTACAGCATCAAATATCAAAGTGCTCAGAGGAAGCCATAACCTGGTTTGCCACCAATCCTTCGTAAACTGGACTTTGGGTTTTTCCTAGGTCACTGATACCAGGACACAGCGAACTACTGGAGGTGATTCTTCCTTTTGCTCCATATACTGTCTAAAGCTTCTTTAGACCCATCATGAAAACTCTTGGTAGGAAATCTAAAAGTTGATAGACTTGGCTGGAAAGTCAATGTAAGAAAACCGGCGTCTTTTCTGCACCTCCTCCCCCATCTTTACTACATGATAGTAAAGGAAAGTGAGTCTCTGATTATTTAGCTCAGGTCATGAAAGGTCAAAGTCATGGGTTGGCTCTGCATGGCCAGAGACTTCACTCCTAACACTCACCGGTCACACTGCAAAGCCCTGCCCTTGTACCCAAAGAGGATCTTATACAAAGATGGATAGACAGAAGCACAAATTTCATCACTGCTGCCGGAAAAACTATTCTGAGTGCAGTTCTCCTGAGAGTGGGGTTATAGCAGATGGCAGGACATTCCAGGTCAGCCTGTAGAAGCCTGTTAGAAAAAGTTTTTATATGTACTGATTTACTCCACCATTGTACTTTTATCCATTTAATTAATGAGGACTGTGGTTTGGATGGCTGATGCCTCTCATCTGGACAAAAAGAGCAACTGTTTTTTCCTGCTGCCATCAAATAAGCCATAGGGAGCAGAACAGAAGTTTGTTGAGTAGTTGTAAAAACAAAACCAAACAACAAAAAACAATAATAGTAACTTATGCATACTTTTAAAGTACTTCCACATTCATACATCATGTTGGCTTTGGATCCTTGAAAGCCTCCTACTTCCTTATAAGAGGTGTGCATGTGAAGTATAGTGATAGTTATTAATTATATTAATTATTAAGGAGAAACCAGAGGTTAGAACAGAAGGCAAACTTGTGATTGATTTGAAAGGGAATGGAGACTCAGTTCAAATCACCTTGTTTTCATTGCTTTAATTGTACGTGAAAAGATTTTTCAGTTGGGGTCTCTCAGGTAGTAAGTCTGACAGAGTACCTGGAGCCCTGCCATAACTAGCAGGGAGAGCTGTCAGTGAAACACGAGAACAAAACGTGAGGTCAATTTTTTTTTTTTTTTTTTTTTTTTTGCGGTATGCGGGCCTCTTACTGTTGTGGCCTCTCCCATTGCGGAGCACAGGCTCCGGACGCGCAGGCTCAGCGGCCACGGCTCACGGGCCCAGCCGCTCCGCGGCATGTGGGATCTTCCCGGACCGGGGCACGAACCCGTGTCCCCTGCATCGGCAGGCAGACCCTCAACCACTGCGCCACCAGGGAAGCCCTGTGAGGTCAATTTTAATACACGTGTACATTTTTATCAACTAGGCAATACAGCCTAGTTATTAACGAAACAGACTGGAGCTGAACTGCCTGCGTTTGAATGCTGGCTCTTTTCATTACTAGCTGTAGGACCTTAAGCAAATTAATACTTTGTCCATGTTCATCTTCCTAATCTGTAGAATGGGAATAATCATAACATTGCCTTCCTCACCAGCTTGATATAAAGGTTAAGTTAGTTCACTCATGTAAAGTGCTTAAGGCAATGCTCTGTGCAGAGTGAGGGCTCCATAATTGTTAACATCATCTTCAACATGCAAAGATCACAATGATCAATTGTCCACTTGACCAATTTTTTTTTCTTACAGGGATTGTGCAAAGAAATGAACGCACACAACACACCATTATAGATTAAATATGCTCTGAAACCGTTGCACTAGTTTTAAATTTTGGTTTTTATCAAAATTAAGTGTGAGCACATATCCAAAATTAAATTACAGTTCAGCAGAAAAGAGATAATGCATAATCTGTATTTTGCCTGTAACTTTTCAAGCACCAAAGATAAACTCTACCCAACTCATAATTACAGCAAAGGCTGAGTATCAAGTATCCTGACTTGGTAATTGGTAGAATTAAGTTCTTATTCTGGCTTATCCCCGACTCAAGTATCCTGTGTCCTTATTTTTCCATCTATAACACGAAGACAAAACAAATACACTGGAAGACAAAGGTTCAGAAGAGGCAAGAAGCATTGAGCCTCAGACTGAGGGCAACAAATAATTCTGGTCATCAATTTCGTGGCTGTGATACTAACAAAAGACAAAACTTGATTTTGGAAAAAACTTGAGAGGCTCAGGCAATTATAACTGCCTCTTGCCTACCATCCAGAGATGCCAGATTAGTAAATCAAAAAATGTCCACAAAGACCTTTGTGCTAGTCATGATATAAATATGTGTGCTCTTCATGTCTCCTTAATAATACCAACAAAGATGAAAACAGATAACAGTTATTGCGTGTTTACGCACGGCATTGAGCCAAGTCTTTGGGGCCAGACGATATCTTCTGAGTCTTTGGTGTTAGTCTCAGCACCTGACACAGTGTGGGTATATGCAGAAGATTAAAACATATTCATTAGCTTGAAATTTGAGGAATTTGTAATTCCAAAACCTGGGGATAGGGTTGAAAGTAACTGCCCTTTGAAGCGGTATTTTTCAAACTTCAGGCCATGATCCATCAATGGATTATGAAATTAATAGAGTGGCTAAGACTAGAATTAAAAAATAAATATAATGGTTAATATCAGCATGTAGATTAAGCAGTAAATCAATATAACTGTTGAATTTTTATTTCATATACACACATAAATTTGTATGCTAGGGCATGATTTAAAAACGATTTTTACTGAGCTGCAGTTAAAATTTTCTGGAAAATGCTCTTGTAGAGGAGTCTTGAACACACTGCTTTAGAAGAAAATATAAAATAGAATTTAAATGGATTTCTTAACAACTATAATGTTTATCTAAGTATTTTAATATCTACTCAAGGTTTTTTGTTTTTGTATTTGTTTTTATAATAGCTCGCCCCCTTGTTTCTTAAAGGAAAAGATGACAAGGCTGATCTCCAGACTATGTCTCTTTTCCTAGCTCTCAGCCCCTTTATATCAACTAGGTTGGCCTCTCTGTTCCCCCTGATATTAGGAGGCTGACTTCGAGATGTTTTCCTGATCTGAGCTGCTCAGTATTCTCTAACTCCTCTGCCCTTCTTTTTCTGCAATGAAAACACAGCATTTAGCACAGAGCCTGACACGGGGTAGGCGTTTGTAAGAAATATCTCTTGGATTAAAGGTTGGTTAGGTGGCTGCCTGGAAGAACAGAAGTAGATCATGGCATGTAACAGAGCAATGCTGAGGCCTCTGCAGGAATACAGTGCATTCTCTAACGGGTAACTGTCAGGTTCAGTGTCCTTCCTGAACTCAAAGATGAGTGTTGCAGAAGAGAACGGCAGCTAAGTTCAACACATCCTTTCCATTCTTGCTTGAAATTCCTATTGAGTCCCAGAAGCGACTGCAAGACCTCCTGGTCTTCTGCACTGACTTTCCAGGGTACAATGCTAGCTCTAATGTTCAAAGCCTGGAGAGTACCTTTGAGACACGCAGGCCCATGGAGTGAATCGATCCCTCTCCAGCCCATCATCCTAGCCACCCCAAATGAGAGGCCCTCTGTACTACCCTGAGATGCCCTCGGGTCAGCTATCCAGAAGCATCTAAAATAGAAGCGCAAAGACAGAAGATGAGATGTTTGTGAAATGATAGATCTTTGGAGAAATAAGCTTATGAGCCATGAGCTATCCAGAAGTATGCTAGCCTCTGCACCAGGAGATAATAATGACACCTGCCATTTACTGGGCATCCAACAAATTTCAGGCCCTTGATATGCATTACCTCTCTGCGTTCTTACAGCAATCCACAAAATAAGTGTTATGATCCACTTTTTACTGATTAACAGATAGAGTCCTGGAGATGAGAAGTACAGGCAGACCTCATTGCATTGTGTACCACTTTATTACGCTTTGCAGATGCTGCATTTTTTTTTTTACAGATGGAAGGTTTGTGGCAACCCTGCATTGAGCAAGTCTGTCGGCGCTGTATTGGCCACAGCATTTGCTCCCTTCATGTCTCTGTCGCATTTTGGTACTTCTCGCAATATTTCAAATTTTTGCATCATTATTATATTTGTTATGATGATCTGGGATCAGTGATCTTTGATGTTACTATTGTAACTGTTTTGGCATTTTTTTAAAGCAGTAAAGTATTTTTTAATTAAGGTATGTATATTGTGTTTTTAGATATAATGCCATTGCACACTTAATAGACTAGAGTGTAGTGTGAACATAACTTTTATAACCACTAAGAGACTAAAAAATTCTTGTGAGTTGCTTTACAGAGATAGTCTCTTTGTTAAGGTGGTCTGGAACCAAACCCACAACACCTCCAAGGTGTGCCTGTAACTTTTCCCAAGATCACACTGCTTCTGAGTGTAGGCAAGACTCAAATTCAGATCTGTCTAACTTTAGATCCCAAGCCCTTTGTACTACCAGGTGGAGAATGAGACTTCCTCATACCTCCTGCTGACTTTTCCTTGCATTTTAAAATTCATGACTATGAGCTGACAAGATAATCCCGCAGGACAGTCAAGTATTTTCCAGAACTCATGAGGTAACTGCTGCCTCTCTATTCTAATTTATTGAAGAACAAGAAGAGTTCCAAGATAGGCTGAAATATTTCTGTAATGAATACAAAAAAATCAGTTCCAAGGTTGTAGAAGGAAATGAAAACCAGTATCTAAATATCAGTGGTAATGAAAAGAGGAGGAGAGAGAGATGTATTACACAAGGAGAACAAGAGAGTCATCTGGATCGTTCAAAGCAGCAATATCCCACATCCTAAGAAAAATTAAGAAGGAAGAAGGATTCGTAAACTCTGGTATGTGTGAATAATCTTCATTCCTGCTCCAGTAAGAAGAAAGTCATACTTCTGGTTGGTGTTTCTCTGCTAAGGACCACAGAGGCTAACGTGAACAGGTATTCACACAATAAACAAACATTTACTGAGTGCCTACTGCATGCCAGACACTGTGCGAGGGCCAGGGGAGTGCAGACCATTAGGAGAGAAGCAGCATAAGCCTTTCAGTGCCGTCCAGACAACCCGATAAACAGAGGCCACTAAATTGCTGTAGTCGTCCAAAACATAATACCTCCTTTGCAGAAAGGCTTCTCATGATGGGACTTCATGACCCAGGCTTCTTCTGGGAAAATCCCTCTACAAAAGCAGAGCATCAGAAAGAATCCTGCTTTAGGCTGCTGACAGTTTGAACTCTAAGAAGATAAAGGAAGAAATGCAAGACCAGCTATTCTTGGACTTTGGTCTGACCAAGGAAGAGCTGGTACGAAGAGGATGTAATGGTTTGAACCCTGGGAGAAAATCATAGCCAAGGAATAAACCCTGGGCACGATCTAAAATGCATTCCCGGGCCTCCCTGGTGGTGCAGTGGTTGAGAGTCCGCCTGCCGATGCAGGGGATACGGGTTCGTGCCCCGGTCTGGGAGGATCCCATATGCCGTGGAGCGGCTGGGCCCGTGAGCCATGGCCGCTGGGCCTGTGCATCCGGAGCCTGTGCTCCGCAACGGGAGAGGCCACAACAGTGAGAGGCCCGCATACCGCAAAAAAAAAAAATAATAATAAATAAAATAAAATAAAATAAAATGCATTCCCTTCTTCAGTTAAGAAAATCTTAAAATGATAAACAAACGAACCCCAAAACAAATAAGCAAAAAACAGATGGATCCTATGGTGAGAGATGTTAAAAGGAAATAAAACATAACAGATATTGCTGGGGGAGAGGCAAAAATGAAATTCTGACTAGGCATTTCTAGTGATCCCAAAAATGAAGAAAAAAGGCAATTTAACATAAATATAACATAAAACTAAATGCAACATGGTATCCTAGATTGGATCCTGGAATGGATAAAGACATTAGTAGAAAATCTCCTGAAACTGAATAAAGTCTATAGTTTGGTTAATAGAGCTGTACCAATGTTAATTTCTTGGTTTACGTGGTACGTTTATCAAAATGTATACTTAAATGTAAAATGTTAACATTAGGAGGAGCTAAGTGAAGGGTATATGGGAAAGTCTGTCCCACTTTGCACCTGCTCTATAAATCTAAAATTTTATTTCAAAATTTTAAAAGTCTTTAAAAATCACTACACAAGACATTCTTAGACAAACTCTGATGTTAAAAGAAAATGTGAAAATAAGAGGGCTAGGTAATTAAGAAATGCAACATGGATGAGCCAGAAGCCCTGATGGCCTATAGTCAGCCCCCAAGTCTCCACCCCCTTCCCTAGGTCAAAAAAGCTAATGACATCAATAGAATACGATGTCCATGACAAGTAGTAATAATAACATGGTGCTAGTTCAGACCACATATGGAAGATTTTATTCCCTTCTGGGTGGTACATTCTAAAGAGAATATAGTATTTTTGTAGATAGAACAAAGAGTCTCCTCTAAGGAATAGCTGGAGGAAAGAGGAAGAACTAGAAAGGAAAAGAGAAGACTTAGGGAGCATAAGGGATTCTGTCTCTAACTTGAAGGGCTACCACATGTCAGGGAGACTGATGTATTTTGTGAGTTTCTGAAAGCTGAACCAAGGCCAAGGCCGAGGTTACACATGGAAATAGATATTGGGGCTCAATTTAACAATTCTGTCAATCCACACTCAGAATGTGAGGTCAAGAGCTCCCCATGGTCAGACAGGCTCAAACAGAGGCTGGATGAGCTCCTGGTGGGAGTCTGAACCAGATAACCTCTAATGTGCCTACCAATTATGGTCAGAGCCCAGGATTCTCTGATCAAGAAAGCACAGGTATGAATGTTTCCAGGTCTATCCTGGAGGCCCTCGGCATCCAAGTTGCCCAATAAACCCAAAGAAAATGGTCTGACTCTGGCTACAAATACAATTCCACTGCTTGGGAGGGTCCTTCAAGGCCACTGGCAAAGCAGGGACCAAAAGGAGGATTTTCTGGCCACACAAGAAAAGAACATCCAGCGCCTGAGTATCTCCTGAGTTTGGTGTCCCATATAGCTCTAACCGTGTCACATGCTTTTGTGTAAGTTGGAACAGTCAGCAGCATATATTCTAAAATCCTAGATTTAAGCAGCCCTAGAGGTCACTAACCCAGTCACCCACCCACTGTAGTTAAAATGTTAGAAGACAAGCAGGTTTGTTCCCCATAAAGGGAGTCTAGTCTGCACCCTTTTTGGACACAGTTCTATCCTATATTGAACCAAAATCTGTCATTTCACTCCCAGTACATGGGTCTACACCCTTGGGTGTGACTCTCATATCTCCTTAGTCTTATTTTTACAAAACTAAATATACTGAGTTTCTTTAGATATGTATCATTTAACGAACCAATCGCTCTCCTCAGGACTTTCTCTAATTTGTTTGTGATCTCCTAAAATGCATTGTTTAAACCTAGACCAAAAATCCTAAATGTACTCTGACAAATGCAAAAAAAAAAAAAAAAAAAAAATGGAACTGTAATTACATGTTAGGGACATCATAGTTCTAGTAAAGCAGTATATGGCCTTTTGGTTCCTATTGACTTTATGATCAACTAAAACCCCATGTGAAATTCTGAGGCCCCACTGCATATAATCACTGTTGAATTTTGGAACCCAATGGTTAGATCTCATCTTGCTGACTTTGTACTGTTCTGTTAGCTTGTCAAAATCTTATTGAACATCGTGAATATCAGCTGCCACACCAGCACTCCCTGACAGGTTTGTGTCATCTGCAAATCGAATAATCCTGCCTTCGGTGTCTTCATCCGAGCCATTGATAAAAACGTTAAAGATGACAAGTCATTCAATCATTCACTCAACAAATATTTAATCAAGCACCTACAATATGTAAAACACTCAGGACAGAAATGAGAGGGAAAATTGTATCTGTATTGGGACAGATCCTAAAATTGTTTGTTTTCTGTAAATATGAGGTGGACTTCTTTTCTTGAAGATTTAACTCAACTCATTAGGTACTTATTGATCACAACAATTGGGTATCTCCTGAGTAGTTACACTGTGTTAGACCTTGTAATTAGAATGACATCGTAACTTCCCCTATGTTGAGTCAAAATTACTTCCCTTTGCCTTTTCATCTATAGTATAAATACTCAGTGATTTTGTTAAAGAATTGAATGAATTCTAATTCTTCTCTCTGAAGCTAGGAGAAAAAACAGGTCTGGTCCAACCATTTGAAGGCAATAATTATGTCCTTATTTAGTCTTTACTTTTCTAGCCTAAATATCTCCAGTTCCTTCATCTGACACGGGCTGGAGACCTCCCCACCTCCATGTCATTCTTGTCATTCATAGCCTGACACCATGCCTGGCATAAAGCAAGCACTCAAGATACGTCTACTGAAGGAATACATGAATAAGTGAACTGGAAAGCTCCAGTTTGTGAATATCAGCCCCAGAAAGAAATGCCCGGAATTACAAAACATATTGCTGAAAATGTGGTTAGAAAAGTGGACCCATTGCAGTTTTCTTACTCTGAACATTATACTTTTTTAAAAATTGAAGTATAGTAGGTTTACAATGTTGTGGTAATTTCTGCTGTACAGCAAAGTGATTCAGTTATACATATACATACATTCTTTTAAAAATTATTTTCCATTATAGTTTATCACAGGATATTGAATACAGTTCCCTGTGCTATACAGTAGGACCTTGTTGTTTATCCATTCTACATATAATAGTTTGTATCTGTTAATCCCAAACTCCCAATTCCTCCTTCCTCCAGACCCCTCCCCCTTGGCAACAACAAGTCTTTGAACATTATACTTTTAATACTCCTTAGATCCAACTTATTTTTGTCTTTGCACATGGGGAGAGGGCAATACACTAGTGACTCATACTGTTTGTAGCTAATTAAAATCTGTAATTGGAAAACACTGGTCAAGACCCACACAATTGTGTAGCAAGAAAGGCTAGACCACAGCATTTATTTCCATGTGAGAAAGAATGGTATGTCCTTCTGGGTCTGCATGTTTTTCTGAGGTCATGCTGGTATTCTGATCACCATAGCACCTAAGCCCCTTGGGAATTTGAAGATTGTGCAATATTCTGCAGAAGAGACCTAGTGAGTGGGTACAGCATGACACCTAAAGGAAAAGTAGGATGAGATGACCCACTAAGTGGAGGCCATGAAGCTCAGTTTAGGATGGGCCCAGTTACCCAAGAGTGAGACATTCAATCTGTCAGTGGCAGTGTTACTGACAAGGATAAATTTCCCTCAGATTAAAACATCCAGGAAAACTTAAGTCTAATGAATCCAATAGAAGTTGGGATTGTCCTGGTGTCAGCTTACTTGTGGCTGCAAGCAGAGTCAGGCAAGAAGAACCAGCTGGGAGGTAAAGGAAGCAAAACACAACTGTGATGAAGATGCCAACACCAGCAGGCACTTGGTAAATAAGCACCAGCACTTACATACATTTTTCTTTTATTCCCCCAAATAAAATGATTAGGTAGGCACGATGATCACCATTTTACAGCCGTGGAGACTGAGGCTGAGAGAGGTTCCGAAACTTGCCCAAAGACACACAGATCTAAGTGGTGCAGTCAGAATGCCCACCTGACTACCTCCAAAGCTCTCGGACTCAAGCATCACACCATAGGACTTCTGTTCCATGTGTTTATTCACCCTTTAACACAGATTTTGTCAAGCACCCTCAGCGTTCCAGGCCTGTGCTAAGCCCTGTGGATACAGTGGTAAAAAAGACACACACGGTCCCTCATGGGGCTTAGCACTCTGGCAAGGACAACAAACAGCCAGGCAAGCAACTCCAATCAAGTAGGATCCATCTCACGGCAGGAGAGGTTAAGGGTAAACTCACCCGGCACATGGGAATAGGAGTCTTCCTCGATGAAGCAGGCCCTAGAAAGAAGCTTAAAAGATGTGCAAGCAAGACAAAAGAGTGAGGGAAAGAGGCAGAGAGGGAAGAAACTTTTAAGGTGTGGAAGTGAGTGGAGACACTGATGTCTGCTGAGTGTAGAGGGGAGGGGTCAGAGGCTCCCACAAGGTTGAAGAGTTGGGCAGAGTGAGATTCCAAAGGCCTTGTAAGCCATGGTAGGGTGTTTGGAACTGGACTGTAATTGGCAGTGGCAAAAACTAGTTAAGTTTACATGGATATCACCTAACTGGATCTCCAGATTCTTCCAGGAAAAGGGAGGCAAGGCTAAGACACACGCCGCCCTGTGGGACAGACACCCTGGGAAGGCATTCCATGCTTCACCTGGGCAGTTTGAATTTCTCTGGCCTTGTAATACCTGATCTAAAAGGACTCTGAACCTCTGCCACCTCCTCTCTTTTCCCTCTCCAGGGAGGGTGGGTGGGTCTTGGGTGAGTGGAACAAGTATATTCTAGATGCTTTCTTTATGTGACCCACCAAGCCTTAGAGATTCCAGCTTTCCCACTTGACAGATGAGGAAACAAAGGCGAGAGTAGTTCAGTGACTGTGGCAGATGGAATTATTGGTTCCAATCCATCATTCTCTTTCATAGTTTTATGTATCTTTACCCTGTCAGGGCCTCGCAGTACATGGCAGTGTATTTCCCCTCCCTGGACTTTGGGTTTCATCTTCTGATTTGACTTGGCCAGTGAAATATTAGCAGCCATGATATGAGCAGAGGTTTGAAATGTACTTGCATGGTTGAGCATGCCTTCCTGCACTTTTGCCACTGCCAGGAAATTATGCCCCATAGCTGCTGTTTCTCAAGCCTGGACCCCAGCATGAACCACACAGAGCAGACTTGAACCTGGTCTACAGCCTAGAGCTAAGTTCGGCTGAGATCAGCAGATCCCAGGTGATTTGAAGACCTTCAGTGTGAAGCAGAGTCACTTCCATTAACCCAGAGACTTGTGGATGTGTGAATAAGTGTTTCTGGTGGTACACCATAGAATTCGGGGGTAATTTGTTATGCAGCATCATCACGGCAATACCTGACTGATAAGAGCTTACTCCGAGCTCACAAAGGAACTTCCTGGAATGCGCAGCGCTGCTCTGCCATGGGACCAGGGTGCCCTGGTGGCTGGCCCCCTAAAAGAGAAAGCAATGCAGACTGCCACCGCACCCCACTCTCCCACACACCCCCTGCCCACCACACGGCACTCACCTGAGTCTGAGGCTGCCGGGCTCACCAGGCTGAGCAGCTCCCTCTCCTTCTCATAGTCCCCTTTGCAGAGCAGCTGCCCCTCCTTCAGGACAAACTCATCGCCCTTCTGGAGCTGCCGCTCGCAGACACAACAGCAGAAGCAGCTCAGGTGGTACACGCTCTTCTGGGCCCGCATCACAAACTCATTGGGCGCGATGGCCTCAAAGCAGCCCCCGCATTTGACAGCAAACAGCCTGGCAGCATGGGAGAAAGCAAAGCAAGGTCGGTGAGAAAGATGGCTGGGTCCCAGGTCTCCTCTCAAGTCAACAGCGAAAGGAACTTCAAGAACTGGGACAAAGAGGCTTGGAATGGAATAGGTTTTAAATCCAGATGATTTACTCCCTGAGGAGGTTGCACCAGAGAATTCAGTTAAGTTACTCTCTCAGAGGCTTAAGAAAAGCAGGGTGAGAGGTGCTGGAAGAAGGGTGAGCTGAAGCCCAGCGTGTATTTGGTGTGGTCCACGGCACAGTGTTCCCAAAGGATGCCCTACAGACTGGTGCCAGGCAGGCTGCCCAGAATCCCCAGGGGGGTGATTATGTAAACAAAATAACAATAACAAAAAGGTCCAGGTCCACTCCAATCAGCATGCAAAAGGATGGGCCCCAGAATATGAATTTTTAACAAGCTCCCAGGGCATTCTGAGGTGTAATCTAGTTGAGAGATAAACTGCATCCCAACTTCCCAGCCTGACGTTCAGGGCATTCAGCCCAGCTCTCGGGACTTAACTCTTATCTCATTTCACTTACTTTCAACCAACCACGAAGAGGGTGTCTATCTATGCCAGGCGGATGCAGTAGGTACTAGTGATATTAAGGTGAATAAAAGAAAATCCCTTCCAGAAATGAGCTCAGGCTAATGGGAGAGACAAACATGTCCAAATAACTAGAGGGTCCCGGAACACAGAAAAGAAGACAACTAACTGTCAGGGAGTCAGCAGGGGGATTTGCATTTTATTACCCATTCAATAAATCTTGGTCAAACGGAAGACAGGAAGGTGGGCAGGCAGCAGGCCTGAAGGGGTTGGGGAGTGGATTCCCCACAGAAGGAACAGCCTGGGCAAAGGCCTGACGTCCTGCAAGTACATGCTGTGCTGGGAGCATGCTGTGTCCTCCACCAGGTTGGAGGCTGGGGGCCTGGAGAAGGGTGACAGGTGAGGCAAGCCATGACCGGATTGCACACTGCGGCTGGACAGCATCTGACAAGCAACCAGAAGCCTTTGAACAATTTTAACACGCTAAGAGCCTGTTTTAGAAAAGGAACTCTTTGCAATATGAAAGGTGGAGAGGAATTGGGGTTGGAGAGATGAGTGAGGGAGAGCAGCTGAGTGGTGACAAGCGGCGGCACTAAGGCAGCAGCAGGGAAGCCAGACAGGAGGGGACAGATCCAGGGCCTGGAGACTGGGAAGCGTGGGGTCGGCTCCCAGGCTCCTGGCGGCCAGAGCTGGAGGATGGTGATCTGTCACCACACCTGCGCACAGCGTTCCTGATTTCCTACCTCTGGGCCTTGTTATGCCTTGCCGCCCTCCTGCAAAGCCCTTTCTTCTCTGTTTAATCTACCTGAATACAACACACCCTTCAGGACACAATTGCTCCCACCTTCTCCCTGAATCCTGCCCGGACCTCCCCTACACCCCTCCGGAGTGACCACACCTCCCCTGAACACTTTCACCATGACCCGTCTGTGCTGGTCACTGGGCAGTTATCTGGAGATGCTTCAAGACACAAGAACAGCCGATCTGGAAGCCTGGGCTCTGCCGCCCGCTCTGCAGACAACTGTCTGCAAAACCTTGCTGTTGTTAAAGATGTGAGGCCAGACAATCTCTTCCAGCTCCAAAAGTCCCAAGAGCATTGCTTCCTAATGCTGACTTAAAATATCTTAGGGCTTCCCTGGTGGCGCAGTGGTTGAGAGTCCACCTGCCGATGCAGGGGACACGGGTTCCTGCTCCGGTCCAGGAAGATCCCACATGCTGCGGAGCGGCTGGGCCCGTGAGCCATGGCCTCTGAGCCTGCGTGTCCGGAACCTGTGCTCCGCAACGGGAGAGGCCACAACAGTGAGAGGCCCACGTACCGCAAAAAAAAAAAAAAAAAAAAAAATCTTAATCTTGCCTTATTTTTTAATTTTCCCATGTTTATAACTTATCTTGCCAACAGCCTGTATTCCAAGAACTAGGCCTATGGAATATTTATATGCCCTACAACCTCTTGCACGTGGTGGGTACTCAATAAAAGTTGATTTGATTTGACCTGTTGACTTCACCTGCTCACCCTCTTCTGAAATAAGATGTGCAAAGAGCCTGGCCTCAGAGCTGACACACAGTAGGCTCCCAGTAAAGGTGGCCCATCTCTTCCCGGTCACCCCAGATCAGTAAGAGCTCAGGGCAGTCTATGAAAGATTAAAATCTAAAGTAGATTTCTCCGTTTTTCTTTCTCTTTTTTAAATTGCCTCATGATAACATAATCGCCTTTGTCAAAGCCTTGGGTATAAGCACAGAGATAACAGACACTAAAAATATCTCTGGGATTCATTCATTATAGCATTCATTTTTTTATTTCCAAAATAAAGAGTTATTTTCTTTTTTAAAGTAGTAGCGCAATAGGGGGGAAATCTCTCTCAAAAACACTCTCTGTTTGTCTCCACATACCAGAGGTGTCACTAGACATGGGAAGGTCAGATGGTATAAGGGAGAGGATGGTGCCAAGCGGAGACAAAATGGGCAGAGTGAATTCATAAAGCTCCAAACACCCCTCCTCTCATCACAAAGGCAGACACAAGCTGACTCAGAGGATATCAGGGGGCTGAAGGCACCTTGCTCTGCTCATGAGCCCTACCTCGGCAGGAGACAAGGAAACAAATAACTGAAGAGCATTTTTCTATAGACAGGCCATCCGCCACGATGGCCTAAGTGTGGCCAATCCCATCTCAAAAGCTCGTTCATACATTCACTCACTCATTTAGTCTTCATTCATTCTCTCATTGATTCAGAAGCATCCACTGTGCACTACACAAGACACTGTGTCTTAACAGGGAGGTGGGGAAAGAAAGCCCCACCCAGCAACATTCATGTTCATAAACCAGCCTATGTGGAGTGTCTGTTATGTGTCAGGCAGTATCGTGGGCACAGATGATACAAAACAAAGTCCCCGTCCTCCATGGAGCTCATGTGATAGTGAGAGAAACAGCAAACAAAGAAACAAACAGATAAATAATGTCTACCCAGAGGGACTGACCTTTGGGAAACAGAATATAAGAATGATACAAAGCAATGTTTCAAGAATACAAAACAGAGTGGCATAAAGCCGTAGTCTGTTTATAATATTTAATCACTTCTCAGCTCTAAAGCTGTACTAGTTGATGCCTAAGTCTATACACGTGCACAATGTGTTTATCTTGGAAGCTTCCTGGATGAAGTAAAGAGTTTTGAGGGTAGAGTGGAAAAGCAGGTAAGGAGGAATTCCCAAGGAGGGAACTGGTACAAGAAAGAGGGAGGCCATTCAAACTCTTTGAGTGAAGGAAGCCAAGGCTTGGAGAAGGGATTGAAGCCGCCTCCCATGAATCTACTAGGGAACAGCCTCCCTGGACAGAGGCCAGCTTGCAGGTGACTCCAGAACAGCTCGGGATGAGAAGTGCATGTGTGGTCTCACTCTTAACCCGGGCCTTGGGCCCCAACACCAATCCTCCCTGCCCTTGGCCATCAGAAGCACATTAGAAACACCCATCCTGATATACCTTCCCTCTGCCTCTCAGCTTCAGAAAGGGGGGGTGAGGTTGGGAGACAGTTCAAGGGCTGGTGCGGCTGTTTCACCACTAACAAGGTATGTGACAGCCCCCAAAACAGAACCCCAGGTACTAGCAGCCCTGCCCCTGCCCCCTCCCTTCCCCCAGCTGCCCAGGGTGGTTTTGCTCTCCATATCTGAACTTCAGGGCGCCCCAGGCCCTTGAACAACTGCCTTTACTCCCCTCCCCCCATGCTGGATGTTGTGCATCAGACAGAAAACCCACCCAGTTCATCCCTGGCCTGGAGTCTCTAGACACTGTTTGCCAACCTGAGCAAACGAATCAGTACTTTAACAGGAGCTGGTCAAAGGCCCTTTGTCCCCAAGCCCTCCTTCTCCTCCCCTTCCCCAGGAATGAACTGTTAAACAGACTCAAGGCAAACGCTCCCAGGAGTCAACAAGCTCTTGAGAATCCACAGCTGCAGGTGGTGGCATCTGTGCTTGTCTAACTTCTACCCTGTTAATCTCCTCCTCTTCCTCCTCCCTTCTTAATTTCATCCCCCACTCCAAAAATTTCCCCCAAGTTGGAGAAGGGAGGGTTAGGGTGAGCTCAACAAAGAAATCTCACCATGTTGACTCAGGAACGGCCAGAGGAAGTGGCAGGACTGTCTGGGCTCAGATCGTGAAATGGTCATGATTGGGTAAGGGGTGGGATACAGACCCAGAAGAGGGGGGCAGTCCCATTTCTCTCCATTCTCTGCATTGGCTGCCCCATTCTGGGTAAAGACCAGGTTGACCTCACCTTACTGCTTTGGCTCTTGTTACCCTCACTAACCCCAGGGCAACCCAAGGAGAAAAGGCACACGCAGTCCACCACCTGTGTGCCAGATGTGTACACAGCTGTATGGGTACCACTGTGGACCCAGCTGCTGACTACACACTTCCCACAAGTTGTTTTCTCTAAGGCTCAGACAAGCAGAGAAAAGGATTTGTTCAAAAGTCCAGGTCGTAATTAAAACACAGCCTGTCTCTTCCCAATGCCCTGGATGGCGGCCCCCACGGTGACTTTGGCCTCTGAATGCTAATGAGACCTCACTCTGGGTTCAGAGCCTGGCAGCCTGCCTGTGCCCTAGAAAGCTAAGCACGGTTTCCAGAAGTGCCCAGCTCTTCTGGGCATACATAACAACTCTCAACTTTGCCCACTGTTAGAAATTCACCCACCCCTGAAATCTCTTCAAATGATTCTTTATCTCTTTGTTGCATCTGATCCCCTCACCTGTAAAATGGGGATAACAGGATCCAGCTGGTGGAGAAGCGTCCAGAGCCCAAGCTCTCTAATAGTGCTCTCCTTTCTCTGCTGAGCACTCTCCATGGGGCAGGCGTAGGGATGGAGTGCTAAACAAGGCTGCCCTGTCCTCAGTGAGCTCACATTCTCCAGCAGGCAGCAGGCTTCCAGCCAATGACCATAGGAGGGTGTGTTTGGGGTATGTAGGAGAGGACTAGCCAGAATGGCCCAAAGCAGAGCCCTGTCCACTTGGCTTGGGCTAGAGGTCACCGAGTCTTCTTTCTCTTCCTTCCCTCCCTCCCTCTACACCTATTTATTCTCTTCTTCCCTCTGGCCCTTTCCCATTCCCTCTACCAGGCAGAGAAACAGAGGCTGGCTGAAATTCCATTCTATGCCTTGCCTACCTCTCTCCCAGTACAGCCACAAGCTCTAAGATGCACAACTTGTAGTTTTGGTGAGAGAGCTGGAATCGGCAGGCTCTGCCACTTCCAAGCAGTCAGTGTGACTTGGAGCTCATCACTTAATCTTTGGCAGTCTCAGTCTGCTCAGATGGAAGAGGCAATGATGATGCTGACACTCCTGGATTACTGGGGACTAAATGAAAACAGGTATAAGGACTTTGTGACCTATAAGGAAGAGCACAATTTTTAGTTCTTTTTATTTGCCCGGCCTCTGTCTTTTGACCTTTGTGGATTTTTTTTTTTTTTTTTTTACCCCGAAGGTGGCTCTCTGTGCTCAAAAGTTTCCTGCGCCCTACACTGAGAGAACACTTCTTCCTCAGCAGCCGGAGTCCTTCTGCTGACTTCTCCCAGCTTTGACATTGGCATGACTTCCTCTCCAAAGAGTGTGGCACTGACCCAGGAGATGAACCCGGGGATGCACAGCTGGCAGGGCTGCCACACAGAGCACACGCCTTAGACAAGGCACAACCTCCCACCACAATGTGCCAAGATAATGCAAGCGAAACAGTGTTTCTTGTATTAGGTGCCATGGAGGGCAGCAAAGAAGAAAAGAAAAGGTGACCTGATTCAGGGAAAGAGCATAGGACTTAATGTAGGAAGACTTGGGCTTATGGGTTCTTCTTTTACCAAGAGGCCTCAGAAAAGCCACCATCTTTCCCTGGGCCTCAGTTTTCTTATCTTTTTTTTTTTGAGAAGGGGCAGACAGCTTTTTATTTATGTATGTATGTATGTATGTATGTATGTATTTATTTATTTATGGCTGTGTTGGGTCTTCATTTCTGTGCGAGGGCTTTCTCTAGTTGAGGCGAGCGGGGGCCACTCTTCATCGTGGTGTGCGGGCCTCTCACTATCGTGGCCTCTCTTGTTGCAGAGCACAGGCTCCAGATGTGCAGGCTCAGTAGTTGTGGCTCGCAGGCTCTAGAGCACAGGCTCAGTAGTTGTGGCTCACGGGCCCAGTTGCTCCACGGCATGTGGGATCTTCCCAGACCAGGGCTCGAACCCGTGTCCCCTGCATTGGCAGGCAGATTCTCAACCACGGCGCCACCAGGGAAGCCCCAGTTTTCTTATCTTTAATGGAAAAGTACTGCCCTAGATCAGTGTGTTACATCAAGAATTTAGAGGCTGTGGAAGGGGAGAGTCTTTATTCCGCGAACCCGCACCTAAATCCAGGTCTCCAGATGGTGTTTCAGCATGACAGGGCCTTGCTATGGTAATTCTCCAAACAAGGTATTTTCCAGAACCATATCATTCACAGATACACCTATATATATGCATATATATACATATATGGAACAGGTAAGGCCAAATGAGGTTATGTATGAACGGACACACAAACACACAAAACATACATACATACACACCAGCTAAAACCAACAACTCATTCACATAGTCTCTTTCTTCCTATCTGTATGGTACAAATATATACGTACTTCCAGAAAGGATTTATATTACATACATATATAGATATATGTATATATAGATATATTTTATACAAATATACAAGAAGAAATCAATTTGCTCCTAAGGCGTGTTTCAAACCCATTAGGCGGGATAATTTCTTTTTTTAAAAAACTAATTTATTTATTTATTTTTGGCTGTGTTGCATCTTCATTGCTGTACGTGGGCTTTCTCTAGTGGTGGCGAGCAGGGGTTACTCTGTTGCGGTGTGCGGGCTTCTCACTGCGGTGGCTTCTCTTGTTGTGGAGCATGGGCTCTAGGGTGTGCGGGCTCAGCAGTTGTGGCTTGCAGGCTCTAGAGTGCAGGCTCAGTAGTTGTGCACACGGGCTTAGTTGCGCTGCGGCACGTGGGATCTTCCTGGACCAGGGCTCGAACCAGTGTCCTCTGCATTGGCAGGTGGATTCTTAACCACTGCGCCACCAGGGAAGCCCATAGGCTACATACTTTTTAAATTCACTCCCATTTTTATGATTCATGCTTTTATTACAGGGTTGGGGATCCTGCTCTGTAGCTAAGGAGATCAGAATGTTTCCAAAGCAGATATGAATGCTCGACACTTGAGAAACTCCTAGAGAACCTGTCTAAGGCAATCAAGACAGAGGCCAGACCTCTGGGAAGCAACAGCACACCCTGCACTGTAGGAGTTACAGCAGAAATACGACCATGTGCCAGGACCCCTTGTGGACACCTGGACTTCGATGCTGGTTATGTGAGCTCAAGGAAATCATTCCACATTCAGAATATTGGGGTCCTAATGGTTAGAATATATTTCATCCCCCAAATTAGTTTCAGTAAAAGGGTAACCATTGGGCTTCCCTGGTGGCACAGTGGTTGAGAGTCTGCCTGCTGATGCAGGGGACGCAGGTTCGTGCCCCGGTCTGGGAAGATCCCACGTGCCGCAGAGCAGCTGGGCCCATGAGCCATGGCCTCTGGGCCTGCGCGTCCAGAGCCTGTGCTCTGCAACGGGAGAGGCCACAGCAGTGAGAGGCCCGCGTACCGCAAAAAAAAAAAAAAAAGGGTAACCATTATGATGAGGAGAAGGGTGAGGAGGAGGATGGAGAAAAAGAGCTGAATATGAAATAGGAGAGATAAATTAGTGAAAAAAGAAGAGATGATGGATCATAATGTCAGAGACTGGGAGAATCAGGATGAGATAAAGGAGCATGGAAAGAGAAGGACTGGGGAAAACAGTTTAGGACCAAGGCTGTAAACAATGCAAGAATGTCAGCAGTCAGCTTTTTGGTGGTGCTGGCTGTGGATATGGGGGCCAGTCCTGCTAATATAATGGAACTAGGGTATGAGTTTCCACATGGTTTAATGGCCTCACATTAGGGTTTGCATGCAGCCTATCCACACAGGATTTGTCTGGATTTACCCAACTAATGGTTCTGGCATGGCCGGATGAAATGCCTTCTTGCTCTATGTATCAAAGTAAAATCCAGGAGGTTGACTGAGGCTTAATTTTCTTCTCAGTATCAATGCATCTGATTTTTTCACCCATGAATTCCCATGACTCCCTCTAATCTCTCCCACCTCCTGCCACATCATTCTCTAGAAACCAGACACTAGATGCCATGTTATCCCTACATCTACTCTCCAGGCTGATGACACAACTTCCAATATACAGGAATACAAAAGAACATGGCAGCCTCATGCAAACCCAAATCTATCCCAGGGTAAGGGCTTTGAGACTCATGAAGGCTGAGCAGAAATATAAGGCGAGCCCGCATTATGATACTGTAGAAGGTTCCTAAATCAAGAGTACGTTTGGATAGACTGAGGTCTTCATTAACCTTGACCCAGAGTACTGCAGACCTCAAAGGGAGCCTCTCAAAGCCTCCACACCATAGACAATTAAGTGGAAGGATGGAAAACAAAATAAATACATGAAAAACCCTAATGCCAACTTAAGGCCAACTGACTGGATACTGGTTTTTTCCCACCAAAATAAGAAATCAGAGCCACTTTTAGCCTTGGACAGCAGACAACTACAGATCATGCAGCCTTTCCACAGACACTGACAACACTATTTTTAATCAGATATATGAACACTTTGGTCTAGAAAGTAGGAGGGGGTTTTTGTACAGCTCTTTAAGAAGAACGCAATAATCGGCCTATCACTCAGTTTCCACCCTCTCCACCAGGGGGCAGCATAGCAGCATGCATTAACTACCATGTTGACTTGGTAACTGAGGTCATCCAGGCACCGAGACAGGGATTGGCCATATGCCAAAACTGTCTGTCGGGAAAATCTGCTGCTGGGAGTCTGGGAGACCATGTGGCTAAAAAGAAGGAGAGATGGTGAGAGAGAAGAGTATTCAAAAGTACTGGGAACCAAAAGCATGGCTTGTGGCCTTAGAAGTAGTGACACAAGCAACCTTGTCAGCTGGCTCAAGGTCTCTGTCCTTGAGGCTGAGCCAACACCACCACAATAAGCAATGGAGCCCGTGGTCCTGGGGCGGTGGGAAAGTCTGCAGGGACAATAGGAGTGGCAGGATCTTCTATAGGAGACAGTCTCAAGACTCTGCAGTGGGGAGAAAATGGAAAACAATAAGTGGCCGGCAGAGCCAATCAGAGTCTCGGTCTCCCTGGGGCTCCTGGGGAGCTGTAAGAAGGACCATACAATGGGATGAGAACTGCTAAGTGTGATGTCTGCACGTCCCAGAGGCTCCGTGAGGCTCTGGCTTCACCGAGAAGTGCAGGATAACACAAACAGCTCATCACTGGTGGCAAATGTTGCTGGCAATGGGCAGCTTTTACCTCGAAATGGTGGACTAAGTACTTTTCTTGTTCTCACAAGATCCTGTTCCAGAATCAGCCAGGCAGAGTGGGAAGAGCCTGGCTTTTGAAGTCTGATAGAACCTGGATTCAAGTCTTGATTCCACCTTTGAGAACTTGAGCAAGCTATAGACTCCTTTGGAGCCTCAGTTTCTTTATCTAAAAATGAGATCATAACTATCTCACAAGATGTTTTGGAGCTTAAATAAGATAATGTATCAGAAGGATCTGATACATACTAGCTGCTCTCAGTAAGTGGCAACTCTTAACTCCCTTTATTGAAATCAATTTAACATATCTGCCCATGTACATATTTGTATAAGATCATTTATTTCAAGACAGCCAACTGAGCCAAAAATAGAACTTCATGAGCATCTCAAGGCCCTGTTCTTCATTATTATAACAAATTAAATCAAACTTCAACAAGCCTTTCATATGTTATCAGAGAAGAGACAAATGGACAAATATGAAAGGACAAATACTCGAGAGGAAACAGGGTGCATTTCATTCAGGCAACCATGGCTATGGTCTACCCTAACCCAAAGTCAATATTGACATTAGCCAACCAGTGTCGACCAACACCCACTTTCATTGCCCAACACCCAACATATGTTCAGGAAGTTGGCAGCCCCATGTTTGACCAACCAGAGCCAACAGTTGCTATTTGGTTAATGGTGACATTATTTGACAAATGTTTGGAACAGACCCTTTGCCCGTATCACTTCAGTTCTCAGATGACTGCCTCTCATGGAGGCTGCTGACCACTGTATGGACCTACACTGAGATGCCCATATTCTTGCCTTGTGCCCCTAACTGTCAGACCCCCCACCCCAAGATCAGTCCACCTCTCCCCTCGTTTTATAAATGGAAAGAAACCAAGGCCAGAGAAGGAGCAGTGACTACCCCTGACCACAGAGAAAGTTCAGATTATTGAGAGGACCAGCCAGAACTTGAGGCTCGGTTAACGATCAAGAAATAAAAGAGGTTGGGCTTCCCTGGTGGCGCAGTGGTTGAGAGTCCGCCTGCCGATGCAGGGGACACGGGTTCGTGCCCCGGTCCAGGAAGATCCCACATGCCACGGGGCGGCTGGGCCCATGAGCCATGGCCGCTGAGCCTGCATGTCCGGAGCCTGTGCTCTGCAACGGGAGAGGCCACACCAGTGAGAGGCCCGTGTACCGCAAAAAAAAAAAAAAAAAAAGAAATAAAAAGAAATAAAAGAGGTTATAACATGGTCCAGCTAGGGATGGAAATGTGTCCCCCAGGCTCTTAAGTAGTCTCCTAACCAGCTGAATGAGCAGACAGTGTGTGTCAGTGAGCCTCTCCTGCTTAGAAGCTCTTGCTTTCCTCTCTCCCTCTTCTTTGCCGAAACCTGGGAAGCTGTCTACCAGTCAGGCCATGAAGCAAAAGACTGCGGTAAAAGCATGGATTCCAATAATCCAAGCCAAGGTGGCACGATTTATATTACAGACTTTCCATATTGTCACACAGACATGCAAAAATGGCAAGAAACATAAAACAGACATACAGAAAATACATGTTTCCTTTTTAGGGAATTAAAGGTTTGGTTTCCTTTGAAAAATGTCAGTTTTCCTTTCCCTTCATCCTCATTAGCCTCCTGGGACACTCTTAAACATACCCAGCAAAGAACAGAGCAGAGGGAATGAGGTATTTTTAGCTGATATTCTGGGCACAGATTCCTATTGTTCCACAATTTTTGGCTTGACTGGATGGCACGTGGCCAATATAATGTATACGCTTACAAAGAATGTATGTTTCCTGGGCTCTGTGTGTGTGTGTGTGTGTGCGTGTGTGTGTGTGTGTGTGTGTATTAATAGTAAGAAGGACAAGGACATTATTGATGATGTTTTGATGGGAAAGATTCTGAGATCCCAGCAGGGGTAACACCGAGCTCTCCATGAATCCCATTTGCTTTTTGTCACCATCACTTTTCATTATTACCACTGTGCTATATGTCCAAAAAAAAAAAGAAAAAGCCATATTGTCACAATCCAAAGCTCCTCATAGAACCAACTGATATCAACTGCATTATATTGGGAACTAGATGTATTCTGAAGACCAGTGATGATATTCTAAATCATCTGGTGCAGTGTGACCAGCACATGATAATGTTTAAAACCGCGGTTCCCAAACCTCTTTGGCACCAGGGACCAGTTTCATGGAAGACAATTTTTCCTCGATGGGGTTAGGAGGGATATGGTTCAGGCGGTGATGTGAGCAAGGGGGGCAATGGCGAGCGGCAGATGAAGCTTCGCTCACTTGCCCGTCGCTCACCTCCTGCTGTGCAGCCTGGTTCCTAACAGGCCGGGGACCAGCACTGATCCGTGGTCCAGGGATTGGGGGGGGACCCCTGGTTTAAAACATTGCCAGTTACTACTACCCTCCTCCTCCTCACTTGTAATATTTCTCCTCAAGGATCACCCACTCTTGGGCGAAGGGGAGACAAGGAAAGACAAACACTGACTGACCATCTGAGTAAAAATCTCCCACTGTGGCATAAAAGCCAAAGGGAGCACCATGTAGAACTTTCCCTTTCCATGTGAGGGGTGGAAAATATCTCCGGATAATCCGAATTTCCAGAATGCCTTTAGTTCAAAGATCTCAAAGCATATGCAATCTTAGGTAACATCTCAGCTCTGAAGTAAAGGGGGTGGGGTGTCAGATTTTATTATCTGATTCTATTATCTTCATCACACAAAAAACTGGCATCACAGCAGGGTGTGGCATTTTTGGTGTATAACAGCACCAAAATTCAGCAGTGGTGGAGCCCAGAGTAAAAAAAACCCCAAAAAACAGGTGTCCTGAACCTCTGATGCAGCCTCTTTCCCATAACATTGCATTGCTTTCCTTTTGACTTAGACTCCATGTGTCTTGAGAGCTCCAGAAGAAAGGTTTCAACAAAGTATGACCCAATGGAAGGGAGACAGTTTTTATCTCTATACTTTATTTTTTTTCTTTTTACCCTTCAACATTTTACCCTTTTTTATCCTTCATCTCTCTCCTCACCCATTAAAAACTGGAAGACACCACACCCATTAGGGGGGCTACTATCAAACGTGGAAAATAACAAGTTTGGTGAGGAGAAATTGGAATGCTTGTGCACTATGGACTGAAAAATGGTGCAGCTGCTACAGAAAACAGTATGGTAGTTCCATAAAAAAGTTAAAAATACAATTACCATATGATCCAACAACTCTACTTCTAGGTATATACCCAAAATAATTTAAAGCAAAGATGTCTGTATATGCATATTCATACCAGCATTACTTATAATAGCCAAAAAGGGAAAGCAACACATGTGTCCATCAACAGATGAATGGATAAACAAAATGTGGTACATACTTTGGAATGTATTGGAATATTATTCAGCATTAAAAAGGAAGGAAATTCTGATACATACTACAACATAATAAGGATATTATGCTAAATGAAATAAGCCAGTCACAAAAGGACAAATATTATATGATTTCACTCAGATAACCTCAGTAGGCAAATTCATGAAGACAGAAAGTAAAATAGTGGTTGTCAGTGGGTAGAGAAAGGAGGAATTGGGAAGTTATAGTTTAATAGGTAAAAAGTTTCAGTTTTGAAAGATGAAAAGAATTCTGTGGTTGGATGGTAGTAATGGTTGCCCAACAATGTGATGTACTTAATGCCACTGAACTGTACACTTAAAAATGGTTGAGATGGTAAATTTTATGTCATGTGTACTTTACCACAATTAAAAAAAAATTAATTAAAAAAACTGGAAGACACAATGATTGTTCATACTCTACCTCCTGTAACCAAAATCTAGGTGACTGTGTTCCCAGTTGAAAATCTCACCTTCCCAGGCTCCCTTGCAGCTAGGAGTGGCCACGTGAAGCAGTACATGGGGTTCTACTGGGGGTGGAGGTATGAGCAGGAAGTTCTGGAAAAGCTATTGTTCTCTTGATGAAATGAGACAGCCTCAGTGGGTGTGTACATTTTGCTCTTCACCCTTTCCCTATTTCTGTCTGGAACTAAAATATAACATCTGGAGATGAAACAGCCATCATGGTACCAAAAGGATGAAAGCTGCCTGTTAAGGATGCAAAGCAAGAGAAGAGAAGCCTGGATCCTTGAAGACTTTTGTGAGCAGTTGCACCATCCTTGGACTCCCTACTTCTTGACTCCCTTTCAGTGAGAAAAATAAAATCCCTTTTTAATTAACCCACTGTAGTCAGGATACAGTTATATGAAGCTAAGTATTATATGAAGGACTTCCTCATCCCATCCAAGCTCTATCTAGGGCAACTTCTCCATTTAGACACTAGACTTCACCACTTCAGGCTTACTCAAAAGCTATGTCATATATTCTCCCTCTCTGTAAACATTTTAATATATATATTTTTAATTTCTCCAGTGTTAGGAAAAAAATTATCCTTCTCTTGATCCTACTTCCTCCACCAACTATGTCCTAATTTGCTTGACAAACCTCGTAGAAAAAATTCAAAAAGAAATTACTTCTGTTTTCTTTTTTAAAAAACAAATTTATTTATTTTATTTTATTTATTTTTGGCTGCATTAGGTCTTTGTTGCTGTGCATGGGTTTTCTCTAGTTGCAGCAGGGTGGGCTATTCTTTGTTGCGGTGCATGGGCTTCTCATTGCGGGGGCTTCTCTTGTTGTGGAGCAGGGGCTCTAGGCTTGCAGGCTTCAGTTGTTGTGGCACGCAGGCTTAGTAGTTGTGGCACGCAGGCTCTAGAGCTCAGGCTCAGTAGTTGTGGCGCATGGTCTTAGTTGCTCTGTGGCATGTAGGTTCTTCCTGGACCAGGGCTCGAACCCGTGTCCCCTGCATTGGCAGGCAGATTCTTAACCACTGTGCCACCAGGAAAGCCCCTACTTCTGTTTTCTATCTCCAGTTCCTCTCCTTCTACTCTCTCTTATGGCCAATCCAATCAGGCACTTATTCTACTCTTTCTAACAAAACTTTCCTGTAAAAGTCACTCATGGCCTCCATATTTCTCAGTCCTCATCTCACTGAGCCCATCAGCAGCATCTGACATTGGGATCATTTGGCTTTCAGGACCATTCACTCTCTGGTATTCTTCCTATCTCACTGGTCACTCCTTCTTGGTCTTCTTTCTAGTTTCCCTCATCTCCCTAACCTAGAAATATTTCATCCCCTTCTCTGCCTAGACTCATTGTCCTTGGTGATCTTATCCAATCTCATTACTTTAAGTATCATGTATCTGCTAAATTACTTTGAAATTTCTATCTCCACCCCAGATCACTCTCCTAAATTGAACTTATATATCCACTCAGTACCTTCACTTGGATTTCTAATTTCTAAATCTCAAACTTCAAACTAAAGTAGAATTCCTGATCTTTTCCCACCTACTCAAATCTGCTCCAACCAACCACAGTCTCCACTCTTCTGTTGATGAACGGCACCTACATCTTTCCTGTTGCTCAAGACAAACATCTCATAATCATTCTTGACTCCTCTCTACCACACGCCTCATATTCAAACTGTCAACAAGCCATTTCTGTTCCACCTTGAAAGTATAACCAGAATCTAATCACTTATCTCCATTACTCCTTCTGTGCGCCGTGCTTCCATCATATTTTCCCTGGATTACCTCAACAGCTTCCTAAATGGACCATCTGCTTCTCCTTGCCACCTGCCAGGTTGATTTTCAACAAGAAATCAGGGTGATCCCATTAAGAACTAAATTAGAGCATGTCACTCATCTGCTCAAAACTTATTCCCATTTTATAGATGAGAAAATAGAAGCTTGTGAAGGTTTAAGTAATTTGCTCAACTTTACACAGCTAGTAATTGGGGGCAGGGGGCAGGATTCAAATCAAGTCTGTCAATGCTAAAACCCACCAAAGATCCATTGTATCATTGTTTAACTTAGCTCTGAGGGCTGCCTAATCAAATGGTAGGATGGTACTTTACAAATGTAGTCTATGTGACTACAAGGCAATGCTCATCAACCACCATTATCAACCCAAGCTCCAGATAAGGTAGAGGTAGATGAATGAGGTTCATCTACACCTATATTGTAATATCAGTAAACTCTACTGAAATATTATACCTAGAAAGGAAAGGCCAGATGTTGCCCTCCACTTCTTGAGAGAGAGAGAGCCCAGGCACTGAGATCAAAGGCCCAGGCCAGGTCTAACCCAGAAGAGCCTTGGAACTTGTGTGAGAAACAAGCGAGTGGGAATTGGGGAAAAACAGAAAAGCCAGGAGGAACAGTGGCGAGTGTGCAGCACCAGCCAGCAAACCTCCACCCCAACCACAATATTCGTGTGCAAGTCTGGGATATAATTTTCATCTTGGATGCCTTTCATATGGCTCTGATCCCCACAGCCAGCCCCATTCAGAGGATTAGAGAACAGGGACAGACATGAGGAGCTAAAGAACCACAAAAATCTCTGTGAAACAGGATTCCTGGCTTGGAATCACAGTGACCAGTTATGTGTACAAGTTATGTGGACAGATGTGAGTGCATACCCACTCCCTTAGATTGGGGATCCAGTTTGGTTTCATAGCATACTACAGTCAGAAGTTAAAAAAAATAATTTATAACAACCCCTCCCTACCATGGGAATAAAATAATGACCAGCTACGGTGTCCCCAAGCCAGAGGAAGTCTTGAAGGGAACATGAGCTTTTAGGGGTGTCTCTGTTCCACTTAGGGCAGTGAGCTCTCAGAGTCTATAAGAAGGGATCAAAGGGAGGATGCTAATAAAGTAGTCCACCACTTCCCTGCTTCTCAGAGACTCCAGGTTCCCAGGTAGAATTTTAAGGACAATTAGGAATTTGAAGACCAGTTCTTCCAAGCCAAAACCTAAGGCTGGAGGGACCTCATGCCGGTTACAGGAGAAATGCCTGCCTTTATCACTGGATGCCAGGCAGATTACTTCAACTAGGCACAAAGACAGGGGTTTGTGTTTTATTTGGGCAAGGGAGTAGGCAGAGAAGCTTTTGCAAAGATGCCTCTCAAAAGGCCTGTAGACCTTGCCCCAGTCCACCAGGAAGAAGGGACTTCTAAGGAAAAGGCAAGAATTATTTTGCACTTGAACATGAGTGTTTCTCCGAGCCCTGCTTATTTCTTCACTGTGAGGAAGGAGCTGCATATACTAGCATCAACCTCCATCCCAACTGTACCAAGAAGAGCCACATGGGAAGAACATTTGGTAATTGTTATTGTCACTGAAACATATTGCTACCTAGACTATAGTCGTGGGCTGAATCCCTCTAAGAACAGGTCAGTAGCCCAGTGAAAAAAAAAAAATTCTTTGCCCAAACTGCAGCCATGGGAGGGGAAGAGAAAAAGAGGGGGAACATACACCACAACACATCTTGACCAACCAGAAAACAACATAAAGGTCATGACCACCTAATTTATGGGTACGCTTGGGGAAAAAATAATGAATTTTGCAGCATTCCTCACAAAGGGACACAAGGTCTTCACAACTAGCAAATACTGAAAAGGAAGTTGGGAAACTCAAATTATAGATCCTTATGGAAAAGGTTTTATTCACACATATAACAAATAACTGTAGTGCCTACGATTCTAGCTGCTGATATCGAGGCACCATTCTACGTGCTAGAAATATAAGAGTGAACAAACCAAGCAAAATCCCAGCCCTTGGAGTTTACATTTGATTGAAAACAAACAGACGCCAAATAGAATGTCAGATGAGTGCAGTAGATTAAAAGGAAGGCATAAAAGAGGATGAGAAGTGTGCCAGGGTGAGGAGTTGTAATTTTCACTGAGTAGCTGATGTTTGAGCAAAGATCTGAAGGAGCTGGTGAGGTAAGTGAGCCTTACCACTACCTGTGGGAAGAACCTTCCTGGCAGAGAGGATAGCAGGTGCAAAGGCCCTGGGGTAGAAGCAGGAAACAGCGTGGAGTCCAGTGTGCCTGGATGATGTGGGCAAGGGGTAGAGTGGTAAGAGCTGTGACTGGAGAAGTTATGGGGGAGAGGCTAGATAGACCAGAGAGGACCTTGCAGATGACAGTGGGGACTTCAACTTTTTCTCCGGAAGCCAGTGGAGGGTGTTTTGCAGAGGAGTGATTTGCCGGATGAAGTTTTTCTTTTCCTTTTTAATTTATTGAGGTAAAATTCACGTAACATATTTCAAAGGGAACTATTCAGGGGCATTCAGTACCTTCACAGTGTTGTAGAAGCACCACCTCTACCTCATTCCAAAACATTTCCATTACTCCAAAATAAAACCCCTTAACACATTAATCAGTTTCTCCTCCCTCCATTCTCCCCTGACCCTAAACGTGGGCAACCACCAATCTGTGTTTTGTCTCTACTGATATACTTATTCTGGATATTGCATATAAATAGAATCATACAGTATGTGTCCTTTTGTGCCTGGCTCCTTTCACTTAGCATGTTTATGAGGTTCATCCATGTTGAAGCATGTGTCAGTATTCCATTCCTTTTATGGCTAAGTAATATTCCATTGAATGGATATACCACACTTATCTATCCATTCATCTACTGATGGACGTTTGGGCTGTTTCCACCTGTTGGCTACTGGGAATGATGCTGCTATGAACATGCATGTCCACGAACTTGACTGGCTTCCTGTTTTCAATTCTTTGGGGTATAAGGATGAAGTTTTAATGGGATCACTATCAGTGCTGTGTTGAGAGCTATGTGTAGGGAGGGGAAGGTCAAAAGGAGGAAAGCCAATAGGAGGTTCTTTAAATACTCCAGGTAAGAAGAGACAGACACTGAGAAGAAGTAACCAGGAGACAGGGGAAAGAACAGGAAAGTGTAGTGGATGCCAAGTGAAGGGAATGTTTCAAGGAAACAAGTGGGATGAAACCCATCCAGTGCTGCTGACAAGTCCAGGAAGATGAGGACTGAGCACTGACCACTGGGCTTGGCAATGTGGTGAGGGAGGGTGGATGGCCGGGGGAGGGGTGCAGTAGAGTGGGGGACATGGGGACACAGGAGTAAACAGCTCTTTCAAGGAGTTCTGTGAAATAGCACAGAGAAAGGGAGTGATAGCTGGAGGGGGACATAGGGTCTAGGATGGTTTCAATGGGAGTAATTATGGAATGTTTGCCGACAGGAATGATGTGATATGAGGGGAATCTTCAGGATGGACGTCAGAGGTAGGGGAGACATGCTAGAGCAACATCCAGCTGAAGGAGTGGGTATCCCATGGGACCCAGCACACACATGGAGTAAGAACTGGCCTTAACTTAGAGCGAGGTAAGCCTCCTGGGTGCTAGAGGTAGAATTCTTGGAAAGTCATACTGAAAGGAGCCCAAGTCTGGACCACTCTGGATTGTTTGATCTAATCAAAAGCAGAGCCAAGCTTAAGTCAAAACCACATAAATCAAAGCACTAATATTTGGCAATGAATATGCCAAGTAATTTTCCTTAAATGGGATTTTTGAGGTAACTTTTATTTTGACTGATTGCTTGGTTGATTAAATGACAATTGATAAAACTTGGGCTTTATTAATTTTTTTTGAAATTATAGTTTCATTTTTTAAATTTAATTTTATTTATTTTTTATACAGCAGGTTCTTATTAGTTATCTATTTTATACATATTAGTGTATATATGTCAATCACAATCTCCCAATTCATCCCACCACCACCACCATCTCCCCTCCCCACTTTCCCCCCTTGGTATCCCTACATTTGTTCTCTACATCCATGTCTCTATTTCTGCCTTCCAAACCAGTTCATCTGTACCATTTTTCTAGATTCCACATATATGCATTAATATATGATATTTGTTTTTCTCTTTCTGACTTACTTCACTCTGTATGACAGTCTCTAGGTCCATCCATGTCTCTACAAATGACCCAATTTCGTTCCTTTTTATGGCTAATATTCCATTATATATATGTACCACATCTCCTTTATCCATTCGCCTGTCGATGGGCACTTAGGTTGCTTCCATGACCTGGCTATTGTAAAGAGTGCTGCAATGAACACTGGGGTGCATGTGTCTTTTTGAATTATGGTTTTCTCTGGGTATATGCCCAGTAGTGGGATTGCTGGGTCATATGGTAATTCTATCCAAGTAATTTTCCTTTGCCTCAGATTTACACTTCTTGTGATGTTCTTGGGCTAACGTTAAAGCCACAGTCATGAATGGTGGAGCAGCTGGCTCAAGAGTGAGCAGAGAGACTGGATAAACAAAGCCCTGCACCTCACACAACATGCAAAATACTGAGGCCTTAGGAATGGCTTTGAGAGAGATTGTTACTGTCTCAGTAGGATTGCTAGTAAATATTCCCACACCTACTGCAATATGTACAAATAGGAAGTAAGGTGGAAGGGATGCTAAATGTCTTTTTATAATATAATTTAAAGGGAAATGATAGTGTAGTGGGAAGAGCACTGAAAGGCATGAGTTTGAGACCCCATTCTACCACTTACTATCCGTGTGACCTCAGTCAAGCTAACTAATTCTCTGAGCCTGAATCTCTCAACTGAAAAATGGGGTTAATGAAAACCACGTCACCAGTTTTCAGCAGCAAATGAGAGGATATCACTAAAAACAGTTTGTAAAACAGTCCACGTACCAGGTTTTATGTACGTGTACATAGCCTGGTTTTAGCTATCTAGATGTGCTTCATATTTTTATGAAAATTTTTGAAAGCAACTGCAAAGACCCTATGACAGGCAATAAGAATCTCCAGAAGGGAGCCATGCTTTCTATATACTGGACCCAAAGTTGAAGAACAGGACAGAGAGAAATCCCCAACAGCTCAGGTGTGTGGCCTCTTCAAGAGCCTAGACTCATTACCTCATCCCTGGCTAAGCCACCAAAGGCTCACCAAGAGCTACCCAGAGATGGATCTCCTGTTTCATCATTTACCCCTATTACCTCTTTAAGCACACTTCAGTCCCTTGGAGGGTTGGAGACAAAAGAGGGTGAGATACTCTGGACTCTCAATTTGGAGACTGGCTCCAGAGGGTGTTATCTATCCCAGTGCTGGGAGCAGGGCTACATGGGAATTCCTGCTGAGAACCAGCTTCTCAAAGGCCTGTTTGTACAGCTCTGTATTCCCATCCCCACACTAGAGATTGCCAGGTCAGAGTTCAGCAAACTAATAGAGTAAACGTGGGAACTGTCCCTGCACCAGAGGACATCAGGATTTCAGCCCCACTAGACACCTCCCCGGGCAACCCTCCAGATAAGCACTGTCCAACAGAACTTTCTGCAATGATATAAATGCCCTATATATGTGCTATCCAGTATGGTGGCCATGAGCCAATTTTACATGCTCCTAGAGAAAGTATTAAGATGCTTGAAGGTGAGGCAAAAGCAGGAATGTGAAGACCCTGGTGTGTTATTCACAGTTGCATCCTGTCCCCTCAACTACGTGGCATGGCTTCTGTCCTCTCAGCAAACTAAATCCTGCCCGGCCTTTAAGGGTCAGCTCAAGCCTCAAACGCCACTATGAAGTCATCCTTGCCCATTCGGCACTCTCTGTGGCTCATGTAGGTACACTGAAAACAAGAGCTACAGAAACTCATAGAAGACTCAGGAAACTTCCAGTTGGGGACAATCAAGGCAGTATTCTCCAAAGAAATGATGACTTAAACGAGAACCTTAAATAATACGTAGAAAATCTGAACGGCCTGTTACAGTGTCACACATGCCAAATGGAGACTCTAGAGTGAGTTAGGATGCAGAGACAAAAAGCCCAAGGTGAGGTAAGCAGGTAAAAAAGTAGACTAGCTTGATTGCTACCTGCTTGGCACAGAGGAGTATCGAGAGATACAATAGGAAATGTGTGTTTCCTGCAAGATGTGAGGCCGTCTTGAGCCAGAGAGATAGGGCCTTGAATGCTAATCAGAGTCTGACCTCTATTTCACAGGAAATGGGAGTCCACACGTTTTTGAGCAGTGACAAACAGCACTGTAGAAGGAACTCTGTCAGGCCAGCATGCAGGATAGATGCAAAAGAATCCTGGGGAGGTGCGGACCACTGCCATCTCATACCCCACACACTTCTGTTTCCCAGGAGTGACTTCTCCCCTTCCTGCAGTTTCGAGCCCAGTGACCCTTGCCTTTTCTGCCAGTGGAGGAGCACCACAGCAGACACCAGTGGTTGCCTTCCCAGTTGCCACTTCTACCTCACTAAGGGAACCCCAATGTTGATGGGCAGCAATGTACCCCGTTCCAGGGATAAGTCACAAGTGATCTTAGCCAGGCAGACCAATCTCTCCCCGTTTGCCAGTGACTAACCTGGAGGGGGGGGTGGGTATGTGGCCAAAGTGATATAAGGGGAAGTCTGCTGGGGACTTCAAAGAAAGATTTTCCTCTCAGAGGCAAACAACGAAGAAAGCTCTAGTCCCGGCCCTTTCCTTCTCACTCTGGGCCCTATCTTATGAGGATGTGAAGCCACCTTACAGGCACTGGGTGACAAGCAGGACAATGAAGTCAACACACGGAGGATAGAGGGTAGGAATTTGGAGAGAGGTTGGATCCAAACTGTGGATGACACGGTTGAACTGCCAAACCAACAAAGAAATGCATCCCTCCCAGTTTCTGCTTAAGTAAAAATCACTCTCCCGTTGGTATAAACCTACAATTATTCATTTTCATGTTACTTGCAGCCCAATACCTACTAAGTCATAGAGTTCACCTGGGATTTGGTCCCAGAGCTGACCTATGTTTTCTATTGCATGCTGATCAAAGCCTGTGGATCTTGCAGGATGGCCCAACAGCAGAAGGCACAGTGTTCCAAGAGCACAGGAACCAGACAGTGGCCAAAACTAAGAAGCAAGGGTCACTAAGACCAGCAGCTGCTGACCCCATCAAAAAAAGGAAGAGAACCACACTTTACCCTGCTGCTGGGCAGGTAGAAACACCTGGAAGGAAGAGGATGCACCAAGCCAGAGGGAGGGCTCAGGGCCCCAGCTGACCCATCGATGACCACTCAGTTCACCAAGTGACTCCGTGCTGTAAATCGAGTGGAAAGATTCCACCCACCAGCTCAGCCCGGGGCGTGACAAGCTGGGTGCGTTCCCTGCCAGACCCTCACTGCCTATCATGCTTTACGGATGCAAAAACAAATTCCACCATATGTTAAAGTTAATTGCAAACATTTGCTGCTGAAGAGGACTCCATTTTTCAAGAGCCCTGGGAGATCTGGTTACACCGGTGGCTAAAGCGTCAACCAGCCTCATTCACTCATCAGAAGCAGCAGGGCCAACGTGAGGGTGGCAACCAAACTGTGGAAAGGACCTTCACCCACTCCTCCCTCCCCTGCCATCCAGCCTGTCTCCACCTCCGCTGGGCTCAAACAAGTGCATACCCCAGGCCCAAGAGTGTGCAACAGCCCTCACCTCCATCAGCACAGATGGAAAACCACTGTGGGGGAGTTGGAAGGACAGGGGCTGCGTGGGTGGGGAGAGGTGATGGCAGGAAGGGGCGGAAGGATGAGGATGGCCTGGGAAGCGAGCTGGCTGTGTTCCACTGTTCGGTGAGTGGTGAAATAAGAGGCACAGAGAAACGCAGAAGCCCCCAGGAGGCCCAGAGCAGTCAGGCTAGTTTGTTAGGGGCCCGCCTGGAGATATGAGCGATAGTTATTGATGGTGTGGTTTAGGAAGAGGCTAGTGAGGGTGAGCCTGGGGCTGACAAGGCCCTCAGCTGTGAATGCAGCCCTGGGGAAGTCCCCAGAGTGACGGCTGTGAAGAAGGCAGGACTTCCGTGAACATTCTTCTATGGCCCACAGAGAGGTATTTATAAGCACATCCCTGGCAGCACGGGGAGAGGAAATAGAGGACTTTCTACAGCTCAGCCTATGCACTGCACCCACATTCCCATCTGTCCTGGGAGGAGCACTTCATGGTTTGGATTTGCACCAGCCCAGCTGGAGACACAAGGTGGGAGGAGCCACAGCACTAACTGCTCTGGCGCAGGTACGAGCACCCCTGAGGGTGTGTGAGGAGGATTCTGTGCACTAGCCATCTAGGCAAGTCCAAATGTGCTGTGTCCAGCTGATGGAGACCTCTTTCTGAGCAAGCTCTTGGAGGAGGGATGTGTAAAGCCATCACCACCCCTGAGTGACCTGCCATGCCTAGGGACTCATTCCCCCACCCTGTACAAAGGATGAGTAGCATGTGTGGTCTAATGAAGGGAGCCTGCTTGACAGCTTCATAGGAACCCAATACCACCCAGAAGCCCCCCCAACAGCAAGTCCTGAGATACTCTGTGTCCATACAAAGACCATTCATCCAGCAGATACAAATGTGCAGTCGAGGGCTTCCGTGGTGGTGCAGTGGTTGAGAGTCTGCCTGCCAATGCAGAGGACACGGGTTTGAGCCCTGGTCTGGGAAGATCCCACATGCCGCGAAGCAACTGGGCCCGTGAGCCACAATTACTGAGCCTGCGCGTCTGGAGCCTGTGCTCCGCAACAAGAGAGGCCGCGACAGTGAGAGGCCCGCACACTGCAATGAACAGTGGCCCCCACTTGCCACAAGTAGAGAAAGCCCTCACACAGAAACGAAGACCCAACACAGCCATAAATTAATTAATTAATTAATTAATTTTTTTTAAAAGGAAATTTGTTATCTCATTTAAAAAAAAAGAAGTGCAATCGACTCAAAGGGGAGAAATTTTTCAAGAAAGGCAGGTCAACCCATCAGGGATCCTTTGGAGCCTGTCCACTGAGGCAAATCTCACCTTCCCATCTGGGCTCCTATACAATGAGCACCTACCTGCCTAATTCTGCTATCTTGTCTCTCCTGATATGAATGTTGCCCCCACCAAACACATTGCATCTTATTACATACATTACCTTATTTGTAATAAATATGCATTTATTAAGCACCCACTGTACTGAGTCACTCCATGTGATGAGTATCACAAAAACATAGATTGTTCCTTACACAGGGAAGTCTAACATCTAGTTGGTGGTTCAGAGCACAAGCATGAGAAAAGCTAAGTGATGATATAAGAGTTAAATAAGATGAGGGTGCAAAAAGACATTCAACGGATTGCTGACCACAAATCTGGCACCTCTGGGAGAACACACAGGATCACAGAGCGATGCCACAGGGTAGCACCACGTGAAGACAAGAAACAAAAAGCACTAGCAACTTACGCTCGCTGAAGCTTTACATGCCCAAGACACTCCTCAAGGCGCTAGATGAAGTCATTTATTCCTCATCGCCACCCTGAGTCAGACACCGTGATCATACCCATCTTACAGACTAAGCAACTGGGCACAGAGAGGTTAAGTGAGCGTAATCTCATCCTAACCTGACGGTGATGTATCTGCCCTGAGTCCCCTGAGTCCTGGGCAGCGCGCACCTGCCTAGTTTCCTGGAATGACTTTTTCTCTCTTCTCTACTTTTCAGGTCCAATTGTGGCCTCCCCTGGCCATCCTCCATTCCCATCCTCAGGACCTCTACACACGTATGTATTTACACTCTCATCTTCATGGTCTAAGAACACTTTACACATCTACTTTGGTCTATGTCACTGAATTTATAACTATCAACTTATATCTGTCTCCCTCACTACACTGTGTCCCTAGAGGAACAATATTCCTTTTTTTTTTTTAAAATCCCCAGTACATAGCATAGTACCTAGCCATGTACAGTACAGTAGGTACTTAACTGTTTGTCAGATTGAATTAAAATGAACTGAATTGAACTAACATGGGATTTTGGTTTTGGGGCAGAGAAGTCAGGGCTGATTGCTGATTCTCTCCAAGAACTGAGACATGACTACGCTACCCTTAGCTAATCCACCTTCCCAGAGCTGGACTCCAGGGGTGAGTATTTACTGCAGAAATCAGAAGTGGCAGCGGGACTGATGGATGGCCACCACCCTCATAAAGAGCGGTGGGACGCAGTCTCCAGCCACAGCCTCAGGGCTGCTAAGTCCCTTGAAACTTTATGGCATTGTTGCCATGGCGGTCACGGACGTAACGTGCCATGGAGGCAAAAAACTGAAACTCCCCTAGAGGTGAAACACTGGTGGGGACCCATTCACGGGCAAGAGTGCGTTACTTAACCTCTCTGAGCCTCAGTTTCCCTATCTGTAGCATAGAGATGATAACCTGCCTCATAAGGTTGTTGGCAGGATTTAATACAACCATAGAGAGAGAGCACACTGGCTGAAGCATAGTAGGCCTTCAATAATTGATAGCAATTCCCATTTCCTTACCTGTTTTTAGGAGGTCTAGTATCCTGTCACCTTGCCAGAGTGAAGTGTTTGGGGTCTTAGTTCAGTTTTTAATTTAATCACACTAGACCAGGGTTTGTGGGAACCCTGGGGTTAATGGTGGAAGGAACCCTACGGTTTCCAATCAGTGAGCCTCCGCATTGATCAAACACAGCCAGACTGACATCTGAAACTGCCACTGAAGAGCTACAGGACTCAAGTCTTCCCAATCTCAGTCCCAGGCTGGGCCTCTACCAGGCAAGTAATTTGCTTCTAGGTGCCCACAGTCACCTGTTTGACTTGGTTGGTTAATACACTAAGGGAAGTTATTCATTAGCAAGTGTGAATAACAGTTCCACCCCCCAACAAGCAGCAGTCTGGGCTCTGCTAGAGAGCCCAATGCAACTGCCCATTAGCATTTGTGAGCAATACCCCAGGAAAAAATGCCAAAGGATGTCACACTAAACCTGACGGGGGTGACGCAGTCTCCTCACTTACAGGTGACTTCTAACCACATCGCAATACCTTCCTTCACATATACCCCTGCTAGGGCCCCTCCTCTGCACTCAGTATCACGCCCTGAGAATGCATTTTCTGATTCTCCTCACCAAACTTCAACTCCCCGGTCACAGTCTGTCCTGGAAAACCCTCTCTGCCTTTTCCTGCCCTTCAAGAGGTCTTTAATGCTAAGACAAGTCCCTCTTTTTCTGATAACAAGAGCCTGCCGACATTTTAAAATCAGAACCTTGCTGATGAAGAGCTCTTGAAACATAAAAAGATTCCAGCCAGACTGCGCTGCCCAAGAGGCAGCCGCCCTCCACTCTCCCCCATGCAGTCTTTGGCAAAGCCCGGCCCCAGCATGCAGCCGTGGGTCCCAGGAAGAATCAGCACATGCACCTTGATGGGTAACTTAAAGAGGATGGATGGCCAGTGGTCCCACAACCATATGCTCGAACCCAGGGTGAACACAGGATTCAAAACTGGAGGTTATAACCACTCTCTCCTGACTTCGGCTGCTAAAATCACCTCGGACAGTGTTATTCTACATTTGTCATGAAAAGCAAAAAGATTTTTAAAGTGTGACTGATGACAGGCTTCCATGGTTGAAATAAATTCCTCAGCTCTTAAGAGAGTGGTTGGAAAAAAGCATTTACTCATGACTGAAGACGGAGGATGATATTAGTAAGATATCGCACGTGAGCACACTTTACAAAGGACGTGGGAACTCCATACACATCATTTGGTGTCGTGAGCGTTCTTGTTGGTAACTCCAACTGACCTCAGGAGAAACGGGGCACTGAGCAGTAGAGAGATATAGAAAGGTAGAGGTAAGGGCCTCCACTGAGCCCAAGATTTGGGAACTAAAATCTTTAATCAGCCAAATTCAAGGCATGCCACAACTGTGTTCATGATTCCTAGCAATGTATGGTGAGGGTACGAATGAGCTGCAAGTAAGGTGCAATTGTGGAACAGCTCTGGGACCTATATTCGACTGTTTGAGACAGGAATGAGGAGTGCCGGGGAAGGGACCTGCACGGCTCATTGGTAAGAGCTGCAAGTCAAGTCGGGGTGGAGTGGCCAGTTTGCTGGGGCTGCTGGAATCCCGAAGGCCAGGCAGGGCTGAGTGGCAAGACGCTGGCGACAGGAGGAGGTGGGGGTCAGAAACACTCTGTGGGTGGCACGTCCACTCGATGAAGTTGTCTTGGCATCTGCCCATCCCTCCACTCTCCGCCAGGGCTCACAACCAGGAGTGCCAGCTTCATTCGAGAGGGCATCTCTGCCAAATCTTCCGCCCAGGAAGGGGCATTCCAGGGCCGTGGCAGCGTCTGGGAGACTGTTCAGGGGCCGCAAACAGGGTAACCAGACCTGGAATAACGTCACTCATTGGGTCTCCTTCATCTCACACTCCCTCTCACCGCGGGCAAGTGTATGTTCGGATCAGAGACGGATCTAACATGGGTTGTCACTGCTCCACGTGAATCCTTCAAAGCACCCGGCTGCCAGGAACACCCAAGTCCTCCTTTGCTCCATCAGCCCTCTTTGGGCTTCAGATTCCTGGAATCTGCCTCCCTCCGTCCACTGTGGCCACAGGCAGGTCTCATCCTTCTGCTGGGTGCACCCTACCTCCACCCTCCACAGCACCCCACAGCACCTAAAATGCTTCCTGCTAGAATGGCAGAGAAAGAATGGGATCTGTTGTCCTTCAGGGCAAGAATCCAGCTTCTTCTGATTGGTTGGGTGACATAAGTGAAGAAATAACTAGGATTCTTAGTCAGGGGTCTATGATTGGGCATCAGGAGGTCTATGAACCCCCCAGAAATTGTATGGTTTTGTGTGTAGGTGCTTAATGTGAATTTCTGGGAATAACTACCATACCTAATGTCGGTTACCATGCACGAGTTGCTATTCTAAAGGCTTAACCCATAGCAGCTAATTTAGTCCTTACATAGGAGATACAGATTGCTTTTATCCTCCATTTAAAGATGGGGAAACAGTAGTACCAAGAGGCTAAATAACTTGCTGAGGTCACAGAACCAACCAGCAGTGGAGCCGGGATTCAAACCAGGGGCTCTAGCTGCAGAGCCCCCGCTCACGAAACCACCTTGCCTTACTGTCCCAGTTTACATCACATTCTCAGAGAGGTCCATAACCTCACCACATTTAACTGTCTTGGAGGCATCTAGCTATCAACATCTAGCATGTGGCTGTGCCCTATTCGTTTTTGTATGCCAAGAATCTAACACTGCACCTGGAACCCAGGAGACACTCGGCAGCCCCTCTATGAAAGAATGAAAAGTGACGATAATCCAGGCTCTCCTGCAGTAGGTTTCTCCTGCCTTTCAGAGCAACCTTTCTCACATCCCCTCACTTCTTCCCGGCACCTCCATCACGCCAAGCTCTTCATCAAACACAGGAATTTCCCTGCCACAGGTGTTCTCTCTCTGCCCGCTTGCTGCATCCTCTCTCTTGCTGTCCTCTCTCTTCACCTGCAGTCTCTCCAAACCTCACTGGTTCCATACGCCCCGGAGCTGGCCCATACCATCCGATTCTGGACTACCTCCTGGTTTGACTGGCAGTTGGATGGGAGGTGGCAAGACCAGATAAAATTCAGTACACAGGCTCTTTGAAGAAGATGCGGTCGCCACTGCAGCAGAGCCTCGGGCCACCAGCTCCTGTCCCTGCCTCACTGCTGTTCACCCCCACTGAGGAACAAGTCAGTCAGGAAGCCACGCCACAGCCATGGCTTTTAAAGATGCCAGAAAGACTTCCGTGGAGCCAGAGGTGGCATGGCGATTCACCAGATTAGAATCACCCTCACCAGCCGCAACGTGAAGTCTTTGGAGAAGGTATGTGTTGACCTGATCAGAGTTGTGAAGGAAAAGAATCCCAAAGTGAAAGGACCGGTTCGGATGCCTCCCAAGGCTCTGAGAATAACTACAAGGAAAACTCCTGGTGGTGAAGGTTCTAAGACTTGGGATCGTTTCCAGATGAGGATCCACAGGCGACTCACTGACCTGCACAGGCCTCCTGAGATTGTCAAGCAGATCGCTTCCACCAGTATTGAGCCAGGAGTTGAGGTTGAAGTCACCCTTGCAGATGCTTAAATCAACATTTTTAATAAATTGATAATCAGTTGTTTAAAAAAAGTCAGTACACAGGCCCTCAGTGGGGAGCTCAGCATTAAAAAGCCTTCACCCAGAGAAAACTCACCTGCAGGCCAAGAGGAAGGCATCAGAGTGTTAAAGAGGACCCAGTGCCGAGGGTCCTGAAGGTGAGGCGTGAGTCTTTTTATCTGAGGCCCACGGGGAACCTCAGCCCCGAGAGCACCAGGCAGGAGACAAAGGAGGCAGCCTCCTCTCTGTTTGTGAGGGCCTCTTCTGGAATTTGGGCTTGAGGAGCTCGGAAGTTAAATGTCCACCACCAGCTGTACATCCTGTGGGAATTCAGTACATTTTCCTGTGTCAGTGAGTTCCAGGCCAGAACTAGGAGCCTTTCCACTGTGGGTCGCAAACTCACCAGACTTGTCCAGTCGTGGCTGAACTCGGTTCTTCCCTGACGGGAACTCCACGGTCTGTGAAAAATAAATGGGTGTGGACTTCATCCAGTGGGCAGAGGTCTTGTCCCTGGAAAGTAGCACTGCAGTCAGCAAGCACTGGCCCGAGTCTGCTTCCTGTTCCAGCAGAGACTTGGAAGAAAAGCCAGAGGGCCTATCTCAGTGCCCTCTTCTTTTTTTTTTTTTTTTTTTTTTTTTTTTTTTTTTGCAGTACGCGGGCCTCTCACCATTGTGGCCTCTCCCGTTGCGGAGGAGCACAGGCTCCGGACGCTCAAGCCCAGCGGCCATGGCTCACGGGCCCAGCCGCTCCACGGCATGCGGGATCCTCTCGGACCGGGGCGCGAACCCATGTCCCCTGCATCGGCAGGCGGACTCTCAACCACTGCGCCACCAGGGAAGCCCACACCCTCTTCTTAATATCAGTCACAGAGAAGTATTTCCAGGACTGGAGGGCATCTCTCCTGCAGCCTCTTGCACCGCAGGGAAACTGGAGAGAAGATCTCAGAGAGAAGATACATGAACTCCACCTGCAATGCTGCCCTCCCTTGAGGGGAACGGGATGCTGATGTTTGACTCATCTATTCTCTCAGTGCAAGAAACTCAGCTGCTTTATGCCTCAGTTTGCCCTTTAGTTAAATGGGGTCCGTGCTGCGTATCCAGAACCACATCAGTCAAATGAGTGTATCTAACACCCTCCAGAAGCAGCAGAGGGCAAACTTATCCTCTGATTAGCATCTCTATAATAATAAAAATAATTTGTAGTATTAGTTCTGACAAACGACCACAGTTTGGGCCTATGCAGCAGTGTCTCTCCACATCAATAAACATATCAACTGCCCCAAAGACTCTCAAGTGGAGATTTAGGGGGAGGGCTCGAGTGAGCCGTTTACATGACCCCTTTCCATCTCGCGGTCCCCCTCTCCCTGGGGCAGGCAAGTGCTCGTTTTACTGCCTGGCAACCAGACTGGGACTAAGCTTGCTAAAATATGAGTGTTTTTTTGGCTGGAGTACCAGAGCGCCTGCAGCCCTACGGAGAGAGAAAAATTGAACACACCAGGCCGTGGCTCCAGAAAGGGGAAGAATTAGACTTCACACCGAGCAGGCTGAACCATGGCATTCTTTAGATAATGCTTAACAAACCCCCAAACAAAGGCAGCCAACTTAGCTGCATGTTCGTAAAATGTATTCTCAGCAGATTCGGGCTTATTGAAGCACTGAGTTGCTTTGCAGCCAGGGTCCCCATCCTAAGCTTCCCGTTTTTCCGTGCTGTTCCCCTTGTCTAAATTCCTACAGATTCTGCCAATCAGAATTCCTCACTTCAGGCTCAGGAGGGCTTAGCAACCAAGGTAAATGGTGGTGCTTTTAAATTTGATCCCAACCCTGAAGAACAACTGCCCCCCACCCCAAAGCCCCCTGCTCTGACGAGCCATCTTCTGAGGCCAGTCCTCAGCGGTTTGCAGGCTGACCGCTTAGAGATGAAGGGTGTGGAGTTCTGGGATTCACCTCCACGTCTCACCATTCCACCTCAAATGACACCTCTTACATTTATTCAATGCTGTCGTAGACTTTCTATGACCAGGATCGTGAAAGTTCAAACTTGAAGTTCTTTTTATTTTTGGAAATGCCACTGTCAGTATTATTTTTAAAGCCATGGCTATCATTAGTATTACTAGCATTTGTGTACCCAAGTAGAAAGCCAGCTTGATAAACTAGTAGGCATGTTTTTGTGGTCCAGTCCGTTTTTTGCTGCAGAATGTATAAGGCTAGGTAGAAAGGGCAAAAGGTATGGAAGCAGGCTTATAGATCTCAGATCAAACATAAACGTCATTGAACTCCACTGTTACTTAGTACAGCTTTCACTCCTTCCTCCCCCTCCCCCCTCCATGTTATCCCATTTATCCTGTACCCAAATACCCCAGGATTCGTGTATTAGTTGGACCCTTTTGTAACAGTTGGTGGAGAACAGGAATTTAAGGTCCGGAGACTAGATTGGGGTCCTTACATATGGACTCTGCAAATTTCATGAGAGCAATACTTTTCCTGTAGGAGAAAGCACCTCTTCACTCCAAGATATGGAGAACTGGCCCTGGTGGCTAGAGTCCCACCAGCATCCCCTGCTAACTCTGGGACCTCACACGGGATTCTTTGTTAGGGGCCTTCTCCATAAACTCAGAATAACAATTCCTACTCTCACTGAACTTCCAGGGCTCTCTCAGGGGTGAATGGGATAAGGAGTAGAAAACATTTTCATTGCCTCTGAGAAAGATGTGTTGACTGAAAAAAAAAAAAGCACAACCTAAAATTTAAATTATGTTTTATTCGGAAAACTTGCTGAGAACTTACGTCCGGGAGGCAGTCTCTCAGATAGCTCTGAGGGACTGCTCTGAGGAGGTAAGGGAGGGGCCAGGATATATAGGAGTTTCTGCAACAAAAATCAGGTAGTCGGAACATCAAAAGATTACTATTAATTAAAGAGAAATCAGACATCTCAAATTAATGAATTTAGCGTTTTCCTATGTATGGGAAGATGCAAAAGTCTGGGCTTATTAAAATCACTCGTTTGATATGCACCTTAACTATCTAGGGCCAGCATCCTGCTTTTCCCTCCATCCTGAATCCCCTCACGGTGCATAGCTGGGGGCGGCTACAGTGGCTAATGGTTTGATGGCTGCAACATCCTTTGTTTACTGATATAGCAGGTGACATTTTTCATCCACAAATACAAGATATTAAACTTCCTAAAAAATTTCCAAGACTCTAGTTCTTGAAGATTCTTGCATGTGGCTTCCCTGAACCCTCATCTCCACTGAAAAGTTGCAGCTGAGAAACTACACCCAACCCCAAAGCACAGACCAGAACCTCCAACCAGTTTGTGAGCTGAAGTCTGCTTGGACCGGTGACCTAAATGTTCACTGATTCAGGTCTGCAGATTTAAGAGGTGACCACAGCAAACATGGAAGCCAGGAAACATGTCAAACACAGAGCTTAACAACAGAGTCCAGCTCCATCCCCAGGAGACAGAAGAGACTCTAGGATTGCTGGAGGTGAGGACAAGGGAACTTTCAGGGTGGCTCCACACAGAGCAGAAAGCAGGCTTTACGGATGATGGCTGCAACTGTGCATTTTTGCATTTATGTGTATACAGTGATTGTCTGTTACAGAACGCCCACTCAGGCACATGGACCCATAAGTAATAATACCACACACATATGTGTGTAAATGTGTATGTGTGTGTGTGAAATCACAATGCACTGTCCTCTGAAAGTGAAGCTATATTGCCCAGAATACCACCTAACCAATAGTGTATGTTCAGTAAGTTACCTGTTGACTGATAAATGATTCTACAGACTTTTAAACTATCCACATAATTTAAGGGTCTTCCCCCAAGAGATCGCAATGGGTTTTCACTGATAAATCAACCTCTCACTCAGGCCATGGTGATCAATAGCCCACAGTTGTGAAACCGCTGAGTGGGGTTCCGGCAGTGGATAGAAGGAAGCTCATAGCGTGTTCTACCCCCAGCCCCCTGCCTTGACACTCCTGCTTCTTGCTGGAGACTAAACCCTGGGTCTTGGGCCTCTGCTTCCTCTCCCTCCACACACTCTACCCAATTCATCCATCCATCCCCATGGTTTTCAATACCATCTACAGGCTGATGAATCCCAAAGCCCTATCTCTGATACTTTTCCAAACTCCAAACTCATATCCAATTGCTATTTGACATCTCCACTTGGATGTAAAACACACATCTCAAACTTCACATGGCCAAGCAGAACTCTTTGCCCCTGTCTACTCCCCAAATTGTCCACGTGGCCGTTAGTGGGGTCTCCACCCACCTAGGAGTCACTTTATCCTCCACACCCTACCATCTAAGTCAACCAGTCCCATGAGGCCTCTGATTCATGTCCAGAGCTCTTCCCTTTCTCACTGTCTCCACCAGTACCTCCACTTCTTGTCCTCCTAAACTCTGCCACAGGACAGCCAGAGGGTCTTTTTGAAAATGTAAATCAGAGCTCACTCCCCTGTGTAAAGCCCTCCAGGGATTTCCCATTGGATTTGGAATAAAATCCAAAATCCCTACTCTGATTTACTAAACTTCCAGTCTGATCCTTGACACCAACTCCAACCCCATATCATGCCACTCTCCCCTCCTTCACTCAGATCCAGCCTCACTGCCTTCTTTCTGGGCTCAAATAGGTCAAGCTTGTTCCCAACACAGGGCTTTTTCACTGGCCATATTTTCTGCCTGGAACAACCAGCACCACTGCCACCTCTGCCTCCCCCTCCCCTCCCCCTCCCCTTCCCCTCCCCTTTCCTCCCCCTCCTCCTCCTCCTCCTCTCCCTCCCCTCCTCCCACCTCCTCCCCTTCCTCCTCCTTCTCCTCCCCTCCCCTCCCCCTCCTCCTCCCCTCCCCTTTCCTCCTCCTCCCCCTCCCCTCCCCCTCCCCTTCCCCTCCCCTTTCCTCCCCCTCCTCCTCCTCCTCCTCTCCCTCCCCTCCTCCCACCTCCTCCCCTTCCTCCTCCTTCTCCTCCCCTCCCCTCCCCCTCCTCCTCCCCTCCCCTTTCCTCCTCCTCCCCCTCCCCTCCCCCTCCTCCCCTCCTCCTCCCCCTCCCCCTCTCCCTCCCTCTTCACCCTCCCCCTCCCCCTCCCCTTTCCTCCTCCTCCATTACATGGATGGCTCCCTCTGGCATTCAGATCTCAGCCCCAGTAGGCCCCCTGATCACCCACCCTAAAGTACCCATCTGGTCACTCTATACCTCACCTTACATAGCACTGTTTTTCTTATTTGCATCTTTATTCCTAGTTTGTCTCCTCCAGCTCTAATGTAGCTCAGTGAACAGAGATATCACATCTGAGTGGCCAGAACAGAGCCCAGCATGTAGCAGGTTCTCAGAACATTTTCAAATGTATGGCTCTTCTAACCAATAAAATACACACAAACACACATTCATGGTCACAGACATTTAGGTAGAATTTTCTCATCATTCTCATTGTCCAAAAGATATTACACACCACAAGCCTATGCTTACTTTATGTCTAATATCCTTTTGTTGCCAGGAGGTAGAAGAAAGAAATTGCTGAATAATTATTGCCTCAATTGGCAGGAAGTAAGGAAAAGACCAAATTCGCTCCCCCTCACCCCAACCTCCATCATGATAAACTATCTCTATGGTCCATCTGAACACCAGTATTTAAGGAACAGTTTTGAGATCGAAAGACCTAAGTTTGAATCAGGGGCTCAGCCACTCACTACACAGGGGATGCCAAACACCCGTCCCCCTCTCTGGCCTTTGTTTTTTCTCATCTGGTGGATGAACACACTACCAGCCCTGCCCACCTGAAAGGGTTGTAATGAGGAACAATGAAATCACTTTGCACACTGTAAAGTATAAGCTATAAATGTAGGGATTATTGGCATTATTGAGATAAATGGAATTTTCAGTGACTGCAAAGATCTACCTGATTATTGATTTCATTTGATACCATCGATCACCTTGGCTCAGGGTGTGTGTGTGTATTTTGGGTCAGGATGGGAGCGAAAGAAGGGCTGCTGACCATGAATTTTAAAGAACGCGTCCCAACAACAAACACGGAAGGCTCATTCTGGGAGTCAAAGCTAATATTAAGAGCCAGGAGCCGGCAGGCGGAGGAGGTCAGAGTTAATTACAGCCAGCGGCATTTTACATGGTGCCTACCCAGGCCCCCTCCGCTGGGAACACCACATTCTAAATCCGAGCTGGCTGATATTAGCGAGCACTGATTAGAATATGCCCACAGGGCCTCTTAAACTTTCCTCCTCTTTTAAAGCATTTGATTTCAGCAAGATTTATGGGCACCTCTGCTGAGCGCAAGCAGGTTTGCCAGAGCACGCAAGTCCTTCCCTTTATAAAGCCTTGGCCGCACAGTGCCCGCCTGGGCACCCGGGTGGGAAGAAAGGCAGGCTCCATCTGGGTGATCTTCCTTCCCGCAGAGAAGAGCGTGTAGGGACCTGGCAGAAAGTGTTCAGATTTCTGACCAGCCTGCAATGGCCCCCAGCACCACAAGCTACCGAAGCGGGTAAACACCCATGGCCTTCAGGAGAACCAGAGGGTCTCAGTCTCTCCATCTGTGAAATGGGTTGACAGGAAAAATGGAAATTGACCTTGCCAAGCCCTGACAGGTAAGAAGGGCTTGATGTTTGGAAGAATGTCCTTTAAACCTTAGCCACACACACAGAGTACTCTTCTTAAAAAGAAGAAATGTATTTCTCAGATTTAAATGTTCATGTGCAATGCGCAGCAGGATCTCCAGCCAGGATGCAGGGATCCAATGAGGAAAATGAAAGAATTCTCATCTCCACTTCACAGTTATGGCCCATCCCACACCTGGAAGGAAATCCTCAGGGAGAGAAAGTTCTGCAAGAACTCTATTCCCTACTTACTACCTAAGCTGAGTGAGTCTGGACCTGTGGGATGAGGTCCCTCTGTAAAATGAGATGTGGATGAGATAGCATGTCACATTCCTTCCAGTCTAAACACTATCACTCTATAATTCTTCTTGTCCCTTCCCATGACACCCACAAAACCAGGGACCATTCTGAAAAGAAATAAGGGACAGCTCCGAGAGGCCACAGGCCTTTTCTGGTCAAGAGTTGCTCTGTGTCTCAGGGCTGCCAGGGAGGATAGACTTCTTGCCCAGAAGACAAGAGAAGGCTGAAATCTCCAAGGTGAATGCATGCATATGGGCTTTCCCATGAAGGATTAGTAAGGAGCCCGTGAGGACCAGCTGTTCACCATCTCCAACGAGGACCAAATGAAAGGGAATGGGCTCTGCCTGATGGGCTGGGCTTAGGCTGCAAGTAGGGAAGTGTTTCTAGCCAGGACGGGTTGTTAAACACAGCAACGGCTTACTAACAGAAGCACTGTAAGCTTCTTTTTCAAACTCCTCCTCTGGCCTGATGGGCCCTTGTATGTCTGAGGTGGCTCAGTTGTCTGGAGTGAAACTGGGAGGAAGGGCAGGGGCTATGCGATGTCCCACCTTTGCCAGCCATGTGATGCCACTTTCACGAGTCTGTCAGAGTGTGACTAGCTAATTAGAGAAATGGCAGCCCCTCTCCTTGGCCAGTTAAAAAAAAAAAAAACAGGACTTATCCAGACTCAAAGGCTCAGTCCAAGAGGAGGCAGGACCCCTGAGCAGTCGCTGTGCAGGGGGAGGTGAGGTTGGCGGCAGGGCTGTTGTCTCAAGTCCAGGGGGTTGAGTTGACCCCTCCCGTCACCACTTTCACTACTTCTGTGACAAATTACCTAAAACCCCCAAACCTTAATATCCTCATCTATAAAATTAGGTTCAATAATTCCCACCCTGGAAGGTTCTTGTATTAGATGAGTTAACTTATGTAAAGCACCCGTTACGTGGACACTCAGTAAATATGTGTCCTTCTTTTCCTCCTGGCAGGCTCTGGATCTGTGCAGAAAGTGCCCTGATGGACCTCAGAGGTCACACCAGGAAGACAGGAGCTAGGGAAGAGCCAGAGTGGGTCGACCTGCCAGTTCCTTTGACTCATTTCATGAAGGACGCTCAACCGGTCTAAATTACCCCAACGCTGTGTACCTGGGCAATGAAAGCACACAGCTTCAAAAACCAGAATCTGAGGATTCCACACTCGGCTTTGCCTTGATCAAGTTCCCTTGACTTCTCTGTGCCTCAGTTTCCCTTGATTCAGTAAAGATGGAACAAGAGTATCTAGGGTGGAGGGGAGAGTACCCACCATGTACCAGGCACTAAACTTAGCACTTTCCATACTTTCCTTTAATCCTCAAGAATCCTGCAGGGTTATTACTGTAGAGTCATTTTACAGGTAAGGAAACTGAGGTTTACAAAAGCACATTGCCAGAGACCACACAGATCACGTGTGGCACCAGGACTCAACTGCAGCCTCTCCAGCTCTGAAGACAACCCCTTTTGCATTTTTAACTACCTCTAAGAGGTGTTCTGAGCATCTGCAAGATTGTGTCTACAAAGAATATTTGATGCTGGAAGGGAACCAGCAATTCTTAAGTACTGAAGATTCCAAGGTGTATCTACCTTAAATCCTCCATCTCTCTGCCCCCTCCTATCACCCAACTAGGTTAAAATCCAGGAGATACATACAATGGGAATTAATAGTAAGACTAGGTTAATAGGAAAAATAAAAGAATGTTCCATTGTATTTGTCTTGATAATAGGAAGCACAGAAACTTTAAAAATGCAAACTACTAATTGTCTAAATGACCCCCTACTCCCTGCCTAGGCAGCTGCCTCAGGTAGTGTGGGCCAGGCTGCCTCCATAAAATCCATCTGATTCAGCCCAATTCATCAGACCCTAAAGACTATTCTGGTGGCAGAATATGATCAGTGACTTGAGAATTCCTCTTCACATACAAGGAAATTCATTTCTCCCTGGGGCCTGAAGCACTGAAGTCCTTCTCACTCCACACAGTAGGTAAATTGGCGTATGGACTACCCCTCTCCTAAAGAGAGAAGCCCAAATTCAGAAACTAATTTGCCAAAAATGAGGCAGTGACAAGATTTAGTTGGAACTGGGCCCTCAGTGAGTTACGTCTGTTAACTCTTTTGTTCCTTTGTGTTCTAGAGCTCTGGTAGACTCCAGTTATTTGTCCGGGAAGAGTGAAGCTGGGTCTTCCCACCCAGGTCTCCCATCCCAAAATTCTAGACGCTAATAGTATTGTTTCCTTTACCTCCCAGGCAACACCTCCTACACGGGCCACACCTGCCGCCTGAGTCTTGAAAATACAAGAGTCTTGTTGAGGAATACTCTATTCCCAACAAATCTATAGAAGTCAATTAGGGGAAAGTTATCCATGTTCTTGGTTTTACTAAACAACAGCAAACAAGTAACAATAACAACAAACCAATTGACCACTAAATTCCTCTAAAAACTCTTTTATTTCAAATATCTGATGTAGAGCCAATTTCCCAAGAATGCCACTGTTGTGTAAATCGAGGTACGCCTGTCCTGAGAATGAACTCCCAGCCAGGGTCCCTTGTTTGGTTGTATAGCCATAGAGCCAGACTGAGTTATTCATTAACTTCCTGTATGAAAACCGAATAATAAAACTGAAGTGTGTTAAACAAATAGAGATGAGGGGGGTTAAATCACCTCCAAGTCACTAGGCTTAAAACCGCTGTCATTTCCCCTGGAACAAATACGCTCTAGCACCACATTATTAAATGGAGATAACAATATTTATGCCCATCCCAGGTTGGGGCCTGGGTGGACAGCTCTCCCGGGCTGGGCCAACACAGAGGAAGACTTGACAGGCACTGGGGGAATGGGTAGGTGGTCCCCACCCCCTGAGTCCCCTTCCAGTCCTGTGATTCCAAAATATGCTCAGAGGTGAGGGGCAGAAACGTGTCTTGTTATGAGCAGTGCCTGTCGTGTGTTAGAGCCAGAAACATTTCTGTGACTAGCCGTGGGAGTCAAAGCCTTCGCCCCTTTGTAACAACCACTTAGCTCTTATTTCTCCCCAGGGATTTATGTGTGAGCGAACAGCAGGCAGCTGCCACCGGGAACTACAAGGCAATGGGACGCCTGCAGGAGGAAAGGCCCTCCTGGGCTGCTCCTGCAAGCAGCCAAGATGCGGTTAGATTCCATCTCTGGTGGGATCCCATGTCTCCTAGGTTACAGCTGAGGACTGTGTTTTCCTTTATTACAACACAAAATGTGTGTTCTCCAGGGACTGTTCAAACATCTGTACGAGGTACACCGTGCCTGCGTGTGTGTGTGTGTGTGTGTGCGCGCGCTCACACACGCTCAGACAGCAGCGGCAGTCATGACCCAGCTCTTCAAATAAACCTCTCCAGATATTTAAAATTCAAGGGGCCTCAGTGCTGGCCCAGCAGCCAGTCTGCTACAGATGTGCAGTGGTGCAGTCTCAGAACTCTAATTAAAATAGAGGAAGTGATCTCTTCCTCAAATTTCCTTTAGCTTTAACTCCATAAAAATCACTAGGTAATATCCGATTGGCAGAGTGAATCATAGGAGCTGGCAGCTGGGCCAAGTGGACAGAGCAAACAGGCTTCTGGCCCCCTGCAGGGGGTGTCTTTCAAAACACCCACACCAGAGACTCTGGCCTCCTTGCCCTGTGCCTTCATCTAATCTTTTGTGGTTACATTTATGAAGTTATGATTATGTGTCCATCTGGAGTTAGGGGAGGGGTACTGTTGATACACCTGAGAAACCACGGACCCAAAGTCCCTAAAAAGTGTGGTCGACTACTTTTCTCTGATCGTTGATGGAAAACGAGGGCCAGCAGCCCTGATATTTATACAAACAAAATGGCACTGCAGATCGAGTTGTCCCCAGATGGGATCCTAGGGCTGATGAGCACGCTAACACATATTTGGGGCCATTGGGCACCCAAGCCTGGCCAAAGAATCAGATGCAGAGTGCCCCAGGAACTGATGTGGGATGAATTGGAAATGCCTTCTGAAGAAATGTCACTAAGTTTCCCTAGCCTCAAAGCTCACCGACCTTTTCTCCCATCACACATTTTAAGTGATTCAATATATAAAAGTGTTCCTGTTTCCAATGTCCAGAATCTCAGGACCAACAATCCATGCGTATGTCATTAGGTGCACACAATCACAAATTACTGCTTGGGCTGGTGACGTGCCACATGGTACAAGCAGCACTGGGTGTGGGTCAGAGGTCTGAGTCTGGGTGGAGGACCAGCCACTGCATCATCTAACTTCTCCTTGGCCTCATAATTCATCTGGAAAAAGAGGACGGCACCCACCCTGCCTGCCTCAGAGGGCCGCGGTGGAGGTTAAATTTTATAGGAGTACTTTGCAGACTCAAAGCCTCCCTTAATAGTCATCGTGAGGATCAGCCAGATTCTATGACGAGCCTGGTCTCGGCCGTTTCAACCTTGGCTATAGATTAGAATTACTTGAGGAGCTTTTAAAAAATAACAAAGCATAGGCCCCATGGCCAGGGATTCAAATTTAATTGTGCTAATCTGCAACTGGGGATGAAAACCACCAGGCTGGAGGAATGGAAACTGAAGTAAGTGACAGATCTGGGTCTCCCTTGCAGTAAACATGTACAGTACTTGGACCAGATACATCAAGCCCTCAGTTTATGTATCAGTTAAATGGGCATCCTAATACCTGCATCTAGATTCATTTCATTGATGTTTACTGAATACTTACTATACTCATTTCCTATGGCCACTGTGACAAATTAGCACAAACTTGATGACTTAAAACAGCAGAAATTTATTCTCGCATAGTTCTGGAGGCCAGAAGTATGAAATCTGTTTCACTAGGCTGAAATGAAGGTATCAGCAGAGCCACACTGCCTCCAGAGACTCAAGGGAAAAAGCTTCTTCTAGCTCTGGTGGTTGCTGACATTCCTTGGCTTATGGCTGCATTACTCCAATCTCTGCCTCTGTCTTCACATCATCTCTGTGTGTGTGTGTGTGTGTGTGTGTGTGTGTGTGTGTGTGTGTGTAATCTCCTTCCGTCTCTTTTTTTTTTAATTAATTTGTTTATTTTCTTTTTGGCTGTGTTGGGTCTTCGTTGCTACACGTGGGCTTTCTCTAGTTGCGGCGAGCGGGGACTACTCTTCGTTGTGGTGTGCGGGCTTCTCATTGCGGTGGCTACTCTTGCAGAGCACAGGCTCTAGGCGCGTGGGCTTTAGTAGTTGTGCCAAGCTGGCTCAGTAGTTGTGGCTCACGGGCTCTAGAACGCAGGCTCAGTAGTTGTGGCGCACGGGCTTGGTTGCTCTGCAGCATGTGGGATCTCCCCGGTCCAGGGCTCGAACTCATGTCTCTTGCACTGGCAGGTGGATTCTTAACCACTGCACCACCAGGGAAGCCCTCTCTCTGTCTCTTATGAGGACACTTGTGATGGCATTTAGGGTCCCTCTGGATAATCCAGGATAATCTCCTCATCTCAGATCCTTATCTTAAATCACATCTGCAAAGACCCTTTTTCCATATAAGATCACACTGGCGGGTTGCAAGGTTTAGGACCTGATGTGCTTGTGGGGACATCTTCAGCCCACTACACCTACTATGGGTCAGACATTGTGCTAGGTGCTGAGAACACAGCAGACAACAAGAGCCTCTCAAGGAGTGTTAAGGATTACAGACTCTCAGACTTAAGAGACGTTAGAGCAGAGGTTCTCAAAGTGTGGTCCCCAGCCCATCAGCATCACCTGGGAACTTGTTAGAAAACTAAATTCTTGCCCTTTCCTCTCTTCTGAATCAGAAACTCAGGGGTGAAGCCCAGCAATCCATGTTTTATCAAGCCTGTTTTAACAAGGTGATTCTGATGCATGGTAATACCTGAGAACCACTGGACTAAAGGTTATGGAGTTCCTTTATTCTAGCCTTCTTTTTCCAATATCTCTGCTAAATTTATAACCAGCTTCTGCTTAAATACCACCACTTTAACTGCATCTCATGGGAAGATTTCCAGGGCTCCTGCTGACAGATGCTGTATGGCTGGATGGAGGCTGGTTGCACTGAGGTTTTTGACTTCTACAGTAGAGGGTTGGAGGCTGGCAAAGGGCACTCTTACCCAGATCAGATGATGACCAGGACTCCTTGTTTACCTTACCTTTTGTGATAGAAACAGCTAGCAAAATTTATAAAAATCTACAATAATTAAGAAAGTGTGGCATTAGCACAGAGTTGGAAAAATAGAAAAATGAACAAAAAAGTCTCAAAAATAGACCAATGTAGACATGGGGACATTATATGTGATAGAAAGAGCAATGCAATTCAGTGAGGAAAGACTAGATGGATTAAATATTCAAATATAAATTCCAGATGAATTAAAGACATACGTAATAAATGTGAAAAAGGAAAATGTTTTTAAAAGAAACCATTATTTAAAATACACAAATTGGGCTTCCCTGGTGGTGCAGTGGTTGAGAGTCCGCCTACCGATGCAGGGGACACAGGTTCGTGCCCCAGTCTGGGAAGATCCCACATGCCGTGGAGCGGCTGGCCCCGTGAGCCATGGCCACTGAGCCTGCATGTCCGGAGCCTGTGCTCCGCAACGGGAGAGGCCACAACAGTGAGAGGCCCGCGTACCACAAAAAAAAATAAATAAATAAAATACACAAATTCAGTGCAGCATGGCATTCCCTGCGGTACTGCAGTAAGCAAGATTCCACAAGAGATTGGTTAAGAATCTGCCTGCCAATGCAGGGGACACGGGTTCGAGCCCTGGTCTGGGAAGATCCCACATGCCGCGGAGCGGCTAGGCCCGTGAGCCACAACTACTGAGCCTGTGCGTCTGCAGCAACGGGAGAGGCCGCGACAGTGAGAGGTCCACGCACCGCGATGAAGAATGGCCCCCACTCGCCGCAACTGGAGAAAGCCCTCACCCAGAAACGAAGACCCAACACAGCCAAAAATAAATAAATAAAATAATGTTATATAAAGTAAAAAAAAAAAAAAAAAACAAATTCATTATGGATCAAACAGAAAAATAAACTCTTAGAAAACTAAAAAAAAACCCCACCATTTTATATAACTGCCCATTCCATTGCTCACAGTTAAAATGGTTAGAAATGGTTTAAAGTTACTAATATAAGATCTAAGAATTTTCTTATCGTTACCCTACACACTCCAGACGTTGCTAATACTCTCCATCTTAGCAATAACTCCAATTTGCACAGCCCCATGCTTGAGTAACCCAGCAGCCAGCTAATGCTGAATGCCAACTTCTGGTCTACAGCACGGTCCTAGGCACTGACGGAGATATAATGCACAGGTGGTGGCTTTAAAGATGTGACCATCAGAATGGAGAAACCGATCAAAGGTATGTGAAACACTGATGTAAAGTAGTAGCAGATCTCTGTCCCTAGCTTAGAAGTGAAGAGGAGGTTTCAGGGCCTGGGCTTGCCTCTTTCCATGTATGTGATGTACCAGCTGACTGAGTCTGGGCCCATCACTCATTTAGAAAATGAGGCAAGTGAACTGGAAAATATCTAATCATCTATGACTTTTAGTGTGGCCAAGTGTGTTTCTCTTATTATTATTAAAAATAATGATGATGCTTAATCCTGAATGCTTACTTGTGGCAAGTACTGTTTTAAACATTTTGGTCCTCATTTCAACCCCACAAGGTCAGTTCTGTCATCATCTCCATTTTATACATGAGAAACAGGCTAGAGAGGAGAAATAACTTTCCTGATATCACACAGCTAGTAAGTGGTAGAACTGGGATTTGAACCTGTACTCCCAACCACTCTTCTGTACGGCTGCTCACAGCTGACTAAGATGGGCAGGGATGCCTTGCAAAGGCAGTCACACTTCCTTTTGGCTTTGAAAGACAACCAACATAAACCAACTATAAAAAGCAGGATTTGGCATCATGTTTCTGCAGGATTCTGGGGATTTTCTTTTCTTTTTTCTTTTTTTTTAATAGATCTTTATTGGAATATAATTGCTTCACAATACTGTGTTAGTTTCTGTTGTACACCAAAGTGAATCAGCCATATGCATACATATGTCCCTATATCCCCTCCCTCTTGAGCCTCCCTCCCACCCTCCCTATCCCACCTCTCTAGGTCATTGCAAAGCACCAAGCTGATCCCCTTGTGCTATGCTGCTCCTTCCCACTAGCTAATTATTTTACAATCGGTAGTGTATATATGTCAATGCTACTCTCTCTTTGCCCCAGCTTCCCCATCCCACCCCATGTCCTCAAGTCCATTCTCCATAGCTGTATCTTTATTCCTGCCCTGCAGCTAGGTTCATCGGTACCTTTTTTTTTTTTAAGATTCCATATATATGCGTTAGCATACGGTAGTTGTTTTTCTCTTTCTGACTTACTTCACTCTATATGACAGACTCTAGGTCCATCCACCTCACTACAAATAACTCAACTTCGTTTCTTTTTATGGCTGAGTAATATTCCATTGTATATATGTGCCACATCTTCTTTATCCATTCATCTGTCAATGGACATATAGGTTGGTTCCATGTCCTGTCTATTGTAAACAGTGCTGCAATGAACACCGTGGAGTGAATCAAAATGAGCACAGCTACCGGGAACATCTCTCTCACAGCAGCTCTAAATCATAGTTGCCCATTCTGGAAACATTGTTTTCATATTGACATATATACACGACCATGTGTAAAACAGATAGCTAGTGGGAACCTGCTGTATAGCACAGGGAGCTCAGCTCGGTGCTCTGTGATGACCTAGATGGGTGGGCTGGCGGGGGGTGGTCCAAGAGGGAGGAGATATATGTACACATATAGCTGATTCACTTCGTTGTACAGCAGAAACTAACACAACATTGTAAAGCAACTATACTCCTATAAAAATAAAAATAAAAAATAAATAAAAGCTCTGAGAACCGCACTGAGGGGTCTGTGTTAAAAGTTGGAAGCCAGGCTCAGGAAAGTGAATCAGCAGTAGAATTAGTTGTTATACACCAAAAGGCAGAGAGGGAAGTAAAAGACAGGTTAGACAAGTGAGGGGGTTCTAAGGCCCATACAGAGCAGAGCAGGCAGCCTCTCACCTAGAAGGCCACCTGTGCAGCAGGAGTGCTCAGACTGTGGCATCAATCCACACCTACCAGATAACAGGTCTGATTGATTTGTACTTTAAAAAACACCTGATGATGAAAATCATTCCCCTTTATTTCTTCTAGATATATAATCATTCGTTTGCTCATTCCCTCGAAATGTGTGCAAAGCGTTGGTTCTCAGAGATGAACAAGACCCAGGAACTTACACAGACAAGCAAATACAACCCAGGGATAGAGATGACCCTCTACACCAGCCTGGTGTCTTGGGATTTATGCCCTTTTCCTACTCATTGGCAATATCAAAAACACTTATTGGGTCAAAGCTATATGCAGGTGTCCTCGGGAACAAAGGGCTTAAAGAAGCATCCATTTAACCAATTAGAGTTCCACTTAGCCAATTTCTATTGAGTTTTATTTTTTTCAGGGGCCGTACAGACAGTGCATTATTAATTAACATCGGATTAATGTGTAGGAGTTTAAAAGAACTTCACACTCGACATTTGGTCCTCTGAACCCTCTGAACAAGGAGGCATGATCACCCCTGTTTCAATGTGGGCAAGTCACATCACCACGCCTAACCCAGTTATCTCATCTGTAAAAAGAGATGTGGGCTGAAGATCATTAAGACCTTTTCCAACTCTAAAAGGCTATGATTCTCAACATCAGCACTAAGACTCAGAGAGAGGAAATGACCTGAAGAATGGTACACCCCACAGTGATCGGTAATGAATGATGAGCATGCGCTACACACTAGACACAAAGCTAAGTGCCATACAAGGGTTTTCTTGCTGGTCTTCACTACAGCCCTGCAAGTGAAATGGGCACTAATGTTAGACCCTTATTCTATAAATGAGGGAACTGTGACACAGAGTGCTTACACACCCTGTGCAAGGTAACACAGCTGGAAGCAGAGGCACCAAGTGGAAACACGATCAAGTCTGAACCTAGCGACCAAGTTCCTACCCACCACACTGTCTGGCCCACCCAGCAAGGGAAGTGGCCATGATGACACAGAACACAAACCCAGATCTTCTAGTTACAAACCCAGGCTCTTTCAGCTGAACCTCGGCAAACACCTCAGCATTTTGGGGTGCTTGTGACTCCAACTGCAGCACTAACTCAACAATGCTTGAGGGTAAATTACAAGTAAAGAGCCAGTACAATGAGTAATAACCTGATGATATATCTCAATGGGCACATCATAAAAAGGTGAGAAACCCAGCAGAAGTGACCTCACACCAGAGGGCCCACATCACCAAGGAGATGAGGCACCCAGCAGGATCCACCTCACACCAGAGGGCCCACATCACAAAGGGGATGGGAACCAGGCAGGAGTGACCTCACACCAGAGGGCCCACATCACCAAGGGGATGGGAACCAGGCAGGAGTGACCTCACACCAGAGGGCCCACATCACCAAGGGGATGGGAACCAGGCAGGAGTGACCTCACACCAGAGGGCCCACATCACCAAGGGGATGGGAACCAGGCAGGAGTGACCTCACACCAGAGGGCCCACATCACCAAGGGGATGAGGCACCCAGCAGGATCCACCTCACACCAGAGGGCCCACATCACCAAGGGGATGGGAACCAGGCAGGAGTGACTTCACACCAGAGGGCCCACATCATAAAAATGTGTGGAACCCAGCAGTTGTGACCTCACACCAGAGGGCCTCACCAAGGGGATGAGGCACTCAGCAGGATCCACCACACACCAGAGGGCCCACATCACCAAGTGGATGGGAACCAGGCAGGAGCCACCTCACACCAGAAGGCCCACATCATAAAAATGTGAGAAACCCAGCAGGTTCCACCTCACACCAGAGGGCCCACATCACCAAGGGGATGGGAAGCAGGCACGAGTGACCTCCCACCAGAGGGCCCACATCATAAAAAGGTGAGAAACCCAGCAGGATTGACCTCACACCAGAGGGCCCACATCACCAAGGGGATGGGAACCAGGCAGGAACCACCTCACACCAGAGGGCCCACAAAAAACAAAACAAAACAAACAAACAAACAAACAAGTCTCAATGGGGTAATGCCGAGGGCTGGTCCTGGTTGGTCAGGGTTGGCCAGGGTGCAGGGAAACAAGCACCCTTAGATACTGTTGGTGGTAGTGTACAGACCATTTAGACCCAGTAATTTCCCTTCTAGGAATTTGACTTAAGTAAATGTCTCCTCCATTTTTGACCCTTCAGCAATTAAGCCTTTGACTCTCTAATAAAAGATATGGTCCTTCTCCCCATAAAAATCAAATGCGCGTGAATGTTTGCATGCAATTACAGATGATGCATGGATGCCAATCTGAAACCTATCCATGAGTTTCAGCTCCGAATCCCTAAAGAAAAGAAAATCAGTGATGTCCAACACCTGGATAATATGGTCCATAAATTCAATTTAATATTATGTAGCCGTTTAAACAATGTTGGAAATGTGAAAGAACTTTTAACGACACGAGAAAGTGTTCATGATAAATTGTCAAATGCGAAAGCAGATTATAAAATGTTATAATATGATCCCTACAAAAATACATAGGCAGAGGGAAAAAAAAACCATGGGATATGGGAGGCTGGAATCCAAACATTAATAGAGATTTCTGGAAAGTGAGATGATAGATGATTTTAGTTTCTTCTTCATGATGTTTTACGTGTTCTGAATCCTTTATAATAAATATGAAGCCCTTTTATAATCAAATATAATGATTTTTTAAAAAGAAAGAATCTAATGATATCACCTAAACAAGCATGAAGTTTCATTTTTCTCCCACTGCCAAATATAAGCTCCCAGGCCTCCCAAGGACAAGGGCATCCACGTCAAAACCAAAATCAGAAGTTGACCTGTGAACTTAGTTCCCGCTTCTCCATTCTTTGGCCACTGAATAAAGCTTGTGCTGTGTTGGAAAAAAAAAAAAAAAATCGAAGTGCATGATCAGTGGATAATAGTAAATTCCACCTACTTGTATGTAAAAATGGAGATACTTTTCTCCTCAAGAGAGAGAGGGTGAAACACTGGATATCAAATCCATAAATGAAAAGGCAGGGGTTCCCAGCTCTTTAAGGCAAACATTCTCCAAGTGGCGGTTCTCAGCCACAAGCCCAGGAGAAAACTCCCTCCCCAGGGGCAGATGGGAGGAGAGCCAGGATAAACATAAAGTTCACGTGGCTGGTAGGAGCCAATCGAACATATGGACCTGAAATCTGCACACCAAGTCTGGGGCACCACCCTGAACAACAGGAGAAAATATTGCACGTTTATTCTTCTCTCCACCTAAATATTTCTTTGGCTAGAAAAGTCTGGTTGGAAATAGTTGAAACCTTGAGAGAATTGACTAAAAATCCAGTTTAGCAATCCCACTCAAAATACATACATAAACCGAAACTGATAAAATCTAACTTGCTTGTGAGTTCTTTTAACTTGCTTAAATACACACACACACACAGAGACACACACACATGCACACACAGGACACACATTTGAAAAATATGGCCTCTTCTCTTTATTTTTCATTAGTTCCAAAATGGCTTTCCAATCGAGATTTGTTGAAGCAATCAGATGCTCCACGTTGCCATCGAAAGTGCAGTTTTTCTCTTCTAAAATAGATTTGATCACATCATAGTACTGCTGAAAACTCCACACCAGAGCCCCAGGTCCAAGTCTAGCCTGTTAAAACCCCCATCCCAGCCTCATACACCACCCCGACTGAGCCCTATGCCCTGAGGCCCGCCGGGGCTTGCCAGCCCTTGAGAAAACTCTGTCCGCTGTTGCTTACACCTTTCCCCTTTGCTGAATGCTATTTCCCAACCTCCTTCACCTCCTCCTGTCAAATTCTGTCCATCCTTAGACGTCTCTCTTCAAAAGAAACAGTGAAACAGCGCATCAAACTTGTATAGGATGTTCATCAACTATAGCAAAATCTTGGTGCAAAAGGAGTCTGACGACAAACAGGTGTCAGTCAGTTGAGAAAAAGCGGGAAGGGCACACCAGAGCACAAACAGTGAGGCAGGGGATGGCAGGAGAGGAAACTGGGAAGGTCCTGGAGGGCACGCTAGAGTTTACCATCTCAAAGGAGAGGTATCTGCAAAATGCAAACGTCATGTCCGGTCAAAGTGCCGTGACACATGTGTGTGGCTCAGTGGAGAAGAGCCTGGTTCTTAGACAGCCAGCTCCAGACATCACCTTGACTGCGAGGCCTTCTTCACTGCCTCCATTCAGAATTAACTGTTTCTTCTCCACGCGCCTTTAGAGCATTCTCTTTACACCTTGAATGTAGGATAAACAGCCGATGCCTGCCACCCATCACAAAGTTACTAAATCAGATCTCGTACAGTGGAGTCCAGGCCTTGGACATTTTCCCCTCTCACACATATTCTTTCTTGTATGAATGAGTAGACGTCTCAAAGATTTATGGCCAGCGAGGGCTTCCATCACTTGAAGGCTGAAAGGACTCTGGAGGCTCAAGTGCAACTTTCAGCTGAAAGGTGTGTGGCCCAGGGGCTGAGGCTGCTGTCAGTGGGGTCAAAGGGAGGAATTCTGCACAGTCAGCCAAAGGGCTCTAAATAGACAGCAGGATGTCCGTGCTGCTGCAGCCCGGGGCTCCAACACATACAGTCCGAAGGCTCAGCTGCAGAATGTGGGGCCCAAAGGGCTGGGAATGACATTCCAAGTGCCATTCTGGACTTTGGTGGCTGACCTCTGACCAGAGTGTGATGTGGCTGAGGTCTGTGTGAAATGCTTCCACGTCAGCTAAGATCACCTCTCTTCACCGTGTTCCAGAGTAAAGTGAGGCAGCACTTTGTGTTATGAATCCCCGCGAGGTTGAATCGTCGCTGAAAAGGGAGGCTCCAAAGCCCACAGAAGGGACTGCAGCTTTTAGAAACAGCCAAATTAACCAACAGTAATGAGTCTAGCAAATTACCATACATAATATTGCACAGCAACTCACAATGAAAAAGAGAGGGACTACAGAATCAAAAAAGGTGCTTGTTTTGTAAGGTTGATATGTAAAGTGATGCCAACACTCTGATTTCAGCTATGTGAACTGTGTCTGCACATGGGAAGGGGATATTGAGCATCTATTCTCTGCTGATCTCGTTACAAGAATAATTTTAACTAATCCCTACAACTCCAAGAGATTTTTATTTTTCGCATTTTGTAGATGAAAAAAATAATGAGTCTCAAAGAGTCTCATGTTTCAGACTCATGATTTTTAAAAAGCCAGTGTCCTTCTGGAATATCTCAACCCCAGACACCCTATCCTTCCTGTTCCCTTCAATATCTGCTCTCTGACCAGAATGCGGTAATGGACATTTACATATCCATATGAATTTAAGCCATTATTTCTCTCTGGGCATTTAAGAGTAAAATTTAAGAGCAAAATGTAAAGGTGAGTTCCCTTGTTAATGGATCCAGTCTTTAAAAAGCAGCTGGAGGAGACATCTACCAAACAGGGAGTCTGGCACCCACTCCATCCTTGCAATCCTAGCTGCTTGGTTATCAGGAGGTCAGGCAGCGAGGGCACCAAAGTCCTCTGACTTCCTGCCTAGCCGCTGGCCATGGGGCCAGGCTCTCCATCATGGAAAGCCCTTAATACCACAGGATGGAAGGTATTCTCTGCCTGAAAGATATCATTATTGAATGAAAGGGGAGGGAAGACAGAAAAAGGGCATCAAAGCCTAAACAAATAACATCAGCATGAAATCTTTAATGAATGGCTCATCCAATGCGATCTACTAAAATCCAGAAGGTTTAGCAAAAGATGCCTTAAACCCAGTTTATACTGCAAATCAGCCATGAAGAAAAGTCAATACCAAGTTAATCCCCATTTAATAATTCAGTTTCAGGATGTTAAAACATATTTCTCTTGGAGCTCCTGCATGTATGACTGATAATGGGGCAATGAAGAAACACACTGAAAAAAAAAAAAAAAAAGAAAGAAAGAAAAGTATTCTTTTTGGAACTATACTATTAGTAGCTTCCAAGAGGTGGCAGTTAGCTCTTCATGACTGATGCCTAACTTCATCTCCCAAATCCTTTCTTTGCCCCCTTAGACCTCCTCCCAGGCAGGAAAATTTTAAGTCCTGCTTAGAGGCCTGGCCTTGACCAAGCATGACTGTCAGATCACTGGTTTAGACATCAAGGACAGGCTGCCCTAGAACCTTCTGTGGGACAAAGGACATTGCGATAGAAGACTCTTCCCTCAGGCCCCTTTGGGAAGAGTTAGTCATGCAGTAATTCCGATTCACCAGAAGGCTTGCTGAGCCTGACACCAAGAGATGGGAGCAGGCCAGCACCTCACCAATCCAACCTTCCCAACCCATACCATTCTCAGCTGACATCCTGAGTTCTCAAATCATTCTGAGCTCAGAGCCGATCACAGGCTGCCATCAACTAAAATGTACTCACAACCTTAGGCCTGACGCAGCACTGTCTTAACTCTCCCACTGACCTAGAAAGGACATTCCCATCACTGATGTTCTCTTGGATCAGGCAGCTTCCAGGGCCTTCCTCAGTGGAGTTCTCCAGACATGCAAGAAATGCCCCACACAACCTTCTTCCCCATCGGAACCTTGACCTGACCCCAGTTAAGTCCTCTCCTCCCTTCTCCAAAGCCTCACTCATTTCTAAGTACAGAGAAAACTCCAGGGTGAAAGCAGTTCTCATAAGCTTCTCAGAAGAGCTGCACTTTATACTTTACTCAAGCATCAAACAGGAAGACCCACTGTCAAGTCCACAACTGACCACAAAGCAGCCTCAGCTTCTCCCTGCCAATCCCTGCTTCCCCCGCCCCACAACTGCTCCACGGATGCCTCCACGAGGCTCGCAACTGCACAGAAGAGAAATTAAAAGCAAATCTGCATCACCTTTGCGTAGTGCTCGAGCACTCGGTTTTAATTTGCATTTTATTTGCACAGCACTTGCATATAATATCGTAGAAATGCCCAGAACTCTCCCTTCCCCCTCCCCACCCCACCTGCTTCTCTGCATCCACGAATCCCAGGACGCCTGTGGACCCAGGCAAATTACAGAGGGACTTAGCATCTTGGGGAACTGAACCAGAGAAGCTCCTGGGTGGCATCTAAGGGCAAGAGAATCTGAGGATCAAGAGTTTGATGGCAGTAGGTTCTGACCCTCGAATAAATTAGAGCCCAGTTATCTGGTTTCCTTACATTTGAAATCATGGTAAAATTCTCCTCACCGCCCACTGTGCAAATATGCACGATGCTGACTCAAAACTGCCAACTCTCAGGACTGGCTTAACACAATCCCAAACCTGGTGAGAAGCCATGGGACAGCTACCTTGTGCCATCTGTGGTAGCCCCCAAGGGGCCATAATAATATCACTTTCCCTTTAACAAGTGAACTTTCTACGGCTTGGGTTCTATCGGGTGTTATAACCACCTGCCTGTCATCCCACCTGGCGCCTGTATGGTTGAATACTGCCACCCCACAGGTCCCCCACATATATACATGCACATACACATACCCCCAAACTAGCCTGGGTCCAACACACACTTGCCTCAAGCATACACTCTTCTGCCAATGCAATACTGTAACATACTATGATTTCTGTAAGACCTGAAGTTTACATAAACATGCCCACACAGAGGACAAGAAGGAGCTGGGAAATGTACCGCATCGCTTCACGTAACCATTCTCTGCTTCCTCGACACCATCCGAAGTACTGCCCTCCTCCCTGTTTACACAGACAAGCAGTTTCCAACCTGATGGAATTCAGCATCAAAAGGAAAAAAAAAAGGTGAGAATGCTTTGCTAAATACGCTCCCCCAGTGTCAAAACTGACAGCCAGGTTCCAAGAGGTACTTAAAGAAGAAAACAAAATCAGGAGCAAAAGCAATGGGATAGTGAAAACAGAAAGGACTGAAAAAGAAAGAACACGGATTAAATCGGTTCTTTTTCTTTCTCCTTTGTTTTCAGCTGTTGCCGAGTTATTTATCCCTGGAAAGCCACTTGCTTTTTCAAGGTGAAGTATTTCTTTGTGGGATGACTTCTTTCACTGGGTTCCAGTTTATGGCTCTCAGGAAAGGGGAAAAAATACCAAATCATAGAAGGCTGGGGTACAAAGGGAGCTTCAGGACATCATTTGTCTTCTCATTTTATAGAAGAGGGGACTGCAAGGCCCAGATTGTGCTGGACCATAGTTAAGTGACTTTCCCAACACCACACAGACAGACAGTCTGACAGCAGAGACAAGAGGAAACCCTCAACCCCTCCCCGCCTTTCTCATGTTCCCTCGCACTGGCGTACCGAAAGAAGAGAATGTTCTGAGATGTCCGTGATGCTGGTATCACCTTTCCTCCTCACTCCCTGACTACCCTTGACAGTGATATTGCATGTCCTTGCCTTCAGTGTCCTCTATCGCCCAACAAAAATGTCTGTGCCCAGTTCTTTTGACTTTACCTGAGTGCCATGAAGATGGATAAGGTAGCAGTTCTTACTGAATTTGTGGCAAAGGTATTTTCACAAAATCACTGCCCACTGAGTTGCCCAGTGACCCTGGGATAATCGTCCCTATGATTCCTCCTCCTTAGAGAAAAGATCCAGGGGAAGTTTCTCTCTCCAGATGCCCAGGGAGGCTGCCAATTGCTAGCAATTGAGTCCCATGTAACTCAGAACAGTTGCTTTCTCCTCTGGCTTCCAATGTTCAGAACTATGTTTCATATGTTCACCTGAATGACTCCTCTGAGCCTGTGTTTTATGGAATACCTCTTGCTCCACACCACCCTTGTTCTCCTTCTTTTATTCTTATGTCAATCATTTTGTTGAATCATTATCCTAGTCATTTCAGACTCTATAACAAATACCACAGACTGAGTGGCTTAAATAACAAACATTTGTTTCCTAAAGTTCTGGAAGCTGGGAAGTCCAAGATCAAGGTGCTGGAAGATTTGATTTCTAGTGAGAAACTGCTGCCTGGTGTGCAGATGGAGACTTCTTGCTGTGTCCTCACATGGCAGAGAGAGAGTTCAGGTCTCCTCCTTTTCTTATAAGGGCACTAATCCCACCATGCAGTCCCCACCCTCATGACTTTATCTAATCCTAATTACCTCCCAAAGTCCCCATCCCCAAATACCATCACATTGGGGATTAAGGTTCAACATATGACTGTCCCTTCCCCCAAATTCATTTGGTCCATAGCATTTGATATTATTATAAATGCCTCAAATCATCTTTGGAAGGGTATCATATAAATAATATTAATGAAACTCTCAAGATTTGAGGAGAAAGATAATGTATAATTTTCATACATCTTGGGCCAAAACCAGGAATGCAGAGCTGGTGAGAACATTCCTTTTGTGCTGAGATTACAATACCAGACAGACAGACAGAGAACTCCAAGATGATCCCAGATGTGAAGGTAAATCTGGGACAGGCTCCCTGTGCACCCATCTTTCCATAGCCCTGTGGCATTTATCCATACATGTGATCATCTCCTTTATGGCTCACAAGTGGCATCTGACTTACTCCAAATGTGCTGGGGGCTGGGAATGCTTTGTGGTTGGCTGACCTTGTACCCACTCTGGAGCTTTGGGTTGTTCATGGATCCTCGTCAAAATTTACAAAAGCACAAGACAGATGAGAAGGGGGAAGCACATTCCTCAGCTGGAAGAGTGGCCAAGTAACCACAAACTGCTGACCCTCCTGGGATCCTGCTGGTCACGGACTTGGCTTCAGCAGCCCAATGACTTGTTCCTCCAGACAGCGCCTACGCCCAAGCCTTCTCCCCTCCAACAGCCAGCTCTCCAGGTCCCGAGGAGGGAAAGCATGATGGGAAGCAGACAGGTACCAGAAAGGAATGTAAGGAGCCAAGGTTAAGACTGAGAAAGAAGCCACTTCCTCCATACTCGGTGCTCTGCCAGATTCTAAGACCCCTCTGCCTAACAATTATCTCTCTAAGTAGCCTTTGGTCCAAGCTCTGGAGCTCAGGGGGGATTCCAAGGCAGTAGCTATAGAACATAAAACTTTCCATGTCTTCTACACAGGATGTCCTGTCTGGTATCTCTGTGGGATTATCCTAGACCAGATGTTATTTTCTTAAAATGCAGAGTTTATCACACCCTCCATCCAAGTTGTACAGACTCTGGGCCTGGAGGGAGAAGAGGGTGACAGGTAGACCCTGTGCCACATACTGGTTTGAAGCTCAGGTCTGGAGGTAGGGTCAGAACTGAGGTGGTGAAGTCAGGCTCCACTCTTTCCTAACTAGGCCACTCTGGCAAAGTTACTTAACCTCTCCATGCCTTGGTTTCCTCATCTGTAAAATGGGAACAATAACGGAAACCACCTCATGGGATCGAGAGGACCATGGGATGTGCTGGGTTCAGGGCAAGTGCCATGTAAATTTTAGCCTCTCCTTCTCAAAAAAGTCTTGTCCTACAAGATTATAGCTCAGTCTCAGAAAGAAAAAGGAACACAATCGCCATTAGAGTTAGTTCAGTCTTCTCTCCATTATTTGCAAAAACGTTACGTTTCCTGTTGTGGGACCATCTCACCAAGATATGCCTCCTCTAAACTTGGTCATCTGAGGCATGCAGGACTGGTTTGGATGTGCAGTGAAAGATGGAAATTATTTGCTATTGAGTCTATGCCTTATTTCTACCCCCCAAGCCAAGGTAATTATAACTAATTGTACGTGGTTAACACTTTTATATACCATGTCACTCCCCTGCTTCAAATGCCACTTTCAGTGGGTCCCCAAACAGACCTCCTTCCATGACATCCAAGGATTGTGATCTGCCGTCAACCTTCCCCGCCTCATCATCTGCCAGTCCCCATCTTTCTTGACATCTCTAATCCAGCACTGCTGAACTGCTGCTTCCTTCTTGGTGCTTGGCATATTCCTCCTGCCTGATGCCTCAACTTACATTGTCCCACCAGCCTGGAAAGTTTCTCCTCTCCTTTTGGCCAATTCTTCTCAGTCAGTACCTCCTCCTGGACACCTTCCATGCAATACCACCCCACACCAAACCCCGCCAGCAGGCTGGGGTGCATCTAATTCAAGTTCCAGTTGTGATTTGTACATTGTTTCATAACTACACTTACTACTTTGAATTATATTGATCTTTATTCCCTGTCTCATGGACCCTCCAGAGTATGAGTATCCCAAGAGCAAGGAGTGTGGCTTGTGTGTGTGACACAGGTGCCAGCACAAAGTAGGTGTTCATGGAAAGGAGGACAGGAAGGAAGGAGATAGAAATATGCAGTTGGATTGGTCTACAGGTAGGAGGGACTCAGATAAATAGCACACTGCACAAGTAACGGGACCTGATGGACTCATTGCCAGCCAGCAGTGGCAGGGCCCTGGAGAAAGGGTCCCTCTGCTAGAAATTCATGACTGAGCAAGCAAGAGAGGAGAAGGGGCACTATCTGGGATGGAGTGTTCTAGAAAACTAGCACGAGGGGAAAAAAAGACTCCAAGAGGAAAATTTTGAGGCTTAAGTTTGAAAGGACCTAGTAGGCCAAATATTGCACCTAAAACGAAACCCCTCCAATTCAGGGCTGAGGCAAGACCAGGTTGCTGGGTAAGTGTTGGGAAGCAGAAAAGACCCTACAACCACTCTTCTTCCTGACACGGCTCCTGGGTGGAGCTGGCCAAATACACATTCCACAGCAGAAAGGTCAAATTGGATACCCATTGGTAGTTCAAAAGAAATACAGTCATTCCTCGGTATCCGCGGGGGATTGATTCCAGCTTCCCGCCCTCTGCAGCTACCAAAATCTGCAGATGCTCAAGACCCTTATATAAAACGCTGCAGCACAGTTGGCCCTCTGTATCCTCAGGGTTGAGTCTCCAGATGCAGAACCTACGGACACAGAGGTCCAACTGTACAAAGATGCAGAAATCTAACCCAAGTGCTGGCAGCATCCAACTCAAACCTGGTTTCTACCTTTATTACTGGTCTCAATGACAGGCATAAATCCCATAATGGCAGCTCCTTGAAAACTACAGCAGGGTGAGCATGAAGACTAGATTTCAGGCCTAAGAGATAAGGTGCAGTGTGGAGGACGAGGACTGATCTGCCAAGAGCCACGGCACATGGGAAAACAGTGCAGCCCTCACACCCAGATGTGTGTACAAAGAAGCTAACTTCCTCATTGCCCAAATTCCACCTGGACCTGTACTCCAGCTACACACAATAAATATTCACTCCCCTCCCACCACTTCCCTTTGAGATTGAGTAAATTTCCCTCCCCCACTGACTTTGGGCTTCACCATAAGACTTGTCTGACCAATGGAATGTGAGCGAATGTGCACATGTGGTTTGGCCGCCATCATCCTCCGTGGGAACACAGCTGAGTGCCTGCTGATCCAAAGGGAATGTAGACAAGACCCGAACCCAAACTGACACCTGGAGCCAAGTCCACGTGGCCCAAAGCCTGAAACAAATTAATCATGCCAACCCAGAGACCCACGAGGGAGAAAAGTAAACGCTTGGTTTTTTTAAGTCCCTGAGTTTCAGGATGCTTTGTTATGCTGCGTTCCTGTGGCAATAGCTAACCAATACACTCTCTAAAAGCTAAACGTGATCGTCTGCTTGTTCTCCCCCCATTTATCTACATCACACGGTGATGGCTCCTTCCCAAGTGCAGTCCGCGCAGATGGTCTCTGAACCTCACCGCTAGCCTGCCGGTGGCTCTCACACCATCTCACACCCAGGATACAGCTCCTGATACTGCCCAGAGATAAGGTGGCTGGTGGTGGCTGCTTCTGCCCGACTTCCCACCATCAGCAGGATTTCCACTCCAGTCCTTATTGGAAGCTGTGTGTACCACGCCACATTCCTCCTTCTCCTCCCCGTCCCCCTGCCCGGGCAGCATGCAGAGTGAAGTGGTCAGCAGGAGATGGGGCTCAGGCCTGAGCTGCTGGCAGCCACTCTCCCTGTGTCCTCCCGGGCAGAAGACAGATGCTGTGTCTGTGCATATGGGCAGTGGTAATGAGAACTCCCTGTGGCTTCATGCAAGGGAATCAGGCGGTGTAGGCAAGGCAAGCCAAACTTCCCTTCTCGTTCCAGAAATGACAGTGAAACAAATGGCAGGAAATTCATTCTGCTGACCAACACAGGAAGCAATGCCAGGGCACAGATCTGGAAGTGGTGAGAAAGCAAGAGGAAAGATAATAGGGAACGAGAGACAAAGAAAGTGAGAGAGGAACTCTAACTTTTGTGTGAAAATCAATCTATGTTACATCACTGGCCCTCATAACTCTGTCCATCCAAACCTCACCGAATCTAGTTCCAAAAAGGCTTAAATCTGACAGATATCTGCTGTTCAGAAAACTGGACTGCCATTCCACAAGAATTTTGGATAGCGCAGGTGCCAGATAGAAATTAAAAAGGGGTGGGGGGAGGGGTTGGTTTGAACAAGCCCAAGGCCATAGTACAACTCGAGACAGTTATTAGCCACAAACATGCCTGTGCCACAGACAGAATAAAGAAGATTATCAGGACCTGCATCCCCAGGGTCATGCTACGCACAGAAGGAATTCTGGGGTGATATGCAGTGCAGTGTGTACATACTTAATAAAGATGCTGGTGAGATACTAGGTGATTTGCCTGTGATCTCTGGACCTCAATAATACCCTTCTGACAGATCCTTCTGAGTCTGCAGCTAAGCAGCCACCCTCTGCTAGGTCAGCTGGTCCTGGAACTCTGCACATACCTCCTGGGGATTTCCACCCAGAGGAGCCTGACCCATGCGTGGAAGGACCTAGGAGAAGTACAGTGAATTAACAGCACGTACCTCATTCCACCGTTGGTATTTGGACTCAGGCCTTAAATGAAAATAGTCCCTGAGCAACAGCACATTTAAAATTTTAACTTTCAAGAAAAGACAGTGAAGACCACTAACCATGGTTAGGAATGCTACTTCCCCCTTCCTCCTTAATAAAGGTTGAGACACAGAACCATTTCTGGAGGTTGAGCAGCCAGAGAAGGACTTCTGGAGACTGCTTGCCAACGTGAGGGGAAAAGAAGGAAAGGATCACCCATGGAAGAAAGAGTTCTGAGGAAAAACCAGTCAGCATATTAATGGAGAAAGGATTAGTCCAAGTGTGAAATACATGCATCTAACACATCCTCACTGCAGGAGGCCAGGCCGGCGGCCATTTGTGGGTTCTCAGTGAACTCCAGAGAACCCAGGGTCAGCCCTCTGAGGACCCGTGGCTGGGAGGAGAACTGAGAACACCCAGGATATCCTACACATGAGCCACATGTCCAAATCCCTCCAGGTCCTCTCGTCTCCTCACCGCAGATGGAAGTGATAAGGGTTGCAGCGAGAAACAGAGGAAATAGTGTTGAATCCAAGAAAGCTCCAGACAGGTTTTGGATCTGACGTTCATGTGTGACACTGCCAAGCACCCAGCAGGAACTGCAGGCAGCAAGGTGTATAAGGTAAAGCATTGGGAAAGGCACTGAATCTCCCATAGCAAGTTTGTAAGCTATGCTATGCACGCACTTGGTGAGTTGCACTTTCTGCCAAGTGTTGTTACTGAGTCCTGGCAACAATTCTACCAAACAGACATTATACTCCCTACTTTACAGGTAAGAGAAATCGAGGCATCGAAAGGTTAAGTGACTCAGTTAAAATCACATAGCTAGTAAGGAACAGTGCTGGTTTGGTCACCCAGATATGTGATTTGGATTCCCTTGCACTATGTTCTCCAGCTCTGGTCCGTATGTGTATGATGGGTGACTTTTACAGCACCTGTCTATCAGGTAGAGACAGAGTCTGTGTCTGTGCACACACTCTTACAATCTCCACCCAGAAGACGCTCAAGACATAGTGGTTGTTTCTAGAGGGGTGAGCTGCTCATCCTGAAAGCACCTCCCAGGTCAGATGATGGGACCTGACAGTACCCTCGATGATCGTTCCCTCCCCCTTCATTCTGATGACATGGATAGTATTCTAGATGACACTGAGAGAGGCTCACAGGCGTCTCATATTCTACCCTCCGTCCCCTTTGGAAAGAGGAGCTGCTTATGGAAAACCTCCCTTTCCGTCCTGAGTCAAGGCATTCCTTGGGTGATTGGAGGGGAGCCCCCTCCCCACCCCACAGCCATTTGGAAGTGATTACCACCGAGATACCCTGACAGAGTGAATGATGCTGAGGGCTCGCTCCTGGATGCTGAGCGGAGAGCTCGCCGCACGTCCCCACCCCCAGCCCTTGGCACACGCTGCTATAGAGAGCCTCGAATCCCACTTGGATGCTGACTTCCAAGGCCTGCTTTCCACTCTCTGATACATGGGATCAACTTTAATAACAAAAACCTGGCAGGGAAGGAATCGCTGCCTAGCAAGAGCTCCCAGTGGCAAAACCAAGAAGTCCTGGTGGGGGGCTGGAGGGCAGACTGTCAGCTCATTTGTTACCTCTCAGTCCAAGATGCAAGGGCACCCTGTGATCTTCTCCCAGGGCTTCTGCCTTGGATCTAACAATAGCAACAATGGTCTGCATGATGGCTTCTTCCCCTTTCCCTGGAGGAACCCTCCCCACCCCCGCACCCCCCCTCCCCCGCCTCTAGCCAAGTTCCACCCAATTCTTCCTGTAGGTTCATCTCCTGCTATAAACTCTCAGAGTAATTTGCACTCCCTGCATGGCTCTCAGAAGCTTCTCCAGGGAAGAATCCAAAACTGCTGGGCATCTGACATTGCCAGGTGCTCAAGAAGACCAGTGAACCATCCACCTTCCCCATGACCCATGGGAACCAACACTTCTTTGTGTCTGGAGCTAGAAACTTGGTGGTAGGGGGCTGGTCTTGGCAAAGCAAACCACAGCATCCAACCTCTGCAAAAATCACCGCATTGCAAAGGCCCAGAGAGAAGACATGTCCGATCTTGCTGCCTCAATGAGAAAAAAGAAACAGAAGTGAGAAAAATGCTTATCTACCTACACTGAATGGTCATTTCTCAAAGATGTGTCGTATATTCACAACACTCTCATGGCACAAATATTCTCCCCATTTTACAGATGAACAAAAGCCTCAGGAATACAAGACATTGCCCAAAGCTCTACTTCCTGTAAGTGGCAGTGATCATATGAATCCTGGTCTGGTGACCAAAGGCTATTGCCCTCTGCCTAGTTCACAGAGTTTCAGGCTCTCTAGACTCTTGTCCTTTACAGTGGCCTGATAGTTCCTTGAAGGCAAGGACCCTTGATGCCCCACTGACTCATCCTAGCTTTATGCAGTATAAATTCAAATTCTTCACCAGTGATGGGTGACTATGATACTTGCTTTCCAACCCAGACTTGGTCTCTTGCTCATCCTCACTTTGTTCCCCACCGAAGCTCTCTTCCAGGATGGGAAGAGTTGGCATGCTTCAAGTTATAAAATAAATGAGGAGGGCAAGAGGATAAGAAGCACCTCCTTTGCCCGTTCCTTTTGTTTCTTACTTAGTAGGAAGTCACCAGATGGAGCATTTCAACCTCAAAGCTGCCTCCATCAAAATCCACAGGGCACCCAAGATGGAGCAGTACATCAAAGTGAGTTATCAAGGGTACCTGGACATCATCACAACCCCGAGGGAACTGGAGACAAAGCAGATCAGTGCCTGTGTAAAATGAACAATTAACGGAGGGGCCCTGCACCCAACAGGGCAGAGGTGCAGATGTGGCCCACATACCTTCCCTCTCCCTCCCTTCCTTCTCCCTGCCCCTGTATTTTTTTTTTTTTTTTTTTTTTGCGGTACACAGGCCCCTCACTGCTGTGGCCTCTCCCGTTGCGGAGCACAGGCTCTGGACGCGCAGGCTCAGTGGCCACGGCTCACGGGCCCAGCCACTCCGCGGCATGTGGGATCCTCCCAGACTGGGGCACGAACCCGTGTCCCCTGCATCGGCAGGCGGACTTTCAACCACTGCGCCACCAGGGAAGCCCTGCCCCTGTATTTTTGGTCTTGTCACATCCTAGCAAATGATTTGGGGAGTCATGCAGGTATGCAGTGTGGGTCCCTGAGGTCGGTTGGAAAGTAGTTATAACTGAATGGCAGAACCAAGAGTTGGGAGAGCTCAGCGCATTTCATCTGCACAGACTCAGGTACTTGGTAATACAGATGGGATGCTATGTGAACGAGGACTTGGGAAAGGATATTGTATTTGATTATGACTCCTAGAATAATCTTGGGTAAATCTAATCATCCACAGGACAGGGAAAGAACTTTTTATACAAAAGCTGCCATTTTGACATTATTTGCTATAACGTCCCCCAAATCTGGGAGTCTCTTTCTATTCTGACTTTCCCACTTCCTCTGACATTCTAGGAGTTTAAGACTTATCTGGAATCTCCTCCGCAGATGTAATGGAATCCCAAGAACTAAGCATTGCAATCAACAGGATTCACATTTTTTCTTTCCCCGGGGTCCCTTACTCTTCCCTAGGAATGCCTGGCTGGAATCAGAGTGGTCAGAATAAAAGTGCCTCTATTCATCTGGGTTTTTCAACATGAGAGGCACATAGGCCTGAAGTGATAAGTACTTTATCAGAGGTTCATAATCACATGAAAAGTATCTTTATGTGTAAAAAGAGTCTTGGGCCCAGTCATGCTTATATCACATTCCCAGCTTCATGTGGATTTGTGTGGCAAGAAACCTATACTCAACTGGATTCTGAAACCAATGGAAGTTCCCAAGCCCATTCTGCTTCCACCTAAGAGATGGCAGGACAGGAGTACCCTTTCCTTTAGAACCCCAGGTACTATAACTGATAGATGTGGAGGTCCACTAGCTAGCTCTTAACTACTTCATGGCCCTGCAGTTACTGCATAGAAATGCCTGAAGATAGAAAAGGTATCCCAAGTACCATAACAAAGGGCCGTACACTCCAGAGTTTGGAGATCATCAATCTCTTTCCCAGAATTGTCATAAAAGATTAAGGGCTATCACCCTGGGCTGGGAAAGTTCTAATCTGTAGACCCTGCACTGTGGGAGAAGGATAAAGGTATGCTTGCCCCGGAGGCTCCTGGGAAAGTGAGCTCTTCATCTTTGGGCTCCATCAGCACAAAGGTACCCAAGCTCTTTGAAAGAGGATGGGAGGCAACTGTTGCCATAAGGCCCGACTCCCCCAGGAGCTTCTCAGAGGGCACAGTGTGTGGCATGCCATTCATGAGGCCTGAGAGCTCCCCAAGAGCCTTTAGTCTTAACTTATAGCTTCAAAGTGACCCACAAGGGGCCTCCTAGTACCATCACGGGCATTCAAGCAGGTGGTCCTGGTCTACCCACTCTGCCATTATAACACGAGGTTACCATGTGCTGTTACATCCGCCCCACATCACCTAATCAACCAAGACAAATGAGAACTGCTTCTATTTTTATGGTTTTGGTGTTTTCCTTTGTTTTCTAAATGCCTAGACTCTGTTTCAGCACTTCAAAACAAAAGTACTGGAATATCTCCCTTACTACTATTCTAATGTGCTTTGAGGTTGAAAAATGGGGCCACAAGGACAGAGAAGAGTTATTACGGTTTATTAAATTATGCAAAATATCAGTATGATATGCTAGAGAGAGCACAGTCTGGGAAATCAGGAGCTTACAGGCACTGAGTCCAGCTCTGTCCCACATCTGCGGTTGTCCTGAGAAAGATTTCATTGCATTGTTGCCTTGAATTTTTTCATATATAAAATAAGTATGCTTACTGTGGAAGATTAAAGATATCTGATCGGGGCTTCCCTGGTGGCGCAGTGGTTGAGAGTCCACCTGCTGATGCAGGGGACACGGGTTCGTGCCCCAGTCTGGGAAGATCCCACATGCCGCAAAGCAGCTGGGCCCATGAGCCATGGCCGCTGAGCCTGCGCGTCCGGAGCCTGTGCTCCACAACGGGAGAGGCCACAACAGTGAGAGGCCCGCGTACCGCAAAAAAAAAAAAAGATATCTGATCGTAAATTCTTTGACTCTCCTCCTATCAAGAGCTGGGACTATATCTTCTCACCATGGATCTGGGTGGGCACTGTGACAGTAAAAGTGACCATGGGAGTCACACCATGCAGTTTCTGGGTACAGATTTTAAGACTGGCAGCTTCTACTTCCTGTTTCTTGGATCATTCACCAGACACCATGCTGTTAGGAAGCCCAAGCAACCCTGTGTGGAGAGGCCCACATGGAGAGGAATCAGGCCCCCTAGCCAACAGCCCCAGCTGAGCCCCCAGGCAAGAGCCAGCACCAACCTGCCAGCCATATGTGTGAGCCATCTTGGAAACAGGTCCTCTGTCTCCAGCTGAGCCATCCCAGCCGACATCACATCCAACAGCAACAAGCCATCCTTGCTGAGCCCTACCCAAATTGCAAATTCATTAGCAAAACAAACAGCTATAGTTTCAAGCCATTAACTTTTGGGGTGATTTGCTATGCAGCAATAAATAATGGGAACTTATACTCAGACTTTTAAGTGGAGAAAAGGAGACTGAACAAAATACAGAGGAATTATCTTTCAATGGTTGCTCTCTGTCTCAAAGAGGCTACATACCAGCAGGGGGAATAAAAATGTCTTCTGAAGAAATGACACTCTAGTTGCAGCCTATATCCCCATGGCTGGCAGAGGATGAGTCATGCTCAACTTATGCCAGTTGGAGGCAAGACAGAGTCCATAGGCAAGTTTATACCAGCAGGACCAGCATAATTTATGGGGTCCCATGATAGAGTGAAAATGCAGGAATTATAAAAATTAAGACTTATAATTATAGACAATTATTAAGAATTTCAAGATGGGACAGCAAAGAGTTCAACCAAATGTGGGACCCTTCTGAACACAGGGCTCTGCATGACTGCACGGGTCCCACACCCATGAAGCTGGCCCTGCATCCCAGCTGAATGGCCCAGCAGGTTGACATCAGAGGCACACATATCCTAAACTCTAGAAACCCACCTCCTCCGTTCCTTACCCCAACTCACGTTTAAATTTTCATTTAGAAAAAGCCGGACAAAACTGACAGAAGAAGCTGCCTAGTGTCAGGAACCATTTTAGAAATGATTGACAAACTTCATACTTGGGCAAACACATATCCTCTCCTCTTTGTTGTTGTTGGGTTAGGTAACAGAGAAGAGTTTTTTTGTTTTTTTTTTTTTTTTTTTTTTTTTTTTTTGCTGTACGCGGGCCTCTCACTGTTGTGGCCTCTCCCGTTGCGGAGCACAGGCTCCGGACACACAGGCCCACCGGCCACGGCTCACGGGCCCAGCCGCTCCGCGGCATATGGGATCCTCCCAGACCGGGGCACGAACCCGTATCCCCTGCATCAGCAGGCGGACTCTCAACCACTGCGCCACCAGGGAGGCCCCGAGAAGAGTTTTTAGAAGGACTATTTACAATGGTGTGGGATAGGGTTTAAGGAAAGCAACCAAGGATGGCACAGTAGCCCACGGCTGGGAGCTTCAGGGAGCATGCCCATCCCTAGGCCTGGGGGTTGGGGTCGGGCGGAGGAGAGGAAGCAGTTATGGGCACCCAGAGAGCTGTGTGAAAAGCACATCTGACAGCAGCTATGGCTTTGGTGAAAGGACAGAGCCAACATGTCGGGACTGTAGAAGGATGGAGTCAGGGGAATAGACACCCAGCCTCCTCCTCTTTTTGGCCTCAGTTCTTCTATCATCGCCTCTTTCTGGTCAAACCCAAGAGAAGCCAGAGGCCAGGTGAGTCCACAGAGGCAGAACGCACAAGTCAGTCTCATGGGAGCATACATGACAGCTAAGTCTTATTCATTAGGAAGCTGGAAAAGCCTTCTTTAGAAAATCTCAACATTTCCCCCCCTTTTTTTTTTCATCTAAGATAAAAGAAAAAATCACTGGAGGAATCCTTTGATTGTCATCTCTGCCCTCAGAAGCCAGGGCTGGACTGTGCAGTGAGGTGATGAAGGCAGTGAGGGGTTAAGCCAGAACTGGCCGGGGCCAGCCCTCAGCCCACAGCCACGAGAGGGAGGGTTAACAGCAAACAGAGAGAGGACACAAGCCAGCGCCTAAACAAGGCAGCAAACATCTCCACAAGCTGACACCTCCATGAGAAGTAAATACTGTCTCAGCCATTTGTGTGGGAGATGCCTTGGGGGGTGGGGGTCAGGAACAGACACCACATGCTTTTTTCTGAGCTTCAGAACACACTGTCAGCTTGTCCCTTGGAGGCCAAAGTAGTGAGCGTGGCCAAAGGGATACAGGGCTTCGTTGAGTCAGCCTCTAAGAATCAAACGGCCCAGGATGCTTTAAAATGGGCTCAAGCAACCCTGGTTTTGTGCTTGCATTTTAAGTGCAGGGTACCTCCGGGTCAGTGGTAGCTTTTTCCTAAGTCACCCTCTCCTGGTTTGATGATCCGACAAGAGACAGGGTACAGTAACCGAAGGTTAGAGAACAGACTGGCCCCCTTACTAGCTAGTCCTGCATCTTGTTTTCCTTCCTTGCCTCTTAGCTTCTCTTTCTCTTCATTTACTTCTTCTAGTTTTTGCTCTACCTTTAAAAAAATATTTTTTTTCTCCCAATACCCTTTATTCTTCTGTTTTACCTCCCATTCTGAGATTCATTCCCTTTTCTCTTTTCTTTAGCCTCTCAGTGATTGACCAAAGAGCACAGATGCCCATGGTTTCCAGACCCACAAGACCTCTAGGACCTCCTCCCTTTATACAAGACTGGCAGTTTCTCTTTTCTCCAGTGGCCAAGCCTGTTGCCTTTCCCCACAACAAGCACCCAATAATAATGAGCATGACTGGCCTAAGGGCACAGCCGGCAGATAACAGTCCATGGTGTCCATCTCACACCAGCTAGTGGCACAGTGACCACTCCTCCCAGACAGAAGCCCTGGACACCAACACCCCAGAGGCTCCTGATGGACTGGCTACACAGCTCCCTTTTCTGTCACCCATTCCCCAGGTTAAGTGACAGATAAGAAATCCTGCCCTAGAAAGGACAGCCAGAAGTTCCACTGTTTGCTCCTCTTGCCATGTCCAACAAGACATGTCTATCAATTAATTCCGTCTCTTAATAGCCCTGTTTTCTTTCTTCATCTTCGCCTTTCATTGTGCTCTCTACCCCTCCCTGTTTAGTGAAAATCAGGGTTCTAGTAAACCACAGCCTTTATGTTTAGGAAGGCGATGTCAGCCCAGGCCACATCCACAGCTCCTGACTGGTCCTGCCTCTGGCCACACCCTCTTTGGGCTGGCTCTACCCACCCTCCCTAAGCTCCCCCAACATCCACACTAACCAAAGAACACTGAGGAAAAGCCCCACTCCCTTTCATCTCCACCAACTTCAACCTTGGTTTAAAGCCCCCTGGGATATCAGAGCAGGAAATCCTAACCATAGCTTTGTATTTTGAATCTTGCCTTTGAAGTATGTGCTAACAGCTGTAATTGGCATTATGGAAGAAGGTTAGAATAAATTACTTGTAGCTAAGGAGCCAGCAAGGAGAAAATTATCCAAGTCAACTTGTATTTGGTCCTTAATCCAACACTGTAAAACTAAATCCTTGTCACCCTGACTCTGTGTTAGTCTGAAGCACAGAGCAGGGTTTCCCCATCCTGTACTTACTCGCTTGACAGCGCCGAGATCTGGCCCCTCTGGCTGGCAGGGGCCCTTGGCGGAAACTCAAAACCACTAAGGAGGCACAAGAGGCTCTGGAGAGTCCCGTGCACTCCTGACACATCTCCTGACACGTGTGACCCCCCCCCACCGCCAAGTACCTCTGCCCCTCTCCTAGAAAACCTTGACTCTAGCAGCTGAGAGTTAATCCTCACCACGATATTGCCTAAAAAGTATTCAAGGAGTGCCCCTCTCAGCAGTAGTGGGTTTAAATCAAGAGTTCTGAAAATGGAAATTCTTACAGGGCTATTCTCCACGGTAGTGTCTCAGATACACTCACAGGAGGCAGATGAGAGCTGTTCAGGTGAGGACCCGCTGTCTGTCTCTCAAAGCAGGGCCAGAATCAGTCAGGCTGTTATGACCAGACACCCGTCACCCACAGTCTATTTGTGTGGCATGGCGGCATGGGGTGTTTCGTTTCCTGATTAAAAAAAGGAAGGTTCTTCTTATCTAGTTGTGTGGCTTAGTCATTTATGGTGGGTTTTTTGTCTTGTGTATGTACAAGTGTGTGTGTGACAGAGAGAAAGAGACAGAGAGACCACACACAGGTCTGAGAGAGAGACAGGCAGACACCGGGAGACAGAAGGGGTCACACAGCGCCTGCCCCTGCCCCAAGAACTTCTTTGGAGAGCTGACGGGGAGATGGGTGAGGACGGAGTGGAGAGGGCTGCGAGCACCAGTGTTGCTGCCTCAGGGCCCAGGGACAGAGCACAACACCCGCTTCTGCGAGAAACCACCACCCCGCGTCACCTCGAGGATTGGCACCGCCTCCTGGGACCCACACCAGCAGCCTCCCAGTAGACACCCTTGGCAGTAGGGCCTGTGACTCTCCCTCAAGATGCTTCATGCAGAGGGAGCTGGAACAGAACAGAAAGGTCGGGAGAATTCTGCTTGGAGGCTGGGGCTGACAGGCGGTAGAGCCACAGGCAGAAATACTTTGGAGTGTGTGTCTTGGGGATGCGGAGGGGCCTGAGGAGAGTTGCAGGGTCCTAAAGGTCCCACATGGGTAGTGGAGCCAGAGGAAGGAATCTTTAGTGTTAATCTGCCCCCATTTGTATGCACATGCAGGTGGGGCTCCCAGGGACACCTGAGTTCCACACATGCAGCTGGCAGTGGAGCCAGATGTGTCTGTCCTTTTACAGCACAAGGAAAAATGGACGTGCAGAAGGTAGAGGCTGAGGGAAGTCCAGCAGCCGGCAGGAGTCAGCACCTGGGTCCCAAGGTGCACCCGGGACCCAGGCAAGGCTTCTACCTTCCCTCCTGCTACCCTCAACAGGACTGAGGTGCCCCTTCCCCTTTGGCGTATTTACATTCCTGATCAGGATCTGGTTCAGTGAAAGTGAGTTTAGAAAAACCAGAAGAAGAAGAAGAAAAAAAAAGAAAAAAACTCAAGAAAAAACTACCCGATAGGATCATTTATGGAATTGATGCTTGTAAATGCCCAAGAAGAAAGTGACCTCTCTCCTATATTTCTGACCCCGCCCACCCCATCACCATGTACTCAGCATATACATCACACACAGCCCTCAACCATTGTTAATTATTCTGTTCCTCGAGGGTGCTCTGACTTTGTGGAACCCAGGCAGAGTGAAGAGAGTAAAGAGATGAAACCCCCAAACAGCTCCAATTCTAGTTTTTAAGACTTATATAAATACAAATACCCAGAAATACAATTAATACACACACTGCAACTATTCCGACTATGTTTTACCTACCCGGGGAATGAAATCTTGCATATTCTTACAGGAGAAAGCTACAAAGAAGGCAGGAGGATGGATAAACTTACATATTAAACTTACCCTTCTCTTTGTATTGGTTAAAATCTTGAGCTTCAGAATAAGACAAAACTGGAATTTACTTATTAATACAAAATAACTATAAAAACAGGAGCACAGAGAACACCTACAGAGCAAGCCATTTCAGATGCGTCAGTTCTGAGTTTCACCATGTGGGAGAAAATCAAGCCATTCTGGGAGACACTGGGACACAGGTATAGTCCTAAAATGTGAAGTATGATAATACAAGAGGATAAAATCCTTCTGAGTGGGGCTCCAGGCCCAGAAGATTTCTGCAAACTATTATCTAATTTGATTCCCCTCATTGCATTACAGAGGGATTTAAAACACATCACCTCCAGCTGAAATGGGTTCTGGTAAATTTCCTGAGAGCTCTTGTAGATCTCACGTCATCCTCCAGGTTCAGGGTCAACACTACATTAATGACCCACCATTTATCCGCTGGGTAATTCACTCCCTGGCAACCTACTTTATTTATGCTGTCTGAATTCAGGAAGCAATTAATAGTTGCCACAAAGCAACATGATTGAGGGTGCTTTTCCCAATAAAACTGTGAAGCAAGGCACTTCTCTTACCCCAAGGCAGAGAAGGGTGGCAAAGCAGATTGGGGCAAAGTACTAAATAGCTTTGTTAATGTTCTATCCGCCTCCTTCCCCTGGTTCGGCAGAAGTTGGTATGACTTTCTGGCTTTTTCTCTTATCACCTTATTTCCACTCCATTTCAAAGGAATCATCCCTGTTGCTAACAGCCGTCCATGTTACCTTTTTTGACATCCTGTTCACCTTCCGGCTCAGTTCAGGCAAAAGTAATTTAATAATACCATAAAAATCAGGAAGAAAGAGAAGTGTACTCATAAACACAAAAAAATTTATCCTAATGCAAAAAAAGAATGAAAATAGGGGCACTCTTAGGATTTGACTTCACCTGCACTTCACAGGCAGCCTCTTAGATAGCCAAGGCAGACATCACCCCATGAACAGAGAGGTTAAGTAACTTACCCATTCCGGCACAGAGGGTCAGAAGAGAAGTTCAAAATCACACAAAAGCCAACGACCCCCGGTTCAGAGTATTGAATGCTAAGGCGTTCTATTGCTTCTCTTCTCTAGGGTCTCCAAGCCATTTGCTTCCAAGCTGCGGCACTGCTGTTGCTTGGTTGACCCAACCCACGTGCTCACGCCCCTTCTCCCAATTTGTACTGTTAAGGGTTATCCATCTGACTTAATGAGATAAAGTGAAAGCCCCTGGGTGGCTCCTAGGAGAAAAGACTCAGCTGGTTTGACTCTTTGGCCTTTTACCCTTCCCTTTTTAGCCCTATCCTCTTCTTCTTCCTGCCTTGAATGTGATTGTGAGACTGAGCTGCGCAGCCTTTCTTGGCCGTGAGGATAAAGGTCTATGAGCTAAGGCTGGAAAGAAGAAATAGAGAAAGAGCCTGATTGCTGATGGCATTGATGAGCCGCGGCACAGTCTCAGTACTGCCTACCCCCAGACTTCTTATAATGTGGAAAAAAACAAATTCCACTTCCATTTAAGCCAGGTTAACTGGGTTTCTGTTATTTGAAGCTGAAAGTAATTTAGCTGAGATCTCTCTCTCTCTCTCTCTCCCCCACCTCTTATCTCCCTCTCTCCCTCTCGCAGACACACACACACACACACACACCAGTGCCCACCAACCTTTTCATAGAAAATAAAACTATTCCTTAACATGATAAAGAATGTCAGAGGGGCTTCCCTGGTGGCGCAGTGGTTGAGAGTCCGCCTGCCGATGCAGGGGACACGGGTTCGTGCCCCGGTCCGGGAAGATCCCACATGCCGCAGAACGGCTAGGCCCGTGAGCCACGGCCGCTGAGCCTGCGCGTCCGGAGCCTGTGCTCTGCAATGGGAGAGGCCACAACAGTGAGAGGCCCGTGTGCCGCAAAAAAAAAAAAAAAAAAAAGAATGTCAGGGGACTTCCCTGGTGGTGCAGTGGTTAAGAATCCGCCTGCCAATGCAGGGGACATGGGTTCGAGCCCTGGTCCAGGAAGATCCTGCATGCTGCAGAGCAACTAAGCCTGTGCACCACAATTACTGAGCCTGCGCTCTAGAGCCCATGAGCCACAACTACTGAGCCTGCGCACCTAGAGCCTGTGCTCCACAACGAGAGAAGCCACTGCAATGAGAAGCCCACACACCACAACGAAGAGTAGCCCCTGCTCGCTGCAAGTAGAGAAAGCCTACACAGCAAGGGGACCAAACGTGGCCAAAAATAAATAAATAAATAAATAAATAAATAAATAAATAAATAATATAAATAATATTAAAAAAGAAAAGTATGTCAACCTTACACCTACAGCCAACACCATACTTAAACAATCAAAAGGCATTCATTTCCCCTTAAAATCCATGGAAAAGGCAAGAATATTCCCTATTACCACCACTAAAGAAGTTCTGTCTAAAAAGTAGATAAAACAGACACAGAGACATACAACAGCTGGAATTAAGAAGATACTACAGTCATTATTTGAAAGTGAATAAAACCAAGAGAGCAATGAAAAAGTCTTGAAATTAATAAATTTAGTAAAATAGAGGACAATGTGTAAAAATTAATAATTTTTCTATGTTGTTAGTAACAAAATTTATGACAGAGAGAAAGGGGGATTTTAATCACAGCAGCAGGAAAACATACAATATATAGGAATAACCCTAAAAAGTAATATGTGGGATCATTATGATGAAATGCAACTTCACTGAAAGATGTAAAATATTTGAATAAATAGAGAGACATGTCCTGTTCCTTAATGAGAAGAGTGGTTTACCAAGGCAATAATTTCCCAAAGTTTAAAACAATCCCAGTCAAAATCATAATCATATTTTTTCTCTAACTTGACAAAATGAATAAAACATACAGCATAAGGAATGAATCAAGGAAAACCAAAAAGTCTTTACTAAAAAAAAAAAAAAAAAAAAACTATGGTGACAAGGGTAGTCTTGCTCTATTAAGATATTAAAACATATATTATAAAGCTATATAAGTTAAAATAGTATGACACTGACAGACCTAGAATTGATAGACAAATAAATGAAACAATTTAAGTCCCCTTGAAAAATTCCCTCATGGCTATGAGTTCAACTGATGATAACAAAAGCATCATAAACAAATGGAGAAGAGAGAAGCTTTTCTACAAAAGACATCAGGAAAACTGGATATTGGAGAAAAGTAATTTCTTCACTTGACAATATACAGTAATATAATTCTAGATGGATGGAAGAGTCAAATGTAAAAAATGAAACCCTAAAGGCAAGAATTAAGTATAAGTGATCTCAGGAGCTCCAAGCTCCATGAAGACAGGCACCACGTCTGACTTTCACTATAATTTCTCGAGTGTTTGGCACAGTTCTTGGCATAGAGAAGGGCTTCCATACATATTTGTTTACTAACTAATTGGCATTAATGCCATGAAAGAAATCACAAAAGAAAATGAATATTTCATTATAAGATAAAATGTATGTATATGATAAAAATTTTAAAGCAAATTACAAACTGGGGAAAGTATATCTATTAAATATAATAAAGGGTTAATTTATATATACACATGAAAGAGAGTGAAAAGTATGCTATAAAAGAAGGAATAAGAAAAGCAGAAAAGTACAAAGGGCCATTAAACATTTGAAAAATTCTTCAAATACATATGTAATCTAAAAGTGCAATGTAACACTATCAATCATCACATGTTTGTAAATAAAAACTGGTCAATGAAAAACAACAATGAGAATGTCACTGCATATCTATTAGAATGACCGGAATCCAAACACTGACAACACCAGATGCTGGCAAGGATGTGGAGCAACAGGAACTCTCATTGGAGTGCCTGAATAATAATTCCATCAGATTAGTCAAAGACATCATAAGGAAAGATAAAGGTAGAAAGTGATGACAAAATACTATTGAGTATGTAATATGAGTATCACATAAAAGCTAAACATTACATCTACACTAGAACTTCTACATGAATGGTTATAGCAGCATTATTTATAATAGCCAAAAACTGGGAATAACCCAAATGTGCACCAACTGAACAAAACAAAATGTGGTCTATCCATGCAATTGAATATTATTCACCATACAAAGGAATGAAGTACTGATACTTGCTATAACATGGATAAACTTTGAACGCTTAGTGAAAGAAGCCAAATGCAAAACACCTCATATTTTATGATTCCATTTATTAGAACTGTCTGCAACAGGGCAAGCCCACAGAAACAGAAAGGAGGTTAGTGCTTTCCACGGTCTGGGGGGTTGTGGATAGGTACTACCAATAGGTACAGGGTTCCTTTGGGGGATGATGCAAATGTTCTAAAATGAAAGTGGGAGTGATAGTTGCCCAACACTATGAATACACTAAAAATCACTGAATTGTATAATTTAAAAGAGCGTATCTTACGGTAAGTGAATTGTACCTCACTAAAATTTCTACTTTAAAAATAAACCACATGGTTTGAATGCTCTGTTCTCCACAACAGCTTCCTTGTTTTTCTCCCAGTTTTTCTATTTCATTCGAAAAATAACTGCCAGAATAATCCTCCTTATACTACTGCTGGGTAACGTTTTGTAGTCAAGAACCTAATCATGCCTCACTTTACATCATATACAAAAAATTCACTCAAAATAGACCCAAAGGCCCAATCATAAGAGCTAAAACTATAACACTTCTGCAAGAAAACATAGGAGTAAATCTTAAAGGCCTTGGATTTGGCAATGGATTCTTGAATACAACACCAAAGGAACAAGCAACAAAAGAAAAAAATGGGAATTGGATTTCATCAAAATTAAAAACTTCTGTGCATCAAAAGACATGTTCAAGAACATGAAAAGACAACCCACAGAATGCAATATTTACAAACCATATAACTTATAAGGATCTAGTATCCACAATATATAAAGCTTCTTCACAATTCAATAAAAAAAGACAAAAAACACAGTTCAAAAAGGTCTTGAATAGGCATTTCTTCAAAGAAAACATACAGATGGCTAACAAGTACGGTTGACCCTTGAACAATGCAGGGTTTAGGGGACCCAACTCTCCAGACAGTCGAAAATACACTTATAACTTAGAGTCAGCCCTCCCTCCCTATGGGCAGTTACTCCACATCCACTGTTCTACATCCTCAGATTCAAGCAACTGAGGGTCATGTAGTACTGTAGTATTTACTATTGAAAAAAGTCCACGTATAAAGTGGACCTGTGCAGTTCACACCCATGTTGTTCAAGGGTCAACTGTGTATAAAAATATTACCATCAGGAAAATACAAATCAAAACCATGAGATACCACTCCACACCCACTAGGATGACTATAATTTAAAAAAAAAAAAGGAAAATAACAAGTGTTGGTGAGGATGTGGAGAAATTGGGACCCTCATACACTGCTGGTAGGAATAAAAAATGGTGTAGCTGCTGTGGAAAACAGTTTGACAATTCCTCAAAAAGTTAAATATAGAAATGCCATATGACCCAGCAATTTCACCCCTAGGTATATACCCAAGAGAACTGAAAACAGGTGTTCAAACAAAACTTGTACGTGCATGTTCATAGCGGTATTATTCATAGCAGCCAAAAGATTGAAACAACCCAAATGTCCATCAACTGACGAATGAATGACAAACAAAATGTGGTATGTCATACAATGAAATATTATTCATCCATAAAAAGAATTAATGTACTGATACATGCTATGGCATGGACGAACCTTGAAAATACTATGCTAAGTGAAAGAAGCCATATTGTATGATTCAATTGATATGAAATATCCAGAATAGGCAAATCCATAGAAACAGAAAGCAGAGCAGTGTTTGCCAGGGGCTGGGGAAGGAGAGAAAGAGGAATATCTGCTTAAGGGGTACAAGGTTTCTTTTGGGGATGATGGAAATGTGCTGTAATTAGATATGTGAATGTACTAAAAGCCACTGAATTGTATATGTTAAAATGGTAAATTTTATGTTATGTGACTTTTACCACAATAATAATAATAATAATGAACAACCCACCACATTTCCTGAACACCTAGTCTTTGAAAACTCTTCTCCAATTATTCCCATCCTTATCTTTCCTGATTTTTCAATGCATGTGTAATCGTGCCCTAATTCAGTACACCAGTGTCTTGCTGTACCCATTAGGTCAGACCACAATTTGCTAATACTAACTCCATTTCTTCAAATGCCATCCCCATTACCTGGAATACCTCCCTTACTCTTCTGCCATGGAGTAACTGTTTCAGAACCAAAAGGTTCAGGATCTGATCCCAGTCCACTACTTACTAGGTATCTCACCTTGGGTAAGTCAACCTCTCCAAGCTTCGTTTCCTTACGTGTAAATGGCTAGTCAAAATTCAGTTAATAAGCGTACATATTAAAATTCTACTTTGTGCCAGGGTAATATTACCTGCCCAGTCAGTGGACTGGACTATTAGGGCAGTTATGATGATACACCACATAAAATATATGAAAATGTTTTGTGAACTGTAAAGCACTAAACCCATGTAAGGTGATAATATCATCTCTGCCAGTGTTTCCTAAGCTCCAAGAATTTTCATGTCACAGACGTGGTTTACGCCAAGCCTCTCACCACCTGTACTACTGTAACCCTTTATTTGTAATCAATTCACTTATTTTACTTAAACAGATATATTTTAAAACAGAAACCTTATATCACTACCATGACATCCTTGGTTTGATGTTACCATCTTTCTATACACATTAAAAGTAAAAACAGTCCTATTGTAATACAAAATGTGCAACTGCGTGCCAGGTAAACTCACCATTTGTACCGCCACTGGCAGCAAAGTTGGGAAGCACTGGTCTCGGCCAACTGCCTTCTTAAAGACATAAGTCAAAACTTACCTCCTCTAGAAAACCTTCCCTGACTTATTTTTCAGTCCATTTTAGTGGCTCCTTTGCTCCTAAATGATAAGGCCTTGCATGTTTAATTTATACTCCATCACTTTTGCACTTGTTGATTTCACTGTTCCCAATACTTTCCCATCTGTGCTTTCAACTCCTTCACTGGATCATAAAACACTGAAAGGCAAGGATCTTATCTTGTTTCTTTTATTCCCTCCCATAAGCCCAACAACAGTACAGCAAACATTTGCTGAATGGATAAAGGTTTAAATGAATGAGAAGTGCCCACTAAATACTTGTAGTTTATCTTTTTATCATCTCTCTTTTAAAGACAGAGCAAAATTCACCCACATCATTTCCTAGTCTGTAGTGTGGCCGCATCAACAGCCTAACTCAGACACCAATCAGTGAGAAGGATGGTTTGTTAAAATAAGATTCAAGCCTGGCACATAACAGGCATTCAGTAGATTTGGGGGAATAAATGCTGAATAAGTGGGATGAATAGTTAGAAAGCCCTGCCTTCTCGGACAGACCACCTGCAGAAGGTAAGAGTGATGAGAACAGACTAGTCAGCGTGGGAAGACGAAGGCCCACCTGGGGCTGAATGTCTGGGCTTAATGGGAGCCTGGACCACACAGCTCAACCCAGGGCTCTAGCTTAAGCCTCCTTCCACCAGCCCAAGAGTGGCTCTACCCTGATGAGGGGCCCAGTTCTCAACTTGATACTCTCCTAATTAGAAGTAAATCCCTATAATACAGGAGAGACTTTGCGTGTCCACAGTGTATTTTGGGCATGAGTCTCAAAGCACTGACAAAGGAAGCTGCAAGCAAAATTACCGATTGAATACATCCAGACACAGAGCAATCCCTGTGTCAATGTTGACAGAGCAGCTCCTTATAGTCCAGCTCCAGGACGGTGAACATAAAGCAAAACCACCAGAGATGCTGGGAGAAAAAGAGTGTTTGCAACTAGAACCATGGAGCCTCATATTCATAAAACGACAATACCTAGTAATAATAACAATCACTGTTTCTAATCTTAAAGGTGTAGAGCTCTTTACAGCCTACAAAGCGTTATTCAGATTTCATTATCTCCTGCAATCCTTGCACCAACCCTGCCGGAGACATAATTTGCCCCATTTTTACACCTGAAGAAACTGAGGTTCAAAGGGTGTCTTTAAACCTGGCTTTTCTGTCTCCAAATCCAGTGCTCTTTTGATCTCAAATTCATCTAGTTAAGCTAGTGTTCTTTTTTGTACTGAAAGGCAGTAGATAATAAATATATATTCAGTATAAGGATTTTGTAGTGCCTTCTATGCCACCATCATAATAAAGGGCTGACTCTAAGTTCAAAAGCAATGTTAGAAAGTCTTCCTTAGGTTAAGCTGAATGTCTCTCCAAGGAGCCCATCCCACTCGCTAGCGTCGATGGCCACCACCTCTTCATCTCCAAAACCCTCCAAAGGCACCTGCACAGCCCCCAAAGGGAACCCAAGGAAATGCAACCTTCTGGATTCCTAATGCCAATACCATGATGTCAGTTTCAAAATACTGAAATTTCCCCCCCAAGATCCCACTCCTCACTGTAATTCTCATCAAAAGTTTTCTATCTGACCTTCCCAGATCTGTATAATCAGTTTCTTCCCTTATTTAGTGAGTCTTGGATTATTCGTAGGAGTGAATAACTTCTGGGAAGGAACTTGAATTTCCAATTAAACCATTCTATTGTTTTTATTTTACTTTTACTTTTTTGACATGTTGTACCAATGGTAACTAGAGGAGGAAAAGTATGCTTCCTTCCTGTTCTGTTCAATTTAGATCTCTGTTTTGGTTTTTTTTTTAAGTATTCTTTCCAGCGCTGCCTTTACACAATCTCTCCAGTGCCCCCAAGATGCGGATTATCTATGACAGCCCCACGGTCCTTGGATGAAAGAGAACAGAGCATCCTCTTCCCTCAGTTAATTACCATTTCTTGCCTGTGCATTTGATTTCAATAAAGTCTCTCTAATTACTTCAAATATCACTGCTCCTGCCTCCTTCCCTCTCTCCTGTGCCCCTCTTTCTCTTGGATTGCTTGAGACAGATGAACTCAAACACACCCACCAGCCTCAGGCATCTGCAGCAACCAGCATAGATTTCTCCAAGTTAATAAGCCAGGAGAGTTAATAAACCAGACTTCCCAAAGTTAATAAACCTGGAAAACATAATTATTACTATTTTTACTATTATTCAAATATTGCCGTTATCTGTGTTGTTGTTATTCTCTGCCTCGGCGGCAGCTCTCCTAAGCCCCTCCCCCGCGCCTGCCTGCCTCCCTTTCCTCCCTCCACCCTCACCGGTGGCAGTAATATCGTGTGAGTAATCCCAGAGGGGCTCCCCAGCACTGCCCTGGTGGAGGAAGCAATATTGGAGCTTGGGCAGCCCCCAGTCCCTTCAGGCTCAGCTCTGCCCTTTCATATTACACACCGTTCAGTCAAATCCATCACCGGCCTCCCAGATCTTTCCAATAGGCTGGAGGAGGCTGGATGGAAATGATGATTAAAGGAGTTGGAGAGAGGGAGGAGGGGAAGTGGGCAGATGAGATAGGAGGGAAGATATTTGGGTTTTGGACATGCCTGAGCTGTCAGGAGTCCAATTTCCATATGATGGCTTCTGAGGCTCAGGATTTCGCTGCACCCTCTAGGTAATGTGTGGTTCTCTTAGGATCAACTAGGAATACCTGCAAATAAGGGCAATATTAACCACAATGCCTTCCAGCCTCCCAGCAAGTGTGTTCCTCCCTCACCTGTTTTCTTTCCCTTTGAAGGAATCGCTCCATCCATGAAGAAGGCAGCCTTTTCGAAATGGTCAATGGAATGAAACAAGTGGAGAAAGAGTCCCCGGGCAGCAGAACCTGAACATTCATCTAGGCCAACTCCTCGTTTTATGGATAAAGAAACGGAGGCTCAACTAAGTCAAGTGACTAGGCTGGCTGGTTAGGAGAAACACCGAGTCTGGACCCTGGCCTTTTGACCTCTTTCTGCAAGTGACCGCATCTTTCTTCCCCAGCTCTCCCTAGGCCTTCCTCAACCTGTCTGCCACCAACACCCTTGCTATCATAGCTCTAAAACCTAACTCATCTATTTCCCCAAACCTGCTCTGTTCCATGTGGTCCCCATTTCAGTAACTAGTATCACTACACCCCAGTGGATCTCACCATGGGGAGATTTTGCCCCCCCAGGGGAGACACAGCAATGGTCACAGATATTCTGATTGTCACAGTTGAGATTGGCATCTAGTAGGGAGAGGTCAGGAAAGCTGCTAAACACCCTACAGTGCACAGGGCAGTGCCCCACAACAAAGAATTATCCAGCCCGAAATGTCAACAGGGCTGAGATGAAGAAACCCTACTGAACTCACTGGTTCAACAACTTGGTTTCAATCTCCTTGCTAGAAATTTGAATATATGGGTCCAGAAACTAAGGTAGAGGTAAGCTTTTACGTTTGGGATTCAAAAATCACTCTCCAAGGGATGCCAGCTGCAATTAGGGAAGTGGATGCTTTCACCAGTTGGGAGAAGGCGGGTGAGAGACAGAGAGAGAGAAAGAGAGGACTATGGGAAAGGACCACAGAGGGACCAAGAAGAGAAAGAAGCAGCACCCCAAGGAGAGAAAAGACCCCAATGCAACCCAAACCCTGGGTTAACTCAACCTTTGCACATGATCCAGAAACAGCTACAGGCCCAGGCCATGTTCAAGGGGCTGTGACAGCAGATATAGACACCCAGAAAAGGCCCCAGGTCTTCCTGACCTCAACAGAACCAAGCCTGACTTCAGAGAGAGAGCCATGGACTGTCACGTCAGCCCTCTGGGTGTGCAGGGCAACCAAGGTGCTGCTGAATCTCAGAGTGTAGCACCAAATTCCAAATCTTATCCCAGCATCCACCTCAAAGGACATGGGGGGAAATTCCTTGGCGGTCCAGTGGTTAGGACTCCACACTTCCACTGCAGGGGGCACGGGTTCGATCCCTGGTCAGGGAACTAAGATCCCACAAGCTATGCGGCACGGCCAAAACAAACAAACAAAAAAAGGACACAGGACACGAGGGCAGCCCTCCTCAGCTGCTCTGAACACTCCACCCTTAGGGCTCACCTCCCCACGGACAGCCTCGGGTTTCTCTCCCTGAAGCCCTCCACCGCCAGGGAGAGAAACTCAGCTGGATGGCAGGGGCCACTCAGGGTCTGGACACACGGCCCAGCCAGGGAGGGCCTCCCACACTGCTCTCAGCCCAAATCCAGGCCCTTTTCAACAAGGTAGCTACTGCCAGCAGGAGGCTTTGGAAGGAGTCAAGTGTAATTAAAAGCTGTGAAAGCCGCATTGTCTCAATTGTAAATCCTTCTCCCTAAGAGGCCATGACTGGGCAATTCTCAAAGGTGAGGAGAGGCCAAAGCTGCCTGCAGCCACCATCTCTACTTAGCGAGTCCAACAAGGAACTTTAATGGAAAAATATTTCCATCAAACATGGAGGCCTGGAAATTGCATGGCTTCATTCATTCTGGCTCTGGGGTGGAAACTGGGGGAGAGGAAGAGCAATGAGAGAGGAAGGAGAGAGGAAAGCATGAGACACAAAGTGGGAGAAAGGAAAACTCATTAACCAAAATGCCAAGCTGCGCCCCCATTCAGCTCTTTCTCACAAGTTCTCACAGAAGCGTCTGTATTGTGACCAGGTGCCTACTGGGCCAAGTATCTGCTCCTGTGTTTAGTGCTGGGGACTGTGGGTTCACCGTCTTGATGTCAATCCCAGCTACAGCAACAGCCTGTCAGCATGTGGACGCAGAGGGATGTGCATGGCTGTCATCTTGTCGCTGGGCACAGGGCTATCTCCCACATGTGGACAAGTGGGTACAAGTGAGCCCAACATACAAGCCCCACAGGCTGGAAAGCAAGCTCTCTGTTATACCTCCACGGTGCCCTCACCCCACTGCAAGTCTGTCCCAGCACCTGGCCAGGAACCCAGCAAAGACAAACAGGTGATTCATCTGGCAGGGCCAGCTCTAGGGCTTGTGCACCTGTGCCCATGATGGCTGGCATCCTGCTGGAGGCCCAACTGTGAGAATGAGGCTCTGCAAAGTGACTGAGTTTATGCAATTAAGTCATACTCACAATTAGGGCAGACTTCACCTTTCCAGTGTGTTCTAGGTTTCCAATGTGTTTTCAGTGTGTACTAGGTTTCCTGCTCCATAACAAAGGGAAACGCATACTGTATTCCCCAACTCTCTTGGGTCTCCTGTTTTATCTCAAGCCCATGTGGAAAGAATATGGCTTCTGAGGACAATCTCAGCTCATGGTACAATTGCCAGGAGAGAAGCAATTTATTTCTCTGGGGGAGAAATTTCAAATTACAAAATGGTGGGCATGACTGTATCAACGTGCATCAGGGAAGACCTTACCCCAAGGTAAAAGAGAGCCCTGAGCTGAGAGCTGGATACGCAAAGACCTGGCTTGATCTCTAAGCAAGACTGGGCTTCTCTGTCCCTAAATCAGGTCAGCAACCTGAAGGCCATTCAGTGAAGGGCAACGAGCATGACATGGGTCTGGAAAGATTAATCCATGCACAAAGTAAAGAGAGTGGAATTGAACAGTCCCATTAAACAGGAAAAGAAAACAGAACAATGTAGTTGAAGGTAGTAAGTGCCCATATGCCAAAATAACTCCCCCCAAAAAGCCTCACAGTGATGTAGGTGAATAAAAGGTAACAAAATGGGGAACAAAATGGGAAACAAAAGTTTTGGTGGAGTCTAACAGAAAAGGCTATTATTACTAGGATCTCTCAGACTGGCCTTTCACCCACCCCTCAGAAGAATCATTTCCATGGAAACACCTCTCAAAAAAAATCATTCTCATGGAAACAAAATAATTTATAGAGTTATAACACACTGAATAATTAAAAATGTTACTGATGGGCAAATGGTTATCTTTAAGACTACTATATTTCTTGTGTATGTACATGGAGTGTATGTGGAGCCCAGCTGGAGATTAGGGTTCCAGTGCTGGCTCTGTCACCGATCAGCTATATGATTTCCACAGATGCTAAATGAGAAGGTGGGCCTCGTAATATTAACAGCAGGTAACTTGGAGCAATGTCTCTATGCCAGAAATAACTCTAAGTGCCCTTACTGCACTTATTTCATCTTACAAAGTAGGTATTATTATTCCCATTTTACAAAAAAGAGAACTGAAGCATAAGGTCATATGGTAAGTGGCTGATTCAAGATCTGAAATAAGGTTCCTCTTCAGCAATGACTAAGTAGATCCCATCAAACCAGCTCTCCCACAGATAACTAGAAACTCTAGGCAAAATATAGGAAACAACTATGTGAAGACACCAGATGATGACCCAAAGCAGGCAGACATTGAAGAGGAATCAGTGCATGGAGGAATTGACTAGAACTGGGTAATTTTCCTGTTTTTACAGCTTTTAGTCACACAGAGTGACTCAGAAACTCAAATGAAAAAGCCACAGTCTTACTGGCCAAAAGGACCAAAGGACAGAATTTAGGGCAACCACAGCAGCTAAAGGTGAGAAAAGAAACCTGGCACTACCCAGAGAGGGGGAGCCCCAAATCTCTAGCTGGTCCCTGAACCCCATGTGTGCTGGGTAGACTCCAAGTTGCCAATTAAGGATCAGAGAACTGAACTGAGATTCCATGTGTGGCCCACCAAAGGGAAGACAGAGTTTGCAGTTTGAGTTCATCCAAGTTAACTACCAACTGGAAATTTCTTAAAATAAAATACAAATACTCTTTGAGGGAACATAAGGATTCAGGTTATCTATAATGTATCATGTCCAGGATACAATATAAAATTATTAATATGACCCATACTCGAGAGAAAAGAAAATCAACAGAGATCACCCCCAAAATGATCCAGATTTTAGAATTAGCTCATAGGTATTTTAAAGCATCTATTATAACTATGCTCAAGGACATAAAGAAAAACATGCTTAAAGAGAATGAAAAGATAGGAACTAACATCACAGAAATTCAAACTATAAAAAAGAATCAAATGGGGATTTTTAACAGCATTGTCCAATAAAACTTTCTGTAATAATAGAAATGTTTTATATCTTTTCTGTGCAAAACAATGTGTCACTACCTACATATGGCCATTGACTGCATATAATGTGACTACTGCAACCAAAGAATTAATTTTTTAAACTGTATTTAATTTTAATGAATTTAGATTTAAATAGCCACATGTTGCTAGTGGCTACTGTGCTGGGCAGAGCAGCTCTAGAACTAAAAAGTACACTATCTGAAATAAAAATTCACTGGATTGGCCTAACAGCAGATTGGAGATGACGAAGAAAGTGTTAATGAACTTAAATATAGGTAAGTAGAAATTATCCAATCTGACAAACAGAAAGAAAAAAATTAAAAAGACTAACAACTATAGCAAAAAAGAACAGGGTAAAAGAGTAAATAGATGTATACAGCAGCTCCAAGGTTCTTACATGTTATGTGCAGTGGTACAATATTAACTCTAAGGACATTGTGAATAGTTATGTATGCATACTGTAATCCTGGGTGCAACCACCAAGAAAAAATTAATAATAATCTAAGGAGGTATAATTAAAAAGCCAATAAGTAAATAAAAATGAAATTCTAAAAAAAATATTCCATTAACCAAAAGAAAGCACGAAAGGAGAAATGGAGAACAAAAAAACAGAGTGCATAAATAGAAAGTAAATAATAATAATAATAGCAAAATGGTAGATTGAAATCCAACTATATCAATAATTACATTAAATGCTAGTGGACTAAACAGTTCAATCAAAAGAAAGAGGTTATCAGAATGGATAAAAAAGCAAGACTCAGTAAATGCTGTCCACAGGAGTGGTACTTTAAAAACAAAGATTAAAAATCAGGAAATCTGCTGGGAATCTTCTTTTCTTAACTATTATACTATCCATGACCTATGAAGTACCTTCCATCTCTAAAATCCAATGATTCCACATGTATAAGTGTATATGCATATATACATAAGTTCATATATAATAATATAATTTTTTTTTACACTCAGGATACATAAAGGTCAAATCTATACGTGCACTCAAACCCAGAAGAAATGATGGAAAGGACAATTTTCCAAGTTAACACAGCATCATTGCTGGTTTTGTTTCTCAATCGATGCTCACTGTGTCAGGTAATCAGATGGAATTTTTGCGTTACTGTGTCCAGAAAAATCACTTCACTTATTCTCGGAGGGCAACTTAAACCTATCTGCTCAGCAACAGAACTGTCCCAGAACTGCTTGAATTTAAACCTTCACAGAAGAAATTGGCATGACCTTTCCACACAGCCTGATGATTAGAATAGGCAGCATCTCCAGGGCTTTGCCACACAGACAAAGCAGCTGTGACATGGCAAAGAGCACTGGACTTGCCATTAGAAAGCCCGCGCCTGCTTCCCATCTACATGGCTCAGAACCCATGTAACACTGGGACCATCATTTAGCCTCTTTGAGCCTCAATTTCCTCATCTCAAATGAGACTGTGGTGATGATCACATGATAGTGTCTGTTTTCACAGACTCTCTAGGCTTTTCTCTCTTTTAGGCTCTCAAAGTCCAATGTCACTAGTTTTGCATGGTAGATTCCAAGTAAATATTAGAAAGGTTGAGAGAAATCATATGGGATTTTTTAAATACAATACAAATTCAAAGATTTTGGACTCTCTCATAAAAGCTAAAACACACAGCATATGCATAAATTAATTAGTGCCATAGATACATTTGAAAATTGGCATATACGCCCATTCACAAAATTACTATTAGCAAACTGATTAATTAGGGTTTATTCTATGGCCTTGTTTAAAAAGGGTGATCAATAAGTTGATAAGTCTTGTCATTACAGGTACCTTCTGAGAGAGACTGAGCCTCTGTTAAATATCATACCAGACCTGGAAAGTTCACAGGTTTGTGAAATTCAAATGCATTATTTCCTCCTGACAGCTGTAATCAAGTCTGTAGAACTCAGTTCAACCTTCAGTTGCCAACAAATGATCATAATTGTTGGCAAGGAAGAGTAAACATAAGCCTACTTAACAAATTTGCTAATTATCTTTCAGTTTAGGATTAATGTAACAAATAAATACTGGATGCCTGCAGCTTAAGTTTATCAGTCAGTTCATATGAACCAACAAGGGTAAGTAGATTTTACCTGTTTTAAAGTTCCTGTTCTCAAACCAAGTACTTCTTGCTCTTGATTTTTCCTTCTGGAATCTGATGTGTGTTTTTACTTCACAAGGCAATCCCTCTGCCTTTATATCTTTTTAAAATATTAGGTATATCCACTGAGAATTCTTAGAAAAGTAATGCTGAGGTTTAAAAGTAATGAAAGAAACAAACCACTGGTTTGAGAATAAAACTGCCCATATGGGCATAATCTACAATTGGCTGGCAGTGCAAACATTAGTGAGTAAATTATTAGTATATTAGCTGCCATCTAGTGAGGATCTTTACTAGATGCTGGATAGACATGCATAATTTTTAATCCCTATAACATAGGTAAAGAGATAGTTTCTGCCTTTTAGCAATAAGGAGAAAGATTTCTCAGAGGTTAATTTGCCAAGTAACAGAGCTGGGATTTGAACCCTTGTCCGTGTGGGGAAGCAGGGGGTCTTTCTGCTGCCCATTCTTAAGATGCTGCCATCTCCATGTGAGAATCTGCCTAAAACTTTCCTTTTCTTTCAGATTACTAACTCCTAACCATTTGGGGACCACAAGAAGATTCCAGGATCTGATGAAAGTCTATGGACCCTCTCCCCCAGAAACAGACACACTCTCTCTCTCTCTCTCTCTCTCTCTCTCTCTCTCTCTCTTCTGGGAAAATAAGGCAAGGGATTCATGAATATCGTGACACAAAACCTGGGTTTAAAAACCTCTATTCCAAATAGGGTTTCCAAACATCAACACTGCTGGGTTTTTCACTCACTTCCTTTACATTTCCCCCTCCTTTTTGGTTTCTATGTAAGTTTTTAAGGAATAAAATAATGGAGCTAAGAAGTAGATGTGTTATCTTGTCCACACACAAGAAAAGTCTGGCCTCCCCCACTGTTGCCTCTCCCCTACTCTCCTCACATCTTGGCCATCTCAGTAAAGGTACTCAGCTCAGGTGGAATATCTTGGAATCATCCTCTTGCCTTCACTTTTGTCCACCATGGGTCTAAGACAGCTTTACTGATGAATCAAATTACTCCAAGCCTTCCACAACGATCACTGGGTACCTATTATGTTCCAGGCATCAGACTAGTAAACAAAACTATGTTCCAGGCTCTCATCAGTGAACAAAATAAATACAGACACACCTCAGAGATATTGCAGGTTCAGTTCCAGACCACCACAATAAAGCGATTGGCACAACAGAGTGAGTCACACGAATTTTTTGGCTTCCCAGTACATATACAAGTTACATATACACTATACTATAGTCTATTAAGTGTGCAATAGCATTATGTCTAAAAAAATGTGCATACCTTAATTTAAAACTACTTTATTGCAGGCTTCCCTGGTGGCGCAGTGGTTGAGAGTCCGCCTGACGATGCAGGGGACATGGGTTCGGGCCCCGTCCGGGAGGATCCCACATGCAGCGGAGGGGCTGGGCCCGTGAGCCATGGCTGCTGAGCCTGTGCGTCCGGAGCCTGTGCTCCGCAACTGGAGAGGCCGCAACAGTGAGAGGCCCGCGTACCGCAAAAAAATAATAATAATAATAAATAAATAAAAATACTTTATTGCTAAAAAACCCTAACCATTATCTGAGCCTTCAGTGAATCGTAATCTTTTTGCAATAGTAACATCAGAGATCACTGATTACAGATCACCATAACAAATCTAAAAATAGCGGAAAAGTTTGAAATATCGCGAGAATTACCAAAACGTGACACAGAGGCACAAAGTGAGCAAATGCTGTTGGAAAAATGGCACGAACAGACTTGCTCAATGCAGGGTTGCCACAAACCAATTTGTAAAAAAACACAATCTCTGCGGAGCACAATAAAGCAAAGTGTTTGATTAAATGAGGCATAACCTGTATCACTGTTCTCATGGGCTTAGATTTTAATGGGGGGAACAATATATTGGCATAATAAAGAAATATATTACAGTGTAACCTAGAAGGTGATTAGCAGCTGGTAAAAGGAAATATATAGAAGTTATAGGAGAATGAAGAGTGTCAGGGTGGGTTGCAATATTAAATACCTGGATATCTGAGTAAACACATGAAGGAGTCAAACTTGGGGAGATCTGGGGGGAGACATATTTTATTTGTTTGTTTATTGTGTTTCCTCCCCTCTAGAAGGTAAGCTCCGTAAAGTCAGGAATTCTCTTATTGTTCACTGCTCTACCCCAAGTGCCTATAACAATGCCCACAGCAGGTGTTCAACAAATATTAGCTGAATAAGTAAAGTAAATGAAAGTTAAAATTTACTTTCAGGCTGACCAAAACTGAGGGATGGGCCACAATCCTAAATCTTACCCTGAATATATCATCAACCTCCTTAATTAAACAGTAAATTCAAAGCAAAGAGAAAAGAAACCGAGTCAAGTTGGGGGTCACCTTTTAGAAGGGAAAACTGAAAACTGACCTTACATGAAAAATGCTAATAATCTGAATTCCCACTTTTAAAGAGCCAAATAAGAAATGGGCTTTTAAAAAAGCCCCAGGATATCCAATACCAAATAGGGTTTTAAAATTATAAATGACCCTTGAAATACAGGACTCCTAAATGCTGAATGATCCTTCAATTAGGCTCTCAGTGAGGTACATGGAGACGTGCCATGTAAGACAGAAGCCACCAACCTGGAAAGTGCCAGCCACTGTGCCACACCATCCTCACCCCCAGCTGTACTCCCCATTACAGACCTGAAAATGCAGATCACTCACTGTGTACTGATGCCCTTGGATTTTAAGCTTGGTTGTGGCTGATCAGCTCATTTACTTATCCCTTGGTTCTGGTAAGTCTGAAGACATGGGTTGGGTCTCCATGGAAACCAAGAGACATTGACTCAGTTATCTGGCCACAAGTTACAACTCCGACCTTGCCCAGTGATCCCACTTACGTATGTCCTCAGCTACACAAAGGGACAGAATATGGTCTATGTGTGTTTGTGTTACCACCCCCAAAAAAGAGCAACTCAAAGCACATGCTTCATGTTCAAGAAGGCTACAGGTGGCTGTTGAGGACTGACCGACCTCCTCAGGCACAATTACAACATCAAACCAAGGCCCTGGATACAAATCTCTCCATTAGCTTCTCCTAAAAACACTATTCAATTCTAAGAATAAGTGCTATCCGGACGAAAGCCACAAACAATTGGAGGGCCACAGGCAGGACATATTCTCCCTCCATCTTGTCCCCAGAATTAGCTCAATCTGGTAAAAAGGCAGGAATATGAGCTCCCTGGATTCCATGGCATGCGACTTTATTGATGGTGGGTCTCACCACGTTACAGGTAATATGAGCTTCAGAACCTTCTTTCCCCTCTAATTAACCAGCAATGTCAGGGTAAAGCTGAAATCACCTCATCTTAACAGTTCAACCTCTGCAATACCGTACATCATTAAAATTTTAAAGGAGCTCATTGGGGGACTCCCTTAATAATTGAGTTGGAGAAAAGGGGCCAGTGATGAAGAGCATTTACCTGAGCTGATATTAACCAGGTTTGGCTACTAATGGCTTTCCAGCAATCCCACTGTGTCCATGTTGCCATTTAAAAGAGTACATTCCATTGGCCCTTGCCCTTTCACTGTCAAGAGGGAAACTGAAAAATAATACATCATGAAGTATTGCAGTTTGTATTACAGTTCTCCACCCAATTCTCCCTTCCAGCACTACTGAGCTCGGTCTAAATGGAGCTCTTACAGCCAGGTGACGAGCAGAAAAATTCATCCCATGAATCGGTTGGGTGTCTATGATATCAAATAACATCACTGAATGATATATTTTCCACTGAATTTACTGGCCACAGAGGCAGAGCCATTGGAAAATACTCAGCTTCCTTGATAGCACCAATTTTAGTTTAATTTCCTTCTAAGTTAGGTGGCCAGGCCTCTTATGACCCCGTCACCTTTCCTCTCCTAGGGTCACACAGATACAGCAGCCCTAGACCTAAGGAAGGATTCCCACCCAACCATACACCGCTCTCCCACTCCTTGTCAAAAACATTCCCACTCCACCACTGTACACATCAGGCAGTTTGTGATCAGGCTCCAGACCTCAGAGAGCTCGTGGTAAAGGCGCTGAGGCTAATGGGAGAATCTCAACGAGGTTAAATGATTTGCCCAGGCCCACCCAGATAAAGCAGAGGCAAAGGAATTACTGAAGCTCAAGGATTCTGAAAACCCACGGTTCTCCACTATAGGTCACTCTAGCCTCCAGTCTGGGAAAGTAAATATACGAACCAACCATATGAATAAGACTGTAAAACAGAGTGATAGTGGGTTAAGAGACCAAGCCACCGAGGTCTGGTCAATAAGGAGGATGGTGCCCCCATCCTGGACTCCCGTCTCTTGATCGTTCTCCTGAGAATCACGGGAAGCAAAAGCCTATCAATGGACAGGTGTATGGATGGCCTAGTTGCCAAGCACAACTGACTAGTTCCTGGCCTGGGGAGATGTGAACACGTGTCCTGGGGAATCAGCCGCATACTGTATACCTTGGACTATGCTGTAACCAAATACAGATCTTCACGGACGAGGAGCAGAAACAGGAAGATGATAAGTAAGTTTTACACCAAGACAACTGGATCTGAAGAAGGACTCAAGCTTGAAGCCCCACTCTGCCGTCAGCCCTTGGCCCATGAACCAGGGTGACCTCAAGAAAGAAGCTACGTGGGAAGCTGCAGTAGCCACCTTACAAGAGATCCTGAGGAGAGATGGGAAATGGACCCACCTTCTGCTGGCCTCTGTTCAGTGACGATCAGTTCTGGCTAATCCACAGAGAAATGCACAAAAGAACAAAGGGAATGAATGGTTAGGAAAGACCAAAGCAGGAGTTCAACATGGACCCTAGATGTATCCCTGACCCTCCCCAAGCTTCTCCTCTATCAACTGGAGGCCCCTCTCTCTCCCAGATCCTCAGCCTCCTCCCTTTCCTGGCAAAACTCACCTTAGCCATCATATAGCCTCAAAACTACCCCATCCTCAAACATCTTCCCTTTATTCTACCTCTACCCCAGGTACTGTTTCCCCTCCCATCTTTCTTCCACCTCTCAAAAACGTTGGCCATATCACTCCATTTCTTCTTCCTTTTATTGTAAAACCCATTAAAATGCTGTCCTGACCCCTCCAAGCTTCTGACAAAGCTATTCTTGATAAGGTTACCACTGACTAACTGGCAATCCCAAGAGCAAATAGGTGGCCCTACTTTTTAAAATTCCCCACCTCTGCCCTGTCCTCCAGAAGCCCACTCACCCTGGCGTTTTCTCCTGCATCCGTGCCATTTCATCACAGCCTCTCCCAGGGCTCCCCAAAGCTACACCCTTGGGCCTCTTCTCACTCTGTGTAGGATCCCCTTGAGCACTTCTCATATTTATATGACAACATAGCCTAAAGCTTCTTGTCCAGGATAGTTTCTAGATCTTCTTTTACAACTGCCTCCTGGACATCACCTGAATGGTTCACATTCCCATTCATGCTCCAAGAGCCAATTAACATATCACCTCTTCCACGAAGCCTTTTCAACAACCCCAAGCAAGTCATTCATTGATGCATTTATCCATTCAGCCAACATGTCTAATGCTTATTATCTGTCTAGAACCATGAGAGATGCTGGAGATACAGGAGTTAAAAAACAAAACGAAACAAAAAGAGGAAGGTCCCTGCCCTCACTGAGCTTATGATCTTGTGACACAGACAGATAGTAAACCAACAAACAAATATGTACTTCAAATTATGATAAGCACTATAGAGATAATGAATAGCACATAGCAATAGGGAACCAAGGAATTTAGACAAGCTGGTACTCAGTCCCAGTGGCCATGCCTCTCTTAAAACAAGTTTACTCTTCTTTCAAGCCTCTGTTTAATTCATGTCTCTAAGCAATCTCTGCTAGACTGTTAATACATCAGTGCTTTGTTTTATTCATTTTTACGTATCTGTCACATACAGGAATTTAATAAGTCTGATGATTAAAGGAATGCATGAGTAATTTAATGAATGAACCAACTGTTTATAAGATTCCATTTAGTTCTAAATTTGAGAAATGCACATACAACTAGGTAAAGTGCATTCCAATTGCTGGTGTATTACCTGAAATCTCTAGTTTCATTAAACGTCAGTTTACAGAGATTAAATTCAAATGTACATTTCATCTCTCTAAAATTGACTGGACCTACCTTTAAGAGAACCAAGTGTCGGCAGTGGTGAGAGAAATAATACAATACAGGAATACTTAATTTCCTCAAAACCCAAGATTCCATTATCCCTTTTTCGATACAGCCAGGCCAAGTAATAAACAAGAGGGAGTGAATAGTTTGGGAAATCAGCCTCACACGGGGGCACAGTGGGAACTTTCCTAGCTGAGGCTGAGGCTTGTTTGAAAATACAGCACAGTTCAGAAGAAAACTTGGAAAGGGGTTATCTGAGGAATGGATGGACAGCTGCTGGCTAGTCCCAATGGAAGTATGCCTAGAAGGCTCCAGATCTGATAGTTAACAGTTCTGCTGCCAAATGTGCAGACAGGCTCCCAGAACAAAAGTCACCAATAGCAAACTCTGGGGGCTGGAGAGGAGGAAAACGGATGCTTGTCTCCCTTTGTGTCATTCTTCTGGTGTGGAAGAACAGCGATGCTGGCGGACAGTGGAGACCAATGCAGATGGGATGGGATAGGAGGGATGGGTAGGACAGCTTTGCGCTTGTGGAGGAGTTTGATAAACAGGAGTGATGAGTGTACACTAGCAGCTTTCACACACACACTCACACACACTCACTCACTCAGGCATTCCCCAAATCCAAAAAACTTCCTTTAAAACCACAGAATATATAAACAGCTGACCGTCGGAAGGCTGCCGGAAAGCTCAAGTATCTAGCAGGTGGGGACTTGTTTTCCAAGAGCTAGTTCAATAGGGCAGACTGAGAATTGTGATCTCACTGGGGTGTGAACACCAGAATTCAAGGAGCAGATGGTGTGATTTAGTGGAAAGGCCATTGGACCAGGAGTCAGAGGCTTCGGATAGCATCCCAGCTTCTCTCTCAGCTACAAAATGCAAGGGAAAAAAACAAAACAAAACAAAAAAACACTTCTCCTTATCTAACTTTTTAAATTGTTGTAAGGTCCAATAAAGATAATATCTGTGAAGGCTCTTTGAAAATTCAAAAAGATACTTTTTTTTTCAACACATCCTTTGATGGCATTTTCTATGAGCCAATCATTGATCTGCATGCTATAAAAATATTAACCCAAAATGACCCTATGATGTTGGTTAGTACAATTTTTTTATTCTAGTTTTATTGAGATATAATTAACATATAGCACTGCATAAGTTTAAGGTGTACAACATAATGACTTGACTTACATACATCATGAAACGATTACCACAGTAAGTTTAATGAATATCCATCATTTCATATAGATACAAACTTTTTATAAATAGGAAAAAAATATTTTTCCTTGTGACGAGAATTCTTAGGATTTACTCTCTTAATAATGTTCATATATAACAAACAGCAATGTTAATTATATTTATCATATTGTGCATTACATCCCTAGTACTTATTTATGTTATAACTGGCAGTTTCTGAGGTTGGTACTATTCTTATCCCCATTTTAGAGAGAGGAAACAGGCACAGAGAAAGCATGACCTTCACCCAAGGTAACACAGCTAGCAAGCAGCAGAGCAAGGATTTGGTCCCAGACACTCTGGCTCCAGAGTTTATGCTCTTAACCACTAGACTGTGTTATTGTACACAGCTTCTAAGAAGATGTATTCTTTTACTCATATTAAAAAACCAACAATAATAATACCCAAGCCTGTATAGTTCTCCACATTTTACCAAAAGGCTTTTCAAGTTCATTACCTTATTTAATCCTCACAATAACCCTATGAGGTTGTTATTATTCTATTCCTTTGTATAGATGAGGAAATTGTGGCTTGGATATCTCTTGACAGTAGGACATGTGTTTCATATTATTTTTCCAGTAATGCAGAGAGCTGTGGAGTGCCCAAACCATTCATATCCACCTGTCCAACCCCTTCCATCTATGGACGTGGACTTCTAAAATAGAAGAACCCAACCAATAACAGAACACAAAGAAAATAATTGGACTGAACACCCTTCCAGTTAAAAAGTATCTTTGGAAGAATATCACAGTACATCCCAATGTGAATTATTTCATAACATCCTCTCCATTTTGACAGCTAGCGGAGAGCAGGCTCTAGCCTGCACACAGCATAATTTGAAAATTAAAAGGTCATGAGATAGGTTTCTGAGCATAAGACACGCAAGAAGGCAAGGCTGAGCTGAGATTCTGAAAATGGGGTTGGAAAACCCATGCTGTGGTTGAACTCGGGGCTTCCAGGTGCATAGAGACCCAGGGGAAAGATAGTTGCAGAGACCAAGCAACACTCCAGCCAGAGACACACAGGGAAGGGTCTCCTGGGATGTTCTTCCCCGTTGGATTTCCAATGTCTACTTCATGGTACCGCCCATGAGGCATTAGCATGGCATGGCTTCTGTCTCTGAAGAGCTGAGCCCTTATCCCTGGGAAGACGGTATCCGTCACTGCGCGTGGTACTGGGGAATACGTGCACAACAGGAATCCCTGCTGCAATGTGAGGAGGGACAGGAGGAGAAGGGGGGAGGGGGAGCCAGCAGCAGGGGAGGAAACTCTCGATGGTTATGTTAAAAAGGATTTGTTCCACTGTCAAAACCAGAAAGCTCTCCCCAAGAGCCAGCTTTAAGGAAGGAAGCCTGAAGTGACAGAGACCGGGGCGGGATGTATTAAGGAGGCCCTTTGGAAAAGAGGCTGCAATAAAAGAGAGACCATCAGGCAAAAGGCAGGTGTAGCTGTAAAAATCCACCTCTGTATGATGATGGCCAGCAATGCCTGGCAGCTGAACAGAAACTGGGCTCTAGTGTTTCTGTTGGGTCCTAGTCAAAAGGGATCCCAAAGCCATGCTGACTCTCTAGGGCAAGGACGATCCTTTAAATCTCGCCCATTACTGGGTCTCCCCAGCGACTGGGAGAGGGCTCAAAGACTACCAAACTCCTGAAAACTGTATGAGCCACACTTTGTCCACTCACCTGCCCATTCCCTTTTCCGGGCCCCACCCTGTCCCCCGTGACATCAACCTTTTCTCTACCCTGGAGCTGGGGGCCCCAGGCCAAGCCGGCATCCACTTCCACTAGGTTTAGGCTGTTGAGTACTCAAACAAAGACATATTTGGACCCTCCTACAGAGAGTGAGGGGACTGTTTATGGGCCCAGAGGGAGCTGGCCCTAATCTGCTGCACACCAAATGATGACAACAATGGTAAGAATGAAAATATGGTTTGGGGGGAGAGTCCCCAGGAGCCCAACATTTTGGTATTTAAAGCAACTTTAATGAGCTTAAGAGGCTAATCTGGAGTTCAGGAGGGGGTGTTTTGTTTTGTTTTGTTTTGAAAAATCCTTTTAAAAGTTCCTGAGGCTTGACAGGGAGCAGGCAAGAGAATTGTGAGTCAAGGAGTGGCTACCGTGTAACTGAAGGGGTCAGATGGAACTAGGAGAGGAGGCTGCTCCAAAGATCCCTTCTCACTGCAGCAGCAGACCCTGGTGCTCAAGAGATAAGGGATGGTTCTTTCCAGCTTGGAGAAGTGTGACACCCAAAGAAGCAGCAAAAAAAAGTTGAGAGTGAGTACACTCTATCAGAGTGCTAGCCAGGCTTCTCACCAAATGACTCCTCATCCTGGTTTACTGGTGACAACATCAGACTCAGGCACTTCTCCAACCCACTGAAAACCATAACCCAGCATCCATGAAGGTGCCAGGCACACTCAGAAAGATGTTCAGGGGCCTCAGTTGGTCACCCAAAGAGTGTGGTCATGGGATCATGCAAACCTGAGCGTAACGCCCCTCACCAGGTATTGTAGCTGAGCCCTGCTCCACAACTGGGTAGACCATTATGTTGTGTATCTAAAAGATGAATTTGTTTCCTCCAAGTGAGAAAAATTAAAAGAGGACTAACAGTCCATAAACTTGGCATGGGGGAGAAATGAGGCAGTTGATGAGATGGTGTTAAGTAATAGCATGTGCTTGCAAGAGTCAAGTTAGTAGAATTCCACAGGACATAGGGGAGCGAGGGGGAGGCAGAATGGGATGGGGCTAGATGTGAAGTCAGATATGGCATGTGGCCCATTCCTAGCACTGCTGGATGTCAAAGATCTTTTTCAATATGGAGAGTTTAACTGGCCCATGAGACAAGGTAGTCCAATCCACAGTGGCCAGATACCTACCAGGGTTTGTCCATTATAGGGTAATGATGATAAAATACAAATCTATCAGGGTAGAAAGCCACTGGAGGCCTAGAGAGTCAGAAAAGCCAGACATATTTACTGTTATCCAAAAATAGGATCCTCCAACTGGCATCTTGAAAGGCTAGAAGAGACCAAACTCTTTCATGTGACTTCAGTTAAGGACTAAGAGAAGCACAGTCCATTTTGTATTTTTAGTTGTTATGACATTACGGTGCAATAATGGGGGATCTGGCAAGGGTTCCATTAAATTCTAGCGAACCCGAGCATGGCAGCCAGGTGACAAGCTCTACAGATGATCTGGTCGCCTTCGTTCGCAACTGAAAAGTACAGCACGGAAGTAGGTTTTTAAAATCCTCTTTTAACTGCCCAGATGGGGCTATTTGCAATGGGACCAAGTCTACCAGAAATTGGTAGGAAACCAGTGTTGGGCCACAGTTTTATTCCTCTGATAATGTCTTCACTAATACTTCACTGTTTCTGCTGCATTCCAATTGCATCTGCTGTCTAATGCCAAAAGAAACTTAATCCCTATCCTAAGTCTCATTTTATTTATTTTCAGTAGTGTGAAAACAAACATGCAGCAAGATTATAGTGTTTACACCTCCTTTTTAGCTGATATAGCTCTAATCCTCCTGCTAATTAATGCCAGGGCCACAGCAATTTTATTAATTTCATCTTGGTTAAAAATATAGAGACAGATAATTGTGCTTGACTAAAATAACAATTTGACATTTGGAAGGTGTTTGCTTCATTTCAGCAAGACAGTTGGCTGGGTTTCATTTAATATAGGACAAAGAGACACAAAGCTGCCGCTGACATTGGTCAATGATAACATAACTAATTCTAATTGTGATAAATTGACTAAACTGTCCCACATCGCACTAGTCAAGGATACGAAGGAGAAAATGTAAATCATGAGGCGTACCAAGTTTTTCTGTGGGTTCCAGAAAACAGGCACAAAGGAGAAAAGGGCCTCTTTTCTCCAGAACCTTTTCTACATTTTGTTCCTAAAATTACCAACTTCCCCAAACTGAATCTGAAAAGGCTGCTGGCAACGCTGATCTACACATTGCTAAGAAACTTTTAGAAAAACATACAGGGCATTCATTCCTAGGGGGAAGCCTCAGGCATGCTGGAAACTGGACAGGGCTCTCCCACATAGGACCCTTTCTGCTTCTGTGCAGGGTGGGTTGAGGGGTGGCACTGCCCACCCCATACAGCCCCCAATCCTCCATACCCCACCCTGCAAGTGGCTTACCAAGAACTCCCATCTGAAGATATGGGCATTTAAATTTCCATGTTAGAAAGGTATAAAAAAAATGGCAAAGCATTAAAGTAAAGCTAAGATTTCATAGTTAAGGTGGAAATTACTTTTAAACCTTTCTATGGTGGATGTGATTGCACTCTTTCCCCCATAGTTCATTTCCCAGTATTGTACAACTATATTTAACAATCAAATTAACGTGATTCAATATGGTTTACTTCGATCTTGATATAAAGCAACAATGACATTTTGTATATCAATTTAAGAAGCTTTAATAAATTCCCGGCAATATAATGAGTATTTTAAATCCTTGTCTATTTTCTCACTTCTGAACAGTAGGACCCAAATAATTTCTTTGACCATAAAAATTAATTAGCTGAGAATTTAATGAATGGAATTGTTCTCATTAGAGAAGCAGTACCTACTCATTAATTCCAAAAAACCTTCCCAGAATTAAAAAACAACAATAAAGAGGGCTCTCTAAAATCAGTAACAGTATTTTAGGTCACACAAAAGTTATAAATAAGAAAAATGAAACTAAAAAGCAAGACAAACAATGAACTATCAGAAAAGCTTTTGTCACTGAAATCTGAACAGCAAAAGCAACTCCTTAGCCAGGTGGATGACAAAATCCCAGAACTCTACAATATGTAAAACTGGATTGGATAAATAACTTTTTTAATGTGCTCCATTTACATTAAGGATCAAAAGAATCCCACAAGTCTACTCTGAAAGGCAATGTTCATATCTAATCCCCAGAATACTATTAATATCTACTCCTGCTCTCTAATTTTATTTCAACATTTTAAGTCTGAGATTCAGAAAGTCCTACCTACGGACCAATACATATAAAAAGAGAAAACACCTCTGAACAAGGAGTGTTTCCAATCACCCTCTAAATAAAAAAAGAGGTAAGTCAGCCTGCACAAACCCAGCCATAGCCCATGGACGGTGCTTATCCCAAGCTAAGCCCCCCTGCAATTTAATGCAGACATCAATTTATTACCTAGCTGTGTTTGATTTTTATATTCCTAAATTTTATTATGCCAGGAGTGAGGCCAACAAAAGATAGAGTAAAAATCTAACAACTGCCTCTGTAATTTCATCTGTGGGCTTCTTTTATGAGGAACTGATGCCCAATTTTGATCTCCTAGTAATGTCACAGTAATAAAACCTAACTAACCCTCCTCCCTACACATACAGCCTACACTACCTTGATAAAATGCAGTATTCATTCATTACTGATCCTAAAAGAAATCATGACCTCGGCCATTTTCTCCTCGGGGCTGCCAATCAGCAGGTCGAAAGAAAAGTACAGAGAAAGCTCTAAGTGAGGGATATGTACTTTGCTTCACTGGAGTCCCTTTCTTCAGAAAAACTGGTCTGCTCCAAAAGAAAGGGGAGAAAACATGGACTGGCCCTCTGAGAGAAGGTTTCCCGAGGCCTGCACTTGGCTGACATGTGGGGAGTTATGATGTTAGAAGAGCAGCCCTGATGACAGCAGTACCGTCCCACACTGCTCCTAGGATGTCCAGAACAATCTAAGAGGTAACGATAAACTTCATATGTGAGGCGAGAGGGCCCCGCCGGACACACAGAGCCGCCAGGCACATGAAAGAAACAATATAAACTTGATTTAAATGTGGGATCCCTTCCAGAAGGCTTAATTATCTATTGTATTACCACATTCCTGTTATTCAGCAGCCTCTTCTTTCTCCATCGTATAAGTCCAACTACAGTATTTGTTTGGAACAAATTCAGGGAAAACTCCAAACTAACCAGATCCTAGAGGACTCAGTTAAATAGGGAACAAGAGTTATGTAAGTAGAAGTTCCCCAGGCTGGAAAATACTTTGGTTGTCTGCTAACTTTCGGGAACACTGAAGACAGCTGAGTCCAACGTTTAAACACCCACACCTATAGCATCCTGATGTTTTACATGACATGATGCCCCTTCATCAATTCTGTGCATGTACCATCCCACCGAACTAGTTATTTTTCTTTGACGGCACGTCACGAACCATAAAGGTCACCTCCAGTTCCCAATTTCTGGACATTCATAAATCAGTTTTCTGCACTCCAGCCTTAAATGCTTATTTGTTTTGGATGCTGAGGAGATAAATTATTCCTAAGAGTGTCACAGTGTATGAGACAAATACTTAACAAAATACCCTGAAGTCTTCAAATGAATGGCTGTACGTCTAAGATGCCACTGTCAATTCAATTCTTTAAAATTAGACAAATATGGTGTTTGACATCAAGAAGGTGTAACAGCTAGTTGACAGAGTAGAATTTTCACTTTTTAACTGGCTGCCTGACACCATGAATAGGCAGCTAATAATTCAAATGCAACAGTGCTCAATGGCCAGAAATGCACATACAAATGGCTAACATAAATAGGATAAGCCCACTTTGTTAATATTATGTTTATGAACTTCACTGAAGACTGTACATTAGCTACATGTTCTTTTATTTTGATGTGTAAAAATAGCATTTGAACTCCATGAATTTTGGAGACAAGGGCACTGCCTGAATATTCATTTTCGATGAACTGTTCCATAATTTACCACCACCATTGTCCTATCACTTTAACTTCCATCTTAATTTCCTTTCCACTTGCCTTGGCTGGGCCTCAAATTTTTAAAAAGATCCAAAGAAAAAAAGCAAAAATTATTTTTACAAATGTATTTGTTAAAGAGGAAATGTGCTCTCTGTGACTGTTTCATGACTATTATCTAAAATTGAATTGCATCCTCCTGGAGGATAAATTTCTGGTCATTCCAGACAGCTTCTATTCAATACTTAGTCCTGCAGTCTCAGTAGAGGTTTTCAAGAAATACCCAATAGTTAGGATAATATAGATGGAAAAAGTGCTAGGCTATAATATAAGCCTCCTGAAGGCAGGCTCCGAGACTTTTTCTCAGTGTCCTCCTATCCCCTAGCCTAGTGCCTTGCCTGTAGAAGCTCAAAGAGCTTGTTGAATAACGGAATTTGTCTTGAGCCTAATTTTAAAACAAACAAACAAACAAACAAACCACACTTTCTTCTCTTATAGCAACTACCACGCAGATGAATGCCATTAAGATTATTAAATATATTACAGCCCTGCTTGGTTAAAGAAGAACGGGATTGGGATGGGGAACAGAGGAGAGAAAAACGGAATAAAATTAATCAGAAAAAACAGTGGAGGCTCTGGGCACAGACAAGGGCTGACAGTGAACTAAAGAGACAAGCAACTCCATTTTGGCCATCTGTGTTTCCAAAATATATGTTAAAATCAAAATTAAAAACCCTCACTGTAGCATCAACACCTCTCCAAACAATGTAGCTCACACTACTCTGTAAAATCTGCTTGGTTCTGGCCAACAGCTGGCAAGTTGATCCCTGCAATTTTCCCTTTGCAGAAATAGCTTTGTGCGGGGAGAACTGACCCTAGTGGGCTAATAAGCCCAAACCGCTCCAAACCTGGGAGGCTGAAATGGAGGGGACATTGTTGTGTTAAGTACTTTACAACAACTGTTTCTTCTCCTCCTGACACAGCCTGACTTCCTTAAAGAAGATTTGACTGGCCAGACAGCTGTGTTGACCCTTAAGCCTTCTTTGATTCGTGATTTTTTTTTTTCACAAACAATAGAAATTCACCACCCAAATCCTTTCCTAAGCTCCCATACTTTTGAATTTGCTAGTGTTGTGCCTGAAAGATGTGGACATTTCAGTAATCTATAAGCACAAAGATAAAGATTGGGACTACACAATCCCAAAACCTTCAGACGAAAAGCAACAGGGGAAAAGAAGAAAAAAAGAGCAATCAACCAGAAGCTTTATCCAAAGGTGGTACTTGAAGTTGTGTGCACAAAATCTGCTTAATTACCTAAAAACAGCACTTTTCGCTCAGACACAAGAGTACTAAACAATCAAAAACAGATACAACCACATCTTCTTTTTTAAAAAACTGAAACCGCAATCACCACTTTGGGTAATGGTGATGCATTTTCACTTCTTTATATATTTCTGTATTGCCCAACTCATCCAAAATCAAACACTTATTTTTTTGTGTGCTGAAAGATGTAAAATTATCTTTTCAAAACAAAACAAAATGCCCAGTACTCTATCCACATGGGGGTAAAATTCAAGCTTGCTATATAGCAAAGGAGCTTGAGCAGCAGAAAGAATTTTTTTGTGTGTGTGGTCACTGGATCTGATTGCTTTGTCAGTCTGTAGTAAACCTCAGAGCCCAGGCAAATCAGACAAGAAGAATTTCTGTTCTCTCTCAGAGCTTTTTGTTATATTGAGACTTCTCCTGGACACCTCCTTTCATGGTGTGTTTTTAATAACATGATAGGAACTGCTTTTCAGGAACACTAACCCTCCCTTGATTATCCTCATATAGTGCTGTCCCTTTCATTCACCAGTGACAAATGCAGAATTCTCCTGCCCATGCCCCGAGGGCACTCCGTCACTTATCCAGTCCTCGGGTACAAAAACAGAGGCCTCCGTTTCAGCCACTTTTCTTTGCTTCAATACCCCGCACAGCTCGGTGAAGTCAGTGTCCCTGTTACTGAGCTACTTTGACCAGGAAAGGCAGCCCCCCCACCCCCCCCAGCCTACCCCCTCTTAGCTCTACTAAGCAACTCCGGGCCTGCCTGGCCAGAACCAGGAAATCCTTCAAACTCCCACTCCCCAGCCTCATCCAGTCTTTAGATCTCACTATGGAGATCTAGAATCGAAATAGTCCACTTTCTTAAATACCTGTCTCCTAGTTCTCCTCAAAACATACCAGAACGTTCGCGTCGACGGGAGGGAACTGAACCTGAGGCCTGGCAGAAACGCATACCCAGATGGGAATTAGGGAGGAGGCGGAGGATGGAGGACCTGGCCTAACTGCTCTTATGGCCCGAGGGTTTTGCAGACAACGGGGAAGGGGCTGGGGAGAATACACTGAAAGAAAAAGCAAAAGGGGTGGGCGCTGCCGCGGAGATCAGAGGGGCAGCAGCGGTGTTTCTGAGCCCAATCTGTTGGGGACCCCAGTGGACAAAGCCAAGCGAGATAGGAGCACAGGGGACCCAAGCTATGGAATCAGGACCACCTCAGCTCTGCGCATAAGCGCGTGGGTGGCGCAGACAGGTGGGTAAGGTAGAGGGGGAGCCGGCGAGCAGAGGTGAGCCACTGGTCGCCCCCAAGGGCACCCCCGTGAAGCAGGGAGGGGAGAAACAACGTTGATGGGGTGGGAGTACCCACAAAGGAGTGTCCTCGGGGAATGGCCAGGTCGGGAAAACTGGGCGAGCAGACCACAGCGGGAGCCATCCCTTGCGCTCCTGCGGGGCCTGGGCCGTTGTTGCGTGCACCCGCGAAGTCCTCTGCCGCCCTGGGGAGCGTAGAGGATGCGGGTGAATGGGCACCTGCTGATCTGGGCACTCGGGTGCATCTTGCTCCTTCCAGAAGCATATGAGGGGGTGAAGAAGGACAAAGTCTCCCTCGCCCGCTGATCCAGTGTGTGGGACGCGCTCCGAGGCGCGGGCACTTACTTCTCGTAGTCATACTTGCAGTAGAGCTTCTTGTCCCGGTAGAAGCAGGTGGTCTCCAGGGGCTCTTTGCAGGAGGTACACTGCACGCACTGCTCATGCCAGAAGCTGTCGTTGAGCCGCAGCAGAAACCTGTCCGAGATGACCCGTTGACAGCCCTCGCAGACAGACTTGGGGCTCACCGCTCTGCCTACAGCAGCAACAGACGTCCGCCTGTGAGCCGAGCCGGCCCAGCATCCCGGCCAAACCCGGCCCGGACCAGCTATGGATCACTCCACACCCACGGATTTACCCCCGCGTCCTCCCACCCTGGGAAGCCCCCTGCAAAACATCCAAGCTGAGTTTGGGAGAGCAGAGCAAAATCAAACCAAATGGCATTTCTAAGAAACAGGGACTATGTGGGAAGGTTTCAGTTCTACCAGGGGAGGGGGTAGAAATCAATAAGTGGCCTTTAATGATCAAACCTACCCTGGTATGCGTGCAAACGTGCGCACATCCTGTAAAATCGGCCTGCAAATAAATTTGTGCTCCCAGGTTTATCACGTAATCACTAAATCACTCACCATGCTTGTCTCTACTGTCTATTATTAAAACTGTGAGTGTGCAAAAAGAATTTTCTACCTTGTTGTTTGGTTTTGTCTTTTGCTAAAACGCAATTCTGTTCTATTTTTTGAATGAAAACTTTACATTTTCTTTGCTTCCTAAAAAGTCCCGTGCGTGCAGAAAAATACTGTTCTCGCTCTAGGCAAACTAAGTATTGTTCAAACCAATGAACCCCAAACTGCTGGCTGGAGCGCAAATTACAGATGTTTTTTTTTTCATAATTAAGAAGCATCAAAATGGAGGGAAGAAAAAAAAGAAAAAAAAAGGAAGAAGCAGGACGCGGAGTGTCCGGCCAGGATTCCGGGAATCAGGCGAGCTCAGCAGCCACGCGTGAGGGCGAAACCGCACCCAAAGCGACTCAGCGCGAAAGGGACTCCTCTCTGTCCCAACCCTTGCACTTGTGTCACTTTTGTCCCTTTAGTTTGCGGGTGCGGGGGCTTTTTTTTTTTTTTTTTTTTGAGGGTGGTGGGATGCTCAGCCACCTTTGTCGCTATGTCGGCACGTTTCACAGCTATTTAAAGAAGGCCTATTCCCCCGGGTAACAATACCTTTGCGCGTGGTGTCCCAAAGGGCCTGACCCTTCCCAGTTTCCCTGCTACTCGGTCGCCTTCCCCTCAGGAGACGCAGCCACCGGCTCAGGAGCGGGGCCGGTCACCTTGGCGCTCAGGCAGGGAGGACTAGAAGTAGCGAGATCTTTAAAATATTCCCGATTCTTTCTGCCCGGTCTCGGCGTGTAGGGCCACGACCCGGGCGCAGAGAGCGGACATGGGCCGGGCAGGGAGTACCGGGCGAGCCGCGACGCCCGCTGAACGCCAGAAGTTCGAGCGCGCCCTGCGCCAGGTCTGGGCCAGCTCGGACGCCCTGGATCTTCCGAGGCTGTATTGGGTCGGTAAGTTTCCGAAAGGGCGGTTGAAAAGGGGGAAAGCGGTGCACGCGATTTCGTTTCATCTGGGGAGCTGGGGGGGATTCCTCCCTCAGTCTGGTTTCTCTAGCCGAGCAGCCTCATCCTCCGCCTCCACCCCGCTCTAGCGGTTCCGAGTTAGGGAAAGAGGCAAGAGGTTTAACTGACAAAACGAAAACCCCTCCCGCTAAAAAAAAAAAATTAAAACACCCATTCACCAAACTTGAAAAGCATCGAGGTCGGGGTGCGGGGTGGAGGGTGGGAATCCCTGGCCTCAGCTCGGTTAGACGCGCGTGTGAGTCGAGGCCCTGGGCTCGCCGCTCCTCCGTGGTCACTGCGAAGAGATTGGGGAGACCCGGGAGGGAGGGCGACACGCCGGACCCGAGATCCGGCTCCAGTTAATTAAAGCCGAGGCAAGGGCCCTGCCGCGCGGGCTAATCCCCGCGCTGCTCTGCCCACCGGCCCGGAAAAGCCTCTCCGCGGTGCTTGAGGCTGAGACTGGGGCTGGAGTTGGTGGAGGCGAGAAGCCGCCTCGAACTTGGGTGCTCCGTGACTGGGGTTTGTGTGCTGGTCCCTAAGCCTCGGAGAAGACGGCGGCATTTATGAGACGTCGATCAGCTCTGTGATTAAAAACCCAGTCCTGGGTATTTTTAATGATTTGCCACTCAAACGCTTGCAAGCAATCTCGCCCGCCCCTCGCGGCTCTGGGGAGTTCGGTGCCCGATGCGTGAGGCCTGGGGTGGCTTGTCGGTTAAGGGTAGGAAGGACCCACAGAAACTGACGGCTAGATAGGGAGTGGGCTCAACTGAGTGCATGAAGCGGGCCGCTAGCTCCCCTATTGCCGACCGGGTCCAAGCAAGCTGGGCTCCAGAGCTGGGGCCTGGCGGAAAGACGGTGCGCCCAGGCGCATGGCCTGAATACTCACCCAGCAGCGAGGAGAAGGAGGCCGACGTCTCAATGGCGCTTTGGAAGTTCTCCTCCATCTTCAGGCCGTCCAGCATGTTCGGGCCGGGCCGGGAGGACCTGTAGAGGAGAGGAGATGACGCTTTAGGCGTCTGTGCTCTCTGGGACGCGGCGCCCGTAGCCGCCGCACTCTTGGGAAAAGACGGAGGGAGTGTCCAGGGTGACCAGAATGAGCTGGGAGGGTAGAGTCCAGCCAAGAGAAATGTGGGGTGGGAGGAGAGAAACGAGTCACAGCGAACTACTCTGACTGATCTGATTTCACTCGAAGTCAACGCGTTAAGTACTTAGGCCTCCGCCCCCCAACTGCGTTTCTCCTTCCCCTGCCCCCCAACCCCCTCCACCCGGTCCCCAGCCCAGGTTTCCTATCCCGAGTCCGACTCCGCCCCAACCTATACTAGTGGGGGCCCTAGGGACGCCTCTGCGGGAACCCAACTACTGGGGTAAGATGGAGATTAAAAAGAGTGGGTGTTTTCCCTCGCGGGGCCCGGCCCAGGCACGCGGAACTACGAGGTCTATAGCCCGCGCCCAGACCGGCCGCGTTGCGTCCCTCACCTGCCCCGACCGAGGAGGGGCAGAGTAAGCGACCCGGAGAGCGTCCCGCCAGCTCCCGGACTCAGGGCACTGGGATCTGCTGGGGGCGCGCAGGAGCGGGCGTGCTGGGCGCGCGGGGAGGTCCTCCCGCTGGTCGGCCGGTGCCGGGAATGTCTGCAGGAGCAAAGAAGTCGCCTCGGGGAGGAGCCGCGGCTGGCCCTGCTCACTCTTGGATGCATTTCAAATCAACTTTCAGAAACACGCCCGCCCGAGCTGGAGCCTAGGAACAGGCAGCCTTCCTTACCTGATGGGTGAGCTCGCTCCCGGTGGCAGGAGCCGAATGAAGTTGCCGAGCGCCGCGGGAAGCTTCGGCCGGGGGAGGCGTAGGCCCTCGAGGCTGCAGCCAGAGCGGCCGCCCCCGGCTCCGGCGCGCCCGGGAGGGAGCCGGAGCGAGCGCCGGCCCCTGGCTCCGCTCCTCGGCGCGCCCGGGCCGGGCCGGGACGTGGCCGCGGGCGGCCGGCCTTCTCGGGACGTCCTGCCCGCCCGCGTCGCTCCTCGGGAGGAGGGGAGGGCCCGATGCTTCTCCCAGGCTAGAGGGAAGGCGGAGGCCCACGGTCCTGGGTGCGAGTCGGGCCCTGCTTGGCTGGGGCGGATCCGGTCGCTTCTGACAGGGGCCGCGGCGCTGCGTGCGCGGCGGAGGGAGGGGGGTGGGGTGCGCAGGGAGGGGGCTGGGAGCGCGTCCCGTGGAGGGCCCGTGGTGCTCGCTTCCCAGCCTGGCTGAGCAGCCCAACCTCGCGGCCACCACCGGGTGCGCCCCTCGGCCGCTGCAACCTCCCGGGCACGCAAAGTTTCCTCCCCTCCACGTGTAATCGCTACCTCCGGGAGCGCTGGCCCCAGTGCCGCCCGCGGCCCCGAGTCCCCGCTGCGCCTTCGCAGAGATCTCCACGCCACCTGGACCGCGGCGCCGGCACGCTGGTTCCCTGGACGCTCTCCAACCACTGCGAGTGATAAAAGCACCGCAAACCTCACCCGGGCCGCCGGAAAGGCCAAGAAGCTACTTGGCGCGCGTGGCTGCGGGACCCTGCAGCTCCGAGCTATTCAAACCCCCTCTTGGTCACCCAGGGCTCCCGCAAGTTTCCAACTTCCGTTGGCCTCAAAACCCCGTTCACCGTTTCAGTTCGAAAGCCGTTCACAGATGCAGATGCCTAGGATCCGAGGCCAGAGCTTGAATCAGGCTCCTGGTAGCGGCTTGGTGGGATCTGACCCCCAGGAGGTGAGCTCGAAGTAACACTGCGCTGGAAGTCAGCTAAGGGGACATTCTAAGGGGAGCAAAGTATCTGGGGGGAAATGTTAACTCACTACACCTCCTAACCCTAGCCTCCAGTGATAGAACATTAGCCCCTGCAGGAGCAGAAACTGGGTCTCCTGTGTATCCCAGGAGGTTACCACTGTCCTGGGCTTCAAGTGGAGGCTCAATAAAAAAAAATCATGACACTGGCTAACATTTATGGAACATTTATTTTGTTCCAGGCTTGGTTACATAGTTAACTCATTGAATCTTTACAGCAACCCTATGAGGTGGAGACATTATCCCAATATTACAGGTGAGGCAAACAGAGCACAGAGGGCACCTGAATACTACGGGAAGTTTCAGTTCTCTGGGGTTCTCTGGGGGCCCCTCAGTTCCTGAACCGAACAGAAGTGAATTGGGATTCCCACGCACTTTGGCAAGGTGAACCTGAGCAGAGGACATGCCACAGAGCAAGTGTTTTCCATTACCTGCTCCAAGGACAGGACCACTTGCTTATTTTTAAAGAAAAAAGTACTGGCAGCACTTGCTGCAATGTGCTTAGGGGCAGTGACCCCATTTTCAGTACTTTATGCCAGCAAGCACAAGCCAAACACTGAATATCACTTCAGAGAAACAAGGGAAAAGGGCAAAGAGTTTAATACTTTACATTTGAACGCTGCTTTATACTGTTCAGGGTACTTTCACATACATGATTTTGCTTGATCTTTACAATAAACCCGTGAGGTAGGCAGAACAAATAGTTTTATCCATTGTTTCAGATGATTTTGGGGGGCTTAGCAGGGCTGGGAGATTTCTCTGATGTTGACCAGATGACTAGTGGCATGTCCCCTGACACCTGTCCTTTGTCCTTTCTGTCACCCCAGGTAGAGCAGGGTGTGAAGAAAATGTATATGAATGACAAGTATTCTTAGGAGAATACATAAGATAGAAGTTAGGCAAGAAAAAAAGAGTTAGGCAAATACAATCATAAAGAATATTTTTAAATGTCCAGCAGAGTTTTGGTTTCACTGAAGGTCTTGAATTTATGCAATGTGTTAACTAGTAGTGAGAATGCTTCTTTTAGAGAATATCCTGAAAGTGGGTAGATTCTCATTGGAGCTGGGACCCAACTTTTTCCAGTGGTCCTTGCATCTGGAAGGCAGCCTGATGAGTGTAAATTACACAAGGGTTTGGTAGGAAAGTCTTTCCCCAGCTGGCCCTTGGGCACCTCCAGGACAGAGTTGTATCTCATGACACATTATAAGTCATAGGGTCCTCGGTGCAGAGCTAGGCACATATATGTGACCAACAAGTACCCTTTACTTAACTGATGGATGAGGGATGCACTCACTGTCTGGGGGGGGGGAGGGAGGAAGCACTGCAGTAAAGGTGGAAACACAGTGTGTCAGGAATCAAAGGACCTCCGTTTCATTCCCATCTCTGCCACTGGGTCAGTCAGGCCATCCGTTCACCTCTCTGGGCAGCAATACTTCCTCTCTGAAATGACAGGGCTATACTCTATGGTCTGTAAGGCCCCCCACAGTCTAAAGTTTGTAGAATCAGACTTCCTGTGGACAATGGGATAGCCAGTAGAACCTGTGGATCCTTATGTGCTTTGCAGAATTTGTCTGGGTGTGGATTAGCTGATGTGTCCAAGTGATGTGTCTAAACCAATATAGATACACCTTGTTTATTCAGAGTTTTATCTTCTATGATTTATTTTACCTCTACCAATGAATTAGGGATCATGAATCCCACTCCTACCCCTTATTGTTTCACTTTGGCCCTTAGTCAACTCAGTGACATGAATGAGTGAACAGGCGTATTTCCATCTGTGAACAATCCTCCTGATCATGCCTCATGGTTTTCCATTTTTAACTCAAACACCATTATTTTACCTTTTTTAATGAAAAAAAGTTACCACAGAGCCACCGTCCAGAAGCTCTTTATGAAAAATAAGCCGTGTTCTCCCTTTTATCAGAAATAAGTATTTTATTCCAAGAATTTGTGGAAGCGAGGTAAACAGGCTGTAGGAGAGACTTCCCAAATTACAGACTTTCAGAATTGGAAGTGACCTTAAAGCTCATCTGGTACAACTATTTTATTTATATGGTCAAGTTCATTCCCCTAGAATTGCCACCTCAGGTCCATTGATTGCTCAGGGCTGGACACTCACAATGTCAGATCCTAGTTCCAAGATCTGTCAGATGTGGGCAGAGCGGCCTCCCCCGTCCTGTTCACTTTTCTCTGAACCCGCTCCAGTTTTTCTCTATCTCTCATAAATTATGGCAGCCAGACCTGTTGCAACTTTCCAGTGATCCTGTGTTCAGGGCCTCCTCTCCTTTCTCTGGCCATAAAACATTCATTAGCATGGTCTGATTTTATGTTAGCATTTTTGGTGGCTGGCCGCTGTTGACTCACATTGTACATGTTATTAACAAAACCTGCTCAGTCCTTTTTCACACGGGCTGCTGGTAGGCCACATCTTCCCCAGATTGCAATTATACAGTTGGTGTTTGGCCTCAAGTGTGGAAACTTCCATTTATCCCTGGTAAGAGATAGGCAGCTGTTCCAAACATCAGGAATCTTGCAACTTCAAGCAGATTCCAAGAGATCCAGGGACTGTGTCTTAAGCCTAGTACTCCGCTTTAAGGAGAAAATGTAGAGTCCTTGTCAGGCTGGTCCAGAAGTTGCCATCATGGGAGGACAGGCAAAGGCAACGAATGAGGAGTAACCATGGGGCCCCAAGAGGGTGTGCAGGAACCTCGTAACCGGGGTTGGGGGGGTACTTCTTCAAGTGGGAGGCGCCCTGATCCCATTCAAGTTCTCTCCCATCATCTGTCTCCAGTCAAGTAGCGATCTGTGGAAGATGGCGGGCGAGACATGTAGACCAGCTGTGGAGCTACCCCTTTTCTATGGCAGAAAACAGAGAGGCGACACCCTCAGACTCATGAATCTTTGTGGCTGAGATTTGGGGAGAGGGGTGGGAAGACCGATGCTTGGTGGGAGGGAGACAAAAAGTGAGGGAAAAGGACGTCCTGCTACAGAGTGGAGATGACAGGAACATGTTTTTTTACTTTCCTTTTCTTGCTCTCATTTCTGTGTTTTATTAAGGGAAACACAAAGGGAAAATTGTGTTATTTGTTAAAAAATGTCAAAGTGCATTTCAAGCGAGAGGAAAAAAAGCAGACACATTACTGCCTAGACAGAGAAGGCAATACGCTAATGGGGGCGGCTAAAGACTCGTGTGGCGGGGGACACACTGGGAGTACAGACTCTCCTGACCTCTGGATTCTTTTCCCGGGAACCTCCTGGCCCTGCGTTGACATTCAGATCTCTCGAAGGAACTGGAGGACAAGGTGCCTTGGGGATTTCTGGGGTGAAAGGGGGTATCCCAAACCAGCTGCTTGAAAAGGAGGGAAATCAGGCGATGTCTACGCCAGATTCTCCCACCAACATGTCAAGGACAGCCCGAGGCACAGAGGAGACTCATCCTGGCTAACAAAGGCACCATTTAAAGCACCACATTCTTTGGATCTTGTAGTCGATTCATCTATGTGCCCACTTCATCTCCCTCTTGGACTGTGAGCTCCTTCAGGAAAGGATCCATGTCGGATTCATCTGTGATTCTCCTGTGCCCAGCAAGATGCTTTACATACCAAAGAGACCCAATGAATATGTGTTGACTCCATGGGGAATGCCCTAAAGTTTTAGTCTACTCCATGGCATAACTGGGTGTACTGGAATGAACATGCCTGGGCTTTGGGAACAGAGAGGTCTGAGTTCAAATCCCCGCTGGGACATTTGTAAATGGTTTAATCTTAAATCACCCAACCTCTCCATTTTCCAATTTCCTTACCTGTACAAGGAAAGGAATAAAATATTCCTCAAGAGTTAATAGAGATGATGGATGTGAAACATCTAACTATCTGTCTGGTTAACCTGAAGTTCAGATATCCTCTCTGTCTCGCTTTAACCTCCCCATGAATGAGCAGATATAGTTTCTCAAGGAAAATTATCTTGGCTTTGCCCTGTTCTCATGAGCAAACAGGAGCCATGCCAGAATTTAGACAGAGCCCATGTGTCTAATGACAATAGTTGTCACTGAGTAATTGAGGCACTTCTGTGCCTGGGGTAGGCTGTGCCTTCTGGTTGGGAGGATGCAAGGGTGGTTACAGGATGAGTCCTGGGGTCACACAGACCTGAGACTGAGCCTTGACTCTGCCACTTAGGACGACCTTGGGCAAAGTTTCTTCATCTCTCCAATCCTCAGTTTCCCCATTTAATAAACTGATAAAATAATTGAGTTGTTTCTCTGTGTGTTAAATGAAAACTACATGCAACCTAAGTAATAGGCACGTAGTAAGAGTTCAGTGAATTTCAGTTGCCATCATCATCACCATCATCAGACAACAAGCATCTCTAGGACTGTGTTTTATATACATCTGTGGCCCTAGTACCTAGCACTTAGGCAGCGGTATCCAAAGAATATGACTGGAATTAAACTGAACTGAATACTGAATTCAATTGAAGACAGTCTTTGGCCCTGAGGGAAGTTCAGGTGCTGTCTGGCTCTCAGTTCCACCTACAGTCTGAGAAGGGATTTCCTTTGCAACAATCCCACATGCTCCTAACAAGCCCCCAGACTGCAGGCTTCCTGCATAAGCCTCTCACTCCTGGGCTCTGACAAGCCCCCTCTTGACATCTACATGTGATACTTCACACTAGGTACCAGGAACTTGGATGTAATGGGGGACGGGTTACAAGGAGTAAACTCCCCAGGCACCTAAATAGAGAAGGATCTGTGAAGAGACGTGTCTGTTAGCATCCTGCGCCTGGTTCCCCTGCCCACCTCACCTCAGTTGTGTGCAGTGAATGGTGAATGTGTATGTGGATTGGGAGGACAGCCCTGGACTCAAGACCCAGGGGAACAGTTGGGGGGCCTGGCTAAAGCCTTTGCCGCACTGGGGTGTCCAGTGCTAGGGTACAACAGCTCTGAACAAGCCCCTCAGGCAGGCAATGCCCAGAGGCAGCTCTGCAATAAGCAGGTGCAGAGACCACCTCCACCAACCCAGGAGTAAGACCCCAGCTACTTACAGGTATTTTGAAGGGACCCCACCTGCATCTTCACCCATCAAGGATATGAAGCCAGAGTGGCTGCTGCCAGAACACTGAGGACACCCCTTACCCCTTAGCCTACATACTCTCTCATTTCTTCTGATGAATATGGCCTGTTTATTGAACTGTTAATTTATTTACATAATATATCCCATGTGGTTTCCAAAAAAGATTTGAGGTTGCATATGAATACTATCAATATTGAAATGGATTTTATAAAAATTAAAATTATATACCAGGAACAGAAAAGCAAATCACCCCCAAAATAATAACCCGGGGCTAATATTTTGATCGTGATAGAATGTTAAATGTCACTTTGAGTTTACAAGGCGAAACAGAGAAAAGTAAAGCCCTACAAAATTGCTCTGATCACATCTAACTGTGTATCAATTATATTTATATGTCTAGTTGGCTTTAGGAGAAAGTCTATAATAAAAGAACAAAACTATATAGCTCATGGCAATAGAGATCAAATCTGTGACCTTATTAACAGTGCTGGAACATTTTTACCTTTATATACTGATTGTATCTCTCTTTTTCCGAAAAGAATTTAACATAAAACTGAAGCTGTGTAAAACAAACAAATAAAATAGAACTACGAGACTGGGAAGAGAAAATGGATAATGCTGATATGCTGAATATGAGTTAATGGTCACATCTTGCCGGCAGCAGCTATGTCTATGTCTTGCTCACCGAGTTTGATCTAACATCGTTCTGAGTACATTCTTGGCACCTGTTATGTGTGACTGTCTGAATGAGCAAATGAATACTGAGAGTCAAATTTGCCTTTGAGCTTCCTGGTAGCTAGAGCAAAAAGGGAAACAGCTACTCTACAGATATTTTTGCACCAGTATTAGAGTTGTGATTGTGGGTTTGTTTGTAACCTTAATCCTCATAGCTCTAGATCCCTGTGCCCAAGTGGGTAAACAGTGAAACTTTCCACCCTAATCTTCCGCACAGTTTCTTACACAAAATGAATATTTCCTGCATGAATATGTTAACAAGACCATTAAAAAGAAAGATTCTTTGATGCATCTAAAATATAGTCATTTCCACCTTTCTTATCCCATAAATAATTTATCTACAATCCTTTTTGAACCTTAAAGAGTAGAGGGGAAATTTGTCAGGAGGTTATTGAAAATGAAGGCATTCCAGGCAGATGGCAGGGCTTGAGTGAAAGTGCAAAGGCCAAAAAGCCAAGGTGAGTTGGAAGATCTCTGTGAACACAGGGAAGTGAGGCAAGCCAGGAGGGCTGAATACTGGACCTTAGAATTTCTTACTCTGTAGGTAATAGCCTTTGAAAGTTTGGGACTGGTGGAGTAAAATACTTAGGCATATAGTCTAAGATGACTAAATCTGGTAACAGTGTGGCTGATAATTCAAAGGAAAAAGAAAGGGGAGGTAGACAGATACACTTTACTACTCTAGTATAAGTAAGAAATCCAGGGCGTGGACCAGGGGCAGCAGACATGAAATCAAGGTGGGGGGATGAATGTAAAAGACATCTCAGAAGCCAAGTCAGAAAAGCTCAGTGTCTGTTTAATTGTGAGGTGAGGAGGAAGGAAGGAGAAAAGGAATGGAAGAAGCTTGGGGTAATGGTGAGACAGAAGTGGGAAATGCAGGAGGAAAAGCAGCTGGATGGGGTGCAATAAGAAGTTTGGTGACTTTTCAAAATGTTTTCACATTCATTATCTCATTGATTTCATATGTAAGTGGAGTAAGACCCACCCTAAACGTCAGCCTGAAAAATTACGCTGCCCCTGTTTGGAGCTGCCAAGTTTCAAGGACAAACCTTGGCCTCGGATCCTTACGGCGACAGCAGGGCACCTACCTGCAGGTGCCGGACACATTCCAGGCAGCCCAGTGTCCTCACCAGGACTAAGCCACCGTCTTGGTTCTGGGCCAGCAGCAGCTCAAAGCCAGGTAGTGCAAACACCCCGGGCTGCCATGCTTGCCAGGAAAACGGATGGGTGTGCCCCAAAGTTCAGCCAGAGTCTCCCAGAACATCTGGGCAGGGTGGGGAGGGCGGAGCACAGCCATCAGAGTTTGGAGTTTCTTCAGCGTCTCATCTTTCTTCCCACTGGGTAGCGGGCTTCGGTTTCATCACTGACTCACTCCCAGGCACAGCAAAGTGGCTTCACTCCGGGCTGCATCTTCTCCCCGGAGCCCCAGGGCAGATAGTATTTCTCACGCCCTGAGAAAGTAGGGCGTTAACAAGAGGGCTCTGCGGGCACCTGGCAGAGCCTCAGCTGACAGGGTTGGCAATCACATAAACAGAAGAAACACTGACCTAGTCATGAAAAGTCAGCCCTTGAAGGAAGGGTCACCGGGCTCAGCGAGTCCCACCTCTCACCTCAAAGATGAGGGCACCTCCGGGCTGCAGCCGCTGCCCCATGCCATCATCACTGGTGTTCAGACATACACGTGGAGTCCTCTGATGCATCCCCCATCCCAAGAAAAGTCTCAAGTTTTTTCTTCTCTGGCCCCAATCAACTTTTCTAGCATCATCTCTCCCTCTGCCCTGCTCTCTTCTCTCCTCTCCCACTCAACTCCATGCACTAACTCTCTGCTTCCACCCGTGCCTCAGACAGACATTGCCCGGACATCACCCCAGCACATCCCTGTGCTTGGGTGCAGGCTGTGTCCTCAGTCAGGAACACCTCCACCCAGCTTTCTTCTCTGGCCTGTTGAATAGCTGCTTCTGATGCTCTCCGACAGGTAATTAGCACTTCCTCTGGGTCCCTTCACAGGCTGTTTCCCATTTATCATATGACATGACCAGTTTTTCTTTAGATGCCTGCCTCCTTCACTGGAAACACACACATCTGTGTCCTATGGAGCTCTGTGTCCTCAGAGCCTGGCAGAGTCAGGCCCTGCTGACAGGTGGGGAGGAAGAATGGAAAAGGCAGATGCTGATGGGGTTCAAAAATCAGGGAATAAAAACAGATGCAGGGAGGCTGCCCTTGCACACCCTTCCCACAGTTCTCCCCAACATCTATCAGATATTCAGTTTTTCTGTATCCTTCCAGAGTTGCTTTACGTAAGTACATCAAAACACAGATACAGATCCTTAACTCCACCCTTTGTTACCTAAAAGGTAATACTGCTCGAGAAACTTTTTTTTCCACCAAGAAATCCTTTTAAACCCTTCAAAGCTCTTCATATTCATCCTGTCTCCATTTAAATCTCCAACTTGTAGGTTTCAATAGCCACGAAACAAAACCACACGTCTAATGCAAGTTACAGTACAGGTGCAGGTTGCTTTTCAAAAGGATTGAGTTCCTAGTAAACCATATAAAAATCACATTGTCATTAAACCCATATTTTTGGTTAAGGGGTATATTGTTTAAAGATATCCAGGTGTGATTCTTCTTATCAATCAGGAAATTGAGTACTGTGGCACTCCTCAAACTATATTAGGTTCCGCTTTGTTAACAGCTCGATTTGTTAGAACCCAGAGACACATTTCAAGGAGAATGAGGATCTCAGTCTAGTTAGGAAAAGGGTAAAATTTAGTCTCTCCCACGGACACCCCCTCAAACCTTTAAACAGGGGACCAAGAGACGGCTGGCCCCATGGCCCATGGGAGCCCAGGAGCCGGATCCTGTTGGTACACAGCTACTTCCTAGAATTGCAAGGTAACACAGAAGCTGCTTCAGTGAGTTTAGCTCACAATGGCACCACCCAATGAATGACTTGTTAAAGACTGTAAGTCATGGACCCATCAGCTCTAGCCATGGGCCCAACCCAGCTCACTGCCTATTTCTGTAAGCCTTGCAAACTAAGAACGGTTTTAACATTCTTTAATAATTTCATAAAATCAAAAGGAGAATAATATGTTGTGGCATGTGAAAATTATATGAAACTTAAATTTCGCTTTCCCTAATAAAATTGTATCAGAACACAATCTGCTCTCTCATTTGGTGACTGGCAATGGCTGCTCTCACAGTACGATGGTGGAAGTGAGTAGCTGAGACAGAGACAGTATAGTCGCAAGCCTGAAGTATTTACTATCTGGCCCTTTAGAGAGAAAGCTTGCCAACCTCTGTTTTAAAAGATGCTCCAAGACCCAAAGCAGACATCTGTGTGAGATGGTCTTGTCTCTCTCAGTTTTGAGTGTCTATACCTGGACAAACAGGCCATTAGGTTCTTTGGGCAGTAGATCCAGATCTCAGTGATGAGACTTTTATTCCTCTTGAAGAAAGGCATCGCCACCATGAATCAGTGGTGAGCGCTCCTCTCATCTGCATCAGGGGATCAAATTGACCTTTCCCAGCTGGTCCTTCCTGGAGTTCAAGATGGGAAGGTGAAGTCGCCAGCCGACCACAGGTCACAGCACCCTCCTGCAGAACCACAGGTTTCCACAAGAGGGCGGCCCTCTCCTGTCTGCAGTATTTCTGATGGCCTTCCCAGCTTTGGAGAGCAGCCCTCAGAGACCTCAATGCCTTGCCAGCTTCCACAGAACTTTCTCTAGGTTGATGGTCAAGAATGGGGCCATCTTACAGTACAGGAACCCACATAAGCCTCCCGGCCCCAGGCAGCCAGTCTGACATCTTATTGGTTGATCATCAAACCTGTTGGTCTTGAAGTGTCAGCAATAAAAAAAGGAAACGAAAAAAAAAAAAAATTCTGGTTGAGTCCCTCTCCCATCTTGCCCACTCCTGACCCCCCTCTGCTATTCCAGTCAAGCACACTGTACCCGTTTTTAGGCTGTTCTCTCTCAGATCTAAACTCAGCCTTGTCATGCTGGGGCCAGGACTCTGCGAACCACATTTCTGTTTTCCAGGTGCTTCCATGTTAGGCTCTGCTAGGTCAGGAGAGTAGAAGAAGGGATTCACCTCGTCCTAGAAGTTTGCTTCTTTGGGCTTCCTTTCTCCTCCGTGTTGCTCTAAGGGACGCCCCAGCAATGCTTCCTTACCCTGGTAGTAATGATGCCTTCCCCTGAGAGCAGCAGAATCCACTTTGCATCTTCTCCACATCACAGAGCCAGCTACCCGTGTCCACTTCAGAGACACTCAAACCAGCTGGCCGTGCCCCATCCTCCAAGGTCAGTGGCCTGGGTTCCCTAGGCCTCTCCTCCAAGGTTCTAATTTTTATAGTTCCAACTTCTTCCCTTTGTCCCCAGAGCCCTATGGGTGGTAGAGCTTCTTGCAACTGCTACATATGTGATAACCTAGTATTCTCTTCCTGCCTCTTCAGTGATGTAATTAGCAATGTGATGCCTAGTTAACTATTCTTCATATTAAATTCTCACTGTTCAAGTAACTGGGGTGGCTTCTGTGTCCTAACTGGCTCTGACTGATACATAACTCTTCTCAGGTCTAAAACTAACAAGACATTTAACTGTGATTATTAGATCACAGACGTTCCTAAGGCCCACCTGAATAATTAAGTCTACAAATGCCTAATAAGCACCTACATGGGAAAGACACGGGGCCTGAAGCTGAGAAATGGGCACCACAAGGTGTCCGAGGTCTCATACTCTTGGGACCCTCCACACGGCCTGGGGCCCTAGCTCTCTCTGCCCTTGTCCAGCAGGGCAGCTCTGTGACTGTGCCGGGGGTGTGTGTGTGTGTGGAGTTAAAGAAGGCAGGTTAGCTGGCCTTTGTCCCTCTTGCTCAGGCTCACCCAGCCCGCTCAACCCCACCATCCTGACAAAGGAACCCAGAAAAATAAAAGTACCCAGCGCCCCACAATGGCCTGGTGCGAGAGAGTCGAACTTTCGCTGTGAAATTGTTTCCGGTCTGGCAGAGAGCCCTAATTCTCAGACATGGCTCCTTCCAGGCAGCACCATAACTGAGGAAAGAGCAAGCAGCCAACTTGGGCAGGGGAGAAGGGGGCACAGAACTCCCTACCTGCTCAAACCTGACTAAACCTGTCTAGTGGTTACCATTTAAGAAAGACCAGACTACAAAGGAAGGAGGAGCTTAATGCCAGGAGCAGATTTTAGAGTGGATAGGATCTCAATTAAAAATTATTTTCCAGTGAAAAATAAAACTTGAAATAACAATGCCTGGCAGCAGATTTGGATCAGTGCCGGGGGAAGAGTGGGAAAAGGGGGCCGGCAGGGACTGAGCAGGAAAGGGAGGTCATGGTTGATGTGTCTCCACTTAAAACCCAGCTGGGCTCTTTGCAGATCAACTCCACCAGTGTAGTCAAACCCTTTCTTCAGGAGCCACTGAAAAGACAGTGTTGCCAATGGCATTTAGAAAACAGAACCTCCTCGCTGGGAAGCACAGACTCAACCAAAGAACTTTACTGGGTTCTTTTTAATGAAGTCTTTGCCCCTCCTTTCCCAGAATGCCTCCCACCCAGGTTCTAGCAGCACTGGACATTGCTGTGAACTAGAGCGCCCCCTGGTGGCAGATCACCGCAAAGGCATGAGGGCCATCTTCCCAGCCTCCATGCCCACTGGAGCACTCAGCTGCACTGAAGATGAAAGTTACTTTACCCAAATCTTTATGCTCTTTTCCCACATTCCTATGGAGTTAAGCAAATCTTAGCATCTTCATCTCCCTCTTCTTTCTGATTTTTCTATCCAGCTTTTTCTCCATCTGGCCACTGCTTTGCTTGACCCACCTCAGTCCCCTTTTTGTTTGAAGGCTGAGTACTTAACCCAGCCAAGCCTTGGCTCCTACAACTACCAAGAGTAGCTCTTGGGTCATTGATGGGAGGGGTTGTATTATTGGAGGTTTTAGAGGCCTGTAAGAAGACAACCAACCCTAGGGACTAGGGCACTGAAACTACATTGGGTAAATCATCCCAGGCCCACTTTTCAGCTGACCTCAGGCTCCAAGGTCCTAGGACCGACCAGAGAAGCTAACTGGTCAACCACTCTCACCTCTTCTGAAGAGGTATGTGCCTGGGTAAACACAACCCATCCCCAGCAGACTTAGGTATGGATCCCTGTTTCAAGAATTCATTTTCTAATGAACAATAAGAATTCAACTTTCTTGCTTGAGTCTCCTTCCCAAGAAGTTTTGGGGGAGGCAAATATTTCTTGAGCACCTCTCTGATCTTCCTCTGCCCTCCTTTCTCCCTCTTCACTCTGGCTGTCCCATTAGAGGGCGCAGGTGTGTGCGGTGGCCAGATCAGGGTGAGGTGGACATGGTCAGGGCTGAAAGGACAGGAATAGCTGTAGGTATTTATCTCTCCCAGCTCTTATTCCAGTGTCAGCTAACAAAGAGACCCCTTGGAAACCTGAATATAACAAAAATGCCTTCTCTTGAGACCATCCTACTTCCGGGATGGCAAATACGAGGCCTCCCTTCCATCCTACCCACCCACATACAGACACACAAGTAAATGCTCACAGCACTCAGCTGACATGCACTCGCTGCTCCACAGCGAGCTCCACACAGCCACTTCTAATCAGCTGGATTTGACAAATGAGATAAAACCTTCTCGCTGATCTTGGCCTATTTTAAAACATAAATGTAAACATAAATGTGTGATTTATTGTCATCTGGAACATTCACTATTCCAAATCTGAGTTCCAAATCTGCTTAACTATGGCCTTGTAGATATCTCAAATCCCTCCCCATCCTTTTGAAAATGTGGGTGTCTTAGTTCCTTCCATATGTTCTTGAATGTAATCTCACCTCAGGGCCCTTGCACTTGCTTCTCTTCATGCCTGTCCCATTCTTACCCTGGAAATAAGGCATAAGTGAATTACTGGAAAGTCCAGACTATTAAAATTCTTAATGAAATATACTTTTGTTATTATTTTCAAATTCAGGGACACTCATTATTCAGCACTCAGACACTTAATCTCTCAATTCAGTTTAATGCAATTCAACTGCCAAGAAAACCCACAAACCTAGAAGTAATCAAAGAGTCCTTCAGGCATCAGCAGCAATGAAAATATCCCCAAATAGCCAAAAGCAGGAAATTTGCTGAGATTTGGTTATCTTGCTAACCAAAAGAAAGGGGGGCTTCACTGACTGTCAATGCCTATAAAGTGAAACTCTGCCAGCATCCAAATCAAGAAGAGCAGGAGGAAATAAATATCATAATAATTATATACTAGTAACATCAAACAACATTGACAACTAATATTTATTGAGAACTTATTAAATGACAGCCCCTACTCCAACTGCTTTACAGTTTACATAAGTAATCCATGTAACAACCAAATCAGATAGGTATTACTATTGTCCCCATTTTACAGATGAGGACACTGAGGCACAAAATATAGCAATTAAGGGGAAAAAAAGAGAAAATAAAGGAACCAAATTTTAGATAGTTACGACTACAAAGGTTGAAATGACAATTTAGATTAGAAACACATTGTCAATCAAAGGAAATGACAACGGAGAACACAGGTGGCCAAGAGGGGAAGAAAATTGAATACATCAACTACACAGAAAGCTCAGAGGAGGGGCATTCAGTGTCCGGCCCCCTCAGTAATTCTAAGGGCATTGCTATTCTGTTGGACAGGTCAGTAATGAGTCTCTAAGTCAGCCCTCTCCCATAAAACCTCCAGAGTGATTACTAAGGTGAGAGGGTACTCAATTCGTTTGAATTTTCATAAACCAATTATCCAGAATATTACTTGTCTACAATTTCTCAGCGAGATGTGTTGACAACTCAAGTTATTGAGGAGCTGCTTTAAACTTTTGAATTCTTGTAACCAATACATTTTATTTTATGCAAAGAATATCCTTAAAATGCCTTGAATGTTACTTGCTCTCAAGTAGTTTAAGCAATCTCCATAATTTTATTCTCGCCATTCACCTGTATTTCCTTTTCTTTTTTCAGTGTGAAGGTGGATTTCACGTGGGAACATTTCTGCATGATCACCAATTCTGAATGCAGGAGACTGGGTGTGTGTGTGTGTGTTTCTCCTGCAAACCTGGGCTGTCCAGAATCCTCTGACAAAAGCTGATATCAGCTCTTGCAAGCAGGAACCACCCTCAAAAGTGAATTTCCCCATTGCTTTGGGAGAAAGCAGAGGCAGGGGGTGGGTGGTAATTTGGAGGTTTAGGGCGTGACAAGTGGACTTTTGCCACTCCTACATAAAATCTGTCAAAGCTCAGCCTGGAATTGTAAGCAGGACAAGTGAAATTTTCTAGGTTGCCATGGTTCTTTCCAAGTTGTTCATACGGAGCTGATGGGATGCACAGCCTACAATTCCTGGGAAGTGTCCTAAACAATCCCTAAAAGAAACCCTTTTAGCCCTTACATCTGGTCCACGGCATATTGAACATTCTTGCCCAGGACTGATTTTTCCCCTCCAGATTTCTTTGAGTAACTTGTGAAGCAACTCTCAGTTATTATTTCTATTCATAAATTAGTCTCAGTTCTTCCCTTAATTTATAGTGTGGCCCCAAAGTACCCTATGTAAGCCAAGCCTCTCACCCACACATGTCATGAGTACTTCAATGTCAGGGCAGACCCTAAGCCTAAAATGTATCCATTTGCTCTTGGAGGACAAGGGTAAGAGCAAACCGGGTCTGCAGTAAGACAGGATCGCTAAGGGCTGGCTGCAGGGGCCCAGATGGGCCTCGTCACTTTCATAGCACACTGGAGTCTCCTCTCCAATCACAAGCCAGGATTTAGGATTGGTTCTCCCACCATCACCACCCCATTGGAGCCAAATCAAGTCATGGATATTCAAAGTCTCGGTTGCCTCGTGGTGCCCATGTATACTGATGATTCCAGGGGCTTATGTTCTCTTTTCAAACCCCCTTCCCCTTAAGGACTGGAACTTGGGGTGTCACCACCCCTTCCAGTAGCAGATGGCCTTTGCCCTCAAACCTGCTTGTCCGCATCAGGAGGCCTAACAGAGACCAGAGAATCTAGCTCATTCTCCAGAGTGCTGTTGACTCAGCTGGGGACCCCCAAAGAATTCCAGCCTCCAAAAGACAGAGCCAGATGAAGTCCTGTGTTCAGGCTTGGTTTAGAGATCACGCTGGTGACGTTTTGCAGCATTCCAACACTTTCGCATATGACTTCGGTTGCCTAAGGTTAACAGTGGTTAAAGTTTGAGTTAGACGACTTAGGATGGATTTTTTTTCCCTTCCATTTACTTTTCTGTGAACACGAATTTTTCATGTGTACATATTACCTTCAGTAAGAAAAACAACTTTCCTTAGTAAAAAGAAATATATAGAGTTTAGATTTGCTATGAACTGATTCCGTGTGTGTTTTAGAGATGTCCAATGGTTTATTCCAAGTCTGTGTTATTTAAGAGTAGATATTTATATTTCATACATTGACCTATTTACTTGGCAGATCCGTGATTCAGCTCCGCGCATGTCCATCATCAGACTTGCTCGCCTCCATCCACCTAAGCGGGAGGGGCGGCACCTTCTCTTCCTTTCCTGGCTGGCTGGCTGTCACTGGCAGGGCAAAGCACACAGGCCTGAGACTTGGCATGTTCTGTCCATAAAGCTCCCCATGGGAAATTCTGTAAGTTCATGTTTTCCCTCATCCTGAGAGATGCACAAAGGCCAGACACAGTAGTTTCAGTTTTTCAGGTGAGAAAACCCAGCTACTGGGCGTGGAATGCCCTTGGATTTCCCAGTTCATGAAGTACTGACAGCAGGTTTTTGTTCCCATCTTTTAAGACAGATCCCCCTGGGCTGTGATCATCTGATATGTTTCCCAAACTCCCTTGAGAGTCATCAAGGGTGGGCTCCATCAGCCGACAGGAGAGGGGCTGAAAACATATTTCATGAACGCTCACAAGTTAATCACCTTCCAAAAGGAAATTACCCAAATGGATCACAAGATAAGCCTGGCAACAATTAGAGCTTGTTTCCTTTTGAGTCAATCGCACTAGCAAACATCTCACCTTTGTTGTATTTACCTGATGTGGCTGAGATGTTGCAGCCCTCCTGCGTGTTGAGAGAAGAAAGGAGAGGAGAGGGGACCTTTTGGGTAAAAGATCCTCTCATTCCACCCACCTCCACAATGTGCCCCACCCCCACTGTACTCGCTGGCCACGCCTATCCACCCATTCAGTATGCAAATTGATCTCTGGTGGGGCACTTTCTATGGCTCCCAGCTGGCTGCAAGGTTGCCTCATGCCAGCCCCTCCCTGCCCCCAAGCAGCCCACAGACTGCTGGAGGAGACTGCCAAGGAAAGCAGAGGTTTCAGAACAGGGCAGTGGGTACTTCAAGATGGACACAGGTGTGGTGCGAGCATAGGGTGATGCCTCCAAGTAAGACCCAGCCAGGTGTGCTTTTCAGTCATCCCAAAGTGGCATGGAATGACACCCTCAAAAAATTGTTCATGGAATCCTTGAAGCATGGCTTTGCCTTCTAGCATTTTGTGTTAAATCCCCTTCCTTGCTATTATATCTCCATTTTTCAACTGTCCCATATGTCTATTGAGTTAAATTTGATAAGCCCATTAAGCAAGGCTTTCTAATTTTATGGGTTTTTATTGTGCTTTGAATGTGATTGCTTTTTAAAACATGAAATATTTTATTTGATCGGTCCATAATAGTGCATAAATAATCAATGGAAAACATCACCGTAAAAAGTTCTAAGACATGGGAGCATGCGAGCCCATTGTCAGGACAAGTCAGCACAGCATTACAAGAATGGATGAGAAGAAAATCGCCCGTTGCACCCCTCATATTACTTTTCAAGGTAGTGCTTGAGCACACTCCCACTTATAATTAATAATATTAAAAACTAGTACTTGTTTAATACAAATCACAGTACTCAGAGCGCTTACAAGAAGTCTTCCTGCATCCGAGTTTGACAGCAAACCTGTAAGTAGGCCGGGTTCTATCACTCACATTTTACAGATCAAGAAACTGAGGCTTGGATGAGCTGTCGATCTGCCTTTGGTGGGCTGAGCCCCGCTCCTCCCCTCTGCTCAGGGCGGCTGGCGCTCAGTGGCCAGTGCAGGCAGCCCAGCTTCTCCCGCTGCGCTGGGCCCGGAACGCTGCAGGGAGGAGTCGCCCCGTGGAGGGCAGGCGCTGGCGAGACTCGGGGCTCCCCGGGGGCGCTCGGGCCCCGCCCCGCAGGCTCAGCCGCTCAGCCCTTAGCACGCGGCGTTAGATAATCTCCGGGACAGCCAAGGCGCTTTTCCTGCCAAACCACAGGGAGGGACGAGGCCGATGGAGGGAGGGCGCTGGGAACTGTTTGTTGTTGCTTTTTCTGAATTAAAAGAAAACCGGGGAACAGAGCAAGAGAGGGAGCAAAGTTCAAGGGAGAATCTGGCGAGTCACCTTGGGCAGACCCCTGGACCACTTCCAGAACTCTCTCTTGGAAAGGGTGAGGCTGCAGAGTGTGTGATGAGCGCTCAGTGAGTATTCATTGTGGATGATGGATGACTGGCCTGGAATCCTTCCACACCACAAATTTGTTCCTCTGTACACCCAGGCAACCGAGAAGCCAAAAGAGGTGGGGGGATCGGGGTGCTGCCTAAACGGCACTTTCACTCTGCTGCTGGCACCGGAGCTTCTCCAGCTCTGAGCCCCGCCCTCCCACATCCTCTTGGACTCTTCCTTCCCCTGCTCAGACCGACGGGTCCCGAGAAGCAGAGCTCAGGGTGAAATTTCCTCTCCATGCACGCTCTCACAGTCCCAGTCCCAGCCCAACCTCCCCAGGCAGTGATCTGGGCAAGAGTCTTCTGGCTAGAACTAGCGAGGACAGCCTCTCTGCCTCCCTGCCTCCAGCCTCCTTCCCTCTGCTGCTCCCCTTCCCCCGCCAGCCACGGCACAGCTGCCAGAATCGCGTTTCCGTTGCCTGATTTTGATCTTGTAACATCCCCACGTGGAAGATCGGATTCAGTCCCAGTGGCCTTATATGTCAAGTCTCAATCTTTAACCATGCATTCAGATCCTCCTCCACAGCTCCCCATCTTGCCTGCCCCACCTCGAGGCCCTCTCTCCAAACTCTTCCAATGCAGAACTGCTCCGATTATGCAAAACTTTTTAGCCACTCCCTCCCCTGTCCCACCACTTAGTCATTTGGTCAGTATTTATTGAGCATCTACAAAGTGACAACACTGAACTATGGGCTGCAAATACAATAAAGAACAAGAAAAAAAATCACCTCCGTCCTCACAGACTGTAGGGTCAAGTGAGCAAGACAGTTAAGAAAGAAAATTTTCTTGGACTTCCCTGGTGGCTCAGTGGTTAAGAATCCACCTGCCAATGCAGGGTACACGGGTTCGGGAAGATCCCACATGCTGCGGAGCAGCTAAACCCACACACCACAACTACTGAGCCTGCACTCTAGAGCCCGTGTGCTACAACTACTGAGCCAGTGTGCCACAACTACTGAAGCCTGCGCCCTAGAGCCCTGTGCTCTGCAATAAGAGAAGCCACCGCAACGAGAAGCCTGCACAACGAAGAATAGCCCCCGCTCACTGCAACTAGAGTAAGCCCGTGTGTACCAATGAAGACCCTATATATATATATATATATATATATATATATATATATATATATATATATATATATATGTCACTACAGAGTTTAAAAAAAAAAGAAATGAAATTTTCTTGCTCCCAATTGCTACTGAAATGACATAGCTCATATTTAAACCTAAGCACAGCTATGTAAAATAAACCATTAAACAGACATGCACAGATGAATGACTGAAAGGAAATACACCAATATAGTTGTCCCTGGACAGCTAAGTATCCAGATTAGGGTAACTATCTCCTTCCTCTGCTTTTAGGTAGTTTCCAAGATTTTAATACTGATCACATATTCATTTTATAATAAAGAAACAAACTGTTTTGTGATAACAGTTATCAAAAAGTAAAAAATAAAGGTAAAAAAATTACCTTTTCTGTCATTTCTTTTAAGAAAGTTTTGCAACTACAGAAAGCATAAATAAGAAAATAAAAATCATCCACAATTCCAATATTAACATATAATAAATATCATTTTATTTTATTATGATCTAACCACTGTTCTGTTTTTTCCAAAAATTAGACTCACATTGTGCACAATGTCTCATAACCTATTTTTTACTTAGTATAACATATTATACATTGTTTTCCATGACATCAAAGTGTTCCACAATGTCATTTTTCACGTCTTTATAATATATGACATATGAACTGTAATTGGTTTAATCAATCCTTATACATAAATCATGGTGTTTGTCCCTAAAAAGGGAGAAAATTGTGGAGGTTGGAAATAGGCTTTTGGATCACTCAGATGTGGATTCAAATCCTGGCTTTACCACTTGTTCACTATAACTTTAGGCAAATTAACTAACTTTTCATAGATGTCATTCTTCTCACACACAGCATGGTGATAATAGTATCTTCCATATAGGGTTATTGTGAGAACAAAATAAAAAAATTTTATTTAAATAAAGAATAAATTATAATAAAATAATTGCTTTGATCATGCCTGCACCTAGGTGGTTGTTAACTCTGATTATTTCCTTGGAATACATTCCTAGAAGTAGAACTTTCCGGTGAAGTGGTTTGACCATTTTGAAGTTTTTTGAGGCTACTGCCAAGTTGCACTTTTTAAAAAAAAAAAAACTGTATAAATTTCATTTAAAGGAAGAAGGAGGTACGGAGAAATTTTTTAAAAATTGAACTTGCCTTGAGCCCTGTGTGCCAGTGCTGTCACAGGCACATTCAGGAACAGGGACAGAAGTGAACCCTCCCAACCTTTCAAATGTTGTCATCTGGCTGCTCCCCAGCCTTCTCTCCACAAGCTCCCTCCCTCTCCTAAAAGTTTCCTCCTCCGTGGAGTATTCCTAGACAGATCCTCTATGGCTTCCTCCAGGGACCCCTTCTTTAACACCCTTCTCTACTGAACACTTTGCTTCTTCACCGTGTGTAGCTTGAGATGTTTGCAACCTCTGCCACATGCTCCCACCGTCTCCTCCATCAGACTGTAAACTTCTGAGGCCCAAGACCAAAACTAAGCTAGGAAAATGAACTCGCTTTGAGGTCTTTGGTTAACCATTTGCTGTTTTGGAAGAGAATTAATTGTCCCCAAGTCAGACGTATTCAAGAAGATCTGAATACACGAAAATGCCATACTTAAAGATGCTACTTCACAGGTAGAAAATGGGGGCTGCAGCAGGGGCTGGACCCTTCCAGAGGTCACACATAAGCCATAGAGCCCCCTCTATCGACATTCCCAGTCACTCTGCATTCCTCCTACCATGGGCCACCTCCCACCAGTTTGCATGCTTTATGGCTCAGCCTGAGCCCTGTGTTATCCACCGCGCTATCTCAATTTGAAAAATCTTGCCCTTGACTCTTGCTTTCATGCAGCCTGCTGCCCTGCTATCTGTCCAGATCGTTTCTCCCCTTGGACACCACACTCCCACCCACCACCCTTCCTTGAACTGGGGGAGATAACAGAATCTGTGCCCACCCCGGCATTCCTGCGCATCCCAGACATGAAAGCAGTTGTGAAGCATGCGGAATCCTCCCCGATTTATTTCTTTTTACCTTACATCCCTTCCACTTTGATGTCAGGAGAATATCTGAAAGAAAAGAATCTAACCTGACCTACTACCCCGGAATGCCAAGATAAACAATTACCGGGCTGCCGATGGAGCTCAGTCAGCAGATGGTGGACGAGGATGCGCTGGACAAGGATATGGGATTGTTTTCTGAACTCCCGTTCCACCTCAGGGCTGACCAGCAAGACCTTTGGCTGGAAGCTCCCAGAGCTCCCCACTTACTGAGGTCTAGGGTCCTACAATCCATCCAAAGAGGGAGAGGCTCCTGTGTTTCCCTCAGATCCTCAAACTCTTAGCAGGGCTCAATAAGAGCCCTGGAAAATTCCCAGAAGTAAAGTAGATTAAAAAACACTGAGAATTGTAAGGCTGGGTGGTGGAATGGTGTAGGTAGAAGTGAGGAGAGTGGGGAGGGGATCTGCCTTCCTCCCACGCCAGCCACTGAGTCATGCTAAAATGCCTCCAGGAGACACTGAGGGTCTTCATGGAGCTCCACTCTCTCCTGCCGGAACCCTAAGGCCAGCCATGACCAGAATCTCCCCAGTTGTTTATGGCAACCGTGCCCCTTTGTACAGCAGAGTGGTGCTGGATGATGAAGGTCTGTGTGGGCTTTGAAAAGGGCTACATTTTGGTGCATCAGAATTTGAGCCTCACCACGGACAACACACTCCCCTCAATGTGGCCCTTCATCCCCTCCTTCTCCTCCTCTTGTTCACCAGGTGACTGAGTCACTGTTACCTTCTTGTTGCTCTTCAAACAAGCCAAGCTACTTCCTGCCTCAGTGCCTTGAAACTTGCTGTCACCCCTGTCTGTATGGCATGTACAACTTAGTGCCCCAAGAATGTGCCAACCTGCACAAAATATGATGGCTTATAACCTGCCCTGCCTGTGACCACTGCTACTTATACACACACTCACACACTTACATACACACATCCTCTGAAAGGAATACTCTGTCATATCTTAGCATTCCTGGCACCTTCTCTTCATTCACCTCTCTGATCAGTCGTCTCCTCTTCAGGAGGTCTTTCCTAGCCACTCTGTCTAAATAGCACTGCCCTCCCCCAACACAGGTCATGCTCTCTTCCCTTACCTTGCACTATTGTCTTCCTCATGGACTCTACATAAAATAGAATTCTTTACCTATGGGTGCCCCTGTTTGTTTTTCTATTCTTTTCTCAGAATGTAAACTCCATGAGAGCAGAGAATTGTTTCACTCATTGGCACATCCTGAAATCTAAATCAAAAGCTGACTTATAGCAGGAGCAGAATATAATATGCATATATAATCAGTCACTAAAAGAACTTCCAGGTATGTTTGTGATTCCTAGGGAAGAATCTTATGTAAGCTGGGAGAGTCTCGGTCGCTGAATCTCTCCCCTCTTCCCCCTGAGCTTTTTGATTTTATTTTAATTCATCAGTGTTTCAGTGGACCTGCTGTCAGAGCAGCTTCTGCAGAGCTGGGACACCCCCCAAAATTCAGGGCTCCCCCAGTGAGAATGATGACAATTCTTCTGGAGGAGGCTGGCTGTAAGAGGAAGTCTTTGCAAATGACTGCTCAGGGACCCATAATGTAAACTTACACCCCAAGTCAAAAGCATGTATTGAAAAACGATATATCTTTTGTTAAGTCATACCTCAAATTCCATTGTTTACAGAGGAAGGACTATTACTGACAAGCATAAGCCATTTAGAAATATGACAGGAGTTATGAACCCTGCAAGAAGGAACAATCCTTGAACTGGAAGGCTTGACAGTGGAATTTCATTCTATTTGCTCAGACATTTTGGTAACGCATTGGAAATGTTTCTCTTTGGCATTTGACTAGTGGAGAAGCAAATGACTCAGAAGGGAGTGGAGTTCGTGCAACAGAAAACTGCCCATCGACAGCTGTGTGATGCTAGGAATGAGATTCAGCCTCTGAAGAGAGTCCCGGAGGCTGGGCTCTAGCCTCAGTGTGGTCGCGTCTCTTTCTGCTACCTGGACAATAATAAGTCCTTCCATACAGGGGTGGGCATTACTAGTGCTCATCAAGGTTTCAGATTCTCTTCTCCTTCTGAGCACATCCCTCAATGTTAGATGTGTGTTTGCAGCTGGCTTTGGCCAATGAAATGCGAATGGAATGATGTATGTTAATTCTAGGGGAGAACTTTTGAGAGCCGGCGTGTGATTCTCCGTGTTTTGTTTCCCTGCCACTGTGAACCCCAAAGCCTGATGTTCAGCTGGTTGTGGAGACCCTGCCAGTTTGGGTCCCAGAGTGCCTACCATCAACAGAGTCCCACCATCTACCGCCCCTTCCTTGAGCAGGTAGTGTGTGAGAGAAACAAAGCCTTGTCTTGTGCAGTGAGATTTTGTTGTAGCAGCAAACCTAGCCTATCCTGACCAATATCGTATACCTAATAAGCCAGATGCTTCCACCTACATTAATTCCTGTGATGGCACCGTAACCCTCTGAGCCTCATCCTACACTTGAAGAAACTGAAGCTCAGCAAGGCCGGGATTCAAAGCTCAGTTTCAGAAACTGATTCCAAAGCTGATTCCCCCTCCACAATACTATGACGTCTCCTACTCTGGAGGAGAGTCAACTTTTATATTTCTCCAGACCCCATGGGGTCCTCAGCCCTTGTCCTGGAACGATGACTTAGAGTTTGATTTGTTGTGGTCTGTGGCCTCATGGACTTTATGATTTAATGCGGGAATCAGAGAGACAAGTAAACACATTTTTTTCCCTAAAAAGCAGGTTAAAGAGCAGGCACAGCATGAACCCATGGAAGAGCACTGTTGTTCAGCTGAGTGGGGTTGGGGGGTTGGTCAGGGGGGGACCCTGAGGGTGCATTGCGGGTGGGCGTGCAGGCTTCAGCCAGGGCAGCCTGAGAGTCACGGGTGATGTAAGACTGGCCTGGGTGCTGGAAGTCTCGGGCTCCAGGCCTGGCCCCTCCAGTCTTGGTGAGTCACCTTTCTGGGCCCATTGCCCAGAAGTGGAAGAAGTATCTTGGATTTGAACACGGCCTACACATGAGCATCACCTGGGGAGCTTTAAACAGACAAATATCCAGCCACCCTCAGAGATTATGATTCAGTGGCTCGGGCAGCACACAGGACTACATAGTTTTCAAAGGTTTTTTTTTTTTTTAAAGGACTTGATACATGGGCAGATTTGGGTATCATCGGACTAGATCATTCCAGGACACCTTTCTGTTATTTCAGAAAGGCCACTGGACTAGCACTGTTGGGGTCTGTTTTTGGTCAAATGTGTTCCAGCCATTTCCAGAGTCCACCTCAGACCTCTGGGAGAAACAGGTCCATCAGAACTCTGGGGGCCACTCAAAGTCAGAGGCTCCAGAAGGGCAGTGGGGTTCCTAGGGGCTCCAAACCCACTTGTCAAGTGATACCATTGTGAACAAGGCCTCCTTTCCTGGGTGCAAAGAGCTGGTGGGGCTAGGAATGTTAGTAAGCAGAAGGCTTCCTGGGGATAGCACCTAAACATGCATGGTAGGTGATGCTTCTGGACCAGAGAGATTTCATCATGAAGATGGTCCTTGCACTCCTGCCTTGGACATCACTCTCACTCTCAAGTCCCATCTTCCAGGCCATGTTTTCCTGACCCACACAGAACTAGCAGCCAACCTCCAAACTTCTTCAGATCTGGCTCTCGATAGAGCCCTACTCCAGGGCCTCCTTGCATTTACAACTGTCCTCCTGACACCTGGGGCATTAGCTGTGGGTTCATTGGAGGAGAAACCACAGCAGTGCCAGTGAGCCAGCAGAGACAACCTCCAGTTCCCCGCAGCCTCTTGGCAGAGCTCAGGATGGACTCTTGGCTGACATGCCACAGCCAAGCTGCTGGGTACTTGCCCAGCCCTAGTGCCAGACCCCACAGTGGAGGGCAGAGTGTGTGGCTGTTTTGATGTGTGAGTATATTCTGGTTCCTAGGAGTCTAGTAGGATCATGCTGCAAATTAGCCATCCAATTAAGGCAACCAAAGGCTAACACCTACTTCGTCATCAACACAGGTGGTGCTGCATAATATAACAGAGGAAAAGCCTCACCTGGCTCCACATCCCTCCCTGTGGCTCCTGAGTCACACCAGGAACATCCAGGGTGGTATCAGCAGTGTGGTCTTTCTCTCCAAGGCCAGTCTCTCTTGTCTGAAGATACTTAGGGCATCCATCAGCCAATGGATGCCTTTGCTCCACTTGTTGGCATAGCAACCTCATGCAACCTCCATCTCCTCCATTCTACACAGTGCCAGGGAGGTTCATGTTTTGGACACAGTCCTGGTGCCACAAGCCACACCTATATCTTGGCCACTGCCTCTGTGGTGTGACTTGAGAAGTGTTGACGAAGCCCGAGATCCCAAATAACTCAGTTATCTGCCCATCATGGTACCAAAACTTGATTTCATCACCCACTTAATTAGTTTCTACATCTTGTCAACCTCCAAAAAGAATTTGAAGAGATGTACCATAAATGACATTTTTACCCATCAAACTATTAAGAGAAAGGAAGGAGACCAAGGGACAGGTATTGAAGAAGGCTGGGGTGAAGGGGGGAGATAAGAAGAGTGATTGTATCAGAAGACCAAATGGAAGGTGTTCCCACAGTTGACCATAAGCATCCTGATGGACAACATAAAAAATAGGAATGAAGGTACATTACAGTGTCCTTAGTTTTCTATAAGAGAAAATATAAGAGATGGTGTGGAAAGACAAGCATTTCCTACCTCTGAAATGATGAGAACATTTTATTTTCAAGATCTTTGTATAAATATCACTGAATGATGAAATAGTATCTCCCAAATTAGTTTCACCAAAAGGGATTTGTCTAGAAAGAACAATGATAAATTGTCATTTTGTGGTGATATTTCTATAAGAAGCTAGAATACTATATATATTTTTTTCAATTTTATTTTATTTTTTTACATCTTTATTGGAGTATAATTGCTTTACAGTGTTGTGTTAGTTTCTGCTGTATAACAAAGTGAATCAGCTATGTGTATACATATATTCCCATATCCCCTCCCTCTTGCATCTCCCTCTCACTCTCCCTATTCCACCCCTCTAGGTGGTCACAAAGCACCGAGCTCATCTCCCTGTACTATGTGGCTGCTTCCCACTAGCTATCTATTTTATTACATTTAGCCTTCTTCAATACCTGTAGTGTATATATGTCAATGCTACACTCTCACTTTGTCCCAGCTTATGCTTCCTCCTCCCCGTGTCCTCAAGTCCATTCTCTACGTCTGTGTCTTTATTCCTGTTCTGCCCCTAGGTTCATCAGAACCTTTTTTTTTTTTTTTAGATTCCATATGTAGAGTAATATATTTTAGGATTATAGTTTGCAGTGATTGGGCTGGGTATTTATTATTATGGATACATATTTATGGCTTCTATGGGGCCTGAAATGGCTTCTAGGGGGTCAAACCAAGGATGGCAATCTGGGTTTCAAATTGCACGAACCCTCAAAAGCAGGAAGGTGTAAGTAGGTAAAGTATAGGAGAGAATAGATGAGGGTGGTTGAGGGATGAGAGTTCAAGAACCAGGTTCTACCTTCCTACACTGTTGGTGGCAATCTAAGTTGGTGCAGCCACTGTGGAAAACAGTGTGGAGGGTCCTCAGAAAACTAAAAATAGAATTACCATATGATCTATCAATCCCACTCCTGGGCATATATCTGGAGAAAACCATGCTTTCAAAAGATACATGCACCCCAGTGTTCATTGCAGCACTATTTACAATAGCCAAGACATGGAAGCAACCTAAATGTCCGTCAACAGATGAATGAATAAAGAAGATGTAGTACATATGTACAATGGAATACTACTCAGCCATGAAAAAGAATGAAATAATGCCATTTGCAGCAACATGGATGCAACTAGAGATTATCATAATAAGTAAAGTAAGTCACAGAGAGAAAGACAAATACCATATGATATCACTTATATGTGGAATCTAAAGTATGACACAAATGAAACTATGTATGAAACAGAAACAGAATACGGACATCGAGAAGAGACTTGTGGTTACCAAGGGGGAGGGGGTGGGGGTAGAGAGAGAGTGGGAGTTTGGGGTCAGCAGATGCAAACTAGTATACATGGAATGGATAAAAAACAAGGTCCTACTGTATAGCACAGGGAACTATACTCAATCTCCTATGATAAACCATAATGGAAAAGAATATATTAAAAAAATGTATAACTGAATCACTTTACTATACAGAAGTAATTAACACAACATTGTAAATCAACTACACTTCAATAAAAAAACAATGAGCCAGTTCCCACTTCAATCAGGGACACACCATTTTGTTCTTGAGAAAAATTGCTAACACACAAGCACATACAGAGCCACACCCACAGCCATCCTGGTTCCCACCGTAGCATCTGACTCTCTCACTCAGCTTCCCCTTTGGGCTTCTTTGGCTGTATATGCTCTTTCTTCACCTCCTTCACTGGTTATTTCTTCTCAAAGGTTCATAGTCCCCAAAGTTCTGTCCTGAGCCTCTGTTCTCATCCTGGGGGAGACCTTAAACTACCATGTTCTCTCTTCTTCCTGGGGTACAAGGATGCCCCATCAGCATCTCAAACCCGCCATCGTCTCACTGCAATCCTTGTCCTGCCCCGCATGCCCCGTGATGGTCAAAACCACCACCGCCAGTGGTTCAGGCTCGGAATCTCAACGTCACCTTATAGCCTCTATCCAGTTAACCGCCCTCACCTGCCAATTCTGCCTCTAATTGTTTTTCCTATTCTCTCCCTTTTCCTGCCAACATCCTACTGCAGGTCCTTAGGTCCTCTGATGGGATCCCAAATGACCTTCCTGCCCCTGCTCTCTCCTCTTCCAACTAATCCTACGTGCTTCTGCCAAGATGATCTCCCCAAGTCAAAACTCTTAGACTGCCACCCCTAAATTAAAAACCAAAAAAAATTCCCAGTTGCTCCTGTTGTAGGTTAAGTCCTCTTGAAACAGCTTTGAATGGGAGAACTGCATGCAGAAGGTTTACTGGGGAGTCCTCTTAGAAGAGAGACCTGTAAGGAAATGAGGGCAGGATGGGCCAGAGGTTGGGGAGTGGGGAAGCTGGACCACATGCAATGGTAACAAAGGCCTCTGCTGATCTGATGGAGCATTCTGGATCTGGGATGGCTCTGCAGAGTGGTCCCAAATTAAGACAAGAGTTCAGACGTCAGCCAGTTACTGGTCACAGTCTGCCATCTGGAAGGGGGCATAACTCTGGGCAAGGCGACCCCCTCCAGTGCAGGGAGAGATGCAGCTCTGAGACATCCGTGCCTGATATTCCCAGCATCAGGGAGATGGCTGTGTGGACCCTGAGGAAGCCTCTAGGCAGGGAATCCCTTTTCTACTCCATTCCCTCAGCCTGGTATGCAAGCCCCTGTCCCACTCACCCATAAGACCCACTCCTTCCTTTTTTTTCTTTCTCTTAATTGTGGTAAAACTTGTATAACAGAAAATGTGCCGTTGTACCCTTTTAAGAATAGACTTTATTTTTTAGAGCAATTTTAGGTTCAAAACAAAATTGAGCAGAAGATACCAAGATATCCCATATACCCCTGCTCATTATCAACATCCTCGACTAAAGTGGTATATTTGCTACAGCTGATAAACCTACACCCACACAGCATTATATGTCCATTATGTGTCCCAGAGTCCACAGTTTACATTAGGGCTCACTCTTGGTGTTGACAAATGTATGTACATTGTAACCATTTTTAAGTGTACATTTCAGTGGCATTAATTATATTCACAATATTGTGCAACCATCACCACTATTTCCAAAATGTTATCACCCCAAATAGAAACTCTATGATAATTAAAGAATAACTCCCCATTCCCCAATTCCCCCAGCCCTGTAATCTCTAATCTTTCTGTCTCAATGGATTTGCCTATTCTAGAGATTTCATATGTGTGGAAACATACAATATTTTTCCTTTTGTGTCTGGTTTCTTTCACTTAGCACAATATTTTCAAGGTTCATCATTTTTTAGTTATGTATCAGAGCTTCATTCCTTCTTATAGTTAAATAATACTCCTTTTTATGGATATACCATGTTTTGTTTACCCATTTATTTGTTAATGGACATGAGTTGTTTCTACCTTTTGGCTATTGTGAATAATGCTGCAATGTACACTGGCATACAAATATTTGTTTGAGTCTCTGTTTTCAAATTCTTGGGGGTGTACACAGTCATTCCTCAATATACTAGGCGGGTTGGTTCCAGGACCCCTCGCAGATATCAAAATACAAGATGCTCAAGTCCCTTATATAAAATGGTATTGTACTTGCATAAAACCTATGCACATCCTCCCATGTACTTTAAATCATCTCTAGATTACCTATAATAACTAATATAAATATTATGTAAATAGTTGCTGGCATATGACAAATTCAAGTTTTCTTTTTTGGAATTTCTGGAATTTTTTTTCAGTATTTTCAATGCACCATCAGTAGAATCTGTGGATGTGGAACCCACAGATATGGAGGGTGGACTATGCTAAGACATGGAATTGCTCGCTCTTCCCTTTCACACACCTAGGTTTACATTGAACAAACCACATACCAGTCCTTGAACATGACTTGTGATTTCCTGTTCCCAGAGCCCTGTATATACTGATCTCTCCACCTAGAACACCTTTCTTCTCTCCTCCACATCGCGAAGTCCTCTCCATCCATGTTTGGTAGAAAAATCCACCACCACCCCACCCCCCTGCCAAAAATATAGTCATTTCCTAATCCCCAGAACCCTGAATATTACCTTATATGGCAAAAGAAGTGATTAATAATAATCTTGAGAGAAGCACTTTATCCTGGATTGTCTGGGTGGACCCTGAATGCAATTACATGTATCCTTGCAAGAGGGAGGCAGAGAAGTATTAGACAGACACGCACAGAGGAGAAGGTGATGTAAAGACAGATGCAGAGATCAGAGAGATGCAGCCACAAGCCAGGAAATGTCAAGGGTTGCCAGGCATCCACAAGCAGCTAGAAGAGCGATGAGTGGGGTCTCCCGGAGCCTTTTTAGAAAGCACAGCCCTGTCAACACCTTGATGTGGGTTTTCTGGCCTCCAGAACTGCAAGAAAATTAATTTCTATTGTTTTCTTTTTTTTTTTTTTTTTTTTTGCGGTACGCAGGCTTCTCATGGCCGTGGCCTCTTCTGGCCGCGCAGGCTCAGCGGCCATGGCTCACGGGCCCAGCCGCTCTGCGGCATGTGGGATCTTCCCGGACCGGGGAACAAACCCGTGTCCCTTGCATTGGCAGGCGGACTCTCAACCACTGTGCCACCAGGGAAGCCCTAATTTCTAAGCTCCAAGTTTGTAGTAATTTGTATGGCAGACCCAGGAACTATGATATCATCTTTCAAGTCCTTCTCAGACCTCACCTTCTCCATGAAGCCTGCTCTGATTACCTCTGCTGGAAACTGCAGCTCCCTTTTCTGAGCCCCTTTACTCTTTGCCTGTACCTTTTTATGAGACTTGTCATAATCTGTTTCGTAACATGCTTATAAATGTGGATGTCTGGATTTTAAAATCTCTAAGAGCAGGCACCGAGCCTTCTACACCAAAGTGTTTAATTTAAATTCACACATTAATTACTTAGCATGAGCCAGGCTCTGTTCCAGAGACTTAAGCCCTCCATTTGGAGCACATATGTTTTTCGAATTTTTTTATTTTATAAATAATTCATTCATTTAATCAATAAATATATATTTAACACTTACTGTGTGCCAGAAACTATTTGGGGTTCTGGGGGTTCAAAGGTAAACAAAATAGATGTTCCTGGTCCTTGACATCCCCTAAATAGTTTTCATGTCTTCATGAGGGAGACAGAAAATAAACATATACGTATACATTTGTAAGTATTTAATGACAAGAAATGACAAATGTCTTGGAGAATTTCAGAAGTGATATATAAATACAAGCTCATTGTGAAAAGAAGTAGAAAAGATGATTATAAAGTAAAAGTACATTTTAGTACCACCTCTAATTCCACTCTGCTCCCAGAAGTAACCGTCATTAATAATGTACATCCTTTCTTTTTCCATGCATTTACATATACCATATAAACCCATATACAGTTATTTTTTCATAAATAGAATAGTACTTTACGCATCACCCTGTTACTTGGCATAGGATTTCACATAGAGTAAACGTCTGTTCTACATATAGTGGCTGTCTGATGAGTATTAAATTTCTTAAACTTCTCCAAAGGCCCCCCTAAGGCTGAGCATCAGGGCTAGGTCCTTCTGGCCGCTCTGTTAATGGGCATGTGCTCTGGTGAGCCCCTTGGGTACAAAGAAGGGGTGTTGAACAAGGCAGCAGTCAGCTGCCTGGGAGATGTCTGGGTGGCTCCTCCTGAAAGGGCACCCAGACTTCAATGTGTAGAGTCTTTTCTGCCCCCCCCCCCCCGCCAACTCTGCCCTGGCTCCAGCACTCCATCACTCAATACTCCCTGGAGATGCAGAAGACTCTGGGTTGAAGATTTGGGATGGCCCCAGACCAGCCCTTAACCCTGGTCTGAGAAGTGTCATTTATTCCCTTAACAGACATTTGCAGAGTAGGTTGTATATTGGGTTGGCCAAAAAGTTTGTTTGGGTTTTTCCATAAGATGTTACAGAAAACCCCGAACAAACTTTTTGGCCAACCCAGTACTAGCAGTGTGCCAGGCTCTGGTCGTGTCTGCTTACAGAATATTCCTAAGAACGGAGCAGAATGGCATACGAGACAGATAAAGATCCAGGAGTCTGCATCCTACTTGTTACATGGTTTCATCTGCCCTGCACAGACTCAGACAGAAAGCAGTGGCTGTGACGTCTGCAGCTGCTACAAATGATGCACTCCTACATGTGTGGAAAACCCAAGCCAGCCCTGCTCCACGCTGTGGGAAATTTTCCTATTTCCACCGAAGCCTCTTGTTCTCTCTTCTACTGCATCCTGTGGCGCTGCCTAAATGATTACATTCTGTGTGTGCCTGTGTGCCTGTGTATGTGTGAGTGAGTGCATGTGCACAGACTCTCCACACGCTTCATGCTGTGGCACCCATGATAAGGTGGAAAGGCCCTGAAGAATCATTGAGTTAGAAGGGACACCCCAAAAAGCATTCCTCTGCCTCCAGGAAGACTGTCTAGGTCATGGACAATAGCTGGGTGTTTTCCAGTTTTTAAAGCTCTTTGAGGAAATGGAAACATGCCTGATCCCATCCTGGACCAAATTTCAACATACATTTTTGCAGACAAATCAACATCCTAGTGTGTCACCTGACTTTCTCCTAAACCCCGCCGTCTCCCTGCACTGACCATGTGCCCCCAATAGAAGATTTTGCCTTCTCGTCATTACTGAAAATTTTTCAACTTTGCTTCCAGCTCATTCCTCATATAGGACTAATTTACTTTAGACATTTGACAATTCAATTTTGAAAGAACTACAAGTCACTTTAAAAATATATAAGAAATATTTGTTCATTTTTGTTCAACTTTCATCTTTGCACATTTCCACATTTTTTCTTTTTCTTTTTTTCGTGTGTGAATTGGTGCTCAGCAACCCAACTGATGCGCTCCTGAGTCAGCGTCCCTGTTTCTAATTATTGAACATCTAGAAGCAGTTCCAGACAACTGCTCGGCATTACGTTCCCACCACCAAAACCTGAGGGACAGAATTCTTGGTTACAAAATGCCGGAGTTAAGGGTTGAAAGACAACATCCATTATAACCTTCTGTTTTCACTCACTCATAATTGTCCCCAAATTGTCCTTTTGCTCCAAATCATTCTATGCTCTGTTTCCACCCCAGGGATGAAATTGCTTGGAAAGTCTGAACAAAAGTGTTTTAGCCAGTTTGGAACCAGGCAGCTTGGGGGGAGAATATTTTTCTTCAGCTTTAAAACAAAGTGTGTCTCCGTCCACGGACAACCCCCAAACAGCTGTCCCCTTATAACATCGGCTCTCCCACATGGGTGGTCAGCTTTTTCCAAGGGAGGAAGTGTCTGTGAGTGGAGTGGAAATCCAGAATTTCAAGACAGAAATCAGAGGCAATGAAAGTATGGATTTGTGCTTTCTGTTCTACAATTTGGCAATGGTTGGGGGGGGCTTATGTTATATTATCTGCAGAATGCAGGCAGTCTTCTTTCCCTGGGATTAGCTGTCTTATTTCAACAGTGTCTACGTAGCGGTGAATGGTATGTAATTTAAGTGAAGGCATTCCTGAGTTTGAGTTTGGGTTCCGTCCCTTACTAGCTATGTGACCTTGAGTTAGTCATATAGCTTCCCTGAGCTTTGCTATCCTCATCATTAAAATGAGGCTCATGGTAGTACCCACCTCACAGGAGTGCATGGAGGATAGCGTGAGGTCATGTATATAAAACCCTGAGCCCAGCGTCTGGCATGCCATGTGTGTGCAGCATAGATGCCCGGGAGTACAGCAGAGGCAGCCACAGAGGAATAACATAGGTGACTCCAGCTTGCATTTGCCAGTTTTGTTGACATCTTGCTTTTTTGGCCTCTCAGCATCCATTCCCACCTCTTCTGGTGACCATACCTCATTTTTCATTTCAGCTTAGGAAACCACCACTATACATTCTCAGCCCCCGTGATTCAGGTGTCACTGTTCCTACCGCCCTCCCCATGTGTTGTTCTGGAACTAGACTCCAACCAATTAGAGGTTGTGAATGCCTGCTCCAGGATTTCTGCTGGAATAGGGGAAGAGAGAAATAGTCTTCTCTTTCTGCCAGGGTCGCTGGTCTGCCAGGATGCCCACTTAGAGCTCCTGGTGAGTCCTCTTTGGTCAAACATACCAAGAATGGCTCTAACAGAGAGAAAGGCAGACCCAAGAGATGGCACGTGAAATTCAAAAGGCACCATCCAGGTGCATGGATCCTGCTGTGCCTAGAGCTGGACCTGCCTTTAGACTTTTCTGTTTGGGGAGACAATACATTCCCTTTTTTTGCTTAAGTCAGTTTGAGCTGGGTCTCTGTTGTTTACGTTGGTCTCATTGGAACAGAAGCTCAAGGCTAAAAGCATCCAGCAATTAGGCAGAACCCTTCATGACATGTTTGGAAGACACACATCCTCTGCCTCTGATTTGCTGGCAGCTTCAGACAAGTCCCTTTACTCTCTAGGTTCTCAGCAGTAAGATCAGGCCACTGTGACAAGTGACCACTGAGGCTCCAGTATCCTGGGAGGCAATGATTTGAGGAAGATAGAGCATGGAGGGGATCAGAGTCCATCCCTCTGTTTGGGATCACAGAGGGGAAATTAAGAGCTGGTTTTGAACTCTGGCTGTACTATTACTGTGTGACCATGGAGAAGTTATCAACCTCTCTGAGCCTCATTCTTTTCAACTGTAATATGAAGACATTCAGACTACCTAATGAGAGGAATTGTTACACTTCCCTTCTCTTCCTAATCTCACATTGCCATCTCAGCCCAAAGCTGAAAGGCTTCTGCTTCTCGACTGGAGATAGAAGTACTGGAAAAACCATTCGGCTTCCCTCTCTGTCCTGTCACTTGTTCCTCCTCATGAAAGGGAAAGTGACTAGTCTGACTGGTGTGAATGGAGCGAGCAGGCAATCGCTCAGCCATGTTACCCTTCCGGCAATGTGGATCAGCACAGCCCTGACTTGCTGCCTAGTCCTGTGTGTGTTCAAGTGCATGAGCCACGTGCTCCAGGGACCCATGGGATGAACCCTCGAGCAGGGCCACTCGCACCACTTCAGGTGCCCATTCTCCAGCTTCTCCACCTGGGAAGGGGCTGGGGTGAATCAAGTCAGCCTGCACTGCAGATCTGGACATCTTTAATTCAGGAAGAAAGTCCTGTCATGTCTCCAGTCTAAATCTACCCCTTACAAAGCAGACACTTGGACCCTCGCTTGACTCCTGGAATCTGTGGTGAGGTTAATTTACTACATACTTTAGAATGAGAACATGTTTCTAAAACTTTGGGACGAAAGAGATTTCTCCCACAAGACTCCAGATTTGCACACCATAAAATGGGAAATGGATGGATTTGACTGCATGAAAATTAAAGATTCTATTCAAGATAATAAATGATACTAGATTGGGAGAACACACTTGTAACATCTACAGTTTTCAAAGGTATAACACATAAATTATTTAAGGAACTCCTGCCACTCTGTAAGTAAAGGTCAAGAAACACAATAGAAACCTGGAAGAGGGACATATATATTGGGCACTTGCCAAAAAAGAGCAACACCTGCCCCCCACAGGCCAGGCCTAATTTTTAATTAAGATAGGCAACAAAGCAGAAACTTCGAGATCCTTTCAAATTTTAATTCAGTTTCCTCTTTAGTCTCTACCCAACACATTATCATTCAACCCAGAGATTTACCATTTGTATTTCAGTCTTCTTCTTGAGATTTACTTTTTCTTGTGCCCAAGCAAACCTGGACCCTTCCCCCAAACAGTTTTAGGGGCCTTACCTGTACCTATGTGTCTGCTTCAGAATGTGAGAGATGGTTATTCCAGCACCCTCTTAGGGTGGCAATGACTGGCAGTGATAACAATTAGTCAGAATCCAATTGGTCACCTGAGGCTCATTAAACAAGCAGCCTCCTCTCTGTTCTTTAGCAGCTGCAATGAACAGCAAGCTGGTCCACATTTTGAACAAAATTTCTCATAGGATCTTTGCATGCATGATGTATTCTGTTTGTTGCCAAGATGTGAAATTTATCTCTTGGAGGAAGCATATAAATCTTGCTGTATTCTATTTAAGTAAAGAGATAACAGGAACAACTTACTGAGCCCATTGGTTTCCGGTGAGAAAGAAAAAAATAATCAATTTTGGGAATGTTGGGGGGCTTTGGGTCACTAAAGAGAATTTGGTTGAGTCCCTTAGAACACTGTAAATAGGAAATTCGTGGAAGAGGAAATCTGAATGGCTAAGAAGAACTCTGAATGGAACCCAACTTTTTCAGTAGTAAGAGAAAGGAAATTCAGAGAAAAGTCTCACTTGATGTGCAACACACTGACAAAATTAAGAATTTGACCAAATGCAAGGAAGGATGTGTAGAAATGGGCCGCTCAAGCACTGGTGGTGGCATATATTGGTGAGATTCTTAGAGAGCAGTGTGGAAGTATGAGTGAAATGAACATGTGACTGCTCTACAATTAGGCAAGTCCTGCCGCTGGGATACGCCCCAGAGAAACTCCCATACAGGTAAACAAGGAGACCCTAAGCAAGAGTGCCTGTCATGGGAAAGGATTCTAGACCACTGAGGACTCTACAGGAATAGTGTGCAGCAATCAGAAGGAATTGGCTAGGGCTTCCCTGGTGGCGCAGTGGTTGAGAGTCCGCCTTCCGATGCAGGGGACACAGGTTCGTGCCCCGGTCCGGGAAGATCCCACATGCCGCGGAGCGGCTGGGCCCGTGAGCCATGGCCGCTGAGCCTGCACGTCGCATACCGCAAAAAAAAAAAAAAAAAAAAAGAAGGAATTGGCTAGAGTTACATACAGCATCATTGATGGATCTCAAAGCATAATGCTGAGTAAAACAAAGAAGAAGGAATCAAAAGGAGATTGATAGCAAAAACATCATTCATGTACATTTTAAAAAACTTTATTGAAGTATAGTTGATTTACAATGTTGCATTACTTTCTGCTGTACGGACTCAGTTATACATATATATATATATATATTCTTTTCCATTATTGTTATCACAGGATATTGAATATAGTTCCCTGTGCTATACAGTAGGAACTTGTTGCTTATCCATGTACATTTTTAAAACATACAAAACAATACTATATATTTCCCATAGACGTGATATGTAGATGTAACAAATGGAAGGTGGATTTTCAAGGACCTACTATAAATACATAAGAAGAGGGTACCTTTGGGAGGATTTTGATTTGAGATAGCAGATGGAGGGGAAAAAGAAACAAAAGAAGTGCCTTGAGTGGTCTTCTTTGCCATCTATTGAGAAGGATAAACTCATTTATGTCCACTGGGGTTAGAAACCAGTTATATAGCTCTATCATTTGACAGAACACTAACCCATAGCATAGTAGGTGCAGGTGCTCAAAAAACAATTTTTAATCTATTTGTTTTATCCTTTAAATTTTGGACTTTCTAAGATATAGGATCTTTCAGAATTTTCTCTAGAATCAGTGCTGAGAGCTCAGGGTGATCCCCTGCTTCCTTATAAGGTCATGGAATAAAATATCAATCAATTTCTAAAAGACATTATTGGTTCAGTGAGGTAGAGAGAACCTTAGAGATCTTCTTGTCAGAATCTTTGACCCTGCCAAGGAAGGATATAAGTCCTGAGGGGTCCAGTAACTGCCCAAGGTCAGACATGGAGCCTGCTGCCTGTGACCAGAGGGGGACCCTAGTCTTCTGACTCCTTTTCCTTTGCTTTTTTCCACCAGGTAGCCTGACATTAGCATTGCTACTTCCAAGTGTGCCACGACTTCAGCTTGCTCTGAATGTCCATGTCTGTCTCTGCACATTTAGGAAGGGTTGATCTAGCACTTTAACACTCTACACTGCAATTGGCACATGGCCTCTATAGGAAAAGAGCAACAGACCCTAGAACACAGTCCCATTGAAAACTCACATTCAGTCACTCTCAAAAGTCCCCAATTCTACCTCTGAGAAAGAAGTCTAATTGTCAGTGTTGCCATGGGAACGTCCCTTGTTGCACTGAACCAGTCCTGATGTGGCCTTGTCCTTGGACTCCATATGTAATATCTGTGGTTTAACAGTTACAGGTCTATGTTTCCTTTACCCAGAAGATTGTTCCTTCCCAGCTTAGATGGACTCCTGTTTCTAAGCATCCTCCATGAGATTCTCCATTCTTTCTTCTCTGAGATTCCTCTTCTGAGCCCATTTCTCCGGAAGCTAAACCTCCATTGAGTGAGTGCCTATTTGACCTTCTGAGTCTATTTGAGGTTCATTTTTCAAACTCTTATTTGTTTTCCATTTAAAAAATCCCGCCCCTCCTGGAAGCCGCTTTCTCCGGAAAGTGACTGTGATGCTCCGAGCCGGCAGCAGAGGGAGCCCATGCCTAACAATCTTGGCACTGAACGTCCAGCTGGGGCTGAGTGGGTTACAAGCATCCCGCAGCTGCGCTGACCGAGAAGATCCTCCCCTGGGGGCCTGGACCTGGGCCAGCTCAGTGTGGTCGGAGATGGCTGTGCGCTCCAAAACTGTCACGAGAGATATTTCCATGGAGTTTTCCATGGAGAGGGGTGAGGGTCCTTTCCCAGATTCTCCTTCCCTGCCTGCCTTGGGGAAAGGGGGAGGGGAGTGCTTTCTATTCTGTTCCCTGCTCAGTCCCTCCCAGGAACGCCCTAAATTAATCCTGTATCAGGGGCCCCAATCTTTCTCCAGGGGGGAAGGCATTATTGGTTTTTTGCCTGAAGCCTTGAGATCATTTAGGGGAAGCATCCTCCAGGGCCTGAGTCCCAGTCTTTTGAATTACATCAGTGGTGACAAATTAGTACTCACATAGGGTATATTTGATTTTTTTGGAAGCAGCCAAATCTATTAAATAAGGGATGACATAAAGCTGGAAGTACGAAAGTACAGAGCCCAGAACCTAGTGTATAGTGGGTTCTGGGTAGATGGGGGTGACGTGAATCTGGGTCCGCTGGTAGTTATTGCAGTTGTCATTTAATGAGTCTTTTATTTAGAACCGTGAGACCATTTTTCTTAGGTGACCTCTAAACCGGTTCTGAAGACAAATGTAAAAGAGAACTATCCAAAGAATATATCATTGCAGCAAAAGTTTCGAAGATTTCAAACATACATGTGATTTGTTGGCCCAAGTTCCACATTTATTACAAAACACCTTGTTATTTTATATTTGCTTATTGTATGTATCAATCCCTTAATCTACGTGTATGTCTTGGGCATCAGATACAAAGGTAGTGCTGAAGATATAGGACCAGAGACCCTGGAGTTCAGTGGCACTTGCTCTGCATTGGCAGTTGAGGGTGGCTGAGGTCCTTATACTGCCCACCTGGAGGTCCTGGGGCAAGTTATGAATCTCTAGGGTCTCAGTTTCTTCATCTTTAAGGTGGAGATAACAAGGGCTCCCCTGCCTATTTCTCCGAGGCCAGATTACAATTGCAGACCTTTATGTGCTTTGTGAACTCCAGAATGCTGTAGACATTTCATTTCTTAGTATCCTGTGACCCTTGTTTTTTCTATTTTCTCAATTATAAGTTCCTTGAAGGCAAAGAACGTGCCTCAACTTCCTGGTCACTGCCCACCATGCCATGAAGAGTAACTCAGAAGACTGTGGGGACCTTATACCTTCTGTTAGCAGTCTACCCAAGGCTGGTTTTCTGACTCGTGGCTCCAATGGGAAGGCTCCTGGGCTTGCTATGGAACTTCTACTTGCAACAGGCTGCCATCTATTGGGATTGAAGCCAAAGGTACCAATCTCACTAAACATGCTTTGAACACCACCTTGCACTCTGCTCAGAGTTGTTGTGGATACACAGTTGAATCAGACATGATCTCTGCTCTCAAAGAGTTTACAAGTAAAGTGGATAGTACATACAAATGGCCAATAATGCAGAACACCATGTTATTATAATCAAAGTGGAGGCCCCAAATAACGATAAAATTACAAAGACAGAGAGACCAGGGCAAGCTTCCTAGGGTTGTTGCATTTGAGCTGGCCTTAGAGGATGAGTAGGCCTTGGATAAGTGCAACTGGTGCAGAAGTCGTGCCAGGCAGAGAAGACAATAGTCTTCTATTATCAGCAAGACATAGTCAGCAAAGACATAGTCAGCAGGTTGTTGGAGAAAGATTACACTGGGGGGAAGTGAGCGCTGGGCGACGTGTAAGAAAGAGAAAACTGGCAAGTTTTGCCTTGGGACCTAGCCTTGGGGGACCTTGATTTTCCTGCTAGAAAGCCTTGGCTCATCTCAGAAGTGAAATGAAATCATTACAGCTGATGCACTCAGCTGAAGGGCTCAGATGGGCCATCTGGGCTGACTCCAAGGGGAAAGTGGGCATGGCATTGCCAAGGCAACCAAAGAAGGCAGAGTCAAGGTGGTGCAGGCCTGGCCCCAGTTTTGACCAGTGCGGTGGTACTGTGAAGCCTCTAATGTCAGTGGGATATAGACAGGAAAGGGCTTTCTTTCTTCCAGCTACAGCCTCCAAACTGCCCTGTGGTATCTCCTTTCTTTGCCCATTGATGGTGCCTCAGGCAATGCTTAGAACATTTCACTTTGGTCGTTAAAACATCCAGTCGAATCTGAACTTCAGTCTTACACTGAATTCAAAGTCCCTTCCCATTGGCCTGACCGCTGGCCCAGAGACCTGCTCTGGGAGGAAGGTGAGGACTATTCTTTCACTCTTCCTCCACCTTTCTCCCTCCTTCCTCTCCTGGGTCTTCCTTCTCTCTCTCCACCAGGGAATCGGGGCCCTGGAGGAAGGATGGGAAGACAGGGAAAGTTCTTAAGAAAGTTCTTAAGAATGGAGTGCTATCAGTGCCTTCGTGTAGCAAGTCCCCGCCAGATGTCTCTTGTTAGGGGCATATGTGAGTTCTTCAAGAGGCCCCGCTGGGATGTTACGCTGCCCAGGAACCAGGTATGGCCAATGCATGCTCAGCTTGGCCTCCAGTTTGAGACGATGTCAAACTCTATTTGACCCTTAGTCACTGCCCATAGGAGTTCAACCAGTGGCCTCTTACTAAGGGGGTCACTTGAAATTGACTGGCCGTTCCCTTGAACTTGGTACCTTTAGGGTATTCTAAGCATGACTTCCAGGATATTCACTTGACTGAAAGAAAATAACGCATCCTGACCATACCAAGTACGGGGGATAAGGCATGCACTGCTGCCCTGTCTCTCTACCCCACCATCACCCTCAAGATGGACTCCTGTCTTCAGAGTGCTCTAGTCAAGAAGAAGGCATCAGTCTGTATGTTCACAGGTATCTCCTCTCCAACCACTCTATCACCCCCATCAATGTGGCTCTGTGTTTCTGTCACTCAGCAAGCATCCAGCCAGGAATGAGGGACCAGCCTCCCCTTCTCATAGGTACCTGCATCCAGTCTCAGTGAAGGGGTTCTTTTCTGTCCCCTTCACTTGGCTTGGGTATCAGGGTCCCTTGCCTCTCCTGGGCCCCCTGAAGGGGTGGGGTAAAGCCACAGCATTGCCCCCGAGTACCCCTTATTCTTAAATTTCAATCCTCTATGAATATTGGCTCAGGAAGTATAGGGTAAAAGTCACAGAATCAGCTCAACATTTTTTTTCTTTTATTAAAGTATAGTTGCTGTACAATATTATGTAAGTTACATGTGTACAATATAGTGTTTCACAAATTTTAAAGGTTATACTCCATTTATAGTTATTATAAAATATTGGCTCTATTCCCTGTGCTGTACAATTAATATTTGTAGCTTATTTTATACCCAATAGTTTGCATCTCTTAATCCCTTACCCCTGTATTGCCCCGCTCCCTGCCACAGCCACAGGTAGCCACTAGTTTGTTCCCTATATCTGTGAGTCTGCTTCTTTTTTGTTATATTCACTAGTTTGTTTTAGTTTAGGTTCCACATGTAAATGATATCATACAGTATTTGTCTTTTTCTGTCTGACTTATTTCACTTAGCATAATGCCCTCCAAGTCCATCCATGTTGCTTCATATGCAAAATTTCATTCCTTTTTATGGCGAGTAGTATTCCACTGTATATATACCACACCTTCTTTAACCATTCATCTGTTGATGGACACTCGGGTTGCTTCCATACCTTGGCTGTTGTAAATAATGCTGCCATGAACACTGGGGTGCATATATCTTTTCAAATTAGTGTTTTTGTTTTTTACTGATATATACCCAGGAGTGGAATTGCTGGGTCATATGGTAGTTCTATCTTTAAATTTTTGAGGAACCTCCAAACTGTTTTCCACAGTGGCTGCACCAATTTGCATTCCCACAAATAGCATACATCAGCTCATCTATCTTAATAAGTCCTGTGTGGAAGCATCTCGTAGTTCCTCTTTAGACTATGAGGGGACCTCCTGGCCTCACCTTGGGGCTTGAGCCAAAATTGTAAAACAATAGGAAAATTCCATTCCGTTTTCTGTTCCATTAGTGATGCTTGAGGGCAGAGTCCCACTGTCAGCACGATTGACATTTTGGGGCTGATAGTTCTTTGTTGTAGGGGGCTGCCCCGTGTGTCATAGATGTTTAGCAGCATCCCTGGCATCTACCCAATAGATCTCCCCACCCCCGTTGTGACAATCTCTTCAGACATTGTTAAACCTCCCATCCCCTGGGGGGCAGGGAGGTAGCAAAATTGCCTCCTGATGAGAACTACTGCCTAACAGAAAAAAGGAAGTCTTTGAAAGTTTTTGAGCAAGGAAGTAACATAACATTATCATCAAATATCATTTGATTAGTTTCACTGAATGATATGAACAGGAGTGGCCAAGGCCAAGAAATGCTTGCTGTGCAAGTGACATCTTTTTAATAACCCCTCATAATGTACAACATTACATACATTACATTATCTCACCCATTTCCACAGCCACCATCTGAGGAAGGTAGGGGACTGTGTTTCACTGATGAAGTGTAAACACAGAGGAGGAGGCTAATATGGGGAGCTATCAGGCTGAAGAATAAGTGTGCAGAGGAGAGAAGTGGAGAGGGGGTTTTCCATGGAGTCTAGGACTTTCTTTTCAGAGCAGGAATCCTGTAGAAAATATCTGGATCAGTAATAATAGGTACTGTAACAGAAATTAATTGAGAGCTGACCATGTGCTGTGTGTCTCATAGATCCCCTCACTTAAATCTCTCAATAAGCCCTGTGAAGAGGTAATATTATTATTCCCAGTTTACAAAGTCTAAGTTTGCAAAAACTAAGTTCCAGGAGGTTAAGTCACGTGCCAAAGGTCACTCAGTGATCAGAGATGGGATTTTAACGGAAGCCGCTGGGCTGACTCCAGAGCCCTTGCTTATAACCACGGCAACATCCTAAACTAGTTTCCAGCGTGTAACTCAGAACATAGGCTCTACAGTTTCCAAACCTCTTCCAATTGTGTAGCCTTTGCAGCTCACACAAGGCTCTCCCATGTGATGTGTAGTGTCAGCATGGATAGGTAAGTGGGGCCTTAGTCCCATTTTACTTATGAACATACAAACTAGAATACAGGTGTTAAACCAAAACTAGAAACCAGAATGGTTTGATTCTTTGCACAGTACTTTGGATGATCCTGACCAGAATGTGGAATAGAATGTTCTGTAATCTCAGAGCCAGAGATTAAGTTTTAACTACAATCTCACACTTCAGAAGAAAATTAACTAATACTTTTGCCCATCTTCTATGGCAGATACTATGATAAAAGCTTTGCACACATTATCTATATCATCTTGGCAAGAATCCTGAGGCAAAGAGTATAATTATCCCAACTTACAGATCAGGTCACTGAGGCTTGGCAAGACTGATGTCCATCACGAATGGCAAAGTCAGGACTCAAACTCAAGTATGTCTTGTGCCAAGGCACATACATGCTCTTACACTGGGCTTCCTGCATCTTTTTATCTTTTATCCTTACGAGGTGGGTATTATTATCTGATGTTTGCAAATAAGGGAAAGAAAGAAGAGCCAGAAAGGTGAAACAACTTCCTTCCAAACACAAGACCACCAGCAGGTGGATCCAGGAGCCAGGCTCTGGCTGGCTGTGTCCAGAATCCATACTCTTCACCCCGGAGCCTTGGGTTCCGGCTCCATGAGAACTCTTGGGAACACAAGACTGACTCCCCTGATTTTGTTACCTGTGTAAGTCAGCCTGGGGAGTATGGGGCTGTGAGTCTCAGGGAACATTAATCAGCATTGCTGGGACAATCTGTTCTCTCCATGAGCTGACTTCTCTAGTTGGTGACGTGAGCTGAATGAGGAAAGTCTCTCTTCAGGGTTGTAGGCTCTAGAAGCTTCTTGTGGCTGCTGTGGATCAGAGCCTTAAAGAATATTGAACATTCACTCAGTTGCTCATCCTGGAGTGTGAGGGGGACCAGGTCAGGAAGGAGGTGGCCTTAGGGACCCCGAATGTCATGGGACCAGCCTGGGGAGAGATGCCTGCCCAGCTCCTGCCTAGCTCAGAGGGTTCTGTGGCAGCAATTCCAGGAGACACCACGTGATCTATGTTCAGACGCCCTGCTGGGCATTCATCAGCCTGAATTTTGCTCCAGGCAAGAGCTAGGGTTCAGTGAGGAAGGGATCAGATATTGGAATGGAACTAGGGTTACCACACCTGGGGCATGATGGGTTTCCATGGAAGCCCCATGTTACCTATAAGGCAGCTGAAGGTGTCCAGTGAGTTATGCTGGCAGAGGGAAGAGGTCAGGGAGCCCAGCATTAAATTCCAGTCTCCTCCCACCCCAATCATTTTCATCATGGTTCACAAACAAATGCAGATGAAAAAACAAATGGAAAAAAACAGCATAATTGATTTTAATTCCATTGCTTAATGTCCAAGTCTAAGGGATCCCTAAACTTTTCTTTCACAGGAATAAAGCAATTTTTATTTCTTCAAAATTGCATGATCACTGATGAATATATTTGGACTGGAGAGTTAGCCCTGGGGTTTTTCTGAGAGGACAACTTGCTGATGCGGAATGACGCAGCTGCCATCAAAAAAACCTTTAGGGAATTCTTTCCAGTCGTGTGGAACCCAATTCAACAACACACTTTTACTATGTGCCTACTGCATGCCAGACCCCAGGTCAGGTTCTGGTGGTATGAAGAAGGTAAGCCATGTGCAGCTGTTCAGGTTGTATACTCTACAACCCTAAGGGGCATAGAATTGTGTATCCATTAAGTCCTGTTTCTGCAGATGGCAGGAGGGTGACTTGAACAAGATGGGCTGTATAGGCTGGCTGTGATGTCAGTTAGACACAATTTCTACCCTCAGGGAGCTCACTGTCCAGCAGACAGCAGGGCTCTAAGACACTAGGTGATCATAGGCTAGAAGCTGGAAGAGCTTTTCTCTCTTCCCCTTTTAACACATTATTGACCAGGGGATTTTTGCAGAAACTAATGCCTGTGGCCAGCAATTTGTTATGTAAGTGAATATTGAAACACTCCGGTCAACAACGTTTGGGTAACAAAAGACGTATTAATATGTCTCTGGTCAGTAACTTGTTAAGAACAGGCTACATATAGTTAGATAATGATGGAAAACAAATTTGGTGCACTCTGGTCTTTTTGTTATTGTTGCTAGTTAAGGACAGAAAGTCCATTCCTTTACCATTACCACCTCCCACCCACTCCCAGGACCTGTGTCTTCCCCCTTCAAGAGCACATCTTCTCTAACCTAAATAGGAAAGAATTTGAAGAAGAATAGATACATGTGTATGTATAACTGAATCACTTTGCTGTACACCTGAAACTAACACAACATTGTTAATCAACTATGCTCCAATATAAAATAAAAATTAAAAACAAAAGAGCATCTACTCTTGCCCTTATACTCCATTACCCCGTCAGGACAAGGCTGTTAGTACTCATTATTCTTAGGAGGAAAAGAGCAAAAAACAAACAAACAAACAAAAAACCAAGCTGGCTCTGAAAGACAATGTTTCTTCCCAATCTCTCCAGGGGCTACCCTGAGGCAAAGCTAGCTGTGCCCAGCTTAGACATGGGGTATCTAACTATGGGATTTATTGTTTCAGGACCCCAGCCCCAGCCCCCATTCCTAACCCCCCATACCTTTCCTCCCACATCTGAGATAACTGCCCTGCTGCACAATAATTCACCCCATGCTCCAAGCAGTGCCAATATCACATATATTACTTTATTATTTGGTCATTGGCTTTCCAATGCAAGTGAAAAAATAATTTAAACTAATTATATGTACAGAGGCTTGGTTAGTTTTCCCAAGAACTTCCAGAAAGATCCCCAGCCCCTTAGGTAGCAAAGAAGGGTTACTGTTAACAAAACAAAACTATACAAAACTCCACCTATAAAAGTCGCATGTGTAGAAAGGTTTCTTTATTATAAGCATCACGTTTGGGGAACAGGAAGGGTTGGGGGTGGGGGGTGGAGGAACGTGTGCAGGGGGGTGGTCCACACACACCTGCCCTGACTAGTCCTGTGTAGGAGACCATGGCTGGTGAGGCTCAGGTGATCTGCAGTGGGGTCTCCAACATCTCCATTAGGAAGGTGTCAATGGGTGTGTCCCCGATGAGCTTGAAGAAGAAGAGGTGCTCCAGGCATTTCAAGCCGATGGAGCGCAAGGCTGGGAGGCGCAGCAGCAGCTTGGCAAACCTGTGGAGAAGCAAGGAGACATTAAGAACTGGGGAACCAGCATGCACGGGGCAGCTGCTGGCATGAGGCAGCTCACTTGGTCTTCTTCACCAATCTGTGATTAGAAGAAAGAGCCTGGTTGGGGAGACTAAGGCAGTTGGAGAATCTGTAATCCTGGAGAGCTTCAGAAATAGGCTAGAGGTCTTGTTATGCTTCTTAAAGGTGGAAGTTGGATCCTGTGACCTCTTGAGAATCTCTTGAATTATGTGGCCACATCCCAGAATTGCCCTCAGCACCCCCATTCGTGGTGGGCGAGAGGAAGAGCTAGCCTACTGATGCTGACTCACATCTCCAACCCTAACCAGCTGGTGTTCCTTACATTCTCTGTGCCTGGGGATTCCTGGGAAGATTGGCCAAAGCATTTAGAACAGCACAGCACAGCAGATGTGCAGAATCCACAGGGTCTCTCACCACTGGCTGAATGTGTTTGTGTACAAACCACGCACCAGGCAGTGAGATAGGTTCTGGGATCCAGGAAGAGCCCCCCACTCTCCGGACCAGCAGTTCTCATCTCCTCGCCAGACTATGCTTTTCCTCATACCACACTTACTTTAAGCAATGCAACCTCAATGTGCCTCAGTTACCACATTTCTGTTACCCATTTATAACCACTATGTACATCAGCTTCGTAGTCTGTGCTCACTTTTATTTTGTTTTGTTTATTTTTTTTAATTTTTTTGTCTAAGTGACTTTCTTTTCTAAATTTTTTGAAAATTTTTATTGAAATATAGTTGATTTACAATGTTGTGTTAGTTTCAGGTGTACAGCAAAGTGACTCCATTATATATATATATATATATATATATATATATATATATATATATATATATATATATACATATATATATTCTTTTTTAGATTCTTTTCCATTATAGGTTATTACAAGATATTGAATATAGTTCCCTGTGCTATATAGTGGTCCTTGTTGGTTGTCTATTTTATATATAGTAGTGTGTATATTTGAATCCCAAACTCCTAATTTATCCCTCCGCCCCCTTTCAACTTTGGTAACCATAATTTCTTTTCTATGTCTGTGAGTCTATTTCTGTTTTGTAAATAAGTTCATTTATATCAATTTTTTAGATTCCACATATAATCAGTGTCATATATTTGTCTTTCTCTGTCTGATTTACTTCACTTAGTATGATGATCTCTAGCCACTACAGAGAATAGTATGCAGGTTCCTTAAAAAACTAAAAATAGAGCTACCATATGATCCAGCAATCCCACTCCTGGGCGTATATCCGGAGAAAATTCTAATTCAAAAAGATTCATGCACCCCAATGTTCACTGCAGCACTGTTTACAATAGCCAGGTCATGGAAGCAACCTAAATGTCCATCAGCAGACGAATGGATAAAAAAGATGCGGGGTGTGTGTGTATACACACACACACACACACACACACACACACACACACAATGGAATATTACCCAACCATAAAAAATAATGAAATAATGCCATTTGCAGCAACATGGATGTGCTTACCTTTCAGTTAGGAAGAGAGAGAGACAGAAAATAGTAGCCTTCACCCCTGAGGGGCCCACAGTCTGGAGAGATAATACCCACACCCATGCATACACACACACTCACATATGCCTCCCACACATGTGCACACACATACCCTCACCACTCTCACACATACACACACGTGTGCACACACATTCACTCGCACTCTTATACACCCTCACACACATGAGCTTGCACATATTCACATGTGTAAAAGTATACACACACATTCTCCTCCATTCTCACCTGCCCTCACACACTGGTACACCCACACACACAAATGCATGTGTACACACACACACACACACACACACACTCTTCTATAATTAAGGACCTTAGTTGTAAGGCTTACCAAAGGGAAAGAGACTAGTGTGTGAAGGAATTAGCCTCACACATACAGAGTCCTTTTCAGGCTCCTCAATCTTCCACATTTCCAACATGCTTCGGTGGTCCTTCTTCATCTCTCAAAATCCTTTTTGCCAGTGAAGCTTATTTTTAATGTTATTACTGATAATGACTGGAAATCAAATCACTCTAATCACAATTTCCAATAAAAAGTACAGGAATCGAAATCTTGTTAGTCATGGTGGCCTTAAATCAGCAACTTCCGGTTGGGCCGGATCTTCACTGGCCGTCACAACATTATTTCACAAGAAGTTTTCAAATTGGAGTTTTAATACTCCTCGAAAATGCATATAGGCCTATATTCATGCCAAAAGAAGTTTTAAGGAAATGTGGCAATATAAGAAGAACAGAGTGGCACCATCTAAAAAGGTAAGAATTACCTCCCTACATGGAAAAATTAAAGGTCTATACCAAGGCCAACACACACCTTCAAAACGTTTGATTAGAAAGCCTCTAAGTGGGACTTCCCTGGCTGTCCAGTGGTTAGGGTTGTGTATTTCCACTGCAGGGAGCACAGGTTTGATCCCTGGTCAGGGAACTAAGATACCACAGGCCTCTCGATGTGGAAAAAAAAAAAGGAAGCCTCTGAGTGCATCTGAATGGTATCACCGTTAGATAAGAACAAGGAGGCTGAGCTCCTGGTCAAGGCCCTGCCACGAAAGAGGTTTCTGTAATTAGGCAAACAAAATGGCTTCTTTATAAAATGTGAAGTTAGGCTGACATTAGCTCTGAAAATGTATTTTTTTACTCTAAAAATGCCAAAGTTTTACAATGTGTAAAATGCTAACCATTCTAGATGCAAACTATTATATATAGAATGGATAAACAGCAAGGGCCTACTGTATAGCACAGGGAACTATATTCAACACCCTGTGATAAACTATAATAAAAAGAATATGAAAAAGAATGTATATATATATATATATGTATATATATATATAAAACAATCACTGTGCTACACAGCAGAAATTAACACATTGTAAATCAACTATACTTCAATAAAATAATTTTTAAAAATGCTAACCACAAGACTGCTGTCTTTGCTGTCTGTCCCAGGTTTGGGAGCTAATATCAGGATATAGAAATAAACACACCCGCTAATAGCCATAGCCACAGGGCGGCCGTCGCCTTCCTCGCTCACATGTTTGGCAACAAGGGGGACTCACAGCCTCTGAAGGCACCTGCTGTGTGAGAGAGAGAAGGTTCCTGCAAGCTCTGCCCCCTCCTGAGTTTTGATCTCTGCTTCTGGCTAGAGGAAGCAGAACTCGCCCCTGTGAGGTGTACTTCTGAAAAGTCTCCACGGAGTGGCAGCCCTCCACCACCAAGAAAACGGCCTTGACAGGGCTGTGTGCCACCAGGAACCCCCTCAACCACTTTCTGCAAACGAGAGGCGACCAGCCTTCGGCACACTTGCCCACCTGGTTGAGCCAAGTGACATCCCTGATGGACCTGCTCAGCTTCAGGGTGGTCACCCGCTGTCCGGGCTGTACTGGATGCACCCAAGGGACATGCAGGGGCCCAGTCCCTGCACTCCCTCCCTGAATTCCCAGGCCCTGCCCTGGGCCAGGCAACAAGTGTCGGCATCTCTGCCTAGTGCCTGGGGGCTGCCCAGGCCCCTGGCAGTCCCCTTCTTGGGAAAACAGGCAAGTTCCAAAGTTTTTAAAGTGTTATTCATTAGAAACAATCTAAATGTCAACCACAGAGTGATGACTAGATACATTAGGCTACAGCCATCCTGTGAAATATTACAAAAGCATTGAAAATAAGAATTTTGTACTTTTCAATATCTGATAAAATGCCTAAAATAGCTAATGAAGCAAAATAATACACCAAACCATATGATTTCAGATCTGTAAATATACATTTCTATGTATACATACATTGATACACAAAGCTGCTAGAAAGAAATATACCTCCCAAATTTACAATCAGTTTATATTACCCTATTTATTTAAAAACATTTTCCTTATTTCCTACCAAAGCATGCTTGGCTTTTATAATAAGATAAAAAAGAGTTCTGTAACAAAACTGAGTTATTTGTAATGAGGTGGATAGACCTAGAGTCTGTCATACAGAGTGAAGTAAGTCAGAAAGAGAAAGACAAATACCGTATGCTAACACATATATATGGAATTTAAGAAAAAAAAAGATGTCATGAAGAACCTAGGGATAAAACAGGAATAAAGACACAGACCTACTAGAGAATGGACTTGAGGATATGGGAAGGGGGAAGGGTAAGCTGTGACAAAGCGAGAGAGAGGCATGGACATATATACAGTACCAAACATAAGGTAGATAGCTAGTGGGAAGCAGCTGCATAGCACAGGGAGATCAGCTTGGTGCTTTGCGACCGCCTGGAGGAGTGGGATAGGGAGGGTGGGAGGGAGGGAGACACAAGAGGGAAGGGATATGGGAACATATGTATATGTATAACTGATTCACTTCGTTATACAGCAGAAACTAACACACCATTGTGAAGCAATTATACTCCAGTAAAGCTGTAAAAAAAAAATGAGTTCTATGTTTTTGTTTGTTTGTTTGTTTGTTTGTTTTGTGATACGCGGGCCTCTCACTGTTGTGGCCTCTCCCATTGCGGAGCACAGTCTCTGGACGCGCAGGTTCAGCGTCCATGGCTCACGGGCCCAGCTGCTTTGCGGCATGTGGGATCTTCCCGGACCGGGGTATGAACCCGTGTCCCCTGCATCAGCAGGCAGACTCTCAACCACTGCGCCACCAGGGAAGCCCAAGAGTTCTGTTTTTTAAAGAGGTAAACAGCACTACCTAGAGCCAAGTCCAGGAAAAGGATGAATATGAGCCTTCCTAGTTCTAATGCCCTGCACACAATATGTGCACACACATACACACACACACAAACATGAGTAATGCTGCCTTACAGCTGGGAGATTCGGTGGATGTCATCCAGCACAGGGCTTTCAGTCAGCTCTCATTGGCCAGAAGCTGAGCTGATGCTGGCAGCCAGGCCTTGCTTGTTGGGTAGGGCTCTTTCAATCTCACCCATTTCAGATGTAGGAGAGACTGCCAGGTGCCTATCAAAATCCATTCTCCCCTTCTTCCTTGGCATCCAGCTGCACACATTCTCCAATCTCCTTGGCTAGCTGGTCCATGTGACCAAGTTTTAGCCAATGGAAGTGAGTAAAGGGAGGGGGTACCCTTTCCACGTCAATGTGTTGCCCATATAGCCTCACCTGTGTGCTCCCTCTCCTCTTTCCCTTCCACCATCAGCATACAAAACACAATGAGAGGGCTTCCCTGGTGACGCAGTGGTTGAGAGTCCACCTGCTGATGCAGGGGACACGGGTACGTGCCCTGGTCTGGGAGGATCCCACATGCCGCGGAGCGGCTAGGCCCATGAGCCATGGACGCTGAGCCTGCGCATCTGGAGCCTGTGTTCCGCAATGGGAGAGGCCGCAATAGTGAGAGGCCCGCGTACCGCAAAAAAAAACAAAAAACAAAAAACAATGAGACTCGGCAACATGGTGTAACCCCAGGAAGGAAGGAGCCTGGGTCCCTAAGCGATGGTGTGGAAGAAAGCCACCACACTAGACTGATTACCCATCCAGGACTGATTTGTGAGGAAGAAGTAAACTTGTGTTCAACTATTGATATTTGGGAAGTCTGTTGTCACAGCTTAGTCTCCATAACACACAAGGCCTACACACATTGTATCAACTGGCTGGACCCCACTCACACAGATGCATTCATTGCCTGTGATAAAAAACGAGCTCAGCCTCTTCTGGACAACTGAGAGATAGTGGCTTATGATCCAGGAAAAATGGGCTAATGGAAATTAGACTCCACAGAGGAATAAAAGTCATCAGTGAGAATTGGGAGCATAGGTAATTAATCCTAAAAACAAACTCATGCCTTTAAAGAAGTTTTTTTTTCAAGTTTCATTTTCCATTTTCTGTGAGGTTTGAGGATCATATTCTCTCTTTTTAACTAGAGTTAGTGGAGGAGGAAAACTTTTATTCAGCGGTATTTGGGGGAAACATTTGGGAAAAGGATTTTTTAACCACTCAGGAATACTGGTAGATGGCCTCAGAGATCCTCTGACCCATGTCTTCCTTTTCAGACAAGAAGCCCAGACCCAGGACCTTGCCAGAAGCTACAGATGGCACCCTCAGGGCCAGTGGTCACCTCTCTTGGGTACCAAAGCCTGTACCTTTTACTGCAGGGGGGCTTCCATGAGGGCAAAGCAGAAAGCAATGCAGTCACACTGAAAAGCACAAGCTCTTCGAAATCAGACAAACTTGGGTTCACAACCTGCCCCACCATGCACCAGCTCTGTGACCCCGGGCAAGGTTCCTTTCTCAGCCTTGGGGCCTCTTTAGAAATTGGAGCTAAGGATTCCCACCATCGTTCGTTCACTGGGGTGTTCATTCAACATTTAAAGATGAATACTAATTGTTAAGCTCTGATGCCAAAGTGGTGAACAGTGGGTGAACAAGACGGACGAGACCTCCAGTTTCATGGAGCCAGTGTCTGAGTAGCTTTGAGATGGTTGTGAAAAAATCTAGACAGTGCCTGCTGCATGTCGCCATTCATTAATGGCAGATCAGAAGAGTTGCTGCGGTTGTTACCATTCTTCCAGGACTCCCTCACCTGCCTGGTTGTTCCGGGTACTTCTGCTTGGTGTAGGCCTCGAGGGTGGCATAAACCTTCTCTCGCAGAGTCTCCACCTCAGAGGGGTTGGATAGACCCTTGGCATCTGAAAAAGACAGCTGATTCAACCTCTCCTTACACACCTCTGCGGGACACCCTTCTACAGAGTCTGTCCCCATTCACACAGGCCACCTCCCGCAGAGTTACGAGAGACACGCTGGATGGGGGACATTGTGAAATACACAAAGCCAGCCCTTTGTGCCCTCACACCTCCTTCCTGTGCCCAATCTACCCAATAAACTCTTGGAGCAAAGGTACGCACGGCTGACTCCAAGGAGGAGAGTTTTCTTTTATCCGGGCCATTCTAGAAATACTACCTTCACACATTTATTGAGTGCTTACTATGTGCTAAGCATGGACTGAATAAAGAGATGGGGTACAAAAACCCGACAGATCCACATCCTGCATCAATTAACAGACCACCTAATTCAGGAGATGAAGCATATGCCTCAATTACTATGTAATTCTGAATACTCATCTTTCTTGGCCCACAGCAGCATCTGAAGAAGCTGATCACTTCCTCCTTCTTGAAACGCTTTTCCTCCCTGGGCCCCCCAGGACACTACTCTTTGGTTCGTCCCTGTCTGACTCACTGCCCCCTCTCAGGCTTCTTTGCTGGCTCTTCCTTTTCTCTGCAACCTCTAAATATCACCATGCCCCAGGGCTTAGCCCTCAGCCCTCTGCTCTGTAATGCCTCTAATTTACTCCCGGTCTCAGAGCCTTGCATGCCAGGTCTAGGCTGATAGCTCTCAAGTGCACATCTCTGGTTCTGCCTCTTCTCTGAAATCCAGACTCACATAAACAATTGCTTCCGGGAGAGCCACTCTTGGACGCTTACTATCCATCTCAGATTCTCATGTCCAAAGTCCTGATTCCTAGCCACCCACCCTTTGAACCGCCATTTCAGTAAATGAAATCTCTGTTTTTCCGAGTGTTCAAGAAAACAAAATGAAAAATTCTAAGAATTATATTTAATACCTCTCTTTCTTTCACACCCTATCAACAAATCCCATTGGCTCTGCCTAAAAATATATGTAGAACCTGACCACTTTTTACCGCCTTCTTTGCTACTACTCTAGCCCTCTGGCATCTCTCGTCCTCCCCACTTACCCCCAAACATGCACACTCCACGCCCATTTGAGACCCTTTTCAAGATGGCTCGAGGAGCAGAGGCCATGAAGAGTTGACTCTTTGTCCTCCCAAGGATAGGTCTCCTGGTCCTCCCTTATCTGTCTCTGCTGAGCTAGAGGACTAGAGAACATCAGAGCACTGGGGGCCGACCATGGAGGAGAGCTAAGCACGACATACTCACCTGGGTTAAATAGCACGATGGCTCGTAGGCACCCCAGCTCCGACTTATCCATCTGCATGTCTTTCATTTTGGAGACCAGCTCAGTCAGAACTCTGTTCACAGCAAACAATGGCAGGTGATGAGAAAATCATGAATACCAGGCCAAGGGCTGATAAAATGAATGCAACAACTATTTATTGTGTACCCACCCCATTTTCCAGTAGATGCGCCAGGTACTAGGGGCACAGAGATGAATAAGATACAGTCCCTGATCTCAAAGAGCTCACAGTTTAATTAAAGAAACAGACACAGAAGCAATACGTAGCAGCAACACAAAGCCAATAACTGCCATGATCAAAGTCCCAGGGAGCACCAAGGATGAGGCAGTGAACACAGAGAGGGAGCTGGAAAGGCAGCCTAGAGGATTTGGGAATTGGCAGAAATGCAACGGGCAAAGCAGGGTGAGGGCATCGCATGTCTGGAAGAACACCGCAAAGGACGGCGTTCCGTGACAGGGCAGAAATTTCTAGACACCATCAAGAGGTGTCAACTGAAGACCATGATGGTCTCCATGTGGAACATGTTGTGGGAAAAGGCAGGGAAGGAGTAGGGACATCTTAGATGGGCATGCACATGACCCTGGAAGACCATTTATGATAGGGTTGGGAAGGGACCACAGGGCCCTGGCATTGGACAGAGAGACTATTTTCAATCTTACTCTTCCTTTCCCAGTTCTCCATCCTTTCACCCACCCATTCGTCTCTCATCTCTTTAAATCACCTGGCTTAATTTTCCTTTAGAACCATTTAAGGCACAGAATCCCAGACTGAAGCTGTCGCTCTTATAGCAGGATTCCTCCAGAGACCCTGGTGCAGAGAGCAACAAAAACCTCAGCTCATCTTTCCCAGGTTCCTAAAGTCAGATCCTAAACCCTCATTCCCATCCAGGCCCCCTTGGATAAGCAGTTCAAACTCCCCACTCCCACCTTACTAGGTAATGTCAATAATACAGTCTCTTCCCTGGAAACCTTTAGGGATAATAGGGTCTTTCATCTGCCAGCAACTCTGTTGGCCTCTGACTGACTCCATCTCCTTGGATTACCATTTCTTTTAATCCCTTTCTCATTCTCCAGGTTTATGTTTTCATGTGCTGAAGGGTCTCTGCTTCCAGCCAGTACAGCTGATTGGGCTGTCCATACTACATCCCAGCACTACCCACAAGTACACACACACATGCACACATGTATACACAAACACATACAAGCGCCGGAAGCAGAATAGAGCCACCTGTCAAAGATGGAGCCAACCCCAGCACTGTGGGCACTGCTCCGGTGGACGTGTAAACCCGTGGCCAGAAGGATGCCATCCTGCACAGAAACCGAGCGGTGGGAAAAGGAGGCGATCAGCAATTCATTCCACCCTGCAAGAATAAGAAGGAGGCCTTGAGGGAAACCTGACCACACTCTTGCTTCATTGATAATCATCCGAGACATGTATTATTATCCTTTGGAATAAAAGCAGAACCAGAAATCCAGGGAGGTCAAAAACTAGTTCCAGACGACATCACTAATTAGTGAGGGAACAAAGGGTAAGACTGGGGTCCCCTGACTCGTGGGTATGCTCCTCCCCCACAGTCTCCCCAATGCAGCCCAGGATGGCAGCTTGAGGACAAGAACTCTTTTTTTCCCTCCAGTCCATCAACAAATATGGATTGAACACTTAATGGGTAATGGTCACTATGTTATCTGCCATGGTAGATAAAGCCAGTATACCCCGCAGTGTCTGCCCCCAGGACCTCACAACCTAGTTTTACTTCTTAGGCGTTGTTTAGTAGCACCCAGCACGGCATGTAGCTTTCCACTGACACTCAGGGATCGCTTATTATCTAATAGGGATGAAATAAGTGGACTGGCTCCCCAGGCTCAGCGAATCTTCATGAAATTTCCCTGCTGGCTCCATGACAAAGAGGAGATTTGGCATATGTCAACTGCACAGTGTCCCAGAAATGGGAGGCTAGAGAGATTACAGCATGTAGAATCTTAAAATAGGAAGGGACCCTGGAATCCATCTAGTAAAAGCCTGAGCAAAAATCTTTGGCTTCCCCTAGTTCACCTGTGAAATGGGAATATCTCTATTTTCCAATTTCATAACAGTAATGAGGCACAGCTTCAGATTGTCCTGAATAACAATTGTTTAACTGTCTTTGAAAATTAAATGCAAATTATAATGGCTGCATAAAATTTGCATGGAAAAAGAGCCTTTCTTGGTCACTAAAAGGATTCTAGGAAGCAGTTTAAGAGACCAATGGACAGAAAAATCTCATTAAATAGAAAATTCTCACCTTCTTGTAAACATGCCTTGTTTTTTAAATTATGTGCGTGTTTAAAAAGTTATTTTTCTCTGATAATAAAATGCCTGTAGAAACTAATAAAAATTTTGTTAAGTATAAAAGAGAACATTTAAATATTAAAAAAAAGAAAAAGAGTCTTACTCCTCCATTAACAGTGTTTCATTTGGAAATGAAAGTTTTGGGGGAGGGCCATCCAAATTTCAGAGCTTACCAATAATATAAAAAAGAACAACCTCGCATAGGGTTATCCTGTCTCAACAAGGTGCACAGCTTGGATGGGTTACAGCTCCATCAGGTCACTTGTTTTAGGATCCCAAGGGTAATTTCAAAATGGCAACCCAAGAAGAAAGGAGCCCTGGTATCCCTTACCTGCCCGGAGCAGAATGACCTGGTCCTCCAAGGTGAGGTCAGAGAAGTGGGGAATACGCTTGGCCCATTCAACGAGAGTAAAGAGCTGCTTGTCAGCAGCATGGCATATGTTGGTGACAGGGTCATTTGTCTAAAAAAGGAACAAAGTACTCTGAACGGACAGGTTCTAGGACTCAAACATACTCCTTCCCCATCTCCAGCCCCCTCCAAGAAATGGGAGATAGATGGAGATCTAAGACCACCTACCGAATTCTCCATGTTCATGTCACCGTAGGATTCTGTCTTTGGTTCAACAGCAAGTTCAGCCTCCAGAATCCTCTCCACAGGCATATCTTCATGGCCACTACTGGCACATTCTGCCTCACTCTCAGCCCGCTCCCGGCTTCTCTGCCTTTCTTCTTGCACAGCTGGCAGGGACAAGGACGTGCAGACGTTACCATATGCCCAGGACAACTGTGGGAAAGTTAATTACATCCCTAAGCCTCATTTTCCTCCTCTGTAAAATGGGCATCATGGTGGTAATGAATCAGAGATGCTGTCATGTTAACAGATGAAACCAAGAAAGCAGAGCTGAGCTGTTTTCTTATGCCTGTGCCAAACTATGGGTTTTTTCAGTCCATAGTTTTTCCAGTTCATTATGGTGACCACTCTAAGAAATGTGCCTTTTAAGCTTTAATAACCTCCAATTCTGCCCTTTCTTTTAATGAACCACTGTCTCCTTGCATGCTCTCTCCCCTATCCTTCCTCCACCTGCTACCTCTAATAAACCGTGAGCATGCAATAGTTAAGTAACAAGCACATTACTCTAAAAACTCCCTCTGTCAGATCCTGTGCATCATCCTTGGCATTCACGTCCCATTAGGTCTGCCCCTAGTGCACCGGCCTGAACACAGCATCACCTGATCTGACTTGTCAGGGAAGATCTTCAGGGAGCCATGTGGGTATTTAGTAAGCGAAAGGGTGGAATAATGTCACCTAGATGACATTTCAGAATCAGCAGCTGAGTTGGGGGATGGGGAAGGGTACACAGGCAAAGGTGGAGGCTGGAATTTTCTCAGGGTCCCCAAGTTTAGGGTTTTCATCAAAGAACCCTCTGGGTCTGTACATTAGAATGTCAGGCAGACCCCTTTCCCAATTCTGTGCTCTTCACTGGGAGAACAGTCTCTATGGGGTTAGTTTCCATCCTCTGAAAGTTTCAGTTTCCATCTTTTTATTCCCAGTAGCAATAAGCAGAATTCAATATTGGCACACATTTTCTAAATCCCAAGAATCAAGAAAATTATACTCTAAGCAGTGGCCAAGAGGGACCTCAGTGACAGCTATTCCATGAGCAACCTCTACGTCTCATCTCCTCTCCTTTCCTCCCCTTTGTCCACTTTCCAAGGCACCTCCTACTCTCTGAGCCACAAGGCTGTGGAATGAACTGGGACTGAACGCTGGACATCTAGTTTGTCACGCAAGTGATATTATTGATCTCTCAAAGTAGGTCAGAGAAGGGTCTGACAGCACAAATGCAGCTGATACATCACCGTCTTTAATAGAGACACACCAAGAAACTTCAAGATGAGAATGATATTCAGGGGTTGAGAGGGAGGGAGGGTAGGAAGGAAGGAGTAAAGGAAGAAAGGAAAGAGAGATTAAAGCGGGAGAGTAAGAAAAAGAAGAAATGGGTGAGAAAGAGGGCAGAGAGGACAAAATAGGAGAAGAGCAAAAATCATGCACCTTGGAGTCAAAGAAATCTTTTTTTTTTTTTTTTTTTTTTGCCGTATGCGGGCCTCTCACTGTTGTGGCCTCTCTCGTTGCAGAGCACAGGCTCTGGACGCGCAGGCTCAGTGGCCATGGCTCATGGGCCCAGCCGCTCCACAGCATGTGGGATCTTCCCGGACCGGGGCACGAACCCGCGTCCCCTGCATTGGCAGGCAGACTCTCAACCACTGCGCCACCAGGGAAGCCCCCAAAGAAATCTTTTTCAAAATGGGCTGGACCACTTCCTAGCTGGTAACGTCGGACATGGTACTCAGTTTACAAAGCCTCAGTTTCCTTATATGTACAGTGGGGATTATAGTACTTACCTGAGATTGTTTTATGAAGATTAAACGAAACAATTATTTAAAAGTTTTTTGAAAAGTAGCATTTCCCCTCCCCTTGGCCTCTCTTTACACTCTTGGGCTCTTCTCTGGTTTTCTCTCTCTATCCCCGCTCTTGACCTCTTCCTCCCTCTCCCTGTTTCTCTTTTCCCCTCATCCTTTCTTTCTGTCCATTCTGTTAGCCTTCATTCACTGACAACATACAGAAACTCTCATATGTGTTTTTATCATCAGTTGGATTTGCTGGTTAAAGTTGAATGCTTCTTGTATTAATTTTTTTTAAAGGTAGGTTAATGGGCTTCTATTTGTCTTGATTTGAAAAGATAGGGGAAAGCAAACCAAGTTCCTCTTGTGGCCCTCAACTGATTTCTTCTACAGATTTGTAACACTCAAGGAAAATAACCTTTAAGCTCCAAAGAAAGTAACCTTGGCTTCAGGGAATTAGACTCTAATTCCAATTTTGCAATTAACTGAGTGATCCTTTGCTATTCAGATCTCCTTTTTGTGACGTAAATCTTACTGTCATCAATGAGGAGTCATGTATCTGTTGTTGAAGGAAATCTCCTATGGCTCATTTTGAGCTACTGCTACTCAGTACATCAGGGTACATTGAGGGGCCAGTGGGACCTAAAACAGGATTTTCCATTAGTCCAACATACATTTATTGAGATGTATTAAAATAGCCAAAATTTATGGAGCCCTTTGTCTGTGTCAGAATTATGCTCAACACTTTTCATAATTATATTTCATTTAACCCCCACGAGAACGCTCTGAAATGCTATGAGCCACAGAGAAGTTAGGTAACCTGCCTGAGGTCACAGAGCTAGAAAGTGGTGAAGCCAACATGTAGACCCAGGCTGGCTGCCTCCTGAGCTTACCCCTGACTCCAAGGCTCTGGGCTGGGTGGATTAATAGACCCACAGGAATGTCAAGTGCTGACCACAAATTGCCTCAAAAATAATCCATTCTCTTACTACCCAAACCACATTATATGACCCAAAATTATGGAAATAGACTCCCCCAGAACCCCTGAGGATCGTTTAGTGGCCTGGAAGTCAGAGGGTCCCAGTCCTACACCCACTCTGCCATTAGCTTGCCATGCAAGCTTAGGCAAGACCCCTAGCTTCTCAGAACCTCTGCTTGTTCTTTCAGGAAATGAATGTGTTACCTCAGACAATAGCAAATGTCCACTCCAGCTTCACCATTATGTACCCTGGCTTTAGGCAGGTGAGTTCTGAGCCCACCCCAATTTCATCTCTTTCTGTCTGTCCAACTCTCCAGGAATGTAAGTTCCATAGTATCACTCAGTTATCTGTTCCAGGATTTTATTAGTCTTGTCCTCAAGAAAGTGTCTGAACTGAGCCCCAAATTCTGTAAATGAAGGCCAGAAATGATAGTGGTGAAGGAAAGGCTGTCCAGTAACTTTTTTAAATTGACCCTCCATATAGTGAGATGAGGAACTGATTCGCTTCTTTGTAAGGCTGAATAGTATCAATTCCTTTAGCAATTTCTCAGAGAGCCCCTTTCCCCCTCCTAATCTTTATTACTCAGCTTTTCATCACTCCTGTTGCTCCACATTATTATTTTTTTTAATGCAGGAACCAAAACTGGACCCTATTTGCTATGAAAGAATCATAATACTAGGTTTAAAAGAAGGACTGTCCAGGCCCTTACAATCCACATGTCCCTGTTTGACTTAAAATAAAGAACCACGCTTCCCATTATTTACTCTGTGAACCACTCTGACCCTAATTGAGCCAGAAATATTCAGGTTGAGATTTTGTGTGTGTGTGTGTGTGTGTGTGTGGTACTCGGGCCTCTCACTGCTGTGGCCTCTCCCGTTGTGGAGCACAGGTTCCGGATGTGCAGGCTCAGCGGCCATGGCTCATGGGCCCAGCCGTTCCGCAGCATGTGGGATCTTCCCGGACCAGGGCACGAACCTGTGTCCCCTGCATCGGCAGGTGGACTCTCAACCACTGCGCCACCAGGGAAGCCCTCAGGTTGAGTTTTGAGAGTCAGAATTAGACTGTGAGGCAGGAGAATCGAGTATAGGTGATTTGCAATCTGCAGCAATCCTGCTCTATGCTGATGAGAGACACACTTCGGGGGCATTAATCTTATGCTTTGACTATCACAGTGGTGGAAGCTACAAAGAGTATCGATTCTATCTCCACCAGCTGATTTTTCACATCACATGCTCCAGTCTAGAAAATTGTTGACCCCTCTACAGCAAGTATGACACAAGCATGAAGTAGTCACTCAAGTCGTACTTGATGAATGAATGACTGAGTGAATGAATAATTTTTAGAAGCTCCTGCATTACTAAAACTTATGATTCCTATATTTAGTTTAAATCACTCATCCATTCTCTCAACAATTTTTTCTTAAATGTCTACTATGTGCTAGTCACTGGGGATATAGCAGTGGGGGAAAAAAAGGCAGGAAAAATATCCCTGCGTTCTTGGAGACAGACAGCAGACAAAATTTTAAAGTACGTTAGCTAGTGGTAAGTGCTGTGGGAAAGAGACTGGGAAGTATCAGGGTGTTTGGGGCAATCTGACACAGTGTAGTCAGGCAAAGCTTTATCAAGAAGTTGACAATCAAGTAAAGGTATGAAGGAGGAGAAGTGAGTCATGCAGGTAGCTGGGAAGAGGACAGTCCAAGCAGACAGAACAGTAAGTGCAAAGGCCCCAAAGTGAGAGCACCCCTGACGGCCCAGCAAAGAGACTAGGAAGGCTGGAGCAGAGAGACATGGGGCAGCCAAACTACGTATGACCTTGAAGTCATGACCAGAAGTTTGCCTTTTTTTTCTGAGTAAGAAGGGAAGGCATCAGAGGGTTTTGGTGAAGGAAAGGCTTCACCTGACCCACTTGTTCAAAGCCTTACTCAGGTTGCTTTGATAAGGAGAGACCGAAGGAAGATAAAGATGGAAGCAGAGAAACTTCTTAGGAGGCTATTTGTATTATTACAAAAAAGAATGGTGGCTTGGTGATAACAGTAAAAATAGTGAGACATGGAAAGATTCTGAACATCTTTTGAGAAAGAGACAAGATTTCCTCACCCATTGAATGTGGTGTATGAAAGAAAAAGAGGTGTCCAATGGCTTTTGGTCTGAGCAACTGAAAAATGGCTATTTCCTATAATGGGGAGGACCGTGAGATGAACGGGTTAGGAGGGCAGATTTGGGGGTCTGTCAATTTGAGATTCTGACCTGGGAGTAAGAGGTCCTAGTCTCTGTTCATCACCTACCTTGGGGACCTTGGAAAACTTACTCCAACAGTCCAAGCCTGTTTCCTTGGCTGAAGAATGGTTAGGGTTATTAAGTTATTCTCAAGGGCCACCTCCATCTCAAACATGCTAGGAATATCTTTTTTTTTTTCCTTCTTGGTAGCATTCTCTCTTAGAAGGGGCTCAAACTTTTTCTTCATTGGTCCTTTCAGTCAGCCTCCCCCCTCCTCACAGAAAAGAAGTTCTTCAAGAATAAGAAGCCACCTGGGAGTGACTAAACGCCTTGTTCCCATTTCCTAGAGAGAGAAGCAGGACCTCCTCACTCTGAAATCTATTAAGATTCACCATTTACACCCTGTACTTGCTTGAGTTCACTAGCTAATTAACTGCCCAATTCAGGTTATTTGTATTACTTAACAGAAAGACTTTTTGATCTGTACATAAACAGAAAGCACTTTCAGATTTTTTTTTCTCTACAACAACCCAGCTAACCCACACTGTAAGTTTGAAAGATGTAACATTTAAAAACACATGATGATGATCTCTCTGAATGAGAAGGTGAAGTCTGATTATTGGTAATGCCAATAATCCCCAAAGACTTTGGAATACACCAATCTCAGAGGATTTGTAGCAGACCAAGGTTATAAAAGCCCAGAGAGATTAATCATACCAGCAGGCTTCCCCAGAGTGAGGATTAGAGGGGAGAAGTCAGCTCTGCCCAGAAGGTCAGTGTGATGTTCCATTACAGGGCAGCACACAACGACCCCGAGACCTCAGTTCTGATGCTGCCTGACTATTGGAAGAGCAAGGGAGAGGGTCCAGTTTGGACCATCATCTGAGGTCCAGGAGAGGATAGGTGAACATGGAGGAGGAAGATGCTCTTGCTCTCTTTGCTCAGGGGTACACACTTACCAGGGCAGGAAGCATTCAACTGAAATACTCGAGAAATCATTGTACCCAAAGTCATTCCCCCCTCTGCTTCAAACTTCTTCCACATAGTCCAGCCTAGCAGGACTCTTTCCTATGTCCTGCACTTGTTTCCATTATTTATATGCAAACTGCTCTCCCCCGAGTGGAGGGAGGGGTAGTGGGGAACCTCACCTTCCCTCTTCATGCCCATGACAAGGCACTTCTGATAGCGACAGTACTGGCAGCGGTTGCGCTGACGCTTGTCAATGAGGCAGTCTTTATTATCCCGACACGTGTAGATGAGGTCTTTCCTTATGGTTCTCTTGAAGAACCCTTTGCAGCCTTCACAACTGTACACACCGTAGTGCTTTCCTGGTCACAAGAAAAGGACATTCCATAAGTTATTCTTGTGTTTATTTGGGTCTTTCATGCAAAAGAACGCCTTGGCTCTTGCCTAGGGAAACTGGCACATCACCTAGGCAATGGGACAGAAAGCAAAGCAGGGAATGCAGGCTTGATGACAGGAACCAAACCAAAGCAGAGTAAATATGCCCTTCCTCGTGTCTACCCTCTGGAAGTGATTCTCTGGAATCACTAATTCCAGAGAACATTATTAGAGAAGTCCTGACCTAAGATTTTGCTTACATTTATTTAATAGGGCAACTCTTATGTTTAGTTAAGCAAAATGTTCTGCCTTCATTTAAGACATTAGTATACATAAGAAATAAAAATATTTATGCTGGTTACGTGTTATCTAGCAGGAAAAGAACCTCAGCTTCACATATATTTCCCCATAATTGAAGCCCAAGGACTTAGGAATCTCACTTAAAAGTATTATCCTCTATCATAAACTATGAACAAGAACCTGAGTTATAAATTTTTAAAATACTCCTGCCTATTGGAGGAATAAATTGGTATATGATCTTTATGGCATAATATGACATATAATCTTGAGGTGTGAAATAAAGATCTGATGGAAGGTAGTTTTGCTTGATCCAGAATAATCTGTTACATGTTTCATTGCCCTTATTACCTGTTCCACACATCCAGTTTTCCAGGACTCCAGCCAGAGATGGCTAATTTGGTCAGGAGAGCCACCATACCCATGCCCACATAGGCATCAAGAATCAATCACCATACTCTTTCTAAGTAGAAGTCTTCCCAATACTACACACCATGCAGCTATGCTCAATGGACTGGAATTGTGGGACTTGAAAAATATAATGAAACAGATCATTCAAAACATATTTATGTCTGATTCTTGAGTATGACATGTGATACTGTTTAGTTATAGACCTGACATGACTTTCTAATTTGGTTGTATTTAGGCTGATATCGAAGTGAACTTGAAGTCCCTGAGAACTAGCCAATGTAAATATCTGCATCCCAGGAGCTTACATTTCAGAGGAAGCCACTCTAAGATGCAATGGTGGCTAGAGATAGCCTGCTTGATGAAGTTAGTCTGTGCCTAATCAGTTGACTATACTAATTTCCTGAACTCATAGCAATAATAAATACGGGATTTTATCTTGGGCTCAGCTCTGAAGTATTTGTCTTTAAGAAACATGGGACCAGTTTGCCATTCCTGTGGTTCTTCCATATACAAAAGAACTGCCCAACTTTCAATTAAACCATAGCAGAAAAAACTCTCTATCAGGGTGGCTGGAATTCCATTGCTATGGCAATGGTCAAGTCTGCATGATTTGGAAACAACTTTTTGAGAACAAGCAAACATCAGCTGTGTAGCTAAGTTCCAGGCACCTGGAACTTTCAGTGGAGTCACATTTTGCAGTGACTTTGGTGACAATAAAAAGATGAGAAAATATTGTCAGCCATCATAGACAACTATAGAAAAGAATCTTCCTCATTCATCAAATCAGAGATTCAAATGTCATCAAAATTGTTGAGATGGGGAGTGGGGAGGCAGGAATGATGGAGAGGTAGGGAAACAAGTCAGGAAAGAAATAATATGGGCAAAAATGGAAGAGGATCAAAGAAGATAAAATCAGTGAAAACACACTTATTTCCACCTATGGAAACATGTTAAAAACCTAGAATGTTGTAGAAGGAAATTCGCTAAAATATCAAAGGGTTTATTTTGTTAAGAACACTATAGATAACTCTTTGTTTTCACTGGTACTTTTCTAGTTCTCCCACATTTCCTATGTTGGGATATTAATTTTAGAATTATAAAAAATATTTTTTAAAAAATTAAAGAGACTCTAGCTTGAGATACTTACTCATTACAACAGCTTCTCGATCCCAGATACACACGCAACACAGTAACTCCAGGGAAGGGCTTCTGAAATGTTTTCTATAAATCTAATCTCACCACATGAAATTATGCTTTAAATTCATTAAGGCTGTGGTGACAGAAATTTTCAGTCTGGGCCCCAAACTGGACCATCCTCAAAGACCCTTTTTCTCACGTTGGGTACAAAGGAGTCAAGAGGGCAATGGAAGAGGTGTCTTCTCTGGTATCCCCATTGCATGGGGCACTTGGGAGGAGTGTCTGCTTCTGTACATACCTGAGGATCTGTCCCCACAGATGGCACAGATGTGTTTAACCAGAGATCCAGGGCTAGTGGATGGGTAGTTCATGTTTCCAATGCCAGGAAGCCCTGGTAAGGGTTTGATGTCCTCTGAAATGCTGACACTGTTGACCACATTTAGCTGCAAGAGAAAAAAAATACAATAAAACACAGAGCCAGGGTAAACCCAATCCCTGAGGCAGAAAGCAATAAGTCCATCCTTGAGGGAAAAAAAGTGGGTTCTATTTCGAGAAGTAGTTTCCAAGTACAGAGTATCTAAAATTGCCTATGAGGGATGTGAATTTAAGGGAGAAAAAGAGTAGCATAGAGGAGCTAAGTCATTTCCAAATGCCAAAACCTAAACCGAAAATCACAACACATCTACATCAGAGCTCTCAACTTTTATTCATTTTACTCATGTTTTATTTGAGCTAGAAATCCACGCTGAACAGCACACTTAGGACAAGTCCTCTGTGTATTTTTTAATTTTTTATTAACTACATCCTGCCTATTCAGCAGTATTCCAAGGGGAGCTATGGCCCTCAGGCAAAAGACTTAGACTAGGAGAGAACCAAGCAAAATATGCAAATCTATCCGTTTAGTGAATCAACAGTCATTCACAAGCACTCACCATGTCAGGCACTGTGCCAGGCTCTGGGATACAAAGGTAAATAAAATGCACACTCTTAAGACGTTCACAGTAAAATGGAAGAGACGATACGTGTAGTGGTCATCTCAACAAGTCTACTGAGGATGGTAAGCCAAATGCCCAAATCATTGCAATAGCACCAAAAATTAGGTTAAAAGCCCCAGATCATGTTTTTGAACTTGTCTCTAAGGAACAAATATCTTCCCATGAAAATATAAAATCTTTAGAGCCAGAGACCATCTGCCTTGTCTTCTGGGTGCCTGACGTGAACCCAGCATGTGGTAGGGAGTTGGTAGAACTGAATGGCTGAATAAACAAACGTGTGTGTATCCCTTTCTTCACCCCTTATCACAAGTTAACATTAACTCCTCACCGCCACCCCCTCCTTGTCTCCCGGTGCTCTTAGGGAGATGACTGAGAAGCTGCCTCTACGTGTTTTGTATTCATCAAAGAAAAGTTAAATAAATACAAGCCAGTCATCCAATCATCAATGTTTCTGTACCCACGGGTATAGGTCAACATTCTAGGCACTGTGAAGGGAGATATGAAACGGAGGTCTGTGTTTCATTCCTCAAAAATGATGGGCTTCCCTGGTGGCGCAGTGGTTGAGAGTCCGCCTGCTGATGCAGGGGACACGGGTTCGTGCCCCGGTCCGGGAAAAATCCCACATGCCGCGGAGCGGCTGGGCCCGTGAGCCGTGGCCACTGAGCCTGCGCGTCCGGAGCCTGTGCTCCGCAACGGGAGAGGCCACGAAAGTGAGAGGCCCGCGTACCGCAAAAAATAAATAAATAAATAAAATAAAATAAAATGATGACAATCTCCCTGAGGAGTCGGAACGTGCCCCCAAACAAAGAACACTTCCAAGTAAGTTCAAACAAAGGTGGTGCTGAGTAAGTGTGAGTTAAGTGCCCGGTAGAGGCACCTGGTGAATATCTGGGGGTTTAAGGGAAGGTCCACTGACTTCTGCATGGTCTATGTGACTTTTGCCTAACTGAAGTGACTGTAATTCCCAAACTGAACCAAAGGTAGGGTTTTCTTCTCTATTCAAGGCCTTTGGGACAGAAGGAATGATCAATAAAACCTAAAATACAACAGAGCCTGAGTTAGGTTCCTTCTAAATTTACTAGCTTTTCAATTCACTAAGCAAATATTTATTGAGCATAGGAGGTGGGCAAAGGCTCTGGGTTAAATGCTGCAGGGGATGCAAAAAAAGAAGAGACAGCTTTCAGGGCCTTGCTTTGAAATCAAAGTCACCAGGAATTTTAAAAAATTCATTCATATGAGGGATGAAAACACATCCATGGTGGGAGAATTCTCCCTCCTCTTCCTCTTTCTCCTCCCCCCTCCCCCTGCTCCCTCCTTTTTATACAAGGCTAAAGCAAGACATCGAGGTCTTATATTCAGTATTTTGTTTTGCTTTGGTGTAGTACAGTGGTACTCAACCCTAGATGTACACTGGGAGTTTTGGAAAAAATTAATTCCAGAGCCCCACATCCAAAAGTGGCCTGAGGGCCACTATGGGCTAGGAATTCTGAGTGCCTCAAGGAAATAGTTATTAGCACTTAGTTCCACCCCATGAAAGAGATGACCCCCCAAAAAAGAGCCCTCTAGCTAACCATGACTTTGTCTGCAAATCCTCAGATGGATAAGAAACGTCATGGGAATAAAGAGGAGGACACCATCACCTCGGTCTCAGGAGGCCCTCACTCGCCTTCCTCTCTCACTCCCATCTCCAACAGGACCAGATCCACCACCTCCAGCCCACAACAATCACAGAACAGTAATGATTGTTAGTGCTACCGTCCAAGGAAAGTTTGCTCAGCGCTAAGTAACTATTTTATTCCTTACGACAACCTTAGGACGTTTTCCTATTTTTCAGATGAGGAAATTGAGCTGTAAAGTGGTTTATTCTTAAGTTCATTCAGAAATCCTGGGATACAAAAAGGAAGAAGACACAGGCACTAACCCAAGAAACTGACCATCTGTGAGATTAAAAGCCGGTTGGGATAATTTAAGAAAGCAAGTGAGACTAGGGAAGATGTCCTGAAGGAAGGAGCATTTGATCTGGGACTTGACAGCTTCAAAAAACGGGGAGCACAGGGAGATCAGCTCGGTGCTTTGTGACCACCTAGCAGGGTGGGATGGGGAGGGAGGGAGGGAGAGGCAAGAGGGAGGGGATATGGGGATATGGGGATATGGGGATATGTATAACTGATTCACTTTGTTATACAGCAGAAACTAACACACCATTGTAAAGCAATTATACTCCCATAAAGATGTTAAAAAAAAGTTAAAAAACGGGTAAGATTTGGATGGGCCAGTGATGGACAAAAGGTTTTGACAACAAAGGCTTGAAGGGAAGCCCAGGTATTTGTGTCCAGTGGATGGATGGGAGACAAGGCTGGAAGGTGGGCTGTGACAGAGCCCGAAACTTGATTTCCTGGCTAAAGAGAGTGGGTTTAATCTGAGAGGCAATGAGGAGCCATGACGTTTCCAGCAGAGAAAAAAGGTCCTCAAAGTATGAGGCCGCAGCATGGGGAAAGACTGAAGGAGAGAGACACCAAGACTATTACACCTGCCCAAGTACCATGTTAACTGCCTTCCCAGATCCAACAGGTGGGAGCTGGAACCCCGGGCTCCTGGATCTCAGGTCATCATTCCTCCTTCTACACATTGTCTGTCTTGTGTGGCAGGAGCTCCCCAGACCGCCCCTGCCCTGACTGCTTCCTGCCCCACCTCATTGGCAATGAGCACCCAGAGAAACCAACTTGTTTCTGGCCACTCTCTCCTGGAAGCCTCTCTCCAACACCCCTCCTCTTCCTGAGTTGGGCTGGCATTAGGAGGCAGTGGTTGGGACAGGTGGGTTGATGCCCTCGTCTCCATCAGCCTCTTTGCTGGCTTGGAGTTTGTGTGGGATCAGAGCAATGGTAGATGAGATCGAAGGTGGCCACCAGACCTCAAATCCATTAGCTGCATGGTCCCCAGTGCCACGGCCCCAGCTGTCTTGTTCCATTAGAAGCAGCTCTGCTGAAGTGAGCACTTTAGAGCCTGGATTTACCAGGTGTCCGGCTGCTCCTGAGAGAAACACACTTGGCTGGCCTGTCTTCCATTTTCAGTCCTCTCAGCCAAGGCCTGAATGCATCCTAGATGCCCTGGAGCCATCACAGAACATTGGGAGCCACATTTCTGAGTGGCTTTCAGCCCAAATTATTCCACTCAAGGCAGATACGTGGCCAGCCAGGCAGGCTGCAGGCAGGCGCGCCTCTTCCAATGAATGGTCTCCTTAGAGTGGCATTTCTTTAATCGAGTGAGGGTCTTTGTCAAAAAAAGTACAAAGCCTGGACCTGCCACTTCCTTGCTGTGTGATCTTGACTGGATGACTTCATTTAGAGAAGCTGTTTCCTCATCCACAGACTAGAGCAGTGGTTTTTGAGCTCAGAGAGTGTGTATGGCAGGGGGTGGCGAGGTTGAGTAAGAAGGCTTCACATCTCCCACCTCTAGTTCACCAGACCTGTTTTTATTTGACATGTAATGGCTTCCAAACATACTTTCACTTGAAGGAAAGACTTTACGGCTTTTTTTTTTTTTTTTTGCGGTACGCAGGCCTCTCACTGCTGTGGCCTCTCCCATTGCGGAGCACAGGCTCCGGATGCGCAGGCTCAGCCGCCATGGCTCATGGGCCCAGCCGCTCCATGGCATGTGGGATCTTCCCAGACCGGGACACGAACCCGTGTCCCCTGCATCGGCAGGCGGACTCTCAACCACTGTGCCACCAGGGAAGCCCGACTTTATGGCTTTTTAAAAAATCATTAAACAAGATGATCTTTAAGGTCTGTTCTAGCTCTAACATTTGCAATTTTTATTATCAAAGTATTCTCTGTAAAAATGCAAGCATCTGAAAGGTTAATAATTTGGTTATCAAGCACTACCTAGGCAGGAATTATCAGGGACAGAACCCAGGTCAGGCAGCTGGGTCAGGAGAGAAGAAAGAGGAAGGAGCCTTCCAAAGGTAGGGCCTTCGGGGTCGAGCCAACAGATATCATACTTAACAAAAATGCAGCATTAAACACACACACACACACACACACACTCAGAAAAACGTGATCTAGATCATTCTGTCTGAAAGCTGCATAAATATCTTCTCAATTATATATTTGGTGTTTTGGGAAATTGTTCACTCCACTTAGATACTCCCCAGGGAAGGGACTGAGCCTTAAACATTTTTTAAATCTCCAGTGCTTAGTGCAATGAATGATTGTTGAAATGAACTTCTCTAGAACCTTTCAACAACAAAGTACACACACCTGAACCAATGATCACATAGTTGCATAATATACATCACCTAGGTGTATGATATAGCACCTAGGTATAATAATAATAATATTAATAATACCACCTTATCGCCATAGAGTATCATAAGTGCTTAAGCAGTGATTTTTCAAATCCACATCTCTTTTGATATTCATAAAAAATCCCTGTAGGGTAATCAGGGCAAAATGTGTTACCCCACAATAGAGGAAAGGGAACTGAGATAAATATAAGTTAAAGTGGTTTGCAAAAGTTTACCCAGTCCCTGCCTCCAGAGTATCAATTCATTTCTCTTTATTCCTCAAGACTGAAAATCCAACAAGAGTTAAAAAAAAAAGAAGCTCAAACACCGGGAAGACAGAGCACAGAACGGGACACCCCCCCTGCTGCTTCCACACTGAGCACTTCCCTTCACCCTCAAATTACACTTACCCTAGACCCAGGTCACACAAGGCGCATGTTTCCCGGACAAGTCCCACTCAGCCTCAATCCTGGACAAGAAAGGCAGGGTGCATAGGAATCGTCTATCCAGAGTGTTCAGAGTCCAGCTCACTGTGGCTAACACTAAGAGCACTAGATATCATGTGTTATCTAGTTAATTGGGCAAAGTGTCACTGCCGTGTGCCTCCAGAACCCAAGCCCCAAACGCTGCTCAGCTTCACCAGTGCTGGCAAGCTTAATATAGCTCCCAAAGCCAAACTTGGCCTTGGCCTCTGCACACAGCCCAGTTGGCCAGGACCAAAGCTTTCAGCTGACCTTTCAACCCCAATCCCTCTGTACAGACATATGGTCCAGGAATAGCGGCCCTGCCACTCACATGGCTGTGAAGCTGAATTTATTGGCCAGGTTTGGCTCAATTAGACTGGAGTGTGGTGGCTAAAAGCAGGCTTGGAGGGCCAGTGCCCTGCCCCTTCCCCACCCACAAGCCCTGTCACTGGTCATTACCTCATCCTGTCTTATTTCTTCCTGATACAATGATTGCCATTTGAAACTACCTGGTTTAGTCATTTCATTTTTGTCTGTCTTGCCTACTACAGTGTAATTGCCGTGAAAGTACAGGCTTATTTAGTGCTTGTCCCCAGAACCTAGGACAGTATCAAATAGTGCCTGATACAGAGTAGATCCTGCTAAATAGTTATTTGAATGAATGTGAATGTCCTTTGCAAAATTTCACTTTTGTCCCAGAACTTCCACCTCTCTTTCTGTCTCTAACCTATTGACTTTGACCTGCCTTCCTGGCATCTGTTCACATGAATGAAAATGAATAAACCAATCTCTTCAAGTCCCACATTCTAAAGGGTATGGTATCACCAGCTCTGCCGATGACAGTGGGTGAGGGTGGCATAAACCCATGTCCCTCCCCACCACTGTCTGCTCCCCACTGATCCGAGTGGTTGACATCTGGAACACACCACCGGAAGTTCACAGGACCCTTTTCTAGGCTCCCTTCGGTTCTGCCACTACACCTTCGACAGCACGTACAACGTTGCAACTTATCTGCATGATGTGGCACATCCCCCACAAGACTCCTTGGGAGCACCGATTATTCATCTTTTAATCCTTGGCAGCCAACAGGAAGATCCTGGGGTCACTGGTTAAGTCAGAATACACCACAGCAGTGGGTAAACACAGCATCATAAAGATTGAGTGGGGATGTGGAGACTTGGGGTCTAACCCTGGCTCTGCTGTGACTGGTTGTGTGAGGTTGGACACATCACCTGAGCCCACTGAGCCTATGTGGGCTGAAGGACTTAGACAGAACTAGTGGTTCTCAGCTGGGCAGGGGTGGGGCATTTAGAGTCCTCTGCGGGATTTTTACAACCCACACAAGGGCCAAAATATGGGATAAGGGAGAAATGTGTACGCTGAAAAATATCCTACAGGTGAGAGCCATTAGATTATAAATTGGGTTTCAAAGGGCTGGCCAAATGGGACCCACAGAAGTACTCTGCTTGGCCCGTGGAGTACTTAAAGTCTTTGAATTTGAACGGCTTCAGGGGACGAGGGCAGCTTTGTACAGACCGCACCAGGCTCATTCACCTACCTGTGTTAACTGCATGGCCCCTGGCTCCTGCAATCCCTACACTGGATGATGGCTAAGGTCTTCTCCAGATTCTCTAATCCATAGATGAAAAAATTACTGAAGTCCTCACCGGCTGTAAAATTCTATGACTCCACATGGCTTTGCTTTCAGACTCTGAGCACATGAAATGTCTTGGAAGGGACTCTAGGGATAGTCTCTGAAGTTCTCTTTGTAGCAGTAAGAAATGTTAACACAATGGGAGTCCTGCCTCTTCTTAAAACTATAAATTCAAAGGAGGCTATAGGACCTACTAATTCTGCTGCTAGATGTCTTGAGGGACCCTGGCCCAATAGTGAGATACCAGAACAGTAAGAGAGGAGAGTCTGGTAGATGGGATCATTGTTCCTAATTCTTCATATCCTTTGCATTGTGTCTTTGTAGTTCCTCCCAATGAACCAGGCACAAACTATTCTCCTGTCCCACCAGTGTTGGGGTTGGTCACACAATTTTCTTAGGCCAATGGGATATTAACGGACATGATGTGAGCAGAGACTTCACCGTATTTTCCTGATTTGGTTTAGACTTTCGCATTCCTGGGAGATACCTTGAGAAAAGCATGCCCCAAGAAGCTGACGCTTCTTTAGTCTGGGACATGAGGAGCTGACCTGCACCCAGGCTGCAGCCTAGCCCAGCTCTCCCACCACCTGAAACAGAACCTTCCTAGCCAACACATAAACTTGTGAGTGAGAAAAAAATGTGTGTTTTGTAAACCATGGCAATATGGGAATTGTTTTTCATGCAGCATCGTTACAGCAATAGCTGACCAGTACAAGAAGGGAAGGTTGATAATCTCAGTGTGACATTGCTAGAAGGAAGTACACAGCATCTGGCCACCCTGTAGCTTCCTCAGAGCAACAATGTAGTATCTATCATGGATATACATCCTCGCCTCTGTTGTAGCAAAAGGCACTAGGAATTAAAGTGAGGGTTGTTTTTTTTTCCCCGAGTCTCCATAATCTTTACCTCTATCTCAGAGATAGCATGTAGGTAACACAGTCTGCCTTGCTCTAGATTTATCCGTGTGCCACACCTGCCTATTTCTCCTCCCAACTGTAAGCTCCTGGAGAGTAAAGACCACATCCTGATCATTTCGGTATCCCCTATAGCAGGGGTCCTCAACCGGTGGGGTCCCAGACTGTTATAGGTCCACTGCCTGTTAGGAACCTGGTCGCACAGCAGGAGGTGAGCGGCGGGCGAGTGAATGAAGCTTCATCTGCCGCTCCCCACTGCTCGCATTACCGCTGAACCATCCCCCCGATCCCCAGCCCTCCCACGCCCCCATCCGTGTAAAAATTGTCTTCCACGAAACCTGTCCCTAGTGCCAAAAAGGTTGGGGACTGCTGCCCTATAGCATTTCATAGAGCACTGGGCACTTCACTGACTCGAAAAATACCCAGTATTGAGAAGAATCAAGGGGGTCCACCCCTTGGAAGACAAACAGGCCTGAGAGACTGAAATCACAGCCAGGGCTGAACCGTTGAAACCACAGGGGTGACTCCCTTTCAGCCACGGTTTCCTGGACCATGAGGCATCATCAGTTCTCTGGGGCTGCTCTGCCTGAGGGCACACTCAATGAAGGCCCTGCAGGAGAGAAGTCTGCAGAGACAACCCAATCCCTTTGCAAGCATGCATTAAGCACCTGCTGAGTGCTGCCTCTGTGCCAGGATGAAACTATTTAGGATGTCTGGAAAGACGTTGGAGAGGACAGACAGACACCTACCTGAGAGCTGGGCGGGGCAACCAAATTGATTCCTGGAGGGGCTGCAAGAGCTCCTGAGGGTGGGCCCATGGCAGAAGTGATGACTCGATATGGAGAGCCCAGGGCATTGAGGGGGGTCCCCACTGCACTCAGAGTCCGTGGGGCACTCACTGGGGTGTCAGTGTAGCTGGGGTGGCTGTCCATGGGCTTCCCTGTGGACAAGGCTGCCGACGGGCTCATGGACGTGGAGCCAGAGTGGCCAGGGGAACCTGTAAGGAGAAGATCAAAGGTGATGAGAGGCTAGGGGAACACAGGGATGGCACACTAGGACAGAGCCCCCTCCTTTTGTTTCCTATATCCTTCCATCCACATCTGCACACCTGTGAACTCCCGCAGCTGGTAGAATAAAGGCAAGCAAAGACCAGAGAGGGGAAAGGGCCTGCTGAAATACTCATTGATGTGCCAGTTCTCTGGTGCACCACATGACATTCACCTTGAATTGTGTCAGATCAACAGCCAGGGCCACAGGGGCATAGCCCACATGTCCCCAGGCCTGGGTGACTGTGACCTGAGCCAGCCAGACAGGGAAGGTGAGTCAATACCAAGCCCCCATTTGGGGGATGGAGTGAGCAGGTGTCCAGGCTGCTCCAGAATTCCCTGCCTCAAATTCATATTTCTCTGAGAACTGGGGCAGGGATGAAACTATAAAGTGAGGAGAAATTCATTCATTCATATGTAACGAACATCTATTAAGGTGCAGGAACTACATCAGGTGCTAGAGATTCAGAACCGAAGGGAACACAGGTCCTGCTATCAGGAACACATTCCATAATGACCATGGGGAAGGCAGAGGCTGTTATCATGCCCTTGACTGCCAGTAGCTTTTGAAGCTTTATGCCCATAACATTCTTGTCCTGCCAATCTCTTGGAAGGTTAATCAGCGCTCAGGGAAGAAGACTCAGGATGGTTGGCCATGGCTCAATGGCCACAGAGGCCCAGGAAGGCAAGCACAACCAGGCCTGCCCAGAGTGTTTCTGCCTCCGGAGATAGGGAGCTGCGGCCACAAGTGTCTGTGAAATGGGCTCTGGGCAGATGGCACCTGGTACCATTTTCCCCAGATAAATTGAGCCCAAGTTTAGCTGCAACTCAAGATGAAAGAAAAGAAGGGTGCCCCACTGCCATCTCAGGAGCTTGGCATGGAACATTCTCTCCAGAAGAGAGGAGCTGTGAGCCTGAGCATCTGCAACAACAGAGGAGAGACTGGGAAAATAACAGAGAAGCCCACCCTAAATCACAGTGCCACTGCCCTGTGTGGCTGGCATGCAAGAACAGATTCAAAGAAACCATGTGTTAGGCTCCACCATGGCACCCATGCTGTCCTCGTGGATGAGACATGAGAGGATTAAGGGGAGAGGTGGTCAGTAAGCATGGTTTGCTGGAGAAACCATCCAATTCTCTCCACTTCCTACTGGAGCCCAACACCACGCCACGCAGATAGGATGCTGAGGGGAGTAAGTCACGTGCCTGACCATAGGTGGTTCACTGCTGGTTCAAGGAATATCTCTTGAGTGCCTTCTACATGCACTTCATGTCTTAAGCCTTTCGGAGACCTCAGTAGCACTGAGCATAGTATTAGGAACAGAATTTAGGGAGGGAGGTGCTCTCTTCACATTCTGGAGGGGAGCGTGGAGCATCAGAGGTATAACTGTGCAGCTATTCTTAAACATAAACGTCCCACTAGAAAAATGTCAACCTGGAGTTACCCTTGGAGCATCTACTAACTTAGTTAAGGTCTACTTATGGAGAGAACAGTCACGCCCATGTCTGAGGAGTCTGTGCCCTTCTAGTGATTCTATCTAGGAGTTTCAGTCTATCAGGTGTCTTTTCTCATAAACAGATGAATCCCAATCATGATCTTTTAAGTACCACAACTGAGGTGAACCAAATGCTCTGGGTCCACAGAGGAGTGGTAAAGGGGTTTAAATGAACAAGTGAGACACTTCTTACGTGTCCTGAATAGGCAATTTCCATACATTAACTCATTTTATACTGATAATAGGCCTCTGAGGATCATCTCAGCCTTTTACAGATGAGATCACTTAGGCTCAGTCTCACCCCCATGCTGCTCCCAGTTCCGGGATGACTTACCCCCACCTCCTTTGTCTAGCAAGTTCCGATTCATCTTTCAAGGTCTAACTCAAGTATCACGTCCTCCAGGAAGTCTTCCCTGGTATTCCTACTCTGGTTTAATGCCCTTGTCTGTTTTGTAAGTAACAGCTTGTGTATTTCCTTGTATTTTTCACTAAATTGAGAGGGGAAAAAAGTGTCTGTTTATGTATCCTCACCACTAGCACTGTACCGGCTTTAGGTGGGAAGTAAGCAGCAGAGCCTAGATTCAAACTGTCAATCTGAAGCCCATGCTCTCTCCTGTGTGCTCTGTCAAGGACAGCAGAGATGATTCGGAGAGCCATCACACCACAAAGTACAAGGTAACTCAATTATGAAATGATCTCATGCTGAAAGTTCATCTGAAGAAGAGAGAAGTGGGCACCTTCCAAGAACTCAAGACAGAAAAAACAAAAATCTTCCCAGATGGTCACTGATTAGAAAGAACAATTTTAGACTCTTCGGAGGCGCTGGAAGTCTGTGACATTTAAAGAGGCCAATGTACACCTTGAGCCTGTTACTAAGATAACATGTGACAGGTGAGTTAGGAGCCAGCCCGACTTGATGGGCAAGGAGCTGTGAACTCGGCTGGGATGACAGCTGTCCTTCCCCGCAGCCAAGCCATCTGAGGGAAACCAACTTTCCCTTCCAGCGTCGGCTTTCCAAAAATGGACCAAAGGGCCCTGCATATTCTGTTTTAATTGGATCTCAGAGACTATGCCTTTCATTTCTATATTCCCAAGGTAAAGCCAGTGCCTGACACCAGGCTCAGAGCTATGGGACAGACAGGAACAAGATTTTCCTTCACACATTCATCAACCTGAGAGTTCCCAAGGTATGGAAACTGCAACACCAGTGGTAAGGGACATTTTAGGTGGTATTTTAAGTGGTATGTAGTCAAACTTTTTGAAAACATTAATAGTTTTATATTCATTTTCACTGTCTCCTATTTACAGCAAGTGACTCTGCTTCCATTTTTTATATAAAATGATGTTCCTGAAAATTGTTATTTAAGTTTTCAAAAGAAAAGTAAATTGACCTCAGAACACTTCTAAGTACAAGAGCACATGTTCAATATCATGAAAATAGTATGCAAAGGTATGATGTTTAAGAAACACGAACTGTGCAAAATATAAAAATATGGACTTGGGGAAATTCACAAATTGTTTCCAGAATAAAATGGTATGCGAGAGAGATTTGAAATTTAAAAGTACATCATTTTTATTATATTTAATAATAATATAAATTAAGACAATCAGAATATGCCTTGACTACTCAGTGATGACAATGGTACATTGCTGAGATAGAATTAAACACAGTTAAAGTTTGATTTACAATGGCCTTTAAAATGTGGTTTGTTTCTGTTGAGTCAACGACCCAGAAGAGATGGGCTACTTTATAACCGTATTTTTTTAAGTAAAATTCCAAAAGACAAATACATCTTACACAAACGCATTTTGGTTCTTTGCCTCTCACAATGACCCAGCATTTCTTAGAAATAAACAGCCTTGCTTTTAGAAAAGGTGGAAAACAATGCCTATAATGACAAAAGTGTTTCTCAATGGAAAATTAATCCATTCTCCCAAATAGACTCTAAAGCATACCTGCCCATGACATTTTTATCAGCCTCTTTCGCTCTCACTCCTTTTTTTTCATAGCCATGTGGGAATTACAGCTAGCACAAGTTTTCCAGAAACCTGGGTTCCAAATCCGAAGTCAAGTTTTCCTCTAATGCTTCTCCCTGGCTCCTCTGCAGAGGCTGGGAGCCCAATTCTCCAGCCTCTGCAGTCCATCAGCCTTGCTCGCTCCCTGACCACACACCCTCTTGATCCCCGTCAGCCCCTCACACCGTGCCCACTGTCAGATGCTTGGGAAATACACAAAACCCGTACTCTGCAGAGTTCATTCTTTTAGCATAGCCATGATTTTTATAGAAATTAACTTATCTGATGGGAGAGGACATTCTCAGGAGCTTCTCTTCTCTCCTGGCGACATATGGAAGAAACGCCTTTCGTATTCCCGGGCCTTATTCTCCCCAGTAAGGAGCCAGCACCCAATGGCTTCTAAGATCCCTTCCAATGCTGTTCCATGAACGTTGAGGTAGGTAGCATATGGCTCACTGGCATCTAAAAGAAGTGCAGGTGGTGGTCTGGAATGGTCTGAGTCTGGACCACTTGCTGAGGGGCCCCTGTCATCATCAGCTGGACCATGTTAGCCCTTCAGCCTGTTTTGGATTCCAGATTGCACTTTGAAATGCTGATAGTGTCACCAGGAAGCAAAGCTCTTTGGAAATCTGCAGGGTGCATACACTTTATTGATTTCTGAAGCCTTTGTGTGCATTGTATGGGCATTAGGGGTGCAGTCTATGTGGAATACAAGCCTCTGAAGCCCAAATGTCCTAGGTTGGATTGAGGTTGTACCACTTTCCAGTCACATAAACTTGAGCCAGGAACTGGACCTCTCTCATCCACTTTCCTCAGCCATAAATGGAGATATGCATACCTATCTCAGGGGTGCTAAGAGCATCTGAGATGACTGGCCCAGTGGTAGCAGCTGCAATTACTTACCATACTGTAAAAGTGGTGAGGGAGACCTGAGTCTGGCTTGAATACCATTGTAGAAGATTATGTAAGTAAAGGGTTTAACCCAAGCCATGCCAATAGTAAGTGCTCTGTTAAGGACTGTCACTACTATACACTAGTACATACATACCAGTTGTTTATAATATTAGTCACTCCTCTGAGCCCAGGGTGCCCCTCCATTATCCCAGCCACCCCAACCCTTCCCCCAGGACCCTCCAGATCTCCCCAGAATCCATCCCAGCACAAAGATATCCTCCATGCTAACTTCCATTCTGAGTACCTGGTGACCTACTGGCTGTCACATATTTTAAATTTCACCACGATTATCATTGTGGTATTTAGCACTGTGCCTAGAACATGCTAGATGCTCAAAAAATATTTGTTGCCTAATCAATGAATGGAATAGTTTTTTTGGTTAATTAATGTATACAACTATATATAGAGTTCATCAATAGAAATTATTTGCATAAGAAATCTATGTCCCTGATGTCTACCAAATCCAAAATCTCTGCAATCTCTAGACAACAAATTGCATGTGTGTGTTGAGGGGTTACTTATTGAGAAAGAGAAGCCCAGGTACTTAGAACTACAGAATTCTTACCAAGGCAAGGAAGTTGCTTAGCAACCTTATCCTCGGCCAATAAACGTAAAATGTTAAGCATGAGTCTTTCTAATTGGCTAGACAAGGGAACAAATGGCTTGGTGTTTCCACCCGTTTACTGCTGTACCTGGGTAGAGAATTCACTGTCCCAGCTTCAGGATGGAATGGAAACTTATGATGAATCATTGAGAATGGTTAATACCCACCCACAGGGAAGAGGACAGAGGCAAAAACTTGCTATTTCTAAGAGTCAGAACTCTCCATTTGAAGTCAAGGGAACATCACAGGGCCCTACCCCACTCTACTCTCTGTCACGGCGGGCACAATCTCACACCCAATCTGCCTCCTTTTCTCCAATGGAGGGATGTAGTACATAAGCCTAAGAATCATAGAATATTCAGAAACCTGGCCTGTTCTTCCTAGTTGAAGGGAAACTTGCTCACACACCCTTTCCCAGCTTGGCTTGTAATACACAGACAGGCAGCAAGAGAGGTAGGCTAGGGTCTGCCGTATGAAGACACTTAACTGACACTTAAATTTTATCTCCTCTACTAAGTAACAATGACAGATAATATTTATTAAGCAATTGTCATGAGCCAGACATGGTTCTAAACACTTTACAGATATTGACTCATTTCATCCCTACAAATCCCTTTGAGGTTACCAACTCTCTATTGTACAAATGCAAAAACTGGGGGACAGAGAAATTAAATAACTCGCCCAAGAGAACATGGCTAGAAAATTATACAAGTGGCATTTGATTCTAGGGGAAAAGCAGCAGACCTGGATTTTAATCCCAGCCCCACCATATACTATACTAGCTGTGCATCTACTTATAGCAGTTACTCAGGACCACTCTTCCATCAAGCCTCTCTGGGCCCAATTTCTGTCCCCAAATCTGCCCTTCCTAACCCGATTCATGACGTCTCTCAGGACTTTGACCTGGCACTTTCTTTTTTTTAAAATTTTTATTGGAGTATAGTTGACTTACAATGTTGTGTTAGTTTCAGTTGTATAGCAAAGTGAATCAGTTGTTACATATACATGTATCCCCTCTTTTTTAGATTCTTTTCCCATATAGATCATTACAGAGTATTGACTAGAGTTCCCTGTGCTATACAGTAGGTCCTTATTAGTTATCTATTTTATATATAGTAGTGTGTATATGACCTGGCACTTTCTGACTAGAACACTTCCCATCTGCCTCCAGCCTCTCACATCAAACACAAGCTCTGGTTTCCTTCATCAGGGGTCCCAGCTCAGCCCAGCCTTTTCCTCCCTCTTTCTTCCGCAGAAGGGGTACTCAGATGCCAGGGGCTGTCTAATATGCATTTCTTATATTTAAACTGCTGTGGCATTTTCAAAACCCTTTCACACACACATCAGAGCTGCACGGCCACCTTGAGACCGGATGGGAAGGTATTTTACAGGCACTGAGATCCACATTTTAATAGATGTGGACACTAAGATATTAGTTCTCAGGGAGTGAGAAGAAGTAGAGGCTGCATCTCTTAACAGGAAGCTTTCTCTGCTACCAGTGTCCTTTCTGGCTTTCTTGATGGGGAATATGAAGAAACGTGATGGAAGTGGCTAGTGAGCTGTGGGAGAAGAGACACTCCTTCTGCCCTGAGGCTCAGCCCCCTTGGCCTCTCAGCAGGAATAAGAGAACACAGCAGCTGATAGGCTGACACCGCTGTGTGCAGCCCTGGCCAACCGGCCAGCCTTTCTGGGCTCACACAGGGTAGCTCTGCCTGATTCCTGCAGTCCCCAAAGGAGAGCTGGCTGGCTGTTCAGGGTAGGGGCTGGAGGTTGCTTCTTCTAGTGCCTGGCGAAGGGGGAGGGGGAGATTGGCATCCTCCACTCCCCCCTCCATCCCTCCGTTCTCCCTCCACCTCCACCCCCTCCCCTAAAACCTGTAATGATGGAGGTAGTGAAAAGCAGGCAAAGATTGATAATCAGCCTCATTATTACCAGCATTATATATAATTATAGCAAAACCTCACTCATTTGGATCAATTGAGAGAAAAATCAGTCTAAATTCATGACAAGTTGGCAGATTACTTTTAAATTACGATTTTATTACTTCTAAGTAACACACGTGAAGAGTTTGTGCTTCAAGTACCACAAGCTAATGGTTATTAAGTGGAATTTTATAAAATCTGCTTTAAAAGACTCTTGTAATTAACACTCCGTTAATATGCTAATGAGGTTCCTACTATGCTTGCTTTTTAAATTGCTCGAAAACGATGTAACTTAAAGAGGCTCAACACTTCTACAATCTTAGTTGCTTAACAAACCTTTTTTGTTATTTTTTCATGAATGAGCAAATACAAACTAGCTCCTGCCATGATCAGTTTAATCACCATTCCAAATAGATTCTGTCATAAATTAATAAGGCCATGTTGTTTTGGGGTAGAAACCAGACTTTCAGGACTTGAAGAACCACTTTATTTTACAGAAGAGAAACTAATCCCAGAGAAGTTGCATGACTAGGTCGAGGCCACACAGGACAAAAACACTGGGTCTTCTGTTCCCAGGTCCAAGTTATTCCATCCACTACATACCGCCTTACATTCATAAAACTCTTTATAGTTATCTGCTGTGTATTTCCATATCAATTATTGGTTCTGTCAGTCAAAAATATTTGTTGAGTGCCTACTGTGTGCCAGGCTCCGTGCTAGGCACTACGGATATAGCAGTCCCTTGGAGGCCACTGTCTCTTCCATTCAAGCTTCAAACTGACTCAGAAGAGTTGGAAGGGCAGAAATTATCCCCATTAGGCAGATTAGAAAACTGAGGTTCAGAATGATAAAATGACATTTTCAGGTGCTTATTGTGAATCATTAGAGACCTAGAATCTGAGTCCAGCATTATTTCTGTCAACCTTCCTACATGTAATTAATGGCATTTGGCCTGCAAACCAGCTTTCCCACCCAGGACCAAATTTGAGCTTCTCTGGTACAGATGGATATTGTGCCATCCCTAACACATTCGAGGCACCAGGGGGTACTGGAGCAGGGTCTCCACCAACCAGGACAGGCTGTCTGTCCCTTTAAACAAGTTCCATGCACTGATACACCATGTACCAGCCCATCCACCAAGACAAACGCCAGGAAGTGTTCCAAGCATTTGCTGAGGGTGCCCCCCCTCTCACCCCTTGTTCCTGAAGTCCTTGAACACCAATTCTGCCCACACCCAGCTCTTGAATCCATGACCTCAATCCCTTTCTCTGTCTATATAGGCTTCTTGTAAATATATGCTCTCCCTAGCCTCTCAATATGGACTGTCTTCTAAAGACTGCAGATGTCTTAAAATACAACAAACCATATCCCTAGTGCAATGTTACCATTGGGTAATGGACATGATATTATTTGTTCTCAGGTTCCAGGTTCCTAAATTCCTTGAATCTATTCACTTAACTTCAGCCCCAAGAAACGTTTCCAGGAATAATTCATCTCTAACTGTTCTGCAGACTTCAGAGCTTGTAACTGGTTTATATACTCCTTCAGGGCAGAGGATGGTTCTCAGTGTCCCACACAACTCTTGCACAAGCCAGACGCTGAGCCAAGGTGTGCTAAATGAATGATTGACAGGCATTCCTGGAGCAGTCTGGATATACTTTCCCTCCTGAAGATCTCTAACCTTTGTTCTGCTCCCCATGTCACTGGGGCTGAGAAAACATAGGTAACGTGAGCCCCAAGCCTTCCAAGAGACTGCTTCCTCATGACACTAGTGACCAGCTGGAGGAGGGACAAAAGAGATGCTGAGTCACAGAAATGAAACCCAGGCAACCAGCCGAGAAGAAACAGCCCAACGTATTTATTAAGCACTTTCTTTGCCGCTCCTCTTTTTGTAAATGCTTTTTTAATCAAAGATCACAAGCTTTTCCATTTTTTAAGTTCAGGTGCTGAATTCTGAAATCCCATCAGGAATTTGAGTTTGGTCTTGAACCTAGAAACTCTTGCTCTCTCCCTCACCCCTTTCTCCGTTACAGTATCTGATAAAGGGAACCAAGGGCCCCAGGTTATGCAAATTGAAATTGAGGAAACTCAGGGGGACATGACTCATTAAGGACACTGGCCTGGGGCAAAGGTATCCTGAAGATTATAGGGATGGGAGGTCCCAGGTCACTGTTCTGTTTCTGCCCGATCTCATGAGTGTCTGCCCTGGAATAACTCGTTAAAATACAATTTTCTGTAACTGGCACAGAGTCGATGTCTTCTTTACTTCATTTTATCAGCCTCTCCTACTGCACAGTCTGACACTTTAAGAACAGGCATACCTCCTCTAAGAAAAACCTACATACAAAATTTTAGCTGAACTTACTACCGTAGTCTCCAACTTTTCTGAAGTAGGAAAGAGAAACAAACTTTTATCGTGTGTTTACAATTATCCAGGCTTTATTTTATTGAATCTCTATACTGTGGAAAGTTAACCCTGACCCTGTGTAGTTGGTAATACTGTTATTTTACCAACGTGTTGGGGGAGGGCTCTCTGTGGCTTAGCCTCCCTCTACTCTTCTTTCTGCCACCCCAGGTGGCTCCCGAGGGAGCTCAGGGGAACCCAGTTTGAAGACCATAAACAGCCACAGGTCCTGGGCAAGCCCCACCTGCTTTCCCAAGTGTCCTCAGTAACTGAGGGGTCAAAACGGATGAGTAGCAAGTCCTTTTTCTAGCTTTAAAGATTCAGCTCTTGCAGGGAAGGGAAGGGGTGCAGGGGAGTTATTTGGAGGTAGTGCTGTTAATCACGCTGACTGGGGGACAATCAGAAACAGTAATAAAACGTCTCTGGAATGATCCCCTAGGGGTTGGCAAACATACTCAACAGGGCACATCCCTGTGCATTAGCTTATGCATTTGACCACAGCTGCTTCCCCAACACAACAGAAGATCTGAGCAGTTGTGGAAGAGATTATAGCCAGCCAAGACTAAAATGTTTACTATCTGGCCCTGTAGAGGAGAAGTTTGCCAACCTCCACCCTAGAATACAAAATCAAGTTCCATGTATTAAAATCAAGTGAGGCTCTCTTGGAAATTTTTTTGACCTTTGTCTTATTAGCACCTTTGAGGGCTCAGTCCCCTGCCCCCCACCCCTGTCATTTTATTCATTTGTTGCAAGTATGCATATTCAAGGAAAAGCATTATGATCCCTAAATAAGTTGTGAAGAGCACAGAGTAAGAACTGAATATGTTAATTGTTGTTCTTATACATAATTCACCCATTTGGGGTGGATCTGGGACTCCACACACCCACCCCGCTCCACCTCCTCTCCACCCTTCCCACTCCCTCTGCCTTCCCCAGCAAGCTGCAAGAGGTATGCACAGTGTAGGATTAAGCACACCACTCCTGACATCTGCCTGAATTTGGATCCTGGGTCCACTCCTTACCAGCTGGGTGATCTTGGGCAGGTTACCCAACTTCCTTGTGGCTCAGACATTTCTGTCAGTAAAAATGGGGACAGGGATAACAATGGTACCTTACCTCCCAGGGTCCTTGAGAATATTAAATGAGATGGTGCATATAACGCCCTTGGAAGAGGGCTTGGCACATGGAAGATGTCTAATAAACGTCAGCTATTATTTTCACTCTTTTGAGAAAATCACCGAACCAAGACCTGGGTAAATCTCATGAAAGCCACCCAAACCCAGGCATTCTAGAACATTCACTTCTTAGATTCCCTGGGCCTCTGTGTTTTCTACTTTCAAATAAGAGGAGAAAATAGCAGTTTCTTCTGGGAGCCCTGGCTTCCCAGCCACCCAACTCTGGTGGCTAAATTCTCTGCAGATACAGAAGCTACATAATGAAGGGAAGGAAGAGGTGGAGAAGTTTGATTACCCTTTGCATAATTTCTTCCCCCAGTTGCTATTCAGCTCTCTATCTCTTGGTAAGATTGTAAATGTTTCAGAAAATAGTTTATACTGAATATGTTCCTTCTTAAATCTCGTAAACAGTTATTCCTTCCTACATAAACCCTAACCACTTACATCCATGGTAGGTCCCTATTAACCACCCACACATTTGTTGGAGGGGAAAAATATGTTCTGGCACTCGCACACACACACCCCCTCCTCCCACATCCTCATGTTGCCCTCCACACACACACACACACACACACACGCACACACACACACGCACCTCCAACTCAACCCCTCCTCTATGGCTATTCTTAGGTGAGAAGGGGAGTATTCTACACAAATGGTCAGAGTCTGTAGGGCAGGACTCTTGCAAATCAGTAGGCCCCCAGAAGAAGCCAGCAGTTAATTGTCCAGAGGCCACCATTGCTCCTGAGTGACTGCTATCCTATCCTGCGCTTTATTCCTCAATGCCAGGCTACTGTGTCTGCAACCATTGGGCAGTGCCGTGGCTGGCTTAGGGCTCTTCACCCCCTCAAGGCGGGTGTTGCTCCTTTACCTTCCTGCAGCAAGTCTGTGGTCCACAGAAGCCGTGAGAGGCAACTCAGCATGTCCTGGACTCTGCAGCCAGACTCCCTGGGTTCAAAGCCTTGGCTGTGCCATTTTCCAGCTATGGGACCTTAAAAGAAGTTACTGCACCCTGCAATGCCTCAGTTTCCTCGCTGATAAAAGGAATGTGATAATATTGGTAATAGTACCTACTCACTGAGTTGTCATGAGGATTAAATAAGATAATACTACTGAAGTGTTTACAATGGTAGCTGGCACTTAGTAAGCGCTACTGCGTGCTTGTTAAATGAAACAAGAGAAGTCCCCTCTCCCCTGATCTCCTTCTCACCCTGAGGATTACCGCACAATTGGATGGGGGGATTACAGGCTTTGTTTTGCCATCTTCTTAGAGGCAGCAACTGTCTCATCCAGGCAAACAAATCTCTTACTGGGCAGCTGGCAAAGCCAGGACTTGGCAGAAAAGGAGAAGAAAAGGGCTCTCACCTCATCACACTGCAGGGCCCAGAGTTGGGAGAGTGGGCACGCTGGTGGGGCTGCTGCAACCCAACTAGTCTCCACTCTGTGGCCACTTTGACCAGTGTCTTGTTCACGGATGGAGGGGAAGGCCTGATATCTGGTAAGCACAGCCCAGATGCAAATCTCGGGTGTTGTTTCCCAAGGGTGGCATTGCTTCCCTAGAGATCCTCACAAATCCCAGGAGCCCTCTGTGGTTCCATTTGCTAATATGTAAAAGGGCAGGGGTTATACACTAAATCATTTAATATATGTGGTACAACTTGCTGCATTTGGGCAAAGGTGGTGAGAGGCTGCAGGTAATGTCTGCTCCCATCCTCAGGTTTCCCCAGTGCCTGTGGGTGGGTCCTCCTCCTCCCTTCCCTCCCTCCCTCACCGCTGCAAATTCTCATGAAGACCGCCGTTTTCAAGGGGTCCCTGTCCTTTGCTCAGTGTTTCTGCCTCTTAGCTGGAGAAAGCAAACAAAATGGAAAACATCAGCAGAACTATACAAAATAATTGTTCTCCTCCCTCAGGAATGGGGAGGAAAAGAAGCATTAGGGAGAGATGTTTCAACAGCCTAGATTATCCTTTCTCCTCCCACCCTTCATGTTATATCAGCTTACTTCTTCCATGGTCCAGCCAATTGTGTTTCCTTTTATCTGAAACCTAATTACACTAAATACCAGAGCTCTCACAATTATGAAAATTTAAACCAGCAACGTATGTGGGTCTTCATGGATTTAATTTTATTTCCCCAGATTCCTAATTCATTATTCTACAGTAATGTTTGATTTTTAGATTAATTTGCATTTTAGTACTTGAACAAAATGGAGGGGATGAAAAATATTAACTTTTACTAAATACCACATATACAGACAACACTCTATAGCTGCTTTTTCAAGCATTTGCACGTTTAATGCTCACAACCATGATCTGAGGATGGCATGTTAAACTCCATTTTAGAGACGAGGCTTAGAGAGGTTCAATAACTTGCCTAAGGTCACGCAGCTAGTAAGTGAAAACCTAGAAACCAAACTCAGTTCTCTCTCTCTCTCTCTCTCTCTCTCTCTTTGTGTGTGTGTGTGTGTGTGTGTGTGTGTGTGTGTGTGTCTTTCATGCTCTTTTCACTCCATCAGATTGAAGGAACACTATTAGAAGTTCGGCTCAGGGACTTTTCCAGAAGGGCTCTCCCCCTCAACTCCACATAACCTTAAACTATTCCTGCCTTTATTGACGCCTCAGTTTACATATCTATAATATAAGAGGGCTAAGATGCTCTTTGAGGTCCCTTAGGAGGCTACCGTCCCAAGATTCCAGCCAGCAGCCCCCAGCGAATTCTCGACTAGATCTTCTTTCTCCAGACTTTCTCTCCCTACGTCTGTCCACCTTCAATCCTTTTATTCACCCCAACTGTTGCAGAGGGTCTCCTAGGCAGTCATGAAGCCATAACCTCACAGACCTCAGGGGTCCCAAGAATCTCATGGATAAGCGTGTTCTTCAGACAACTGAACTCAGAGGGAAAAGGAAAAAGTACTTCTCAGCTGTGAATGGGACCAAGATGGGAGCTGAAAAGGCTTTTCACACCCAGGACCCAACTGTAAACTGGAGATCAGATGTCCAAGTCACAGCCTTGGCCACCACTCTCACCGGGTCATGTCACAAGACTGGGCCCAAGAACTTCAGCATTACCACCTCCAGGATGTGTGTTCATGGCCCCCCACCTGCTGTGTCCAAGTGGCAACCTCCTCCTGCAACAGATAGGGCACATGCCATGCAGTATTACAATGTGTCTGGGTAATAACAAGCTTGCCCGGTCCAAATAGTAGAGACTACATCTCATGCACATCTATATTACCAGTGCCTAACTCCATGCTTGGCCCACAAAACCACCCAATGTACCCCCAAATGAATCAGCAAACCCCCTGGCTTAATGACTCCAGGACAGGGACCCCATCCACTGGCCATGTCCCACCACACCTTATAGAGGGGACTGCCCAGAGGGGTAGGCAAGCTTTGCCCCCAAGCCTTCAGATGAATGGCCTATCTGTCCCCACAGGAGGTGGGGAGAGCAGGGACTTTTCAGTTCTCAAGACCTGACAAGAGTTTCTGCTTTGTCTTGCCTGCCAGCATCCGCAGGGCAGAAGCTCTCCCCTTTGGCTCCCAAGAACCTGAACTATACGCCACCAGATGCCAAGTGAGAGGCCAGTTGGTCAGCTGTTGGTTCCATGTATCCAAAGCTGGGTGACAGTGCTGCTTCTGTCACTGAATGGACGGAGCCTTGGGACCAAAGTGCCTGGGTGTGAAGGCAGCCCCTGGGAAGTGCCACCCAGCTGCGCTGCCTGGCTTGGCAACTTGGAGCTCCAGCTCGCCTGTTTTCTGCTATGAGAACCTGGACCACCCAGCCCCTCCACCAACTCCCAGATTCCAACCGATGGCAGCGACCCTGGAAATGTAATTGGGGGCAGCAGCAGTGGAGGGAACAAGAGGCTATTAGCAAATCAAAAGGGGAGAAAACAGAGGAAGGAAAACAGGGTGGCAAATTAAAGTGCTATGTTTTCTTTTAAAAAGAATCCAATTCTAAGGAAATCTGCTTTTAAATAAAGCAATCAGTCCCTTGTTATGAAGTATCCCAGGGACCCTTAATATAGGCAAAACCTTTTTAGTCACATTTTTTTTTTCTGCGTGGCAAGTTGGATAATAGGTACCTCCTAGTAATTTCCCCTACCTTTTCCACCCTTCACACCCACGCAAACACACCGGGTTATAACAATGCACTTAGTCTACCTTTGCCTCAGGCATATTCCCAAGCATGTGGGTTGAGGCTCTCCTTAGAATATCCCCTTATCCTCCCATCTGTTCACTCATTCTGATGTACAAACAGATCCTCACCTACGGACCATTCTCTCCCCCTCTCTCGCTCCCTCCCTCTCCCGGTCCCTGTCCCTCTCTCATGCACACACACACACACACACACACACACACACTCACACACTCACACGGAAACACACTATATATGCCTATAAACATATATGCTCTCCTAATTCAATCCTAATCCAGTTATCCGGATCTCCCCGTCTCCGCTCCGTCTCTCCAGACGGTCCCCACGGTGAAGCCATGTGAAATACTCACCTCCGAAGCCTGTGGGAAACTTCATGAAGTGAGAATAATTTCCATACATGTTGACTCTTCAGTTCATAGTCCTCCCGGGCGCGTCTGCTCAGTCGCTCGGCCTCTCCCGGCTCCCGAGCGCAGCCGGGCTCCCTTCAACTTGGGCTAGCAAGAGTGGTCATTGCTTCCTACCAGCCCGGGCAGCTCGGGCTGGGCCAGCCCTCTGGGATTAGTCAGGAATCTGCCTCTCGATCTGAGAGTCCACATCGTGCGTTGAGCCGGCGGTGGCGGCAGCAGCTGGTGCCTGTCAGTAATCACGCATAATGCCGCCGCCGCTGCCGCCACTGCCACACTGCCACCGCCGCGCTGCCGCTGGAGATCCTGTTGCTAGTTTGATTAAGTCGGGGCTGGGCTGCTGCGTGCGACTCTTCCACCTTCCGGCTGGTCCCCAGAGGTCCCCACCGGTGGTGGCACAATCTATTATCTGGGAAGCCAATCGATGTGTGACCGCCCCAGAGTAGGTCAGGACAGAGGAGGGGGAAGTGGCCGGGTGGGGGAGTGGGGTGGGGGGACTCTTTAGGTGCCTTTTCTTTACTTGCAGCCTCCAAAATCAGTGGGGTTTTATTAAAATGCATTTTCTCACTGCGGCTTCTATCTATCCAATGCACTTGGTATTTGATCTGGGAAAGGCGGTGGGGATAGGGGCCAAGAGAGAACAGAGCCCTTTCATAAACACAAGATTGGCCAAGTGTGAGAGGTCATCCCCAGCTTTGGAAAACTAAGCCAGAGTGGCCCTTAGATCTGGGGTGGGCCCCTCCTGTTCTGGTGGCCGGAAGCATTTGTCTGTGCTCTAAAGGTAGAAGCTTGACAAGGGCAGTTAGAAGCCAGAGCTCGCTGACACAGAAAACATACAGGTAGGGAAGACAAATGGGGTGGTCCTTCTCTGATATTTCACTAGAGGGATGCATTTACCTTACATACCACTGTCATCAGGCCACCTGTTCAAAAAGCACCACTGAGTCCTCAGTGGCACAGAGACACTTGGGTGCAACCAACCCACAGATGAAAAAGCCTAAGCATCGCTTTGATGTTTGGATCTACTATACAGCTTTCCTGACAAGCCACTGCTCCACCTATACTTGAATACTTCCAATAGTGGGGAGCTCACTACCATTTCATTCTATTCCATTTCTGGACAGCTCTTACCATAAGAAAGTTTTTTGTTAAGCTGAAATCTGTCTCCTCCCTGCCGCTTCTGCCCACAGGTTCTAGGCTACTCCCTGGAGCCACGCAGAGAAATCTGTGGGGTCTTTCACAGTAGGATCTTCTGCAAAGTTGGAGATAAATCTCCCAAGCCCATAGTCTACCTTCTCTGGGCATTCTGGCCTCTTTTATTCATTCCACATATCACCAACTGTTCAAGACTATTCACAGCCTATCCTTTTTCTATGAATATACTTCAATTTACAGAGATTCCCTTATGGTAGGGAAGGGGGTAGGCCAGATTTGGATACAATACTCCAGATATGGTTCAAATCTTCTTGTGCTGCATGTATTGGCAGGGCAGTGGGACTGCTATCAGCACACCCTCCAGGGGTCAGAGTCATGGACTGGGCTCTGAGAGGCTGAAACAAAGATGAGAGGTTTTCTCCTGATGCAGCATGGCTGATAGTCAGAGAGGCAGTCAAATCAGGGCCCCATGGGGAAAAAAACCCCAAGGTTCACACGCTAGGAGGACCCAGAACAAAAACTGAGAATAAAGGGCAAGAGGCAGGAACAAAATCAGGAGGACAATGGGGGAAGAGGCCAAGATGGACGTCAGAGCAAAAGCGGGTCAAGAAGGAGGAAGAAAGATCAGGCCATCACCGTGAAAAGTCTTGGTGACTGGAGCTCCCCTGGCTAGTCACTGGTCTCATAGCATCAGCTGAGATCCAGCGTGGACGTGACCAGTGCAAAATACACACAGAATGTCATTTGCTTCCTTGCATTAGCTTCTGATCAGCCCCACATGCTTATTCATGTTGGAATTGATAAATCCCACACCCCAAGTTGTATTCCCTTTATGCATATTCTCCACCCCATTCTTGGGCAATTGGTTTGGGAGTCAACAAGCAATATCTTCCTATATTCCTCTGAAATGAAAACGTTTAGATTCATTCATCAGCCCAGATTTTTTGAGATCCTGCTTCTTTTGTCCAGTGTATTTTTTATTCCTCTCCCCATATCATGACTTCTGCAGATCTGATGAACTGCTTTCCATATTTTATCCAACTTGTGGGTAAAAATGTTGAAAAGGACATAGCAGGGACGTCTTATAGCATACCACCAGAAAGTCCATTCATTAGTACCAGTGACACTTTGTTCTCCCACTTTCTAGTTTTATGTCCTGGAGAGGGTGTACCTAAAGAGAAAGTCCCAACTCAGAAGCCAGCCTTGCTGGCAAATCCCAGGTCCATTGCTTATAACCTCGTGATATTGGCAAGTTACTGAATCTCCCTGGGCCTCTGTTACCACATAGGTCTGTTGTGAGGATTAAAGAAGCCAATACATATTAATCACTTAGAATGTGCCAGATACATAGTAAGTGTTCAATATGTGTAAGCTATTTTGATGATGACGATGATGATGATGATATAACTTAAAGCGAGTCAATTTACCCCTTGTTTCCTTTTTCTCATTTTTAAAAGGACAGAGTAGGTTAGATGAGTTCTAAAATCCCCTTCACCTTTAAAATTCACTGCAAATTACAACATATACACGCTACTATACATAAAATAGATAACCAAAAAGGACCTACTGTATAGCACAGGGAACTATACTCAATATCTTGTAATAACCTATAATAGAAAAGAATCTAAAAAAGAATAAATGTATATATGTATATTTATATGTATACATATATACACATATATATACATATATATATAACTGACTTACTTTACTGTACACCTGAACCTAACACAAAATTGTAGATCAACTATACTTCAATAAAAGAATAATAAATCAAAAAAATTAAAAGAAATAAAGTGAAAAAAAATTCAATGTAAATTAATCCACCACCCATCCTGTAATTGCCCATCTTCTCCAGAGTGGTATCTGAAACAAGTGTCTTACTGAAGTACAAACTAAATTTTCTATGGTACTCCTGTCAGAGGAGAAAATAAGTTGCTCCAACATAATTGGCTTTTCGGTGAACCAGTGCTGGCAAGGGTTCTTCCAAGCACTCAAAAACCATCCTTTAGAGAGCTCTCTGTAGAGCCTTGTCCAAGGTCCATGTCAAGATGACCTGCTGGTGGTTTGTGGTGAACTCTGCTTTCTTCCCCTTGTGCTAAATTAGGTGTACTGTCTACTTATTTTCCTCACAGAATAAAGACCAAATTCCTTAGCCTGGCGTGGAAAGGCTTCATCATCACATCTCATCCTATCTTTTGAGCCCTACAGAGGAAAGTGCTCTGGGAGAGTAATGCGAGGCGTCCCCTCCCCACCACCCCACCCCCATCCCCCACCCCCACTGTCCAGCTGTGTGCCCTTGGGCAAGCTCATTTACTCTCTGGGGCAAACACCCATACCCCCGACCTCACTGAGGTTTCTGCATTTGGTTTTTGTTTTGTGGATCAAATGTGATGAGAATTGTGCATACGTTTTGGTTTGGTTTGGGGTTATGTCTGTTTGTTTGTTTCATATTATAAAGTTCTATACAATCAAGGAAGTAATATTTTCTTGCTTTTCTTTCTTCCCTTTCTCCAATGGTCCCTTCTGCTCTTGCTAATTTGCTCATTCACTGTGGGAGCACAGTATGTTCATTCCAACTTCTGGTTCGTTGTTCATGCCTGTTTACCTTCTCCCAACTGTTTCCCCACATAGAATTTTCTCACATAAACGTTAGAACACACAATAGATGCTCAATAAATAGTTTTGCATTAAAAAATGCTTGATATGATTAGACCCAAAATATCCCAGCCTGCTGTCCTTGTGAGATACCTTCCATATGGTTTAACATTCCATAACAAGCCATAAAGTACTAAGCCTAAAGTACAAAAAACACGAATGTGGCTTTTCTTTCTAATCCACATTTTTTGCTTGGCACCACTGTGCCTTGTTTAAGACCATTGTTGATATAACAACTTTATCCTAACTTAAGCCCTTCCCAGACAACCCTGTGTCTCAGTCCCTCCAGTGTCTCCAGCTGGTCCTCAGTTTTCATTAGGATGTAAAATTAAAAACCAAATACTCAGTATCCATAGTGGGAATTGGTTAATTCATTCATGAGAATCCTGAGCTTACTTCTTGTCAAGGCTAATTATTTATTCCCCTTAAATGATACATTCTGCTTTTATGAAAGCCATTAGTGTCTTTGAGTAAATGTAAAGGGCATGTGTTTTCACTAGTATGTTCAACACAGACTCAACATAATATCTCATAGTCACTCTGGTAATGAAAGGATATAGCTTTACCACTGGTCTTAACTTTTTTTTTTTTACTTTTGACCAATGGTGATAGAAAATAATTTTTGCAGCAAACATGAATGAAAAGCTGAAGTCACTTATTTGTGAATTGCCAATAGACATTAGATATACAATTTAGACGCAAATATCTCCACACTGATGCTATGGATTAATATTTTTATATTTGTGTGGTACTTTACTTACATGACAATATATTAAGTTCAAGTGTTTTTTTCCAATACTGAAGATAAATAGGGCAGGCTGTATTATCACAATTTTATAAATGAGGAATTTGAGACCAAGGCTGTGACCGCAGAGAAGGAAAAATAGCTACTCTAACAAATTGCATTTTGGATGTGGTCTCACAGTTAGGTAGTGGCAGAAATGAGTATAAACACCAGGCCCCCAACTCTGACTCCTAGCCAATGTATCTTGCACCAGACCATGATCCTTCTCTTATTAATGACATGTTTCTGTTTTATGTATGTGTGTATGTAAGAGGGGGTTTCTATTTATATTGTTTTTTCTCTTTGCTGTCACTCATTCATTCACTTATCATTTAGCCAACACTTCTCGAGACCTTTTTTCCTGTCAGTTACTGGGGATACACTAAGGGACAAGATAGATAAAGTCCCTGACCTCATGGAGCTTATGCATTCGGATGGAAGAGATGGATATCAAACAAATGGTCACAGACATAAATATATCATTATAACCCACATTAAGTACAAGGAAGGAAAATAATTAGATGAGATGAAAGACTATAGCAGGGGAATCTAATTTCAATTGAAAGGCCAGGGCAGACTTCTCTGAGAAAATGACAGTTATACTCAGATCTGAAGGATGAGTAGGATTCAGCTGAGGGGAGAAAAGAGAAGGTGGGGGGAAGGTGTACCAGACACAGGGAACAGAGGATCTAAGAGCCCTGAGGAGGAAGTGAGCTTAGTGCATTCAAGAAGATGAGGAATAAAAACGTTCAGGTCTCCCCTTTAGAAGAGTTCCGTCGTTCCACTTTCTCACCCACAATTCGATGTCAACTCTGTACTGCTGACAACCTTCCTTCCTGGCTTTGTCTCTCCTTCACATGCTGGTCAAATTCAGATGACTTGCCATTTTCGCATGGCACCACCCCAGTAATCCATCTTCGTTCTGCTCCTCTGCCCAGAATAGCCTTCCCCTCTTTCTGCTCTCTGTCCAAATAACACCCATTCCCCAAGGCCATTCTCATAAGGCCTTTTATGTGGCTCTCTGTTTGAACCACTCTCTCTCCTAGACTCCCATAGTCTATGGTTGGGACCACTCTTGTGTCACTCGACATTATTACTAACTCCTGTGTTATTATAATCATGAATGCAACTGAAACCCTGTCTTACTAGACAGCAGAGCTTGAATAACTGTCAACTTGGTCTGAGTCATTTCTGTAGCCCCAGCTGTCTTTACAACAGAGTGTAACACATAATAGAAATCTGGTAAATGTATGATTAGCAAATGACTAAGTTCATTGATTAGGCTGAGATTGCCTGATGTCAACTCCAGGGCACTGGACAAGAGGAGATGAGTGGTCCTAAGTCCCATCAGTCTTTACAGCCTAAATTTCACTTTCATGAGCTCTTTTTTTCTGGAATCACAGACTCACATGTGGACAGGCTCCATGCTGGCATTAGTGCAGTACATCAGTCTTGGTGACTGAGATCCTCTGAGGACAGAAATGAAGTACCTAATTCAGAAAGAGTGCCAATTAGCTTTAAATTAGAACTGTCTCAGTTATCATAAAAAATTGGGACATTTCCATAATGTGTCCAAAAGCATGCGCTATATCTACAAGGTGTCATCCATGGCTTTGCAACCAGTCATGTTTGTATTGTAGCTAACTGCTCCAGTCACTGGCAAAACTGGCTGACTGAGTTAAGTGTGCCTTAAGGAAGGGATTTCCAAACTTTTCTGTGCATTAGAATCAGCCAGGAAGCTTAAAAAATTAAATATACTTTTGTCTACCTCCAGGATTATTCACTTGGTCTGGGGCCGTGGTCTGTGTTTTGGAACCGTTCAAAGAATCCCAGGAGATTCTAACACACAGATGAGTTTGGGAACTATTGACCTAAGGAAAGAGAAGCTTTCTACAACAAGAGGCTAAGAAGGACCCATCAGCAGAAAATGAGAAAGCACTTCCCAAGATAGTTCCAAGGAACCAATAAGATCCACTTTGCCCATCTGCTAGTATATCCAACTGGGGCTTATGAACCCAAGAAGCTCTTGCTTAGCAGGAGATGTGGTGGCTGAGGCCATCTGCTGCATAGACTTGCATATACTGACTTGAGGTTTGCTGGCACTGTGTTCTCAGCATGACATGCTCACACCCCACCCCGTCTGCTGTCAAAATCTTACTCGTTAAAGACACTATCTAAAGGCCGTTTCCTCTGTCAATCTTCCTTTACAGATAGTACTTCCATTGCTTTCCCAAAAAAACTTGCTTAAATATTTATTACAGCACTAGTTGAATTTCCCTTTGTATCACAACTAGTTGTTAAACTGGAATCTTCTTCCTCAGTATAGGGAGACCCTCTTATTCATCTTTATATTATCAAAGAATCTAGCATTTTGCTTTGTACACATTAAGGGCTCAATAAATGCTCATTGAATGGATGTTGAGATTGCAGCTATGAACAGAACAGGCTTTGTCTCTGCTCTCATGGAGCTATGAGCCGAGAGTTTAAGGGTAACTTATAACGACCCTTAACTCCAAACTAAATAACATTGTCATAAAAATTTCAAGGTAGAAGGAACATTTATAGAGATGCCTCCATCTCTTGGTTCCCAGTCAAATGACGATCATAAAACCCTCCCTGTCATAAACAACTCAACCACAGCTGCAAAGCACATGGGAGTTCTCAGGATACAGAACAACTGTGATCATGCTGAGAGAAGAATAGGGCTGAGACCAGAGGGAAACATCTGGTCCCTTCCAGAGAGAGGCCAGCCATGCGAATATGGGACACTCTAATCCAGACTGGGTCCAGATCCAAGGAGTCCCAGCCAAAGAGGTGGATGTCAGCCCTAGACCTCAGAAAGGCCTGTTCAAGTCCCTGCAAGGGAGGAAAAGTACAGAGGCAGAGCCCAGCCCCCAAGGCCACTGTCACTTGAATTCTATTGAACCTATGTGTATTGAGCTGGCTATGGCCTACATGTATTCAGGTGTAGAGCTGGAGGCTGCAACCCAATCACACACAGGCCAAGCAGTCTATTTTCAGATCCCACTTACTCTTGGGGAAGAGGCTCTAAATATACCATCCAGTGACTGCTTGAGGCAGACGATCATTGCTGGCAGCTGAGCAGGGCGGGGCAGACAGGGATGTTAGGAAGCTCACCATTAACCTCAGCACAGCTCAAAGGCCCCACCACTTGTAGAGCTATATTTACAGAAGGGCAAGTGTCTGTTATATTTGACTGGGTTTTCAGTTAGGAGTGCTTGGGCATATGCTTTATATGGCAGTAAAAACCACTATTTTGCCCTCTCCAAAGATCCACTGAGCAAAGCATGTAGACGCAGCAAAGGAGGATTTAGGCAAAACTGACCTTGTTCTGATCTCAGGCATTTGTATCATAGCAAGATCTTGCAATTATATAAGCAATAGTACTGAAATTTCCCTTGTGTATAACACCTGAGAGTCTACAACATGCTTTTATAGCTTATTTATAAACAGGCACGAAATACTGTTAAAAGCAAACCCCAGGAGGGTTGCAGTTAGAAAGAATGTTGGATATTAAGACATGAGAATGTATCTTGCTGTAATGATTTTCTCCATAATGGGGAAGACCTTTTGAGTTAGTGTCCAGCCGAGACATAGTCCTCTAACTGCCAAAAGCCAAACACTGTATAACCACCTCCATTTCCAGGCAGCTGTTCCCAAAAATCCAAAAGGAATTTAGTTTCAGAAGGAATTGTGTGGGAGCTGCATTAACCACCAGCATTCAGGTAACTCTGTCCAGTAGCAAAAGTGAATAGAAATAGCTGAAGACAGAGAGATAGTTGATTGGGGGTGGGAGGCAGGGGAGATACTGGGGTGTGGCACAAGGAAGGTCTTGAAAGTCAGAATGTTTAGCAATATCAGACAGAGTTTGAGTAATTCGTGTATTCAGTGTATCATATTAGCCTTAGAGGAGATAGTAGTGCCAAGTTTTGCTAGTATAAACCGTGGAACACCCAAGAAGCTGGGGTCTGAGACATTCCACCTGCAGCAGTGTTGCTCAGAGGGTCCAGGCGCATCTGCATCAGACTCATGTAGGGGGCCTGTTAAACACTGAGACTTCTGGGCCCTGCCTGGATCCTCTGAATCAGAATCTTTGTGGCCTGGACATGTGTCTCTTTAACAAGATCCACAGGTGAGTCCTATGAGCAGTGAAATTTGAGAATCACAGCCTTACAGAGTGGTGTCTAAAGAAGGCCAAAATTTAACTGGGTATGTATGCCACTTTTCAGTATTTGGGATTATTCATTGGCCCCTCCTGGTTATCCTGCAGGCCAGCATGGATGCCTTGTCACAACCTAACTGACTGCCTAAAGGCACAGTTATTAAGTAGTGGAATCAAGCTCTGAAACCAATTCTTTTGACTCTAAATTTTGTGCTTTTTCCACTACATCTCACTTCACCTTGGAGATGCAATCCTTGAACTGTCCAAACTTCTATCCCTGGCAAACAGCAAGCCCAGCCTCTCGTCAGGTGAAGGTTCTGAAAAATGGGTTGAGTATGGGGGTCAGGTGGGAATGAGGTGGTGCTGGCCTGCAGCCACAAGTTTTTTTGTTTTTTGTTTATTTTTATTTATTTATTTTGCGGTACGCGGGCCCCCCACTGCCGCGGCCCCTCCCGCCGCGGAGCACAGGCTCCGGATGCACAGGCCCAGCGGCCACGGCCCACGGGCCCAGCCGCTCCGCAGCATGTGGGATCCTCCCGGACCGGGGCACGAACCCGCGTCCCCCGCATCAGCAGGCGGACTCCCAACCACTGCGCCACCAGGCAAGCCCCAGCCACAAGTTTTGAAAAGACTTAGTTGGGAGAAATAAGCCTGAGAGACAAGAAATAGCTCAAAGCGTTTAGTATACAGAGGGCCAAGTAAAGAGGCACCGCCTGGCAAGAACAATCCCAGAAGATCTGTTAGACAGACTGACCTAGAGGAAATGAAGGGTTGGCAGGGATTGGGGGCAGATCTAGAAGCAGTTTGCCGATGCAGAGCCATGCCGAGAGGAAGGCTTTGCTGGCCCCCTATGACTTCACCCATGAGCAGCTGTTAAGGATGCAACGCTATTTCTGAAATCGCCCAAACATCAGTGACTCTTAAGGTGGAATTTCAGACACATCAGCAGGCTGGGGCACAGATATTTAGGGACTGGAGCCTTTCTGACGCCGAGTCAAGAACTATGTGTGAGCTGCTATCACCCCCTCCCCCCTTGGCCTGTGGTGATGCACTGGGCCTAGCCCTTTGCTGGCCTCAGCCAGCCAAGATTGGGAAGATTGTGAAATCAGAGATGGAGAAGGCAGCGGCAGCAGAGAGGACTTCCCCTTAACATCCTGGCAGGTAAAAATAGCTCCCGAGGACTTCAGGCCACCACAAGTGAAATCAAAAAGGGAGGAAATTCAATAAATCCAACAAGTAGTTCTTGAACATCCATTATTTTCCCAGCTGTTTGAAAGGCAGGGATATACCCTTTCAGTGCTTCAGGGAGGTATCCATCATGACTGGTAATTAAGAAAAGCAATCATGATGAGTGTTAAAAATGAATCACCCTTTTTCCATTGGAGGGCGGGCAGAGGACTGTTTTAAAACTTCCATTTATTGATCAGTTTGCCAGTGGTAGACCAGGAAGACGCCATGAGTGAGGTGGAGGGGTAGCTGCCACCTTCCTCCCTCCCTGTCCATCCATCCTGTGCACTCCTGACAGATTAATCCTCCTAATGCACAATGCTGATGCGACTCCTCAAACCAAATACTCTTAATGGCTCCCCTTTGCCCACAGAGGTATATGCACTGTGTCCCCTCCCACTTCCCCAGGCCCTCAGATTCCCCTTGACTGAGCACATTCCAGGCTCTGGAAAAGTGTGCAGCTTACTCTTTCCCCAAACACGCCTTGCACGTTCCTTTGTTCCCCCTGCTGCTCTGGTTGCTTCACCCTCTGCAACACCATCATCTCTACTGCTTATCCCCTTTAGCTGAATCCTACTTTATCCTAAATGCCACCTCTTTCTGATCCTCCCCAGCTCGTAGTCTCCCCCTCTCTTCTCTCTGTGTGTCTCTCTGCATCTCTTTCTCTCTCTCCCTGCCCTTGAAACTCCCACCCTTACCTCCCATCACTAAGAACCTCCTGGTTCTGATCCACAACCAGCTCGGTCCCTTTGGATCTTCTCAATGTAAAGCATTCCCACCGACTGATACCACTGAACGTGCTGCTACTGAAAACCCATCCCTCAGGCCCTTTACTTTCACCTTCTTCTTTTTTTTTTTTTTTTTTTTTTTTTGCGGTACGCGGGCCTCTCACTGTTGTGGCCTCTCCCGTTGCGGAGCACAGGCTCCGGACGCGCAGGCTCAGCGGCCGTGGCTCACGGGCCCAGCTGCTCCGTGGCATGTGGGATCTTCCCGGACCGGGGCGCGAACCCGTGTCCCCTGCATCAGCAGGCAGACTCTCAACCACTGCGCCACCAGGGAAGCCCTACTTTCACCTTCTTAATCCACGCTGTCTCCTTGGCCTCTACCACAGACTGGGCCTAGTTGTGATGAGGCCAGGACCTCAGTTTCCTTCTGGGGCGGAAGGGGGACAGGGGGCAAGGCATGTCACCCCACCTCTTTGGATCAAATTCTTTTCTTTAGGAAGCTTTCTGTGTTTCAGCCCCCAATCCTTCCACCCAGCCAAGGTCAGAGCCTCGCTTCTATGCTCTTGTTGTGCACCCATTCTTCCTCCCCAGCACATATCACACTTATTATTAAATAATTGTGTACTGGGGGCTTCCCTGGTGGCGCAGTGGTTGAGAGTCCGGTTGAGAGTCCGCCTGCCAATGCAGGGGACACAGGTTCATGCCCCGGTCCGGGAAGATCCCACATGCCACGGAGCGGCTGGGCCCGTGAGCCATGGCCGCTGAGCCTGCACGTCCAGAGCCTGTGCTCCGCAACGGGAGAGGCCACAACAGTGAGAGGCCCGCATACCGCAAAAAAAAGAAAAAAAAATTGTGTACTGTTTGTTTAACACCTGCCTCCCTCCATGGACAGAAGCTCCATGAGGGCAAGGCCCCCATCTCTTTTATTCATCAGTGAATCCTGGGCCATAGTTGGTAGGCAATAAATAGTTGGTGAATGGACGAATGGCGTTTATAACACGCCACGCTGGATGACAGCTTGTGTGTATAACATGTCTCATCCCCCCTTCACTGGCTAAGAATATAGACGATGAAGGAGACTCTTTGTCCTCCCCCAACACTTTCAACGGTATCTTTTTCATAGTATGTGCCAAGAAAGAAAGAGGGAAAGAAAGAGGAAGGAAAGAGGATAAAGAAGGGAAGGGAAAGGAAAGGAAGGGAAGCAAGTGATGGTGGGTCAGTAACATCACATTTGATTCAAAAGCAGACACAGTAGTCCAAAATATCAACAAATAATTATTGAGCATCCATTCTGCAGAGCCATAGAATTATTTGTCTGTCTATCTGTCTGTTTGTCCACTGTAAGTGAAATAGTTGTAGGGACAGCAGAGGGTCAGGTTTTGAGTTCTTGCTTTGCCCCTGAGTGTCTGTACGACCTAGAACAGTCAGACCACTCTGAATGTCAGTTTCCAGTACCCTCAGCTTTTAAAAATGAACACAAAATTCTTAGTTCACAGGGATATTGTGAGGATTGAAAGAAGGGATGTGTTTGAAAGCCTTTTGTAAAATGTGACATGTGATAACATGTATAATTATTAGGAGTGCATGATGAAAAGGAAAAGGCAACAAAATGAGACATGGCTGGGAGCATCTCTAGGCAGCGAGGTACAACAACCCAGGAGTGGGGCGTGAGGTCCGAGCTCTCTGAGCCTCTCTGTCCTGCCCCCTGACATATCCCTAAGCCTCCCAAGACACAGGTTCATCATCTTGTCAAATGGGCTCCGAGGTGCCTGGCTTCCTGGGAGGAGCGGGCTTACTAATAAAGAGATTGTTTTAATAATGTGAAGTACTGGGTGCTATGGTAACGGGCATTACATGATCTGGAGAAGAAGAGCACCTTTTGATAAGAATAGGGAGCCTGCAGTTGCAAAAGGGGAGTGGGGATGCACACAGGATGGGGGCGGAGGAAAATGCAAACACGGATAGACACAGAGTAGGCACCAAAGGGAACGAACAAACAGTACTGGTGGTTCCTGCCTCTCAGGCAGCCTCTCTTGTTTGGGTCCTGCTAGCTGAAGGGTATCTCGAGCATCTCCAGATTTCCTGCTGCTATTGCAATTTAGGATCCCCCTGTGTGCTTAAGCTGGTAGCCCTGACATTTTTTTTAAAAAGATACAAGCATGTGCAAAAATCTAGATAAAACCAGATTTGGGGTGATTTTACCAAAAAATGAGAAATGTAATGGGTTTTTTTTGTATTCTCCAATGGATGGTTTTAAGAAGTTCTCTTATAACTCCATTTGGCATGACCTCTGGGTTGTTGATGTTCTCCATGAGTCCTGCCAATGTGGAGAACCAGAAAGTTTGTACACTGTGAATAGAAGTTCAATGCCAATGCTGAAGTCCATACCATCAAACTTGATTACCCTGTCCACCTGAGGACACACTGCACAGCATGGAAGGCTGCCAATGCAATGGAAAGCATATTAGATGGGCAAAGAAGGGGATTCATGCCTAATGAGTTGTCTAATTCATGCCTAATGAGATGTTGGACTGGGTACTTTACCCACACTAGCTTCTGCCAGGGAGTCCAGTATCTTGGGTTCTGGGCCAAGCTTGCCACTAGCCAGCTGTGAGATCCTTGGGTTTTCTCAAAGAGAAGAACATCTGTTCACAGACACTTTTTATGATTCTGTTATTAAAAGAGTTTCCTCTTCTGGTGGTCCCTAAATGTCTCCTATTTAACCTTTGCTTTCTTTTTACCTCCTGCTAGTGCCTCTGTTACGGGGGAGGTCCTAAGAGAGTTATGATGATAAAAAGAGCTTAGTCCCCTCTTGGTTTTATCTCATCTTATGGCTTGGGCTCCTTCAGTGAAATATTAGTTGCCTCAATGGCAAATTGAGTGTTCCTATTTTTGTGTTTATTGAATATATAATATAGATGTTTGTATTGTTGCCAGGACTAAAGGAGATGGGTATGAAAAAGAGGAGGGATTTAGATTAGGAAACTGAAAGAGCTCCCTGGCTAGTAGGATGTGGGGTCCACTGGAATGTAGTACCATGGCTGGCTAAGAACATTCCTTTTCTATGGATTTTTAAGAAAAACTAGACTTTTCCCTTCTTCCATTAGTGTAAGATCAAATGTGCCTGTGGGAAAAAGAAGGAACTGCTTACGATTCCTTTAAATGTTTTATGTGAATTTAAAGGAGCTTTGGATTTTTACAAAAATATTCTTTAGCCTGGAATAGAGCAGAATTTGAACAATGAGTAACTCCAGGGCATAGAATTTTAAGACAATTTCTATTTTCTTCTGCATACCTCTCGATATTTTATAAGTTCTCTATTACCTTTACCTATTACCTATTACATTTACAATGAGAAAAATAATATAAATATTTAAAAATTTTGAACAACAATATTCTTTAGTCTTCAGAATTATTTGTTTTTGCCGTTGGTATGTCACAAATCTCAGCCCCTTTCCTCCATACATTTTATTTTATAAGGCAAATAGCTAAGGAATGACAGAACAAACAAACAAAAGAAGGCTGGAATCCTTACCTCCCTAAAAAACCCACAAGGGTTGAGTCCAAACCCAACATTTTATGAGCATCCCTTTGGCATAGCCTCTCAGGGGTCCCCTCACCTGAATTACATTGGACTGTCTCATCCCATGAATGAATCAATCTCTTCAGCGGCCCCTCCCCCTCCTCTCTCTTCGACCCCCACCCCAACCTGTGATCATTTAATTATCATCTGCTTTTCATGTCCCTTGAAAGTCACTGAAAAGACACATCATCAAGATTCTTGGACCATTAAAACCCATCTTGTTCCTCTTGTATCCTGCTGATTTTCCATATGCCTTTATAAAGTGTGTGTCTTGTGAAATCAGAAGACCTGGGTTCAAATCCTAACTCTGCTATTTACAACACATATATGACCTTAGGAGATATACTTACTCTCTCTGAGCCTTCATGCTCTCATCTATGAAATGTAAGCAATAGCTGTGAAAATGAGAGAGTTGTGAAAAGGTGAGAGAACACGTAAAAACACATGGCACAGTGATCATTGCATAGTAGGTACTCAGTAAAAATAAGGAGGGTCTACGGCTGTTCTTATCTTGAGAGGACAGTTCAACTCTAAAACCGGTACCTGGGGTTACTCAGAAGTCCCACTGGATCCTTTTAATCTTTCCCAAGTAGAACCTTCAGCAGCTTAACCCCCAAGAGGCCAGGGTGATAAAGACAATTTACACAAGTCATAGCTGTCAACAGTCTGCCGTTATATGGACCTCTGATCAGTCTCAGCAACAGCACGGAGGGCTGAGTGTTGAGCCAGCTCTGCCTGCCATGGAACATTAGAATGGTTCTCCTTTTTTAAAATTGTTTTTTATACAATTTTTAAAAGTTACTTTCCATTTACACATACTACAAAATATTAGCTATATTCCCCGTGTTGTACAATACATCCTTGAGCCTATCTTACACCCAATAGTTTGTACATCTCATTCCTCTACCCCTAAGTTGCCTCTCCTCCACACTGGTGACCACTAGTTTGTTCTCTATATCTGCATCTGCTTCTTTTATATTATATTCACTAGTCCGTTGTATTTTTTATTTTATTATTATTATTATTATTTTTTGCAGTACGCGGGCCTCTCACTGTTGTGGCCTCTCCCGTTGCGGAGCACAGGCTCTGGACACGCAGGCTCAGTGGCCATGGCTCACGGCCCCAGCCGCTCTGCGGCATGTGGGATCTTCCCGGACCGGAGCACGAACCCGTGTCCCCTGCATTGGCAGGTGGACTCTCAACCACTGCGCCACCAGGGAAGCCCTGTTGTATTTTTTAGGCTCCACATATAAGTGCTATCATACAGTATTTATCTTTCTCTGTCTGACTTACCTCACTTAAAATAATGCCTCCAAGTCCATCTATGTTACTGCAAATGGCAAAAATTTCATTCTTTTTTATGGTTGAGTAGTATTCCATTACATATATATATATACACCACATCTTCTTTATTCATTCATCTGTTGATGGACACGTAGGTTGTTTTAGAATGGTTCTCTTTAGAAAGTCTCTCTAAGACTTTGTATATTCTCATAGATTGGTTGGATCAACTACCATGTTCCACTACTGGGCCAGAGGATGGAAAGAAATATAAAAAGAAATCGTCCCTGCCCTTCTAGAGCTCACAGTCTAATGGATACCATTGATGTGGAAACACTATTATGCTGCACTTCTCTTTAGCTTCTGTCCTCTCTTCCCCTTCACAGCCAGTCTCTCCAAGGTGTTATCTAAGCATCCCTCTTCCACTCCCACTCTGTCCGTTTGCTCTCCTTCACTTGCTTCTCAACCCACATAGTCTGGCCACCCCTCTAATAAGACCACTCTTTCCAAAGTCATCAAAAATCTCTTTGTTTCAAATTTGAATTAATAGGTCTCAGCTACTGTTTCTTGGACAGCATGACAGCATTCAACATGCTTACCTTTCTCTTCCTTTCTTGAAGCATGCTCCTTTGGCCTCCATGGTGCCATTCTCTCTAGATTCAAGTGTTCAGAAGCCTACTGGACATCTCACACCTCACATAACCCAACTAAATTCATGATCTTACCTCCAAATCTGCTTGTCTTCCAGGGTCTTTCATCCCTAAATGGCATCTCTATCTACCACTTTGCTCATGCCAGAAGTCTAAGAGTCATCCATGAATCTGCTTCCCCCCTTGCTCTGTATACCTCCGCTACCATCTAATCCTGTCAGTTTTTCTCCTCATCTCTAATGTACCCATGATGATCTACCATCTTCTTCTGCCTGGACCACTACAAAAATGTCCTAACTTCTTCCCCTGCTTCCACTGTTACTCTCTCCATTCCATTAGCCACACTACAGCCAGAATGTTTTTATTAACATAAGTCTGATCATATTACTCCCATGCTTAAACTCTTTCAATGATTTATCATTGCACTGAAAAATAACCTATAACTTGATCTTCAAGGTGCCATGACCCAGCCCCTGGTTACTTCTTTACTCTAAACTCATGGATTCTTGCTCTTGATCACTGTGTCATAGATACACAGGTTTCCTTTCAATGCTTAAAACATGCCATACCCTTTCCTGCCTCCAGGGCCATTAAACATGCCATTCCCTCTGCTTGGAAGGCTCTAATACCCACTCTGCCTGGCAACTCCAATCCACATTTCAGAGCCCAGTATGGAGGTTACCTCCTAAGAAAAGCCTTCCCTAAAACTTCAATCTAAATTAGATGTCCCAGGTATGCTCCCTCATAAAGCCCTGTTATTCTCATCAAATATTATTTAAAAATTTATATTTATTTATCCCATTATGTATGTGATGTTTGCATCCCTAACATGATAACTAACATGAGGGCAGGCACTTTGTCTCTGACCTTAATTGCCTTCTGTTTAGGAAAGAGACTTGATAAGAAAGCAGGACTCTACACCCACAAAGGAAATTCGTGCTGGCTTCAGAAATTAATACATTTACTCTTTCATTCAGAAAATATGAGTAGACTTCTAAGAATCACTAGGTATTTGAAAAATACAAAAGAATCTTGATAAATTAAAAACCCCAGAGGAAACAAGATAGAAAACAACTTTTAAAACAATTCCAACTAGTGTGTTCAGAGAGATTCAGGGAGATGTTACATTCATAAAACAAAAATAGTTCTTATAAAAATAAAACCTTCACAGAGCAAGAAACAGTTATTGGAAATTAAGGCACAATTGTTAAAGAGAAAAGGTCAATAGAGTAGCTGGAAGACAAAGTCAAAGAAATTTTCTAGAGCATAGATTAAAAATAAGACAGGGACTTCCCTGGTGGCACAGTCGGAGATGCAAGAGGGAAGTGATATGGGGATATATGTATATGTATAGCTGCTTCACTTTGTCATAAAGCAGAAACTAACACACCACTGTAAAGCAATTATACTCCAATAAAGATGTTTAAAAAAAAAAAAGAATCCACCTGCCAATGCAGGGGACATGTGTTCGAGCCCTGGTCCAGGAAGATCTCACATGACACGGAGCAACTAAGCCCGTGTGCCACAACTGCTGAGCCTGTGCTCTATCAGCCCATGAGCCACAACTACTGAAGCCCATGCACCTAGAGCCTGTGCTCCACAACAAGAGAAGCCACTACAATGAGAAGCCCACATACTGCAACGAAGAGTAGCCCCCGCTTGCCACAACTAGAGAAAGCCTGCGTGCAGCAATGAAGACCCAGTGCCGCCAAAAATAAATAAATAAATTAATTAATTAATTAATTTTTTAAAAAGACAAAGAGATGGAAAATATCAGAGAAAAGTTAAAAGACTTAGACACTCAATCCAGTAAGTGAACCATCCATTTGATGAGAGCTCCAGAAAATGAATACAGAGAAAATGGAAGGGAGAAAAGAATAAAAGAAAGAAAGAAAAGAGGACAGATGCCTGGAGCTTACAAAAACTACAAACTAGGTCCACCACTCAAATATATCCCAGTTAAAGTTTAGAAACACCAAGGACAAAAATGATCCTAATAGTTTAGGCAAAAATAAAACTGGTTACTTATAAAGCAACACATATCAGATTGTTATCAGTAAAACTCTATACTAGAGGTCAAAGCAGAGACAAAAATCGTCTTAAACCTAGAATTCTAGCCAAACAAATTAGGAACTAGGGGAAGGAGTGGTGAGACAAACAAAGGCCCAGAAAGCTGGCTTCCAATGCACCCATCTGTAACAATCATTTCAAAGCACACTCCAGGCAAGCAAAACAGAAATCTAAGAGTGGAGAGCATGGGACCCAGAAAGAGTGGAAGTAAAATGTGAAATTAATTGAAATCCTAGAGTGACAATTCTTTAGAGGGCCTAGAAAGTAATGATGCTCATTAGGAAAGGAGGACAGAACTCTGAGAATATCTTTGAGAATCAAGGAAACGTCCCGTAACAAGTCATTGGAATTAGAAGCTGAATGATCTTATTGAGAAGGTAAAAGAATATCACCATTTTGTGAACAAGAAGAAAGGTAGTTAGAAATGCCAGGAAAAATAAAATTAGGAAAGAGGTGTAGAAGAAAGTCACAATCCAAATATACAAAAATGAAAATGTTATGATTCTGAGCATGGATAGAATGTATGAAAACAGAATTCATCTGACAGTGATTCTGGGATCGGTCTCCTTTGAATGGAGGAGTCTTAACAACATAGTGTTAAAAAGATAAACTGAGGCACATTAAATTTTTGAAGAGTTTATCTGAGGAAATATCAATTTGGATGAGGCAGTGCTAAACTGAGAATGGTTAGGGATGCGGGGCCGACAGGAACTATGGGAAAGGCTTTTACAGAGCAGACACAGAAGCAAAGCAAGAAAATGATTCGACTGGCTAACAGTTGCTTTATTTGGAAAAGCCCAGTTAATGGTGATTGTTGTCCTTGAATTTCATTTTCTCAGATACAAGCACACTTACAGGAATTGACTCTGGCTCGGACTTTGGTTTGCTTAGTAGACTACCAAAGCATTAGAGTCACCTCAGTCTAATGCCTCCTTGTTCGATTACTTCAACAATAGAATTGCATCTTTTCCATGGGTCTAATCACACTGCTTGGTTCTGAAGAAAATAATAATTACATAATCATAATGTAAATATTCATTGATTTTCAATCTATGAAATCAACATATAAGCAAAACACAGAGGACCTAATGGTGATTACAGACCAGAATGTAAATATTTCATGCCAGCAACATAAAAGTGATAAAACACTGACAGAAGTTAGAACGTGGAGGGTGGTGAAGTCCTTATTTTACAGTGCAGAATCAGGAAATATTGTCTGAAATTGAGCTATCACGAATTATAATCTTTTAAAAACATAAATTTCAATTTATAATTTAAAATTACATAAGTAAAGAACAACAAAAAAGCAAAATTTGGAGGAGAAATACAATTACTGCAAATGAGTTATATTGTTCCTCTTTTAAGTGAAAAATCAGTAAACACTATTTCAAGTTGAAAAACAAGAAAAAGACGTAAAAGCATTTAAAGTTTGGAGATAACTACCAGAAGAACTAGAAACAGAAGTAACTAAACATAGGCATAGGTGAGGGAGAGGGACGGGACACTTTTACTTTTCATTTTCTGTTGTTCTATGTTGCTCAAGTGTTTATTACTCTGTGCATACATTACATTAATTAATCAGTGGGTGAAGAACATGCAAAACTAAATGAATAGAATTTCTGGGGTAAGGGAGTCAAGCTCAGAGCTCTCAGGGAAGGCACAATGAACAGAGCAGTCTTATGAGTAACGGGCCACCTAGGGAGCACCTCCAGACTCCTCCCAAAGTGGGCACCCTTTCAGCTGTGCCCTTCTTACATCTGAAATACAAATGTCTTGCAAATCTGAGATGATGGCTGGCATTTCAGAGAATAAGACCTAAGGATTTTAGTTGGCCACAACTAAAGAGGAAGCAATCATGTAAAGTGGCTCTAAGCTAGAGACTCTATAAAGCAATGGTGGGTTGGGTGTAGGCCGTACAACTTAGTGGTCAAAATTGCAGACGGGCTCATCTGGACTGTCACTTACTAGTTGTGTGACTTCAGGCAAGTGATGAAAATAACTATACCCATTCCCTAGAGTTTTGTGTGGCTTAGATGAGCTCATTTAGGTTAAAATGAGTGTTAGCTGTTACTATTTTTGTTTGTTTGTTTTTCAACATTATTTTATTTATTTTTTTTAATTTTTAAAATTTATTTTATTTTTTTATACAGCAGGTTCTTATTAGTTATCTGTTTTATACATATTAGTGTATACATGTCAATCCCAATCTCCTAATTCATCCCACCACCACCAACACCACCCACCCCAGTTTCCCCCCTTGGTGTCCATACGTTTGTTCTCTACATCTGTGTCTCTATTTCTGCCCTGCAAACCAGTTCATCTGTACCATTTTTCTAGATTCCACATATATGCGTTAATATACGATATTTGTTTTTCTCTTTCTGACTTACTTCGCTCTTTATGACAGTCTCTAGGTCCATCCACGTCTCTACAAATGACCCAATTTTGTTCCTTTTTATGGCTGAGTAATATTCCGTTGTATATATGTGCCACATCTTCTTTATCTATTCCTCAGTCAATGGGCACTTAGGTTGCTTCCGTGACCTGGCTATTGTAAGTAGTGCTGTAGTGAACACTGGAGTGCATGTGTCTTTTTGAATTATGGTTTTCTCAGGGTATATGCCCAGTAGTGGGATTGCTGGGTTATATGGTAGTTCTATTTTTAGTTTTTTAAGGAAGCTCCATACTGTTCTCCATAGTGGCTATATCGATTTACATTCCCACCAACAGTGCAAGAGGGTTCCCTCTTCTCCACACCCTCTCCAGCGTTTGTTGTTTGTAGATTTTCTGATGATGCCCATTCTAACTGGTGTGAGGTGATACCTCATTGTAGTTTTGATTTGCATTTCTCTAACAATTAGTGATGTTGAGCAGCTTTTCATGTGCCTCTTGGCCATCTGTATGTCTCCTTTGGAGAAATGTCTATTTAGGTCTTCTGCCCATTTTTTGATTAGGTTGTTTGTTTTTTTAATATTGAGCTGCATAAGCTGTTTATATATTTTAGAGATTAATCCTTTGTATGTTGATTCATTTGCAAATAGTTTCTCCCATTCTGAGGGTCTTTTCATCTTATTTATAATTTCCTTTGCTGTGCAAAAGCTTTTAAGTTTCATTAGGTCCCATTTGTTTATTTTTGTTTTTATTTCCATTACTCTAGGAAGTGGGTCAAAAAAGATCTTGTTGTGATTTATGTCAAAGAGTGTTCTTCCTAAGCTGTTACTATTATAAAGAGATTCAGATTCCAGCTTAAGGGAAACCATAATGTCAATAATGAATATTTTGGAGATTCCATTAGGTAATCATCCCCTATAGCTTTCTCCTCCCCAAAGTACTAGAGGGACAACTTGATTTTACCTTGGGGAAAGAGAACACCAATGTTGGTAACAACAAACTTTTTTTTTTTTTTTTTTTACTTTTTGGCTGCATTGGGTCTTCGTTGCTGTGCTTGGGCTTTCTCTAGGTGCTATGAGCGGGGGCTACTCTTGGTTGTGGTGCGCGGGCTTCTCACTGCAGTGGCTTCTCTTGTTGTGAAGCACAGGCTCTAGGTGTGCGGGCTTCAGTAGTTGTGGCACATGGGCTCAGTAGTTGTGGCGTGCAGGCTCAGTAGTTGTGACTCACGGGCTTAGTGGCTCCGCAGCATGTGGGATCTTCCCGGACCAGGGCTTGAACACACGTCCCTTGCATTGGCAGGTGGATTCTTAACCAGTGCACCACCAGGGAAGCCCCACTATAAACTATTAATACTAATACTACTAATAAAAGTTAACATTTATTGAGCTGAGTGTCTACCATGTGCCAGGAATTGTGCAAAGCACTGTACACACATCCTCTTAGTCCCATCTTCACCACTGTCAGGTGAGACAGACTTTACTATCTCTTGTTTTTATTGTGGTGAAATACACATAACAAAATATACCACTTTAACCATTTTTAAGGGTACAGCCCAACCGTGTTAAGTACTATTAAAAACAAGACAACAGGGCTTCCCTGGTGGCGCAGTGGTTGAGAGTCCGCCTGCCGATGCAGGGCACACGGGTTTGTGCCCCGGTCCGGGAGGATCCCACGTGCCGCGGAGCGGCTGGGCCCGTGAGCCATGGCCGCTGAGCCTGCACATCCGGAGCCTGTGCTCCGCAACGGGAGAGGCCACAACAGTGAGAGGCCCGTGTACCGCAAAAACAAACAAACAAACAAAAAAAAAAACAAGACAACAGGACCAAAATGGAATTGCTTATGCTAAGCCCCATGTCACGAAACCTGGACTTAACTCGATTACAGTTTCCACTCTCCCAGAAATGGAATCTTAAACCAGCCAACCTGATTAGCATTAGGTAGGTAATATGCCTTATGAATCCCTGCCATGCCCTGTAGGGAAAGTAACCAGTCTGCTTTCTGCCTAGTATAACTTCCCTGTCCCTGCTCCCTTCCTCCTATAAAAATCTTTCATTCTGCACAGTTCCCCAGAGCTCCTTTCTATCTGCTAAATTGGATATGCTGCCTGATTCATGAATCACTGAATAAAGCCAATAAAGTCTTTCAAACTTACTCTGTGGAACTTTGTTTTGTTTGTTTGTTTTTGTTTTGCTGTATGCGGGCCTCTCACTGCTGTGGCCTCTCCCGTTGCGGAGCACAGGCTCCGGACGCGCAGGCTCAGTGGCCATGGCTCACGGGCCCAGCCGCTCCACGGCATGTGGGATCTTCCCGGACCGGGGCACGAACCCACGTCCCCTGCATCGGCAGGTGGACTCTCAACCACTGCGCCACCAGGGAAGCCCTGGAACTTTGTTTTTTAATGGTACATTCATATTTTGGGGGAGCCAATCTCCCGAACTCTTTCCATCTTGTAAAACTGAAACTCTATACTCATTAAACAACAACTCCTTTATCACCTCCATGTTAGAAAAGATGAAACTCAGAGGAATGATTATGTCAAACCATGTGAAAATGCTGTCATCCAATCATTTTTTACCTATGAGTAAATGGCAATTTGGAGTAATTCCATTTAAGAGGCCAGTAGCCCAAGCCATCTATGAGAAAAGCCAGCTTTCTAGCCTGACTTCAAAGCCCTGGTGTTTTCCATGCTGATGAGAACACTCCTGCAGGGACAACAACGGAGGGCATCCAGGACGCCGAACCAAGTCATATGGGAGAAGATACAGGAAACACATGGACTCGGACTGTTCACATCATAAGAAAGAGGAGTTCACATCATTCTCAATTATTCTAAGGCAGAGCTACAGGGGTGAATCCAACTGAATCAGCTGATGCTGATTCAATTGGAGAGATCATCTTTTTTTAAAAAATAATTTAAATGTACAAATATAGTATTTTCCATTTCTTTTCTTTGAACTCGTCTCTGCATATGACTTTATAGATGCTTAATCACCATGGGTGCCCGTCTCAGAATTTTTATGAGCATGACATGCATTGGGAGGCAGAAGAGTGAAGGGGTTAGAAGCCGCACACCTTTTAAAGCTGTGGGGACATTCATGCATCACCCTGAAGCAGAGGCAGGCTCGAAGTCCCTGCATCCCTTGGCCCCTGTCCTCCTTCAGCCGAGGCAGTGGCCTCGGTAAAAACTCAATTAATGCCCCACTTGGACACCGATGCATGCTGAAAGCTCCCTTCAGCCATCAGTGTGTTCACTCAGTGATGTTTTAACCCTCACCCCCTCCTTACCTGCCTGGCCTCACATTCTTTCCACCCTCCCTCTTCTCTCATCACCTCTCAATACATCTCTGCTCCCTGAACCCTTCTGCACAGACTCAGCCTTCCTATTCTTATTACTTTCAGAAAATTCTGTAGGTGGAAAGAAATTTAATCAGTAATAATAAGGCTTTCTATTTTTAGAGCTTCTGACTTCTAAGCAACCCAAAGAATGCCACTGCTATAACGGAACCGGTTAAAGGGTTGAAAGGGTCTTCTAAAGGTCTTCTAGGAAAGTCCCCTGCTGTGAGGCAAAACTTTCCCCAATCCTGCCCTGGGCAGGTGCTGACCTCCCTTAATCTGACTCTGGAGTCAAACTCAGCTCCACGTTTGGTGGTCTCAACCTCCAGACTCCTTCCCCACACCCAGCCAGAACCCTTCTTTCCTTCACCGCCATAGTTCCTCTCTCTCTGGCACGGTTGCGGTGGATTCCTCACATTCTCCCAGCCTTTAGTCTCTCATCCAATGCATCTCCATGCCACCAATTCAGGATCTTTCTAAAATGTAGCTCTGGTCAGACTTGGAATGCAAAGTTAGAGGTGCAGAGTGTTATGGGAAGACAGTGGGGATGGAGGTTAGGGAAAATGTCACAGATTGGGACTCAGAAGATCACAGGAGGTCACCACTGTGGCTCGGCCTCTTCAGCACTAAAATGCAACAGAAGCACCTCCTTCCTGGCGTGGCTGAAAATATCATAGGAAATAATGTATGTGAAATATTTAGGACACACAGACAGAGCCCAGCAAATGCAATTTTAATATAAATTTTGTTGCTTTCTTTGGGGTCCTCTCTATATTCCCCAAGAGCACCTGTGAGTCCTGTGTCCCCAGACTTTCAGGGAGATGTATGCAGACTCCAGTTAACCACACTTCTGGGACCTCTCCAGTGGGGCTTTCCTTGGATTCTCTGGCCTGAGTTGGATGAGGCTGACACTTACAGAGTGGGTTTATGGAGACAATCAGGGTGGTGTGTGTGGGTACAGGTGTTATCTGTGTATGTCAGTTCTGCTGATGATACAAAGGAAAGGAGGGGGAATCCAAAAGGCAAATGAACACAAAGAAGTGGTGCCAAACCCAGCTGTGCAAGAAGAGGGTTAGAGTAGATTAGAGGCTGGAGGTCCAAGGAGAGGGGATCGAGGTCCATCTTGCTCAGTCCTCCATTGCCTGCCTGGGTGCCTCACGTGGAGAGCAGAGAAGATGGCAGAGCGCCCAGCCCTCTCAGTGGGCTCTCCCACTCCGGCCACTCAGGCCTGGATGGAGTACCTCCCCCAGTGCACTGCTTCCAAGCTGCAGAAATTCTCCAGGGCCAGCATCTGGGGTTTGGGTGGAGGGGGGATGGGCCCAGTTTCCAGCCCTCCTTCCAAAGACAGACTCTCTTGACCACATGCTTTTCCGTGACATCACTGTCAGTGACCTTTGGGGGCCAGCAGGGTGGAGTCTGAGGGGACGGGTACAGGCCACGATTCTCTGGTGGTGACAAAGGTTGGGATTGTGAGCCACCCAGAGCTGGAGAGGCGCCTCAATGGGGACAATGTCTCTCGCTGGGCTGGGAACGGTTCCCCTGCCCTAGGATATTGCAGGACTATAGTGGACGTGTTGTCTCTGCTCCTTTTCTAGATTAAAAAGCACATTGTTAAGCACAGAGGCTGTGTGTGTGCGTGTGTGCGTGTGTGTGTGTGTGCACAGAAGTGTAAAGAGTCCCAGAAAATTGCATTTTGCTTTTAGAACAAATGATGATGATGTGGAGTGGAAAACTTGCCGCCCAGCCAGCAGAGAGAAGTGTGTTTTTGCTTTTCAGAAGCCTTGGGAGGGAGAGGAGGGGAGGAGGAGGGGAAGACTTCCGCTGATGTTTTACGAACACCAGATAGCGCTGGAGGAGATCAATATGCCCAATGAGTCCAAAGCTGATTACAGCAAACACAGCCAACGACCCTGTGTCCACTTAAAGTAATAGCTTTAAACACTTGATGGAAATAACTCAATTACCTTATCGATTTGGGATTTCAGTCACCTCCCCCAACATACAACACCCATGAACACTACCGCAGACCCATGCGTCTTATTTTTTCTCACTTTGATTCTTTTTGAAAAAACTCATGTAATTGTCATGACCTGCACCACCAGCTTGGAAAATAAAGTTACATCTGTTTCTTATCTGTGCATTAATCACTCAGGTCCCCACCTGCCCAAATTGAAGGATGGCCAATAGCATCTCTCTTGGGACCTCCTCTCCACCCCCAAACTAAAGAGCCCCAGGTGCTCTCTCAGCCCAAACTGGTTAGTGTAAAGAAATAATTGAGAAATCTGATCAGTTCACCAGCCCCCTTCTCCCCCTCATTTCCTGCTGTTGTCACTTGGAGGCCCTGCCACATGCTGCTGCTGATGAAATCACTCAGTCCCACACAGATGGATGGCTGCTGCGCCAGTGCCTGGCTAACCCAGACCACACTTAGGCAGGGATCCTTGAGGGAGGACAAGCCTGTACACACCCACTCACTGGTCCATTTACCCTCACGTGTGGACCCACTGTCCCAAAGCCATGTCCTCCACGACAGAATTGGAGAGAGGCTTCCATTGACAGCCAGAAGCAGCCCAGCCTGAAGATTTTCCCCTGGAGGCCCCAGTGCTCAGGGGCCTGAAGCCACTTACATACCTTGCCTCACAATGCTCAACAGGGGCTGGAAGGATCCTCAGATATCATCCAACCCACCGTCCTTGTTTTACATATGAGGAAAACGAGCAAGGTTAGGTCACTTCCAGCTTCACATCACCAGCCTGGAGAACGTGCTTTTGTGAGCGGTGGAGGTGACATGCATTACGGTCTGGGTTCAGCATCTGAAAGGCTTTGGAACGCATGTAATGGTGAACTGTTAGTAACTTGGCCTTCCTCTCCAGCAAAGCCACTCTTTGCCATTGCCTGGCCAGGCCCACTGGACATCCCAGGAGAAGTCCTTTGTGTGCCTCTTCCCACAGCCCAGGAGACCCCTTCGTCCTGGACAAACTGGGAAGGGTGCTCAGCCTGCACTCTGCTCCAGTGAATAGCCTTTCTTCAGTCTGTGTTTCTGTCTTTTCAAACTCTCCCTCTCAACCGGCTCCTTTCTATCAGTTCAAACCTTTCTCAGATTAAAAAACAAACAAACAAAAATAAAAACAAACCAAAAACTCCTTTGTTCCAACATTTCTCTCCTCCTTCCTCACCTTCCCCCTTTGTCCTCCCTTTTGCCTTTGCCTTTACCTCTCTTTTCTGTTCTGTCTTCTCCCATTTTCCTTCTCTCAAAAAAAATTTTTTTTTAATGCACACTCTCTCCCACCCCCATACTCACACCCATGTCCATCTTCCTTGTGCCAGCACTGGGTGAGAAAGGCCACAGCTTTCACAGCTTCCTCAGGGGCCACTGTGCTGACCATGACCAAAACAGACCCAGGTGGGGAAAAGTCTGGTGCTCACTAAGCACTGGGAAGACAGGGGTGGGCACGGGGGGCGGGCAAGACCAGGCTTCTGTCCCCAGAAATGCCCACAGCCCTGCAACTCTTCTGTTGTCAGGTGGGTACAGCCCAGACTTGTGCCATGGCCTGAGGATCCCAGGTGTCCAGCTGCTGAGGCGCAGAGGACACCTCCAAACCAGTTCATTAGGTGGAAGTAGGGTATTTGTTCTGCTGCTTCAGATTAAAAGGTCACCAGCCCCTGCCCCTCCCCGCCACCCACTGATCTTTCTTTTTCTGAAGGAAAGGTGTTTATAGTGTAGGAGCTTCTTCGTGATACGTGCATGTTCTGACCTTCATGTCATCGTAGGAGATTTCTTAGAGGTTAAACGAGAGCCTTTATCTTCCTGACACTGAGGCTGACAACATGCTATTTACTGAGAAAAGGAAAGAAAAGAAACCGAAATTGACTAAACACCTACTAAGTGCCAGGCATTCCTGAGCCAGGGACACAATGGTGAATGAGACTGACATGTTCCCTGCTCTCGTGGGGGGCTTACATTCTACCAGGGAAACAGACACTGTGCGTGTACACAAATAAAATCATTGTAGATGGTAAGAAGACCTAGGAAGGTAATTCACAGGGCGCAATGGCTTATGACAACACCAGGGACTTCCTTAGGGTATGGGGAAGGTCTCTCTAAGAAGGGGACATCTAAGCTGAGCCCTGAATGATGGGGTTGAGGACAGAACTCAGGGCGGACTTTAAAGCCATGCTCACTACCACCTAATAATGTCTGCGCTATTGTCATCCGCAATTTACACATTAAGAAATAGAGGCTCCGAGAGATGAGGTAACACACCCAGTGGCATGTTTCACACCGAAGCATGCTTTCTCTGTTACCTCCCTTCCTTGGGGTACTTGTGCCTTCATTCTGATTAATAAAAAGCACCTGGGAAACTTTGGAATCCAGGTGTGCAGATTCCAGCTGACTCTTCTTTGAGATCAATGAGCAGTCCTGATTAAGTATTGGGCACCTACTACGTGCCAAGGAATGTCAAGGCTGCTCTCTCTTCTCAAGGTTCTTGGAAGATAAGCCAGAGCATAACCCAGTGCCCAGATATGGCCAGGAAAGGAGTGCAGGGTAGGGCAGATGACTGAGGCCAGAGTCCTTGGGCAAGGAGCTCTTCTGAGAGCTGGCTCTTCAAGGACAAAGTGGTCTGGCCAGACACAAAGGAGGGGTGATGGTTCCAGGCAGGCAAGGGATGAGCTCTTCCAGGAGAGAGGTGGGGGCTGCAGGATGCTGACTGAAAGAGCTGCCAGACCTTCCCATGACCTGCCACAACAAGAGAGGATAGAAGCATGGGTCCAGTGCCCTGCATGAGTCCATCAGTCAACACCTTCTGAGTGTAGAACTTGTGGGTCCTAAGTACCGCATGAGGTATTGTGAGGACAAAGAACATAGAACCATGATCTCAGCCCTGCAAGTCTCGAAAACCTCCTTGAAGAGAAGTACTCAAGCTTATGAAATGACTGAAGAGCACTTGCACCCAGCAGCCAGGCAGCATGTTGGAAGCCACATGGCTTGGCCAGGTGAGGCTGTGAGGGAGGGCTTCCTGGAGCAGGTGGACCATGTTTTAAAGGTGGGGAAAGAGCCAGATTGGCAGGGAGGACATTTCAGGTAATGGATGTGCCATTTACAAGATCACAAAGCAAAGCTAGCTGGAGGAGGACAGAGAGAACACAAGAGACGGAGCTTGGGAAGCCAGAGTCTTCTTGGGTCAGGGAAGAGTAACTCACTGAAAGTTCTTGAGCACGGGAGTCACAGGATGAAAGCAACACTTTCTAAATTAGAACAGTAATTCCTCGCTTGCATGGAACAGTTTGCAATACTCAGATCACTCCACATACATTACTTCACTTGAATCTCATAACCACCAGTGAGGGACAGAGTTATCATTGCCTTTTGTAGCTGAGGAAACAGATGTGAGAAGTTTAAATGACTTGCCTAAGAGCACACATCTAAGGCAAGGAGCTAAAACTACAGCTCCATCCACTGCTCTGTGGTGTCATGGAAAGGGCGTGGCTTTTGAAACCAGGCAGATTTGAGTTCCACTGCCAGTTCTGCTGGTTACTAGTAAGCTGTGTGGCCTGCGACAGGTTATTAACCTCTCTGAGCATCAGTTTTCTCCTTTTTAAAATAAGAATAATAATACCTTAGAGAGACACAGGTATGATGCGAGGCTTGAAGTAACGATGGCTCAGCAGAGAAGTCTTACAAATATGAGTTACCTTCCTCTTTTTTCTACTGCTGCCCATTCAGATACTGAGCAAACTATTAACCCAACTTCCCTCTATCCCCTAATGGTGCCAGTGAAGCTCTGGAGGCAAGTAATTTCACCCTCGTGACCAAGAGGCATGGATGCCAGTTTCAGCGAGGTGACAGCCCCAACCCAAGCCACGCAAGGGGTCGCGCCAGCTGGAGGGTGCTCAGCCGAGCAGCACGCCCTACCTGAGGGCAAGCTGCTTCGGGAGAGAAGGGCTGAGCCGCAGAGAGATGGGTGATTCCATGATCTGTCCAGCACGCTTCCACTCTTCGTCGATAGGACAGGCCAGGATTTGCTTTTTATTAAAAAAAAACAAAACAAAAAACAAAAAACAGGATTTAAAAGAACAGCCCACACAAATGACTTCTTAGAAATCTCACCCTGACTTATCATTTGGAATAAAAACAATTTTTTACCATGACAAAGCTCTTTATTATTTTCAGAACACTTTCATATACATTATTTCATTTGATCCTCAGATGCTAGAAGGGAGACCGGCAGGGTTTACTGTTCCCTTTGAGCAGATAGAAAATCCATGGCTAAGAAGTAGGTGGGAGGGGGCCCCAGAGCTCTCAACTCCCTGCCCGTGGTGCTCTCCCCTTCCTCCATGCTCAACTCAGAGTCCAGACCCATCCACAGACGAGCTCAACTCTGACGTTTGAAATCATCCCCCACCTCACTCAGCTACTGAGTCATCAGAGATGCCCACGTGAGGGTCATACAACTGGTGGGCATGTGTGGAGGGCTGGGTTTTGAAAAGAGACAGCTAACCCTGGGTACATCCTCCAGAGATGATGAACTCACGACTCAGGGCAAACAGGGATACCTGAGCCACCACCCCACTCAGGAGCCCTTCCTTGCTTCTCCAACCTCTTCAAATCTCTCTCAACCTGGGAGCCTCAGAAAAGTGAAAGATTCATTTGGAGTCAGCTCACCTGAGGTCTGTGGTAGGCTGAGCCTCCCACTTCAGCTTGAGAATTTCAGAAAGTCAATTCACTCCTGAAACCTAACTCAGCAATCCTAAAGGGAAGCTGGGGCTGCAACCCAGGCCACTGATGAGCTCCTAGGTCAGTAGACTTGCTCCATCCAGCAGCAGAGAGGGACTGAGGATGAGAACAGCAAATGAATACTTATCAGCAACCACAAAGTGTTCTAGGCACCTAGGTACCTCAGTGAACCCAGTTGCCTTCTTTTGGCTTATATTCTGTAAAGGGAGACAGAAAAAGCAGAAATGGACATAATCAAGAAGTACATGAAGAGGTAGGATGGGTGATGAGCGCTAAGTGAGAAAAGAGTGTTGCAGGGTAACGGGGATGGAGCACACTGGGGGAAGACGGGGAGGTGTGCAGTTCCTATTTTAAATAGGATTGTCACAAACTTCGTTGAGAAGTTGACATTTGAGCAAAGATTTTAAGGAATGAGGGAGTTAGCATAGAGCTATCTGGAGGAAAGTCTTTCCAAGCAGAGGAGACAACCAGAGCAAAGGCCCTATGGAACAGGAGGAAGCCTCTGTGGCTGCAGCAGAGGGCCAGGGGGAGGGGGGGTTAGTAGGAGATGAAGTCAGAGAGGGAACAGGATCCTGGGCTCACAAAGAGTCTTGTAGGACATTGTAGGGACCCTAACCTTTACTCTGAGTGAAATGGGGACATTTGAAGAATTTTAAGCAGAGGACTGAAATGATCTAACTTTTAGCAGTATCACTCCGGCTGCCCTACTGGGGATAGACTGTATGGGGTGGGAGTGGGGTTGGCAAGAGCAAAAGCTGTGAGACGGGTTAGGCTGCTTTAGTAATACAGGTGAAAAGTGGTGGAGTCTCCAACCAAAGGGTGGCAGTGGAGGTGGTAATAAGTGGTTGATACTGGCTATATTCTAAAGGTAGAGTCAATAGGATTTCCTGAGAGGTTGGATGGGGGGATGGGAGCTGTGAGAAGAACAGAAGAGTCAAGGCAACTTGCAAGATTTGGGCCTGAGCAACTGGAAGAATGAAGATGCCATAACCTGAGGGTAGAGCAGGTAGGTTTTGGAGATCAAGAGCTCGGGTCTGGATGCATTGAGTTTAGATGTCTGTTAGATGTCCAAGTGGAGATGCTGAGGTAGCAAGCCACCCAAGTCAGCTTGGGTATCCTTGCCAATAACTTCCAGGCCACAGAATCAATGCCCACTTCAGTTACCCAGACCCCAGAGTGGATGGCCTAAGAGAAGGGTTTACCCACCAGCTTCATGCTAGAATCATTGGGTCCCCAACTGTCCAGGCCCTGCCTCATGCACCACTCTCTACCTATGATGTGTCTGAAGGCTCCAAGGCTCATGCACAGAAAGCAGCCTTGGGGAAGCATTTTCAGACTAAGGCTATTGGTGTCTTGGAAATCACCAGGGGCTGGTCAAGTTCCTATCTACTCCTTGGGTCCAACCCCTGCCCAGAGAAACCTGGTCCCAGCCTTATGACAATAAATGCTTCAGACTCAGCCAACGCTAACTGAGCACCTACTATGTGGCAGGCACTCTGTGGAGCACTTTCCCTTATATTCTCCATTTAATTCTTATCACAACTATAGATATCATTATCCCCTTTTTGAAGACAAGGCAACTAAGGCTCAGAAAGCTTTAAACTTGCCCACAGTCACAGAACTAATAAGTATAGACACAAATATTTGAACCAGTTTTTGATTCCAACGCACCGCCATCACTCCATGTAATATTTTATGATGACTCGTGCTTCAAGGCCAAGTGCAAATCTCATACCTCCTCCATGGAATCTCTGCCAACTCCCTGGTCAAATCTTCTCTGTTACAGCATTTTGTTTACACCTCCCCCATGTAACCTATGAGTGTGGGAACTGTTGTTATCTCTGGGTGTCTTGGAACTTTCTACTGGGTTAAAACTTTCATGAGAGCAGAAGCCATAACTTTTCATCCTTACCCCTATACTCTCTAATAATCCCCCTACTTCCTAAAGTAATGTGCTCAGTATGTTTATAAAATGTAAAATGATTTTACACTTTTTGCACACTCACATAGAACATTACATTTGAGTCTCATCCAGTTTGATAAGTATAGGGCACACAGGTCCCATTAGTCTCATTTGTGGTTAAGAATATCTAGACTCAGGACTTCCCTGATGGTCCAGTGGTAAAGAACCTGCCTTACAATGCAGGGGACACAACTTTGATCCCTGGTCAGGGAACTAAGATCCCACATGCCACGGGGCAACTAAGCCCGTGTGCCACAACCATTGAGCTCAAGCGCCTCAACCAGAGCCTGTGCACCACAAACTACAGAGCCCACGTGCCCTGGAACCCGTGCACCACAACTACAGAGCCCAAGGGTCCTGAAGCCTGTGCGCCACAACTAGAGAAGAGAAAACCCGCATGCCACAACTAGAGAGAAGCCCGAGAGCTGCAACGAAGAGCCCGTGTGCCACAACGAACGATCCCGCATGCCTCAACAAAGATCGCGTGTGCCACAATTAAGACCCGATGCAGCCAAAACTAACTAAATAAATAATAAATAACTCTTAAAAAAAAAAAGAGAGAGAGAATATCTAGACTCAGAGAACTTGGAGGACTTGTCCAAGACCATATAGTTACATGGTGGGATGGTAGCCAGGTCACAAGCTTGTGACATCCAACACAATGCCCATTGCATGGCCAGGCAGTCAATTCTGACCTAAAGCCTCCAAATCTCCTTGGGCATATCCTGAGCCCTGGCTGGAGCTTAAGAAGTATGTTATCTTTTCCTTTTCCTCTTTCCCTGGTTTTTCTTCCTTTGTCTCCTCATCATCATATTCCTCCTCCTCATCTCTGGTTTAAACCACGTTATCCTTTCCCTGCCCAGATCTCCTAACCCGGAGCAAGAGGAGATAAACTCCAATCCAGAGAGCAGCCCTGGGGAGACAGAACCCTGTAGCACATCTGGCATACACGGTGAGAAGTTAGACATATTATAATCTCCTCTTATTTGCCCTGTTGGTAAGGCAGGGAGTCCACCCTAGGTTATAGGGATGACCAAATATATGACAACTGATACTGTGCAGATGAGATAGTTTATTAATCACATATACTCACAGTCTGGGAAGGGAGGACACCACATGCCACAAAGGACCACACAGGAGTTGCACTCAGGAACAGAGTGAGCAGGCTATAGGATGCAAGCTTTGTAGTATCAAGAGGATGAGGTACCCCCAGCTTCCCACAGGAGGATGCAATTGCCTGTTTTAATAATTCCAAAAGCTGGCAGGAAACTAAGATGAGCTACTCAAGGGTAAGCAGGACTTGTACCCAGTCCATTGGATAAGGAGGGTTATTTGGCTAGGAGACCTTATCTGTGGTAGCAGAGTGGGGAGGGAAACTTGCAGTTAGGCCATTTGAGACCCTACCAGTTTCACCTGATGTCAAGGCAGCACATAATATTGGACCTTAATTTGGGGGGCCTTATACCACACATCTTCACCAAGTTATCTTTATTTTTTCAAACATTTTTATTCTGGAATAATTTTAGACTTACAAAAATATTCCAAAGATAATACAGGGAGTTCCTATATACCCTTCACTTGGCCTTTCCCAATATTAACATCTTATATAACCTGGTGCATTTATCAAAACCAAGAAATTAGTATTGCTATAACACTATTATCACAGTACAACTTTATTTGGATTTTACCAGCTTTTTCACTTACAATCTTTTTCCATTCCAGGATCCAACCCAAGGTATCACATTGTATTGGTCATCACATCCCCTTAGTTTCTACTGGTCTGTGACAGTTTCTCAGTCATTCTTTGTTCTTCATGACCTTAACACTTTTGAGGAGTACTGGTCAGATATTTTGCAGATTATCCCCCAATAATCTGTGGATCTGTCTGATGGGTTTTCATGCCTAGATTGGGGTTGTGTGTTTTGGAAACAATACCACAGAGGTGTGGTGCCTTCTCATTATCATATCAGAGACACGTGATACCCACATGACATCACTGGTTAAAATAGTGTCTGCCAGATTTCTCCACAGAGTTACTATTAGTCCCTTTCCATACTTTATTCTTTGGAAATGAATCACTAAGTCTAGTCCACACTCAAGGGAAGGGGATTCAAGCTCCACTTCCTGAGGGGGAAGTGTCTATATAAATTATTTAGAAGTCTTTTGTAAGGAATATTTGTCTCTTCTCCCCCATTTATTTATTTATTCAATTATCTATTTAGATCAGTATGGATTCATGGATATTTATTTTATTCTTTGGGTTATAATCCAAAACTATTGATATTTATTTTGTTTCTTAAATTGTTCCAGATATGGCCACTGGAGCTCTTTCAGGTTGGTTTCTGGACGTATGCTTTTTTTTTTTTCTTAGCACTTCTCTGATTTCTCAAATGACAAGATGCTCTGGGCTTATCTAGATATTTTTTCCTACTCTACCCAGAATCTGTCATTTCTTCAAATGGCCCTAAATTTCTTTCATTGGATAATGGTAATTAGAAGACAAAACCTGGCCTTTGGTGTGTTTGCTGCTATTGGGGTGTCACTGCATCTAGGCCCTCTCAGTAGGCAGAGCTAGAATATATATTTATGTATACTAACCTATGTATACACTCAAACCTATAATTAGTTCTATCTATCTTCTTATATAGATATTTAAATTAGTATGAGTTTATACTGATATGCTGACTCTAATCTAGCACCACAGGGTTTATTCTGGCTTTCCTCCTTTGTTTTTTGTAACTTCTTACCTATCTACTTTTTTTTATTTTTATTTTTTTTTTACTTTTCTCATTAATCTTCTACTAGTGTTCATTTTAACCTGATTTCAACTACAAAAATACTTCGGTACAGCAGTGGTTCTCAAACTTCAGAGTGCATCAGGATTCCCCAGAAGGCTTGTTAAACACAGATGGATGGGCTTAACCCCAGAGCTTCTGATTCAGTAGGTGTAGTCTGAGGCCAAGTAGTTTGCATTATAGCAAACTCCTAGGTGCTGCTGTTAGTCTTGGATTTCACTTTGAGAACTTCTGATCTACAGAAACCCTGGACTCTCTAGTAAAGGTACCTTTACATTTAGAAGAGAAGTGGCTTGAATCTTCACTGAGAATGCTGGGAAAGGAAGGTCAGCTATGTGCTGACAGGTCATCATGACGACAGCTATATTGTGATTGTGCCCTCTGGAGCTGTAGATATGGCTGTTCTATTGCCCTAAAACAATTTGAGGGAAAGCCCACAAGTTCTGGAGCAGGGAGTTTCCCAGTTTCTAGTCATCACTTCACTGCTTCCAAGCTGTGGGGCCTTGGCAGGTTATCTAATGTCTCTGAGTTGTTTTCTCATCTATTAAGTAGGGGAAATAATAGTATATGCTTCACAGGTTTTGCTTTGAGTATTAAATATATGCTTACATTACTGTTCTTCCTCCCCTTTAAAATATTGTTCCAAAAAGCTGTTCTGGGGGACAGTATCTCTTTAATTCAGGCAGCCTAAAAAGCTGCAGTTTCCTCAAAGTTCACCTTCAGCTACTAAGAGAAATGCTATTGTTAGGTCACTGTACTGAAATTTCCCAGAATGTCCAACAAAGTTGCTAGCATCTGTTACATTGTTGGGAAGAAGAAGAATATTCTATTTTTAAAAAAATAAAGCTCAACATTAATCTCTTCTGATTACTAGATTTTCACTGTTCCCTGAAGATCATATGGATTTTCATGTCCTGGAGCTTTGGGTTATGCTGTTCCCTCTGTATAGAACAGCTCTGTCCAATAAAACTTTCAACAGTGATGGAAATGTTCTATATCTGCACTATCCAATGTGATAGTCACTAGCCATAGGTGGCATCTGAGCATTTGAAATGTGGCCACAACAACTGAGAAACTAAATTTTTATTTCACTTTAATTAATTTAAATTTAAGTAGCCACATGAGGCTAGTGGCTACCATTTTGGATCCCATAGTTCTAGACTGTTCTCACCACTCCTCCCCATCTAACAAAACTGTACTCATCCTTCAAGGCCTAGTTCCAATGTCCCTAACCTTCCTTGTCTTCATGCTAAGAAACAGACCTCTTCTCGGTACTCTCATAGGACTTTATACTTATTTCTAATATCTCAGTGTATAGGAACTATTTGGTTGTATTTCTACTCCCCAATAGACTGTGAGCTTCTTGCAGACAGGGACTGTGACTTTCTCATCTCTGTAGTGCCTGTACCTGGCAAAATATCTGGTACATAGTAGGTGCTTAATATTTGTTGAATGAATGGGTGAATGAATGAGAAGTTTAGGACTTGTGCCCAATGTTCATTTCTTATTTCTACTGAGTGGGGAGGAGCATTGGAAAGGTCAGATACAGGAGATCATGATCCATTTGATCTTGTCATTACCCTCCTCATCCTCTGATGGCAAAGAGAGGGAGAGGAAAAGAGCAAGTGAGATTAGGACAGGAATCAGAGCCCACTGTGCCGTTTGTTTAAGAAAGCTTGAAGGTATTAACTTCAATGAAACTTCAGGGACTTCAATATCGGAGTAAGCACCTAAGAGGAAATTTCTAACTTTGAAGCCAAAAGACCGGTAAAAGTTTTTTAATGCATAAACGTGGCAAAATTATATTTCGTTAATAAGGTCCTGCATTTTACCTAGGCATTCATGTCTATGAAAACTACTTTTTATGATTTTCTGCTTTATATTTTTGTGTCAAAAGAAGTCATACTTGCTGTTTGTTTCTTTGTCTTTTTTAAAATAAACAACACCCATGGCTAAGCTTAGGGATTCAAATTACATCAATGAAATAACTAACACCTCCCCACCCCGTAATGGAAGCACATTCCAACTCATGGTTTAGTAAGCCCACTGAGGGGCTTACCAAGTTTCTTTTTTTTAATTAATTTTTATTGGAGTATAGTTGATTTACAATGTTGTGTTAGTTTCTGCTGTACAGCAAGGTGAATCAGTTATACGTACACATGTGTCCACTCTTTTTTAGATTTGAATCCCATATAGGTCATTACAGAGTACTGAGTAGAGTTCCCTGTGCTATACAGTAGTTTCTTTAAAGCTGCTGTGGGCCTAAACCTCTCAGAGGGTAATATTATGCCTAAAAGTTTCATTGTTTTCCTACAAAAGTGTTTTGACTATTCTTATGTGTAAGGCATTGTACTAAGGGTCATGGAGGGTACAATATGGTCCCATTCATGAGAAGCTAATACTCTAGGCAAGAATTACAAAAAGAGGAACATGACTGGGCCTAAGGGCTTTGATATAACTGTTAGTTTGGTAATGCTCATTTTTTGATAGGTCAAACATTGACTGATAAAGACCCATTGTCTCCAGACCAGATTCCCAAATTAAGCCTTGAAAGGGGTAAGATTGAGAATGGGGGGCAGTGGGGGAAGTTACTTGGGAAATGAGCAATAAAGTGGAAATAGAGAGAGAGTAAGTGAGAGAGAGAGAGAGAGAGAGAGAGAGAGGAGAGTTTGGGCCCAAGATGCCTCTGGCTGTGGTTAGTTCTTGTGTTCCAAACAGCTGGCTGGGTGTATGGAGTTTGGGATGATTGACAATGTAGGAGGTGTGCTGAGAGAAGAAAGGAGAAAGCACAGAGAGGGGAGCCCCATTCGGTCCCCTAGAGGTATGGTTCTAGCATTCTGTCTCACGGCCTTACACAGGCCAGCTGACAGCATGGGCTTTAGCACTAAGAGGCCATTGTATAGGGTCATTTTAAGAGTCCCCCCAAATGCCCAGGGACTCATCGAAGAACCCAGAGACTTCAGTGTTCTTGCTTATAAACCTGAGCAACCACAGGTGAAGAATCTCTGAAAAGGAGAAGTGTTCACTTGTCAAAACAGAGGTGTTAGCTTGAGTTTTCCTCCCAAGAAGAAGGAAGGGAGAGAGGGGAGGAGGGAGGATTGATCTTGAGCATAGAATCTCATTGGGGAGCTAGATTGCAAAGACCCACGTGGCCATGTGACTTGAGCTCCTCATGGAGGCTCAGTGAGTTTCTGGGTGACGTAGACTGAATTTTGCCTCCCTTCCTGCCAAATTCCTATGTTGAAGTCCTAACCCCAGTACCTCAGAATGTGACTGTGGAGACAGGGCCTTTAAAGAGATGAATACGTTAAAATGAGCCTGCTGGGCTGGGCTCTAATCCAATCTGACCCATGTCCTTATAGGAAGAGGAGATTAGGACCCTCAGAGAGACACCAGGGGTGCATGTGCCCAGGGAGAGGACCACATGAAGAGGCAGCAAGAGGGCAGCCATGTGCAAGCCAAGTGCAGAGGCCTCAGAGGAAAACCAACCCTGCCAGCACCTTCATCTTGGACTTTCAGCCTCCAGAGCTGTGAGAAAATAGGTTTCTGCTGCTTGGGCCACCCAGTCTGTGATGTTTTGTCATGGCAGCCCCAGCAAACTAATACAGCAAGGAAAGGCCCTCATCACATGGTCCGAATGAGGTGTCCTAGGAGGTTCTCAGCTGCAGCACATGCCCTGTGTCATTGCTGCTTTGTTGCTATATCAGTCCTGACCCCAGACAGTCATTACAAGAAACAAACATTTGAGTTTTTCCCACATACCAGATGCTTTCTCATCTATTACCTCACTTAATAATGCAAACCTGAGCCTCGGAAGTTCATTGGTTTCCCCAAGGTCACCCAGTTAGGACATGCTGGGCCCAGGTGGGAAGCCCAGGCCCTCTGATTCCAGCTCCAGGATTCCTTCTACCACACCCACAAGGGGTTCCCTTGGAGCTTTTAAAGACCAGGCATGAACTGCATTCTCTCTTTCAAAAGTCATCTTGGTCCTTCCAGGAACACAATCACCCCTAATGCTTCACTGGGGTTTCTGTGTAAGTCCTGTGACATAGAGAAGAAAAATATCTGTTAAGTCCTAATTCTATTTTTACTGGACTTTCCAAGCCGAATCCCTCTCTGACCACCCTGCACTATGTAGTATCTAATTAAGAGCCATATGCAACCCCAAAGATATTACTAAGGAATCATTTAAGAAAGTATGATTGCTTTCTGGATAATAGGCTACTTTTTCTCCCTCAGCTCAGTTTATTGAGCCCAACTGTGTCTGGAGCTCCTTGTCGATATCTATTTTTAATGGGATATATTTATAATTGGGTGTATTTATAACCTCTTCCTCATGGACACTTCCTTTCTTTCTGGAATCACAGAGGTATTTTAATAGATTGGCTATGACAGCAAAGAAGTGACTAGAAACAGGTTGGGCCTGGTTGTCTGTGGGGCCTGAGAATACTGACTATTCCTATGCCAGGTCCCTGTAACACTTTATGAAGAAAGCTGCTCTGGTTCTTACTTTTACAAAAGAGATCCCTCCTGGGAGAGACAGGGCATCCAGGTGATTAAGAAGTTTAGTGACTGCTAAGAGAAACCTTCACTGGAAACCCCTATGATTTAATTCTGTTTGACAAATATTTATCATGTATCTATTACATGCTAAGCACAGATTCATTGCTTGAGACATGATTTTTTTTAAGCAAAATTATTGAGCACAACCGTCAGAGCTGGAAGAAATCCTAGAAATCGTGTGGTCTGATACCCTCACTTTAGAAATGAGGAACATGAGGCCCAGTCAGGGAAAATGACTTGTCCAAGGTCAAACCGTGGGTTCTTGGCAGGCAGGGGACTAGGGTCTTCCTGATTCCTAGTCCAGTGGTTCCAACATCCTGGGGAGAGTCAGACCCTTAGGAGAGTATTGTGTCCAAGTGGGTTTACCACATTGTGAAAACCGTGTGCACATCTGGAAGGGATCCATAAAAAATAACCCAAATTGACAAGGGATGAAAAATAGGTTTTTAAATTAAGTAGCAAAGATTCCAGCTGGACATGAGGAAGCACTTTTTGGCTGCCAGGGTGATAAAATATCAAAATGAGCAAATCAAAGGAAAGCGCACTCAGAAATTCTCAAGAGGACAGGAGATAAGCATCTGTCTTTGATCGCTGGAGGGTCACCTGCCCCAAAACAGGGAGCTGCAGCAAATAATCTCTGTTTCACCCTCATCTATTAGAATTCAGTTGTGATTCCAAGTGTCTTCTATAAGACTCTAGCCAAACAAACTTCTCGTACTGAGTCCTGCAACATTGATCCTATAATTTGCTTGAAATTTCCTCTTAAAAGCACTTCTTTGCCTTCTGTTTGTTTGTTTTAATTTTAAAAGGCCTTCATATTAAATACCTTTGTAAGAGGACAGAACAGAATCTGGAATATCTGAATCTCAGGACTGGGGGATTTTTTTTTTTTTTTTTTTTTTTTTTTGCCAGAGGTGACATACTGAGAGATCAGAATCTTGGCAGTAACCACAGGTCCAGGCAAGCAAAAGGTCAAGTGCAGGGCGAAGTTAGTTGACAGACACCATAGATCTGGACAGGCAGGGTCCTGGAGATCAAAGCACCATTATCAAGCAGGACTGAACTCTGACTTTAGTGCAAAAAGGCCATTTGCTTTCTAACCTTTTTTACATAATCTAAATATAGGTCACCTGAAGTTCAGGACACACGTCAGAAACAGAACAAGTTTAGAGGCTTGACAACGGGAGGGTTAGAGATGTCAGGATGACCTTGAAAGGGGTGGTCACTGTTCATCTCCCCTTGCCTCTGGGGCCACTTTAACACCCCAAAGTTGCCGTTGGTACACTCAGAAAGAAAGCTTGCGGTATTTAGGGGGTATCCACCCACAGTCATGAGATACCCTTGTGTATGTAGGAAATGATATAATTCCAAACCCCCAGGTCTATCCCTAGTCCTTTCCAAAGTCTTTCAAATATCTCCTCAAAAGGCAACTCTGCAATGTCCCTAAACAAATGAGGGACCTCAGTCCCTCTGCCCTGCTCCTCCCTCTGGGACCTAACTCAGTCTCTGGTTCCCAGTGAGGTTGAACAATAGGACACCTGCTACTGGGGCATCTACACCCCCATGATACTGTTCCCCCCTCATAAAAACTAGCTTCAGCCAACTAACCTACCCCTTGAAACTGTAACTGTTGCTCTATTCAGAATGAATCTCCATGGCTGCCAAACATAAGAACAACAGACCCTGACATCTCAGCTAAAGGTCACTTAGCAAAAGTCAGGACTGAAAGCATGTTCATTATGACAGAGGCAGAGAGGAGCATATTAACCTCTTAGGCTTCCGAATGTTCTCTGACACTTGCCTCCTCCTGGGATTTTGTTTAACTTTTGGTCTTCAAAGATTTCAGCAAAAGTTCTGGATGTTAGCAAAGCAAGGCCAACCTAACAAGAAACCCCAGATGCTAAACCCGTATGTTTCCAGGCTCCCCCAAAGGATGTTGGGAAACTTACATAAAAAGCGGTCCCTGTTCCAAGGAGTCGTGAAGTTTAATTCATCTCACAGGACTCTAGGACTCGTTCTGAAACCCCACATCCTGCTGATGTCAGCTTTAAGCCAGAAAAGAGTAGATAGTTTAGACCTGATGAATTTTCCTTCCTTCACAGGCTGTGCTGTCTTGGATTTCTGCTTATGTTTCACCAGGAAAACGTTAGGAAAAAAGCTAGTGGTTCTCCCTCCTTCCTCCCCACCTAATCTCAGGAGAGAATTCTTTCTATATGAAGAATGAGTGTGCAAGCATGCATGGATGTGCAGACATGCACAAAAAGCACACAATCACAAATGCTCAGGCTAGAACTTGGCAAGTAGTCAATTCCTTTTCTTTAAAACAGCTGAGCCACTTTCAAGAGATTCCAAAAGGATGACTCCACAACCTCCATGTAAATGGTGTCACTATTTATTTACTTCTCTATGCTCACTTGAATCTCCATGAAACCCCAGTCTCCATAAGGACAAGGCTTCTGGCATTATTTTGGGATCCCTGCCACCTATCCCTGCATCTGCACATGATAGGCATCCAATAAATGTATATTTGAATGAATTAAGATCTTTCCCTTATTCTGGAGACCATCCCTGGCTGCAAGGAGAGGCCTTTTTCCTCTCCTAAATTTCTTCAGTGGTGTCTTTCCCCTGACAGTGCCCAAGTCACATCTCTACATCTAGGAAAATAAAAAAAGAAATTTCCAAAATAACATCAGGTGCTCTGTGGCTAGTTAATGTCAAAACTAAATTCTTATTTAGCACTGTTACCCCACACATGAAGTTCCTTCTCTTTATTGTGGTTTTACCATAAATGAAAAGAATAATTCAAAATGTTAGCTTAGGGACTTCCCTGGTGGTCCAGTGGGTAAGACTCCACGCTCCCAATGCAGGGGGCTCGGGTTCAATCCCTCCCTGGCTGGGGAACTAGATCCCGCATGCATGCCACAACTAAGAGTCCGCATGCCAGAACAAAGAAGTCAGCATGCAGCAACTAAGACCGGCACAGCCAAAATAAACAAATGAATAAATAACTATTTTATAAATGCTAAAAAAAAAAAGTAAGTTTACAAAGTACCTTTAAGAAATGGATTCAAGGTGGTGATCTAATCACAAATACACTGATGCTCCTCTCTGTGAACTCCTGATAGGCATGAATGGTTATTGTGTTTGGGACCAGCTGACTCAAACACAGGATCTTTTGCTGCTTCTCCATTGCTGCTCTAGACCCTGTTGTAAGAAGCCAGCCTCTAATGGTGCCTGGAACGGTGCCTGGCACTTGATAGCCACTTAGTATTTCTTGATTTAATAGAATGAATAAATGTATGAATGAATGAATGAATGAATGAATGATGTCAACATTTCCTATGCTGCTGCTAGAAGCTCGAGCCCTGGTGAGCCTAGTAGGCTGAGTCCCAAGAGATTGAGGGAATCATTGTTAAATTACTGGATTACCAGCTTTCCAAGCCAGGAGTAGGTGTACCACATCACTTCCTACTCCATGGATCCAGTCTCAAAATGTAGGCTCTGTCATTTATGTCTCCTCACTCCCAGTACCAGTTTCTGTATTACTTAGAACTCTTGGCTACATGAGACAGGAATTAACTAGAATTATCTCATATGGAAAGGGTTCCTATGAGACTTGCTGCTCTTGAAAAGTTCACTGCCTTTGTCAGGCAGCCCTCCCAGTACAGCTAGTCTGACCAGCCCCTGCAGGCCTGGGAAGGATGACAGCTTCCACTGTTACCAGCCAGCCCAAGGAGACTGCACCTTTTCTGGTTGCTTTCGCTAAACCCTGACCATATCATGATAAAGAGTCCCTTTATGAAATCCTACTCAGTTATCCAGTTTGAGTGTGCCGTCTCTCTCATGCTGGGACCCAGACACATACATCCACCTTCAACTCCTTTCTGACCCAAAGTAAACAAACAAAAAGTTCCCAGGTGAGGGGAGGGGGTGTTTGTAATCACAGTTTCCTTGCATAGAGTAGTTGTTCAATAAATATTTACCGGTTAAATCATAAAATCATATCATCAATAATAAAACTAACCTCCATCTCTTCCAATTACAGGTAAGTAGACACTTTCCCCTGGATTTCAAAAGTTTAGTTTAGAATATGCAAGATTCTAAGAAATAAGAATCTCATTTTCAGTTGACACGTCATGCATTTCTTACTGGAGCCATCATTCTCAACCTTAGCTGCGTAACAAAAAACTATTACGCCTCACATACTTTTATAGTATTCCCTGGGCCCATCCCCCCAAATTCTGATTTAACTCGTTTGGAGTGGATCCCAGGCACCAGCAATTTTTTAAAGCTTCCCAGGTAGTTCTAAAGGGCATCTAGGGTTGCAAATTACTGTTCTTGGCAGTACTCACCTTCTCCTTCCCAGGGGTGATAAATCTCTGCGTTAGCCATAATGAGGTTGTAAAGGTGAAGAAAAAAGTATATGGACTATTAGAGGAAAAGATACCTAGGGAAAGTAGTTCAAAATCATCTTCCCTCTTAAACATAAATTTGTTGTATAAATAAAATGAGATGAGACTGCTATAGTTCTAAGGCCACAGAGAAAAATTCAGAGCTCGGAGCCCTCTTTTATAATCAGGTGTGGTGGTTCTCAACCCAAGCTGTACATGAGCCTCAGCTGAGCTTCATTTGAAAATGTTCATGCTTTGGCCCCAGTGCAGACTAATTATATCAGAGTCTCTGGGGTGGGGCCCAAATGACGCTATTTTTTTAAATCTCCCAGGTGTGTCTGATGTGGCCACGGTTGAAGAGGACTAGTCTAGATAAGGCAATTTCTCCGAATGCCTTGAAATTTACATCATAGATTGTTCCATTTTTTAACACAAGAAGAAATTCAAATTTTTCGTATAGAGACTAGAACACCATGAAGTCTTATCTATGAAATGTGATTAAATGGTATCGTTGGTAAGCCTGGTTATGAATTTTCATTGCAATGTGGCAAATATGGCGGGCTGGACAGAAAAACAGTACGTTCCCAGGGCTGGCTGCTAACGTCCAGTGCAGTCATTTAGTTGGTAACCAGATGTCTTGTATGGTAATGATGGCACATGTGTCTGGATGTGCCTTTGGCCAGAAATGATAGCTCTCCTAGATGCATGGTCTCCAAATGAAGTGAGTTCTATGGAAAATGTTCCTCTGGTAGATATGTATCACCAGCTAGAGATCTGTGGAGAGTGTTTTCTATTAACAAAGGGAATCAAAGGAGTTGCAAGATTTCCGGAGGAGAAACAGAAGGCCAGCGTTCTGGGCCCACAATGGAGAAGCAGCCAAGGAGCCAGCGTTTGACTCACTGGCTCCAAATACAATGAATAGTCACACCTGTCAAGAGATCACATAGAAAAGCATCAGTGCATTGGTGATTCAATTATTCTTTGCTTTAAAATGAAATCCATTTCTTAAAGGTACTTTACATTTTGAAAACTTACATTTTGAAGTGTGCTTTTAATTTATGGTGAAACCACAATAAAGAGGAGAAACTTAATGTGACATAAGAGGGCTAAATAAGAGTCTGGTTTCGACACTAGCTACATGATTCGGGCACAATATTCCATCTCTCTGGGCCTCGAGTTCTTCATATGTAAAATTCATCTAGCTCAGTGTTTCTCACCCTCGGCTGCACAGCAGAACGCTTAGGAAGGTGTTAAAACATATCCATGTCAGGGTGGCTCCCCCAGACGTTCTGATTTCATTGGTCTGGAATGGGGCCCAGGCACCAGTATTTCTATAATATCCCATGTGACTCCAGTATGGGGCCAAATTGAGAACCACTGCAATAGGTGTTCCCGGCACTCCCTTTCTAGCTCTAGCCTTTTCTTGGGCTTAAGAGGCCTCACTTCCGGGAGTGTCTGAGCTATTAGAAGAGGTAAGTAATCAATGACTGATACATCCTACAAGCACACTCAAAGCTAGCTACTTTGCCTCATCAAAAGGTCACCATTCCGATAAAGAAGATGTGGCACATATATACAATGGAATATTACTCAGCCATAAAAAGAAATGAAACCATTTGTAGTGAGGTGGATGGACCTAGAGTCTGTCATACAGATTATTGAAGTAAGTCAGAAAGAGGAAAACAAATACCTGATGCTAACACATATATATGGAATCTAAAAAAAAAAAAACAAAAAAAACAAATGGTTCTGAAGAACCTAGGGGCAGGACAGGAATAAAGACACAGACATAGAGAATGGACTTGAGGACACGGGGAGGAGGAAGGGTAAGCTGGGACGAAGCGAGAGAGTGGCATGGACTTATATATACACTACCAAATGTAAAATAGATAGCTAGTGGGAAGCAGCTGCATAGCACAGGGAGATCAGCTCAGTGCTTTGTGACCTCCTAGAGGGGTGGGATAGGGAGGGTGGGAGGGAGACACTAGAGGGAGGGGATATGGGGATATATGTATATGTATAGCTGATTCACTTTGTTATAAAGCAGAAACTAACACACCATTGTAAAGCAATTATATTCCAGTAAAGATGTTAGGGCTTCCCTGGTGGCACAGTGGTTAAGAATCCGCCTGCCAATGCAGGGACACGGGTTCGAGCCCTGGCCCGGGAAGATCCCACATGCCGTGGAGAAACTATGCTCATGCGCCACAACTACCGAGCCCGCGCGCCTAGAGCCCACAATCCTCAGCAAGAAAAGCCACCGCAATGCGAAGCCCGCTCACCGCAATGAAGAGTAGCCCCAGCTCACCCCAACCAGAGAAAGCCTGCGTGCAGCAACGAAGACACAACACAGCCAAAATAAATAAACAAAAAATAAATACAAAAAGATGTTAAAAAAAAAGACTTAAGAAAAGAAAATGAATATATCTATCAATCAAGCAAAAAAAATCTAAAACAGCTTTCAATATAGCCTCCTGGACATGCTGCGCCTCTGACATTATTTATGGGCCTGAGAAGGCATTCAATGGTCCTTCCCATAGTCCAGCCTCAGTGCGCATAACGAACTGCCAGTTGAATAAGGGTTGTTTTCAGCGTGTGGCTAAACGTCTTCTTGATTCCACTTCCACCCTTTCCAATGTCCTTTAGGCATCTGGGCTGTGGGCCCACGTACATTTTCACAGTCCATCTTAAAGAGCCAATTCCTATTTCAGTTTGGATTTGTTGCCAGGTGGCCCCGCCCAAGTCTAATTTCCCATGGGTTGGCTGAGCCCCCAGCGTGAAGGAACATGATAAAATTCCAGAGCTGGGGCTCCTCCAGCCACGTTATGTCAGGAGAACTGAGTCCATCTCAGCCTCCCAGGGTCACTGTGCTCCCACGGCCAGAGCCATCCTGGAAACCCACGATGGATGGTTCCAGCATTTCAACACTCTCCAGCCCCTGATTCCAGCTGTGGAGAACACACCAATGGGAGAGAAAAAAAATGAAGTGCTAATTCAAGGCCAGCTTCAAAAAGCAAGTAAATAAAACTCTGAACTAAATCAAATTTCTGGACACTGATAAACTACAAAAGTAAAACCAGGATAAATGTAGTTATGTCTAGACACTCTGGGCAGTAAAGATCCAGGTTTGGAGACTGAATTGTCCAGTTAATTGCTCTGACCTGCACTTCCTTTTGGCTTATTGAGACATAACTTCTCGATATTAAAATTTATAAACAATTGTTTTCCCACCTGAAGGTTGAAATGACAATGGAAAACCACATGTGGCAAAATGTTTGCTCTTTGGTTCAAGGGATTAGACTGATTCTAGCAGAGTGAATTTTACAGCTTAGAGAATTATGTATCTTCAAATTCACTCCAGCTTTGTAAAATCTTTCCACCAAGATTTTCTGTGTGTGAACGAGTGAGGAGGGCCACCCGGGTCTTTATATGGGATTCGCCTAGATCTTCTTCCTGCCCACATACTCCCCATTTTCAAGATAAAAATAAGACTTAATAAGAATATTTCTTGGGTTTTGTCATTATTCATCATTAAATTGGTCTAGATCCTTCGCACCAGAAGTAGAAACAAGATAAGATGGAGGCAGAGTGCCTGGGGAAAGGTCAGGGACAGGTTTAAATATGTCCCACTAAGCAGATCAGTCAGTGTCCCTGCTATCAAGCTACTATGCCAGCTGTCACCCACTATGTCCTTACCCTGGCCGCACACTGCCTCTGCCCAGGGAAAATGTCCAAAAGAATCTCCAACCCTACAGAAGAGTGAGCAAGTCTTACTTCCAGGACAGGCCCACCCTGGTAACCCGCCCTAGAAGGATATGAAGCCCTCCCTAGAAATACAGAAACCAGGAATGCACACTAGGTCACATTAGGGGAACATGGGCTGGTGATTTTACAAACTGGATTAGAGTGTTGGATGCCTGCAGACACGGTGCTGTTGGCACTGTCCAGCTGTGTAGCTACACTGCATAGCTCACTGGTGTCTGGCTATGTAGCTCATGGTGAAGAGCGTGGGACTTGATATAAGACTAACCTTGGTTCAGTTCCCAAGTCCTCTCATTTGAGCAAGTTACACAATTTTCTTATCCTCAGTTTCTTCCTCTCTAGGATGGGGAAAGTCCACTGACTTTATAGGACTATTGTGAGGATTATGGCAGTGTGAATGCTGAAACACAGGAGGTTCTTGAGAAATCATAGTTCTTTTTATTATCTTTATAGTTATCTAGAATGATGCAACCATCATCAAATCTGTCCCTCTAATAGAAATTTTCTGAGCCTGATTTTGTTGGCTGGCTTAATTTTTCACTAAGTGATTTTCTCACTTCAAATTGTGCACCAAAACAGGCGTGCAGCACAAAGCACAGGCATCTGCTAAACCTAACATGGAAATTGCCTGGGAAACAAGTAGGAGACACAGCCTCGAATGGCACTTAAGCCTGATTCATACGTACTAGGGCAAGGCCAATGTGGCTTTGTTAAACACCGTAACTGAGAATCTTGTAAAAGAAAAACAGTTTTATAACTTTCAGATACAAACAAAAAGGGACATCAAGTTAAGAAAATGTTATATAATAGGGTTTTTTGGAGGTTGCCTTAGGGGTTCCACTGAACTTGTGGTCAGCACATCCATTCTTAATACATGGGAGTCTCCAACATGTTAGAATAGATTGATAAAGGTTATACTTAAGTATTTTAAAGCTTAAAAAACAATCCAGTTAATGATATGTCTGAGCCTCATAAGCTCTTGCTGCCTAGACAGAGTAAAGATGAACTCCAGTTCCTGACCAAATTAACACTTACCTTCCTTGCAAAATGGGGAGAGTAAATTCACTTTCCTTAAAGGACTGAGATGAGGATGAAGATTGAGGAGGCCTGTAGGCCATTCAGCAGAGCACTCAGCACAGAACAAATGCTCCCAATCAAGGTTAAATGTTGTTGCAGTGGTTGTGGCTTTGTTGCTGCTGCTATTCAGTCATTCAACAGACTGTACACCACACCTGTACTAAACACAGTGACTTCAAATAAGACACTGGAAGTCCAGTCCCTCAAGACACTCAAAGACGCCAGGGAGAGATGGACATGTAAACATGTTCTCATACAAAGTAGCAACTCCTCTAAGGTATAGACAAAGTGCTGCAGGCACCCAGAGGGGAGCCAAAGAAGGCTTTACTGAGGGGGCAATCTCTTATAGGTTTAGATGAGATCGTGAGGGTGGAGCTCTCCCCATGGGATTAGTGTCCTCCTCAGAAGAGAAAGAGATACCAGAGCACTCTCTCTCCACCATGTGAAGACACAATGACAAGGCACCCATCTGCAAGCCAGGAAGAGAGGTCTCAAAAGGAAACGAGTCTCCTTGCACCTAGATCTTGGACTTCCCAGCCTCCTGAAATGTGAAAAATAAATGTCTGCTGTTTAAACCACCCAGTCTATGGTATTTTGTTCTAGTAGCTCAAGCAGACTAATCCAAAAGGTGACGTGGTCTTGGAGGAATGGTGGTGAATGCTGGATACTGAAGCAGAGGTCACCCAGGAAGTGTGAGGAGAAGGGGCTGGAGAGTAGCTGGGAGCCAGGCTACGAAAGGCCTGAAAGAGCAAGCCAAGGATTTGGAACTGCTCTTACAGACCTCCAGAACTAACAGACTTGGGCGAGGAAATGATGTGAATTGATTTTATTTTCTATGAATATAAATCTTGTACCAATGAGGGAAGACAGAAACTGGAATTTAAAGACACAGGAGGAGGGCCCTGCGGAGTGAAGCAGGCAAAAGCCATTCACGACTTGGTGGAGGGTAACAGCCCCATTCAATTCTCTGCAACCTGGGCTGTCAATGCAATGTCTGTGCTCAGAACTGCTCAGCTGCCAACAGGGCCTCCTAGCCCCTTCAGTCTTTCTGGCGAGAACAAGGCTTGGGGGATGAGGAATAGGCTTTCAGTCTGATCCTCAGTACAGAGACTAAGCTGAAGAGAGCTGCAGTGTTTAAGAACAAAGCCAGAAACCAGAAGCCATCCTTTTCGCCAATATGAAAGGGCCTTCATGTGTCCCAGAAATGCCCAGGACATTGACATTTTGATAGGTAAGAATAGAAGATGGTATGTGAGGGCTCTCCAGTCATATTCCCAACCATACATTCAAGTCCATCACCTTAATTTATGTATTTCGTTTTCACTTCTGAAATGTACTTGAGGAATCATATTTGGAAGCTGATCTTCAGAAAAGGAACTCTATTCAAAATAAAGAACAGGATGGCCAACTGATCTGGTTTGCCCCAGACTGATCTAGTTTTAGCACTATAAGTCTCCTATCCTGGAAAGCCCCTCAATCCCAGGCAAACCAGGACAGTGGGTCACCCTAAAGAGCTATAATAAAATGCTACAAAAAGACTGTGATTCAGTATTTATGAATTTCATAGCAGACAGATATGATTTTTACTGGGTAAAAATGAGGTGATGATTTTTCCTCTATGTAATTGTAGAATGCCATACATGAGACCACATACAATGCACATTTCCTTTAATAAAGCCCAACATGTTGACTTATGAAAGACAAGAGGTAGGAAACCAATAAAAATATACTAGTAACAACTAACATATTGGGCATTTACTATAGGCTAGACACTGTTCTAAAAGCTTTACATAAATTAAATCATTTAATTCTCACAATAGCCTTATTGTAATCATCCACATTTTACAAATGAAAAAATGGAGACACAGAGATCACATACATAAGAAATGTATAATGTGGAACTGGGATTGGAACCCAGGCAGCCCGGGTTCAAAGTTCGTGCTTTCAAATATTTCTTACATATAATTACTCATATTTACTGAGTTCTTACTATGTGCCAATCATTGTGCCAAGTATGCTTTCCATAAAGTGTGTCATTTAACGTTAACTGTTGTCTGTCTGGGTCTAGATAGATTATTCATTCATTCATTTTTTTCGACTAATATTTGTTGAGCTTATGCTTGTTTGAGAATTATATTATTTTTACAGGTGAAGGAGGATGAGAATTTAGACCAAAGTAGCAGCAGTGAACATGGAAAATGGAAAGGAGAAGCAGGATTCAAGAAAAAATTCTGCAGTAAAAACATCAGAACATATGATTGATTGGACATGGTGAATGTGGGAAAAGAAGTAGCCAAGGAAGACTCTGAGATGTTTTACTTGAGGAACTAGATGGATAGTAATCCACCAATCAAAAGCAAGACTATAAGATCTACTTTGAGGGGGAAGATAATGAGTTCTTTAGGAATGTGTTAAGTTTCAGCTACCGGGGAACATATAAGGAGAAATGGCCAGAAAGTCCTGGAAATACATCTGGAGCTTAGTAGCAATGTTTGGGAGCCCACGGCCTAGACTTGGTGATTAAGGTCACAGGTGTAAATAAGATTATCCAGAGAAGAGAAAAAGACAAATGAAAGAATCCTAGGAAAAGTCAACATTTCAGGGGAGAGCAGAGGAGAGCCTGCCAAGGAGGCTGTGAAGACGAGGAGAAGTGGGAAGAGAACCAGGAAACAAGTGGTTGCCTGGAAACCAAAGGGAGGACAGGCGATGGACAGTAGGGCCTGTGCTACAGAGAGACCAAACAGGAAGAGGACTAAAGCAGATCATTAGGACCAGTTTGGGACTGAGAGCGTAGGTCAGAACATGATCAGACAGCAGCAAGGGACACTGGATTCCAAGTCAGGACTGGAAGAAAATCAACCTCAAAGCTTAAGGTAAGGCTAGGCCTGCCCCTGAGGAGTTAGGGACTTCAGCCGCTGAGTCTGAAAATTAAAGAAGCAGGATGGTGGGCCAGGCATATAGGTCATCGGTATTTACACATTCATTTCCAGGTGCTCCTCCAGGCCAGAAGCCTAGATCCAAAGAGCCACAAAAACAAAACACAAAGCAAAAGCAAATAACTTGTTTTTAATCCTTTCCTTCTATAGCATAAAAAAAGAGAGAGTGAAAAATAAAAAGTAACTGCCCTAATGAAATTCCCTGTGCAGGTTTATGGCTGCCTGACCTCTGACCCCAGGCTGGAGCATGACTAAGTCTTATTAAACATCAGCAAAATATGAGTGAAGAGGGGGATAAGCTTTCCAAGGGCTTCATTTCATTTCCAAACCCAAATAGCTCGCAGTTGACCTTGAAACTATGGAAGATATTTTTCCCTTCAAGATGATAGAGAAAAGACAAAGTCGTGACAGAGTTCTGAATGGGAACCATCACATTCATGGGAAGCAGCTCTGTTTTTAATACACCCTGGGGAGAAAACAGGGAAAGTTATGAGCTGAGCTAAGGAGAGATAAGTGAATGCGAATCTGACCCTCATTCAACTCTAGGCAATTCAGCTCAGAAAGGAAACATGTTATTTGAAGTCAGATGTTTGCCCTTTTTATAGGAGTTGCCTATTTATCTCTACACTCTTTAACTGGTATTGCCGGGGTATTTCTTAGGCTCTGAAACCAGGCTCCATATCTGAATCTGTGTGATCATCCAAGCATAGCAAGGTCTTCCCACTACTCCACCACACTTCATTTTTCATGTAGCAAAAGGATCAAGCAGAAATTCCAGAGGGAGAGACACCGCCCAGGCCTCCCCCACTCTGCCTCTTTCAGGCTGATAAGCCCCTGTCGTAAATTTTGCCACGACTGGAGGCTTCAACCTGTTGCCATCAATATGCTTTTCTCTTGGCGAGACACCAGCTCAATCCCCTGAGACAAATCCATTATTTGCAGAGTCCTAGAGGCTTGTAAGAGGCAGGTGAAGGAGTAAGAAAAGCCCCTCCGGCTCAGGGCAAATCATCCTCCTTTGCTGTTTGCAGCCCTCAAGCTAACGTCTCATCCTGGCTGTGCTCCTGTCTGGGTCTCAGCTTCAGTCCTGCCCCAGAACGACGCAGTATTTCCCAGTCCTCTACTTCACCCTCTCCCACCCTCTCTTCCCAGCTGTTGTCAAAGCAACAAGCTAATTCACTGGGAAGTTCAATGAGGAGAGATGGCGAGGTGGGAGGGATGGGCTGGGAGGCAAATGCACTGAGATAAGAAAAGCACTTGGTCCTCGGGGAAGGAACACATGGAGGATGCTGGGCTGTATCCCCCACAGCACATGCTCCCACTTGGGCTGTTGGACCAAGGACAGAGCTCTAGAATTCATTCTCGTTGGCCTCTAAAGGTCCTCAGGCTTGGGGCATGAGGAGAGAAGGATGCTAGACTCTCAGGTTGGTTTCCACAACACCAGTTTGCATGTGGCACACTACTCTCCACGTTCAGCCAAAAATATGTATTGGCTCCAAAGACCTTGACCCAGCCTGGTCTGGTTGTGTCCTCTCCTTCTATTCTTCCTACTAGGAATAGGAAAGGAAGCTGCCTGATCCCTGAGGCTGCTAAGGCGTGGCATGGAACCTCGGGGCTCCTGAGCTTAATCCCAGCTCGTTCCAATTCCAACCATTTCCCACAAACAAATCACTCTTTTCTGGTCATGTCAGCAACTACTTTTGCATGATCGAGTGGATCAGCCATACAGATGAGACAGCTTGGCTGTTGGTGCTGCCAAAAGAAAAAACCCAATCGATCTGGTGTTTTTCATCTTATTGACAACAGTTTAATTCAGTCAAGCTGCATCTCACCTTGGGCAAGTTTCCGACCTTGGAAGAAGGGGAATCTTAGTGTTGCCTACCTCAGCTGGAAACTGGGTCTCAAGGCTGTGTTGATGAGTGTGTCTGTAGCAATGTTGGGGGAAAGAATCCATTTCAATGTTGCAACAGTCATCCCCAAACCTTAGAGAGGGGTTAACATCAAATAGTCATTTGGTTCTGTCTGGACTCTTCTCCCATATGCATAATTTTAGAGAATCCAGTGAAGACAGAATTTCTTTTTAAATATTTAAAGTTAAGTTTAGATTATTTTATTTTGAGATTGTTGTGTGAGTTTCACAGTATTTTTGTATTCCCCTAGACACTTAGGGTTGCTCCCCAAAACCAACTGAGGAATCAAGTCTCTGCCCCACAGGTCAGGCACTGACCTTACCAATGCTAAGAAGGACAGCTAAGTTGTCCATAATTCAGGGCTGTCTCTAGGGCAACATTTATGATATGTGTAAATAGGGCTTTGAACATATCCTCCATTCTATCCTATCCTAGCAACTCCAGCCTATAGCTGCTCCTCAGGGAAGCCTGCACTAGAAAGATTCATGGGGTTCTCATGGAAAGAAGGGCTGGAGAGAGAAATCCCCCCCATTTTTCCACGACAACATGTCTCCTGAGAATAACGGCTAACATTTATTGAACTTTTATTATGTGTCAGGTACTATTCTAAGTATAGACACTAATTTAAACTTTATAACAACTTTCTGAAGGTGGTACTATAATTATGTCCATTTTATAGATGGGGAAACTAAAGCACAGAGAGATCGAGCAATTTGCCCAGAGCCACACAGCTAATAAGTGGTAGTGCCAGGATTCTAGCAAAGGAAGTCTGACTCCAGAGTTCATGCTCTTTGCCTCTACAAACCAGAAGTTCTCAAACCTGAGCGTGAAGAATCATCTAGAGGTCCTATGAAAACACAGACTGCTGGGCCACACTCCCAGAGTTTCTGATTAAGTAGTTCTGTGTGGAGCCAAAGGACTTACATTTCTTGCACATTCTCAGATGATAGCGATGGTGTCAGACCACATGTTGAGAATCATGGGTCTAGAGAAAACTCTTGATAGAACCTTCTCTTCTTCCCCACATACTCCTCCAATCCAGAAAAAAATGCTAAATGAAAGCATTAATTATACTGAGTAATCTCATGAGATCAATCAATCAGCCAGCCTTTTGGGAAGCCTCGACAATTCCTTAGCACTGAGGGGCTTCCAAGAGCAGAATCATAGCTTTTTCACTGGAGCTTCACTTGGCCACTGACTGGAAATGTAGCCTGTGGAAAATTACCAGCCAGATCTGGATCCTCTTCTTTTTTTCTATTTATACTCACTCTTTTATTGATAACACATTGTTTCTAAGCAAATGAGTATCATTTAACAAAACATAAATAGCATCCATTTGTTAAAACTCCCTTTGTAGATATTGGTAAAGTTATTATATCTCCCGAAGTTAATTTTTAAGTGCATCCTGTTCACTTCAGGGTCACTTCAGGAATATGTACAACCACAGAATACACATACATAGGTGATGAAAATCAGAGCAAAGATGAAATAAAAGCCGAGCAATTCTGTAAGACACAGAATCTTACTTCTACCTTACTTTTATCTTATCCTGTAAGACAAAAGAATCCTTTCCTTTCTGGGGTAAAGACCAGACACAGAAATGCAAACCATAAGACAAACTCAAAGAAGGAAACACAATAGGCTCTGAGATATACAGTTTCCAAGAAGTTCTTCAACATACCGAGATCTAAAAGATATTTCTGTCATTAAAAAGGGATCCAGCATGATATGACCCATAATGTTCTCCATAACATCTCCATGTTAAATACAAAAATGTTTCCTAGAGCATTTCTTGGGGGAGTCCTCAAAGGATCCTTCAGGCTTCACTGTTCTACAAAATATGGATGCTATAGGATTTCACATGTCAAGGCAAATACCTTGTCCACAGTAGGTTTGCAATAAATACCTGAAGAGTAAAAACTGCTCTTCACTATTTATTCTTTGAAATATATATATAAAGAGAGAGAGTACTACAACTGCACTTCTTTCTAAATAGCCTGTAATTCTGATACTTCTGCCACTGACCTTCCATCCAACTTGCTAAGTTGCATTAATTTTCTAACGCTTGAAGACCGCTATTAGATCATTATGGTGAAAGTCACTGCACATTTTCTTTAAAAAAAAAAAAGTCCAGTTTTTCTTAAAAGATTTATCATTATGCACTCTCATCAAATAATCCACTAATTATTCTTGGTCTGTAGATCTCCATTCTGACATTTTCCCGTACCATTTGTAGCAGAATGAAAACGCCTCAGACCAAGAGTCAGAAGGCTGACATTCCAATCCTGTCCCCATAGCTCAGTAACTGTGTGGCTTTCCTTCTCTCAGACTTGGTTTTCTCATTTGTTAAATGGGAGAAGGAAAACTCACCACATATTAAATACTCATTTAAGATAGCTAGTGGGCAGCAGCCACATAGCACAGGGAGATCAGCTTGGTGCTTTGTGACCACCTAGAGGTGTGGGATAGGGAGGGTGGGAGGTAGACGCAAGAGGGAGGAGATATGGGGATATATGTATATGTATAGCTGATTCACTTTGTTATAAAGCAGAAACTAAGACACCATTGTAAAGCAATTATACTCCAATAAAGATGTTAAAAAATAATAATAATTAAATAAATAAATACTCATTTATTAAGAAAGAAAGAAAAAAAACTCTAAGGGGGCTTCCCTGGTGGCGCAGTGGTTGAGAATCCGCCTGCCGATGCAGGGGACACGGGTTCGTGCCCTGGTCCAGGAAGATCCCACATGCCCCGGAGTGGCTGGGCCTGTAAGCCATGGCCGCTGAGCCTACATGTCTGGAGCCTGTGCTCCGCAACGGGAGAGGCCACAACAGTGAGAGGCCCGCGTACCGTACCGCAAAAAAAAAAAACCCCAAAACTCTAAGGGACAAACGTTACCTCTTATAATTAAAATTATAATAATGGTCCCACCTAATGGTCATTGACTTGTTTTCCTCCAGTGTGGAATAATGGGTGTGTAATCCCTACCATGGCTACTGGGGCTGAAGGGATAGACTCACACCAAGGGGCAGTGGGAAGACAGCAGTGCTTCAGCACAGCTCAGCCAAGGTTGCCCAGATCCAGAGGGTGAATTCAACAGACACGTCTACACCAATCATTGGAGCACAGAGGCCTGGTGCATAGCAGAGCCAAGGTACCAAAAAAAGAAAGAAAGAAAAAAAAAACAGTGTTGGATGGAGAAAGAGGGATATGAGAAGAAAAACAGTGAGCTGAAATGGGAAAACAGGAGGCAGTCTGAAAAGAATTCTGGAGGTGGAAAGCCAGTCTCCACAGCTGGACTTTAAAGACTTCACACATTCTATTTGCTGGGGGCAGCCGATCTGTCTAAAAGGATAGGAGCCAATCACACGGGTACTCTTACCGGGTTTATCTTACAATTAGTGGCATATGTTTGCAAGCCTGCCATGAAACAGGGAAGACCTAATTGGCCAGCCCAGGTTTCAAACTTGGGCTCACCAAGTTAGTCTCCTCACTGAGGCCCTCAATCTCAGGGTAAAGATGCCAGCATCCTGCAAGGTATTTGTTACTAGTAATAGTTAATGTGTTAAAGTTTGCAAATGTCTTGTCTATTCATATGCATGCTTTATCTATGTATATAAATTAGAACAAAGCTGAGTCTCTCCCTACAATAACCCTTCTCTCACTCACTGGTATTCCAATGTGTTTCTTGAGTTAAAAGGAAGAACGGGTTAACAGCCAGTGATCTGACGATTGCCCATAAGAGTGTAGCATCTGACATTAGGGAACATCATCAGTCAACTGGGGGAAATGGCTGGAAACAACTGTTCAAGCCAGGTGAGATGAGTAGCCTCATGGAGATAACATAAGAGCTGACATGGAGTAGCTGTTGAAGGCCTGTATTTCAGAGAATCTGGGGAGAGTACCAAGACCCAAGGGCTCTATGTTCACAATGGCTAAGAGTAGAATCAAGCTGATTATTAGATGGTCTTCCACAACCCTGGGCTAATGAGCCATCATTTTTTTTTTTTTTTTTTTTTTGCGGTATGCGGGCCTCTCACTGTTGTGGCCTCTCCCGTTGTGGAGCACAGGCTCCGGACGCACAGGCTCAGTGTCCATGGCTCACGGGCCCAGCCGCTCCGCGGCATGCGGGATCTTCCCGGACCGGGGCACGAACCCGTGTCCCCTGCATCGGCAGGTGGACTCTCAACCACTGCGCCACCAGGGAAGCCCTAATGAGCCATCTTGATGTTGGTCATAAGGCTTCCTCCCTAAAAGAGCTCAAATTCATAATTTGGCTTCACTCATTTAGATTCTTTTTAATAACAGTTATAGTCAGATGTTGATTCTAGAATAGAAAGGTATTCAATCAAATTCTTTCTTTTAAAATGATTCATTTGCAATTTATATATTACTAACTTGTGGTAGTCAGCCTCCAAGAAGACTCTCAGTGCTCCCACATCCTGGTATTCACCCCCTTGTGTAGCCCTTTCCTACGTGGCATCAGGGTTGGTCAGTGTGGCCAATAAAATAAGGCATAATTGATAATGTGTGACTTCCTACACTAGGTCATAAAAAACGTTGCTGCTTCTGCCTTACTCTCTTGGATCCTTGTTCTGAGAGGAGCTAGCTGCCATGCTGTGAGGACACTCAAGCAGATCTATGGAAAATTCCACTGGGAGGGATTGAGACACCAACTTTCCAGCCACCTGAGTGTGTCATCTTGGAAGCAGATTTGCCAGCCCTAGTCAAGCCTTCAGATGACTGCAGACTCAGCTGACATCTTGACTGCAGTCTCATGAGAGTCCCTGAGCCAGAACCACTCAGCTAATCCATTTACAGAAACTGTGTAGGATAATAAATATTTATTGTTATTTTAAGCCATTAAGTTTGGGAATAATTTGCCATATAGCAATAGACGACAAATATATAACTGATGTGCTAATTACAAATTACTTTTTATCATTCATTCAAACCAGATACTCAAATATCTTTATTCTCCAAAACTTTAAAAAAATTTGATAAAGACTTGTTGCTAATTCCCCATAATTGGCCCAAATGAGTTTCAAGTTTTATTGTACTTATGTGAGTCTGTTTCTTACTTTGACCAATTGATAATATTACTTACTTGGGATTAGAGTCTTTTCTCCATTTTGGCCCCTCATCTAGGGAGGAGGGATAAATTAGGAGTTTGGGATTAACATATACACACTACTATATATAAAATAGATAACTAATAAGGACCTGCTGTATAGCACAGGGAACTATACTTAATATTTTGTAATAACCTATAAAGGAAACTAATCTGAAAAAAATAGATACATATAAAAAAAGAAATGTCATCTAAAATCTGTTCTATTATATGTTTGTATGTATTTTATGATGATATCTAGGCTATTTGGGTCATGAATTAACATTATTTGTGCTGATTTCAAAAGCTACAGAGTCTCATCAAAAGAATTGATCTTATCAGAAGAGTTTATTTTCCTCCCAAGAATTTGGCAAAATTTTTTATGGTACCAAGAGTAAATGGGCAGCATAGGTGAACTCTGAGGATCTTTGCCACCTCTAAAGTAGATCAAAAGGTTTCAGAATTATTCTTCTTGTTTAGCAAAAATCAAGAGACAGAAAACCTAAAACCCAAACAATTCTGTCCCACCACAAGAAAGGTGTGAACCAGAAGTGCTTTCAAAAGAAAAGTGTCCTGCTTAGGACAATGCATCATCCTGAAAGTCTACAGACTCCATTTCCTAGGGCTTCATGATTTAGTTGGATATGTACATTCTGAGAACATCAGGCACAGAAACATCTGGGAATCAACAGAAGAAACATATTCCAAAGTCAATATAAATTCTGTTTAGATTGTTGCCATCCTGAATTATATGTTCCCCTTTAATTAGTGCAAATAATCAAAAGCTAGCAGTATTTACAAAAGTCTTAGCTATGATTTATTTTCCTCAAGAAAGAATTACACCCACCAACAGCAAATTGGGAAATAAAAGAAATGAGACTCTAATCAAGACTGTAGCCTAAAGGCCTCAGAAAAATAGGCCATCCAGAGGATATTTCCCAAATATTCCAGCATAGTTTTTTTCCCCAAATACTTCCAGTGTCCTGTATTACCTGATGAGAATTTCTTTGCTTTTCATCCCTGTACCTCCAGGAAGACTTCGTGATACCTTGACTGTGTGAAGGACCCCTCCTCTGTGTACCCGCTCCATTCAGTAAGCAGTCTCTATTCCTGTTTAACTAGTTTTAAGCCCACACTGCCTAGCACAGAGCCTGGCACACAATATTAACAAGTAATATGTATTGACTAAAGTGTACACTGGACCCATGATTTTCATAATGTTTTGCTCTTCCTCATATTGTGTTTATTAGACAAATCTTTTTGATTTATTTTCTCTGCCAACCCCCCCTTTATAGCTCTTATTCTAAAAGCCTATGTTTCACTTCAGTTGTTTGGATCAACTAAAGGCAAAAAATAGGACCAAAATCTCCACATTTCCACTTAGGCTGTGAGAATATTACAGCCAAAAAAAAACCCAAGAAAACAAAAAACACTACCATGTAACTTTATTCCCACTAGGATAGTGATAAGCAAAAAATAGAAAGTAACTAGAGTTGGTGAGGATGTGGACAAATTAGTACTCTCATATATTACTGGTGAGAATGTAAAATGGCTCGGCCAGTATGGAAAACAATTTGGTGATTCCTCAAAAAATTAAACATAAAAGTAGTGTATGACACAACAATTCCTGCCCTGCTTACTTGCCCAAAAGCATTGAAGACAGGTGTTCAAATAAAAACTCATACACAAGTGCAGCACTATTCACAATAAGCAAAAAGTGGAAAAAATCCAAATGTCCATTAACTAGTGAATGAATAGATATACAAAATGTGGTATTTCCATACAGTGGAATACTATTTGGCCATAAAAAGGAGTGAAGTAATAATATATGCCACAGTGTGGACAAGCCTTAAAAACAGTATGCTAAAAAACAGAAGCCAGTCACAATAGACAACATGTCATATGATTCCATTTATATGAAATGTCCAGAACAGGCAAACCTATAGAAACAGAAAGTAGATTAGTGGTTGCTTAGGGCTGGGAAAGATGGAAGGATAGGTGGATGATAGCTAAAGGGTAAGGGGGGGGGTCTCTTTGTGGTTATGAAAATGTTCTAAAATTGACTAGTGATGGTTGCACATATCTGTGAAAAGTCATTACATTGCACACTTTAAATGTATGATATGTGATATACCTTAATAAAGCTGTTTTTTAAAAAAAAAAACTATATGTAGCCTGAGGAATTCACTGAGATGTTGCAATTGCTCTGTATCCTATCTAGGGTGGTCATTACAAGACTCTATCATGTGTTATGATCCATAGAACTTTATACTCCAAAAGGTGAATTTCAGTGCATGTAAATTCAAGAAAAAACAACCACATGCTTAGTTGGAATTATGAGCTAGGATCCATGGTTAACTTCAGTTGAGCCTGGTGCAGCTAATTAAAACTTCCTGTATATGTTCAAAGAGAACACTCAGACCCTAAGAGCCAAGTCTGAACCAAGTTTCTTGGGCTACATTCTGCAGTTGAAATCCAAACAAGTACAAAGTCACTTCTGAGAGATTATCACCCATATAGTCCTGTCTCCACTTCACGCTTAAAGCAGAGCCGTTGATTCCATGGTCCAAGGTTTCCTTCCAGGTCCCAGAACAAACCCTGGGATTGCTCTGAGTTCTCCTTTTCACATGTACCAGGTTCTGAATTGGGGCCCAAAATGTAGAGGGGCAGGTGGGATGGGAGGAACTAAACCAGGTCACTATTAACATCTCATGTGTGCTAAGGATGCCTCAAATCCTAATCACCAAAATACCTGCTGAGCCTTTTTATAATCCCAGCCATCAGCTCCAGTCCCCTGTGACTCTGCCCGGAGACTGATAAACTCTATGGTAGGGACCACATGAACTTACCTGAATGTGCCAGACTGCACTGCACCCAGAGGCATGAAGTTTCCTGAGAACATGGACCACCTTTATCAACTGGGATTAGATGTAGCAACATATAATAGAAAGTCCCAAATAACTGAGACTTAAACACACAAAAAAGTTATCCTCCCACATAAAAGAGGTCTGTGGGGAGGCAGGCTAGGATTGATATGAAATCAACAGGAACTAGGATCCCTTCCCACTTCCTGCTCCATCATTCTCAGTGTGTGGCTTCCACACTTATGGTCCAGGATGACCACTGAAGCTCCAGATACCACATTCAAATTCCAGGCAGCAGGAAAGAGAAAAGCAAGAAGGGCAAAATGGGCACAACTCCCAGCTGAATCATCTATCTTTAAATAGCCCTCCTGGAGATCCATGCAAAGGTTACAGTTGGATATCAATGACTAGAGTGTGGTCACAGGCTACACATAGGTGCAAGGAAAGCTAGGAAATGTTTTTAACTGGGGACATTGCTGCTCTCAGTGATACATTTCTGTTGGTTGGGAAGAAGAAGGAATGAATGCTGGGCAGACCACCTGCAGTGTCAGCTACACCACCTCGTAATTGTCTGGAGCACCTTGCACCATCCCTGGGAGGAGCTCATTAAAGGCTGTTGGTTTGATCTGATTGCCGGCAGCCAGGAGGTCTGATCTAGAAGTGGCTTTACTTTCTGCTTACACCAACAGGCTTTCTCTAGTCTGCTCCATGGTACAGGGGCAAAGCAAATAGGCATGATCCTTCTAGTTTTTGTGAATTAAGAATTGGTCAGAAACATTGATATTTTCTCTTGGAAACCACGGCTACATGTGAAAATGAAAGAAAGTCATTTCAATTTTCTAAACCACCAAGACTTCTCAGATTAGAAATGAAAACTCAATGTGTCATTCTCTGACCTCAGACTCACCCCATGATTCTCCCACCCACAGAGTCACACAGACTGATGGAAAGCAGTTTCATCTGATGGGGTATGGAGTCGAGGGTCTAGGTACCTGATGTACAGATTCTCTCCTAAGGGAAAGTCCTGCATACATATTCCCTCAGGAGCAGAAAGATAGATTCATGGAAGAGCTCCTCTTGTCCAGTCTTTGTATTTGTAAAAACTCCTTCCCTATAAAGCAAGGAAAATGAGATGCAAAATTAGTTAACTGACTAGTCTACTTTGAGAGGCAAGGCTAGGACTAAAGTATGGATCTCAGCTCCCAGTGCAGTGCTCAAATCAACACAACCCAAGATATTATCTTTTAAAAATCTACCATTGAGAACCAAATGCTTGATATTCTAAATATCTTGAATTGCTGTCTACACTGATCTAGGTATCCAGATAAGAGTTTGATTCTTGATTTCACCTTTCCCAAACTGTGTCTTGGCTTGGTCTCTTATGAAGTCAACAGTTTAATTCAATCATTGGTTACAGAAAGCTTACTCAGTGATCAGCAATCTGTTATGAGGGGGATACTAAAGGATCATAAGATACGGCCTTATAAAATTATTGTATTGGTAAGACACATGAATTAATGAGGGTAATTTTTAAATAAACACACCAAAGACTATATCCATGTGCGTGGTACCTCACCTCAGCAAACATTTAGCCCAATAATGGTGTCATTGCTCAAAATGACAATAGGTGAACCAAATTCTTTTCAGTAGGTGGACCAAATTGTACTAAACATCCATAATGGCCATTGGGTATTTTTGCTTGGAGAGTGCAATTTATTTTCTAAGAAAAGCCAAAGTGATTCAGAGCCAAGTCTGGTAAAGTAGGTGGATGATCAATTTGTGTTTCTGGTGACATTCTATCAGCCCAGGGTGGCCTTCCTCCAGACCTCTTTTTCCATGATAGAATCATCCTTGTGTGTTTACGCCAGGGGTTATGAAAATTCAGCATGCAGGGCTTCCCTGGTGGCGCAGTGGTTGAGAATCTGCCTGCCAATGCAGGGGACATGAGTTCGAGCCCTGGTCTGGGAAGATCCCACATGCCACGGAGCAACTAGGCCCATGAGCCACAACTACTGAGCCTGCGCGTCTGGAGGCTGTGCTCCGCAACAGGAGAGGCCGAGACAGTGAGAGGCAAGCGCACCGCGATGAAGAGTGGTCCCCGCTCGCTGCAACTAGAGAAAGCCCTCTCATAGAGACAAAGACCCAACACAGCCAAAAAATTAATTAATTAATTAATTAATTTTAAAAATTCAGCATGCATCAGAATCACCTGGAGAGCTTGTTAGACCATAGATTGCTGGGTCCCAGTTTCTGATTCTTCACGTGTGGGTGAGGCCTAAGAATTTACATTTCTAAGTAAGCTCCCAAGTGATGCTGATGTTGCTGGCCCAGAAACATTGGAGAACCACTGCTTTAAGACAGTTATTTTAAATTTCCCATTATATAGCTACACTTTAGCTGATATAAATCATCCTTGCTCTCAGGGAACTCCTTTGCTGCCTCTCATGCTACGTCTTGGGTACTTTGGGGCCTTGCACATCCCAGGGATGCAACTAGACATGAGCCTATGGTCCCTACCAAGAATTTATATCACCTTTCACCCAGAGCGACAGAGGATGGAGCTAATGTCTGTGACTGAAAGGGCTCACAAGCATTTCTATGATTAGAACTTGATCCTTGCCTAGCATCCAAGAAAGCCATAGAGGGTTAGAACTAGAAGTGATGTTAATAACATTTAGTCTAATTCCCTCCATCCCGAATCCTCTCATTTTAGAGCTGAGGAAACCAGGGCCTAGAGATGCTAAGTGAAGTGTTCAAAGTCACCCAATAAGTAACGGAACAGTTACATAGGATCCATGAGAAAGTATCACAGTCCCCTTCCACCTAGAGAAGACAGGGTTTTATCTCACACAATCAGGACCAAATGCAACTGAGGGAGGTCTAATGTGAAGTGTGCATCCCCCAGAGAACAAGTAGTGCAAACCAGACTGCGTATTTCTACCCTTTCCATCTTATAGTAACGGGGACTGGAAACATCGCCATTTACACCCTCTGTGGTAAAACATTCCTTATACTTAAGCCATAACATATTGCTCCATGGTCACCGCTAAACCCGAATGTGTAGGAGATGGGGGGGGGGGCGTGAAGTGAAGGTCAGCTAGAATACTCCCACTTTTTTAGTGTAAACATTCACTGTGTTTACATGTCAGCAGAGAAATGGTCAAGAAACCACAAATAGTTGATCTCGCTGATCCCCAATAGTGCTTTAAGCATCAATGCAAAGTCAGCATCAGGTCTTGACCTCTTTTCAATCTGGCAGCAATTGATGGAAAGGCACCACTCTTTTAGAAGTTACATGCAAGGAAAAGGCTGCCATGGAGGGTAATGGGGGTGCAGGGTGGGAAGAAAGCCTGGAAAGTGCAGGGAGGAGAGAACCTGGGGAAGCCTGGTTTCTGTTTTGTTCTCTGCCTACTCTGGAATTGGCCGAGTTTCTAATGATGGATTAGGGCTGCAAACCCCAGCCATCTGGCCCCAGTGCCCCATTCCATTCACTCTTCTTCACAGTACCCTCCCCCCATCCGTGCCCCTGGAAAAATACATAACCCCCCTGAAGGAACTATTAACATTCCCTTTTTCATCGCCATCAAACTTTGCCCCTTTCCACCCTCAGAAACTTGCCTTCTCTAGAAAAATATCTCTGACAAAACTGCCTACCTGCCATCCCTGAGCAAACTTTTAGGCATAATTTCTTACAGTGGGTTGAGTGATTCTTGAACATGAGCATTTTATCTTCTCCTGATTTTAGTGATTAAAGCAGGTCTTTTATTTCTTTAGTGGGCTTTGGCTTATGTTTCCCTCATCACTTTCCCAGTTCTTCCAGATCCTCTGCTAAACGCATGAGGTGATGATTGTTTAGGTACCAGGAAAAAGCAGGCAGGTCAGTACTCCTGAACTGCCCCTACATGTTAGGGCTATAATGGTCTCAGAATGCTGCTTTGTTAAAGGCTGGGAGAGCTTGAAAAGATCGGTCTGGGAAAGGTCTGGAGAGGTGCCTTAAAGAACCCACCAGGGCAGGTGTGTGTGGTTGCTATGGTTACCAGGCAGCTTTGGAAGTCTATCCACCTCCTCCTGACAAGGCAATCTTTCTCTGCGAAGCACAAAGAGAAGACGCTCAGGGGCTCAAACCCAATTCACCCCAAGAGCTGGGAGAGCAATGACAGTCACATCAGTCCACCTGTCACATGCCAACAGCCAAGTTAGGGGTCACCAGTGCTGTGAGGGGAAAACACGTGGAAAGCTGCTTTATGAATATTTGTTCAGATAGAATGAGATTAAACAGTGAAGTCAGAGCCAATGCTCCCTGCACTCTCTGAGTTTTGTTCTGTTTTGCTTGGTTTCTGTTTTCTCTCGAACCGGAACTAACATCACATCTGTCTGTATGGTTCTCGTGTGCCTGGCAGCCAAGCAATTGGACATAAACAGGGCTGGGGCAGTGGGGAAATAACTGGGCTGGGACCCAGTCAGGACGGTCTCGTCTTTCTACGTGAGCCTCAAACTGTGGTTTTCCAGGCTCCAGATGGTGATCATGATTGTTAAAAAGCAAGCATTATCCCTGTTAATGAGGATAATAAAACTGAACAATTCATGAGCACTGACAACATATGGAGCCCCCTGCAAAACACAGATTTACCCAGCATTATCAGGAAATGAGGTTTTCCACATCAGGGAATTTTCTGGAAAATTAGGCCTTACCTCTTTAGTATCAATATTTTTTCTGAAGATATTAACCCTTTGGGATGGAAATATGTGTCAGATATGCAATACTTTCCTATCTTGCTAAACAGTTGATCAGATACTGCATACACCATTTTACCTGGATGTCTCCTCATGAACACGCACTGAAGCACAGGTGGGAGGGCTCTCCATCCATAGCATGTTTTGGTCTTTACTGGGACAGCCCACTTCGCCTTGACTTAGAGGCAGCTCTGTGCAGGTCTCTCTGCGGGCCACAGTAAGCTCTTTATGCGGAAACCAGGGCTTTTTATCCTTGACCTTATATCCCCTACAGCCTAGCCACGCAAAAGGTGGTCCCCAGAAGAGCAAGTCAGCACCACCTGGGACGTGATTAGAACTGCAGACTCTCTGGCCCCATCCCAGACCTGCTGGATGAATTAGATTCTGAATTTTAACAAGATCCTCAGGTGATTCATATGCACATTAAAAGTTGAGAAGTATCATCTTCCAGCTGTGCTTGCCAGCCTGTCCCCGACCAGTTACATCATGCTCACCTGAGGATGCCTATTAGAAATATAGGACATGGGGCCCTGTTCAGACCCCAGAATCAGAATCTCTGGGAGTGAAAGCCAGAAATTTATTTTTATCTCACTCAAGGGGCAATTCTTATATGCACCAATACTAAGAGTATCCAGCCCTGTGCTTTGCTCATAGGAGGTACTCGAAAGTTTTCTGTGTTTTTTTAAACTCACTTTACTTCCCCTTTTAGTAAACAAAGCAAATCCACGAACTTTTGCGATGCCTTGTAAAGGGTTGCTCACCACCGAACCATCATTTCTGGAGGGAAAGTAACCATGGCTTCAGGCACATACCTGACGTTTGGCCATGCCGCACGATTAGTGCTCTAACATCGCCAGGGACAAAAGGCTCAGCGTGAGAATGCCTGCCCAAGCCTCCTTAAAAGAAGTATTACTTCTTCAGCTCCTCCATCCCCTCTTGAGGTTCCGGGATTTTGAGATTGCGCGGGAGCCCTTCTTAATTTCCGCCGCAAGCTCCGCGCAGCGGCGTCCGGGCTCAGCAGCGCCCCCTCTGCCAGCTGGCCCTCCAGGCTTTGGCCGGGTTCGCCCGCGCCGGGAGCTCTGGCGCCTCTGCGCGGCGTGCAGCTCAGAGACTCTCTGGTACGATGCTCCGTAAGGACCATCGTGTCCTCCCATCCCTTCCCGCCGCTCGCCAGCTTCTCCCGCTCCTCGGCCTCCCGCAGGAAGCATGGAGCCCGGCCGGAACGCGGCGGACCTGGGGCGGGAATAGGATGGAGAAGCGCACCCTGAGCGGAACCCGGCAGTGGACCCTCCGCTCCCCACTCCACACCGCAGCCCAGAAACTCCGCTCCCCGCGCGAAACCTCCCCTCGAGGGGCACACCGTGTGGCCCGGTACACCCGCGGTCTTCAATAAGTTTTTATTACATTGAATGGAATGCTTGTCTTTCTTTTCATGGTTATCCTGTCTCCTCCTGCACTAGCAAGCTGACAGGTGTTAGTCCTTTTTGTCTAAGCGACAAAAAGCCCGTTTCTAAGTTTCTGACATAGTGGTTAAGATCTGGCTTTACTAAGTGAAAGAAGGCAGACACAAAAGGCCAGATATTGTATGATTGTATTTACATGAAATGTCCCAAATAGACAAAGACAGGAAGTAAATTAGTAGTTGCCAGGGGCGGGAGGGAGGGAGAAATGGGGCATGACTGCTAGTAGGTATGGAGTTTCTTTGCGGGGGGGGGGGGGGGCGGGGAATGATAATAAAATGTGGAATTAGAATTAGATAGCAGTGATGGTTACACAATCTTGTGAATATACTAAAACCCACTGGTTGTACATTTTATAAGATGGAGATGTAAATTATATCTCAATTTTTAAAAGATCTTAGTGTTTACAATCACACCATCTGAGTTTGAATCTGGCCCCTTCCACATCCTAGCTGTGCTACCCTGGACAAATTAATTTACCTCTTTGAGACCCAGTAACATGGTCTGGAAAGAGGATAATCAGAGTGCCCATGTCATAGGTTTGCTGTGAGATATAAATAGGACAGTCTTTGAAAAAGTGCCTGGTACATCAGAAGTGCTAATAAATGCTTGCTGCTGACTTTGAATCCAACAATCTCAAACTTTAAGATGCATAAACATCACCTGGGGAACTTGATAAGATAAATATCCTTTAAATTTTCAGATTTATAAGCCTAGAGTTTGGCTTCAGAATCAGCATTCTTAATAAACTTACCATTCTGATACAGATGGTCTGGGAATGACACTAAGAGAAATACTGTTCAACACCTTTGTAAAATGGAAAAAATTGATAATGTTTTTAAGAAGCTTCCCACTTAGGATGTAGAAAACTGGGGGAAAAAATCACCCCTTACACCAAAAAAAAAAAAGAATGTTGGACAATCTACAAACCCACAACTTTTCTTGAACCCATCAGAGAGCTGGGACTGAAGGGCAACCAACTAACCCAAAATTTAAGTAAACTACAGGCACCTCCCAAAAGAGACAAACACAAGCACTTGATCATTTGGAGCAAACACCACTAGACCCAGATAAGAATAATTCAACTAAAACTTTCAATACTTTGCTAAAGGCTGAGTTTAGGCTGACAAGAAATATAGAACCCCTGGAAACACAGACAAAGGAGAATTATACACACTCTCACAGGCTCTTCTCCATAGTGGAAAAGGTGGGAAATATGCATGATGAGATGAGTAATTTCTATAAAAAGAGAGAAACTATAAGGAAGAATCAAATGGAAATGCCAGAATGAAAAACACAGTAGCAGAGATAACAAATGCCTTCAATGGGCTCATCAACAGACTTCAAACAGCCAAGAAAAGAATAAGTCAATCTGAAGATAGGTCAATAGAAACAACACAAACTGAAACCCAAGAGAAAAAAAAAAAAAAGAGTGGGTTAAAAAAAAACAGACTAGAGCACCCAAGAACTGTGGGATAATATCAGTCTAATATGCATATAATTAGAATCCCAGAAGGAGAAGAGAAAGCAAGGTAGAAAAATATTCAAAGAAATAGTGACTAAATTTATCTACATTCATTCCATTTTCAGCACTTCATTTCTTTGTATAGATCCAAGATTCTGTCTGGTATCATTTTTATTGATACAAAAAGAACTTCCTTTAACTCTTCTTGTAGTTCTAGGTCTGCTCAAAGTAAATTCTTTGTTTTTATTTGTCTTATAAGATTCTTATTTCTCCCTCAGTTTTGAAAAATGTTTTTGCTGGATATGGAATTCTGGGCTGTCAACTTTTTTCTTTCAGTGCTTTAAAAATGCTACTCCATTGTCTTCAGGCTTGAATAGTTTCTGACAAGAAGTCTGCTTTAACTAATACATTTGTTCCTCTAAATGCAATGTATCTTTTCTCCTTAGCTGCCTTCAAGAATATCTCCCATCTTTGGCTTTCAGCACTTTGAATGATATGCCTAGGTATGTGTTTCTGTGTATTTTGGTATTTATCCTGCTTGGTGTTCTCTGAGCTTCTTGGATCTGTGGTTTGGTGTCTTAATTTTAGACTGATCTTTAGCTACCATGAAGGTGTAATTTTCAGGCTAGGAACTGAAGAATGCATAGGTCTTAGTCAGAAAAAGAATGAGTGAGAAGTGTTTCATAAAAGAGGGTTCTGAGGAGATGGAAGAAATAGCATGGTTAATGGCAAGAGGTGAGGAGAGATCCTCACATTTTGGGCAAATAAAAAAGACCATTACAGCTAAGTAAAAAGAGTGAATGGGAAAGTACAGTAGATAAGATTGGACAGACAGGCAGAGGATACATTTTGGAAGACTGTGTAACCCATATTAAACATTTATTCTTAGGGTAGACACTGAAGGTTTTTAAGCAGAGGAGTGACATAATCAGATTTAAGTTCCTAAATTCATAATTCATAATGATCATCCTGCCTCTTGAGTAGAGAGTATATTATGCCTAATGTCTTAGACCCAAGGGTCTACAATTTCCTTGGATAGAGTTTCAAGCTCTTCTCTTCCATCTTCCTTTGCCCTATACTCTCTATCACCTAATACATACCTCTTAGTCTCCCTGCAAAACTTACCTATACTATGGTCCATTCCTTTGGGTCTTACTAAGTGTTTTTCAATATCCTCTTTTCTCCACAGAGCTAAACTATATTTTCCAGCCTCCCTTGCTTTTAGGTGTGGCCATGTCCCTGAGATCTGGCCAATATGAGCAAGAAATAAACTTTTATTGTTCTCCATTACTAAGATTTAGGAGTATGTGTCACAGCATTTAGTCTACCCTGACAAATATACATTAAGTAACTACCTAGTTACAAGTAAACTAATTTTTAGATAACTAGCAAATTCCTTGGATTGATATATTATGTGAAAATATTATATTTTATACAACTGCTGGGAATTTCAGAAATAGGACTATAAGAATAAGTAAGTAAAATTTTGTGTATTCTCCAACTCATACAACATTGAGGGTCACATGCATTACTTTACCAATCTACCTCTTGGGAGTTCCTGACAAAACTCCTAGGATTCGTGCTCTTAAGTCAACATGGTACAGTACAATGGAAAGTGCCTTGTATTTGTAATCTGAAGACCAGTATTTCAGCTTCTGAGATGCTACCAATCAGTCATGTGGCCTCAGAAAATTTTTTACCTCTTTGGTGTCCGTATTTTTAATCTATAAAGGAAGGGACAGTAGTACCAATCTTCAAGGGTAAAGGATTACACTCTGAGGATTCAGTAAGGCAATTATCTGTGTGTTAGATTGCTGTAATCTCACCAATGCTTTTCCCTTCCATGTATCTACATCCTTTGCCAGATGACTCTACAATTCCTCCAACAAAAGGAGTGGAGTACATTTCCCCACACCTTGGCACTGACATCCACGTGACTTCTTTTGGCCAGTATGGGAGGCTTTGCATGTTTCTTCCTACTCTCTTATGCCTCCTCTATCACCTCTTTCTTTTTTTTTTTAATTAATTTATTTCTTTATTTATTTTTGGCTGCATTGGGTCTTCATTGCTGCATGTGGGCTTTCTCTAGTTGCGGCAAGTGGGGGCTACTCTTCGTTGCGTTGCGCGGGCTTCTCATCGCGGTGGCTTCTCTTATTGCAGAACACAGGCTTCAGTAGTTTTGGCTCACGGGCTCTAGAGCACAGGCTCAGTAGTTGTGCACGGGCTTAGTTGCTCTGTGGCATGTGGGATCTTCCCAGACCAGGGCTTGAACCTGTGTCCCCTGCATTGGCATGTGGATTCTTAACCACTGCACCACCAGGGAAGTCCTACCACCTCTTTCATCACCATGAGAACATATCTGGGTTAGCTTGAAGGAAGATAGGAGACATGGATCAGGCCTGAGACATCCAAGTCATTTCAGCTGAGGCCATCCTAGATCAACTAACAGGCACCTGACCTCCAGCTATATGAGCAAGCCTAGCCAAGATCAGCAGAGCCACCTAGCAAACCTCCAGACAAGTGAGCAGTAAACACTTATTGTTGTATGCCTCTGAGATTTCATGGTTGTTTGTTACACAGCATCATTGTGGCAATAGATAACCAATAGAGTCTGTGAAATTAGGCTCCCACAAACTGTAAAGTGCTGCACAAGTGAGAATAATTAAAGCTTAGGGGGAAAAGATAAATATATATATATATATAAGAAATATATATATATGTTTATATATATATATATATATATATATATATATATATATACACACACACACCCAAGGACTCCCTTGGTCTACGAGATAGTAGAGCCTATGAAAAACATCTCATTGAGTCCTGATTCAGAGAGTCATGAGATCAAAGTCTGAATTGGACAGAACCTTGAAAATGGTCTAATCTATCCTCTACCTGCGTATGGAGCCTCTTCTTTTCTCAGCCACATTGATTCTCTTTTGTATACACCAACAGATTTGTTCCTTCTAGCAACTTTATAAGAGTTATAAAAACTTCATCCTTAAATCTTGCCCTCTCTCTAGCAATCTCTGTGTGGACAAACCAGGAGGCTGGGTGCAGTTCCATCCTTCTCAAGTCACCATTCCTCTGCCTTGGCATCTGTCTGTTATGCTCTGACCATGATGTGAGTTACAATGTTTTCAGATGCCTTCAATATGCAGCCACTTTACAAACTAAAATCTGCTAATGCTGTATCATTTATCACATTTTCCTGCATATTGCATTAATCTTAAAGATCCAGCTTAATGCACACAAGGACACCCTCTCTGAATATAGAAGGGTTGGTCTACAAAAGCTCATAAAATAAGCATCCTCCTAGATTTCCAAAGGAATGGAAGACCACAAGAATAAATTGGAAGAGAAACCAAGCAAGCTGTTTTTTATTTTCTAAAGGAAGGAAGAAATTATTCAGCCTGATTCAGGCCTCTTTCAGGCACTTCACACATTATTATCGCTGAGCAAACACATTATTTTTCTTAACAATCAGGTAACCCGAGATGGACCTTTTCTTCCTTAAAAGGAGTAAGGAATATTTCCAGGTCCCATTTCTGCATCCTAAATGGTATCTCTACCTTACTAGCTGAAGGATCTTTTTTTCTCTAACTGAGAAGAAGGCAGGAGGCAGAGTGCCTGTCTAGAAAAATGACAAATCAGACATGACATACATACAGACCCATTAGTTCTGTCATATTTCTCCTCTTAACTTTTCTCAGCAATTAAGGTTTCCATGAGCCTCCCACTCCTTTTCAAATCCTGCTCGTGAGGCAGTTGTAATTAAATCCCTTGATTTCCCAATGCTTCTTTGTAAAATAACTTTATCTTAGAAAAGTTCTCTTTTACATTTCCCCAAACACCCTTTCCTGACTTGGGCTGTGATGGTCAACAAAATCTCTTCCTCCCTCTCTTCGGTGTCTAAATCCAGGTCAACCACTGTCTTCTCCAAGAAGTCTTCCCTGACCACCTAACCCAGGCTCATTTTAATGCCCTTTCTCTGGGCTCCCACATCCCCTATTCATGTCCCTATCATAATATTTACCACACTGTCTTATAGTCATCAATGTCCTTATTGTCTCCCACACTTAGCCTGTGCAAAGAGGACAGGGTCAAGCTTTGGTTGACTTTGTATTCATAAAGCTAGTTTTGGCAGTAGAATTCTAGAGGAGGAACACTGACCAGCTGCTTTTCTACCCTCACAGCAACTATTTTGTTCCCCTTGAAAGTACTCTCAGTGTGCTAAGGCTAAATCCAGCATCGCCTTTGTTTCTGCCTTATTAGCATCACAAAGAGAATAAGATGCCATGATTTACCTGGAAATGAGCTTCATGGAATCCTTTGAAATCATCGCATTATCAAATAACCTTTGGGTACCTGGTATGGGTCCGGATTTGTACTGGGCACTATTGTGGGGGATTGGGGTAAGGTAATAAGGAAATATAAAACTAGGTCTCAGACAACAAGAAATATATTATCTACTTGGAGATGTAAATATATGTATATAAAACACTAATTAACATTAGGGTATATGAGTACCAAATAAGTTACATAGACACAATAGCTAGGGGAAAAATTCAGATAGAGGGAGATTACTCTCAAAAGGAGGAAAGTTGGAAGGGTTTTCAAGGCAGCTTTACAAAAGAAGCTAGAATTTGGTCTTGAAGCAACAGCATAAATGCAGGCGAAGAGGCGGGATCTGCACCATCTATTTAGATTTAGAGAATAATGAATAGACTTGCCTGGCTAGGATGAAGGCCCTGTGATGAGGAACAAGGAGGAAGTAGGTTCCAAAGCCAGACCAAATTATCTTCATTTTTCCCCACTAAAAAGAGCTGTCCAAGTCACCTACGTTTAAGAGGCCCTGTCAAATCCATGTCCTGAACAGGAAATGTGCACTTAGCAGGGAATGCACAGTATTACATAACTCAACCACCACCAATGACTCTTCAAGAGCACCATGTTAACTCTTGGTTAACCAAAGTCTATTTCCCTAGTCTGTGCTTTACCTAATTCAACCAACCAGTATAAATTGTACACACACTATGTCCTACTGTTTATACTAAACTCCCTAAATCACTAAAGAATGAAGGAGATATAATACCTAATTTCAAAGAACATATTTTTATCTCATTTTTCTTCTTCCATACTTCTCTCTATCTTCCACCATTTCTTTATATATATATATATATATATATATATTTATATATATATATATATATATATATATTATTTATTTATTTATTTATCTTTGGCTGTGTTGGGTCTTCATTGCTGAGCGTGGGCTTTCTCTAGTTGTGGCAAGCGGGAGTCACTCTTTGTTGTAGTGTGCGGGCTTCTCATAGCGGTGGCTTCTCTTGTTGCGGAGCACAGGCTGTAGGCATGCGGGCTTCAGTAGTTGTGGCACGCAGGCTCAGTAGTCATGGCCCACGGGCTCTAGAGCGCAGGCTCAGTAGTTGTGGCGCACGGGCTTAGTTGCTCCGCAGCATGTGGGATCTTCCCAGACCAGGGATCGAACCCATGTCCCCTGCATTGGCAGGCAGACTCTTAACCACTGTGCCACCAGGGAAATCCCCACCATTTCTTAAGGACAGTATGCTTTTAGGGATTTCATCAAATTCCAGACCTTCTGTAGCCCTTCCCTATTAAACACATTTTAATCACAATAATAGATTTTAAAAGAGAGGAAAGAAGAAAAAAGTCAGGAAATATTAATAATTTGGCTTCAGAGGTGAAATGGTTACATTTTGAGAGACTTCTTTATAATATTATGTCTACAACTATTCTTTCCTCAGTGGTTAAGAATTGGTTCTATCTGCCAGAAAACTCCTTTTGCATCTCTTTCTCTGATGAGAAATAAGACATCGCTCTTCCTGTCTCAGTGAAGAGTGGAAATCATGGCCAGGCCAAGATAGCACCGTCCAACTCACCCTTCTGAGCCTAACTTCTACCAGCCAACTCCAAGACAGCATGGCATGCTTGGAAAACCTTCCCTCTCACCATGCCAAGCCATGTGTCTCCTATCATTTAGGGAATTCCTGAAATGCCACCCTCTCTGTGACCCTTAGGACTTCAGAGAAGAATAACCAAGTGCTTTCCCTCATCAGATACTGTTAACTCATGCAAGGCATTGGCCACTTTCCCTGATTGATCACCACCCCAATCCCAACCCTTCCCACCTGACCCCTAAACATATGTGCTCTTGAGCTGGCCTTACTATAAACAGCTTACATCTGTGGCATAATGAAACTTTTCTGTGGGTCCAAGTAGCCTTGGGTTTGTTGGGATCTAGGGAGCTAGCCCTGTGGGGATATTGTTTTCATAAGGGCACTGGGAGAAGACTACACCAAACAAGCAAGCATTCATTCACACATTATTTTCTTATAACAACTGGAAAAAGCAACATTTCAATAGCATTTATAGAATGCTTTCATATCCATGACTTCATTTTTTTCTTCAGCCTAACCCTTCAAGATAGGATTTATCTTATCCTCTCTTAATAAAGAAATGGAAGTTAAAAGAGGTTAAGTTATTTGCCTTTGGTCAAGCAATAAATGGTGGTAGGAAAACTATTTGGGAATAACGTCATCTAGACCCTTCACCTGACGCCATAAAACAAAATAAATCTCAGATGGATTAAAGAATTAAACATAAAAAATAAACCTATTAATGAAAGGAGAAAATGTAGTTGAAGATTTGCCTGATCTCTGGATGATGAAAGATTTTTTAGGCATTAAAAAACACTGGGCGAGATGGCAAAAGAAAAAAATTAATAGATCAGTCTATGTAAAAATATAAAACTTTTACTCATCACAAAGCCAAATAAAAAGCAAACAACAGTCTGAGGGGAAATAGCCAGGCTGTTGTGGCACAGCCTTGCTCAGTCCCAGCTGGAGACACCTCTAGAATGCAGGGACATTGGTGCGAATGCCAAGGCTAGTCCCAAAGGAGGTCACAGCTGGATGCCAGATCTCTCATGAATGGAGATCTGAGTAGCACATCTACACAGAAAAAAGACTGGAAATGCACCAAAATGTTAACAGTGGTTATGGAATTGTGTATTATTTTTATTTTCTTCTTTATTTTTATTTTCTTCTTTATCCTTTCCATATTTTCCATGTTTTGGCAAAAAGCATAATAATCAGAAAAAAAGGTGTTATACTCAGGAAAATAAGGTCTTTTATTTTAAAATGAGGATTATCAAGGGATTTCTGTTTTCCTTAATCTCTGTTACTCTTATCCCCACAAATCTTTTGAAAGTGATGGTTCTAATATATTCATAGTTTGCTTGGAGACATTTGTGTTAGGATATTATTGTCAGAACAAGACAAAGCTTTAAATCACACACATACACACAGAGCACTGTCTTTGGTTCACTTGCTGAGGTCTTTGCTTCCTTCAATGTTTATGAGGAAGTTTCCAATTTCTCTCTCGAAACAACTGCATTGGGAGGAAGGAAAAGAACTGGAGTCGGGCAGGTGAGGGAGTTCACATTTACAGTCTGCTACATTCAGGGCTGGGGCAGGGGTTTCCAGCATCACATAGTGATAGGTAACATCATTACCAGTCTACAAAAAACAAGGTTCAGAGTCAAGTACATTGCCGCACATCTAGTAAGAGCTGGAGATGGGATTCACTCCAGTTCTGTTCGGCCCAAAATCTGTGTTCATTCCTCTACACCTCACCCCCTTCAGTCAGAATATATCCATATCCTGCAGCTCAGCAAATCTGGGAGAGCTGATCATTGGAAATGCCTTGGCATGCAATGTGGAATTCTGTCAAGAGTGGACTGAGGGTCAAGCGATTGTCTTCTAACACTGGCTGTGGCCAAGGCGCCAGATGACTTTGGACAAGTTAGTCTTCTTGCCCATAGAAGGAGTGGCTGGAATAGTGGTTTCAAAAGGGCTTTCCTGCTTTTAACCTCTGGCTCCCCCAATATTCATTTACATATGTGTGAGCGGTGGTGCTGTCAGGAAGCCAGGGCTACTCATTGTGCTGCAAGAGAAAACAGAGGTCTTGAAACAGTTTCCTGTGAGTGCCTCATCCAGAACTACTGATAAAGTCAACCACACACCAGCAAAAGACTGGTAACAATCCAAACACCAGTGGATAGAGGACTAGTTAAATAGTCCTCTATGTTATAGCCATACAGTGGAATGCAATGCAGACATGAAAAAGAATTGGGGGAGTTATCCAGCACTTTCTATGCTGGGCTTCCAGGATGCCACATCTCCTTCCTCCCTGGTTATCCCATCTCAGTCTCTGTTGCTGGCCTTCCCTCTTCCCAACCTCTAAATGTTAGAGGTACCAGGAATCAGTCCCGGCCTTCTCTACATTCTCTCTCTGCATTCAATTTCTGATGGCCATCTGGGCCCAGGGTTTAAAATATCTGATGACACCCAAATTTATGTCTCCAGCCCTAACCTAAGCCTTGCCCTCTAGACCCATATATCCTACTGGGATAGGAAACAGCCACCCTGAGTATAACACTAAGCCAGAAAATGGCAGTTCCCACCCTACTGGCCCCTCCATCCCCATTTTCCCCATTTTAGTAAATGGAGAACATTCACTTAGCCGCTCAGGTCACTTTGCTTTCTCTCACACCCCACATTCTGCAGGCTTTACTCTCAAAATATAAATCTACTGTTACAACCCTCGCCCACGCCACTGTCACCTGCCTCCTGATTATAGCAACAGCCACCTGCCCGTCAATGCCACTCCTGCCCTTGACAGTCTGTTCACCACACAGCAGGTGGAAGGATCTTTTAAAAACATATCAGCTATTATCCCCTGCCCAAACCACGCAATGGATGTATATATCACTTAGGGCCTTGTGGGCTGCGTCCCCTGCCTGCCTCTGTGACCCCCTCTCCCATCACATACCTGTCTCATTCTGCCGCATCCACAGCAGACGCCTGTTCCTCTCACATGCTTGACACATCCCCATCCTCAGGTCTTTGTGTCGTTCCGTCCATCCGGCAAGCTAATGCCCCCACCTTGGCATGGGTCATGCCTCTCTTTTATGTCATCTTCCCAGGCTGGCCTTCCCTGGCCTTCTTAGCTAAAAGAGCCCCCATCACTTCTATCCTTACCCTGTTTTTATTTTCCTTCATAGCACCCAGAATACTTCTAGAAGGACATACAAATTGTAAAAAGATGGTTGCCTCTGTGAATGGAGACCAAAGGACGAGAGTAGGAGGGAAATGTATTTTTCAGTGATAATTATTGGAGCTGTCCAAATTATTTCCCATGGGCATGAACTAGTTTTTCAATCGAAAAAAGAAAATCCCCTTTTGTCTGGTCACGTGTTGTTCTAATTGGACACATTTTGCCTTATTGATAACACTCCTCAGCCTTCCCTATTGCCCTACCAGTGTCTTCAAACATCTCCAGACCACCTTGATTTCTCCAAATGGGACCACCACATCCTCCAAGTTTTGTTTTGGTTTAGTTTTGTTTTGCAGTGGGGGGAGGTTCCTTACCACCAAGATCAAAGACCAGAGTTTGATTTCACATATACTATTCTGACAGCTCCAGGGACAGTGGCTCCTCTGCAGAAGGACATTTCTCCACTCCTCTCCCAGGGAAGCTCAGAGCTTTGCTGTGTCCCAGTTACATCTCCCCTGCTCTCCCAGTGACTCTTGATTGTTCTAAACCCCCAGGCTGCCAATTCCATTTTGCACCAGTCTCAGAATCACACATCATTAGTTTGGGCAACACCATTTGTAAAGGACAGCTGGGATGTGTCTTTCAGTAGGAGGTAAAGGGGTTGTTTCCTGCCCTGAAGCTTGTCCCTGGCCTGGTCCACAGAACCTGAGACCCACAGACATAGCTCCTGTGTTTCTCAGATGACCAAACAGAAGCCTAAAGTGAGACACTTGCCCAAGGTTGCTAGGTTAGTTAATGAAGCACCAGGACTAAATTCAGGTCCCCAAGTTCCCAGTTCTAGGCTCTTTCCAGCCAGATCACCATCAGGGGGCAATGCAATTAGGCTGCCCCTCAGCCCCAGGCTTAGTTTTCAGGGGAATTGAAGGAAGGGGAGGGAGGAGATCAGGTTCACAGCCAGAGCAGGTTCTGGAGTCTCTGAAGGGCACTGGCCTCTCATGGATTTAACCAGGGCTTGGGGCCAGCTCCTGAGCACACTTGGGACATATAGGGACATGCTAGTAATTTCCTCAGACCTCAGCCTCCTTCACAGACCTCAACACACATATAATTTCCCTTCCATGATCCAGAATTGGGTATACTTTAAGTTGACTGCAGAAAACTCTTACCTCTAAAAAGAAAAAGAAAACAAAGTATTGCAAAAGCAGAGGTCATTAAACAAAACTACTCTTCTCTGTGGTGATGCCTGATCAGAGAAGAATGTTTAAGAAAACACCAAAAGCATGGGATTCCATTTGTAATGGATTTATCCATCAGAGATTACACACTCACACACACTCTCATGGTCAAAATAAGTGATAAGCTTTGGTGGTTACAGGTCTGCTAGGGAAAGAGTCAAGAGGCAGCTTCAGGTGTAGGCTTCATGTAATGCTCCCAAGAAAGTTCATTGTCAAGAGTTTCTCATCCAGTGCAGGGGGCGGTGATCTCATACAGTCCAGTGTTGTGTGAAGAGAGATTGCCTGCATTGTGTGTGCTTTTTGAGGCTGTGCTGAAGGTCTGCAGCCACGAGCTGTGCTCCAGCCTCATCTAACACACACTTGGACTGTTTGGTCCTGGAACCTTGTCTGCTGGTCTTGCTGTTCTCAGAACCGTAGGTTATCTGAGCAACTTCTCTCTGTGGGATGGCCTTAGCTGAGCAGTTCTTTTGGAATTCTTCTGGAACTGGCTCTAATCTCTGATGGTGTCAAACAGCTACTAATAACAAACTAAATTCTAACTCACCAGCAAATTAGTCATTATTACTGCAATATTATTTATTTGGGGGAACTTAAATTATTGTATTATTCTGTATTGGCTATGATATATTTTATTAATAACTCATAACAATTCTAAAATCAAACAAAAATAATAGCTACTGTCTTTTCTGAACACTTTCCTATATGCCAGATTCCCTGTTAATTATGTCGCTGAATATCAAAAAACCATTGTAGGAATAAAGTATGATTATGCCCATTGTACAGATAACAAAACTGAAGAGGGATTCAGTGAGCTGTCAGTCACACAACTGATAAGTCAGGTCCACCTGACTCCAAATTTCATGTTTTAACCACCATGTTATACAACCTCTCATTACTGAGTATTTAGAACATTTATAAGATGCTATTGGCATCATGGAGGAAGTGATTCTTTGGTGGCCTCTAAGTTTGACCTTTTTACCTATTAACCAAAGGGGTATCAGTGAACCCTAGTTTTAGCTTCATGCTATTGCTGCCAGGTATGCAAAGATGATCTTCCTTCCACAGGACATTGTGGAACTTTTTTTTTAATTTAATCTATTTTTTATACAACAGGTTCTTATTAGTCATCAATTTTACGCACATCAGTGTATACATGTCAATCCCAATCACCCAATTCATCACACCACGATCCCCACACCCCCGCAGCTTTCCCCCCTTGGTATCCATATGTTTGTTCTCTACATCTGTGTCTCAACTTCTGCCCTGCAAACCGGTTCATCTGTACCATTTTTCTAGGTTCCACATGCATGTGTTAATATATGATATTTGTTTTTCTCTTTCTGACTTACTTCACTCTGTATGATAGTCTCTAGATCCATCCACATCTCAACAAATGACCCAGTTCCGTTCCTTTTTATGGCTGAGTAATATTCCATTGTATATATGTACTACAACTTCTTTATCCATTCATCTGTCGATGGGCACTTAGGTTGCTTCCATGACCTGGCTATTGTAAATAGTGCTGCAATGAACACTGGGGTGCATGTGTCTTTTTGAATTATGGTTTTCTCTGGGTATATGCCCAGTAGTGGGATTGCTGGGTCATACGGTAATTCTATTTTTAGTTTTTTAAGGAACCTCCATACTGTTCTCCATAGTGGCTGTATCAATTTACATTCCCACCAACAGTGCAAGAGGGTTCCCTTTTCTCCACTCTCTCCAGCATTTGTTCTTTGTAGATTTTCTGATGATGCCCATTCTAACTGGTGTGAGGGGATACCTCATTGTAGTTTTGATTTGCATTTCCCTCATAATTAGTGAACTTGAGCAGTTTTTCATGTGCTTCTTGGCCATCTGTATGTCTTCTTTGGAGAAATGTCTATTTAGGTCTTCTGCCCATTTTTGGGAAGCACCACAGAAAAGGCCAGGGTCACAGTCAATTCAAAAATTCACTTCAGAAATCTTTATAACATCATAATGCATACTATTAACTGGCAGTATATTGTCATGAACTTAATTTCCTTCAACAAGAGTGATTCAGGACCTACTATGAGTTAGGCATTATATGAATATACAAATATTTACATAATGAATAGGTCCCTGGGTCCCAAGGAGCTCACAGTCTAGTGGGAAATGTATAATTATGGTACATTATGATGAGAACTGTCATAAAGTACAAAGTTCAAGAAAGTCTAGGGTAGGTCTGTCTGGAGGGATCCCAAGAGGCCTAGCATGTAAACTGAAGGAGGAGTTTGAACTGGGTCTTAAAGAGTAAGCAGGAATTGCAAAGCCAACAGAGAACAAGAAAAAGAATCCAAAGGGTAAATAATGTAAAGAGGCTGGGGAACACTGTGAGTGTCAGTGGGTGCCAGCAAGCACCTAAGGGTCTAGTGGTAACAAACAAGTTTGGGAAGGAAGTTGGGTCAGATCCTAAAAGGCCTGGACTCACACGTGTTAGGAAGATTGACCATCATCTGTCCACAGGACAATGGTGAGCCATTCAATGTTTCTGAGCAGAGAAGTGGAGCAATTAGAATGGTTTCCTGACAAAGAAAGATCACTCTGGAGGCTGTGTGGCCAACAGATTAATAGGTATCTGGGTCTGGGTAGATTTGATGATCCTGAATATTTAATTAAATGAATTTCCTAAACATGAAAAGTATGATACATTTTAATGTGTTTCTGTCTCTCTCTCTATGGCAACTAATCTTAATTATCTCAGAACTCTGAGCTCAGGAAGATATCTCACCTGTTTATCTTCAGAGGGAACAAGTCAAGGGTTTACTCTGAGTATTAAATGTGCATTTTTATATGTTAAGGGCTTAATTAAGTAGCATTGAAATCCATATGCAGCTTATTGAAACTGAAAGTACATGGAATGATAGAGGGAAAAATATATAAAAGTTGCCATGTTGAAGCATTGTTATTAAAAGAACAGAAAACTCCTGTTAAAAACCAACTCATGGTACCCTGGTGTCTTAATCTATTCAGACTGTTATAAAAAATGCCACAGACCGGGTGTCTTATAACAACAGAAATTTATTGCTCACAGTTCTGAAGGCTGGAAGTCTGAGATCAAGATGCTAGCATATTTGGATAAAGGCCCTCTTCCAGGTTTCAAACTTCTTGTATCCTCACATGGTGGAAGGGGCCTCTTTTATAAGGCATTAATTCCATTCATGAAGCCTCCACCCACACGACCTAATCACCTTTTAAAGGCCCCACCTCCTAATATCATCACTTTGGTCTTTAGGCTTTAACCATAGCACCTGGATTGCATTTGCTACAGGTAAATTCATGTCCTTTGGGTTCTTACAGCATCTTTCCACGTTAAAAAGAAAGCCTGTGGAGGAAATATGATCCAGCCTACACCTGCTGGTCCCCCACACCTGCTCCCTCCTCCCCCAGAACATAGATGGGCACACACCCAACACCCAACACCAGTGTTATAACCCAGTCTACCATTGTGGTTTAGCTGACTCCAAAAGTTTAAAGAAGTCATCCCTAAAGCAAAATAAATTGGGGTAAGCACCCAGGATAGCAGGACAAGTGGAAAAGAAAAAAATCTCAGTAGAGTCAAACAAAAGGAGTGGACCCTGCATCATATACACCAGTATATGCAATCGGCTGGTCATCTATTCATTCAGGAATCAGAGAGCACCTGGTATCTGCTCAGCTCTGGCCCAGGCACTGGGAATGCAAAGAGAAATCAGAAACGGTCACTCTCCTCAAGGAACGTCTATCTATATCTTTTGATGCAATTCTGTAACTGCTTACGTATTCAGAGGAGGAAGTTGAGGCTCAGAGATGCTAATTCACTTTAAGACCAAGGATCCCAGCCTGGGGGTGGGAGGCAGGGAGAGGGTGGATATGAGGCAATAAGACCAAGTGTGAGAGCTCAGGAGAGCAAGCGTCATAAAAGAAGTCCCCAAGCCAGGGGCCAAATTTACACATAGGGACCCCAGATGAGGGGAAGAGCACTGTCTAGACTGGAAGCCATTCAGACCATTATGTGCCCCAAAGACCATCTTAACACTAAAAGCATTAAATAAATAAATAAATAAATAAATAAATAAATAAATTTAAAAGGATTGACTTCTTGTTTTGTTTTTTTGTTTGTTTGTTTTTGTGGTACGCGGGCCTCTCACTGCTGTGGCCTCTCCCGTGGCGGAGCACAGGCTCCGGACACGCAGGCTCCGGACGCGCAGGCTCAGCAGCCATGGCCCACGGGCCCAGCCGCTCCGTGGCATGCGGGATCCCTCCGGACCGGGGCACAAACTCCCACGCCCTGAATCGGCAGGCGGACTCCCAAACACTGTGCCACCAGGGAAGCCCAAAGACTGACTTCTTAACTACAGTAAAGATACTTAGGAGTCAGAGGGTAGAGTGGTAAACTGTGTAGCCTCTGGAGACACAAAGATCTGAGTTCAAATCCCAGCTCTGCTACCTAATAACTTCGAGCAGGTTACTTGATTTTGCCATGTGTTAACAATACTTATCTCAAGGGCTTGTTGTGAGAATTACATGAGATAATGCACCTAATGTGCTTAACACAGTGGCTGGCACTCAGTGAGAATCAGTAAAAGTGAGGACACTTCAAACTCACCAAGCTCAAAAATGAAAGAATGGTTTGTTCTCACAAATCTGTTCCTTCTGCACCTGGATTCCCTACCTGCGTGATTTCCACCCATTCACCAAAATCAGGAGCCATTCTCAATTCCATTTCTCATACCACCACCCTTCCTCCTTTCTCTGTTATCTTCATCATCACAGCTAACATGTTTAATGTATTTCTATGTTCAATGAAGATGTTCATATTTTTTCTGTGATGCTAAGCTAAGCACTTTAGAAGATCTTTAATTGGGCAGAGAAACCCTTATGGGGAAGGTATATCATTATCTCCATTTTGCATTTGGGGAAATTGAGACTTAGAGAGGTTAAGAAACTTGTCCATGATCATACAGCTAGCTCCATTAGACTAATTCCAAAACCCATATGCTTAAACATTACACTATATTGCCTCCCAACCAACCAGTCACTAGATAAGCCCTATGGATTCTCCCTGTTTAGTTCTTGTTGGATTTATTTCTTGTCACTGCCCAATGGCCACGACCTGCTTTGCTAAAGCCCAGGGAGGGCTGTGGGTTTTAGGAATGGAGGTGGGCCACCATGGGGAGCTTTGAATGCCAGGCTGATGGGGAAACTGACCAACACTGAATCTCTGAGCCTGAGAAAGCGTGCTGTTGAGCTGGAAGCAGCCTCAGAGGAGAGGGTGGGCAGGAGGTACTGAGGCCAGGGATGAGAATAATACATTAGATGTGAGGTACATTGGGCCTGAAGTGAGGGGGTGGGAGTGGGAATGAAAAGAAAGTCTGGATGCGACAGACATTACCTCACCAGGCACAAATACTCTCGAGGCTGGAATGTGGTTTAATAATTCTGTTACTAGGGCAACAGCAAAAGAATCTATCTCAGAAGGAACCCAACGTGGACTGTTTCTGCACAGAAGTGTGGCAGCTGTAAGCTGGGAAAACAGAGGTGACGGCAAGTGGCCAAATGATGCAGCAGGATGTATGGACCAGGATTTTCTTATAGGCATTTTTCTGACCTTTAACCCTCTACAGTTTGGGGAGTGGAGAGACATCTGAAGCAAGCTCTCCAGGAAGAAAGACAGCAAGATCTATGAAGCAGAGGCCCTTTAAGCCCCATGACAGACTAGGGACCCTGCCGCTGATACTTAGGTTAATCTAAGGATACCCACAAGGGAGGAGGATGCCTTGCCCACATCCACCCTCATAGTGAAGCTGAGCAGGACACTGTGGGGCTCCTGGGCATGGAAGCCTTTCCGTGTTCCCTGTTCCTTGTTTGTAGAGAACACATGCCAGCTGCCATGAACTTCCTTGAGTCCCAAAGGGCAGATTTAAACAGTTGCTAATCAGGGAAGGGAAGGGATGCAGAGACAAGGGAGGAGCAGCCAAGAAACAATCGTGCAGCCTTGGGGCAGGGTCCTGGTTCTGCCTCAAGGGATACACATAACAATATCTTTTGAGCTCCTAATAGAACTAAAACCTCAAATAAATGGAAGATGTCAGTATTCTTCATTCCAGAGAAGACCACCTGAGGCCAGATTAAAAGGAAACAGAGAAGTTCATCAAGAGATTATCTGAGACCAGATTGAAGGGGTGCAGGCCCTATACACAGCCTAATCTTATCAGCAACCCCACCCTTGATGTATTGCTCTAAAACTCCTCACCAAATCCTCCCAGGTTGGGACACACAGTTTTCAAGGGCAGGAGCCCACTGTGTCCCCCTTTGCCTGGCAAAGCAGTAAAGCTATTCTCTCTACTTCACCCAAAACTCTATCTCTGAGATTCAATGCAGCACTGGTGCACAGAGACCAAGCTTTCAGAATCAACAGGAGCTCTCATGGAGAAGAGCTCGGATGGAGAGCATGCCTGGTGGAGGAGGCAAAAGCATTTATCACAGAGTTAACCTGTCACTCAACTATCTACTTTCCTCTGACTTGATATCACTGGGACTATGGACAGGTCTTAAAGGTCATTTTTTCAGTCTGTCCAGGAAGTGAAGTGCTAGGAAGACCTGCCCATAGGAGTGGGTCCATGAGCTCTGATGGGAAGTACTGATGCTTCTTGCAAGGCCCATAGTACAGTAGGCTTTCTTCCTATGAGCTCCCTGCTTCTCCCTGCCTTTTACCATTTGTCCTTGCAGAAGCAGCATGATGAAGTACCCATATCATTCCACGTAGCTCTGATAGCCAGACCTTCCAAAAAATTAACAGCCTTTGAAAAACACTAGGAAAACTTTGAGACTTAGAGACGTTCTCACCAACCTCACTCAGGATTAGTGCTATCCTTTTCAATTTCCAAATCAAATACCAAGTTGACTGCTCTACATACCATCAAGCAAAAAATCCTCTAACATCTTCCTGTAGCATTTGTGTTCAAAGTTTTTACCTCCCACATTATTTATTTTCTTGAAAATCTGTCCACAAGGCATGCTGAAGGAGAGACAGGATTCAATTTCCTTCAATCCTCCTCCTGACTTCCTGTGAGCTTATGTGAGGTGTAGATTGAGAGACCACCAAAGGCTTTCACTGTATTCAAATTTCAGTAACAAATATTAAAAGAATAGGCCAAGGGGTAGGGTGGTCACACTTGATTATGGAGAGATTTTCACCTGAGTGGTTTTGCACTACCAGGGGCTTCAATAAGTATCCACCACCCAATGGTTTGCTCAAGGAATATAGCATGTACCAGATTGTCTTCAAAGGTCTAATGAATTCCTTCTTACAGGAGTGGGTACATAGGGAATTTGAGTCACCTCAGTGACTCAAATATATATAGAAACAGTCTCAATCTTTAGTATAAGAATTTCAAGCTGATAAGTGTCATAAGCCTTTTGAAAGACAAGGAACCCCAAAACATTCATAGATCATATGACAACAGTGGTTTTGATCTTGTCTGAAGTCAAGGTACCATTTGGTACTAGGAAGCAACAATTTATTCCATGGAGCCTGTAAAAACAAGCATGAACATTTTGAGGCATTTGCCCATGATACAGTGGTATGGTTTAGTAATTAAGGGCTTACACTCAGAAGTAAAACTTTCTGAACCAAATCCTATCTCCATTATTCACCACCTCTGTGACCTTGGGCAGGTGGCACCTCCTAGAGCTTCTCTGTCTTCATCTGTAAGATGGGGGTCATGCTACATGACGCACTGTGTTGCTGGGAGGATCACATGCATGACACAAGGGGATAGTAAACAGTAGATGTGTTATATTAAATCATATGCAATCTTTTTTTTAACATCTTTTATTGGAGTATAATTGCTTTACAATTGTATGTTAGTTTCTGCTTTATAACAAAGTGAATCAGCTATACATATACATATATCCTCATATCCCCACCCTCTTTCGTCTCCCTCCCACCCTCCCTATCCCACCCCTCTAGTAGGTGGTCACAAAGCACCATCTAGAGCTGATCTCCCTGTGCTACGTGGCTGCTTCCCACTAGCTATCTATTTTACATTTTGTAGTGTATAAAATCACATGCAATCTTTATAAGAACGCTGGAAAAGCAAGATTTGTCATCCTTTTTTATCATAAAGGAAACTAATACCACTAGAACTAAGGTGTTTGCCCAAAGTCACTCAATGAGGAGTCTTCTCATCTCAAAGCTCACACTACACCACAGTCCTCTCAGATCCCATGTTGAAATCTACAAAGAGTCCATATTCTCCTCCCACATCAATGGGCTCAGGCAAAGTCACAATGTGAGTTTCAGGCATAATGACTACTCACCTAAGGCTAGCTGTGGGCAATAGGATATAGATTTGTTATAAACTGAAAATGTGATCCTATCCCCCCAAAACAGTGTGCAGTTTTGAGGCTTTCCCTTGGATTCCACTGGATAATGAATGTTGCAGAAATGTGTAATGTGGATGAAGCCTGAAGACAAAGGCATCCCTGGGGAACACAGCAATTGGCCTGATTTCCCCTGGTCTGTACTCTGTAAGGTTCCAATCTCCTGAGAGGAACTCAGGCAGCCTGAGGAAAAAGACAAAAATAGTTCATACCAGGTGGTACTAAAAACAGACCCAAGGCTCATCATAGATAGATAGATAGGTAGATAGATACGTAGATTTGGCCCTTAAGCCCCAGGCTTCCCAGCATGTCTTGGGAGTTTTTTGTGTTTTCCTTTCTTTCAGGCTGACCCTTCTATTAATTTTCATCTGCTTTCCACAGGACTTACCCCAAGCCTCATACCTGCTGAGGTGACCTTGCTGAAAAGGGCTCAGACAATGTCAAAAGTCTGGAGTGAATTGGATACCATCAGCAGCTCCTACAGAAATGTCCTTGAAATTTGGACATTCTTTAGATCTAAATTCACTAAATTCCCTGCCCAGGAAGCAGGACACAGTAGTAACTTGTGTGCCCCTAGGTTCCTAACCCCATGTAAGTACTGACTTGAACACATTAGCAGTTTTAACTTAATGACACATGTATTATTTTCTGCTATTTTTCTCCTGGGCAAATAAACGTGTGTCAAAATTACATTTCCCTTAGCACCTATACCCATGCATCTGGGTGGAATATTTACTGGCTAACTTTTATGGACTTGCTTACACTGTGTCAAGCACTGGGTGGTTGCTTGACTCTCTGTCCCTAGTGCTTGGGTCTTAAAAGCTCCAAGCATCTGTCCTCTCCCTGAGCAGACTGGGTCTTCATAGAACTTTAAATTTGGAAGGGCCCTTAGAGAGCATCCTGTCTCATTTCACAGAAAGGAAATCAAGGTCCTGGGAGTCACAAAGTCACACTGCTTTACAGTGAGAGAAATCGAGTGTCTCGGTTGAGTCCACTTTGCTCTATGTCACCCTGCCCTTTCCTTTTATATGTCAGGGGACTTTTGGATCATGAGAGAGCTGTTTGGAGGCAGGCTGGTACCTGAGAGTGATCATTAAGCTGGGAAGTCAGTGTCTCTATCAGATGCAGCTAAAAATAGAAGCCTGCCCAAGACCAGACTCAGCAAGAGAGATTGTACTGATACCAGGGGCTTCTCAGCATGCTCACCTCATACCCACCTGTGCTACGGGAAGGATCGTCATGCCGGCCACCTAGGGGGCAGAGGTAGGCTCATAAAACAGCTGTCCATACTAAGGGCAACTTAGCTGCAGCTGAAGCTGCATGAGTAGCTCGCTGGAAGAGCAAATTCCGTCTGCACCCACCTGACAGGTGGGGCTACGTGATGTGATTAGAAGGAATAGAAAGGCTCTTCTCTTGGCTCCAAAATTCTTCCCCTACTGGCTCACTGGGTGGTGCCTGAAACCTCTCCACTAAGAAGGAGTTTGGAAGTCCTAAGGAGATTTGGAAATTATCTTGTCCACCTCCCCCAATATGTAGATGAGAAAAATATAGCCCCAGAGACCTTAAACAACTCCACCAAAGGCAAACAGCCCCATCTAGAATTTCCCAAAAAAGGATCCCTGAGATAGTAGTTTCACAAGATGTTCCTTGAAAAAAGAATTTTTACGGTTCTGAGATCAGGTAGTCTGGGAAAGGCTACATTCTTTACTCTCCTTTTTCTCGTCCACTCATTCACTAACACATATTTACTCGGTCTCAAAATGAGGAACACATTTTAAGGATCTGGTCTAACCTGGAAAAGCTGAAATTAGCCTGTGGATATTCAGACTTCAGGACCAAAAATTACACAGCTAGCTCAAGCCAAAGGACTGTTCCTTGAGTTTAACCACTCATGATGCTTTGTTAAAATAAAAATACTTCAGAGAGAGAGACACAGCCATTGTGTGTTAGTCAATAAGCTTTAGTATGCTTTATTCATCTAAGGCTTTTCTAAGTGACAACACTTGTAATCTTATGGCCAGACAGGTAAGCCTGAGCCTGAGGCTAATGTCTTGAGAAAGTTAGTCTACATGAGGGGCTGGAAACTCAATAGGGCAACATGGAGACACTGGTTCCCTGAGGAAAGGAAGAGTCAGAAAGAGAGAGAAAGTCATGGAAGAAAAGGTGGACTTACTTCACTCAGCATGACCATCTCTAGGTCCATCCCTGTTGCTGCAAATGACATTACTTCATTCTTTTTTATAGCTGAGTAATATTCCATTGTGTGTGTGTATATATATACCACATCTTCATTATCCATTCTTCTGTCGATGGACATTTAGGTTGCTTCCATAGCTTGGCTATTGTAAATAGTGCTGCTATGAACATTGGGGTGTATGTATCTTTTCGAATTATGGTTTTCTCTGGATATATGCCCAGTAGTGAGATTGCAGGATCATATGGTAGCTCGGGAGATTGGGACAGAGATATACACACCACTATATATAAAACAGATAACTAATAAGGACCTACTGTATACCCCAGGGAACTCTACTCAATACTCTGTAATGGCCTATATGGGAAAAGAATCTAAAAAAGAGTGGATATATGTATATGTATAACTGATTCACTTTGCTGTACAGCAGAAACTAACACAACATTGTAAATCAACTATACTCTAATAAAAATTTTAAAAATAAAAAATAAAGTATTGAGAAGATTTTTTTTAAAAAGAAAGGGTGGAACATCAGTAGAATCACTCCACGAGCCCTGGTAGGCCAGGCAGCATCATCTCTCATCAAAAAGAAACACAACACACACAGCACCATGTAAATAAAGCATCCCCACCACACCCCACCATCAAACCACACCTTTGCCCCAGCCCCGAAAAGAAACGATCACTCTGGAAATTAATTCTTCTCCATAGACTTTATGTTCCAAATTCCTCTCCTGGGCAATCATGTAAAGATCTGGCCAGGAAGTTATTTATTTTTTTAATTATAAGGAGAGGGTGACACTTCTATCAATAAAATTCTGCTTCAATTAGTACAATTATCATTTGGGTCATTATTTTAAGTGTTTAGATTTCTACTTAAATAAGGTCACTTTCAATTCGGTAAACACACCAAAGTCATCATCCTAATTCATGGCCAGTAACCCTGGGAATGCTGAGTAAGTAAACACAATCGAGCATTAGCTAACCAGCCACAAATCCACTTGAGTTTATTAATTTCTCTCTTGGCAGAGAAACAAGAAAAGGGAGCAAACCATCAGAGACATTCACGCATCATTCATTCAATAAATATTTATTATATATCAGGTGCCAGGCACTGTGCTAAGCTAAATATAGATTTCATTACTTTATTAATATTCAAGTTATGTTATCTATGAATGTTTCAAAGAATGAAATCCTATTTTCCCCAAAATAAAACTTTTAATTCCTGAGATGCTTTTTCTTTGTTTGTGCCCAATGTGCCTTTTTCCATAGAATGGGTGAGATACATCCTAACACTTAAGCTTCCAGACTCTCCATCCTTCCCTCCAAAAGATGCCCTCCCATTCTCCCTCAAGCAGCTAATGAGTATAAACTCATACTAGAAGCACTAGTGAGGCCCTCATTATTTTAAAAATCCTAGAATATAAATGGTAAGAAATAGTTCCTATCATTGCACTCAGATTTTTTTTTAAATACATTTGGGTTTTGTTTTAGGGGGAATATTTATAGTTGCTCAAAAGGCTTTTAAATACTAGTACACATATATATTCCAAATGCAGACAGGGTTGTATGCAAACTGGGAATACAGTCGTAAGAACACCACCTTATCAGGGAATTTCCCTTGCCTCGTTTCAAAGGCACTCCCCCCTCCTCCACCCTTTCCCATCTTCTCCCGACAACACCCCAAAAATGGCACCTATCCAAACTCAATACCTAAGGAAGAGACCCACGCTGAGAACTGACCTCAGACAGGTCACTTTTCACATCAGTAAAAAAAAGGGAGTTGGACTGGAGATTTCCGTGATCCCTCTATGGCCTGCGGATTAGGGGGTGCAATCTAGTCTAATCCACTGCACCTCCTTGGGGAGCTGATTCACACGCGCACACACGGTGAATCCGTGCGCTTCCCCCCACTCCCCCAGGGACAGCCGGCTTACTGAGTTAACACAAAACACCCTCACACCACCCAGAAGAAGAGTCAGGACTCTCCCTCCCTCAGCTGGGCAGTCTCCGGAGGCTGCTGACATCACAAAGGTGTCAACTGGCAACCTCATTGTCACGTGGCTCTCCCCTGGCTCCCCTTCACTTGCGAACGCAGGGAAAGAGTGAGACCTTTTAAAGCCGCCAAGCCGGCAGGCTTCCAGCAGCAGTCTGGGAGTGAGCAATCAGCAGAGCCACCAAGCCGGGCGGCAGGGCATTGGGCCTCGCGTTTCAACTTCTGTTCAGTTCTCCTGTAATGGAAAATCGCTTCGCCCAAAGCCAGTGTTACAGTTCTTTCCAGCGCCCCACCCCCCGCCCCACCACGCCCCTCGGCAGCCTCCCGATCAGAGGGACAGCGCCCGCTGGAAAGTGGAAGGAGGGTAGTCGCCGCTTCTTACTATGTCCCGTGCTTCAGGCCCTGGGCCCGGGTGGTTACTCTTTTCCTTTGGAATGGGACTGGTATCGGGGTCAAGGTGTCCAAATAACTGTCAGTGTCAAGCCCAAGAAGTGATCTGCACAGGGGCCCAGTTAACTGAATACCCCTCTGACATACCCCTGAACACCCGGAGGCTGTACCTGAATGATAACAGCATCCTTTTTTTGCCAGCGATGAATCTAGGACTCCTCAGTGACCTTGTTTACCTGGACTGTCAGAAGAACCTGATTCAGGAGGTGATGGATTATACCTTCGTCGGGGTCTTCAAACTCATCTACCTCGATCTCAGCTTCAACAATTTAACCTTGATCTCCCCATACAGTTTCTCCATGCTCAGCAACCTGGTGCAGCTGAACATTTCCAGCAACCCTCATCTGTTATCACTCAACAAGTACACCTTTGCCAACACCACCTCTTTGAGGTACCTGGACCTCAGAAATACCGGCTTGCAGACCTTGGACCATGCCGCCTTCCATAACCTCATAACACTCCAGACCCTGTATCTGAGTGGAAACCCCTGGAAATGCAACTGCTCTTTCCTGGACTTCACCATCTACTTAATAATGTCCCCTCTGAACCATCCAGGTGAGGACTTGACTGGGTGTGGGGATGAGGATGTGATGGCATAGGAGGAATTGGTTCCAGAAAAAGTGAAGTCAAAAGATGGTCAGTGTGGGAGAGATGTCTGGGTAAAGTTGATTGAAAGCGTTATTGCTCTGCAGGATCCATCCTTGGGTTGACTGGAGAGGCAGTAAGGACCAGTAGAAAAAGTTCTAGAATAGCCATCCAAATAGCTGAGTTCTGCTGCCACACTCAGCCCTTACTACTTGGCTGCCCTTGGGGAAGTCACAAATTCTCTATGCCTCAGTTTCCTGATCCATAAAGTAGGGACAATATTACCAAACATACAGAGTTGTCATGTCAACAGGAAATGATATGTGTGGAAATGGTAAAGTACTGTAACTGCAAAGTGACAAAGAAATACAGGGACACTGTATTCCATTGGTAAACTATTTTAATCTGTTTAAGTCAGTGACTGACATTTTTCAGGATCTAAAAGTAAATTCAGTCATTCATAGCCAGCAGAAAATCCAGTGGTATGATATACAGAAGGGAAAGTTCAACAGAGACAGAGGAGGGGCACGTGAGCGACCTGGACATGAATGAGAGAGGGAGGAGAAGAGAAGGCATTTGATATCTTCTTTGTCATCAGATGCTAACCTCACAAGGAAGGAGAGCACGGCATGAATGGGTGGCGAATGGACCACCAGTGTCCACTGTGTCAAGCAGGGAGATTCCAATCTCACAGGCAGACTCTCAAGTCTTACCTGGTAGAGTTCCAAGCCAGTTGCTGCCACTCTATCCACTGTCTCCACCCCTCTGCCATGGTCCCTGGGGCACTCCAGTGCCTCATCCCTTCTTCTTTTCAGTGACTTTACTGTCCCATTCTCATCCTTCAATTCCCCCACTCCACCAATACCACTTTCACCCAGGGAAGTCAGAACTTCATAGAAGTGTGAAATAACCCCTCACAGAAAGCCTGGAGGCACTGATGTAGTTAAACCCTATCAGAACCAAGTCTCCTCTGCCTTCCCTGGGTGTGTGTTTTTGAAAATATTTTCATGCACCAGCTTCACAAAAGTCCTGCTGAAGTTTCCACCCTGAAGTCCTGCCCATGTGGCAATATTCTAGAAAGATTCCTGACCAAAATGACAGACTTTAAGGCGCACTAGGGGAGAAGGAGATGGGTGGTGAGAACAAGTAAAAATGTGCCCTCCTGGCTTTCCAATGCACGTGTCTTGAACTGTCTTCCAAGCAGGGGCTGGACTGTGATGAGGCAAGCAAGGCTCCCAGGATGCAGAATCGAAGGTGGCACTGAGACTGAGTGTCTCCTTAAATTTTGTGCCCGAGGCACCTGGCCCTGCTGCCAGGTACTTCAACATGAGTTAGAATAAATCAAAAGGAACAAACGTTGTCAGACCATCTTAACAGTACTAATCATAAAAGAACACAGGAGCAGTTTCTTGGGGGGCTCGCCTTGCCTCTCCAGTGATCATGCTTTCCACTTTTCTCAATGACTGGTGCTGTGCTGCTTTCTAGAAAGCTCTCTAAAAGAGGGTCAGTATTAATCATTCTCATGCATCAAATGTGATTCCCAAATGGGATTCTCCCTGTCAGTGTTCATGTAACTAGCCTGTGGACCAGCATCATCTTTTCTTGACACCTCCCCACCGTTCATACACATTTTCCTTGAGCAGAAACCACCAATTTGCCAGGAGGACCCCCTACTTAGCTGAAAAGGGTAAGTAGCTTGGCTTCTTCCCCAGTGCCTAAGCCTATCACTTCACCTCCCACCAAATCTCCCGTAATCAGAATTTTGCTTAAAACGTGTCTTCTCAGAACTTTCAGGCTAACTACTTTGGACTCCTTGACTCAATTCAATCCAGGATTGAAAAGGATTATAAACCAGGTCTGTTTCACTGAATATTTTCAAAAATGTCAGAGGCGGGTGTCTATCTTGTCAAGCTCATAAGCTCCTCATGAATAAAGAGTCTGGCTTTTGAGGCAGAAAAATCTTTCATCCACTGGCCAGTGGGAGCCCCCCACCCTGACACACACACACACACACACACACACACACACACACACACACACACAATTGCTAATCTGCTCATCTCCCTCTGCTGTTTGGTGGCATAGAGGAATCCTCCCAGTTCACTTCATACAGAAATATGGTCTCATTGCTCCAGTTCACTATTATTATCTCTTAAAAACAGCAGTGAGCCCCAGCCCAGACATAGAATAATTTAGCTTTGTACGGAGCTTTGTAGCTGCTGAAGTTTTTTCACACATGCTGTTTCAGTTTCTTTACTTGAGTGTCACACCAACCCTTAAATTTTGTGCTCTAGGACTGTGGAAGAGGCTAGGATGGGTATTTTTAACCCCTATCCTATGGTTGAGAAGATAGACTGATTCACCCAAAACTACACAGCTACTAAAAGGCAAGAAAATGGTTTGAACCTCCTGATTTCACATTCAAGTCTTTTCCCATGTGGCTACTCTCTCTTAAATCCTCAAATTATGGATCAAATTGGATCCATTGATCAAATTGGATCATAACTATGATCCAATAAGTCACTTTAGTTATAAATATGTCATGTTGTAAGCATATGCCCACAGCACCTAAATTTTAGCTTTATTTCCTACCTGTCCACACTTGGAACTCACACTAGATCATTTTCATTGGATAATAAACCCTAGTCATCATAAACTCATTATAATATGCCTGCACTTCCCTTGCGAACCGAGGTTTCACCCCAATCTACCCGAACTCTAAAAGAATGAACCTAACCTCAGTGTTTGCTCTCCTTTGCATGTTATTCAGTCTGGTTCTCCCTTTCCATACACACACACACACACACACACACACACACAAAACCACAAACATACACATGAACACACACGCAAACACATACATACATGCACATATACAAACACAAAGTTGTATCTACACAAACATACCACACATACATATATACATAATTACATACACACTCACCCACATATTACATATGCATGACACACATACACATATAAATGCACAGATACACATCAATACATGAACACACACACACACACATACACAAAAAGCTGAAAACACTCACACAATAAAATTCATTAGATGCTTCTCTTGCCCTTTAGTCAGACCTCAACATAATGGAAGATGTTTATTTCATGTGACTCTCATATGATGATTCATGTCTCTGTTAGGTGGAAATACCTTTGCTATTTACAAACACTCTAGTTGAACTCTCAACCTTTAGCCCACCTATTATACCACATTTTCTATCAAAACGGTACTCTCTGGCATGTTCTAGAATGGGGTCTACACTTCTCTTCCCCATGTGCCCAAATTTCAGGATACAGGAAGAAGTTCTATGAAATAAGCTAAATAACCTGGTTATTTATGAAGGAGAATCCAACTTAAAGATGGGTTTCGTTTTAGACCCAGGGAGATACTAAACCTCAGTATTGGGAGATTTTGCCTGCAGTGCAGTACTGAGGTCTGCATGACAGCAGAATTCCAGTATATAGACCCCTTGAAAAGCAAGGCAGTGAAGTAAGAGACTTCCATGCTACCACTCAGCTCACACATTCATCCATTTAAATATTTCTTGAGTGCCTATTATGTGCCAAACAAGCGTTCATAGAGGTAGCTAGCCAAGAACCCTGGTGTTGTGCATTGAGACTCATCTGACTATGGGCCACCTGCACCTTATGTGTCCCATGGTCCAATTAGGCGCAGCAGAACTAACCTCACTGGACACAGCAAGACAAAAAAGGCAAGCATGTGCCTTTTGGGGTAGAACAATTACTTCGGACAGCCTCAGCTACAGGTGGTGAAGGACGGCCACCATACAGGCAGGAGAGCCCAGTGTGAAGAGCTCAGGTTCTGGAATGTAACTGTTGTGGATCATAACCCTAGCCCTGCCACTTAGTATCTGTAGGAGATAGATAATTTACTTAACCTCTCCACACTTCAATTTCTTCATCTTTCAGACAGGTCTAATAATAGAACCAACCTGTCTAGGGCTGGTGTAAGGATGAAATGAGAACATTTATAAACTGCCGTTAACATTAAGCCTGGCACACCATAAACATTCAATAAACAAATGGTTGGCAGATGTAGGAAAGATACAGGATACTAAGAGAGTAGCAAATATCAGTCAGGTGGTCCCAGGGACAAGCAGTGGACTTCAGGAAGGCTCAGCCTTATTGGAGGACAGTGTACCCTGTCCAGGAGACATGACCATACAGATGCATATGGGGATATAAATAGGAGATGGGAAGGTAGGCAGCAGGTCCCAGGATTCTAATCCCTGAGAATGGGACAGAGGGAATCCTGGAGTTGAATATTGGATGAGTTATGAATACAGGAGTTCAGACCCTGGGAAATAAAACCAGAAGCTGAAATCAAGGCTTGGTCTCAGCCCAGGCCATGAGACTCAGGGCTGTGCCAGCAGCAGCAAGGTGGCTCTTCCTGAGTCACCTGAGTCTGGAACTGAAGTTCTACCTTAAACACAAACCCCACTTCCAGAAACAGGTGTGAACATGCAGACATCTTTCAAGGGATGAGGGCAAGGAGGTCAGTTCAACTATGGGGCAGACATGGCCTTGGGAGAAGGAAGTCACCTACATGGTGTAATTTTGTGATCTGAAGAGTAATGAGTAGTCTTTTTGCCCCAGTCTCTCCCCATCCACAGCCTACCATTGGGCTAAAATTAGCCATTAGAGATTCATCCTTCTGGGTCCCTAAAAGTGCTCCAATCTTGAAAAAGACTGTGAACAAATATGTAAGTTCCAGGGCAGAATAATACAGGTGCCCCTAAGCTTTTATCAACTTTCATATCAGAGGGAAGAGTGAGTGCTTGGGAAATGCAATTAGCTAAGATTAATTCTGCAGCAGTGGGGGAACCTTGAAGGAAACCAAGATCCAGGAAAGAAATGGAGAGGTGTTAAAACAAAAGAAATGAGGGCAATAATATGTCCTTCCCCTATGTCACACCTTGGCTAAGTTCACCCCCCACAGAGGGGCTGTAGAGGAGGCTGAATGTTTTATTCACCGTATTTCATCACAAGGTTACAGCAGATAGGAACCTCAAAACTTTCCCATATTGACAAGAGATTTGGCACTATTATCAAAAGTCTTCCTCAGAGGAAACCCTCCAACGATATACTCACCAGATGCACTGAAAACTGCCCAGTCCTCAAAGAGTTTATGTATTCACTTTCCAAACACAAAAATCATAGCAGGAATGGAGGTGAGTTGAAATGTGCTGGTTGCCTGGATGCTCTGATCAATACAGAGTTAAAACAGGTCCACAGATTCCATTTCCTTTTTGGCTCAGGTCAGAAAATAGGAGAACTAATTCCTGGCTGGAACTGTAATTTTCCAGTCATTAATGCTGCTTGAAGGTGAGAGTAGAAATTGAGCTCTTCCCAGGAGAGAGCTCCCCAGCAGGACAGGGTTGAATGCCTCTGAAGACGCTCTCAAAAACTCACGTAGCTCTAAGCTCCTGGACAGAAAAAGCCTGGCTTCCTACATCCCCTCCACCCTCAAAGTCTGGTCCAGCACTGTCCAACAAAAGCTTCTGCAGCAGTAGAAATGGTCTAAACCTGTACTGTCCAATACACTACCCACTAGCCACATGTGGCTGTTGAGCTCTTGAAATTAGACTAGTGGAACTGAGGAACTGAATTTTTAATTTTACATCATTTCAATTCATTTAAATAGCCACATGTATGGCTAGTGGCCACCATATTGGTGGGTGAAGCCTTTAATATAGGAAGATATAGGAAGCTTAAGCTGGAACTTTAGAATCTAGCCACCTCCCAGGTAAGTGGCTATAGAGCCCAGCCCAGTGTGGAGATCTTCTGGCACCCAAGTTCAATATTTTCTCCCATGCCATGATATTTCCTTACTATCAGGCACATCACATTCTATTCAACTCTGAAACATTTATTGTATGTTTATTACATGCCCAACATTGTATTTATGTTGCTGGGGTGCTTTATCACAGGGAAAGAAGTCATAATTCCTGTCTTTAATAAGGCAAATCTAGGGATACAAGAGAGAGAAAATGTAGTTGAAAGCCAGGAAGCCTGATCCCAGTCATGCCAGTGTGTGATTTGGGGCAAGTCATTTTTCCCTCTGAGTCTCATTTGTCTCTGAAATAAGGGAATAGGATTAAATACTCTATGAATCCCTTCTAGTTGGCAGCTTATGGACCTAATTAGAAAGATAAGATGCACTTAGATGAAGGAAGAGGAGAGCAGTGGTCAGCAGACAGGGTCCCAGATGAGCAAGTGCACAATGAGTCCGTGTCGAGGTGCAGGTGTTCCTAGAGATGAGGGCAGTGGTCACACAATTAGGAAGTGCAACCTCTAACTCCTGCACTCTCCTGCCTCCTGTCTTAAGCAATGGCCTTGAACAATGCCTGGCCTTGAACAATGCCTCCACCTCCCAGGCACTCAGTGCCCTGGACTTTCCTTCCAGACCTGGCCTGCTCCGCCAGTGATTCTCAAACTGTAATGAGCACAAGAGCCCAGGCTCCATATCCAGAGGTGATGACTCAGTGAGATTTTGGGGCAGGTGCTCCTTAGGCCACATTTTGAGAAACCCTAGGACAATGGTCTGGGTTCTAGTTCTATGGTGGCTGCTACAACTGGTGAATAAATTGATTTGCACTAAGATGTTAGTAGCTAATAATGTTTTGATATGTCTCCCTCAAGGGGCATTTGCAATGTAACAGGGAACAACCAGAAACAGTGAGAATTCAGAAAATCACAGGCTACTAGCGTAGATGTGGAGGTAGTCTCAGGACAGAGGGTCCATCTGTGTCAACCCTTAAATTATAGTCCTTAGGCAGTCCTGCTTAGTCCGATGGTGGGGCCCACAATTCAAAAAGAGGAGTCCGGGCAGGAGTGCTGCCGAGGCAGGGAGACAAAGTCACTCAGGGACATCTGCAGGGAGCAGATGGGTTGGGTCATGTGCTGTTTCAAGTACAAGTCATTCTGAGGGCATTTTGAACAGGGAACATCTCAGTTTCATTCTGAGGCTATTTCATCCTGTATTCAAGGCTGCTCTCATAGTATAATGGCCCCATTTCAATCCACCAAGTACAAAATCATCTACAACTGCGCCAAAACTTAGATTTCCAGAATGAATTCAGGTCCTCACACCCTTCCACTATTAATGCTAACCCATCTCCTCCATCAGGGAAATTGCAATAAAGACCAGACACCAAAAAAGGGAACAGCTGGGCAGCAGTCATTGCCAAGGCTGTCAGCTGCTCCGCTAGCACATCTCTCCCACCTGATCACGAACACCCTGGCCTTGTGGCTCCCTCCTGCTGAGAGCCAGAGGAGCAGCCTCATGAGGACAATGAGGGGGCTGAGAGGGGTGAGACTGGGTCAGTGATCCCTAAATCATCCAGAAAATTCGAGAAGCGATGGGGATGGCAAGCATGTGCAGTTTGGGAAGGACCTCTAACTCAGCCCTGTTGGAATCCCTGAGGGTGGGTGATCTAAAGTTCCCTCAAGCTCAGAAATGCCAGACCTCTATGCATGGCCCCTCTGATCAACCAACGCCACTCAGGCCCCTAGAAGGAGGCAGTGCAAGGCCAGCCAAAGCAGCCAACCTCAGTTTCTTCATCTCTAGAGAGGAAGAATTCCCCAAGCTGTAAGGAATCCAGCAAAGCGTGGTTGCAGCTAGAAAGAGAAGTGGGAGTCCGGCCATCTAGGGCCTTTGTTTATGGTTTTTCTAGAGAACATGCAATGTATCCTGAGAAGTTTTGACAGGCAGGTAAGATGGATACAGGGCTAGGAGGCTTGTATGGGCATTCAGACAAGAGAGGATGGCAGCCTATGGCAACAGTGTGGATGAAGAGGTACAGACAGGTCGGAAGGAACTGTTTGGAAGGTAGAAGCAACAGGACTTGGGACTGAACTAGACCCTCCCAGAGTTCCCTGTGCTCCCTTTGTGACTCTTAGCACAATTAACAGATTTGTATTAATTTAACATTTGTCTTCCCTGATAGACAGGAAGGTCGGTAAGAGCAAAGAGCAGGTCTGAATCTTCAGAAAGATTCAGACACAGAGAAAATGCTCAAGAAATATTTGAGTGAATAAAAAATCAATGAGACATCGAAAATAAAGGAAAGGAAAAAAATCAAGTATTGGCTTGGACAGCTATGGGGGCTCCACTGAGAGGAGGGGTAGTGAGGGGGTTAGGGGAGAAGCCAAGTCCCATCTTGATCGTGTTGAGTGGGAGGTCTTTGTGAGCCAGGAGGCATTTGGATATTCTGACCTGAAATTCAGAATGGAGAATAAAATATATGTTTGGAAATCATCAGCTCACTGGTGATCATCAAAACCAAACAAAGGATGAGATCAGCCAGGGAAAGAGTTTAGAATGAGAGGGTAACAGGGCAAGGACAGAAACTTTGGGGAATGCCAACATATTGAAGCATCAAGTAAGAAGAGCAGAGAACTTAATAAAGTGAAGGGACCAGCAATGGAAATATGGTGCAGGGTGGTGTGGTCTTTCTAGACAGAGGGAAGATTAAGTGCAAAGGCCCTGGGGTGGAATGAGCTCAATGTAGCAGAAGGTGGGTATGGCTGAAGCGGAGTGAAGCCAAGGTAAGAAATGAGGTAAAAAATCAGAGGCCAGATCTTATAGGACCAACAGGCCATGGAGAGGCTTTTGACTTTATTCTAAATGTGACAGGAAGTCATGAAAGGGTTTTGAGCAGGAAGTGACACGATCTATGGTTTACAGCTGGTTCCCACTGCTAAATGGAGAGAGACTGTGGAAAGTGGGGACACAAGTTAAGAGGCTGTCACAGTTCAGGTGAAGGAAAGACTGTGGCTTGGCCCAGGGTAATGGTTCAGAAGATAAGAAGAGGTAAGAATTGGGATATATTTTGAAGGTAGGACTAACAGGATTGTCTCATGGCTTAAATTATGGGATGTGAGAGAGGAAACAGGAAGGGCTCCCAAGTTTCTGCCTGGGTGACTGGTGAACGGTGCTGCCTTCCACCACTGAACTTTTCTAAATTGCCTATTATCCATGCGGATAATAACTGTCCACTATCTGGATTTTTCTGAGAGGATGAGTTATCATTCAGCAGGTCCTAGGCCTAACAGAGCAAACTAGGGTTTGCCATTAGCTTCCAGGAACTGCCTGGTACCATCCCCCAGGCCTGTCATGTAGCTGGCTCCCCTCCTCCATTAAAACCTGCTCAAGAAAGGCAGTAGCAGGGGTTCCCCAGGGAAGGGCTTAAGTCATTGGCTTCTTTTTCGGAGGACTTTACACTTTAAGCCTTCTTTTATCAGTGGAATGAAAGGTTCTATCTCCTGCTGGCAGAATTTTGGGTACTGACAAGCACATGAGAAGTATTATGAGGAAAAGGGGTCTTTCTACCTCTAAATCTTGCCCATATACAACCACTTATACAAAAAAAAACAGTCCTGTAGCCTAAAGCACCCTTAAAGCACAAGAATAATCAGGTTGAACTTGCTGGATTTCAAGGTTGTTCCTGTAATGTTCCAAGAGTCTATGAATCAGGTTTAACCTTTACCAAAATATGAACTCTTTATCCAAGGGAAAAAATTGTATCAGATAAGAACTGTACTGCCCAAGCCCAAATCATCCAAAGCCAAGGATGCTTCAGACCGGGAGTCAGCACACATTTTCTATGAAAGGGCAAATAATAAATATTTTAAGCTTTGTGGGTCTTTGTTGCCACTATTCACTCTGTCATTTGTAACATGAAAGCAGCCATAGAATATACATGAATGAATGGGCATGGCTGTGTTCCAATAAAACTTTATTTACAAAAACAGGCTGCAGGATGGATTTGGCCCACAGGTTGTAATTTGCTGAAGCCTGGCTCATGCCATCAAGGGAAGACAGCTGGGTGATGAGGAAAAGGAGCTCTAGGGAGGCAAAGGTAGGAGCAAATGGAGGACTGGAAATGCTCAGAGGACCATGCATGAGGGTCTAAGAAGGGAGCCTTGTTGGCCAGTTGGCTTTGGTGGTGCTGGGCTGCTATATGGTCCAGTCTAGGTTTCCCTCTAGGGAGTCTTCTCTGGGCCACCCATAGTACAGCAGAATATGATAGTGATCCCTTCAAATTCCATCAGAAACCAGTCCTAAACAGCAAGGCCAAAAATATGAGTTTAAGAACTGCTGTATGAGATTAAACCAATAATCCACTCATTCTCTATGCATTCAATAGACATTTATCAAACCTCTATTGTGTACCAGGCACTAGGGCTACAAAGGTGAACAAATAGGGTCTCTGCTCTCAAACAGTAATTGGGAAATAATAATAACTACCTTTTGCCATCATGCTGGCAGCCCTTGCATCCTCAGCCCCTTCCCCATCTGCACTTACCCTCATTTCCTTCTCTGCAGTCTCAGAGGACACTTCAAGGCTTACCCCTCCATTTGAACAGAACAGTCATCTGTTCCTGCCTCCTCCAGGACTTCACACCCCTTAGCTCACTGAATCCTTCCCCAGACTCTCACAAGGTAAGCAGGGATTGGTATTAGCCTAGTGTAGAGTAGTCCAAGGTGGCAAGAGGTTAGCTGACCCACCTATAGTCTTCTATCTCCCCAGGTTCCCTTTCCTCCAGTCGAGCATTATGTCAATGACATTGACCCCAAGAGGCATTAATAACAAACAATATTTAATTCACTCAACAAACATACTTTGAGCTCTAGTATGTGTTAAGCACTATTCTAGATGTTGAGGACACAGCAGTGAAAACAAATCCATGCCTTCATGGAGTTCATAATCTAGTGGGCGGAGGCAGACAAATGAATAGGTAGTTGACAAATACATAATTTAGCTGGAGAAAAAAATACTGAACATCTAATGATGTTCAGGCAAGCTAGGGCCTAAGGAGGAGAAATGAGGGAATTAGGCCTTTCTCTAGGCTCCAGGTGGAAGTTTCATGACAAAGTGCTTAAGCTGTTAGAAACTGGTATTTGCTCTCCAAGTTGCAGTGTAATTGAGAGAGAAGTCTCCAAATTCTATCCTCTCACTCTACGTGGCCACCACATGGAGGCTGGCCTCCTCCACTCAGCCCAGACAGTTCCTAAGCAAGACTGCCCAGGGAGCTCAGAGCAGCCTGCTCCTCTGGAGAGCTAAGCAGACCCCAGAACTGTGGTCACTTCTGCAGACCAAGAAAAGGAGCAGTTCCTCTTAAAACCACCAGGTTCAAGCTGGCTTTCTGAAGGAAGGCTTTCTGGGCTCCTGCATTAACAGGTGTGGTTCTGGGCCCCAGAAACTCTTGCTCCTCCATGCATTCGATTTTGGCAGACAGGTTTTCCACCTGTGAGCAACGTGCCACATGTGGAACTAAATAAGGGGGTAGTTTATGTTTCCTTAGGAACTATTTGCAGGAAGAATTTAAACATTAATGATGCCTGTAATTGTACCTGGGCACTTTAACTGGGGCAAATGTCCTGCACCCGTGAAGTAGAGCTGAGGAAGTGATAAGATGGGGCTTAGTCACATGTTTGTAATGTGAATGAAAGCCCTGGGATTGTGCAGCGCACAGAACACACAGCAGTACCTGATAGCCTTTTCTCAGAGGCAAGGAGATCAAGAAAGGCAGAGACAGAATAATTGATGAACAATTTTTTTCATTCTGTAGTCTGGGAATAATTAAAACTACTTAGTGGGGTGCTCAGGAGTAGAGTTTAATTCTATGAAGCACCTTATATGGTGTCTAGCACATATCAGACACTCCAGGATGAGTAGATAGGTCTATAAACTCTCAAGTCATCATACTAGACTAGGAAAAGAATGCATGACTAACAAGCTAAAGAAGAGGAAATGAAATCATAAAATAGAAGGAACATAGTCAAGGGATGGGATCATTTAAAAAGTAGGACAAATGGAAAACAAATAGTTAATCCAAATATACCAGTCTAACATTAAACATTAATGATTAAAATACAAAGTTTGCTAGATTGATGAAAAACAAAACCCAACTACATCCTGCTTACTAAATATACCTTAAGTATAGAAACATAGAAAGATCAAAAGTAAAAGGATGGGAAAAGCTACACAATGCAAACACTAACCAAAAGAAATTTGGTACAGCCATACTAATGTAATCAAACAGAGTACACTTTAAGTACGAAGCATTACTACAGATAATAAGTGATATTGATCAATGAGAAAAGGGTAAATCTACCAAGAAGAGGTAACTTTATATGCATCTAATAATATAGCTTCAAAATATGTAAAGCAAAACTTGACGGAATTATACAGAGAAGTAGACAACTGCATAATCATAACTGGTGACTTTAACATACTTCCCCTGTAACTAATAGACAACTAACAATCTAATAGTAACTGAGACAATAGTTTTGAAAAGTCAATAAAGATATAAATAAAAATAAATAAAGGGCTTCCTTGGTGGCGCAGTGGTTGGGAATCCGCCTGCCGTTGCAGGGGACGCGGGTTCGTGCCCCGGTCCGGGAAGATCCCACATGCTGCGGAGCGGCTGGGCCCGTGAGTCATGGCCGCTGAGCCTGCGCGTCCAGAGCCTGTGCTCTGCAATGGGAGAGGCCACAACAGTGAGAGGCCCGCGTACCGCAAATAAATAAATAAATAAATAAACAAACAAACAAATAAAGATACAGAAGATCTGTGTAAAACCACACCCTAATCAACATACAATGTACTCAACAAAGACAGAATACATTTTTTTCAGTGCACGTGCAAAAACTACTAAAATCGACTTTATGTCCAGCCATAAAGCAAATTCTCGATAAATCTCAAAGGATTGAAATCATAAAGAGTATATCTCTGACCACAGTAGAACTGAACTAGAACTCAATAATAAAAACATTACTAGAAAATCCCCAAATACTTAAAAATTAAGTAATTCATTCAGTGAATGATAGCTCTTATTATCAAGAGCAGTAATGATCAGACATGGATTATGTCGTCAAGAGCTAAAAATGTCTCTAGTAGGAGAGAAAAGATGTACCCCTTTTCTAGCAAATAACCACCAAGCAACATAGAATGTGATAGGTGCAGTAAGAATGATACTAGGAAATGCTATAGATGAGCTCGGAGTGGGAACAATCACATGACTGCCCTCTGACGTGGTTTGGGAAGGGTTATTGGGGGTAGATGCATTTACACTAGACCTTGAAGGATAGGAAGGACTTGATCACGCAAAAATTAGAGGAAGAGATATTTGATGCAAAAAGAGCAGTGTAACAAAGCTAACTACAGATAAGGGGGATATGTAATCAAGGAATAAAGACAGTTTAATTTGACAAGGGCAGTGTACTGGGAGAACTCAGAAGTAAGGTGGGAAAGGTAGGAGGGGGCAGATCCTGAGGGCTCTGAACACCAGGCCAGTTGATCTGGATGTTATTCTGAGCCCCACAGGGGAGTCAGAGGAGAGTTTTGATCCAGAGTGTGCCTGGCAAGAGCCTAGCTTGCAGAAGGGGAAATCTGGCAGGAGTGTGTGAAATGGTCCAGAGCTGGGAAACTGGGAATGGGTGGAGACAGACCTGCTAAGAGTTGAGAGCTCACACCTTGGCAGTGACAGGCAATGAGGGGGGGGAGAGTGAATACAGCAGTAGAAAAACCCTCCCCACAGATCCACCCACATCCCTCACTTAAAAGCAGCCTAACAATGCATTAAAATCACTGCCTAATTGCTCCTTTCAAGGTAATGCTCCAAAATGAAGAAATATGCGTTTAATGTTTAGTCTCATCTCTGCCACCCAAGCCCCAATTTAAAAGCCTAATCTTTTTAAAAATAGAATGAGATAAACTGCCGTAGGCACACTCCAGACCCTCAGAATCCCATGTTCTCCTTTCTCAAATACATCTTTCTTTGTATATTCCCATGTGGTGTCTTTGGCAGCTTGGGCAGGTGACTTAAGCCCTCTCTTGCTAGAATTCCTGAAGATGGCAGGAGCCTCCCCTGCTCCTCACCAGCCCCACACTCTTGGGCCTCCTGGGCAAAACCCCAGAGGTCCTGGAACCAGGCTGAGTAGAGACAAGTCTTGAGGTGTAATTGTGTTCCTCTCCCTTTACAGCACCCTGAGATGGAGGCCCAAGACCCCTTTCCCTCTCCCATGGGCCAGGGTTGCCCTGAGGGCCACTGTCTCACACTCATTCTAGAGAGGGGTTTCTTCCTCTCCTTTCCTCTGTAATCTTTGTAACCAGTGGATGTAGCAGCCCCCATGCCGGCTTCCTCCTCATATGTCTACAGCCTCCTCCATCAAGGAGCCCTCACAGCATCACAGACTTCAGGCCATCTTCCTGAAAGTAACAAATGACTTCACTATAGGTGCACTGACCCAGAACCAGGGTGCAGGGAATAGTGTCCAGCTTGGAGAGGACTTAGCGCTCAGCCTGGACAGCTCTCTCTAGCCACCCAAAGCCAGCTGCCTCCTACCCAGTCAGCTCACTTCTGTATTCCTTTCCCTAATTCTCCTGCTTCTAGCTCCAGTCCAAGCCTGATTTCCCTCACATCCTTGGTCACCAAGGATATCAGTGTCTTCACATAGTCTGGAGTTTCTACCCTGATCTCGGTGAAGCTTCTCCCCACACTTGCCTCTCTCTGTATCTCCCACTTCTGCAAAAAAAGCTCAGATAGCTCAGTCTGGGTTTTCTCTGTCTCCTGTCCCCTGCCTGGAACCTGCAGGTTATCCAAAACCTTCAAGTTAGGAAACCTTCCTGAGTCTCAGTTTCCTTATGTGTAAAACAAGGATGATAGTGTGTATCAACGTTGCTGTAAGAATTAAACGAGATAGCATTTGTATATCACTTAGCATGTAGACAGAACTTGGTAAATATTAGCTGCTATTATGATTTGGATCATAGTTGTCTCAAGCCCTGGTCTCAACCCTGAATGTGAGCTCATTTATCTAATGCTCATTTATATTCACCTGGACACCACTCACAGGCACCTCAGCATCAACACAGAGGAGTATATGGAGCTAGAAAAATGCAGGGCTGATGACAGAGCTCTGAGTCATCTGTGCATCTATTGTGCACAGTGTATTGTGTGCACTATTGTGTACAATAGCTTGCCTTCTCACCTGCGGCAGTTAAATCCTCCTAACTACCCTGAGAATAGGTAGTGTTCTTTGTAAGATGAGGCAATGGTATTCAGAGACAGAGTCAGACATCCTGCTGAAGTTTACCGAATTAGTAAGTAACAATGGGTTTGAACCCTAGTCTGTCTGGCTCCAGAGCCCACTTTGCCTTCTCTTATATACTGAAGTCTGCAGTGCTTGGTGTGGAAAGGTGCTCAGAGAAGAAGCCAGGCAGCTGAGTCAGTGGCTAAAAAGGACTGAAAACTCATGTAGATCATATGATCATCCAATGATACCAACATCACCACCGAGAAACGGAACTGCTTCCGGTATTAGCTGTCTCTTTTCCCTGAGCTCCGCCTTGATTTCTCCAGGTTGGGGGCAGGTGGGGCTGAGGGTGAGGCATAGAGAGCACACAGTAGGCATTTCCAGAGAATTTTGTCCCTCCTAAATGGTGTGCGATGACATTGGGTGGCCTTAGTGATCCCTGGCTGGGCTCAGGAACAGGACAAGGGAAAAGGACAAGGTGGAGGGGGAAGGAGGGGGTCAATAAGAGGAAGGGGAGACAGAGATGATGAACACTGGTGGAGTTTTGTGGAGTGTCAACACTCCATGGCAATTTTGCTTAAGTTTCCAACCTCCCAGCTCCTGCTGTGGTCTCTCGTTCCTTGAGGAGCCTTAAAAAGCAAAGCCCATTTTCAGGAGGTGAATCTGAACACAGCTAAGCCTAGGGCAAAAAGCAGTCCAGGAGCAGTCTCAAACCTTAATGTGCTCAGAGATCACCTGGGGATCTTGTTAAGATTCAGATTCTGATTCAGGAGGCCTTGGGGTGGTGCCTGAGATTCTGCATTTCTAACGGGGTCCATGTGATGCCGATATCGCTGGCCCGCAGACCACACTTTGAGTAGCGAGAGTCCAGACAGCCTCTCCAAGTCCCTGGTGGCCTCAGGACCCTGGGAGTTCTGCTGTTTCAGCACTCTGCCTGCTGTGTGTTTCCTCTTAGATGAACAAAATGCCACGTGCCTGGAGCCCACAGAACTGGCAGGGTGGCCCATCACGAAGGTGGGGAACCCGCTCCGGTACATGTGCGTCACGCACCTGGACCACCAAGACTACATCTTCCTGCTGCTCATTGGCTTCTGCATCTTCTCCGCGGGCACCGTGGCCGCCTGGCTGACGGGCGTGTGCGCCGTGCTCTACCAGAATGCCCACCGCAGATCAAGCGAGGATGAGGCAGAGGACGAGCTCGGGCAGAGGGTGGAAGTCAGCAGGAGGATTTTTCAAAGCAGGGTGGACTCTGGCCAGGACGGGTTTCCTCAGCTGATTTAGTTGCCAGGCGCTGCTGTCTGATAGACCTTTCCCAGGCTCCCTGCTTTCCATCTTGCCCTCCCCTTCCCACTCCTCAGAGCTGTCTTAGAGATTGAAGCCTATTAGTAAAATAAATAAAACATTTGGTGGCCATTTCACAGGTTGGTCATTTCCTGTTCAAGCAACCCAAGGATAATTCCTTGATCTCAGAAGGATGGCATAGAACAAAGTCTAGAGAAGCTGTTGGAGGCACCTAAATGCTGAGGAAGGCCACCCCGAAAGCGGGCTAACTTGTGTTTGATGAGCACCTACTATGCTATGCCCCTAAACTAAGTGCTGGAGGGAGGGATGTGACAAATGCAAGATTTGAGATCCGTCCTCAAAGAGCAACAATTTAGGGCAGGGCTGGGGGGGGGCAGTCAAGATTAAAATGATTCAAATGGAGAAAAATACAAGGCAAAATGACAAGGACTAACATGAATGGAATATGTCTATGGGCTATCTTCACACTTCACCTCCTAATTATCACAACAATCCTACTTTACAGTGGCACTATTTTACTCAAATGGTAAGCAGTACAGCCTCCCAAAGTCCACATTCTTTCCTTTAAACAAAGCTGCCTTTCAAAGAAATGTTTAGCAACATAACCAAAGGTTCGTCGTGTCAGCCTTGGACAAAACGAAGGAGAGAGGCACACAGAGCCGGCCACCACTTACTGAGGCCTTACCAAATGCCCAGTATCCTACCACGCTTCAGAAGCATTTTCTCATGGGGTTAATCCTCACAACAACCAGGTCAGGAGGTCATTGTTTCCTCATTTTTCTGATGCTCAGAGAAACCAAGTAACCAGCTCAAGATCACACAGATGATAAGATGCAGAACAATTGCTGCACCTCAGGCTGCCTGACCCCAAAGCCCATGCTCTATGCAATGTGACCTCTTGTCTCTGATAAAGCAGAATAGCTAAGTATGTACCCATATGGTCCTGCTCTCAGGAGTGCTTAGAAGAAGGGAAAGAAAGCAGAAGGCAGGGGTGGTTCAACCCAAAGACCCATTCCAGGTTTTCCCTTTCTCTCTACCCAGATCAAATCATGCTCACGTTCAAGACTAGATCAAAGGCCCGCCCATGGAGCTAGCTGTCCCTAAACCCCCAACCAGACCTGCCTTTACCTCTGCACTTCCGCTGTGAATTGCACATTATTCCCCCAAATTTGTCTGGTGTGATGGTTAAGAGCATGGGTTCACAAATAGGATTCCTACCCCTGGTTTTGTCCTTACACCTGTGTGAACTTGGGCTTCCTACTTGTCATGACCTTGAGGACAGAGACTGCCTGTTATTCTCCATGGACACAGCACATGCCTTACACAAAGTAGGGGCTCAATAAATGTTTATTATTGCATTCTATTTAAATCCCAGCTCACCAATCATTCTTATTCTGTTATCCCGATTGTGAGGGGTGACCATGGACAAGTTATTTAACTTCTCTGTGCCTCAGTTTCTTCATCTGTAAATGGCACTCATTATAGTGCTTACATCACAGAGGGATATTGTGGAACTAAAATGAATACCAATTATAATAATATATCCTGGATAATTTTAGACTTACAGAAAAATTACAAAGAGAGAACAGAGAATTCCCATATAGCCTTCACCCAGTTTCCCCTAAAGTTAGCTCATATTACAGTTATCTCACAGTACATCCGTCACAACTAAAAAAGTAACATTGGAATACTACTATTAACTAAATTTCAGACTTTATTTGGATTTCACCAGTTATTCCCCAATGTCCTTTTTCTGTTCCAGGATCCAATCAAGGTTACCACATTTGCATTTAGGATATTCTTTAAAATAACAATATATCTAACATTTATTGGGCATTTCTGTATGTCAAGCATAGTTCTGAGTGTTTCTATATATATTGACTCATTTAACTGTCAAAATAACCCTGTGAGGTGGATATTATCATTATTATTACCCCCATTAGATAAGGAACTTAGGGCTTAAGTAACTAGCTCAACATTACACAATAAGACCAGAAGTCAAACCAGCTCTGTCTGACTGTTTTCCCCAAACCACTAGTCAATAGTAGCTCTCAAGAATTTAAACTACCAAGATAGTCTTGGCAAAAGAAATCTGAATTGCAGCTTTGCACAATAGTTTCTCCCCTAAGAGGCCCTGGATCTTTCCACACACACACACAAAATTGGACTCAGCATCTTCTCTGACTGGCCCTGAAGAGACTGCAGTGAATGGGCAGAATTAAGATGCTCGGGGATCTTACAGTCCAGTTTGGTTGAGACATAAGTAAACATGTGATTTCAGGCCAGAGTGGTAAGTGAAAGGTAGGCCTCGGGGTTCAAAGGGACACAAAGGAAGGATACCTAACCCAGAAAATAGTAGGGAGTCTTGAAAGGCTTCCCTGAGGAAGAGACATCTAAGCTGAGACTTGAAGGTTGAGTTGAGATGAGCCAGGCAAAGTGGCAAAGAATATATGTGGGCTAGGGGGACATTCTAAGTAACAAGAACTACACATGTAAATGCCCAGAAGTGGGAAAGAGCCTGACATGTCATTATAGCTAGAATATAGAGTGGAAGGAGAGGAAGACAGGAGATATCATGTAAGAGAGAGACCCAAGTCCAGACTCTGAAGTCCTTACGCATACCTTGTGTTACACAGGGTTATGATAGGTTCTGCTGCAGTAACAGATAAACCCTAAAGTTTCCTTGGCTTAACACAACAAAGACAATTTTCACTCATGTAAAGTCTGATGTGGGAAGAGCAGCCCTCCTCCATCCTGCAGCTACAGCCTCTAGAACACGAGCCTCAGGTCCACTGCAGAAGAGAGAAGAGATGTAATAGGCATGTAGCTCTTACCTCCCCAGGCCTGGAAATGACATGTCACTTTCCCTCACACTTTGCATGTTCCCAACCTCATGGCAGTCTGTGTGCCAGGAAAGCAAAATACGATGGTAGACAAAACACTGCGTCTAGCCTACTGTGATAAGGAATTTGAAGTGTCCCCTGGGGACCCCAAGGTCCACTCGAGAGTTTTTAGCATGAGAATCACATGGTCTAATTTGTGCTTAGAAAGCTCACTCTGGCTGTAAGGTCTTCACCTTAGGTGAAGGGAGGGAGGTATGACGGCAAACAAGGAAACTAGCATATTACAATTTTCCAGGGGATACAGAGGGTGATGGAGCAAGGGCCATGGCACTGGGACCAGAGAGAAGCAGATGAATGTCAGTTATGTCAGAGGTAGAGTTGACGGAATTCTGTGAGTGCCTGGACAGGGGAGGTAGGGAAAGAATGGATGGGCGGAGGATACAGAGAAAGTAGAAGGAGTTAAGGAGGGTGCCCAAACTTCTGATTTGGACAGCCAGGGGCCTGGTAGCACCAGTCACCCAGGCAGAGAGAACCATCGTGGTGTACTGGATGTAAAAACTGGCCAAACAATAAAACATGAGGCGCGGGACAGGGCGTGAGTGGAAGGCGTGGGGGGAGGTGGGGAGACAGAAGGTTAAATCATTATTCTCTTTAGTGGAAAGTCAATAGACAGTGCCTAAAATTGAAAAATCAGATAGAAGCAATATAAGCATATTCTTTAGAGATACCAAAAAAAAACAGTCAAAAGAGTTTCAAGTGTCTGCCTCTGGGGAAGGAAAAGCATGGGGGAAAAGAATGGAAGATTGCTGTTTTTCATAACAAATTTTGTAGAACTACAACTCTTTAAATAAACTATGTGCTTCTGTATTTGATTTAATTTTTTTTTTAAAGAAAAGTCTGGCTTGTCTAGGGTGTTGCTACCTTCAAGAGGTGTCTTTAACCACCTTTTTTATACAGAGGGTATCCACATGATTTCAAAGGGCAACGTGCCTGCAAAGGGAATGTTCCTACTCCCTGCCAGATTTCTTCATTCACACTGTGCCCCTGAGCTTGAGTCCCAGAAAAACCAGAGAAGGCTTTCTAGAGGAGACCATGTTTAGCCTAGATCTTGAAAAGTCATAGGATTTCATGGAGGAAGGGACACTTCAGATGGATGGTAAGAGTGAAAGCATGGAAGTATGACAGAGATGTGTTGGAGGAATGATTGTAGTTCTGTTTGGCAGCCTGAATGACAAATTGAAGTGACTCTAGGATGGAAACAGAAGATCAGTCAGGTAGCTTCTGAAACTGATTTTCACAAAATCTGGCCCATGGGCCACCTGTATCAGGGTTCTAAGGATCCCTCAGTGCTTCTAAATCCTCAGGAGAGGGTGAGACAGTAATCTGCATTATAATATGTTCTCTCAGTGAATCTCATACATACTAAAATTTGAGAAACACTGGTCAAGCACGAGGAGGTAAAGTCCTGAAGTAGTGACCATGTGACTGGGAAGGAGGAAATGGTCACTAGACCTAGGACCTCATAGAATGTCAGGGCCTCTTGGGTCCAGAGTTGATCTCGGCCATAAGGTCAGGGTAAGTGGTCCTCCTGCCTGCAAAGAAATGCAGATGCTGGGGAACCAGCAACACCTAACAGCTCCTGCCCGCCACCTACTGCCATTCCTGCCTCACTAAAAGGATGCCCACTTCACATGATATGATAGGAGAAGTAGTAACTTCCAGTTTCAGCTTTTCCATTACACGTGTGATCTTAAAGATGTCTCTCCATTGCTTGGGTCTTAGTTTCTCCAGATGTAAAATGAGGTGGTTAGACTAGATTACCTCAAAGCCCACTTCAAATCTAACCTTCTGAAAACAACTATGGATAATATCCAGAATATACAAGGAACTCCTGAAAATCAAAAAGATAAATAACAAGAACCCCGATAAAAATATTGGCCGAGAATACGAATGGGCAACTTATAAAAGAAGAAACCCCCAAAAACTAACTAGCATATAAAGAGGTGCTCACACTCATTAGTATTCAGAGAAATGCAAATTAAAACAATAGATGTTACTTTACACTTATTAGATTGGCAAAAAATTTGTAAACTGGATCATGTCACATGTTGGCAGGGATGTGCACTGCTGAAGGAAGTAGAGATGGGTACAGCCAGCCGGGAGAGCAATCTGGCACCACTTAAGTCAGATTGAGAGTGTGCCTACCCTACCACCCAGCAAGTCCACTCACTCCTGGGTAGATCTCCTGCAGAAATGATCACACAGCCTATAATGGAGCACACATGAAGACATCCACTGCAATGTTATGTGTAGTGGCAGAGAGTTGGAAAAGTGACTAGGTAAAATGTATAGTGTGCTATCGAACAGTTATAAGCAACTAACTAGATGTACATATAGCAAAATGGGTGGATCTCAAAAACACAATACTGAGTGAACAAAGAGAGAAACATAATGAGAAACCTCTGTGATTCTCAAAATCCTGAAACCCTGTGGTAAAATCTAAAGTCCTTACACTGTCCTACAAAGCCCCACATGATCTGCCTCCCCTGTCTCCATCACTCCATTTACCTCACTGACATCATCTTCTACCAGTGTCCCCACTACTCACTCTGACCCAGCCTCACTGGCTGCCCTGCTGTTAATACACGCCAGGCACTGAGACTGCAACAGAGTCTTTGCACTGGCTGTTCCTCTGCCTGGAATTACAAGCCCTCAAAATCCCCTCCACACACACACACACACACACACACACACACAGAGTCCCCCTTGTCCTGCTCTATTTTTACATGAGACAGTAATGAAATGTAATAATAAGTAAATTTTATAATCGTCTGAAAGATAATGAGTATTGTCCCACATTTACTACTAGAAGGTGAGCTCTGTGAGGGAAGGAACTTTTGCCTGTTTTGTTCCCTGATGTCTCTCAAGGCCTAGAACAAAGCCTATCATAAAAGGGGCCTTTATAAACTTTGGTTGACTAAATAAATGAATGGTGAGTGGGAATGAGAGTAAAGAGTATTAAATGAAAAAGAGAGGCACCTAGCACAGGGAAATGATGATGAGGCTCAATTTATTGAGGGATATGAGTAATTTAACTTTGTGTGCCCAAGATTTACAAAGGGGGGTGACAGGCGAGCAATGTCTCATCACCCTTTCCACCCCCCACCCCAGCCCATCTGTTGGAGTTCCTTTTCCTGCCAGGTCATTGTGGAATGAGCAGGAAATGTCCTGGCTGTGGGAAGAACCCTCTGCTTTGTCTACACAGCTGCTGTCTCTGAGATTTCAAGGCTGCAGCAGGGCTGAGGGCACCTCCTGGCATTCACGACTCCACCCAGCATCTCACACTCCTCAAACACAGGACCTACCCGAGGAGGAGAGGACTGGGCTCCACACAGAACAGCACCTAATATTGTTAGAGTGACGTCCAACTCACAGAAGCTTTCCACAACTTTGAAGGAAATTACTGTCCCATTGGATGGATAAGAAAACTAACATTTAAAAAGGTTAGCAGTTGGTCAGAATGGCCATCATCAGAAAGTCTACAAGTAATAAATGCTGAAGAGGGTGTAGAGAAAAGGGAACCCTCCTACAGTGTTGGTGGGAATGTAGATTGGTGCAGCCACTATGGAGAACAATATGGAAGTTCCTTAAGAAACTAAAAACAGAGCTACCATATGATCCTGCAATCCCACTACTGGGCATATATCAGGAGAAAACTGTAATTTGAAAAGATACATGCACCCCAATGTTCATTGCAGCACTATTTACAATAGCCAGGACATGGAAGCAACCTAAATGTCTATCAACAGAGGAATGGATAAAGAAGATGTGGTACATATATACATTACTCAGCCACAAAAAATAATTAAATAATGCCATTTGCAGCAATATTGATGGACCTAGAGGTTATCATACTAAGTGAAGTAAGCCAGATAGAGAAAGACAAATATCATATGATATCACATAAACATGGAATCTAAAAAAAAAAAGAAAAGAAAAAGATACAAATGAACTTTTTTACAAAATGGAAAGGAAAGAGACTCACAGACATAGAAAACAAATTTATGGTTACCTAAGGGGAAAGGGAGGAGGAAGAGACAAATTAAGAAGTTGGGATTCACACATAGACACCACTATATATAAAATAGATAACCAACAAGGACCTACTGTATAGCACAGGGAACTATACTCAATATTTTGTAATAACTATACAGGAGAAGAATCTGAAAAAAGAATACACACACACGCACACACACACACACTCACACACATAACTGAATCACTGTGCTGTACACCTAAAACTAACACAATATTGTAAATCAAACTTATGGATTTGATACAGGCTATGTAAAAGTTAATGTTAGAAAATAAGGCCAAATAAATCATCTCCTACTATTAAGACTTTAAAGGGATTATCCATTCCTTGCAAGCAGCCAGATGGCGGACACTGTATACTAGCCATCATCAGCTCTGGCAATAATAGTTCTGGTACTTTTGGGGGTTAAGGGAGGAACCACCAGGAATATGGGGCAACCTAAAGGCAATGCTAAGTGCAGTCAGATTAGGAAAGGGGGCAGGCTGGTTGGTTTCTTAAGCAGGCCAATTATTTAAGCCAAGAGATTAACGTTTAAGAACAATACAGTCTGGTGTATGACTTGGGGTCTTCTTGAATATCACTCCCTGGACTCATTTAAGTGACACTGGCCTCATTCCCAAAAAGCAAAGTGGATCAGAACTGGCTTAATCCTTTGATCTGGTCTCCCTCAGAAGTAGTCCATGGCTTGCAGCTCTTTATCTCCAGTGAACTTGGCACCATGCAATGCACATGGCAGGAGCTCCATAAAGCTCCCTGAGCTGCAGACTCACTGAAGCCCACACAGCACAACTTTACATTGAAGCACTGAAACCCTGCAACTCTCCTTCTAAGAAGCCTCTTAGGGATTACCAGCTTCCAGTAAAAATCGATTTAGGCTGATCTTGTCTTAACCCCTCAATCCCACCCAGCAAACAACAAGTAAAAAGAAATTCACCATAATGATCAGTGTTACCTACATAGTGAGATATTTCCTTGTAAACTGCATGAACCCTGAACACATTATAATCTCTGTCATTCTCATTTTCCCTCAAGTTAAAGTGGGGATTAAACTCCGTTTGTGGTTCTAAAACTGAGAGATTCTTTACATAAAGGACCTACACCCCAAATCACAAACACAGAAATTTAGAGGTGTAAGAGATATTGGAGCTCTTGTTCACACCTTTATTTTTATTAATGAAAAATTGAAGCCCTTTAGGCTTCACCTCTTTAAGGTGAAATGACTAGTTTAAGGTCACACAACTGGTAGGTATCAAGTAACATTAGTCTCTGAGTCCCATCTGAAAGGCAAGCTTCCTGTACATTGGTGCTAAGGTGGTTCATTTTCTCCCTGAAGTTCCTTAGAAAAAGTTCATTTTTCTAAGGACTACATTGTGCCAGGGAGAAAATGAATGGGGTTTCGTCCAAAAGAGTTCTACAAGCAGAGAATTTTGGTTTCTCTTTGGAACAGTTTTATTTAAACTCAAACGAATTTTTAAAAACATTGTTTGGAGAATAAGACAAAACTCTCAGACCTTGAAGCCCAGGCAGAGAGTTACACAAGCAAACAATAACATTACAAGACACATTCTATGAACATAAAGATATGCATAAACATTTTTATATCATAAAAGAGAAAACAGCTCTCAGCCTGGAGAGGCTGGGGAGTGCTTCAGCAAGGACGGAACATCTGAGCTAGGATTTCAAGGATAGGGGTCAGAGTCAGAACTTTCCATACAGAGGGAATCATGTGCAAAATCCCCAAGGTAGGTGAGGGCGTGACACACTCAAGGATTTGAAATAGGAGAACATTGTAGTGTTCAATACAGACAATGAGAAGAATAATGCAAAATAAAACAGGAGAGAGAGAAAAAGACAGATCACACAGGACCCTCAGGGCCATGGAAAGGATTTTGGGCTTTATCCTAAAAGCTATAGCAGGTCATTGAAGAGTTTTAAGCCAAAGGGAGAAATGGCCAAGTTCAATTTTTTTTTAAATGACTCTGGCTGTAGTTGTAGCACAGAAAACAAATTAGAAGGGGAAGGAAAGAACACAGGGAGACAACTGGGGCTATTGCAGTAGTCCAGGTGACAGAGGATCATGATCTGGGGTGGGGGTGGGGTGGGAGGAGATGGAGGGAAGTGGCTGATCAGAAAGGCCCTTAAGAGACACAGGCAAGGTAACCTGCAAATGGACTGGATAAGCAAAGGAAGGAGAAGGAGGCAGCAAGGATGCATGCTGGTGTTCGATGTATACAAATGGCTGGATGGTCTGGTCCTAGAGGTTACACATAGAGTAACAACAGTTGGGTTTTGTTATATTGAGATTTATATGTCATTATTATAGGATGTCACGTGGGCAGCTGACAATATGAGTCTGGGGCTCCAAGGCATCTGAACTGGGAATGTTGAAAAAAGATTCCTCAGAGAGTAGTCAACTAAAGCCATGGTTCTGTATGAGGTCAGCCAGAGAAAAGAGCATAGAAGTAGAAGAGAAAGGGGCCTAAGAAAGCCAACATTTAAACCAGTAAATAAGGATGGATCAGCAAGTGGCTGAGAAGAATAAGAGGTAGGAAAATATTTTCTCAGATACTGACAAATTATCTTTTATCAGCTTTGCTTTTAAAAAGAAAAACTGAAAAAACAGACAAACTGCCATAGCCAAAGAGAAAGATAAAAACAAAGAAGCCCAAATATTCCATGTATATAATTATTAATCTTTGGATTACCAAGAATTGCCTACAACAAAATTCTTACTTGTTAATATAGCTTGTTTATTCTTTTACAAAGCCTATACCATGCTTCCTTTTAGGTAAAGTACACTTCCCCACCAACTGACGTAGGGTTTGGCCATATGACAAGGGATGTGAGCAGATGTGATATGCACCATGTCCAAGAAGAAACTTTAAATACACTTGTATTGCTTGGCTCCAGCTCTTTTATTTCTGCCCTCTGCCATGAGAAAAGTATGCTTCCTCAATCAGGATCCTGAAATGAAAAGATACAATGAGCAAAACCAAACCCAGTGCAGCCCAGCAAAGGAACAGTTAATTCAGCCCTCAGGTGACATGAGCAAGAAACAATGTATGGAATTTTTAACCACTGAGCTTTGCAGGCTATTTGTTACTGCAGCAAAAGCTGACTAATATACTTGGCCACAGTGAGATTTCTTTAAAACTAAATATAGTTATTTCAAACTCCCATAGAAGGAAGCAAAGGTACTCTTTGTCTAGAACATATTATACCCCTGGCACTAATAAGCTTTTTATAGACATTCTCTCATTTTACTCCTTGTGACAATTATTTTCACCATTTTACATGAACAAACTGAGGCTTAGATAAGTTACATATATTTCTCAGAACCACAAAAGTAGCAAATAATGGAAATGCAATAAAAATTCATCTAACTAATTCCAAAGCCTAGGCACTCTCCATAATACCCTATTAAAGGATTTGCTAGAAATCAAACCTAGATCTCCTACATGGGAAACAAGAAAAAAACAGGTGAACCATCAGACTCAGCTTTAGACTACACTCATATACATGGATAGTTGTGCTGCTGTTGAATAAGCCCAGAGTAACCAGCAACTCTGGATCTGAAATCTCACATTGTCACAACCTCCACCTTCCTCTCACCAGTGATATTGTACTTGAGAAAATGGAAGCTGTAAGGTGGAATTTAGTGCTCATTATGTCACACTGAAAATTGGAAACAAAGGTTGCCTTTTATCTCCATCTCTATAGCTATGTAAACCAGGTGACTTTTTGTAATACCTCACTGTGATCCCCTCTTATGAATTCAGCTTGGTTTTCCCATCTAATCCTTGGTGATGAAAATCACATCTGCCATCCTTAATCTCAAGGCAGAATTAAACCTTTAACATGTTAAGTAAGATAGATAAGCAAGATATATTAATCACTTAACAGTATCCATTTTTCCATTGAAGAGTTAAGTATGTGTTTTGTCCAGAATTTATCATTGTCTTGTAGATCCCCTGATGAGACTTGGTGGGGGTAGTGGGGGTGGTGAGGCGTAAAGGAAAAGCAGAAGCTTTGAAGTTAGAAAAGCCTGGGTTTAAATCCTGCTCTGCCTCTTACTAACTCTGTGACCTTGGGAACTTGACTTTATCTTTCAGAACATCAGTTTCCTTGGTGCAAAATGTGGATGAAAATAGCTAATTCAGTAAGTTGTCTGAACAGAGAAAGACAAATACTGTATGATATCACTTACATGTGGAATCTAAAAAAAATACCGAAAAAAGAAGCAGACTCACAGATACAGAGAACAAATTACTGGTTACCAGTGGTGGATGGGGGGGAGCAATACAGGAATGGGGGAATGGGAGGCACAAACTATTGGGTGTAAGACAGGTTCAAGGATGTATTGTACAACACAGGGAAAGTAGTCAATATTTTGTAATAACTGTAAATGGAAACTAACCTTTTAAATTGCATAGAAAAAATTTTAATTTTTTAAATAAAAATTAAAGTTGCTTGAAGATCAGATGAGATGGAATGTTCACTTCTTCACTGTGGATCATTGGCATCTGCCTTGAGCTGCAAAGAGACTCAGTGTCCAGGATAAGAACCCTTTAATAGCACACACACAATGCTGTATAATCATCATCATCATCACAGGTACCAACAATGTCAAGCACCAAATAGTGAACACCCATATACTCCAACATTTTTCCAAGTCTTTCCACACATTATCTCTAATCCTGACAACCTTGAAGCAAAATAAATGCTATTGTACTCATTTTAGAGAGCAGCAAACTGAGAGGTTAAGTGACTTGCTAAAGATCAGGGTTGTCCTCCTGATCCTCAGGCTAGTGCCTTTCCCACTCACCACACTGCCTCCTGCTCTTGGCTGCTAAGCTATGCCTCCCTCTCTTCACTGTTGTCCATGAGAGCTCTGGGGAGAAAAAAATTACAAGCAAACAAATTTCCCTAGCAGGACCACATGAATGCTCAAAAAGTATTGATTGTAAGACTTGCACACCAAAAACTATAAATTATTACTGAGAGAAATTAAAGATCTAAATAAATGGAGAGACATTCTGTATTCATGGATTAGAAAACTTAATATTGTTCAGTTGGCAACTGTCTTCCAAATGGATTAATAAGTTTAACAACACACACACAAAAAAATCCTAGCAGGCTTTTTGCAGAAATTGACAAGCTAATATTTACACAGAAATACAAAGAATCCAGCATAGCAAAAAAAAAAATTGGAAAAAAGAAGAACAAAGTTGGAGGGCTTATACTTTCTAATTGCAAACTTATCATCAAGCACATAACCAAGGCAGTGTGATACTGACCATAAACATAAACATATAAATAAACGGAATGAAATTGAGAGTCCAGAAATAATCCCTTATTTATGGTCAATTGATTTTCAACAAAGTCACCAAGGCAATTCAAAGCGGAAAGAATAACTTCTTAAAAATGGTACATGAACAATTGGACATCCACACGCTAAAAGATTAGCTTAGATTCCTACACACACCATACCTAAAAGTTAATTCAAAATTAATCAAATGCCGAGGAAGCTTTCACAAGCCTCTTAGATAGTCTCATCCTCCAGAGGGCAGACAGCAGAAGCAAGAAGAACTACAATCCTGAAGCCTGTGGAACGAAAACCACATTCACGGAAAGATAGTCAAAATGAAAAGGCACAGGACTATGTACCAGATGAAGGAACAAGATAAAACCTCAGAAAAAAAATTAAATGAAGTAGAGATAGGCAACCTTCCAGAAAAAGAATTCAGAATAATGATAACAAAGATGATCCAGGACCTCGGAAAAACAATGGAAGCAAAGATCGATAAGATGCAAGAAATGTTTAACAAACAGCTAGAAGAATTAAAGAACAAACAAACAGAGATGAACAATACAATAACTGAAATGAAAAATACACTAAAAGGAAGCAATAGCAGAATAACTGAAGCAGAAGAATGGATAAGTGACCTGTAAGACATAATGGTGGAATTCACTGCTGTGGAACACAATAAAGAAAAAAGAATGAAAACAGCCTAAGAGACCTCTGGGACAACATTAAATGCACCAACTTTCGCATTACAGGGGTCCCAGAAGGAGAAGAGAAAGAGAAAGGACCAGAGAAAATATTTGAAGAGATTATAGTTGAAAACTTCCCTAACATGGGAAAGGAAATAGCCAACAAAGTCAGGAAGCACAGAGAGTCCCAGGCAGGATAAACCCAAGGAGAAACACACCAAGATAATAGTAATCAAATTGACAAAAATTAAAGACAAAGAAAATTATTAAAAGCAACAAGGAGCTCCCATAAGGTTAACAGCTGATTTCTCAGCAGAAACTCTACAAGCCAGAAGGTAGTGCCACGATATATTTAAAGTGATGAAAGGGAAGTACCTACAACCAAGGTTACTCTAACCAGCAAGGATCTCATTCAGATTTGACAGAGAAACCAAAAGCTTTACAGACAAGCAAAAGCTAAGAGAATTCAGCACTACCAAACCAACTCTACAACAAAAGCTAAAGGAACTTCTCTAAGTGGGAAACACAAGAGAAGAAAAGGACCTACAAAAACAAACCCAAAACAATTAAGAAAATGATAAAAGGAACATACATATTGATAATTACCTTAAATGTGAATGGACTAAATGCTCTAACCAAAAGATAAAGTCTTGCTGAATGGATACAAAAATAAGTATGCTGTCTACAAAAGAACCACTTCAGACCTAGGGACACATACACACTCAAAGTGAGGGGATGGAAAAAGAAAGATGAAGTAGCATACTCATATCAGATTAAATAGACTTTAAAATAAAGAAAGTTACAAGAGGCAAGGAAGGACACTACATAATGATCAAGGGATCAATCCAAGAAGAAAATATAACAATTATAAATATATATGCACCCAACATAGGAGCACCTCAATACATAAGGCAAATGCTGACAGCTATAAAAGAGGACATCAACAGTAACAAAATAATAGTGAGGAACTTTAACACCTCACGAATGGACAGATCATCCAGACAAAAAAATTAATAAGGAAACACAAGCTTTAAGTGACACAATAGACCAGATAGATTTATTGATATTTATAGGACATTCCATCCAAAAACAGCAGACGACACTTTCTTCTCAAGGGCACACAGAACATTCTTCAGGATAGATCACATTTTGGGTCACAAATCAAGCCTTGGTAAATTTAAGAAAATTGAAATCATATCAAGCATCTTTTCAGACCACCACACTTTGAGATTGGAAATAAATTATATGGAAAAAAATGTAAAAAACCCAAATGCATGGAGACTACTACTAAATAACCAAGAGATCACTGAAGAAATCAAAGAGGAAATCAAAAAATACCTAGAGACAAATTACAACTAAAACACGACAATCCAAAACCTATGGGATGCAGCAAAAGCAGTTCTAGGAGGGACTTTATAGCAATACAATCCTACCTCAAGAAACAAGAAACATCTCAAATAAACAATCTAACATTACACCTAAAGGAACTAAAGAAAGAAGAACAACCAAATTCCAAAGTTAACAGAGGGAAAGAAATCATGAAGATCAGATCAGAAATAAATGAAAAAGAAATGAAGAAAACAATAGCAAAGATCAATAAAACTAAAAGCTGGTTCTTTGAGAAGATAAACTAAATTGATAAACCATTAGCCAGACTCATCAAGAAAAAAAGGGAGAAGACTCAGATCAACAGAATTAGAAGTGAAAAAGGAGAAGTAACAGCTGACACTGCAGAAATTTGAAGGATCATGAGAGATTACTAAAAGCAACTATATGCCAATAAAATGCACAAATTGGAAGAAATGGACAAATTCTTAGAAAAGCAAAAACCTTCTGAGACTGAACCAGGAAGAAATAGAAGATATAAACAGACCAATCACAAGCTCTGAAATTGAAACAAACAAAAGCCCAGGACCAGATGGCATCACAGGCGAATTCTATCAAACATTTAGAGAAGAGCTAACATCCATCCTTCTCAAACTCTTCCAAAATATAGTAGAGGGAGGAACACTCCCAAACTCATTCTACAAGGACACCATCACCCTGAAACCAAAACCAGACAAAGATGTCACAAAAAAAGAAAAACTACAGGCCAATATCACTGATGAACATAGACTCAAAAATACTCAACAAAATACTAGCAAACAGAATCCAACAACACATTAAAAGTATCATACACCATGATCAAGTGGGGTTTACCTCAGGAATGCAAGGATTCTTCAATATACACAAATCAAGCAATGTGATAAACCATATTAACAAATTGAAGAAGAAAAAACATATGATCATCTCAATAGATGCAGAAAAAGCTTTCAACAAAATTCAACACCAATTTATGATAAAAACTCTCCAGAAAGTGGGCATAGAGGGAACCTACCTCAACATAATAAAGTCCATGTATGACAAACCTACAGCCAACAGCACTCTTAATGGTGAAAAACTGAAACCATTTCCTCTGATATCAGGAAACAAGACAAGGTTGCCCACTCTCACCACTATTATCCACTATTATAGTTTTGGAAGTATTAGCCACATCAATCAGAGAAAAAAGAAATAAAAGGAATCCAAATTGGAAAAGAAGAAGTAAAACTGTCACTGTTTGCAGATGACATGATACTATATATAGAGGACCCTAAAGATGCTAACAGAAAACTACTAGGGCTAAACAATGAATTTGGTAGAGTAGCAGGATACAAATTAATGCACAGAAATCTCTTGCATTCCTATACACTAACAATGAAAAATCAGAAAGACAAATTAAGGAAACACTCCCATTTACCATCACATCAAAAAGAATAAAATACCTAGGAATAGACCCACCTAAGGAGGCAAAAGATCTGTATGCAGAAAACTATAAGACACTGATGAAAGAAATTAAAGATAATACAAACAGATGGAGAGATATACTATGTTCTTTCATAGGAAGAATCAATACTGTGAAAAAGACTATAATACCCAATGCAATCTACAGATTCAATGCAATCCCTATCAAACTACCAATGGTATTTTTCACAGAACTAGAACAAAAAATTTTACAATTTGTATGGAAACACAAAAGACCCCGAAAAGCCAAAGCAATCTTGAGAAAGAAAAACAGAGCTGGAGGAATCAGGCTCCCTGACTTCAGACTATACGACAAAAATCTACAGTAATCAAGACAGTATGGTACTGGCACAAAAACATAAATATAGGTCAATGGAACAGTATAGAAAGCCCAGAGATAAACCCACACATATATGGTCACCTTGTCTTTAATAAAGGAGGCAAGAATATACAATGGAGAAAAGACAGCCTCTTCAATAAGTGGTGCTGGGAACACTGAACAGCTACATGTAAAAGAATGAAATTAGAATGCTCCCTAATACCATACACAAAAATAAACTCAAAATGGATTAAAGACCTAAATGTAAGGCCAGACACTCTAAAACTCTTAGAGGAAAACATAGGCAGAACACTCTATGACATAAATCACAGCAGGATCCTTTTTGATCCATCTCCTAGAGAAATGGAAATAAAAACGAAAATACACAAATGGGACCTAATGAAACTGAAAAGCTTTTGCACAGCAAAGGAAACCATAAACAAGACGAAAAGACAACCCTCAGAATGGGAGAAAATATTTGCAAATGAAGCAACTGACAAAGGATTAATCTCCAAAATATACAAGCAGCTCATGCAGCTCAATATCAAAAAAAAACCAAATAACCTGATCCAAAAATGGGCAGAAGGCCTAAATAGACATTTCTCCAAAGAAGATATACAGATTGCCAAGAAACACATGAAAGAAAAGATGCTCAACATCACTAATCATTAGAGAAATGCAAGTCAAAACTACAATGAGGTATCACCTCATATAAGTCAGAATGGCTATCATCAAAAAATCTACAAACAAGAAATGCTGGAGAGAATATGGAGAAAAGGGAACCCTCTTGCACTGTTGGTGGCATTGTTAATTGGTACAGTCACTATGGAGAACAGTATGGAGGTTCCTTAAAAAACTAAAAATAGAATTACCATAAGACCCAGCAATCCCACTACTGGGCATATACCCAGAGAAAACCATAATTCATGCACCCCAATGTTCATTGCAACACTACTTACAATAGCCAGGTCATGGAAGCAACCTAAATGCCCATCGGCAGACAAATGGATAAAGATCATGTGGTACATATATACAATAGAATATTACTCAGCAGTAAAAAGGAACAAAACTGGGTCATTTGTAGAGACATGGATCGACCTAGAGACTGTCATACAGAGTGAAGTAAGGCAGAAAGAGAAAAACAAATATCATATATTAATGCATATATGTGGAATCTAGAAAAATGGTACAGATGAACTGGTTTGCAAGGCAGAAATAGAGACACAGATTTAGAGAACAAACATATGGACACCAAGGGGGGAAAGTCGGGGCAGCGGTGGAATGAACTGGGAGATTGGGATTGACATGTATATACTAATATGTATAAAATAGATAACTAATAAGAACCTGCTGTATAAAAAATAAAATTCCAAGGCAATAGAAAAAAAATTAATCAAATGTCTAAATACAAGAGCTAAAACTGCAACTGTTTTAGAAGAAAATCTAAAATCTCCTAAAATCTAGGAGAAAACCTTCATGATCTTGAGTAGGCAAAGATTTCTTAGATAAGATACCAAAAGCAGGATTCAAAAAAGAAAAAATTGATAAAGAGGGTTTCATCAAATTTACACATTTTTGATCTTCAAAAGACACCATCAAGAGATTGAAAAGACAAGCTACAGAATTGGAGAAAATATTTGCAAATCATATATCAAATCAGGAACATTATCTAGACTATATAAAGAACTCTTGCAGCTAAATAATAAGACAAACAAGCCATCTTAAAATTGGGCAAAATGTTTGAAGAGACCTGTAGCTAAAGAAAATATATGAATGTCAAATAAGTGCTTGAAAAGATGCTAAACATCATTTATCATTAGGCAGATGCAAACTAAACCATGATGAGATACCACGTCATACTCACTAAAATCAAAAACACAGAAAACAAGTGCTGGTAAAGATGAGGAAAAACTGGAACCTTCATGAATTTCGGGTGGAAATATAAAATGATACAGCCACTTTGGAAAACAATTTGGCAGTTTCTTAAACATATATTACCATACAAATTAAGAAGTCCACTCCAAACTACTTACCCAAGAGTAATGACACCATATGTCCACACAAAACTTATACATGAATGATTATAACAGCCTTAGTCATAATAGCCAAAAAGTGGAAACAATCCAAATGGCCATCAGCTGATGAATGGATAAATAAAATGGGGCACATCCATACAATGTAATACTATTTAGCAATAAAAAAGGAACAAAATATTGATACATGCTACAACATGGATGAACCTCAGAAATATTTGCTAAGTGAAAAAAGCAGGACACAAAAGGTTACACATGGTAGACTCCATTTATATGAAATGTCCAGAGAAGGCAAAACTATAGAGGTAGAATGCAGATTCGTGGTTCCCTGGATCTGAGCTGGGAGTAGGAACTGACTGCAAACAGGCACAAAAGATCTTTTAGGGTAGGGGTGATAAAAATATTCTAAAACTGGATTGTGGTAATGGTTGCATAGCTCTGTAAAGTTACTAAAACTCATTGGACTGTACAGTTAAAACAGATGAAGTTTATGTTATGTAAATTACACCTCAATAAATCTGTTTTTTTTAAGTCTTAATTGAGTTCCTCCACAAAATATCTCAGACAATGTGAAGGAAGAAGCCTGGGGGAGTCAGCTCCCCGGCCTTGCTCCTTTCTGTTCTCTGGGAAGGACACATGAGCCCCTCTGTCTGTGTGCTAAGAGCTGTTTCCCCAGGAGCCTGGAGCAGCTGTGCCTGACTCCTCTACCTTAGTGACTCTTAACTGCCCCAATCCAGGCCTCTGGCAGCAAAGCTCACCTTGCAGAAATACTGTAAGTGTTATAAATACTTTAGGTCCTCAGGGAGCCCTGTCAGTTCTCTACTATGGCATCAACGACCTAGGGCAAGGAAAGTTCTATTTCTAGGCATACTGAGTGTCTGTGAGCTGCCTCAAGACAATAAACTGTTTCTTTCAGGGCATGGTTTGGACCCTTAAGATATCCATGCTCTCTTAAAAGTGAATTCCTACAAGCTAATTACAGCCTACACCCCAGAAAAACAGTATGAATACATAAAATTCAAACTAAAGCCCATTCACCAGGTGGAAGGGCTGTGGAACCTGGGTTTAGAGCAGTGCAACGTTCTCAATCTGGGCTGCGTAATAAAACCATAAAACCACCTGGGAAGCTTTTCAAATGTATTAGTGGAGATGAATGTCCCTAAATGTATTATAACTGCCAATTAAAATATATTTTGTTTGATCAAATTAATAGTAATCAGTAATAGAATAAACACAAAAAATCTAAAAAGTAAAAACAAAAAAATGCCTATTAAGCTTTTTGAAAATACTATAACTGTGTGCCCCCCAAAGAGACTTAAATTTAACTGGCCCAGAATATGTTCTGAGCATCAGTATTTTTTAAAGCTCCGCAGTGAATGTGTTGTGCATCCAGGGCTGAAAATCACCAGCTTTAGAAGGAGATGAATGTCAAAACAAGGTCTTCCATCAGTTACTCATTCACGCCTTAAAATGCATTTCTCTCTGAATAAGCACCTTCTTCCCATCTAGTAAGAGCAGCAACTGGACAGAGCCAGCTGAATGTTGGACCCCAGGATGTTGTCCCTTGCAGTGTAGATGCTGCCAGTTCATCTCTGTTTATCCTAAATGAGTTCACGTTGAGCGTATTGATCTGTACATCCTTAACCGTGACACTCGAAAAAGGGGCTAATGCTACAAACGTAACTGGTGGTGGAGAGGCCAAAAGAAAAAGACAGCCTTTATTATCAGTATTCAAGGACTTTTCTTGACACCAGGGACCAAGAATAAAACCAGTTAGGACCTAGTGCAATAGTAACACAATATTGAATGTCAAAGGCAATCAAACATTCACCTCATCATGAGAATTTAGGGTAGAGTTCCCTGCTGGCTTGAGTGGACCAAAAAAAAGCTTTGTGTATGAAGCAGAACTCCAGCTGGGCCTTGTAAGATTGACAGAATTTGAGCTGGGGAAGGGGAGGAACAGTAAAAATAATCTCCAATAACAATAATTGCAACAGCATTTACCATAAAGCAGCACTCTTACTCAAGCATCATTTTATTTAAACCTCACAACCACCTCATGGTCCTCATTTTACAGGTGAGGACATGGGGGCTTACAGAGGTTAAAACATTTGCCCAAGCTCAGTCAGCAAGCAGGACTTGAATCCATGCAACTTGACTCCAGAATCCAGGTACCTGGGCCAAGGCAGAGAAACAGAAAGGAACCCCATAATTTGTGTGATATTGTGCAAGGAATCCACTATGCTGGAAAGAAAAAACAGCCTAACTGGGACAAGTCTGGATCACCCACCCAGCCTATGACCAAAAAGGGGGATACCCAGATATTAAGCCAGCTACAACAAGGAGAACTGAATGAAAAGCAAACTAAAATGGGATTTCCTTTTTTTAGAAGCACAAGATGAGAAAATCATCTGAAAAGGTGAGCATGACTAGGGAAGCACAGGTCTGGAGATTCCCAAGGGGTGAGATTTCACCAGAGGCTGAGAACTGCTGAGAACTGGAACTGGAAAGGAATCACTAAGCATCAGTCTACATTCTATCCATCTAGGACCCTCCAGGATCATGTAAAGGGCAGAAGAGCTAGAGAGGCATAGACTAGGGGGAGAAAGAACAGAGAGACAACATGAAATGTTAAAGCAAATACATACCTTGGCTGAATTACAGTTTTCAAAATGCCTAGTTGTAATCAGAAGGTAGTCGGTACACAGTGTGTGTTTTAATTGGGGGAAGGTACCCATGTAAGTGTCTGTGAAAGGCACAGAGAGTACACAATCCCTGCCTGCAAGGAATGCACAGTCTTGTTGGAGAGTCAAGGAATAGTACTTATGCATAATCTCCTCAAACCATAGGAACCAAATCAACAGAAGCCTCAAAAGAAAGAAAGGAAAAAAGGAAAGGGAGGGATGAAGGCAGGGACAGAGGGAGGGAAGGAGGGAGGGAGGGAGGGAGGGAGAAAGGAAGGAAGGAAGGATGGATGGAAGGAAGGAAGGGCATGGGAGCAGAAGGAAAGTGAAGATGAAAGGATAGGAAGAAGGAAGGAAATGAAGAAAAAAAGGAGGGAGAAGGAGAGAAAGGAAGAAAAGAAAGAAGGGAGGGAGAGAAGAAGAGAGAGAACCAAGTTCACATAAGAAATTCATTTAGGGGGCTTCCCTGGTGGCGCAGTGGTTGAGAGTCCGCCTGCCGATGCAGGGGACACGGGATCGTGCCCCGGTCCTGGAAGATCCCACATGCCGCGGAGCGGCTGGGCCCATGAGCCATGGCCGCTGAGCCTGCGCGTCCAGAGCATGTGCTCCGCAACGGGAGAGGCCACAACAGTGAGAGGCCCGTGTACCTCAAAAAAAAAAGAAAAGAAATTCATTTAGGGTAATGTTCATCAAAGTGTGCATCACATACCATCTGCATCAGAATCACCCAAGGTGCTTCACAACAAGACAGACCCTCAGAAGTGGGGTCTGGTAGTCAGAACCAGCACAGGTTTCCCAGAGGAACATTACACACTCTGAAATCTGAGAACCACTGGTGTGAGCATCGCCTATGGTCAGTCCACACACTCAGCCTCCTGCACCTCCTGCTACATCTCCAGCTACCAAACTGTACAGAACAATCTCATATTCAGAATGGTGGGCCTCAGGCGAGATGAAGTCCTGAGTCATCAGATAGACATGAAATTATATTCATAGTAGAGCATGGTCTTTTTCTGGAGTCAGGCAGATTCCAATTCAAATCCTAGTGCCACTTCTTCTTAGCCTTCTAGATTTCAGGCAAATTACTTAAACCCACTGAGTTTCATGTTCCTCATCTGAAAATCTTCATAAGACTGTTGGGAGGAATAATTGGGCAGAACCCACTTCTTTCTCTCAGCTGCCTTTTATTTGATGACTTTTAAGACAGGACATTCTAGAAGGATTCTTTAAACACTAACCTTAGATATCAAAAATTGAATACCTCTCCTGGCCACAACTAATGGGAAAAATTACCCTTAAGTATTTCATCAGCTTCATGTTTCTTATTCCTCAGAACATTCTCCTGACATCCATGGTCTCCAAACCTTCACACATAAATTTCTCTCTATCTGAGATACACACACACACACACACACACACACACACAAACAACCCTACCCCCATACCCTCTTTATTCTTGTAAATTCTTACTCTTCCTTCAACATCCTGCTCAGGCTTCACCTCTACATTAAAACCTCCCCAAATCCCACACCCCTGCCCCACCTCACCCATATCCACTGCCTAGGCTGGCTCACAGAACCCAAACAAACTCCACAAGTGTGATCTCACCTCATTATGATGACTGATCTTATTCTCCCTTCCCACCAGATGATGGATCCCCCAAGAAGAAATACTTATTAAACTTCGCAACCTCTCCACGTAATATCATGCCTACTATGTAGCAAGTACCCTGTAATTTGAGTTCATATACTTCATATGTAAAATATGAAATTATGAAACTGATTTTTAGAGTGTTACAACTTACTCATCCTATTGTTTTCAAAAGCCAGTCAGAGGCGGGGTGGGGGGGAATCACACTAGTTTAGTTTGATTTTTTTAAATCTGAATCAGAATTATTCAGCTTGATCCTTCAACTTATTCATTAGATTTGGCTCTGAATTACAAAATCCACCCTCCTAGAAGGAAGATTTGCCACCATTGAAGGCTTAAGAAGACTGTCTCTGACTTTGAAGGTAAGTCAAGTCAGTGCAGCAAACACTGATCAAGGAAAAGGCACTAAGCCAGGCACTGTAATTCTACAAAAAGAATACTTCCAAAATCACAGAATCTCTGATGGAAACTTCCAAAGTGCTGACCTCCTGGCTGGCTGACAGGGTCTTCTCTAGACCATACCCTGGGGGTCTGTCTTTATTTTTTTTAAACATCTTTATTGGAGTATAATTGCTTTACAATGTTGTGTTAGTTTCTGCTGTACAATAGAGTGAATCAGCCATATGCATACATATATCCCCATATCCCCTCCCTCTTGAGCCTCCCTCCCACCCTCCCTATCCCACCCCTCTAGGTGGTCACAAAGCACTGAGCTGATCTCCCTGTGCTATGCGGCTGCTTCCCACTAGCTATCTATTTTACATTTGGTAGTGTATATATGTCCATGCCACTCTTCCACTTCATCCCAGCCTCCCCTTCCCCTGCTGTGGGGGTCTGTCTTTTTATCATAGTTCTGATACAAAGAGCAAAAGCCACATTTCTATACCTGGGCACTACCCAAGCTTACCTTGCAGTCCCCACCCCAACTCCCTCCTTTATGAATCATTATCCATGCCCTTTTCCTGCCATTTCCCATGCCTGAGTTTGCTTTTTCATTTCAAACCATTAATGGCCACTTCAAAATTCTACTCAAATAATAGCTACCATTTATTGAGTGGCTCCATGTGCCAGGCACCCTTTTAGAGGTTTTATGTACAGTCTATCATTTTAAATCCCAACAACCCTATAATGCAGGTACTATAAGTCCCTTCATTTTACACCAATAACTTAATAAGTGAAGATGCTAGATGTGACTCTAAAGTCCATGTTCTTAGCCACAAAGACACATGCCTTCATGAGCTCATTAAATATTCACCTAATTCTCTGTGCATGAGGTATTATTGTTCCCATTTTACAGATGAAGAAACCAAGGCTCAGCCATAATACTTCTCAGACTAATTCTGAATTATTTAAGCCACTCTAGTTACTCATGTCTCTTTAGGTCTATGCTGGCATCTGTCTTGCCAGCACAGACAAAATTGCAGCCAACCAGGAGGAGGACAGAGCTGAGAGGTGGAGAGAGATGGGCCTCGGAGACAAAACCAAGCCTTACTAATATATCTATGGTCTTTCCTGTCACATAAGGCATTAAACTGCAAATTTAATTAGACTGACTTGGCTTTTTAACTGTTGCTTGCAAACCAAAGAGTCCTATCTGATACAAAAATGAACCCCACAAGGTGAGACCATAAAGTACGATGGATGACTTTTTATAAAGTTACAGGTAAAATTGATTCATCCAAAGGAGGGCAGTTCCCTTTAATGTAGTTGTCTTAAGGGAAATAAAGTTGCAACTAAAGAGGGGGGCAGGAAGCTATGAAACTATATCTCCTAAATTACAGTATTAATCAAGCACAGGCCAATATTTTGGAATGAACAATGTACATCATTTTGCAATGAACAATGTACATCATTTTGCAAGCATAGTTGCTTCATGTTGTAGAAGGAAGTAGATCAAAGGACAGGAAAGAAAATATTTGCTTCTACTCCTATTCAAACTATTGAATAGACTGTTGCTCTGGCAATTAGCACAAGGGAAGCCCATTCTGGACATTGGTATATAATTAGGGAGTAATCAGTTTCCCACACTGAACTAAAAGCCTTGAAACCAGCAGATAAAATACCAGTTCTCAGCAAAATCAGGCCTGAAATCCCCAAACAAGTCAAATGCCAGAGTCTACCTTTGACCTCAGATTCTCCTATTCCCACCCCTCACTGGACTGAGACTCAGTGGATTCTCTCCTGGGATGAGGTCAGTAGTTCAGCTAAGGCAGCACAATTCCATGCCCGGTTCATGACCCATGGCCGACACTGCTGCCCAGACTATTACACCAGTGGAATCAAGTCACAAGACCATGCTAACCACAAGCTATGAAATAGGGGGAAATTGCCAAAAAGTCTCCCTTTAGAGCTGTGCTATTTCTCTTCGCGTAAATAAAAGAATATTCATGGCCCTTATGCAATTATAGAAGGATCAGATTAGCACCAAGAAGAATTTCCTTGGTTTAAGGACAAAAGAGAGACTTCAGAAGTGTAGACCCTCAGAATTCTAACCTGAGGCTCTTTGACTCAGGCCTAACTGTGACTTGCACCAACAGAGCTGAAGAGATGAGGGAGAAACTTTTCCTTTGCCAGTTCCCTTTGGTACCATTGAGCTTGGACATAACACACTGTTGACCTCTCTTTCCTTACCTAACTGCACATGAGTGTGTGAAAACCTAGACTAACATCTTGGCTTTCTAGCTCACATAACAAACACCCATAAAGCTAGACCAGCTGTACAGAGGCACTGAATCCAAAAGAACAAGCCACCCTTCAAGGAGATCTGAAAGGCAATTGAAATCTTTGCTGCAATTTCTTTAAAAGGTACCAAGGAAGAATTCCATTCATAATAATAATAAAAATGAAGATGCGCTTTCCCCATCCCCTTCCTACTCTGCCATAGAGTGCTGATGTTCTACCAAGCTCATGGCCCACACTCCCCAAATGCCCAGAAACTACCTCTCAAGTCTCAGCCTGCATTTACTGTCATCCCCTTTCCTGCTTCCCTTCCTGAAATACCTCTTTCCCTCCAGCACTCCCCTGCCCTTACCATTGTAGCTCAATCTTCTGTTCCCTTCTCATGGGATTCCACAGAACAAAAGCTGCTGCCCACCTGAGAAGCCTTCCTTTTAGAAGGCAGGGGAAAGGAAAGCTTCTGAAAGTGAACCTTTTTTTTTTTTTTTGTCTTTATCCCACTTGCTCACCAAAATATAGACTTAAATGTACAGAAGGAAGATGATATCTGAAGTCAGATAACATGGATAGTCTCAGGCACTGTGTGTGACTCTGGGGCAGTTAACCTAAACTGTCTGACCTCTGTCACTACATCTATAAAACAAGGTAACAGTGATGTCTCCTTCACAAGGATGTGGTGATGATTAAATGAGAAATCATGTTTTTTCATAAGGAATAACAAGTAAATCAGAAAGTGCTCCGTGAACATGATTCCCAGTCCTACTGACATAATTCCTTACATTGGTTTGGATATTATATATGCATCATTCTCAATCCTTATAAAAGATTTAATAAGATACTTAGAGATATAAAATAGTCTGTTTGGGGACTTCCCTGGTGGTCCAGTGGTTAATAATCTGCCTTCCAATACAAGAGACGTAGGTTCGATCCCTAGTCAGAAAACTAAGATCCCACATGCCGTGGGGCAACTAAGTCCACGCACGGCAACTACTGAACCTGCACACCACAGCTAGAGAGCCCATGTGCCACACAAAAGATCCCATGTGCCACAACTAAGACCCAGCACAGCCCAAAAATAAATAAATATTTAAAACAATAAAAATAGAAAATAAAATAAAATACTCTGTTTTCCAAGTTGGTCACTTTTCACAATCTTGGCTAGAATCTTAAAAATTAGTTACTTTTGCCTGTGTTGTGAGTCACCTGATTCTTCCAATCTGTTTTGGTGTACTCCATAAAATGGAATCCAGAATCTTTAGGCTATCAGTTTGAAATCTGAATTTTTAAGTCTCAACCTGAGACTCCACATAAAACTTCCAAACCTCAGCTAGCCATAGCACAAAAGGTCTGATCTGATCCCTTTTTAAAAGAGACTCCTGCTAATTTTTAACTATAGAAGTCAAAATCCCCCTACTCCAAATTTCTAATGAACAGCAGGCAAAGACATAAAACAGTCTGTAAGAGAGCTAAATTAGAAGGGAAAAAGGGTGGGGGGTAAATTGACATATACACACTACTATACATAATATAGATAACTAATAAGAACCTACTGGGGCTTCCCTGGTGGTGCAGTGGTTGAGAGTCCGCCTGCCAATGCAGGGGACATGGGTTCGTGCCCCAGTCCGGGAAGATCCCACATGCTGTGGAGCAGCTGGGCCCATGAGCCATGGCCGCTGAGCCTGTGCGTCTGGAGCCTGTGCTCCACAATGGGAGAGGCCACAACAGTGAGAGGTCCGCATACCACACAAAAAAAAAAAAAAAAAAAAAAAAAACCTACTGTATAGCACAGGGAACTCTATTCAATATTCTGTAATGACCTATATGGGAATAGAATCTAAAAAATAGTGGATATATATACATAAGAAACTAACACAACATTGTAAGTCAACTATACTTCAATAAAAAATTAATTTAAAAAAAGCAATTAGGGCTTCCCTGGTGGCACAGTGGTTGGGAGTTCGCCTGCCAATGCGGGGGACACGGGTTCATGCCCCGGTCCAGGGGGATCCCACATGCCGCGGAGTGGCTGGGCCCGGTGAGCCATGGCCGCTGAGCCTGCACGTCCAGAGCCTGTGCTCCGCAGCAGGAGAGGCCACGGCAGTGAGAGGCCCGCGTACCGCAAAAAAAAAAAAAAAAAGCAATTAAAAAAATTTTTTAAAAAGAAGGGAAAAGAATGTAGAAACCCAAGACCAAAGGAATAAAGAATTAAGGAAAAGTCACCAGAGTACTTACACAAAAATAACAAATCTATTCCTTCTGAAACAGGAAATGAAAAAATTGTGGTCATATGTGGATCCACTGATTTCCAGTGAAAATGATTCCAAAGTAATCCCTTTAGGTTCCATGTGGGAAGGTGCCAGGGTGAATAAGCCAGATTGGGTAAAAGGGGACATAAAAAAGGGGAGGATGAAAGCACAAAGTGATGTGCAATCTAACAGAGACGGCACCCAGGATCTTCTTTATCTTTGAGCTTCACATTTGGGTTATGGATACCTATGAACCAGGTGGAGGAAGAACCAGACAGATCCTGTAGCACCTGTTCAAGAAGGGCAGTAGGTTTTGGGTGTCTTTTACCACCCTCCTCTCCCCAAGGATTGGAGGAACCTCATCTTTCAATGAAGATGTGATATTTTCCTTGGTTCACTGTATATCACTGAATAGAGGGAGGAAGATGAATAAGAAAGGATAGGGAGAAACAGCTAGAAATATATTTTTTTAAAAGACTATTGAATTGCTCTCTTTGCCAGACTCCATACCAGGCAGATAATCAGCAACAAAGTTAATTTTCCTTGGTCTTCTCTAATGAAGATATGCTTTCTTCTGTAGGATACACTGGTGGATTGTCCTGGAGAGCTCACAAATCCTGGATAACCCCTTCTTTATGTGAGAGTTTTCCCTTAGATTATCCTCACCACCATCAACAACAGCAGCTAAAGAGGAGGTAACAAAACCTGGATTCCATTTTCAAGGAGGAATTTAGCTCTGCCCATGCTGGTAAGAAACTATGAGATCCAACTGATTGTACGCTCAAATTATAGGCTTAAATTTGACATTGAAACCCAAATAAATATAACACCAGAAGACATTTTCCATTGATCCCTCCTCTGAGTTCCACTGCATTTAGCTTAACAAGCAGCTCATCCACATGTGGCTAGAGAGGAAAATACCCTCAAAGACCAGAGAAAGCCAAAGAGACCCATGCAGGATAGAAAGCTTAGCCATGGAAACTCCACACTCCAGGTTGAATTTCACAAGCAGGACAGACAGGCACCACCAAACTGTGTCCAGTGTCCTGGCTATGGCTCCTAATTCTCTAATCTGGTTCTATCTGTGAGTCAAGGGAAAACCCAGAAATGTTATACGATCACCAAACATGAAGATATTTCCAAAGGATACAGGATGTCATTCTCAAGACAAGCATCTTTTCCTTTTCCCTTAATATCTACCCAACTTCAAAGGCACACTCTAAATGTTGTGACACCAGAGGGAGATCCCATGAAACATCTCAAGAATAAGCAGACTGGATGTTGAGATACCCCAGAGAACTGCAGATTTTTCACCAAATAGGAAAATTTAGTTCTTTAGAGCATATCTCAAAAATCAAATAGCTAAGACCACATGCAGAGGTGGGGCTAAAACAAAAGCTGAACCCCAGGGATGGGGTGACTAAAGAAGAAGACTGAAAATCTTTCCATCAGCTGTACAAGCTGCAGATTAAATCCCCGTGATCAGCTAGGTAGACCCTGAGTCTATGGGATAACTGAGTTGACAATGAGTTTTCCCACAAATGAAAACCATCTAGCTCTGGCAGCTGTGGACTTTGGGGACAAGCACATGCAGGAACTGGGCCACATCAGACTCTGAGTGGTCCCCACAGGGCCCACAGCAGGTCCAGAGACCAGCCCAGAGGCAGAGGAGAGCCTCTTGGGGAGGTGGAGGTGGGCTGTGGCTCACGGTATATGAAAGGACACTTACAGCAGAGACCCCAGGGAAACATAATTATTACTATTAATTTTATTAGGTTTTGGTTCATTCTGTTCTTAGTTCTGACTTTTTTTTTTAGTTTCTTTTTTCTTTTTTTTAGTCTTTTGGGATCTCCATGTTTTATAACATATTTTTAATTTTTTTATATATATTTCTATTTTTACTTTGCTTTTCTGTTGTTCTGTGTTCTTTTACCTTATTTTTTTCTTCTTCTTCTTCTTTAATTATATATATTTTTTAAATTTCCATTTCTACTTTGCTTTTCTGTTGCCCTGTGATTTTTCCCTTTTTATTTTATTTTATTATTTTATTTTATTTTATTTTATTTTTTGCGGTATGCGGGCCTCTCACTGCTGCGGCCTCTCCTGTTGTGGAGCACAGGCTCCAGACATGCAGGTTCAGTGGCCATGGCTCACGGGCCCAGCCACTCCATGGCATGTGGGATGTGGGATCTTCCCAGACCAGGGCACAAACACGCATCCCCTGCATTGCCAGGTGGACTCCCAACAACTACACCACCAGGGAAGCCCTTATTTTATGTTTTAAATCATTTTTATTGGTTTGTTCTGTTTCCTTGCTTTATTCTTTAGTTGGCACACTTCTTTGGTTTTGTTTTTAGGTTATCTGTTTTTGCTAGTTTTAATCCTAATTGTTTGATTTCATTCCTGGGTTCTTTTCTTTGGTTGTTCTCTTGCTTTTTGCTTTATTTGGTTCTGTTGTTGTTTCTTTTGTGTGTGTGTGTGTTTCCTTGTTTCTGTTTCTTTTGTTTGATTTTACTTTTTACCATTTGTCTGGGGTTTTGTTAGTCTTTTTTTCTTTTTAATCCTCTTTTTTGCTGGGATGAGCGACTTGCGGGGTCCTGGTCACTCAACCAGAAGTTGGGCCTGAGGTTCTGAGGTGGGAGCACCGAGTCCAGTATACTGGACCACTACAGAATTCCCAGCCCCAGGGAAGATTAATCATCAAGAGCTCTCATGGAGACTTCTACCTGATTCTAAGACCCGGCTCCACCCAACTGCCAGCAGGTCCCAGTGCTGGATGCCTCACACTAAACAACAAACAAGACAGGAACACAAACCCCCCATCAGCACACAGACTACCTAATGTCATACTAAGCTCAGTTCACAGACACCCCAAAACATACCACCTGATATGGCCCTGCTCATCAGAGGAAAAAGACTCAGCTGCACCCACCAGAACGCAGGCACCTGTCCTCCCATCAGGAAGCCTATGCAAGCCATTGGACAAACCTCACCACCGGGGCAGAGAACAGAAGCAAGAGGAACTGCGACCCTGTAGCCTGGGGAAAGGAGACCTCAAATACCGTAAATTAGACAAAAGGAGAAGACAGAGAAATATCTTACAGGCAAAGGAGCAAGATAAAAACCCACTGGACCAAATAAATGAAAAGGAAATAGGCAAACTACCTGAAAAAGAATTCAGAGTAATAATAGTAAAGATGATCCAACATCTTGGAAATAGAATAGAGAAAATACAAGAAACGTTTAACAACAACCTAGAAGAATCAAAGAAAAAACAAACAGTAATGAACAGCTCAGTAACTGAAATTAAAAACTACTCTAGAAGGAATCAGTAGCAGAATAACTGATGCAGAAGAACGGATAAGTGAGCTGGAAGATAGAATGGTGGAAATAACTGCTGCAGAAAAGAATAAAGAAAAAAGAAAGGAGGACAGTCTCAGAGACCTCTGGGACAACATTAAGTGAATCAACATTCAAATTATAGACGTCCCAGAAAAAGAAGAAGAAAAAAAGAAAGGGTCTGAGAAAATATTTGAAGAGATTATAGTCGAAAACTTCCCCAACATGGGAAAGGAAATAATCAATCAAGTCCAGGAAGTGCAGAGAGTCCCATACAGGAAAAACCCAAGGAGAAACATGCCAAGACACATGTTACTCAAACTAACAAAAATTAAACACAACCAAAAAATATTAAAAGCAGCAAGGGAAAAGCAACAAATAACATACAGGGAATCCCCATAAGGTTAACAGCTAATCTTTCAGCAGAAACTCTACAGGCCAGAAGGGAGTGGCAAGATATATTTAAAGTGATGAAAGGTAAAAACCTACAACCAAGATTACTCTACCTATCAAGGATCTCATTCAGATTTGACGGAGAAATCAAAAGCTTTACAGACAAACAAAATTTAAGAGAATTCAGCACCACCAAACCAGCTTTACAACAAATGCTAAAGGAACTTCTCTAGGCAGGAAACACAAGAGAAGGAAAAGACTTACAAAAACAAACCCAAAACAGTTAGGAAAATGGTAATAGGAACATACATATCAATAATTACCTTAAATGTAAATGGATTAAATGCCCCAACCAAAAGACACAGACTGGCTGAATGGATAGAAAAACAAGACCTGTATATATGCTATCTACAAGAGACCCACTTCAGACCTAGGGACACATATAGACTGAAAGTAAGGGGATGGAAAAATATCTTCCATGCAAATGGAAATCAAAAGAAAGCTGCAGTAGCAATACTCATATCAAACAAAATAGACTTTAAAATGAAGACTATTACAAGAGACAAGGAAGGACACTATATAATGATCCAGGGGTCAATCCAAGAAGATATAACAATTGTAAATATCTGTGCACCCAACATAGGAGCACCTCAATACATAAGGCAAATACTAATGGCCATAAAAGGGGAAATCAACAGTAACACAATAATACTAGGCGACTTTAACACACAACTTACACCAATGGACAGATTATCCAAACAGAAAATAAATAAGGAAACACAAGCTTTAAATGACATATTAGACCAGATGTACTTAATTGATATTTATAAGACTTCCATCCAAAAATAACAGAATAAACTTTCTTCTCACATGCTCACAGAACATTCTGCAGGAGAGATCACATCTTGGGTCACAAATCAAGCCTTGGTAAATTTAAGAAAACTGAAATCATATCAAGCATCTTTTCCAATCACAATGCTATGAGACTAGATACCAATTACAGGAAAAAAAACTGTAAAAAATACAAACACATGGAGGTTAAACAATACACTCCTAAAACAACTAAGAGATCACCGAAGAAATCAAAGAGGAAATTAAAAAATACCTAGAAACAAATGACAATGAAAACACGATGACCCAAAACCTATGGGATGTGGCAAAAGCAGTTCTAAGAGGGAACGTTATAGCAATACAATCCTACCTCAAGAGATAAGAAAAACCTCAAATAAACAACATAACCTTACACCTAAAGCAATTATAGAAAGAAGAACAAAAAAAACCCCAAAGTTAGCAGAAGGAAAGAATTCATAAAGATCAGATCAGAAATAAATGAAAAAGAAATGAAGAAAACAATAGCAAAGATCAATAAAACTAAAAGCTGGTTCTTTGAGAAGATAAACAAAATTGATAAACCATTAGCCAGACTCAACAGGAAAAAAAGGGAGAAGACTCAAATCAACAGAATTAGAAGTGAAAAAGGAGAAGTAACAGCTGACACTGCAGAAATGCAAAGGATCATGAGAGATTACTACAAGCAACTATATGCCAATAAAATGGACAACCTGGAAGAAATGGAGAAATTCTTAGAAAAGTACAGCCTTCTGAGACTGAACCAGGAAGAAGTAGAAAACATGAACAGACCAATCACAAGCACTGAAATTGAAACTGTGATTAAAAATCTTCCAACAAACAAAAACCCAGGGCCAGATGGCTTCACAGGAGAATTCTATCAAACATTTAGAGAAGAGCTAACACCTATCCTTCTCAAACGCTTCCAAAATATAGCAGAGGGAAGAACACTCCCAAACTCATTCTACAAGGCTGCCATCACCCTGATATCAAAACTAGAAAAAGATGTCACAAAAAAAGAAAACTACAGGCCAATATCACTGATGAACATAGATGCAAAAATCCTTAACAAAATACTAACAAACAGAATCCTACAGCACATTAAAAGTATCATACACCATGATCAAGTAGGGTTTATCCCAGGAATGCAAGGATTCTTCAATATACACAAATCAATCAATGTGATAAACCATATTAACAAAGTGAAGGAGAAAAACCATATGATAATCTCAATAGATGCAGAAAAAGCTTTTGACAAAATTCATCACCCATTCATGATTAAAAAAACCCTCCAGAAAGTAGTCATAGAGGGAACTTACCTCAACATAATAAAGGCCATATATGACAAACTCACAGCCAACAGCATTCTCAATGGTGAAAAACTGCAACCATTTCCTCTAAGATCAGGAACAAGACAAGGTTGCCCACTCTCACCAGTATTATTCAACATAGTTTTGGAAGTTTTAGCCACAGCAATCAGAGAAGAAAAAGAAATAAAAGGAATCCAAATCAGAAAAGAAGAAGTAAAAATGTCACTGTTTGCAGATGACATGATACTATACATAGAGAATCCTAAAGATACTACCAGAAAACTACTAGAGGTGATCAATGAATTTGGTAAAGTAGCAGGATCAAAAATTAATGCACAGAAATCACTAACAATGAAAAATCAGGAAGAGAAATTAAGGAAATACTCCCATTTACCATCACATCAAAAAGAATGATACCTAGGAATAGACCCACTTAAGGAGGCAAAAGACCTGTATGCAGAAAACTATAAGACACTGATGAAAGAAATCAAAGATGATACCAACAGATGGAGAGATACACCATGTTATTGGATTGGAAGAATCAACATTGTGAAAATAACTATACTACCCAAAGCAATCTACAGATTCAATGCAATCCCTATCAAACTACCACTGGCATTTTTCACAGAACTAGAACAAAAAATTTCACAATTTGTATGGAAACACAAAAGACCCCGAATAGCCAACGCAATCTTGAGAAAGAAAAACTGAGCTGGAGGAATCAGGCTCCCTGACTTCAGACTATACTACAAAGTTACAGTAATCAAGACAATATGGTACTGGCACAAAAACAGAAATATAGATCAATGGGACAGTATTGAAAGCCCAGAGAAAAACCCACGCACATATGGTCATCTTACCTTTGATAAAGGAGGTAAGAATATACAGTGGAGAAAAGACAGCACCACTTCAATAAGTGGTGCTGGGAAACCTGGACAGCTACAGGTAAAAGAATGAAATTAGAACACTTCCTAACATGATACACAAAAATAAACTCAAAATGGATTAAAGACCTAAATGTAAGTCCAGACACTATCAAACTCTTAAAGGAAAACATAGGCAGAACACTCTATGACATAAATGACAGCAAAAGCTTTTTTGACCCACCTCCTAGAGTAATGGAAATAAAAACAAAAATAAACAAATGGGACCTAATGAAACTTAAAAGCTTTTGCACAGGAAAAGAAACCATAAACAAGATGAAAAGACAACCCTCAGAATTGGAGAAAATATTTGCAAACAAAGCAACTGACAAAGGATTAATCTCCAAAATATACAAGCAGCTCATGCAGCTCAATATCAAAAAAAAACAAACAACCCGATCCAAAAATGGGCAGAAGACCTAAATAGACATTTCACCAAAGAAGACATACAGATTGCCAACAAACACATGAAAGGATGCTCAACATTACTAATCATTAGAGAAATGCAAATCAAAACTACAATGAGGTACCACCTCACACCAGTCAGAATGGCCATCACCGAAAAATCTAGAAACAATAAATGCTGGAGAGGGTGTGGAGAAAAGGGAACCCTCTTGCACTGTTGGTGGGAATGTAAATTGATACAGCCACTGTGGAGAACAGTATGGAGGTTCCTTAAAAAACTAAAAATAGAAGTACCATACGATCCAGCAATCCCACTACTGGGCCTATACCCTGAGAAAACCATAATTCAAAAAGAGACATGTACCAAAATGTTCATTGCAGCACTATTGACAATCAAGTCATGGAAGGAAACTAAATATCCATTGATAGGTGAATGGATAAAGAAGATGTGGCACGTATATACAATGGAATGTTACTAGCCATAAAAAGGAATGAAATTGAGTTATTTGTAATGAGGTGGATGGACCTAGAGTCTGTCATACAGAGTGAAGTCAGTCAGAAAGAGAAGAACAAATACCGTATGTTAATGCAGATATATGGAATCTAAAAAAATGGTACTGATGAACCTAGTGGCAGGGCAGGAATGAAGATGCAGACATAGAGAATGGAGTTGAGAACCCGAGCGGGGTGGGATGGGGAAGCTGGGACGAAGTGAGAGAGTAGCACTGACATATATACATTACCAAACGTAAAATAGCTAGCTAGTGGGAAGCTGCTGCATAGCACAGGGAGATCAGCTCGGTGCTTTGTGATGACCTATAAGGGTGGGATAAGGAGGGTGGGAGGGACACTCGAGAGGGAGGGGCTAAGGGGATATATGTATACATATAGCTGATTCACTTTGTTGCACAGCAGAAACTAGCATAACATTGTAAAGCAATTATACTCCAATAAAGATATATTTTTTAAATCAAATAGCTACCTAAGCTTTCTACTGCCTTCATTGACACTACTCAAAATCAACTTTTCTCAAACCTAAGCTATGAGTCTACACCATACAGCTGAGAGGGCAGGGCACTAAAGCGGCTCAGTCTAAAAAGATGATTAACGGGAGTTCCCTGGTGGCCTGTGTTTAGGATCCGGGCTTTCACTGCTGGGGCCCGGTTTCAATCCCTGGTCAGGGAAGATCCCGCAAGCCATGCAGCATGGCCAAAAAAAGAAAAAAAGAAAAAAAAAAATGGTGAGAGGAAAGACTCAAGTCTAGTTTTGTATAAAGAGATGATTAAGAAGGAAATGTCCAGAGATTGCACAGATCATGACAATAATGTCAGCTATCCATTCATTCACTCAATAAATAAATATTCAGCAGAACAGCTACATATAAAACACACATGTGATAAGCAAAATGAGGAATAGAAAAATAGTTGAGATAGACTTTGCCTTCAAAAACTAAAACACATATATTTTTAAAATCCATAAGTTAGAAAGCATTAGTTGCCCTAAGAAAGGTACAGATAAAGTGTCATACTCACGTGAGTTCAGAGAAGGCTGAAATTATTTCTGGTAGAAAGGGTCAAGAAAAGCTTCACAGAGAAAATAATATTTCAGGTGACCTTTGAAGGATGGGTTAAGATTTGGACCTGAAAGATGAAAGGAAAGTGCATCCATGTGGAAGGATTGGCCTGAACAATGGATCTAAGGAGGCAAAACACTGGAAACAAGACATTTTTCAGTCTGGCTGGAAAAGAGGCTACAAGGCACGTAATGCAGGGGGGAAAGATTGGAAAAAATAAGCTAGAGCTAGTTCATAGGTGGTCTTCAGTAACAATTTGGAATTTATATTGTAAATAATGAAGAGCCCCTGAAGGTCCCTGAGCTGCGAGTGGCATGGTGAGACTTCAGAAGAGTTCATGGGTAAGGCAGATTAGAGGAGAATGCAGCCAGTGGTAAGAAGACAAACTAGGGGGTTTCCCTGGTGGCGCAGTGGTTGAGAGTCTGCCTGCCGATGCAGGGGACGCGGGTTCGTGTCCCGGTCTGGGAAGATCCCACATGCCGCGGAGCGGCTGGACCTGTGATCCATGGCTGCTGAGCCTGTGCGTCCAGAGCCTGTGCTCCGCAACGGGAGAGGCCACAACAATGAGAGGCCCGCGTACCGCAAAAAAAAAAAGAAAAAAAAAGACAAACTAGGATAGAAATACATGGTGGAGGTAAAAAGCAAAGAACTGGGTTATCAGTGAGGGCATGAAGAGGAAGGGGTAGACAAGAGAAATGTTGTCGAGTAAAAGCCAACAGGATTTGGTCATTGGTGGTCATGTGGGAAAAGGACACCAAAGATCATCCCAAAGTGTGTATTCTGGATGTCTGAGAAGATAGTCATATTATCAACAGAAACGGAACTTAGAAGGTGACAAAGGCTGTGGAACACCCAAGTGCTTATGTTTGGTCATCAGCTGGAAATGTGGGGCTGGTGCCAGGAAGACACAGAGAGAGAAACCCAAAGGTTCTGTTCAGTCCATGTCTTATTTTACCTCTGTCGTATTGTCATTGTTGATCCCTCCCTCCTCAAAACTCTCCTCTTGGTGGGACGTCCCTGGTGGTGCAGTGGATAAGACTATGCGCTCCCAATGCAGGGGGCCCAGGTTCAATCCCTGGCCAGGGAACTAGATCCCACATGCATGCCGAAACTAAGAGTTCACGTGCCACAACCAAAGATCCTGCCTGCCACCACTAAGACCCAGTGCAACCAAATAAATAAGTAAATAAAAATATTTTTTTAAAAAATTCCCCTCTTGGGTTTCCATACAACATCCTTTCCTTGTTTTCCTCCTTCCCCTGTAGCAACTCTGTCCTAGGCTCCAACAGCTCCTTTTCTACTACTTGTCCCACAAATAGCTATGTTTCTCAGTCTTTTTCTCATTCTGCATCCTGTCCCTGAATGTTTCATCTTTGCCCATTACTTAACCACGCCTCCAAGTAGATGGCTCTGTAGAAGGCAGTGGTTGAGAATGCAGGCTCTGGAATCAGCCTCGGCTCAAATCCCAGCTCCACCATTTTCTGGACACGTGGTATGGGACAAGTCATGTACCTTGGTCTTTCTCATCTATAAAATGTGGTTACAGGGTTGTGAAAGAGGATTTAACATGAGGATTAATACAGAATGTGGTACATAATAAATCCTCGGTAAATGGTCATTATTAGTAACCACAATTTGTAATTGGAAATCTAGATCTCTCTCCTGATGGCCAGATGCATATAGTAAGTTGTCACCTGGGCAGGATCCCCTGAAGTCTGAAAATAAACTCATCATCTTTCTCACCTCCCACAACCCTGCTCCTCCTCTGTGTTACAAACATTCATCCAATCATCCAAAGTAGAATCCTGGGAATCATCCCACATTTCTCTCACTCTCCAACTCCCCATTTCCATCTGCCATGAACTCCTATAAGATAAAAGTCCCAGTAACTCAACAGGCCATAAAAAGCCCGTCATTATCTCACTCCAGCTTCCCTGCCCAATTCCCACCACTCCTTCTATTCCCCAATGTACTCACATAGTCTACTCCAGCTTCATACCGGGTACTTGTCATTATTCACAAACACCAAGCAATCGAATATGTGTCTTTGTACATTTCATTCCACTGCCTGAATGTCCTTCTTCCAATTTCTTATGCTCAATACAGATAATTTATATTTGCCTTTAAATACTCAGCTTGTGTCACCTCCCTGTGAAGCCTTTCCTAACTGCCAGTGGGTATTTAGGTGCCTTTCTTTCTGTTTCTATAAAAAGGTGTTCTCTCCTGTTGTAGCAGTTACCACACTGGAATTATTGATTTGTTTTTCTCTCTTCTCCAGTAAGTTTTAAGGAGCTCACAAGCAAGGACCATGTCTTACAGCTCAACTCTCTCCCTCACCCCCCAATCTAGCACAATATATAGCACATAGCAGGTTCTTCAATGTTTTCATATATACGTGAATAACTGAACAATTAAACAAAACAAGATAATCCTAGAAGTTTCATGCCCCCTTTTTTGTCAGCATGATTAATCATAAAATTCACAATCATATAATTCAAAAGGTTTTCTGGTTTAGTCCATACCTCTGGAAGAATAAACAACAGTTTTTCTATCTTACTTTTCAAGATATATATCTTTTTGAGCTAATGAGTAGTTTTTATTTTCTCCTTCATGCTTTCCTGCATTCTCTAAATGTTCTCTGGTTAATCTCTTGATCCATACCAAATCAGTCACCTGACAAAAATCAGAAAATGTAAAGGAAAGCCTGAAAGAAGTTTAAGTCTTCAAATATGATTAGATCCTCTTTAATTCAAAGGGTTAGGTAATGTGATGTCTAAAGATTATCATTCAAAGTGCTAAATGCTCATTGTATTGGGTGTTGAGGACCAGGGTGAGGGATAAATCCCAGGTAACAAGATATCAAAAAAAAAGAATAATTTTTAAGCACATCCTTCTAATTCAAAGACATTATGTCCTGGGACTTCCCTGGTGTTCCAGTGGTTAAGAAACTGCCTTCCAATTAAGGGGATGAGGGTTCGATCCCCAGTGGGGGAACTAAGATCCCACATGCCATCCCACATGCCGCAGGGCAAGTAAGCTTGTGTGCCGCAATTTCTGGGGCCACCTTGGAGCCCGCACACCACAACTAGAGAGCCTGCCCGCTGCAACTACAGAGGAGCCCATGCACCACAGCAAAGAGCCTGCGCCCGGCAACTAAGAACAGATGCAGCCAAAAATAAATAAACAAAATTTTTTTAAAAAAGGAATTGTTGATAATTAAAAAAAGACAGTAGATCCTACTAAGGGAGGATGAGGGTAAGAAAATTAATTCCTAGTTATTACAGTGACCTTGCAAGACCAGCGTTTGATACCTATCAGCAGCCTCTGTTTGTGGAGACTCTTAACGTTTTCATGCAGTCTCTTGGGATCAGCCTCTCTACCCTCTCCCTCGCCACACCTGGACCTTTGGTCACCTGCAGGAAAGCATTTCATCCTGCCATCACTCTCCCAGACCCATCTACAATGGGAACCTTGACTCTGGACCTGAGCCATCTCCCCAAGTGTCCGAATGGACAGAAGCTCTGTGTCCTGGGCTTCCTCTAGCACTTTGGGAGCTGACATTGTATTCCAGTGTCCTGAACTTTTTGATGAAAAGCTCTCTTCCCGATTGAGAGAATGAACCATAGATAATGAAAGGCACCAAAAAAAGGAAACTCTGAGGGACCAGCCTGCTCAGAGATCAGTGACTTGGACAATGCTGCCACCCATCGGTCAAAAATAAAAGTACAACTGGTCTTTTTACCGAATTTGGAGTGATTTAACGGAACATTTAACGTGGAATTGGAACGGGCAGTAGCTGAGTTCTTATTACCATTACTACTGGTGCTTTGACTATAAGCCTTTTATATTCATAACACAATCATAACTACAGCGGGCATATGAGCAGGGGCTGCAGCAGAAATGGAGATTTGGGGAATTGGAGTAGGAAAACTTCAGATCCTGAAGAGAGAGTGAAGGGCAAAAAAGGTTGGGCAAAGTGCCCTGATGAGCAAAATAGCTGGAGAAACTGGAAGATAACGGCCCCGGTAGACTGAACGCCTCCTGTACACCACAAACCGACTGACCTAGGTAACTTCACAGGACGAATCTAATTTAATCCCCACTAAAACTCTACCAGACTGGTACTTCTGTGCCCATGACTAGAGTGGGAAGGGCCAAAGAAGCGACAGATTTACATAAGCTCACAGCTCAGCCCCAAGAGGGCTGGTTTGAGCTCAGGTCTATCTGTCCTGTTCCCAAAGTCCGTTCTCATGCTACCAGCCCAAAGCACCTGTTCTCACTTCTCAAATTTGTGTAGGGAAGATGTTGAGTCTATAAGATGGGATTTTTGTTTTGATCACAATGTCCTCCTGGGGAGTCAGATAAAGGAAGTTGATGCTTTCTGTTTAAAGTTGAAATGTTGAACAGAAGGCCACAAACTCTGGGAAATCTGGCGCCATTGATGCTCTATATCCAGCAAGGACTTTTTTTTTTCCCTCTCTTTCCTGCCTCATTTCTCTCTCCCCTCTGAAATCCTCTGCTTAACTACAGATACAGTAACAGTTTAAAACTGTGCTTCCAATTCAACAGCCACTAACTACAAGTGGATGTTGAGCACTTGAAATGTGACTGGTCCAAACTAGCATACACTGTACATGTAAAATACACACCAGATTTCTAAGATGTTGTACACAAATTAAAATATTAAATATCTCACTAATGATTTTATATTGATTACATAGTGACACGATACTATTTTGAATATATTAGGTTAAAGAATATTGTTAAGATTAATTTCACCCATTTCTTTTTACTTTTTAATGGGACTACTAGAAAAAATTTAGTTACACATAAGGACAACACTATATTTCTGTTGGAGAGCACTGTGTTTAAGTCATGCAAACATGCTTTCACAAATAAAGGCATTTCATATATTAATTAGTACAAGATCATGGATATGAAATGAAATCAATTCTTCCTTAGTTGATAGACAGAAAGCTGTCACCTGAGGTTCAATTAAAACAGCTGTAATTATAAAGCAGGAGTTTCACATTGTGAGGAAATTAATGAAGTCTGATTTTCTCTGGTTGCATCTTATAGGTGACTGAATTGTTCACCAATCATCCCAAAGTTTTTATGCTTCAGATTACATTAATAATAGTGTGATTTATATACTAGAAGCATGTGGCCTACCAGGCTCAACAAAGAACTTCACATTCTTACATTAAAGAAAGTAGAACCGTTGCTGCTCCACTCAGAGGTGTGTTCCCAAGTCTGTGGAATCTTCTCACCCCTATTTAGTTCAGTGCCTTTAAACTGGTGGAAATCTCATTGTAAGCTAGACTCTCACACCCTAAGATTAAGGCAATTCAGCCTCCAAGGCTCAATTCCAGGCTAACCAGTGTTTCTTGGCAGGTTTTTCTTATCTCATCAAAAGCAACCCCGGAAAAATGGCCTTGGAGAAATCTACAAGCCAACGAACTCCTAAAGATAGGATATATTCAAAATTCCTAACCAGGGATTTAAAGAACAGGTTTAGTCAATGGCTCCCCAGGGTGACAAACCACCGGTCCAAACCACATGGAGTTACTTCCTCTGCAGGGCCCTAAGAACAACAGTGAGCTGGGACTAGAACACAGCAGCAAGGGTGTTCACCAGCAGGAATGCTTCCTGCTTGCCCCAAAATTTTAAAGAGCCTCCTTTTGCCCTGGAGACAGACTCTCTGTCCGTCATGATGCTGAGTTTCCAGACAGGAGGCGGATGGACTAATTGATTTCTCAAGTTCACCTTTAAAACCAGACTCTGATCTTCAGCTCTCTGCAGAAAGGCACACACAGAAAATTATACTGAAGTAACAAACAGCCTTGGTCTGAGGTCTCCTAGGAACCCATTTGAACAGTGCACTATGCAAACTCAACAGATATATTCTGCCAGCTCTTCTCAATTTTCTCTGCTATGTGTGATATTTTCCATGGATGGGACCAGAGATGTTGGTTGTAAATGATAGTCAGATGTTTAAACAATTTCGTTGCTGAAACATGATAATTTCCAGAAGCCCCTTTTCTGTACACGGTATCTTTTGGTAAGACCCACCACAAGGAAAATGAGTTGTACAAGAAGAATGGCAGAAGATCTGGAAATTAACAAGGAAACTAGACCATAAAGTACCTCAAACAAAACAAAACATCATTAATAGGAAACAGGACAGTTTTTAGGGGTCATGGAAAGAATACACCCTGGGTTCTCAGCACTGGCTACATTTCAAAGTCAGTAACCTCCAACTTGTCAGGGAGGATTGTGGTTAATGCTGCGAAAGACATGTGCTGAAAGGTTTCTAGTTGCCCTTAAATTCCTGAATTTCTAGTCAGAATATCATACCACACATGTGCAAAACAGAAAAGTCTGGTAAAATTTAAATGGGTCCTGCTGTAAGTAAACCCAGTATATAAAATCTTATCTTATAAAATCAATACATTAGAAGGTGACCATTTATATCGAAAAAAGGACAACTTCAAAATATTTAAGTGAAATTTTCCTTATTCAGATATTAGGTTGAATCACATGAAATTGTCCATACTTGACTGTTTTGACCAAATAAAATCAAAATCCTGGCAATCCCATGTGGTTCAATACATACATTTCACTAACAACATAGGGGCTAGAAAAATTTAAAGAGAGAATTAGGAATGCCTACTAATTTCAAAGTGGCAGAAATAAAAACTCTTTTAATGCATCTCAAATAACAATGCAATGTCAACAGTAAAATATTTTGTTCAACATTTTCAATTTTGATCTACATAATCTTTCAGTAGCACATTTATAGCCTGTTTTAATCCTAGTACCACAGGATGTAATCAGTGATGACTAAGAATTTTGGTAATAATTTGGTAATGACTAAAATAATAGTAATAAACTCCATATTTATATTTTTCACATTTCAAAGTAGCTTTAATTGAATTAAGTCTATTAAGTCTTGCCTCACATCCTTGTGAAAATGTGATAGATGGAAGAGAAGGAGGAAAAAAAAAAGGAAAGATGAACTAATTTTGATTATCAGAATTTATACATCCAAACGAGGATTGCTTTGCAAAGGAGTCCCCATAGGAAGCTATATGTCTACTTCCAGGTGACATGACAACATTGCTCAGAATGTCTATGGAATTCCTCTTGGAACTGCCTTCAGAGCTATATAAGAAAACCAGTACATTACTTAAAAGTCATATTTCTCCTTTTCCTTCTTCTTGCTTTTAAATTTCAAACTAGGATCAACCAGCTATTAACCTGCTATTTCACAAACTTAGATCCAAATGCTTTGGGGTTATTTGCTAAAATACATACATAATTTGTCCAAACTCGTAGAACATACAACACCAAGAGTGAACCCTAAAGTAAACTGTGGACTTTGGGTGATGATGATGTGTCAATGTAGGTTCATCAGTTGTAATAAATGTATCACTCTGGTGAAGGATGTTGATAATGGGAGAAGCTATGTGGGTGTGGGGTGAGGAGGTATATGGGAAATCTCTGCTCCTCAGTTTTGCTGTGAACCTAAAACTGCTCATTAAAAATAAATTCTTAATTTTAAAAAAAGGGAAAATTTGCATACATACATAAAAATAATATTAAAACTATTTGGGGAGAGAGAAATTTGTCTACACTGAGGATATCCAAGAATGCCTGGTAGATGATACCGCTTTCCCTCTTTGTCTGCTTATTCCCCCTCTTCTCCATTAGTATCCTCCATCTCTGAGAAGAAAAAGCAGTCTGTTTTCTTTAAACCAAGGCGATTAGGAATGGGATGGTGGGAAAATATCCCTAAGAGTGGCCGACTCCTATCCCACTCTGAGTGACTTCAGAATGTTCCTTACTCTTTCTTGCATCTGTTAACGTATCTGAAAATTTCAGAATGTGGCAGGGATTCGTGGTGTAATCTCTCTATGTGAGAAGAAATACAAATGTCTAGCAAGCATATAAATAACAAGCAGGGAAAGTGTTTTTCTCATAGAAAATGTAGGGAAATGAGAAAAAGGCTGCCTGGCAAAGTTTTCACAGTTTACTTATTTTAAAAAATTACATTGACCCAGAAAATAAAAGTATTTCTTATGCCCATGTCAAGGCAAGTGGATTTTTACTTTGAGGGTGACAAATAAAAATACTTTGGAGATAAAGAATAAAAATGACAGAAATGGAGCAATCGAGGCTACTCTATCTCTTCTGTCAATCTGGAAAGGCTTGCTGAAGAAATTGGGGTTAGTGTCCCCGGCATGACCGTGGGCTCAGCGCTCGGCCAAACTGCAGACGCCGGCCCCGAGCTTCCGCGGTTGCTAAGGCAACAGACCTCCTCCGAGAAGCTGCCTCTGACCAAGCGGTCCCCGCCTGGTCGCTTGCTTTTCGAACTAGTTTCCACTGCCTACAACGCGCGGAGAGATTGCCCAATGGCATCAGCCCTCTCTAACGAGCCTTCGATTATCCACCAATCAGGTGCTGATACATAAAGTCCGACGCTGAATGGTCAGTTCCAAAGGTGGGCGGGGTTGAGGAAACAAGCTGAACGGAGATGAGTGCTGCTTTTCGTTCGCTTTGCGAAATGGATGTTAGTCACTAATGCCCAATGTTCTATTTAGGGTAGGGACGGGACCCTCAGTCGGGGTTCCTGTGGCGCTAGGAAAGCAAGGTTAGAGAAACCCCAGGAAATGAGAGTCCCCTGGACGCGTGCTGGGATGTAGGAAGGACCTCCGCCGAACCCACCCCCATCTGAGATTACACAGTTAGGTCCTGACAGTACCCTCTGCCGGCATCTGATAAACCCACCGGAGAAGGTGACTGGATCACCAACCGCAGGCTTTGTTCCCTAAGATAGGAAAACCAAACATTATTATTATTATTATTATTATTATTATTATTATTATTACCTTACTGCCCCTGGGAAGGGACAGTAGCAACAGGTCATATGAAAGTCTGTAATTGAGAGTAAGCTCACGGAAGATTTGGGCGTGTAGGGGAAGTAAGGTTCTGAGTTGAAGAAGAAAATGTTTTACTTTGTTTTTCAGAGGAAGAGAACACTGTCAGCAAAAAAGTGAATGCAGTGAGGTGACTGGTATTGTGCCAGCCCCATTCTACAGACCAGCGAGACCTCCTAGCCAGGCCAAGGGTTTCAAGAAGAAAGGAAGACAAAGATGATGGAAGATAACAAAGAAAAAAGAAGAGGGAAATATTTGAAAAGCCTGGAAGAAGAAAGGGAACAGCTAAGCCAGTGGGAAACAATAGAAGAAAATGAAAATTCTCAAAGCTTCTGCCCTGCGGTAGAATGACTTTATTTTCCTGCCCACCGTCAGGATATATGAACAAAAGCCGCTGAACTTGTGAAAAAAATTGAGGGTGATTTAAATTCGTCCTGCCCCTGAAAATCCAGGATGTATGTTTGTCCGTCCTAGGGTTGATTCAACTCATAGGCCGGGAGGCCTGCCCCAGTGGAGGAAGGATACAGAACGGCTAAACGTCTGGAGAAGAATTCTCATCTATCAGCACTCAGAGTGGGTAGGGTACTGTCCTCAGGAAGTTTCAGAATATGGTCAGTCCTTTATCAGAATTATTTTAGATTCACTTAAAAATTTTCATCAAATGCACATAAAACATGGAATTGTGCTTCTCTTGAAGTTGTGCTGACCTTGTCCTTTGTCTCAAAGCATGCCTCTTCTGAGAGGAATAATAATGATGATTTTTTAAAAGCCCTACATACATGACATCTTTGTACTTTTCAAATCATTGTCTTACCCCATTCCCTCTTCTTCTGACAGTGTGCCTGATTCAGTCACCCCTGTTCTCACAATGGCTCACAGAAGTCACTTCCTAGAGCTCGCATCATTACACTGTTTTTTATTTCTTTTTCAAACTTGTTTCTGATTTCCAGAGAGGCTGTTGTAATTCTTAACTTACTATATAGAGAGTTCCTTTTCCAGGAACATTATTAATGCAAGGAAAGGTCTCTCTTTTCCATCATGGATATATACCAATGCTTCTTACCTTGGGCCTTGATGGTCTTCTCACTCTGTATTATGAAACCAGCTTTACTGTAATTAATTCCCACTCCCTTGAGCAGCTCTGCTCAGTCAGTTCTCCATTTGCCCCTCAAGAGTTTCTCTTGTTTCATATTTGCATTTTAAGAGCTGGGATCTATCCTTATTTGGAGTCTAGTATCGTGTTCCTCACAGAGCTCTGAAATTGTATAGCAGAGTAAAGGGTGTTGGCTCTCTTTAATTTTCGAACAACTTAAGTGGCAGTTGTTTAGCTTCTACTGTTTCCTGTCTCTTCCTTTTCCCTTTCCATACAGCTGATCCACCTTACTGATGTTTTAAGTCATTCTATCCGCTAGTATTTAGATGAATTGTATTAAAGGCTTTGAAAAACTTCTAGATCTTAGACCTATTGGCCTGAAGGTTTCAGTATTCACTCCCCCGCCCCCATATGGGCAGATGGTGTGTGTTGTTCTTCGATTTCACCTTCTATCCACCTTAGCATGGCCCTCTGCATGCTAAGCCTTAGGAAGGAAAGAATTGAATAGGAATCACCTCGCCCAACTCCTGCTCTTCCATCGTTTTTTTTAAATGTCAAATATTTGGAATATTCCCATTTATTCCTGAATCAGCATAGTCTGAGTGTTTGGAAAAGAGGTATTAGGAGGAGAAGAAAAAGATGAGTGAAAAAACTGAAGTGAAAGATTTCTCTCAAGAGCACCTGCTCAGGGGAAATGGCTCTGGAGGACAGACTACTCTAGAGGTAGTAGGATACACAGAGGAAGAACGGGAGTTCACAGGCAGATCTGAAGTCAACGTTCTAAATGGAATGTAGGGATGAGGGAGATTGTGCAAACTGGGAGTCATGAGAACAAATGTCTGGGTTCACATCCCAGCTCTGGCACCTACTATCTGGGTGACCCTAGAGAAGTCACTCAGCCTCAGTCTCCTTATCTGTAAATGGAGATAGAATGGTACCAACTTCATAGGGTTGTTGTGAAGAATTAAGTGGGTTAGGGACTTCCCTAGTGGTCAAGCAGTTAAGACTCTGTGCTCCCTTTGCAGGGGGCCCGGGTTCTAGATCCTGCATGCCACAACTAAAAGATCCCATGTGCCGCTACAAAAGATCCCGCACGCTCAACAAAGACCCTGCATGCCGCAACTAAGACACAGTACAGCCAAATAAATAAATAAATAAATAAATATTTTTTAAAAAGAAGAATTAAGTGGGTTAATTATATGAATTGCTTGGAATAGGACCTGGCCTTTGGAAGTGCTAAATAGGTATTAACTATTATTATTGGAAAGCCATAATCTCAAACCCACAGCAGTTTGCCACTATGTGAGTATCTCTGACAGAATCAATCTTCGGGGAAGGAGAGTGGGGCATAGTTTCTCATACTTGCTTGTTCCTTTCTTGCTATAGGCCATACTTGGTGTCTAGGATAAGCAAACAAGCTTTTGCTTAAAATTCAGTAAAAGCATCAGAATCTGTTTTCATTTCTACTACAGTACAAGGATGAAAATGAACCCTCATGCATTGATGGTGGAATTTCCCAACAGTAGTTCCACTGTGACCGTATTAGTAGCAGCAGCAGCAGAGAAGAAAATACATGAGAACCTCTTCTATTCCCCATCCCTCTCCCCCATAGCTCTCAGAATTCCACAATTAGATCCTTCATTGCTACAAAGAGAGGCAAAGAAATCAGTGCCCTGAGATCCACCACTGAAATTAAGCATCGCTTGTGGGCACGACTCAAGTGACTTTGACGTTCAAACGTAGGTAGGGATAATGGGAAATGCAAAGGGAGTGAGAGAAGGTGAAGTGTTTGGTGGGAACTGATAAGGTGGCCACAAGGTGGCACAGGATGACAACCAGAGTGCTCCCTTTCTCCCAAGTGACTGCGTTTTCAATGAGGGCTCTGTTTCTGCTGCCCTGACTCTCTTACATCTTAATACCCTGAAACACTCTCTGCATCTTCTTTCTCTTCCACATTCCAGTCTGTGGTCCTTTCTTCTTTGAAAAGTTCTCCTCAATTCTCACTGTTACACTGAACATGGATTCCCTTCTCTCTCAGTTGATCCTGATGGCTGGTCCTGTACTCAGCAACTCCCCACTTCTGGAACGTGGGGTCCTCCAGTATATCTCTAAGTCATTTTCTTTTTTTTAATTGAAGTATAGTTGATTTACAATGTTGTGTTAGTTTCATGTGTACAGCACAGTGATTCAGTTATATATATATATATATATATATATATATGTTCTTTTTCAGATTCTTTTCCCTTATAGGTTATTACAGAATATTGAGTAGAGTTCCCTGTGCTGTACAGTAGGTCCTTGTTGATTACTTTATATATAATAGTGCGTATATGTTAATACCAACCTCCTAATTTATCCCTCCCTTTCTCCTTTCCCTTTTGGTAACTATAAGTTTGTTTTCCATGTTTGTGAGTCTCTTTCTCTTTTGTAAATAAGTTCTTTTTTTTTTTAGATTCCACATACAAGCGATATCATATGATATTTATATTTCTCTGTCTGGCTTACTTCACTTAGAATGATAATCTCTAGGTCCATACATGTTGCTGCAAATGGCGTTATTTTATTCTTTTTATGACTGAGTAATATTCCATTTTATGTATATATATACTATATCTTCTTTATCAGTTCATCTGTTCATGGACATCTAGGTTGCTTCCATGTCATGGCTATTGTAAATAGTGCTGCTATGAACACTGGGGTGCATGTATCTTTTCAAATTATTATTCTGTCTGCATATATGCCCAGGAGTGGGATTGCAGGGTCGTATGGTAGCTCTATTTTTAGTTTTTTAAGGAACTTCCATACTGTTCTCCATAGTGGCTGCACAAATTTATATTCCCACCAACAGTGTTAGGAGGGCTCCTTTTTCTCCACACCCTCTGCAGCATTATTATGTGTAGACTTTTTGATGATGATCATTCTGACCAGTGTCAAGTAATACCTCATTGCAGTTTTGATTTGCATTTCTCTAATAATTAGCAGTTTTGAGCATCTTTTCATGTGCCTGTTGGCCATCTGTATGTCTTCTTTGGGGAAATGTCTATTTAGATCTTCTGCCTATTTTTTGATTAGGTTATTTGTTTTTGTGATATTGAGCTACATGAGCTGTTTGTATATTTTGGAAATTAATCCTTTGTCAGTTGCATCATTTGCAAATATTTTCTCCCATTCTGTAGTTGTCTTTTGGTCTTGCTTATGGTTTCCTTTGCTGTGCAAAAGCTTTTAAGTTTAATTAGGTCCCATTTGTCTTGTTTTTGTTTTTATTTCCATTACTCTAGGAGACAGATCCAAAAAGATCTTGCTGTGATTTATGTCAAAGAGTGTTCTGCCTATGATTTCCTCTAGGAGTTTATAATATCCAGGCTTATGTTTAGGTCTTTAATCCGTTTGGAATTTATTTTTGTATATGGTGTTAGAATGTTCTAATTTCGTTCTTTTTCATGTAGCTGTCCAGTTTTCCCAACACCATTATGTATTTTTGCCTCCTTTGTCATAGATTAATTGACCATAGGCATGTGGGTTTATTTCTGGGCTTTCTATCCTTTTCCATTGATCTATATCTCTGTTTTGTGCCAGTACCATACTGTTTTGATCACTGTAGCTTTGTAGTATAGTCTGAAGTCAGGGAGCCTGATTCCTCCCGCTCCATTTTTCTTTCTCAGGATTGCTTTGGCTATTTGTGGTCTTTTGTGTTTCCATACAAATTTAAAGTTTTTTTGCTTTAGTTATGTGAAAAATGCCATTGTTAATTTGATAGGGATTACCTTGAATCTATAGATTGCCTTGGGTAGGTCGTATAGTCATTTTACAATATTGATTCTTCCAATCCAAGAACATGGTATATCTTTCCATCTGTTTGTGTGGCCTTCAATTTCTTTCATCAACAACTTATTGTTTTTAGAGTACAGGTCTTTTGTCTCCTTAGGGAGGTTTATTCCTAGGTATTTTATTCTTTCTGATACGATGGTAAATGAGATTGTTTCCTTAATTTCTGTTTCTGATCTTTTGTTGTTAGTGTACAGAAATGCAAATGTATATTAATTTTGTATCCTGCAACTTTACCAAATTCACCGATGAGCTCTAGTTGTTTTCTGGCAGTGTCTTTAGGATTTTATACATATAGTATCATCTAAGTCATATTTTCAGTGGAATCTGAGCAAGGCACATGGCAGGGCTCCAGTGAGTTTAGCATCCCACCAGTCAAACTGGGGTCTATCAGGGCTGTGTAATGAAAGGCTATTGGCTGACCTTATATTACCTTCCAGTTTTTCTTGAGCAGTGTCTGAGTTCTTTAGATGATATGATCTACTGAGGACATAGATTGGGGCATTAAAATTTGGAGAGCACCACATCACTGGATTTGGGTTAAAGTCATTACCCAAAGACAAGTGGCCTAAGAATCAGGAAACCTGGTTATAGTCCCAGTCCTGGCACTTATCCTGTGTCATTAGGCACGTTACTTTATTTTTCTGAGTGGCATCTCCTTATCTATAAAATGAGGGTAATAACCACCTTTTAAGATTTATAACATCTTACTCAGTAAGTGTTTTTTCCCCTCACATGCAAAATGAAAGACTGGAATCGATCTTTGAGCCCCTTCCAATGTAAATATTCTGTGTTCTATGTCTTGTTATCATGATGACTGACAAATTAACGAAAGACTAGTAGCAGTTGCATTGTAAAGTATCTCCTGATTTGAGGGAAACGGGAGCCATCAAAAACTAAAATAGGGTTGCTTCATGCTTCTCTGAGCATTCTCCACCTCTCCTTCTCCAAACCTTTCCAAGTCTTCAAAGAGGTATAACAGTGGCTTGTCCCTCAACCAAGAGCCACATATGAACAGGGAGTGGCCCCAGCCTCTGATGGCACCACTCTAGAGTGCAAAGGCTCAGAGACTTCCCAAAGCACTGAGTCCCAGCAGAGAGGCTCACAGTGTGGTGCTTCCCTCAGGAGTGGCTTCCTTTCTCCACTCCTGTTACACCCTCTCAACCCCAGAGATACTGCAGATGCCAGCATCAAGGATGCTCTAGGTAGAAGCTAGTGATTACACAAGCATCAGCTCTTCTACAAACCCTGATGCCTGAGCCCAATGCTCCCAACCTGGAAGATATGCTGCACAGTATCTCTGGAAGCTGACTGCAGTCAATCCCCTCATTCTCCCTATAATCAGCCTCCACACATCCCTGGATCCTAGAGGCCTCCTGGATGGAATTTGGTCTCTAGAGCAGCTGTGGAAAGATCATATAATAGTTATGAAGAAATAGAATTGCTTTCTGACTTTAACCTATTCTCCCTCTAGTACTGGCCTTAAACAGAGAGCTAAGTTAAGAAAACAAATCCCATGACTGAAGTTAATGTCTCTAGGGCCTAGAAGCTCTTTCTCTCAGGGTTCACAACTAAGTTGATGTCTTCAGGACTTAACATTAAGGAGCATGTGTTCTCCACATTGGGCGAGTGTTATGGGCTGAACTTTGTCCTTCCAAAATTCACATGTTAAAGTCCTAAACCCCAGTACCTTAGAATGTGAATGTATTTGGAGATAGGACCTTTAAAGAGGTAGTTAAGGTAAAATGAGGTCATATGTGTAGACTCTAATTCAATACCACCAGTATCTTTATTAGAAGCAGAGATTAGGACACAAATACACACAGAGGAAAGAACCCGTGAAGACGCTGAAGGAAGATGGCCATCTACAAGCCAAAGGGAGAGCTCTTAGAAGAAACCATCCCTGCTGATACCTTGATCTGGGACTTCTAGCCTCCAGAATTATGAGAAAATAAATGTACATTGTTTTAGTCACCCAGCTTGTGTGCTTTGTCATGGTAGTCCTAGCAAACTAACATAGGGAGCATTATCAAGACATGCCCCTTATTTCTGCCCTTTCCTGATGTCTCCCCCCAGATGTATCTGCCTATATCTACTTGGCAGCCTGGAATAGCCACTTAGTAAGATTGGAACTTTCCTGGTTTGATGATGGGGTCGGAAGGACACTCAGAATCAAAACTGTGTAAGTGTTGGTACCTAAGACCCTTACTTGCTGCTTCCCATACTTAATTCAGATACTTATTCGATGTTTATCATGTCCTAGGGCCATGGGAACATAGAGGAAAGTCCTCTAAGGCTAGAGAAGAAATCTTCCCTGAAAAAAATGATAATTTAGATAATTTTAAAGACTGAGTAGGAATTGTCAGAATAAGAATTGTTAGAGAAGGTTGGGGCAGGAGAAGAGAATTCAAGCAGAGCAAACAGCTTGTACAAAGGTACCAAGATGTGAAACAGACTGACTTGTTGGAAGAATATAAGTAATCCTCAGTGACAGGAGTGAAGTATCCTTGTGAGCTGTGGCACTGGGACAGGCAGGAAACCAAACACTGGGTCCTTGTGCACTCATCTGAACTGAGCAGCTTTGGTAGGACTTGTAGTTTCAACGCTGTCTCTGGGACATTTCACCTTAGGGTAGGCATAGGGTGAATTAGACAGGAGGAAGTAGAGACTCAACAAATGTGGATACATTTTTTTAAAGAAACTCCACTGAGAAAGGAAGGAGAGGGCAATAGCTAGAGGAAAGGTAAGGTCAAAGTGAAGGAGAGCCATGGGGAATGGGCCAGTAAAGAAGGTAAGATCCAAGAGAGTGGGTGGCTATGGCCAGAGGCTGTGTCTCTGAGGAGACAAGAGAGGAGGGAGCCCAGAGTGGATGTGGAGCAATCAGACCTAGACAGGCAGAGGGACATCCCTTCTGCCACTATCAGAAGAGGGGCATGTAGCACTGGGGGGTGAGGGTGGGGGCTGAAGGAGAAAAATTGAGCAGAAGAAAGAGAAGAGGAGAAGAAAGTTGGAGGAATTCTTTGCTGGCAGCCTTCATTTTCTCAGGGAAGTAGCAGGGAGGTCATCCACTTGGTGTGAAAGGAGAGGTGGGAAGGAAAGGGCCTTAGAAGTATGGCAAATGTTTTAAACACATTTCAGGGGAAGGGTGAGGAAGTAATTAACAAGGGACTCAGACTTAAATGAGAAATGCCTGACATTGGAAACTATCACACTTTGGGTTCCCTAAGAACCAGACCCTGAGGAGGGATTTAACTACAAGTTGTTTCTTGGGGAGGCAATCCTGGGAAACACCAGAAGAGAATGAGAAAGTGAAGCAGAGAAAGGACAGCAACTAAAAAGTTACCACTGTGGTAACTGCAGAGAAAAGCACACTCTTCAATGTTACCCCACCTATTGGGGAAGGGGATGGAAAATTCATACACCAAGTCCTGATAGCCATTGGTTAAGGGATGGAAATGTTCTGGTTATCTGTTGCTATATAACAAATCACCCCAAATTTACGGACTCTAAATCAGCAACAGTCATTATCCCTTACAGTTTCTGTGAGTTAGGAACTTAAGAAGGATGTGGCTGGGCTCTTCTAGCTCAGGGTCTCTCGTAGTTATTGTCAAATGGTGGCTAGAGATGGAACAGCATGGGGAACTGGGTCAGCTAGGGGATTGGCCAACATCTCTCTCTTTCCATAGTCTCATGGCTCTCCATTGATCATTCGCCATGGGCTAGTTTGGTATTCCTCACAACATGGTGTCCTTGAGGCAGTCAGACTTCTTATATGGTAGCTGGAAGAACGCAAATGATGGTAGTCCAGTAAGCAAGGTAGAAGCTTCATAGCCTTTTATGACCTAGTCTCAGAAGTTACATAGTGACATTTCCACTGCTCTCTGTTGGTCGAAACAGTCCCAAAAGCCTGTTCAATTTCAAGGGAAGAGGACTTAGACTTCACTTTTCAGTGGGAGGAGTGTCAAATTCATACTGTAAGAAGAGCACACGGGATGGGAAATATTGTTACCCTTATTCATTTGGAAAATACAAGGCTGGGGGGTGGCAGTGGTGGGAGGAAGTGTCAGGTAATTCTTCAGTATCTATAGCGTGCACATCACTTCTCATCCTTGTGGCTAAGATCAAGTGCACAGCATGCCCATGTAGAGTAGGCTTCAGCAGCCAGTGGGTGCCCTCAGGCAGAGAGTAACGGCTGCTGGTGATTGGAAACCTTAATTTATGGAAATGATATACACTGAGGAGATATGAGTGGACACCTCCAGCATCTGCTATATTGGTTGTGAGCAGTGGTGGGGTTTTCTTCAGTAGGTCTTGATTCAAATTCTAAATGCCTCCCACCACCACTACAGAGTTGTTTTGAATACTTGGTAAGACCCCCAACTCCTCCCTTTGCAGTTTAGATGACTTGATTAAAGATTACTGTGCCCATTTCCAAGTTCCATTGGCTTCCATGTTCCATACTGCCTATCCAGCCTTTGTAAACCACTCTCTTGAATACTCTGGCCGTCTATACCTTCCCAGTTCTTCTTGCATGATTGCTTACTGGTTGCAGCCCTATACCTTTTCTTGAACTCCAGCTATTGATCCTGACCTAAATATGTCATAACTTAAAGAAGCGCAGATAAAGGCCCACTGGGGCCTCAGCAGGATTCAGAATTTTGGGTTGAATTCCTAACTCTAATCTCTTACCCATATGGAACTAGGCTTTCCCAAAAGACCACCTCCAAGAGTGGTCCACACATGCCCGAATTCTAGCAAGAACTCAATTTAGGCTCAAACCATGATCTCTACATGAAACAAGTTTGTTTTTTGTCCCATGAATTTTTTGACCATCTCCTTTCTTTCTATATACAGCTATTTCCAACCCAAGTCTATGTCATTCTCCTGAATATAATTTGGTTTTGTTCTTGATCTTGTCCATAGCTAAGTGAAATATAGACCCTGCTTCTGAAAAACAAATTAAGAACTGAAATTGTAGTGCAGTTTTAACCTTCTTAGGACCATATTCTTGCTTTACAAGCTTAGCAGCTGGCTCACTGATTCCTGCCATGCCTCCAGAGATGAATTGGTGAATCTAATAAACTTGTTTCTGTAATATAAATAGCATAAATTTATTCTTTATGCTTTCTGGATTTTTCTGTTCACTTGATATTGTCAGTAAAACTCTTTATCACCCCCCTCCCAAAAAAAGAGTACCTCCAATATATCTATTCACTCCATCAGGGTCAGTCCTCCCACCCTCATCTAAATGTCCATAGCCTGAAAAGACCACTGATCTCGGCAATTTGACCCAATTCTTCAAGGCTTCCAAAGGAGAGCATGTCTCCACCTAGTAAGACACAGCTAGACCGACAAACTCCAACCCCTCAGGATTCACTTTCCTTGGACATCTCTCACAAGTCAACACTGCCACCCACACACCAGCCTCATCAGCACACAGTTCTTCATTCCCACCCTGACCCAACAGTTCTCTCTTGATTTGCTGCAGAGCAGTTGTCACATTTCACAGGGATAATAAAAGGAAAGCAAAAGTAGATCAATGGTTGCCTAGGGCCAGGAGTGTGGTGGGGGATGGACCCATCTCGTGCAAAGGAATGCAGGGGAATTTTTTGGATTATGGAAATGTTCTATACCTTCATTGGGTCGTGGTTACACAAGTGTATGCATTTGTCAAAATATATGGAGATGCTTGCTTTGAATGGGGGAATTTTGATTCATATAAGTTATATATCAACAAAGCTGATTATTTTATTTTTAAAATATTTGTTTATTATTTATTTATTTTGGCTGTGCTGGGTCTTAGTTGTGGCTCATGGGATCTTCGTTGTGGCATGTAGGCTCTTATTTGCAGCATGCGGACTCTTAGTTGCAGCATGCATGTGGGATCTAGTTCCCCAACCAGGGATCGAACCTGGGCCCCCTGTATTGGGAGCGTGGAGTCTTAACCACTGGGCCACCAGGGAAGTCCCAATAAAGCTGATTATTTTTAAAGAGGGGTAGTAATCAAATCAACCATGGAGCATGCATGCCATTAATCTGATCTATTGGATGTGGCCTTCTATCCAAAGTCTTCAGTACTATCCCACATCTGAGAGGAGGCAACCTGGGCAGTCTCCCCTGTTTCCCAACATGGCACCCCACAGACTCTGCCTTGGCTGTCTTCCCTACATCTGGGTGGATGGGGACAGATTCACAAAAACATATAAACACATTCCACTCCACTCTCCTAAATTATTTGTATGACATAATGCATGCTAGAGAATAGGCACTCAGTTATATGTTGAATGAAAGAATCAGTGGTACCAAGTTAGAGTAGATGTGTGAGAAACACCCAAAAAATACATGAGATTGATTGACTGATTGATTTTCAATATATCAGTTTAAATGATTTCATCCATAATTGCTCATTTCCTTTAAGCTGTTTCAACTAGAAGTAGAACATATTCTATAAAATTACAAGATTAAAAAGTATCGTAATAGATACTGGGTACCAAATTTTTAAGTACTAACTTAGATATATGTAGAGGTCGAACTTGTCCTAAAAATAAAAATGTTGGGAAAGGAAAAAGGGATTGAATTGTTTAGTTAACGGTTTAAAGCTCAATCTCAGGAAAGATTTTGAATATTTGAGGATTTTCACCTTGATATAGTGGATATTGATTTATTGCTTTTTTGTTTGACAATCAAGGCACAGTGCATCACACTCCAAAGTGGGAATGCAAAGATGAATAGGACATAGTTCACATCATAAAGGCACATAAACCAGAAAAAACAATATGTGACCAAGATTGAATAAGATTGAATAATTGAATAGATTATTGAATCTATTCAAAAGATTTGAACTATTCAAAAGATTGAATAATTATTCACTTCCAAAATAATAACTGAAGTGTAACCTGTAACATTCATGGTATTGCATTTTTTTTTGTAATTTATTTATTTTGTTTATTTTATTTTTGGCTGTGTTGGGTCTTCGTTGCTGCGTGCGGGCTTTTCTCTAGTTATGGCGAGCACGGCCTACTCTTTGTTGTGGTGTGCGGGTTTCTCATTGCAGTGGCTTCTCTTGTTATGGAGCATGGGCTCTAGGCGCATGGGCTTCAGTAGTTGTGGCTCGCGGGCTCTAGAGCGCAGGCTCAGTAGTTGTGGAGCAAGGGCTTAGTTGCTCCGCAGCATGTGGGATCTTCCCAGACCAGGGCTCGAACTCATGTCCCCTGCATTGGCAGGCAGATTCTTAACCACTGCACACCAGGGAAGTCCAACAAATGACATTTTTATTGCAGTCTTCTTTGTATCATTATCTGGTAATAGGTGCTACAAAAATTCTGTTGTTAACATTTTATTTTGTGAATTAACTTTGCTTTATGTATTTCTAAAACATATTTCCACACCACTCATTGTTTTCACCACTAGTTTAAATATGTAGCTCATAATAAAAGATAAAAGTACTATCATATTTCCATGGCCAAATGCCATCCCCAAATCACTCCACTAAATAGATACTTTGTAATTTCAAAAGTGATGCACTTTTATCTGACTTTTTAAAGACTGACTTCATCAAATGATATACTCTAAATAAATTGCATATGATTAAAATACAGTTGTAATAATATTCACCATGGAGGATATTCACAAAATCATTGAAACTCAGTTTTTCAAAGTTTTTCACGCTTTGAGTGATATGTCCCTATGTGCCGATTTCACCTGAAACCAATTGAATTCACTAATTCATATCTAAAAATAAACGTAGGTGGTTTATTACTACTTAATCAAAAAAACCCAAAAAATACAAAACAGGAATAAATAGAATAGAAAATTTAACCCATCTCATACAATAAAGGAAGTATTATTTTACAAAAACTTATTTCATATATGTATATATGTGTGTCAGTTTGCATGAACATGTGTATTAGGTTGCAGTGTAAAAGCTATTTCTCACTGTGAGAAAGTGATCAAAAAAGGTTGGAAAACAAATGCCCAGTTGTTTTCAATAGACTGGCCTTCTGTAGTCTTGATTCCTTGTGATTGCTAAATTGAGATCAGGAGCAGGGGAGCAGGTAGGAGAACCAGATTGCCTTCAGAGCGATGTGGACCTGCAGGGCTGCAGACCGTCTATCTTGGAAAATAACCAGTCATCGTCTACATGAAAATTCTCAGTGATGAAACCTACTTTAGGAGCTGCACTGGGTGAGAAGAGCTTCCAGTATGAAAGTCTGCTCTGAGAGGAGTCCCGTGGACCTGCAACGTCCATGTGAAAACTGCGTGAGTTTCTTTCTCATCTGGTTGGTTTTCACCCCAGGATATGTGTATGCCTGCAGACACTGGTTTCCCCTGATAACCCTGCAGAGCACCTGACTCCAACTCTGTATCTTTTATTTCAGCTCCTCCCTTATGCAATACCGCCTCTCCTTTTGAGGTCACCCAACGGACATTTAAAAAAATGTTTTTGGTAATTCTTTGTTGTATTTTTAAGTAAATTTATATTTGTGGGTAAGTAATAGAGGTGTTGAATTCAAGTTCACAAGCGTAACGCCTCTCCTTTTCCTGTCCTCCTGCCACCACTTTCCTCCCGAGAGGCAGTAAATGTTACTAGATTTTTTTGCTGAGTAACAACCACTCGCACATTTAAAGCTGGGCTGGAAAGGAGGTTCCTGGAAACTGGTTTTGCAACCTTTGGGCTTCTACCACCTGAGGGGTGAAAAAGTTGGGAGAGAGAGTTGGAGATTCATCGATTAGGAGAGAACTGCTAGGGTCCCACACCTGCACTCCTAAACTGTAAGCCTGTTGGAGCAGTGTTGGTCCACCTCTGGCCCTATGACAGCACCACCTTCTTCTGATCCTTCCATACCTCTGGGAATGAATCACCATGGCCTTATCATGGACATTCCAGTGCCTAGAAAGGAGGGGTGCCCTGGGAGCTCCCTTTGTGCACCCCTCTTGGTGCCCCTCCTGCTTTCGACTTAGGATCTCACACAACATTCACTCCTCTGAGGAACAGCAGCTTGGTGTGATCAGTTATCTGCCATTAGGCTTCTTTCTCAAAACAATCCACCTCCCTCCTTTCCACAGGTGTTTCCATGAGATTGATGGCCAGTCCAGTATCACTAGGATCACCTGGGGTTCTTCTTCCTGACACACCTCACACCCACGGGCATGATGAGATCACTACCCAGGCTCTGACCACCATGAGGGATTGTGTATGTCCAAAATGGATCTTAAAGCCAAATGCAGAGCCTTGGGGGCAGAGGTTAGAAAAATAGCTGTGGTCCAAAGCCTGAGCGAGTAGCTGCTGTGGAAGGAGGCTCACTGATGAAGCAAAGGCAAGAGAGAGAAGCAGGAGCCAGAGCAAACCCCAGAGCCATGGAACACCCAGCAGAGCATCCGGGAGGCAGAAGGGTCTGCAAGCTGACCATGGCTGAATTTCCAGGAATGCCCCAGGACCAGCAGGGCTAAGCCCTGCAGGGGAAGGTCATGGAAAGCCAGGATTCATGAAGTGGCAGGACAACAAAGGGCCCAAGGAGTCCCAGCCAAGGGTGTGGGAAGCGGAGGTGGAGCTACTTGCTGAGAACTGCACGTGCAGTGGAGAAAAATCTCCCTGCTACTGGGAGAGAATTGTTTGTCACTGGGTGTACTGAAGCTTCAACGTTGGCGCCCCTGATGCTCATACAGTGGTAGAAGGTTTCATAAACGTGCGTAACATCCTAGGATTCCCATGCATGATCCCAGTAGATTTGACTTCTCCCAGAGACAACAGAGTAACTGGGTAAGTGTTTTCAATCCTAATATCATCCTAACACATCTGAGTATATGGAAGAGTTCTCTGAGACTGTGAGGGATGTAACCTGAGCCTGTGTGTGGGATTATCACAGCAGTGGGGATAAAAAAAAAGCCAGTCACCTTGACCTACAAAGTGGACAAGTCCAGCACACTCACCAAAGACATGCAGGGAAGCTTGGGTGGACTATGTCTTTCAACAAAGATATAACGCAGTCACATAGACACACCACCTACGAAGAAAGATGGGAAATGTAGTCTAATGGAGAGTTATGGACTGAATGTTTGTGTTCCCCACAAAATCTATATGTTCAAACCCTAACTGCCAATGCAATAGTATTTAGAGGTAGGGCTTTAGGAAGGTAAGGGGAGAGGGAAGCGGGAAAGGACAAATTAGGGATATGAGGTTAACAGATACAAACTACTATATATAAAATATATAAACAACAAGGATACACTGTATAGCACAGGAAATTATACTCATTATCTTGTAATAACCTATCATGGAATATAATCAACAAAGATAATCACTATGCTGTATACTTGAAATTAACACAGTATTGTAAATCAACTATACGTTAATTTAAAAAAAAAGAATAGCCACCATAGTCACTAGGTACCCTACTATTTGGAATGAAATAAGACTTTGCCCCCAAGATATTGGCCCTAATATCTATTATTTGCCTAGCTTGCAATTTCATGTGTGTACAGAGCATTTCTTTCTAATCAAGAATCCACCAAAGCATTATACCTCTGTACCCCTGGCACCTATAGCCCATTAACCTCTGTGCGAGATAGCCACGTATTAATCCTTCTTCCTTCACCCACAGAACCCCGCTCAGGTATGCTCGAAGTGCTCGTGTTCTTTGTGCCTGTGTATCTATGTATGGCTTTGATGTTTTGGTTAAGGAAAAAAATATTTTTGCTTACTAAATCCTAGGCAGCGATCAAAATTTAAAACTATTTTTAGACTGGAGAAAAAATTAGACATCAGTGAAACAAAATGGAGAATCCAAAACTAGACCCAAATACATATGGCATTTTATTTCATGGTAAAGCTGGCATTTCAAACAAGTCAGAAAATCATGGATCTACAGAAAAATTGTTAGTGGCAGGAAGCTAGATTCCTACCAATTCCCATATTTTGATACCTCAAAGATTTCAACCTAAATTATCAAAGATTTAGTATGTATCAGGGAGTTGAACATAAAATAAGCCATGAAATTTCAAAGAGAAAGCATGAGTGAAGATGGGAAAGGCCTTTCTAAGAAGAATATAAAACCTAAAGGCCATAAAAATTTTTAATTGGTAAATTTCAATACACAATTTTTTTCTCTATGGAATAAAACTAGTGTAAACAAAGTCCAAAGATCAGTGTCAAATGAAAAATGAATATTTACGACACATATTGCAGCAAAGACTAATTTCCTTAATTTATAAAAAGCTTATAACAGTTAACAAGAAAAAATGACAATCTGATATGACAATGGGCAAAAGATAAGAACTGGCAATTTTCAAATAAGGTTTCAGCCATTAAATACAAATGAATAAATAATAAAACTTACTAATTATTAGATAAATGCAAATCAAAATAAAAATGAAATACCTATGGGGTTGACAAACATTTAAAGTTCAACGTGGAGAAAACCATAATTCGAAAGGATGCATGCACCCTGATGTTCATTGCAGCACCATTTACAATAGCCAGGACATGGAAGCAACCTAAAAGTCCATCTACAGAGAAATGGATAAAGAAGATGCAGTACATATATACAATGGAATATTACTCAGCCATAAAACGGAACGAAATAATGTCATTTTCAGCGACATGGATGGACCTAGAGATTGTCATCCAGAGTGAAGTAAGTCAGAAAGAGAAAGACAAATATTGTATAATATTGCTTATATGTGAAATCTGGAAAAATGGTACAGACGTACTTACCTGCAAAGCAGAAATAGAGTCACAGATGTAGAAAACAAATGGTAATGTAGAAAACTTATGGTTACCAAGGGGGGAATGGGGAGAGAATGAATTGGGAGATTGGGATTGACATATATATACTACTATATATAAAATAGATAACTAATGAGAACCTACTGTATAGCACAGGGAACTCTACTCAATGCTCTGTGGTGACCTAAATGGGAAGGAAATCTAAAAAAATGAGTGGGTATGTGTATAGGTATAACTGATTCACTTTGCTGTGCAGCAGAAATTAACACAACATTGTAAAGCAACTATACTCCAATAAAAATTAATTTAAAAAAAGATTCATAGCAGAACAATAGGAGGGACAAAGGACAAAAGTTAGATCAGTGGGGAAAATGAAAGGAATGGAAATAATTCAGCCTGAAGAGAAAAATGGAATCCAACAATTTTAGAGTGGGATTGACTAGAGAGACCTAGAGAAATGAAATCTTCCTCTTAATCACATCCACCTCTAGTGCTAGTTCTGATTACACAGTGGTACAGTGGAGCTGGCTTGTACTAGCTTTAAGAAAAATAATTTAAAAAATAAAGTTCGGGGCTTCCCTGGTGGCACAGTGGTTGAGAGTCCGCCTACCAATGCAGGGGACACGGGTTCGTGCCCCGGTCCGGGAAGATCCCACATGCCACGGAGCGGCTGGGCCCATGAGCCATGGCCTCTGAGCCTGCGCGTCCAGAGCCTGTGCTCCACAACAGGAGAGGCCACAACAGTGAGAGGCCTGCGTACCGCAAAAAAATAAAAAATAAAATAAAATAAAATAAAGTTCGATGATAGCCATTGTTGTTGCAATGTAGAGATACGCTCAGGTTACTGCTGTGGGAATATAAACTGATGGACTCTTGGGGAGGAGAATTTGTCTGTAGCTATCAATATTCACAGTACTTTGACTTGGCATTTCTACTAATAAGGAGATATACTACGGATAAAGTTACAGCCACTTATGAAGATAGACTATGAGGTTGGGTTCTTTACAGTGTTTGTAACAGCAAAAAAGTTTTAAAGGAGGGAGAGGAAGAGCAACAAATAAATTGACCTTCATCAAGACACTTGTAAAAAATAATTTAATAGTCTGACAGCACCAAGTATTAGCAAGGTTTCTGAGTAATGTTAAGTGTCTTCTGCTCAGGGGTGTGGGGAAGGATGAGTGCTAACATTTAGACAGAGTTTGGCACTTCTGGTGAACCTGACATGACCTAGAAATTCCAGTCTTAGAAATATATCTTTAAAAATTGATGCACATGAGAATCAAAATACATCTATAAATATGATCATAAAAGCATTTTCTACAATAGGCATAAACTGGAAACAATCCATGTGTCCATTGACATTAGAATTGATTTTTTAGTGAGATTTAGTTATACAGTGGAATACTATTATAGAGTAATAAAATGAATGAATTCAGCTACCTGCCATGATATGGATGAATCTCATAAATGTAATGTAGAAAAAAAAGCAAGAAACAAAATTCATAAAGTATGGTTCCATCTAAATAAAGTCTATAAACAGAAAAATAAACTATCCTATTAAGAAATGCATCCCTAGTAGTAAATTTTTTTAAATGCAAGGAAATTATTATCACGAAAGTCACAATAGAGTGACATCTAGTAGGTAGAAATAATGCTGTAATTGAGTAGGAGTCCACTGGGGGTATTTAGGTGGTAACAGTGCTCTATTTCTTGACCTGAGTAGTATCTAAATAGTGTGTTTGTGTGCATGCAAGTGTACACGTTATATATGTTATATACCACAATAAAATAAGGACAAAAGAAATTCTAAATCTATTGGGACATCCTTAGATGACTACAATGCCACCATCAAAGAAAAGAATGAGATAGCTCTTGTTTCCTTTAGATTTTTTTGGAAGTATAGTTGATTCACAATATTTCAGGTGTATAGCAAAGTGATTCAAATATATATACATATATATATATATACACACATACACATTTATTTTCCATTATGATTTATTACAGGATATTGAATATAGTTCCCTGTACTATACAGTAGAACCTTGTTGTTTATCTATTTTATATATACAAGTTTGTATCTGCTAATCCCAAATTCCCACTTTAACCCTTCTCAACCCCATTTCCCCTATGGTAACCATAAGTCTATTTTCTCTGTCTGTGAGTCTATTTCTGTTTTGTAAATAAATTCATTTGTATCATATTTTAGATTCCACACATAAGTAATATCATATGGAAATGTCTTTGTCTGAATTACTTCACTTAGAATAATAATCTCTAGGTCTATCCATATTGCTGCAAATGACATTATTTCACTTTTTATGGCTGAGTAGTATTCCATTGTATATATGTATATATACCACATCTTCTTTATCCATTCATCTGTCAATAGACATTCAGGTTACTTCCATGTCTTGGCTATTGCAAATAGTTCTGCAATGAACATTGAGATGCATGTATCTCTTTGAATTATAGTTTTCTCCAGGTATATGCCCAGGAGTGGGATTGCTGATATCATACGATAACTCTATTTTTACTTTTTGAAGGAATCTCCATGCTCTTCTCCATAGTGGCTGCACAAATTTACAATTCCCACCAACAGTATAGGAGGGTTTTCTTTCTCCACACCCTCTCCAGCATTTATAATTTGTAGATTTTTGATGATGGGTATTCTGACCAGTGTGAGGTGATACCTCATTGTAGTTTTGATTTGCATTTCTCTAATAATTAGTGATGTTGAGCATCTTTTCAGGTTGCTGTTGGCCAAATGGACATCTTCTTTGGAGAAATGTCTGTTTAGGTCTTCTGCCTATTTTTTGATTGGGTTGTTTGGGTTTTTTTGTTTGTTTGTTTTGTTTTGTTTCCTTTTGTTTGATATTGAGCTGTAGAGTTGTTTGTATATTTTGGAAATTACTCGCTTGTTGGATGCATCATTTACAAAGATTTTCTCCCATTATATAGGTTGTCTTTTAATTTTACCTGTGGTTTCCTTTGCTATGCAAAAACTTTTAAGTTTAATTAGGTCCCATTTGTTTATTTTTGTTTTTATTTCCATTATTCTAGGAGACAGATCAAAAAATATTGCTACAATTTATGTCAAAGAGAGTTCTGCCTATGATTTCCTCTAGGAGTTTTAGAGTATCCAGTCTTACAGTTAGGTCTGTAATCCATTTTGAGTTTATTTTTGTATATGGTGTTACAGAATGTTCTAATTTCATTCTTTTCTATGTAGTTGTCTAGTTTTCCCAGCACCACCTATTGAAGGGACTCTCTTTTCTCCACTGTATAGTCTTGCCTCCTTTGTTGTAGATTAACTGACCTTAAGTGCATGGGTTTATTTCTGGGCTTTCTATCCTGTTCCATTGATCTATATTTCTGTTTTTGTTCCAGTACCATACAGTTTTGATTACTGTAGCTTGTAGTATAGTCTGAAGTCAGGGAGCCTGATTCCTCTAGCTCCTTTCTTCTTTCTCAAGATTACTTTGGCTATTTGGAGTCATTTGTGTTTTCATACAAATTTTAAAATTGTTTGTTCCAGTTCTGCAAAAAATACCATTGGTCGTTTGATAGGGATTGCATTAAATCTGTAGATTGCCTTGGGTTGTATTGTCATTTTAACATACTGATTCTTCTAATCCAGGAACATTGTATATCTTTCCATCTGTTTGTGTGGTCTTCAATTTCTTTCATCAGCATCTTGTAGTTTTTGGAGTACAGGTCTTTTGCCTCTTTAGGGAGATTTATTCTTAGGTGTTTTATTCTTTTTGATGTGATGAAAAATGGGATTGTTTCCTTAATTTCTCTTTCCGATATTTCATTGTTAGTATATAGAAATGCAACCGATTTCTGTAAATTAATTCTGTATCCTGCAACTTTCCTGAATTCATTGATGAGCTCTAGTACTTTTCTTGTGGTGCCTTTAGGATGTTCTATGTATAGTATCATGTCATCTGCAACCAGTGACAGTTTTACTACTTCTTTTCCAATTTGGATTCCTTTTATTTCCTTTTTTTTTTCTCTGATTTCTGTGGCTAGAACTTCTAAAACTATGTTGAATAAAAGTGACAAGATTGGGCATCCTTGTCTTGTTCCTGATCTTCGAGGAAATGCTTTTAGCTTTTCACCGTTGAGTATGATATCAGCTGTGGGTTTGTCATATGTGGTCTTTATTACGTTGAGGTTTGTTTCCTCTATGCCCACTTTCTGGAGAATTTTTATCATAAATATATGTGGAGTTTTACCAAAAGCTTTTCCTGCATCGATTGAGATGATTATATGCTTTTTATTCTTCAATTTGTTAATGTGGTATATTACATTGATTGATTTTCAGATATTGAAAAATCTTTGCATTCCTGGGATAAGTCCCACTTGATCACAACATATGATCCTTTTGATGTATTGTTGGATTTGGTTTGCTAGGTTTTTTTTTTTCAGGATTTTTGCATCTATGTTTATCAGTGATATTGTCCTGTAATTGTCTTTTGTTGTGGTATCTTTGTCTGGTTTTTGTATCATGGTGATGGTGGTCTCATGAATGACTTTAGAATTGTTCCTTCCTCTGCAATTTTTTTGGAATAGTTTCAGAAGGATAAGTGTTAACTCATCTCTAAATATTCTGTAGAATTCACCTTTAAAACTATCTGGTCATGGACTGTTGTTTGTTGGGAGTTTTTTTTATTACTGATTCAATTTCAGTACAGGTAATCAATCTGTTCATGATTTCTGTTTCTTCCTGGTTCAGTCTTGGGGAAATGTACTTCTCTAGGAATTTGTCCATTTCCTCTAGGTTGTCCATTTTATTAGCTTGTAGTTGCTTGTAGTAGTCTCTTATGAGTCTTTGTATTTCTGTGGTGTCAGTTGTAACTTCTCCTTTTGCATTTCTGACTTTGTTGATTTGGGCCCTCTCCGTTTTTTTCTTGATGAGCCTGGCTAAAGGTTTATCAATTTTGTTTATCTTTTCAAAGAACAAGCTTTTAGTTTCATTGGTTTTTTCTATTGTTTTCTTACTCTCTATTTCATTTATTTCTGCTCTGATCTTTATGATTTCTTTCCTTGTATTAACACTGGGTTTTGCTTGTTCTTTCTCTAGTTGATTTAGGTGTAAGGTTAGGCTGTTTACTTGAGATTTTTCTTGTTTCCTGATGTAAGCTTGTATGCCTATATACTTCCCTCTTAAAACGCTTTTGCTGTGTCCCATAGGTTTTGGATCATAGTGTTTTCCTTTTCATTTGTCTCTAAGTATCTTTTTATTTCTTCTTTGATTTCTTCAGTGATCTATTGGTTGTTTAACAGCATATTGTTCAGCCTCCACATGTTTTTTGCAGTTTTTTTTCTTGTAGTTGATTTCTAGTCTCACGGCATTGTGATCGGAAAAGATGCTTGATGTAATTTCAATTTTCTTAAATTTACCAAGACTTGATTTGTGGCCCAGTATGTGATATGTCCCAGAGAATGTTCCTTGTGCACTTGAAAAGAATGTGTATACTACTGTTTTCAAGTGGAATGCTCTATAAAGTCCATCCAGTCTAATGGGTCATTTAAGGCCTGTGCTTCCTTATTGATTTTCTGTCTGGTTGATCTCTCCATTGATGTTAAAGTTCCCCACTATTACTGTGTTACTGTCAATTTCTCCTTTTATTTCTGTTAACATTTGCCTTATATATTGAGGTGCTCCTATGTTGGGTGCATATACATTTACAGTTGTTATAGTTTCTTGGATTGATCCCTCGATCACTATGTATTATCCTTCTTTGGCTCTTGTAACAATCTTTATTTTAAAGTCTATTTTGTCTGATATAAGTATTGCTACTCTGGCTTTCTTCTGATTTCCATTTGAATGGAATAGCTTTCTCCATCCCCTCACTTTCAGTCTGTATGTGTCTCTAGATCTGAAGTGGATCTCTTGGAAACAGCAAATATACAAGTCTTGTTTTTGTATCCATTCAGCCACTCTATGTCTTTTGGTTGGAGCATTTAGTCTGTTTACATTTAAGGTAACTATGAACATGTATGTTCTTATTGTCATTTTGTTAATTGTTTTTGGATTTGTTATTGTAGGTCTTTTTTCCCCTTTCTTCTTTTGTTCTCCTCTTCTGATGTGATAACTATCTTTAATGTTAAGTTTGGATTTCTTTTTCTTTTTTGTGTGTATATCTATTATAGATTTTTGGTTTGCAGTTACCTTGAAGTTTTGGTATAGCAGTCTATATATATACGTGATTGTTTTAAGTTGCTGATCTCTGAATTTCAAATAAATTTTAAATACCCTGCATTTATACTTTCCTCCCCTCATGATTACTGGTTTTGATTATCATATTTTACATCTAATTGTATTGTGTATCCCTTAACTGCTTATTGTGGATACAGATTATTTTACTTCTTTTGTCTTTGAACCTCCCTACTAGTTTGTGTGTGGATGATTTCTTACCTTTACTATATGTTTGCCTTTACTGGTGTGCTTTTCCTTTTCATAATTTTCTTATTTCTAGTTGCAGCCTGTTCTTTTCTGCTTTGAGAAGTCTTTTTAGGATTTGTTGTAAAGTTAGTTTGGTGGTACTGAATTCTTTTAGCTTTTGCTTGTCTATAAAGCTTTTGATTTCTTCATCAAATCTGTATGAGAGTCTTACTAGGTAGGGTATTCTTGGCTGCACCTTTTTCCCTTTCATCACTTGAAATACATCATGCCACTCCCTTCTGGCCAGCAGAGTTTCTGCTGAAAAATCAGCTGATAGCCTTATGGTAGTTCCCTGGCATGTTATTTGTTGCTTTTCCCTTGGTGCATTTAGTATTCTCTCTTTAGCTTTAATTTTTGTCATATTGATTACAATGTGTCTTGGTGTGTTCCTCTTTGGGTTAATCTTGTATGGGACTCTCTGCATTTCCTAGACTTGGGTTACTATTTTATTTCCCAGGTTAGGGAGATTTTCAGCTATTTTCTCTTCAAATATTTTCTTGGGCCCTTTCTCTCTTTCTTCCTTCTGGGACCTCTGTGATGTGAATATTAGTGCACTTGATGTTGTCCCAGATGTCTCTCAAACTGTCCTCCTTTCTTTTCATTCTTTTTTCTGTTTAGTGGCATGAGATAGCTCTGGAAGTACTCATGTATAAGGTCTCTAAGACACGTTACATGAAGGAAACAAGGTGCCAAAGTGTTCATAGCAGGAAGTTTTTTGTGTAAATAAAAATGAAGGATAGATACATAGATGATAGATACATGGATACATACATATGTATATACATTCATATATAAATAGATGATGAAGGACTTCCCTGGTGGCACAGTGTTTAAGAATCTGCCGGCCAATGCAGGGGACACGGGTTCGATCCCTGGTCCGGGAAGATCCCACATGCCATGTGGAGCAACTAGGCCAGTGTGCCACAACTACTGAGCCTGTGCTCTAGACCCTGTGTGCCACAACTTCTGAAGCCTGCGCACCTAGAGCCCATGCTCTGCAACAAGAGAAGTCACTGCAATGAGAAGCCTGTGCACTGCAATGAACAGTAGCCCATACTCGCCACAACTAGAGAAAGCCAGTGCACAGCAGCGAAGACCCAATGTAGCCAAGATAAATTTTTAATAAATAAATAAATAAATAAATAGATGATCAATAGATACTTAGGTAGATATGTAGATAAAAACAGAGATGATAGAGAAATATATAGATAATTGGTAGATAAATAGATACATAGATATATGATAGATGCATAAATAGAAAGATAGATACCTTGATAGCAAAATACCTGCATAGATACCTACATAGATAAATGCACAGGGAGAGAGAGAGAGCTATACATAGATAGGTAATAGATAGATAATAGATTGATAGATGAATGGATACATAAGTACATAGATTACATAGACAGGAAGATAGATACATAGAAACATGAGGTGCAAATGTTATATGATAATAGATAAATTAACTCAGAGTTGCATAGATGCAAAAATAGACGAGTGAATAGATATATAACTGATAGACAGGATGCATGTGTATAGATTTGGGGGGTTTTGGGGAGAGAATTACAAGAAAATTTATATGAAAATAGCCATAAAATATGTGGCATTATTTGTGAATATATGCCATTTTGATATATTATTTAATATGATGCCATATTAAAATATAATTTATATGCATAGGAAAAAAATGGTAAGAATCTACACAAAATGTTAAAAGTAATAATGTCTAGTAATAGAATTGTGGATGACCTTATTCCATTTTGCCCCTTATTTCGATTTCCCAGCACCTCCACAATAAATTCCTACTTTAATTTTTAAATATATCTCTTTTAAATGAGTATATAAATAAAACACAGACATACTTGACTTAAAACCAAAAAGCATACAGGAGTCATTACTCTTCATTCACAGCTTTCATCTGAGTCCTTCAACAGGGAGGGGTGACTTCAGCAAATGTTCTAATGAGCTTTTTATCTGAAAGGCCGTGTGAGGTGGGTCAACTGGTCCTACTGCCCCCTGCATTGGTATCTTTTGCTTCAGGCCAATTCGATAGGAGAGAACTCGTCAGAGAACATGGCAGGCTCAGAGTTGGGAAAGGACTCTGCTTTCAGGCAGAGCTGACTTCACTCACAAACCTGAAGCCAAATCTAACAGCTTGGCAAACCATATCAGCATTGCTCAGACATTCATTCACTTCTACACAAATGTTTATGGGACATCTACCAAATGCTGAACTGGCCCTAGACCTCGGGAACATAAATATGAAGTGTCTCCCTGCAGGGATATTACATTATAATGGAGGAGAGAGGTAATTAGTATGTGATTACATTATCAAAAGGTTATAGGAATTAAGTGCACTGAAGAGAAATAAAGCAAGCAAAGGAGAGAGTAATAGCAATTTGCCTATTTTAGATGGGTTGGTCAGGAAAGGCCTTTCTGAGATGGTGACATTTGGGCAGAGTCTCAAATGAAGAGAAAAACAGTGATGTAAGGATCTTGGGGAAGTGCATGCTAGGTAGTGGGGAAAGCAAGTAAAGGCCCTGAGGTCAGAGTAATCTCAGTGTGTTTAAGGAAATGTCTGATGTCAACTGTGGCTTGAGCAAAATAAAGAAAAGATGAAGTTAGAGAGGTCAGCAGAGGCCAAATCAAGTAGGATCTTGTGAGCTCTGGATATTATTCTCTATGTGCCACTGGAGCATCAGCCAAGGTCTTAACTAATACTGTTGATAACTCTCATAAGCTCACTGGGCTTTCCAGGTGTTTGATACAGATGCATTCTTTCCTAAAGCATTTTGGGAGGTTTTTCAGAGATAACCCACTCTCCATACCTTCCTCTGACTGGAGGTATCTCCCCTGCAGCTCCACAGGCATAGGTTAATGCTTATGAGTACTTCCACATTCCAGAGCTTCTGGCAGTACCCTTACAGCTTCTTTCTGTGAGCTCACCTCTTCTCTCCATGTAGTGTTCCTGCTCCCTGCTTCACTCTCACAATTCTGATTCTGGTTTACAAGAATCACTCAAGCGTCCTTTTATGAAACCCTCTGGGAATGCAGGCTGCCCCCGGTTCAGCAAGCTCACCTCTCCACCATTAGCGCAGAGAGCCAGCCTCAGCCTCTTGACATAGGCCAGACATCGGTTCCCTGCATCCACCAATTACGAGAGACATTTAGCCAGTTCTCAAGGAGTTCTGAAGTAGACCCTCTCCTTAGGCTGGTGTTCCTCAAGCTCGACACTACTGACATTTGGAGCTACATATTTTTTGCATGTTGTGAAGGACTATCCTCTACATTGTAAGATATTTAACAGCATCTCTGTCCTCCAGACGCCAGTAGCATCCCTCCCATCATGACCATCCAAAATGTCTCCAGACATTGCCAATGTCCCCTGTGGAGAAAAATACCCCCAGCTGAGAATGAGCTTCAGTCCTAGGCTGCAGGTGAGGTGAAAGCATGCCTCCCAGAGGGAACAGGGTGTGGCTCTCGAAAAGTCCAAGGCAACAGATCTCTTAGTCAATTCAAACTCCACCTAGGCCTTCCCAGCCTCTTTCATACCCTAACTGGTGAGGGCTCAAGGCTTGCAACACCAGTTTTCAGTACTTTTCCAAGTACTACAAAGGCCCTCTGGCATCTCCCTGAGAAACATGGGAATATTTGAAACCCAGAGTCCTGGAACCTTAGTCAAAACTGAGACAGCAGAGTCCCAGTCTCATATCCTATTGTCAAATCATTTTTTGGAGGAAAAAAGAGCATACATCTGCATCACACTCATATTTACTAGTATGTTCTCTGCATAGAATATCGCTGGGAAGGTTCACAAGAGAGTTAAAAGATAATATTTGTTTTTTCTGAGGAAAGGAACTAGGTGATGGGACAAGCAAAGCCAGAAGGTTTTCACTTTTGTAACTTTTGAATTCTAAACCATATTATTATCTATAAAGTTACTTTTAAAAAGGAAAAAGAGCCGAGAATTAAAAAAAAAGTTTAGAACCTTATAAGGAGAGACAGGATTGCATAAGGAGAGGCTAAATTCTGGGAAGGCAAGATAGCCCAACTGTTCTGTGGTCCAAGCATGTTCTGGGGTTAAAATGAAGTAAATGAAAGCAATTTGTGCAATTTTTCTACAAATATTGCAAGTTCACAGGATTTTCCCTCTAAAGGATGGATTCCACCAGAAGACTACAAAATCAACATATTCGTTCATCCTTTTTTTCAACAAATATTTGGGTACCTGTTATGTGCCAGCCACTCTTCTAAGTGCTGAGCATAAAGGATTGACCAGAACAAAACCCCAGGCCTCATATATTCTAATGCAGGACGAAGTCAGAAAGTGTAAAATAAAGGTAAGTAAATTATACAGTATAGCAGAGGGTGGGAAATGCTAAAGAGAAAAAGAAAATTGTAGAGGATAAAAAAGGAGTTCCAGGTGGAAAGGTGCATACTGAAGTTTTAAATAGGGTGGACAGGGAAGGAGGATTCAATGAGAAGATGACTTGGGGGAGGGGGGAAGACTTTCAGTCTTTCACACAAGGCCACATGCTCAGAAGGGCCCCATACTTGGTTTGACACACTACCTCATTGTCTTGAAAATCTTAATAAATTTTTAACAAGAACTCCCACATTTTCATTTTATATTGGCCCTGAATATTAGGTAGAGGATCCTGCTTTCAGATAATTTGGGATGAGCTTTGTAGGAAAGGGGAATAACAAAGAGCATATCTGGAGTTTACAAGGAGCAAGGAGGCCAGGGAGACTGGAGATGGAGTCAGGACAGTAATGGGGTGACGACGTGCCACATAATGTGAGATCATCCTCTAGGTGGGATGGGGAACAGTTTGTGAGGTTTGAGCAGTGGAGTGATCCAACATGTGTTTTAAAAGAATAGCTCTGGATTTTTATTGAGAATAGACTATAGATGGGCAAGAACAGAATTAAAGATACCATTAAGAGGCTATTGCAATAATCCAAGTGAGACATGGCTTGGACATGTTGTTAGGGTGAAGGTAGTGAGAGATGGTCAGATTCTGGATGTGTTTTGGAGGATTTGTCAGATTTTATATAGGGTCAGAGATTGAAAGAAGAGTTGTGGATGGCTCTAAAGTTGGCCTGAGCAACTAGAAGGATGGAGTCGCCATTTGGGGAATGTAGAAGGCTGTGGGAGAAGCAAGTTTTCCAGGGAATAAGAGGAATTCACTTTTAGACATTTTAAGCTTAAGCTATTTCACCTCTAAAAGGAGATATCCAATAGGCAATTGAGTATCTGTGTTGGGAGTTCAGGGGAGAAACTACATTGACAATATATATTTATAAATTATTAGCTCAAATGGATGACATTTAAAGTCATGGGAGAAGATGAATCAGCATGCAAGTGTACAGAGAGAAAAGTACAAGGTCTGAGTTCTGAGGTGCTCCATGGTAGAGACAGAACATGAGGGGGAACCAGCAAAAGGAAGGCTCCTAAAGTACACTGCATATAGAAAAATTACCATCCAATAAAAACCAAATGAGAAGAATATCTCTTAATATACTGGAAAAAACAGTGGCATCCAGTACTGCAGATATACACAGTTTTGACATCAGTCCAGGCTTTAGTAAGAGCTCCCAATTTAGATGATTCACTAGCAAATGAATATAACTGACTAGCAGAAGAGCAGTGAATCTCAAGCCATAGAAATGGATAATTATTATTATTGTTGTTGTTAATAATTTAAAAAGAAGAAAGAGAGAAATAGAGTCTGGACTTGTAGGTTGTCCAACAATCCCAGTTACCCTGATACTGAGGCAATTCCCAGGATACAGGATTTTCATGCTAAAAGTGGGGAAGTCCCAGGCAGATGAGTTGGTCAATCCAACGTGGTGTCAGTCTTTTATTTGCATCCAGTCTTCCCAGCTAATACCTTATGGTTTCTCATCTGTAAAAACAAGAGTAATACAGGATTGTTATTAAGGTAAAACAGGAATATTGTATATCAGAATGCCTGATGTTTAGTAGGTACTCAATAAATGATAGCTATTATTAATATTAGGAGAAAACTACCTTGTGTACCTCGGTAAACCCTAAGGACACCACTAGATTATGGCAAGCAAATTATTTGGTGTTCACAGTTATGATCCAGAGTTACAAAGGAACATTAATTATGTACATTATATTTCTGTTTAGCACCATTATCCATTGAGAGGTATAGGGATCATGACATGAAATAAGAGGAAGCCCAACACAATATTTGGTTCTATCATAAACAGTATTTACACCATCATAATAATATTAACATTGGCTATTGACTTGCAACTTATAGAATTAAACTATAGACAAATTATGGGGAAATTAACCATAGTTTCAGAACAAAGTATAAATGCTATTAATCTGAATATTGTCAAAGTAGATCTATAGCTATCAAAAGAAGAGTGGAAATGGCGTAAAGACAGGCAGTGGAATTATCAAGATCCAAAGTGTGAAATTACATACTATGTCTTGTTTGTGGAAAACAAAGCAGAGATTTAAATGTATTGTTTAAAGATGCCTGAATACAAGTGGAGGAACTGAGACTAGTGATAGAACCTTTTCAAAGGGTGGAGAAATTGGGATTGATGGAAGTGAACTAAATCCTCGCTCATCATAAAATGGCAAGGTGTAAAGTTGATAAATTTTTTAAATGGTGTAATGTTATTGTTGAGAAGTATGGAGTTAACCACCACAAAAAAAATATAGAAATTATTAAAATAGTATCTGGGAACAGGATTGGAGTGGAGGCAGGAGACAGCCTCATACAGAAAATACATGAATTGGTATTTTCATGATAAGCCTCTCTCTCTCTCCCCCCATCTGATTTTAATAGTTTGCATTGATTATATTTATGAAAGAGGTTTTAAAGTTTATATTTATGAAAGAGGTTTAAAAGAGGAAGAAGCATATAAAATTGGCTGCCAGTTCAGAATAATTTTTCAAAGGATATTTGAGTGCTTAAAGGCATTTAGCACTTCAGAAAACTGAGCTATTTGTAGTGACTCATTCTTTGAGTATGTAAGAAAACCAAACTTTTACTCCACCCAGTTCCTCCTCCATTCAGAAACTGGGCCACTATCAATATGGCTGCTGAAAATCGTATTCTCATATCTTGATTGCACTTAATTTAGATAAGACTGACTGGGCTTCCCTGGTGGAGTAGTGGTTGAGAGTCCGCCTGCCGATGCAGGGGACACGGGTTCGTGCCCCGGTCTGGGAAGATCCCCCATGCCGCGGAGTGGCTGGGCCCGTGAGCCATGGCCGCTGAGCCTGCATGTCCGGAGCCTGTGCTCCGCAACGGGAGAGGCCACAACAGTGAGAGGCCCGCGTACCGCTAAAAAAAAAAAAAAAAAAAAATTCTAGATAAGACTGACTAATCAACCAGCCACTATATTAGTTGGCTTGGGCTGCTTTTAAGAAAATATCACAGGCTGAGTGGCATAAACAACAGAAATTTATTTTCTCACAATTCTGGAGGCTAGAAGTCCAAGATCAAGTGCTGTCAGGATTGGTTTCTGGTGAGGCCTCTTTGCAATGTTGGGCATCTTTTCATGTGCCTGTTGGCCATCTGTATGTCTTCTTTGGAGAAATGTCTATTTAGGCCTTTGGCCCATTTTTCTATTGGGTTGTTTGTTTCTTTGTTGTTGAGTTGTATGAGTTGTTTGTATATTTTGGAAATTAATCACTTATCAGTCACGTCATTTGCAAAGATTTTCTCCCAGTCCATACGTTGTCTTTTCATTTTATTTATGGTTTTCTTTGCTGTACAAAAGCTTGTAAGTTTGATTAGATCCCGTTTGTTTATTTTTACTTTTATTTCTATTGCCTTGGGAGACTGACCTAAGAAAACATTGGTACGATTTATGTCAGAGAATGTTTTGCCTATTTTCTCTTCCAGGAGTTTTATGTAAAGCACCATTTTTAATGAAATCAAACCTCCCCCTCAGGATAACAGTTCTAACATACTGGCTGCCTAAATTTCGATGTTGTACATTATCTGGTATGCAAAGTGTTCCTTTTCAATTTGGATTTGGCAGAAACTTCAAAACACACAGGTAGTGTAGTAGCATCTGTACCAGATTTCAGAGGGTTAACAGTTCTCTCATTGGTCAAGAAACTTTCCCAGCAGCTCATTTGCATTCTGAGTATCTGTATTTGTTTTCCATTGCTGTGTAACAAATAATCATAAATTTAGCAGCTTAAAACAACATGCATTTACAGTCTCACAGTTCCTGTATGTTAGAAGTCTGGCACAACATAACTTGGTTCTCTGTTCAGGGTCTCATGAGGCTGCACCAAAGTGTCTACCAGGCTGTGGTCCTATTGGAGTTTGGGGTCCTCTTCAAGCTCATCCAGGTTTTGGCATAATTCAGTTCCTTTCGGTTGTAGGACTGAGGTTCCTGTTGGCTGTCAGCTGGGTGTCACCCTCTGATCTTACAGGCCACCCTCAGGTTTTAGCCACATGGCCCCTCCATTAACAGTTCACCACATGGCTGTTTGTCTTCTTCCAGGCTAACAGGAAAATGTTTCCCTGATGTTTCACCTCTTAAAGGGCTCATTCTAATCTAATCCACAGATCACATTCAAATTTTGTCAATTATCCCAGCAATGTTTATTATGGGTCCAGGATCATACATAGCATTTAATTGTCATGTCTCTTTTATCTTAAGTTCCTCAGTCTTTCCCAACTTTTATGACCTTGACATTTTTTAAAATTAATTTATTTTATTTATTTATTTTTGCCTGAGTTGGGTCTTTGTTGCTGCGTGCAGGCTTTCTCTAGTAGCGGCGAGCGGGCGCTACTCTTCATTGCAGTGCACAGGCTTCTCATTGCGGTGGCTTCTCTTGTTGCAGAGCACAGGCTCTAGGTGCACGGACTTCAGGAGTTGTGGCTCATGGGCTCTGGAACGCAGGCTCAGTAGTTGTGGCACACGGGCTTAGTTGCTCTGTGGCATGTGGGATCTTCCCGGACCAGGGCTTGAACATGTGTCCCCTGCATCAAAGGTGGACTCTCAACCATTGCGCCACCAAGGAAGCCCTGGCAGGTAGATTCTTAACCACTGCGCCACCAGGGAAGCCCCAACCTTGACATTTTTTAAAGAGAACAAGCCAGTTACTTTCTAGAAAATCCCTATAATGGATTGAATGTTTGCACCCACCCCCTACACATTTGTATATTAAAGCCCTAATCTTCAACATGATGGTATTTGGAGATGGGGCCTTTGGGAGCTAAATAGGTTTAGATGATGTTGTGAGATTGGGACCCTCATGATGAGATTAGTATCCTTATAAGAAGAGGAAGAGACCATAGCACCGTCTGTCTGTCTGTCTGTCTGTCTGTCTCTCTCTCTCTCTTTCTCTCTCTCTCTCTCCCCCTGCCATGAGTATACACTGAGAAGGTACACCAGGAAGAGAGCTTTCACCAAAACCTGACCATGCTGGCCACCTGATCTCAGCCTCTAGAACTGTGAGAAATAAATTTCTGTTGCTCAAGCCAACCACACTATGGTATTTTGTTATCACAGCCAGAGCTGACTAAGAGGGCCCCTCAATTTGGGTTTATCTGATATTTCCTCATAATTACATACAAGTTTTATATTTTGGCAGAAATACCCCAAAAGTGATGCTATGTTCTTCTAATGGCATCCTTTCAGGAAGTACACAATGTCAACTTGCCCCAATACTGGGGATGTTTATAAGAGAGTGTCTATTGGATTTCTCTGCCATAAAATTAACTGACAGGTATTTGGTATTAATTAATTAACATGCAGTCTGTGTGGAGATAATTCTGAAAATATGTAAATATCTGTTCCTCATCAAGCATTCATTCACTGGTTTTATTTTTATTTATTTATTTATTTATTTATCTTTGGTTGCAATGGGTCTTTGTTGCTGAACACAGGCTTTCTCTAGTTGCAGCAAGCGGGGGCTACTCTTGTGGTGCATGGGCTTCTCATTGTGGTGGCTTCTCTTGCTGTGGAGCACGGGTTCTAGGAGCACAGGATTCAGTAGTTGTGGCACATGGGTCAGTAGTTGTGGCTCACAGGCTTCTTAGAGTGCAGGTTCAGTAGTTGTGGTGCATGGGCTTAGTTGTTCTGTGGCATGTGGGATCTTCCTGGACCAGGTCTCGAAACCACGTCCCCTGCATTGCAGGCAGATTCTTAACCACTGCACCACCAGGAAAGTCCCCATTCACTGGTTTTAGCATCCACTGATGAATCTTCCCTGAATCAATTATTACTATAATGATTGCAAAATGTTTCTAGTTCATCATTCCCTCTACACTTATTAGTTGGCATCTTACTGTGAGGCAGTTTTCCCTTCTCCCTCAATTTTTTCTTTCTTATTTATGCATTTATTTATACCAGTAAGAACTCATGGATTTCTATTTTATTGAGTGGATTGCATATGTCACTATTATTATTTGTTTTGATGCTTGAATTGTCCCAGATTTAACAAGAAGAATCTCCTTTAAGCAGATTCTTATGTCCTATGACACATCCCTTACTATTCTTTGAGCAATTTTAACTGTCTGGAACAAAATAAAATATCTTCCAGGTTCATTTTGTACTTGTTGTTTTTTCCCATATCTGGAATTAGCTATTTATCCAAGGATCATTTCTTTCAGTAGAAGATAGTATTTAGAAACCAAGATCTGGGCACTGGTTATACTCATTTTTACTGGGATATTATAGCTTTTAGGTCCTCACAGGAAATAGAGCTAGAAGTATATGAATACATGCATACAACTTATAAATCTATTTTTATAGCAATCTACTTGTACAGATTCAAAACCATGGGTTCACACCAATATTTCCAATTCCAAACCAACACCACAGGGTTTTTTTCCAGCCTCTGCTTTTCCATACTTGTAATTCCCTTCTCACATTGTGAGAAATTTGGATTCCATTATTCTCAATATATTTCCTTCTTCAGTCAATGCCCCAGTATGTAAGCAATCTTCTGACTATTCAGACTGTCTTCTTGGCCATGGCCTTGGCAGCCCCAGCCTCTCTGGCTGAGCCATTGGCCCCAGTGCCACCAAACACACCAACCACAAAGGTCAAATACTCAGCACTCGCCATCCTGGACACACTGGCTAATTCTTTAGTACTGCCACCACCAATCATCAGCTAATTCCTCATCCCCAACTCTGCCAACCATGTTGACTGCACCAAGCAAAAAAATTAAATATTTTAAAAACCTAGATAGTGCTGCCATGCTTAAAATTATTTAAAAGATATTGGTGGAACAGAAGAGAAAATCCAGAAATAAACCTAAATATGCATAGTGTTTTTGTTCATAATAAAGATGTCATTTCTGATCAGTGAATTTATATGCAATCTAGTCAGTGGGGTAAATAAAATAGTGTTGGGGGAATTGAAGAATGTTATGAAAAATAAGGCTGGATTCAAATCTCACTGTTTATACCAAAATTAATTACAGATGTATAAAGATTTTGTATAAAATAAATCTATACAATTCCTGAATAAAGCATGAATGAATTATATTAGATCCTGGAGTAGAAAAAGACCTTTCCAAGAAAGATATCAAAGCAGTGAGCTATAAGGCAAAAGTTTGATAAACTTAACCACACCATATTTATAAATTTCTCCTTGACAAATAAATAAATACATAAATAAATAAATCCTAAAAATCATTGACAAACTGGGGAAAGATATTTGCAGTACAGGAAAACAAATAGCTGATATCCTTAATTTTCACAAAACTTTATATAAGTAGACAAAATAAATTCAAATAAAAAGGCTAAATAGAAAAATAAGCAAAGGATAAACAAGTAGTTATAAAATAAATAAAAGTGTAGATGGACAATGATTTTCAGCCTTACACAAAGGTAACAAAATGAGAACAAAGATGATGGAATGCAATGTTTCTCCCATGAGACTGGCAAGAATGTAGGGTGACTTCATGCATCCATGGAGGCTGTGAACACCCATAACTTCCTCTGGAGTTGTGTGGCACAGCAGCCCTAAGCCTGAGTGGTCGAGCATGAGATACAATCATTCTCATACATTGTTCTGGAATGTTGCCAAAGGGTACATTTGTCGACTCCTCCTGGAGAAAAATTTGACAAATGATTTCAATATTTAAAATGTAAAGACTCATTAACCCAGCAATCCCACTGCTAGTTATTTACTGGCAGAATATGCCAGAGTATCTCTTCAACTCTTCAGGGGTATTCACTGCAGTCTTTTTCATAATAGTGAGAGAGAAAAAAAATGGAACTATCTAAATTGTCCGCCATAAGGGGCTTGTTAAACAAAATATAGGTACCTTCAACTGCTACATTAAAATGCCACAATTAAATAGAATGTGTTCTAAGTACTGATATGAAAAGATTTCTGAAATTTTTGTATTGTGTAAAAAAAATTTTTAGTAGAAACCTTTTTGTACAAACAAAATATTTTATACAAAGAGATGAATACAGATAGGCAGCTATGAAAAGATCTTTTTCAAGGCCATCTGAAACAAAGGCATAGCAGGAAAGCAATAGCCTTATTCTAATGTTGAGCTCAGAGCTGGGCTCTTTTTGACTGAGAAAGCCTAACAGGAAGTGTCTGAGCAAGGACAGTTTGATTTCTTACAGTTTGAGATACATTCAAGAAATGCCCCAAATTCTGGACTCTGTCTGCTCTATCTGGTCTTTTTCTGCTTGAAAACAGGTCAGTTCTTGCCTGGACTCATCTCTCTCATAATTTTTTAAAGAATATAAACAGATAGTTTTATTTTTTAATTTTTTAAATTGAAGTATAGTTGATTTACAATGTTGTGTTAGTTTCAGGTGTATGGCAAAGTGATTCAGATATTTTTTTTTCAGATTCTTTTCCCTTATAGGCTATTACAAAATATTGAGTATAGCTCCCTGTGTTATACAGTAAGTCCTTGTGGGTTATATATTTTATATATATTAGTGTGTATCTGTTAATCCCAAACTCCTAATTTATCCCCTCCCCTGCTTTCCCCTTTGGTAACCAAAAGTTTGTTTTCTATGACTGTGGGTCTATTTCTGTTTTGTAAATAAGTTCATTTGTACCTTTTTTTAGATTCCATATATAAGAAATATCATATGATATTTGTCTTTCTCTGTCTGGATTATGTCCAGACATAACTTTGCCTGATAATCTCTAGGTTCACCCATGTTGCTGCAAGTGGCATTATTTATTCTTTTTTATGGCTAAGGAATATTCCATTGTATATATATACCACACCTTCTTTATCCATTCATCTGTTGATGGGCATTTAGTTTGCTTCCATGTCTTGGCTATTATAAATAGTGCTGCTATGAACATTGCCGTGCATGCATCTTTTCAAAATAGATTTTTCTCTGGATATATGCCCAGGAGTGGCATTGCTGGATCATATGGTAACTCTATTTTTACTATTTTAAGGAACCTCCATACTGTTCTACATAGTGGGTGCACCAATTTACATTCCCACCAACAGTGTAGGAGGGTTCCCTTTTCTCCACACCCTCTCCAGCATTTATTATGTGTAGACATTTTGACAATGGCCATTCAGACTGGTGTGAGGTGATACCTCATTGCAATATTGATTTGCATTTCTCTATTAAATAGTGATGTTGAGCAATTTTTCACATACCTGTTGGCCAACTGTATGTCTTCTTTGGAGAAATGTCTACTTAGATCTTCTGCCCATTTTTTGATTGAATTGTTTATTGTTTTGATATTGAGCTGTAAAGCGGTTTGTATATTTTAGAAATTAATCCCTTGTCAGTCACATCATTTGCAAATATTTTCTTCCATTCTGTAGGTTGTCTTTTTATTTTGTTTATTGTTTCCTTTGCTGTGCAAAAGGTTTTAAGTTTAATTAGGTACCATTTGTTTATTTTTCTTTTTATTTCCATTACTCTAGCATACGGGCCCAAAAAGATATGACTGTGATTTATGTCAGAGTGTTCTGTCTGTGTTTTCTTCTAGGAATTTTATAGTTTCCAGTCTTACATTTAAGTTTTAATCCATTTGAGTTTATTTTTGTATATGGTGTTAGAGAATGTTCTAATTTCCATTCTTTTATATGTAGCTGTCCAGTTTTCCCCAAACTTACTGAATAGACTGTCTTTTCTGCATTGTATATTCTTGCTTCCTTTATCATAGATTAGTTGACCATATGTGTGTGGGTTTATTTCTGGGCTTTCTATCCTGTTCCATTGATCTATATAACTGTTTTGATGCCAGTATCATACTTTTGATTAGTGTAGCTTTGTAGTATAGCCTGAAGTCAGCCAGCTTGATTCCTCCAGCTCTGTTTTTCTTTCTCAAGATTAATTTGGCTATTTGGGGTCTTTTGTGTTTCCATACAAATTTAATTTTTTTTTGTTCTAGTTATGTGAAAAATGCCATTGGTAATTTGATAGGAATTATATTGAATCTGTAGATTGCCTTGAGTAGTATAGCCATTTTAATGATATTGATTCTTCCAATCCAAGAACATGGTATATCTTTCCATCTGTTTGTGTCTTCTTCAATTTGTTTCATCAGTGTCTTATAGTTTTCAGAGTACAGGATTCTTACCTCCTTATGTAGGTTTATTCCTAGGTATATTATTCTTTTTGATGTGATGGTGAGTGGGCTTGTTTCCTTAATTTCTCTTTCTCATCTCTTGTTGTAAGTGTATAGAAATGCAACAGATTTCTGTGTATTCATTTTGTATCCTGCAACTTTATCAATTTCATTGATGAGCTTTAGAAGTTTTCTGGTAGCGTCTTTAGGATTTTCTATGTATAGTATCATGTTGTCTGCAAATGGTGTGAGATTTACTTCTTTTTTTTCCAATTTGGATTCCTTTTATTTCTTTTTCTTCTCTGATTACTGTGGCTAGGACTTCCAAATCTATGTTGAGTAAAAGTGGCAAGAGTGGGCATTCTTGTCTTCTTCCTGATGTTAGAGAAAATGCTTTCAACTTTTCACCGTTGAGTGAGAGGTTAGCTTTGGATTTGTCACATATGGCCTTTATTATGTTGAGGTGTGTACCCTCTATGCCCACTTTCTGGAGAGTTTTTATCATAAATGGATGTGGAATTTTATCAAAAACTTTTTCTGCATCTATTGAGATGATCATATGCTTTTTAATCTTTAATTTGTTAATGTAGTGTATCACACCAATTGATTTGCAGATATTGAAGAATCCTTGCATCCCTGGGATAAATCACACTTGATCATGGTGTATCATCCTTTTAATGTATTATTGGATTTGGTTTGATTGTATTTTGTTGAGGATTTTTGCATCTATGTTCATCAGTGATATTGGCCTGTAATTTTTCTTTTTGTGGTTTCTTTGATTTGGTATCAGTGTGATGGTTGTCTCATAGAATGAGTTTGGGAGTGTTCCTTCCTCTGCAATTTTTTGGAATAGTTTCAGAAGGATAGGTGTTAACTCTTTTCTAAATGTTTGGTAGAATTTGCTTTTTAAGTCATCTGGTCCTGGACTTTTGTTTGTTGGGAGATTTTTTAATCATAGATTCAATTTCAGTACTTGTAATTGGTCTGATCATATTTTCTTTCTTCCTGGTTCAGTCTTGGGAGATTGTACCTTTGTAAGAATTTGTCCATTTCTTCTAGGTTGTACATTTTATTGACATTTAGTTGCTTGTGGTAGTCACTTATGGTCCTTTGTATTTCTGTGGTGTTGGTTGTAAATTCTCCTTTTTCATTTTTTTTTTTTAAAGGAGAAGGGGGGGCGGGAGTCCTCTTCTTTTTTTTTTTTAATAAATTTATTTATTTATTTATTTATTTATTTATGGCTGTGTTGGGTCTTCGTTTCTGTGCGAGGGCTTTCTCTAGTTGCGGCGAGCGGGGGCCACTCTTCATCGCGGTGCGCGGGCCTCTCACTGTCGCGGCCTCTCCTGTTGCGGAGCACAGGCTCCAGATGCACAGGCTCAGTAGTTATGGCGCACGGGCTTAGTTGCTCCGCGGCATGTGGGATCTTCCCAGACCAGGGCTCGAACCCGTGTCCCCTGCATTGGCAGGCAGATTCTTAACCACTGCGCCACCAGGGAAGCCCTCCTTTTTCATTTCTAATTCTATTGATTTGGGCCCTTTTCCTTTTTTTCTTGATGAGTCTGGCTAAAGTTTTATCAGTTTTGTTTATCTTTTCAAAGAACCAGATTTTAGTCTTATTGATCTTTTCTATTGCCTTCTTAGTCTCTATTTCATTTATTTCTGCTCTGATCTTTATGATTTCTTTCCTTCTACTAACTATAGGTTTTGTTTGTTCTTCTTTCTCTAGTTCCTGTAGGTGTAAGGTTAGGTTGTTTGTTTGAGATTTTTCTTGATTCCTAATGTAAGCTTGTATCACTATGACCTTCCCTCTTAGAACTGCTTTTGCTGCATCCCACAGGTTTTGGATCATTGTGGCTTCATTTTCATTGCCTCTAAGTATTTTTTTTATTTCCTCTTTGATTTTTTCAGTGATCCATTGGTTGTTTAGTAGCATATTGTTTAGTCTCCATGTGTTTGTGTTTTTTGCAGTTGATTTCAAATCTCATAGTGTTGTGGTCAGAAAAGATGCTTAATAAGATTTCAATTTTCTTAAATTTACCAAGGCTTGCCTTGTGGCCCAGCATGTGATCTATCCTGGATAATGTTCTATGTGCACTTGAAAAGAATGTGTATTCTGCCACTTTCGGATAGAATGCTCTACAAATATTAATTAAGTCCATCTGGTCTAATGTGTCATTTAAGACCTGTGTTTCCTTATTGATTTTCTTTCTGGATAATCTGTCCATCAATGTAAATGTAAGTACAGTGTTAAAATCCCCTTCTATTATTATGTTACTGTCAATTTCCCCTTTTATGTCTGTTAATATTTGCCTTATATATTGAGGTGTTCCCATGTTAGGAACATTTACAATTGTTATATCTTCTTGGATTGATCCCTTGATCATTATGCAATGTCCTTCTTTGTCTCTTGTAACAATCTTTATTTTAAAGTCTATTTTGTCTGATATAAGTATTGCTACTCCAGCTTTGTTTTGATTTCCATTTATGTGGAGTACCTTTTTCCATCCCTCACTTTCAGTCTGTATGTGTCTCTAGATCTGAAGTGAGTCTCTCATAGACAGCATATATAAGGGTCTTGCTTTTGTATCCATTCATCCAGTCTGTGTCTTTTCCTTGGAGCATTTAATCCATTTGTGTTTAAGATAATTATTGATACATATTTTTTTGTGTGTTGTTTTGTTTTGGTTTTGGTTTTTGAAGTACACGGGCCTCTCACTGTTGTGGCCTCTCCCATTGCAGAGCACAGGCTTCGGACATGCAGGCTCAGCAGCCATGGCTCATGGGACCAGCCGCTCCATGGCATGTGGGCTCTTCCCAAACTGGGGCACGAACCTGTGTCCCCTGCATTGGCAGGTGGACTCTCAACCACTGCGTCACCAGGGAAGCCCCAGATACATATGTTTTTATTGTCATTTTGTTAATTGTTTCTGGATTTGTTTTTGTAGGTCTTTTTTTTTCCCCCTTTTCTCTTTTGTTCTCTTCTCTTCTGATTTGATGATGATTTTTAGTGTTGTGTTTGGATTCCTTTTTCTTTTTTGTGTGTATCTCTATTATAAATTTTTGGTTTGCAGTTACCATGAGGTTTTGATATATCAGTCTCTCTCTCTCTCTCTCTCTCTCTCTCTATTTATATATATATACATATATATATATACACACACATATATATGTGTGTAATATATGTGTATATATATATATGATTGCTTTAAGTTTCTGATTTCTTAATTCAAATGCATTTTAAATACCCTGCATTTGTACTCTCTCCTCTCATGATTATTGGTTTTGATTATCATATTTTACATCTAATTGTATTGTGTATCACTTAACTGCTTATTGTGGATACAGATGATTTTACTTCTTTTGTCTTTGAACCTCCCTACTAGTTTGTGTGTAGGTGATTTCCTACCTTTACTGTAGGTTTGCTTTTACTGGTGAGCTTTTCCACTGTGTAATTTTCTTGTTTCTAGCTGTGGCTTTTTTTCTGCTTAGAGAAGTTCCTTTAACATTTGTTGTAAAGCCATTTGGTGGTGCTGAATTATTTTAGCTTTTGCTTGTCTGTAAACCTTTTGATTTTTCCATCAAATCTGAACAAGAGACTTGCTAGGTAGAGTATTCTTAGTTGTAGGTTTTTCCCTTCCATCATTTAAATATATCATGCCACTGCCTTCTGACCTGCAGAGTTTCTACTGAAAAAATCATCTGATAGCCTTATGGGAATTCCCTTGTATGTTATTTGTTGCTTTTCCCTTGTTGCTTTTACTATTTTCTCTTTATCTTTAATTTTTGTAAACTTCATTACTACATGAATTGGCATGTTCCTCCTTAGGTTAATCCTGTATGGAACTCTCTGTGCTTCCTGGACTTAGGTGACTGTTTCCTTTCCCATGTTAGGGAAGTTTTCAGCTATTATTTCTTCAAATATTTTCTCAGGCCCTTTCTCTCTCTTCTCCTTCTGGGACCTGTATAATGTGAATTTTAGTGTGTTTGATGTTGTCCCAGAGGTCTCTTAAACTGTCCTCATTTCTATTTATTCTTTTTTCTTTCTTCCATTCTGTATTCTTTATTCTATTCTTTTTTCTTTATTCTATTCTACCACTCTTCCAGCTCACTGATCCATTCTCCTGTCTCATTTATTCTGCTATTGATTCCTTCTAGTGTATTTTTCATTCAGTTATTATATTCTTCAACTCTGTTTGGTTACTCTTTATATTTTTCTAACCCTTTGTTAACAAATTCTTGTAACTTTTCACTCTGTGCATCCATCCTTTTTCCAAGTTCTTAGATTATTTTTATAATCATTACTCTGAACTCTTTCTCAGGTAGATTGCCTATCTCCACTTCACTTAGTTGTTCTTCTGAGGTTTTATCTTGTTCCTTTGTCTGGAACATATCCTTCTGCCATCTCATTTTGTTTAAATTTCTACTTGTATTTTTATGTATGTGGTAGGTTAGTTAAGTTTCTCAAACTTGGACAAGTGGCCCTCTGTAAGGGATATCCTATTTGTCCCACCCATACACTCCCATCTCATCACCCAAGGGCTAGGGACCACTGGGTCCCTGGGTAAGTTCTGACCTATGTTTGCAAACTCAGTTCTGCAGGCTGCAAGATCCTAGTCCTCTTGCTTCTGGTGTCTGTCCCCTGGTAGATGAAGCTGGTGCAGGTTTCCTGAAAGGAGGAGCCAGTGCCTGCCCATGGTAGGTGGAGCTGGGTCTTGGCCCTTTGGTGGGCAGGACCGTGTCAAGGAGCATGTCTAGAGGTGGTTATGGGTTCAGAAATTCTTTAGGCAGCCTGTCTGCTGATGTGTGGGGCCAGGTCTCAGTGCTAATGTCCCAAGCAAGATGTCTGCCTCTGCAAGAGTTTAGGCAGATGAACACCCCCTGACATCTCCACCATGAGAGTCCATGTCCCTAGCCAGGGTGAGCCACAGCCACCCCCACTTCCCTTGGAGACCCTCCAAGACCAGCAGCTAGGTCTGACCCATGTTTCTATGAAGTCACTGCTTTTGCCCTGGGTCCTGGTGCACATGGGACCCTGTATGCACCCTTCAGGAGTGGAGTCTCTATTTCCCCCAGTCCTGTGGAGCTCCTGCACTCAAGCCCCACTGGCCTTCAAAACCAAACGCTCTGGGGGGCTCCCCCTCCTGATGCCAGAACTGCAGCCTGGGGAGCCTAATGTGGGACTCAGAGCTCTCACTCCTGTGGAGAACTTCTGAGATATAATTATTCTGCAGTTTGTGGGCTACAAACCTCGGTGGTATGGGATTTGATTATATCATGAGAGTGCCCCTCCTACCATCTCATTGTGGCTTCTTCTATATGTATTTGGGTGTAGAATATCTTTCCTGGTAGGTTCCAGTCTTTTTTATCAATGGCTGTTCAGGAGTTAATTGCAACTTTGGTGTGCTTGTGAGAGGAGATGAGCTTGAGTTCTTCTACTCTGCTATCTTGCCCCCAAATCCCCTCTTTCTTATAATTTAGGCCCACAATCATTATCTGAAAAACAGGTTTTTCTATGGCTCATTTCTATAACTTTATGGTGCTGAAACTTGATCTAAATTGATGTGGATTATTTAGAGTTTTTATTTATCCTGCTTAGTGTGAATGATCATACATCTCACTGCAGAAATAGAAATATGGTTATGGGGTGCTGCCCCAGACACTGCTAGGGTATTTTATACTATACTATACAATATATGTGCTGCTAACTTTCTAAATTTCAAAAAATTCTGAATTCTCAAACACATCTGGCTTCAAAGTTTTGGGACCTATACCTTGCTAAAATCAGCAAGCAGCAGCCAACTCACCCTAAAATTTGGGCTCTTTCCAACTGCTCCTTCCATTATTACATGCTCAGGAGGAACTTGTATCTGCCTTCCTGGTTATCTCAGAAAGTGTTTTACCAACTGCATTTCCCCAGCATAACAAGGATCTAAAGCTCTCCATTCCCTCACTGCATGCCGCCCACCTGCTAAGTCAATGCTATGTATTTTGGAGTTTTATTATGCCAGCAACCCACTCCTGGTTCTAATTTCTATATTTTTAGAGTTGTCTGAACTGCTGCAATAAATAGAACAACAAAGTGAAATGGCTAAACCAAATAAACCTTTATTTCTCACTCATGTAACATCCTGAGGAAGCTATTCCAGGTCGGCAAGCAGCTCTCTTCCATAGAATCATGCAGGGCCCCAGGCTGATAGCAGCTCTACCATCCAAGGCTACTCTGGTCATTGCCATTCTAGCTCAAGGGAAGGGGGAAAGGCAAGTACGAGTAGCCTTATGGGTCAGGTCTGGAAATTGCACACCTCACTTTTTTTTACATTGCACTAGGGAGAAGTTGTTCACACAGCCACACCTGACTACAAGAGAATTAAGAAATGAAGTGTAGGGAATTCCCTGGTGGTTCAGTGGTTAGGACTCAGCACTATCACTGCTGAGGACATTGGTTCAATCTCTGGTCAGGGAGCTAAGACCCTGCAAGCCACATGGCATGGCGAAAAAATAAAATAAAAATAAATGAAGTGTAGCTGGACAATCCTTGCCAGCTACCATTAATGAACAGCCAAAGATCCCTGATCACACCCATTCTAGCCAGGGATGAGTCTGGTTAGATTATTCTTTGAGGTTTTTTTTTGTTTGTTTTTTGGGTTTTTTTGCGGTATGCAGGCCTCTCACTGCTGTGGCCTCTCCCGTTGCAGAGCACAGGCTCCAGACGCTCAGGCTCAGCGGCCATGGCTCATGGGTCCAGCCACTCCACGGCATGTGGGATCTTCCCAGACCGGGGCACGAACCCGTGTCCCCTGCATTGGCAGGTGGACTCTCAACCACTGCGCCACCAGGGAGGCCCTCTTTGGGATTTTTAGGGATACAAAATATGGCGGAAATGGAAAGGGAGGGGGAAAAAAATGGTCCCTGTTAAGACCAGGGGAAGAATTTAGGGAAAGTCTGGAAGACAGAAGAATGAGAACAGCTGTGATGTATGAGGAATATAAACAGAAGTGGGAAAGGAAGCTTTTAGATATATCACTGTAATCTTAAATCCCCTTCATGGTATTTGGGGGAGAAATGCAAAAAAGCACCTGAATTATTTTGAAATTGCTTTTTGATTAATGAGTTACTTATTTGGTAGCAATATATCTTTGAGCCACGATGGGTCATGGATTTACATGTGCAACAAGATATTAAACCTGAAGTTTTAACTGAGACACCATGTATCAGATACCAAAGTAAATGGAGAGACAGAATACCATGCAGAAAGGTATAAGCAGGTTTACAAAACCCAGTTAAATGAGTAATGCCTATCAAAGGTACAAAAGGGTTTGGGAGGTTGAAGATTAGAAAGGACTTAGGAAAAGGTTTCTGTATTGAAGTTCCCATCTATCCCCAAGGGGTATAGGTGAGTGGTGCTTCCTTCACACCTCAAGCATGGTGTGAGGACCTTTAAGCAGACTGCTTTAAGAGCTTAACAGGTGTTCCTTAGTTGGAAGGGTATGTGTTGATTGGTGTGGAGAATGATAAATCGAATGGGTGAAAGACCAGGCTGTACTGGAAGCCTGCTTACCTCCCTAATGAGGGTAAATGATGTATGAGTGCTGCCAAGGACCACATGTAGGTCACAACATGGAGAGGGATCAGGCCTGGAGCCCTTCTAAATTCTGACCAAAGAGGATCTCCTAGAAGGACGATGGGAACCCTACTGAAAATCTGACCAAAAGACACCACAGGAAAACCAGAGGCTGAGGGGGTGATATACATCACCTGCACCATGAGAAGTGCCAGCAGAGGTGCCTCTGAAGAAACCAGGAGAAAGGCCCACAGAGAGTCAGCCATAATGACCTACCAGACCCAGAAAGTTCTAGTCCATTCATCCATTCAACAATAAATATTTATTGAGCACCTACTACATGCCAGATGATGTTCTAGGCCCTCTAGCGTATGTCAGTGAAATACTGTGGAGCCTGCATCCTTTAAAGAAGCAGTGGGGGAGGGAAGACAAACAATAATAAATGATGTAATAAATATGTAAATTACAGAGTGTGATAGATACTGAAAAGTGCTATTGGGAGAATGAGAAGCTGGATAAGATGGGAGTTAAATATACTTAAATGTACAATACATATACAAATTTTATATTTTTTAAAAAATATATATATTTTTTGCAGTACGCGGGCCTCTCACTGTTGTGGTCTCTCCCGTTGAGGAGCACAGGCTCTGGACGTGCAGGCTCAGCGGCCATGGCTCACGGGCCCAGCCGCTCCGTGGCATGTGGGGATCTTCCCAGACCGGGGCACGAACCCGTGTCCCCTGCATCAGCAGGCGGACTCTCAACCACTGCGCCACCAGGGAAGCCCTTTAAAAATATTTTTAACAGGGTAAGGACAATGGGAGTTGTAATATTTTTAACTTTATATTTACAACAATTCCAAACTTATAGAGAAGTTATATATTACAGAGAACTCCCATATATCTCCTATGTAATACATATATATAAACATGTGCATTTACATATTACCTATACATTATCAATATCGCTCACAGATTTTTATTTAAAGAACTATAATTTCATACTATCCTTATTTATATTAAATATCAAATTTTTATTAGCACACCTTTTTAGTACAACAAAATTTTCCAGCCATTTTCCCAAGAATCCCTGGTTTCTCCTAGTGGGGAATGGTATTTAGAAATCAGACAATCAGGATCTGGGTCCTAGGTGTGTTCTTTGCTACTTGGATGTCATTACCCTTTCAGCAGACAAAGCTATAAATATATATATTTGTATATACATACATACATATTCTATGATATGAATATCTGTGTCCCCCTTGCAAATCCATATGTTGAAATCCTAACCTCCAAGACGATGGTATTAGGTGATGGGGCCTTTGGGGAGTGATTAGGTCATGAGGGCAAAGAGGATACAGTGAGAAATCTGAGACACAGAAGAGGACCCTCCCCTTACCATGCTGGCACCCTGATCTTGGACTTCCAGCCTCCAGAACCATGAGAACTAAATTTCTATTGTTTCTATTTCTATTGTTTTTGTAAGCCACCCAGTCTGTGGTATTTTGCTATAGCAGCCCAAACAGAGCATTTGTGTGTGTGTGTGTGTGTGTGTGTGTGTGTGTGTGTGTGTGTGTGTGTGTATATTCACATTTATTTGTATGACTAATAAATGTGTGTTTATCTTCTCTTCCCAAGAGTAAGAAGAGTGAACTTGAGCCAACTATATTCAGTTTATTCTTCCCAGAGTCACCAATCAAGTAAGTCATTTCACCTCCCTGGGGACAGCATGGGCAGGGACAAAGAGGGAAACTACGAGCCACAATAGCTGAGCTCCCTCCACCTGGAAGGAAAGGAAGCATGGGGATACCTGTCCTTCCCTAATACTATTTCCCTAGTAAAAATACATCATTTTTATTTTTTTTCTCCCCTCCTGTTACTATAAAGTAGCTCTCTTATCAGTACAGTCTCTCCACTTCTTCCATCTACTCTTGGTTGCCCAAGGATTTGCCTCCTTTAGTTATACCATTTCTTACATCATCAAAATCTCTCCTTAGTGCCTTATTTAGGCCACTCATCATCTTCCTGTTGACCCTTTATTTTTCTACTTCCCTTCACAGCCAAACATATCAAAGAGTTGTCTACACACTCTTATCTCTCTACTTCCTCATATTCATACTTCCTGCAATTCTTTCTTCAACCCACCTTCAATCAAGCATTCTTCCTTCCCCGTGGCTCCTCTGAAGCTGCTCGTATTCATGTCCTTTCTCTTTCCAAATCTCACTTGACCTTTCAGCAACATTTGCCAGTTGATCACTCCTTCTTCCTCTCTGGCCTTTGTAAATCACTCTCTTGGTTTCCCTCTTACCTCACTGGTAATGAATTCTTACCTTCTTCTTGTTTTCCTTTGCCAGCTCCTCCTCCTTTACCAACCTCCAAATGTTGAAGAGCCCAACAGTGGGGATCTCTATCCTGACCTCATTCTATTCCATTTACATGTGATCTTAAATACCATCCACATGTCTTTCATTTCCAAAAATGTATCTTAAGCTCAGACCTGAGAGTCAGACTCTTATAGTAACTCTCAATCTTCTCCTGGATATCTAAGAGGTATCTCAAAATAAGATGCAGTGGCAGAGATTAGCTAGTTGTTCACCAAATCCTTATTACCTTGAGCTCCCAGCCAAGCATTTCCTAGCTTCCCATGCAGCTGGATGTAGCTCTAGAGCAGGGCAGTCACAAGACAGAAGGAGCTTGGATTCATGAATCAATGCACAAAACATCACCCACTGAATACTCACATTGAACTGTTTTATGAACAAGAAAAGAAAAATCTATTGTGTTCTGCCATTGCTATTTTGAGGTTATTTGTTCAACAACAGCTAGCCTACACAGACTATTACAGATGTCAAAAACTGAACTTGGCTCCCCAACCCAAATTCCTTCCCCCACCAATCTTCTCTACCTTGGTAATTCCTTGGTAACTGATGCCTTTCTCCATTCTATTACTCAAGGCAGAAGCCTTGATATCTTTCTTTTCCTTATCCACACATCCAGACCACAAATAAGCTCTCTTGGTTCTATCTCTGTATTACTCCAGTTTTGCTAAAATAACTAACAAACTCAGACTCACAGTGAGTTACAGTAAATATTTATGCCTCACATACAAGTCTGCAGGCTGGCTGTGCTTGTGCTAGGCTTGACTGACCTTGTTTGTGTTCAGCCAAGTTTGGCTCCAGATTGCAAATCAGGTTTGGGTCTGCAAGCCATGTGTCCCATTCTGGGACTCAGAGTGAAGAAGCAATGGCTTCCTGAAACATGCTCTTTTCACATGGGTGGCAGAAGCACAAAAGAGACAACAGAAGTTGTCCATGCTTCCTAAAGATTCAGGTTGAAATCTCAGTCACGATTTGTAATTATCTTGTTTTTACTGGCAATTTCCCCTATTAAAATGCAGGTTCTGTTCCTGCCTGGCAACTAGTAGGCATTCAACAAATGTTTATGAAATTGATGTTAAATGAGAGCATTCTGGAAAATCAGTTTGAGGCTACACTGCTAAAGGATCTTGAAATATCATGTAGGAGAGTCTGGAATCCATTCTAAAGGCGTTAGTCAGTCACCAAAAGAGAGGTCTGCTTTAAAAGGGTAACTATGATGGTAGCTGGGTGATGAATGTCTAAAGAGAAGCAGTTAAAAGGTTACTGTAATTGTCTAGGTTAGAGGAGACTTGAGGCATAAACTAGGGCAGAGGGACTAGAAGGGAGGCTGCTTTGAGGTGTCATCAACAAGAATCGGTTAATAATAACAACATTTATTAAGTGCCTATAGTAGGCCCAGACTTCAGGCTATCTTTACAAAAGCCAAGCAAAATGGGTATTGGTATACTAATTTTGCAGATAAAAAAGAATTTTCAGAGAACTTATATAATTTCCCCCCAGAATCTCACAGCTAAATAAATGACTATTCTGGAATTCCATTGCAGGACTATCTGATTCCCAAGCCCAGGGAGTGAAAGACAAGGAGTGGTGCTAAGTTTCCAGCTAAGGTAGTTACTTAGGATGTCCTTTGCTGAAATACATAAAGGTTTGCTGGGAAAGGTAATGAATGTGGTTTTAGTTACCCTGTGGGTAAAGTAGGTGGTTCTGCCTGAAACAGAAACTGACTCTGGTTAACTCAACAAATAGGGTATTTCTTGGAAGGCTATGGGGACTCCCAGAATCATTGGTAGGCTGGAGGGACAGGCTTCATGAAAAGGTCACAAACCCAGGGAGTTCCAGACAGTGAGGCAACAAGAACTAGCCATATGTGTATTCATTGAACAGATAGTTATTGAGTGTGTACTCCATGCCAGGCACCTCAGAGCACTGGGGACACAGCAGTGAAGAGTCAACACCGCCACCTTCATGCAACTTACATTCAAATGGGGCACTCAGGTCATAAACAAATCAGTTAATTAAATCCAAAAATATGTCAGATGGTAGAAAATAAAACAAGGAAGGGGGATAAAGTGGGTCTTGAGGAGAGAGAAGTTGCAGTTTTCAATGGAGTGGTCAGAAAAGCCCCTCGGAGAGTTCTGGTCCATCCACTGCTGCAGCCACGTGAATGAATGAGAACTCCAAATGTCCCCTTGTTGCTGTTCATTCTCTTGGAAGTAACATCTGATTGGCAAAGATGAAGGCATGTGCTCACCCCCTTATCTCCTCTGAAATGAGGGATAGGAAGAATTGCCTTTCAACTTGTATATTTTGATAAGCATTACCTACAAAGAACATACAGAAAATGAGGGATTTTCCCAAAAGAGATGAGGGTTTGGGCTCTAGAAAACCCAAATAACCACAGGAGTGGATACAACCAATAAGAGAGTCAAGGAAGAGACTCATCAAAGAGAAGAGTGAGAAGAAAAAATAAAGGATAGCACTTTGGAGAATTTTGAATATGTCTGAAGATGCAGGTTGATAAAGAGGAACTAGTAAAGGAGAGCAGAAAGAAAAGAATCTGGATAGAGCAATGTTTGAGAATCCAAGGATAGAGAGAGCTTATGAGGTCAGTGGTGATTTTATGAAGAGGCTTGGAAGAAGACCTTGTAAATGGAGAAAGAACCAATGGTGAGTGAAGTAGGGACAGAGTAACCTCTGAGCCAAAGTGTTCTACATCATAATTCATGTTGTTATAAAGGAACTTGCAAAATATATTATCCTGTGTCAAAAGGAATGTAGGACTTCTGTCCTCATTTCATTTGAACTTCACAATAACCTTGTGAGACAGGTCTTATCCTCACTGTGAGATGGAGGAAAATGATATCTAATATTCAGTGTTGGAGATTATAAATCTTTTCCTGGAGTGCATCTTGTTAATAGATATCAAAAGACCTTAAAATGTATGTATTCTCTGACCCAGAAATTCCTCTTTAAGGGTATTTAGCCAAAAGAAATCAGAGCACGCATACAGATTTATCTACAAGGTTATACGTTGCTTGTAATAGTAAAAAATTGAAAACAAGCTAGTTCCAACAAGAGGGGATTGGTATGTACATGCTGTGAAATGATGTGCAATCAGTACCAAATAATGCTGCAGAATAAACTGTTCAAGAAAGAAAAAGGGAAATGGTTTATAATTTATGAAATGGAAAAAGCAGACAACAAAAAGTATACACAGTATGATTCCATTTTTGCTTCTTGTGGATTTTTCCCCATATTTTCCAAAATATCTGCAATAAACAAATATTACTTTTATAATGAGATTTTTTTGAAAGTAAGGTCCTGGGTGGTTAAGTACTTGTCTGTGTCAAACAGGGATAACTGGGAAAGGAGGGGCTAGAATTATGCTCTTGACTCTTCAATCATTCCTTCTACCACATCAGGCCACTTCTTCTTATATAGAACAGTCAGTAAGTGTCTTACTTCTGACTTGTTGCTATAACAAAAATGCCATAGGATGGGTTACTTAAACAGCAAACATTTATTTCTCCAAATTCTGGAGCCTGGGAAGGCAAAGATCAAGGTGCTGGCAAATGCAGTGTCTGATGAAAGCCTACTTCATGGTTCATAAATGGCTGTCTTGCCTGTGTCCTCACACAACAGAAGGACCAAGGGAGCTCTCTGGGGTCCCTTTTATAGGGACACTAATCCCATTGATAAGGGCTCTACCCTCATGAACTAATACCTGGCAAAGGTCCAAGCCATGAATACCATGGCAGAGGGGATTAGGTTTCAACATATGAAATGAGGTTTGCGTGGGGAGGGGTGGGGGGAGGTGGACAAAGACTACAACAGAGAACACCGTCAGTCTATAGAAGCAAGGGGGTAAAAATGTCCCTCAGTAATGTAAAAATGCTTTCCTACTTTTTCTACTTGCAGTGTTCAGTGAAAACAAGTCCTTTACAATCAACATGCCAGAAACCCTAACATGTAAGGCCTTCTTGTACTGAAAAAGTTAAAAGCGTGAGAATGGTTGGAAGTTGTTTAAACAACAATAGTAAAGATTTTATGAGACTTCAAAATACTTCCGGATGTGTGGATATGACAAATCAATAAAAAGGAACCAACACCCAGCCTAGAGCCTTGTAAGATATAGATTCCAGCCTTTCTACACCTCAACCTGGAAGCACAGGCTCTCGCTGAGAGGGGAAGTACTCCCACATAAGAGACACTAGGGGTGGCCCAGATGTGGCAATCCCTAGTAGGATGTGGGGTATCCAGAGGAAAGGGGTGACGGGCACACTTAAGGCACGTGAAAACTGGAAAGTTTGGTGCCTTCTGCAGTCGGCGGTTCCAAGGCTGAGTTTACGGCACTTAAGAAGCAAGCGCTACTCCTTCCGGATCGACCCTGCCTGCAGGCCTCACTCAAGACCTCATCGGACTTGAACTAGAGGGCCTAACTGGGGCTTGTATTCGCTATCGAAGATCTGTGGATCCCCGAGGCGGTGCGGTCTAGTTCCCGAAGAGCTGGACCCCGGCGAGCGGGCGGCGTGGGCGAGGATGGGTGCGGCCACCAGACCGGCAGGGCTCGCTTCCGGATTTTCGCAAAACTAACAACATTTGTTAGGGAAATAGGCAGACTCTAACATCCCTGAATCCCTTCACTTGGCGACTGTAGCAATCTGAGACACTGAGCGCCCCGCACACCCTAGACGCAGCCAGAACGGACCCATCCCAGCCTTGCAGCCCGGCTCTGGTGACCTGCCCCTTGCCCGCACGCGCCCTGCAAACCCGTGTCCCCGCCCTCACCCCAGAGCCCCTAGAAGCAAGCTACGGTGGCTCTGCTGGGGATAAATTATTACCGTGCTACCATGCTGCAAACTCAATCCGAGAAGTATGAACTGGCTGGGACAGTTTAGGAAGGCGGCCACGAGGGCATCTGCAGAAAGGAACAGATAAATGCATTTGGCAGTAGGAGGGGTAAATCTGTGGACCACGGTGAGGAAGAAGAAAATGCAGTCTCTGCCTCAAGACCAGCGGCCCAGAAGAGGTACTCAGAGCACTCTCTCTGACACCCAGAGCCCCGCCTTCAGGGCGTGGCCTCGCGCAGCCCCGGGAGGGGGCGGGGACTACTCCGGGCCGCGCCCCACTGCAGGAGGCCAAGGGTGCCGCACCTACACTTCCGCTGCGCACTGCGTTCTGCACCAGCCGAGCGAAGGTGATCCAGGTGAGTCCCCGCACCTGCGGGCAGCGAGGAGCGTGGGCCTCGGAGGCATTTCAGCTCCTGCGCTGGGCACCGCCCGTATCTCGGCCATCCCAAGCTGAATAGGGACTCGCTCTCTCTCTCTCTCCCTTCTTGTCTGTAGGTTTCTTTCTACCTTCCCATCCCCTTTGCCCTCCATCCTCCCCATGATGTAGTGGGTTTGGAGCGTCTAAGCTGGGCCGGCCACGCTATCTAAAACTCAGGGGGATTCTCAAGGTCAACCCTTCCTCCGTTACTTCCTTTGCCCTCCTCCGCTCCCTGGGCTGTGCGGACGCCGGACTCCTTCTTTCTGCCTCCCAGAGCCCACCTGACCTTGCCAACTGCATCTCTGGTGCACAGGAGGGGCGGGCAGGGCACTGCAGGGGCAGCTGGCAGTGCAGGCCTGATCGGTAACACAGGTTTTTAAAGTGGCCTGCGAGCGCTGCGCCAGCTGCGGATGTACATGTGTTGCTAGGGACCTTCCGGGAGGGCCTCCCAGGGAATTGTGTTTGTTTTCCTCCGGTTTCATAGAAACGTATGTTTCGTCGTAATGTTTGAATTGGAACCTACGAGTGGGTCATTTCCTACCGCTGCCTTAGAGCAGGAGAGAAGGCAGAGTCTTCGTTGAGGTTGATTTCAGAGAATTTCCCTCATCTGGTGTTGCTGCAGGGAGCGCTAGGGCCACAGCGGTGGGGCAGCTGTGGGGCGGTGGAAGGGGCTGGAGACTGGTTGGTAAGTCATTCTCCGAAGTTCTGGCTTCTACTATCACTTTCCTTGGGAGTCACGAGTTTACCGCTACACTGTAGCTTAGAGGACAAGTGAGTGTGGGAAGGGAGGTAAAAAGAAAGCAGAGACAGGAGGGTGGGTAGGAAAAGAGCTAAGGGCTTGCGGCTTTAATCCGCTAACTGGAGAAAGGGAGATCTGGAGGAAAGGACACTTACTGCTCTGCAGATATATGGCTCTTGGCAGGTGCTGTAGACCTGGGCGTGGTCATGTGGAATTGCCGCAGATTTTCGATTCCTCTGTCGGTGGAAGCAAGGGCATCTCTTGGGAGATCTGTAGATCGCTGGGAGCCTACAGTTTCTGGGAAGCACCCAAGGTTATTGGTCAAAATTACAGACTGTGTTTAGGTCAACGAATTCAGTGATGAGAGCATAGTATCTGAGTCAGGGGATCAAGAACGTTTATTCTCACGGGAGTTAAATTTAACAGTTAAATAAGTTTACATCTAAAACCCAAACAAATACTTTCAGCCGGGGAAGACGTCCTGTAAAGCTTCCCCCCTGACAATGTTACAGAAATAGAAAACTTTGTCAAGTGATTCCCCCCGCAAATGATGTTACTACATATAAAACAGAGGTACTGCGTAGAGGTACTGTGCCCAGTCATAGAAACTGCACTGCAGGGCCTCCTTAGATTAAGGAACAAAACTGGAGAAGGGCAGTCTTCCCCCTTATTTAGACTTAATCCTGCCAGTTTAGAGTTCTGCAGAGATGCAATCCATGAAGGGGAACCTCCTAACCTGGAGGATAGCAAAGAGACTGAACCTATGTGGAGAAATCTGGAATGAAGTGGATGACAAATCAATGTGTCAAAGAGTAATTTAGTGCCTACTGCACAGCTAGCAATATTTAAATATATTCTTCCCTGTATTTCTATTTAAATATTCTGAATCTGTATTCAGAACACCTTTGCCAACCACAATTGACCATGAACCATTTAGCATTTTTTAAAGCAATATGTGTTTAAAAGAATATACTGCTATGGTTTTTACAACTGGTTTCATTAATACTACTTATGAGTATACCATCCTCCTGAAAAAGAAGAATTCAGCAGTTACCAGTTAGGTTACTGCTATGTAAAATAGAATTTTTGTGTTTCCCTCGCTATCTCTTACAGTGTCTATGTGCCTACCTTCCTATGTACTACCTTCCAAATACATTTGCAAATACCTTTAAGGAGTTCAGCATTTAGAATCATCCGTCCCCTGTTACGCTATAAGTTCCTTCTAGAGTTGACCCATTTATTAACTGGAACTTGTGTTCTAATATTTTGGTGACTTAGTTCACTCTTTTTTATTTAATAGTGTTATTTTATTTCTCCAGCCTAAGAAATGTGAATGACTGTGACACAACTTCATTCTAAAGTACAGACAGGCCTGAAGAGTTAGACCCCTGTTTCAGGCAGGAGCCTGCAGCCTATGCAGTTCCTTCATTCAGAATGGCTGGTAGCCTGGTGGGGACTTGTTCAGCAGCTGCTAAGAATTCACTGCATACAGTCCACCCACATTTCTTGTGATGGAAAATCCAAATGGTGTCCATGTGACTCATTAGAGATTTTTTTTTTTCCTCTTCAGGAAGTCAGGGCTTAGTTTCACTCTGCCCCTCAGTTCCTATATAATGCCAGTTAAGGGACAGGTTGTATGGAAATCGTGATGTAAAAATGAAGTGCCAATTTTTGTGTTGCTTTGCCCTTTGCAAACCTGAATGCCTGAAAGTTTGGAGGATTTTTTTTCCCTGTAATCTCTCCTCCTGTCATACTGCAGTGCTGACACTCATTAAAAAGAAAAAAAAATGTTCCTTTTTGGACCTTTTCCAAGTTTTTTTCTTCTTCCAATTAGAAAGCTCTCAGGCTTTAATCAGTCACAGGCTTGGAGTTAATTATTAGCTTTCTGTTCTCGTTAATATATTTTATGCTCAGGAGAGGGTCCGGAGAGGTCGAAAAGTTTCAAAAGAGGTCAAGTGTGGTCAAACTTGCTCCCCAACCTCATTGAGAGACAAATACAGCCAAGGGTTGAGAGCATAACTGTGGAGCCAGACTGCCTGGCTGTGTGTGAATCCAGGCTTTCTCTGTTACAGCTGTGTGTCCCTGGGCAGATTACTTAACCTCTCTGATGTTCAGTTTCTTCATCTGTAAAATGGAGCAATAATATATCATAGAGATGCTGTGAGGGTTTAAATGAGTTAATATTGATGAACTACTTAGAACAGTGTTTGACACATATTAAGTAATATATGTGCTAATAATAAGTGTTATTAATAATCATTGATTTCTCCTACCACTCTTCCTCTAGGTTATATCACTACCCTTCAGCCAACACTGGTCTCCTTTTCATCCTTATACAACTAAACCCCTTTCCTGTCTCCGTGCCTGTGTACTTGCTTTTTTCTCTACATGTGTGCTCACTCTCACATCACTGTTACATCCTTCAGAGCCCTTAGCTCAATCTGTTACCTTCCTGTTTCATGATCCTCGTAAGTTGTCTCCCTCCGTTTGACTCTCTATTCTGGAAGGTCAGGACCTTCTTTCTCAGTCTTGTTCACCATTGTAGCCCTGCACTGCACGTGGTACCCAGCATTCAGTAGGGGATAAATCAGGAAAGGAATCATTCTAAGGCACTACTGAGGAAGGTGGTAGATGTGGACTTAAAGTGAGCATTCCATTTAGGTGAAACGCTTTATCCTGCATTGACTTTGTCAGATCAGCTCCCTTGAATGAATTGTTACAAGATTTTTATTTTCTTCTGCATCCCGTAACTTCTCCCCATTCTCTTCCCTGTCCTCTGAGATTGGTGCCTTCAGACTATGGGAAATGTCCTGCAGCCCGTCCCTGGGATCACACCTCCCTGGAGGCTGGGCTCCAGATGGTTCAATGTGGCTCAGGGCTTTTAGGTCAGCACATCAAGGAACTCTCGCCCAGAGGGCCTTTTGGGTCAAGAGTCTGTTTGGGAAAGTTTGTCATCCTACAAACAGGGGAACCTAGGATTTGTTCTGTCTTACAATCTACTATTCTTAGATTCCTGAAGAGCTGAATTACCAGTTTTTCCCAGGGGAGATTCAGTTAAGCATATGTGTCTAGTGCCTTTTCGCACAGAAGTCAGACTCCAGAGAAGAAAAGAACAGGTAATTTGCTTATTTGGCCTTAACAAAGTTTATTTGTGTCAGTGCAGGCTCATCCCACATAACCAGGAAATATTCACTTGCACTTGAGCATCAAGCTGGTCCTTCCCTCCCACCTCCCGCTCTCAGCCAGTGCATTAATGTAGGCGTCCTCAGCACTGACAGTTCACAAGCGTGTTGGAATTAAAATGACATGTGGAACTTGAATATTTTATATTCTAAGCTGTGGCTACTTAACTATAAAATTGAATATATTTGAATTTATAGGACATTTATCTCTTAAGAAGACAGATCTTCCATCCCCCTAACTTGTAGTGTGCTTCCACTTTCCAAGTGTTCTGTCAGCAACACTGATGAGGAATTAAAGAATATGAGAAACCGGGAAAGACCCACTTTATTACCTGCCTCTGCTGTTTGCCTCACTTGAGTTAATATTCAAGGCTGGACAAATAATGGCCTGCCTATTCAACTAACTTTTCATTTTTAGCCCTTGGAGTGATATTTACTGAATATGCAAAACAATTGTGGGGAATAGTTATTTTTCTTCACATGGTTATTATTCCTTCTCTTAACTGTCCATGTACTCTTTTTTTTAAATAAATTTTTTAATTTTATTTATTTATTTTTGGCTGCATTGGGTCTTCGTTGCTGCACGCAGGCTTTCTCTAGTTGCGGCGAGAGGGGGCTTCTGTTCGTTGTGGTGCGCGGTCTTCTTGTTGCGGTGGCTTCTCTTGTTGCGGAGCACAGGATCCAGGCACGCGGGCCTCAGTAGTTGTGGCTCGTGGGCTCTAGAGCGCAGGCTCAGTAGTTGTGGCGCACGGGCTTAGTTGCCCTGAAGCATGTGGGATCTTCCCGGACCAGGGCTCAAACCCATGTCCCCAGCATTGGCAGGTGGATTCTTAACCACTGCGCCACCAGGGTAGCCCCCATGCACTCTTTTTAAAATCTCACTGCCATTTGAAACTTTGACACTCAAACAGATTTTATCATCTGTGTACTGTAGAAGTGACCAGACTGGCATTCTGAAAATGTAGGATGAACCCAAAGAAATTCTGTGACTCTCCTTTTTTTCTCTCCCATCATGGAAACAGGGAATTACTTTTGTGCTGCTTGCCTCTAGGATCTCAAGTTTCTCTATTTAGCTTTATATGGGCTCAGCTGCCTTGCCTAGAAATAACTTTGAGGACTATTCCTTTGGAGGCAGAAACGAGGCTGGACAGCTACCTCATTAAAAGAGTACAGGCTGAGAAGACCCCTAGCACAACCTCAGAGTTTTTGGAACAACCTCCCAGTGTTGGGGACTCATGGAGGTCCATTTGATGTGACCAGATGAAGCCCTTTAAGTTACCATCCTTGTATTATTCTCATGAAAATGCCATGTAAAATAAAGGACCGGGGCTTCCCTGGTGGCAAAGTGGTTAAGAATCCTCCTGCCAATGCAGGGGACATGGGTTCGAGCCCTGTATGGGAAGATCCCACGTGCCCCGGAGCCACTAAGCCCATGCGCCACAACTACTGAGACTGCGCTCTAGAGCCCACGAGCCACAACTAGTGAGCCCACGTGGCACAACTACTGAAGCCTGCACACCTAGAGCCCGTGTTCTGCAACAGGAGAAGCCACCGCAATGAGAAGCCTGCGCACCTCAAGGAAGAGTAGCCCCCGCTCACCGCAACTAGAGAAAGCCTCATACAGCAATGAAGACCCAATGCAGTCAAAAATAAATAATTAAAATAAATAAATTAAAAAAATATATATATATATATATATGGAAGATTGGATTAATAATACAGGCAGCCAAATAAGGATTTTAATGAAACATTGGGGAATGGCTCCAAGTCAGTCTGTAAGTGCTTTAGCATTGTCCCATTCCTGATGCATTAAAAAAAAAGACTGCTGAGAAATTGAAGTACAGTTGGAGGGGAGCAATCTTGCAAATGGAAGTAAGGGTTACCATTGTCCACACTGGTTTTTATTTGTTTGAGGGCAAAGAGAGAGGTGAAAGTTGAAATCCTCTCTCCCTTAAGACATTTGATTGATTTTCATTTAGGAGAAGATAAGTTGTTGTAACTTCATGGCTCAGAAGTCGTAAATTATTTGAGGCCAGTGCCCAAATGATAAAGCCTGCCTTTTGCTCCATTTGTGCAGTGTTGATTGTGCCCTGGGGAATTTCTGTTGGCAGCTAAGATGGAGTGGAGTAAATAAGTGAAGGAGAGCTTTACTCCAGGAGTATTCCGTTGAATGTAGTTCAGGAAGTTCTCTGAGTAACCCTTTTGTAACTGAAGGAACCCCTGCCCCAGTGAGATAAGGCAAGTGGTGGCAGAAGCAGGAATTGGAGGAAAGGTTGAGCAAAGCATAAGCGCTGGAGTAGTTATGCTTCCAGGTGAATCTGTCAGTCACATTCCTATAGGAGAGTACCTTAGCCAAATATCATAATGAAACTCCATGCTGCTAACTCAGGCACTGGAATAGAGCATAGCTTCTAGGGGTGAGGCCAACACTGCCTCATTCGAAGTCCAAGCTTGATCACTCCTAAAGTAAGACTTTATAGTGGTGCCTTGTAGCTTTTTTTTTTTTTTTTTTTTTTTTTTGCTGTACGCGGGCCTCTCACTGCTGTGGCCTCTCCCGTTGCGGAGCACAGGCTCCGGACACACAGGCTCCGCGGCCATGGCTCGCGGGCCCAGCCGCTCCGCGGCACGTGGGATCCTCCGGGATCGGGGCACGAACCCGCGTCCCCTGCATCAGCAGGCGGACTCTCAACCACTGCGCCACCAGGGAAGCCCCCTTGTAGCTTTTTAAAAATCCACTGGGGGGCTTCCCTGGTGGCGCAGTGGTTGAGAGTCCGCCTGCCGATGCAGGGGACACGGGTTTGTGCCCCGGTCCAGGAAGATCCCACATGCCGCGGAGTGGCTGGGCCCATGAGCCATGGCCGCTGAGCCTGTGCTCCGCAACGGGAGAGGCCACAACAGTGAGAGGGCAGCGTACCGCGAAACAAACAAACAAACAAAAAACCATTTCCAAAAGGATCTCTACTATTAAATAAGTGACATGAATTTTCTAAATAAAGAGAAAAACTAATTCCTTTTAAACCTTCAACTTAATTTTCTCTCAGCTGAACTATTTTGACTCAAGACTGCCAGGAAACAGTTAACTAGGCGCATACACCTCTGTAGTTACTAATAAGTGAAGAGAGAACAGAAACACTTCTGTCCTATCTCTGTCTTTCCCCAACCCTTTTAGTTTCATTTTTGTGGAGGGGGGGTGGGGGGGTTTGTACACAGTTTCCGATCGTTGGTATGAAGGAAAAATCTGGAATTGGGTATTTGTTTACTTATTTGCCTGCTTCCCCCAGTAAAACATGAGCTTCCTGAGGGCAGGGACCAAAGTCTGGCTCGTTCACCTCATCCCCAGCACGGGCCCACTGAGTAGCCCATAGTAGGCACTCAATAAACTTGAACAAGTAAATGAACGGATGCTCAGCCCCATGCGAGGATAAACATGTCTGGCTACAGGGAGGGTTTGCATGCCTGCAGTTTGCTGAGTTCCATAGTCTGTACTAGAAGCCTGCTTCGTTCTGAATACTCCTGCCCTTCAGATAATATATTATAACATGGCTGGCTATTAAGAGTTCAAAAAGGAGGGGAATATATGTAGTTCTAAGCTTTGTTTGCTATTTTAAAATGATAATTCTAAATTATAAATTCTTAAATGTATCTCATCACCATGTATTCGAACATCTGCTTTTATCACTGAATCAGGGCAAAGACAGTTAACAGAACATTAGCACACATAATATAACCTGATATATAACATTTATTGAGTACTTACTATGTGACAGGCATCCTGATGGTTGTTTAGAGACAGTGTCCCCATTTAATCTTTACAACAACTATATGGTGTGGGGTAGGTGCCATGATAATCTCCAATTAACAAGTGAGGAAACCAAGGATGCTTGAAAGACATTGAGTAATTTTCCCGAGGACACACAGCTAGGAATATGAGATCAAGGTTCTAAACCCAGACAATGTGATTCCAAAACTGCCCCCTTACCTGCAAGGCTGTCTCTATACTGCACATAGTGGATAAGTGACAGGATTCAAGCTAAAAATCAGGTCCGATTCTTTGGTTCCTTTGTAACATACTGTCTATTCCTCCTGTCTCCTCGATTACTAATTATTGTCAGGCCATTTTTTTACATAACTTTTTTGGTATATAGTTGCTCATTTTGCACATTATAGAAAGGTACAAAGGAAAATCTATAGTTCAGCCATCTGGAAATAGCTATGCTTATGATTTTGATATTTTCTTCTTTATTTTTTTTCTATTATTGAGAAAACTAGATATACTCTTTGTTTTCTTTTTTTAACTTAATATGCTGTATATTAAGTCTGTTTCACCATCTTTAATGTTTCACCATTTTTAATGGTTATATACTATTCTGTTTTACAGATATATTTATTTAATTAGTCCTCTTTGTTTGGACATCTATACCATTTCTGTTTTTGCTGTTATAAATAGTGCTGAAGTGAATGTCTTTGAACCAAATCTGTTTGCCTTCCTGATTATTACCCCAGGATAGATTCCCAGTAGAATTAATGAGCAAAAGGTTATGAACAATGTAAAGCATATTGCCTGCCGCCAGGCTGTCCTGCAGGTGGCTCTGTTTTACACTTCTCCCAGCAGCGTGTAATACTACCAAGTAACTAAATAAAATTTTATTTGTACAAATCATAAATTTTAATCTTTACAGCTGGTGTGCAACTAACCTCTGAAACTGCATGATAATTCACAAGTGCTATTATACAACCAAGTGAGTTACAAAGTAATCTATACCAGTCATGAAAGTTCAGCTCCAAAAGGACCATTGGACTGCATTCTGTGTGTCTATCACCATGTAGAAGGCAAAGTCTAGGGCAGAGTTCCCACCCCCAAGAACCTTATCTTGTTGGGTGGATATATGGGTTGCCAGTGACACAGAGCAGGTATGTAATCAACAAACTATAGTGTGCAGTCCGAATGCGTGCTCATGTCAGAAAGAGGTTGTGTTGCACATATCAGCTTCTCAAGCCTGTGCCCTGGGAGCTATCGGCTAGCTGCGGACTGGCCCAACCTCGGGCGTGGCTGGAGCTGCCTAGAACGTGGCTGCTGTGAGCCGAGGTGCCTCCCCTTTCGCCAGTGTACGCACCCGCACCAACGACGGGGTGGGAGCGTGCATCTCTTTGCCCTGGATTCCTCGGAAAATAAGGATTCAGCAAATGATGAAGTTTTTTTTGAACCCTAAGTGAATTAAACTGATTCTTTCCTTAAAGGACAAGACTTAAGCGTTTTGCAGTCCCTATTGGATTTATGTTTTCAGCAGCTGTAGCGACAGAGCTTTTCTCTGTGTTCTGATCTCCTCTTTCTCCAGGAATTCATACATCCAATTGATTCCATTGTTTCAGTGGATGCTTTGAGGAGGAAAAAGGAAACTGACATGGGTTAGGCACACACTTTATGCCAGGCACTGTGCAGAGTGGAGGAGGCATTCTGAAAGCTACCTAGACTTACAACTTGCTTCACTTATTCCACAGCTTTCTATAAGCACACACTCTGTGCTTGGCACGGGGGATGCTGGACACACATGGTCCCTCCCTCACGGGAGCTTAGTATCTGATGCAATTGGCTGCTCTCTCTGTTCTAGCCCTGATCACACCAGCTGGGAAGTGCTGGCTACAATGGCCTGTGAAGCAGGGCTCCTCACGTGGTGAAAGTGCAAGGAGGTGTGGGGAGGGCGGGGTGGGGGGGTTGCTGAACAGGCTTGGCTCCGGCACCTATGCAGGTGTGTCCAGGGCTCCTGCAGGGAGAGCCTTGGGGGAGGGCTGCCTCTCTCCTCCTGCCCCTAGTACGCTCACTGTTTCCTGACTGATTACACTGTCCTTTGCACACTACCCACTTTAGCATTGGACTCTGGGTTTCCCTTACTGTAAATTCTCTGTCCTTCAAAGGTCTTGTTCCTGGCTCTGCTTGCCCTCACCTAGATTCTTTTCCCCTCAGTACCTATCACCATAGCAAAATGTGAAGAGGGTCACTTTCACTAGGGTGTGACTGCCTAAGAGTGTAACATCCCAGGTTGCATTTATACTTTAGAAGAGGAGGTCAGTAGTAAACATTAATTTCTAATTGAAGGTTTTTGAGCTGTTGCCTTTCTGAGTGCTCATTGCCTGCAACAGAAACATCTACTCAAAAGATACTTCTCTGTCCTGCCACCTAGCTTCTCCTACCCAAATCCTTACAGGCCAGAAAAACAGAGGCCAGTGACCGAGCCACCGAATTCTAATGTTTTGCCTGGGCTAGCTGGAGTATTTGGGGAAGAATTCTAAAACCTGCTCTGGTCTTAGCTCTGCTCTCATCTCTCTACCTGAGCCTCCATTTCCTTTTCTGTAAAATGGAGCTTATGGGATTTGAGGGGAGATGAAAAATGAGCTGAAAAGTCTGCACCAACACAAGGTGACCCCAGGCTGCAAGAGAGCCTAGCCTCCTGTCTAAAGGTGAGGTCTGAACAGACTTTCAACTTGCACACTTTGACCTAAACCAGATATGCTTAATTGTATCGTGCTTAAACTGGCGGCTTTTGACAAAGTTAGAGACAGCTCCGTTTTCAGTGGCCTGTTTGGCCCAGATGGGTTGAACTCCAGGGATATCAGGTAGTCATGTTTATTTATTTTCAAAGAGGTGTTCAGTATTTGCCCCATATTTTTGTTTTAATAACTACTACCAAAGCTTCCTCCCCAAGCTGATTTTCTAAACTCTGGAAAGGACTAATTCTAAAAGAGAATGAGGGCAGGGAAGCTTGGAAGGCAGCCAAAGACTCCTTGCTCTCTGCAGCCACACAAGATGGCCCAGGAGAGGTTGACCTGGAGGTGATTCCCATGTTGAGTCATGGGGACGGCCCTTTCCAGTGTGTATGTCCCCTGTCCCGGAGGAGGGGATGCTGGGTGCCCCTCCATGAGCAGCTCCAGGTAAAGAAAGAATATAGCAGGGGAAACTAACGGGAATTATTGTGAAACATGGCTGGGGATGGGCAGAATTTAGGATTTTGGTTCCAAATGTTATTTTGCAGACCTAAGGGAAGCTTACTTTTAAAGAACTGACCTGTTTGCTGGCCCCAAATTCCACACTGAGAAAGATTCTGTGATCCCAATGTCAGTTCAGCTCTAAATCGTCAAGTGGGATTGAAAGGGGACATTGGAACTGAATTGGAACCTAAATTTGAATCCCAACTCGGATACTTTCTCTTTTAGACCTTGGGAAAATTACTTAACCTCTGGGTGCTCTTTGGAAAATAGGGATATTAGCATCTTGTTGGGTTGTTTGTGAGGATGACTAAAACATTTTGCAGCAGGGTAACCTTCCCAGGCTTTAAGGAGAGATTTCAGCCAAACAGTTTTCAGGGGTGGAAATTTGTTTTTCTTTGGCCATGTCATGTGGCATGCGGGATCTTAGTTCCCTGACCAGGGATCGAACCTGTGTCCCCTGCAGTGGGATCGTGGAGTTCTAACTACTGGACCACCAGGGAATTCCCAGGGATGGAAATTTTAAACTGAAGACAGAATACACACAGGAGCTGTTGGCCTGTGGCAGCCATGCACGTGATGGGACAGCAGCTAAGGATCTCTGGAAGCATTGTCGCTATTTCTCTGTGTCCTGCCATGCTCTGACCCTTCAGACATCTGGTGATCAATGCTCAGAGAGACTGGAGGGCAGCACTAACTTACTCTGAATTTATTAGGGCTTCTTCCCACCCAGCAGGTTTTCCTCTCCTTGATCCCCGGTCTGTTTCTTTCCTTCTTTCTTCTTTCCTCCTGGAGTAGGACAAGAGCTAAAAGAGCTGAAATTGCTGAACACTGAAAAATGCTGAGATGAGCTTTTTCTCCAAACATTTCATATGAAATTTTTCAAACATGCAGAAAAGTTGGAAGAATTGTATAGTGAACATCCATATAGCTACCACCCAGGTTCTAGCATTAATATTTTGCTATATTAGCTTGCATCATCTTTTTTTTTTTTTTTTTTTTTTTTTTTTTTTTTTGCTGTACGCGGGCCTCTCACTGCTGTGGCCTCTCCCGTTGCGGAGCACAGGCTCCGGACGTGCAGGCTCAGCGGCCATGGCTCACGGGCCAAGCCGCTCCACAGCATGTGGGATCTTCCCAGACCGGGGCACGAACCCGTGTCCCCTGCATCGGCAGGCGGACTCTCAACCACTGCGCCACCAGGGAAGCCCCCATCATTTTTTGATGCATTTAAAAATAAGCTTCATTGCAGGCACTAGAACACATCATGGGGTTAGTTTTGAAGTGTTAATTTGATGAAGAATCTGGGTTCTCCAAGAGCTGCCCAGAGCCTTGCTCTGCTTTCAAAGAACTAGAACTGATCCCTTCCCTACCAGTGTGATATTTCTGCTGCTGTACCAGCACATGCCTCAGGATCCAAGGGAGGCCCTAGGGTTCCTGCCCTGAGTGTCCCCGATGCCAACAGACATACAAGCAAAAAACTTGGAATCACTGTGTACTTACTGACTATATCCTGTTTCTCTCTTTCTCTTTCTCTCTTTCTCTTTCTCTGTCTCTCTGTAACTTAGTATATCTTTTAACATTTTGCCTTGCTAAATATTTTTTTAAATTGTGTTTTTAGTGGCCAGACCATCCAATAGCAATGACTACTGCAGTGGTTTAGATAAATCTCATACATGCAATGTTGATCAAAAGAACTCGGGCACAAAAGAGAATATACAATGTGATCGTGAACTTTTCTGTGTGTATATTGCAGAATTGAATCATTTTTTTAATTCTGTTGGGTGGTGTACAGTAATATCAGTATACAGTAATATCTCTATCTCTTAGAACCACCAGATCACTCACACCTCTTTTTGATCTGTAGGGATACGTTTGCTGGTAACAAAGCATCCCACTCTTGAGGCCTCCTGCAGCTTGGAGCCCACAGTGCCAGGCGGCGCCCTAATGTGTTCTTTCTCCCACAGAGTCAGGATGGCCGTCCTTTCTAAGGAATATGGTTTCGTGATTCTAACTGGTGCTGCCAGCTTCATAATGGTAACTCATCTAGCCATCAACGTTTCCAAGGCCCGCAAGAAGTACAAAGTGGAGGTGAGTGGGAACACAGCAGTGCCTCTGTGGGTTCATCGGGGCAAGAACTTGTTTTCAGTTGTGGAGGAAAAGGTGAGGTGCTAGTGGTCAGCGGTGGCAGTTTCAGGCCTGTTCCTATTGGAAGTTCTGCCCCTGTCTGGCAGGAGGAAGGCAAGAAATATGGGGCCCTTCTGGAGAGTCATTTCCATCTTGTTTTACTTTTGTCTCTTCTGTAAAAAGACCAGGTGTGCTTTTGGCTGGAGCTCTTTGCTTGGAAGACAGTTATTTTCTAAAGGGGGTTAAATAGGAAATTCCCAGACTGTCCGGTGGTTAGGACTCTGCGTTTTCACTGCCAAGGGCCCAGGTTCGATCCCTGTTTAGGGAACAAAGCTGTACAGCGAGGCCAAAAAAAAAAAAAAAACGGGGGGTGGAGTGGGTTAAATAGCAGTTGTTTCCTGGTGTGCCTCTTTAAAATGATGTCTTCTGGTGATTTTCCTGTTTCCCAAGTAGAAAAGAAGCACGTAGTGCTGAGTTAGCCTGTGTTTGGACATCAGACATAGGAAGGAGTTCTACTGAATGCTTCCTTTAGCTCTAGCTGATCTAGAAGGGATAATTACTGAAGCTGTCCCTGGTGAGCAATTTTAAATGTCTACTTCTTTTGAGCAATTTATAATTAGAGCTCCTTTTAAAGTTTTCATGCCTAGTTTATTATTTTGATGGACACATTAAAACTCTCACACACTCAGTTTCTGTTCCCCCATTAAGGGGAACCTTAAAAGGATGTGGTATTTGCTGACTCTTGGGAAGGAGCTGTTTCCCAATGGCATCCCTGTAATGCATCCCAAAGCCACCAGTGATGGCATAACGTCAACAAAAACCCTGAATTTGGCACAAGCTGCCTCTATCCCTTGAATGGCACAGGCATATATTCTTGTCACTGGATATTAATAGACACAGATTGAATCTGCCTCTGAGAATGAGACCTCTGTCACCACATGCATATAAGCAGAAATTGAATGATCATCTTACCAAGGTTATGGCAGAAGATGCTTTGGGATACATTATCTTTAAGGTTGATTTTAACTCTCAACACTGAATGCTACACTTGACCATTTGATCACACACACTTTGTTTTAACAGTATCCTACAATGTATAGCACTGACCCTGAAAACGGACACCTCTTCAACTGCATTCAGCGGGCCCACCAGAACACGTGAGTGCTGGCCCTGCCCGGCCCCCAAGACATCTGCCGAGTGGGTGTTTTCTGTACAACACCTCAACCCTTGGTACTCTGTTTGCTGAGTAATAGCAATGATGATGATCATGAATACTCATTAAAAGTATCATTAAAAATGTATAAGTGAACAGATTAAATATTAAGCAAAATTAAGAGTTGTTAGGATGGTGGGATTCTAGATAACCTTTTCTTTTTTCCTTCCATTTCTTTTATTTTTAATTGAAGTAAAATTGATTTACAATGTTGTTAATTTCTGCTGTACAGCCAAATGATTCAGTTATAAATATATATACTTTTTTGATATTCTTTTCCATTATGGTTTATTACAGGATATTGAATATAGTTCCCTGTGCTGTACAGTAGGACCTTGTTGTTTATCCATTCTATATATAATAGCTTACATCTGCTAACCCCAAACTCCCACTTCATCCCTCCCCCAATGCCCTTTTCAAACATGAATTTAATGCTGCATTACTCTTCTGCAGTATTTGCAGCAAGTTCACTCTAAACTGATACTGAATCTCTCAGCCTAGGGGGTGAGAGGCTTTGAGCTCTGCAAGGAAATCTACTCTAATTCGCCTCATCAGTTGGTTAGATTTGAGGTCTTTGACTCACTGTGTTCTGAGTTACCTCTAATCTAATCCCAAGCAGAGCAAAAGAAGGTGGATCTTAGTGGTCAGGCCTTTCGCCTCTGGTCAATGTTTATTTTTATTCTCAAGTTTCTAACTTGGCAAGTAAGAATGTAAAGCGTTCTTAGTTTTATGTAGACATACTTATATAGAGCACTTTAAAGGAAAAAAACCCTTTTTTTTCTATCTATTCCAGGTTGGAAGTGTACCCTCCCTTCTTATTTTTTCTAGCTGTCGGAGGTGTTTACCACCCAGTAAGTTTTTCCGGGGAGGGGGTTCATCTAATTAGATTGAATAGATTTAATTCACTGAGCCATTCAGGAGGGAAGAGGAAATGAAAATTTAATGAACATCTTCAATGTCTAGGCACCATGTATTTAAAAGAATTTCAGTTACTTCTTACAAAGTTCCTTAAAGTAGGTAGCATTTTTCCCGTTTTTAACAGATAAGGAGAAACCTCTTGGATACTATGTAACTTTCTCAAGATCACATAGGTACAGAGTAGATGAATCAGAATTTGAACCCAGGTCTCTCTGATCCTAGGAGGTTCATGTCCATTGAGTTTTCCTTTGCCACATTATTCATGCAACGAACATTTCCTGAACACCTGAAGTTACTGCAGTGAACAAAACAGGCAAAGACTCCTGGTTTTGTGGAGCTGACTCTTAGCTGGGGTCGCAGACAAAAAGCAATTCAAGGACATCGTGTAGAATGTTAGAAGGTGATGCACCCCACAGAGGAAGCAAAAGCAGGGATGGTGGAAAGGGAGTGCCTGGGGAGGGGCAGGGGGACAGTGCTGAGTGGGGCACTCAGGAGGAGCGCCTTGCTGCGAAGGTGACACTTAAGCAGTAGGTGAGGGAGCAAGTGCTGCAGATATCTCCAGACACCTCCAGGCAGGAGTCGAGCAAGGGCGAGGCCCTGGGGCAGGAGCCTGCCAGGTCTGTGTGGTGCACAGTGAGCAGGGCGGCTTCAGTGGTGAGCAGGAGGTGAGGGCTGGAGGTGAGGGTGGACCTCGGGGCCTTGTGGGCCGCTATGGCCTTTGTGAGCCTTAGGTTTGGTCTGCACTACACCTTATCTAAATAAAGCAAGTTTATCTGAGCCTGATTAGTTGCCATTGGGGTCTTGCCTTACACAGAAAGTGTTTCCTTTTCAGGGCCCAGATTTCCCCTCCACTGAGTTCAGTCCAGAGTGCTGGCACCTCACATTTCTGGTTCTGAGACTTTCATAAGCCTCTGGTCTGTACCTGAATGGCCTTGTGCTTTTTTTGTCAGCTGCCAGAATGGCACATCTATAGTTCATGACCTCAAAGTCTTGTATTTTTTTCAAAGAAAATTCTGCTACTCTCTTAGAGAAGATATTTCTTTCTTGTGCCTCTAAAGAGCCCCAATCCTAGCAAGTAACTAGGCTAGCTGGTCTAAACAGACTAGCTGGTCTCTCTAGGTGTCACCTGATGTCCACCCCAGCCCCGTTCCTGTCCCACTCCCCTAGATCCCATTCCTTGTGCTTAGTTCTTGGAAATACTCTAAGACTACTCTGAAGACAAGCACCTGATATTGTTCCTGGGTTGACGGTAATTATGCGACTTTAAAGAGAGAACTGGCAGAAACTACAGAGCTTCTAGATAGTGACTTGTGTGCCTGGGGGTTTCATTTATAGTTGTTTCATGCTCCTACTGATACTTAAGTTCCCTAAAATCATCAAAACAAACAAATAAAAATCCTAAAGTAGGAATCTCACCCCCACTGATGCCACTGCTAAATTGAAAAGACAGTTGGGGATGGTGACGCACAGTGACTCACGTCCTCACACACCCTCTCTCTTCCTCTCCCCTGTCTCCTTTAGACCAAATGGGTTGGTCACCCCAGCAGGGTATCCAAATGGAAGGATTTCCCATCTTGCATGAGTTTTCACTCTCTCTTCCCAAGGGTGTTGGGAATGGGGAGACTTTCCCCTCCAAGACCACATGTTCTGGGATTCACAACATGACACACTCCCCTGACTTTTTCTAGTGGAGCCCCATGCCTATGCGTGGGCCACAGCACAGCCCCTTAGAACCCTCCCAGGGGGGACCTGGCTGAGATGAAGCAGCACACAGCTGTGGAGTGCGCAGTCCATCTCCTGTCCACAGCGCTCCTCCCCTAGTCCTGCCTTTCAGTCCGTTTCCTCTCCTGGCTTACTCTGTGACCCCCAGGCCTGCCTCTCCTTCCCCTGCGCTCTAGCATACTGAGTCCCCTGGGGCAGGCTGGGAGATTCCTCCCATCCCACCTACCTAGGAGAAGGCCAGCAATCACCTCCCAGGTCTCTGAGCAGTTCATAGAAGGATCACAGCGCTTTGATTTTCCTGACTGAAACAACTTCATTCTACCCTAACTTTGGTAGGGAGTATTTTACTATATCCATGAAACTGTTAACTTTTTGTTAAAACATTGTGTAATCAATCTTAGATGTTAATAAAATTCTGCCTGTTTCTTTCATGCAATAACTAACGGAGCCCTTTTATCTTAGCGTGTAGTTTCTGGCTTGGGCTTGGCCTGGATTGTTGGACGAGTTCTTTATGCTTATGGCTATTACACAGGAGGTAAGGACATATTGACATCTGTCAAGGAAACAAATTTAAAATCTTATACTACTATATTTTCCTGTTTAGCAGGGCTTTAAGAAAAGGGAAAGTAACTTGATATTTAGGTGAAAGATCTGTTATCTTCTTTCTATTAACCTTTGAATAGTAACAAAGCGCATTCTGCATTTTCAATGTGTCGATTGCTGTTCTAAGAACTTTGCATATGCTATTTAGCCTTACAACAATTCTATGACATAGATAATATTATTTTATAGATGAGGAAACTGAGGCTGAGAAAGATTAAGACTCTAGGTCACAGAGCTACTAAGGGTAAACTAGAAAGCCAGGATTCAAACCCAGGCAGTCTGAGCCCAGATCCCCTGCTCCTAATCAGGTGTGCCTGAGAGAGAAGGGGGAAGAGATTCTTCTGGCTGTACTTACCTCTTGGAAGAGGGAAAACTCCATAAGATCCTGGAGCAAAGGTGCTCTAATTATTATCCCATAATGTGTTTTAAAGTTCAACACTGTTGTGGCACACGACTTTGCATGCAGTATCTGACATACTGACAGCTTAGGCTGAAGAGCTGGTTGACCTCCTAAGACTAGATGGTCTAATGTACAGCTCCAAGTGCCTTGACAGAATGGCTGGTGGATGTTGACATCATCATCATTGGGAAGCACCCCCAGTAACTTCTGCTCTTTCCTCTTTTTTAGAACCTAAAAAGCGGAAACGGGGAGCCCTGAGCTTCATCGCCCTCATTGGCCTGATGGGCACCACTGTGTGCTCTGCTTTCCAGCATCTTGGTTGGGTTAGAACTGGCTTGAGCAGTGGGTGCAAAAGCTGCCATTAAAGAGTTATAGGGTGTTTTGAAACTCTCATTCATTTTGAGTGACTTTTATTTTCAGTGACTTTTTTTTCCCCTAAATAAAAACTTACCTGGCGTCAGCCTCATACCTAACCCTGACTCTATCACTTATTTCTTTTTGAGTCTTTATCTAAAATATAAGTAGCCTGTTCCTAGTAGGTGAGAGAGGGGCCACGGGTATTAAGCACCCCTTCTCACCCTGCCAGAGGATGTTTACTTAATGTGTGAGCTGGAAAAAGGTCTAATTGTGGAAATATGTTCATAGTCAGGCCACAGCAGTGAAAAACTGGGGCTCGAAGAAAGTCTTTTAGTGCTAGTTATAAGATTATCTTATCACTTGCTAATACATAGGATAACAATAGGATTTTTTTAAAATCTCTATTGAAGATTGCTTCTAATGCTTAAAAACTGAAGTGATAGACTAAATTTAAGGTTATGAAACTTAATAGAGATGAATCTAATTTCCTGCATTTGGATGCAAAGATCTGATTGCATAGGTACAAATGGGGAAGGACACCCTTAGCAACAAAATATGGAAGCCTTAAAAGGTTTTAGCTGACTTGGAGAACAATGCCAGTTGGCAGAATGAGATGGCTGTTCCAGAAATGAATGTGGCCCTAAACTACTTGACAGTAATAGTGTCTAGATCTGTGCTTTCCAATACAGCCACTAGCCACATAGGCCTATTTACATTTAAATTTATGCTATACTATATAAATAAAACAAACAAAAATATCAGCTCTTTAGTTGCTCTAACTACATTTCAAGTGTTCAGTAGCCTTTGAGGATTAGATAGGATTTGAACCCAGGCCTAACTCTCAAATTCATGCCTTTTCCATTGTACCCCACTACCACTTCGAGGAGCGAAAACATTTAAGGATAGAATGCCCTGGTTGGCAATTGAAGATGGTCAGCTTTGGCTAGATGACTGCCTGGAGTCCTCAGGGAATTGGATGAGAAAGCTGGACTAGATCAGTGTTGGTTCATGAGAAATTTTCACCAGTGGAGAGCAAAATAAGAAAAATGAGGACTGTTTTTATAAAGCTTTAACTTGTATTCTTTTTTACATTAAAATGTCCCTTTATGAAATGATGGTGGTGATGAATAGTACGGTTTTTTTGTTCCTGACTTAAAAAGATAATATAATTAAAAATTTGTAATAAGCTAGGGTTGTGGTTTGGGTTGTTTTTTTATTTTGATTTTTGCCTTTTTGGTTTTTGTTTGATAAGAAATGCACCTAAAGAGATTGGAGAACTTGTTAAGGTTTCTTTTCTCATCAGACTATAGGAGGCATCAGCAAAGCAGGGCAGGGGAGACATGGAGACAAAGTTGGGTTTTAACCTTTGTTTGAAGTCTTAACAGAGTATGCTTTTCAAAGTAATATGATCCATCTTTGTCATTTTGCTATTATAGAATGGGCTCAAAGGAAGTTTTATAAGGAACCCAACACATGAAAGGGTGCTGTGGTTGAAGTGGGGAACCCAGAGCTCTGCCTTTTCATTTCCCTGTTTCCTCCACCAACACACTTCCAGGGCACCCAAGGGCCGGGCAGAATCCAGTTTGTATCAATGCCATAGAGAATAACCCTGCCTGGCAAGCTAGTTTGTATTAAATTCCCTGGTCTCGTGGAGAAAAAAAAAAAGGGCATAAGTACTGCTTCCACTCACTGCTGTTTCAGAGTGTACATTCCAAAGAGTCAGTTTATTTCTATGGAAAAACACATTCTGAGTTCTGTTATAGGTGGAAATTAGACAACCATACCAGTCTACCGTTGCTCCATACTGAACCTCAAGTATCCACCCCCTGCAGGTAGCTATATGATGCCCTTGAGTTTATTAGCCTCCCTAAGCCTCCATTTGCTCAGCTGTAGGTTGAAGATAATGATAATACTTACTGTATAAGGTTTTTTTTTTAATTGAAGTATAGTTGATTTACAATGTTGTGTTAGTTTCTGGTATACAGCAAAGTAATTCAGTTTCATATATATATATTCTTTTCAGATTCTTTTCCATTATACTTTATTACAAGATATTGAATACATTTCCCTGTGCTATACGGTAGGTCCTTGTTGCTTATCTATTTTACATATAGTAGTTTGTATCTGCTAAGCCCAACTTCCTAACTTATCCCTCCCCCATCCCCTTTCCCCTTTGGTAACCATAAGTTTGTTTTCTATGTCTGTGAGTGTATTTGTTTTATAAATAAGTTCATTTGTATCATTTTTTAGATTCCACATATAAGTGATATTATTTGATATTTGTCTGACTTATTTCACTAAGTATGATAATCTCTAGATCCATCCATGTTGCTGCAAATGGCATTATTTCATTTTTTTCATACCTGAGTAATATTCCATTATATATATATATATATACACACACACACACACACACACACCACATCTTCTTTATCCATTCATCTGTCAATGGACATTTAGATTGCTTCCATGTCTTGGCTGTTGTAAACAGTGCTTCTATGAACATTGGGGTGCATGTATCTTTTCGAAGTATAGTTTCCTCCAAATATATGCCCAGGAGTGGGACTGCTGGATCACATGGCAACTCTATTTTTAGTTGTTTAAGGAGCCTCCATACTGTTCTCCATAGTGGCTGTACCAATTTACATTCCCACCAACAGTGTAGGAGGGTTCCCATTTCTTCACACCCTCTCCAGCATTCATTATTTGTAGACTTTTCAATGATGGTCATTCTGACCAGTGTGAGGTGATACCTCACTATAATTTTGATTTGCATTTTTCTAATCCATTGCTAATTAGCCGTGTTGAGCTTTTTTTTACGCATCTGTTAGCCATCTGTATGTCTTCTTTGGAGAAATGTCTGTTTATGTCTTCTGCCCATTTTCTAATTGGGTTTTGTTTTTCTTGTTATTGAGCTGTATGAGCTGTTTGTATATTTTGGAAATTAAGCCCTTGTGGGTCGCATTGTTTGCAAATATTTTCTCCCCGTCTATAGGTTGTCTTGTCACTTTATGGTTTCCTTTGCTGTGCAAAAGCTGATAAGTTTGATTAGGTCCCATTTGTTTATTTTGCTTTTATTTCTATTGCCTTGGCAGACTGACCTAAGAAAACATTGCGGGCTTCCCTGGTGGCGCAGTGGTTGAGAGTCCGCCTGCCGATGCAGGGGACACGGGTTCGTGCCCCGGTCCGGGAAGATCCCGCGTGCCGCAGAGCGGCTGGGCCCGTGAGCCATGGCCGCTGAGCCTGCACGTCCGGAGCCTGTGCTCCGCAACGGGAAAGGCCACAACAGTGAGAGGCCCTCGTACCGCAAAAAAAAAAAAAAAGAAAACATTGCTATGATTTATATCAGAATGTTTTGCCTATGTTCTCTTCTAGGAGTTTTATGGTGTAATGTCTTATATTTAAGTCTTTAAGCCCTTTTGAGTTTATTTTTGTGTATGGTATGAGGAAGTGTTCTAACTTCATTGATTTACATGTGGCTTTCCAACTTTCCCAACACCATTTGCTGAAGAGACTGTCTTTTCTCCACTGTATATTCTTGCTTCCTTTGTCAAAGATTAATTGACTGTAGGTGTGTGGGTTTATTTCTGGTCTCTCTGTTCTGTTCCATTGATCCATGTTTGTTTTTGTGCCAACACCATGCTGTTCTGATTACTGTAGCTTTGTAGTATTGTCTGAAGTCTGAGAGGGTCATGCCTCCAGCTTTGTTCTTTTTCCTCAGGATTGCTTTGGCAATCTGGGTCTTTCATGGTTCCATATAAATTTTAGGATAATTTGTTCTAGTTCTGTGAAAAAATATCCTGGGTAATTTGATAGGGATCACATTAAATCTGTAGATTGCTTTGGGTAGTGTAGCCATTTTAACAATACGAATTCTTCCAATCCAAGAGCATGGGATAACTTTCCATTTCTTTGAATCATCTTCAGTTTCCTTTATCAAGGTTTTATAGTTCTCAGACATAAATCTCTCACCTCCTTGGTCAGGTTTATTCCTATGTATTTTTTAAATGTGATTTTAAAAGGGACTTTTCTTTTACTTTCCTTTTCTGATATTTCACTGTTAGCGTAAAGAAATGCAACCAATTTCCGTGTGTTAATCTTGTCTCCTGCTACCTTGCTGAATTCGTTTACCAGTTCTAGTAGTTTTTATGTGGCATCTTTAGGATTTTCTACATGTAGTATCATGTTATCTGCATGTAATGGCAATTTTACCTCTTCCCTTCCAATTTGGATACCTTTTATATCATTTTCTTTTCTGATTGCTGTGGAAAGGATTTCCAATACTATGTTGAATAGAAGTGGGCATCCTTCTCTTGTTCCAGATTTTAGCAGGAAGGCTTTCAGCTTTTCACCACTGAGTATTACATTGACTGTTAATTGTGTTGAGATATGTTCCCTCTATACCCACTTTGGTAAGAGTTTTTATCATGAATGGATGTTGAATTTTATCAATTGCTTTTTCTGCATCTATTGAAATGATCACTGAATGTCTATCTAAAATAGTCTCTCCAGATTTTGGCAACTTGAAATTCTCTAAATGAAGAGGATTCATTGACTATCTGGGTCATTTCAAATAGGATAAAATATTGGAACATTAATTGCTGGGTGGGTCTAAGTTTACCTACCTTTGCCTTCTTAGGAGAGGAAGACTAAAGCGTAAGTTTTCCAATCAGGAAATGCTGGTATAAAAAAAGTTCACAATTACTTACTCCTTGGTTTTTGCCAGAGATTAAGGTTTTTAAGGGTTAAGATTATAATCAGTCATAATTCTAGTTATTGTAACCAAGTTTCTTTATTGATTACATTGCAATCAGGTGTTTAACTGTACCTTTTTAAGTCTTCTGTCATTTATAGACAATTATTGTTGTACTCTGATGCTTTTGCAAAAAGTGCTCCATCTTCAAGAAGATTCATAGGAAGGACTTTTTGACAAGTACAGGTCTCATAAGTTTCAGCTCATACTGCTGAACTGGGTAAGAAATCAAAGACTGCTAATGGAAAACCTGATGATTTCATAAAAAGTTAAAAGGATTGGTTACTGAGTGAACTGGTGTATACGGTTATAATTTTTATGGTTTTTGTCTGGAGCATTACTGGTTTTGATCTATGTTTTCCAGATATAGGGAAGCCCCTCCCTTCAAGTTAGTTATGACTTCCAGCAATTTGGTAAACTATACCTATGGGTAGAATTGAAACATTTTTCTTTTCTCTTTGCCTGGTCCCCCCAGAAATTGGAGACTCTTGGGTTCCAAGCAGGTGAATGGGAAAGACTGTCTCCTGGCAGGTGCAGGAATCTCAATATTTGGGGGACTTCTACAAGAGGGGACTCCACCGAGGCAGAGTTGATGGCAGGCCTTGGTATGGCTTTCCTGGCCTTGAGAGGCCTTTTGGGAATTCAGTCTGAGACTTCTTAGGAATTCCACCACAGCCAGTTTGGAGGAGCCTAGGTGGCCACTGTAGGTGTGATTTTGGACACATTCCTGTATTACTGAAAACTTGTTTTCTGAACTATATTACAAACCTGGACAAAAACGACAAGCAGGTGTGGTTGGTATTATCTCAGAATACGGATACAGCTTGTATTTTGCTTAATGGTCATGATCTTCCCTGTGTTGTGCCTGTTAGGTGTCTTACATTTTGTCCCTAGCCTGAGTGGAGGAAATCTATTCGAGGACTGAGCAGCAACAATAACCTCACTGAGAAAACAGTCTTTTTTTCTTTTGTCCTACCCGGTGATCTTTCTTACAGTTTTGGTTGTATGAGATCTTCTGCCAGAGTTCAGCAGGTATTCTGTGAGAACTGTTCCACATGTAGATGTATTTTTAATGTATTTGTGGGAGGAGGTGAGTTCCACGTCCTTCTATTCTGCCATCTTGACCTCCACCTGTCCTTACTGTGTAAGGTTCTTGAGGAACAAACCTAGCGTGCTGCTCCCGTGGCCAAGGGCCAGCTCAGGTTCCAGCACAAGATGTGGTAGGAAGCAGGAGAGCCACCTGCTGGTGAAACTTCATCTATCAAAAGTCAGCAACCAGGTTATCTTCTTATGTTCCAAGGACACCCCCAGAGTTTGCCCCACTTTCCTTTCATCCCTATATTACTTGCCTCCAAAGATGCTCTCCTAACTCAATCGAAAACAGCTCTCTCAGTTCCCTCTCTTAAGCAGCACTGTCCAATAGAACTTTCTGACATGATGGAAGTATTATTCAACTGCACTGTCCACTATAGTTACCACAACCCACATGTGGCATCGAGTACTTGAAATGTGACAAGAGCAACTAAAAACCTGAGTTTTTATTTAGTTTTAATTGTATTTAAATAGCTAAATGTGGCTAATGGCTACTGTACTTGGATAGCACAGCAGTAAAGCAGTGGTTCTCAACCTTGTCTGTCCCCTAAATTAACCCCAGCAGGGACCTTTTAAGAATCCAGATGAGCAGACCACACCCCAAATCAATTAAATTAGAATCTCAGTATTTTGTAAGCTCTCTCTGGGTATTTCAAACATGTGGCCAAAGTTGAGAACTGCTGCTATAAAACCAGTGTTTGGCAAACTATCGTGCGTAAGAACCTCCTGGGGATCTTGTCAAAATGCAGATTCTGATTCAGAGGCCTGAGGTGAGAACTGAGATTCCACAGGTCAAACAAGCACAGGCTGCTGCCCCTGGGCCACAATGAGTACCAAGGCTCTACCAGCCCTTCGAATCCGTTCACTTACGCAAACATGAGGTACTTTCTGAGCCCAGTGGCATGACAGTTCTGGCTTTTAGAGTTTCCATTCTAATTGGAGAAATAATAAGCTTGTAATCTCAAACAGTGATAAATGCTTTGAAGTAAATAAAACAGTGTAGTGGGATAAGGATGTGTGCAGCAACTGCAGATTTAAGGAGGTGAATGTTTAGTTTTTGGCTTTCAGGAGCCTACAGGTGAAGATCTGGGAAAACATGCTCTCTGGGGAAGAGGGACAGCGAGTGTGAGGCTCATGAGGCAAGAACAGGCCTGGCAGAGTAACACACAGGTGAACAGGGAGTGACAGAGGGGGGAATCAGAGAAGGGCAGTGGTGGTCACGGTGAGGAGTTTGGACTGTGTTCTAACTGAACTAAAAGCCGCAGTAGGGCCTTAAGCAAGAGCATGAGGAATGCTGATTTACTCTCAAGAGACTGCTCATTGCTGATCTTTCTGATTGATAGTTTTTCACAGCATCATTTAACTGCTAAGACTTGGTCTCCTCTTTCCCCTTTGCTGATATTTTCCCCCCTCACACTGTAAAAAGAAATACAAAGATAGGTCTCTAGGTATAAGAAAAACCAAGGAATCATTTTTACTTCTGAGGAAAAGCCAAACTCAGAACTACACGTTTCAGAGAAGCTAGGGTGGAGACTCTGCCATTGTAAGAAGCAGGTAAGGAACTCAGGGTTGCCCCCCTTCTCCGGAAGCTCCTGGTGGATGACTTCCGTGGATGGTGTCAGTAAACTGTAGCCCCCCTTCCTTCTGCCAGATTCCTGCCTTAGGCAGCAAGAGGATCGAAGGTGTAAGAAATAAAGAGCAGCAGGAGCAAAGAAGGGACCCAGCGGCCACCTTTTGTCTGAAAAAAACCTGCCGAAGTGAGAGACTGCCTCTGTTTGGAGTCACAGAAAAGCCAAGCCAGAGATCAGGACTCTGAGCTATTGCAAAGGAGTAAGCCAACAGGGGTCTTGGTTTTCTTCTTTCTCTCATTAATACAATTCCAAAACCATTTCTACCAGTAGCAGTTAAATGACACTGTAGCACAGGAAGCTGTCAACCAAATAAATCTTAAAATGCATATAAAAGGACATGAGTTGAATAAATTTACACATGGCCTCATCAGGATACAGGGTTAGTTGGCAGTTATTACCTTTAAGAAAATCCTAGGAAAGATATGCACCCAAATGTTAACAGTAGTTACCTCTGGGAGATGATATTAGATGGGAGAAGGAAAAAGAAGGATACCTTCTGCTTAACTCCCAAAACTTAATCAAAATACTAGTAGAGGGACTTCCCAGGTGGTCCAGTGGGTAAGACTCCACGCTCCCAATGCAGGGGGCCCAGGTTCGATCCCTGGTCAGGGATCTAGATCCCACATGCCACAACTAAGAGCCTACATGCCACAACTTAGAGTTTGCATGCCGCAACTGAAGATCCTGCACACTCCAACGAAGATCCTGCATGCCACAACTAAAGACCTGGCGGAACCAAATAAATAAATATTAAAAAAAAAAATACTAGTAGAGAAAAAGGAGACTCCAAGAGCATTTAACTAGATGATACAACTTCTTCCAAATCAAAGGAAGGCCTGGCCTCTTGGTTAAATCATGTTTCCTTAAGTGCATTTTGTACATATTATTACTCTCCTAAGATGCTTCATTAACAAGAATCTTTGTTCAGGTAAATTTGTGAAGTACGATAGCTGATGACATCCTGGAACACACTTTGGACCATGTTGGGTGCGGTAGGCTGCATAATGCTCCCCACCAGCTATGTCACATCTTAAGTTTCGAGACCTGTGAATATTTATATGGCAAAAGGAGACTTTGCAGATATGATTATGTTAAGGATCTTGAGATAAGAGATTATTATGGACCATCCGGTGGGCCCTCAATGCTATCATAAGTGTCCATATAAGAGAGAAGCAGAGGGGGATCTGACTACACAGAGGAAGAAGGTAATGGAAGCAGAGAGACTTGATGCTAAGCTGTTGCTGCTAAACAAAGAGGAGGGGCCGTGAGCCACAGAATGCAGCTCTAGAGATTGGAAAAGGAGGGGAAGGATTCTCTCCTAGAGCCTACAGAGGGAGCATGCCCTGCCAACATCCTGGGTTTTGCCTGGTGAAACCATTTTGGACTTCTGACCTGCAGAACTACAAGATAATAAATGTATTGTTTTAAAGTCCCCACATTTGTGGTAATTTGTTACAGCAGTCATATGAAATGAATACAATGAGTTAAGGTCTAGGAATCGGGGAAGGAGAGCAGAAAGCATAAGAGTTAAAGTCCCACATAGCTGGATTGGAACTCTACTCTTCAACTTACTGACTTGGCTGTGGTCCAGATTTCTCCAATTCTCAGCTTCTTCATCTGAAAATTGGGGCTAACAACTTCCTCATGTTTAGTGTGAGTATTCAATGAGACGGGAAGGAGCAGATGGATCGCAGGGAGTATTCAAATGTTGGTTCCCTTTCCCTGGCTGTTTTCTCTTCAGAGGAACTGCCAGAAACTTGTCTTCTCCCAGGCGGCTCCTACTGTGGAAGTCACACAAAGACCCAGGGTGACCCCCGAAGACCCAGGGTGAGATCATTGTTGGCCTTGCTTGGTATCATGCATGTGCCCGCTGTGCAAATATCCATCAGGAGAGGCTGGTTCAATTGTTCTCATCCTCTAACTACAGTTTTTGCCCATCATAATAGATAATCAGATGCAGGCCCAGTAACAAGAATCATCACTTACCTCTTAGCTACTGTGATGATTAATTTTACATGTCAACCTGACTGGGCGATGGGATGCCTGGGTATGTCTATGAGGGTGTTCCAGAAGAGATCAGCATTTGAACTGGTGAACTGAGGAATGCAGATGGCCCTCCCCATGTGGTGGGAATCATCCAATCCATTCAGGGCCCAAATAGAACAAAAAGGCAGAAGAAGGGCAAATTCACTCTCTCTGCTTGAGCTGAGACATCCATCTTCTGCCCTCAGACAGCAGCACTCCTGGTTCTCAGGCCTCGGGACGTGGACTGAATTACACCACCAGCTTTCCTGGATCTCCAGCTTGTGGAGAGCAGACTGTGGGCCTTCACAGCCGCCATAATCACGTAAGCCAATTCCAATACGAAATCTTCTCTTATACGTATCTGTTCTATTCTATTGGTTCTGTTTCTCTGGAGAACCCTAATACCACTATTAAATCTAAATTATTCCCCTGAAAGGAAGATAAGAGGGCAAGATGAGGATCACTGCAACAGTCTGAGAAGTCACCATGATCTGACAGCCGTTTAAGGACAGGCCCAGTTTATCTGGGCTGGGAAGAACATGGAGCCCAGAAGTCTGAATGGGCCACTGAAAGTTCATTACAGCAACAGAAGCCTGCCCCTGTGTACTCACTGCAAAGAAGGTCAAATCCTCTGCCTTAAACGTTTAACTTTAGCCCTATCCTGTGTCCTCCTATAACCCTGAGATGTATATAGCTTCAAAACATGACACTGAAAGGACTGACGATGTGATTTATTTAGTTTCAGTATACTGCAGTGGATTACAAATAATCTGTACGTTTAAAAGGAAACTCTTCTGTCATAAGAGAGCAAGCTGTAACTCAAGGACTGGAGCTGGTTTCCCCCATCCCCGCAGCGCTGGCTCTGGCCAGTCAGCATTCACACACTGACCCAACTATTAGCCAAGCCCTCTCTCCCGACTGCCAGCCTTCTGAATGGAATGACAAAGGGCCATGTCTTTAAAAATGTCAAGGAGCAGAAATCTCTGCTGATTCCCCCTGAAACCTCTAAAGGCACGGGTTCTTTAAAGCAAGCTAGAGAATGAACCTGTCAGTGGGTCGGCTCTGTGGAAGAGCGGCTCTCAAAGATTTCACAGAAATTTGCTTTAAGGAAAATCACAGCTTTCTTGATTAGCATCTAAAAGGCACTTACGCACATTTTCACTTAGGAAATTGATTGAGCGATGAAGAGTTAACACTGAACCATTCTCTTATCCTGAATGGCCAACATTCTGGATCTCAACTGGTAGGTGGCTGTGCACCACCGCAGTCAAGAGAGCCGGTTCTCATTATTCCCAGGCCCGGCCGTGTTCACTGGCTTCACTGCACATTTTCAAAAAGCAGACTCCACGTCACCCATCTCCACGCACACAGTCTTTAGTTGTGAATAATATTCAATTGTCACACGGCCATTCTCTCTGCCAAACCCTGAAAGGAAGAGAAGGGGTGAGGGTGAGCCACTGCGGTAATCCAGCCACAGTGACCTGAAGAAACAGGCACTGCTCCCAGGGCTGGAGAATAGCACAGAGCCGAGAAGTTCTGGGATCAAGTCCTCAACAGCATGTATTAACTGTGGAGCTAGATGCGGGAAAAGGGACACACTAGCCTTCGGGGATGGGGAAATATTTAGGTTTCATTTCTTACCAGTACGACTCTTAACTTCTAGTATCTACTGTTCTAGACTAAGGTCTAAAAATGTTCAGACTTTCTTATCAAGCATTAGAGCAATCTCTACAATTATCAATAACCTGATGCCTTTGAAAGTCAGTGCTAACTTAAAACTTAACTCTACATAATAGGCTTATTAACCTTCTCTTATACTAAATCTGTAAGAGCACCTACTATTTATACTCTGTCCACTCACGTGGGGAGTGGACCCTTTAGGCTCTCAGGTTACTCAAAGCCAAGACACTGCCCAAGCAATAGTAGATGAGGTTACGTGCTAAAAGGACAGCCTTCCTTGTGGCCCCTACCCCAGACTGAGGCAGGCTCTGAATCCTAAGAGCAAGGCCCAGTCTCCAAAAATGCACATCTCCAGGGGGTATCATTCCAAATGGGACATACACAGTGGCCCTGCTAAGGCCTCACTCTGCCTTTTGTTCCTTTCCAAATCCTCTCAGCACGGAGCCCATTGGGCATGTTAGGCCAGCTTTCTGTCCCTCTCATCTCATATAGGCATATCCATGGGCACTGATGCAAAGATTCAGGTTTAGGGAAGGGAAAGCTGGCCTCAGAGGCCTCACTGAGGCCAAAGCTGCAGATTCCAAACACTGAGGGCTATGAATGAATAAAACAGAGCCTTGGTTCCTACCCTGCATTTAGGTCTGCGTTACAGCTCCTCCAGGTACCCCATAGGGACAAGAATGACTAGTGAAGTATGACTAGAGAATGCCAGAATGATACCAAACGCAATACCAAATAAAACTGTCAAATTAACACCCACCATCTCATCATCATTCATCCATGTTTATATGTTTGCCAACACTGTGATGGCCATAAATATCTGCCAGGAGACTAGGGGTCGGACTCTTAGAATGGTGCACCTACAAAGTCCAAACCAATTCTCATACAGAATTGGTGAAATTAGCAACAAACTCCAAAGAAAGAACCTCAAAGTAATGGCTATGTTCCTGATGCCTCAAATCTCCTGACAGACTAGATTTACAAACTTGCCATGGTTAGAATGCCTAGGGGTGGTTTTACACTTAATGGCAATCACAGACTGTGAGGAAAAAGTAATCCTACCCATGAGATAAACCTTTTTCAGATATATGCCAGCTGTTCACAATCCAGTCTACACATCAAAGACTTCTGGAGAGCTTTTGGAAAAAATAAAGATGCTCAGCTTCCATTCCCAGAGATGGTTACAGTGGGCCTGGGGAGGACCAGGAATTCATATACTTTTCCAGGTGATTCTGATACACACACAGGTTTAGGAACCTGTTCCATAAGGACTGAATTATGACCAGTGTCTCTAGAGACGGGGGTTTGCTTTCACAGTTCCCAGATCCTCACCTGACTTCTTATATCCACCAAAGGGCAACTCCACTGGGCTGACATTATAGTTGTTAATGAAGCACATTCCAGCCTGTAGCTCAGCCACCACTCTGTGGGCACGCTGGATGTCCCTATGAAGAAAAAAATGCATTGGTTATTCACAGTTTCTTTTTTTTCTTTTTTATCTTATTTTTTTATTTTTTTTTTTTTTGCGGTACACGGGCCTCTCACTGTTGTGGCCTCTCCCATTGCGGAGCACAGGCTCCAGACGCGCAGGCCCAGTGGCCATGGCTCACGGGACTAGCCGCTCCGTGGCATGTGGGATCTCCCCAGACCGGGGCATGAACCCATGTCCTCTGCATTGGCAGGCAGACTCTCAACCACTGCGCCACCAGGGAAGCCCCTATTCACAGTTTCTTTTGCTACAACCTTACCAGGAAAAGTTAGACTGTCACTTCTAAGGGTCTCAAAACATTGCCAAATTCTTGTTTCTTCAAAATGTGTTTTAAAATCTTATACCATCCATGCAAAATAGATAAGGATTTGAATTTTATAGTCTCATCCAAACGCATGTATAAAATAAGCAGCCGCAAGAAGGGTGCCAAAACAATTCAATGGGGGAAAATAGTCTTTTCAACAAATAGTGCTAGAACAACTGGATATACATATGTAAAAGAATGAAGGAAGATCCCTTTCTTATACTACACACAAAAATTAACTCAAATGGGTCACTGACCTAAAATGTCAGAGTGAAAACCACAGAACTCTTTGAAGCTAACAGGAATAAATCTTCATGACCTTCGGTTAGATACAATCTTCTTAGACATGACACCCAAAGTAACAGATAAAGAAAAAATAGAATAATTACACTGACAAAATTTTAAAATTTTGTGCTGCAAATGAGACTATCAGGAAAGTAAAAAGACAACTCACAGAAATGCAAATCAAAACTGATACAAGACACCACTGCACAACCTCTAGGATGGCTAAAATCAAGAGAACCAACAATAACAATTGCTGGCTAGGATGTGGAGAAACTGGAACCCTTATACATTGCTGATGGGAATGTAAAATGGTACTGCCACTTTGGAAAACAGTTTAGCAGTTCCTCAAATAGTTAAACACAGAGTCACCATAGGATCCAGCAATTCCACTCCTGGGTATATAACAGAAATGAAATATACAAATATCCACACAAAGACTCATACATGAATGTTCATAGGAGCATTATTCATAATAGCCAAAAAGTAGAAACAGCCCAAATGTCTATCAATGGGTCAATGAATAAACAAAATGTGATATATCCATACAACAGAATATTACTCAGTAGCAGAAAGGAATAAAGTAGTGATACATACTATAACAGTAAATGAACTTTGAGAAGAAGCCAGTAGATGAACTAAGTGAAAGAAGCCAGTCGTGAAGGGTCACATACTGTATGATTTCATCTACGTAAAATATTCAAAATATGCAAATCTATAAAGACAAAGTAGATCAGTGGTTGCCAGGGACTGGGGGGAAGGGAAAATGCAGAGTAGCTGTTATTGTTCTTAGAATGAAGAAAATGTTCTAAAATTAGATTATAATGACAGTTGTACAATCTGTAAATATACTAAAAACTACTTAATTGTACAATTTAAATAGGTGAATTGTTTGGTACATGAATTATCCCAACAAAGCTGTTTTTAAAAAAAAAAAAAAAAAAAAAAAGAGTTACCCTCCTTGTAACTGGCCTTTGTCTGTATCTTGGTGGCAAAGCAAAGCAAGAGGAGAGACTTATCCCACTCAATCCTCAAATCAAAAAAAGCAGCTCCTGGGACTTCCCTGGTTGTGCAGTGGTTAAGACTCCACACTCCCAGTGCAGGGGCCCTGGGTTCGATCCCTGGTGAGGAAACTAGATCCCACACGCATGCTGCAACTAAGAGTTCACATGCCACAACTAAAGAGCCCTCCTGCCACAACTAAGGAGCCCACGTGCACAACTAAGACCTGGCACAACCAAATAAATAAATAAATAAATAAGTATTTTAAAATATACATATATATACCAAAAAAAAAAGCAGCTCCTGGGAATTCCCTGGCGGTCCAGTGGTTAAGACTCTGTGCTTTCATTGCCAAGGGCCTGGGTTCAATCCCTGGTCGGGGAACTAAGATCCTGTAAGCTGTGAGGCACAGCCCCAAAAAACAAAGCAAAACAAAACAAAACAAAACAAAAAAGCAGCTCCTCAGAGAGGACTTTTAGGGTAGTGAAACTACTCTGTATGATATTACAACAGTGAGTACAAGTTATTATACATTTGTCCAAACCCATAGAATGCACACCAAGAGTGAACCCTAATGTGGACTATAGTCTTTGGGTGATAAAGATGTGTTCATGTAGCTTCATCAATTCTAACAACTGTTCCACTCTGGTGGAGGATGTGGATCATGGGGGAGACTATGCATGTGTGGGGCAGGGGTAGCTGGGAAATCTCTGTACTTCCACTCAGTTTTGCAGTGAACCTAAAAGTGCTCTTAAAAATAAAGTCTATTAAAAAAAAAAAAAAGTAGCTCCTCACTTTTTCCTTCAGAACTCAAAAAGAAGCTATTACATCAGGTCCTCAAGGGAGACTTGGATCTTCCATCCCATGTGCCTGACCACAAAACTACAAAAAATAATAACCTTGTATGTCACTAAAGAAACAGCATAATCCCAAGTGTAAACAGTCTTAGAAAACTGCCTACTACTGCCAAAGACTAATCAGAATTTGTACATAAACAAGCAATCTGCAAGAATTTTCTAAGAAATTTTTCTCCAAAATCACTTTTTGTTTTTCTTATAGTGGTTAAAGTTTATGTACAAAGATATTAATCCCAACATTACTTACAACAGTTAAAATTGGAAATAGCACCCTAAATACACAACAACAGAAAAAAGGCCCACATGTGTTACATGCATTACAATTTAAGGACTACTATAAAGCTAAAAATCATGGCTTTGAAGGATACTGCCCAGTATTTATATGCTTACAGATTTCTAAATTCCTTGACATACATGTTTTTAATAGGCACCTAACATGATGCTTTACATAGAGCAGAAACTTAAATATTTATTCAGTGTATGAATGAAAAAAGGACAGAATTTTCATCAATAAAGCTAATAGCTTAATTTAAACTCAACACTAGGATTCTCTGGCTATTCAGGGCTAACTGTGAAATGCTACTTTGCCATCTTTTGACTTTAGCTGAAGCAAATAGAAAGTGCTGATGAAAATGCAGTGAGGACAAACTCCAGTGAGGGAATAAGATCAATTAAATATCTAAGAAGACACTGCAGCCCCATTTCTTCAAAGCCATTTGGGGTGTCCTTCCCCACCTACCTGGTGAAGACACCAGCTGCTAGTCCGAAAGTGGTATCATTGGCTCTTTCCAGAACCTCAGCTTCAGTGTCAAATGATAAAATGGACATAACCGGTCCAAAAATCTCTTCTTTCACACAGGTCATGTCATCTCTACAATTAGCTGCAAACATTATTAAAAAACCAAACATCAGCAAAGGAATGATTATTTCTGGCACATTAAAATTTCCTGTTCATAGTAAACAGTGAATACACGGCTTTAGAGAAATTTCAATGTGACATTTTCAGTGTGAATATAAATCCGAGCATCCTTTCTGCATGACGATTTAACACTACATATTAAGGAGCCATGGCCTCTGTGTTCATTCTAAATCTACTTTTGAATTCATCATAAGGAAATAGCTAATGAGGTGTACAAGGATGTACATACAAGGACTTCCATCACAACATTCCCGTGACAGTCAAAACTAGAAGCAACAAACTAGACATCCAAAATAGATGGGATGATCACGTGAATGGTACACAACCCAATGATGAACTTCTATGAAGCCTCAAAAAGTAATGTTTTGGAGACTTCCCTGGTGGTCCAGTGTTAAGAATCCGCCTTCCAATGCAGAGGACGCAGGTTCGATCCCTGGTTGGGAAACTAAGACCCCACATGCCGCAGGGCAGCTAAGCCCACGCGCCACAACTAGAGAGCCCACGCGCCTCAACTACTGAGCCTGTGTGCCCTGGAGCCCACATGCCACAACTACAGAAGCCCGCGTGCCACAACTAAAGAAGCCCGTGCACCACAACAGAGACTCAGCGCGGCCAAAATAAAAAAAAACCAAAAAACAAAAAAACGGTGTGTGTGTGTGTGTGTGTGTGTGTGTGTGTGTGTAGGATGCACTCCAAATGAATTAAAATGATTACTAAAAAAAAAAGTAATGTTTTTGAAGAAAATTTAATAAGTAAATGCTCATGATTAACACTCACTGAAAAAGGTACAAACTGTATATATCCTCCCAATTTCTGTTAAAATGTTACACATGACTAACATTTTTTATATTTTTTCACATTTTCTTAATGACCCTGATATGATTAGAATGAGAAACAATATTTTTTAAAAATACAATGTAAAAATAATAACTTAGAAATAACTGAAAGTGTTCATTTTATATGAAAATGTACTTAAGTTTTTAAGTTGCTAATTCCCTAAAAAGATTAAATTCACACTTGACATTTTAAAACATGCATATATGTCTAAAGAAGCTCATATATTTAGGTGTGAAATACTGAACCCCACTGATCCTCAAGACAGTGGTGCTTTTATCCACACTTTGGCTGAAGAACAGCTCACCTCAATGCTGGCAACCACGCATGGAGTGAGATATGTTGTTTGTAAGGTTGTGTGATACATGTAAACAATGTGGAGGCAGAAAAACAGCTTGAGAACCCTACTTTAAACACCAGCTTTACACTAGCCAAAGCTAAAAACCAACTTCTCACATATCTACAAAGAGGAGGACTCTAAAATCTCATAAGAGATGAAACAGAGCTTGTGCATACAAAGGAAGAACAGCACTCTGGTCGTCTGTATGTTACACTGTACTCTGAGGACACCTAAACTATCTTCAAAGGTATATTAAATAATTTTAGGTTGTGTTTAAGGATAGTTTATTATAATCTAAATCTTTGAAAATTACTAATCCACATACAATTTTTAGGGAAACTGTTAGCCAGAATATTAAATTACTCAAGACAATTCATTACCCAACAGTCCCAGAATACAGTTTGTCTTACACAGGTTGATAACACAGTATGGCTCTGTGTGCAATGCATTCTATATTGGAGAGTCAAAAGAGATGAGGGGATAAAGCGGCAGTTGATGTTACGAGGAAAGAAAAGGTTCCTGCCCCACACATAACACTCATTATACTTTAGCCCCAAATCTCAAGTAAATGAATCTAAAGATTGAGGTTCTGGAGTCATTCTCAAACTTTAACGTGTAAAAATGAACTGAGGACTTATTAACATGCAGATCTCAAGGTCCTGGGCCCTGAAAGTGACACTTGGGGGGCTAGGGCAGGGACCAGAAATCTGCATTTTTAACAAGTTTTCCAAGTGATACTGACACTGTAGATGACAAATAAGGCTTTCAGAATCACTAGAATGAAGTTAAGGTAGTTAGCTCCCTGTCCTTTGCATAGGTTCACAGTTTGTTTAAAAATATTTTTTTTCCTAATTGTAAAATACATGTTCTCTGTAGAAAATCTGTAATATTCAGAAATGCACAAAGTATAATAAAAAATCACCTTTAATCCCAGCATCTAGAGAAATCCACTATCAATATTATGATGCAGACTTCCCTGGTGGCACAGTGGTTAAGAATCTGCCTGCCAATGCAGGGGACACTGGTTCCAGCCCTGGTCTGGGAAGATCCCACAGGCCATGGAGCAACTAAGCCCATGCACCACAATTACTGAGCCTGTGCTCTAGAGCCCGTGAGCCACAACTACTGAGCCCCCGTGCCACAACTATTGAAGCCCATGCACCTAGAGCCCATGCTCCACAACAAGAGAAGCCACTGCAATGAGAAGCCCACGCACCACAACGAAGAGTATCCCCCACTCACCACAACTAGAGAAAGCCCATGTGCAGCAACGAAGACCCAACACAGCCAAAAATAAATAAATTTATTTAAAAAAAACCAAAAAACCTGATTCCTTTGAAAAAATATGATGCATGTTCTCTGTTCCTTCTTTTTCCCATGCACATATTTGATTTTTAATAGATTTGGGATAATACCATATACACTACTGTTTAACCTGTATTTTCTATGTAAAAACATATAGTAAGTTTTCCCTCTTCTTTAGTAGCTACAAGCTAATCCATAGCATGGATGCTAAATTCACAGCCCTTAAACCTCAGCAGATCCTTAGCTTTTTAGCAAGACCTAAAAGGTTAAACTGCACCAAATATCAAGTGTTGAAAAGTGTGACACCACTATCAACCTTGGGGACAAAAATCAGCTGAATCTATCTTCAGGATAAGGTGTAAGGAATTATACAACATAATTCCATCTATATATAGTTTTTTAAAGCCAAGGAAACTAGCAATATTTTTATAGGAGATACTAACATACAATATAAAATGACACAGAAAAGTAAATGACAACAACAACATCTAGAACAGTGTCACCCCCCAGTAGAAGAGAAGGAGCTGGGTGTGAGCACAGTAGGATGACCACATACTTGACTGTCCAAACCAGGAGATGTTTCAGATTGAAAAGAAGTGCTAAAATTGTTATATCGTATAATTTTTGAAAATATACTGTCCAACAAATTGGTTTTATTATATTGATGACCTAAAGTTCAAAGAAAAGCACATTCTTTACCAACTTTCTTGAGAAAAGAAATTCATTACTGAATTTTTAACAAACATGCCCTTTCATTTTTTTTTGGAGTGCCTTGATTCTAGAACAACAGCTGTACACCCAGTTAAGTCCCAGGTAACTGATATTATTGTCCAAGAAGAGAAGGGGCACATATGAGGCTTCCAAGGTAAGGGAGGACTTCTACTCCTTAAATCTGAGTAGCAGGGACACACAGTTTGCCAACCCTTGCCTTATACCATATACACAGTTTATAAATATTCTTGTCTATCTGACATTTAATTCAAACTGTTTAAAAGCAAACAAGAAGAGGACATACTTAACACACAAGGTCTCATGTAATACCCATCCTTTAATTTGGGATCTTCAGGTACGTAGAGGTCTCCACCACATAATACTTTAGCACCCTGCCAAAAAAGAAAAAAGAACGCATATTTTATGTTAAACATAAAACCCCAGTATGCATTCCCGAAATGCCACTTGTGTCCTGAACAAATGCACACTTAGTCACTCCACTGCGAGTACAATGCAGAATACAGCTCCCAAATGGATATGCCCATAGGAAAGAAGCATAGAGCAAGTAACCTAGGAGTAACTACCCCTCCCCCTCCTCTCATCTCACCTCCACCTTTGCCACTTTAACAAACCCAAGGACTCGCTCCAGATGTGGCCGGTTGATCAGGGGACCCATCCTTGTATCTTCCAGAAGGGGATCTCCAATTTTTATCCTTTGGGTCTGTTTCACCACTTCCTCTGAAAATTGATCAAGAATTTCCTTTTGCACAAATACCCTTGTACCATTACAACAAACCTAAAGGACAGACACATAAAAATTTATATGTAGATGAGGGGGAAAAAAGGAAAAGGAAAAAAAGTCCAACAGCTTTAAATTTAAAAGAGACAGTATACTTTCTTTAAAGGTTAGTTCCATTTCTAAAAATAATCACCATACTGAATAGGATCACACATGTAATTGTGGACATAGTACCCCACACACAAACTCTCTGCCCTTTGAGATAAAAGTTACGCCTTTGTTTTTGTATAAATTTCCTTAAAGTAATTAATAGATCCATATGACCCATAGGACTTTTCCTATTTCCTCATCTCAGATGCTCAATTTGGCTGTATATTTTGAGAGCAGGAGGTAAGAGTGGAAGGGACTGAAGAGTAAAAATAGATCAAGAACTGAGGCCTTGAGTCTAATAAAAACCTAGGGCAGTTCAGAGTCAATGTTTGTCTCTAAAACCACAAGTAATGGGACTTCCCTGGTGGTGCAGTGGTTAAGAATCCCCCTGCCAATGCAGGGGACATGGGTTCAATTCCTGGTCTGGGAAGATCCCACATGCCACAGCAACTAAGCCCATGCGTCACAACTAGTGAGCCTGCACTCCAGAGCCTGCAAGGCACAACTACTGAGCCTGCGTGCCACAACTACTGAAGCCCGTGTGCCTAGAGCCCGTGCTCCGCAACAAGAGAAGCCACCACAATGAGAAGCCCACACAGTGCTATGAAGAGTAGCCCAGTAGCCCCTGCTCGCCGCAACTAGAGAAAGCCCGCACGCAGTGCCGAAGACCCAACCAAAATTTTAAAAAAACACACACACACAAGTAATGACTATTTAGACCTCCCACAGACATGAACATAAATACTACTCAAATGCTATCAGAACAGTAGAATAGAAAAGAAAGTCCAAAAATAGATCCAAGTACTCAAGGAAATTTAGTTTATGATAAAGGTAGAAGCTAAAACCACTAGAGTAAAGATGAATTAGTAATAAATGGTTCCACTGGTTAGCCATGTGGAAAATAAGATACAATCTCATACTGTACACAGGAGTAAACCCCAAATGTATAAGGAATCTAAATATAGAATAAAAAACCAATTACCAAGAGAAAATATAGGTGAATTCTTCTATAACTTAGGTACAGGAAAAGGTTTTCTAACTAGTACTCAAAATCTAGATGCAATGAAAGAAAAAAATGATAAATTTGACTACATAAAATTAATAATCTTTTGCATGGCAAAAACATCCTAAACAAAGCCAAGACAACAAACTGGAAGAAAACATTTACAACATACATCACAGATAAAGGGTACTATCACCAATATTTAAATAACTTATAAAAACTGAGGGAAAATCAAAACTGATAGTATAACACACCAAAAAAAGTGAAGTTGGAAATTCCCTGGCAGCCCAGTGGTTAGGACTTGGCGCTTTCACTGCCAAGGGCCCGGGTTTGATCCCTTGGGGGGATCAAACCTTTGGGGAACTGAGATCCTGCAAGCGTTGCAGCACGGCCAAAAAGAAAAAAAGTGAATTTCACTATGTGTGAATAAGAAAAAAATCTCTACAAAAAGAATTGAAGGAAATGACTAGATGTTCAATATAAAATTGGATAAAAGTTATGCACAATTCACACACACATATAAATGGTCCTTAAGCCTAGAAAAGATGTTCAATCTCGTTCATAATTAGAGAATTGAAATTAAAACTACAATGAAGTATCACCCCTTACCTCATGAGGAAATAGGCACACATATATTGTTGGTAGGAATGCAAGTTGGTCTAAGCCATTTGGAGGGGAATATGGCACTATCTTATAAAATTATATATGCACTCAACATCACTAATCGTAAGGGAAATATAAATAAAAACCTACAGTGAGATACTACTTCACGTCTACTCTGATGGCTGTGACCAAAAAACCCAGAAAATAACAAGTACTGGCAAGGATGTGGAGAAATTAGAGCCTTTGTGCATTGTTGGTGAGAATGTAAAATGGCGCAGCTGCTGTAGAAAACAGTATGGCAATTCCTTGAAAAATTAAACACAGAATTACTATATGATCTAGAAATTCCACTTCTGGGTATATACCCAAAAGAAGTGAAAGCGGGGACTTGAATAGATATGTGTACATCAATGTTCATAGCAGTACTAGTCACAATAGCCAAAGGTAGCAGTAACCTAAATGTCCACCGGTAGATGAATGGGTAAAGCAAATGGGGCATACATATACAACGGGATACTATGCAATCTTGAAAAGGAAGAAAAATCTGACACATGCTACAACATAGATAAACCTTAAAGACCTTAAGTGAAATAAGCCAGACACAGAAGGACCAATACTGTTTGATTCCACTTATATGAGATACCTAGAATAGTCAAATCCATATAGATAGAAAGTAGAATAGTGGTTACCAGGGACTGGGAAGAAAAGGATATATGAAGTTATTGTTTAATGTGTAGAGTTTCAGTCCTGTAAGATGAGAAGAGTTCTAGAGGTGGATGGTGGTGATGGCTGCATAACAATGTGAATGTACTTAATGCCACTGGACTGTACACTCAAAAATGAATAACATGGTCAATTTTATATTATATATATTTTACCACAAAAAAATAGGCACAAAAAAATTACATATACATTTACCACTTCTAGGAATTTACTCTGAAAATACATCTCCAGCAATGTGAACACACACGTGCACGAGGTTATTCACTGCAGAACTGTTTGTAATCACAAAATACTGGAAACTAAATGCCCATCCAAAAGAGAGTAGTTGAATAAACTAACAGCTATACAAGGAATTATACTACACAGCTATAAAGAAGAAAGAAGATTTCTATGAAATGAAGTGATTTCCAGGTGAAAAAAGCAAAAAGCAAAACAGTAATTCTAATATGCTATCCTTTTCGTTGAGGAAAGAAGAGAAAATAAGAAATATACAGTACCTGGTCATTTGTGTAAAAAGAAATAGGAAGGAAAAATGAGAAACAGGTTTGGCTGGATAGGGATGGACTGGAAGAAGGAGGGAACGGGAGTGGGTACAAGGGATAGGAGGAGTGCCATTTCTGTTTTTGCTTTTTTAGTAAAATTCTGACATTTAGAACCATGTTAGTATTTCGCCTAAAGCAAGAATGGGTGAAAATAAACCCCAAATGAAATACAAACAGAAATGAATAAACTCATTATTTAAAATGAATATCATAACCATACTGAAGGGGGTGGTAAAGGAAGAACTGACTCATTAACTTCTGAACACAGAATTTTAACTGTACCCCAGGCTAAAGACAAAAAGAGCTGTAAAAAAAAAATGTTGCACTCTAGTTAGAAGGTTTATTTTTCACAGTAGTGTACTTTCACAAATCTGAAACTATTACAAACATATTCTAGGACGGAGTAATTACATATATTGTGAGTAATGGAAGCTAAATGTCTCACTGTCAGAGAAGGAAATTATAAATATGAAAGGGAGGAGGCTAAAATAAACCTTGCAGTATTGGAATGATTGGAAATATCTGTATAAACTTGTAGTTATTAATATAGATGGATTCATAAATAGATGTGTGTGTGCATACATACACATATGCCAATTATATATTTCCTGGCTCTGGCCTCTGAGAAGACATAGGAGCAATGACACTCCAGTAGAAACGAGTACACCTGGCACCCAGATCTTGGTTTCTAAATACCATTTACCACTAAATGGAACCAAGCCTCTTTAGAGAAACGGCTCATTACAGAGCTCCACCAGGAAAGCACAAGATGTGTCTAGAACACCTTGCTGTGCCAGGAAGGAAAGAAGTGCTCAAAGAATAATGAGAACATATCAAAAAGTCACAGAAAGAGGCTCCCACTATCTGAATCTGCAATTATTTGAGCATCAAAATAAATACTACTAGTAATGGGTTATAACTTGCAGAATGAGATAAGAATCCATGGATCCATGCTGATATAATGAATGAAAAACAAACTAGGGAAAAGGGAAAAAAGTTCTTTCTTGTAATAGACAGTGAACTATATAAATGTAGAAGGAGTAACAGAATTGGAAATACACCACTTGGTGACCACCAGAAAAAAATGTTTCCAGCAAACATCAACAAAGGGTGCTAACACTAGTAAGTCAAAGTTTGATAAGGAACAAGATAGTCTCACTTTTATCTCCTACAATATACTTATTAACCACAAAGGAAAAAACAATAACTTTACAGTAAAGACCCACCTTAAGCAAGTGATCAAAGTCAGCAACACCACTGTGAAATATAAAACATCCTTTTTGTGGTGTTTTGCCAAAAATGCATAACCTGAGTCCAATTAAAAAATAAACAAACAAACAAAACCTAGACAGACCCAAAATGTGGGACATTCCACAAAATAAATGGCCTGTATTCTTCAAAAATGTCAAAGTCCTGAAAGGTAAGAATGACTTTAAAACTGTTCCAGATTAAGTGAAATTAAAAAGACACAACAAGTAAATGCAATGCATCTTCCTGGATTAGATCTTGGACCAGCAAAAAAAAAAAAATTGTTTCTAAAAGGACATTAGTCAAACAAATGGAGAAATCTGAATAAGGGCTATAGATTGAGTAATAGTACTACATTAATATCAAGTTATATATTTTACTAAGTATTTTGTGCTTATTTAAGAGAATGCACTTGTTTTTAGGAAATACACATAGGAATGTAGAGGTTAGGGATCTTCTGTCTGCAACTTTCAAACAGATCAGAAAAAAAACAGTAGTAATATGCATATGTAGGTATAGACATACCAACAGAATGGTAAATGTGATAAAATGTTAACACTGAGGGACCTGGTTCAAAGATAGATTGGAATTCTTTGTACTATTTGTGTAACTTTTCTGTAAGTCTGAAATTATTTCAAAATAACAAGCTTTAAAACACGTTGTGAGGGCTTCCCTGGTGGCGCAGTGGTTGAGAGTACGCCTGCTGATGCAGGGGACACGGGTTCATGCCCCGGTCTGGGAAGATCCCACATGCCACAGAGCGGCTGGGCCCGTGAGCTATGGCCGCTGAGCCTGCGTGTCTGGAGCCTGTGCTCCGCAACGGGAGAGGCCACAACAGTGAGAGGCCCGCGTACCGCAAAAAAAAAAAAAAAAAAAAAAAAAACACGCTGTGAGATGAAGGGGTGGAGATTCCCATTAAACCTCTTCCAGGGTCAGGTACACACCTCGCCTTGCGTGAGGAAGTTGGCCATCAGTGCCCCCTTCACAGCATTCTTCATATCACAATCTGAGAAGATGATCAGTGGAGACTTGCCTCCAAGTTCCAAGGTAACAGGTTTAATTCCTTTAGCTGACATCTCCATGATCTTACAGAACAAGAACAAAAGCATTCAGAAGTCTAACACCAATGAGATTACGTGCTACGTTAACAAGATCCTGACCCGCCAAAGTCATCTTGAACTATGCATGACCTGCAGCCTTGTTCTCAGTATACTTTGTCCTCTGTCTACTTGAAATATTCTTTTCCATAACACGGAAGAGAATCCACAGAATTGCACTTGATAGTCTGAATAGGGAGTTCATTTAAAAAATACTGTCAATTCCCCTGACCGTCATGGGCAGAAACTCTTTTGTATTACTGTTACTATGTTCAAGGCGGACAGAGTTCCGAGCACAAACTGAGGTCAAAACAATGAATCTGAAATAAACTGAGAAAATACCCTTTCTTCCGAGGTGGCTGCTATAGATGAGGTAAGTCACCAAACAATACAAGTGGCAGCTCAGGGCCTGCCCTCTCAGACACAGGCAGGAGAAGATAACTCCCATCCCCAATGAGCCTAACACCAGTGGGCTGTTCTAATTATCCTTCATACTTTTAAAGCACACTTCAGACCTCTGCCCAATAATACCTACAGCCTCCCTGCCAATACAAGCTGGGTAAAATCAGAGGATAAGCCTCCAACATATATTCTGGGGAGGCTTGACACAGCCGGATCTACATGCCATTTATGTTCTCCTATACTGGTCTTGTCTTCACCTTTGAGCCAGTGGGCACACTTCCAGTGAAGGAGACTTTGGCCACATTGCGATGCTGACACAGAAACTGGCCTGTGGCAGCCCCTCCTTGCACCACGTTGAAGAGCCCAGGAGGCACGCCGGCCTCAGTATAGACTTCAGCCAGCAGCAGTGTGGACACAGGTGTGAAGGGAGAAGGTTTAAAGACCATGGCATTACCTGTATTACCGAGACACAAACACAGGAAGACTTTTAAGACAGGATCCTTTAAAGACAGGACAAGAAGACACATCAAGAACAACTCCAATTGTTTCCTTTTTTAAAATTTTAATTAATTTATTTATTTATTTATTTATTTTTGGCTGTGTTGGGTCTTCATTGCTGCATGCGGGCTTTCTCTAGTTGCGGTGAGCGGGGGCTACTCTTTGTTGTGGTGTGCAGGCTTCTCATTGCGGTGGCTTCTCTTGTTGCGGAGCATGGGCTCTAGGCGCACAGGTTCAGTAGCTGTGGCACACGGTCTTAGTTGCTCTGTGGCCTATGGGATCTTCCCGGGCCAGAGCTCAAACCCGTGTTCCCCCTGCATTGGCAGCTGGATTCTTAACCACTGCACCACCAGGGAAGCCCCTCCAATTGTTTCCTGTTCCCCATCAAATGCTAGGTCAAAAATGTTATTAATAAGCAAATATATCTTGCTCTTCCCACTTTGGTTTCTCTCATTAAACAGACCCCAAGCCACACACTTGCAGTGTCTCAACCAATAATACCTTACACTTGCATATCTAGGCCTTTTTGCATATATTAATCTCATTTAACATTTGCAACAGTAGTAAGAAGTAGGTATGATCAGACCCATTTTATAAGAGTTGAAACTGAAGACCAGAAAGGTTAATTAATTTGATGCAAGTACCCAAAGCTAGTAACTTAATTCTATTTCTCCTCTATCACAGAGAAATGTGCAAAAAGAACGTGAAGCAGCAGAAAGAAAAAAGCTGCATTTCAATACAGTGTCCTAATAGTAAAGCTTTTTTAACCTGACAGTTTTTCTAAGGTACAATGTCTTCTTTTCCGACAGATTCTTCTCTTTAAATAGCGTGAGAAAACTTTTTGTTAATCAGCCAAAGCTTCTCCGATGGAAGCCTTGTTTATCACTTCTCTTAAGACACAAATGAAGGAGCAAGTTTATCTTCTGCTTCCTAAATGAAGTCAAAATTCCTAAGTGCTACCCCCTACACAGAAATTCATGCCCAGAATTCCTGTCCATAAAGGAAGAGAACTTACAAGTAGCACAAATCTAATTCATTTGACAGTTTAAAAAAAAAAGACCTCCAAGACCAAAATTAACTTTCTTCCTTCCCATAAACAAAAATAAATTAAATAAAAATGGGAATAATGTAGACACGATCTGTGTGTATAACGTCAAAGCTCCATAAGGGTAGGGCAGGGGTGAAACCGTGTCCTGGGAGAAAGGGTGGCTCACAGGTAGAGGAATAATTCATTCTTACCACAAGCCAGAGCTGGAGCCGACTTCCAACAGGCGATCTGAAAGGGGTAGTTCCACGCTCCTATTCCGACACACACCCCTAGTGGTTCCCTTCTGGTGTAACCAAAGGATCCGCCGGGGAGCTGGATGTGTTCGCCTAAGGGGAAAAAGAGGGTAGGGAAGAGTGTAGTACCACTTGTCCCAAGACTCCACCAGCACCTGGACTCACTCTGGACTTGTCAGACCAGCCCCCTCCCAGGCCCCAGCCACTGGGCTCACCCCACCTCTGTTCTTTTGTTCATTCTAGTCATTCTTACACTGCTTCTGCATGTTCTCTTCACATAAGTAGTCCTTTCTATCCTTCAAAACCATGTTCGTTCAACTCAATATAACCCTCTAAAAATTAACCAAGCATCCACTACATAACTTAGATGAAATGAAACAGAAATAGGGAAAGACTCAGCAGCTGAAGAGTCTGAGGACCCTGAAACCTCAGACTTCTGGCTCCCCAGAGCCCTCATGGGCCCTGATAAACCAGCTGACATGTAAACTGATGTACTCTTCCTAGACAAAGAAAATTTTTTGCTAAGTAGGTAAAACTAATAAATATGATGTACTTACTGACTCTTACAAGAATTGGTTTTTCCACAACCTGTTCTACAGCTCAGGTATGAGGCTAGGTGCTTTACATACATCATCTCATTTAATCCTTATAATAACCAAGAAGATAGAGATTACCATCTCCAGTTTAAATAAAGAAAGATAAAGTAGTTCTCAGTGTCACCGAAGTAGACAGTGATAAGCCGAGGATTTTTTTTTTTTTTTTTTTTTTTTTATGGTACACGGGCCTCTCACCGCTATGGCCTCTCCCGTTGCGGAGCACAGGCTCCGGACATACAGGCTCAGTGGCCATGGCTCACGGGCCCAGCCGCTCCGCAGCATGTGGGATCTTCCCGGACCGGGGCACGAACCTGTGTCCCCTGCATCAGCAGGCGGACTCTCAACCACTGCGCCACCAGAGAAGCCCAAGCCCAGGATTCTAACCCAGGCCTGTCTTAATTCCAAAATCTGTATCCTGCCCCCACCCCAGGCTCTGCTCTCCTGCCTCCTTGTCAGCTGGTCACAGAAGGCCAGGTGAGGGCTTACCGGCCATGGATCCCGCTAAGCCTGCATAGTACTCCAGGCACTGCCAGGAAGTGTCAATGTCCCAGCGGGCCTCAAAGATGGACTTGCCATTGTTGATGGTCTCCACAGTAGCGATTTCATCCTTCCGATCCTTTGGGTGAAACAGAAGACCAGACTTAAGACAAATTACCGTACACCTCAACACATTCAACAGTCAAACCAGAATACATTGCCCAACTTTTAAAAATAGAAACAGCTTTCACTTTCAATGAAAACAGAAGGAATGGCAGTGTGACATTTGGAAGAGAAATAAAACTTATTGCTAAACAGTACCCTGCTCTCCCCATCAAGTAACTGTCACAGATACAAGACCAACACCTCATTTCAAGATCAATTAGAAAAGGAATGTTTTGAGAAATAAATATTATATATGTACATCTGTATAAATATGTATACATACATGTGCATGTGTTTGCATGTATAGAGTAAGAGCAAACAGTCCTTACTTAGGAAAACTGTACAAAATAGCCAAACACACAATTGGCATTTAAAAGGTTATATACCCACGGCTTTAATTCACCCAAAGAAATGCAGCATGTTAAAATCATAAGATAATCACAAGACAATTATTTTCTAATGCTTAGTACTCATCAATTCTCTTTTCTAATACTGTTTCCAGATGTAGTTTATATACAACTTAGAGGTAAGATAGTCCAGGGATGAAGGAAAAAGTCTGGGAAATTAGACCTAAAAAGAAAAGCTAAATAATGCCCCTAAAGGAGATCAAAAAATTGAATATGTAAGAAATAGATATTTGCTATTATGGATCCAATTTAAAATAAACACTGTGGTCAAAATCTAAACATACATAAAAGATGAATCAAATAATTGACAAGAAGATGCATTCTCTTACTAAAACTGATAATCAGTAAGGCTTACCAGAAGCAAAATGAAATAGCAACAGAAATTAACATAAGCATCTAATTAACACAAACTCTATCAAGATTGAGTACAAATCTCAGAAAAGATTGGAAGGAGGAATATGAAAATCAGTATGAAATACATGAAAGGACAGTTTGATAATGATATTTGGACATGTTCTGTTTCTACAAAGACCAGAGGTATAAAGTGCTTTGATTCATTCATTCCATATTTGTTGAATTCCAGACATGGCAGAGTAGAAGGACTTGAGCTCACCTCCTCTCATGAAAACACCAAAATCACAACTAACTACTGAATAACCATTGACAAAAAAGACTGGAACCTACCAAAAAAGATATCTTACATCCAAAGACAAAGAAGAAGCCACAATAAGATAGTAGGAGGGAGGCATTTGCAATCTAATCAAATCCCACGCCTGCCAGGTGGGAGACTCACAAACTGGAAAATAATTATATTGCAGAGGTTCTCCCAGAGGAGTGAGAGTTCTGAGCCCCATGTCAGGCTCCTCAACCTGGAGGTCTGGCATCGGGCGGAGGAGCCCCCAGAGCACTTGGCTTTGAATACCAGGAGGGCTTAATTGCAGGAACTCCACAGGACCGGGAGAAATAGAAACTCCACTCTTGGAGGGCACACGCAAGGTCTCATGCGCACCAGGACCCAGGGAAAAAGCCGAGACTTCATAGGAACCTGGGCCAGACCTACCTGCTGGTCTTGGAGGGTCTCCTGGGGAGGCGGAGGGTGGCTGTGGCTCACTGTGGGGACAAGGACACTAGTGGCAGAGGTACTGGGGAGTGCTCATTGGCATGAACTCTGCTGTAGGCCGCCATTTTGACACCAAGACCTGGCCCCACCCAACAGCCTATAGGCTCCAGTGCTGGGATGCCTCAGGTCAAACAACCAACAGGGTGAGCACACAGCCCCACGCATCAGCAGACAGGCTACCTAAAGTCTTCCTGAGCCCACAATGACCTCGAAACACACCCCTTGACATGGCCCTGCCCACCAGAGGGACAAAACACAGATCCACCCACCAGTGGGCAGGCACCAGTCCCTCCCACCAGGAAGCCTGCACAAGCCTCTAGACAAGCCTCCTACACGAGAGGACAACACCAGAAGCAAGAGTAACTACAACCCTGAAGCCTGCAGAACAGAGACCACAAACACAGAAAGTTAGACAAAATGAGATGGCAGAGAAATATGTTCCAGATGAAGGAACAGGATAAAACCCCAGAACAACAACTAAGTGAAGTGGAGATAGTAACAAATGCGGAATGATTACCTAAGAAAAAAAGGATAGATCCAGTCTCTGCCTTCAAGGAGCTCACTTCAAGGAGTCTCACTTAGTGGGACTTCCTTGGTGGTCCAATGGTTAAGATTTTGCCTTCCAGTGCAGGGGGTGAGGGTTTGATCCCTGGTCAGGGAGCTAAGATCCCACATGCCTCACAGCCAACAAACCAAGAAAAAACAAAAAACAAAATCAAAAAACATAAAAAAGGAAGTTAGTAACTTCTAAATAAATTCTGCAATTACTGAATAGACATGTTCCTTCAGAAAGGATAATTTGTTTACATTCAACACAGTCTAAAATAAATTGCCTTTTAAACCAGCAATTTACCTTCTCTTTCTCTGATTCTATACTCACCAAAACGACTTTTTAACAATTAACTTGTTTCCCAGTTACTGATACTGGAAAGAGGGACTAGTAGAAGGACAACAAGCATCAGTTCTGATGTAACAGTTCTTTAACTAGGTGTAAGTTATTCCCCTTCTTAGATCTGTTGAGTATGATCAACATGAAACACATGTGCAAAAGGCACGATCAACCGTAAGGGACTTAAACTACATTTCTAGAATGCAAGAGGGCAACTAGTCCCTAAAGAGGAAGTAGGTACTGGTTCACTAATCAGCATGAATACACTGATGAATCAGTATATTACACTTCAAACACATGAAGAAATATTAAACTGGCAAAAGTGAAATGCTGTTGTCTTCCACATTAATACAAGAGTGGACAGACAGGAAGTAATCTGTGACTATCGCTGAAAAGCCTCAGAATATTTACTAAGAAAGGAAGTTTTATTATTATTATTATTATTATTTTTGGTAAACAATGGACAGGCAATTAGCTTTGAGGACTGTTTCAAGGTTTGAACTCAAAGAGAAAATTCAATTTATTGGCTGGGCTTTTGAGATTTTTCTTGTCTATTCCAGCATTCTCTACCCTCACAAAAAAGGTTATTTCTAAAAAGCCATTATGAGGGACTTCCCTGGTGGTTCAGTGGTTAAGAATCTGCCTGCCAATGCAGGGGACACGGGTTCGAGCCCTGGTCTGGGAAGATCCCACATGCCACAGAGCAACTAAGCCCATGAGTGACAACTACCGAGCCCACCTTCCACAGCTACTGAAGCCCGTGCACCTAGAGTCCATGCTCTGCAACAAGAGAAGCCACCTCAATGAGAAGCCCATGCACCGCAACAAAGAGTAGCCCCTGCTCGCCACAACTAGAGAAAGCCCACGCACACCAACGAAGACTCAATGCAGCCAAAAATTAAAAAGTAAAATAAAAAGCCATTATGAGATCTTTTAACATACCTTCAAGGATCATCAAAAAAAGTCCCTGACGAAAACTATCAAAGAGTCCAGTGGGTCTCTACTGATACTTAATATTGCTTTCAGGGAAACGGTATTCGCTTACCCTCACAGAATAAGGAGAGCAGAGGGAGAAGAGGAAAACAATATAAGTTTCCTGACCCTACTAGTACAAGAGCCATCACGAAACAAAACTGTCCACCATGACAATGCACTGCTGTAAGTATTTATTGGGAAACATGTACTTCCTATCTACCCCTGTCATCCTCTCCACCACCCTGCTTCACATGTGACCTGACCAGGGGTCCTCTGGGATGAAAGAGAAGAAGCAAAGGGCAGGAGACTCACCTCTCTCCTTCACTTCAAACCCCCCAGCAAGCTCAGTGTTTAGCTTTTATAAGAGAACCACCTGAGCAAAGACATGCCCACTAAACCCTGACAAGCCTGAGCCCCTGCTTGTTTTAAGAGGCAGAGCTGAGCAAAGCAGTTGCTGAAGGCAAGTGCATAATCTATATACACAATCTTTTTATATGTAAATGTGTTATCACAGTTTTAAAACACATTTTCTCTCTCCTTTTAAAGCCAAACGATAGCTACTTTTATAAGAACACTCCAACTAAGAAATGATTGGGGCCTACCATTAAGATCTTTATAATCTGATAAAAAGCATCAAAAGATTCAAAGTGAAAAAGGAAACAAAAGACCAATAAATATACCAAAAACCATTCACTTCACTAGGAGTCAATGGGCTTCCAGCAAAGGTGGAGTTACAGGGACCAGATTTAGCCTCCACCTTAAGCAACTAAAAAGACCAGGTAAAATACTTGAAACAACAATTTTCAGACACTGGACAGACAGCTCAGGACAGTGATCCCTGAGAGAGGGAAACAAATGAGGTGAGCCCTACATGTATTCTTCCCTACTACCTGGAAAGAGTACATCACAGAGCAGGGAGGAGGAACTTAGGTGAGGCCCAACAGATACTCTGAGTTGAGGAAACAGGTTAGGAGTTCAGGGAGTATGTGATGGCTACAGTCTGCAGGCTGAGTATGGGACAGAAGAGAGCTGCACAGGAGAACCCCAGAGATCTCCCTTAAGTCTTCATCTGAGAACTGGTCAGTTGTGAGGACACTACCCAAGGCCAGGAAAAAAACTAACCAAAAAGGTGAAAAAAATCCCCAAAACTCACACAGGGCCAGGAATAGTTCACGTTCCCACCAGCCACAGTGAGAAAAACCTCACTAATACACAGAGCATCAAGCTAGGTATTCAAGAGGGTATTCAGTAGTGGGGCAAAATTAGCTGCTCTGGTCATACCTAACAAAGCATAAAAGCAAGCCTTGAAAGGATCAAATTGATTCCAAGTAACTTCACTGTGTCCCAGAACAAAGCTCATTAATATTTTTTTAAAGTACAAGAATATTCGGCATCCAACAACATACAATTCACAATGTCTACTGGTAATAAATTACCAGACATGCAAAATGTAGGAATGTTATATAATGCCTAACCAGGAGGAAAAAAAACAATCAATAGAAACAGAACCAGAATTCAGAGATGACAGAATTAGTAGACAGGGATATTAAATATTATTATAACTATATTCCATGTGCTCAAGAAGGCAGAGGAAAACATGAGCATGTTAGGGAGCAACGTGGAACAACAACAAAAAAGACTCATGTTGAACTTCTAGAGATGAAAAATACACTGGATGGGATTAATAGCAGATTAAACACTACAGAAGAAAAGATAGATGAACTTTAGGCATAACAATGGAAATTACCCAAAATAAAACACACAGAGGAAAAAAACTGGGGAAAAAATGAACAGAGCATCAGTGAGCTGTAGAATAGTTTCAAGCAGCCCAACATAAATGTAACTGGAGGCTCTGAAGAAGAGGAGATATAAAAGGGGGCAGAAAAAAAATATCTGAAGAAATAATAGCCAATATTTTTTCAAATTTAACTAAACTGTAAGTGTACAGATTCAAGATCAACAAACTCCAAACAAAAGAAATATAAAGAAAACTGCATCAAAAGCCATAATGATGCACCCCAATGTTCATTGCAGCACTATTTACAATAGCCAGGTCATGGAAGCAACCTAAATGCCCACTGACAGATAAATGGATAAAGAAGATGTAGTACATATATATAGTGGAATATTACTCAGCCATAAAAAGGAATGCAATTGGGTCACTGTAGAGATGTGGATGGACGTAGACTGTCATACAGAATGAAGTAAGTCAGAAAGAGAAAAATAAATATTATATATTAACACATATATGTGGAATCTAGAAAAATGGTACAGATGAACCGGTCTGCAAGGCAGAAATAGAGACACAGATGTAGAGAACAAACTTACGGACACCAAGGGGGAAAGTGGGGGGTGGTGGAATGAACTGGGAGACTGGGATTGACAAATATACACTAATATGTATAAAATAGATAACTAATAAGAACCTGCTGCATAAAAAAATTAAATTAAATTTAAAAAAAGGAAGATATAATGAAATTGCTTAAAACTAGTGATAAGAAGAAAAATCTTAAAAGCAGCCAAAGGGGGAAAAAACATTAAAAACAGAGGAACAAAAATAAGAATGACAACAGGCTTCTCTTCTGAAACGACATAAGCCAGATGACAGCGGTGCAACATCTTTAAAGTACTGAAAGAAAAAACTGTCAACCTAGAATTATCTACCCAGGATTCGTTTAAAAAGGAAAGCAAAATAAAGACTTTCAGACATACAAAACCTGAAAGAACATCTCCAGCAAACCTGCAGTATAAAAAATGCTAAAGAAATTTCTTCAAGCAGAAAAAAAATATGGTAACAGATGGAAATTTGGGCCTACCCAAAGGAATGAAGAGCACTAGAAATGCTAAAAATGTGGGAAAATATCAAATATTTTTATCTTATAAAATATAATTGTACATAGTTTAAAAATGGAAGGGGCAAAGAACTGCAGATCACGATTAACTAGAAAAATTACTAAGAGAAACAACTGAGAGCTATAACTGTAGGCTGTGGTCAGAGGGTGGGATTTGTTTAGTTATGGAATAGTTTTGGGTAAAGGCAAATCCAGGGTATGATCTTCAGACAAGAGCTTTAGAGAAATATAGTAATATATTTTTGACTGTAATATGTAAAAACATTACATAAGATATTAAAGAAAATGGAATGGGAGTTTAAAGGAAAAGAAAATTAATATCAGATAGTCCATTTCAGAGCAAAAAAAAAATTAGATATTATTCAGGATTTTAAAAGTAATTTTATAATGATAAAGGAGCCAGTTCTTAAGAAGATATTACAACCCAAATGCTTATGCCCAAGGAAAATGTGAGAGACAAATCAGAATAAAAAATTATCAGCTTTGAGTTACCACTTTTAATCTATCAAATAAAAAATAAATTTTAATAGCAGAAAATACCTTGTTGGGAGAAAATTCTCCAGGAATATTTTGACACTACTGCATGGTCCAGGCTTTCTGAGCAAAGGACACTGGCAAGCTGATTGAAAAACAAAGGCCTTAGAAGGCAGAGACAGGGTCTCCCAAAAGATAGAGGTCACTGGAGCGATGGGAAGATATAAAGCTCTCTACTTCCTGTTCCTGGAGACAACTGCTTATATTCCAGGGTAATAAACCTAATGACACCTTCCCCCATTATGAGATCTGCTTAATGAGTAACCTCTCTCCAGAGAAGAGAATGGGCAGATGTGCAGCCCCCATATAAGCTGAGTCTCATAATGTTAGGGTTCCTCTCCTGTGGTGCAACCACTGCATGCAACAGGGTTAACATCTGCCTCTCACTGCATCACCCCATGGGGACTGGGACTCAGAAAACTAATGCTGAAGTACTGCTCTGGGTACAGCATCTGGGTCCTGTAATAAAACCTTTCCCTAATCCAGAAAGCTTCATGTCTCTTGTCAGAATACACATATAACCTTGCAAGTAGGGTAACTCTTAGACCCTCAGTTTCTGACAACACACTGATGAGGAAAAAAAAAATCATCACAGTCCTACACTGAGAGATATCCTTGACTTATATTTTGGTGTATATCCTCTGAATTTTCTAATTTTCTGTAATGACAATCTAGTACTTTTGCTCTTTAAGACTGTAAAAAGCTAAACTTTATTTCTTAAGAGGGGAACATCAATGAATCTATGAAATCTTCCAGGCAACTAAGGTAGAAAATAAACCTGAAAAAGAAAAGTGAGCTTAAGAGTCATCAGAGGAAAAAGTAAAAAGGAAACAAGTATACATAGTAAAATGAAAAGGAGACAAGCTACAAAGGATACATTATCACTCCAACAAAGAAGGAAAAGAAGGGCTTCCCTGGTGGCGCAGTGGTTGAAAGACCGCCTGCCGATGCAGGGGACACGGGTTCGTGCCCCAGTCCGGGAAGATCCCACACGCCGTCGAGCGGCTGGGCCCGTGAGCCATGGCCGCTGAGCCTGCTCGTCCGGAGCCTGCTCGTCCGGAGCCTGTGCTCCGCAACGGGAGAGGCCACAACGGTGAGAAGCCCGTGTACCGCCAAAAAAAAAAAAAAAACAGAAGGAAAAGAAAACCTGCCGAGAGAGATGTCACAAGGAGCCAAGAGCCAGAAGGAAATCACTGATGGAAAACTTGTTGTACATACCAAGGTGAGCATATGGAAATGCCTTCCTACTTAATCTAAAAGGTATCACCTAATAGCGCATCAAGGTCTAACTGCAAATCATCATAAAGAACTCACAGAACAGTGCAAGAGGACTTTTCTGGAAGACATTATATTAAAACATACCCTTATTATCCTGGCAGCCTCCAAAAGGATTCGGCACCGTTCCATGCCAGATTTTTGACTCCATATTTTAAAGGCAGCCTTTGCATCTTGAACAGCTAAATTTACTTCCTTTTCTCCTGAACACGTGAAAGTAGCTATCACTCGCCCTATAAATACAGGGAAAGTCAGTGTTATCTCAACTGGTTGCCACACATTTTAAATAAAGTATTGTGTATCCAATTTTCCTTTTATTGATCCTCTTCTTGTTTTTAAGTATGGTTTGATTTAGTGACTACCCTTATACCAGCAGCTCACCTTTTTAAGAATCTAATAAAAATTGCAGGCTTCTGTCCAGAAAAATGTACTGAACCATATCACAGAATTATAGAGAGAACATGTCCCTTGCCTAGCACACCATGAACTTCAGGGTAAGAACCCCTGCCCTCCTCTATTTTACATTTGGGTTTACTAACATTAACCTCCAATCAATTATTTCACAATGCTCCTTAACAATGTTTGAGAATACCAGAGGTCATACAAAATCAAAGTACTCCGTCTCCTGGGTTATGAACTCTGATTTTAAATCACTGGTTTATGTTCTATACAAGTCATATAATACTGATACTTGATGAATACGGTTAATAAACAGAATATCAAGAAAAGATACTCCTAAAAGCAAGAAAAATTTTTTCTCAAATATGGGGAAAAAACAAACAGTCCCTCATTTTCTTATTTCAGTCTTATTCCCTATCCTGGGCAAAATATGAAATGATCAGTTTTTCTAGACCCAAATCCCAACGGTTGTGACTGACTCTACTAAAAAGACCCTAAGACGTCAAGTCAGCAGTTTCTTTTCCCCTCCCACAAGAACACCTGGGACGCTGCTTTTTCCAGAGATTTCACAAACCTGCTATTTGTTACAAATTTGAATAGCTAACTGGTAAAGGCAGTGCTTAAGGATCACACACACTGTAGGCAATTAAAATAAAGAGCAATTTTTCTTTCTTTTGTATCAATATGGGGGTGGGGGTCAAGAGGCTGTCTCCTCCTACCTAAAGAAGAGCCTGATGGTGTCTGTGGCCCCTTCCTGCTCTGACAAGTCGCTGCTCTGTGGTTTGGTGTAATTGGTCAAATGTAAATTCTCCAGTCTCTTGAAATCCAGTTTTATCCCTCTGGCTACATACCACTTGGTTTGCACAAACATTTACATTTTTCTCCTCACAAATATTCCATAACATCCAGCAAAACAAACATAAAGCAAAAGCAAAACAAAAAACCTGTTCCTCATTTGCTTTGTGATCTATGGAGCTCCCAGGGCAAACTGAGGGCCTGGCACAGCGCTGGGCACACATTAAACACGGGATAAAAGCAGGATTTTTCTTTTCCCCTTTCCCAGTTCTGGTTCATGTTCAGAAATATTTTAACACTAGGGGACGGCAACAAAGTCCTCATTCACGCTAACTAGAAACCTCTGTGCGCGCTCCTCCATTTTGGCACAAGTGTTTCTTTTCACCCCGTCCTTCTAGAACTCCTGTGCTACGTGCACGGTTGAAGACATTACTGCAGTCCTAACCTTAAAATTTAATAACTAACGAAGACTCCACCTCACCCACCGGGGCTTTGTGGACTCTCTGTTCAGGCCGTTGTAAAACTACCCATGAAAACATCGAGCAACTCACCAGCCTGTCCAGTTTCCTACGACCCCCTTCGTGTCCGGACCACATGCTTCCGGGTTTGCACAGCACCGTTAGCTGCCTACACATACAACTTTATACTCTACACTGTCACTTACCTGGGCTCAGTAAACGTCTGCTGAATGCACTACAGGAAGGTTCAGGGAGGTAGACTAGGTTCACCCCTGGGGCGGGGGAGAGTCAATCCGCGCCCGACCCTCGCCCCTACCCCGGTCCCCGCCTCGTTCCCCGCCCCGCCGCCCCGGCCCTGCCGCCCGGTCTCCGTCCCATTACCGGTTGCTGGCTCGAACGCCTTCTCGGTGCCGGAGGCGTCCACCGGATCCACGCGGGCCCCGCCGCGGTAATTGAGCGGCTGAGACACGACGAAGGTACCAGTGCTCATGGCGGCGACCAGAGCAGGCCGGAGAGTGTGACGAAGCGGAGAGATCCCGGCCAGACCCGCTCGGAGGAACATGGGGGACTGGCGTAGTGTCGTGCCCTAGGTTAAGGGGAGGTGGGGAGGGGCGGGGGCCGCGGGGAGGCCGAGCTAGCTGCAGCCTGAGGGGCGTGGCGCCGCTGGACTAGAGTTGAGGGTCCTCCAGGAAAGGAGCCGGGCCTTCCGGGGCGGAGTTTGCGAGACCTTTGGGGGCCCTTGCTAGGCTCGTCCGCGGTCCAGGTATGGCCCTCGCTTAGCTGAAAGGATGGGCGAAACACCAGACTTACACACACGCACACGCATGCACGCTTTCTCTCTCTCTCTCTCCTTCCCTCCCTCCCTCCGTCTCTCTCTCTCTCTCTCTCTCTCTCTCTCTCTCTCTCTCTCTCTCTCTCATTTTCGCTTTCTTCTTCCATATCAATATTTGAAACAAGAGTTATCAGGTACATCACTGCATGTAATCATCCCAGGATCTTACTCTCGATTTTTCCGTCTGAAGAAAGCGGAGGATTGGAGTGCTAGTAATTTTACTTTGGGGATTACTTCACTCTTAAGCCACCATTTCTTTATTTGTGTAATAATACTTTAAAAAAGTTATTGCCTTTGTTGTACACCTGACACTATCACAACATTGTAAATCAACTATACTCCAATATAAAATAAAAATTTAAAAAAATTTTAAATGTTATTGTAAAGACCAACGGGAGGACTGTCAAGAAAACATACGATATTTTGGAAAGTGCTGGGATCGGGGGTGGTCGTGGGATGAATTGGGAGATTGGGACTGACATATATACACTAATATGTATAAAATAGATAACTAATAAGAACCTGCTGTATAAAAAATAAAGAAAATTCAAAAACAATAAATGCAGTAAATAATTGTGAATAAATTAATACAAGTAAAAAAACAAGATACTTTGATGTGAAGCTGCTTTTTTTTTAAACATCTTTATTGGAGTATAATTGCTTTACAATGTTGTTTGTTTCTGCTGTATAACAAAGTGAATCAGCTATACACATACATATATCCCCATATCCCCTCCCTCTTGCGTCTCCCTCCCACCCTCCCTATCCCACCCCTCTAGGTGGTCACACAGCACCAAGCTGATCTGAAACTTCTTTTTAAATTCCGAAAGATCTACGTAAATTCTATTAATGACAGCAACACAAACGGAAACCTAATGACAGGTTATAAAGAGCAAAATCCTCATGAAAAGGCCTGTGGAAAAAAGGCACTCCCAAGGTCCCGGCAGGTAAGGGATCTTACACAAAAGCAGTCTTGTTCATTCTTCATACTGAATTCCCATGCATCTGCAGCAGCGTGTTTCATGAACAGAAATTAATTGCCAATATGCACATTCCATTATTTCCAGCAGGCTTGTTACTCTTCTAGGGGCTGCAGTCTTGCTCCATGTTCTTTCCTTTACCTACCAGCACAATATTAGGGAGGGTGATTTTCAGGTTTGAAACAGAAATAAACTACACTGGTCAACTTTTCCAGAACTCTATGCCAATTTGTTAACCCCTGCGATGCTTCTGAGATTTGTAGGTCTTGGTCCTCAAGTGGAAACAGCAACATTCAAACTTAGAGCAGCTGGGGCCAAACTCAGCTACTACCTTTGTTATTGTTGGCCATTGGAAACAGAATTGAAACATACCATGAGTTGATAACCAGCAATGTAGATTTCCAGGATCACTGGATCAAAGATGGTCATTTGCATGTACAGAGACCACACGTCTCAAGGTTTTTACTTGGGGGGTGCAATTCCTACTTATAATGTTCTGCCCCAACAGATGCATTTTGACCTGTCAGATCATGGTTCCTGTTGTTTGTTTTAGACATATGGTCATGATGTCTGTTGCTATAATTCATAGATTATTAAAATGACAAAACTCCACCAAAATATTTAGCTCTTCCCCTTACTTACTGGTGCTTTTATTATTAGTGTTATTAACATATTATTATTTGAAAAACCCAACATGTAGAGAGAGCTTTATAGGTTGCAAAGCCCTTTCACATTTATCTCCTCACATAATGTTCATAATAACCCTGTAAAAGAAAAGGAGACTAGTACAGATTGAGTGAGGAGCTCATATAGGGCACTCTCATAAACATCTCAGTGGTAATTCAGCAAGTCAGGTTTTATCATCCTTTGTGTAAAAGAGGCAACTAGCTCAGAAAGGTTGTAGATCTCCCCACCTGGAGGACGTGGGATGGGAATCCAGGTCTGTGCAAATCCAAAGCACATTTCTTCTCACTACACCAGGTCCAGATGTTGTCCCCGTGAAGGTTGCCATCAAAATTCACTCTTAATTGGGTGGTCATTTATCATAGAAAAGGGGGATTTTGAAACCCTGGAAGCTGGCCCTGGGGAAAAGATTTAAAGAACCTGTAAATTTCCTGGGAGGAGCTTGTTAACAATACTCCCAAAGCAGCTGAGAAGCCACAGAGGGTGTTGGCCAGTTGAGATCAGGGTGAAAATTTAAAGAGACAGGCACACACCGAGTGAGAGGAGTGCACCTCCTGAGATGGATGCACGAGGGACGGCACAGGTGAAGGGATAAAGAGGAGTGGGAGGAGTGGAATCGTTGCTAAAGGAGGAGGAGAAGCTGAGAGAAACTGCCTACTTCACAATTTGCTTAGAGCCAAGCTTGGGTGCCACTAAAGCCGCCTCCATATCCAAATTTCCTTCCCCAGAGAACTGGAGGTGAAGAAGAAAAGCAACTAGATCCTCTTCCCCCATCTCCAGGATTCCCAAAGGAGGGAGCCCTTGGGAACCCATTTGGGGTCCCTCACTCCCCTCTCACCCCCATGTCATCCAGCTGCCAGGCTGTTGCTTTGGCTTAGTTTCATCATTAGCGGTACTCCATGCTTTGATGCATCCACCAGGAGGAAATGAAAATGTCTTTAGGGAGTAGCCAGCTCTTACTCCATCTTCTAGAACTACATTAAAAATAAACACTCATACAACTTTTTTCCTGGATACAATAATACGTCTATTACACTTTTCTTTCAGTGAGGAACCAGAAAACCACCCACACAAAAAGAGGAAAAAAATTATTCAGAATGCTTTTCCTGCCCATATTTACAGGGACTTTCTCTTATAATAGTTTACAGATTGAATTCCATTTTAAGCCTTGAGAATGCACATATTCTTCACATATAGAATATAATTGTCTTGGGACTTCCCTGGTGGCACAGTGGTTAAGAATCCACCTGCCAGTTCTGGGGACATGAGTTCGATCCCTGGTCCGGGGAGATCCCACATGCTGCGGAGCAACTAAGCCTGTGCACCAGAACTACTGAGCCTGTGCTCCAGAACCGTCGTGCCACAAGTACTGAAGCCCGCGCGCCTAGAGCCCGTGCACCACAACAAGAGAAGCCACCACAGTGAGAAGCCCGTGCACCGCAACGAAGAGTAGTCCCTGCTCGCTGCAACTAAAAGAAAGCACGCGTGCACCGAGGACCCAACACAGCCAAAAATAAATTAATTTTTTTTAAAAAAGAATATAATTGTCTTACTCAAGATCTAATAGGTTTCCTGATCTATGCACCCTGACGCTAGGATTAAGTCTGTAATGAATATTTGTTGAATAAGCAAATGAACAGTAATTCAGTCAGAGGTGTTGCAAATCTGGACTTTTGACATCATCACCCTGATAAGAATGTTCCAGGACGCCAGTTAGTTATCTCTACTTGGAGAATCCAGTCTTTTCCATTTTCAACGTATTTTTCATGCTGTAATAGTCATATGTTCAAAAATAGGTCGAATTTGTAAATATCAGGTAGTATGAAACAGAATTTGTGAAAGTGGTCTTAAAAAAAGCACTGTACAATTGTTGTCATTATAATCATAATGCATTCATAGTTTGCAGTGCCCTTCTGTTTTGTTTTGTTTTGTTTAATGAAAATCAGAGTCATTGACTTTGGAATTTGTTCTTGGAGCTAATAACCCCAGAATATGAAAGATCATGGATCTTACAGAAAAATTAGAACCCATCTGTATCTGAGAGAGCAGAGTTATACTGCAATTATTTCAACTCTTTTACATGTATATGATATATCATTGGTTGTATTAGTGTTTTTCTCTAAAACATAATAGAACTTTGATTATTTGCATGGGTATAATATGTAGTCTGTTAAAAACAAATTTTAAAAACTTAAACAAGGATCTCTCTATAATATTTTTCCAATTTCTTGAGTCTATAGTATTTCAAAATAAATAGTTCTAAAAATTAAAAAGGAACACATGCTCACTATAGAAAAATCTTTAGAGATTTTTTTTAAAGAAAATTAAAGCAATTATTTCACCACCTAGAAATAATGTTAATAGCTAACCACTTATTAAATACTATCATAATTTACTGTTTTACTTTGTATTATCTCATTTATTCCTCAAAATGACACTGTACGGCAGGAACTATTATCCCCATTTTACAAGTGAGGAAACTGAGATTTGGCAAAACTGAGTAATTTGTCAGATGTTAGATAATAAGATAGATAGTAAGAATAATGAATCGGGCTTCCCTGATGGCGCAGTGGTTGGAGTCCGCCTGCCGATGCAGGGGCCATGGGTTCGTGCCCTGGTCCGGGAAGATCCCACATGCCGCGGAGTGGCTGGGCCCGTGAGCCATGGCCGCTGAGCCTGCGCGTCCGGAGCCTGTGCTCCGCAACGGGAGAGGCCACAACAGTGAGAGGTCTGAAGTGTTGCTGTGATGGATGAGAGTGGCTCAAGGCAAAGCTGGAGGATCAGCCTTCGGCCACAGAAAGGAGTCTGGATTTTATCCTAAGAGCAATAGGACAGTCATCAAAGGTGTTAAGCAGGAGAGTGACCTGACCGAGCATAAACTTTTAAAACCTCACCCTGCCTGCTCTGTGAATAATGGATTGGAGGGAGGGAGCAACACGGGAAGGCAGCAGAAGGACCCAATTAGGAAAGGTTTTTGCAGAGATGACGGTATCTGGACAGACTGGAGTAGCAGGGCAGTGGATGAGTCCAAGATATATTTTAAAAGTAGAAATGATAAGACTTGATAATGAATTGGATCATTCTTCCATCAAGGATCTACAATTAGCAGCACTCCCGTGCCAATACTCAAATAAGCTCTTAAGGTCCATTTGTAGGAAAATGTAGAGTAGTCAAGCTTCCAAGACTCCAGACACATCCAAATGAGGCACAGCATGTGGCAGTCTGCCTTTCTTTAAAAAAAAAAAAGTTCTGGATTATGATTTATGTTAGAAATTGTCCAAAGTACTTTGGTTAAACCTTGCAAAAGAAAAACAAGAAACCAGATTTGAAATTTCAAACATCAGACATTTCAGTGAAATTTTTATAATGTTGTAGAAAAATAAGTTTCTAAGCTAAGATTCATTTTTCAGTTTGACCTGAAGTCATTAACAATAGGTACTACATATAAATGATCAATATCTCCTATCTGGCCATATTAGTCTTCAATTATCTAATACACATCTCCCAAACCTTGATCTCCATACAGATACTAAGGTTTACATTTCAAGTAGGTAACACAGACTTTGAAAAGAGAGTCCTTATTTTTTCCACTTTGCAGTAGCAGGAAAACACAACAGAAAAATCTATTCCACACGATGAACAACAGAGAACAGTTAAATTAATCTCACCATGACTGATCAGAAAGTAGGTTCTCTGTTTACCACTGCATTAATTAGGTTTCATATTTGGTTGCATTATCAAAGGCAAACATAGCAGATGCTTATAGAAGAAATAAATTTTCTTCTCCATCATACAACATGCTGAGCAGTGCAGGAATAATATGGCGGCCCTAAAGTGTTAGGGACTCAGGCACCCTCTGTCTCATTGCTCTGATACTCTCATATGTTAATTTCTCCATGTTCCTTCAAAGGCCATTCTCACTTAACTTCTCATAGAAGAGCTTCTGACATACCGAGACTTAGCTACCATCTTGTATATCATAACAAGTATCCCAGGCAATTCTAATGCCAGTTAATTCTGACGTAGTCCTTGGACCACACTCAAAACGACTAAGCATTGTTTTCCAAATTATGACTCTCAGAACACTGATTTTGCAAGATGCTCCTTATAAAAAAGGATTCTACTTAATATATCTTTCTCCTGGAAATTAGCAATAATTATGAGCACATTTAGAGCTCAAGTAAGTGCTGCAGTAAAGAAATCTGTTCAGGATAGGTGAGGGAGATTAGAAGTACAAATTTCCAGTTACAAAATAAATGAGTCACGGGGATGCAATATACAGCATAGGGAATATTGTCAATAAAATTGTGAAAACTTTACATCAGTCTTGTAGTGGTGATCAGTTTGTAATGTACAGACATATCAAATCACTATATTACATACCTGAAGCTAATACTGTAAGTCAATTATACTTCAATAAAAAAATAATAGCAATCAAAGAAAGAAATCTGTTCAATGTTGTAACCCATGATTTCCCAATCTTATTTGAATGCAGCACACTGTTTTTTCAAGCGGCAACTGTTAAACACTCTGGAAAACGTTGTTTTAGAGTCAAGCTGGGAGATGAGACTGTTAAAGTTGATCAGTTAAGGAATCTTGAGTATCCTTAAATTGAGCAATTTCAGTTGAACAATGAGAAGAAGCTGGACTATAAATTACAGAATGAACCAGAGGTCGCATGGAGAACGTACAACTATACTTTCATGAAGTATATGAAAGGAAGAAAAGTTCAGTACTGTTTCAGGAAGAGAAAAGAAGCCAGGAAGAGGGAGAGCTTGCAAATCCAAGAGAAAGAAGGAACAACTGATGGAAAATTCCAAAGGAAGTAAAAAAGGGGTGGGACAAAGAGAGTAAGTAAAGACATGAAGAGAAGTAATGCTACGGGTTTTTTCCTCAGAAAAAAAACAAACACAAAGATAAAAACATGAGTGTAGATACATATGTTTGATAGTGAAGGAGCATGGCTGAAAGGGAACTGTTTTTCTCTATAAAGTAGGAAACAAAATCACCTGCTGAAAACGAGGAGCAAAGAAAAGCTTCAAATGGGAGATAAAAATTTAGGAACAGCACTTATTAGAAATAAGAAACACTACTGATTCAGAATTAGTAAAAATATTGTTGAGCAAAACTCATTTCTGATTGGACTGTTGAATCAATTGTTCTCCATCCTCACTCAGTGGTCCAGGAGAGGAGCAAGCAGGTGTCAGTATTTGTAAGGATGGATAGAGCTAGGGAACCAAAGGCCCATGCAAGAGTGTTGTTGAATGATAATTTTGTTGTGTTGGTAAGCAAAGGAAGCTAGAAAAAGAGAGTGATGGGTAGAGGTTAAGGCTCTGGAGGTTTCTAGGATGTGGAAGAGCAGGTTTGGTGGGGATATAGGAGTGGAAGAGTTGGGAGGTTAACAGGGTGTGTTCACATGAGATTTCTATGTTCAAAATTTCAGAGTTTTAGGGCTTCCCTGGTGGCGCAGTGCTTGAGAGTCCACCTGCTGATGCAGGGGACACGGGTTCGTGCCCCGGTCCGGGAAGACCCCACATGCCACGGAGCGGCTGGGCCTGTGAGCCATGGCTGCTGAGCCTGCGCGTCCAGAGCCTGTGCTCTGCAACGGGAGAGGCCACAACAGTGAGAGGCCCGCGTACCGCAAAAAAAAAAAAAAAAAAAAAAAAATTCAGAGTTTTAGGTGGTAAATAGATCAATTCACGGGAATGAATTGTTGGAGTGAACTGGAGGGGAAGGTTGCTGCAGTAAAGGATATCTAGGAATTGTAAAGCTAATAAACAGGACATACGACATAGTGAAAACAACAATAGCTACCATTAAATCCTGGATCTGTCTCTTGAACAAGTTGCTCAACCTACTCAGCATGTTTCATTTTTTTGTTTTGTTTTTGTTTGTTTCGTTTTGTTTTGTTTTTGTGGCCACACTGCACAGCATGCTGGATCTTGGCTCCCCAACCAGGGATCGAACACATGCCCACTGCAGTGGAAGTGCAGAGTCTTAACCACTGGACTGCCAGGGAAGTCCCTGTGTTCCTTATTTTTTAAGAAAAGGGGGAAATAATAACTATCTGGTAGGAGCAATGTGAGAAGACAATATACATGAAATATCTGGCACAGTGAATTTAAAAAGCAGTAGCTATTATTATTGGATTGGTTGGCTCTGAGGATTTTATAGATGCCTGGAATGATGGCAGAAAAATGATAAAAAAAAGATCAGAATAGGCCAGATGATGAAGTCCTCCACGAAACTGAGGAACTGACTTGTAAGTTGCTAAGGGGACGATCAGGAGCTGAGAGATTGCTGAGAGGGTAGATCTTAAGAGTTCTCATCACATACACATATACACATACAGACACACAGAGAGAGAGAGAGAGAGAGAGAGAGAAATAGTAACTACATGAGATATGTGAGGAGATGCATATGTTAATTAGCTTGATTATTTCACAATGCATACTTAAAACATCAAGTCATACATCTTAAATGTATACAGTTTTTCTTTGTCAATTATACCTCGATGAAGATGAGGGGGGGATAAAGACTTGAGAGAACCCAGAGAATGTTGAGTCCCTGACTGTGGTACCTTCTGATTCACTATCCTCCATGTTCTCATTTGAAGTGGCTGTTCAGACTCTGCTTCCGAAGATGATTGAATAACTGGGGCCAGATTCATCTTGCTGCCTCAAACAACTAGAAGAGTGGGCAAAATATAGGAAACAATAATTTACAGACATTGGACAACAGGTAACATAGGACAGTGATCTCTGCAAGTGAGCTCTTCAAATTTCCCAGCTCTCTACCTTAAAAGAGTTTCCAGGCCATAATGCAAGAGAGGAAACCCAAAGATAGCCCAGCCATGTTCCTGTATGAAGGAGACATAATTCAGAGTAGCTAGAAAGGAAGGAGCTGTGCAAAGAGAGAGCTTTGGAGAGCTGCAGGGAGTCCCTGATCTGAAGGCTGACGACTGATCTACAGTACTCAGTAATGAGGAAACTACCCAGGGCCAAGGGAAAACCCACCAGAAAGGAGGAGACAGAAAAATCCCTTGAGCTCATATAGGATTGGAAATTGTTTTTGTTCCCACCAGCCAGAGTGGAAAGACCTTATACCATAGGGCATTGTGTAGGGTCCTTGGAAGGATGCCTCAATAGTGGGACCAAATTAGCCCTAGGCTAGTGGTTGCTCTGGGGCTGACAGAACAAGGCTTAAAGCAAGCCTCAAAAAGATCAAATCAATTTCAAGTAACTCATCTGTGTCCCAGAACAAAACCCCTCAAATATTTAAAGGAATACAGTAAAGTCCAGCACCTAACAAAGTAAAATTCACGATGTCCAAAAACCAATTAAAAATTATCAGGCATGCTAAGAACCTGAAGGAATATCAATCAAAAGAAAGACAGAGAAATCACACAAGTAATAGAACTATTAGATACAGATGTTAAAATAGTTATTATAAATGTATAACATATGCTTAAGAAGGAAAACATGAACATGATGAAAAGGAAAATGGAAGATATATGTATGAAAAACATAATATCTGAATATTGAAAATACACTGTGTGGGTTTAACAGATTAGATATTGCAGAAGAAAAGATTAATGGATTTGAAGACAGCAGAAGAAACTCCAAAATGAAACACACAGAAAAAAAAGACTGAAAAACACAATGAACAGAGCTTTAGTGGGCTATAAGGCAATATCTAGTGACCTGACATATATATAACTGGATTCTCAGAAGGTGGGGGTATTAGGAGGTGGAGAGAAAAAATATTTGAAGAAATAATGGTCAACGTTTTTCTAAATTTCATGAAAATTATAAATTTTCCAATCTAAGAAGTTCAGTGAACCTCAAACAGAAGAAATATTAAGGAAACTAAATCAAAACACATCCTAGGGCTTCCCTGGTGGCGCAGTGGTTGAGAATCTGCCTGCTAATGCAGGGGACACGGGTTCGAACCCTGGTCTGGGAAGATCCCACATGCCGCAGAGTAGCTAGGCCCGTGAGCCACAACTACTGAGCCTGCGCGTCTGGAGCCTGTGCTCTGCAACAAGAGAGGCCGCGATAGTGAGAGGCCCATGGACCGCGATGAAGAGTGGCCCCCGCTTGCCACAACTAGAGAAAGCCCTCACACAGAAATGAAGACCCAACACAGCCAAAAATAAATAAATAAACAAATGTGGGGTTTAAAAAAAAAAGAGAAAAAAGAATGTTATTTGTAAAAAAAAAAAAAAACACATCCTAATCAAAATGCTAGGAACCTGTGATAAATAGAAATTTTAAAATGGGTGCTAAGGAGTCCTTCTTTGAGGACTATTTGGCTTTTGAAGCCTGATTTTGCAATCTGAGAGTCCAGGATTTGTTTTATTTTAACAAAACTCTTTTTAGGCCAGGCTTCCTATGGCTTCTTCAGGAATACTCTCACTTCACAAACTTACAAGGCTTTTAATCTATTTGCTTCTATTCAGTTCCATGTGCCAGGGGAGACACCCAGAGTTCTTTTCTAGACAGAGTCCTTAACCTGTTTCAGCACTTTGCTTCCTTGCCCCAAGCTTCTCCTTCTCAATAGTGGTAGTTGCCTTGAAAACATCTGAAACAATTGGGCAAGATTGAAATAAGCTCTTTGTCTGACTGAGATGTCTTAATGAGAGGCCTCTAAGCAGCAAGTCTCATCTCTTGCTATTTATGGTATTGAAGCAGTTGGCTTATTAGTATCCACAACATTCCAAATTTCTGAGATCTTTATTCCCTTCTTCTGCCTGCAAACCAGTAGATTCTGGTTTGAGTGCATCTCTTGCTTGTAATACCTAGATAAAAACAGCAAGCAGCACTACAAATAATAAATGCTGGAGAGGGTGTGGAGAAAAAGGAACCTTCCTACACTGTTGGTAAGAATGTAAATTGGTACAGCCACTATGGAGAACAGCATGGAGGTTCCTTAAAAAACTAAAAATAGAGCTACCATATGAACCAGCAATCCCATTCCTGGGCAGATATCTGGAGGAAATTATAATATCAAAAGATACATGCACCCCAATGTTCATAGCAGCTCTATTTACAATAGCCAAGACATGGAAGCAACCTAGATGTCCATCAACAGAGCACTGGATAAAAAAGATGTGGTACATATACACAATGGAATATTATTCAGCCATAAAAAAGAGTGAAATAATGCCATTTGCAGCAATATGGATGGACCTAGAGATTATCACACTAAGTGAAGTAAGCCAAACAAAGACAAATGTCATATGATATCGCTTATATGTGGAATCTAAAAAAAACAAAAACAAAAACAAAAGAGGGAATTCCCTGGCAGTCCAGTGGTTAGGACTCCCCGCTTCCACTGCAGGGGGCCTGAGTAAGATCCCACAAGCCCTGAGGCATGGCCAAAAAAAAAGATACAAATGAACTTATACACAAAACAGAAATAGACCCACAGACATAACAAATTTATGGTTACCAAAGGGGAAAGGGGGCGAGGGATAAATTAGGAGTTTGGACATTAACACACTATTATATATAAAACAGATAACCAACAAGGACCTACTGTACAGCACAGGGAACTCTACTCAATATTTTGTAATAATCTATTAGGGAAAAGAATCTGAAAAAAATATGTATATATATATATGTATATATATATATATATATATATATATATATATATATATAATTGAATCACTGTATTGTACACCTGAAACTAACACAACATTGTAAATCAACCATACTTCAATTAAAAAAAATTTAAAAAAACAGCAGGCAGCAGCCAACTCATACATTCTGGCTCATTCCAACCACCTTCCCTCACACAACTGACACAATAGGGGTTGTGTCTGCCTTTCAAGTTACCACAGCGTCAGTTCTACCAAACGTTTTGCCATGGCAGAAGAGGAGATGCCATCTTTTCAGCCAGTGATACCAGTTTCTAACCTCCTGCTATGCTTCCACTAAGCCAATGTCATTCTATTCTATTCTACATTTTTTAGCTGCATCTTGCAGGATTTTAGTTCCCCGACCAGGGATCAAACCTGGGACCTCGGCAGTGAGAGCGAGGACTCCTAACCACTGGACCACCAGGGAATTCCCTAGGTGTTTAGTTTAAATAGCACTCCACTTCAAGGTACCAATTTTTCTATTAGTCAGGGTATGTTAAATTAGTTTATGAAACAAATCCAAAATGGAAGAGCTTGAACACAAAAGAAATTTATTTACAACTTACTTAACAGTCCAGGGGCATCTAGATTAGGATGTTTAAGATCTGTGAGGCCAGGGGTGGGGAGGAGGGCACTTGGCTCCCTATAGGTACAGAAGGACCCGGGATGCCATCTTCAACACATGGTTTCTGAGGATGCCCTCTGTGTCACCCGGCCAGTCATCCAGGAAAGACAAAGAGCAAGGAGGTATAATGGGTCAGGCATGGAAGTCGCTCATACCACTTCTCTTCCCACACCAGTGGAGAGAATTTAGCTGCATGGCCACACCAAGTTGCAACTCATCATCGGTTAACTAGGAGAGTGAAGTATGAATTTGTGGAGACAGCTATCCACCCCCACTACAGATATTCTATTAGTCAGTGTTCTCCAGAGAAGCAGAATCCATAGGATATATTTATATAGACAGAGAGAATGAGAGAGAGAGAGAGATTTTAAGGAATTGGCTTATGTGAGTTGGGGGGTTTGCTGGCAAGTCTGAAGTCCTTAGGGCAGGCTGTCAGGCTGGAAGTTCAGGTAAGAGTTGAGGTGGCATAAACAGTAATGGAAAAGGATATGAAAACGAGTGTTTGTATATGTATAACTGAGTCACTTTTCTGTGCAGCAGAAACTAACACAACATTGTACATCAACTATACTTCAATAAAAATAAATTTAAAAAAAGAAGAGTTTATGTGGCTATCTTGAAACCAAATTCCACAGGGCAGTAAGCTGGAAACTTGGGCAAGATATCTGTGTTGTTGTCTTGAGGAAAATTCCCTCTTATCTGGAAAACCTCACTCTTTGCTTTTAAGGCCTTCAACTGCTTGGATGAGGCTCCAGTTACATCATGGAGGATCATCCACTTTCCTCAAAGTCTACTGATCATGAACTCTTATCACATCTAAAAAGTACCTGCACAGCAACATCTAGGTGCTGTTTGTCCAAACAACTGGGCATCATAGCCAGGCCAAGCTGACACATAAAATAAACCATCATAGACATCTAAGTATTAATCGTAGTTATTTTGGAATAGGCAGTGAAGGAGAGGTAGGAGGACAGTATAGGGGAGGGAGGCATAGATTTTTGTTATTTTTATATACTCATAAATATTTGTTTCTTTACTGTGTGTATATATTACTTTCTTTTTTAAAAAAAACTGTTGTTTTTGAGAAGGGAGATAAGATGTTATAGACTGATGATATAGTCTGAAAAGAAGACAGGCTTTTTGAAAAACTGAGGATCGGGCAATGGGTAGCTAAACGCATGTCATCCCCACCTCTTGGTCCTCAGATAGGAGTGTCAGGGAAACAGCAGCCTCTGCTCAGGAGGGTTGTGAACTACCACGTCTTACCAGATGCATTTATGTAATTATATGTATACTTCCCTCACGAGAAAGCCAGGTTTTTAGTTACGGGGGCTGGAGTATTCTATGAGAAATTGAGGCTGTGATAAAGTCTAAGCAAAGAGCGGGGCAGCAGAGGACTTGGTGTAGAGGAAAGGGGAAGCAGGAGGAAGAAGGGCTTGGCTGGATGGAGATGGGCCATAAGAGGACAGACAGTGGTGGGGTGGCCAGTAGGATAAGGGGAACCCTTCCAGGTCCACCTGCTCTCTTTCTCTCCTAATTTTTTAGGATGGTTGCCAAGTCAAGGAAGAAACAAACCTTTTGTGGGTTTTGTTGTTGCTGTTATTGTTTTTTCTTGGACGGACATTGAGAGGTTTGAGGAGTGGCAGAAGGAGAGTCCAAGAGGGGAAAAAGGTAATAATACCTTTCATGCGTTTATGAGATCTGTGCCTTCATGCTAAACCACAGGGAGTCTCCCATTGGCCCTACTCGAGTAGCCATTCTAGAATCCTCTCAGTGTGCAGTCCACTCTGCCTGCTTCCCTTTTGCTGTACAGTGGCCAAGTGGCTCCAAGAACACAGCACCTCATTCCCCTGGATAGCCTGCAGGATCAAGTCTCACCACTAGGTGGCACACACACAAAAGCTGTAGGTTAACCGGCGGAAGGATAAAAATTAGACAGCTAGAAAACTCAAACCCTATAGCAAAGAAGGAATTCAAGAATGAGGTCTACAGATTCAAATATCTATTGCGTTTTTTGAAATTTTGACTACCAAGTGGCCTTTTCCGGTGCCCCCAAACTTGAGGCTGGTTGTTTGGTCATGATGGAAAGAAATATCTCTGCACCAGTGGCAGCAAATAGCAAGATACAAAATAAGAGAGGCTGACGACCCATCTAGAGCCAGGTTACCCCCTCAGGCAGCCCAATTCTATCTTGAATGGCCTCTCTGAATCATTATCCATACTCCTTAATATTTGTATCCCACCCAAAGCCATTTCTCCCTTTTCCCAGGCTTAACTGATCCTGGATTTTTTCCCCAGTGTTTAACTCCCTAGCCACATAACTAGGGCAAATCATGAGTAGACTAAACCAACCAGGGTTGCCTTATTCCCCTTGGCATTGATGGGCTTGGGGATGAGCGTGTGACCCAGATCCAGCCAATGGGCACTGGAGAGGCTGGGCATTTTCTGGGAAAAGATTTCCCAGCTCTTAAAAAAAGCCCCAATATGAAAGTTGGACAGCTGCATGTAAATCAATAAAGTTAGAATACACCCTCACACCATGCACAAAAATAAACTCAAAATGGCTTAAAGACTTAAACGTAAGACATGACACCATAAAACTCCTAGAAGAGAGCATAGGCAAAACATTATCTGACATAAATTATACCAATGTTTTCTTAGCTTGGTCTCCCAAGGCAATAGAAATAAAAACAAAAATAAACAAATGGGACCTAATCAAACCTACAATCTTTCACACAGCAAAGGAAACCATAAAAAGTAATAATAATATAAAAAAAGACAGCCTACAGAATGAGAGAAAATATTTGCAAATGATGCAACTGACAAGGGCTTAATCACCAAAATATACAAAAGCTCATACAACTCAACAAACAAACCAACTGAAAGATGGGCAGGAGACCTTAATAGACATTTGTCCAAAGAAGACATACAGACATGAAAAGATGCTCAACGTTACTAATTATTAGAGAAATGCAAATCAAAACTGCAATGAGGTAACACCTCACACTGGTCAGAATGGCCATCATCAAAAAGTCTACAAATAACAAATGCTGGAAAGAGTGTGGAGAATAGGGAACCCTCCTACACTGTTGGTGGGAATGTAAGTTGGTGCAGTCACTATGGAAAACAGTATGGAGGTTCCTCAAAAAACTAAAAACAGAACTAGCATATGATCCAGCAATCCCACTCCTGGGCATATGCCTAGACAAAACTATAATTCAAAAAGATATATGCACCCCTATGTTCATCGTAGCACTATTCACAATAGCCAAGACATGGAAACAACCTAAATGTTCATTGACAGATGAATGGATGAAGAAGATGTGGTACATATATATATAATGGAATACTACTCAGCCATAAGAAAGAACGAAACATTGCCATTTGCAGCAACATGGATGCAACTAGAGATTATAAGTGAAGTAAGTCAGAAAGAGAAAGAAAAATACCATATGATATCACATATGTGGAATCTAAAATATGGCACAAATGAACCTGTCTACAAAACAGAAACAGACTCACAGACATAAAGAACAGACTTGTGGTTGCCAAGGGGGAGGGGGAGGGAGAAGGATGGACTGGGAATTTGGGGTTAGTAGATGCAAACTATTATATTTAGAATAGATAAACAACAAGGTCCTACTGTATAGCACAGGGAACTATATCCAGTCTCCTGGGATAAACCATAATGGAAAAGAAAATGTAAAAAGAATGTATATACATAGTGTATAACTGAGTCACTTTGCTATATAGCAGAAATTAGCACAACATTGTAAATCAACTATACTTCAATTAAAAAAATAGAGGGACTTCCCTGGTGCTCCAGCTGTTAAGATGCCACGCTCCAAAGGCAGGGGGCCCGGGTTCGATCCCTGTTCGGGGAACTAGATCCTGCATGCATGCCGCAACTAAGAGTTCGCATGCCACGACTAAGACCTGGTGCAGCCATGAATACATAAGTAGTTTTTAAAAATTATTTTAAAAATTAAAAAAATAGAGAATTTTAAAAAAAGCTCCAATATAATAAGAGCCTTCATTCTTTTTCCCAACAGTATGAAAAATAGGTTTGTCTAAGCAAAGAAGAAGTTCATCAGAAAGTCAGGGAAAGGGGAGAAAGGGTATCTTTTTTTGCTCCGTGGTTGGGGGTTGGGGAAGCAGTGAAAACGGGGCGATGTTCCTAGGAGTGTGTAAGCTGCCATGAAAGCCCCATGCAGCTTCAGAGCTGAGCCTCAGCCGTGGCTGTGGCCCTCTTCCCACTCTCTCCTCTTCCGTTTCCCAGTTCTCCTCAGGTGGGTAGGGGGAGAGGATGCTGCAAGGGCCCCCTGCAGCCTCAGTACCGGTGCAGAGGAAGCTGAGGAGTGGCCAGCCCCACAGAGCTCCTCTTGCCCCTCCCCTGTTCTAGTTGCTTCTAAGGTGCACAGCGTGGAGAGACTCAGCCATGTGGCTCCAGGTAATCCATGGGCCCAGACACCACACATGAGCCCAGCCTCTTACTTAAGCTACTTCTTCAGCCTTTAAGCAAATCCAAGTGCCTCTCATCTAAAAATAACAGTTCTCTTCCACCCTACCCACATGTCCGTCTAGCTGCAGACCTGTATCTCTCCTTCCTCAGAACCAGCCTGATAGGAAAAGAGTACACCTGCTATCTCTACTCCAACTCACATTCACTCCCCAATCCACTGTAACCTCTGCCACTCTACTGAAGCTGCTTTGGATAAGGTGTTAATAAGCTCCATCTTGTCAAATCCAATGGAAGCTCTTCTAACTTTTTCATATTGACTTTTTGGTGTGGCATTTGACACTATTAACCACTCGTTCATTTGTTCAGTAAATGTTCATTAAGCCTCTACCATACACCAGGAGTTGTTCTAGGTTCTGAAGATATATTAGTGAATAAAACAGTCCCAAGTCCCTGTCTTCATGAAGCATCTATTCTGGTGGGAAGAGATAGGCAATAAAGTAAATTAATAAGCAAATTATATGGTACATCAGAATGTGTTAGGAGAAAGTGTTATGATACATCAGAAGGTGTTATGGAGAAAAGTAAAGCAAGAAAAATGATAGAGTGCTAGAATAATCTGAATGTAGAGTGTTTTAAAGAATGGGTCAGAGAAGGACTTACTGAGATGATCTTTGAGCCAAGACCTGAAGAAGGTGATGAAGAGATCCACGTAGAAATCTAGGGGGAAGACTTTTTCAGGCAGAGGGAAAAGTAAGTGCAAAGGCCCTGAGGTAGAGTGTGCTTAGTGTACTGAGAACAACCTGGAAATCCCTGCGTCACCATCAGAGTGAATGACAGAGAGAGAATAGTAGGGGATGCTGTCAGAGAGTAAGAAGGGGTGGGGTGGGGAAGAGGAGGGTAATGGACACATCTTATAGTCTTGTAGAAGCTTTGCAAAGACTTTGGACTTTACTCTGAGTTGGGAAGTGTTATGGGTTGACTTGTGTCCCCTGGAAAAAAGATATGTTGGAGTCCTAACCCCCAGTACCTCAGAATGTGACCTTATGTGAAGACATGGTCTTTACAGAGATAATCCAGTTAAAATGAGGTCATTAAGGGGGGTCCTAATCCAATACGACTGTGTCCTTAAAAAAAAAAAGGAGAGGGCTTCCCTGGTGGTGCAGTGGTTAAGAATCCTCCTGCCAATGCAGGGGACATGGGTTCGAGCCCTGGTCCAGGAAGATCCCACATGTCGCGGAGCAACTAAGCCCGTGCACCACAACTACTGAGCCTGCGCTCTAGAGCTCGCCTGCCACAACTACTGAAGCCCACGAGCCCGTGCTCTGCAACAAGAGAAGCCACCGCAATGAGAAGCCCGCGCACCGCAACGAAGTGTAGCCCCCGCTCACGGCAACTAGAGAAATCTCGCGTGCAGCAACAAAGACCCAACTCAGCCAAAAATAAATAAATTAATTTTAAAAAAAAGGAGAAATTGGACACAAAGACAAGACAGGGAGAATGCCATGTGAAACACTGGAGTTATGCACAAGCTGAGAAACTACCAGAAGTTAGGAGAAAGTCCTAAAATACAGCCTTCCCTAGTGTCTTCAGGGGGAATATGGCCCTGCCAACACTTTGATCTTGGACTTCCAGGCTCCAGAACTGTGAGACAATAAATTTCTGCTGTTTAACCCACTAAGCTTGTGGTACTTTGGTTTTTATTTTTGCATTTGTTAATTTTTTTTAACATCTTTATTGGAGTATAATTGCTTTACAATGGTGTGTTAGTTTCTGCTTTATAACAAAGTGAATCAGTTATACATATACATATGTCCCCATTAAGCTTGTGGTACTTTTCACGGCAGCCTTAGCAAACTAATACAGGGAGCCAAGGGAGGGATTTAAGCAGAGGAGTTATACAATCTGGCTGACTTTGTAAAGGAATCACACATTGTTGCTGTGTTAAGAACAGAAGAATGGAATCAAATGGACCAGTTAGGATGCTAATGCAATAACCTGGGTGAGAGGCAATGGTAGACCAAGGTGGTAGTCTAGGTAGAAGTGCTGAGAAAAGCAGAGCCAACAAAATATGCTGGTAGATTGGGTGTGGGGAGGGCATGTGAGAGAGAGAAGAACCTAGAGTGCCCATTTGTTAAAACCTTATTCATCTTCAGCTCAAATAGCCTCCCTTTCTCCTGGGTTTTCTCCTTATTATACTGTGTAGGCATCTCTGCTTCTGTTTCTTCTATAAATGACAATGTTCCCCTGAATTTGTTCTTCTTCCGTCACAAGCTATAGATTCTCCTTGTAGTTCAGAGCCAAACCTGACTTCAACTTTCACTTGTATTTCGATAACTCCCAAATACGTAACTCCATCTTTGATTTCCCTTCTATACAACAGAAACATATATCCAGACCCTATTAGGCATTTCCACCTAGTTATCCCACAAGCTTCTTCCATTCATTTTGTCTAAAGTTGGCCTCATTATGTTTTCCCCAAAGCATGTGCCTCCTTCTCCTGTATTCCCTTCAGTGTAACTGGAACGTTCAAAGGTGGCTTCAGCTTTAGGCATAGTTAGATCCAGGGGCTCAAATAATGTTGCCAAAACTTTTTTTTTTCTTTCTCTCTCTCTCTGCTCTACTTCCACCTGTTTATTGGATACATTCTCTGGTTCTCTACATTGATCAGGAAAGATGTCAATGGTTCAAGCCATTGAGCCAAAAGAATGAGAGACCCTCTCTTTCCTAGCATCCACATATCAAATATCAGAGTAGTTCCTGATTGGTTTTTTGTTTGGCCCCTATGCCCAGCCTGGAGCCTAAGCACCAGGGCCAGGAGGATAGAGCACTTTAACTGAGTAGTCTTTGTTATTTGCCCACCTTTTAGGAAGAAGGGACAATGTGACTGACATATCACATGGAGTAGGGAAGGTATGGTTCCCTAAAGGAAACTGCTGTCAGAAGGAAGGAATGCTGAACTCTAGAGCCCATGTGCCACAACTACTGAGGCCGCATGCCACAACTACTGAAGCCCACGTGCCTAGAGCCCATGCTCCGCAACAAGAGAAGCCACCACAATGAGAAGCCCACACACCAAAATGAAGAGTAGCCCTGCTCGCCACAACTAGAGAAAGCCTGCATGCAGCAACAAAGACCTAATGCAGCCCAAAATAAATAAATTAATTACAAAATAAAAAAAAGAAGGAAGGAATGTTGGGCAGTCAGCAACAGCAGAGATGTACCACAGTCACATTGTCCTACTCTCCCACAGTGATTTAGAATACCTACATTTTGTAATTATGTGTTCATTTGTTTGACATCTGCTTCCCCCACCAGAGTGGAACTCCATGAAAGTGTAACCATGTATATTTTTGATGACCACAGTGTCCTGGCACACAGTAGACACTTAATATACACGTGATGAATGAATGGCTTCCTAACCTGTCCAAAGGCTTGCCTTTCTTAATCTCTATCCACCCTGCCACCAGAGTGAGCTTAAAATGGAAATCTGATTATGCAATTTCTCTTCTTGTAATCAATAGCTTAGAGCTTTCAACCTAAACCCCTTAGCTGGTCAGGAATTGGTCTCATGGCTTGCTGGTTCCCCATGTATCCCCAGAGCTCCAGTCATCCTAAACTACCTACTCTTTCTTGCTTCCTTACTTTCTTGTACATTATTCTTTCTGTCTCCAATGCTTTTCTTCCAACTTTTTCTCAGCCAACTCCAATAATTCCCTTAAAATTTGGCTCCTGTCACCTCTTTCACAACCCTTTCTTGGACCTGTGTTAGATATCCTCCTCTATGTCCTAGAACACATTACGTTCATTTCTACTTGCCATACTTGGCCGAGTCAATCAAATGCTGCCCCATCTATACTCTAAGCTCTTTGAAGGCAGGGGTTTTGTTTTACTAATTTTTGCTAACCCATAGCAAAACCCTCCCCAAACAGAATCAATGGTCTCCTTCTCTCTGTGTAGCTACCTCTATTGCACTGTATACCACAATCATTATTGCTGTTCATACTTTCTCCTAAAGGATATTGACTATGTATTATTAATCTCTGCACCTTCCTGGTGTTGTTGAGCTGCTCTGATGTGACTGAGAAGAAGCATCTTGGGGAAGTGATATTCACATTGTTAGAACTTTTAAGGATTGAGTCTTACCAGAGTTATAGAGATTATGGCCTCTATATCTGTAGCCATGTAATTTTTTAAGAGTGACCTAATAGTACTTCACGTTATTTTGAAGTCTTCTGGGTGTTTTTTAATCTTTATTGTGCATCAATAAATCCTACCTACTGAGATAAGCAGGAAGTTGGTTCATTATTTTTTATTGGAAGATAACATTTTTATTTAAATTATCCTGTGGACATAGGGTACAACCAAGACTAGAAGGAAATAAAATTTGTTCATCTACAAGTCTAGCACTTTTTATCAGCAATAGTTTACTAAATACAGTTAAAGCTTTTAGACAAATGAACTTCAGAAAGAAAATCTTCTAGCTGTCGCCTAGAGTTATTATAAATTGATGATTAAAGGGGAAGAAAGAAAAATAAATTGTCAAATGATTGCTTAGTATACTTGTTCAACTGTTTTTACTAATGTCCCCTTATAATTTACAAAGTATATATCTATTTCTCATTTCATCTTTATAACAATTTTGTGGGTAGCAGGCCACTGAAGGAATTATCATCCTTTTTAAAAATAAGGTAACTGACACAGTAGCCACAAGTTGTCAGTTGTTTGAACATAGAATCCTACTCAACTTACCTTTGTGGCCACTATGCCCCCAGCACAGGGTCTTGCACAAAGGTGGTGCCCTGTATGTGCCTGGTGGATGTGTGAATGAATGTATGTAATTATATCCTGACATTAATTTCAGGTTCTTGTGTTTTCTCGTCATCCAGGAAGCGTCATTCCAACATATTTGATGGAAAGAAGTCACACTTTGGCTAAAGCCTTTCTAGAAATTTGATTATTCTTTATTTTTAAAACCCAATTACTGGGGCTTCCCTGGTGGCGCAGTGGTTGACAGTCTGCCTGCCAGTGCAGGGGACACAGGTTCGAGCCCTGGTCTGGGAATTTCCCACATGCCACAGAGCAACTAGGCCCGTGAGCCACAACTACTGAGCCTGCGCGTCTGGAGCCTGTGCTCTGCAACAAGAGAGGTCGCAACAGTGAGAGGCCCATGCACCGTGATGAAGAGTGGCCCCTGCTCGCCGCAACTAGAGAAAGCCCTCGCACAGAAACGAAGACCCAACACACCCAAAACAAACAAACAAAAAACAACCAATTACTGGTTAACATAGTATAGTCAAAGTCTTAGATGAGCCCACCACATCTAATTTAAGCAGTGTTTTCTATTCTATTGTCCCAAATTTGACTTCAGCCAAATTTCCTAATTCAAGTTCCAAAGAGATCGCTTTTTTTTTTTTTTCTTCAAACTACCTGGTACCACCTATTAGCAGGTGGTAAAATTAGTAGATTGAGACCAAAATGTTTTGTAGATACAGTACTTTTATAAAGTTAGAAAAATTGGTGTGAATATGGAGAATAAAATTTCAGAGGGATCTCTTCAGCAAGCTGACTTTTTTTTTTTTTTTTTTTTTTTGCGGTATGTGAGCCTCTCACTGTCGTGGTCTCTCAGGTTGCGGAGCACAGGCTCTGGACGCACAGGCTCAGCGGCCATGGCTCACGGGCCCAGCCGCTCCGTGGCATGTGGGATCTTCCCGGACCGGGGCACGAACCCGCGTCCCCTGCATCGGCAGGCGGACTCTCAACCACTGCGCCACCAGGGAAGCCCTAGCAAGCTGACTTTTTAAATGATATTTTTATATTTTAAATATCACCCGAGTCAAGGGATATAAATGGGAATAGGGAAGCCAGTGGAATTTCCATTTTCCTGTCCAAGCTGACTTTACTGTTTATATCTGAGTGTTCTTGGAGCAGTGTTATCAAAAAAGAGCAGAACTGCATTTAAAGAATGTGACCAAATTTTTTGAAATATGAAAGTATGAAATTATCAAAGTGCATATAGGAGGTAAACATTGTTTCATGAAACTTCAGTGTCTGGGTTGCAATAATGGTATTCCTCACCATGGATTGTGGTCAAAAAAAATTCAAAAGCACTGCTCTAAAGTTATTGTCTTATTTTGCTTAAAAATGTGAAATTTTCTCTAGAATGGAACAGTCTGTCACCAGCTCAAGCAGGCTTTAGGCATTTTCAACCTTCTTGATATGATCTCTATTTATGGTCGATGACTTTGTTCAGCAAATGGTTGCAGTAATTAATTACAAACCTAAAAATCACTTGCATAAAAAAGGCCTTTGATTACATTCATAAGCAGCCAGATGGGCCTTGGATCCAAATATAATTTTCTGGTTTAAAATATGTGTTTAGCCTCTCATCTTCAGAAAGCAGCCACTCAAAATGTCATCTCTGGAACTTCCCTGGTGGTCCAGTGGTTAGCAATGCACCTTCCAATGCAGGGGACGTGGGTTTGAACCCTGGTTGGGGAACTAATATCCGACACGCCATGGGGCAACTAAGCCCATGTGTCACAACTACAGAACCCACACACTGCAATGAAAGATCCCACATGCCGCAACTAAGACCCAACACAGCCAAAAATAAAATTGAAAAAAATAATTAAAGAATCGGGCTTCCCTGGTGGCTCAGTGATTAAGGATCCACCTGCCAGAGCAGGAGACACGGGTTCGAGCCCTGGTCCGGGAAGATCCCACATGCCACGGAGCAACTAAGCCCGTGCACCACAACTACTGAGCCTGTGCTCTAGAGACAGTGAGCCACAACAAGAGAAGCCACTGCAATGAGAAGACCATGCATTGCAACGAAGACCCAACACAGCCAAAAATAAAATAAAGAAATTAAAGACTCAAAGATTAAAAAAAAAGTCATCTCTGTGATAAGCCATAATGGAAAAGAATATGAAAAAATATATATATTTGTATAACTGACTTTGCTGTATAGCAGAAATTAACACATTGTAAATCAACTATACTTCAGTAAAATAAGTTTGAAAAATAAAAATTAAAAAAAGCAATTTTGAAATTAAAAAACATCATCTCTTAGTAGACTTATGTTTATCCCCTTCCATATTCATCTGTGACAGGTGGACAATTTCCGAATTTAATAATTTAAGATTCACAAAGTCACGTTAATATGTACCATTCAGATGGTGAAACAGGAATGTGGGGAAGTTTTTTAAAAAGAGAGGGAAAAGAGACAATGATAGTCACTTAAATGATACTCCCTGGGAACCCCAGCTTGCCTTACATGAAGACATTTTGCATAAAGGGTAACAAGTCCAGACAGGATTCCAGCTCAGCAGTCTTATATTGTAGACCCAATGGAGTCAGCCTACTGGGTGCTCTAGTGGAAAGAGCATGGACCCTGAGGCCTAAGGCTCTTCCTGGTTCTGCCACTTGCTGTGATCTTGGACACATCACAACATTTCAGAACCTGATCTGTCACATAGAAATTCAGGACAATAAAAAGATATCCTATCTACCTTATAGGACTGCTGTGTTTGAAGATCAAATGCTTTCAATATGCCAGGCATAATGTCAATTGCTTTATATAATCCATCCAAAACACTATGAGGGAAAAATCCATGTAGCTGATGTGACTAGAACCAGTAATTTGTAGGTTAACCTAAAAAGTTAATTACAGAATCATGAAAAAAATTCGTATGTACTTCAGACACTTCTAACTTATAACAAATATATACCTACTCACTTCTGATGTAGGGTCAAGGCTTTTTCCCTGAATATGAGCCTATTTCTTGGAGTCTCGTCTTTTCTTTAATAAATTTATCTATTTTTGGCTGCTTTGGGTCTTCGTTGCTGTGCGTGGGCTTTCTCTAGTTGCAGCGAGCGGGGGCTACTCTTCGTTGTAGTGCGCGGGCTTCTCATTGCGGTGGCTTCTCTTGTTACAGAGCATGGGCCCCAGGCAAGCGGGCTTCAGTAGTTGTGGCTTGTGGGCTCTAGAGCGCAGGCTCAGTAGTTGTGGCGCACAGGCTTAGTTGCTCCGCAGCACGTGGGATCTTCCCAGACCAGGGCTCAAACCCGTGTCCCCTACATTGGCAGGCGGATTCTTAACCACTGCGCCACCAGCGAAGTCCCTTTTTTCTTTTTTTGTATACACCAAACCCATAATGTATCACCTCTCTTTTGTTTGATTCATCATGACTGACTGGCTCATTCACTTCAAAGAACCCTTATCTTTATTTTGTTTTCCATGCATAGTTTACAGCAATAAAACAACAGAATCGAACATTTGCAACTCAAAGGTTTCAAAGACTGGAAGAATTTAAACAGAGTTTTAAAAAATTATTTATTTATTTATTTAATCTTATTTTTTGGCCATGCCGCACAGCATGCAGGATCACAGTTCCACAACCAGGGACTGAACCCGCGTGCCCTGCAGTGCAAGCATGGAGTCTTAACCACTGGACCGCCAGGGAAGTCCCTAAACAGAACTCGTGATGATGAAAATTCCATGTTTTGTGGCAATGCTTTCCTAAAATTAAATGTTTTTAAGATGAAAATGTATCAGCTCTGATTTCCAGTTTTGGCTTCTTTAAAGTGAAGTATGAACTAAAACACTAAGAATGAATATGAGTACTGAATCTTTCTAAACTTTTATTACTTTTTGCAGTCTCTGTTATTTTACCCATATGTAAGTCAAAGCAATTATTTTTAGCAATTTGCTTTTATTGAGTCATTCCAAACCATTCAAATTAGTTTTCATGGACACAATTCTTTTTGCATTCATATTTCATTAATTTACACAATACTTAGTGTACATAATTAAAATTAACAAGTAAAACAAGTAACGTTATACAATTCCCTGGTAAGAGCTAAAGTGCATACGTGCGGCTGAGAGTGTCCAGTGTGCTGTGGGCATCAGGCAGCCGGCTTTTCAGAGGGAACTAAGAGAATCTAGCTGAAGACTCAGATGAGTGATGTTGGATATGACAGTTTTAACTGGAGTGTTCATCCCATTTTCCAGATGAGGCCATTGAGGCTTAGAAAGTTAAGAGATTTGCCCATTTTTAATAAATGACTCATATGAAAAGCTCAAACAAATACAGGGAAAAGAAACCTAACACGATCACATAAAGGTCAGAGAAAACCTTTAGGAGGAGGAGATGCTTGAGGTGAGCTGAGAAGGAAACATGAGAAAATCAGGCAAATAAGAGGAAGAATATTTCAGGCAGAGAAAACGAACGTAATAAAGTCTAAAAATGTGAAAAATGCAGAATTTAAAAAATAAATTTGCTTGACTAGAGCCTAGGATGTATGCGAGACAGGGATGGGAGAAGGGTAGATCCTAGGGGTGGGAGAGGCTGAAGATCCAGACTAGGATGATTTTCTATGCTAAATAGTTTACATTTACTTACAGGTTACTGGGAGCCGGTGGACAACTTTCCTTGGAGGAGCAACACAATTAGATTTATATTTTAGAAAGATTATTGACTTTACAGGATGGATGATGAGCCAGGACAGACCAGAGTAAAGGAGACTACCTGGGAGGCTACTTCAGGGAAATTAAGGGGACAGCGATGAGGACATGAATGAGAAACAAAAAAGAAACTATTCCAGATAATCTGAAATTTCAGTAATCTGACTGTAAACCTGGAGTGGGATGTATTTTAAAGAACACCCCCCCACCCTCCCCCCAAAAAAACTTCAATTATTTTCAGTAATTATATTGTTGGTAGTAATGTTGGTATTGATATTCTGAGACTTTTGGGTGGATATTGTGGGATTATGCTAAAGACTAAGTATATGATAGTCCATCATTTCTGGCAATGAAAACTGGAATTCTTAGCATGAGAATTAAAAGAGACACAGGTTAAAGAAATTAAGGAAAAACTCTGTAGCTCAGAATTTAAGAGGGGCATAGACTGGTATAAACTCATGATGCATTTTATCTTAAAACAACAACAACAAAACATATTACCTATCTTAGTCTACAAAAAGGGCCTAGAAACCTAGTAACCCAGTCTCAACGAGCATCTTTATGCTCTGACTGTAGTCTCCAAATACCATTCCCCAGTAAAAATAATCAGGCCTCCTTGAAGAAAGTGTTGCCTTCTGGTCAGGCAGGAAATATGAGGTGGCCCTGGAACATCTTGTCATATCACTTAGCAAGGATGCCACCAATGAAAACTAGGGTCATGTCAAACAGCCCCAGGAGCCAGCTTAAAGAGCCTCTCACTGGCCAAAAATAGGACAATTTGAGCATCCGCAAGAAAAATAACTTCAGTGAACTGAAATGAATCAAGTACGTTTAAACCTATGAACTGCTAATCACACACATTGTTCACCCCTGGAGCAGTAGAGTGAACAGCTCATTATTTTGAAAACCAGATAATCACGCATTTAGTCTGTCTTTCCTATAAAATTTAACACTGGGTAACTGAACAGTAGATGAAGGGATGCTTCTACCTATAGAGGTATTTTTACCTAATAAATGATGAGATAGTAGAGTATCATAATTTTTAAATCCCTAATTATTAGTAATTAGTGATTAGCAAAAGCTAACATTACAAAAAGAGACAACCAACAAACAGTGTGTAAAACAGGCAAGCAATCAGCAAATTTCAAACTGAGGGAAACCCTACAGGGGAAACAATGCAGTTTCTTCAACAAATAAATTACAAGGAGGGAAATGAAAGAGAGATGGTGGGGAACTAAAATGTGAGTGGACTGCAAACAGCCAACATCAGCGTCACCCTGGAATTCGTTAGAAGTGCAAGTTCTCAAGCTACACTGCAGACTTATCAGAAACTCTGCAGTAGGGCCCAGCAGTCTGTGTTTTAACAAGGCTTCTAGGTGATTCTGATGTATTCTAGTTTGAGAACCACGATAATAGATTAGAAGAGATTTACAACGCTTGTCAACCAACTGATTAAAAAAAAAACTGTAAAAACTTTTGACATCTATAGACAATTATCCTATCAAGGAATTGTCAATTTTTTTAAGTGTGAAAATGGTATTGAGATATATATAGAGATATATTCTTTAAAGTCCTGAAACGTTTATGAGTAAAAGATACAATGCCTAGGATTTGCTTTAGAATAATATAAGAGGAATAGAAGCAAGAAGGGGTAGACATAAGATTGGCCATGAATTAATTGCTGAAGATGAATAATCAGTATCTGGGTGTTCTTTATACATTTTTTTAACTTTCATTTTTGAGTTTTTTTTCCATTCTAAAATGCTTTAAAACTCAAAGCAAGAAGTAAATTCAAAGAAAATAAAAGACTATAACTTAAGCAGAATTAATCCAAAAAAGGAGAAAGTATATGGTGCTTTTACTTGTATTGAAGGGCAGGACTGAAATACACAATATAAGTTTAAGTTATGTTGAAGAAGCCCTACTACACACTAGCCTGTGACTAAATGATTTTGATTTGGATGTAAGGGAAAATTCTGGATGCTCATCAACCCACTGATGTCATTTTAAATCCCTAAACAAACTGAAGAGAATAATTTACAAATGAGAGAAGAGGAACCACAATCTGGTCAAAGGCATATGAGTACACTCGTTTGCTTTCCAGGTTTCAAACTGGCTTAGATTTTGAAGTTTTATCTGTTAATAAATTTAGGTTTACCTACATTTTCAAAAAGTTTACTACTAAGTATATTATGAGCACAACCTGAGTAACCTAATGTAAATATTAATAATGCTTGATTTTTTTTAACTAGGAAGGGGACAACCTATCCTTTACATAAGCAAAGTAGCCAAATCACGTGTTTTGAGAGCTGTTCAGAGGCTTCTCTGGCTTGAAATGTCATCTCCATTAATTCAGTGATGGTCTGGATTTAGAGTCATCCAAATGACTAGTCTTGAATATTTTTCAGGGCAAGTAAATAAAAAAGCTAACTGTGAGGCTATAGTAGCCCTTAGTATCTCCTTGAATTTACATTCTTGTGATGAGATAGCTCTGTTTCCTCTGCATACATCCTTGCTATTGTGTCCTTTTAGGAATAGGGCGAAGAGATGTTCTCTCTCCTCCTTCCTTCTCCTCTTTTACTTCTCCCTCTTATTTAACCTCTTCCACTGAAATATACATTATGAAAACCTCAACATCCATTAGAAATCTGATTAGAAAGCACCAGCTTCAAAACCTAAGAGGGCTGAGGGGAGGATGAACTATATATTTTCACTTTACAAGGTAACAGCAGAGTTTTGAGTGTGGTTTCTTCTCTTTTTATGCTTTATTTTAGATATTCCATCATTTTCTCATCATTGTTATCATGATCATCATTTCCTTCTTTATCACCCTTTTAATTTTTATTTTGCCTGGAACAGTTAATGACATGGAGAAAAGACCATTAGAAGTTATCACTATCCATTATCAGGCATCTTTTCTGATAAAGGTAACCTTGCAATAGAGATTTCTGTTCCACTTCATCTGCTTTCAATGAGCTCCTGCTGTGCTCCCTCCCACCCATGTGATGGCTGTGAGGAAACAAGAACAACAACAAAAAGAGACAAAGCCTCAACTTTAGAGCTCATATACTGTAGCTGAGGAGATAAGGGAAAGAGGTGGGAAGAGACTCACCACAGGCTATATTGGGATGTTATAATACAACACAGCATTTGAGAGCCTGGACTACATGGCTCTAAACGGCTTGGGTTCGAATCCTAGCTCTGCCACTCACTAGCTAAGGGATGCTGAGCAAGTTACTTAACCTCTCTTGCCTCAGTTTCTTCATCTGTTAAATGAGGGCAAGAACAGTAATTACTTCGTGGGGTTGTCTTGAGATAATCCTTAAACTAGATAATCCATAAAATATTTAAATTTATCCATATATTTTTATCAATTTCTGTGTTGACCATCGTTTCTTAGATCCCACACCTTCCCCCTGGTATTCTTTCCCGTCCCTGAAATATATCCTTTAATAATTCAACTATCTTGGATTTTGTAGCTCTGAAAATATTTTCCCCAGTTTTGGTCCCAAACTTCTGGTTTAGCTGTACATAAAATTCTAGGTTGATAATTATTTTCCCCAGCTTTCAAAATATTATCCCACTGTCTTCTGGACTTTATGCCATTGAAAAGTTTGCTGTTGGTTTAACAGTTGTTACTTTGCAATAACGTACCTTTCTCACTGGTAGAATACATGCATCTAAGGACACTGCTGATAAAAGTAAACATTTAGTACTAGAGTTATCACTCCACATAAGATTTCTAATTCCATGGATTGGGGTGGGGAGATCATGGTATAAACATACTCTCATCCTTTACAAAGGAGCAGGGCAGGAACCGAAGGCCACTGTGACTACAAGGAAGCTCTGCAAGATTAATCACAAATAACCATAACCTTGCCTCCAGGGGAGGACTGAGTGCCTTCCCAAGAATCCAACAGACTGTACTACGGTATGAAGGAAACTGCTGAGGACCCTCATTTTTATACTCTCGTGAGTTATTACCTTCCTTTCCTCTCATGCTTTAGAATTCCTATAACAGGGCAAATCTGTATTTTGAGCATATGAAGCAAGTATGATAAAATATTACATTTAAACATTGCCCCAGGGTAGGGGGGACAGGCGAGAAAAAACAAAAACAAAAACAGCACTGCCCCTTACTCGCCAATGTTTACCCTTATGTTCAGATTACTAAAAATATGTATCTAGAAATAAGGTAAGACAAAACACGTCTCTCCTTGTAGATGAAACAGCTAAAATTTTGGCCTCTTTTATTGATCTCAGGTCATATATTTGGGTTGAAAAAAACACACAACAAATGGTTCCAAATAAGAGTTACATAAACTAAATTTTTCTTCCAGATCTCTAAGTGCTCATAGAGAGACAACTTCCATGGTACATGGCACACAGCACATACTTGAAAGCTGATCCCACAGAAATATTTGTGTAAGCAAAGTAAGAATTCATTTCTCATTACATAAACATCACCTGTGCTTATCTAATCAAAACACTTGTTTAAATTAATCTGTGACCAAAAGCACTATCATGTTTGTTGAGTACCATTCTCATTCGAATCATATCCAAAAAAACCTAGAAATAACTCAAAATTAGAAAGTGGCCCAAGTGCTAAGGCTGCCTATGGCTCTTGCTACAAAATAGTTGCCGGTCTGATTTGAGTGTCTAAAAAGAATGACAGGAATTATAGGGTTCTTCTTAAATTCAAGAGAACTTCCCAGAAGGAGGTGGAGGGCCAAGAAATCCACCTGCCTGCTTGGTGGCGGCTCGTGAAGGGGCAAGGCCAAGGATCTTCTGGATGTTCTGTGAAGGAAACAGAATAAAAATTGGGTTTTAATGAGATATAGAGAAAAGTATTTAACATAGATCTCATATAAAGAGAAACCTTACAAATAAAAAGTACTGATATGACCTAAAACAGGATGATTACTACTTATTTTTTAAAAGGCCTACAATGTTACAGAGATCACAGAACAGTAAAAGGACTCTTCCCTCATGGGATCTTGGACTACTAACCAAAGAAGCTGATTTTTTCAAGTGGAGAATCATAAAAAGAGGTAATCTTTTATTTCAACACAAAGTACATTCATTAGCTATTTTGTGTAGGAAGGCTTTTTCTCTGAGTATGCGTCTTATAGCTGGATTTAGTCATTATTGCACCGTCTGAAGCTGAAACTGAAATATTCAGTATCAATGTCTTCAAAGAAGTGAGAGAATTCAGAATTTTGCAAAGTAATCTAAGTTCCGAATCCTCCTAGGTTTCTACACAACCCCTCATCTTTTCAGCTGTCTCACTTAAATCTAATTCAATAGTTTTTTTTTTAGAAACTCAACTTTATGAAACTAGTTCTCATAGAAAAGACTATTTTATACTCAGATTTCATCGGTTAATGTAACATTAAATTAAGTAACATAAGTGCAGCAATGAGTAAAACTAGCATCAACAGTTTAGGGATAAACACAATTGGCTCTTGAAAGGCAATGATTCAACTGGTGGGAGCAGACAGGTGGAGGAGTTCTAAAGAGCAATCAGGAGTGGACACTGTGATGTGGGGATAAGGTGGTTTGCTTTAAAGAGGGAGGGAAGGGGTTCATGAATGTGGAGAGGGTAAATAGGGTCAGTTAAGATATTGTACAGCACCTGTAAGTGGGAAAAACCTTAAAGATTGTCTAATTATTTCTGCTCAAGTCTTTCATTTTATATTTGAGAAATTCCAGTTAAAACTTGGAAGAGTAGGATGGCCTGTCCAAAATTACAAAGTTAAATGAAGAACAGAGTTAGAATTAAAACCCATGTTTTTGGATTCTTAATCTAATGGGTTCTCTTACACAGTACCTCCTCTATTAAAGTTCTGTTCTTCAGAACAAACTCTAACCCAGGGTAGGCAGGTTAGCTTGTGTGCATTCATTCGTTCAACAGTTACTGAGGACCTAATGTGCATAACGCACTATGAGAATATCTATATCTAGGCTCCTCTGAAGTATACACTCCCCAATCCTTTATCATTAAGAATAATTGCTACTGAGAGGGCGGACAGCAGAAGCAAGAAGAACTATAGTTCTGCAGCCTGTGGAAGGAAAACCACATTCACAGAAAGATAGACAAAATGAAAAGGCAGAAGACTTTGTACCAGAAAACCCAGAAAAACAACTAAATGAAGTGGAGATAGGCAACCTTCCAGAAAAATAATTCAGAATAATGATAATGAAGATGATCCAGGACCTCGGAAAAAGAATGGAGGCAAAGATCGAGAAGATGCAAGAAATGTATAACAAAGACCTAGAAGAATTAAAGAACAAACACCTAGAAGAATTAAAGAACAAACAAACAGAAATGAACAATAAATAACTGAAATGAAAAATACACCAGAAGGAATCAATAGCAGAATAACTGAGGCAGAAGAATGGATAAGTGACCTGGAAGACAGAATGGTGGAATTCACTGCCACAGAACAGAATAAAGAAAAAAGAATGGAAAGAAATGAAGACAGCCTAAGAGACTGCTGGGACAACATTAAACACAACAACATTCGCATTATAGGGATCCCAGAAGGAGAAGAGAGAGAGAAAGGACCTGACAAAATATTTGATGAGATACAGTCGAAAACTTCCCTAACATAGGAAAGGAAATAGCTACCCAAGTCCAGGAAGTGCAAAGAGCCCCAGGCAGGATAAACCCAAGGAGAAACACATGGAGACACATAGTAATCATACTGACAAAAATTAAAGACAAAGAAAAATTACTGAAAGCAACAGGGAAAAACAACAAATAACATACAAGGGAACTCCCATAAGGTTAACAGCTTATTTCTCAGCAGAAATTCTACAAGCCAGAAGGGAGTGGCATGATATATTTAAAGTGACGAAAGAGAAGAAACTACAACCAAGATTACTCTACCCAGCAAGGATCTCATTCAGATTCTATGGAGAAATCAAAAGCTTTACAGGCAAGAAAAAGCTAAGAGAAACCAGCAACATGAAACCAGCCCTACAACAAATGTTAAAGGAACTTCTTTAGGTGGGAAACACAAGAGAAGAAAAGGACCTAAAAAAACAAACCCATAACAATTAAGAAAATGGTAATAGGAACATACATATCAATAATTACCTTAAACGTGAATGGATTAAATGCTCCAACCAAAAGACACAGGCTCGGTGAATAGATACAAAAACAAGACCCATATATATGCTGTCTACAAGAGACCCACTTCAGACCTAGGGACACATACAGACTGAAAGTGAGGGGATGGAAAAAGATATTCCATGCAAATGGAAATCAAAAGAAAGCTGGAGTAGCAATACTCATATCAGATAAAAGAGACTTTAAAATAAAGAATGTTAGGGCTTCCCTGGTGGTGCAGTGATTGAGAGTCCGCCTGCCGATGCAGGGGACACGGGTTCGTGCCCTGGTCTGGGAGGATGCCACATGCTGCGGAGCGGCTGGGCCCATGAGCCATGGCCGCTGAGCCTGCACGTCTGGAGCTTGTGCTCCGCAACGCGAGAGGCCACAACAGTGAAAGGCCCACTTATTGCAAAAAAAATAATAATAATAATAAATAAATAAAAATAAAATAAAGAATGTTACAAGAGACAAGGAAGGACACTACATAATGATCAAGGGAGTAATCCAAGAAGATATAACAATTATAAATATATATGCACCCAACATAGGAGCACCTCAATACATAAGGCAACTGCTAACAGCTCTAAAAGAGGAAATCGACAGTAACACAATAATAGTGGGGGACTTCAACACCACACTTCCATCAATGGACAGATCATCCAGACAGAAAATTAATAAGGAAACACAAGCTTTAAATGACACAATAGACCAGATAGATTTAATTGATATTTATAAGACATTCCATCCAAAAACAGCAGATTACACTTTCTTCTCAAGGGCACATGGAACATTCTCCAGGATAGATCACAACTTGGGTCACAAATCAAGCCTCAGTAAATTTAAGAAAACTGAAATCACATCAAGCATCTTTTCTGACCACAGTACTATGAGACTAGAAATCAATTACAGGGAAAAAAAACATAAAAAACACAAACACAGGGCGGCTAAACAATATGTTATGGGATGCAGCAAAAGCAGTTTTAAGAGGAAAGTTTATAGCAATACAAGCCTACCTCAAGAAACAAGAAAAATCTCAAAAAAACTATCTAACCTTACACCTAAAGGAACTAGAGAAAGAAGGACAAACAAAACCCAAAGTTAGTAGAAGGAAAGAATTCATAAAGATCAGAGCAGAAATAAATGAAATAGAAACAAAGAAAACAATGGCAAAGATCAATCAAACTAAAAGCTGGTTCTTTGAGAAGATAAACAAAATTGATAAATCTTTAGCCAGACTCATCAAGAAAAAGAGGGAGAGGACTCAAGTCAATAAAATTAGAAATGAAAAAGGAGAAGTTACAACGGACACCACAGAAATACAAAGCATCATGAGAGACTACTACAAGCAACTCTATGCCAATAAAATGGACAACCTGGAAGAAATGGAGAAATTCTTAGAAAGGTATAACCTTCCAAGACTGAACCAGTAAGAAACAGAAAATATAAACAGACCAATCACAAGTAAAGAAATTGAAACTGTGATTAAAAACTTTCCAACAAACAAAAGTCTAGGACCAGAGGGCTTCACAGGTGAATTCTATCAAATATTTACAGAAGAGCTAACACCCACCTTTCTCAAACTCTTCCAAAATATTGCAGAAGAAGGAACACTCCCAAACTTATTCTATGAGGCCACCATCACCCTGATACCAAAACCAGACAAAGATACCACAAAAAAAGAAAATTACAGACCAATATCACTGATGAATATAGATGCAAAAATGCTCAACAAAATACTAGCAATCAGAATCCAACAATACATTAAAAAAGATCATATACCATGATGAAGTGGGATTTATCCCAGGGATGCAAGGATTCTTCAATATACGCAAATCAATCAATGTGATACACCATATTAACAAACTGAAGAATAAAAACCATGTGATCATCTCAATAGATGCAGAAAAAGCTTTTGACAAAATTCAACACTCATTTATGATAAAAATTCTCCAGAAAGTGGGCATAGAGGGGACCTACCTCAACATAATAAAGGCCATATAGGACAAACCAAAGGATATACAATGGAGAAACACAGTCTCTTCAATAAGTGGTGCTGGGAAACCTGGACAGCTACATGGAAAAGAATGAAATTAGAACACTCCCTAACACCATACACAAAAATAAACTCAAAATGGATTAGAGACCTAAATGTAAGACTGAACACTATAAAACTCTCAGAGGAAAACATAGGAAGAACACTCTTTGACATAAATCACAGCAAGATCTTTTTGATCCATCTCCTAGAGTAATGGAAAAAACAAAAATAAACAAATGGGACCTAATGAAACTTAAAAGCTTTTGCACAGCATAGGAAACTACAAACAAGACGGAAAGACAACCCTCAGAATGGGAGAAAATATTTGCAAACAAAGCAATGGACAAAGGATTAATCTCCAAAATATATAAACAGCTCATGCAGCTCAATATCAAAAAAACAAAGAACCCAATCAAAAAATGGGCAGAAGACCTAAATAGACATTTCTCCAAAGAAGACATGCAGATGGCCTAGAAGCACATGAAAAGCTGCTCAACATCACTAATTATTAGAGCAATGCAAACAAAACTACAATGAGGTATCACCTCATACCAGTTTGAATGGGCATCATCAGAAAATCTACAAACAACAAATGCTGGAGAGGGTGTGGAGAAAAGGGAACCCTCTTGCACTGTTGGTGGGAATGTAAATCGATATAGCCACTATGGAGAATAGTATGGAGGTTCCTTAAAAAACTGAAAGTAGAATTACCATAGGACTCAGCAATCCCACTACTGGGCATATACCCAGAGGAAGCCATAATTCAAAACAACACATACACCCCAGTGTTCATTGCAGCACTATTTCCAATAGCCAGGTCATGGAAGCAACCTAAATGCCCACTGACAGACAAATGGATAAAGAAGATGTGGTACATATACACAATGGAATATTACTCAGCCATAAAAAGGAATTAAATTGGGTCATTTGTAGAGACGTGGATGGATCTAGAGACAGTCATACAAAGTGAAGTAAGTCAGAAAGAGAAAAACAAATACCATATATTAACACATATATGTGGAACCTAGAAAAATGGTACAGATGAACCAGTCTGCAGGGCAGAAATAGAGACAGAGATGTAGGGGACAAACGTATGGACACCAAGGGAAGAAAGCGGTGGGTGGTGGTGGTGGTGTGATGAATTGGGAGAATGGGATTGACATATATACACTAATATGTATAAAATAGATGACTAATAAGAACCTGCTGTATAAAAAAATAAATAGTATTCAAAAAAGAATAATGGTTACTGATGTGTTTATATTTCTGAGATAACACTCTGTAAGAATATCACATAATATTTAAATATGAAGACAGAACTTCAAGAACTCATTTATTTATTTATTTATTTATCTTTTTACACGTGATAAATGTTTTTCATTTATTCTGTATTTCGATGTGCACAGCATATACATCACAATATGGGTCAGCACCTGTGTAAAACTACAGACAGATTCTGAAAACAGCAGTAAGTACAGAAACCTCAAATCCCCATCATAGCAATAGAAACACTTTACAATATTTCAAAGGTTCAATGCTTCACATCCGATCCGCTGAATATATACACATGGTCAAGGATGGCCAAGGTCTGCCCTTAAGACGTCTGAGTTCCTGACAATCTGACTGGGCTCTGGGACAAGACATCGTCCCATATTTAAGGCATCTAAAGCAATCTGGTTTGTTACTATGTGAAAACAGTAAATACAGAACGGCCACAAATCCCAGCTCCTTACCCCTGCCCCCCCGCCCCACTCCCACCCCTATGCAATCAGCACCGAGATCTCTGAGCATTGCTCAGTACTCCTGGAGTCTAGGGCGCAGTTTAAAATTTTTAAAAAACATTTTTATGGCCTGGCCTGAACAGCAGTTTGAGATGTAAGGTCCTGTCTTAAGTGGCTTCTTTCTTCTAGGCCTCAGTTTAAGAATAGTATTTTAAGTAGATGATTTGCATCCGAACAAAGAGTTTTAAAAAGGAATGTGAAAGACAAAAACTCCAATCAGATTTTTCCAGTCTTGCTGTCTGTAGACTCCCATAAAGTTAATTCGGGAGATAGTTCAGAAACATCTTAGGAGAGTATTAAAAGCCTTGAGGAAACATTTGGAGCATTTCTGGTAGCAAGCTAAGGTCATTTTGTATAAACTCGAAAAAGTCATTCATTAAAATTAAATGTTTGCCATCACCTCAGAACTATTTTTAAACCTCACCGCCCCTGCCTCTTCCATCTTTGCTTCCATGACAGGGGTTACATTTGTAAAATATATAAAGAAAAATATAAGGTTACTTGGTGACCATATAGTGTACTCTAACAGCTGTCTGCAAATATTTTCACCATGATTATCCTTACTAAAAGTAAATCACAGGTAAAGATAGCTCAGTGACAAGGTTCGAATGGGGCACACCAACACTATCTGCAATACTTTTTGGCTACATATGGAAAAAAAAGCCACTTGGGATGGCAAACTCCCACACCCGGTCTGAGCTTTCTTCAGATTTTGCCAGATGAGTGGTTTAAGGGCTTTTGAGGTAGATGTTAAATCCACTTAATCAGGAATGCAACAGAGAGAAGCAGTGACTTCCACCACGTAAACTGCCTTAAGGGTTTTTGTACAATGACAAGGACATTTCACCTAAAATGAACAGCTAGTTCTAGCCTGAAGCTTCCCAAACACAGGGAAGTGTGTGTGGTTTTTGGTTTTTGGTTTTTTAAAAATATATACATGTATACACTATTACTTATCAGAGGTCTCCACTATCACAAACTGTCTTTCACCCCTCGGGTTTTGGCAGTGGTTGTAAATCCACCCAATCTTGTCCATTTCCAGCCTTCCAGTGCAATATCAATTCCTCTCTGATGGATTTTACAAAATTGCTTTGTTTTTGCCTTTTCCCCAATGGCCACAGAGAAACACGGGCTGTGGTTGATCCAAAAAAAAGGAAAACAGGAGTTTATAAAGGTGCCTACGGGTCTCCCCCATCCGGTAGGTCGAGGAAGACTGACTGCAGCAAAGTTCAAAGGTCATTCCTGGCAGATCTAAGAGTGGCAGTGGTGGCCTCGACAGTGTGCTCCGCTTTCTGTACCCGAAGTAAACCGATATGTCCTGAGGAATAACTTCAGGGCACAAAGGGAGTGGGGCACTGCAGTATGCTAGGAATGAAGCCAAGACTGGGAGCTTCCTTAACTGGCTTCTAAAGCCCCAGGAAACCTTTCCAGACACAGAGATGCTCACCACCAAACCACAGGGGACAGTGCAAAGCAGGGTTCATGTCACAGACTGATGTCACCGGTTTTTAATACACGGAATAGCAGCAGTCACTTGTGACAACTTTTTGACAAGTTAAATAAACCCAGTGGAAGGGTCTCTACTGTTTTACCAGAAAAGTCAGGGTTTGGTGGTTTTGTTTGTTTGTTTGTTTTTTTCAGAAAAATACAAAACACATCCACAGAGCCATAAATAATCTGGTGGCAATATATACACATTTAAATAATTAATTTAAATATCGTACACCTACTCTTGAGTTAAACTGTCCATCTGAAGAAAGTGCACCAAGGTGGCCCTTGGCACTCCCCTCCTGGGGGCTCTGAGGGTCACAGCCTGGGGAGGAAATGGGTGACCTTCATGGTGGGTGACACCCGCTTCCCCTTCTTGGTCTTCCCGTTCTTACTCAGGGCGATGAACATGCCGGGGTACCTGTAGCACTCGTAGGCATTGTAGTTGCTGGGGAGGAGTCTCTCTTTGAACTTGCACTCCTCGGTGAAGAAAGGCGAGCCTTAGAGTTTGCCTCTGCTGCTCATGGCTACGAAGAACCGGCCGGCCATGCCGAAGATGCTCACCACTCCCTGCTCCACGGGAGAGAGCTCCAGCAGGCTGTCACTCGTGTCCGCGTGCATGCCGCCGATGCGGCCGTCTGGGAGCACCTGGAGGTGGAAGCCGATGCCCACGCTGCAGTAGAGCCTCCGCAGCCTCTTGATGCCCAGCAGGTAGTCCCCGGCGCCACTCTGGACGGCAGCCTCCTTGGGCTGTGCAGCCACAGGCAGGCGTGCCAGCGAGCGTGCCACCAGGCTCTCCCAGCGGCCCAAGAACTCATTTAAATTATATTTGCCATAAAATACTTTATTCATTCATTCAGTCACTCACCATACTATAGACCATGCTGTACTTTAAAAAAGAAATCTAAAAACAGGTTATGAAGAAAAATCAATCATTAGCAGTTCAGGTTACTTCCCCTTAGTAAAGCTGGAGAACGTCTGTATTTCTTTCATAATAAAAATAGCTCCTTCATGCCCCCCTCTAAAAATCCACTGCACAAAGCAATAAGAAGACCAAATGATAGAATGTCACTAAATTTCCAACTTCTTTTATTTATTTATTTTTTTAAATTATTTATTTATTTATTGGCTGCATCAGGTCTTTGCTGCTGTGCGGGGCTTTCTTTAGTTGCGAAGAGCAGGGGCTACTCTTCACTGCGGTGCGCGGGCTTCTCCGAGCACAGGCTCAGTAGTTGTGGCACACAGGTTTAGTTGCTCCGCGGCATGTGGGATCTCCCCAGACCAGGGCTCGAACCCGTGTCCCCTGCACTGACAGACGGATTCTTTATCACTGTGCCACCAGGGAAGTCCCCCAACTTCTTTTACTTAATCAGTAAGTACTTACTGACCACCTACAATGCATCCAGCATTAAGCAACGCATGATGGTAAATTACTTTAAAGATAAAATTTGAAATAAGACGTTTGAGAATTAGCTGCTGATAAACACATTTGTCTAGTTAATGACTAGAATAATACAGTCTAGACAAAACATACAAGGCATCCTTGCTCCATTATTCTGTACAGACAGGGGTCAATTAAGTGACTCTTTACCATTTTAGAGATAAAGACCAGTGTAAAAACCTCTGATGCCCTTTAAATCACAGGTTTACTGTGATTTAAAGACAAATGAAAGGAAAACAGGCAATATTTTGAAAGGCAGACTGAAAGGGTAGACTGTGGACAGTCTCATTATGAATTAAAAACACATAAATGGCTACTGTACACAAGCCGTTGCTCTAGATGGAAAATAGCCCTAACAGCAACAACCACAACAGCAACAAGAATGTTAAAACAAGGTTCAAGTTCATGGAAATCCAGGCAGTGCTTTGGATTTCCTTGTGGCTCTTGTCACAGACTCCCTTTGGAAACACTAAATCAAGTTTATCAATGGTACTTTACTCAAGCATTTGTATTTCAATACCAACCCTCTGCAATCTTATCCTTTAGTGAAATTCTAAACCATCAATTTAAATTCCTATTGTCTCACAAATGAACCCACGATGGTTTTTCTTAGATAAAGTTTTTCCTCCACAGCAGTAATACTATACTACATTTCTATGCACTTTAAAGTTTGAAAATAGTTTTAAGGACTAGATACCAGTCCTTAGTTACCCTTGTTTTTGAGATGAGAAAGCTGAGGCAGAGAGAGGTTACAAATCAGGCACAGTTTTCCTCTATTAAACAACTCACTAAGGGATCTTCACCTTAGGAGTGAAAAATCTTGTAGCAGGCCTGGCCTATAAAAAAATTCACTATTATGAAGACTATGTATGAGCACACCATAGAAAATATATATATGTTACATTGTTAAGTGAATAAATGCATATAAATCAAAACCCACAGAAGGTACAATACCAAGAGTGAACATTAATGTAAATTATGGACTTTGGGTGATAATGATGTATTAGTGTAGGTTCATTGATTGTAAAAAGAACGTATCACTATTATACAAGGTGTTGATAGTGGGGGAGGCTGCGTGCAAGTAGGGGAAAAGGAGTTAGATGGGAAATCTCTGTACAGTCCACTCAATTTTGCTGTGAACCTAAAACTGCTCTAAAACAAAAGTCTATAAAAAATGCATATAAATACTGTAAGAATATATGAAAAAACAATAGTTGTATTAATATTAGTTGTATATCCTTTTCTCTTTCCTTGCCTTCAGCTTTTTGAAATATTGCTGAACAGGATAATTTAAAATAAAGACAAATATTTCCATAGGTGCTATCTCAAAGTGCCAGTCAGGCACTGTTCTAAGCACTTCACATCTATGTTCTCCTTTAATCCTCACAAGAACTCAGTGAAGCAGGCTTATTATTATCCTTACATGCTGATAAAAAAAGGGGATCCAACTGTCAGGCTGTAATTCAATAAACAGTCGCTGAGCTTCACAGTGTATATAGCAGGTATGTGTGTATACGTTATCTCCTTTATATCTTTCAACAACCTCATCCATTAAACTTGACCTGACTGCTTTCCTACAGCCTCTCAATTCTCCTCCAATTTTTCAGGCCTTCTTAATTAGCAAGATTTAGTTTAGAAATATGCACTTTGCTAAAAAGACAGGAGTTTTAATTTGTTATGAACATGATATGGAAGAACACTTAACAGAAATGCAAAATATAAGATGTGAGTCTCCCAAGGAAATAGAGATAAAACAAAAATAAACAAATGGGACCGAAATCAAACCTGCAAGCTTTTGCACAGCAAAGGAAACGATAAACAATATGAAAATACAACCTACAGAATGGGAGAAAATATTTGCAAATGATGTGACCGACAAGGGCTTAATTTCCAAACTATACAAAAACAGCTCATACAACTCAGCAACAACAACAACAAGAAACCCAACAGAAAAATGGGCAGATCCATAGTTCTTAGACTGTTCCCCCCCAGGGTGCCCAGGGACTCCAGGGGTGGGGTAGGTGGGGAGACATTGAGAATTGGGAAGAGGATAAAGGCAGAGAAGCAGGTAGTTGGGGCTCTGGGACCCCTCTCTCACTTCTATCACTTTTACTGCTTTTCTATTTGGTGGTTCTGTGTAAGATTTAACTGGAAAAAGGGGCTGCAATGCTAAAAAAAAAATGCATGGGACTTCCCTGGTGGCCCAGGGGTTAAGAATCTGCCTGCCAATGCAGGGGACACGGGTTACAGTCCTAGTCCAGGAAGATCCCACATGCTGCGGAGCAACTAAGCCCATGCACCACAACTACTGAGCCTGTGCTCTAGAGCCCGTGAGCCACAACTACTGAGCCTGCATGCCACAACTACTGAAGCCCATGTGCCTAGAGCCCGTGCTCCACAACAAGAGAAGCCACTGCCATGAAAAGCCCATGCACCACAACGAAGACCCAACACAGCCAAAAATTAAAAAAAAAAAAAAAAAAAATGCATGAAAGCCTCTGTCTATGGACCTGGGATCAGATCTCAGTCTGGGTGTGGGGCCCTGGCCAGTTGGACTGATTCTGTAGCGTGATTCTTGTCAATAAAAAAAGAATATAAGTTTAAACAAAAACAAAAAATAAAACAAAACAAAAAAAGAAAAATGGGCAGATGACCTAAATAGACATTTCTCCAAAGAAGAGATACAGATGGACAATAGGCATGTTAAAAGATGCTCAACATCACTAATTATTAGAGAAATGCAAATCAAAACTACAATGAGAAAAAAAGAAAAGAAAAAAATAGGGACTTCCCTGGTGGTGCAGTGGTTAAGAATCTGCCTGCCAATGCAGTGGACACGGGTTCGAGCCCTGGTCCAGGAAGAACTCACGTTCCGTGAAGCAGCTAAGCCTGTGCACCACAACTACTGAGCCTCCACTCTAGAGCCCGTGAGCCACAACTACTGAGCCCGCATGCCACAACTACTGAAGCCTGCGCACCTAGAGCCCATGCTCTGCAACAAGAGAAGCCACCGCAATGAGAAGCCTGCACACCACAACGAAGAGTAGCCCCTGCTTGCAGCAACTAGAGAAAGCCCATGCACAGCAGCAAAGACCCAATGCAGCCAAAAAACTAAATAAATAAATAAAATAAATTAATTTTTTTAAAAAAAAGGAAAAAAAAATTTTTAATCAAAAGAAAACTGCAATGAGGTATCAAACCTCACACCAGTCAGAATGGCCATCATTAAAAAGTTTACAAATAACAAATGTTGGAGAGCATGTGGAGAAAAGGGAACCCTCCTACACTGTTGGTGGGAATGTAAGTTGGTGTAGCCACTATAGAAAACAGTATGGAGGTTCCTCAGAAAACTAAAAAATAGAATTACCATATGATCCAGCAATCCCACTCCCAGGCATGTATCTGGACAAAAAATCAGTTCAAAAACTGAATAATGCCCTGAAATATGAAGAGTTCTGGAGCCAGAGACTTTAATTAACCTCTCTTACTTTTTAAAGTCCCATCTCAAAAGCCACTTCATTCTTTCAACCTTTCTGCCTGAATTGTCTGCCACTAATTGAATGTTATGTCTCTCTTCCAGGCTCTCACAACCTTATATGTATCTCTTAGCTCTCACTCTTTTTCACTATGAATGTCTGACCATCATGTTGCTTGAATGTAAATTCTACAGCCAGACGTTATCTCAACTGTGACTAACTTCAAGTCACCAAATTATTATGTTTATTTGTGTTTCTGAAGTGCCAAAAGGCACTGGTGTATAATAAAGAAGAAATGATAGTGGGAAGACAAAACCCACTCTTTACTTTTCTACCTTTAGATAGTTGCAATAAAGGAGAAACTTGAGAGCTCTAAAGGTGGGATGTGGAAACCATGTTTGATTTTATGGCTACTCCCCATCCCTAAGGATCAGTAATCTAGACCTACATACATTTAAAACAGTTTTAGATGATACTCTGGAATTCTAAAACAAGCAACTGAAAGATCTCAGTAGCAACAGGTAGACACTTCCAGTATTACAGAAGTAGACACTAATTTAGGGTGTGACAGCAAGGAAGGATATACATATTAAATAGTGGATGTTGTCACTTACCTGTCGAATTGACATGGTACAGAGAATATACAGGAAGATGAAGGAACAGTCTGTGGTATCGTCCCCCAGCAGATTTCGATGAGACAGTCCTTGGATGTAGGAAAGGGGGGTGAAAGGGAGCTTTGCCACCACTCTACCATCAAATCTAAAAAGGAAAAAACAAAGAACTGTTATTTTTGGAAGACTGACAAGCTTCTTAGTTCCAGAGAAGAATCTGGGACAGAAATAGAACTCTAAGTCCCTTGATCTCTAAAAAACAAAGAAAGGATGATATTCTAAAAAGAGACTTGAAGTATAAGGATGTAAGGAAGGGTGCCTAGATTTTTCCCATCAATCTTTTTCTAAACTAGTGATTCTTAATTTTTTCAGTATCAGGCTCCTTTAACACTCTGAAAAATTATTGAGAACCCTAAAGAGGTTTTATTTAGAGGTTATATCTATCAATATTACTGTTTTATAAATTAAAACAGAAATTTTAAACCATTTATCAAATCATTTAAAAGGTAGCAATATTCAGTATGTTAACACAAGTGTTTTTTTTTTGGTTTTTTTTGCGGTACGCAGGCCTCTCACTGCTGTGGCCTCTCCCGTTGCGGAGCACAGGCTCCGGACACGCAGGCCCAGCGGCCATGGCCCACGGGCCCAGCCGCTCCGCGGCATGTGGGATCCTCCCGGACCGGGGCACAAACCCGTGTCCCCTGCATCGGCAGGCGGACTCCCAACCACTGCGCCACCAGGGAAGCCCAAACACAAGTATTTTTATGGAAAATATATTTTCCATACAGAAAAAGAATTTAGTGAGAAGAAAGGCTTTTTTCCCCCCAATCTCTTTAATGTTTTATTTAATAGAAAAATGTTGGATTCTCATAGCTGCTTCATTACTCAGGCTGTTGCAATATTACACACCCTATGAAGCCTCTGGAAAATTCCACTGTACATTCATGAGAGAAGGAGAGTGAAGAAGGCAAATAACATTTTAGAATTATTATAACAACAATTTTTACCTCAAGGACCTCCTAAAAGTCTCAGAGACCTCCAGGGATCCCCAGACCACACTTTGAGAACCACTGTTCTAAACCATGACACCAATAAGAGTTTAAGAACCCTCTTTTCCAAGACTCAAAGATTCCCAGTATATACACATTAAACAGGATAAACACTTCTGGAGAGAAATTCATGGAATATACATAGTGGTGAATGAAAAATGCCATACATAATACTCTGAGATAACTTTTAACATACTTCTAATGTTTGAAAGTAATTCCTTTTACTTTTTCTAAAATGGAAAAGAAAAATGTTTTGAAAAGAGAAAATCTTAGAAAAAAACTAGAAGGAAATATGTATCAGTGTTTATTTTGAGGTGCTGGGGATATAAACTTCTTTTATAGTTTTCTATGAATAAGCTGTACAGTCAGACAATATTGAAAATTATAAATTAATGTGATTAAGAATAGTGATACTTCATAATATTAGAAAAAAATATGACAGCATCAGTTACATTATCCAAATAAAGTCTTTAACTCCAGTTAAAATATATAGAACATTCCCTCTTAGAAAAACATTTGGTATTTAGAATGTTTCTATAGAGGGAGAGGGAAAAGAGAGGTAGCATTACCATCTTTTTCATTGGGGAAAAAAAATCCCTAAATATCCATATTAACTACTGTGGTTATAAAGAGCTTCTTATACAGCTGAACTCCAAAGAATATAAATAGAATGAATTTGACATATTCTATACATATGTATGATTGTCCACTTACTATGAATTTGACATATTCTATACATATGTATGATTGTCCACTTACTATTTCTAACTGCTTTCCTAGTATATAGTTTGCACAGGGTAAGGGCTCAATCATGAACTGTTGTACTAGGATATGACGAAAATATTTAAAGATCTGCTTGAAGTAGTTATTCTTATCTACTAACCTCACAAAAGCAAAACCAAGTATTGTAATAACTTTTCCAGGAGGAGATATTCCCATTCACTCACAGGAAGTATTATACACAGTTGTTCCAATATTTCCTGGTTACATGCTATATGCAGTATACTGTTCTACATATGCCACCCTACTCTCCATCTGTAGAGTTAAACTGTGAGGAGTAGGGCTGGAATAAATATAGCCCAAAATGTTTACCCCTCTTATTGCTAACATACACACCCTTGACATTTTTGACTTGAAATTGTAACCAAAAAGAAAATCTTTTACAACTAATAAATGAATTCAGCAAAGTTTCAGGATGGAAATCGACATACAAAAATCAGTTGCATTTCTATACACCAACAATGAACTATATGAAAAAAAATAAAACAATCCGATCTACATCAAAAACAATAAAATACTTAGGAATAAATTTAATCAAGGAGGTGAAAGATATATACACTGAAAACTGTAAGACATTGATAAAGAAACTGAAGAAGGCACAAATATATGGAAAGATATCCATGTTCATAGACTGGAAGAGTTAATATTGTTAAAATGTCCATACTATCCAGAGTCATCTATAGGGCTTCCCTGGTGGCACAATGGTTAAGAATCCACCTGCCAATGCAGGGGACACAGGTACAAGCCCTGGTCCGGGAAGATCCCACATGCCATGGAACAACTAAGCCCGTGTGCCACAACTACTGAGCCTGTGCTCTAGAGCCAACGAGCCACAACTACTGAGCCTGCATGCCACAACTACTAAGGCCCGCATGCCTGAAGCTTGTGCTCCACAACAAGAGAAGCCACCACAACGAGAAGCCTGCGCATAGCAATGAAGAGTAGCCCCCGCTCCCTGCAACTGGAGGAAGCCTGTGTGCAGGAACGAAGACCCAATGCAGCCAAAAATAAATAAATAAAATAAATAGATTTATTAAAAACAACGACAACAACAAAGTCATCTATAGATCCAATACAATCTCTAATCAAAACTCTACTTTTCACAAAAATAGAAACATCCATACTAAAACTCATATGGAACCACAAAAGACCTTGAATAGGTGAAGCAACCTTGAGAAAGCTGGAAGCACCAAACTTCCTGATTTCAAACTATGTTACAAAGCTATAGTAATCGAACCAATATATTACTGGCACAAAAACAGACATACAGACCAATAGAATAGAATAGAGAGCCCAGAAATAAACCCAGTCAATTAATATCTGACAAGAGCCAGAAATGCTCAGTGGGGAAAAGGATAGTCTCTTCAATAAATGGTGCTGGGTAAACTGGATATTCACATACAAAAGAATTACACTGGACCCCTATCATACACTACTCACAAAAATTAACTCAAAATGGATTAAGGACTTAAGCATGAGACCTGAAACTGTAAAACTTCTAGAAGAAAACATAGGGAAAAAAGCTCCTTGACATTGGTCTTGGCAATGATTTTTTTGGATATGACACCAAAAGCACAAGCAACAAAAATCAACAAATGTGACTACATCAAACTAAAAAGCTTCTGCACAGCAAAAGAAACAACAAAATGAAAAGGCAAACTATGAAATGGGAGAAAATATTTGCAGACTATATATCTGATAAGGGGTTAATATCCAAAATATATAAGGAATTTGTACAACTCAATAGCAAAACAAAAAAACGCCAAATAATCCAATTAAAAAGTGGGCAGGGATTCCCTGGTGGCACAGTGGTTGAGAGTCCGCCTGCCGATGCAGGGGACACGGGTTCGTGCCCCAGTCTGGGAAGATCCCACATGCCACGGAGCGGCTGGGCCCGTGAGCCATGGCCGCTGAGCCTGCACGTCCTGAGCCTGTGCTCCGCAACAGGAGAGGCCACAACAGTGAGAGGCCCGCATACTGCAAAAAAAATAAAAAAATAAAAAAATAAAAAAATAAAAAGTGGGCAGAGGATCTGAATAGACATTTTTCCAAACAAGACATACAAATGGCCACGAAGTACATGAAAAGGTGGTCAACATTACTAACCATCAGGGAAATGCAAATCAAAACCACAATGAGATTTCACTCATGCCTGTTAGAATGACTATTATCAAAAGGACAAGAGATAACAAATGCTGGCAAGGATGTGGAGAAAAGGGAACCCCTGGGCACTATTGCTGGGAATGTAAATTGGTACAGCTACTATGAAAAACAATATGGATGTTCCTCAAAAAATTAAAAGTAGAACTACCATATGATCCAGAAATCCCATTTCTAGCTATTTAGCCAAAGGAATTGAAATAAACTACTATCTCGAAGAGATCTGTACTCCCATGTCATTGCAGTATTATTCATAATAACCAAGATACGGAAACAACCTAAGTGTCCACCGACAGATGAACGGATAAAGAAAATGTGATATATATACTGTATACAAGTCTGACAGAGAAAGACAAATACTGCATGACATCACTTATATGTGGAATCAAAAAAAGCTGAACTCATGGAAACAGAGAATTAGATTGGTGGTTGCCAGAGGATGAGGGTTGAGGGAAATGGGGAGATGCTGGTCAAAGGGTACAAACTTCCAGTTTTAAGATGAATAAACTCTGGGCTTCTAATGTACAGCACAGTAATTATAGTTAATACTGTATTATATGCTTGAAAGCTAAGAGAGTAAGTCTTAATTGTTCTCACCGCCACCACAACAAAATGATATTTATGTGAGATGAAGGATTTGCTAACTGACCTTACTGTGGTAATCATTTTGCAATATGTATGTGTATCAAATTATCACTCTGTACACCTTAAATGTACACAATGTTCTATATTATATGTCATTATATATATATATCTCAATAAAGCTGGAAAAAAGCTTTAAAAGAAAAAGGAGAGAGAAAACCTTTCATGTCCTATAAGTGAGTTATTCATTTATGTGAAACTGAACATTTAGTATGAATGAGACCTTAAACCAGCCACAAATATGAAGAAAAAAACCCTTCAAATTAATTTTCCCCAGAGATTAGAGGCTTGCCATAGGAATAGCTAAGAATAGACACCATTACTAGTGTGTAGCCTAATAATGAAAAGAGTTAGGGAAAGAAAGAAAAAGGTGCAAAGAGGGAGATAGCTTATAATAGTTCGATTATTTCTTTAAGTGAACTTACTCTCTGCAGTTCCAGAGGGCAGGACCACTGCTCATGATAAGAACAAGCAGGCATATTTTGGTCCAGTAAAAGGAACCACTTTCAAACCCTAAATACTACTCGGTAAAACTATATTATCTCAGAAACCATCAAGCTCCTCATCGTTGAAAATGAAGAAAAATAATGGAAAATTATCTGCTAGAGGTATTATTGGAGGGATTTCCATATTGACACAGAAGTAATGTGTTAAAATGACTTTAAGATCACTTCTAAGATTTAATGTTTCAGCTTTATGGAAATGATCCAGAAGAGAAGCCAAAGACAAATAAATAGCTGAATTTGGTGCCTCTTGTTGCTACTCTGGCAATCTGGGAGCTCAAGTCCTTCCCATCTTAGTCTAACTTGAGGCTTTTTTCTTATCAACAATTTTAAGACTAAAATGGATATTAGAGATAATGTATTCCATTCTATAATAAACAGATGATCAAGGTGAAACTAAGAGAAATTATGCAAAAAATGAATAGTGATTGTTCAATACAATCAAAATATGTACTGTAATAACTGACACCCACATTACTTTTGTTTAGAACTGCTGAGGGATGGTGGGTTTTTTTTCTATATTTTTTTCCCTTTTTTTCCCATTTAAATTTAAAATTCATATATACAAATATGATTAAATTTTGATTAAATTATTATTTGCTAATATTTTTAATGAAAAGAAAAAGAAAGGGGTGCATTCAGTTTCAATCCCAGCTATTGTCTGGACTGTCATGTCACATGAACAATGACGTTTTATCTGAGGATATGAAGATAGCATTGAATCCTATAGATTGGATATTCTGAACATCAGATCTGAAATGTCTGCTTGAAATGTCAATATATGTGAAATAAAACTTGGAATTTGCTCACCAAAAAAAAAAAAAAGGTACTAGACTTTTAATTTCACATACCAGCTTATAAAAATAGAGATACATTCTTTAACTTCTAGGTGCTCACAGTCCTAGACGTAAGAAATATATATATATATATATATATATATATATATATATATATAGATTAAATAAATAAATAAATATATATATTTAAATTTCTGGTCTGGGCACAAAGACCAGAAAAAAAACATGAATACCATTCGGCAACCATGCTCCCTGATATCTATCCAAAGGAGTTAAAAACATGTTCACAAAAAAAACTTGCACACAGATGTTTATGGAAGCATTATTCATAATTGCCAACTAATGAACCTGCAATGGCACCTCATTATCACCCAAAGTCCACAGTTTACATTAGGGTTCACTCTTGGGTTTTCATAAATATATAGCAACATGTATCACCATTAAGTATCACACAAAATAGTTTTACACTAAAAAATCCTCTGTGCTCTGCTTATTCATCCCTCCCTCACACCTAATCCCTGGCAACCACTGACCTTTTTACTGTCTCCAGAGCTTTGCCCTTTCTAGAATGTCATATAGTTGTAATCATATAGTACGTAGCCTTTTCAGGTTGCTTTCTTTCACTTAGTAATATGCATTTAAGGTTTCTCCATGTCTTTGCATGGCCAATAGCCCATTTCTTTTTAGCAATGAATAACACTCCACTGTCTGGATGTTCCACAGTTTATCCATTTACCAACTGAAGAACATCTTGGTTGCTTCCAAGTTTTGGCAATTATCAAGCTGCAATAAACATCTGTGTGCAGGTTTCTGTGTGGACATAAGTTTTCAACTCATTTGGTTTCACTTTCACTTTTTATTCTACATTATACTGTTTGAATTTAGAAGTACTTGTGTATTACTAGTATAAGAAAATTCTTTTTCTTTTTAAACTTTGGTTCTGATGCAAACTCCTGGTTAAGATCTACTACATAAGCTTTGGGAAGCTACCTGATATATCATAAACTAGTCATTTCAAATCACCAGGGAAAATATATTATGTGCTCCCTACCTGGTATTAACAATAGCTAAGCACTTGGTAAAGTTGGAAACAAACCACCAAAAAAAATTACAGGTGAAACAAAATTTAAATATAAAAAATAAAAAGTAGAAAAAAATTTATATAATCTGGTATGAGAAAGGCACTATTTATATAACAGAAAAGAGTAACAGATTTGACATAAAAATTAACATTGCCCATATATCTCAAAAAGAGAGCTTAATAGTCTCAATAAATAAAAAATTCTTATAAAAAGAAAATAAGGGCAAGAACATGGACTAGAAATTTAGAAATAGATAAACATAATAAGTATATGAAAAGATGCTACATCTCACAAGAAATGCAAATTTTAAAAGAAATATTATTATTATTATTATTATATATATTTTTTTGCTATACGTGGGCCTCTCACTGCTGTGGCCTCTCCCGTTGCGGAGCCCAGGCTCCGGACGCACAGGCCCAGCGACCATGGCTCACGGGCCTAGCCGCTCCGCGGCATGTGGGATCTTCCCGGACCAGGGCATGAACCCGTGTCCCCTGCATCGGCAGGCGGACTCTCAACCACTGCGCCACCAGGGGAGCCCAGAAATATTATTTTTTAGCTATTAGATTTGCAAATATTAAACAGATACATAATTCCCAGTGATGAAAAATATATGAAGAAAGAACCACTCACAAGTACTGAGGGCAATAATCGAAACATATAAATTAATAAAACCCTTTCTAGGGGAATTCCCTGGCAGTCCAGTGGTTAAGACTCTGTGCTTCCACTGCACGGGGTCGCAGGTTCGATCCCTGGTTGGGGAAACTAAGATCCCGCATGCTGTGCGGCAAGGCCAAAAAAAAAAATTTCACCTAAGCAATACTTCTAGGATATGCCTGAGGAAAAAATAAGTATACACTGGTGTACATACTACCTGTGAAAATTCTGTGTGAAGATTAATAGAAGATTATATAAGTTAGGGTACATCCATTCAATGGAATACTGACAGACATTAAAAATGATTATGCAAGATGGGACTTCCCTGGTGGCACAGTGGTTAAGACTCTGCCCTCCCAATGCAGGGGGTCCGGGTTTGATCCCTGGTCAGGGAACTAGATCCCACATGCATGCTGCAACTAAGAGTTCACATGCCACAACCAAAGAGCGCACGAGCCACAACTAAGACCTGTTGCCACCAAATAAATAAATAAATAATTTAAAAAATCCTAGCCTGCATGCATCAATGAAGACCCAACGCAGCCAAAAAAATAAAAATAAATAAAATAAATTTTTAAAAAATTAAAAAAAAATAAAAATCCTCTAAAAATGATTATGCAAGAGTTACACATACTGTATTTAAAAAATTATCACAGGTAACTATAGGAGGTTACAAAACAACCATTTTGGGGTATAAAAATTACTACATACAAATATCTAAATGTTTGTATACGGAGAGAAGAAGTACAAATCTTGAAAGGACACGCACTCATTTGAGGAAGGCGGAGTGATCTTTATTTTATATTTTATACATTTATATATTATTGGAATTTTTCCAGTAAGAATTTATTACTTCAATGATTACAGAAAAAAATGTAATAAAAGGTTACACCTGAGAGAAAAATATGGCATTGGGAGAAAAATATATTTGAATCAGATGCCCTTCCCATAGAGCAGCCGTTCATACCATGATATGTTCACAAATAACATTAAGAAAGGGAACCACATGAATATAAGGCAGCATTACCACTGGTAGAAATGGCCACCATTCTTTCTTCCTTTTCTTTTTTTTTAAATTCAGGTATACACAAGTTTTACGATATTAAATAAGTTTCCGGTGTGCAACATAGTGATTCACAGTTTTTAAAGATTATACTCCATTTAGAGTTATTATAGAATATTGGCTATATTCCCCACAGTTCTTTCTTAATCAGCCTATTTCGTTAGAACCCTGTACATAAGACTAAGGAATAAAATCAAATGCTGAACTTCAAGCAAAGCAGTGATTCAAATTTATTGTAGGTATCACACAATAAAGCCAAGACCAATAAGAATAGCTCTACATACACACACCACTAACCTATAAAAATATTATTTTAAAAATCAGAAGTATAAGAAAAATAAGATGTTAAGCATCAAATTTTTTAAATATAGATAAGTACTTAGCTAGCTCTATACTGTCCAGAATGTGACAAATTAAAGAATATTTGAGTATTTGAGTTGTACCAATGAAGCTTACTAGTTAACTACAAAATCTTTCAGTGTTTGGTTTGCCTGGTAATCCACGGTGATATATACCCAAGAAATGGGAGAAAGCATAGCAGTGAAAAAAGGATACTGAGTTTAGAGTTATAAGTTAGAAATTATGAGACTTCTAGAGACCTTGGGCAAGTTATTTAATCTTCCAAAGGTCCTTTTCAGCACTAAAGGCCTATGATTTTAGTAATCACTAGTTAAGTGGAAATTTTGTATTAAAATCATTTTGGACATTCCCTTTGGTGCCTCACCTAAGTAAAAATAACCACTCCCTTTTCCCCCCTGCTTTATTTCACACACATACACATCTATTGTACCATCCATCAATGTATTGATCTGTTTGTCCTTTCTTTCTATAAAATTTTGATATTACTGAGGGCAGGGAACACATCTTATTTGTTATATTCTGATACCTAGCACAATGCCTGGCACAAAGTGGGCCCCTGACAGGTGGGAAGAGAAGAACAGACTGGAGGTGGGGTGGGGGGTGGGTACAAGGAGAGAAAGAGACAGACAGGTAGAAATGAAGCAGGAGAGGAAGAGTAGGAGAAAGGGAAGGAAAAGAGTGAGTGAGGAAAATGTGTGGGATAGTTCAGGAGAGCTCTGAAAGGTAAGAAATGACAGCTTGTCATCTCTGGATATTTTCCCAGCTTCTGTCAAAAGCAGTCCCACAATTACTCAGGCCTGCTATATGCTAGTTTAGACAACAGTAACCTACCTTATCATTAAACAAGGTTATAGTTGTTAAGACTCTATTTTAAGAGTCAAAACACCTCTGTACGACTACCTTCATTTTGAAGCAGTTTGTTAGTAAGGAACTTAAAAACCCAGGAGACATATTAACTTCTTTTTAGAGGACCCATAAAACCTTAGTCTTTGCCTTACACATAAGATATCCTCAATATTAAGAGGGTGAAAAAGTTATCATATAATTGTATTCCATCAAAATTAAATTTCCCTTGATTTTGGTAACTGGATTGAGGTTAAGTAAGAGAACGTCCATGTTCTTAGGAAATACACACTTTAGTAGTTATGGGTAAAGGGGCATGAAGCCTACAACAAACTCTTGAATGATTCAGAAAAATATACAATTAATGTATAAATGAGTACATATATGATATGGAGAAACAGAGAAAAAAGGAAAGCAAACGAGGCAAAATGTTAACAATTGTGAATCTGGTTAATCAATGTACTATTCTTGTAACTCTTCTGTAAATTTGAAATATCAAAATATTACCAAAAAAGCTAATTGTTCACATATACACACACATAGAGCAATATTTAGATAAAACCATATAAAAGGCTACTCACATAGAATTAAACATTCCCATTAGGGCAGTAAAACAAAAGCCAATTGCAAACATGGATTTCATTCGAACCTGGAAGGAAACCAACAAATTGTTATTTTACACTAGAGAAAAACCACCACTAAAGCACACCCCAAAGGTTTTGGTTTACGTCATTTTTAAAAGATGCTCCTTGGCAAAAAGCTGTTTATTGGCTAACCCACCCTCCACCTCCAAGGCCTCTTCTCCTTGCCAGCTTCTGATGAACAGTATTGGGGTGGTCATATGACCCAACTCTGGCCAATAAGATGTAAGTACCAACCAGAACTTTTAAAAGGGACAAACTTGGCTAGCATCCCTTTAGGTTTTTTGCCCATACTTCTTGCCTGGAAAAAAGAACATAATGCCTGACAGTAAAGCACCATCAAACAACCAAACGACCATAAGCTAAGGAAGGTTAACCTGAGTCCTTAGTGACATTACTGTGCTGCCACAGCAGCCCAGGACTACCAACCTCTGCACCTCCTGAGTAAGTGAAAAAATTTTATATGTTTAAGCCATTATTAAGCATTTTGTTTCTTGCAGCTAACTTCTTTCTTAATTACATGTGCCATAGAAGTATAAACAAATAAAAGATCATAAAGATTAAGATGAACAGTTTATCAGCAATTTTTATCTCTTCTTTCTGCAGTTTCCAAATTTGGTCTCATGAACATGTAATAAGTGCGACAACAGAAAAGCTATTTTCAAAAAAATGCACTTCTAAATTATGATCTTTCTTAATAAGAATTTCAAGAAACAGAAGATAAAATAATACAGCAAAGGTCTCTTGGTAAGCAAAAGACAACTATTGTACAGTTTAGATGTCCTGTGTTGAATATATAGAAATTAAGTAGAAAAATAAGTCAAGCTATATAATTAGCCTACCTACACCTCAGAAAGACATGCTTGAACTCTACTCTTTATAAATAATGAGTAAATGGCTAATAAAATCACTTTTCCTTACACTTTATGATATGCCTGACCCTCAGATCAAAAGGCCTCTTAAAGAATAAAGGCCACAATAAAGGCCATCTATGATGCTCCAACTCCTATTTGGGATTACCAGGTCACCATAAAGCCAAAGATTCAGCAATAACATGAGGAAGAAAAAGAAAATAAGCTACTTCATTTGAAAACATAAGGGGGAAGCTAATAAAAACTGTCTGAAAGGGACAAATTATGACTTCAAGAGAGCCTAAAAAAAAAGCTATTCATATTACTAACACGAAGCTTCAGTCCAGTAGCATATTTTCACTTCTATTTGGTCCAGGAACAACCATGATATTATTTATAGCCTGCATAACTATAAATTTCTGAAAAGGTAAGTGCAGTGTACTTGATGAAAACCAGGGTCTTTTGCTGAAAAACATGTGGTTTATCATGAAGTTATATTTAGGACTCTTACCATTGATAGATCCCTGTTATTATTCTTCAGTTTCTCTTCTTGCCGCTCTGCAAAGAATTAATGAACTGGTTAATAAACACAGTGCTGAGCGCAAAGCAGATGTTAAACTGTCACTGCCTGATGACTATAATAGCACTTCTGTCTCAGTATCACTTAATAAGATAAGCTGAATACATGGAACACTGTATACTTTGTACTAATAGAAAATTCAAATGCAGCAGTGCACCAAAATAGTTCAAATTAAATAAATAAAAATATTTAAAGTTTAATTTAAACTTTAAGTGTCTGTACTCTGTACATTAAGATATACTCTTATGTTACATCAAAAGGAAGTATAACCATAATGCCTGTACTTAGGTTTCAAGTATTAATTACCCATCTGTTATGATTTTTCCCCCCTTTCAGTTTCTTTAAGAGAGCATGGAGTCTGAAAATTAAAAGCCAATTAAGATGAATTTAAGATTCAGGTTCTTTCACATTACAGTCAAATCACTCTAAAAATAAGAATAGTTTCATAGTTAAGTCACTTGGAAAGCTAGGAAATTTGACATATATTTCAAGAAAATTGTATATACACAGAACCTAAACCGCTAAAGAAGTCTCAGCTGTACATTAATGACCTTATTTACTGTATTGCATCAACGTAAGGGACTTTATTGTACTTACGAAGAAACTGAGGCCCAGCAAAGGAGAAGTGAGTTCTCAGAGACCACACAGGTATTGTAGGCCAAAGCCAGGACGAGAATCCAAGTTCCCAACTCCCAACCCAATGACCTCTATATATACTATGCTACTGCTTTCTTTGATTATGCATTTTTATCACCGGGATCAATTCATTCAACAAATACTTATTGATTACCTACTAAATGCCGAGCACTTTTCTGAGCACCAGGGATAAATGAATGAACAAAACACACACAAATCCTCACCCTCACAGGAAGATTATGAAATTAAAATATAATACCCTCTAAAATAAAAAATATACAATTGGAATATATGAAACTGGTGTGAGGGCTGCAAGTTCAGGCAGTTAAAGGAAAGGAAGGAAGAACAGGCCTACAGGAACCGCAGACTGGAGTGTAGTTTCCAAACAATGTACGGTGAGATGAATATACGCTTCCTTGTCCTAAATTGTTCCTATCCAGTTTGTTCTCCCGGGGAGGAAAGGATACAGGCAGGAGAAAGTGAGGATTATGAAGATATATGGAAGAAAATGAACAAAATGGGGTGGAACTAAGGTGTATCTCAGGGGCTAGAGTTCTTTTTCTACCTGAGCACCCCTCTTAAAATGCAATAAGACTTTTTAAAATTGGGTGTTTGAAAATTGGGATGACTAGAAGGTAAACAGGCATAAAACCAAGTAGAGGGGGAAAAGGACTACCACTGAGACATGAAAAGAAAGGTATAGAAAAGCATCTATGCTAGAAACCTTGGCACATACTTGACTCCCTACTCTATCTTCAATCAAACACCAAGTCCTATTAATTATACCTCATAAATACTTATGAAATCCACCTCTTCTCCTCCTCCTTACTATCACTTCCTTAGTTAGGATTTCTAACATCTCTTACCTATATTACTTTCAAGTCTCCTAACAGATCTGCCTCCAAACTTGTTCCCTCAAATCCATCTTCCACATAAATGCAGTCAGATCTACTTAAAAGGCAAAACTGAACAAAATCATGATACTCCCCAGCTTAAAATCCTTCCATGTCTTTTCACCCCTACAAGATCATGTTTCTTTTTTTTGGCCACACCACGCGGCATGTGGGATCTTAGTTCCCCAATGAGGGATCGAATGCACCCCCTGCAGTGGAAGTGTGGAATCTTAACTACTGAACCGCCAGGGAAGTCCCAAGATCATGTTTCACTATCACCTGCAAGTCCTGCATCTGGCCCCTGTTTACTTCTGCAGCCACATTTCCAACCACTCCCATAAATTTTTATGTTCTTGCAATACCAAACAACTTTAAGTTCCTGTATATACGATGCTTTTCTCTTGATTCAGTGTTTGTTCATAAAGTCTCTTCTACCTTGGGTGACCAAGTGTCCCAGTTTTCCCTGGACTCTTCCAGTTTTAGCTCTGAAAATCTCATATCCCAACAAACTCTTCGGACTAGACAAATTGGGGTGGTTGGCTACCCTACTTCCACCTAGACTGTTTTATCCTACCCCATCAAACCCTTTCCTGGCTAGCCTGTACTCAACTTTTAAGCCTCAGCTCTTGTGTCACCTCCTTTTGACAATCTTGATTCCTTAAGCAATACTATTCTAAAAAGCTTTCTACAATTATGAAAATATCCTACATCTGTGCTGTCAATACAGTAGTCACTAGCTCCATGTAGCTACTGAGCAATGAAATGTGACCAGTATGATTGAGGAACTAAAATTTCAACTTCATTTATTAATAATTTTAATTAATTTAAAATCTGAACAGTCAAATGTAGCTACAGGCTGCTGTATTGGACAATGCAGTCCTAGACACTGGATTAGAACTCCTTTCTTTATGCTTCCAGAATATTCCAAGCACATCTCTATCATTATACTCACCGAGTTTATACATTTTGTTATAATGATCTGTTTATGTACTTAACAATGCAACTAGATGGCAGGCTCCTGGAGGACAAGGACTTCTTCATCTTTGTATCCTCAGTAATTGGCAAGTAGTTAGTTGCTCAGTATTGTAGTATATGCTCAATATTGCTTAATGAATCAGCAATATAATAAAAGCTGATCTGAAGATACCATACACCAAAAATCCCTTTCCAGGGACAGGAGTCTTTGATAAAGCTGGTAGCCTGAAGAGGCACTTAAAGCCTGAAAGGCTGAGAGGACACTAAAGTGACATAGTTTTTATGAAGTTCTATTCCACTTTTTTCAATTATGTCCAAACAGAAGCTCTAACCATATGTAGTGTCAAGGTAGACTGTATGTATACATGGCTTAAGAAGAATACAGCAGTACAGGTTTATGATATATCTCAACACTACTGTGCTTGGTTCCTGAAGATTTTTCAACTCAAATTGTTTTTAGGTGCCCACCATATACAAATAAAGTAGGTTTTGCTGGTTTCAAATAATTCAGAAATAAGTTAACATTCGTCTGGTTTTGGAGGGGATAAAAGAAACAGAGTCAAGTTTCTTATGACCTTGATGTGCTTAGTTGGTAGGAAATGCTAAGATGCCTCAAGAAGCATAAACACTACAAGGACTTTAACATTTAAAGTCCTAGACAATGAAAGAGTTTTCAGAAATCCAGAAATGCCCATGTGGGAAACAGCAAACCTGATCTAATAGAAATGTTACCAACAGGGAAGCAATTTCAGGTACTCCCCAAGTTACGAACAATAAACTTGTAAATATCTCCATAAAGTCACAGTTAGGTTTATATACCTCCCATCTCCCCAGTAACCCCAATGCCTAATCTAAAGTTTTTCCATTTTCAGTTTTCTCCATTCCCAGCTCAGTTAATTGTATCTCAGATCCTTCTAATCTCTCTCTCTATACCCACGTTCTCTTTTACCCTCTTTATTTTCCTTCCGGTCTTAGAAAATTATTAAACTCCTTCTCTATCTCTCTTCCATTATGACTACCAAACCCTGACTCTAATAAAACTGCTAGGCAAAGATTTATTCTATTCATTCTCATTATTTTAAAATATAAGATTCAAGTTTTACAAGGATATTCTGTTAGACACAATGAGAAATGAAACACTTAAGTCCTTAAAAGTACTTAAAACATCCTTTTAGAGTTTCTATCTCATACTGTAATCAAATCTACTTTTCTTTAAGCCTCAATGATTTAAGTACATTTTAAATGTTATTTCCTAACCAATTTTGCTTTTAATTACCATTAATACAAAAGAGGAACAAAAACAAAACCAACTATTGTCCCTAAAAATAAAGTTTTTACATTACATTATGGGTGAAATAAGCTTATGAAGACAGGTTTGTCAATCTAACCACCATGTAATACATGGTTTTATAAGAATAATCCAACTTCTAATAGACTGTATTGAAAAAGTATCTTTTTTTTAAACAACCTGCTTTTCCCTTATCAAGAAACTTTGTTTCCTCAAGTGAACAATTTCTGGGAAAGTCACATTAGTAAGTAAAATAAGTGCAAACAATTTATTTTGAAATGATGTTTTATATTGTTTATTAGCAGCAATCAAATATTTGAGCATAATGCTTCATGTAATTATGAGAACAGTTTTGGCTGAGATGATGCAATAAAAGCTAGCTAGTTAACTCTTAACTTCTAGTACCTCAAATAGTTAAGAGGATACTGAAATAAGTAAAAGTGATTGACTGGTTCTCTATTGCTCTGTGTGTAACTTAGCCCTTAACTGTTGTCAGTTAACTAGCATAACTCCTCTCAAAAAGTTGTTTCTTGGCCCCAATAAGGTAGGGAAGTCACTGTCTCAGTCTAATGTTATTTTCATCTCGGTGGTGTGTTACTTAAAAGAAGTAGAGCTAGTGAACCTCCTCCTAAGGTTCACTCGCCCTTAGTTTTCTCCCTTGAGAAACTTCAACATCTAGAAGCCCAAGGCTTCCAAGATGGTTGTACTTCCCAACCCACCTTTCAACTGTTATGTTGACATCAGGAGGGAGAAAACGTATGTCTAAAACCTTCTACACCTCCCCTGAAGACCTAGAATTTAAAGGTTTCAAGTCGAGTGCTGGAAATAAATATTCTATGTCATTCAGTGTTCACTTGTCCTGTGTGAACTATTCTTTATGCCATTCAGAACCTCAGGATTTAATACACAGGAGAATCATACCTCAATTCCTCCATTTGAAAGGAATTCTATACACTCTTTTACTACTGAACTTTTGGAATACACTCTCTATGAAATTTGAGGAAATTTCATGGAGAAAAAAAACTGGAAGTATAAAGGAGATATATTTATATTCTAGGATGATTTATTATCCAAGATGATAGACAAAAGGAAACATTAAAATTCTAAAAGGGAATACTCCAATTAAAAAGAAGCTACATTTCTTGTAGCTACTGGAATACACTAGTAGCAACAATGACATCCATTCTGACCAAAGAATGAACAAACCTCAAGCCAATCTATCACACATTTTTATTTGACAGCATTAGGCTTTGTACAATATGGTAATATAATTTAACTAAGAAAGGAACACGTCATCATTTACCTTAGTCAATAACCAGTGACGGGACTTCCCTGGTGGCACAGTGGTTAAGAATCTGCCTGCCAATGCAGGGGACATGGGTTTGAGCCCTGGTCCAGGAAGATCGCACATGACGCGGAGCAACTAATCCCGGGCGCCACAACTACTGAGCCTGTGCTCTAAAGCCCGCAAGCCACAACTACTGAGCCGACGTGCCACAACTACTGAAGCCTGCGAACCTAGAGCCCGTGCTCCACAACAGGAGAAGCCACAGCAATGAGAAGCCCGCGCACTGCAATGAAGAGTAGACCCCGCTCACCACAACTAGAGAAAGCCCATGCACAGCAACAAAGATCCAATGCAGCCAAAAAAATTAAAAAATAAAAAATAAATAACCAGTGACTTTTCTGTCAAAGAATATAAATCAATTAAAGTACTCACGGGGCAACTGGGTAGTCTGATCAAACCGACAGTTTGGGAGATGGGGAACATTTTCAAATAAGGAAGAGATGATCAAAATAGCAGATGCTTCTCTATAGATTAAAGGAGTTAGGTATGCCATGACACTTCTATATTCTGAGTTGTCTTGAATGGAAGACCAATTAATAACATGCCTTTAAAATTTCATGTATATTGGGAGAAGCAAAATTTAAATGAAATGCCTGATACAGCCTTCTTTTATAGAAAATCCAAACAGCATAGATAAACATCTAGAATAAATATATTAATTCAGGGCCCCAAATCAATTTCAAAAATGTCCTCCCATATTTCCAAGTCACCAAGAAAGGAGATACACACCCCATTCAGCAAAGCTTCAGAATGCCTGCTCTCCCTTCTCTGGCCACCTTCTGTGGAATATCTCCCTCTCATCATAGTCTCTGTTCAGTTTCAACCTTATGAAGATTCCTAACACCCCGTGCCCTGCCACTACTGACCAAAAAGGAGGCCAATCCATAGGCTTACCCATGACCTACGGCATAAAAAGATGAGCTGAGCTAGTTGGATTCCTTCTTGCAGGAATTTAAACAAGAAAATCTTGGGAAAGTAAATCATTTAACTGTGGGAGCAGAAACAGCAAAATAGTAATGTAGAACTGGCTCTTGAACTTTAGTTCGTCTAAAAATTATCTGGGCAGCTTGTTAAAAAAGCAGGCTCCTGTGTCCCATGTCCAGAAATTCTGATTCAGTAAAGCCTGGGAGTAAGACTCAGAACCCTTCATTTGTAACAAGTATCTCAAGCAATACTGATATAGGTGGCCAGAGAGCACATTATGAGTAATACTGATATAGAAAGAACCACAGGAGACAAGCCAAAGTTAGGCACAGGCAAAAATTAAATGCTAGGGAAGCACTGCAGAGAAAGTGGGGAAGTTGAACAACAGAAGAGAGAGAAGTACTATAAATTAATAGTGGAGCCCAATGTCTGGCTTTATCCCAGGGCTTGCTCTGCCGGCAGGAATTGCTTTAACACAGTTCCTGCCTTCCTGTAACCAATTAGTTCAGCTTTTCCTGAGTTCTGGATCACATATATCCTTAAATTCCTCATTACTTGAGGTAACTTGACTGCAGCCAAAAGATCTAAATACAATTCATACATCAAAAGTAGTTTCTCTTTTATGAGACGGAAATGTAAAATAACCAAAACATCTGCTCCTGAAATTAAGAATGGGAAACATAAAAACTTCAGACACCTCAGTTTCAAATTAATGTTTCTATCCAAGACCATTATCTCTAAGAGCTTCACCTAGTGATATCAATGACATTTTGCTTCTCTGAAACACTGAATATTGCTGACCACACCCCTCTTACTAAAAACTCCCTTCTTTCAAGGCAGCAATATCATTCTTTATAGTCTCCCCATTACTGTATATATATATATATGTTTGCTTTTTTATAAATAAATTTATTTATTTATTTTTGGCTGCGTTGGGTTTTCGTTGCTGCACGCGGGCTTTCTCTAGTTGCGGCGAGCAGGGGCTATTCTTTGTTGCGGTGCATGGGCTTCTCATTGCGGTGGCTTCTCTTGTTGCGGAGCATGGGCTCTAGGCACGCGGGCTTCAGTAGTTGTGGCTCGCGGGCTCTAGAGCACAGGCTCAGTAGTTGTGGCGCATGGGCTTAGCTGCTCTGCAGCATGTGGGATCTTCCTGGACCAGGGCTTGTACCCGTGTCCCCTGCATTGGCAGGTGGATTCTTAACCTCTGTGCCACCAGGGAAGTCATATATATATATATATATATATATATATATATATATATATTTTTTTTTTTTTCACAGAAACCCAAGTGGGGAATCTGAGCAAAGGGAAAGTAAGGGTTGCATAATAACAAAATTGTAGATAGGGTCAGTATACAAGAATACATTTAACTGGTCTTATAAAGTTGCTGGAGATGAATAGCAAATCTGACTCTATGCTTATTAGCAGCCAGTCTCAAAGTGGAGGGAAAAACCATCAGTTCAAGCACAGGGTCAATAAGATAAAAAATAAATCAATTATTTATGAGAATCACTGCTTGTCTTGACATTGAAAACTACTACAAAGTTTCCATAATTTCTCATCAAAGGGGTATCGTGTAATGTTGTAGATAATGTTCTCAAAAATAGTCCATAGCAGCACTACAGTAAATTTTATCTGGCTGATTTTTTCATGACATGTCTAACAGTGCAAATGTCAAGGAGAAATAGAGTAGAAGCAATTTTACAAAGTCCAAAACTATATACAAGTTTAGGTTTACAGATTTCTGATAGTCTGGTTTAATTTAGGAGTAAAATTTATAAATCTACAGAATGGATAGGATGTTTGTCCTTCAAGCAACTCCTAACGAATATTATGTCTTGTAACTCCTATTATGTTTTGATAAGCAACTCTTCATAAATATTATTTCTTTTACCTTCTGATGACATTCTGGTGAGCAAACAATTTGAGGTAGCATTCCATGGTAAAATAATTTGAGTACAGATAGTTTGTGTTGTCAATTTTAAGGGTAGTGGGTAATGTGCCTTCCATTTTTTTTTTTTTCCTTGCATTACATTACGCGGGCCTCTCACTGTTGTGGCCTCTCCCGTTGCGGAGCACAGGCTCCGGATGCGCAGGCTCAGTGGCCATGGCTCACGGGACCAGCCGCTCTGCGGCACATGGGATCTTCCCGGACCGGGGCACGAACCCGTGTCCCATGCATCGGCAGGCGGACTCTCAACCACTGTGCCACCAGGGAAGCCCATGTGCCTTCCATTTTTACATCTTGCCTATCCTTTATAGCAAAGCTACTCCAAAGAATTACCCATGTTCAATGTCTTCACTTCCTCACCATGCATTATCTCCCTAATCTATACAATCTGGCTTCTATCCCTTATCATGCCACTGAAATTATTCTTGCTAAATCACTAATTATCTCTGTTTTGCCTCTCAGATATTTAACACCCAGCCTCTAACCCTTCCTGTCCTCTGAAACTCTCCCCTCAACTTCCGTGACACAACTCCTTTCCAACTTCTCTGGCAATACTTTTTCAAGCTCCACTTCTTCTTCTACCCCTTAAATTTCTATGTCTCAAGACTCCCTCCATCCTCAGCTCTTTGCTTTTCTTACTTTTTATGGTCTCCCTGTGTGATTTCATTTACTTTGTGGACTCAATTATAATTTATAATCATATGATTCTAAATTCTATTTGTAGCCTTTATCTCTCTGCCAGCTCCAAACCATACATCCAACAGTGTACCAAGTATTTCCGCCCTACTGTCACACAGACGCTGCAAATCTAACATGTTCAAGCCTGAAATCATCCTCTCCTCTTCCTCATCCCAATCTGCAACTTCTCTGATATTTCCTCTCCTAATCAGAAATCTGGGCTTTTTCCCAGACTCATTCCTCTCTACATACCCTACATCTAAAAAGTCTGCAAGTCCTGGGACTTCCCTGGTGGCACAATGGTTAAGAATCCGCCTGCCAATGCAGGGGACTCGGGTTCGATCCCTGGTCCAGGAAGATCCCACATGCTATGGAGCAACTAAGTGCATGCGCCACAACTACTGAGCCTCCGTGCCACAACTACTGAAGCCCGTGCACCTAGAGCCTGTGCTCCACAACAAAGAGAAGCCACCGCAATGAGAAGCCCATGCACCGCAATAAAGAGTAGCCCCCACTCGCCGCAGCTAGAGAAAGCCTGTGCGCAGCAATGAAGACCCAATGCAGCCAAATAAATAAATAAAATTAAGAAAAAAAAAAAGGCCTTCAAGTCCTGTTACATCTACTTCTTCTATATCCATTGAATCCGCACCATTCCCATTGTCACTGCCTAGGTTCAGGTTCTTGCCATTTGTATGCCTAGGATACTTAAAAAGCCTCATAACTTCCCTGCCTCCAGAATGATCCCCTCTCTGATTTATCCTCCGAACTATTGCCAGAGTTGTCTTCCTTAAAATCTGATTTCAAATCTCTGTTTAAATCCCTTAATGGTCACGGGAAGACTTCTGCATACGTTAACCTCCTTACCTTAGTTTAATTTATAAAGATCTTTATGAACTAGGCCCTACTTATTTCTCTAGCCTTGTCTGCTTGTACTTTACACATACCTTCTTTTTTATTTGTTATACTAAACTATTTATAGTTCCAGGTATATACCTTGCTATTTGATCCTTCTATGCTTCTGTATATGCCTATCCTTCTACCGAGAATATACAAGGCTTAAAAATGCAGATTCTTGGGACTTCCCTGGTGGTGCAGTGGTTAAGAATCCACCTGCCAATGCAGGGGACACGGGTTAGAGCCCTGGTCTGGGAAGATCCCAGATGCCGTGGAGCAACTAAGCCCGTGTGCCACAACTACTGAGCCTGTGCTCTAGAGCCTGCAAGCCACTGAGCCCGCGTGCCTAGAGCTGTGCTCCACAACAAGAGAAGCCACCACAGTGAGAAGCCCGTGCACCGCAAAGAAGGGTAGCCCCCGCTCGCTGCAACTAGAGAAAGCCCATGCACAGCAACGAAGACCCAAAGCAGCCAAACATAAATAAATAAATAAATTTATTTTAAAAAACTGCAGATTCTTAAAGTTATGAATGACTAGGTTCAAACCCCTTCTCTACCACTGACTTAATCCATCATACCACTGAATGACCAAGAGCAAGTTACTTAAACCTCAATTTTCTCATCTCTAAAATAGAGGTAACACTGTTCACTACCACATACCATTGTTAAGAGAATTAAAAAATGTCAAGTGCTTACTTCAGGGTGTTGCAGATGGTAAGAACTCAACTGACCAGTATTTTATTTATTTATATTTTTACTTAGTTAACGCATACTAAAGCTTCAAGATTCAGCTTAAGCATTATCTCTAAAAGAAAACCTGATCCTCTAGATTGGTTTGGATATCCTTTCTTCTTTACTTTTATGCCACTCAGAATATCTCTCTAAAAAGTAAGTATTGGGGCTTCCCTGGTGGCGCAGTGGTTGAGGGTCTGCCTGCCGATGCAGGGGACGCGGGTTCGTGCCCCGGTCAGGGAGGATCCCACATGCCGCGGAGCGGCTGGGCCCATGGGCCATGGCCGCTGAGCCTGAGCATCTGGAGCCTGTGCTCCACAACGGGAGAGGCCACAACAGTGAGAGGACCGCGTACTGCAAAAACAAACAAACAAGCAAAAAACAAACAAAAAACAAAAAACAAAAAAAGTAAGTATTACACTGCATTGATCTGTTTTTCCTCTTTAGACCTCTTAAAACAGCAGTCCCCAACCTTTCTGGCACCAGGGACCGGTCTCGTGGAAGACAATTTTTCCACAGACGAGGAGGGTGGGGGTGTGCGTGTGGGGATGGTTCAGGTAGTAGTGCATACGATGAGGAGTGATGGGGAGTGGCAGATGAAGCTTTGCTCCCTCACCCACCCACCACTCACCTCCTGCTGTGTGGCCCCATAATGGTCCGTGGTCCAGGGGTTGGGGACCCCTGTGTTAAAAGACAGAATTTTTTTCTACTTTGTTTCTCCAATGCCCACCAGGGTGACTGACACATACAGAGTAGATGTACAGTAGCATCTTGCCATGGAACTAAATGAATAGGCCATTTAGAACACATCTGATACCCCTACACTAAATTGAAAAGCTTTAACCAGAACAGAACACTTGTATAGTCTAGCCTGGTAGAGTAATCTCCCAGGATTTAACAGCAGTGACCTAGGCATAGAGACATAGTTTCTGAGCCAAATACACAATTTCACAACCATTTTGTTCTGATTGTAGAATCAGGAAGCATCATAAAGTATAAATACAAATCACATGCAGTCATTTATAAATTGTCTTTTTGGAACTGAACTACAGTCTGTATTAAATTCTAAATTACACTGGAAAACCAAAAACATAATTATTTTGCAGACTAGGTAAAATTACTCAGCAGAAAATTTCCTACATCTTGGTAGATCTCCATCACCAGTCAATTCTCAGTAAGGAAGCTATGGCAACAATAAATACAAGTAACTCAGACTTAACTGGAAATAATCATCTCAGAAAAAAAAAAAACAATACCCTTTTACAAACTATGCCAAGAACCTTCAGCCAAGTTCAAAAGCCATGACTGTCAACACCATTTCACTAAACTGAAATTTCAAACCTAAGAGCAAAAACAAGTAGAGAGAATCAAGTAAGATAACATATGCAGTGCTTTGTAGACCATAAAACTATACAAACATAAGTTACCACTACTAAATACTTTATTACATTTTCATTATCTAAGAATTTATTTCTTCCAAGAAACCTCAATATTTTGTATACCAATAACTCGTCTTACCGATTTTCTTTTTTTGTTGTCGACCAGCTGACTCTGTTATCGTTTCCTTCTTCTTTTCCACTGTAAACAACATAGTAACATAGTAAAAATTAATTATGCATTACACAAAAGAAACAAAGGATGTTTTATCACAGCTGAACCAATGAAAGAAGCTTACAAGAAAGTTACATGCTGCCTTTGATTACGGTCATGGTTAACTGGTATGCTCCCACACCTGCTAACAGTAAAAGGTAGACACAATATTCTAAAAATCAAACAGCAATATTGTAAGCATCATTAATTAAATACCCATAAAGGACTTTATAAACACAAAGTCATAATCAAAACTGAGATGATTTTCAGACCATTAGCTGTAGGTGATTGCCTTAGGTAGAGTCTAAGCACAATTTTAAAATTCTGCTCTCTCAGGTGATTAATTGTAGTGCCATTCTCATATTCACCATAGAAGGTGGGCATTCATTCATTCACTTACTGGCTACCTAAGTTAACAGGCACCATTCTAGGTAAATAAAAAGATAAACATGATCCTTGCCCTCTAAAAAGCAATTTAGTGAGGGCACATAATCAAGTAACAATTATAGTATAGAAAAATGGCAACACATGCACAGGGTAGGAAGATCAGGAGAGCCAAAAAAGCTAAGACCAATTTTTCTTGAGGCTTTTCAATTAATATGACGATAGAGTAACAGTAAGCTTTTGAAGAAGAATAGTGTTAATGTATTTATATTTTATATTTACTATCTTTAATCACCTATGAATGGACTAGCGATACACCAAAAATTACCTTTACTCTATTTACATTTTCTGTTTCTTATCTTAGTACACTTCATTTACTAGCAAATAGTACAGTATATTATCTCTAAAAGCTGCATTAAAGAGAATTGGCAGGTAGGAATCTTTCCCTTAGTATATTAAGTATGCTGAATTCTAAAAGCAAAATTGGTGTTACTCCTTTATCAAAGAGATATAAAATTCAATTTAACTCCACTATTACAAATAAAATGGTAAAGTTCTGACTATAATAAAATGTGTGTGTGTGAATATATGTATTGGGTGTCTAAGTGACAGGTACTGTTCTAGGTAGATAAAAAGATAAAACATGACATATATAGGGGGAAAAAAGAGGCTTTTTTTTTTTGTTTGGTCACACAAGGCAGCATGTAGGATCTTAGTTCCCTGACCAGGGATCTAACCCGTGTGCCCTGCAGTGGAAGCTTGGAGTCTTAACCACTGGACCACCAGGAAAGTCCCAAGACAGAGATTTAGAATGAACTACTAGTATGAGATCATAAAAGGAAATTAAGTCAAATTCTACAAGATGTTACAGAAATAACACTTTAAAAGACAAAATGGACAGAAACATTGATGCTTTATTCTTTATCATTATTATTAACCAAAGAAACAAAAAATATTTCCCACCTCAGAAGGACTATAACACAGCTACTTGGCATTTAACCATGACTGCATAAAAAACAAGGGGGAAAAAAAAAGTCAGAAGGATAGAGAATAGAAACATAAGATGATACACAATGAACATTAACCTGACCTTCTAGCACACTGGATTAAGACTAGATAAATCTTTTCTAGGGATAATATAAATTAACCTAATGGTTTCTTAACCTCATGAAGTTGCGAAGAAACTCTTTTTGCTGATATTTATTCACCAGAACCTCACCCCATAACAAGAAATGGAGATACTGGACTTCCCCGGTGGCACAGTGGTTAAGAATCTGCCTGCCAATGCAGGAGACACGGGGGGTTTGAGCCCTGGTCCGGGAAGATCCCACATGACGCAGGGCAACTAAGCCCGCGAGCCACAACTACTGAGCCCGCGTGCCACAACTACTGAAGCCCGCATGCCTGGAGCCCGTGCTCTGCAACAAGAGAAGCCACCACAATGAGAAGCACGTGCACCGCAATGAAGAGAAGCCCCTGCTCGCAGAAACTAGAGAAAGCCCACACGCAGCAATGAAGACCCAAGGCAGCCAAAAATAAATAAATAAATTAATTAATTAAAAAAAAATAAAGGGAGATCCTTCTCTTAAAAAAAAAAGAAAGAAAAGAAATGGAGATATCAAAGTTGACAAAAATAATAGACGTCTACTATGAAACACATTTTTTGCCCATGACTTGGTATTGCTGTGTTCTGAATTACAGAGTTGTCAGTTTACAAATTACTCTAAAAACTTTGTCCTGTTGCACTGTAAACTAAAGAAATACTTCATACTTTACAATAATTTGTACTTAATAAATGCTCTCAAATAAATAATTTTGTTATAAGAATCCAATTACATATAGTACTTTAATCTTTCTCATTTACTGAAGTGTTCTTTCATTGGTCTATGTTATTAAAGTGACACAATGAAAAAAGACTTACTGACATTTAGAGCACACTCATAAGTCTAGTGACCAACTAAATCAAACAGCTTGGTACCTTTATGAAAGCATCTTTTGCCAAAGGCCCCACCACCATAGGACAGTTTTGTAGGTAACACCAGTATTCTCCAAATAATGCCTTGGATCAGATCTGCTCAAGATACGAAATCTACACCTAATTCTGATTCAAATATATTTATATTTCTTTGTATTCCTCAAAAACCCTACAAATTTTTTTTGAGGTTTTAATTATTTTATTTTTTTCATTTCATTTTATTTTATTCTTTTACATTTTGAGCCTGTGCTTCCCATCGCTTTATTACAGAACAAAGAGTAGATGCAATAGCAAGGCTTCCCTTCAGTTTGGTTTATTACTATTGATTGGTTTGTTCACTGAAATGCGTGAAAATATTTAGTCACCTTAAATTCATTATTAGCTATCAAAGTTCAAAATGTACTGATTGATTCAAAATTGTTTCAATAGACAGAAAATTTCTACTTTTTCAACTGTGGCTGCCTACTTATTTATACTCATAAAGGGTTTTTGTTTGCCTGAAGTTGTGAATAGATTAGATTTTTATATAAGTTTAAAATATCAGGTAGTAACTATTTTAATAGTCTACAAGTTGGTGATCATCCAATGAGAGTTGTCACTGGAAAACATTTTAAAGAACAGATACATGTATATGTATAACTGAAACACTTTGCTGTACACATGAAAGTAACATAACGTTGTTAATCAACTACACTCCAATACAAAAATAAAAAGTTAAAAAAATAAATAACCAAAGTAAAACACTCATTTATTTATTTTTTTTTTAATTTATTTATTTATTTATTTATGGCTGTGTTGGCTCTTCGTTTCTGTGCGAGGGCTTTCTCTAGTTGTGGCAAGTGGGGACCACTCCTCATCACGGTGCACGGGCCTCTCACTATCGCGGCCTCTCTTGTTGTGGAGCACAGGCTCCAGACGCGCAGGCTCAGTAATTGTGGCTCATGGGGCCAGTCACCCCGCGGCATGTGGGATCTTCCCAGACCAGGGCTCGAACCCGTGTCCCCTGCATTGGCAAGCAGATTCTTAACCACTGCGCCACCAGGGAAGCCCCCACTCATTTATTTTTAAAGAGTCAGTTTTAAAGATAAGCAGTGGTCTTATGCTTGCCCCCACTCCCTATTTCCTTCATTTCAAAGAGCAACTACTTTTACCTTTTAGCTGATTATTTTGATATTTACCCCTATATATATATATATATATATTTTTTTTTTTTTCAGCACCGGTGGCTTGTGGGACCTCAGTTCCCTGGGCCATGGCAGTGAAAGCACCGAATCCTAACCACTAGACCACCAAGGAACTCCCATAAAGTTTTTTTTTTTTCCTTTTTTCTTTTAACCCCTATATCTTGAAATAAGCTAGTTACATCATAAAATCCATTGTTATAGTTGTAATTTTGGTTAAATGTGAGTTCAACATTTACAAAATTATGACCGTGAAAATACTGTTCACAGGTAATTTATGTAGCAAACGATTTAACTTCCTGCAAGTTTTTCCTAGATTTATGGCATTTTAAAATTTGTTTGGTTGTCTCCGTACTTATCATTAATTCAGCCTCAAATTCTTAGTTAGCTGTCTAAATCTTTCCTGTACAAAGTCAGATCATTAGGTATTATAAATTTTCCTGAAGAAGTTTCTGCTAGCACCCTCTTAGAAGCTCAGCCTCGTGCACAGCTGACATTCCTAAGAATGTCAGATCTAAATCTGCCTTCATCATCGTCCAGGCGATTCCCTTCACCTGAGTCCTGTGTTGGAGCTCTTGTTTCCTGGAGTTCATATCTTCCTCTTTTTTTTTGGTTTACTCATCTGTCTTGGTGTAGTGTATTTTCCAATAGTTGGCTGAGATAAAATTTTTTAAGGCCTTGCATATCGGATAATTTCCTCAAAGGATCCTTTATTTTCTGTCATTTCCATGTGACACTTTTTTATAGTTTCCATCTCCTGAAAATCCCCATCTGTTCATGAATATTGTCTACATTTTCCACTAGATCCTTTAACATGCTAATCAGAGTTATGTACAAGTTCTATGCCTGGGCCATCTCTCTCTTTTTTTTTTCTTTTTTTCTTTGGTCACACTGCACAGCTTGCGGGGGAGCCAGGGATTGAACCCGTGCCCCCTGCAGTGGAAGCATGGAGTCCTAACCACTGGACCACGAGGGAATTCCCATGGGCCATCTCTAAATTTGGTCCCTACAAACTTTTCTTGCCTGGATCCATACCAAATTTTGAACATAGAGTGTCAGAAGGGATTATGTTTGCAATTAAGATGTTTGTTCAAAGAGGGAATTTACCTTATTTCTTCCTATTAAATATCCCATGCTAAATAATAGTTATCCATCTGATTACAAATATCTAGAAGACAGTATCTATGCCCGTTCATTGTGTACTGCACTCATCATGGTAACCTCTACAGCGAGCAAGCAATCATATGTGTCAACTGATCATATAAATGAAAATAATACATGCTTACTGAGTTCTTGTGTTTTTTTTTTAATTGAAGTATAGTTGATTTACAATGTTGTGTGAATTTCTGGTGTACAGCAAAGTGATTCAGTTATACATATATACATAAGTTCTTTTGCAGATTCTTCTCCATTATAGTTTACTACAAGCTATTGAATATAGTTCCCTGTGCTATACAGTAGTACCTCACTGTTTATGTATTTTATATATAGTAGTTTGTATCTTCTAATCCCAAACTCCTTATTTATCCCTCCCCCCACCCTTCCCTTTTGATAATCATAAATCTGTTTTCTATGTTGTGCATGTTCACTGAGTTTTGATAGATTACTTGAAATAGAGGACCTAAGACCATAAGAAATGCCATGAGACATTCCAATCATCACCAACCTACCTCATACTTGTCTTCAAAGCAAGCACATTAGTCAATTATATTAAAAAATACAACTATGGAAGCTTTGCCTGGCAACTATTACTTTGAATTTAGGTGTCAGGTGAAGGAGACTTAACTTCTATAATACAGATAACTAGAAACAAGGCAATTAATTGTGGATACCAAGGAAGCCCAAAATCTACAAAGCAAATTCATATAAGTATTTAAGGTATGAGAATATTAATCCAAACAAATTCGAAACTAAAGGTGTTTTGTATCTCATAAGACTACTCCATGATACATGTGATATGAAGAAATTTGTCTTTGGATGCCACTCCATGCTGGCTAACTAGTTTATGATCACAGCAGAACAATTCCTCACAAAGAATACATGTGATGTTATGTTATAGAGATCATTTATTCTTTAAGCTATTCAACATGCTTTTATCAAGTAGTGAATCTGTGCCAGGACCTGTGTTAAGTGCTAGAGATACAAAGGCCTTTGCCCTCATAGAAATTACAGTTCAGTTGGGGAGAGGACATTATTTGAATAATAATAATCATACATAGAAAAAATTGTAATTATGATAAGTTCTCTAAGGAGAAGTATCTAGATAAATTAAGGTCCATGATCCAAAGATTTGATCCTGCTGGGGAGACTAAATAAGGCTTTGAGATCTGAAGAATGAGTAGGAGTTTATTAGATAAATGAGAAGGGAAAATTATTCCAGACAGAAGAAAAAGCAGATACAAAAGCCCAGCTCCATAGTAGGAAAAAGAAAGATTAGTTCAGAGGATGGCTAGAGAATAGAAAGTAGGGAAAAACATGACGCAGATGTGGTCGGAGAGGGAGAGAGGGAGGTACCCGACCACGCTAAACCTTGTAGGCCACACCTTTGTCCTCAAAGCAATGGGAAGAAATTGAGTGTTTTAAGAAGGACAAATAACACAATCAGATTTGTGTTTTGAAAAACTACTCCGTGTGTTAACTGAACAGAATACATTTGAGTGGCTGCAGGTGGAGCACTGAGGAGGCTATCACAGTAAATCAAATGAAATGTGATAGAAGTTTAGGCTAAGTGATGGAGGTGGAAATGAAGAGATGTGGAAAGATTGAAAACTCTTCAGGAGGACAACAGTATCAGGGGTTGAGAGTGGACTGCACATACAGGGTGATAGAAGGAAGTATTTGAATCGACAAATATTTATTAGACATTTACCATGTGCCAGCCACTTTTCTAGGTGCATGGGATACATCAGTAAACAACAACGATAAAAAAAAAAAAAGAACCCTGCCCTAGTGAAGCATTCATTGTAGCAGATGAATGAAAACAAAACAAAACAGCAGGATAAGGAAGATGAGGAGCGGCAGTGGTACAGGAGGTAGGCTGACTGCAGTTTTAAATAGGGTGGTCAAGTTAAGACTCACTGAGGTGAGCTGTGAACAAAGATTTGAAGAAGATACAAGGGTTAGGTAAACAGATATCAGAGAGAAGAACATTCTAGGTAGAGGGAACAGCCATTAGACAGGTCCCAGCACAGGAATGAGGCTGATGTGTAATAAGGAACAGCAAACAGGTCAGTGAGGGTGGAGCAGAGTGAATGAGAGGGAAAGAAGATCAGAGCTGTAACAGGGGAGCTCTGTAGGCCACTGTAAAAACTTTGGCTTTTCCTCCGAATTCAAATGGGACACCATCACAGAGTTATGAGCAGAGAAAGGACATGATCTGATATACTTTTAAAAAGATTATTCTGGCTGCTATCTTGGGAACAGATTACAGGGAAACACGACCACTTGCTGGAGGCTATCACAATAATTCATGCAAAGGATGATGGTGGCTGGGACTACGGTAGTTAGCAGTGGAGGTGATGTAAAGTGGGCAGATTCTGGATATATTTAAAGGCAGCTCAACAGTACTGGATGTGGGCTGTGAGAGAAGAGTCAAAGATAACTACACAAGGATTACGTCCTTATGTCCTACACAAGGACAGGATTACCACTGACCAAGACTGTGACAGCTACAAATGTAGCAGGCTTGGAAGTGGGGAACAGTGTTCAATTTGGACAGGTTGGGTTTGAGACATACATTAGACATTCCAGTGGAATTAACAAGTTGATAGTTGGATATTTGAATCTTGCATTAGCAGAGAGGGCTAAGGATATAAATTTGGGGGTCACTGGCAAATAGAGCACATAAATGAGTTCATTAAGGGAGTGAGTATAGAGAAAAAAAATAAATTTTGGGTCACTCCCAAAAACAGGAGGTCAAGAAGAGGAACCAAAAAGGAAACTGCAAAAGAACGACCAATTGACAAGGTAAGCGCAAAACCAAGAGAGTGTGGTGTCCTGAAAGCCAAATGAAGAAAGTATAGTAAGGTTTCTGGCTTGCACCATTGGAAGCAAGGAAGTACCATTCACCAAATAGGAAAATACTGGAAAAGGATCACATGTGTGAAGGTAAAGATAATAAGCTTGGTTTTAAATATGTTGAGGTGCATTAACAACATTGAATAAATGAAGGAACAGTAAACCGTAACTTAAAAGGCCTGAATTTGGTTTCTAATTCTTTGTTTGCTCTGAGACATTAATACATCATTTAACCTTTCTGAGTCTCAATCTCCTTTTCTAGAAAAGGAGAATAGTTTTACACAAATGACCACAAATTGTTACTATGTGGATATTAGAAATGGGATGTTGTAAGAAAGAAAACTTCAAACTCTTATGAAGACATACAGAAAAGTCATAGAATACAGAAAGTCACAAGAATTTTAAGATGTGAAAGTTAGAGTTAATCTTTATAAGAAGGAAAAGGAGACTGAAAACCAAATCAAGCTTGTAAGGAACCATTCACATTATACCTATAGCAGCCCCCTCAGCTGTATCCTGTGGAATTCCTGTTTTATTTCAAAAACAACAAACTTGACTTGTTCTTAACCCTTTCCTCAAATACTCCTTCAACCATCAGACCCAAATGAAAGTTGGCTTATCCCTGAAGACACCACTTACCTTGATACCAATCATTATGACCTGTTGTTCTCCAAACACACCTTACTAGTTAAAATTTCCCTATTTTGCACATATGCTATTTCCTTTGCCTGGAACTCCTTTCTCATCTCATCCTCTGTCTAAATTCTAACTACACATGAAGGACTGCAAGGCAATCTGCATCAAAAAAGGCTTCCATGGCCCCTCACAACTGAATGGGGTCTCTTCTTTAGAACCACCACAGCACATAATAAGTACCTCTCTTGTCAGTCACTCCACTGAGGTTTGTATTACGTATTCTGCATAAAAGTCTTATATTTCGGGACTTCCCTGGTGGTGCAGTGGTTAAGACTCCGCCTAACAATGCAGGGGACACAGGTTCAAGCCCTGGTCCGGGAAGATCCCACATGCCGCAGAGCAACTAAGCCCGTGTGCCACAACTACTGAGCCTGCGCTCTAGAGCCGCAAGCCACAACTACTGAGCCTGCGTGCCATAGCTACTGAAGCCTGTGTGCCTAGAGCCCGTGCTCCGCAACAAGAGAAACCAACACAATGAGAAGCCCACGCACCGCAACGAAGAGTAGTCCCCGCTCCCCGCAAGCCTGCACGCAGCAACGAAGACCCAATGCAGCCAAAAATAAAATAAATAAATTTATAAAAAAAAGTTTTCTTTAAAAAAAAAAGGTCTTATATTTCTAAACAGACTTCAATTCTAGTCAGATTCACCTTTGTATTCCTATAAAGTTTTTACATCAGTTGATGCTCCTAAAATATGTACTGTGAACATGCACTCAGTGAGCCTGATGTGTTGAAACTGTTTTTAAAGGATGTTGCCATACTCACATTTTTTTTTTTTTTTTTTTTTTTTTTTGCGGTACGCGGGCCTCTCACTGTTGTGGCCTCTCCCGTTGCGGAGCACAGGCTCCGGACGCGCAGACTCAGCGGCCATGGCTCACGGGCCCAGCCGCTCCGTGGCATGTGGGATCTTCCCAGACCAGTGCACGAGCCCGTGTCCCCTGCATCGGCAGGCGGACTCTCAACCACTGCGCCACCAGGGAAGCCCCATACTCACATTTTTTACTCTGTTTTTCCACTTCTGCCTTCAGTCTCTTGTACTTGTCTGTCCTGTAAACCAGGACCCAGGTTATACCTGAAACATTAAAAGCAGCACGCTAATAGAGAAATGTTTGGAACGGTTACAACAGCCTTTATTAGTGGTTACCGCTGGATAAGAATGGATTTCAATTTTTTGCTTTATATTCACCAATAGTTAACTTTTTTCAAACGTTAAGACAACTGAATCTTCAACCAAAACTGTGACCGATACGAAGGTGTCTTCACAAACATCCAAGTGAAACCTCCCCTAGACCGAAGAAACCTCGGCAATCGATTCCACACTACCCCTCCCGCTCCTGGAGGTAAGATTCCCTGGAATGGAGATGAACCCCACTCCCATCCCCGCCAAGGCTCGCGACCTCTCCCTAGGCTCGAGGGACCCAGGGCCTAGGATCCTTCCCTCGGGGACTGATCAAACGTCAGAGAAGCAGCCGCTCTCACCCTCGGCGAGCAGAGCTGTGCACACGGAGATAAACACGATGAGCAGCGTGTCGGCGAACATGGTGCTCATCTTGCGCTTCAGTCTCTGCACTCCCACCCGCCAGGGGGTAAGCGCTCGAAAGCCAGGGAAAGTGAAGCGAAAACGACTTTCCTAGATTTCAGGAAAGCCGAGTGACACACCGACTCTGTAAGCCTGGAAGCCTCACTTCCGCTTCCTGGGCGCAGCGCCGGAAGTGCTCCTCCTGGCGTGTCGCGCTACCGCGAGAATCCCGAGGAAACGGAGCTGCGTGTTTCTGGGGCTTACGGGCTGGCGCTCAGACCGAATCTCGCGAGAGTTGGAAATGAAGCAGCGGAAACGGAGTTACGGCGACGGAACCTCGTCTGGTAGCGTTTGCCCGCGGTGGTGGGGTTGTGTGATTTTTTTCTCGCCCAGAGTCCGCTTGTTTTGACTCGTCTGCGTTTCTGTCTCAGCCCCACATCTAAGGTCGAGTAGGTAGTTTAGCGTAGGTTTGCGTAAAGTGGGGAGATTGACTTCCGCACACACGTACTGAATGCCTGTGTTTAGATGCCGGGCCACGGATTTGGGGCGCGAACGTCAATGAATCGTGGGCCTATGGCTTCCAGGCACTCACATCCTAGTAAAGGAGAAAAACTTGTACATACGATGTGATTAGGGTTTTAATAGAGGTATGACCAGAATGCTGCGGTGACCCGGTTGAGGGGGTGGTCGGAGAAAGCTAGTAAAAGGAATTGAAGCAGTCGCTTAGAGAAGTCTGAGTGCATTTGTAGAAAGCTTAGTCTTTCCAGGCAGAGACACGGGGCTTGAAAATACCCGGTGTGTAATAGAGCAGTGAGCGGTGTGTCTTGAGAAGGGGTCCTAAACCCAAATACCCATCATGGTCAGGTATAAAGTATTTTACACTGGGTGGGCGTAAGAAAATGGTGGGAGGTACTATGATGAGCAAGGGAGCACTAACTTTATCTGAAGGGAACAATTGATCAACCAATTTCCCTCGGAGAATGAGCACCCAGTTTCCAATACCTTCCCATTTTTCAAGAAAATCCAAAAATCCTGATTTTATGTGAATTTTTAAAAGTTCAGTCTATAAATGCTGGTAACTCATTAAATTTTAAAATGGGTAGAGAAATTGTCTCATTAGCTTGGTTTCAGCCTTTTCAGCTTTTCCAGACTATGTCTGTGTGAGTGTGTAGGAAAATCTGGAAGCTGGCTGAACTGTTTCCCCTTGACCTGTACTCTATCGGTTTTTTTTCTTTTCTCCTAAACTCCAATGCATTTTATTTATAATTTTCCTATAACACTATATTTGGCCTTTATTAGTCATATGTGCATTTCTTGTCTCCTCTTTACACTTAGTGGCAGAGACCCTGTTTCCTTTTAACAGACATTGAGCTTCTCTTCATGTGTCAGGATCAGTGGTAGGCACTGTTAAGGTTGGAAAGAGTGATTAAGATACTACTCCTGACTTCCTTGTAAGTTATACATTATAACAACATATACTAGAGGTGTCAACTGAAAAAAATCGCACAACCTGAAAGTTGGGAGTTACATTTTATTCCACGCGGACTTTTCTGAGGCCTTAAGCCCGGGAGGCAGCCTTTCAGCTCTGAGACACTGCTCCAAAGAGGTAAGGGAGGAGCAAGGATATATAGGAGTTTTTGCAACAAAAACCAGGTAGTTGGCAATCAAAAGATTACTGCTAATTGAAGAAAAACCAGACATCTCAAGTTAAGGAATTTAGCTGTGTATGGGAAGATGCAAGAGTTTGGGCTTATTGAAATCCTTCCTTTGATATGCACCTTAACTGTCTAGGGCCAGTATCCAGTTTTTTACTCCATCCTGAATCCCCTCAGGTTGCACCATTGGGGACAGCTGCAGTGGCTGACAGCTTGGTGACCAGCAGCCTGTTTGTTTTTCTCTATCCTGAGTTGCCTCAGGGCTGATGTAGTGGCTGATGGCTTGATGGCCACAATATCCTATGTTTGCTGATATGGCAGGTGACATTTTACATCCACAGAGGTACTCATAAAATGTTATGGGAGCACAGCTGAGGGCAAGATAGGTTCTTTCTGGAGGCGTTGGAAAAACTTCATCCCACTTGAACTATTCAACTTCTATGGTTTTTATTCAGCTTTGTATCACCCATGGTAAATGTTGAGGTGCAACAGAGCATGACCTTTGAAGAAAGGCTTGGTTTTCTTTTTCTGTTTTTTTTTTTTTTCTTTTTGGCCATGCCACGAGGTTTCTGATTTGAACCCAGGGCCCCAATAGTGAGAGCACTGACTCCTAACCACTGGACCTCCAGGGAACTCCCCAGACCTGGTTTTCAGTTCTGGCTTTGCCACTTAATTGACAGCAGTCCTTGAGCATATTGTTTAACATCTTTTTCTAAAATTAATTTATTAATTTATTAATTAATTTATTTATTTTTGGGTGTGTTGGGTCTTCGTTTCTGTGCAAGGGCTTTCTCTAGTTGCAGCGAGCGGGGGCTACTCTTCATCGCGGTGCGCAGACCTCTCACTGTCGCGGCCTCTCTTGTTGCAGAGCACAAGCTCCAGACACGCAGGCTCAGTAGTTGTGGCTCACGGGCCTAGTTGCTCCGCAGCATATGGGATCTTCCCAGACGAGGGCTCGAACCCGTGTCCCCTGCATTGGCAGGCAGATTCTCAACCACTGCGCCACCAGGGAAGCCCTGTTTAACATCTTTGAGCCTCAGTTTCCTTGTCTATAAAATAGTAATAGCATCAGCTACATGAAACTGTTAGGAAGATTAAATTAGAAAGAGTAATATTATAAAGCATATAAAACTGTTTGTGGCACACATAGTTGATCAAATCCAGCATGCTATTAATTAGAAGATGCACTATTATTTTATGTACTACTAAGAAAGAAAATAATTAAACCATGACACACCATTGATTGTAAGATGCATCCCATCCAGAGGTTTAAAATATGGGGGGAAAAGTCTTACAATCAGTGAAATACAGTAATTAAAAGCATTTCAATTATTCCTATGTTAATATTTACTATAGAACTGTCTGCTAGGATAACATTTCCTTCTCTAGGGCAACAATATCATGACCCTAATGCCCTTTGTTGAAGAACAGTGATAGAGGCAATTCAGTGACATCTTTACTACATGCTACCAGATTCCTTTATCGTATCTCTAAAGTCTCATTGTATTAATTTTTAGATTTCAAAGTTTTCTCCATGAGGACGACTCTCCAAAAATTCACTGTCCTGCTCCAATTTCTCTGACTACTATAAGGCTTTTGTACTGGGACTTCCTTTCACTATTCTCTAGGGTACGAGTCACTATTTCCTGGACCCACATGTTCCACCTTAGTTTATACTTTTTTTATGTTGTGGTACAACCTCAAGTAACTTCCTGTGAAAGGTAAATTGGAGCTAAACTTCAATGTTCTTACATTATTAGTAGTAATAATTAAGGATAATAATACCATTTTTTAAACAAATATTTAGTACTAGGCGAGGCATTGTAAAAGATTATGAGAGAAATTAAACCTCTTCTCATAACTGACGTATGAAAGGATATGGTCTTTAGGTTTGAATCGTAATCCTACTTCATGTAAACTGTATTACTCTACCAAGTTAACTTAGTTTCTCTGAGCCTCATTTTTTTTTTTAACCTATGAAGTAGAGGTAAAAATACCTACCTTCCAGAATTACTGTGAGGTTTGTATAGGGTTGAGAACAGAATTCTGGAGTCAGGCTACCTGTCTTCAAATTTTGGCTTCACCACTCAATATAATATGCAATTTCAGGCAAATTATTTCACTGCACTGTGCCTTGGTTTCCTTAAATGTAAAATGGCATAATACTAAGTCCAAAGTTGTTTTTTTTAAATTATTTGAGCAAAATATTTAGAATGGTACCTGGCTCATAGAAAGGTCACAATAAGCGTTAACTGTTATTGTTACTGGTTCTTATTAAACCACCTAGCACATAATCCTTGAACTAGTTTTTTCTCATTCTATTCATTTTCCCTGTCATCTTGCTTTCTTCAGTAGCTTCAGTTACCATTTATCCACTGATAATTCATGAAATAATATCTGTAGCTCAGGTTTCTTTTCTGATTCTCAGACCTAGTAATTTAATTACCAACTGGGCATTTCTGTTTGGATATCCCAGACTGAACCTGTCCAGTTCTTTCACCCAAACTCCAATTTTCCCTTCTTCCCTTATACTTAGCAATCCAAGTGTTCATAGATGGATGAATGGATAACCAAAATGTGTCCATATATATATATATATATATATATATATATGTATATATATATAAAATTCAGTCTTAAAAGAAGAAAATTCTAACACATTCTACAATGTCGATGAGCCTTGAAGACATTACACTAAGTGAAATAAGCCAGTCACAAAAGTATGAATACTGTGATTCCACTACGAGGTACTTAGAGTAGTGAAATCCATAGACAGAGAAAGTAGAATGGTGGATGCTAAGGACTGGGGAGGGGAGAGAGAGGAGAGTTATTGTTTAATGGGCACAGAGTTTCAGTTTGGGAAGATGAAAAAGTTCAGGAGATGTATGTGGTGGGTGATTATTGCACAACAATATGAATGTACTTAATATCACTGAACTGTACCCTTAGACATAATTAAAATGGTAGGCTTGATATTGTGCATATGTTACCATAATTAAAAAAACACTTTTTTAAGTTGGACCATATCTAGAGGATGTGGATCAGCAGAATCTTTTAGTCATTTCTAGTGGGAGTATAAATTGGTACAGCCTCCTTTGAAAGTTTGTCATTACCCTGTAAAGATAAACATTTGGAAACCCCTTGACCTACCATTTTGCTCCAGGTACATACCCAAAAGAAACCTGAAAAGTACCAGGACATACACAAGATTGTTCATATGAGCATTCTCTTTAATATCAAAATCTGAAGACAACCCAAATGCCCATCTACAAGTAGAAGAATAGATAAATAAATTAGAATATATACAGCACTCCAAATGAATTTATTACAGTTATATGCCATAATGTGCATTAATCCTAGCAATATAATATTGAGTGAAAAAAGTAAGTCTGTAAGAATTACATACAGCATGTGATAGACTTCTTATAAAGTTAATAACTTCTAAGCTGCCCCCCCAAAAACTGTTTAGGAACATATATATATAGATATATATAGATATATATACCTGTGATATTAAAAAGAAAAGCAATAATGATGATTTAGATAGTGTTACCTTGAATGGGAAGAGGCTGGGTGATGCAGTGGAGGGTCAAAGAGGTGAATGTAAATGTAAATTCATGTCCTAGTTTTCATGTTGGTGGTGACTTCATAGATATTTATTTATTTGGTTGTTTATTTATTGGCTGCACGGCTTCTGGGATCTTAGTTCCCCAACCAGGGATTGAACATGGGCCCTCAACAGTGAAAGCTCAGAGTCCTAACCACTGGAACGCCAGGGAATTCCCCTTTTGTATTATTTTAAATGAAAGAATGAATGAATGCTTGAGAGCCTTGAATGAACCGATGGTGAGAATGTGTCATGAGCCAAGAATAATAGTGAATCTAATTTTCTGCATCTGAGCCCAAAAGTATTTTATCTTTTTACATTCAATTCAATATCTCTTTTATACAAGTAAAGAAAAGAAAGGGGGGGAAATAATCTTTTAAATTACTTGCTATCAAGACAAAATGATACTCTAGAAAAATATGTCACATTTCTCTTGTGGCTTCAAGTACCCTCTGATTGACTGTCACTTTTGCCTGGGCATTTAAGCATCCCAAGTGTAGAAGATCAGTGATAGTGGAAAGACACCAAAATATCTTGATTTTGGATGGGAATTTTGCAAAATAAGCAGTGTTTGGTTTTAAGAAAATTAGTCTGTCAGCTTTACATAGGATAGATTTATTTGGAAGGGAGATTGCAGTCAGGAAAACCAGCTATCAGGCTATCATCATGATGCAGTTTTCAAATGAGGAAGCCCTGAACTAAATAGTATCAGCAGAAATTGACAAGAGAAAATCCAAGAGAGTTTTGAAGGATGAAATAGTAATTCTTAGAATTAAATAAAATGAGGTGAACAAGAATACTTCAGTAATTCTAAGGTTTCTACCAGAGTCATTTCTAGGTGTATTGTGACCTAAAGCTTATACAATTCTTGGGCTCTTTTTACAAAGAACAATATGGAATTACATGTCAAAATTAGGTACAAAAGTGAATACTTATTTACTTATTTAAAAGGGGCCAGCGCAGGTGAGGATCCCAAAAGCTTAAGTTTCCTTCATTAATTTCATGGTAAATCTGTCTCTGTATTTTGACAAACCTGATGTAGAATTCTGGGAAAAGTAGCCTTTTAAGAGCAGATAATATAAAAAATTTGGTTTTGACAATAAGCTTTATAATATTAAGAGTTAGAAGGGACCCTTGAAAATGCTTAAATACCTAAACAAGTCCACATTCCTTTTCTCACATGTGAGTCTGGGCCATCTTTAATAGAAGCCTAAAATCTGAGGTGACTTTTCCCATTAGAAATACACATTGTCATGCTTACTCAGTATTCCTATGGTAGATTCTTGGCTGATAATTCACTTGTACTCACTACTTAGACTCTTACCCACCTTAGTAATTCACTTTGCTGCCAAAAAGTCATTGATTTTATTCATGGAGAAACATAAATACCATAAACAATACTATTAAATGTTCATAGGTTCATTTCTCTGACTCTGGGCCTTTTCAGGAGGTCCATCTCAAATTGACATATACATCAAGCACAGGGCCTGTTAGTAGATACTTAAAAATATTTGTCAAAGGGATGAAATGCATGTTCTACGTACAGAAGCGTTCAACCAAAGCACAGGGAAATTTTAACTTTCCATCCTTGTGGTACAGATCACTTATCCTTTCCCAAGCATAGGGAAATTGTTCTGTCCAGGACAAATTAGACCTTTTTCACTCATTTCAATCTGATTCTCACACATTTTTCTGTGGTCTGTTTTCTGTGTTCTCTCTTGAACCTCATGCAAATAATTCATTCCATAATGTTCTTTACATAGATGGCAGTTGGTTATTTCAGGTAAAACTTCCTAAGCGACTGTACCGTAGTGATTTTACCTCTATCTGAGGTCTGATCTTCAACTTTGAAAGTTCAGAAACTTCATTATATGGATTTGTATGAAGGTGATCAGATTTCCATGAACCTAGGTTGAAGGAAAGTGACTTTATCCCTGTCATTTAGACTAATGCCACATTGTAGGTACTCAGTAAGTGTTTTCATTAATGATTAAGAGGCAATAAAATGAAAGTTTGTTGGAAATAACAGATAATTTAGTACAGCTATATCATAAGACATAAAAAGCTGGAGAAATAGGTAAGACTTTGAATTGCAGGTGAAACACAGTCCAAATTTTTATTCAGAGGGCAGCGGAGCCTTTTAAGATTTTATAGCAAAAAAAAGTGACATGATCAAAGTGGTGCCTTAGGAAAAAGAATTTGGCAACACAGTTTAGAGTGAATGGCAGATTAATTAGAAGACCATATTGATGTCCAGACGAACAGAAAATAGAGCCAGAACTAGAGTGTCAGTGAAAAGAATGAATACTAGAGAAACCAGGAAAGTAATTCATGGGACTAATTTAACATGGCTTAGAGAATAAAGAAAGGAGAAATGGCAAAAATTATTCTGGTGTTTCTAGTGTGGCTAATGGGGAAATGGATCCTTAACAGAAACTGTGTTATACAAACTCAGCATAGTCTTGTATGCTCTTTGCAATCTTTTTAGCTATCTTTTTTCCTAAACCTCTATCCTATTTGCCTTTTAGAATCTTCCCTACCTCTCTCACATCTTCCAGCACATTGGAGCTCATCTCATTTCAATAAGTTCACCTTTTCTCAGAAATTTAAGGTAATCTGTGGTAAATTTCCTCTCTGTGTTTCATTTGGGATGATTTCTAGTGCTTTATCTTCAAACTCACTAAACAGTCTTCTGCAATATCTAGTATGCTGTCACTTCAGTGTGGTTTTCATTTCTAGGAGTTCTATTTGTGATTTTTAAATATCTTCCATGTCTCTACTTAGCGTGTTCAGTCTTTTCTCTAGCTTCCTGACCATATGGAATTCAGATATAACACTGTTTTATACTGTTTTTAACTACCACCCTAGATCCAAGAATCTCAACTAACCCCAAATAGGGTAAGTGTAAAAAGAAAAGCACATCAAAGCACATTATAATCACATTGCTGAAAAGCACTGATAAAGAGAAAAATGAAAAGCAATAAGAGGAACTTAAAATACACATTATGTACTGAGAAACAAAGATTAAAATGACAACAGCTTCCTCATTAGAACCTAGGCAAGTCAGAAAATAGAACATTTTTAATACTCTGAAAGAAAAAAAACCTGATTTTTCATGTAACAAAAATATTATTCAAAAATCAAGGAGAGATAAAGATATTTTCAGACAAATCTGAGAGAGGGGGTCTCTAACATATTGTACTACAGTAAAGGAAATGTGGAAGTTCTCCAAGCTGAAGGAAAATGATACAAGATAGAAAGTTGGATTTATACAAAGGAATAAAGATCCCAGAAATAATAAATATGGTAAATATAATGATTCTCATAAATAAACTATAATTTATTTAAAAGATATCTGTTTAAGCAAAAATAGTAATAGTGTATTGTGAGGTTAATAATGTGTAGAAGTGAAATGTATGACAAGAACAGCAACAAAGAATGGATGGGAGGAATGTAAGTATACTCGTATGATTTTTACATTTTATCATGTTGTATAATAGTATTTGAAGATAGAGTATAAGTTAAAGATGCAATTGTAAACTCTAGATCAACCACTAAAAACTAATACAAAAATACAGCTAATGGGACTTCACTGGTGGTCCAGTGGGTAAGACTCCATGCTCCCAGTGCAGGGGGCCAGGGTTTGATCCCTGGTCAGGAAATAGATCCTGCACACATGTCGCAGCTAAAGAATTTGCATGCCACAACTAAGAAGCCCACATGCTGCAACTAAAGATGCCACATGCCACAGCAAAGCTCCCGCATGCTGCAACTAAGACCCGGCACAGCCAAAATAAATAAATAAGCAAAAAATATATTTAAAAAATATATATATAGCTAATAAGCCAGAAGTGGAAATTAAATAAAATTTAAAAATTCAAAAAAACCAGGAAAATATTAAAAAGGGGACAATGAACAGATCAGAAAAATAGAAAACAGCAAAATGGTAAATTTAAACCTAACCATGTGGAAAATTACACTAAGTGTAAATGGTCTAAACACCAAAATGAAAAGGCAGAGATTTTCATACTGGCTTTCATTTTTTTTTTCAAAATTACATTTTATTTTGCTATTGATATGATAAAAATAATACATGCTTAATAAATGAACAAATAGGAAGAGGTCAAGCGATGTTACTTGACATCATTATGCCATTCTTCTGTTGATCATACTGGCTTTTAAAAGGAACCAATTAAATAATACACAAATATATATATATAACGTATATATAGATATGCAAGAATATAATATATTCTTAAATATTAAAACTCATAAGTTAAAAGAAATTTGCAAATATTACTCTTAAGAAAGCTGAACGATATTAATATGAGACAAAGTAAACTTTAAGACAAGTATATTAGCAGGGGTAAAGAGGACATTTCATAATAATAAAAAAATTAGTTCAACATAAAGACATAACCATCTTCAATGTATATGCACCTAATTCAGAGCTTCAAAATACATGAAATAAAAGACTAACAAACCAGAAAAGAAAAATAGATAAATCAACATTCATAGTTTGATACAAGTAGATAGAAAATCAGTAAGAATATAAAAGACTTGAAAACATTAGCAAAATAATTTGAGATCTAAAATTAAAAACATGAAACCATACAAGCCCTAGAAGATACAGGGATAAATTTCTTTAGAACTGGGAGAGGTGAAATCTTTTCTTAACTATTACCCAAAATAAGAAGAAATGATAGTAAAGACTGATACATTTAAGTGTTTAAAGATTATAAATATTTTTTTTTTCATGGCAAAAAGTGCTACAAACATAGCAAAAGACAAATGAAAAACTGCAGCTTGTACCCCAGACAGAAGGCTGATTTACATTAAGAAACAGAAAATGAGATCCTTAACATGATAGGACAATGGACAAAATTCACAAATAGGCAGTTCACAAAAAAGACAGAAAAATGTCTTTTAAGCAAAAAGACAGTCGAGCTTACTCATAATAAGAAAGTCAGTTTAAAACAACACTGGGGGACTTCCCTGGTTGTCCAATGGCTAAGAATCTACCTTCCAGTGCAGGAGACGTGGGTTTGATCTCTGGTCAGGGAACTAAGATCCCACATGCTGTGGGGCAACTAAGCCCACAGTTACAGAGCCCACACACTCTGCAGCCCTCATGCCACAACTAAGGCCCGACTAAGCCAAAAATAAAAATAAATAAATAAATGTAAATAAACAACACTGAGACACTGTTTCTCAACTCTCAACTCTCTCACCTATCAGAAATCCAAAAATTTGACAACATACTCCATTAGCATGGTTATGAATTATCAGACACTCTCATACATTGCTGATGGAAATGCAAAATTGTATATATAACTGCATGCAAAGGAATTTGGCATTATCTGATAAAGTTATATATGCAAATCAATTTTTAGGAAACCATCTTGAAGAAACAATGTGAGAAGGAAAGAAAAAAAGCACAATTAAGTTCTCACCCAGAATATCCATTTTCATGGTATTGGCACACATATTGACTGTCATTTTTTTCCCCATTCAAGAACTGAATCACTATTTTTTCTCCCCCAGGCTTTTCTTGCAGTAATTATGTTAAGTTCTGGAATCTGTCAACATCCTTCTTACTATTATGGCATCTTTACAGTTGGGTAGGAGGAGCAACACTTCAGCCCAAGTTTGCTGTGTGTCCCCAAAGGGTCATTTTTGAAAGATGCTTTAATTTTTTAACAAAACTTCAGCATTATTGAGGTGTAATTGACAAATTGTAAGATATTTGTAGTGATTTGATACACATATACATTGTGAATGATTCCCTCCATCTAGATAGTTAACACATCAATTGCCTCACATATCTTTTGAGTGCATGTGTGTGGCGAGAACTTTTAAATTCTACTCTCATAGCAAATCTCAATTATACAATACAGCCTCATGTTAAAAAAAAAAAAAAGTAACAGGCCCAAAATGGAGTCATTTGCCCCCCATGGCAGCAAACCAAGACTTACAATAAAAAGAACAAAGAGTGTGGCTCATCATCCCATTTATAAAAGGGTTAAGTTGCAACTCACTGAGGTTGCTCACCAACTGAGGTTGCTCTGAGGGGAATTCAGAATGGGATGGGGGGGGGACTTCTCTGGTGGCATGGTGGTTAAGAATCCACCTGCCAATGCAGGGGACACAGTTTAAGCCCTGATCCAGGATGATCCCACATGCCACAGAGCAACTGGCGCCATGGGCCACAACTACTGAGCCTGCACTCTAGAGCCCGCGAGCCATGACTACTGAGCCTGCACGCCTAGAGCCCATGCTCTGCAACGAGAGAAGCCATCACAATGAGAAGCCCATGCACCACAACTAGAGAAAGCCCACGCGCAGCAGTGAAAACTCAACACAGCCAAAATTAATTAATTAATTAAAAAAAAAAAAGGATAGGATGGGTGGGGAACAGCATGAAACATTCTGTGCTTTGGGCTCCTAGATAGCTAAGATGCATATCTAAGGAAAAATTTCAATGACCCCAAATGCTTGAATCTTCCCATATGCAGAAAAGCATTACAATTATTAACTTGAGATATTTGTTCTTTGTGATTAGCAGTCATCTTTTACCAAGATATATGCTTGACTACATGTATTTCCCAGCCCCACAAATCATGTATATCCTGGCTCCTCCCCTACCTCTTCAGAGCAGCCCCTCAGAGCTACTGAGAGGCTGTCTCCTGCACTATAGTCCTCTCTAAGGTCCCTGAATAAAACTTAGCTCACTACTTTTACATTGAGTAGGGTTTTTTGTTTGTTTTTTAAGATAAGGACTTTTTTAATTAATTTATTTATTTATATATTTTTGTCTGTGTTGGGTCTTAGTTGCTGCACGTGGGCTTTCTCTAGTTGCAGCGAGCAGGGGCTACTCTTCATTGCAGTGTGTGGGCTTCTCATTGTGGTGACTTGTCTTTGTTGCTTAGCACGGGCTCTAGGTGCTCAGGCTTCAGTAGTTGGTGTGCGCAGGCTTCAGTAGTTGTGGTATGTGGGCTCAGTAGTTGTGGCTCGTGGGCTTTAGGGTGCAGGCTCAGTAGTTGTGGCACATGGGCTTAGTTGCTCCGTGGCATGTGGGATATTCCTGGACCAGGCATCGAACCTGTGTCCCCTGCATTGGCAGTGGATTCTTAACAACTGGATCACCAGGGAAGTCCCCTCATTGTGTTTTTGATTTGCATTTCCCTGATGATTAGTGATCCTGGGCACCTTTTCATGTACCTGTTGGCCTTTTGTACGTCTTTGGAAAAATATCTATTCAGTTCCTCTGCCCAGTTTTTAATTGGATTGTTTGATTTTTTGCTGTTGAATTGTATGTGTTCTTTATATATTCTGTGTATTAATCCCTTATCAAATATATGATTTGCAAATATTTTCTCACATTCCATAGGTGGCCAATTCATTTTACTGCTGGTTTCCTTTGCTGTACAGAAACTTTTAGTTTGATGTAGTCTCACTTGTTTATTTTTTGCTTTTGTTGCCTCTGCTTTTGGTGACAAACCCAGAAACACCATCAGCAAGACTGACGTCAAAGAGCTTACTCCCAGGCTTCCCTGGTGGTTGAGAGTCCGCCTGCCGATGCAGGGGACACGGGTTCATGCTCCGGTCTGGGAAGATCCCACATGCCGCGGAGCGGCTAGGCCCGTGAGCCATGGCCACTGAGCCTGCGCGTCTGGAGCCTGTGCTCCGCAACGGGAGAGGCCACAACAGTGAGAGGCCCGTGTACAGCAAAAAAAAAAAAAAAAAAAAAAAAGCTTACTCCCTATGCTTTTTTCTGGGAGTTTTATGGTTTCTGGTCTTACATTCAAGTCTTTAATCCATTTTGAATTGATTTTTGTATATGATATCAAATAGAGGTCCAGTTTCATTCTTGTGGCTGTCAGTTTTCCCAACACCATTTATTGAAGAGACTATTTTTTCCCCATTGTATATTCTTGGCTCCTTTGTTAATTGACCAAATATGCATGGGTTTATTTCTGGGCTCTCTATTCTGTCCCATTGATCTATGTGTCTGTTTTTATGCCAATACCATATACTGTTTAGATTACTATACCTTTGTAATATAGTTTAAAATCAGGACATGTGATACTTCCAACTTTGTTCTTTCTCAAGATTGCTTTCACTATTTGGGGTCTTTGGTAGTTACATATGAATTTTAGAATTGTTTACTCTATTTCTATGAAAAATGCCATTGGAGTTCTGTAAGTATTGCATTGAATTTGAGATTTCTTTAGGTAGTATGAACATTTTAACAATATTAATTCTCCCAATCTATGAGCACAGAATAACTTCCCACTTACTTGTGTCTTCTACTTTTTCATCAATATTTTATAGTTTTCAGTATACAAATTTTTTATTTCTTTGGTTAAATTTTTTCCTAGGTATTTTATTTCTTTTGATGCAGTTGTAAATGGTATTGTTTTCTTATTTTCTCTTTTGGATAGCTTTTTTAAAGACAACTAATTTTTTTTTTTTTTTTTTTTTTTTTTTTGCGGTACGCGGGCTTCTCACTGCTGTGGCCTCTCCCGTTGCGGAGCACAGGCTCCGGATGCGCAGGCTCAGCGGCCATGGCTCACGGGCCCAGCCGCTCCGCGGCATGTGGGATCTTCCCAGACCGGGGCATGAACCCACGTCCCCTGCATCGGCAGGCGGACTCGCAACCACTGCGCCACCAGGGAAGCCCCAGACAACTAATTTTTGTAAATTGATTTTGTATCCTGCAACTTTACTGAATTCATTTATTAGTTCTAACAGTTTTTTGATAGAACCCTTGGGGGTTTCTATGTATAATATTATGTCATCTGCAAAAAAGACAATTTTACTTCTTCCTTTTCAATTTGAATGCTTTGTATTTCTTTTTCTTGCCTAATTGCTCTGGTTAGGACTTCCAGTACTATGTTGAGGAAAAGTAGCAAGAGTAGTCATCCTTTTCTTGTTCTTGATCTTAGAGAAAAAGCTTTCAGCTTTCCACCATTGAGTATGATGTTACCTGGAGGCTTGTCCTAATGGCCTTTATTATGTTGAGGTACACTCCTTCTATACCCACTTTGTTCAAAGTTTTTATCATGAATGGATGTTGAATTTTGTAAATGCTTTTTCTACATCTATTGACATGATCATATGATTTTTATCCTTCATTTTGTTAGTGAGGGATATCAAATTGATTGATATGCAGATTATGAACCATCCTTGCATTCCTGGAATAAATCCCACTTGATCATGGTACATGGTCCTTTCAATATATTGTTGAATTTGGTTTGCCAATATTTTGTTGAGGATTTTTGCATCTATGTTTATTAGGGATACTGATCTGTAATTTTTTTTTTCTCATGGCATCTTTGTCTGATTTTGGTATCAGGGTAATGCTGGACTCATTAAATGAATTTGGAAGTGTTCCTTCCTTTTCTATTTTTTGGAAGGGTCTGAGAAGTCTTCGTATTAATTCTTTAAATACATAGTAGAATTCACCAGTAAAGCCATCTGGTCTAATGTAGTTGGAGTGCAATGTTTCCTTATTAATTTTCTGCCTGGATTACCTATCCGTTGTTGAAAGGGACTATTAAAGTCCCTTACTGTTACTATGTTGCCATTTCTCCCTTCAGGTCTGTTAATATTTGCTTTATATATTTAGGTGCTCATATTTCGGTTGCATAAGTATTTACAAATGTTATATCCTGTTTTAGCATTGATCCCTTTATCACTGTATAATGACCTTCCTAGTTTCTTGTTGCAGTCTTTGGCTTAAAGTCTGTTTTATCTGATTTAAATATTGCTACTCCTGCTTTCTTTTGGTTTCCATTTACAAGTAATAACTTTTTCCATCTCTTCACCTTCAATCTGTGTGTTTCCTTAAATCTTCAGTGAGTCTCTTATAGGCAGCATATAGTTACTTAGGTCTTGTTGTTTCTGTAATCCATTCAGACACCAGACACTCTGTGTCTTCCTTTTTTTTTTTCTTTTTCTGCGCCATGTGACATGTGAAATCTTAGTTCCCTGACGAGGGATCGAACTTGCGCCCCCTGCAGTGGAATCGCGGAGTCTTTTTTTTTTATTTATTTTTTTATACAGCAGGTTCTTACTACTTACTTATTTTATACATATTAGTGTATATATGTCAATCCCAATCTCCCAATTCATCACACCACCACCACCCCCACCACTTTCCCCTCTTGGTGTCCATACATTTGTTGTCTACATCTGTGTCTATTTCTGCCCTGCAAACTGGTTCATCCGTACCATTTTTCTAGGTTCCACATACATGCATTAATATGCGATATTTGTTTTTCTCTTTCTGACTTACTTCACTCTGTATGACAGTCTCTAGATTCATCCACGTCTCTACAACTGACCCAGTTCCGTTCCTTTTTATGGCTGAGTAATATTCCATTGTATATATGTACCACATTTTCTTTATCCATTCCTCTGTCGATGGGCATTTAGGTTGCTTCCATGACCTGGCTATTGTAAATAGTGCTGCAATGAACATTGGGGTGCATGTGTCTTTTTGAATTATGTTTTTCTCTGGGTATATGCCCAGTAGTGGGATTGCTGGGTCCTATGGTAATTCTACTTTTAGTTTTTTAAGGAGCCTCCATACTGTTCTCCATAGTGGCTATATCGATTTACATTCCCACCAACAGTGCAAGAGGGTTCCCCTTTCTCCACACCCTCTCCAGAATTTGTTGTTCGTAGATTTTCTGATGATGCCTATTCTAACTGGTGTGAGGTGATACTCATTGTAGTTTTGATTTGCATTGCTCTAATAATTAGTGATGTTGAGCAGCTTTTCATGTGCTTCTTGGCCATATATATGTCTTCTTTGGAGAAATGTCTATTTAGGTCTTCTGCCCATTTTTTTTTAATATTCATTTTTTTATTAGTTTCTGCTTTATAACAAAGTGAATCAGTCACACATATACATCTGTTCCCACATCCCTACCCTCATTCATCTCCCTCCCTCCCACCCTCCACATCCCACCCCTCCAGGCGGTCACAAAGCACTGAGCTGATCTCCCTGTGCTCTGCGGCTGCTTCCCACTATCTATCTACCTTACGTTTGGTAGTGTATATATGTCCATGCCTCTCTTTCGCTTTGTCACAGCTTACCCTTCCCCCTCCCCATATCCTCAAGTCCATTCTCAAGTAGGTCTGTGTCTTTGTTCCTGTCTTACCCCTATGTTCTTCATGACATTTTTTTAAAAATTCCATATATATGTGTTAACATACAGTATTTGTCTTTCTCTTTCTGACTTACTTCACTCTGTATGACAGACTCTAGGTCTATCCACCTCATTACAAATAGCTCAGTTTCGTTTCTTTTTATGGCTGAGTAATATTCCATTGTATATATGTGCCACATCTTCTTTATCCATTCATCCAATGATGGACACTTAGGTTGTTTCCAGCTCTGGGCTATTGTGAATAGAGCTGCAATGAACATTTTGGTACATGTCTCTTTTTGAATTATGGTTTTCTCAGGGTATATGCCTAGTAGTGGGATTGCTGGGTCATATGGTAGTTCTATTTTTAGTTTTTTAAGGAACCTCCATACTGTTCTCCATAGTGGCTGTACCAATTCACATTCCCACCAGCAGTGCAAGAGTGTTCCCTTTTCTCCACACCCTCTCCAGCATTTATTGTTTCTAGATTTCTTGATGATGGCCATTCTGACTGGTGTGAGATGATATCTCATTGTAGTTTTGATTTGCATTTCTCTAATGATTAATGATGTTGAGCATTCTTTCATGTGTTTGTTGGCAGTCTGTATATCTTCTTTGGAGAAATGGCTATTTAAGTCTTCTGCCCATTTTTGGATTGGGTTGTTTGTTTTTTTAATATTGAGCTGCATGAGCTGTTTATATATTTTGGAGATTAACCCTTTGTCCGTTGATTCGTTTGAAAATATTTTCTACCATTCTGAGGGTTTGCTTTTTGTCTTGTTTGTAGTTTCCTTTGCTTTGCAAAAGCTTTTCAGTTTCATTAGGTCCCATTTGTTTACTTTTGTTTTTATTTCCGTTACTCTAGGAGGTGGATCAAAAAGATCTTGCTGTGATTTATGTCAAAGAGTGTTCTTCCTATGTTTTCCTCTAAGAGTTTTATAGTGTCTGGTATTACATTTAGGTCTCTAATCCATTTTGATTTTATTTTTGTGTATGGTGTTAGAGAGTGCTCTAATTTCATTCTTTTCCATGTAGCTGTCCAGGTTTCCCAGCACCCCTTATTGAAGAGACTGTCTTTTTTCCATTGTATATCGTTGCCTCCTTTGTCACAGATTAGTTGACCATGGGTGCATGGGTTTATCTCTGGGCTTTCTATCCTGTTCCATTGATCTGTATTTCTGTTTTTATGCCAGTACTATATTGTCTTGATTACTGTAGCTTTGCAATATACTATGAAGTCAGGGAGTCTGATTCCTCCAGCTCTGTTTTTTTCCCTCAAGACTGCTTTGGGGTGTTTTTTGTCTCCATACAAATTTTAAGACTTTTTGTTCTAGTTCTGTAAAAAATGCCACTGGTAATTTGATAGGGATTGCATTGAATCGGTAGATTGCTTTGGGTAGTATAGTCATTTTCACAATATTTATTCTTCCAATCCAAGAACATGGTATATCTCTCCATGTGTTTGTGTCATCTTTGATTTCTTTCATCAGTGTCTTATAGTTGTCTGAGTACAGGTCTTTTGTCTCCTTAGGTAGGTTTATTCCTAGGTATTTTATTCTTTTTGTTGCAATGGTGAATGGGATTGTTTCCTTAATTTCTCTTTCTGATCTTTTGTTGTTAGTGTATAGGAATGCAAGAGATTTCTATGCATTAATTCTGTATCCTGCAACTTTACCAAATCCATTGATTAGCTCTAGTAGTTTTCTGGTGGCATCGTTAGGATTCTCTATGTATAGTATCATGTGTTCTGCAAACAGTAACAGTTTTACTTCTTCTTTTCCAATTTGTATTCCTTTTATTTCTTTTCTTCTCTGATTGCCATGGCTAGGACTTCCAAAACTATGTTGCATAATAGTGGGGAGAGTGGACATCCTTGTCTTGTTCCTGATCTTAGAGGAAATGCTTTCAGTTTTTCACCATTGAGAATGATGTTTGCTGTTTCTCGTATATGGCCTTTATTATGCTGAGGTAGGTTCCCTCTATGCCCACTTTCTGGAGAGTTTTTATCATAAATCAGTGTTGAATTTTGTCAAAAGCTTTTTCTGCATCTATTGAGATGATCATATGGTTTTTATTCTTCAGTTTGTTAATATGGTGTATCACATTGATTGATTTGTGTATATTGAAGAATCCTTGCACCCCTGGGATAAATCCCACTTGTTCATGGTGTATGATCCCTTTAATGTGTTGTTGGATTCTGTTTGCTAGTATTTTGTTGAGGATTTTTGCATCTAATTTCATCAGTGATATTGGTCTGTAATTTTCTGTTTTTTAGTATCTTTGTCTTGTTTTGTTATCAGGGTGATCGTGGCCTCATAGAATGAGTTTGGGAGTGTTCCTTCCTCTGCAATTTTTTGGAATAGTTTGAGAAGGATGGGTGTTAGCTTTTCTCTAAATGTTTGATAGAATTCACCTGTGAAGCCATCTGTTCTTGGACTTTTATTTGTTGGAAGATTTTTAATCACAGTTTCCATTTCATTATTTGTGATTTGTCTGTTCATATTTTCTATTTGTTTCTGGTTCAGTCTTGGAAGGTTATATCTTTCTAAGAATTTGTCCATTTCTTCCAGGTTGTCCATTTTATTGGCATAGATTTGATGGTAGTAGTCTCTTAGGATGCTTTGTATTTCTGCAGTGTCTGTTGTAATTTCTCCTTTTTCATTTTTAACTTTATTGATTTGAGTCCTCTCCCTCTTTTTCTTGATGAGTCTGGCTAATGGTTTATCAATTTTGTTTATCTTCTCAAAGAAGCAGCTTTTAGTTTTTTTTTTTGAACAAATTTAATCAGTTATACATATACATATGTTTCCATATCCCCTCCCTTTTGCGTCTCCCTCCCGCCCTCCCTATCCCACCCCTCCAGGCGGTCACAAAGCACCGAGCTGATCTCCCTGTGCTATGCGGCTGCTTCCCACTAGCTATCTACCTTACGTTTGGTAGTGTATATATGTCCATGCCGCTCTTTCGCTTGCAGCTTTTAGTTTTATTGACCTTTGCTATTGTTTTCTTTGTTTCTATTTCATTTATTTCTTTTTTTAATTAATTAATTTATTTATTTTTGGCTGCATTGGGTCTTTGTTGCTGTGCATGGTCTTTCTCTAGTTGCGGCAAACGGGGGCTACTCTTTCATTGTGGTGCGCAGGCTTCTCACTGCAGTGGCTTCTCTTGTTGCGGAGCATGGGCTCTAGATGCACAGGCTTCAGTAGTTGTGGCACAGGGGCTCAGTAGTTGTGGCTCGTGGGCTCTAGAGCGCGGGCTCAGTAGTTGTGGTGCACGGGCTTAGTTGCTCCGTGGCATGTGGGATCTTCCCGGACCAGGGATCGAACCTGAGTCCCCTGCATTGGCAGGCAGATTCTCAACCACTGCGCCACCGGGGAAGTCCCTATTTCATTTATTTCTGCTTTGATTTTTATGATTTCTTTCCTTCTGCTAACTTTGGGTTCTTTTTTTGTTGTTTTTGCTCTAGTTCCTTTAGGTGTAAGGTTAGATTGTTTATTTGAGATTTTTCTTGTTTCTTGAGGTAGGCTTGTAGAGCTATAAATTTCCCTCTTAGAACTGCTTTGGCTGCATCCCATAGGTTTTGGATCGTCGTGTTTTCATTGTCATTTGTCTCTAGGTAGTTTTTGATTTCTGCTTTGATTTCTTCAGTGATCTCTTGGTTATTTAGTAACGTATTGTTTAGCCTTCATGTGTTTGTGTTTTTTACGTTTTTTTCCCTGTAATTCATTTCTAATCTCGTAGCGTTGTGGTCAGAAAAGATGCTTGATATGATTTCAATTTTCTTAAATTTACTGAGGCTTGATTTGTTAGCCAAGATGTGATCTATCCTGGAGAATGTTCCGTGCTCACGCACTTGAGAAGAAATGTAATCTGCTGTTCTTGGATGGAATGTCCTATAACTATCAATTAACTGTGTCTGGTCTGTTGTATCTTTTAAAGCTTCTGTTTCCTTATTTATTTTCATTTTGGATGATCTGTCCACTGGTGTAAGTGAGGTGTTAAATTCTCCCTCTATTATTGTGTTACTGTCGATTTCTTCTTTTATAGCTGTTAACAGTTGCCTTATGTATTGAGGTGCTCCTATGTTGGGTGCATATATATTTATAATTGTTATATCTTCTTGGATTGATCCCTTCACCATTATTTAGTGTCCTTCCTTGTCTCTTGTAACATTCTTTATTTTAAAGTCTTTTTTATCTGATATGAGTATTGCTACACCAGCTTTCTTTTGGTTTCCATTTGCATGGAATATCTTTTTCCATCCCCTCACTTTCATTCTGTATGTGTCTCTACGTCTGAAGTGGGTCTCTTGTAGACAGCATATATATGGGTCTTGTTTTTGTATCCATTCAGCAAGCCTGTGTCTTTTGGCTGGAGCATGTAATCCATTCACGTTTAAGGTAATAACGATATATATGTTCCTATGACCATTTTCTTAATTGTTATGGGTTTGTTTTTGTAGGTCCTTTTCCTCTCTTGTGTTTCCCACTTAGAGAAGTTCTTTTAGCATTTGTTGTAGAGCTGGTTTGGTGGTGCTGAACTCTCTTAGCTTTTGCTTGTCTGTAAAGCTTTTGATTTCTCTGTCAAATCTGAATGAGATCCTTGCCGGGTAGAGTACTCTTGGTGTAGTTTCTTCCCTTTCATCACTTTAAATATATTATGCCACTCCCTTCTGGCTTGTAGAGTTTCTGCTGGGAAATCAGCTGTTCCCTTGTCTTTTGTTTGTCATTTTTCCTTTATTGCTTTCAATAATTTTTTGTTGTTTTTAAATTTTATCTATTTGATTATTATGTGTCTCGGCATGTTTCTCCTTTGGCTTATCCTTCCTGGGACTCTCTGCGCTTCCTGGAGTTTGGTGGCTATTTCCTTTCCCATCTTAGGGAAGTTTTCAAATATAATCTCTTCAAATATTTTCTCAGGTCCTTTCTCTTCTCCTTCTGGGAACTCTATAATGCAAATGTTGTTGCATTTAATGTAGTCCCAGAGAACTCTTAGGCTGTCTTCATTTCTTTTCATTCTATTTTCTTTTTTCTGTTCTGTGAGAGTGAATTCCACCATTCTGTCTCCAGGTCACTTATCCGTTCTTCTGCCTCAGTTATTCTGCTATTGATTCCATCTAGTGTATTTTTCATTTCAGTTATTGTATTGTTCATCTCGGTTTGTTTGTTAATTCTTCTAGGTGTTTCTTTTTTAATTCTTCTAGGTGTTAAACATTTCTTGCATCTTCTCGATCTTTGCCCTCATTCTTTTTCCAAGGCCCTGGATCATTGTCACTATTATTGTTCTGAATTCTGAAAGGTTTCCCTCTTTTGAATTTTTTGGTCAATTTTTGACCCCAGGATTTTTTTTAAGGGCAGGTGTCGTTTACAGGCCTGCAAATACTGTTAATATTAAGTGACCATTAGCACTGAGTTTAAAGCTGCTGTTGTGAGAAACGGCCACAAGGTGGCAGCCTTTCTCCATTCCCAAATAGGGTTACTATGGCAGTAGACCTTTCCTGGAAGTTGTGTTTCTAGGTTGTAAATTAGAATGGAATGTGCCAGGAAAAACCCCCATAAGTTTATGTCTCAGTACTTCTTGCTCGTTGTTTTAATTTATTTTTTCTAATCAGGGTAATGCTTAGAATATTATTTGTACTAAGTGTACACAATCTGTTTCATTTGTACATTATATATATCTATTCATGTACCGATCCTCTCCTCATGTAAATTAATACACAGTGTTCAGTACCCCTGCCTTGGTATATGGTCAGTCTTTTTGATATATGTATTTAATATGTATTGGTATCGGTATGGTAAGCCTAATCTTAATTTATCCATTACTCCCACCTTTCATTTTAGATAACCAGAGATTGTTTTCTGAGGCTGTGTCTTCTCTGTGGAAATAAGTTCATTTGTGTCAGTTGTTAGACAACACCTAGAAGTGATATCATAAGATATTTGTCTTTTGCTTTCCGACTTACCTCATGTTCTGTGATTATCTCTAGGATCATTTATGGTGCTGCGAAGAGCAGTGTTTCATTGTTTTCCATGGCTAATATTCCATTGTGTACATGGACCACTTCTTCTTTGTCCATTTCTCTGTTGATGGACATTTTGGTTGCTTTCATGTCTTGGTTTTTGTGAATATTGCTGCAGTGCACCCTTGCCAGCCTGTGTCTTCTCAATTCTGTTCTTCTCAGGTGAAAGGCCCAGCGGTGGACCTGCTAGATTGAATGGTACCTCAATTTTTACTTTGAAACGCAGTTCCTTTCTGTTCTCATTATTGGCTCTTACCACTTTACATCTCACCAGCAGCTAGAGGGTACACAGTTCTCTAAAACCCCTTCAGCACTTATTGTTTGTAGACATTTTGCTGATGGTCATTCGCCTGGTGTGTGTCGAAACCTTTTCATAGATTAGATATGCATGAGTCTAATAATTCCTGGTGTTGACCTTTTATCCATTTTCCTTTTTTTTTTTAAAGAGTGTGTAAAACTTACCTCTCATACGATCTTCTTGAAAAATTTGCTCTCTTGAGTTTTTTTTTTTTTTTTTTTTTTTTTTTTGCAGTACGCGGGCCTCTCACTGTTGTGGCCTCTCCCGTTGTGGAGCACAGGCTCCAGACGCGCAGGCTCAGCGGCCATGGCTCATGGGCCCAGCCGCTCCACGGCATGTGGGATCTTCCCGGACCGGGGCACGAACCCGTGTCCCCTGCATCGGCAGGTGGACTCTCAACCACCACGCCACCAGGGAAGCCCTCTTTTGAGTTTTTTTCGCCACTCCCTACCTCAGAACATTTTTTGAGGGCAGGTGTCCTTTACAGCCCTGAGTCCTTGTGAATATTAAGTGACGATTAGCTGTGGTTTAAAGCCGATCTTGCGGGAAACGGCCACAAGGTGGCAAAATTTCTACATTTACAATTCAGGGGTGTTGGGCAACAGAGCCTTCCTGGAAATCGTGTTAGTAGTCTGTAAATCAGAGTGGAATGTACAAAGGCAAACCCCCAACAGCTTATATCTCCTTACTTCTTGTTTGTTTTTTCAATTTAATTTGTATTGTTTATCAGAGCAAATTTGATAAAAATGTTGTGTATGTTCTAGGTGTACAGAATCTGGCTCATTATATCTATGTATCTATCTATTCATCTTTGGATCCTTTCCCATGGACGTTATTACAGAGTGTTGAGTGTACCTCTCTTGGTATTCCATACGTCTTTGGTGATTATATGTTTCCTATGTTAAATTAGTATAGGTCTGTCACCCCCATATCCTAAATTATCCATTCCTCCCACCTTTCCATTTGGTTCAACATAATTTTGATTTCTTAATCCATGAGGGTCCTTTTCTTGGAAATAAGTTCATGGGTATCATTTTGTAGGTAACACCTATGAAGTGATATCAAAGGATATCTTTCTTTCGGTTTCTTTCTTACTTCAAGTTGTATGATTATATCTAGGTCCTTCTATGGTGGTGCAAGCAGCACTGTTTCATGCTTTTCTGTGGCTAATATTCCATTGTGTACATGGACCAGTTCTTCTTGCTTCATTCATCTGTTGATGGATATTCTGGTTGCTTCCAGGTCTTGTTTGTGGTACATATTACTGCAGTGTAGTATTGCCAGCCTGTGTGTTTTGGATTATGGTCTTCTCAGGTGATAGGCGCAGCAGTGGGCCTACCAGATCATATGGTAGCTCAATTTTTACCTTGAAACGCACGTTCATTCTGTTCTAACTACTGCGTGTTACCAGTTTACATCCCACCAGCAGCTAGGGGGTCCACAGTTCTCTAAAACCCCTTCAGCATGTATTGTTTGTGGACTGTTTTGCTGATGACCATTCTGACTGTTGTGAGGTGAACGTTTCTTTAGATTGGATTTGCATGTCTATTAATTTTTGATATTGAGCATTTTTCCATGCCATTTTTTTGGTGAAAGGAAAAAAAAAGAAAGAAAAGATAAAATGTGTGTAAAATGTGCCTCTTGAAATGGTCTTTTTTAAAGGTTGCCCTCTTTTGAATTTTTTGGTCAATTTTCGACGCCAGAATTTTTTTTTGAGGGCAGGTGTCATTTATAGGTCTACAATTAAGTTGAATTCTAACTGACCATTAGCACTGGGTTTAAAACTGCTGTTGCAGGAAGACCAAAATGCTGCAGGATTTCTCCATTATCAAATCTGGTTACTAGGTCAACAGAGCCTTCCTGGAAGCTGTGTTCCAAGGTTGTAAGTTAGAATGGAATGAGCCAGGAAGAACCCCTATAATTGTATGCCTCATTACTTCTTGTTCGTTTTTTTAATATAATTTTTATTTTTTACCACAGCAAATTTGATTATAATGTTTTGTTCGTTCTAGGTGTGCAAGATGTGTTTGTTTTACACCTATACCTATATGTATTCATCTTGGGATCCATTTGCCATGTAGGTTATGACACAGTGTTGAGTAGTCTTCTTTTGGAATTCCATAGGTCTTTGGAGATTATATATTTCACATGTGTTTGTATATCTCTGTTAACCCCGATATCCTAACGTATCCAATCTTCACAACTTTCCTATTGGTTAACCATAAGTTTGTTTAATAAATCTGTGATTGCCTTTCTCTGTGGAAATATCTTCATTGGTATCAATTTTTAAGTAACACCTATAGTTGATATCATGGGATATGTGTCTTTCGCTTTCTGACTTACTTCCAGTTATGTGACTACCTCCAGAGTCATCTATGGTCCTGCAAACTGCATTGTTTCATTTTTTTTCTGTGGCTAATATTCCATCTGTACACGTACCAGTTCTTCTTTGTCCATTCGTCTCTTGATGGACTTTTTGGTTGTTTCCATGTCGCGGCTATTGTAATACTGCTGCAGTGCAGTTTTGCCTGCCTATGTCTTTCCATGTCTGTCTTTCTAGGTTACAGGCCAAGGAGTGGGCCTGTGGAATCATATGGTATCTCAATGTTTACCTTTTAAAGGCAGCTCCATTCTGTTTTCATTAGCAGCACTTACCAGTTTATGAGCCACTTAAAGTTGAGGGTATGCATTTCTTCACAACCTCTTCAGCATTTATTGTTTGTATTTATTTGCTGATGGTCATTCTGACTGGTGTGAGCTGATACCTTTTTCTGGCTGGATTTGCATATGTCTAATAATTCCTTATATTAAGCTTATAGCCATGTACTTTTTTTTTTTTAAAGAGTGAGTAAAGCGTACCTATTCAAATGGTTTCTTTTATTTTTTTGCGGTATGCGGGCCTCTCACTCTTGTGGCCTCTCCCGTTGCGGAGCACAGGCTCCGGACGCGCAGGCTCAGCGGCCATGGCTCATGGGCCCAGCCGCTCCGCGGCATGTGGGATCTTCCCGGACCGGGGCACGAACCCGTGTCCCCTGCATCGGCAGGCGGACTGTCAACCACTGCACCACCAGGGAAGCCCTCAAATGGTTTCTTGAAGTATGTGCCATATTTTGAATTTTTTTGCCCATTACCTCCCTCAACACATTTTGTTGTCCGGTGTCATTTATAGCCTTGCAGTACTTGTGAATATGAGGTGACCTTTAGCACAGGTTTTAAAGCTGCTGTTGCAGCAAGCGGCCACAGGGTGGCAGCATTTCTACATTCCCCACCCTGGTTACTAAGGAAACAGTATCTTCCTGGAAGTAGTGTTCCTTGGTTGTAAATTAGAGTGGAATGTGCCCGGATAAAGCCCCAAAGCTTATGTCTCCTTACTTATGTTTGTTTTTTATATTTAATTTATATTTTTTATCGGAGTAATATTCCATTGTGTACATGGACCACTTCTTCTTTGTGCATTCATCTGTTGATGGACATTTTGGTTGTTCCAAGTCTTGGCTAGGGTAAATAGTGCTGCAGTGTAGGATTGTCAGCCTGTGTCAGTAAAGATGTTAAATAACTAAATAAGACATTGCCAGAAAAAACAAATCTGAGAAACAGTTTTTTCCCAGCTGAGTTGCCTTTCGGGAAATACTAAAGAGAATTCTGCAGGCTGAAATGAATTTAATTCAGACATTACCAACTAGCCATATAGAACAGGAAAGGGAAGCTTTAATTTTATGTTACTTTATGTCTTTATGTAGTAGTTATAACTGTAATTTGTCTACTTTTTTGAAGTATAGTTGATTTTTAATGTTGCATTAGTTTCTAGTATACAGCAAAGTGATTAAGTTATACATATATATGTATATATATATTGTTTTTCATATTCTTTTCCATTATAGTTTATTACAAGATATTGAATATAGTTTCCTGTGCTACACAGTATGACCTTGTTGTTTATCTATTTTGTATGTAGTAGTTTGTATCTACTAATCTCAAACTCCTTATTTATCCCTCATCCCACCCCTATTTTTTTTTAACATGAATATAACTAACTGATAACTTCATTCTGACTTTGATTTGGGTCATTAGACCTTCATTGTTATTTAATGACAGTATTATGGGACAAGAGGAAATGACTGCCAAGGGTATATCTCTAATCAGCATTTGCTAATGAATGAATGAAAATAAAGCACTGTCTTTTATTTTCTATCTTCTTTAATATCCTGGAGTATCACCTTTTATACTATAAGAGAGTGGTTATCTTTTATTTGTTACAGGATATGTTTCAATTAGACTATTGCAAACCTGAATAACCGGAAAGGTCAGGCAGGTGGCATGAATATGTCAGTCCATTCTGGAATAGGTAACAGAGAAAGAAGGGTTGGAACTATAGTGAAATGAAGAGCGAGGTCCCACCTAAAGCTATCCCCATGCCATTTGTCAAACAAAACATGCCTTCTGGGTGGAATTTGACCAAAAAGCAGGCTAATGTGCTACTCGTTTTCAATTCCTAGCCCTTTCATTAAATTACTCCTAATTATTATAGTGGCCAAGACCTTGGAATTTACTACACTTGTGAGGTATTATTTTCACTTTAGTTCTAAGATTATTTTCTGTCTCATGTTGTTAATATTATTATGGTATAGCTCCTCTAGTTTTTATTCTCACATTTTCTTATTTCTGTTCCTATCTTTTTTCTTCCTGTCTTTCCTACTTTCCTGCTGTATCCTTCATTCTCGCTCTTAGAATCAATGCAGTCAAGTCATGGTTGTCCAGAATGCAAGGTAGAGTTGGTTCTCTTTCAGTGTCACACCACAGTGAAATGTCTAGAGTTCTCTTGTTTGCCTTTTAAGTACATTCACCTGCAGTTCAACTTCGGCTATAATTTTTATTTTTCTACATGTTGGTATCAATTGAATTAGGCTAATAGCAGACTGTTCTGACCACAACATTACTAAATATGTGTAGCAGGTATGTGCATTGGAGCCCAGAAAAGTAGAAAAGAGTAAAAACATAGAAAGGTATGAATAAGGAACTATCACTTTGAAATTAGATATAACTAAAGTTTTCATTTATAATTTGTCTGCTAAAATTCATTTAGCTTCTCATGCAAAAATCATGGCTCAGATTCTTCTGAGTCTTCTATGACAACCAAACAAAAAAATCTAGGCATTTTTCAAAAGGAATTAACTGATCTTCTGGATGACCAGTACTAGGTGTGTATCTCATGTTAAAGATGATAGCTGTCTGGTCTTTTACCCTCACTTAGACCTGCTATTGAAACATTTTCATGCCTTCTGTACCACAGAATTATTGCTGTGTAATATAGGACGCCATAATCTGCCTGCTCTAGGGTGTTAGCAACAGCGTAAGAGCAACCTCCTTGGATTGTCTGTTTTCTGCTAGAGCATGTTGCATCATTACATTGTCAGCTAAGGATATTTCTTAACACATAGCCAAAAGCATTTTTTTGCACATCTCATTGCATTGTAAATTAAATGTGTTATTTAGTTGGGGAGGTGAATCTTTTACCATATGTAGCAACAGGGTGATGGGAATTTTAGTCCCACCTAGAATATTAGTGGTACAGGATTTTTGTCTGTGACATTAAAATTCAGCATCTTTACTAAACCTGACAAGCTGTTGCCCAAAAGAGGCAGTGAGTATTAAATATCTCAAAGAATAGTATTACTACAACCTTTCTGGTGCCCAGAAACTTTCTGTTTCTTTGCAACCACATAATTATGGCAACCAGTAAAATTTGGTACTGAGAAAGGTTGCTTGTTATGACTGGCTCTCTCATCTCCAGATCTCTCAGACTGGTACACAAAATGAACTTTGTTTCAAAGAGTTAGTGTCATTTTAGAACAGACGTTATCAGTCACTTTATTCAGAAGTTTCCTCTCTTTTATCCAGAGAAACCAGGGGGAAATTGTCAGAATGACAATGATTGACTATATTTAACTTAGAAGAGAACATGTTTTCTGTAAATGTAAATAATGGTCAGAATAATCTGGGATGTATTAGATTACAATTTAGAAGATCTAGAGTCACTTTCTCATCATATCTTTCATCTTGAGATCACTTTCATCATCTCTTCGAGAACTGTCAATGTGAAAAGGAATTATACTGATGAGGTACTGACATTGTAAGTTAGGCTGAGGAGGCCAATGAGCGAAGTCCTTAAGAACTTGGATTTGAATTTCAGCCCTGCCACTTAGAAGTTGTGAAGTTTCTCTAAAGCTATTTCCTCTTCCACCTAGGAATCATAATAGACCCCCTCCCAGGGTTTTTGTGAAACACAGGGAGAATGCACCAAAAATGATAAGCATAATGTCTGGCACGTAGTAAGCTCTCAATAAATGGCAGTTGCTATTATATTGCTAGAAATATATATAATAAGCTCCATGTAGCCAATGGTCAGTTATCCCTGCAAAAAAGAAATGCAGAATTCTTGGGCTACTGAATTACACCAAATTATTTAACAACACTATATAGAAAATCAAACAACTTTTCTTCAATAATAAGTGTAATACATTCTTCATTCTTAAAATTTTTTTAAAAATGTCCTGTTAGCTAAAAGAATTTCACTGGTCCAGTTTTCTCATCTCCTTTCATTTCCTCTTGCCATCCTTTAATCAAGATACTCATGGGCTTCCCTGGTGGCGCAGTGGTTGAGAGTCCGCCTGCCGATGCAGGGGACACGGGTTCGTGCCCCGATCCCGGAAGATCCCACATGCCGCGGAGCGGCTGGGCCCGCGAGCCATGGCCGCGGAGCCTGTGTGTCCGGAGCCTGTGCTCCGCAACGGGAGAGGCCACAGCAGTGAGAGGCCCGCGTACAGCAAAAAAAAAAAAAAAAAAAAAGATACTCATAAGCTCTGACAGTCCAAATGTCAGCCGGGATGGGGTGAAAGAAAGACAAGGAAATAGCCTGAAGAGTCCATGAACTCAAAACTTGTCCCCGGATAATTAAGAAATGGAAATGAGCATATCTGAAGGATTTCGTTGTGGTTTTCTCTTATTACACTGTTGGACAAAGTACAGATTTTTTCCCACTAGTGAGACTTTGCCATGACTGAAGCTGATTTTTGCTATCATGATACCTGGAAGCCTAATTCCTGGCTGGACTTTCTCTAAACACCCTTGTTAGCATCTCAAACTATTTCCTCTGGAAAGAATGTAAAGCAGATTCATGTGTTGTATGTATTTACAATTTGAAGGCCAAAACATTTTATTTCAATAGATTTTAAAGGAAAAAGAGAAGTACAAACATGTTTTAAAGATCCATCCAAAAACCATTTATTTAGCACAGACTGCTCCAGACTCTGTGCTGGGGTTGGAATTGAGACCACAGCCATAGTGTCAGACCTCAGGGAGCACAGAGGACAATCAAGTGACAGCCCATAAATGCACTATTGCACACAGAGAAACAGAGCTTATAAAATGGGATATGCTCTGTGCTTCTTTCTAAATTAAAGGCAACATCCTCAGAGGAGTAATTTTGAAAAAACTACACACACACACACACACACACACACACACATACACACACACATATATCTTTATTGGATTCATTATATATTTTTTCAATAAAGAAATATATATGTATTTTTTTCCAATCAAGAAAAACTAAATAAAAGAAATGAAGACCTTCAGTACTTTAGATAATTCTATGAAAGTTAAGAACAAACAAGCCATTATATTCCATTCTTCTTTCTCAATTTTTTTTACAGAGAAACTCAGAGAACTGTTTTTATTCTGCTGGTTTAGGAGAGGATAATTGATTTTTTTTTTTTTTTTTTTTTTTTTTTTTTTGCGGTACACGGGCCTCTCACTGTTGTGGTCTCTCCCGTTGCAGAGCACAGGCTCCGGATGCGCAGGCTCAGTGGCCATGGCTCACGGGCCTAGCCGCTCTGCGGCATGTGGGATCTTCCTGGACCGGGGCACGAACCCATGTCCCCTGCATGGGCAGGCGGACTCTCAACCACTGCACCACCAGGGAAGCCCTGGTAATTGAATTTTAAGTACCTTTTTCTGCCAGCCTTAAAGTCATATCTACCTATGAGAAAATGATTGTCCAATAATAAAAAAGAGAAAGAAAAAAAAAGAAATTAGTCAAAACTTTAAGGAAATAAAGGTTTAGGGTTTTTTTTAAGTTTTTGGCCACACCCCACGGCATGTGGGATCTTAGTTCCCCGACCAGGGATCGAACCCACGCCTCCTGCATTGCAAGGCAAAGTCTTAACCACTGGACCACCGGTGAAGTCCCTAGATTTTTGTTTGATAAGCACCATGTTCCATCTTGATTAATTGACTTTTTATTTTCCCTTATAAAAAACTTCTCTGATTATTACATATGGCTTAATTGTCCTAAAATAATGTCATTATTGCAATCTTCCCATGAGGGATTGTAGTGTGTTTACCAGACACGGTAGGAAAGGAAAAGGAACTCCATTTATTTCTCAGCCTGGATTTCTGCTCACATTCAAGAATCCCTCTGCTTACCTGGCCACCTTCAACTTGTAAATCCACAGATTTTGATATGGCGATGAGAACTGTGGAGTTTTCAGTTGTGTAAAGTGGGAACACAGCCCACTGATATCATGCCCAAGATGGTCAGTACATGGTAACTATCAAACAAGGGTTCTTGAAGGAAGAGCTTTGTGTGGCCATCTCTGCGTGTCAGGAAATTCAAGTGTAAAAAATTGCAAAAGGATCTCATTGGCATTTACACAGGTCAACCAGGGCTGGTAGAGGCAGGATCAGGAGAAAGGTGTGTTTACCCTCGTTAACCCTAAAGGCAAAGGGCACAGACCTTGAGTCTTGAGAGAACTAGAGATTCAAACTTATTAGTAAGATTAAGATAACCTAGTAAAGTGAACATCTAGATTTTTTCCAACTAATTGGGGTTATATGTGAGTGTATCTGAGTAAAAGTAAATTTTTATAATAATTATCCTTAGTTGTTCCACAGCACTCTCTTAGTCTTAAGATATACCATTCAGTATTTCCCTAGGCAACTCTAAAGCTGTCCTCATTTTTGATATGTGTATATATACACACACTATAAATAATTTCTGTTGTATATATAAAACATATATTTAATTTGAAGTGTACAGTTTTTGACTGTAAAATAAAGAAGACAAACTAGACACTTCAGCTAATGAAACCTGCAATTAAGAAATTTTATGATGGGCCTAATCAATTGAGTTCATATAGCCCATGTTTCAGAGCAAGAAATTAGTTTCCCTGTGTTTGAAACCTGGTCCTATGAATTAATGACTATGCAACCTTGCCAACATACCTGAATTCCTCTGAGCTTCAGTTCTTATCAGCTATAAAATAGGATAATAAATAATACTGGACTCATGGAGTTGCTTTGAGGGTTAAATAATGTAACACATTAAAAGCACTTAGAACTCTGCCTGTGAAAAAGTAGCATTTCGTAAATGTTAGCTGTTATTTCAATGTGCTTACTTTATAAAGTACTTCTCATGACATAATGGTATGTCAGTACAATTAAGAGTTTTGCAGTTGTACATTTTGATAGAGCATAATTCCTGGTGCAGAGTTGGCATTCAATAATTTTGCTACATATGGGTGAAAAAATGACTGAAGTATGCATGTGAAATATAACAATTATTAATATTTATAAATTAAGAAAATATGTTGACTAATATATCTTTTTGAAGACATTTCAGTAGTTCAGGCTATTTTAATATATACTGACATATATAGAATTTTAGTAAAACTACATGAGTTTGCATTTGACATTAATTTCCATCTTCAATCTTATTTTAAAATTTTGTGCATTCAATTTTTCAGAATTTGAAAAAAATAACAATTTTACCACTGTTCACTGTATTATGAATCTTATCCCTAATATGTTTTTCCCATGATCTCACCACTTGGATAATTAAGTCCAAAACAGATAGAAACTTTAAAGCTCATACTACACAACGTGTTTTTTTCTTAGTATACCTACTACAGGAATAGCCATGAATTCTACAGTAGCAACCAAAGTTGGCTATTAACTTAAAAGTGGTCATATTCATTCTTCTTATGTCATTAATTTAAAGAATCAAAATAATAATGTATAAAGGGACATAATTTGCTAAAATAGTTTTGAATTTTGTTATAAAATATTTTCAACTTACTGAAAATTATAGAAAATACTGTCACAAATACTTGTGTTCTTGCTATCCAATTTTACCAAATCGTAACATTTTGCTATATTGGCTTTAGATTTTTTTTTAATAAAAAATATATTACAGGTACCCCTGAAGTCCTCTAAAACCATTCCCCTGTCATCCTGAGATAACCACAAAATAGAGTTTAACGTCTATAATTCCCAAGCTGTCTTATGATATTAACGTTTGTCATACATATATACAAGTAGACATAAATAATTTACAGTATTATTTCATGTAATTTTAACTTTATATCATGATAACTGACTATAGGTTTTCTTCTGCAAATTATTTGCTCAAGATTTTTTTTTAAGATTTATCTATCTTGATAAATGAAGGTGTATTTAATTTAATTTAACTGCTGCTTAAATTTCATTGAATAAATATATCATAATGTATTTATTTATTATATTATTAACACACTATTAGAAGCAATGTTGCAATGAATGTTCTTTAACAAATTCCTTTTGTACATGTGGGAGAATTTCTCTAAAGTAGAAGTGGAATTAAGTCAAAGTTGAATTTTCTGGGTACTTGAGTGCATAAACTTCACTAGACATAGACAAATTTACCTAAAAAGTATATGTACAAATGTATACTTTCTGTCCACAGTCTATGAAAGTTCCTGTGTCTTTGAATCATTGCCTATACATTTCCCCAGAATTATTTGCACTTTGTGCTGAATGACAAAATTGTCAAATTCTGCTCTCTTTGTTTGTACATTCAGATAGGTTGGTTACAAACGAGAATAGTGCTGCTTCATTTCTTAAATTGGATTCAGTTCACAGTGGCTGAAATGTGAGGTCTTAGGAGACATGAGCTCAGTGGTTCTCAATTTTGGCAATACTTTAGATTTGCCTAGATCATTTTTTAAATTCTGATGCTCAAGCCTCACCCCAAGACTCTCCTTGGGGGTGAAGGGCAGGGGGATGTGGGTGCCGTGCTAGTTGCCCCACCTACAACCCTTGGAACTCAGATCCCAAAGTGATCCTAATATGCAGTCAATGTTGGAAATTATTGCCCTTGTGTATGTCTGATAAGAAAGAGAATAAAGCCAGAGGGAGAAAAAAAGATACTTGGCTGTAGACCCATCTCTAAAAGTGAGTGGTGAACTGGAGCTTGATTCTTAATAGTTTTATCTAGAATGAATAAGTAAATTAGCATCTGGGGAACAATAGTAGGTATTCCAGAATTTGGCAATGCTTGAGACCAGGAATATAACAAGAGTTAGTCTGCCGACAGTTGGGAATAGAACTACAGGTCCAGGGTCAGGATGCAGTACCTTTAGGGTAAGGCAGTTTATGAAGTCCAGGCACGCGAATGGACCCCAAACAAGTAGATTTGTTTTCTAGGCAGAAAATTTGGAAAAAGCCAGTGAACGTTAGAGAAAAGCTTTGTCTATGTGGGCACCATTGGCTCATAGCAAATGGCAATAATTCCAACCCCATTAGCTGGTTGATGCCAGTTATAAATGTTTTGTCAGACTTAATTAGAATAAGTTTTAAAAATAAGTTATGCTTAAACGTGTAAGATATAAGCTTCTAACTGGTGATCAGAGGGCATGGAAGAGTCAAGGATAAACTGAAATGCCCCAAGTTATAATGAATGAGGAAATGTTTTGATTTGGTTCATCATTTGTAACATAAGCTGTTGACATAAACCAAGAATTTGTATTTAATTAAGATTGTTTCATAACTAGATTAAGTATTCTACTTTACCAAGAGTGTCAAAATCTACTAAATATAAGGTAACAAATGTTCATGGAATCTCAGCTATAGCAACAGCCATTTTTCATCCTTTCCTCAATCAGTATAGTTATTTCAGTTTTTTATAGAAAAAAATGAATTGAAAGACCATTTGGCTTTGCTGACATGATCAGTTGCCAAACTATTGGAAAGTTAAATATCAAATTATTATTTAGAGGACAAGAAGATATTAATGTTACTGTATAGTTCATGTAATTATCTCACACATTCAGGAGAGATTAAGATTTCTAAAATTGTATTCTAATTAGAACACCTAAAAGCTTTTCTTTAAAAAAAATACCTTAGGGAAAATAAAACTAAAGGCATCCAAGATATTTTTAAATTGTCATTGTGCATTCAACTTAAAATACAGTTTAAGACATGAGTATGATGAGACGATTACATAGTGATTCAAAACAAAATACCTTTAAAAGTCTGCATGCCCTTCAGGTTGACTATGAAGTCATCAGTCAAGATAAATAATCAGGGTAATTCTTTCTTTTTTTCCAATTCAGTGCTGAGTACAAGAGAAGGACTAAATATGTTCAGAAAAGTCTTAATCCTGAGTGGAATCAAACAGTCATTTATAAAAGTATCTCCATGGAACAGGTATGCAATGATTATTTTCTATATGAAAGATTCAGGCTAATATAAAACAGTGATGACAGAGTTATTGAAAGATTGTGATTCATATCAATTTTTCCATACACACAAAAAAAATTAAGTAAAATACATGCAAGAAATATAACCAGGGGCTTCCCTGGTGGCGCAGTGGTTGAGAGTCCGCCTGCCGATGCGGGGGACGCGGGTGCGTGACCCAGTCTGGGAGGGTCCTGCGTGCCGCAGAGCGGCTGGGCCCGTGGGCATGGCCGCTGGGCCTGCGCATCCGGAGCCTGTGCTCCGCGACGGGAGGGGCCGCAGCGGTGAGAGACCCGCGTATCGCAAAAAAAAAAAAACAAGAAATATAGCCAGTAAAAGAAACTGGGTGCAGTTCGAAGATACAGTGAACGAAAATGTGCACATTTTGACAAAACAGCTAAAAAAAATAAACAAAATGAATAAGACTAGTGGGACATTTTCCACTGATTATTTCGAAATTAAATATTTCAATAGACTGGGCTCTATTTATCATATTTTGAGGGAAAATATTTCCTAACTAGCTGTATTTTGACTTTCATAAACAAAGAAAAAATAAGATTCAGATGCACTGAAATGAATTACCTCTCCTGGCAACAATTTAGGGATCATCTCTTTTCTAACTTGAGGCTTCCCAGGACCAGATGGCTTCACAGGCGAATTCTATCAAACATTTAGAGAAGAGCTAACACCCATCCTTCTCAAACTCTTCCAAACAATATCAGAGGAAGGAACACTCCCAAACTCATTCTACGAGGCCACCATCACCTTGATACCAAAACCAGGCAAGGATGTCACAAAGAAAGAAAACTACAGGCCAATATCACTGATGAACATAGATGCAAAAATCCTCAACAAAATACTAGCAAACAGAATCCAACAGCACATTAAAAGGATCATACACCATGATCAAGTGGGGTTTATTCCAGGAATGCAAGGATTCTTCAATATACGCAAATCAATCAATGTGATACACCATATTAACAAGTTGAAGGAGAAAAACCATATAATCATCTCAATAGATGCAGAGAAAGCTTTCGACAAAATTCAACACCCATTTATGATAAAAACCTGCAGAAAGTAGGCATAGAGGGAACTTTCCTCAACATAATAAAGGCCATATATGACAAACCCACAGCCAACATTGTCCTCAATGGTGAAAAACTGAAACCATTTCCACTAACATCAGGAACAAGACAAGGCTGCCCACTCTCACCACTCTTATTCAACATAGTTTTGGAAGTTTTAGCCACAGCAATCAGAGAAGAAAAGGAAATAAAAGGAATCCAAATTGGAAAAGAAGAAGTAAAGCTGTCACTGTTTGCAGATGACATGATACTATACATAGAGAATCCTAAAGATGCTACCGAAAAACTACTAGAGCTAATCAATGAATTTGGTAAAGTAGCAGGATACAAAATTAATGTACAGAAATCTCTGGCATTCCTGTACACTAATGATGAAAAATCTGAAAATGAAATCAAGAAAACACTCCCATTTACCATTGCAACAAAAAGAATAAAATATCTAGGAATAAACCTACCTAAGGAGACAAAAGACCTGTATGCAGAAAATTATAAGACACTGATGAAAGAAATGAAAGATGATACAAATAGATGGAGAGATATACCATGCTCCTGGATTGGAAGAATCAATATTGTGAAAATGACCCTACTACCCAAAGCAATCTACAGATTCAATGCAATCCCTATCAAACTACCACTGGCATTTTTCACAGAACTAGAACAAAAAATTTCAAAATTTGTTTGGAAAAACAAAAGACCCCGAATAGCCAAAGCAATCTTGAGAACGAAAAACGGAGCTGGAGGAATCAGGCTCCCTGACTTCAGACTATACTACAAAGCTACAGTAATTAAGACAGTGTGGTACTGGCATAAAAACAGAAAGATCAGTGGATCAGGATAGAAAGCCCAGAGATAAACCCACGCACATATGGCCAACTTATCTTTGATAAAGGAGGCAGGAATGTACAGTGGAGAAAGGAGAGCCTCTTCAATAAGTGGTGCTGGGAAAACTGGATAGGGACATGTAAAAGTTTGAGATTAGATCATTCCCTAACACCATACACAAAAATAAGCTCAAAATGGATTAAAGACCTAAATGTAAGGCCAGAAACTATCAAACTCTTAGAGGAAAACATAGGTAGAACACTCTATGACATAAATCACAGCAAGATCCTTTTGGACCCACCTCCTAGAGAAATGGAAATAAAAACAAAGATAAACACATGGGACCTAATGAAACTTCAAAGCTTTTGCACGCAAAGGAAACCATAAACAAGACCAAAAGACAACCCTCAGAATGGGAGAAAATATTTGCAAATGAAGCAACTGACAAAGGATTAATCTCCAAAATTTATAAAGAGCTCATGCAGCTCAATAGCAAAAAAACAAACAACCCAATCCAAAAATGGGCAGAAGACTTAAATAGGCATTTCTCCAAAGAAGATATACAGACTGCCAACAAACACATGAAAGAATGCTCAACATCATTAATCATTAGAGAAATGCAAATCAAAACTACAATGAGATATCATCTCACACCAGTCAGAATGGCCATCATCAAGAAATCTAGAAACAATAAATGCTGGAGAGGGTGTGGAGAAAAGGGAACACTCTTGCACTGCTGGTGGGAATGTGAATTGGTACAGCCACTATGGAGAACAGTATGGAGGTTCCTTCAAAAACTACAAATAGAACTACCATATGACCCAGCAATCCCACTACTAGGCATATACCCTGAGAAAACCATAATTCAAAAAGAGACATGTACCAAAATGTTCATTGCAGCTCTATTCACAATAGCCCGGAGCTGGAAACAACCTAAGTGTCCATCATCGGATGAATGGATAAAGAAGATGTGGCACATATATACAATGGAATATTACTCAGCCATAAAAAGAAACGAAACTGAGCTATTTGTAATGAGGTGGATAGACCTAGAGTCTGTCATACAGAGTGAAATAAGTCAGAAAGAGAAAGACAAATACTGTATGCTAACACATATATATGGAATTTAAAAAAAAATGTCATGAAGAACCTAGGGGTAAAACGGGAATAAAGACACAGACCTACTTGAGAATGGACTTGAGGATATGGGGAGGGGGAAGGGTAAGCTGTGACAAAGCGAAAGAGAGGCATGGACATATATACACTACCAAACGTAAGGTAGATAGATAGTGGGAAGCAGCCGCAGAGCACAGGGAGATCAGCTCAGTGCTTTGTGACCGCCTGGAGGGGTGGGATGGGGAGGGTGGGAGGGAGGGGGATGCATGAGGGAAGGGATGTGGGAACAGATGTATATGTATGACTGATTCACTTTGTTATAAAGCAGAAACTAATTAAAAAAAATAAATTGAGGCTTCCTACGGATCTGGCATTGTGCAACTAAACTGTACAGAAGAAAGCATGAAGAAGACTAGTGTAAAGGACTATCACAACAAATAGATGACTCTAAGCAAAATTGCATCAATGTGTTTCTGAAAATCTTCATGTCGTAACTTTGTATCAATAATAGAAAATAACTGATGGTTTATAAAGATGAATTCAGAGAGGAAAGAATACAAATAGAATAGGAAGAAGACATCCATGAAAACAATTTACAAATGAGTTGTCTTTCAAAATGAGGTTTCTAATTTATCCTTTGGAAGATTTCTAATTTGACTATGAAATTGAAGCTGGATATAAATTATAATCTGGGTTCTTGAATTTAAAATAAGTTAAATTTCACCTGCAGAAATAAGACGGTGCTACTAATGTGTTTTGGCAATTTACTGAAACAAAAAACTATAATCCAAATACTTTGAATAACCTAGGCATTTTTGCAACCTATGAATTTCATGTATTTAAAGAGTATATATAGATTCTGCTTGGTAATTTTAATAATGGGCAGGGGTAGAATAACAGGAAATAAGTAAAAATCACCCTTTTTTTGGCAAAATAGTGAGGTATCTTATGATCAGATACTTGGTTGGACCACAAAATGATTGACAGTTTACATAATATTGAATGTAAGTATACAGTTTTATATAAACTTAAAGTATTTTTACATAGGCGGAAAGAGTTCAAGGAATGAAAATATAAATGAGTCTATTATATGAGTATAATGAAAATTTATGATGAGAAATGAGGTTAATGACATTTTGATTTGAACTGTAGCTCAAGAAGAAAACACTGGAGGTGACAGTCTGGGATTATGATAGATTTTCTTCCAATGATTTTCTTGGTGAGGTGAGCCTATGGTTTCCTTTTTTTTATTTGCTTCATTATAAACCATCAATTAAATCTTTATGGAAAGCATATTTCTTAAGTGTATAAGATAACTGTTTCTGGATAAAATTCTTTGGTGGATAGAATTTATTTACGAATGACTCTTTGAATAGATGAACAGCAACTGGAGAAATAATTTTCACTTTACCACTTGATGTACTTTATAATTAATTTGCAAGATGAAATATTAATTGTTTTGATTGAAAGTTATATAATCATGCTGTGAATCAAATGATTATGTAAAAGATTTGAAATAAATTTATTGTATTATAAAATGAGCTTGATTTTTTTCAAATGCATTTTCAGGTTATTTAATTGCTATTCCTCATTGCATGCATGAATGACTTGATGTGACATTTTACATTCTTATTTCTTTTAAGTGTCCCACAAAAAATCTAAAAATATTTTAAGAAGCAAAACTAGAAGTAGGAGAAAGCATCAAAAACAATTTTTATAAATTCACAAGGAATGTAACCTAATTATGAAATGTGGCAGGATGGTCAGATTCTGTGATATTTTTCATCTATCATATTCCAAAAATACATATTTTGTTTAGTGATCTTTGCTTAAAGCAGAAATTATGAATTAATGTTAAAAAAATAAATCTCCAAAAATATATAACACCTAGAAAATACAATATCCTTTTGATAAAGACAGTAGAAAACAGTTGAGTAGTCTAGGTGACATGAGGTTTGTTTGGTTCCTACATTCTGTACCTCTTACCCATCAAAACTAGATCATTTGAACTTCACCTGCAGGCTCCATGCAGTATAGCCACTTGGACTAATCTTGGTCTTAGGCAGGACTACTCTAGAGTACAGTTATATCTGATTTATTGTCCTATTTCAAAAAGCTGATTTATTGAAGTCCTTATAATTTATTGTTCTCATGAACCTAAAGCATATATCCAGTGTGTGGTTTTATTTTTTAATATCTGCTCAAATTTAAGATGCCAACTACTGTAAAATGCACCATTGTTTATGTACACTAAGAAAGAAAACATGTTGCCAATTAAACCATGACACAGCGCTTTCTTATTGTAAACTGTTGGTAATATCTCTGTTTCAAATGTGAACTAAAGTGTGTTTTAAAATAGAGGGAATAAGTTAGTAATTGAAAATTAGCCATTCTTTTTCATTTTGTCCCTCTTGTAACTAAAATCAAACAATCTGCAAAAAAACACTAGCCCAGTTTAAGAATATAATGTGTCCATTTAACAAAAGAAGACTTTATTTCATAAAGAGATTGACTTGTGACTCTACCTTTTTGCATCATCTCCAAATAATTTAATTAATAGTCAGAGATGTCATACAGTTTGATTTAACCAGACGTTTATACAGCATCTGGTACGCACAAGACATTCTCAGTATCATGGGTGAAGAAAAATGAGGAAGACCTCATCATCCTAAAGGTTATACTATATCCTTTGACTTATGTCCTTGAATAAATTTCAGATCACAGAAAAAAACAACAAATGAATTACAGCTTAATCCATAAATTTTATTCACTTATTGCACTTTTTTTGAGGTATTGATTGATTTATCTAGCACATCTCACCTCGATAACATGCCTAGGTGGTATCCTCTCAAAGAACAGACTGAAAGCATTGATCATGGCAAGTCCCATTCCAGTCAAAGCAGCCAGCAGTCCCCAAAGCTGTCTGTCATCAAAAGTAAAAGCCATGGTATCTTCCCTGACCTATCCAAGGGTAGGAGATATTTCAAGTAGAAAAAAACTTTTGTCGTTTGTTCACTCAGAATCTTCTTGAATATGAGTGCCTGTATATTTAATATCTTTTGAAAAGTATTATATTGGGAAATATTTAATATAATGTCATGCAAAGATAATGGATATGGAATCAGGAGAAATGGGCTTTAGTCTCAGATCAGTTCATAATTAGGTTGATGCCTTTGTGATCTTCACGTCTCTGATTCTCTGTTTTTCAACCTATAAAATGGAGGAGGTTGGGTTATATGAGCTATTGGGTCTTTTTCAGCTCTCAAAATCTAGGTTAATATGATTTTATAAAATACGTTGGGGTATTTCATAAAGAAAACATAAAAATCCTCAACAATTCATTGACTAGACATAATCATCATTACCATTTATGCATGTTTCTTCTGTTTAAATCCCTATTTTTCATATGTATATTCTTACTCATAAATCATATATGTAATATATGGACATAAACAATTTTGCATTCTACTTTTTAATTATATCAAAAACATTTTCCTCATGTTATCAAAACAATTGGTATGCTGAAAATTACTTAAACCTTTCCTAAATGGTGCATTCAAACTAAGTCTATGATTTTTTTTAAACTACTATTATTATTTTTAAATTGCAGCATCATACATTGGGTTTGGCAATATGCACAGCTTTCCCATTGGAATGAGCTTTTCCTTTGGGAGGTTCATTAACCACTTATCCTACAACACAACAGTAATCTTCATCATAAAATGAGTTATTGCCTGTATGAGAGAACCATGTAGTATCTTTCCAGGATATGCTGAGCTGTTTTTAAATATTAAATAAAAATTTTTATATTGGATCTGAGTATTCCTTCCTTTTTGCCAATTCTCAGGAAGTACAGCAAATTGAAAAGTGGTTCTTTGCAATTTGGATTGGAAATGCAAGTGTTCTAGGAGATGAAAAACTGAGGTCATGTCCAGGAGGCCACTGAGTTCATACAATAAACCACTGACTACAATAAGTGCTATAGATTACTTATGAGTTGTATAGATCATTTCTGGATTCCACTTAGCCAGATCAACTCTGCACTAATTAACATTTTGGAAGATGACTGGTATAGAGACCTCTCTCTCTATGACTACCACAGTAAATGTGTGATCTTATATATACATTCTCTAAAATCACCTGAGATGATGATATAATACAGTCTCCACTTCTATGTATCCCAGTGACTCACACACCTTCCTCCAGGAATTTTACTTAAAACTCCTCCTGCGGCAGTGTCAGCCTATTGTTTCTTACCTGGTCCCTACTAGAATTAGCAGAGTTGCTTAGTGAAACTATAAGTTAATAGATTCATTTATATGAGACTGCTTAGAATGTATTCATTCCTCTTCTCAAACCTCTCTTCTCAAGATTATCATCCTCTTGCCTTTCCTCCCAAAACTTGTCTCCCAAATGTTGAATCACACTGCTGTATGGTGAGCAGTTGCATAAACGCGCCAAAAAAGAAACACAATTAACATAAATCTTAGATGGTTTTAAATTATGTGAGACCCAGCTTGACAGGAGGAACGCTGGAGCAACTTTAACTCATGTTTTACCCTTTTGTAACCAGACATGCAGGTTCCCACCATTGAGAAATCCCATAATAGTCCCGGTAGCTCAAAATCCTCATCTGAAGGCCATCTCCGCTCTCATGGACCATCTCGCAGTCAAAGCAAAACCAACGTCACTCAGACCCACCTGGAAGATGCAGGGGCTGCCAAAGCCTCTGCTGAAGCCACCGTGCAACAACTCCGCCTTCAACCAAGTAAAAGACGCAAATAAATTCCTCAGCATGGCAGCTTAATGTTCATCTGTTGCCTTTCTTTCCTCCTGTCCTTCCCCATTTGCTTTGTTTTGTGCATTCCCTGCTCCCTCTGTTCTCTGTCCCTTTGTCTGTGTAGGAACAGTATCGATACATAAATATGCTGTCTCTCATTTAGTTCTTTTTTGTTTTAATTTATGTAGAACGAAATAAAACTGGCTGTTTCTCCTTTGTCTCCACCATCCATCCAACCTGGCTCATAGTATTTGGTAGCTGTGTCTGTGATGTGTGCAGGCAAAACTATGTTGTGTGTCCTTTTTGTGTGCACTTAAATATCCTTTAGAATACAGGAATTATAAGCACAAGTGGCTGCCAGTTTTCCAGGCATTACACCAAAAAAAGGCACACACATAAGCATTCTGAGCAGATTAGCAGTGAGAGTCTCACCTCTGAAAAACACTAAAAATTTTAGGCAGAAGAGTCATGTAACCAACAGTCAAGTTCTATAACCTAGGGGAAATGGAAAAACCATTTAACGCTTAAAATTTTTAATAAATTATGCATGTGAAATAATGAAGCTTTCCGTGTGAGAAACTTTCTAGTCTTTTTGGAAAAAAATCTGTAAAGAAAATAATGTTTCTTATATTCTCAAAAAAGTATGTAGTATTAATATATGTCTAAGCATATTTGATGAGGCCATGTTACCTCATTAAGGAGCACAGTGGGGTCCATTCTGTTGGATCACACTTTGTATATGATACAAGAGAATTTATAGGGTTATTCTTTTTTCTAACCATTGGAAATCCTTTGGAAGTCAAGATATCAATTAAAGCATAACAATTCACCCATCTTAACTGCTGTAATTTCAATTGATAGAATTATATAAGAACTTAGTGAGTACAGAGACTTTAAAAATGTAGGGGCACTGTTACTTCCAAGAGGCATCAGCCAAACAATGGAGATAGATGAATGTTCTCCCCATCTCCCAAAGTCATCATTTCCAAAGAAACAGCCAGTTTTAACCCCCTTTAGTGCTGTGCATGTGGTGTCATTTTGGCATTTGAAAACACAACTTACTTCACTAGAGCAAAAGATCACTACTGTTTGCATGAATAACATTCAAGCTGGTTCCATCTGAGGATACATACTCTGGGTTTCCATTTCACCCACACTACCACAGCAGCACATAAAAGCGGTCAGTCTAATCATGCCAGGAAGCAGCACAGACACAGCATAGCAGGAGTCCTCCCCATTCAAAGAACTCAGTCTGATAATCTGCCTCCACCAGCTAATGGCAACCAAGACCAAAGCCAGCTAGCCCTCAGGAAGGTGATGTCTGATGGACCAGTCAAGCCAGGAAGTGAGCAGAAAGGCACTATTCAAAGTACACAGCAAGAATATCCTCCAAATTTAAAGCCCTCATCTTTTAATTTTTAGAGATTGTCTTTTTTTTTTTTTTTTTTTTTTTACGGTATGCGGGCCTCTCACTGTTGTGGCCTCTCCCGTTGTGGAGCACAGGCTCCGGACGCGCAGGCTCAGTGGCCATAGCTCACGGGCCCAGCCGCTCCGCGGCATGTGGGATCTTCCCGGACCGGGGCATGAACCCGTGTCCCCTGCATCGGCAGGCGGACTCTCAACCACTGCGCCACCAGGGAAGCCCTGAATATGATAAATATTGATAGGTATAACTCACTTAAAGCGAAGTTCTTTAAGAAATTCAACTATATTTAAGACTGGAAAAGGGGTCTTAAGACCAAAATATTTAAGAGCCAGTGATTTATACCTGGACACAATCATAATTTTTCCAGTAGTCAATGATGTTGGATAATTAGAAATTTCTTACAAGATATAATTATCATATTTGCCTCTAAATTTTCTATGCCTTTTATATCTTGTATTGCATTTTGGAACCCCTTCTTTCTTTTCTTATTTAATGTTAATTTATAATTTAAGATTGACAAATGATTTTTCATTTTATATTCTTATTTTAAATATTTTATTGGGCATGATTTAGATTAAGTTATGATTATATGCCCATATTCATTATTTACATTTGCAGTTTGACTGGTAAGTTGTCTACCAACTTTAATCAAGTTGTTCCTAGCCTAAGGTAGAATGAGAGGGAGTATTATAAAGGTAGAATACATTTTATTTGTGTCCTTATTTTGGTGATAAAATTTATTGGAAAAACATTTATAAATTATTTGTTTCTTTAGTCTTCTACTGTATTATCTATATTAGTGGTCCTATACATTGCAAATTCATTGTTGGCATAAATAACAATAGAAACACTGAAGATCATCCCTTTGATTCAAATTTGAGGAAATGTTAAGTTTCTTACCTCTTACCTAATCCTTGATTCTTAATTTCAAACATATAATTTATTGTGTTTTTAAATAATTAAAGCTAAAAAGGGAATTCTGAAAATATGTATTTATCATTTACAGAAAATATTATCTGAATTACCCATATTAGTCGCTCATCATTTATTCACATTCATACACACATTTTTTTTAACGAATAGTATGTTTCAGAAACTCTTCAAAGTGTTAGTGATTCTGCAGTGGACACAATAGACAAAAATCACTGTCCCCATAAATCTCCCATCCTAGTAATATTTATTGAATAACCGATTAAAGATATGTGGGAAAAATTTGAAGAATGACAAAAGCATGAGTTTTGTCTGTCTTCAACTGAAATTGAAGTAGAACATTGCAATTAGTCATTGACTTAAGTTTATATGCACAGACACCATCATGTTTAGAAATATCTGAAAATAGAATTATTTTGTTATTTGTTCTGGTCTGGTTCTCTCTCGTAATCTTTACAGTTCACTGGGATATAACCAAGTATAGGAGGAGAGAAAGTGTTTGAAAATGATCTATTTGGAGAAGGTAGGAATATTAATGAAATTAATTAGAGATGTTTGATTCCATGGGACTGGACATGTGTTTACCAAATAATTGTCCAAATTCCTCTTTACTTTCTGGCCATTGACTACATTTGAATGATATGAAAAATAATACTCAGTGTTTATTGTAGCATTAGCCGTGTAAATCAGTATGCTATTATTAATTTGTTTACACTGTATTTGTTTCCAGTGTATTTGTTTACAATGGAAATGTCTCCTTTGGGCAGGATTTTTATATAAGTCAAATTATTTGGATTCCGTTTAAAGATAACATCCTTGTTATCTTAGTATTCATGATCTAGGTGATCAGTTTCCGGATTATGTAAGAACATTTTTCAAAACTATTTTTATAATTACTTTCACTCAAACAGGACCGCTTGTTTTGCAAGCAAACTGTGAGAGACAATATTTCAATTTCAAAGGAGAATGAAATAAATATTGAAAAATTGAGTTGTCCATGAAAAATTGATGTAGATCTTGAGTATTTGTTTCTTTCAAACATGATTCTCCTTACTATTAATCTTTTAAAGGTAAAGATCTTTATTGTGTTATTTAAAGGTAAAGATCTTAATTGTGTTAGCATTTTTTTAGCACAAAACCAAAACTTGGTCCTTGATAAACTCTTTTGTTCATTCTATTTATTTGGACATAGCTGGAATTATAAATTAAACTTATTAAAGATAAAATGAATTTACTTTATGATGTCTTAATCAAACTTTTATCCATTATTTACTGTGAAATTTTTGTCTCCACTTAAACTGTATTTAAGTGTCTTCTTCCAAAATAAGTTCTGAACCAAAAACCCCTTTAGAAAGGAAGATACACTTAAAAAGCAACATTATAGCATAAATGCAAGAACTATAGTACACTGAGCCATCACATATTGTATTTATGTAAGAAAAAAATCCTCTACCATGTTATTAAGCTAACTTTACTCTCATTTCAAATACATGTTGTATTGAAGTTATATGCTATTACTTTTGTTCCCTAAAGTGCTCATTGATCCTATTATCCGTAAAACTAGGGAGTGAATGGGAGACACCTGCAAAATGGTGATGCATTAGATCCAAAAAGATTGAACTGATTATTAAAATGTCTTGAAAAAGTCAGTTGTAAGGCCAATGTGGATGGAGAGGGAAGAGTGTGAACATGATTCAAAGCTTTACCAGCTTTCCCAGGGCATAGAAAATAGAGACATCGCATCTTCATTTCCCTCTCTGAAAGAAGCTACTATGTGAATGATGTGGAATATCTTGAGGGACATATTTTGATTTTTATAAGTTTGTTATAACTTTCTGATATATATAATCATTTTTTCTGAGTGACCAAGCCCAGTGTTAGTGTTAATTTCATCCTCAACGACCGTGGGAGAGAGGTAGTATAATCACCAATAGTTTTTCATTTAAAAAATATTTCAATGACATCCTTCCTTTCACTAACCCCACCCAAAGGTTTACAAAGGTCTGATATATTGTAGAAATCAGAGCTGTCTATTTTAAATACTTTTATTTGTGAAAACTTGTAATTTGGAGGTATGTGAACACTCCTACAAATAGTTGTATTGAAGCTACCTATGCCATTTTTCTAGTGTCTTCTTTTAAATTTTTCCACATTAGATAATGAATATACTGAAGTAAATTCAGAAAAAAAGTATATTAAATTTCTAAAGTCCTTTAAGATGCAACAACCCTTCTTAATACCCCTGGATGATAGTAGAAAACCTAAAAATGTTATTGCACATAATTCAAGGGGAAACCTACCAACAGTGCTGGTAACAGTGGAAAGTAAAAGTTGACATTTTTCAGGGCTACATCCAAATCCAATCAACAAATGAGATAAAACTGCAGGATCTCTTTAGTAAATATAACAACTAAAACAACGGCAATAATAAAAGGTAGATAGATAAATAGAAATAGTGAAAGGTAAAGGAGATAGAGTAGAAAAGGTCACTAAAGTTAATACCAGCTAAATTAAAGTTAAACTAGCTAAAGAACCAAAAAAAAAAGCATGCTATAAGTATATAATTTCTAAAATAAACAGGTAGTTATTTCAGTTCCATCATTATACTATTGGAATAAACAAAAGAATTATTGATTGATTTCTCTTAATTTCAAGCAGTTGATCCTAAAATCCTATATATTGTATCTATGAAGATAATACTAATACTGCATCAACCAAGTAATTTGGGAAATTACAGATTACCTACATAATAAATTACTCCTGAAATATTTGGAAATACCTTTGAGCTAGACCAAAGATATAAAACCAATGGAAGTGAGGCTTCATACATTCCAAGCACTGAATTCTAAGGTAGGCAACCTCTCTTAATTTGAGACAATTCAATATGATAGAAAAGTAGATGAGCACTTTTTAGTTTTGATTTGTGACCTGGAACAAGTCACTTAAACTTTCCAGGGCTTAGTTTTTCTATAAGCAAGATGATGGTTCTGGAACAGGTTATTTTTAGAGTCCTTACCAGCTTTTAATTTCCATGATTCCACAATTATAAAATCATCTACAATTCTGATCCGAGACTTTGCGCATGGTGCTGCCATCGTGTGGTAGGCACAGTGATAGTTCTGTATTTTTTAAGTATGTATATATAGTAGAGGGGAAAAATCAACAGAGCAAATTAATTGAAGACAGATGTGCAGTCAAAGAGACACTACCAGGTTTAATTAAGGTTAGCCACAGAAGAGTAATAAAACAAAATGTTTTCTAACCACCTAGCAGCCGCAGAAAATGAAGAGGTCAAAGAATAAGTTAAAACAGGTTGAATTGCCTCACAGAAAATAAAATTCGTTTACCTGAAATGCCCCCTCAATAACTGAGTCACAAAATTATTCAACACGCTAGTATTTATTCTTCTAGCATATAGGGACCCTCTCTGTAGGAGTGGACTTCTTCCATCACATATTTATATGATACATTATTTTTTCTAGTTGGTAGTTAATAGTACAAATAAAAATTCAAAAAGAAAGTAGGCCCCCCAAAATGTAACTCTTTAAGAAAATGGCTCCAAAAATGTTTTTCATTATTAAATAAATCTCAATTCTAATGTAAAATAAATATTTTCATATATAATACACAGGTGCATAATACATGATTTCTGAAATTCTGATTTCAAGATTTGGAAAAATAAAGCAGATAGAATATTTTTAAATTGTTGATTTTGAAATCATAAAATTATGGAAAGTCATATTTAGTTTTAATGTTTTAAAATAATATTTTCTACAAGAATGTAGAAAGAGAGACATTACACTGAAATATAAACCGGAGCTCACCACCTGTCTGTATACTAAGAGGTGCAATCAGCCTAAGTACTAGTATCTGTATTAGCACCATCTAGTGCCTCCCATGGAATGTTACCACACAAATTATTTTATCACTTCAATTTAGAAATATATATATATAATATTCATGGTCTGTAATGAATTTTTTAAATTCACAAGTCTATGCTCTCCCATGTTTCATGTATTATCATTAAATATTTCAGTCAAACCAGTTTTGAGGGAATTGGGATAACAGAACATCTGGTTGAGTGATCATATTTTTATATACAGTATGACAGATTAAAGTTGAATCTCTGATTTTAAAAGCTACCAAAAAAAAACTAGGTTACCCAAAATTTCATTGACAAAGAACGTGGGGTTAAAAAAAAACCTGTATTGTGGTGTCTTTGATGAGATTTTTTGATTTGTATCAACAGAACTGGATTAAAAATGAAAAAGCTACTAAATCACTCAGATGTTTTAAGTTGTTTGGTTAAAGGAAAGAATTATTAATATGTTATCATTATTATAATTTTACTATCAATTTATTAAATATTGCTTAAGCATAGTCCCAGGATTAAGCTTTTAAGAAGGCTACCATGGAGCAAACATAAGTAGGTTCTGTTTCCAATAGCCACATGAATGTAATAACTACAATTAAAGATAGAAAGTGAGAATTGCCATAAAAGACAAAAATTATGTGCTATGAGAGTCTAGGTATAGAAGTTCACTTCTGATTGTAAAGATGAGGAAAATGTATGAAGCAGGTTCTATCTGAGCTGAGCCTTTCCAGATGAGTATAATTTAGATACGAGAAAGTGACAGGGTCATAACAAAACTGGAAAGAAGAGGCTTGGCTAGAGCTCAGGAGGAAAAAAGCCAAACCATAGGGATTCAGAGTGAGTGGTCTGAATGGGCTTCAATGAAGGGTATACAAAGGAAAATTATGGGAGGTACATATGGAAAGGAGGAGATGATAAAGGACTTCGAGAGGCAAACTAAAGAATTTGACTGAAATCATGAGATGTCTTGAAATTGCATACGATCTGGCCTCTAATATTGAATCCTAAAAGTGCTTTATTCATTAAGAAGTTTGCAGTAATACAGATTTAGTTCAGTTTAATTGAGTTGATGGTTTCTTATGTGGGGGCTGATTCAATTAAAAGAAATTAGCAAATAGACATGTTGTTTCAAGTAACTGAAAAAGAACTTTTAAAATATTTAGACTCTTAGCACCAGCTTATCAAAACCTCAGCATTTCTGTATTTTTAATCTCATTTTATGCTATGTATATATAACCCTGTACAGGGAAGATCCACTCTGCATTTTAGTTTAAGTCATTTTCAGAAACTAACTAAATGTCAGGCTATCTATCTCTATGCTTACATACCAGGTTAAGTATAAAAAATTCAAAAAAAAATTCAGTCATGCACCAGATGTTTTGAGATAATGCCAAATATCTAGACTCATTTGAATTATTCACCTAACCACCCAAAATTTCTCTAGATTCAACATTACATGTAATTTTGTTTTGCAAAGATGTTAAAGGTAGACTTAGACTTATTCTGAAATATGTATATGTTCCCTATATTTAGTTTTCTTTCTTGTAATATTTCTTATGAACTATTACTTGTTTGTGTTTAAAATATTGACAACACTTACAAGGTTTTCCAAATGAAATTTCTATTCACCTAGGAAGTATGACAAAACTGGCTTTCCTTAAATTTATTTCTATCCTTGTTCCTTTTCTATTACTATATTGTTTTACATTCTGTTCACATTTCTCAAATTTCCCAGAAGAGGAATAGAACTAGAAATTTCATCAGGTAAAATCAAAGTTTGCAAAAGAAAAGATTGGATATTTTGATATGTAAATAAGAAACATCATTTCTATAATGTGGATATTTTGATATATTGTGAGATTGCTCTGGTATTAAAAAAAGTTTTAAATTAATAAAGATAAATTGATTTTAAAATTAATGTCTATTAATTAAGGTTTGTCTTTGAAAATAGTATATTGAGATTTTCCAGTTGATGAAATTAAATTTTTACATTCAATATCATACTAAAAATTATTAACAACCTAGTAGGTTGGATTATGTAATGACAATCAAAAGGTATGATAGTTTTTCCCTGTTTACAATCAGTTGACTTACCTGACTTATTATGTGATTGGTTATACAGTTTAATCTTCTTTATAATGTTCATAATTTTATATCAGTCATATTACCTTTACATTTTTTAACTTATCCTTTTAAAAGGTCTCTAACACTATATACATCAGCTGGGTTTCTTCTACGTAAGTTGAAGAAAATATTAAACAAACATTATGACTATTATTCTTTTCCTGGAAATCTAGTCCTATGAGTTACTCTTAATTCACTGGTGACTGGCTATTTAACAGGATTCAGACCCTTTTCTAACTAGCTATTCCCAATTTATAGATACCTGATATATAACTGACTAATTATCAAACATTTCTTCCTCCTCTATTCTGGGAAAGGAATCCTACTATCACTGGAATAGATAGTATGAAAATTTCTGGTGGCTTTAGAGAAACTGCTAGTTCACAAATGAAGGGAAGAAGTGAGGAAAAGCTAAAGCCTTTGCAAGACTTGATCCTGGCTAATCTGATGGAGAGTTTCCTGCCCTCAGATGATTTCCCTCACAGTATCTATGCTTTTCACTTTATTTGGGTATATTGGTTAAAACTCCACCAGATTGTCATTGTGTTTTTATACATTTCCTTAAGAAGAATGTTGATAATTTAGAATCATTAAATGATTATCAACTCTTTACCCAGTTGTGTGGATCTATCCAACTGCTTGAGAAACTCCTGAGTGAACAGGAAGAGAGTATTTATGGAGGAGAGAGACTCTTAAGTACTTTTGCAGCCTAGAATACATCTAAAATTAGAAGAGAATCAAGGTGAATTCATTGTCCGGGACTAGGTGTGCTGTTCAGTGGGGAACACCCATTGACAATAAAGCCCTGAAGAAGAGCTTGGGGGTACAGCAAATTAAATCACAAGACAAAGAAGAGTGAGTTACTGAGTTCCTGTTTTATCTCACTCCTCATAATCACAGTCTTTTAAGGGGGCTTTACTGACCCCATTATTTTCAAATGAGGAAACTGAGACCACCTAGAGTTAACTTCAGCAGGAGTTGGGATTCAAAACCAGATCCGTGTGATCAGAGCTCATGCTCTTAAACTCTTGACCACGTGGCAGAAGACAAATGACAATTTCAAAAATTTGCCTAGAGACTCTCCACCCCCACAAAAAAAGAGGAAACACTTGCCTTCTTTTCTTTTTTTTTAAGTTATTTCTGAGATATACATTTTAAAGTAATAACTAGAATTATGTTTTATAACATTATACTAGGACATATAAGATTTTTAGAAATTTCATGTAATGTCTGAAACATTTATATTAACATATTTCCATACAAATAACCCAAAGAAAGTTTAGTATTAGTTGTTTTCTTTTGTTTGTTTGTTTTATTATACTGCAGGTTCTTATTAGTCATAAATTTTATACACATCAGTGTATACATGTCAATCCCAATCGCCTACACTTGCCTTCTTTTTATTTCTTTTGCATCAGAATTTCCTCCCAAATCTCTAATCTAGAACTCTGCTAACAATAGTACCATTCTCTTACTGCATAATTTATAACACAAATTCATATCTCTTCTATGGGAATATGGATTCTTATATACAAAAAATCAAACTCATGTGTTATTTAAAACAAGCCCCAGTCATAAACTAGGACATGCCTAAGGGGAAACAAATATCTTCAAATTTAAAAACCTGCTGGAGGTAGTTGGTAGAGCTACATACAAACAAGTCCAGGATTTTCAGTCATTTCCTGAAATTATCTATTCTATTTTGCATCTTCACTTCTCAGGAGAAAAACAAATTACTGGTTATTAATATGGGAAGTAATTAAGCAATTTTCACATATTCTATCATTTCTATCTACCCTTTCTCCATGAAATAGCCACAATTCTTATTTGTTTGCCATATCATTATTGCAATACTGTATAAAGAAATCACAAGTAATAATAATACTATTTAACTCAGTCTAAAAATCTGATGGTTGATTCCTAGAAGTTAATTTTTTTTTTTTTTATATCCAACAAAACCAATCAAGGGCTTTAGTGTTGCCACTGAGAGTTACTGGTTAAGGTAAAGAAAATGAAAGGCAGGTTAAGAGATGTGGAGTTCTTGCTAAAGCTGTTTCTTTACATACGTAAATGAAGAAAATATACAAGTATGCATTCGGAGATCAATGGGAGGTTCACTGATTGACTGTGGAGTTGACTCTTCCCACACCATGCAGCCAAGCCCACCAATCACCGGCCTGCAGAAAGCTGCGTGTCCACTGGCTTCTCGGGCAGCAGCTTTGGCAGAGGGTATAGCGTGGACAGTGAAGGAAGAAGCAGCACTGCAGGGGACACTAATCTATTTCCTATTCCAAGGATGTAAGTGGTGGTTTGTTTTTTTTTCCCCCACTGGAAAGTTAACAGCCTCATGAGTAAGCTTTTCTTAACATTGAAAAGGAAATAACTAGATAATTATCCAAGTCTGAGTCAGTGTCCCTGAAGGACTTCAACTGTTTATGCCTATGTAAAAAATAGACTGTTCAGGAAAGATTGGATTAATTTAGTGAATTCTAAGCATGAATGCTGGTCACCACAAGAACTACTTAATCAGTGCATTCTGTATTTAATAGAAAAACTGCTAAAATAATAATAACTTAGTTATGCCTGAATCAAGTTCAGCAGCAGTAATACATGGATGCTTTAATCACACAATGCATAGACTAATTGATTTTGAATCAGGAGATATTTAAACATATTTAAAGAACTCATATATCACATTTAAAATAACACATTGGGTTATTCATATAGACTTTTCAACTATAAATTCCTCTACCATTAAAATGGAAGATTTTGAAGTGGATCCATATTTTCTAGAACAAATAACAAGCAGTACATAGGTCCCCAAATAGATACTCTTGGAGTAAAGTTAATTTATAATACGTTAAGCCTCGAGAAAATCATATTGCCAATAAAATGCAAAACTAAAGCAGACTGTATTTGCAATGTGTTAGAATGGGTTTAGTCATATCAGTGGCAAAATCTAGCAGCATCCAAGATAAATATGTTATCTCTATTCCAATATCAAAATCTAAACTTCCTGACTTTCTCCAGTAACTAGTTTTCTAAGTTTTCAAAAACACCATTGGGCCATGCAGCTCCAGGATCTAGCCCAGGGTGAGTCCAACCTGCTGTCTGGTTTTGTAAGGTCTGTGAAGAACTAAAAATGGCTTTTGCATTTTTAAATGTTTCCCAAAAACCCAGAAGAATAGCATCTTGTGACACATGATAATTACATGAATTTGAAATTTAAGTGTCCATGTATTAAGTTTTATTGGAACACGGCCACACCAGTTTGCTTATGTGTTGCCTAATGTTGTCTGTGCTCTAAGGGCAGACTTGTATAATTACAACAGAGACCATTCAGATCATTCACTGTCTGGCTCTTTGCAAAGTGAGTTTGAAGATCCCTGGTCTGGGCCCTTGTTAGAGGGTCTTTTTCATTTTCTCTGTTAAGTGAAACCATCTCTGGGAGTGGGACTTCTATTTCTCTTTGTTTAAATATCACTTTTTTTTATGAATCTTTCCTTTTGATCCCCAGAATAATTCTATTATTTAGATAATGGCTCAAGTTTATAAAAGCAAAATACTGGGGAAAATGTATTTGTAAGGTGAAAAATGTGTTTATTTTGTGATTTTTGGGTTACATTTTTCCTACTTAAATTGACTAATTATTGGATTATCTGTCTATTTTTTTGAGACCTAGGCTATGGATTCAATGGAGTTATTTGTATTTAGTTAGTTCATTTTTTATTGGCAGTTATTTCTAAAAGGAGTATGATCTCATTAGTCTGCAGACTCTGATGATCCAAATTAACTGAAGAGAATTTCTACAAATTCATTACATTCCTCTCTCTCCAAGCTGTGAATATCATATAAATTTGTAAAGGTTTTACACCACACATCACTTACTATCCTTCCAATTTATCTGTACCTTTCAAAATATATAATCTAACACTGATGATAAAGTTATAACTTTCAGAGCATAAAATACATTATTTCCTCAATATCTGAATGTCTGAAGTGGGAGTAGATTGGTTTTTTTACATACAAACCACATTTCAATTTTGCTTTTTCCCATTTTTCTGTTTCTCTTGTAAATCAAAAGCTTTTAAAACTGCATAGGAGGGCCTCCCTGGTGGCACAGTGGTTGAGAGTCCGCCTGCCGATGCAGGGGATACGGGTTCGTGCCCCGGTCTGGGAGGATCCCATATGCCGCGGAGCGGCTGGGCCCGTGAGCCATGGCCGCTGGGCCTGCGCATCCGGAGCCTGTGCTCCGCAACGGGAGAGGCCACAACAGTGAGAGGCCCGCATACCGCAAAAAGAAAAAAAAAAAAAAAAAAAACTGCATAGGAGGCTATTGTTTTTGCCATATGAGCACAAAGAAAACTCTCTTTTCTAAAGCATTACAGGATATAAGTAAAAAGCAGTATTTGGTGGTTCTTTTCTATCTCTTTGTATCTAACACAGTTTTGCTTGGGCTAGCATAAGTGTTCAATAACTATTTGGTGATTGTTTAACAAAGACAAATTATAACCTGTGCAGTCAGAATGTTCTGAGATGAAGATTATTTATTGGGAATTCAGAAAAATTGCATCCTTTATGACCCACAGTTACATTTCCTTTGTACTTCATTTAGCTTCACAGTGCTGCAAGTTTTCTGTATAATCTTAGAAATGCACCTAATACACATCTTGGCTAAATACCAAATGTTAAAATCAGTTTTCATTAGAAACAAATACTGCAGCTGAATAGCATCATTAAAATATGATATGTAGGCCTCAAGATCAAATAAAAATTATCCAAAAATTTTTTATTACAATTACTAAAAATTATACTTATTTTGTTAAAGCTTGGGATAGTATAGGATAGTAATTTTTCAGTACTCTCATCTACTCGATTAGCGCTACTAAAACGATCCTCACTTTCAATTGAGTTTGGCTCAGTAACAAGACGTGTTTTGGCCCGCTCTGCTTGTATAGTATACTGCTAAAGGTGAGATTGCTACTAAGTTATTAAGCTTTCTCCGTGTCTAGTCCTGGCAGACAAAGTCATTTTTTTAAATTTTTCAACTCTTTGTCTTGAATCTCATTGAAGTAATTACACAAATTGAAGTTTTATGCATTGCTTAATCAAGACTTTTTTGTATATATTCAGATGCAAACTATATATAATTATATATATATATAATTTATAACATTTTTTCATGCACTTTATCCTTCACATAATCACTTAATAAAAATTTGTGTTTAAAACTTTGACCTAGAATTGTCATCTTGGAACAATGTAATGGCTTTCAAGATAAAATGATTTTGGAATTTATATCAGTTCCTCTTTCATTATGTGCAGAACCATTTCAGTAGAATGATGAGAGGATCTTTAGAGCAGTTTTCAAGTAAGATCTAATTGGAGTCTTAAGAAATAAGTATGGTTACATTTTCAGCTGGTTGGTCAAACTAAATATTTTTGTGAGAGTGAGAATGAATTGTTAGTAAATACTGCTATGTTTGAATTATTGTCTAGAAAGTATAGTATCAAGACATTCCTTTGTTCAAGCGCCATTTTTAACACTTAAGAAATTTTATTCCATCTTTTTAGAACATTTTATATAACTACATATAAAGGCAACTTCCAAATCTTTTGTACGCCATGTAGCTTTTTCTCTGAAGAAATAAGAAGCGACCTATAATCTTTTGGCTGTTACGTTATCAATATTCTGAACCCACAGTGCTCAGAGTATAATGAATTCTTCATCTGTTTGGCCTTCCAAGAAGTTTAAGTCTGAAATTAAAAATGGTTTACAGCCTTTGGCTGAACTCTAAAGCTGTTATGTACATATCTACCTATTAATACTTTATATTTATTGAACATTATGATGTTTTAGACACTATGCTAAGCACTTACATACATTTTCCATGTGATTTTCCCATAACAAAATGGTAGCTCATGTTACTGTCCTTAAATTACAAAAGAAGAAATAGTCTTCACCAGATTAAGAGATTTACCTTACATGACATAGAGCATAAAGTAGCAAAGCCAGAAGCAGAAACCAAGCTATATGACTTCAAAAGCCAATGTGCTACACACAGCTGAAAATACAGGAAGGATCTGAAAGAAATAATAATCCATGTAATTACAATATTATATTTATAAATTATTCAATTCAAAATTTCCCTTCTCACCAAAGGATCTATACAACTCATCATAACAAAGTGTGAAGATGTAAAAAACCCTTCTCTTTCTTATGTTAAAAATGGCAGGAAAAAAAAATTCTAAAATAAAATTTGAAGATTTCATGATGGTCATGTCTTTCATAAATGAGTCCATGAATAGGACACTGAATTTTGGGGTACTATGTTTGGACTAAATAGGAATGATAAACAAACTTCCACTTTAAAATTAACATGATATAGAGTGATTTATTGTGTTTGTACAACATTTGCCATTCAAGTAATTTGTTGCAGGTCTGAATATATGTCATTGTTTTTTCAAACTTGGACTCCTCATTTGCATTTAGGGTCATAACTGAATATATAAACTTTTATTTCCTTTTTAAACAGAGGAAAGATGGGGCAGAATGGGCAAGAGCCTATAAAACAGCCAGGAGTAGGCATAGGACTAGCAGACACTGAAGGTAAGTTACAGTTTACAATACACTGGATTTTGGTTGTATCTGTATGCTATCCTGTTTGCTTTGTTTTTGTTTTAATATGAATGTTAATTTCTAAGTAGTAATACCAAAAGCACCAGGAAATAAGTCACCATTATCTGTATGATCTATTAAATTAGAATGACTTTGTCACTTCATTTAACATTCATGTTTAACATTTAAGCACTTTGGGGTACTACATATTTTAAAGGGAAAGAAGAATGAGGATTACAGAATGAAACTTGGATATTTTCTCAGGGAAAAAATATCTTGAAATTAAAAAAATGTTTTTGTTTAAAATACTGTACAAATAGAAAATCATGAAACCTCATTTAAGTCAAAGGCAAGCCTTAAAAATGTGGAACTAAGAAGAAACTAATGGTATAAAAATCTTTTTATAGAAAAAATAATGACTGAACTAACTTCTAAAGTGAAAACTTAATTTGAAATTAAATTTTGTTTTATTAAATAGTATTATAAATATATTACAAAATGCAAAAAATATCCTTTTCTTCCACACATAATCAGTATCTCTAAGGTGCACAATGACTTATCCTTCATTTAAAAAAATTTTTTCCTAATGTTTTGATAAGATCTGATAGCACTGGTATCCATCATGACTTACACTCTCAAGAATTTTAACTATTCTAAGTACTTAACACTATTCTAAGTACTTTTCACATATTAGCTCATTTAATTCTTACAATTACCTATGAAGATACTTGGTTTTACATGAAAAGAAACTGAAGTGCGAACATCACACAAGATAAGAGCAAGTGATTGAATCCAAGAAAATGATGCCAAATCACACGCTATTAAAAAGAATGATAAATGGCATGGTATCACATGGACATTCGATGGGGAAATAGGAAACCCAGATTTAAGGTTCAAATCTTGTCTTGACTGGTGACCTGATCTTCCTGTCTTTAGAATCCTGATCTGAAAAATGCTGGGTCTAAGTTACGCTTAAGTTTCATAGAGGACTTAAGTAGACATCACATATTTCTGGTTCTACTAAAAATTTTTCTTTCAACTCATTCAAAGACTGTGCTTCCTCTACTTGTTGCCAGGGTCCCACAGTCCCGTCTTCAATCCACCATTCCTTTTGCCATCTTCCTTCTGCATAAACTCATCAACTCTTGTCTACATGTTGATTGCCATCCAAGCTCACTGGAATTCAGACTCAGATGTCCATCAGGCATTTGTGCCCAACCAAGAAAAGAGAAACCATATTAAAAATATACGTATTTAAAAAATAGGACATTTACGGCTGGCAATTATTATATATGCATGGAAGATGCTGAGAAACCCAGTAGGGGGTAGGGAGATAGCAAAAGAAAGCTACGGTCCCTAAAGGCTGGAGGACAGGGAGAGCTGAAACCAAGATAAGCCTGTCTGCTGGGATCAGGAGGTAAGGAAGAAACACAACAAAAGATAGAAATATATATTGAGATAGACAAGGTTGGGGAGAAATATCCCAGTTTCTCCATTCCTCCCCTTTTCCAGTCTCTGCCAGGGCCTGGTCAAATCAGCTGGAGGCCAAGTAACAGGGGAACCTGGAAAACATACTACGGAGCAGCTCTTCTGAAAGCAGAGCAGAGAAAGACCAAAGGTGCGTCCAAGGGCGCACAGGCATAGGGCTGGTACAATTCTTTACCTGGGAATTTCATAGATGCATCAAACTACATATACCCTGAATTCAATTTTTCCTCCTTCTCCTCCTATACTCGTCTATCACTCACAAAATCTGTGCCTATTTATACCACAATTTTCATATTGTGTTATCATTGTTCTTTGACTTAAATTTACCCATTTCTATGCCTGTCTCCTTCATAAGGCTGAACAACTCTCAGACCAGAGCTATGATTTATTCATCTTGGTGTCCCAGCACTTAGCAGAAAGCCTTGCCCGTAAAGTTGCTTCAAGAATGTTTAAGTGAGTGAATAAACAATATAATCTTATAATAAAGTAATGGCCATTGATTTTCATCTGACTCTATAATTCATGTACACAGAGAAGCAATTCATGGGCACTTTTCCCCAAAAGTTTTAGCTACTTAACTTCATCTTTCTCTTAACCTTAAAGTTTATAAATAAAATTATTTTAGTATAGATGTTGACATTTGAAAAGAATAGAAATTGTTCATCCTAATGCTATCTTCTTATTTCCTATCAGTCCCACACAAAACATGCTTGTTTTCCAAGAAGAAGCCAGTCGTAGGCTACTTTATATTTTATTGAAACTTATGAGTCAATGGGTTTATATTTTAGTGAACTGACCCTTATCAACAGTTAATCTCAGATTAGTTACTGAGCAGAGGGGTGGGAGTTGAGGATGGGAACCATATGGAATATGTAATGTAATGTGAGTCATGCCCTTTTGGCAGCAATATTTTGGACAAATTATTTTTGACTGAGTTACTTATGACATTTTGACAATAAGCAAATTTAGAAGTAACACATTTATGTGAAGTTATGAGTAGTTCTATAAGAGATACATAAGAGATTGCTAATAATATTAAAAAGAAAACTGCAATAAATATTAAACCTTTATAGGAAAGTTGTACTTCAAAATCCAGCAGGTATACCCTGGACAAGCTACAGGGATATTCTGGCCTCAGAGAGGCTGCCAGTGGGCTAGCAGTGCCCTGGCTGCAGCAGGGTCCCTGCCCCCACGTGAAGAGTAGCATACTACAGAGAGGGGTATCTCAGGCCTAGTCATGTGCCAGAGTCAGAAAGCATCCGTGTCTAACACCAAACAAAGAAGTACTATGTGAAGTACTGCAATGATTAAAGTCCCAAGTGAAGAAATTTTACTTAGATACCAAGTAAATATACATTATACTTGTAGGAGCTTTAAAATGGAACACAAAATTTCTCCACTTATTTAGTCGAGTCTTCAAAATCTATGAAAAAAATTATTTTTCATTTTCACCTTCCTTTGCTTTTCTGTATTATTTTTCACAGGGCGTAGTGTGTACACTTACAATTAATACACTAGGAAGTCCCCTGCTTTGAAATAGTATAACAAAAACACAAAACAAATTGGTACTGATGATATCAAAGGAAATAGCTAAATATGGAGACAAAACACTTGGTATAGATTCATTTTATAAATCATTTCATTAAGACCTTTTCACTATGTTCTTCATGTAATAAAATTTACATATCATTAGTAAATTTTAAAAAGAAATCTAAAATAATATTTCAACATAAATAGTTTTCTTTTAAACTATGGTCAGACAACAATATTTACTGAGCAAATACTATGTGCCAAGTACTGTGCTGCATACAATGATTAAGACAGTCTGCCCTCATGGAGCTTACAATCTAGCAAGAAGAGTAAATGTTAAACATTTATTACAAGTGTGATAAAGAAGATGTGACACATATATACAATAGAATATCACTCAGCCATAAAAAGGAACAAAACTGAGTTATTTGTAATGAGGTGGATGGACCTAGAGTCTGTCATACAGAGTGAAGTAAGTCAGAAAGAGATAAACAAATACCATATGCTAATGCATATATATGGAATCAAAAAAAAAATGGTACTGATGAACCTAGTGGCAGGGCAGGAATAAAGATGCAGACATAGAGGACAGACTTGAGGACACAGGTGGGGGAAGGGGAAGCTGGGACGAAGTGAGAGAGTAGCACTGACATATATACACTACCATATTTAAAATGGATGGCTAGTGGGAAGCTGCTGCATAGCACAGGGAGATCAGCTCGGTGCTTATCCCACCTAGAGGGGTGGGATAAGGAGAGTGGGAGGGAGGCTCATGAGGGAGGGGATATGGGGATATATGTATACATATAGCTGATTCACTTTGTTGTACAGCAGAAAGTAACACATCATTGTAAAGCAAGTATATTTCAATAAAGATATTTTTAAAAAAACCCTTTACAAACGATTTTACATTAAGAAGAATATATAGGTAGAAGTTGGGGAGAAAATTGTTGAATCAGACAGAAATTTATTTGTTCTAAGCAGATAAAAAGAAGATACCAATTTAAAGTGTAAGATTTTGTTTTGTCCCCATAGAAATATGGACTCAACCTTGTGTTGGACTTGAGGTATATGTATGATGTAAATTTTGTCTGTTTTGAATGATCCAGAGGATTGCTTTCACTTCCTTTTGTTGTCAGTCAACATAAACAGCTAATTCCTGGGAAAACAAAGAACAGACAAAACAGTTATTTCAACTTGTTTTTAAACATAATATATAGTTTCCTGACCAGAATGTTCCTCCTTTTAATTCTTCACCATAGCATCAGAAAAATAGTGTCTCTTTGTAGATTAGTACAGTTTTCTTGAAATTGTAAATATGGCAATGTTCCACTGCATCTTGAGGCTTTCATATTATTTATTTAAGCACTTTGTTTTCTTAACACCTTGGTCCACTCTAAGTGAAATCGATCTACAGTGATATGACCTAGGATGGTCATACTTTAAATCAGATATATATCATAGATTTTAAGTAATCATCTTTATACAGTCTGTTTTCATAAAATTTTTATTCTTGTTTTGGGATTATAGTGTACAGAATGCAAAAAGTAATGTTTTATGGGACTGAAAGTTTGTGTTGAGCACGTTGAGTTTTTTTTTTAATGCTAAATAGCTGTGTCCTTATTCTACTTATTGAGCAAGTCTACTTATTCTGGGTTCTGATTTTTAAAAATCTACTTTCCTCTTAATTATTTTCTCTAATAAAGATACATCTTCTGTACAGCAGTGACTTATAAATTTTAATCCTAGCACGAGATTAATTCAGTGGGTCAGAATATAAGATCAATCAAAAGTTCTGGAATTCTGACATAAGTTGTAGTGGAAAATAGTAATAGTCTTGTGGACTGTCTCTACTAATGAATGGTTGAACGCCCACAGTTTAACTAAGTGCACGATGTAAAGAGCAAATAAGGACCATGTGTGACACGTGATTAACATTCTTTAACTTGTAGCTATTATTAAATGAGAAGTAGATATAAGAGAATCCCATCCAGAAGAGTGATATTAGTCAAGACAAAATATGCACTTCTTGGAAGAGCTAGACCACTTCCTTTAAAGATTTAGATCAAATCCATTAGACTTTCCAAGTCTGACAAGTGTTTTCCCAGTTTACCTTAAAAACTTCGAATACCCTCAAAATAGACGATCTGGCTCTTTCCCACATTTTTAAAATTTCTAATTGAGTTATTCTTTACTGGTGGGCATCCATGTATATTACATATAGTGACTGACTTGACCCATTTTTTCTTCTAAACCAGGTGTTCACAAGCTTTAGCAGCAGGCATTAGGATTGCTACTTTGTATGAAGCTTAATTTGCCTGGCTGCATGCATTTAAAGAACAAATAACCCTAATACATCATTTATTCTCTTAAGTATCTTTGGAAGCCTGAATTTAATTACTCAATTTCAATTTTCAGTGGGCCAGAACAAATAAACCTCTACTACTGTAGAACTATGCTAAGGTCTACTCACACATGTGTTCAGATACTTGAGTGTGTGAAAGCACATCACCTAAGGATGTGGTGCAGAGGGGTTTAGGGTAGAGAACAAGATTTGATTTAATATATTACTGGAAGTGGGTTTAAAAAAAAAGCATAACAATTTATGTAGAAATAATGGAAATCTATAATAACCACAAACATCTTATTTTAACTGGCATCTCAAGTCTATTTTATATAGGTATATATTTCATACATAGCTCTAACAGTGATTAGTTCGAATCCTTGTTAGGTGAACGGACATATTTTGCAAAATCCATGAAGCAAGTGTACAACAGAAATGACGTCCTGAATTAAACCAAGAAAAATCTAGGCCCCAGGATTGGAGTCCTCTATCTTGTTGTCTTCTTTTGATAAATACACAAAAAATGTTTTTTAAAAGTATTTCCTCCAAGTATTTTCTCTTTTTTAATAGGGAAAAGAAAATGGAGTAAATGATAGTTCTCTCTCTAGAGGTATGTAGATTGGAATATCCAAGTGCTCTATGTAAAATACTCATTTAATTTCCTCATTTCCTTGTCCAACTGGGTTGTTTAAAAATTAGCTTGCAAAGGCAAAAATACAAAACCATTCTGGAAGACTCCCCAACTAGAACAGAATAGCAACTGTTACTAGGGCATCCAGAGAGTCCCTCAGCAAATGCTGTGGCTAACACCAGGATTAATGCTGGGGATGCAGTTTGGAATGTGGCATAATCCTTGGCCTTTAGGAGCTCCCAGCAGAGTTCCCACAACTCAGATGATAGTTACCACTCTTGTTCCTGAAGAAAAATTCATGACGACTCCAGACATTCCCATTTCTTCAGGCTCTGTTTCTAATTAAACCAAGGAACTTTCAAATTAAATACGTAATGCCTTTTTTGTGTCTTCTATCACTTCCTCTTTTATCATTATGGTAGTTTCCTAATTCTCTTCATTTTACCGAGGTCAAGAATGATCTTTCAAGGAGTTAATTTTTAAATTAAAAAGTATCTGTATTTTGTTCCATTTTACTAAAGCTGACAATGGATAAAATTTATTGACAACCTATTTATATTGTAGATGTGTTGTTAAAATTAACAAGGAATTGTGATGTTATCTGACTTTTACCTCAATTTTGAGGTCAGGATGTTGTCAAAAACAATGTGATTAGTGGATTCTTTTGTGTCGTTTGATTATTTGTCCTACACATATTCTCTTTAAAAACCAACCACTGTGCACATTATATTGTAAAATTGTTTTCCGTCGACTGAAAATGTTTAGTTGTTTGTAAGCTTGTTGCCCTAATTTGACTGATACATCATTTTCTTTTTTATATTTTTTAAGTTGCTTAGTGGTCAATATGAGTATGTCTATTATGTGCAAGACATTGTGTTAAAAATTTGGATGCTACAGAGGTCAATTTAATATATACGTGGATCTGAGGGAGCTTACGATCTAGTGTGGTCCTGTCTCATCATCAACCAGTAGGCATGCATGCTTAACCAGTGTGTACAGTCATTGAGCAATGGCATTGGTTGGAGACTGCCATAGCCCTTGTTAACTATTTTATCACCTTTAATAACAGCAATGCAAGGAAGAATTAGGATGAAAATTCATAAGTGAGAGAGCAAATTATGTGCTTTGGGATTTGAAAGCATTGCTAAATCTGTAGGAGTCAGGGGGCATGGTTTTGTGAGAGGGGTAGCTGGTGGTTACTGCTTTGGAAGGTGGACAAGTTCTAAACATGTGTCAATGGGAGAGGCAAATTCCAGACTGAGGGAACAATCTGAGGAAAGATACAAATGGAAGAAAGGATTAGGGGTATGTAGGGGAAAAGTAATTCAGTGCAACTGGAGCAAAGCATGCCAGGGAGAGCAGAGAAATTGGATCTAACTTGTACAAAGTTAGATCAGACAAGGGAGTTCAATGCTTCTGTGAAAGTGTGAAGCTATTAAATGTTAATGAGGAATTTAGACAGTATTAATACTTAACAATATTGAATTTTCTATGGAAGAAAAAAGGTAGACCTCTTTTTTATTCAAATCCCCTCTTAGGATTTTTCAAGGATTGAAGCAAATATAGGCTATCCAAGTAGAAACAATGCATATTATATAGGTGGACTGTGAACCTACAGCTCCAGGTCTCAATTATGCAGAGTCGTGAGGTAGTAACATTTGTGGAGCACTTAACATGAACCAGGAGCAGAGAGGAGCAGTATCTCTTCCAAGCTCCAACCACCAATACAAGAAAAATCTCAGTAACATCTAATAGACTTTTTTCCCCCTGCAAGTCATACAGGGAGATTGAAAACCAGAGGATTTTAGTGCCATTAGGGGCAAAGTCAAGACCCAAACCCAGTTGTGTCTGATACTAAAGTCCATACTTTTAACCAGCACACTGCTACCTCCCAGGAGTTGGAAGTTGTTGAGGTTACTGAGAAGAATGAACTGTACAGAGGGCGGTTTTTCAGCCCAGGGTGTGAGTAACATAACATGTGAACAAAGGGTTGTATCCAGTCCTTTTAAAATGACAATTTAAATCCCTGACTTTTATCCCTAAACTTAAATACAAAAATATGAGGAATCAAATGTATAAGTAATTTTATTTATAATTTCTTCTTTAATCTTTGTTTACATATTCTTTACACACACAGAAAATATTAGATACATAATGATTTCTATTTTCTTCTAGCTCTTTTGTGGTGTGAAAGGTAATATTGAATTATTTAAATAAATTTTGCTTATTCCATGTGATGAGGTAATAGTCAAGAAACTTTCCTGGAAACATTTGCTGAATAAGCTTTCCTTTCCTCACTAATATGAAATACCATATCAATCATACTCAAAATTTTCAAGAATATTCATGGCTGGTAATGAACTTTATGGAATATTTCATTGACCTTTCAGTCTATTTGTATCTGCCAGTGCCAGTCTCATTTTTATTCTCACTTTATTTTCAGTTTTTTTAATAAATTAGACTGTTTATACCCATTTATTTTTTTAATATTAAAAAGAAAACTTTAGTAGGGCCAGACACTATAAAACTCTTAGAGGAAGACATAGGTAGAACACTCTATGACATAAATCACAGCAAGATCATTTTTGACCCACCTCATATAGAAATGGAAATAAAAACAAAAACAAACAAATGGGACCTAATAAAACTTAAAAGCTTTTGCACAGCAAAGGAAACCATAAACAAGAAGAAAAGACAACCCTCAGAATGGGAGAAAATATTTGCAAACGAAGCAACTGACAAAGGATTAATCTTCAAAATTTACAAGCAGCTCATGCAGCTCAATATCAAAAAAACAAACAACCCAATCCAAAATTGGGCAGAAGATCTAAAGAGACATTTCTCCAAAGAACATATATAGATTGCCAACAAACACGTGAAAGAATGCTCAACATCACTAATCATTAGAGAAATGCAAATCAAAATTACAATGAGATATCACCTCACACCGGTCAGAATGGCCATCATCAAAAAAATCTACAAACAATAAATGCTGGAGAGGGTGTGGAGAAAAGGGAACCCTCTTGCGCTGCAAGAGTCATGTACCACAATGTTCATTGCAGCTCTATTTACAAGAGCCAGTACATGGAAGCAACTTGACATTGACAGATGAATGGATAAAGAAGATGTGGCACATATATGCAATGGAATATTATTCAGCCATAAAAAGAAACGAAACTGAGTTATTTGTAATGAGGTGGATGGACCTAGAGACTATCATACAGAGTGAAGTAAGTCAGAAAGAGAAAAATAAATACCATATGCTAACACATATATATGAAATCTAAAAACAAACAAAAAAATGGTTATGAAGAACCTAGGGGCAGGACAGGAATAAAGACGCAGACGTAGAGAATGGAGCTGAGGACACAGGGAGGGGTTAGGGTAAGCTGGGACGAAGTGAGAGAGTGGCACTGACATATATACACTACCAAATGTAAAATAGATAGCTAGTGGGAAGCAGTCACATAGCACAGGGAGATCAGCTCGGTGCTTTGTGTCCACCTAGAGGGGTGGGATAAGGAGGGTGGGAGGGAGATGCAAGAGGGAGGAGATATGGGGATATATGTTTATGTATAGCTGATTCACTTTGTTATACAGCATAAACTAACACACCATCGTAAAGCAATTATACTCCACTGAAGATGTTAAAAAAAATAAATAATTTTTATAAACTTTAAAACTCTCTTTGTTGAGAAGAAAAGGAAGTTCAACATGAATATTTCTTGAAATTATATTAAAATTTTAATATAATTTTGAGGGAATTGATATCGTTACATAAAATATTTTCTTACTCATGGACAGTATATCTTTATATGCCAATGTGCACATGACAATTTTTATTTGTATGATATTAGACAAGTTACTCATATTCTCTAAGTCTCTGATTCCTAGTCTACAAAAGTAAGTATAACAGTAGTATTTACCTTATTAGTGTGTTGCAATGGTTGATGGAAATAACGAGTGTAAGGCACTTGGCACTGTGGCTGGCACGTAGTCAATAAATGCTAGCAGTCATTGTCCCAGTCATCGCCTATATCTTGTAAGTAAATACTTCTGACCTGATTTTCCCCAAGACTTATTTTTTTATTTTTTTTTTATTTTTATTTTTTTATTTTTTTTTTTTGTGGTACGCGAGCCTCTCACTGTTGTGGCCTCTCCGGTTGCGGAGCACAGGCTCTGGACGCGCGGGCTCAGTGGCCATGGCTCACGGGCCTAGCTGCTCCGCGGCATGTGGGATCTTCCCCGACCGGGGCACGAACCCGTGTCCCCTGCATCGGCAGGCGGACTCTCAACCACTGCGCCACCAGGGAAGCCCTCCCCAAGACTTTTAAACTCATGTTTTCTAAAATGATTTCTTTTTCTGCCTTTGGCATTCCACCAGAAAAGATGTTTTCAAGGTCCTACATTTTCTAGTTTGTTTTGAAAAGATGATGCATATATTTATTACAGTATTTCAAACTACTCTTCTTCCCAGAATAAATCTGCTGTGATCCCTTGTATAGTAATGCCTCCCCTCTATGAAGGATGTCTTTTCTAGACCTTATTACGCTTTACTAAATGGCCTGAGTTTAAAATTCAGTGCTACTGATTTCTAGTCCTGGATTACTCACTGGAAATTTAACATTGAAAGCATATCCTAAAAATTGTCTATTATTGAAATAAAAAATAATTCTGGGTCTTTACTGTGAACCAGATTCATCACTGGAGATTATTAATTGACCACTAAAAATGAATTAAATGAATTAAATTTATGGGATAGATCTTGACTGTTTCTTAGCCTTAAGCACACATCAAAGAATTGGCAATTGCTAAATTTAAGCCCAGAATATTTTAGACTTTCAGGGATTAATATCTCTAATGGCAGTTTTTAATAATTTTTGAAAATGTATTCTTTGCCTAGAAGTCCCCAAACTGCTTGCGTTGGGAGTTGGTGCTCTGATTTATTTATGGGAGAGAGGCTTTTGAATCAAGATAAGGACATTAAAACATAGCAAAGGGTAGTGAATGAATATAAACTAAGAATATTCTCTTAGCATAGTTGTAGAAAATTAGCAAAACAAGACATCTAAATATTACAGATATATAGTTTTACTTTGTTCTAAATGCCTTTACATTATCCGGTTCATTGTCACAAAACAGCAGGGGATATAAATATAGAATAATGATTTCGATTTTAAAGTTATGGAAACAGAGACAAAGAACAATGACACCATTCACCCAGAGTCAACTAATTAAACAGTGTGGGTTAAAATCTACAGATATGTAATCTAATATCAACTGACTCTTGCCTATTGTACTTTCCAAGATTTTTTAACATTAATGGTTACAGTGCTATTGCATGAAAAATAAATTTATAAAAGTAGCTGCAACTATTGGAAAGAAAAATAACATTGTTGATGATTATGGCCAATTAACTAAGATTAATATCAATTACATTATAGGTACTATGTGGCTTATAAAACCATTTTAAATCTTGTTCTATCTGATATTAAAAATGTCCATAAAATTACTGTACTCAAAACAGCAAGAGATATAAAGAAGATTCCGATATTCCTATAAACCTAATTAAAATACATTACACACAAAGGAGGAAGGATAAGAATCCATATGATGTCTCAACAGCAATAATAGACACTTAAAAGAGGGTCATGTGTAATGCCCTTGAAATTCCAAGTGGAAGAGAGTATAAACTAAAATTCTATCCACAAACTATCTATTAAGTATAAGGGTTGGATAAAATCATTTTGGTATGTCTAATTCTCAAAAAAATTTAGGTCTCCATGCTACCTATCTGGAAGTTACTTGAGGTTATGTTCCACCAACATAGAGAATAAACCACACACTGACCCCTCCCCCCCACACACACAACTTGGGAGCCAAGAGACAAGAAGGGTAGAGAAAAGAAGAGTGGGGACGTCAATGGTAAAATGAGGAGATTCTAAGGACAGTAGTCATGCAGCAGGCAGAGAAAACACATGGGAAAATCTGATCAGACATGGTGAGTTCTAGCTGCAAGTGGGTGATGAGTGAGGTGTTAGTGTGGGAAGGAAAAGAGGAGTTGACAGGCGTCAGTATCTAGCCAAGTGAAAAATGGTCTTCAGACGGGTTAAGTACTCTTGGAAATTTTGGGAACAGTTAGGAATAGGTACATAGAAAGCAAAGCAAATTGTAAAACAGTAATTAATAACTTGAGGATAAAACACAAAAGAAATCTTGAAGTAAAGAACTCCATGAAATACCCAATGGTCTCAGAAGTGAACAGTATTAGTCACATTAATGTAAATTCCAAACATTAGTTTAATCAAGATTGTGACATAACTATATGTCAAGGAGGAAGAAGGCTAACTCTTCATCTACCAAAATTTAAATGTCAATAAATTATGAAGGCAACACAAAATTATTCTGAGAAATGTGAATATAAGGAACCAAAGAAACAGATAAAAAGAGCTGACAGATTTTTCTTGGCAATTTTATTAAGGGTTTGGGGAAATGAAGAGCTGGGCCAAAGGAGAATTGATTTTTGAAAAAGAAGTCATAAAATTATGAAAAATGATTCAACCTTTTGATATATGAGGAAATAAAAAATGAGGGATAATGATCAAACAGTGTTAACAAGTATGAGAAAAAAAGTGGCAGTTTGTAATAAATAATTTTCTATTATTACCCTAAATTATTATGAATATCCATTCTCTTAAAACTTTTTTAGTAATAGTTATTGCAACTAAGTACTCTGTTTAACATACTCATTAAAAATATTCTGATAGTACCAATGCTATACACAGGGAGCTTTTTCACTTTTAAGAAATTTAACTGTAACCAATAAAAATAAAATACAAAATCTCTGGGGAAAAAATGCTGTAGAATTCAAACTACCAAGTAGTTTTAACCTTTTTTTCACTTCACTCAAAAGTTGAAATGAATTTTCTAAATGCCCAGCAAGAAATAAATTTCAGAATTTTGGACAATGCAAAATTCATTGAAGATAATTCATTTTTCTACCATTTAGATTATTAGTTACTTTCTCTAACTGAAACATTCTGATTTATTTTATCCAGAAAGTCATTTGGAAATTTATACAACTTTCTACAGGAAAAAAACCCCTACAATTAAGTAAAAAAGAGTAGAACTGACAAAAAAAAAAGCCCCACAAAAACAGCCCATTTCCCAAAAGTAGCCCTTGCTCAACCAAGTAACACTTTCCCTAAAGGAACCAATTTTACAGGTAAGAAAGTAACCCAGACATGAGATAATACACTCTGAGGAAAGTCCATACTGCTTCCTTATTAAGTGACTGTTAGTCTCTAAAAAATCAGTATATTCTACTATTTTCTTTGCGACAATAGAGGTGTAGAAAAGAAGCATTAGCCTGTTTACATCTTTTATTTTAAAAATATGCTTTGCTATCTACTCGTCATCTTTTGCATTTGAGTATTTTTCTGCACCAAGCAAATGCAACTTTAGACTGTTATCACAGAAGATGCTTCTTATGCATTAAATAACATACCACTGTGATTTCTGTAATTTACATAACCCTCTGAAGCACAGACAACTATCACTGGTGTATGAAATACTAAGTAGCAGTAACAGGGCTTTACCTTACATGTTTTATTGTGACATTGTTGCTATTGAATAAATAAAATATATATACATATACATATTATCCATTCTACTTGATGACTCATCCTCTCAAAAAACCCAACATATCCTCCTTATCAGCAATAACCACAACAACATTACAACTGACATTTATTTGCCAAACATTTTGCTGGGATCTTTAAAATTTTGGCAGCTCCATTCTTACAATAACCCTCTAAAATATATATTATAATATTTATGATATTCCCAATGTCTAGCACTGAGACTTCTACAAAATACCCACACAATAAATATTTTCTGAATCAAGACATTGACTCCTTGTTTTTTTTTACATCTTTATTGGAGTATAATTGCTTTACAATGGTGTGTTAGTTTCTGCTTTATAACAAAGTGAATCAGTTATACATATACATATGTTCCCATATCTCTTCCCTCTTGCGTCTCCCTCCCTCCCACCCTCCCTATCCCACCCCTCCAGGTGGTCACAAAGCACCGAGCTGATCTCCCTGTGCTATGCGGCTGCTTCCCACTAGCTATCTACCTTACTAAAGGAAAAATCAAGCCGAGTAATACACCTGTGAAATTGAAGTGAATATTTATGCAAAAAAATATTTTGTAAGATGCGATGGAAAACCCGAAGGAACTTTTTGGCCAAACCAATGTATCAGATTTTAGTGTAGTTTTGTTTTGTTTTGCTAGAGGATAGAATGCAAGACTACAGCTCTTAACCTATAAACTCTTCCTCTTCTTATATTTTATAGTTCAAGTTTGGTTGCATTAGTCTTCCAATCACTTTCTCATTTCCTCACTTAGGCAATTGCCAAATTCTTGAAGATTTTACCTCTTAAGTATTTTTTAAATGTCTTCCCTCTTTTCCATCCCAGTGACTGCCCAATTTTAGGCTTTCATCACAGCTCACCAAGAAAAATTCCTAGTTTCCTAGTTGTTCTCTTAGCCTATAGTATCATCATCTTCAAAATCATCTTTGATGGCACTGTCTAATCTGGCTTTGTCACTCTTCAGTATAAAACATTTCTGGGTACCCCTATTGGCTACCTGACTCTAGCAAGGTTCTAATACAACAAGCCCCTCCTACTTCTCCAGTTTATCTCCTGGCATGTTCCCTCTCCCATTCTATATCCTGTTATATCAAAACTGCTTACATTTGCTCATGCTGTTTTCTTTACTTAATAGGATCACCACTTCTCAAATGGCTTTATCTCGGAAGACATCTATTCATCATTTGAGGCCCACTCCTCACCTTACCCCTTCCAAGAAGCTATCTGTGGCACGCACTCCCACTGGCTCTGTTAGGGAAGTCTTCTCTTTGTACCCTCAGTGCCCCTATCATCGCATTAACCACATTGTATTGTAATGACCTTGTTAAGTTCTATCTCCTCACCAGACTGGAGCTGAAATGACTGAGGTGAAGAGATGGAGGGTTAGAGAGATATATGGAAGCATTTCTTAGCTTATATCATTGAAGGTTTTTTTTTCCTCAAGGACAATTAAGAATAATTGCTTTCTTAAGCTAAAGGCAAAAATAAGACATTAAATACTACTGATGAAACATAAATTATTTGGTATGTAAAGACTTACAAAGGCATTAGTAAAGTAATGCTTTCCAGTTTGTGTATAGTGTGTGTGTGTGTGTGTGTGTGTGTGTGGCTGTGAAAAGTTGGAGTCAATATATGTGTCCATTGCTGAAGAATGCATAAATAAATCACATGATATGCAGGTAAAGGAATACTATGGAACTGTCAGAAAAAAGTGACCTAGATTTTCATATAAGAAAATCAGTAGATTTCAAAAACATAACTTTGAGTGGGAAGGAAATGAGTAACAAGAGATTTTTTTATTGAAGTATAGTTGATTTACCATGTTGTGTTAATTACTGCTGTACAGCAAAGTGATTGTTATACATATATATACATTCTACTTTTTTATATTCTTTTCCATTATGGTTTGTCATAGGATAATGAATATAGTTCTCTGTGCTATACAGTACGACCTTGTTGTTTATCCATTCTATATATAAACGCTTACAGCTGCTAACCCCAACCTCCCACTCGATCTCTTCACCAAACCTCTCCCCCTTGGCAGTCACTAGTCTGTTCTCTATGTCTGTGATTCTGTTTCTGTTTCATAGATAGGTTCATTTGTGTCATAGTTTAGAGTCCACATGTAAGTGATATCATATGGTATTTTTTTTTCTCTTTCTGACTTACTTCACTTAGTATGATAATCTACAGTTGTATCCTTGTTGCTGCAAATGGCATTATTTCATTCTTTTTTATGGCTGAGTAGTATTCCATTGTATATATGTACCGCATCTTTATCCATTCATCTGTTGATGTACATTTAGGTTGTTTCCATACCTTGGCTATTGTGAATAGTGCTGCAATGAATATTGGGGTGTATGTATCTTTTTGAATTATAGCTTTGTCCAGATATATGCACAGGAGTAGTATTGCTGGATCATGTGGCAACTCTATTTTTAGTTTTCTGAGGAACCTCCATACTGTTTTCCACAGGGACTGCACCAACTTACATTCCCACCAAAGTGTAGGAGGGTTCTCTTTTCTCCACAGCCTCTCCAGCATTTGTTATTTGTAGACTTTTTAATGATGGCCATTCTGACTGGTGTAGTTTTGATTTTCATTTCTCGAATAATTAGTGATGTTGAGCATCTTTTCATGTGCCTATTGGCCGTCTGTATGTCTTCTTTGAAGAAATATCTTCTTAGGTCTTCTGCCCATTTTTCAACTGGGATGTTTTGTTGTTGTTACTGAGTTGTATGAGTTGTTTGTATATTTTGGAAGTTAAGCCCATGTGGGTCACATTGTTTGCAAATATTTTCTCCTAGTCCATAGGTTGCCTTTTCATTTTGTTTATGGTTTCCTTTGCTGTGCAAAAGCTTGTAAGTTTGATTAGGTCCCATTTGCTTATTTTTGCTTTTATGTCTCTTGCCTTGGGAGACTGACCTAAGAAAACACTGATATTATTTATGTCAGAGAATTTATTCCTAAGTATTTTATTTTGGGGGGTCTGATTTTAAAAAGCTTTTAAAAAATATTTATTTATTTGTTTGTTTGTTTATTTATTTATATTTTACTTTTGGCTGCATTGGGTCTTCGTTGCTACATGCGGGCTTTCTCTAGTTGCAGCAAGCGGGGGCTAGTCTTTGTTGCAGTGCATGGGCTTCTCATTGTGGTGGCTTCTCTTGTTGCAGAGCACGGGCTCTAGGCAAGCTGGCTTCAGTAGTTGCGGCGCATGAGCTCAGTAGTAGCAGCATGCTGGCTTAGTTGCTCTGTGACATGTGGGATCTTCCCAGACCAGGGCTCGAACCCATGTCACCTGCATTGGCAGGCAGATTCTTAACCACTGAGCCATGAAGGAAGGCCGTATCCCAAAAATATCATCTTTTTAAGGTAAGATGAAGATCACGTTCCCAAACATTTTAGTATAAGTTAATCATCTTTGTTATATTATGATTTATAATCCTGTTTTAATATAAAGGAATTGCTGTATCTATGACTGCATATCCCTCATCCTGCAAAACAACATCTTTTTAAAAAACTGAAATATAAGTTGATTTACAATATTGTCTTAGTTTCAGGTATACAGCAAAATGATTCAGTTATACATGTATATATTTTTCACATTATTTTTCACTATAGGTTATGACAAGATATTGGATATAGTTCCCCATGTTGTACAGTAAATCCTTTTTGCTTATCTATTTTATATATAGTAGTGTGTATATGTTAATCCCAACCTACTAATTTATCCCTCCCCCCTCCCTTTCCCCCTTGGTAGCCATAAATTAGTTTTCTATGTCTAAGTCTATTTCTGTTTTGTTTTGTTTTGTTTTGCGGTACGCGGGCCTCTCACTGCCATGGCCTCTCCCATTGTGGAGCACAGGCCCCAGACGCACAGGCTCAGCGGCCATGGCTCACGGGCCCAGCCACTCCGCGGCATGTGGGATCCTCCCAGACCGGGGCACGAACCTGCTTCCCCTGCATCGGCAGGCGGACTCTCAACTACTGCACCACCAGGGAAGCCCTATTTCTGTTTTGTATATCAATTCATTTGTATTATTTTTTAGATTCCACATATAAATGATATATAATGTTTGTCTTTCCCTGTCTGACTTAGTATGATATTCTCTAGGTCCATCCATATTGTTGCAAATGGCAATGTTTCATTCTTCTTTGTGGCTGAGTAATATTCCATTGTGTGTGTGTGTGTGTGTGTGTGTGTATCACATCTTTTTATTATTATTATTTTTTTGTGTGTGTGTGTGTGGTATGCGGGCCTCTCACTGCTGTGACCTCTCCCGCCACAGAGCACAGGCTCCGGACACGCAGGCCCAGCGGCCATGGCTCACAGGCCCAGCCGCTCCATGGCACGTGGGATCCCCCCGGACCAGGGCATGAACCCATGCCCCCCGCACCAGCAGGTGGACCCCCAACCACTGTGCCACCAGGGAAGCCCTGTATCACATCTTTTTAAAGCAATCATCTGTTGATGGACATTTAAGCTGCTTCCATGTCTTGGCTATTGTAAATAATGCTACTATGAACATTAGGGTGCATGAATCTTTTTGAATTACAGTTTTCACCTTTCTCAAATATGTGCCCAGGAGTGGGATTGCTGGATAATATGGTAACTCTATTTTTAGTTTTTTAAGGAACCTCCATACTGTTGTCCATAGTGGCTGTATCAATTTACATTCCCACCTACAGTGTGGGAGGGTTCCCTTGTCTCCACACCCTCTCCAGCATTTATTATCTGTACACTTTTTTTTTTTTAAAGCTTATCTGTACACTTTTTGATGATGGTCATTCTGTCTGGTGTGAGGGGATACCTCATAGTAGTTCTGACTTGCATTTCTCTAACAATTAGCAATGTTAAATGTGCCTGTTGGCCAGCTGTGTGTCTTCTTTAGAGAAAGGTCTATTTAGATCTTCTACCCATTTTTTGATTGGGTTAAAACAGCATCTTCTTTACAATAATTTGTTTTATTATTATTATTTTTTTCTTAACCATAGGGACTGGCTATGTCAGTTTTAAGAGGACTGACAATGCAGTGCATCCAAGACTGTAAATCTATTGTGATGATATATGTTTAGCCAGAAGAAGCTGAAATAAAAAAAGAGAATAAAATGTTGAATTTCTGGAAATAGTCCCCATGCCACATTTGAAAATGATACGCTAAATGAATTATCCATTAATGCTTGATGAACTTTGAAACTTTTTTCACGTTATTATAGAATATCAAAACACATTTCAGAAATTTATTCTAGTACCGTTCTGTATTTCATTCCAAGCAAAAATCGTCTACCATTTCTATGTAATAAGTAGTTACCATACTTTTATTATTATTATTATTATTATTAGTTACATTCTTTATCTATTTAAAAATATTCCCTTTAATACTTAGTAGAAAATTTTCTAGCATCTATTTAAGAGGGTTTTTGTGTGTGTGTGTGTGTTTGTTTTGCCATATCCCTGACTGCTCCATTCAGATTCATGGATTTCAGTACATTTTTGAAAGTATACACAGATATATTCTAACATAAATCTCTTATTTTATCTTTCCAGTATCCCTTGTCTTCTTCTACCACTACACTGGGAATGTCTGCCCCCAAATCCAAATGAGTCTGTTAGGTTGAAAACCACCATATTTCATTTTCTTTGCCACAGTGATTGTTCCAGTGGTGGGCATCTGACCCATGTAGGAAAAAGCAGAGTCCTTCACTGAGGATATTTGAGACATATTCTCTCTTTCCTTTCAGTCAAGAGCTTAAAAGTGGGTCCCAGAACAGCTGGGAGCTCTGTCCCCAGCCTCATGGAACAGCCTGAGTACAAGGCTAACTTGCAAAGAAAATTGAGAAAAGAGTTGAGAATCTAGAACAGGCTGGAGGCTGGTATTTCCTGAGGCTATTTCCAGCTATGAACTTCTCAATTATAGCAACCTATAAACATTCTTTTCTTTTAAGTTAGTTTGTGTTGTTATTTGTCTCTCAACAGTGAAAGATACTGCCTTATATAGGTATAGTTGAGTAAATATCATGTTAAAAGATTGCACCCTAGATGTAATGAACAAATAAATATCAAAATTGCTCAATATTGTTTTCTAAAAATTTAAAATACTTTAGGTAGGTTTAATGGAGTATAAATAATACATAGTAAGCACTCATGTAATGACAGGCCAGCTTAAGAAATAAAACATAAATTCAGATGAAGCCAATTATGGAACCCTTCCCCAATTGTATCCTTCTCCCACATCCCCAAAGTAACCGTTATTAATTTGATGATTGTATTTTAATACTATTACTATGTATATATGTATTATCTAAGCACTTCTCACTGCACTGGACCCTAAACCTGGTCTGAGACATCATCTTCTGTTCCCTGGATAACTGCAATAAATACCCATCAGTTCTTCCTTCTTCTGCTTTTCTTCCCTGCAGAATAGTCTCAAAAGAGTATTTGGGATGAACCTTTTAAAACTTAAGTCAGACTGTTGTATTCCTTGGCTCAAAACCCTCCAACAATGTCCCACACCACTTTCAATAGGAGGCAAAGTTCATGCTGTGTTCTCCTAGGCTCCTGTTCCTCCTCTGACCTCCTCACCTCTGCTCTTCCTTGCCACACTAGCCCCCTTTTCATTGGATGTGGGGGGCTCATTTCTCCTTAAAAACATTTCGTTCTGTATGGACAATTCTCCCCCCAGGTATCCGCATGGCTCTCACTCTCATCTCCTCCAGTGTGGACACAACTGTCTCTCAGTGAAGCTTTCCCAGAAAACACTATTCCCAACATTTTTTTAACTGCAGGTGCCCAGAAATGAGCTGCTCACATTCCTCAATTCATAGCCCACAAGCATTCAATCAGCATTGTCTCTGCCAGGATCCTTCTTTGTTTGGTATTTAATTATCTTTATAGTTTTCCCTTTCATCCCAATAACTTCAACTCATCACCCTCCCAACCACAGCCACCCAATCTTGTGTATTTACTACAATCATTTCAATCCAACTTCCATATATTTGTTTACATGAATATTTACATAATGATGTAGCTATAAAAAATCTAATATTACTTTGTATTTATTTATTTTAATGGAAAAATATTGTGCTAAAAATCTTTCTTGATTATGACAAATTATATGCCAACAAATTTGACAACCTAGAAGAAATGGACAAGTTTCTAGAAACATACAGCCTAGAAGAGAAATAGAATCTGTAATTTAAAAACTCCCTACAAACAAAAGTCCAGGGCCAGAGGGCTTCACAGGTGAATTCTACCAAAGAAACAAAGGAGAACTTATATCGATCCTTCTCAAACTCTTCCAAAAAATTGAAGAGGAGGGAACACACTCAAAAGCATTCTATGAAGTCACGATCACCTTGATACCAAAACCAAAGATGCCACCAAAAAAGAAAATCATGGGCCAATATCTTTAATGAATATAGATGCAAAAATTCTCAAGAAAATATTAGCAAACCAAATTGAACAACACATAAAAAAAAAATCATACACCACGACCAAGTGGGATTCATCTTAAGTTCACAAGGATGGTTAAACATATACAAATCAATCAATGTGATACACCACATAAACAAAAGAAAAGCCAAAAACCACATGATCCTCTCAATAGATGCAGAAAAAGCATTTGACAAAATTCAACATCCATTCATGATAAAAATTCTTACCAAAGTGGGTATGGAGGGACATATCTCAAGATAATAAAAGCTGTTTATGACAAACTCACAGTCAATATAATACTCAATTGTGAAAAGCTGAAAGCCTTCCCGCTAAAATCTGGAACAAGACAAGGATGTACACTCACCTCTTCTACTCAACAAAGTATTGGAAGTCCTAGCCACAGCAATCAGATAAGAAAAAGAACTAAAAGTATCTAAATTGGAAGGGAAGAGGTAAAATTGTCATTTTATGCAGATGATATGATACTATATAAAGAAAACCCTAAAGACTCCACACAAAAACTACCACAACTGGGCTTCCCTGGTAGCAGAGTGGTTGAGAGTCCGCCTGCCGATGCAGGGGATGCAGGTTTGTGCCCTGGTCTGGGAGGATCCCGTGTGCCACGGAGTGGCTGGGCCCGTGAGCCATGGCCACTGGGCCTGCGCATTCGGAGCCTGTGCTCCACAGTGGGAGGGGCTGCAGCGGTGAGGGGCCCATGTGCCGCAAAAAAAAAAAAAAAAAAAAACCTACCACAACTTGTAAATGAATTCAGCAAGGTAGCAGGACACAAGATTAACATACAGAAATCAGTTGCACTTCTTTACACCAACAATGAAATACGAGAAAGGGAATGTAAAAAAACAATGCCTTTGAACTTCCCGGGTGGTGTTGTGGTTAAGAATCCACCTGCCAACACAGGGGACATGGGTTCAAGCCCTGGTCCGGGAAGATCCCACATGCTGGGGAGCAACTAAGCCCATGCACCACAACTACTGAGCCCACGTGCCACCACTACTGAAGCCCACGCACCTAGAGCCCGTGCTTCACAACAAGAGAAGCCATTGCAATGAGAAGCTTGTGCACCACAATGATGAGTAGCCCCTGCTCGCCCCAACTAGGGAAAACCCACACGCAGCAATGAAGACCCAACACAGCCAAAAATAAAATAAATAAAAATTAAAAATTATAAAATAAAATTGCATCCAAAAAAACCCCCCCAAAACGCTTAGGAATAAACCTGACCAAGGAGGCAAAAGACTTACATGCTGAGAACTATAAAACATTAATAAAGGAAATTGAAGATGATTTAAAGAAATGGAAAAATATCGCATGCTCTTGTATTGGAAGAATTAATATTGTTAAAATGGCAATACTACCCAAAGCAATCTACAGATTTAATGCTATCCCTATCAAATTACCCATGACATTTTTCACAGAACTAGAGCAAATAATCCTAAAATTTACATGGAACCATAAAAGACCCAGAATTCCAAAGCAATCCTGAGGAAAAAGAACAAAGATGGAGGCATAACCCTCCCAGACTTCAGACAATACTACAAAGTTACAGTAATCAAAAGCATGGTACTGGCACAGAAACAGACATATGGATCAATGCAACAGAATAGAAAGCCTAGCAATAAACCCACACACCTACGGTCAATTAATCTTGGACAAAGGGACAAGAATATACAATGGAGAAAAGACAGTCTTCTTTCTACTCTTAATCATAGCTATGTATCATGTTGTAAGATAAATATCTTCTCTAGAGTAGGATTAATTTTTATTCTTTTAATACAACCAAAACATAAATTTTGGGACACCAAGAGACCTGGAGTCTGGTCAAAGCAATTTTTACTGCCCATTTACTCTCTACTCCAAACACAATGACAAAACACCCACACATGGCCTCTATGTGTGCATTGTCTTCTTCAGTTCAGAGGCCCAAGCAGATCTGTAGTTGCTGACACCCCACCCACCACTCTACCTCACCCTGTGGAGAGTGAAAACAAGAGGTTTTTGTCACCATCCATATGCATCTGTTTCCAATGACAAAGGTATTCTGAACCAGTGAAAGGGCAAGCACGTTTGATAGTGACAACTCATAATTAATGCAAGCGTCCTTTGAGACCACCTCAGTAGGTATGTTCCTCTCTTCCTTTAGTAGAAACAATAAAGAACAATCTGGAGTAGGAAAAACTTAACAAGAACTTCACAAGTGTCACACTGTGAAGCATGTGAATTTAACCTTCCAAGAAAAAAATAGGCAATGTGATGCTTTGAGAACTTTAGTTAGCAAGTGTTTAATCCTACCTTTCTTCTGAAGTGAGAAAGTGGTAAACAGCAACAATAAATTTTATATGCTTGACATGTTGGAGTTTTAGAGGAATATGACCTATAACAGTGAATTTTTCCCAGAAAAAAATTGTCTTGCTGTTTCAGTTCATCATGTTCAGTGGTGTGATCAATTCTGTCCACAACTCCTATTGGCTCCAAATAGTGGGAGTATTTTCCTTGACTCCTTCCTTATCAGTTAGAATACTCTTTTTTTCCCTTCATCCCAGTTACTGTTTGAGAGATGGGGCAGTAGTAGTTCTATCCAATTTTCTATGCCTTTGGAGGAAAGAAATAGAGCTGTTTCACAGATAGATTTGCTGCCCTGATTGACTACGTTTTGCTCTCTCTGTTGAGATTTGATTTAAATGTTTTTTTTTTTTTTTCTGTGGTACGCGGGCCTCTCACTCTTGTGGCCTCTCCCGTTGCAGAGCACAGGCCCCGGACGCACAGGCTCAGTGGCCATGGCTCACGGGCCCAGCTGCTCAGCGGCATGTGGGATCTTCCCGGACCGGGGCACGAACCCGTGTCCCCTGCATCGGCAGGCGGACTCTCAACCACTGCGCCACCAGGGAAACCCCTGATTTAAATGTTTTTTTGGTTTTGTTTTTGCTTTTGTTTTGCCAACATTCACTCAACCAAGCCCAGGTATGTCTTACTCCAATGAAAAGGCTCTCTCAGCTTTGGATTTTGCTCCTCCTTAACCTTGGATCCCCAGTAAATGGGGAGCACTTTTTGTTTTTCCTATTTTCAGTGAAACTGTCAGCTCTTCCTAGCGATGAGCCAAAGCTGCCACTCTCAAGGGTTTAGTATGACTTTTCTGGGGCTGCCTAAGCTCATTGTTCATCCACTTCTCTGTGCTGGGGACTTGGTGATAATTTTCAGGGTTTTGGCGATTCATCTCTCTTTTCCTGGCAGAATTTTGTGATACATAGTATGGTTGGAGATGCTGCTAAGCTGAGCCTTCCCAGATTCTGCCTTTCCATTCCTACACACCACTCAGCATTTTCTGGCAAGAGACTATTCTTTGGTTAGTTGCTACTGGCTAATACTTTCCTAAATTTTATTTTTTTCCCCTAGTTTTTCTAGGTATTAAAGAAAGGAGATTCTAAGATCTGTCTTGTTTTCTCATTTTTATATTGAAGATTCTTCATTTTCCTGCAAAGTTCTTTAAAATAAAACAGATTGATTTGAATGGGCTTGTTTATACTTATTTAAAATCGTTCAGTAACCCGAGCTATTTGGTCCCTCACAAGTTCAAAGAAATATATTAGACATGTTTGCTGTTTCTGCCTGTCAAGAATGTGTAAATAGAATCTGAGCTGATAGTATTAGGGTATATTCAGGACACTAAAATGTTTACACCAAATCACTGAGAGGAGAGTAGTGTCATAATTAAAAGGCCACATGCCATTTGTAGATCATAATATTAAGGCCACATGTTATTGACTAACTTTATTATTGGTTTTTCTATTTTATTGATGCTAGTCAAAGTACCAGATGTTAATTCATTAATTTTATCTACTATTTTTTTCTATATGCTGCCTCATTAATTTCTGTGTATATTTTTATTATTTATTTTCTTGTACTTTCTTTTATATTACTTTGTTGTTCTTTTTCTAGCTTTTGGAATTGGAAGTTTAAATCAATTGTATTTTTTAAAATTTTGCTGATGGAATATTAATGCATATATATACACTTTCTTCTGATCACTGCTTTAAATAATGTAGGTGTTTAAGACTGGTGATTTTTCTCTGATCATTATTTTTATTCTCACCGATGCTGATAGTGTTTTCATTATCATTGTTTTTCAGAACTTCTGTATTTTCTTATTGTATTTTGCTGTTCAGCCAAGAATTGTTTCATTAAAGCCTTTGTGTGTGTGTGTGTGTGTGTGTGTGTGTGTGTGTGTTATCAGACAATGTATTAGCTTCATTTTATAGAACTTACCATTGTCTACTTTGTAAGTCAATACATAATCAATCAATGTGATCCATGTTCCATATTTAATTGAGGAAAAGATATTTTCTGTCTTATCAGGGTGTAGTGTTTAATATATACATCCTGAGATCTGCTGTATTGGTTATGGTGTTTCAATATTCTGTCTTTACATATTTTAGTCTACTTCACCTGTCTTGTACTGAAAATACTGTGTTAAAGTATTTTATTATTATTCTCTTTATTCTGGTTTTCATCTCCTACATCTTTACACCTTATTTTCTAGTTTCAACCTATTGTAGTGGTGCATAGATATTCATAATTGTTGTGTCTTCATTATGATTTATGGATGTTTAATTTTATAAAATGTCCTTTTTTTGTCTTGTTTACTACATTTCTAATTGATTTCTATTTAGCCTCACAATAAGATATCAACCCGTACTCTCTTATTGTTTCCATACATCTGGCATGCTTACAATTTATGTATTTGTGACTATTTGAAACGAAACTAAGTTTTAGCATAGCATAGCTCGTAAGGTTTGCTTTATGGGCCAATCTGAATATCTTTATAAAAATATGCTCACTGAACCTGTTCATGTTTATTGATATGACAGATATGTTTGATCACAACTCTGCATTTTGTTTTATAACTATTGTGTATATGATGTTAGATTTGTTGTGTTTCTTTCTCCATTTGATGTCTTTAATTTTTTAAAATTTCTTTTGTAATTAAGAAGGCTTTTTCCAATGATTGTCTTTTTTTACACCTTTTATTATGTTTGCTCTTCTTACTTACCATTTACTATCTGTCTTGTCAATTTTAAATAGTATAACTTGTCACCTACCATTTACCTATACAAAAATCAACAATCTCATTCTACTTGTCCCTTTCTCCCCCTTTGTCATCCATCTCTTTCAGTTTCATCCTTTATACTCTACCAGAATACATGACAATTACATGCTGCCCTTCTACCCACCTATATTCTCACTCTTATTTTAGTCTCAGTTCTACAATTAAATATATTAAATATTCACCATCACTCCTTTGGCTGAAGTCTCTCTAGTTATCTCTTTGATGTGATGAAATTCATCCTCTCATATATTTCCTGAGAATGAGCTTTTCTGTGGTATTCTTGAGTTCTTTATGATTAAACTTATAGGCTTGCTGCTTGAAAGACACTTTAGCTGTATAAAAAATCCTTGGCTTGCACTTTATTTTCTTGAATTTCTCAAGGGTAAAACTAACACCCAGCTACTGTGAAGTATGTATGATCACTGGCTGCTGAATTATCACGATAACTATGTCTAGAAGATCTGTGTTTCAGTTTATAAAACATATGGAGGGCAACTTTGCCTATTTGGGGAACTTAGTGTTTTGAAAGAAGGAAGAGAGCAGGTCAAAGTATTGTATTGGTAGATATTTTTCCATATGTCAGGGTACATCTAGACATGAAAATATAAGTTAATTAAAGCAAAAATTAATGCAGGAAAGAAATGCATTCTAAAAACCCATATCCAAAAGTGTGATAAAATTAAATCAAAACGATTAAATAACTATAATCTAATAGATTTTGTACATGATGCTTTTGTTACTTTAATTTCCTCTTGGAGATTACTCAACTGTATTCTTTAACAGTCATTCTCAAAGCATGGTTCAGAAATCCCCGTGGGTCCCCAAGATTGTTGAAGTGCGTCCAGGTCAAAATTATTTTTTAAATATACTAAGATATTATTTACCATTTTACCGTGTTGAGATTTACATTGATAATGCAAAAGCAATGCTGCAGAAAACTGCTGGTGACTTAGCATAAATCGGGGCAGCAGAACCAAATTGTACTAATAGTGACTGTATTTATTTTTTTTTTTACCACCATGCACTTATATGAAAAACATGCCTGTTTCACTTAACAATATCCTTGATAAAGAAATTAAAATACTTGTTATTAAACCTAGACCCTTAAGTACATGTGTTTCTAACAGTTTATGTTCTAGAATATTCTGTGTGATAAAATGGGAACTACACATATAAGCATGTCTGCTGCATACCAAAATATGAAGGTTGACTTGAGAAAATATGTTAGTGCAATTTTTTTGAGTTGCAAGCTTAGCCAGCCTTTTTTTTTACAAGAAATATCATTTTTACTTGAAAGACAACTGACAGATAAACTCTGCTTATTCAAACTTTGGTAGAGTTAGCCCTTGGTATCCATGGGAGATTGTTTCCAGGAGCCCCCCTCCCCCCAACCTCCACAAATACCAAAATCTGCTTACACTAAAGTCCCTTATATAAAATGATGTAACATTTGCATATAACCTATACACATCCTCCCATATACTTTAAATCATCTCTAGATTACTTATAACACCTAATACAATGTAAATGTTATATAAATAGTTGCCTGCATGTGGCAAATTCAAGTTTTGCTTTTTTGAGCTTTCTGGAAAAAAATTTTTTTGATACTTTGATCTTCGGTTGGTTGGATCAATGGATGCAGAAGCCATGGGTGCTAAAGGCTGACTGTATTCAGCTGCCAATTTCTCAAAAATTAACAAAGTGAGTTTTTCACTTTGAAAAAAACAATTGGCAATAGTTGTTGTCAATAATAAAAATCAACTTTTAAGTAAAAATAAAATTTTCCAAAACTTATACCTGCCTCCCTGAGCTTGTCAGCTTTTCAATAGTCACACTTTTTTATGATATCGATGGTGATATTAACAAATATGCTTTTTTTTTTTAATTTATTTTATTTTATTTTTTTGCTTTATAACAAATTTAATCAGTTATACATATACATATGTTTCCATATCCCCTCCCTAACAAATATGCTTTTAATATTGTATGAATTGTGTCAATGTTTTGAAGACCTGCATAACTCAGTAAACCAGTATTTTCCAAAACGAACAATATAGGATGTTACCAATTCAGGCATAGTTAACTGGTCCATTCAAGGTGCAAGATAGACAATTGTATTTTAAAGTAACAGTCCAAAGGTTCATTGATACGGTTTCAGATTTCACATTTACACTAATCTTAAAGAAACTACCACTTTTCAAGTGTTAATGTAGTATCAAAGATTTTCCACAGTTGTCTGAAAGGATATTGAAATACTCCTTTCTTTTCCAACTATATATATATATATCTGTGTGAGACTGTCATATATTTCAAATAAAACAGCATATTGAACTGGATTTAATGTAGAAACAGGTATGAGAAACCCAGTTGTCCTCTATTAAGCCAAGCATTAATGAAATTTGAAAAATATAAAATGTCACTCCTCACTATTTTTTGTTGCTTTGGAAAATCCAGTTATTTTTCATTAAAATACTTATGTATAGGTATATTATTGTCGTTTTAACTGAATCAATAAATAAATTTTTAAATATCCAATTTTACTTTTTAATTAGAAATTTTAATGTTCTTTGAGTACCACCATTTTTTTTTTAAGAGTATAAAGAAATCCTGAGACGGAAACTTTTGAGAACGAATGATCTACATCCATGTTAAAGACCTTTAGTAGATTCCTGTTGTTCTAAATTCTTAACATAGTACCACTTAACAATATCTTATAATCACACGGATATTTATTTAGTTCCTCAGTCCCATGATGTTGCCTTTTGTGAACACACTGCTCCTTCTCTTTATAATGTTCTTCCCCATCCATGTCACCTAGTTAATTCTTTCTTATTCTTCTGGTTTCAGCTCATGAAGCCCTTTCTTAGGCTCTCTTGTAACCATGCTCTTGTATTTCAGAACCTTTCCTCTCTTTCTAATTGTACACTTATTGACGAAAATATTTCATTGATGGATTTCTTCCCAATAGACAGAAAAACCATAAAACTAATAAGCATGTGTATGTTGGCTTATCATTGTATCCATTCTTCCTAACAGAGTGCTTATCACAGAGTAGGGTGGAAAATAAAATATTTGTTGGTGAATGATAAGTGGATAAATATATGCATTGATAGAGAAAAGGATGAAACAATAAAGAATTTGACCTAGTATTAATAGCTTCTTCAGTAATGTAAAGATCCAAGATAAACACTAGAAAGAAATACATTGAATTCACTTCAATCACTCATATTTTCCCTTGTGTAATGTTATTACCATATACTCTTGTTGCCTACTTCTTTTACAAGAAAAATAGAATGGAAGTAGATATAATATACAGCAACATATAGTTGTGTTAGCAAGTGTTCTTTTACAAGCCTGGTAAGTAGCGAGCAATTGTCGGCAAATAACTTCTTGCATTTCACTTGACTTAATACTTCCTATATATTATATTAGAATTTTATTATTTTTATGTATGACTGTCTTCCTATAGTCCCCTGTAGTCTCATCTATTACCTCTTTTGGCCTAAAAGTCTGCAGTTGAGTAATACCTACTTGCATTTCTTCCATACACCTCTTGTTACTTGCTTATCATTATACTTAACATACTTTATTGTAAGCGTATAATTTGTCAGTCTCCCCATGAGACCTTCCTCTCCTTAAGGGCTGGGACTGTATTTTATTCATCTGTATCTCCACAGGATGCAATAAGGTGTTTAGCACTTGATAAACACTCAATAAATGAAAATATGTGTAAATTATTGAACTTACCACTTAATTAATGGCATGACATATTCCTTAACTTTTTAATTAAATTGTTCCAGTTAAAACTCAGGTAATGGGAGAAATCAAGGTTGCACTGAAGAAAGAAATGAAGACAGATGGGAAACAACTCATAGTTGAAATCCTCCAATGCAGAAATATCACCTACCAATTTAAATCTCCTGATCACTTACCAGGTATCTAATTTTATGATAATGAGCAATATAATGTGTCTAGGAACTCTTTAGGAGTATGTCCTAAATAGCCTAGAAAATGCTAATTAAAATTTGAGCTGTGTACCAAATATATCTCAAAAATATGAAATAAGAATGAATTTCTCTTATATAGAGCAAGTTGATATTTTACTAGTTAAAAATTAGATTTTTTCAACACAAATGTAGAGTGATGTATTTATTATACAACAAGAAAACATTTAAGTTGCTAAGAAAATTGGTGTATATTTTAATTATGTTGTCTGAAACAAATTGTTCACAGGCTACTGGCTTTGTGTAAAATGTAGGAGAACCCTCCGTATACGATTGTAACTCTTTCAATAGAAAATTGTATTATTAATGGACACTTAACAAGCTGAATTCTTATTTTCAGATTTATATGTGAAAATATATGTGATGAACATTTCTACCCAAAAAAAAAGGTGATCAAGAAAAAAAACAAGAGTATGTAGACATGATCGAGAGCCTTCGTTCAATGAAACTTTTAGATTCAGCCTAACTCCTGCTGGACATTCTCTTCAGGTAACTCATACAGTTCCGATTTTTAGATTTTCATTTATACTGTATTTATTTCCCATTTAATTATTCAATATTTAAATGCCAATCATACATTATGTGATATTTTACAAGTTAATTTTTAGAGGTAACTTCCCAGGGGCCCTTTAAAATTCCCCAACCCACTCACCCCATCCATTTAGCTACCAAGTTGCCTCTCTTCTACCTACTCAGTTTCTTTTACATAGATTTTTTTCCATGCTCACTGCCACACTAATCCTCTTTGGGTCCTCATCTTTGTTATGCAAATCATCTCAGCAGTATACCTGGCCTACTTGCCATCAATATCTTACCCTTTAATTCATTTTATCACACTGCTGGCAGAGGTGTCTTTTAAAAACACTGGCTAGATTACATTGAAACTCTTCAATGGTTCATCATTATCCTGACTCATTGAGTCCTCTAAGGTGAGTTCTAATTGTATTGACTTAATATCATCTTGTATACATTTCCACTCACTCTTGACCCCAGTCACACCAGTATCTTGAAATCAGGTTAAACCTCTAATTCTTTGCTCATATTTTTCCTCTCCTTCAATACTCCCTTCTCCATCTCTCTCCATCTATCACAATTTTCCATATCTTTCGATGTAAACTCAGCTCTTTAATAATGACCCTGGGTGTAATTTATCACACCTTATTTACATAATGTTTTGCTTATCTCATTAGGCCATTAATCCCAGTCTTGTACAACAATTTGTATACTTACCTCTCACTGCTTCTGTACTATCAGCTTCTGTAGTGCAAGGCCTGATTTTCATTGCTCTTTTTTTTGTAGCCTAGCACAATGCTTGTACATAGTATATCTTTAGTAGATACAGAGACATGGAATGAAAGAGGAAAAAAAAGGAGGGAGGGAAGAGCTGAAAAAATGTGGGAAGAGAAGACCATGGTACTGGCATTTAGAGGCCTGTACTAGAGACCTATATAAGAGATATTGCAAAGCAAAAACTGCACTGAGAGGATTAACTGACATTAAAGTTGAAGGGAGTAAAGCAATTAAAGGATACTCTGAAATCTGTGTGAACAAACATGTCAGTCACAGAGATTGAGTAGTTACAGAAGGGATGGATAGAGAGAAAGAACATGAGTTTGTCTGAAATGTGATAAGCTTGATAGGAAGGCAGGGTCCAAGTAAAACATATAATGTGCAATTTGAAATCCCCAAACCAGAGACTAAAAGAGACAGAAAAGTAGATTTTGAAGTCAGAAATGTAACAGTAAATTTTAGCCAGGAATAAAGATGAATTATCTGAAGGAGATTCCGAAAAGAAAGAGAGAGCATGAGAGAAGAATTGTCAAGGATTAATGGTTATCTCCATCTCAATTTCTCTACCTTTCTTTCAACTGATCCCTAAAAGAAAAAAATTTCTTGAGTATGAGATCCCATGGAATTTCAACTAGTGTAGGCTCTACACATGACAAGAAGCCATTTTGGAAGTGCTTCCTATAATAAAATTCCCAGTAAATTCAATGGCATTTCAAGTCAATGTTATGTTCTATCTGCCTTGTAAACTCGTATTTATGTACTCACCACTCAAATAATTCTGTATTTGAGTTAATATTTCATTAAGTAATGAAACATGCACCTAGCAAATTTCTTTTTTGAAACTTTCAGTCAGTTTAAGCACAATCCTAGCTAGAATTAGCTAGGTTTATCTACCTAGCTAATATTATCTAGGTTTATCTACCTAGCTAATATTATCTAGAATTCTCCTGTCCTTCAGGATATGTCTTTGCCTTTGGGAAATGTTGAAGTAAATTAATTAATATTATGCAAATCTTTTGAGGACATGTTAGTTATTAGTTCTACAAGTATGCCTGCTACTTCTCTCACCCTCACCCTTTCTTGTCTCTGTTACTTCTTTGATGAGCAAATGTCCATAAAAGAAGTTGAAAATATACACACAAATATATATAACTTTGGCTCTTTTTTCTAGATTTTACTTTTTTCCAATGGAGGGAAGTTTATGAAAAAGACCTTGATTGACGAAGCCTGTATCTGGCTAGACAAAGTGGATCTCAGAAAAAGAATAGTCAACTGGCAAAAACTTTTGGTCAGTCCTACTCAAACCCACTGAAGAAATGTGTCTGCTCAGGGTATAGAAAGTGCCTTAAACGGTCTTAAATCAAGACTATAGTCAAATACTATTCTTCTAAGCTATGTTTTCAGGAGTAACCGTGAGAAGGGGAACGAAAGGAAGAAACATACTCAAAGGCTTGCAAATGTATTGTTGTGGAACATAGAAAAAAAACTCAAATGAAAAAGTTCACATATTGAAGACAAGAAAAAAGTTCTGAAACCTTGGATTTCTTGTGGCTGTCAAGAAAAACAGAAAAATTTTGTTTACTTAATGCAAAAATTTTTGAGTAGAGTTGAGCTACAACTATCTAAAGGCTGAGACTCAAAGATTAATATGTTTTCTAACACAGGCAAAAGTAATCCTTTATGCAAAAGAACTTGGTTGAAAGGAAAAAACTAATGCAACAAATCTCAGTTTTCAAGTCTCTTCTTCATCTTATCTACTCAGACATCTAACTGTTTTGAGATTCTGACATAGGATACACCTACAATATGTGTCCAGACTAGAAGTAAGGAGCTTGTGTTTATAGGGAAAAGGGAACAAGGGATGTAGAAATTATAGCTTTTAGATAATGTTGTACAGGTTTTCTCTGTGTCTAAATGTTACAAGGGTGAACACCACCACCACCAGTTTTAGAATTCATGTTGTAAAAGCACATTAGTAAAACTTGAAATAAAGTATAGTTAAGACAATACTAAATAGAAATGAAATTACATTTATCTAGAAATAAAGCCATGACTGGCTAACAAAAAAGAATATTGCCCCACAAACTATTGGAACCTTGGTTGAAACATCAAAAACTCCATAATTTACCCTTAATCCAAGACATTTTCAATCTACATACCAAAAGACCTAGATTAAATTGGTATGTTCTAGGAAGCATGATAACTTGTTCTTTGTGGAATTGCAAATAAATGTATTATCCCATATATTTTCTTTCTCTTGAATGATATATGGATGGAGAGAAAATTCTTCCTCTGGCAAATGAATTGTATTAATCTGTGACATTGATTAAATTGGTGCCATTTCCTGCTCTTCCACAATGGTCTTTTTTTCTCCCTTAATACATTAACTGGTTGTAAAATGAAAACCCTGACCCTAAATTCAAGTTCTCTTTAGTGCTCTATTTTCCTACTTTAGTGACAGTATCACAGTGATCAAGTTCATCAATGTTGGGAAAATATGTGAAAAATCAACATTATTTTAAGGTGAAAATATCCTTTGAGCTATTTTAATAATATGGGATAAAAGGACCAATGTCTAAGTCATTAAAATGAAGCATCCTCTTCCCCATCAACCAACAACATGAACAAAGGAGGTAACGTGTACTTACAGGAGACGCCCTCAGCTAGGATTAAAAGCCTGGCTTCTGGTCTTGGTTCTGCCACTGACTAACTGTCACCTTGCACATGTCACTTAAACTCAATTTTCCTCAGTTTTCTTATTTGTGGGAAAATATAATTATATATTCCTAGCCTTCCTAATGGGATGTTGGGATGATCAAACTAAGTGACCTATGAGAGAAGATGAAAGCACATTTCCAAATATAGTTTTATACACATAAGTGAGGAATAAGTATTATGCAGTTTTTTATTTCCCAATTTTTATATGTGAAAAAGCATCTTCCAAACCAATAGCAAGCACTGACATGCATAAAAGCAGTATATTGGTTTCAAAACTAATTTTTTCTTTAAAATATAAACTTTTGTTTAACTTAAAAAAGGGAGAAAATTCAATGAAAATGATTTGCAAATCGGGTTATCATAAATTAAATAAATTATGCCAATCTTATCCTATTCCCATATCCACAAAAATAAATTAATTAAGTTGCTTCTCTGTGAATTCTGAGTTTAAGAGCTGATTCTTTATTCAAAGGTGAGGTTTTAGTGGGATTAGAGAAATCATCTCCAAATATATTGCTCAGATATTGAATCTTCTCATTTTTAAACAAAAACATCCTTGAAATCTGATAGGAATTGATTAAATTTAAGACATTAAAAATAATTTCTAATAAATACCAGGTTACATATCTTTATTATATTCATAAAGAAATACAAATTCACTCCTTTCCAATCTAAGGAAGATAAGCCACTTTTCTTCCCTCTATTTTTTAAGACCCTCTCCCCCGAAAATGCAATGTCATTTATCATTGATATTGCTGTAAAATGAACGTGTGGCGAGGGGATCGCTAAGGATTTGATATTGCTAGGATTCTATTTTTAGAGACAACTAGAACTGCTGATGGTTGCCATGGATATTTCCAGCAGAATTTATCACTTTAGGAAGCTTATAATCATCACTCATAACTGGGGAAGGGAAGGGTTCAGGAAGATCTCTTTCTGACATAAAAAGGCTCTGCTGTTTGTCCTTAAAAGGAAACTCTGGCTCCCGTGGGCCCTCTTCTGCAGCCATTTACCTCCAGAAGTGTGCATGAGAGGTTTATGACCAGTTAGTTTACTTCATTCCAGTTGCAGTTTCTTTTAGGATACACAAAAGGAGGTGCCACCAAAACAAAGGTCATACCTTGGTAGCCATTTGACCTGAAAAAGTAGGAGTCTTTCCATTACAGGTGCCCCTCTGTTCCAACAACTGGTGATGCGGCCAGGCCAATCCAGAGAGTTAAGTGACAGGGCTTCTTTTTGTGCACTAGCATCTCCCTTCAGAGAGCATAAGTGTGCCAAGTTTACAGCTGACCAAACACCTAGGTTGTACTGGAATTATTCTATGCAACACTGATCCTTCTACAAATGCATTTCTTCTGAATGATATTGATTACCCTTCTTACAACAAAACTATTTCTTTTTTAATTGCAAATAGGGCTCTTGGTGTTTTTTACTTTTTACTTTTTGTATATATCACAGCACATGATTTTCCATTTATTATTTCATTTATTTTACCAGAATTAGCGTTTTTTATCCCAATAGAGACAAAGTTTGTAATCTCTAAATAACACGTGATTAGTCCAACTATAGCACTTATACCTTGAAAAGCATCTTAATTTTTCCCACAACTTCACTGAGTCATCAGAGACAGAAGTTGCTTCTTGTTTTAAAATTCGGTCCTTAAGAAACCTTTAGCTGTGAAGCAAAAGCACAGAGTGAATTTTTACAAAAGACAGGGATATCTAGAATGGTCGTAACAGACACAGACAACTCTAGGAGCAAGAAGTTGGTGTTTCCCTGTTTTACTTAAGGTTAAGGAGATTTTTGGTGACTCTGAACTCTTTATCACTTCAGTTTAAAGGAAGAGTATCCAAGACTAAGGGGTAGTGATTGTCTTTGCTCCATATTGTAATTAATCACACTAGTAAATGTGTATTTTCAGCATATCAGTGGATTTACTTTTGTGGATCACACACATTAAGATAGTCATATTGTGGGAATATTATAGCTGGTAACCAGCTGATATTGATTCTTATTATAGGAACGGTTGTGATGATCGTGGTGATAGAGGTAGTGAATTAGGTTGGTGGTGATATGAAATAAAACGAAATAATATACTATATTGTGCCCAATTTATTAGAAACGATTTGATCAGTGTTTCATTTCATTAAGATATCATAAAGATGTTTATAGTATTTTTTTACTTTATTATTTAAATCATAACTAACAATATTTTAAAAAACTTATTTTCATTGCTACAATGTCTAATATTCCAAAAGCAGCCAACTATAGCTATATATGTGTTTATAACTCTATGTATGACAGAGTGATTTTCCCTCTTTTTGAGCTTGGAGCTGGAAGTAAAAGAAAGCTCAATGAATAATTATGAGCTGTCTCTTTAATAATAACTTGCCTTTGATGTAACACAAGAATGAATGAGTGAAACAGATATTCTCATTGAATATGACACATTGATGCTTTCTGTATGTTCCATGCTGTTGTTATTATTAAAGATATACCCTTTAATCAAAAGCATTTAATCAAATGATTCCTTATCTGATACATAGATTGACAACATTTTCTTAATTCATTACCCTGTACATAACTATACATTTGGTAACCTAGAGGAAGTTGAAATATTAAATCCTTGTGGCATTCATCATGTGAATATGATTCTTGTTTGATTGTGTCTGTATATTTATTGGTAATATGCTCAGGTGCTCCCACTACCAGTTAATGTGTGCCTAACAAAAACACATCTGATGTTAAAGGAAATAAATTTCTTGCCTGAAAAAATAAAAACCTAATAAAATTGATTTCAAGATAAAAAATAGAGTACTTGGAGATATGTCTTGTTTCTAACTGTATGTTGCATGCTGTGTTGGTGATTTGCTAATGTGTCCTTTTTTTCTGTTTTACCCAAATCTCTCTGGAAAATCTAATGAACAAATACAAATTCTTGGGCTAAAGGTTGTATAAATTGAACTGAAATACATGAGATTTGTATAAAAAATGCTTGTAAATCTGTCTTTAGTTCTACTCTATGAAAAAATATGTCTTGGTTTTGTGATTGTATACAAGATGTATCTTGATAACTTTTGCAAATTGTGCTGTATAAAGGCTGTGGCCTCAGCCTTACTAATAAATATTAAAAATATCAACTTCGACTTCTTGTGTTTATCAACTTGATAGATTGATACTTAACATAGAAATGGAACTTTCTGGAACATTTTCTCTGAAAATTATATGATGGATACATTCACTCACCCAGTTTAAAAAGTATGTTTTAAACAGCACAGTTACAGAAACAGAATTAAACAAATGTATAGCTTAATAAATTATTATATCAGATATTCTTATAACCACCACCCAGATCAAGAAATTGAACTTTAACATATTTGATACATTTTAATTCACTGAAGTTGTTACTCTTATTAATCCTCAAATTTACCCTCTTGGGCCAGTGGGTACATCTTTGAGTGGACTTACATGTATCTTAGTTTATTCGATAACTTTCTCTCTGTGGCAAGAATGTTATATATCATTTCTTTAATCTTAAAACAGTATAAGAAATCTACTTAACTTGAATTTTTACTTTTATTTTTCTTTCTATTTATCTCTATAAAATAATTAAGTTTAGGAATGCATTGAACTGATTGATCAACTTTTATCTAATGTGCTATCCCTTCTCAATCTTTTGCTAAGATCAAGGGTAACATAGATTCCAATACCAAAAGCCAAAATTTAACAAACCCAATCTAACAGTGTATAAAAGTGGTAGACTCATGGACATGTTGAATTATCCCAGATACACAAGATGATTTCAATACTGGAAAATTAATTAATGAAATCCAGTACATTAATATATTAAAGTATAAAAATCATAAGATGGTGGAAAACATTTGATAAAATCCAACATCTATTTATATCTATAAACTGAACAACTGAACAAAATATTGAGACCAGCCGACTTGCACAGGAATGGACACTTCATATCTAATAGAGGAGATAAAGCAGAGCTGCAAAAAAGCATGAACTTTCTAAGCATGGGTCAGTTGGGTAGCCACTTGAAAAAGGTGTTTTGCAAAATAAGGTTAATTAGAATATGTGTAGGCTGTTTTGAGAGGAATGATGGGGGCAGAACCAGTTTTTTTTAATGGACTCAACAAATATTTAATTCTTTTTAGACCTTTGGATTGTATCAAGGGTAGACTGAAAACTCTTGGACAAAAGTGGACCCTGCAGTCCACAGGTAGAATTTCTTCATTTTGGAGCCTAAGCTTTTGAAAGGTTTTTAGGACTTTCAGCTGATGAGATCAGCCATACCCACACAGATTATTGAGGATTATCAACTTACTTAAAGTCAGCTGTTTAGAGATGTTAAATATCTCTACAAACTGCCATCACAGCAATGCCTCCGGTCATGTTTGGATGAATAACTGGGTGCTACAGCCTAGCCAAGCTGATACAGAAAACTGCTCACCACAGGTATGATGGAGAAATCTAAAGTTTTTTGTTTTGGTTGGTTGGTTGGTTCGTTCGCTGGTGGATTGGTTTGGTTTGTTCTTTTGTTTGTTTTTAACACCTCTGTGGTTTATTTTTTATTTTCTTAACATCTTTATTAGAGTATAATTGCTTTACAATAGAGTGTTAATTTCTGCTTTATAACAAAGTGAATCAGCCATACATATACATATATCCCAATATCTCCTCTCTCTTGCGTTTCCCTCCCACCCTCCCTAACCCACCCCTCTAGGTGGTCACAAAGCACCGAGCTGATCTGCCTGGGCTATGCAACTGCTTCCCACTAGCTATCTGTTTTACATTTGGTAGTATATATAAGTTCATGCCACTCTCTCACTTCGTCCCAGCTTACCCTTCCCCCTCCCCGTGTCCTCAAGTCCATTCTCTACGTCTGTGTCTTTATTCCTGTCCTGCCCCTTGGTTCTGCAGAACCTTTTTTTTTTTTTTTAGATTCCATATATATGTGTTAGCATATGTATTTGTTCTCTTTCTGACTTACTTCACTCTGTATGACAGACTCTAGGTCCATCCACCTCACTACAAATATCTCAATTTCATTTCTTTTTATGGCTGAGAAATATTCCATTGTATATATGTGCCACATCTTCTTTATCCATTCACCTGTCAATGGACAATTAGGTTGCTTCCATGTCCTGGCTATTGTAAATAGTGCTGCAATGAACATTGTGGTACATGACTCTTTTTGAGTTATGGTTTTCTCAGGGTATATGCCCAGTAGTGGGATTGCTGGGTCGTATGGTAGTTCTATTTTTAGTTTTTTAAGGAACCTCCATACTGTTCTCCATAGTGGCTGTATCAGTTTACATTCCCACCAACAGTGCAAGAGGGTTTCCTTGACTCCACACCCTCTCAGGCATTTATTGTTTGTAGATTTTTTTGATGATGGCCATTCTGACCGGTGTGAGGTGATACCTCGTAGTTTTGATTTGCATTTCTCTAGTGATTAGTGACGGTGAACATCCTTTCATGTGTTTGTTGGCAGTCTGTATATCTTCTTTGGAGAAATGTCTATTTAGGTCTTCTGCCCATTTTTGGGTTGGGTTGTTTGGTTTTTTTGATATTGAACTGCATGAGCTGCTTGTAAATTTTGGAGACTAATCCTTCGTCCATTGCTTCGTTTATGAATATTTTCTCCCATTCTGAGGGTTGTCTTTTTTTTTTTTTTACATCTTTATTGGAGTATAATTGCTTTACAATGGTGTGTTAGTTTCTGCTTTATAACAAAGTGAATTAGCTATACATATACATATATCCCGATATCTCTTCCTTCTTGCATGTCCTTCCCTCCCACCCTCCCTATCCCATCCCTCTAGTTGTTCACAAAGCACTGAGCTGATTTCCCTGTGCTATGTGGCTACTTCCCACTAGCTATCGGTTTTACATTTGGTAGTGTATATATGTACATGCCACTCTCTCACTTTGTCCCAGCTTACCCTTCCCCCTCCCCGTGTCCTCAAGTCCATTCTCTAGTAGTTCTGTGTCTTCATTCCCATCTTGCCCCTACGTTCTTCATGAGCTCTTTTTTTTTTTAGATTCCATATATATGTGTTAGCATATGGTATTTGTTTTTCTCATTCTGACTTACTTCACTCTGTCTGACAGACTCTATGTCCACCCACCTCACTACAAATAACTCAGTTTCGTTCCTTTTTATGGCTGAGTAATATTCCATTGTATATATGTGCCACATCTTCTTTATCCATTCATCTGTTGATGGACACTTCAGTTGCTTCCATTTCCTGGCTATTGTAAATAGTGCTGCAATGAACATTGTGGTACATGACTCTTTTTGAGTTATGGTTTTCTCAGGGTATATGCCCAGTAGTGGGATTGCTGGGTCATATGGTAGTTCTGTTTGTAGTTTTTTAAGGAACCTCCATACTGTTCTCCATAGTGGCTGTATCAATTTACATTCCCACCAACAGTGCAAGAGGGTTCCATTTTCTCCAAACCCTCTCCAGCATTTTTTGCTTGTAGATTTTTGATGATGGCCATTCTGACTGGTGTGAGGTGATATCTCATTGTAGTTTTGATTTGCATTTTGCTAATGATTAATGATGTTGGACATTCTTTCATGTGTTTGTTGGCAATCTGTATATCTTCTTTGGAGAAATATCTGTTTAGGTCTTCTGCCCATTTTTGGATTGGGTTTTTTGGTTTTTTTTATATTGAGCTGCATGAGCTGCTTGTAAATTTTGGAGATTAATCCTTTTAATGTTCCTTCATTTGCAAATATTTTCTCCCATTCTGAGGGTTGTCTTTTGGTCTTCTTTATGGTTTCCTTTGCTGTGCAATGCTTTTAAGTTTCATTAGGTCCCATTTGTTTATTTTTTGGTTTTATTTCCATTTCTCTAGGAGTTGGGTCAAAAGGGATCTTGCAGTGATTGATCTCAGAGTGTTCTGTTTTCCTCTAAGAGTTTTATAGTGTCTGGCCTTACATTTAGGTCTTTTATCCATTTCAAGTGTATTTTTGTGTATGGTGTTAGGGAGTGTTCTAATTTCATTCTTTTATATGTATCTGTCCAGTTGTCCCAGCACCAGTTATTGAAGAGGCTGTCTTTTCTCCATTGCATATTCTTGCCTCCTTTATCAAAGATAAGGTGACTGGGGGCTTCCCTGGTGGTGCAGTGGTTGAGAATCCGCCTGCCAATGTAGGGAACATGGCTTCGTGCCCTGGTCTGGGAAGATCCCACATGCTGCAGAGCAGCTGGGCCTGTGAGCCATGGTCACTGAGCCTGCATGTCCGGAGCCTGTGCTCCACAACGGGAGAGTCCACAACAGTAAGAGGCCCGTGTACCACCAAAAAAAAAAAAAAAAAAAAGGTGACCATATGTGCGTGTGCTTATCTCTGGGCTTTCTATCCTGTTCCATTGATCTATATTTCTGTTTTTGTGCCAGTACCATACTGTCTTGATGACTGTAGTTTTTAGTAGAGTCTGAAATCCGGAAGCCTGATTCCTCCAGCTCCATTTTTCTTTCTCAACATTTTTTTTGGCTATTCGGCATCTTTTGTATTTCCATACAAATTGTGTAATTTTTTGTTCTAGTTCTGTGTTAAATGTCATTGGTAGTTTGACAGGGATTGCATTGAATCTGTAGATTGCTTTGGGTAGTATTGTTATTTTCACAATGTTGATTCTTCCAATCCAAGAACATGGTATATTTCTCCATCTGTTTGTATCATCTTTAATTTCTTTCATCAATGTCTTATAGTTTTCTGCATACAGGTCTTTTTTCTCCTTAGGTAGGTTTATTCCTAGGTATTTTATTCTTTTTGTTGCAGTGCTAAATGGGAGAGTTTCTTTAATTTCTCTTTCAGATTTTTCATCTTTAGTTTATAGGAATGCAAGAGATTTCTGTGCATTAATTTTGTATCCTGCTACTTTACCAGATTCATTGATTAGCTCTAGTAGTTTCCTGGTAGCCTCTTTAGGATTCTCTATGTATAGTATCATGTCATCTGCAAACAGGGACAGTTTTACTTCTTCTTTTCCAATTTGGATTCCTTTTATTTCTTTTTCTTCTTGGATTGCTGTGGCTAAAACTTCAAAAACTATGTTGAATAATAGTGGTGAGAGTTGGCAACCTTGTGTTGTTCCTGATCTTAGAGGAAATGGTTTTAGTTTTTCACAATTGAGAACTTTTTTGGCTGTTGGTTTGTCATATATGGTCTTTATTATGTTGAGGTAATTTTCCACTATACCTACTTTCTGGGGGGCTTTTTATCATAAATGGGTGTTGAATATTGTCAAAAGCTTTTATTGCATCTATTGAGATGATCATATGGTTTTTATCCTTCAGTCGGTTAATATGGTGTATCACATTGATTGATTTGTGTATATTGAAGAATCCTTGCATTCCAGGGATAAACCCCACTTGATCATGGTGTATGATCCTTTTAATGTGCTGTTGGATTCTGTTTGCTAGTATTTTGTTGAGGATTTTTGCATCTTTGTTCATCAATGATATTGGCCTGTAGTTTTCGTTTTTTGTGACATCTTTGTCTGGTTTTGGTATCAGGGTGATGGTGGCCTCATAGAATGAGTTTGGGATTATTACACCCTCTGCTAAATTTAGGAAGATTTTGAGAAGGATAGGTGTTAGCTCTTCTCTAAATGTTTGATAGAATTCATTTGTGAAGCCATCTGGTCCTGGGCTTTTGTTTGTTCGAAGATTTTCAATCCCAGTATCAACTTCAGTGCTTGTGACTGGTCTGTTTATATTTTCTCTTTCTTCCTCGTTCAGTCTCAGAAGGTTGTGCTTTTCTAAAAATGTGTCCATTTCTTCCAGGTTGTCCATTTTACTGGTGTATAGTTGCTTGTAGTAATCTTTCATGATCTTTTGTATTTCTGCAGTGTCAGTTACTTCTTTTTCATTTCTAATTCTATTGTTTTGAGTCTTCTCCCTTTTTTTCCTGATGAGTCTGCCTAATGGTTTATCAATTTTGTTTATCTTCTCAAAGAACCAGCTTTTAATTTTATTGACCTTTGCTATGGTTTCCTTCATTTCTTTTTCATTTATTTCTAGTTTCATCTTTATGATTTCTTTCCTTCTGCTAACTTTGGGGTTTTTTTTATTATTCTTTCTTTAATTGCTTTAGGTGTAAGTTTAGGCCATTTATTTGAGATTTTTCTTTTTTCTTGAGGTAGGATTGTATTACTATAAACCTCTCTTAGAACTGCTTTTGCTGCATTGTTTAGATTTTGGGTCATTATGTTTTCATTGTCAGTTGTTTCTAGGTATTTTTAAATTCCCTCTTTCATTTCTTCAGTGATATCTTGGTTATTTAGGGTGTATTGTTTAGCCTTCATGTGTTTGTATTTTTTACAGTTTTTTTTCTTGTAATTGATATTTAGTCTTATAGCATTCTGGTAGGAAAAGATACTTGACATGATTTCAATTTTCTTAAATTTACCAAGGCTTGATTTGTGTCCCAAGGTAAGATCTATCCTGGAGGATGTTCCATGAGCAATTGAGAAGAAAGTGTATTCTGTTGTTTTTGGATGGAATGTCCTATAAATATCAATTAAGTCCATCTTGTTTAATGTATCATTTAAAGTTTGTGTTTCCTTATTTATTTTCCTTTTGGATGATCTGTCCATTGGTGAAAGTGGGGTGTTAAAGTCCCCCACTATGATTGTGTTACTGGCAATTACCCCTTTTGTGGCTGTTAGCATTTGCCTTATTATTGAGGTGCTCCTTTGTTGGGTGCATAAATATTTACAATTGTTATATCTTCTTCTTGGATTGATCCCTTCATCATTATATATTGTCCTTCTTTGTTTCTTGTCATAGTCTTTATTTTAAAGTCTATTTTGTCTGATATGAGAATTGCTACTCCAACTTTCTTTTGATTTCCATTTGCATGGAATATATTTTTCCATCTACACACTTTCAGTCTTTATGTGTCTTTAGGTCTGAAGTGGGTCTCTTGTAGACAGCATATATAGGGGTCTTGTTTTTGTGTCCATTCAGCCAATCTATGTCTTTTGGTTGGAGCATTTAATCCATTTCATTTAAGGTAATTATCAATATGTATTTTCCTATTACCATTTTCTTCATTGTTTTGGGTTTGTTATTGTAGGTCCTTTCCTTCTCTTGTGCTTCCTGCCTAGAGAAGTTCCTTTAGCATTTGTTGTAAAGCTGGTTATGTGGTGCTGCACTCTCTTAGCTTTTGCTTGTCTGTAAAGGTTTTAATTTCTCTGTCAAATTTAAATGAGATCCTTGCTGGGTAGAGTAATCTTGCTTGTAGGTTTTTTCCCTTTCATCACTTTAAATATGTCCTGCCACACCCTTCTGGCTTGCAGAATTTCTGCTGAAAGATCAGCTGTTAACCTTATGTGGATTCCCTTGTATGGTATTTGTTGCTTTTCCCTTGCTGCTTTTAATATTTTTTCTTTGTATTTAATTTTTGATAGTTTGGTTAATATGGGTCTTGGCATGATTCTCCTTGGATTTATCCTGTATAGGACTCTCTGTGCTTCCTGGACTTTATTGACTATTTCATTTCCCATATTAGGGAAGTTTCCAACTATAATCTCTTCAAATGTTTTCTTAGTCCCTTTCTTTTTCATTTCTTCTTCTGGGACCCCTATAGTTCGAATGTTGGTGTGTTTAATGTTGTCCCAGATGTCTCTGAGACTGTCCTCAATTCTTTTCATTCTTTTTTCTTTGTGCTGCTCTGTGGTAGTTATTTCCACTATTTTTTCTTCCAGGTCACTTATCCATTCTTCTGCCTCAGTTATTCTGCTATTGATTCCTTCTAGAGAATTTTTTAATTTCATTTATTGTGTTGTTCATCACTGTGTGTTTGCTCTTTAGTTCTTCTAGATCCTTGTTAAACATTTCTTGTATTTTCTCCATTCTATTTCCAAGATTTTGGATCATCTTTACTATCGTTACTCTGAATTCTTTTTCAGGTAGACTGCCTATTTACTCTTCATTTGTTAGATCTGTTAGGTTTTTACCTTGCTCGTTCATCTGCTGCATATTTCTCTGTCTTCTCATTTTGCTTAATTTACTGTGTTTGGGGTCTCCTTTTCTCAGGCTGCAGGTTCGTCATTCCCATTGCTTTTGGTGTCTGCCCCCAGGGTTGGTTCAGTGGGTTGTGTAGGCTTCCTGGTGGAAGGGACTGGTGCCTCTGTTCTGATGGATGAGGCTGGATCTTGCCTTTCTTCTGGGCAGGACCACGTCCGGTGGTGTTTTGTGATGTCTGTAAACTTATTATGATTTTAGGCAGCCTCTCTGCTAATGGTTGAGTTGGTGTTCCTGTCTTGCTAGTTGTTTGGCATGGTGTGTCCAGCACTGGAGCTTGCTGGTCGTTGAATGAAGCTGGTTCTTAGCGTTGAGACGTAGATCTCTGGGAGAACTCTTGCCGATTGGTATTACAAGGGGCCAGGAGGTCTCTGGTGGACCAATGTCCTGGACTTGGCTCTCCCACCTCAGAGGCTCAGGCCTGACACCCAGCCAGAGTACCAAGACCCTGTCAGCCACACGGCTCAGAAGAAAAGGAAGAAAAGAAAGAAAAAAGAAAGTAAAAGACAAAATAAAATAAATTCAATAAATAATACAATATTTATAAATACAATAAAGTAAAATAAAATACAGTTATTAAAATAACTTTTTTAATTTATTAAAATTAATTTTAAAAAAGAGAGCAGCCAAACCAATAAAGAAATCCAATTATAACAAGTGCTAAAAACTATAATAAAACAAAATGGACAGACAGAACCCTAGGAAAAATGATAAAAACAAAGCTATACAAAGAAGCATAAACACTCTCAAAAAGAGAAAAGGAATAATAAAAATATATACATAGTTGTTCCCAAAGTCCACCACCTCAGTTTTGGGATGATTCATTGTCTATTCAGGTATTCCACAGATGCAGGGTACATGAAATTGATTGCGGAGATATAATCCGCTGCTCCTGGGGCTGCTGGGAGAGATTTCCTTTTCTGTTCTTTGTCCGCAGAACTCCTGGGGTTCAGCTTTCGATTTGGCCCCTCCTCTGCATGTAGGTCGCCTGAGAGAATCTCTTCCCAAGCTGTTTAAAGTAGCAGCTGATTAGGGGGCTCTGGCTCACTTGGGCCAGGGGGAGAGGGGGTACGGAATGTGGAGCGAGCCTGTGGCAGCAGAGGCCGGCGTGACGTTGCAACAGCCTGAGGCGCGCGGTGTGTTCTCCTGGAGAAGTTGTCCCTGGATCACGGGACCCTGGCAGTGGCGGGCTGAACAGGCTCCTGGGAGCGGAGGTGTGGATAGTGACCTGTGCTTGCACTTGGTGGCTGCAGCAGCAGCCTTAACGTTTCATTCCCGTCTCTGGTGTCTGTGCTGATAGCCGCAGCTTGTGCCATCTCTGGAGCTCATTTAGGCGGTGCTCTGAATCCCCTCTCCTCGTGCACCCCAAAACAATGGTCTCTTGCCTCTTAGGCAGGTCCAGACTTTTGCCTGGACTCCCTCCCGGCCAGCTGTGGTGCACTAGCCCCCTTCAGGCTGTGTTCACGCCGCCAACCCCAGTCCTCTCCCTGGGATCTGACCTCCAAAGCCTGAACCTCAGCTCCCGGCCCCAACCCGCCCCGGCAGGTGAGCAGACAAGCCTCTTGGGCTGGTGACTGCTGGTCGGCACCGATCCTCTGTGCAGGAATCTCTCCACTTTGCCCTCTGCACCCCTGTTGCTGCGCTCTCCTCCATGGCTCCAAAGCTTCCCCCCACGCACCACCTGTCTCCGCCTGCGAAGGGGCTTCCTAGTGTGTGGAAACCTTTCCTCCTTCACAGCTCCCTCCCAGAGGTGCAGGTCCTGTCCCTATTCTTTTGTCTCTGTTTTTCCTTTTTACTTTTGCCCTACCCAGGTATGTGGGGAGTTTCTTGCCTTTTGGGAAGTCTGATGTCTTCTGCCAGCATTCAGTAGGTGTTCTGTAGGAGTTGTTCCACATGTAGATGTATTTTTGATGTATTTGTTGGGGGGAAGGTGATCTCCATGCACGTCTTACTCCTCCGCCATCTTGAAGGTCCCCCCTTTGGTTTGGTTTTTAATATGAGAGAATATTCAGTAAATTGCAGTGTCAATGGAAAAAACAAATTTGAGAGGGAGTGATTCTCTACACTCCCTCTACATATAAAGAACAAACAAATAACTTTGAGTGTATGATATGAGTAGATGGAATGTTAATACTTGTTCAATGACTCCTCTTTAAGAGGAGAAAGAAAAATTTTTCTAAGGATTGATTCCCAGCCTTGACTACACATTAGAACCATATGAGGAGCTTTCAAAAACATGGATACCCAAACTCCAACCCAGACTGTTTAAACCAGGATCTCTGGTGTTTGAGCCCAGGCCGAAGTATTTTTTGAAAGCTCCCCAGGTGTTACTATCAATGTGGAGCCAAGGTTTAAAACTACTGCCCTAATGAAACAAAAAAAGAAAGGGAGATCATTAGTACAGAAATAGACACTGTAAGTTTGATAGGAAGAGGTTGAGTCTTTCCTTCTGATGGCTATATTTTTCTCAGTGAGCTATGAGGTCATCTGCTTTGAGTAAAGAGGAAATGAATAGAAGTTAGATATTTGAAGAGCAAAGGAGTTTTAATATAGTCCTGGAAATGAGTGGGAGAACAAGTAGACAGGAAGAGAAGGATGCTGTGCTTTATTGAAGGCTCTTTGGAGCTTAGTGACAGCACGTAGTCACACCAGTCTTCCTTCCCATATGGCTTTCCCCAGCCTTGACTGGGTTTATTTCTAGGAACAAAGAACAGACACTGTAAATTTTAATTAAATGAATTAGACAAAAAGATAGATGTGCAAGGGAGCACAGGTCTCAGGACCTTTACATTGCCAGAGCATAGAAGGTATAACTGTTTTGTTTTGTTTTTTTTGGCTGCATCAGGTCTTAGTTGCAGCATGGGGGATCTTGTTGAGGCATACAGGATCTTTCGTTGTGGCAAGCGGACCCTCTTGTTGAGGCACACGAGCTCAGTGGTTGTGGCATGTGGGCTTAGTTGCCACACTGCATGTGGGATCTTAGTTCCCTGACCAGGGATCAAACCCTCCCATGTCCCCTGCATTGGAAGGTGGATTCTTTACCACTGGACCACCTGGGAAGTCCTGGTATAATTGTTAAAGAGTGAAGTAAAGAAAGTGAATGACGATTAGATTGGGTAAAAGAATAACATAAAAAATTAAGTAAGATGGAATAACTACTTCTTCCTGGGAAAATCAGGGAAATTTTAGGGAACTATGAGTAAAGTCTTAGAAGGGGACTAGAATTTACCAGTTGAAACAAGAGACTAAGAATTAGGCTATGGGAATATTGTGAACAAGTGTTGTGAAAACGCATTGCTTATTTCAAAAATACTGAGAAACTGTATTTCCCAAGCACAGTTTACAATGGTAAAGAAAACATGAAAAGAGAGGTTTATAAAGTATCAGGATCAGATTGCATAAACTGTCATAAATTCTGATTTTTGGTAATAATGGTATTGCTATAAAATAAGTGTTATGATTCCAGTGGGGCAATATCTGATTCTATCTTTTATTTATCAATTGAAAATTTTGCAAATAATATATTTCTAAACATAGTTTAGTCTCTATTCTTCAAAGAATGTTTCCAAAAACAATAAGAGATTACCATTTTCTTCAAAATATACAGTATTGCATCTAAAAGTTTGAAAAAAGATAGCTGAACCAGAGACAATAACTGATTATTAGCAAAACTGACCAATTTTCCTTCATCAGATGACATTTCTGCTTTCAATGAAGAAAAGTTTCTAATGTGGGGGCCAGCTTTATTCTGTTGAGCTGGGGAATTTAATTTTCTGTTCTACCTGTGAAATTCAAGGAACTGTTTTTGTCAATTGATTAGAGCTTTTGAATGCTTCCCATATTCCCTTGAAAGGGACTACTCAAATCTGCTGTAGACCTTGAAAAGAAAGTCTTACACTGTTGAATTACTTCCTTTTAACAGTAGTTAGGACTTGCAGACTAAATGAATTACAGCTGCCTAGAATTTTTTTTTTTTTTTTTTTTTTTTTTTTTTTTTTTTTGCTGTACACGGGCCTCACTGTTGTGGCCTCTCCCATTGCGGAGCACAGGCTCCGGACGCTCAGGCTCAGCGGCCATGGCTCACGGACCCAGCCACTCCGCGGCATATGGGATCTTCTCAGACCAGGGCATGAACCCGTGTCCCCTGCATCAGCAGGTGGACTCTCAACCACTGCACCACCAGGGGAGCCCGCTGCCTAGAATATTTGATTCAGTTATACCTCATTCATACCCTATCAACTCCTACTTGGATTTCCACAGTAGTTTCTTAATGGCTTTGCCACCTCCTCTCCTTCAAATGCATCCCCTGCACAGCCACCTGTGACTTATCTAAAATCCATATCTGACCATAACATGTCCATTCTAAAACTTCACAGTGGTTCCTATTGCCAAACCATACCAAGAAACTGGACAACATCCTTGGCACCTTCTTCTCTTATACTCTCCCTCTCAAATTCAAGCCATTGAAAAAAACTGCATCCTTCTGTTTTTCTAATTCTCTCTCACACTTGAACTATTGCAAATACTTCTTGTTTGGTTCACCCACTTGCATGGAGAGTTGTTTTTCCATTGGTATAAAGTTTCAATTGTGCAAGCTGAGTAAATTCTAGAGATCTGCTGTACAAGGTAGTGCCTAAGGTTAACAACACTGAATTGTGCACTTAAAAATGTAAGTGGGTAAATGTCATGTTAGGTGTTCTTATCACTAAAAAGGGAGACATGAGGAAAGTTTTGGAGGTGATGAATATGTTTACTATCTTTATTGTGGTGATGGTTTCCACATTTGTATAAGTCCAAACTCATTGAATCTTATTCATTAAATATGTATCTTTTGTATATCAAGATTATATTAAGAAATTAAAATTAAAGTAAGCTCTAAGGAAAGAGAGGTCAGGGGCCTAGAGGCAGAAAGAAGCCTGTCTAAAGTTTGGCAAAGCTGAATGAAATGTTTGAAATGTTAAGGCCATTTTAGTCACCAACTTATTTCTCACTCACCCCCCATCTTCAACAGACACACAGACACACACACATACACATACTTACTACATACACACAGACACTTTTTCTCTTCTCTGGAAAGAAAAAGGATAAATACCAGGTGGGATGAAAGTTAGTAGAAACACTGATAGAACAGAGTTACATCCCTCTTAGTCTTTATAAGGAGTAAGGTTAGGAGGGAGGTGATGGCTTGTCAGAAAGTGTGGTGTGGAAAGGGAGAAGGGGAAAAAGGACTTTGAGGCCAGAATGGTGTTGGTATAACAGTAAAAGATTTTCACGAGTTTCAGTGCTTTAGAGAATAGGAGAGTGGAAAAATCACTTAAACTTTCTTGGCCTTATGTTATTTCCTTTCTGATTCTAGCATTCAGTCAAATCTTAGACAAGTGGACCTTTTTTCTTACAAATTCTGATAGAACATTTCTTGTCATTAAATATTTTTGTCAATGAATTTAATATAAGGTGCTCATACAAAATACATTTTACATAATAAAAATATTTCACAGTAAAAGACTATTGAATTTATAAAATATGTAGAGAAGAAGGAGAAAATTATTCTCAGATAAACTTTTTTTACCTTATGATCTCAGAATCATCACTTGAGTGATGAAAATACTTGTACTGATGAGAAATCTGGGAAAGAAAAAAAATTTTTTCAAGAAAATCTGTGTGAAATGCTGATTAGCTAGTGCTACGGAAATAATCTGAAGTTTAGAATCTGAAATGGGAAAAACCCTGAAAGTGAGCTATTGTCGTTAAACTGACCAAAAGCAAATGTAAATTTTAAATGAAATCTTAGAGTTGAGGATAGAAAATCTATAACCTCATCTCAAGAAGGTACATGATAATCAAAGAAGAGTGTCCAGGGGTAGAATAGTTTGATTAACATTTTCTAAAAAATGCCACTATTAAATATGTGAGAAAACAGCTGGTATAAATTCATAATTTAGAAAGTTACCTGTTATCAGTTTTCATACTTTTCAGCATTATCACCATTTCCTCAAGTTGCATTTTTAATTCTTCTTTTGAACAAAGCAAATGCAGGATTTATTCAGGGCCACGATTAAGACAAATTAAGCCATCAGTTATTTCAAGGAATATGAATTTCATGTAGGTAACGACAGTATTTTCAAATAACATTATTCTAAGTACAATAGACTATATGACATAGTGGAAAAATATTAGACTGTCAGAATAGCTGGATTCTAACAATAGTTTTACCACTAATTAGTGCTATGACACTGTCTCCCTTCTCAAGGCCTGATTTTCCCAGACTAAAGAGTTGAACTACATAATCCACAAGGTTCCCCACAAATCTAACAAAATTGAGAATGCAATTGCATTCCTGAAACAAAACCTTTCTGCTGGCTCATTTGCTCCCATTTTATGTAATTTCCTTCCCCCCCCACCAAATCACTATAAGTACCCATGTTTTAAAACAAGATTTTTCTACAAAGTCTGAGTCAATATCTGAATCTAAATAAGTGTTATCAATAAAGTAAGGCTCACTTTCTGTGGAACTTACTGTGCTTCTGGTTGAATACTGTCTTGCTACATAATTCTGGTATTGATAATTTTCTTCTAAACCTCATGACTTGTTTATATAATTATCATAATTCTTGGTTCTAGATTTTAAACACAATAGAAAGGTATGGGGACAATTAAAAGACAAAGCGGTAAGCATAAACATCATTTAACCTTTGCCCATTTAAAAAAAATCATCTTTGCCCATGATCAAGAAATACCCATAGTGTGACTGTGGCCATTCCATACATGTGTCCCTAATGCCAGTTCTAGACTGGCCAATGACAAAAGTGGCTAATGTCAACTGAGCCAAATCATTTTGTCTACTTCATTGTTCAGTGCCTCTGCTTTGGTGGATACTTTCTGTTAGGCATTAATATATGATTCAAAAATTATACTCAGTGCCAACTCCCACATATCCATCCACAGCTATCCCAGACCTTCTCGTCTCTGATCTTCCAATCTTTTCCTTCCATGCTCCTGACCAGTCTACTAAGCCATTAGCAAATGTCCAGAAATGTACACATGTTCTCCCCTTAGGTCACTTCTCCTTCCACAAACAGTGGGTGATCAGATTCTCTGTTTGGACTTCTACCCATTGGGAATGTTTTCTCTCTCTACTATTATCAAGAAATACTGCTCTCCACTGTTATCCAGTTTCAGTTTGCACTCTTATACCCATCCAGAAATTAAGCTTGGGCCTTTTCCTCTTTCTTCAGCTGGTCATAGGGAATTTACCCACAAAGGGGCTCTAGTACAACAATTGTGAATGACATGGGGTCTGGGCCACCTGCTCATGCAGCTTGCCTATGCCCTCTGTTGTCATTTAGACTTGATCCCAAATGCACTATTTCTAACTTATTATGGACTGCTGCTCAGCCTTCTGCTTTTTGATGTTGTGGGCCTAAGAGAACTCAACTAATTATGGGCAGTTCCAGACACATGGTCACTTGGTGCCCCTTTGTCAAGTATAATGCCAGGAGATGATTCTCTAATGAAGTAGAATTCTCCACTGCAGATGGCATGGCCTTGTTGCAGAAGCCCAGTAGCACGCATTAGGATTCTCTCACAAAGGTTTGCCATAAACTTGGATTCCATCTTTTCCCACCACTGACACTTTTAACAATATAGAACCTACAAGATTATGTGGCCTGAGTAGCAGGACCACTTGTACCATAGCCTGGACCAGCTGCAGAACCCTTTTCTGCTCTGGGATTTTATTCAAATCTGGTAACTTTCCATATCATTGTACTTAAGTGTCATAACAACATTTCTATGTGCACAATGTGTTCCAGCCAGAACCCTAAATGTTCTACCATGTGTTTTGGTTTCTTTCCTATTATAGGAATTGTAAGACACATCAATATGTCTTTTACCTTTCAGGGGATATTGCAAATGTTCCTGGCCACCGGACCCCTAAAGACTTTACTGAAATAGCAGTTCTCTGAAATGTGTTTTAGCAAGGCCTCCAATTTAATAGCCACCAGTTTTTCATAGTGCCTAACTTAGCATCAATGTAATGTCATCAGTGTAATAATGTGATAATCTGTCCAGATAATATATTCAGAGGAAATCTGAATTATGTCAGAGGAGTGAGAGAGTTAATATAGTCCTGGGGGAAAGCCATAAGTAAATGTTGTTGTCCATTCCACAAAAATGCACCTTTTTCCTGATCGTTTGTGATCAATTTTTTTTTGAAAGTGCATTCGCAAAACCCATGTCTGTATACCATGCACTTGAATCTTTATTAGTAAGCTTTAGCAACAATACCGCATATAGCATAGCAACTACGACCAGAGCCGTTACTTGTCTGAGCTTATAGTAGTCTATGGTCACTCTCCACAATCCATTCATTTTCTCTGAGGGCCAGAATGACGAACATTAGGGCCATGCATCCTTTGTGCTAATTTCTATATTCCTTCCTGTCCCCCAGGGATGCTTTGATTTATTATCTTGGCTGGGAGGAGAGTAGAGGAAATAATTTTGGAGTCTTCCACTTGGCCGTTCCAATAAATTCAAGGACTCAACATGGGGAATACCCCAACTTCTAAGTGACATGCCAATTGTGTATTTGGAGGCCAAGAAATGACTATCAGTTATATCTATTGACACAGTGGATCCACTCTAAGCCAGATTTTAGCAGTATTCCATTTATTCCATGGCTCCTGTAATCCCCAGAGTAACTAGGGGGTCATGATGATATACTAAATCTACAAGTATCACTGTCAGCTCAGACTCTGTGTCTAATAGTCCTCTGGGTATTTCCCTCTCCCCAGTATATAATCACATGAGAAAATGACTGTAAGTCTCTTTGGGGAAGGACCTGGGGAATCAGTACCGCATATACTTGCTGTGGTGTTACAGACTTGTTCCTCCTGGATACATGGTCATCTCTTCAGTGGATGAATTCTGTTTTAGGTATGAGAACTGACCAAAGAATTGCGAGTTTTTATTGAGACAATAGCCCTCAGCTTCCTGCTCCTCCAATCTAGCCTGCTTCTGATTGTAAAAGTCAAACAGCACACTCAGTGGCGACCTGTCTATTTTGCATGTGGTGGTGTCATGTTCTATTAACAATCTCTGTAACTCTCTGAAAGTCCAGCCCCCTTTGGCTACTACTCCAATCCTATGGGCCCCTTGTTTCTGGCAGTTAATCATTGCCACCTAGACTCAGTTACTTCAGGGCTTTTCATTCTCATGGATAGTGATCAGACCAGCTCTATGAGCACTTCTTCTAATGACTGCCTTGTCACTCCGAGATGAGCTGCCACCGAACTTATGGATGCTGGTACCCCTACCAGTGCATTCCTGACTGCCCTGCTGAATGTTGGATTCCCCTGAATGCTGGCATCCTCTAATGGGTCTTCTGACCTCACATAACATCAGTTCCACCAGACCCACATTCCTGAGTCTTCTTCTTCTTCTACAACCTGCCAGGCAACAAAGGCATTTGCATTTTGCTCAGTATGAACCACCTTATTCTTATCTTCTAAGAGCCACTCTTAGCAGTGAGTGTTCCATTTTCTGGGGTCCTTACCCAGGTATAAAATCAAAGGTTCCAAGAAAATGCTGCCGAGTCAATATATTCCTCTTGTTCAGGTTTTAATTCTGGCCCCGTTGATCAAACAGCCTCAAAACCTAATCCCAGTGGTATTCCCTTGGCTACCACTTGTAGCTTCTTCAGTGTATAACCTCATTCCTCACTTATCAGGCCCATCACGTCTCTCATTAAATGATGCTAGAATTTAATCATAGTCATCAGCCTAGTAGCCAGGATGCAGGGAGGGACAACTCTTGAGAAGGGCACCTGCTTGGTGTCTTGCAGCCTATTCCCACCTGGAGAAGCATTAGCTCTTACTAAGGAGGGACAGCCTCCTCCCCTCTGTAAGTCCCCAAGGTCAGAGGGATCTGAAGAACTACTATTCTCAGAGATGTTGTTAAAATAAAAATTGCACAGGAAAGCTTTACTCAAGGCTGTTGAAATAGGAGAGAGAGGCCAGAACTCATCTGACCTCAACCCCATGGAAACAAATGTCAAGAGGGCTTTCCAGCTCTGGCGTGAGCTAGCAGAAGTGTGCTGGAGGATGTTAGGGGCAGGGTTGACAATGGGATGTGTCTAGCACATTGAGTCATTCCTGAGTTCACAAATGTTTTTCTCTGTTACTAGGCCTTCTGTATAATTGGTGCCCATGGAAGTTAGGCTCTTACCTTCCCAGAGAAACTGGGAGATGATGCCCTAGCTTTCTGATGATTAGGTTTTGAAAGGTTGGCTCCCAGTTCATCCCAGAAAGACTTTCCTGGGTTGTAAAGTAGTCAACATGTTTTTTTCTAAAGGATTTACATAGGAAAAGGAGAAAGAAAAATGTATAACACATTTTCTAAAGTAAATGCTCTAAGGAAAGAGAGGTCAGGGGCTTAGAGGCAGGATGAACCCTGTCTAAAGTTTAGTCAAGTAGAGGTGAGCATTAAGGCCATTTTGGTCAGCATTTACAAGGTTCACATTTTCCCAGCCACTTCCCTGACCTCAGGGTACCAGTACTGTCTGTGCTGAACATTTAATTGTCTCTGGAGCTCTGCAGTTCTAAATATGAAATCCGGGTCAGCTCCCCTACTGCATCTGCTCTTCCAGTACAGGAAACAAGGGGTTCTACTACACATTACAATAGTGGTCCTCCAGCCATCACATTTTAATTATTTGTTAACTGCCTTCAATTTGTCATTGTCCTTCTATAAAGCCTCAATTTAATTCAGTAGTAAACAGTCAACTGTGCTGTCCTTATAGGCTTTTTTAACACTATATCTTTTTTTAAAATTTATTTATTTATTTTTGGCTGTGTTGGGTCTTCGTTTCTGTGGGAGGGCTTTCTCTAGTTGTGGCGAGCGGGGGCCACTTTTCATCGCGGTGCGCGGGCCTCTCACTCTCTCGGTCTCTCCCGTTGCGGAGCACAGGCTCCAGACGCGCAGGCTCAGTAGCTGTGGCTCACGGGCACAGTTGCTCCGCAGCACGTGGGATCTTCCCAGACCAGGGCTCGAACCCATGTCCCCTGCATTAGCAGGCAGACTCCCAACCACTGCGCCACCAGGGAAGCTCCAACACTATATCTTTAAATCCCTTAATCATCACACCAGCAGGGACATTCCTCTCCATGGGGACATCTTCCTAAGTCACCACTCATGAAATCATGGCAATTGGTCTGCCTCTTTATGCAGGAACTTTCTTTGCCTCACATTTCATTCAAGATGAGGTCTCACTTGCCAACTGGACAGTGACCCCAAACCATATCTCATCATCTGTGTACAATTTGTGTCAGTTTGTGTCTTCCAAGAAGAAGACATCTGGAGTAGACACCTGGGCAGGATTGGATGTGTCAGGGATTTGGGGTATTGCCTGTGAAGGATAAGGCATGGGGGAGGAGAAGCAGGCAGGGAGAGCATTCAGGCTGAGATGGAAGGGTGACAACTGTGAAGACAGAGAAGAAAAGGAAGGTTGGGCAAGGAAGGGAGCCTCAGATCACAGAACAAGTCTGAGAAAATCTTGGACAAGCTAAGGGGAGGCTCCAAGGAAACTTTGTTCTTTAGAAGTATGACTTCAGGCAGGCCTGAGCTGGGTCTCCTCCCCTGCCCTGCTTAGCCATTGTCTGGGAGTAGTTGGAATGCATGGCTTCGGGGCTCATGGGGGTAGCTCATAGTGGCAGGCAGACTCTCAGCCACTGCACCACCAGGGAAGCCCTTTCATTTCTAATTTTATTGATTTGAGTCCTCTCTCCTTTTTGATGAGTCTGGCTGAAGGTTTATCATTTTTGTTTATCTTCTCAAAGAACCATCTATTAGTTTTATTGATATTTGCTATTGTTTTCTTTGTTTCTGTTTCATTTATTTCTGCTCTGATCTGTATGATTTCGTTCCTTCTACTAACTTGGGTTTTGTTCTTCTTTCTCTAGTTCCTTTAGGTGTAAGTTTAGATTGTTTATTTGAGATTTTTCTTGTTTCTTTTTTTTTTTTTTTTTTTTTTTGCGGTATGTGGGCCTCTCACTGTTGTGGCCTCTCTCGTTGCGGAGCACAGGCTCCGGACGCGCAGGCTCAGTGGCCACAGCTCACGGGCCTAGCCGCTCCGCGGCATGTGGGATCTTCCCGGACCGGGGCATGAACCCATGTCCCCTGCATCGGCAGGCGGACTCTCAACCACTGCGCCACCAGGGAAGCCCTTTTCTTGTTTCTTGATGTAGGCTTCTATTGCTATAAACTTCCATCTTAGAAGTGCTTTTGCTGCATCCCATAGGTTTTGGATCATCATGTTTTTGTTGTCATTTGTCTCTAGGTATTTTTTGATTTCCTCTGTGATTTCTTCTGTGATCTCTTGGTTATTTAGTAACGTATTGTTTAGCCTCCATGTGTTTGTGTTTTTTACGTTTTTTCCCTGTAATTGATTTCTATTCTCATAGCGTTGTGGTCGGAACAGATGCTTGATATGATTTCAATTTTCTTAAATTTACTGAGGCTTGATTTGTGACCCAGGATGTGATCTATCCTGGAGAATGTTCCATATGCACTTGAGAAGAAAGTGTAATCTGCTGTTTTGGGATGGCATGTCCTATAAATATCAATTAAATCTATTTGGTGTATTGTGTCATTTAAAGTTTGTGTTTAATTTTCAGTCTCGATGATCTCCATTGGTGTAAGTGAGTTGTTAAAGTCCCCCACTATTATTGTGTTACTCTCAATTTCCTCTTTTATAGCTGTTAGCAGTTGCCTTATGTATTGAGGTGCTCCTATGTTGGGTGCATATATATTTATAATTGTTATATCTTCTTGGATTGATCCCTTGATCATTATGTAGTATCCTTCCTTGTCTCTTGTAACATTCTTTATTTTAAAATGTATTTTTTCTGATATGAGTGTTGCTACTCCAGCTTTCTTTTGATTTCCATTTGCATGGAATATCTTTTTCCATTCCCTCACTTTCAGTCTGTATGTGTCCCTACATCTGAAGTGGGTCTCTTGTAGACAGCATATATATGGATCTTGTTTTTGTGTCCACTCAGTGAGCCTGTGTCTTTTGGTTGGAGCATTTAATACATTAACGTTTAAGGTAATTATCGATATGTATGTTCCTATTACCATTTTCTTAATTGTTTTGGGTTTGTTTTTGTAGGTCCTTTTCTTCTCTTATGTTTCCCACTTAGAGAAATTCCTTTAGCATTTGTTGTAGAGCTGGTTTGGTGGTGATGAATTTTCTTAGTTTTTGCTTGTCTGTAAAATTTTGATTTCTCCATTGAATCTGAATGAGGTCCTTGCTGGGTAGAGTACTCTTGGTTGTAGTTTCTTCCCTTTCATCACTTTAAATATATCATGCCACTCCCTTCAGGCTTGTAGAGTTTCTGCTGAGAAATCAGCTGTTAACACACAAGGGAACTCCCATAAGTTTATTTGTCATTTTTCCCTTATTGCTTTCAATAATTTTTCTTTGTCTTTAATTTTTGTCAATTTGATTACTATGTGTCTCTGCATGTTTTTCTTTGGGTTTATCCTGCCTGGGACTCTCTGTGCTTCCTGGACCTGGGTGGCTGTTTCCTTTCCCATGTTAGTTTTCGACTATAATCGCTTCAATTATTTTCTCGGGTCCCTTCTCTCTCTCTTCTCCTTCTGGGACCCCTATAATACGAATGTTGTTGCATTTAATGTTGTCCCAGAGGTCTCTTAGGCTATCTTCATTTCTTTTCATTCTTTTTTCTTTATTCTGTTCCATGGCAGTAAATTCCACCATTCTGTCTTCCAGGTCACTTATCTGTTCTTCTGCTTCATTTATTCTTCTATTGATTTCTTCTAGTGTATTTTTCATTTCAGTTATTGTATTGTTCATCTCTGCTTGTTTGTTCTTTAATCTTCTAGGTGTTTGTTCTTTAATTCTTCTAGGTGTTTGTTAAACATTTCTTGCATCTTCTTGATCTTTGCCTCCATTCTTTTTCCAAAGTCCTGGATCATCTTCACTATCATTATTCTGAATTCTTTTTCTGGAAGGTTGCCTATCTCCACCTCATTTAGTTGTTTTTCTGGGATGTTATCTTGTTCCTTCATCTGGTACAAAGTCCTCTGCCTTTTCATTTAGTCTGTCTTTATGTGAATGTGGTTTTTGTTCCACAGGCTGCAGAATTGTAGTTCTTCTTGCTTTTGCTGTCTGCCTTCTGGTGGATGAGGCTATCTAAGAGGCTTATGCAAGCTTTCTGAAGGGAGGGACTGGTGGTGGGTAGATCTGGGTGTTGCTCTGGTGGACAGAGCTCAATAAAACTTATTCTGCTTGTCTGCTGATGCGTGGGGCTGGGTTTCCTCCCTGTTGGTTGTTTGGCCTGAGGTGACCCAGCACTGGAGCCTACCTGGCTCTTTGGTGGGGATAATGGCAGGCACTGGGAGGGCTCACTCCAAGGGGTACTTCCCAGAACTTCTGTTGCCAGGGTCCTTGTCCCCATGGTGAGCCACAGCCACCCCCGCCTCTCCAGGAGACCCTCTAACACTAGCAGGTAGGTCTGGTTCATTCTCCTATGGGGTCACTTCTCCTTCCCCTGGGTCCTTATGTGCACACTACTTTGTGTGTGCCCTCCAAGAGTGGAGTCTCTGTTTCCCCCAGTCCTGTCAAAGTCCTGCAGTCAAATCCCGCTAGTCTTCTAAGTCTGATTCTCTAGGAATTCCTCCTCCCATTGCCGGAACCCCAGGTTGGGAAGCCTGATGTAGGGCTCAGAACCTTCACTCCAGTGGGTGGACTTCTGTGGTGTAAGTGTTCTCCAGTTTGTGAGTCACCCACTCAGCAGTTATGGAATTTGATTTGATTGTGATTGAGCCCCTCATACCATCTCATTGTGGCTTCTCCTTTGTCTTTAGATGTGGAGTATTTTTTTGGTGAGTTCCAGTGTCTTCCTTTCAATAATTGTTCAGCAGTTAGTTGTGATTCCGGTGCTCTCACAAGAGGGAGTGAGCGCACATCCTTCTACTCCATCATCTTGAACCAATCTCCACTGGTGAGTTTTTAATTAGCAGTATGAATGGTAATGTTAAAGGTCCTGAATCAGGATTGAAATACTTACCCCCCACATGTACAGGTGTAAGAACCTGGGGAGGCCGCATACAGACAGCACCCTTAGGGCTTCCGACTTGACCCCTCAACACTCTGGTGTCCGCCACTGCTTTAGGATTTCTGGGGGCCCAATGCTTACTTTAAGGGTTCCATAATCCAGCCTCTATCTGCCTTTAGTGAGTCCCACATTTCCAGGATCCTACAGAGCAGGGTCTATGTGACTGTTCTGTGGCTTCTTTAACAAATGACCACAAGCTGGGTGGTTTAAAACAACAAGAATTCATCCTCCTCCAGTCCTGGAGATCAGACATCTGAGATCAAGCTGTTGTAGGACTGAAGTCCCTCCAGAGGCTCCAGGATAGGGTTCTTCCTGCCTTGTCCAGATTCTGGGGGCTCCATGCATCCCCAGGCTTTTGGCTGTATCCGTCCTATCTCTGCCTCTGTCTTCACGTGGCTTCTCCTGTGTCTGGGTCTCTCCTCTTTTGTCTCTTGCAAGGATGCTGTCATTGGATTGGGGGCCACCCTAACCCAAAATGACCTCACCTCGAGATCCTTAACTACATATATGAAGACCCTTTTCCCAGATATGATCCTGTTCACATGTTCTGGGGAGACACATCTTTTGGGGTCACCATTCAACCCATTATCTGTGTATAAAATAACCCTCATTTTAGGAGATTACCAAGATCTCAAACAGATTGGCACAGACAACAGCCATGTGGGTGGGGGTCTGGTGATGATGAGGACTCTAGAATCACCTGGAAAGGATCAAGGCCTGGCTTCATCAGAAAGTGAGCTCTTCCACCATGGGGCTCATGGAAACAGCCACTCCACTCTGTCCGTGGAAAGGGGCACAGTGCCAAGTCCAGAAGTGGTTACGTTGCAAAGCTGGCTCTTTCACAGTCAATAGCATCATGTAACCAACAACTACAGGCTTGGAGGATTCCCTTTCTGGTACTTGATGACAGCACTGTCACTTTAGGTGCAGCAAGCTTAGAATAGGAATGTTTGAAGGAGAAGAGTTTGAGAGATTGCAAAGCTTGGTCGTCAAGGAAACTGAGCAGGTTTTTCAAGGTTGTCAAAGAAACTTCTCTCTTAAACTGAAGGCAGGGCTGGGAGAGCTGAACTCCAGGGATCTTTTAAAGGGGCTGCTCTGAAGCACCATCACCTAAGTGGTGGTCTCAGCATGAGCTGGGTTTTGCAAAAGGTGTGATGAGATTAAGCCTGACTTTATGTGACAGCTGGGGAGGGGTTTGCAAAGCACCTTGGCTTTAAAGCAAAGGTTTGTTGCTGGAACAAAGTGTCTCCCAAAAATGGGCCAAAGCTGAAGATGTCTGTCCCCCTTCTTGTGAAAGTCCAGGGAAGGTGGGTGTCGGGGCCCAGGCTCTGTTCCCCGTGTTTCTTCTCCCTGCTTCCCAGTGAGGGCTCTAACCAGCAGGGTGGGGTGACCACGGGGGCATCATTCCCTCTGTCCTAGGATGCAGGCTGGCCAAGCCCCTCACCACCTCCCTCACTTCCCCTTGGTAACACAAGACACTGTGTCCCAGCTGCAAGGGGTGGGAAGGCTGGGGGATGCAGGGTAGCCATAAACAGGAAAAAGGGAAATGGGTTCTGATGGGCAGCTGGGCAGCTCTCCTGTGAGGGTCACCCAGACGCTAGTGCACAGACTCTGGGTCCTGTGAAGCTTCGATGCTTTGTGGTTCTGGAAATCTTATAGGAGATGGTCCACAGCAGGTGAAGCTAATGCTGTCAGTGGAGGTGGTGAAGCCAAAGATCCACAGTCCAGACTAAAGGTGCCGATGTACATACAGGACAAAACCATCTCGTGTGAATGTAGTTCAGGCTCGTTTAACATGAATGCAGTCTTGTTAATGCCTAACATCTTCTGTCTTGTGCCTCCCCTCTGGGATACCCTCCTCAGTTCCTGAGGCTCCTGTAACTCAAGTACAGGGGGATGGAGAGTGGGCTCTATCTAGTCTGAGCCCTGAGTTATCCTGTGTGTGAGTCTATTCTGGGCTGCCATAACGAATACCACAGACAGAATAGCTTAAACAACAGACATCTCCCAGTCCTGGATGCTCTCTGAGATCAAGGTGTTTCTTCTCAGGCTTCTCTCCTTGGCATGTAGACAGCCATCTTCTCCCCATGTCCTCAGATGGTCTCCCCCTGTGCCTATCTGTGTCCTAATCTCTTCTTGTAGGACATCAGTTCTACTGGATTAGGATCTACCCTAGTGACCTCATTTTTACCTTGATCACCTCTTTAAAACCCCCACCTCCAAATACAGCCACATCCTGGGGTCCTGGGGGTTAGGGATTCAACATGTGAATTTGTGGGGGACATGGCTGAGCCCACAACATCCTGCTTAGGAACCAATATGTGCCTCAGTCCCTGCTTCCCTCAAGTCCCACGGGGATCATGTGATGGCTCAGGGAGAGTCTGTGCAGAGTTTGTGTCCCAGCTGGAGAACCCTTCTCTGCTCTCTTTGATCAGGCAGTGGCAGTGCATTGCTAGCCCCATCCTGAGGTGAGCAGTTCTGGGGTTTCCTGCCGTGTCGCCTGGCCTGCTGAGATGCTTATTGTCAGGGGACCCAGGAGCCAGCAGCCTAGTGAGGATTCCAGGGACTCTCAGGGCCATGATGGACACCTCTCCCCCCAGACACCCCAGCAAAAGTGGGGAAACTTTGCAGGGGTGTACAGGTCGGAGAGAGTCAAAGTCTCACTTATGCTTCAGAAAGACCACTGTTTGGGGTGGGGTGTGAGGTGCACTTTGGGGGCAGCGAGCTTTGTCAGGGCCTAATGGAGGGATCGGGCTTGGGCCAGGGTTGTGGGTGTAGAGGTGAATTAGTGTGGGGACTGGCCACAGACTCTGGAGGAGGAGCTGACAGTCACTGGGGCACAAGGAGAGTGAGAGGCTGAGAGGCCCCAGTGTTACCGAACCAAACTTGGGTCTGCTGCCCAAGTGCAGTAAAGCCAATCTACTGACACCGGTTGTGATGAAGGAAAGTGCAGCTTTAATTGTAAAAGTGCCGATACATGGAGGACAGGTGGCTTGTGCTCTAAAACCCCAAACTTCCTGAGGGATTTCAGCAAAGCATTTTAAAGGCCAGTTTAAGGAGGGAGGTCACAGGGTATGTGATCAGCTGGTACACAACCCTCTGGCTGATGGTTAGGTAACAGGGCAGTTAACACTGTAAATTCTTAGGCACCAGAAGCTCTGGGGCTACCTGTTCATGATCATCAAGTAGTTAATTTCTTCCACCTGGTGGTAGTTTTAACATCTGTAAAACAACTCAGGAAGTGTGCATCAGATACTGTTATCCAGGTACTTCAGAGAGGAGCTACAGAAGAGGATATGGGGGAGGGGTCTGTCCTGGGGAGGCTCCATAGGGTCCTGTTCGGTTACACCCGGTGCCTGGGCTCAGCAACCTGGGAAGGTGGGGCTGCTCCTGGCTGTGGAGAGCTGCAGGATCACAGTCCTCTGAGGGCCCTGTTAGCCCCCAAGGTGAGATGGGGATGCAGTGGCTGGACAGAGGTGTCTGGCCTGGGAGAGGGGTCCAGGCTGGAAATGTCACTGGAATCATCGCAGGGAAGGAGAGGAAAGGCCAGTGGGGGCAGGTAGGTCACAGCAGGCTACGTGAAGGTGACTGCGGTCCTGATGGAAACACCTCAGAGCCAGAAAGGAGTGGCCATCAGGGTCTCAGCTTCATTCCGTTGTTCCTTTGCAAAAACCACTGTGTCAGAGTTTGAGTCACTGCCAGGAGACTTCTGAGCCCAGCGCTGCCATGGCTTCATCAAAGGGCCCAGGTGGAACACAGAACCACTGCAGGCCCCGCCCATGTCCCCACAGGGAATGAATCCCATCGGGGCACCAGGCCACACAGACTTCAGAGAACCTCTGTCCTCAGGACTGATCCTCTTCCTTCCTCTCACCTGCTGGTCAGAGGCCCAGGAAGCCCCAATCTGTCTTCCCCAACAAGGCCTGGATTCTGGGACAGCTTAGGGGTAAGCAAGACCCTTATGCTCCGTTATCTGCCTAGGGGTGAGGATGTCTTAAAAGCTACAATTGACTGATTATGAAGGACTGAGTGTTTCCAGCAGGTTTGGGTGGAAAGATGGGGTGTGAAGTTCCTATGTTTGCAGGGTCTTCCTAGCGTGAAGATCTGTGTGTTTCCCATGGCCAGTCAGCATCTTCCCAGGAAGCCCAGATCCAGGATTACGAGGGCAGAGGCTCTCCCCTTGCTTACTTGTAACTTCCCACTCCCACACCAAGGAGCCTGGCTCCCACCATCTGCCATTTATCTATGCATTGCTCCTTTCCAGGTTACATGTGCAGAGGTTTCAGAATTGTTAGCTACTACACCCTGGAAAGAACTTCATAAAGTAAAGCCCACTGTTTATGTATGGTCAACTTTACCTTTAGTCTACAGATTCTGTTCATTTCCAAAAGTTACTTAGGTCAGCACCTTTTGCCCTATCCCCTACTCCTACTGTGAGTTTTTTCCATACATTTCTTTCTTTTTGGGGGGAGGGGTTGCGTTGGGTCTTCGTTGCTGTGCACAGGCTTTCTCTAGTTGAGGCAAGCGGGGGCTACTCTTCGTTGTGGTGCGTGGGCTTCTCATTGTGGTGGCTTCTCGTGTTACAGAGCACAGGATCTAGGCTCATGGGCTTCAGTAGTTGTGGTGCGCAGGCTCAGTAGTTACGGCGCACGGGCTCAGTCGCTCTGCAGCATGTGGGAACTTTCTGGACCAGGGCTTGAACCGTGTCCCCTGCATTGGCAGGGGGATTCTTAACCACTGAGCCACCAGAGAAGCCCCTTCCGTACATTTCTAATGCAGTTACATTCTGGCACATTATGTATTCCATCCTGTGACACTCCTACCTTCTAAATAACTAAATTTGAATAGATTATGATTGACCCCTTGGGCTATACAAATCTATAGGCTTAGACAAATGCATAGTGACAGGTATCCATCCTAGAGTATCACATGGAATACTTCAAACCCCTCACCCCAGGACCTGCTTATCATCTATGTAGCTTTGCCTTTCCTAGAATGTCATAAATGGGGTCATACTGGGTGCAGCCTCCTCAGACTGGGTTCCTTCACTTAGCAGTATATACTGAAGATTTATCCATGTCTTTCCATAGGTTGCTGGTGCATTCCTTTCTACTGCTGAGTAGTATTCTATTGCACGTGTATGGCAGGAAAAACAATTTTCCCTCTACTTTTCTAGGTTCTTGGTTGAGACGCCCCCCACCCTGAATAATAAAAGACAGGTTACCAGGAGAAAAACAAAAGAAAAAACAGAAGTTTAATAACATTTATACCCCCTGTATACAGGGGAGATACCAAGGAAAACTGACTCACTCCCTGAAATGACCAAAGCCATCACCTTAAATACCATCTTCAGCTAAAAACAGAAGAAAGATATTGGGAAGGGGGAAGCCAGTTATGGCAGGTTATCATGCAAAGCACAGTAAACAAGGGTATGATTGTTTGCACATTTAAGTCAGGACGTCTTCACTGATAACAGTTACTTGAGATTTCATTATCCTTCTTTCTGGTGCAAAGAGGGACATACCCTTATAAATGGAGACTTCTCTACTGTAAATGTCCTTCACAAAAGGGAAATCTCTACTCAGTTTTCCAAGATTCCTTTTTTTTTTTAAAGCAGACTGAAATAATCTTTATGCCAGAGAGATATTTTGGGGTGGCATATTCTACTTACCTTGTCATGGATGTACCCCAGTTTGTTTATGCATTCATCTATTGAAGGACATTCTGATTTCCTAAGGTTTTTAGCCATTTATGAGTAGAGCTGCTGTTAATAATTGCATCTTTGTTTGCATTTGGACATAGATTTTCAAAGCAATTGCCTAAATACTGAAAGCACGATTGTTGGATCCCAAGGTGAGACTTGTTTAGCTTTGGAAAGAAGTGACAAACTGCCTTACAAAGTGGCTGTACATGCATCCCACCAGTAAGCAAGGAGAGTTCCTGTTGTTCCTCACCCTCTAGCAATTGGTATTGTCATTATTTTGAGTTTGGCAGTCCTGATTTTGGAGAGGTAGCAGTGAGCGGTGGTGTGAAGTGAGATCTTAATTCCCTGCCCAGGAATTGAACCTGGGTAGCCTGCATGGAAACTAGGAATGCTAGTCACCACACCTGGCTCTTGCCCCCAGTGAAAAATGCATTTCTTACAGAGGCAGAACTGTAAAAACAGGTACAAAGTTTATTATTAGAGACATAGCACAACAAGTGGGAGAGCACACAGAGAAACTGTTTGTTTATTTAAGACAGAAGCAAGGCAGAGATGCACACCCGGAGAGAAAGGGTGTGGGCATCCCCCCAATGAGAAGGAGTGCAGTAAAGAGGTGGTTAAGTCACTTATATAGGGCAGTTCTTCCGGGTCTCTGTTTACCTCTGGCCAATTATCTGGTTTCTTTTTCCGCAACTGCCCTGCCCTAGGACCCTCCCCAACACGTGAGTGCAGCTTTTTTCCAAGATGGATTACAGCCCAGAGACCTATGGGACGTCCTTAGCATCACCTATTTTGGGGTGGTGCCCCTTCCTTTTTGACCCCCAAGGAGGCTTTCTGCACATGTGCAATGTCTCCCTTGCCCCAAGGATGGGAAATGTATGACCTCTTGATCTTTTAACAGGGTTTAGTCCCACTCTGTCTTTGCCATAAAAATGTCCAATGTCCAATGTCCAGTTACCCTGTTTCTGTTGCTGGTTTTTGTATCGAGGTGCAGATCTCGAAATATAGACAGGAGTCCAGTCATAAATATGTAGTCCTGGAGCCCGTTTGTCTCTTGCTTCAGGAAATGTAAACAGGGGGCTGGTAATGAATGTCCAGCCTGGAGCCCATCTTCTTCTCACCCCAGGAAGTGTGAACAGGAAGCCAGTTGTAAATGTCTAGCCTGGAGCCCGTCTATCTCCTGCCTCAGTCCTAATAGATGTGCTGTGGTATCTCATGATTTTAATTTGTAGTTCTCTAATGGTGTATGATGTTGACCATGTTTTTGTATGACTTTTACTATTTGTATATCTTTTTTGGCCGGGTGTCTGTTCAGATCCTAACCCGTTTTTTACGGGGTTATTTTAGAGGTCTTTGTCTATTTTGAGTCCAAATCCTTTATCAGATACAAGTTTTGCAAACATTTTTCTCCCAGTTTGTGGCTTGTCTCTTGATTTTCTGAATAAGGTCTTTGAGAGTAGAAATTTTTAATTTCATAAAGTCCATAAGATTACTTTTTGCTTTTGTGCATTGACATTTGTGTTATGTGTTAAAACTCAAAGCTCATGATCTCCAGACCAAACCCAAGGTCATATAGATTTTCTATGTTTATCTCTGTAATTTTTATAGTTTCACATTTTAAATGTTAATAAATTTGAGTCAGTTTGGTGTAAGTTTTAAAGTTTGTGTCTACAGTCATTTCATTTCATACAGTTTCCAGTTAATTGCTCCTTAACTGTTTTGGAGAAGTCATGGGATACTTGACTGTATTTCAGTTTGAATTTCCACAGTTTAGTGGATGCAGCTGAAGTGCTCTCAGAGGGCGGGGCCTCCACTGAACTGGGAGGTGGCTTGGTCTGCACAATTCCATTGGCTGGCAGGGAATGTGAGCCCACCTCCCTGACCCTCAGTGGGAACGCGCGTTCTGCCTGCGGACTTGGCTCCCTGCGCAGCCGATGGGAGCCCCGTCTCCTCAGGACCTGCTGGGGCTTTGGCTTCTGGAACACGCGGGGCTGAGTCCATGCTGACGGCCGAGCTTTGGGACAACCCAGAGTCGAGTCCACACTAACGGAAGCCGGGTCTCCTCAGGACCCACTGGGGCTTCAGTTTTGGGACATTGTGGGGTCCATTTCTGACAGGAGCTTGGTCTCCTCAGGACTTGCCAGGAGGTGAGGGCGCTGAGGGAAAAGGTGAGGAAAAGTAGGGAGAAGGTTCCTGTGTGCGGCTGACCACTGAGGGTGTCTGTCTTCAGAGGAGCCAGGAGAGGAAGGGCTTGATGTGGAAAACTGGGTTTTGGCCACTTTTGTGTGTGGTGTAGACAGAGTGCAGTGTTGTTCTTTGGCGTGTGGCGTCTGGTTTTCCCAGCACCATTTATTGAGGGGACTGTCCTTTCCCTGGTATATGTTCTTGGCTCCTTTCTTGTGAATTAACTGACCACATACCTGTGGGTTTATTCCTGGACTCTCTGCTCTGTTCCTCTGGTCTGTGGGCCTGTTTTTGTGCCAATTCCACACTTTTTTGGGACTGTAGCTTCGTAATGTAGTGTGAAATCAGGGAGCGAGATGCCTCCAGCCCATTCTCCTTCCTCAGGGTCGCTTTGGCTCCTCTGGGTCCTCTGTGGCTCCACACAAATGTTAAGATTATTTGTTTTGTTTCTATGAAATGTCATTGAAATTTTGGTAGTGGTTGCGTGTATGTGTACATTGCTTTGGGTAGCATGGATATTTTCACAATATTTTCACCCACGTGCACGGGATACCTTTCCATTGGTTTGTGTCTGTTCAGTTTCCTTCATCAATGTCTTAGTTTTCAGTGTGCAGGTCTTTCAAGTCCTTGGTTAAATTTATTCCGAGTTTTTTGGGGGATGAAATTATAAATGGAATTGTTTTCTTAATTCCTCTTTCTGATAGTTCGTTATTAGTGTATAGAATCACAAATGATCCTGCAGTTTTACTGAATTCATTTTTTTAGTTCTGACAATTTTTTTGGTGGTTTTACATGAAAACCTAGAATTCAGAAATCCCACTGTTTTCCATCCACTACACCCAGGTCATCCACAGTGCCCAAGACCTAGTGAATCCTAATATTATCTTCCCATGGTGCCTTTTAATACCATGTGGACAAAGTGATTAGCATCACCACTTTGGTTGAATTTGGTCTGGGTAAGTCTTGGCCTCTCTAGCAATGTTTGATGTCATCTCTGATTTTCTGGCATGTTACTGACATGGTTGTATTGAAAAGTATTTTCTAGTAAATTTCAAATGTTTAAACTTCAGTACAAAGTTTTCTACATTCACACCAAATACTGCAATATGTTTTGGCCAAAACAGGGCCAGTCTCCCAGGGAACCAGGACATAACCCCAAAAGGAGGTATAATTATGGTTTCCACATTATAATCCTATCCACAGGACCACTTCAGCTTTCACTAGCTGCCCCAACTTTGTGGAAATGTCTTTTTCCATTCTAATCCAGTTTTCTTTTTCTGGAACCATCACTGGGGCTTTCCCTCATTTTAAAAACCTTCATGGATTTTAAGTGTACAAGATGAGTATGATCTGGGTAGCTTTTCCTGTATGGCTTCTTTCACTTAGGATGTTTTCAGTGTTTATCCATGTCGTAACATGTATCATTTTTTTCATTGTGATTGAAAACACATAACATTTATCATTTAAGTCATTTTAAGTATGCATGTCTATAGCATTAAATACATTCATAGTGTTGTAAAAACATCCTCACCATCCATCTCCAGAACTTTTTCCTTTTCCCCAAGTGAAACTGTAACCATTAAACACTTATTCCCCTCAACCCCTGGCAAACTTATTCTACTTTTTGTCTTTGAATTTGACTTATCTGGATACCTCATACTAGTGGAATCATAGAATGTTTGTCCCTTTGTGTCTGGCTTGTTTCGCTTAGCATAATGACTTCAAGGTTCATCCACATTGCAACCTCTGTGTGAGAATTACCTTAGTTTTAAAAGTTGAATCATATTCCATTGTGTATATACTACACTGTATTTATGCATTCATCTGTTGAAGGACACTTGCGTTGCTTCCACCTTTTGGCTATTGTGAATAATGTTGCTATGAATATGGGGTACAGATATCTGTTCCAGTCCTTGCTTTCTAATATTTTGGATGTATACCCTGGAGCGGAATTGAGGGATCATATGTTAATTCCATGTTTACGTTTTTGAGGAGCCGCCATACTGTTTTCCACAGCAGAAGCACAATTTTACTTTATTCCTTTATATGACAGAATAATGCAGCTTATAGATCTACCTTATTTTGCTTATCCATTCACCCGTTGGTGGACATTTTAATTGTTTCTACCTTGGGCTATTGTGAACATTGCTGCTATGAATATTGATGTATAAGTTTTTATTTGAACACCTGTTATCAGTTCTTTGGGTGTATATCTAGGAGTAGAGTTGTTGAAACATAAGATAATTATATTTTTATATTTTTGAGAAAATGCCAAAGTTTTGTACACATAGATTTCACCATTTTTCATTTCCATAAGTAAAGTTTAAGGGTTCCAATTTCCCTACATTGTTGCCAACATTTGTTATTTTTATTTATTTTTAATATAACCATTATAGTGTGTGTGAAAGGGTATCACATTGTGGTTTTAATTTGCATTTCCATCATGACTACTGATGTTTGACATCTTTTCATGTGCTTGTTGACCATTTGTATGCCTGTCTGGAGAACAGTCTATGCAAGTCCTTTGTGCATTTCAAAAATTGGGTTGCTCTTTTATTGAGTGGTAAAAATTCTTGATGTATTCTGGATAAAGACTCTTATCAGATATATAATGTGCCTATATTTTCTTCCATTCTGTGGGCTGTCTTTTTACTTTCTGGATAGCCTCTTTTGATGTAAAAAAGTTTGTAATTTTGAGGAACTCCAGATTATCTGTTTTTTTTTCTTTCATTGCTTGTGTTTTAGTGTCAGATCTAAGAAACTATTGCTAAATGCAGGGTCATGAACCTCTTGGTTTACTCCAGAGTACTGTCATCCCTCTGTATCCACTGGGCTGGAGTTTAGGTCTGGGGTTTGAGTCAAGTCAGGGGGTCAGGGTTATGGGTCAGGGTTTGAGAGTCAGGGTAGAGGGTCTAGAGTTCTGGGGTTAGGGTGTTAGGGTTAGAGGTTAGGGTTCTCTAGGGTTAGGGTTAGGTTTAAGCATAACTGGCCCCCATTACCCTTCCTTTCTCCTCTCTGAGGTCTCCAGGATGGATAGCATTTGCCCAGGGTCAAACATGAGTCAGGAAGTTGAGCTGGACCACTGTATTTCTACCCCCCAGTCCTGGGCACTGAGAGAAGAATGAAATGTCTGTACTGTCTCTGAGTGTTTCAAATTGAACTCGATGTCAGTCATGGGTTGTGGAGGGTGTCAGGAGTCATGCATGGTTGCTTCCTGCCCTCCCATCTGGGAAAGGTGGTGCTGGCCCTACTCTGCCTGAGCAGCCCCAGTTCCAGCAGAGTGCTCAGAGAGGAGGGCACTCAGTGGACATGTGTGGATTAATTCAGGGCTGGGTGTAGCAACGTGCCAGCCCCCTGCATACTTGAGGGCTGGTGGGGCCCTCCTGGGACTGCAGACATCCTTTGTCCCATCTGAGTGGGTATCAATAGACAATCAAGTCTCAGGCAGGACAGTCCTTGACCTCTGACCATTCAGGGAGGCATCTGTGGTCCTCTAGCTCAGTTCAGCCTGGGCGCTGTCAAGACCCCATGGACAATTAGTGAGCTGACCATGGTGGTGAGCAGTGGAACAGATACCTGGGCAATGTAGCCTTTCCTTTGAGATGTTTCAGCTACCAACATCCATGTGGTTGAGAAAAGGGCCTCCCCTTCACAGCCTTCACAGCCTCATAGCCTGCCAAGAGAGGTAAAAACCCTCTAAATATTTGAGTGTGTCCCTGACACAACAACCATACAGCAGACCATGGCCCTGAAATCCTTTGTCCTTTTAGTTGTTAGAAATTTTGACATTCATATTCCTTAAGAGTCAAAGTTATGGGAGTAACCGGGCCTCCCAATGGGAGGTTCACACTAAGACTGCATTGTCTTGGAGAACCATATACATCCATGTAGCCTCTGGAAAGCCTGCCAATTATGGGTTCCATGGCATGGAATAATTCTTGAGCCTCACATTACTTCATTGCACAAAGAGTTTCCTTACCACCCTAGCATTTGGTTTCTTCCCTTAGTAAAGGAGAGAGAAGAAACTGGAAAAGGAGCAGTATTGTTTTTCAGGGATGGGTAATTAATATGGCAAGGGAGATGGCATAACTCAAGGGCTCCCACCTCTCAGGGGCAGGAATGAGGTCTGTGTGTCTTCTGAGGGCACATGGGCTGTTCTGGGCCAGCCTCTGAGATGTGAGGACCTGATGCCCAAGGCAGGAGACTTGAGTTTACCAACAACAATTATCCTGCCTTTTCAGCAAGTCAAAGAACTTCTTGCAGTCTTGGGAAGACAGTAAAAGCACTGGATGAGTAGCTGCAGCTCCTGACCCTAAATGAACCCCTTTCTTCCTTTTGTGTCAGCTTCTGTGCTATGCTGTGGGCTGTCATTGACATAGAATCTGCTGCTTTCTCGCAGCCAGCATCTGTTCTCATGCCCAAGTCTAGTGCCTCAGTTTTCCTTTGGGAATTACATCTCACCTGCTTCCAGTCCAAATAGTTCCAGAAGGATGAGCCCATGTTCCACCCAGCTCGAAGATGGGTTTACAACCCACATCTAGCCTGTCCCATTTTCCATCTTCTGGTGATGGGTCAAGGATGAGAATGAAACCCAAGTCAGGCCAAAAGTATTCAAAACCATGACTTTTCTTAGAACCCAAGAAAAGGAGAAACTTTTTCTCGGAAAAAGGATGGTGAGTGGTTGTCAGCCTAGAGTCGCTGTTGGCCCAAGGGCAGTGAGAGAGACTGTGCCTGTGAATGGGGTCCCCCAAAGGCAGTGAGCAGGACAAAGTTTTGGAGAGAAACAAGGTCACACAGAGAGTGTGAGACACTGGACCCGTCAGGTCCAAACCCATTCTTAAACTTGCCACTTGCAAGTATTAATTTGTTTCTACCCTTATAATAAATACTAATTTATTTTACTTCAGTAACTTTGTCCAGTTGCTGGGAATAAAAAAAGTCCTAGTTGACACATCCAAATCAATAATCCCTGATGCATCCTCAGGTGTCCTCACTGGGTAGGTGTGGCTGGGGGAGATGAAGACACTGGGTGGGGTCATATACTAGGGGAGCTGCCAAACAGCTCTTTCCCTGTTCCTTCCCTGTCCTGGGAGAGGAAAACCCTGGAACACTGTTAGGATAACCAATAGGGGAAGAAGTTCCTCAGTAGTTAATTAGTCTTTTTGTATTTTCCTTAATTTAGGGTCCATTTTGGTAATGTGCTTTTACAAAGAAATCACCTGTTTCCTCTAGATTTCCAGTTTGTTACAATAGGTTTCTCTTATTTGACTTTTAATTTTTCCAGTCTGATTTTGTACAGAATCATCACAAATAATGAACAAATATTGTTACTTTTTTATTAACTTAAGTCTCTATTCATGTTCCCTTTGTTATACCTTTCCTTGTTCCAGGGTCTCAAAGGACATGGGGTCATCATGTCTGTTTAGTCTCTTCTGAGCTCTGACAGTTGCTCAGACTCTCCTTGTTTCCATGACCTTGACAGTGTGGAGGAGGACTGGTCAGGTATTGTGTAAACTGCCCTGCACTGGGATTTGCTTGGTGTTTTTGTTGTAATTAGACTTGGCTTTGAAAAAGCAGATCACAGAGGTAAAGTGCTTCCTCTTCACTATGTATCAAGAGAACAGGCTCTTAGGGGAACTGCTCGTTTATATTCTTAACTTTGGTCACCAGGCTGAGGTAGTGTTTGAAGTTTTCCCACAGTGAAATTAATTTTTTCCCATGTCCATCCTGTGTGTCTTATTTAGGAGGAAGTTATAATGCAGAAGCCACACTTGAGGAGAGAGGGTTTAGCTTCACATCCTTGATGGACAGCTGGGTGTCTACATGAATTGTTTAGAAGCTTTCTGCCTAGGAGATTTCTATTTAACATCATTCATCAAAAACTATGTAACTTATTTTTACCAGTTTGGACACTTGAATAATTATTGTAAACTTTGGGTTATAATCCAGCACTACATTATCAGACTGCTTAGTTCATTCTTGCTTTGGTTGTTGAGAGCTTTTTCCATTTGCTCCTGTTTTCATTTTACATAATTTTTCTTTTGTGCGTTTTCAAAATTTTTCATACTTCTTTACTTTCTGACATTTTAAGATTATCCTGCTTCATATATTTACTGTCTCAGTCCTAGCATCAGCCATTTCTTCAAAGATCCCTTGTTCCTTTTATTAGAGAATGGTGTTAAAAACTTACATGTGGGAGCTAAATATGCTCTGCTGACAGTGCATGGAAATATATGCATGTATCCCAGCCTATGCATGTACACATAATTATAAAGATTTCCATGTGGAACTATGTGTATCTCTATTAGCCTAAAGATAGTTTCTACTGATGCCTCCAACATGATCTGTTATGACATGGATATTGTAACCTTCTCCCTTTGTTTGTCTGTGACTTCCCACTCCAGTGGTAAGAAACCTGGCTTCCACCATTTGTCATTAAATTCAGTGATTGTTCCATTCGATTACTGATATAGTAGTTTCAGTACTGTGAGCTACTACTCCCCATGGGAAAGAACTTACAGAGTCCACTGTGTATGTACAGCATATTTTGCCTTTGGCCTACAGAGTCCACTTATTTCCAAAGTCAACTTAGGTTAGCCCATTTTGTCCCACCACCAACAGTGAGTTTTTTTCATACCTTTCTAAATCAGTTAGATTGTTTGTTACATTCTGTATGCCAGTCTTTGACGCTTCCATATCCTAAGTAAATAATTTGAATAGATTATAATTTACTTGTTGGGTTGTAAAAAATCTGTGGGTGTAGACAAATGCACAGTGACAGGTATTCACCACTAAAGTATCATAAGGACCTTTTCAACTACATGTTCCATAAACTGTTTACCATGTCTGTTTTGCCTTTTCTAGAATGTCATATAAATGAGGTCATACAGTGTGTAGCACTTCAGACTGGATTCTTTCACTTAGCAATGTAAGTGTTAGATTCATCTATTTTTTTTTGCACAGGTTGATGATTCATTCCTTTATATCTCTGAATACTATTGCATTGCATGTATATGAGAAGAAAAATAATTTTCCCTCTACCCTTCTATGTTCTTCATTGAGATCCCCCTTGTAATGAAAGGAAGATGAACTGGAGAAAAACAATCAGGAGTTTAATATATACCTGTATATATCAGGTCCTCACATCTCCTGTATTCTTGAAAGATACCCAGGAAAACTTAGTCTGGCCCAAGCCATTACCTTAAAGGCTACCTTCAGCTAAGAACAGAAGAAAGATGTTAGGGAATGAAGGAAGCCATTTAAGGGAGGTTATTAGGCAAAGCACAGTAAACAAGGGTATGGTTGTTATGCAGATTTACATCCAGACCTATTTCATTGACAAGCTTTTTTTTTTAATATTTATTTATTTGGCTGTGCCAGGTGTTAGTTGCATTATGTGGGATCTAGTTCCCTGACCAGGGATCGAACCCATGCCCCCTGTATTAGGAGTGTGGAGTCTTAACCACTGGACTACCAGGGAAGTCCCGACAAGTTTTTCTTGATATTTAGTAATCATTCAATTCCTGGTCCAGAGAGGGACATACCCTAATAAATGGAGATATCCTTAATAAATGTAAATTTACCTCATAAAAGGGCATTTTCTACTTAGTTTTCAAAGATTCTCCTGGGTCTGCTGTTTTTTAAATTAATCAGTCCAAAGTAATCCTTTTGTCTAATGGGCATACTTTGGGGTGGTGTATTCTGTTCCCCTTGACATGTATGTGCACTAATTTGCTTATGAATTCATCTACAGAAGGACATCCTGATATCTTTAAGTTTTTAGCCATTATGAATAGAGCTGCTGTGCATTACTTGATGCTAGTTTTTGTTTGAACACAGGTTTTCAAAGTAGTTGTCTAAATACAAGAGGTACGCTTCTTGGATCCTAAGGTGAGACTATTTAGACTTGGAAAAAACTGCCAAACCGTCTTCCAAAGTTGGTTGTATGTGCATTCCACCAGCATCTTGAGTATATTCCTGTATGCTTATTTAGTATCTGTTTATCTTCTTTGGCCAGGTGTGTGTTTCAATCTTTACCAAATTTTAATGGCATTGTTTGGTAAAATTTGGGTACAAACCCTTTATCAGATATGTGTTTTGGAAATAGTTTCTTCCAGTTTGTGGTTTGTCTTTTGATTTTCTGAATAAGTTCTTTCATAGAGTAGAAATTTTTAATTTTATCAAGTCTACATTATCAATTATTTTTCTTTTGTTGATAGACTTTTGGTGTTGTGTGTTTAAAACACATCACCAGACCCAAGGTCATGTAGATTTTCTTTCTTTTTTAAAAAATTTATTTATTTATTTATTTATTTATTTATTTATTTATTTATTTATGGCTGCATTGGGTCTTCGTTGCTGCATGTGGGCTTTCTCTAGTTGCTGCGAGCGGGGGCTACTCTTTATTGCCAGGCGTGGGCTTCTCATTGCAGTGGCTTCTCTAGTTGTGGATCATGGGCTCTAGGTGCACAGGCTTCAATAGTTGTGGCATGTGGGTTCAGTAGTTGTGGTGCGTGGGCTCTAGAGTGCAGGCTGTGTAGTTGTGGCACATGGGCTTAGTTGCTCTGTGGCATGTGGGATCTTCCCAGACCAGGGCTCGAACCTGTGTCCCCTGCTTTGGCAGGAGGATTCTTCACCACTGCACCACAAGGGAAGTCCTAGATTTTCTTTTTTCTTCTAGAATTTTTATAGTTTGGTAATTTAAACTTGTCTATGGGCACTTCTGAGTGAATTTCGGTTTACATTATAAAGTTTGTATCTACATTCATTTCATTACATATGGTTTCTAATTAATTGTTCCTTAACCATGATTTGAGAAGATACAGAGAGATACTTGGCTCCAGTTCAGTTTGGATTTCCAAACTTAGTATATACAGCAGAACAGCATTCTGGATGAGGCCTCTGCGTTTGTGAGTGTGGTGCTCCCGGCACTTTTCTGACGTCCCACAGTGGGCACCGAACCCACCTGTCTGACCCTGGGGGCACAGGTGCATCCGGCCCACAGACTTTGCTCTGACAAGCAGACAGGAGCCTTGTCTCCTGTCAGGGCTTAGGTTTCTGGACCATGGGGCAGTGTCTACATTGACTGGAGCTGGCTTTTCTCAGGACCCACTGGTGAGGAAATGCCATGAGAGGAAAAAATGAGAACGTGTGGAGAATCTTCCTGTGCAGCTGACTGCTGGGTGGGTGGGGTGCATCTTCAGGGGACTCAGGAGAGAAAGGGTTTAATGTGGAATACTGTGCTCTTTTAGTTAGTTTTATTTGCAGTGTAGATGGTGACCAGTGTTGTTCTGTGGAGCCTGGTGTCTAGTTTTCCTGGCACTGTTTGTTGATGGCTTTGAGTAGAATAAACATTTTAATAATAGTCATTTTTCTGTTGCATGAGCATGGAATATTGTTTTCTATTGTGTCTTCAATTTCTTTATCAATACTTTATAGTTTTCTGAGTATAGGTCTTTCATGTCCTTGGTTAAATTTATTCCTAAATAGTTTGTTCTTTTTGATGGAGTTGTAAATGGGATTGTTTTCTTAATTTTTCTTTCTGATGGTTCGTTTTAAGTGTATAGAAACAAAACTGATTTGTGCGTAATGACTCCATATTTTGCAACTTTACTGAATTTATTTTTTTTAACATTTTTTGAAGTAATGTGAAAAATTGTAATGCTAAAATTTCACTGTTTCTACTGCATCCCAGGTAATCCGCAGGACCCAAGACATGGTAGCTACTAATATACTCTTCTCATGGTGCCTTTTTAAAAAAAATTTATTTATTTTATTTATTTTTGGCTGTGTTGGGTCTTTGTTGCTGCACTCGGGCTTTCTCTAGTTGCGGCAGTGGGAGCTACTCTTTGCTGCAGTACGCGGGCTTCTCATCGCAGTGCCTTCTCTTGTTGTGGAGCATGGGCTCTAGGTGTGCAGGCTCAGTAGTTGTGATGCATGGGCTTAGTTTCTCCGTGGCACGTGGTATATTCCCGGACCAGGGGTTGAACCCATGTTTCCTGCATTGGCAGATGGATTCTTAACCACTGTGCCACCAGGGAAGTCCCTCCCACTGTGCCTTTTAATACCATGTGGACCCCTACAAAGGAAATAACAATCCAACTTTGGTTGAACTTCGTCTGGATTAAGTCTTGGCCTCTATAACAAAGTTGGGGTTTTTTGTTTGTTTGTTTTGTTTTTTTTCGGTACACGGGCCTCTCACTGTTGTGGCCTCTCCCATTGCGGAGCACAGGCTCTGGACACGCAGGCTCAGCGGCCATGGCTCACGGGCCTAGCCGCTCCGTGGCATGTGGGATCTTCCCGGACCGGGACATGAACTCGTGTCCCCTGCATCAGCAGGCGGACTCTCAACCACTGCACCACCAGGGAAGCTCACTAAGGATGTTTTTAATGTGCATTTATGTTGTAAGAAATATCAGCACTACACTTTTTTTTCATTGTCATTAAAAATACAAAGCATGACATTTACCATTTAATTCCTTTTACATATACACTTTTGTGGTATTGACTGCCTTCATATAGTTGCACAAACAAGTTAACTAACATGTGTACCTCCTGTGTGCATGGGGGACACCCAGGAAATTGAGTAACACCCTGAACTGGCCCAAGACATCACCTTAAATACCATCTTCATCTTTTCTGTCTACATTCATTTGATTGCGTATGGTTTCCAGTTGATTGTCATATAACTAGTTTTGGAGAAGGCATGGGATAGTTGGCTTCATTTCAGTTTGAATTTACAAGTTTAGTGGATTCTGCAGGCTTGATACAAGGTTTACAAACTTGATATTTGATCAGGACATCCCATGGTGTAATCGGTATTAATGGTTTGTTCAACAATTAAAGTTCTGTGTGATATGAGTTCAGACTGGAGTAATCCTGGTTAGTTTCTATCTGTTATACATTTGTCTCAGTATGAAAAGACAAGAAAAACAAGGCCTACTTTATAAAATTGCCTTCAAGCTAATTGATGGTATAATCTCCACTTAATTTTTTAAAAATTTATTTCACTGAAGTATAGTTGACTTACAATGTTGTGTTAATTTCTGCTGTACAACAAGGTGATTCAGATATATACACACACACACACACAAACATACTGTTTATTACATATATACATATGGTTTACTACAGGGTATTGAATATAGTTTCCTGTGCTGTACAGTAAGACCTTGTTGTTTATTCATCTTATATATAATAGTTTGCATCTGCTAATCCCAAACTCCCAGTCCATCCCTCCCCCGTCTTCCCCTTGGCAACCACAAGTCTGCTTTCTATATCTGTGAGTCGGTTTCTGTTTTGTAGATTCATTTGTGTCTCATTTTAGATTTCACATATAAGTCATATCATATGGTATTTGTCGTTCTCTGTCTGACTTCACTTAATATGATAATTGCTAGGTCCATCCATGTAGATGCAAATGGCATTATTTCACTCTGTTTTATGGCTGAGTAATATCCCATTGTATATATTTATCACATCTTCTTTATCCATTCATCTGTTGATGGACATTCAGGTTGCTTTCATGTCTTGGCTATTGTGAATAGTGGTGCTATGAACATAGTGGTGCATGTATCTTTTTGAATTATAGTTTTGTATGAATATGTGCCCAGGAGTGGGATTGCTGGTTCATATGGCAATTCCATTTTTATTTTATTTATATTTTTATAAATTTATTATTTATTTTTATTTTTGGCTGCATTGGGTCTTCGTTGCTGTGCGCGGGCTTTCTCTGGTTACGGCGAGTGGGGACTACTCTTCACTGCGGTGCATGGGATTCTCATTGCGGTGGCTTCTCTTGTTGGGAGCATGGGCTCTGGGCGCGTGGGCTTCAGTAGTTGTGGCATGCGGGCTCAGTAGTTGTGGCTTGCGGGCTCTAGAGTGCAGGCTCAGCAGTTGTTGCGTATGGGCTTAGTTACTCCATGGCATGTGAGATCTTCCCGGGCCAGGGCTTGAACCCGTGTCCCTTGCATTGGCAGGTGGATTCTTAACCACTGCGCCACCAGGGAAGCCCCGGCAACTCTATTTTTAGTTTTTTGAGGAACCTCCATACTGTTTTTCATAGTGGCTGCACCAATTTACATTCTGACCAACAGCATAGGAGGGTTTCCTTTTCTCCACACACCCCCCAGCGTTTATTTGTAGACTTTCTATTGATGGCTATTCTGACCACTATGAGGGGATACCTCACTGTAGTTTTGATTTGCATTGTTCTAATAATTAGCGACGTGGAGCATCTTTTCATGTGCCTATTGGCCATCTGTATGTCTTCTTTGGAGAAATGTCTATTTAGACTTCTGCCCACTTTTTGATTTTTTTTTTTTGAGTTGTATGAGCTGTTTGTATATTTTAGAAATTAGGTCCTTGTTGGTCACGTCATCTGAAAATATTTTCTCCCAAACAGTTAGCACAGGTGCTGGGACAGCTGGATACCCACACGCAGAAGAATAAAGTTGGACCCTTACCTCCCCCCATCCCATAAACAAAATCAACACAAAATGGATCAAAGGCCTAGATGTAAGAACCACAATTATAAAACTCATAGAAAAAACATGAGAGTAAATCTTCATGACCTTGGATTTGGCTATGATTTCTTAGATCTGCTACCAAAAGCACAAGCAACAAAAGATAAAATAGATGAATTGGACTTCCTCAAAGTGAAAAACCATTGTTTATAAAAGGAGCAAGGAATAAGATAATCCACCATCCAAAATGGCACAAGATGTTTGCAAACCATGTATCTGATAAAGGACTGTAGCCCACCAGCCAAGCCCCCGGTGGTCCAGTGGAGTGTCTGTGTAGCCCCTCCCATCCTAGGTGATCAGGAGATTTCAGGCCCCACAGCACCCAAGGGGTGGACACTGGTCATCCTCAGCACCCTCAAGGAGTGAGTGCCAGATTGTTTTGAGCCCATATTCCCTCCCATTACTGTCCTCAAAGGCTGAAGTTTTCAACATGCCTCCAGAAGGATACAGAGTATTTGCAAGTCTTTGAGAACCAAGAGAAGAGTCTTCACTTTTCTGAAAAGGGCATCTTATTATTTCACAAGATGAACATTTTCAATCTGGCTCCCAGGGGTGCCCTCCCACCTTCTTTATTTCTCTGAAAGTGGCCATGGTGGTTTGGCTGTCCCCAATCCCCACACCAGGTGACAAGGCCAGTGGGGCCAGATCCTGGTGGTCCTTAGCTTTGTTGGAGATTAACCCAGACTCTCAGCCTGAGATTGAAAGTGGACACCCTTGCTTCTCCCCATCACCAATTCTCATCTCCTGCCCTGTCTCTTTTCCTCTTGCTTTTCAGAATCAGATTTACCTGATGCTTACCACTCACAGTTCCCTCAGAATCCAGAGATTTCTCCTCAAAGGAAACGTTCTGGAAAAATCAGAGGGATAAATAAAGAATGCAGCTGATTCCGGCCTTGTGCTGATGCCCAAGAGGGTGATGAGAATGAGTGTTTTCATTAGAATTTTAAATCCTCCAAGTAATAGATCATTGGGGGGGCATCCTTTGTCTTCCTGCTCATTTTAATAATGTCATTCCTGAATCTTAATGGGGCAAATAATTTATATTATAAATATGCCGAGGGGGAGATCCATTTAAAAAATGTTAGAGGTAACTCCAAGGGTTTTACAACAAACAAGGACAGAGAACCATGTCCAGACACTGGCAGAGTGATTCCTACCCTGAGCCGCAGTCCCCTGGAGGGTGGAGTGGCCATGACCCTCCTCCCGCAGGTCAGCCTACTCAGGCACATCCCACGTGGGACCACTGCATCGCAGAATCTTAGAGTAGCCAATGGCAAGCAGCTGGCTAGAGATGCGGACAAGAGAAAACTGCCCAGCAGCCTGGGACAGCCCGGGGGTGAGGCCTTAGTAAGGGCCAGTGTCATGTCATTACTTAGGGCCAGCATCAGGGCCGAAGCTAAGACCATTGTCAGGGCATTAGTGAGGGGATATAATTAGGGTGTTAGTTAGGTAAAGAGTCAGGTCATTAGTTACAGACAGTGACAGGGCCTCAGGTAGAGACTTCGTCAAGGCCTTAGTTAAGAAGAGCTTCGGAGCTTCACCAATGTTAGGCAGCGTCAGGATGTTAGTTAGGGCCAGCCACCAAGCCTTAGTTAGGGATAGTGTCAGGACCTCAGAGAAAACTTGAGGGCCTTAATATAAGACAGTTTAGGCCATTAGTTAGGGACACATCAGAGACTTTCTTAGGGACATATTCAGGGCCTTAGTAATTGTCAGGATCGGGGCGTTATTTAGTGACAGTAAATTCTATGAGGGACAGCTTCAGGGCCATAGTTAGGGACAGCATCAGGGCCTCAGTGAGAGATAACTTAGGGCCTTAGTAAGAGAGAGTTCAGGCCGTTAGTTAGGGACATCGTAAGAGACTTTCTTAGGGACATATTCAGGGCCTTAGTTATGGACAGGATCAGGGCGCTAGTGTCAGATATCTCAGTCTATTAGGGTCACCGTCAGGGACTTAATTAGAAATAGTTCAGGCTGTTCCTTAGGTATGTTCTCATGGACTTAAATAATGCCAGAATCAGAGCTGTAGGTAGGGCGAGTGTCAGGGTGTTATTGTGGGATGTCAGCAGCTATTAGGGACATCATCAGGGTATTACAGACAGTGTCAGGGCCTCAGGTAGAGACAGCATCAAGGCCTTAGTTAGGAAGAGCATCAGGGCCTTAGTTAGGGACAGTGTCAGGACCTCAGAGAAAACTTGAGGGCCTTAGTAAGAGATAGTTAGGGACACCTCACTGACTTTTTTAGGGACATATTTAGGACCTTAGTAATGGACAGGATCAAGGCATTATTTAGTGACCACTTAGGCTCTGAGGGACAGCATCAGGGCCTAAGTTAGGGAGAGTGTCAGGGTCCTAGGGACAGGGTTAGGGACTTTGTAAGTTCTAGTTCAGACCATTAGCTTGGGACAGCATCAGGGGCTTCGTTAGGGAGAATGTCAAGGTTTCAGTTACAGATAATTTGTGGGCCTTATTTGGACACAGTTCAGGCTGTTACTTAGGGACATCTTCAGAGCCTCAGTTAGGGACAGCATCAGGGTGTTAGGGAAAGAGTCGGGCCATTATTATAGACAGTGTCAGTGCCTCAGGTAGAGAGCGCATCAGGGCCTTAGGGACAGCGTCAGAGACTTACTTAGGGACATATTCGGGGCCTTAGTTATAGACAGAATCAGGGCATTATTGAGAGGTGTATGAGGCTATTAGGAACAGCATCACAGTATTAGGGAAAGAGTTGGGGCATTATTATAGACAGTGTTAGTGCCTTAGGTAGAGACATCATCACAACCTTAGTTAGGAAGAGGGTCAGGGCCTTGGTTAGGGACAGGGTCAGGCCAACAGTGAGGGCATCTAAGGCTATTAGGGACATCGTCAAGGCCTTAGACTGGGTCAGCATCAGGGCTGTTGTGTTGACCAGTGTCAGGGCATTAATGAGGGACAAAATTAGGGTGTTAGTTAGGGAAAGAGTCAGGTCATTAGTTACAGGCAGTTTTAGGGCCTCAGGTAGAATCAGCATCAAGGCCTTAGGAAGAGCATCAGGGCCCCAATTAGGTTCAGCATCAGGATGTTATTTAGGGCCAGAAACAGGGCCTTAGTTAGGGACAGCATTGTCAGGACCTCAGAAATAACTTGAGGGCTTTAGTAAGAGACAGTTCAGGCCGTTAGTTAGGAACACTTCAGAGACTTTCTTAGGGACATATTCAGGGCTTTAGTAATGGACAGGATCAGGGTGTTATTTAGTGACAGCCTGGCCTATGAGGGAAAGTGTCAGGGCCCAAGTTAGGGAGAGCGTCAAGGTCTTAGCGACAGGGTTTGGGTCTTCACAAGTTATAGCTCAGGCCATTAGCTTGGGATGGCATCAGGGGCTTGGTTAGGGAAAATGTCAAGGCTTCAGTTAGAGATAACTTGAGGGACTTAATTAGACACAGTTCAGGCTGTTTCTTAGGGACATTGTCAGGGCCTTAGTTAGGAATAGTGTCAGGGTGTTAGGGACAAAGTTAGGGTGTTAGGGAAAGAGTCAGGTAATTAGTTACAGATAATGTTAGTGCCTTAGGTAGACATAGCATCAAGTCCTTAGGAAGAGAATCAGGGCCTCAGGACATTAATAGGGCCAGCCTCAGAATGTTAGGTAGGGCCATTGTCAGGTTATTAGGGGCAGATTCAGGGCCTTAGTTAGGGACAGGATCAGGGCCTCTGTTAGAGAAAACTTGAGACCCCTAGTAAGAGACAGTACAGGTGTTAGTTAGGGACATTGTCAGGGACTTAGGGATAGCATCAGGACCTTAGTTATTGACAGTATCAGGGCCTACATTAGGGACAGTATCAGCGTCTATTTAGGGACATGTCAGGGCCTTAGGGACAGTGTCAGTGTCTTTGTTAGTGCCAGTGGCATAGCGTAATTAGGGGAAAAGTTAGGTCATAAGTTAAAGACAGACTTAGGGAATTAGAGACAGTGTCATGGCCTTAGTTAGGACCAGCATCAGGACATTAGCTAGGGATAGTGTCAGGACCTTAGTTATTGACAGCATCAGGGCCTATGTTAGGGACAGCATCAGCGTCTAATTAGGACCAGCATCAGGGCCTTAGTAAGGGAAAGCACCTCAGCCATTATGAGAATAAAGTATTATGTTGTTTATAAAACACCAAGTCTCTGGTATTTCATCTTAGCAGCCAAAGAGCTGGCCAAGGATAAATATCTCTGAGCTTGAATACCTATCAAGAGAAGCCTTCAACTCTCAAAAGAAAAGAGAAAATGGGCTGGAAAGAAACCAACAGAACCAAATAATCAATAATTGTGGAACAACTAAAAATGCTATGACATATATACATAATGGGTATAGCAAGAAAAGAATAAAGATAGAAAATAGAAAATATTTTTTAAATGACTGAGAATTTCCTCAGATGAAAGCCTGACACCGAAAACACAACGTGGGAACTCAGACAAAAATATGAATAGTAAAGGAAACTACTGACCAATATCTCTCTGGAACTTAGATGAAAAAGTCCTCAAAAAAATATTAATGAATTAACGAACCCAACAATGTTTTGACAGAATTTTGTACCATGAATGAGAAGGATTTATCCCAGATATGCAAGCCCTGTTCCATATTCTAAAATCAAATAATTACAGCCATCATATTAACAACCTAAAAAGAAAACTATATTATCATATCAATAGATGCAGAAGACTTTTTTTAAAAATCCAACACTCATTCTTCATGAAAACTCTCAGTAAAATAGAAATAAATAGGAGTTTTCTCAAGTTGATATCAAAAATCTTCAAAAACTTTCACCTCACATTGTGCTTAGTGGTTAGAAACATGAGACTTTCCCACTAAATTCAGTTAAAAATCAAGGATGTCCCTTGCTCATGCAGTAAGGCAAGAAAAGAAATAAAATACAGGTTGGGTAGAAAAAAAATAAGAAAAGCAGCTCAGTTAAAAAGTGGACCAACACAATTTACAGCCACCTCACCAGAGAATACAGACACTTTGCATGTAAGTATATGGAAGAATAATCCAGATTACATGCTGTCATTAAAATGCAAATTAAAAATACAATGATATACCACTATGTAACTCTTAGACTGGCCAAAATGTGAAACAATGACAGCAACAAATGCTGTAGGAGATGTGGAGCAATAGGAACTCTCGTTCGTTGCTGGTGGAAATGAAAAATAATAGAGCTACTTTGGAAGACAGATTGACACTTTCTACAACATTGAACATACTCTTACTATACAATCCAGAAAGTGTTCTCATGGATGGATGCTGAAAGGAGTTAAAAACATTTGTCCATACAAAATCTGCATCTGGATATTTTTAGTACCTTTATTGAATGTTGCCAAAATCTGAGTGAAACCAAGGTGTCCTTCAGTAGATGAATGGAAAAATATACTCTAGTATATTCTGGGAATGGAATAATATTCAGCACTAAAAAAGTAAGCTATCAAACCATAAAAATATATGGGAAATTCTTTTTTTCTCTTTTGAAGTATAAATGATTTAAAATAATGTTAGTTTCTGTTGTATAGCATACTGATTTTTTTGCAGATTCCATTCCATTATAGGTTATTACAAGGTATTGAATAAAATTCCCTGTGCTACACAGTAAATCCTTGTTGCTTATCTATGTCATGTATAATAGTTTGTATATGTTAACTCCATACCCTAATTTGTTCCTCTTCCCCTCCCTTTCCCTTTGGTAACCATAAGTTTTCTTCTATGTCCGTGAGTGTGTTTCTCTTTTGTATATAAATTTATGTATAATTTTTTAGATTCCACCTAAAAGTGATCATATAGCATTTGTCTTCCTCTGTCTTATTTCATTAAGCATAATGTTCTCTAGGTCCATCCATGTTGCTTTAAATAGCATTATTCTATTCTTTTTTATGGCTGAGTAATATTCCATTATACAGGTACATACACCACACCTTTTTTTAAAAAGTATTTATTTCTATCTGCATTGTGTCTTCATTGCTGTGCATGGCTTTCCCTAGTCACAGCAAATGGGGGCCACTCTTTGTCACAGTGTGCGGTCTTCTCATTGCAGTGGCTTCTCTTGTTGCAGAGCAGGGGCTCTAGGCATGTGGGCCTCAGCAGTTGTGGCATGCAGGTTCAGTGGTTGTGGCTCATGGGCCCAGTTGCTCCAAGGCATGTGGGATCTTCTCAGACATGGGCTTGAACCCGTGTCCCCTGCATTGGCAGGTGGATTCTCAACCACTGCCAGCAGGGAAGTCCCTACCACATCTTCTTAAGTCAGTTGTCTGTTGATGGTAACTTGGGTTGTTTCAGTGTCTTGGCTACTGTAAATAGTGCTGCTATCAACATAGAGGTGTAAGTATCCTTTTGGATTAGTGTTTTTGTTTTTTTCAGATTTATACCAAGTAGTGGAATTGCTGGATCATATGGTAGCTTTTAGATTTTTAAGGAATCTCCAAACTCTTTTCTGTAGTGGCTGGAATTCTTAAATGCATATTACAAGGTGAAAGAAACCAGTATGAAAATGGTACAAGATATATGATTCCAAAGATATGATGTTAAAGACATATGTATAAGACAGTTAAAAGGTCAGTGGTTGCCCAGGGTGACATGGGACAATGAATAGATTAAGTCTAGAGAATTTTCAGGATAATTAAAATAATCTGTATAATACTATTGATATAATGATGGATTCTTGTCATTATGCATTTGTCCAATCCCACAGAATGTACATCACTAAGGATGAACCATAAGGTAAACTATGGTCTTTGAACAAGTATGATGTATCAATGTAGATCCATCGATGGTACAAATGTACCACTCTTTTGTGGGGTATTGAGCATGAGGGACCTATACCTGTGTGGGAGCAGGAAGCATATGGGAAATCTCCATCATGTTTTCACTTTTGCTACGAACCTAAATGGCTTTTTAAACAATCACTTAAAATTTAAATATTTACATTGGTAAGCGGAGCATGAAACACTTATTGGCATATATTAAAAGATTCCAAAACTAAAAATAGAACTACCATATGACCCAGCGATTCCATTCCTGGGTGCATAACAAAAACAACCCCAAAACACTAATTCAAAAAGACACATGCACCTCAATGTTCATAGCAGCATTTTTTACAGCTGCCAAGATATGAAAGCAAGTTAAGTGTTCATCAACAGATGAATGGATAAAGAATATGTGATATATATACACACAATGGCATCCTACTCAGCCATTAAAAAGATAAAAATTTTCCATTTTCAGAAACATGGGTGGAGTTGGAGGGCATTATGCTAAGTGAAATAAGTCAGACAAAGAAAGGAAAGTACTGTGTGATATCACATATATGTGGAATCTAAAAAGTACAACAAATCAGTAAATATAACAAAAAAGCAAACTCACAGATATATAGAACAAACTAGTGGTTACCACTGGGGAGCATGGAGGAGCAATATAAGGGTTGGGAAGTGGGAGGTACAAATATTGTCTGTGGGTGGGGATGTATTTTACAAAACAGGGAAATAGCCAATATTTTATAATAACTAAATGAAAAGTAAACTTTTAAAATTGTATAAGAATTTAATTTTTTAAAAAGAATAAAATAAAAATTTTTAATGATTCAGTATTCTCAAAGAATATTCGAAAAAGTAGATATGCTTTTCTCTAATTTTTATTTAATAAATGCACTTTAAAGATGTGAGAAAGTATAAAGTTGGGGTCGGGAGAACAAACTGTGACTCTACAATTCATAACACACACAGTAAGCAAATTATTCTGATCTGTAGATTCATTTATAATATGTTTTATTACTTAAGATCATGACTTTTTTTGTTAATCATCAGATGTGCATTCATGTCATTATTTTCAAAGGTTTCTGTCCATTCCCAACCCAAAATGTTAATCCACCCTCCATCACAGCCTTCGGTTTATTTTCAAACAAATCTGTGATGTAAACAACTTTGTGCTCTGCATCTTTTGGGGTATGGAGTCTCAGCTTACCTGAGAACAGGTGGTCATGCTCTGCTCTGGGAAGTCCTGTGGGTCAAGTGGGCCCTGAGAGGAGAGGGGGCTAGAGGATCTGAGGACTAAGGGTACCTTTCGGTAGATTTCTAAGGGTGACCACTCACATATCCCTAAACCCACCACGTGATTTCCACCAACACAGCAACATCTACCCTAGGCAACAGCAAGACCACACCCATTCCAGGAAGAGCTCAGCCCCTAGGATTCAGGCCCAGGGAACCTGCACTTCTGGAAGTTCTTACCCCAAACCTTCACACTACGCAGTGGACTCAGGTGTGCTATGCCTAATATCTCTAGCTCAGTGCTGCTAAATATGGGTATGTGGGAGTAATATCTGCTCCAACAAAAAACTTGTTAAAGATGCCATTTCATGAGCCCCATAAGGAGGATCATAACTTAAAGTGGGGCCCTGATTTCCCCCAAATTTGTATGCACTTTGAAGCTGCAGAAGAAATGTTTGCTATGTGGTTCCCATGCAGTTTCCCATTAGTACTACATGATGGGTATTTAGAAATAACTTCATCTGTGCCCTCCCCACAGAGTCTATTGATCTGGGTGGGAGCATCCATGTTGTTTTAACTCCAGGTGATTCTAAAGTGGGGCCAGGCTTAAGCCCAAGGGCTGCTGGGTAATCAGTGAGAGTTGCTTCCAGTCTTTGGTCCTTCTTCCTTTGGGGAGGCATCGGTGTCAGCTCTACATGGGACTGGAAGGGGAAGGGCAGTATAGTCCACTGACTCTGTGCTGTAGCAGAGTTTTTGGGCATCTGTGTGAGGGGAGAGTTTGTGTAGACAGGAAGGAAAAAGCTCACAGTTTGGTCTCCATTCAGGGGTCATTGTTCCTGAATCTCTCTTTTTCAAAACGTTGGCATTTCAGCGTTTCGAGGTCCTTTTGTCTTTGGCTGTAGTGGGAACAGGTGAAGGAGCTGTACTGATGGTACTGAAGGCATATTCTCAACATGCTGATGTGGTGCCTCAACATAATGTCCATGAGAAGACGACCAGAGCAGGAGGAAGATGAGGGAATGGCAGTTTCCCAGGTGAGTGTCTTGTCCTGGGTCAGAGGCTGTGTCTGCTTTTCCCCCTGAAATTTCATGGACTGCAAACCTACAAACCTTTTATTTTCGACTTCTGATGTTCCTGACTTGCAATGTTGTTTTCAACTACTTATTTTTTCCTTCTTATGATAGTCAAAGTCCACTCTTTAGAATACCTCTGCCCTGTGATCCAGAGCCTTTTCCCCATTGTCTGCATCCAGGCTCCCTACAGAGCATGGAGAGTTCTCACTATGAATAAATGACATTCAACTGTTGAAATTATTCTTTTTGTGAAAGATCAACATGGGAAGGCAGTAATATCCGAAATGCCCTATGGCATAATTTCGGATGCTGGATATTAGTGAAGAACTGAAAGTGGAATGATTAATGTACATCTGAATGCAACAGAAACGTCAGCTTATCACAGCAGGATGAAGAAAATGCTCTTTTAAGTGGGATGGCATTAGTGGCCCAGATAACTCAAGGTTCTGGGAGAAAAAGTAATTAGGAGAGATTTGTTCTGTATATTGATAAGAAAGACTATTTATTTATTTATTTATTTATTTTCTTTTTTGCGGTACGCGGGCCTCTTACTGCTGTGGCCTCTCCTGTTGCGGAGCACAGGCTCCGGATGTGCAGGCTCAGCGGCCATGGCTCACGGGCCCAGCCGCTCCACGGCATGTGGGATCCTCCCGGACTGGGGCACGAACCCGTGTACCCTGCATCAGCAGGCGGACTCCCAACCACTGCGCCATCAGGGAAGCCCAGAAAGACTATTTAAATACAGTGTAACAGTCAGGGAACATGGGAGGTATATGTGGACTGAAATTTGCATAAAACTGACATTTTTTTCATGATAGTTTCAGATTTTGCTTTTCTTATGTATTTTCACCCAGAATACCACAGTAGTGATAATGTGTCTTGTGAGCTTCAGTCATCTGATAATCATTTGTCCCATTACACCTGCTGTTCACTGGTTCAGGTGCTTTCTGCAAGATTCCTCCACTATGAAGTTCATATATTTTATCTTTAGTAAATGGTGTGATTCACTGAGAAAATGTGCATAAATCATCAAGGTAAATCTGGAAAATCCCATTTCTTCTTCTTGTTTTTTTTGCTTGTAATTTTCTTTGGAAAATGAGCATTGTCACCTTTGTTTATTAAAGATATTGGATTTTCAAGTGGAGACTGCAATTGGTGAAGCCTTGTTCTTGTAAGTTTCTGTTATACTCCATACTCATGTAACAGACATACTCTTCTTTATCACTTCTTTGTATTTTCAAAAAAGTTTACAAGAATCTCATTATTAATATATGCTCATTTGTGTTTAATTTATGAAATAAAGCTCAACTCAAATGATAATTTTTCAAAGAAATCAGAGATTAAGAACCAATAGCTCTAACTTATTTTATATCACTGTGGGTATGTCTCCCCTAGTGTATTTATAATATACAAAGTGTATCACCCACAAATAGATTTATATGATTTACCCAATTAAAATGATTCATATTAATTCTTCTTTAAAAGTTTCGTAGAATTCACCTGTGAAGCCATCTAGTCTTGATATTTTTTTGTTGGAAGGTTTTTGAGAACTGATTCAATCTCCTTAATAGTAATTTGGTCTGTTTAGATTGTTTCATTTCTTCATGATTCAGTCTTTTTATTTATTTATTTAATAAATTAATTTATTTATTTGTTTTTATTTTTGGCTGTGTTGGGTCGTCGTTGCTACACATGGGTTTTCTCTGGTTGCCGTGAGTGGGGGCTACTCTTCGTTGTGGTGCGCGGGCTTCTCATTGCAGTGGCTTCTTTTGTTGCAGAGCATGGGCTCTGGGTGCACAGGCTTCAGGAGTTGTGGCATGTGGGCTCAGTAGTTGTGGCTTGCGGGCTGTTGAGCACAGGCTCAATAGTTTGGCGCACGGGCTTAGTTGCTCCGTGGCATGTGGGATCTTCCTGGGCCAGGGCTCAAACCCATGTCCCTTGCATTGGCAGGCAGATTCTTAACTACTGTGCCACCAGGGAAGCCCGTGGTCTTTTTATTTATTTATTTTTTCTTTGGCCTATTGATTATTTAGGATCATGTTTTTTAATTTCCACATATTTGTAAAATTTCCAGAGTCTGTCCTGTTCGTTTCTGGTTTCTTACCATTATGGTTGAAAAAATACTTAGTATGATGTCAGTCTTCTTAAATTTGTGAAGACTTGTTTAGTGACCCATCACATGATCTGTCCTGGAGAATGTTCAATGTGCACTTGAGAAGAATATGTATTCTGCTGCTGTTGGATGGACTGTTCTGTTTTTGTCTGTTCAGTCCATTTAGTCTAATGTACAGCTCAGGTTCAGTACTTCCTTATTGATTTTTTTTTGGATGACCTATTCATTGTTGAAAATTGGGTATTAAAGATCCCTACACTTCTTTTTTAGTTTTGTCTATTTGTCTCTTCAAATCTGTTAGTGTTTGCTTAATATTTTAAGATCCTCCACTGTTGGGTGTATATTTATTTATGATTTTTGTCTTGATAAATTGAAAACATTATAATTATACAATGACCTTATTTTTTTTCCTTGTTGCAGCTTTAGGCTTAAAGTCTATTTTGTCTGGTATAACTCTAGCTACCACTGCTTTCTTTTGGTTTTCACTTGTATGGAGTATCTTGTACCAGAGCTTCAATTTGAGCTTATTTGTGTTTTTAACTCTGAAGCGAGTCTCTGATAGCCAGCATGTAGTTCGATATTGTACTTTTATCTGTCTAGCCACTCTATGGCTTTGGACTAAAGAATTTAATACATATATGTTTACAGTAATTATTGACAGTTAAGGACTTACCGATGCCATCTTATTGTTTTCTGGATTTTTTGTTGTTTCTTGTTCCTTCCTCTGTTGCTGCCTTTCTTTGTGAATTAATGATATTCTGTAGTGGTATGTTATGATACCCCTCTCTTTATGTTTTCTGAATCTACTGTAAGATTTTTGCTCTGTGGTCCCATGAGGCGTACAGAAAACATCTTACAGATATAACAGTCTATTTTATGTTGATAATAATATAATTCCATGACACAAACACAAAACTCTGCTTTTACTCCCCTCCATGAATTTTTGTATATGGTGTTACAACTTACCTCTTTGTATATTGTTTACACGTTAAAATTATTATAGCTGCAGTTATTTTAAAAATCACATACTTTAACCTTTATACTAAAGTTAACCGGTTAACACACCACCATATCACATTATTAAAAGTATTCTTACCTTAATATATACTTATGTTTACAAGTCTTGTGTATTCTCATATGTTTTCATGGTACTATTTAGTTTATTTTATTGTAGCTTGAGGAACTCTTTTAGAATTTTTTTAAGACAGATATAGTGATTATGAACTCTCTCAGCTTTTTTGGGAAGGTTTTCAGTCTCTTCATTTAAGAAGGACAATTATGATGGAGAAGATATTCTTTGTTGGCAGTGTTTTTTTTTCATTGGGTAATTTTTTTTTTTTTTTTTTTTTTGTGGTACGCGGGTCTCTCACTGTTGTGGCCTCTCCCATTGTGGAGCACAGGCTCAGGACGCGCAGGCTCAGCAGCCATGGCTCACGGGCCCAGCCGCTCCGCAGCATGTGGGATCTTCCTGGACTGGGGCACGAAATTGTGTCCTCTGCATCGGCAGGCAGACTCTCAACCACTGTGCCACCAGGGAAGCCCTCATTGGGTAATTTGGATGTATTATCCCACTCTCTCCTAGCCTGTGAGGTTTCTGCTGAGAAATAAACTGATAACCATATGAGGTTTTTCCTGTAAGTTATAAGTTTCTCTCCTCTTGGTGCTTTTCAGATTCTTTGCTTTTGATTGTTGACAGTTTTACTATAATGTGTTTTGGGGAATGTTTTTCTTTTCTTTTTTTTTTTTTATTTTGGTACCCTATGATCTTCATGAACTTGGATACCCAAATCTCTCTGCTGATTACAAAAGTTTTCAGCAACTATTTCTTTAAATAAGCCCTCTCTCTCTATCTTCTCCTTTTAAGACTCCATAATTCACAGAAGGTTTCTTTTTATGGTATCCTATAGATCACAAAATCCTTCACTTTTATTTTCATTGTTCTCCTCTGAGTGGATATTTTCAACTTACTGTCTTCTAACTTACAGAAAATTTATTCTGCTTGATCTGTTTGTATATTGATTATGCTTATTGCATTTCTTTTTTCTTATATTTAACATAAAATATTACTTGAATTTAATGGTGCTTTGATACATTTAAGTGTTATGCTTTGCCACTGTAGCAGTAGCTATCACCTCTATCATGTCACATAATTATTATTTCTTTATTGTTGTTAGAAAAATTAAGATCTAGTCTCTTAGCAAGTTTGATGATTATAATACAATACCATGGCCTATATTGACTATCGTGTGCATCAGATCTTTAGGAATTATTTACTATTAGTTAAATTTTGTAACCTTAAAACAACTCTCCTATTCCCCACACCCCAGCCCCTGGTGACCAACATTGTATTCTTTATTTTTATAAGTTTGGCTTCTTTTTATTTCCATATATAAAGGATATCACATGATATTTGTCTTTTTCTTTTTGACTTATATCAGCATAATTACCCAAGGTACATCAATGTTAAAAATGGTAGAATTTCCTTCTTTCTAATGGCTAAATAATATCCATTGTGTGTATGTAAATATAGGTAAGTATATAGATATAGATATCATATCTTTCTTATCCATTCATCTTTTGATAGGAACTTAGGTTGATTCCATATATTGGTTATTGTGGATAATGCTGCAAGAAATATGGGGGTGCATATTTCTTTTCAAGTTAGTGCTTTTATTTATTTTTTGATAATTACCCAGAAGTGGAATTGCTGGATTGTGTAACAGGTCTATTTTTAACTTTTCTGAGCAACCTTCATATTGTTTTCCATAGTTGCGAAATTATATCCCCACTAACAGTTTACAAGTGTTCCCTTTTGTCAACATCATCACCAACACTTTTCTCGTATTTTTGATGATAGCCATTCTAACAGGTGTGAGATAATATCTCATTGTGGTTTTTATGGGCACTGTACTGATGATTAACATGTTGAGTACATTTTTGTATACTTATTGGCCATCTATATGTCTTTTTTAGAAAAATAATCAGTTTCCTTTGTCCATTCATACATTGGATTGTTTGATTTCTTGTGGCGTTTTATTAGTGTTTTAAAAAATGTATCTTGATTACATGCCCCTTATCCAGTCTATGGTTTGCATTTTTTCCCCATTTGGTAGGTTTACTTTTCATTTTGTTGATTGTCTGTATTGTTGTACAGTAGCTGTTTTTTAAAACTTTATTTATTATTTATTCATGTATTTTATTTATTTATTTTGGCTGCATTGGGTTTTAGTTGCGGCATGCGGGCTCTTCGCGGCAGTGTTTTTTGTTTTGTTTTGTTTTGTTGTTTTCCTTCTCTCTCTCTAGTTGTGGTGCGCAGGCTCCAGGTTGCATGGGCTCTGTAGTTTGTGGCACGCAGGCTCTCTAATTGAGGTGGGCAAGCTGAGTAGTTGTGACGCACGGGATTAGTTTCCCTGCGGCATGTGGGATCTCAGTTCCTCGACCAGGGGTCAAACCTGCGTCATCTGCATTGTAAGGCAGATTCTTTACCACTGGATCACCAGGGAAGTCCCTAGAAGCTTTTAAGTTTGATTTCTTCTTGGTTGTGGATTTCTGCTTTTGTTGTTTGTGCTGTGAGCGTCATATTAAAAAAATAATCATCAGAACCAATGTGGAAGAGTTTTTTATGCTTTCTTTTAAGAGTTTTATGGTATCAGTCCTTACGTTCAAGTCTTTGATCCATCTTAATTCTTGTTACTGACCTAAGATAGGGGTTCAAATTTCTGTTTTGCTTGTGCTTATCCAGATTTTCTAAACCCATTTATTGAAAACACTATTATTTCCCTATGGTTGTTTTGGCTACCTTGTGAAAAATTAGTTAACCTTAAATGTAGGGGGTTTAATTCTGGGCTCTCTGTTCTGTTGCATTGGTCTGAGTGTCTATTTTGATGCCAGCACTTTGCTGTTTTAATTAATATAGATTGTAGTATAGTTTGAAATTAGGAACTGTGATGCCTCAGGTTTTGTTCTTCTTTCTCAGGACTGTACTGGCTATTCAGATTTTCTCTGGTTCCATAGAAAGTTTAGAATTGAATTTTTTATTTCTGTGGAGAATGTCATTGGATTTTTCAGAGAGGTTTTATGGTTTTGTTAGAATCTACAGATGGTGTTAAGGACTTTTAATCTTAGAAATTCCTCCAATCTATGAACATAGGATATCTTTCCATTTTTTAGTGACTTCAATTTATTTTATCAGTGTCTTACAGTGTTCAATGTAGAGACTTTTCAACAACTTTGTCAAATTTATTTCTAGATATTTTATTATTTTTGATGCTATTGTAAATTAGATTGTTTTCTTTATTTTTTCAGATGTTTTACTATCTGTGTATAGAAATACAACTGATGATGTATGTTGATTTTATATACTGCGATTTTACATACTTTGTTGATTAGTTACAACTTTTTGGTGAAGTTCTTGGGATTTTTTACATACAAAATCATACCATCTTCAAATAATGATAATTTTAGTTCTCCCTTTCTGATTTGGACACCTTTCTTTGTCTTGCCTAATTGCTCCAGCTAACACTGCCAGTACTATATTGAATAAGAGTGATTAAGTGGGCATCACTGTCTTGTTCTTGATCTTAGAAAAATAGCTCTTACCTTTTTACCAACGAGTATGATGTTAACTATGGGCTTGTTACATATGGCCTTAATTATGTTGAGGTACATTCCCCCCTATACTCAATCTGTTCAGAGTTTTTAATCATAAAAGAATAGCATCTGTCCATTGCTTTTTCTGCATGTATTGAAATTATCATGTGTTTTTTAATTTTTACTCTATTAATATGATGTATCTTGCATATTCACTTGTGTATGTTGAAACGTTCTTACATCCCAGCAATAAATCCCAGTTGGTCACAGTGTATGGTCCTTTTAATGTATTGTTGAAGTTGATTTGCTAATATTTTGTTCAGAATTTTTACATCTATGTTAATCAGTTTTATTGACCGTTAGTTTTCTTTTCATACTGAGTTTTTATTTGACTTTGGTGTTTTGGAAATGCTGGCCTCATAGAACAAGTTTAGAAGTATTCGTTTCTCTTCAATTTTTTGGAAGAGTTATTACTGGTGTTAATTTTTCTTCATAAGCTTGGTAGAATTTACCAATAATGTCATCTGGTCCTTTAGTTTTCTGTGTTGGGAGTTTTTTGATTACTGATTCAATCCCTTGTTATTGGCCTGTTTAGATTTTCTATTTCTTCCTGATTCAGTCTTGGTAGGTAGCGTGTTTCTAGGAGTTACCAGTTTCTTCTAGGATATCTAATTTGTTGGCATATATTTGTTCATAGTAGTCTCTTAGGATCCTGTATTTCTGTCGTATCAGTGGTAATGTCTCCTCTTTCATTTCTGATTTTGTCTTCTCTCATTTCTGATTTTGTCTTCTCTCTTTTTCCTAGTCTAGCTGAAAGTTTGTGAATTTTATGGTTTTGAAAATCCAGCTTTTATTTCATTGATCCTTTCTATTGATTTTCTTTTATCTATTTTATTTATTTCCACTCTAGTCTTTATTGCATCCCTCCCTCTGCTAACTTTGGGATACATTTCTTCTGTTTCTAGTTCCTTGAAGTGTAGAGTTAGATTATTTAGGTGGTTTCTAATTTCTTGTCATATGCACATATGGCTGTAAACTTTCCTCTCTGACTGCTTTTGCAGCATCCCATAGGTTTCGGTAGGTTGTGTTTCCATTTTCGTTTGTTTTGAGGGTTTTTTAAAATTCAGTTTAAAAAAATATTTATTTTATTTATTTATTTTTGGCTGTGTTTGGTCTTTGTTGCTGTGCACGGGCTTTCTCTAGTTGTGATGAGCGGGGTCTACTCTTGGCTGCGGTGCGCGGGCACTACTCTTCATTGCGGTGCATTGGCTTCTCATTGCGGTGGCTTCTCTTGTTGTGGAACACAGGCTCTAGGTGCATGGGGTTTAGTAGTTGTGGCACACAGGCTCAGTAGTTGTGGCCTGCGGGCTCTAGAGCACAGGCTCAGTGGTTGTGGCACACGGGCTTAGCTGCTCCACGGCATGTGGGATCTTCCCAGACCAGGGCTCGAACCCGTGTCTGCTGAATTGGCAGGTGGATTCTTAAGCACCATGCCACCAGGGAAGTCCTTTTAATTCACTTCTGATTTCTTTTTTGACCCATTGATTTTTCGGAAGTGTACTGTTTAGTTTCCACATTTTTGTAGATTTTCCAGATAGACTCTTGTTGATTTCTAGTTCTATATCATTGTGTCCAGACAGTTGATATGATTTTGATCTCCTTAAATTTGCTAAGACGTATTTGTGTTTTATGATATGACCTATCCTGGAATATGTTCCATGAGAACAAGTTTTTGGATGAAATGTCCTGTATATGCCTGTTAAGTCCATTTGGTGTAACGTACAGGCCAGAACCTTGATTGTCAGGAAGCTGTGGTGGGGGATATGGGGGATGCTGTTCAAATGGTATAAAACTTTGGTTATGAAAGATGAGTGAATTCTCGAGCACTGAGTACAGCCTGGTGAAACAGTCAATTATGGAGTGTATTATACATAAAAAATAATTTAGATTTAATCAACAAATTATCAATAACATTCTGAAACATACCGTGCATTACAACAGAGTTCACCAGTTAAAGTATAATGTTAAAGCAAATCTTCTGTGGTGAAAAATTACTCCTTTTCCAAACTATCCTTGTACTCATATAACTTTTTTAACGCAATTTATTTTTTATATATTTTTTGAAGTATAGTTAATATACTATATTCCTCCCTCCCATCTTTCCCCTTTGGTAACCATAAGTTTGTTTTCTTTATCTGTGAGTTGGTTTCTGTTTTGTAAATAAGTTCCTGTGTATCATTTTTTTTTTAGGTTCCCCATACCAGTGGTATCATATGGTATTTGTCTTTCTCTGTCTGACTTACTTCACTTAGTATGATTATTTCTAGGTCCATCAATGTTGCTGCAAATGGCATTATTTCATCTTTTTTATGTCTGATTAGTGTTCCATTGTATATATATACCACATCTTCTCTGTCCATTCATCTGTCAGTGGACATTCAGGTTGCTTCCATGCCTTGGCTATTGTAAATAGTGCTGCAGTGAACATTGGGGTGCATGTATTTTTTATTAATTAATTAATATATTTTTAACATCTTTATTGGACTATAATTGCTTTACAATGTTGTGTTAGTTTCTGCTAACAGAAACTGTATAACAAGGTGAATCAGCTATACGTATACACATGTCCCCATATCCCCTTCCTCTTGCGTCTCCCTCCCACCCTCCATATCCCTCCCATCTAGGTGGTCACAAAGCACCAAGGTGATCTCCCTGTGCTATGCAGCTGCTTCCCACTAGCTATCTATTTTACATTTGGTAGTGTACATATATCAATGCTACCCTCTCACTTCATCTCAGCTTAGGCTTCCCCCTTCCCATGTCCTCAAGCCCATTCTCTCCGTCTGCATCTTTATTCCCGTCCTGGCCCTAGGTTCAGCCGAATTATTATTATTATTTTTAGATTCCATATATATGTGTTAGCATACAGTATTTGTTTTTCTCTTTCTAACTTACTTCACTCTGTAAGACAGACTGTAGATCCATCCACCTCACTACAAATAACTCAGTTTCATTTCTTTTTATGGCTGAGTAATAGCCCATTTTATATATGTGCCACATCTTCTTTATCCATTCATCTGTCAGTGGACACTTAGGTTGCTTCCATGTCCTGGTTATTGTAAATAGTGCTGCAGTGAACATTGTGGTACATGACTCTTTTGGAATTATGGGTTTCTCAGTGTATATGACCAGTAGTGGGATTGCTGGGTCACATGGTAGTTCTATTTTTAGTTTTTTAAGGAACCTCCATACTGTTCTCCATAGTGGCTGTACCAATTCACATTCCCACCAGCAGTGCAAAAGGGTTCCATTTTCTCCACACCCTTTCCAGCATTTATAGTTTGTAGATTTTTTGATGATGGCTATTCTGACCGGTGTGAGGTGATACCTCATTGTAGTTTTGATTTGCATTTCTGTAATGATTAGTGATTTTGAGCATCCTTTCATGTGTTGGTTGGCAATCTGTATATCTTCTTTGGAGAAATGTCTATTTAGGTCTTCTGCCCATTTTTGGATTGGGTTTTTTGTCTTTTTGATGTGGAGCTGCATGAGCTGCCTGTATATTTTGGAGATTAATCCTTTGTCAGTTGCTTCATTTGCAAATATTTTCTCCCATTCTGAGGGTTGTCTTTTCATCATGTTTATGGTTTCCTTTGCTGTGCAAAAGCATTTAAGTTTCATTAGGTCCCATTTGTTTATTTTTTGTTTTATTTCCATTTCTCTAGGAGGTGGGTCAAAAAGGATCTTGCTGTGATTTATGTCATAGAGTGTTCTGCCTATGTTTTCCTCTAAGAGTTTGATAGTGTCTGGCCTTATGTTTATGTCTTTAATCCATTTTGAGTTTATTTTTGTGTATGGTGTTGGGGAGTGTTCTAATTTCATTCTTTTACATGTAGCTGTCCATTTTCCCAGCATCACTTATTGAAGAGGCTGTCTTTTCTCCTTTGTATATCCTTGCCTCCTTTATCAAAGATAAGGTGACCATATGTGCATGTGTTTATCTCTGGACTTCCTATCCTGTTCCATTGATCTATATTTCTGTTTTTGTGCCAGTACCATACTGAATTGATTACAAAAGCTTTGTAGTATAGTCTGAAGTCAGGGAGCCTGATTCCTCCAGCTCTGTTTTTCTTCCTCAAGATTGCTTTGTCTATTCGGGGTCTTTTGTGTTTCCACACAAACTGAAATTTTTTGTTCTAGTTCTGTGGAAAACGCCATTGGTAGTTTGATAGGGATTGCACTGAATCTGTAGATTGCTTTGGGTAGTATAGTCATTTTCACAATGTTGATTCTTCTAATCCAACAACATGGTATATCTCTCCATCTGTTTTTATCATCTTTAATTTCTTTCATCAGTGTCTTATAGTTTTCTGACTACAGGTCTTTTGTCTCCTTTGGTAGGTTTATTCCTAGGTATTTTATTCTTTGTGTTGCAATGGTAAATGGGAGTGTTTCCTTAATTTCTCTTTCAGATTTTTCATCATTAGTGTATAGGAATGCAAGAGATTTCTGTGCATTAATTTTGTATCCTGCTACTTTACCAAATTCATTGATTAGCTCTAGTAGTGTTCTGGTGGCATCTTTAGGATTCTCTATGTATGGTATCATGTCATCTGAAGACAGTGACAATTTTACTTCTTCGTTTCTGATTTGGATCCCTTTTCTTCCTTTTTCGTCTCTGACTGCTGTGGCTAATGCTTCCAGAACTATATTGAATAATACTGGTGAGAGTGGACAACCTTGTCTTGTTCCCGATCTTAGAGGAAATGCTTTCAGTGTTTCACCATTGAGAATGATGTTGGCTGTGGGTTTGTCATATATGGCCTTTATTTTGTTGAGGTAAGTTCCCTCTATGCCTACTGTCTAGAAAGTATTTATCATAAATGGGTGCTGAATTTTGTCAAAAGGTTTTTCTGCATCTATTGAGATTATAATATGGTTTTTATCCTTCACTTTGTTTATATGGCATATCACATTGATTGATTTGCATATATTGAGGAATCCTTGCATTCCTGGGATAAACCTCACTTGATCATGGTGTATGATCCTTTTAATATGCTGTTGGATTCCGTTTGCTAGTATTTTGTTGAGGAATTTTGCATCTATGTTCATCAGTGATATTGGCCTGTAGTTTTCTTTTTTTGTGACATCTTTGTCTGGTTTTGGTATCAGGATGATGGTGGCCTCGTAGGAAGAGTTTGGGAGTGTTCCTCCCTCTGCTATATTTTGGAAAAGTTTGAGAAGGATAGGTGTTACCTCTTCTCTAAATGTTTCATAGAACTCGCCTGTGAAACCATCTGTTCCTGGGCCTTTGTTTTTTGGAAGATTTTAAATCACAGTTTCAATTTTAGTACTTGTGATTGGTCTGTTTATATTTTCTTTTTCTTCCTGGTTCAGTCTCAGAGGGTTGTGCTTTTCTAAGAATTTGTCCATTTGTTCCAGGTTGTCCATTATATTGGCATATAGTTGTTTGTAGTAGTCTCTCATGATCCTTTGTATTTCTGCAGTGTCAGTTGTTACTTCTTTTTCGTTTCTAATTCTGTTGATTTGAGTCTTCTCCCTTTTTTTCTTGATGAGTCTGGCCAATGGTTTATCAATTTTGTTTGCCTTCTCAAAGAACAAGCTTTTAATTTTATTGCTCTTTGCTATCGTTTCCTTCTTTTTCATTTATTTCTGATCTGATCTTTATGATTTCTTTCTTTCTGCTAACTTTGGGTTTTTCTGTTGTTGTTGTTCTTCTTCTTTTTCTAATCGCTTTAGGTGTAAGTTTAGGTTGTTTATTTGAGATTTTGCTTGTTTTTTGAGGTAGGATTGTATTGCTATAAACTTCCCTCTCAGAACTGCTTTTGCTGCATCCCATAGGTTTTGGGCTGTCGTGTTTTATTTTGTTTCTAGGTATTTTTTGATTTCTTCTTTGATTTCTTGAATGATCTATTGGATAGTTTAGCCTCCATGTGTTTGTATTTTTTATAGATGTTTTCCTGCAGTTGATATCTAGTCTTATAGCATTGTGGTTGGAAAAGATGCTTGATACAATTTCAATTTTCTTAAATTTACCAAGGCTTGATTTGTGACCCAAGATATGACCTATTCTGGAGAATGTTCCATGAGTACTTGAGAAGGAAGTGTATTCTGTTGTTTTTGGATGGAATGTCCTATAAATATCAATTAAGTCCATCTTGTTTAATGTATCATTTAAAGCTTGTGTTTTTTATTTATATTCATTTTGGTTGACCTGTCAGTTGGTGAAAGTGTGGTGTTAAAGTCCTCTACTATTATTGTGTTACTTTCGATTTCCTCTTTTATGGCTCTTAGAATTTGCCTTATGTATTGAGGGGCTCCTATGTTGGGTGCATAATTGTTTACAATTGTTATGTCTTCTGGGATTGACCCCTTAATCCTTATGTAGTGTCCTTCTTTGTCTCTTGTAATAGTTTTTATTTTAAAGTCTCTTTTGTCTTATATGAGAATTACTACTCCAGCTTTCTTTTGATTTCCATTTGCATGGAATATCTTTTTCCATGCCCTGACTTTCATTCTGTATGTGTACCTAGGTCTGAAGTGGGACTCTTGTAGACAGCATATATACTGGTCTTATTTTTGTAGCCATTCAGCCAGTCTGTGTCTTTTGGTTGGAGCTTTAATGCATTTACATTTAAGGTAATTATTGATATGTATGTTCCTACCATTTTCTTAATTGTTTTGGGTTTGTTTCTGTAGGTCTTTTCCTTCTCTTGTGTTTCCTACCTAGAGAAGTTCCTTTAGTATTTGTTGTGAAGCTGGTTTGCTGGTGCTGAATTCTCTTAGCTTTTGCTTGTCTGTAAAGGTTTTAATTTCTCCATCGAATCTGAAAGAAATCCTTGCTGGGTACAGTAATCTTGCTCGTAGGTTTTTCCCTTTCATCACTTTAAATATGTCCTGCTGCTCCATTCTGGTTTGCAGAGTTTCTGCTGAAATATCAGCTGTTAACCTTATGGGGATTCCCTTGTATGTTATTTATTGCTTTTCCCTTGCTGCTTTTAATATTTTTTTCTTTTTAGTTAATGTTTGATAGTTTGATTAATATGTGTTTTGGTGTGTTTCCCCTTGGATTTATCCTGTATGGGACTCTGAGCTTCCTGGATTTGATTGACTATTTCCTTTCCTACATTAGGGAAGTTTTCAACTATAATCTCTTCAAATATTTTCTCAGTCCCTTTCTTTTTCTTTTCTTCTTCTGGGACCCCTATAATTCAAATGTTGGTGAGTTTAATGTTGTCCCAGAGGTCTCTGAGAATGTCCTTAATTCTTTTCATTCTTTTTTCTTTGTTCTGCTCTGTGGTAGTTATTTCTACTACTTTATCTTCCAGGTCACTTATCCATTCTTCTGCCTCAGTTATTCTGCTATTGATCCCTTCTAGAGAATTTTTACTTTCACTTATTGTGTTGTTCATCATTGTTTGTTTGCTCTTTAGTTCTTCTAGGTCCTTGTTAAATGTTCCTTGTATCTTCTCCCTTCACTGTAGTTTTGATTTACATTTCTCTAATAATTAGTAATTTGAGCATCTTTTCATGTGCCTGTTGGCCATCTGTATGTCTTCTTGGGAAAAATGTCTATTTAGATCTTCTGCATTTTTTTCATTGTGTTTTTTTATACTGAGCTGCATGAACTGTTTGTATAATTTAGAGTTTAATCCATTGTGGGTTACATTGTTTGCAAAGATTTTCTCCCATTCCACAGGTTGTCTTTTCATTTTGTTTATGGTTTCCTTTGTTGTGCAAAAGATTTTCAGTTTAACTAGGTCCCATTTGTTTATTTTTGTTTGTATCTTCATTACTCTAGGAGGTGGATACAAAAAGATTTTGCTGCAATTATGTCAAAGTATCTTCTGTGTATGTTTTTCTCTAGGAGTTTTATAGTATCCACTCTTACATTTAGGTCTTTAATTAATTTTAAGGTTATTTTTGTGTATGATGTTAAAGAATGTTCTAATTTCATTCTTTTACACATAGCTGTACAGTGTTCCCAGCACCACTTATTGAAGAGGCTGTCTTTTCTTCATTGTATATGCTTGCCTCTGTTGTCATAGATTAATTGACCATAGGTGATTGGGTTTACTCCTGGGCTTTCTTTCTTGCTCCATTGATCTATATTTCTGTTTTGTGCCAGTACCCTGTTGTTTTCAGGACTGTAACTTTGTTGTATGGCCTGAAGTCAGGAAGTCTGATACCTCCAGCTCTGTTTTTCTTTCTTAAGGTTAGTGTGGCTACTAGGGGTCTTTGTGTTTTCATACAAACTTAAAATTTTTTTGTTCTAGTTCTGTGAAATATGCCATTGGTCATTTGATAGGGATTGCATTTAATCTGTGGATTGTCTTGCGTTATATGATCATTTTAACAATATTGATTCTTCCAGTCCAAGAACATAGTGTATCATTCCATCTGTTTGTGTCATTTTTAATTTCTTTAATCAGCATCTTATGGTGTTCCGAGTATGGTTCTTTTGTCTCCTCAGGTAGGTTTGTTCCTAGGTATTTATTTCTTTTGATGTGATGGTAAGTATGATTGTTTCCTTCATTATTCTTTCTGATCATTCATTGTGCTTTAAGGCTCCAGTTCCCCCCTGCACTCCCGGTCCAGCCACACACCCAGGGGCCTTGCCACCTGGCTTCCAGTCAAGACCTTGTAAAGATCCATTAAAAATCTGGACTGCAGAGGTGGTCCCTGGGGGCTCCAGCTTAAGAAGTGCTGCCCCAGGGGTTCCAGAAATTGAGAAAGGAAAAGTGAATGGAGTAGTGAGGTGGCATAGAGAAGGGTGAGTTCCCTGGGAGATTTTGAGAGAAATACCCTCCATCCAAAACCCCTGTCCCTGCAGCTGATCCAATGGTGTCATGGGATTTCAGTGCCTTTTTTGAGGTGATGGCTCTGCTTCTTTACTCCTGTGCTCAACACTGTGTCAAACGAAATCCTTGCCTCTTACTGATTTACAATGCCTTTATATGCATGTTTTTGGGTGTGTTTATTTATTTTTTAATTCAGCATTCATTCAGTCTCTCTTTTTCTTAGTTATTCTTGCTAACAGTTTGTCAATTTTGTTTATCTTTTCAAAAAGAAACTCCAATATTATTTATCCTTGTATTGTTTTTGTAGTCTCTGTTACTTTATTTTTAATTTTTATTGGAGTATAGTTGATGTACAATGTGTATTCTCTAAAGTGAATCAGTTATATGTATATCTACTCTTTTTTAGATTATTTTCCCATATAGATCACTACAGAGTATTGAGTAGAGTTCCCTGTGCTAGACAGTAGGCCCTTCTATTACTTTTATAACTGCTCTAATCCTTATTATTTATTTCATTCTGCAAATATTGGGCTTAGTTTGTTCTTTTCCTAGTTCCTTTTGTTGTAAAGTTATGTTCTTTGAGGTTTTTTTCAGAGACAAAAGGTTTTATTACCTATGGCACAGCAAGCATGAGCATAATATTGTATTGGTTCTCCTTCCCTACACCCCAGTTCCCACTGGGATGACAGAGAGGGATCCAGTTCAGTGCTATGCATGTATTCGTTTGTGTTACACTGAGGAACCCTGAGTTTCAGGACTCCACTGCTTTTAAAATGAGAGTTTAGCAGGTTCCTGTTTGTCTGAGGGAGAGACATTAGCTCATTCCTCAAGGCTGTTCGTTACAAACACACTCCCAAGAAATGGCTCAGGGGAAATTCTGTCAGGGCATGTTTTCTTTTTCTTTCTTTCTTTCTTTTTTATAATTGAAGAATAATTGACATATAATATTACATTAGTTTCATATGTACAACATAATGATTTAGGATTTAAGTATATTACAAAACGATCATGTGATGAGGCTAGTAACCATCTGTCCCCATCCACAGTTACTGCAATATCATGAACCATATTATTTATTCTGTATATTAAATTCTTGTCAATTTTTATCATATAACTGAAAATTTGTACTTCTTATACCCCTTCACCTGCCTTGTCCAAGACCCACTCACCTCCCCTTTTGCAACCACCAATTTGTTCACTGTGTCTGTAAAATTGGTTTTGTTGTATTTGTTTCATTTTTAGATTACACATATGAGTGAGATAATGTGGTATTTGTCTTTCTTTGTGTGACTGACTTCACTAAGCATAATACTCTCTAGGTCCATCCATTTTGTCAAAAATGGCAAGATTTTATCTTTTCATGGCTAATATATAACTGTATATGTACATTTGTATACACATATATACATATATGTATCTGTATATGAATATATATCTACATGTATATATGTGTATATGTGTGTATATATATGTGTGTATGTGCATTGTGTATATTCATATATGTATGTGTATACATGTATGTGTGTGGGTGTGTATATATATATATATAAAACACTTTTTTATCCATTTGTCTATCATTGAACATTTAGGTTTCTATCAAATATCGGCTATTGTAAGTTATGTTGCAATGAACACTGGGTGCATGTATCTTTATAAGTTAGTTTGTTGCTTTGTTTTGTTTTCTTTGGATAAATAACCAAAAGTGGAATTGCTAACTCATATGTAGTTTTATTTTTTTATGTTTTCAGAACCCTCTATAATGTTTTCAATAGTGGCTGCACTGATTTACATTCTTAGCAACAGTGCAGGTGAGTGCTCTTTTCTCCACATCCTCAGCAACACTAATTAATTGTTGTCATTTTGATGATAGCCATTCTAACACCTGTAAGGTGATCTCTTTTTGTGGTTTTGATTTTCATTTCCCTCCTGATGATTAGTGATGTTGAGCATGTTTACATGTGCCTTTTAGCCATCTTTTTTTTTCTTTTTTTGGCAAAATGTGTATTCAGAACCTCTACCCAATTGTTTTTATGTTTGTTTTATTTATTTTTTAAAATTATAGTTTATTTACAATATTATAACAGTTTCAGGTGATCTGGGAGTTTTTACAGATTACACTTGATTAAATGTTTTTACAAGAGAATGACAATAATTCCCTGTCCTATACAATATATCTTTGTTGCTTATCTATTTTATACATAGTAGTTTGTACCTCTTAATCCTATATGCCTAATTTGCCCCTTCCCCCTTACCTGTCCCCACTGGTAACCACTAGTTTGTTTATAGGTCTGTGAGTCTGTTTCTGTTTTGCATATACATTCATTTGTATTATTGTTAGATTCCACATATAACTGATATCACAGAGTATTTCTTTCTCTGACTTACTTCATTAAGCATAATATTCTTGAGGTCCATCCACGATGCTGCAAATGGCAGAATTTCATTCTTTTTATGGCTGTGTAATATTCCACTGTACATATATACCATATCTTCTTTGTCCATTTGTCTGTTCATGGGTATTTCAGTTGCTTTCATATCTTGGCCATTGTCAATAGTGCTGCTATGCACATTGGGGCTTACGTATCTTTTTGAATTAGTGTTTTCATTTTTTTCCTAGATAGGTACCCAGGAGTGTTATTGAGGGATCATATGGTAGTTGTATTTTTAGTTCTTTGGGAAACCTCCATCCTATTTTCCATATTGCCTGCAACAATTTACAATCCTACCCACAGTGTACAAGGGTTCACTTTTCCCCATATCCTCTCCAAAATTTGCTATTTGTAGACATTTTGATGAGAGCTGTTTTGACAGGTGTGGGGTTGATATCTCATGGTTGTTTTGAATTGAAATTCTCTAATAATTAGTGATGTGGGACACTTTTTCATCTGCCTTTTAGCAATCTGTATCTTCTTTGGAAAGATGTCTATTCATGTCTTCTGACCATTATTGATTGTGTTGTTTGTTCATTTTTTGTGTATGTGTTATTGAGTTGTATGAACCATTTATATATTTTGGATATTAACCTTTTTTCAGTCATATCATTTGTAAATATTTTCTTACACTTTGCACTTTGAATTTTTATTTTGTTGATGGTTTTCATGGCTGTACAAAAGCTCTTAAATTTTATTTAGCTTCCATTTGTTTATTTCTGCTTTTATTTCTTTTGCCTTAGAGGACAGATCCCAAAACAATATTGCTACAATTTATGTCAAAGAGTGTTCTACCTATGTTCTCTCCTAGAAGCTTTATGGTTTGGTGTATTACCTTTAAGTTCTTAGTCCATTTTGAATTTTGTGTCTGTTTGAGGAAATGTTCTAAATTCATTATTTTACATGTAGCCCTCCAGTTTTCACACCACCACTTATTGAAGAGACTGTATTTTCTCCATTGTATATTCTTACTTCCTTGGTGGTAGATTTTTTCACCATAAGTGTGTGGGTTCCTTTCTGGGCTCTCTATTCTATTCCCTTGATCTATGTGTCTATTTTTATGATTATTGTAGCTTTGTAGTCAGGGAGCATGCTATCTCCAGTTTTGGTCTTTTTTTCTCAGGATTGCTTTGGCAGTGTGGGTATTCTGAGGTTCTATATTTATTTGGGGATTATTTGTTCTGTGTGTGAACAATGTCATGGGTATTTTGATAGGGACTGCTTTAAATCTGTAGGTTGCTTTGAGTAATAGGCTTATTTTAAAAAGATTAATTCTTCCAATCCAAGAGCATGGGATATCTTTTCATTAATTTGTGTCATCTTCAATTTCCTTCATCAATGTCTTATAATTTTTAATATATAAATCTTTCACCTCTGTGGTAAATTTATTCCCAGGTATTTTATTATTTTTGGTACAATTGTAATTTTTTTCTTAATTTCTCTGATAGTAGTTTGTTATTAGAGCAGAGAAAAACTCTGTATATTAATTGTGTATACTTCAATGAAAATAAAAAAAAATTAACAAATGGGACCTAATTAAACTTAAAAGTTTTTCTACACAGCAAAGAAAACCATAAACAAGACGAAAAGACAACACTCAAAATGGGAGAAAATATTTGCAAATGAAGCAACTGACAAAGGATTAATCTCCAAAATATACAAACACATCATGTAGCTCAATATCAAAAAAGACAAACAATCCAATCAAAAAATGGGTGGAAGACCTAAATAGGCATTTATCCAAAAAAGACATACAGATGGCCAACAGGCACATGAAAAGATGCTCAACACCATTAATTATTAGGGAAATGCAAATCAAAACATAATGAGGTATCAACTCACACTGGTCAGAATGGCCATCATCATAAAATCTACAAACAATAAATGCTGGAGAGGGTGTGGAGAAAAGGGAACCCTCTTGCACTATTGATGGGAATGTAAATTGATACAGCCACTATGGAGAACAGTATGGAGCTTCCTTAAAAAACTAAGAATAGAGCTAGGTTATGATACAGCAATCCCACTACTGGTCATATACCCAGAGAAAATCATAATTCAAAAAGACACTTGCACCCCAATATTCACTGTGATAACTGTGACACTATTTACAGTAGCCAGGACATGGAAGCAACCTAAATGTTCATCAACGGAGTAATGGATAAAGAAGATGTGGTACATATATACAGTGGAATATTATTCAACTGTAAAATGAGAAGAAATTGGGTTATTTGTAGAGACGTGGATGGACCTAGAGAGAGTCATACAGAGTGAAGGAAGTCAGAAAGAGAAAAACAAATATCATATATTAACGCATATATGTGGAATCTAGAAAAATGGTATAGATGATCTAATTTGTGAAACAGAAATAGAGACACAGATGTAGAGAACAAATGTATGGAAACGAGGGGGGTAAAGGGGGGATGGGAGAAATTGGGAGATTGGGATTGACAGATATACACTATTGATACTGTGCATAAAATAGATAACCAATGAGAACCTACTGTATAGCACAGGGAACTCTACTCAGTGCTCTGTGGTGACATAAATGGGAAGGAAATCCAAAAAAGAGGGGGTATATGTATATGTATAGGTGCTTCACTTTGTTGTATAGTAGAAACTAACAGAACATTGTAAAGCAACTATACTCCAAAAAACTTAATTAATAAAAAGAAAAAAATTGTGTATACTTCAAATTTACTGAGTTTATTTATGCTAATAATTTGATGGTGAGATCTTTAGGGTTTTCTCTACATATTATCATGTCATCTGCAAACAGTGACAGTTCTACTTCCTTTACAAGTTAGATCTTATTTTTTATTTTTATTTTTGTCTTTTGGCTGTGGCTAGAACTATTCATCCTGTGTTGAATAAAAGTAGTGAGAGTAGGCATCCTTGTCTTGTTCCTGTTCTTAGAGGAGATGCTTTCAGCTTTTCACCATTAAGTATGTTATTAGGTCTACTTTTGTCCTATATCCCATTTATATTTATTTATTCATTCATTCAGGCCACACCGCACAGCATGGGGGACCCTAGTTCCCTGACCAGGGATTGAACCCACACCCGCTGCAGTGGAATTGTGAATTCCCAACCACTGGACTGCCAGGGAAGTTCCTGTCCTTTATTATAAAAAGGTATGTTGCCTCTATACCAACCTTGTTAAGAGTTTTTATCATAATTCAAATATTGCATTTTGTTGAATTTTGCCAGATCCTCTGCTGGAGGTATGAAGTTGATCATATGATTTTATTCTTTGTTCTGTTAATCTGGTTTGTCACTTAATTGATCTGCATAGACTGAATCATTCTGCATTGCTGAGATGATTCATTTGATCATGGTGTATGGTTCTTTTAGTGTATTGTTGAATTCAGTTTACTAATATTTTGTTGAGGGTTTTTGCATCTATGTTCATCAGGGATATTGGTCTGTAATTTACCTTTTTTGATAGTGTGTTTATCTGGTTTTCATATATGGGTGATGCTGGCCTCAGAAAATAAGTTTGGAAGCACTCCTTCATCAATTGTTTGGAAGAGTTTGAGAAGAATAGATGTTAACTGTCCTTTAAATGTTTGGTAGAATTTATTAGTAAAGCCACCTGGTCCTCGACATTTATTTATTGGGAGTTTTTTGATTATTGATTGATTTCATTTCTAGTAATTGATCTGTTTAGATTTTTTATTTATTGCTAACTCAATCGTGGAAGATTTATGTTTTTAGGAATTTATCCATTTCTTCTAGGTTGTCCCATTTGTTGGTGTATAATTGTTTGTCGTAATCTCTTAGGATACTTTGTATTTCTGTGGTGTCTGTTGTAACTTCATCTCTATCATTTCTGATTTATTTGGGCCCTTTCTTTTTAAAAAAACATACTACTACTGTCTTTTATTCTTTATGGAAGCTTAGTAAGTGTTTGATCTACTACCCTTACTCTATGTATACTTTTTGCAGTGAGATTTTTACTTTTGTTTATTTTCTTGTTACTATAATAATTAGTGAGACTTCTTTTGAGCTTACATAAACTCCTTCAACATTGCTTATAAGCCTGTTTTATTAGTGATGAACTCTTTTAGCTTTTAGTAGTCCGGGAAACTCTTGATCTCTCCTTCAATTGTTTTTTTTTTTTTCCTTAAATTTACTTATTTATTTATTTTTGGCCGTGTTGGGTGTTCGTTGCTGCGCATGGGCTTTTCTCCAGTTTTGGCCAGTGCGGGCTACTCTTCATTGTGGTGCACAGGCTTCTCATTGAGGTGGCTTCTCTTGTTACGGAGCACAGGCTCTAGGCGTGCCAGCTTCAGTAGTTGTGGCTCACGGGCTCTAGACCACAGGCTCAGTAGTTGTGGTGCACAGGCATAGTTGCTCCGCAGCATGTGGGATCTTCCTGGACCAGGGCTCGAACCCATGTCCCCTGCATTGGCAGGCAGGTTCTCAACAACTGCACCACCAGGGAAGCCCTCTCCTTCAATTCTGAATCATAATCTTGATGGTAGAGTATTCTTGTTGTAGGCTTTTTTCTTTTAGCCCATTGAATATATCCTGTCATTCCTTCCTAGTCTGCAAAGTCTGCTGAAATGTCTTATGGGAATACCTTGAACATAACTAGATGCTTTTATTTCAGTGCTTCTATGGTCTCTCTTTACCTTAAATTTTTGGCACGTTATAATATGTCTTGATTTGGACCTGTTTGTCTTCATCTTGTTTGGGACTCTGTGTTTCCTGGATGTGGATGTGTGTTTCCTTCCCCAGGTTAGGAAAGTTATCAGTTACTATATCCTCTAATAAGTTCTCTGCCCCTTTCTCTCTTCTCCTCTTTCTGGGACCCCTGTAATGCTCATGTGAATATTCTTGATGTTGTCTCAGAGGTCCCTTTATCTATAGTCTTACTTCTTTTTTCTTTGTGTTATTAAGCTTGTGTGATTTTCACTACTTTATTTTCCATTTCACTGATCTGTTCTTCTGTATCATAAAATATAATTTTGCTTCCCTCGTGTGTGTGTGTGTGTGTGTGTGTGTGTGTTTTAATCTCATTTATTGTATTTTTCAGCTGTTTGGTCCTTTTTGACATTTTATTACTCTTTGTTGAAATTCTATGTCCATCTATTCCTCTGACTTAGGTGAGCATCTTTATAAGCATTACTGTGGACACTTTTTTTTTCAAGTAGAATGCTTATCCCTGTTTTATTTAGTTCTTTTTCTGATGTTGTGTCTTGTTACTTCATTTGTAACATATTGCTCTATTTCCTTATGTTTCCTAATTCTCTGTGCGTTTCTATTCATTAGGTTTAGGTTGTTACATTCCCAGGTCTCAGAGAAGTGACCTTATATAGGAGATGACTGATAGGGCCCAGCAGCACATTTTCCTCTGGCCAGCAGAGCCACATGCTCCAGGGGTGTCCCCTGTGTGGGCTGCACACACTTTTCTCTTACAGCAGGGCCAACTACTGTGGACAAGTTGATAGGAGGGTTTGGACCCTGGCCTAAATGGCTGTGAGGCTCTGCAGTATGTGATTGCTGTGAGTGTGCTAGTAGCCATGGCAGCCCTCCATTATGGGTTGCTGTGTGGTGCTCCAGGTGCACAGGTGGACAGGGTAGGCCCCCAGTGTGTCTGGTTATGAGGCCTTGTGGTGCAGGAGTGCTATGGGCATGTTGGTCGATGGGGCAGGCCCCTGATTCTAATCAGTTCCAGGGAAGACTCTAAAATGTTGCTTGCCAATGTCTCAGTTCCTAGCGGGAGTCTCAACTGCCTCTTGCCTCTCCAAGAAGCTATCTGAGATTAGCAAGTAGGTCTGACCCAGGTGTCTTTCACACTACTGGCTCTGCACAGGGACTGAAAACGTGTGAGATTTGTGTGTGCCTTATGAGAGCAAAGCCTCAGTTTTCTTTAGCCTCCAGCTTTCCTGAAAGTAAGCCCTGCAGGTTTTCAAAGCCACACCTGCTGTGTTCTTTTCTTCCCAGTGCAGGAACCCTGGGCTGAGCAGCCTGATGCAGGGTTCAGACCCTTCCCTCCATGTGGAGGACCTATGCAATTGTGATATCTTCCAGCTGTGGGTCACTGTGCTCGAGGTGTGGGTTCCAACTAGTCTGTGATCCCAGTGCTCCTACCTGCCTTGTGGTTTCTCCTTCCTTATATCTTTAGTTGTGGAAATTTTCCCTGCTAGTCTTCAGGTCATTCTCAGAGATAATTTCCATGTACATTATTGTAATTTGGGTGTGTCCGTGGCAGGAGGGGAGCTCAGTATCTTCCTACACTATCATCTTGATCCCCTCTCAAGAATTTTTTTAATATATGCATTTATTACTGTAAACATAACTCTTTGAATTGCATTGTTTTTCCTGTATTCCATAAATTTAGGTACTTTGTGTTTTCAGTTTTGTTTAAGATGTTTTTAAATTTCCCTTTTGATTTATTCCTGTATGCATGGGCTATTCAGCAGCTTATTGTTGAATTTCTAAGTGTTCTTAAATTTTCAATTTTTCCTTTTAATATTGAATTTCAGTTTCATACCATTGTGGTTGGAAATGATACTTGATATGATTTCAGTATTCTTGGATTTTGAAGACTTGTTTTGTGGCCTAACATATGGTCTACCCTAGGAAATGTTCTGTGTGTACTTAAGAAAAATGGAAATTTTGTTGAGTGGAATGTACTGTATATGTCTCTTAGGTTCATTTGATATCAATTGTTATATGTTGAGAGGCTCCAATGTTGGATACATACATATTTATAATTGTGAAAATTTCTTGATAAATTAATCCCTTTATCATTATATGATAAACTCCTTTCTTTTGAGAGGTTTGACTTCAAGTCTTTTTTGCCTGATAAGACAAGTCAGGCAAGTATCATTTTCATGGAGTATCTTTTTTCCAATCATTTAATTTTATGCTATATATGGATTTAAAGTTAACATGAATCTCTTATGCACAGTACATAACTGAACGTTCATTAATCCATTCAGCCACCCTAGGGATTATTTATTTATTTATTTATTTATTTATTTATTTATTTTTACATCTTTATTGGAGTATAATTGCTTTACAATGGTGTGTTAGTTTATGCTTTATAACAAAGTGAATCAATTATATATATACATATGTTCCCATATCTCTTCACTCTTGCATCTCCCTCCCTCCCACCCTCCCTATCCCACCCCTCTAGGTGGTCACAAAGCACCAGGCTGATCTCCCTGTGCTATGCGGCTGCTTCCCACTAGCTATCTATTTTATGTTTGGTAGTGTAAATATGCCCATGCCACTCTCTCACTCTGTCACAGCTTCCCCTTCCCCTTCCCCATATCCTCAAGTCCATTCTCTAGTAGGTCTGTGTCTTTATCCCTAAGTTTTTCATGACATTTTTTTCTTAAATTCCATATATATGTGTTACCATATGGTATTTGTCTTTCTGTTTCTGACTTACTTCACTCTGTATGACAGACTCTAGGTCCATCCACCTCATTACAAATAGCTCAATTTTGTTTCTTTTTATGGCTGAGTAATATTCCATTGTATATATGTGCCACATCTTCTTTATCCGTTCATCCGATGATGGACACTTAGGTTGTTTCCATCTCCTGGCTATTGTAAATAGAGCTGCAATGAACATTTTGGTACATGACTCTTTTTGAATTATGGTTTTCTCAAGGTATATGCCCAGTAGTGAGATTGCTGGGTCATACAGTAGTTCTATTTGTAATTTTTAAAGGAACCTCCATACTGTTCTCCATAGTGGCTGTACCAATTCACACTCCCACCAGCAGTGCAAGAGTGTTCCCTTTTCTCCACACCCTCTCCAGCATTTATTGTTTGTAGATTTTTTGATGATGGCCATTCTGACTGGTGTGAGATGATATCTCATTGTAGTTTTGATTTGCATTTCTCTAATGATTAATGATGTTGAGCATTCTTTCATGTGTTTGTTGGCAGTCTGTATATCTTCTTTGGAGAAATGTCTATTTAGGTCTTCTGCCCATTTTTGCATTGGGTTGTTTGTTTTTTTGTTATTGAGCTGCTTGTAAATTTTGGAGATTAATCCTTTGTCAGTTGCTTCATTTGCAAATATTTTCTCCCATTCTGAGGGTTGTCTTTTGGTCTTGTTTATGGTTTCCTTTGCTGTGCAAAAACTTTGCAGTTTCATTAGGTCCCATTTGTTTATTTTTGTTTTTATTTCCATTTCTCTAGGAGGTGGGTCAAAAAGGATATTGCTGTGATTTATGTCATAGAGTGCTATGTCTATGTTTTCCTCTAAGAGTTTGATAGTTTCTGGCCTTACATTTAGGTCTTTAATCCATTTTGAACTTATTATTGTGTATGGTGTTAGGGAGTGATCTAATCTCTTACTTTTACATGTACCTATCCAGTTTTCACACCACCACTTATTGAAGAGGCTGTCCTTTCTCCACTGTACATTCCTGCCTCCTTTATGAAAAATAAGGTGACCATATGTGTGTGGGTTTATCTCTGGGCTTTCTATCCTGTTCCATTGATCTATATTTCTGTTTTTGTGCCAGTACCATACTGTCTTGATTACTGTAGCTTTTTAGTATAGTCTGAAGTCAGGGAGCCTGATTCCTCCAACTTCGTTTTTCATTCTCAAGATTGCTTTGTCTATTCGGGGTCTTTTGTGTTTCCATACAAATTGTGAAATTTTTTGTTCTAGTTCTGTGACAAGTGTCAGTGTTAGTTTGATAGAGATTGCATTGAATCTGTAGATTGCTTTCGGTAGTAGAGTCATTTTCACAATGTTGATTCTTCCAATCCAAGAACATGGTATATCTCTGCATTTATTTGTATCATCTTTAATTTCTTTCATCAGTGTCTTATAATTTTCTGCATACAGGTCTTTTGTATCCTTAGGTAGGTTTATTCCTACATATTTAATTCTTTTTGTCGCAGTGGTAAATGGGAGTGTTTTCTTGATGTCACTTTCAGATTTTTCATCATTGGTGTATAGGAATGCCAGAGATTTCTGTGCATTAATTTTGTATCCTGCTACTTTACCGAATTTATTGATTAGCTGTAGTAGTTTTCTGGTAGCATCTTTAGGATTCTCTATGTACAGTATCATGTCATCTGCAAACAATGACAGCTTTACTTCTTCTATTCTGAATTGTATTCCTTTTATTTCCTTTTCTTCTCTGATTGCTGTGGCTAAAACTTCCAAAATTATGTTGAATAAGAGTGGTGAGTGTGGGCAACCTTGTCTTGTTCCTGATCTTAGTGGAAATGCTATCTGTTTTTCACCATTGAGGAAGATGTTTGCTGTGAGTTTGTCATATATGGCCTTTATTATGTTGAGGAAAGTTCCCTGTATGCCTACTTTCTGGAGGGTTTTTATATAAATGGGTGTTGAATTTTGTCGAAAGCTTTCTCTGCATCTATTGAGATTATAATATGGTTTTTCTCCTTCAATTTGTTAATATGGTGTATCACATTGATTGATTTGCTTATATTGAAGAATCCTTGCATTCCTGGAATAAACCCCACTTGATCATGGTGTATGATTCTCTTAATGTGCTGTTGGATTCTGTTTGCTAGTATTTGGTTGAGGATTTCTGCATCTATGTTCATCAGTGATATTGGCCTGTAGCTTTCTTTCTTTGTGACATCTTTGTCTGGTTTTGGTATCAGGGTGATGGTGGCCTCGTAGAATGAATTTGGGGGTGTTCCTCCCTCTGCTATATTTTGGAAGAGTTTGAGAAGGATAGATGTTAGCTCTTCTCTAAATGATAGAATTCGCCTGTGAAGCCATCTGATCCTGGGCTTTTGTTTGTTGGAAGATTTTTAATCACGGTTTCAATTTCAGTGCTTGTGATTGGTCTGTTTATATTTTCTATTTCCTCCTGATTCAGTTTTGGTAGATTGTGCATTTCTAAGAATTTGTCCATTTCTTCCAGGTTGTCCATTTTATTGACATAGAGTTGCTTGTAGTAATCTCTCATGATCTTTTTTATTTCTGCAGTGTCCGTTGTTACTTCTCCTTTTTCATTTCTAATTCTATTGATTTGAGTCTTCTCCCTTTCTTTTCCTTGATGAGTCTGGCTAATGGTTTGTAAATTTCGTTTATCTTCTCAAGGAACCAGCTTTTAGTTTTGCTGATCTTTGCTATCGTTTCCTTCATTTCTTTCTGATCTGATCTTTATGATTTCTTTCCTTCTCTAACTTTGGGGTTTTTTGTTCTTCTTTCTCTAATTGCTTTAGGTGCAAGTTTAGGTTGTTTATTCGAGATGTTTCCTGTTTCTTAAGGTAGGGTTGTATTGCTATAAACTTCCCTCTTAGAACTGCTTTTGCTGTATCCCATAGGTTTTGTGTCATTGTGTCTACATTATCATTTCCTTCTAGGTATTTTTTGATTATCTCTTTGATTTCTTCAGTGATCACTTCGTTATTAAGTAGTGTATTGTTTAGCCTCCATGTGTTTGTATTTTTTACAGATCTTTCCTGTAATTGATATCTAGTCTCATAGCATTGTGGTTGGAAAAGATATTTGATACAATTTCAATTTTCTTAAATTTACCAAGGCTTGATTTGTGACCCAAGATATGATCTATCCTGGAGAATGTTCCATAAGCACTTGAGAAAAATGTGTATTCTCTTGTTTTTGAATGGAACGTCCTATAAATATCAATTAAGTCCATCTTGTTTAATGTATCATTTAAAGCTTGTGTTTCCTTATTTATTTTCATATTGGATGATCTGTCCATTGGTGAAAGTGGGGTGTTAAAGTCCCCTACTATGATTGTGTTACTGTCAATTTCCCCTTTTATGGCTGTTAGTATTTGCCTTATGTATTGAGCTGCTCCTATGTTGGGTGCATAAATATTTACAATTGTTATATCTTCTTCTTGGATCGATCCCTTGATCATTATGTAGTGTCCTTCTTTGTCTCTTCTAATAGTCTTTATTTTAAAGTCTATATTGTCTGATATGAGAATTGCTACTCCAGCTTTCTTTTGGTTTCCATTTGCATAGAATATCTTTTTCCATCCCCTAACTTTCAGTCTGTATGTGTCTCTAGGTCTGAAGTGGGTCTCTTGTAGACAGCATATATATGGGTCTTGTTTTTGTATCCATTCAGCCACTCTGTGTCTTTTGGTGGGAGCATTTAATCCATTTACATTTAAGATAATTATCGATATGTATGTTCCTATTCCCATTTTCTTAATTGTTTTGGGTTTGTCATTGTAGATCTTTTCCTTCTCTTGTGTTTCTTGTCTAGAGAAGATCCTTTAGCATTTGTTGTAAAGCTGGTTTGGTGGTGCTGAACTCTCTCAGCTTTTGCTTGTCTGTAAAGGTTTTAATTTCTCCATCAAATCTGAATGAGAAAAAAAATCTGAATGAGATCCTTGCTGGGTAGAGTAATCTTGGTTGTAGGTTTTTCTCCTTCATCACTTTAAATATGTCCTGCCAGTCCCTCCTGGCTTGCAGTTTCTGCTGAAAGGTCAGCTGTTAACTTTATGGGGATTCCCTTGTGTGTTATTTGTTGTTTTTCTCTTGCTGCTTTTAATATGTTTTCTTTGTATTTAATTTTTGACAGTTTGATTAATATGTGTCTTGGCATCTTTCTCCTTGGATTTATCCTGTATGGGACTCTCTGTGCTTCCTGGACTTGATTAACTATTTCCTTTCCCATATTAGGGAAGTTTTCAACTATAATCTCTTCAAATATTTTCTCAGCCCCTTTTTCTCTTCTTCTTCTGGAACCCCTATAATTCGAATGTTGGTGTGTTTAATGTTGTCCCAGAGGTCTCTGAGACTGTCCTCAGTTCTTTTCATTCTTTTTTCTTTATTCTGCTCTGCAGTAGTTATTTCCACTATTTTATCTTCCAGGTCACTTTTCCGTCCTTCTGCCTCAGTTATTCTGCTATTGGTCCCTTCTAGAGTATTTTTAATTTCATTTATTGTGTTGTTCATTGCTGCTTTTTTCATCTTTAGTTCTTCTAGGTCCTTGTTAAATGTTTCTTGCATTTTCTCTATTCTATTTCCAAGATTTTGGATCATCTTTACTATCATTATTCTGAATTCTTTTTCATGTAGACTGCCTATTTCCTCTTCATTTGTTAGGTCTTGTGGGTTTTTAACTTGGTCCTTCATCTGCTGTGTATTATTCTGTCTTCTCGTTTTGCTTATCTTACTGTGTTTGAGGTCATTTTTTTGCAGGCTGAAGGTTCATAGTTCCCGTTGTTTTTGGTGTCTGTCCCCAGTGGCTAAAGTTGCTTCAGTGGGTTGTGTAGGCTTCCTGGTGGAGGGGACTAGTGTCTGTGTTCTGGTGGATGAGGCTGGATCTTGTCTTTCTGGTGGACAGGTCCACGTCTGTTGGTGTGTTTTGGGGTGTCTTTGGACTTATTATGCTTTTAGGGAGCCTCTCTGCTAATGAGTGTGGTTGTGTTCCCCTCTTGCTATTTGTTTAACATAAGGTGTCCAGCACTGTAGCTTGCTGGTCATTGAGTGAACCTGGGTGTTGGTGTTGAGATAGAGATCTCTGGGAGATTTTCACTGTTTGATTTTATGTGGAGCTGGGAGGTCTCTTGTGGACCAGTGTCCTGAAGTTGGCTCTCCCACCTCAGAGGCACAGCACTGACTCCTGGCTGCAGCACTAAGAGCCTTTCATCCACATGGCTCAGAATAAAAGGGAGAAAAAGTAGAAAGCAAGAAAGCAAGAAAGAAAGGGAAAGAAAGAGAGAAAGAGAAAGAAAGAAAGAAAGAAAGAAAGAAAGAAGGAAAGAAAGAGTATAAAAGAAAATACAATAAAGGTAAAATAAAATAAAGTTATTAAAATAAAAATATAATTATTAAGAAAATAAAATAAAGTAAGGTAAAATAAAATAAAGTTATTAAAATAAAAATATAATTATTAAGAAAAAAATTGTTCAAGTAAAAACAAACAAAAAAAAGCAGATGGATAGAACCCTAGGACAAATGGTGAAAGCAAAGCTATACAGACAAAATCTCACACAGAAGCATACACATACACACTCACAAAAAGAGTAAAAGGGGAAAAAATAATAAATCTTGCCCTCAAAGTCCACCTCCTCAATTTGGGATGATTCATTGTCTCTTCAGGTATTCCACAGATGCAGGGTACATCAAGTTGATTGTGGAGATTTAATCCACTGCTCCTGAGGCTGCTGGGAGAGGTTTCCCTGTCTCTTCTTTGTTCGCACAGCTCCCAGGGTTCAGCTTTGGATTTCGCCCCACCTCTGCGTGTAGGTCGCCGTAGTGCATCTGTTCTTCACTCAGACAGGATGGGGTTAAAGGAGCCGCTGATTCCTGGGCTCTGGCTCACTGAGGTCAGGGGTAGGGAGGGGTAAGGAGTGCAGGGCAAGCCTGCGGCTGCAGAGGACAGCGTGATATTGCACCAGCCTGAGGTGCGCCATGCGTTCTCCCAGGGAAGTTGTCCCTGGATCCCGGGACCCTGGCAGTGGCGGGCTGCACAGCCTCCCCAGAAGGCAGGTTTGGAGAGTGACCTGTGCTCCCACACAGGCTTCTTGGTGGCGGCAGCAGCAGCCTTAGCATCTCATGCCTGTCTCTGGGGTCTGCGCTGTTAGCCGTGGCTCGCGCCCGTCTCTGGAGCTCCTTTAAGCAGCGCTCTTAATGCCCTCTCCTCGCGCACCAGGAAACAAAGAGGGAAGAAAAAGTCTCTTGCCTTTTCGGCAGGTCCAGACTTTTACCCGGACTCCCTCCCGGCTATCCGTGGTGCACTAACCCCTTCAGGCTGTGTTCATGCCGCCAACCCCAGTCCTCTCCCTGTGCTCCGAACTGAAGCCCGAGCCTCAGCTCCCAGCACCGCCCGCCCCAGCGGGTGAGCAGACAAGCCTCTTGGGCTGGTACGTGCTTGTCGGCACCGATCCTTTGTGCGGGAATCTCTCCGCTTTGCCCTCTGCACCCCTGTGGCTGTGCTCTCCTCCATGGCTCCAAAGCTTTCCCCCTCTGCCCCTGCAGTCTCTGCCCGTGAAGGGGCTTCCTAGTGTGTGGAAACCTTTCCTCCTTCACAGCTCCCTCCCACTGGTGCAGGTCCCGTCCCTATCCTTTTGTCTCTGTTTATTCTTTTTTCTTTTGCCCTACCCAGGTACGTGGGGAGTTTCTTGCCTTTTGGGGGGTCTGAGGTCTTCTGCCAGTGTTCAGTAGGTGTTCTGTAGGAGTTGTTCCACGTGTAGATGAATTTCTGGTGTATCTGTGGGGAGGAAGGTGATCTCCATGTCTTACTCTTCCGCCATCTTCCCCCTCTCCCCTAGGGATTATTAAATTGAAGTATAGTTGATTTACAATATTACATGAGTCTCAGTGCTACAACATATGGATTTAAGATTTTTATAGATCATGCTCCACTTAAAGTTATTATAAAATAATGGCTATATTTCCCTGTGTTGTACTATATATCCTTGTTTGTTTATTTTGTATATAGGAGTATTGGATTTAGAGAAACAAACAACTGTCTTTCCCTCCCCCCTTCACTCACCCCACCAGTAACCACTAATTTGTTCTCTGTGAGTCTATTTCTATTTTGTTCTATACATTCCTTTCTTGCATTTTTTAGATTCCACAGAGAAGTGAGAACATAGAGTATTTGCCTTTCTGTAACTTATTTAAGTAGGTATAAATATTGTAGGCCTATCCATGTTGCTGCAAGTGGCAGAATTTGATCATTTTTAATGGCTGAGTAATAGTCTATTGTGTATACATACCACATCTTCTTTATCCACTCATCTGTTTATGGACATTTAGTTTGCTTCCATATGTTGGCAATTGTAAATAATGCTGCTGTGAACATTGGGATGCATATATCTTGTCAAATTGGTGTCTTCATTTTCTTTGGATATATACCAAGCAGTGGAATTGTTGGCTAATATGATAATTCTACTTTTAGCTTTTTTCAGGACCTCCATGTTATTTTCATAGTGGTTGTACCAATTTACAATCCCACCAACAGTGTACTAAGATTCCCTTCTTTCCATGTCATGAACAACATTTCATATTTGTAGACTTTGGAATAATAGCCATGTTGAGAGGTGTGACATGATGTCTCATTGTGGGTTTTTTTGTGGGTCATTCATTAAATTTAATTTACAGAAGAAGGTGATAGGCTGGATGTGATCTGCAGGTTTAGTTTGCTAATGCCTGGTATAGGTTAATTTGAGGAGAATTAATACCTTTACAATGTTATTTATTGCTTATTTTTTTCAGGGTGACATTTAATGATCAGTAACAGATTTAAAAACTTTTCTCCCTAAAGGATATCTGAAGTCTGTCGGTTTGTTTCTGTTTTATAAATTAGTTCATTTCTATCATTTTTTAGACTCCTATAAGTGATATCATATGATATTTGTCTTTTTCTATCTGACTTACCTCACTTAGAATGAAATAATGCCATTTTCAGTGACAGGGCTGGACCTAGAGATCATGCTTTTTCACTTCTGAGTAATAATCGATTGTGTACATGTACCACTTTTTCTTTGTCCATTCATCTGTTGATGGACATTTTGGTTGCTTCTATGTCTTGGCTATTGTAAATAGTGCTGCAGTGCACGTTTGGGTGCATTTGTCTTTTCGTATTCTGGTTTTCTGAAGATGTACTCCCAGAAGCAGGACTGCTGGATGATATGGTAACTCTATTTTTACTTTTTAAAGGCATCTTACTGTGCTTTATAGTGGCTGTTACCAGCTTACATCCCACCAACAGCATAGGAGTGTTCCCTTTTCTCCACATCCTCTCCAGCATTTATGGTTCGTAGACTTTTTGATGATGGCCATTCTGACTGTGCGAGGTGATACCTTGTTGTAGTTTTGATTGCATGTGTCTTATAATTCGAGATGTTGATCATCTTTGCATGTGTTTTTTTAAACACTGTGAGAAAAAGTTACAGTTGACATTGGCTTTTTGAAAGTCTGACTATTTTGAATTTTTTTTCAATAACTACCACAGGACATTTGTTAAGGGCAGGTGTCATTTACACCCTGGCAGTCCTTATGAATATTAATTGCCCATAAGCACATGTTTTAAAGTTGCTATTGTGGAAATGTGCACAAGCAGTTAGATTTCCTTCATTCCCCTCTCTGGTTACTTGGGTAACCAGAGCCACTGTGGAAGACGGGCACCTGGATTGTAAATGAGTGTGGACTGTGCCAGAACAAACACCCAAAATCTTGTGTTTTGTTACTTCTTGTTTCTTTTTAATGTTTCTTTTTTATTGGAGTAAAGTTGATTTAACATACTGTGTTTGTGGTAGGTGTACAGAATCTTGTTCAGTTGTGTATATTCATATGTCTATTCATCTTCAGATTCTTTTCCCATATAGATTATTAGAGAGTGTTGAATAGACTTCCCTTTGTTATACAGTAGGTCTTTGTTGATTACCTATTTTATATGTGTTAGTGTGTAAATGTTTTTCCCAACCTCCTGATTTATTCCTTCCCCCCACCTTTCTCATTGGGTAACCATAAGTTTGTTTTCTAAGTCTGTGAGTCTGTTTCTGTGTTTTATTTCTTTGGCTGCACTGTGAGGTATGCAGGATATTATTTCTCCCAACACCAGTGATCGAAACCACACCCCCTACAGTGGAAGCTCAGATTCTTAACCATTGGACTACCAGGAAAGTTCCTGTTTCTCTCTTGTAAATTGGTTCATTGGTATCCATTTTTTAATTTCACCTATAAGTGGTATCATATGATATTTGACTTTCTCTTTCTGACTTCACTTAGTATGATTATCTCTAGGTCCATCCATTATGCTGCAAATGGCATTCTTTCATTCTTTTTCATTTCTGAGTAATATTTCACTGTGAACATGTACCACTTCTTTATCCATCCATCTGCCGATGGATATTTTGGTTGCTTCCACGTCTTAGACATTGTAAATTGTGCTGCGGTGCACATATGGGCGCATGTGGGTTTTCCAATTCTGGTTTTCTCTCCTTTTTATTTTTTGTGGTACACGGGCCTCTCACTGTTGTGGCCTCTCCCGTTGTGGAGCACAGACTCCAGACGTGCAGGCCCAGCAGCCATGGCTCACAGGCCCAGCCGCTTTGCGGCATGTGGGATCCTCCTGGACCAGGGCATGAACCCACGTCCCCTGCATCGGCAGGCGGACTCTCAACCACTGCGCCACCAGGGAAACCCCCTGGTTTTCTCTTGATATACGCCTGGGAGTGGGACTGCTGGATCATATGGAAGCTCTAATTTTACCTTGTAAAGGCACCTCCATACTGTTCTCTATAGTGGCTGTTATCACCTCAGATCCCAAGAGCAGCATAGGCAGGTTCCCTTTTTTCTACAAACTCTCAAGCATTTATTGTTTGTAGACATTTTGATGATGGCTATTCTGACTCACACAAAGTGATCCCTCATTGTAGTTTTGATTTCCATGCTGCTAATAAACACGAATTAGAGCATCTTTCCAAGTGCTTTTCTTTTATACAGTGTGAGTAAAATTTACCTATTGAAAGAAGATCCTGAAAGCCTGTTTCTTTTCAATTTTTTTTGTGTACCTACCCCTGGACATTTCCTGATTGCAGGTGTCATTTACAGTCCTACAGACCTTGTGAATATTAAGAACCCATAAGCATTGGTTTTAAAGTTGCAGTTGCAGGAAAGGGCAGCAAGGCAGCGGAATTTAGTCATACTCAACTTGATAGGGCAAACAGAGCCTCAGTGGAACTCCTGTTCCTAGGTTTTAAATTAGAGTGGAAATTGCCAGGACAAATACCCAAAAGCTTGTGTCACATTACTTCTTGTTTAATTTTTATTTCTTATCAGAGTAAATTTGATTACAATGTTTTGTTTATTCTAGGTGTACAGAATCTGGATCATTCATACATAGACATATATCTAATCAGGTTTAGACTCTTTCCCATGTTGGTCATTACAGAGCACTGAGTAGACCTCCCTTGTCATCCAGTAGGTTCTTCTTGATATATATTTTTTATATGTATTATTAAATGTATGTTAACCCCAACCTTCTAATTTTTCCATTCCTTTCACCTTTTTCTTAGTCTGTATGGGTCTTTCTCTGTGGAAATATGTTCATGGGTATCAATTTTTAGATAACACCAGTAAATGATATCATCGGATATTTGTCTTCCTTTTTCTTACTTTATGTAGTATGATTATCTCTAGACTCATCTGTAGTGATGCAAAAGGCATTGTTTCATCTTTTCCATGGTTAATATTCCATTCTGTATGTGTACACTTCTTCTTTGTCCATTCATCTTTAGATGGACATTTTGGTTGCATCCATGTCTGGCTATTTTAAATATCACTGCAGTGCACGTTTGGGTGCCTGTGTCTTTCTGAATTCTGGTCTTCTTGGGTTATAGGTCCATTAGTGGTTCGGTAGGATCATATGGTAGCTCAACTGTTACATTTTAAAGGCACGTTCATTCTGTTCTGATTAGTGGCTGTTACCAGTTTACATCCCAGCAACAGCACAGGAGGATGAACATTCTAGGAAACCCATTCATCATTTATGGTTTGCAGATTTTTTTTCTGATGGCCATTCAGACTACTGTGAGATGATACCTTTCTGTAGTTTAAAATTGCATGTCTCTAATAATTCTTGATGTTGAACACTTTTTCATGTACCTTTAAAAAAAAAGAAAAGCACTGTGAGCAAATGTACCTGTTGAAATTGTCTGCTCGAGAGTTTGCCGTGCTTTGAATATTAATGTCCATCCCTGACCCCAGGATATTTTGGGGGGGGCAGGTGTCATTTAAAACCCTGCATTCCTTGTGAATATTAAGTGACCATTGGCACTGTGTTTAAAGCTGCTGTTGTGGGAAACAGTCACAAGGTGGCAGCATTTCTACATTCTCAACTCTTGTTACTATGGCAATATAGTCTTCCTGGACATCCTGTTCCTCTGTTGTAAATTAGAGTGGAATGTGCTCAGACAAAGCCCCAGAAGTTTATGTCTCCTTACTTAGGTTTGTTTTTTAAAGTTAATTTATATTTCTTATCGGAGTCAATTTGATTAGAGTGTTGTGATTGTCTGGCTGTACAGAATCTGGTCCATTATTCATACATATATCTGTTCATCTTCAGATCCTGTTATCATGTAAGTTATTACAGAGTGTTGAGTAGACCTCCCTTGGTATTTGGTAGCTGTTTGGTCATTATATATTTTATATGTATTGGTGATTATATAATTCATATAGTTTATATGTTATATGTTTATATACATTTAACATACATTAGTATATGTATGTTACCCCCATAATCCTAATTTATCCATCCTCCCACCTTTCATTTGGTTAACCATTAGTTTGTTTTCATTTGGTTAACCATTAGTTTGTTTTCTAAGTCTGTGAGTGTCTTTTTCTGTGAGAATATGTTCATTGGTAGCAATCTTAGGCTAACATCTATAAATGATATCACAGGATATTTGTCATTCCCTTTTGACTTACTTAACATAATATGATTATTCATAGGCTCCTCTGTAGTCATGAAAACAGCATTGTTCATTTTTTCCCAAGGCTAATATTCCATTCGAGACATAACACTTCTTCTTTGTCCATTTATCTGTTGATGGACATTTTGTTTGCTTGCATGTCTTGGCTATTGTAAATATTGCTGCAGTGCATGTTTGCCTGTCTGTGTCTTTCCGATTCTTGTCTTCTTAGGTTATAGGCCCATTAAGGGATCGGCCGCATCATATGGTAGCTCAGTTTTTCCCTTTAAACGCAGCTCCATTCAGTTCTCATGATTAGCTGTTACCAGTATACATCCAACCAACAGCATAGTAAGTATGCATTTCTCCACAAACCCATCAGCGTTCATAGTTTGTAGACTTTTAACTGATGGCATTTTGAATGTTGGGTGGCGAAATCTTTTTGTACTTTGGATTTACATCCAACCAATAATTCCTGATATTGAGCTTTTATCCATGTTCTTCTATTTTTTTTTTAAATAAAAGAGTGAGTAAAACTTACCTCTTCAAATTGTTTTCTTGAAAAATTTTCCGTGTTTTGAACTTTTGTGTCATTACCTACCCCAGGACATTTTTTGAGGACACGTGTCATTTACAGCACTACAATTACTGTGAATCTCAAGTGACCGTTAGCCCTGTGTTTAAAGATGCTGCTGTGGGAAAAGGCCACAAGGGGGCAGCATTTCTCTATTCTCAAATCTGGTTACTAGGGCAGCACAGCCTTCCTGGAAGTCGTGTTCCTAGGTTGTAAATTAGAATGGAATGTGCCTGGAAAAAAACCAATAAGTTTATGTCTCATTAATTGTTGTTAGTGGTTTTAATTTTTTAAATTAGAGTAGTGATTAGAATATTGTTTGTTCTAGGGGTACACAATTGGGTTCAACTGAACATTATATATATATTCATGTATAGATCCTCTTCCCGTGTGAATTATTTTTATTTTTTTATAAATTTATTTCATTTATTTTTGGCTGAGTTGGATCTTCATTGCCGCATCTGCGCTTTCTCTAGTTGCGTTGAGTGGGGGCTCCTCTTCATTGCGGTGCATGGGCTTCTCACTGCAGTGGCTTCTCTTGTTGCGGAGCATGGGCTCTAGGTGTGCGGGCTTCAGTAGTTGTGGTGCATGGGCTCAGAAGTTATGGCTCGTGTGCTCTAGTGTGCAGGCTCAGTAGTTGTGGTGCACGGGCTTAGTTGCTCGGCAGCATGTGGGATCTGCCCAGATCAGGGATAGAGCCCACGTCCCCTGCATTGGAAGGCAGATTCTTAACCATGGCACCACCAGGGAAGCCCCCATGTAAATTATTACAGAGCGTTAAGTAGACCTCCCTTGGTATATGGTCGGTGTTTTTGATATATGTATTTAATATGTATTTGTATACCTATGGTAACCATAATCATAATTTATTCATTCCTCCCACCTTGCTTTTTAGATAACCATGGTGTGATTTCTAAGTCTGTGAGTGTCTTTCTCTGTGGAAATATGTTCATTTTTGTCAGTTGTTAGGTAACACTTAGAAGTGATATCACAGGATATTTGTTGTATGCTTTCCAACTTACCTCATGTTCTGTGATTATCTCTAGGCTCACCTATGGGGCTGCAAAGAGTAGTGTTTCATTCTTTTCCATGGCGAGTATTGCATTGTGTATATGGACCACTTCTTCTTTGTGCATTCATCTGTTGATGGATATTTTGGTTGCTTCCAAGTCTTGGCTATGCTAAATATTGCTGCACTGCAGGATTGCCAGCCTGTGTCTTTTTTGTGTGTGTGTGATATGCAGGTCTCTCACTGTTGTGGCCGCTCCAGTTGTGGAGCACAGGCTCCAGACACGCAGGCTCAACGGTCACGGCTTACAGGCCCAGCCACTCTGCGGCATGTGGGATCTTCCCGAATTGGGGCACGAACCCGTGTCCCCTGCATCGGCAGGCAGACACTCAACCACTGCACCACCAGGGAAGCCCAGCCTGTGTCTTTTTGATTATGGTCTTCTCAGGGGATTGGCCCAGCAGTGGGCCTACTAGATCATATGGTAGTTCAATTTTTACCTTTAAACGCACCTCCATTCTGTTCTCACTACTGGCTATTACCAGTTTACATCCCACCAGCAACTAGAGGTACACAGTTCTCTAAAACCCCTTCAGCATTTATTGTTTGGAGACTTTTTACTGATGGCATTTTGAGTGTTGGGTGGTGATACCTTTTTGTAGTTTGGATTTGCATGTGTCTAATAATTCCCGATATTGAGCTTTATCCACGTCCGTTTTCTTTTTCTTTTTTTAAAGTAAAAGAGTAAAACTTATCTCTTCAAATTGTTTCCTTGAAAATTTTGCCATGTTCTGAATTCTTTTGGCCATTACCTACACCAGGACATTTTTTGAGGGCAGGTGTCATTTACAACCCTGTAATAATTGTGTATATTCTGTGACCATTAGCACTGGGTTTATAGCTGTTGCTGCAGGAAACGGCCAGAAGGCAGCAGCATTTCTATATTCCCAACTCCGGTTTCTAGGGCAACAGAGCCTTCCTGGAAGTCCTGTTTGTAGGTTGTAATTTAGAGTGGAATGTGCCAGGACAAACCCCCCAAAACTTATGTCTTCTTATTTGTTGTTGGTATTCTTTGTTTAATTTTCATTTTTATCAAATTTGATTGCAATGTTGTGTTTGTTCTAGGTACAGAATGTGTTTCATTGATACATATACCTTTTCATGTTTGGATTCTGTTCCATATAGGTTATTACAGAATGTTGTGCTGTCCTCTCTTGTTATTCGGTATGTCTTTGGTCATTATATCTTTTATAAGTATTAGCATATGTCTGTTAAACCCAATATCCTCCGTTATACATTCCTCACACCTCTCCATTTTGGTTAACCACAAGTTTGTTTGTTTTCTGAATACTTGAGTGTCCTTCTCTGTGGATATAAGTTCATTAATATCAATTTTTAGATAACACCTATACATGATATCATAGGATATGTCTTGCTTTCTGACTTACTTCAAGTTGTGTGATTATCTCTTGCCTCATCTATGGGTTGCAAACGGCATTGTTTCATTCTTTTCTGTGTCTAATATTCCATTGTGTACATGGACCTGTTTTTCGTCCATTCATCTGACGATGGACATTTTTGTTACTTCCATGTCTTTGCTATTGTAAATACTGCAGCAATACACGATTTTCCATCTTGTGTCTTTTTAATTCTGGCCTTCACATGTGACAGGGCAAATGGTGGGCCTTCCGGATCATATGGTAACTGAATTTTCACCTTTTAAACACACTGCCATTCTGTTCCTATTATTGGCTGTTACCAGTTTACATCCCACATAGACCTAGAGGTTACCCTATTCTCCACAACTTCTTCAACATCTATTGTTTGTAGACTTTTTGCTGATGGTCATTCTGACTGGTGTGAGGTGATACCTTTGTGTAGATTGGATTTGCATGCATCTAATAATTCCTGATGTTGAGCTTTTATCAATATCCTTTTTTTTTTTTTTAAGATTGAGTTAAACTTACAACTTCAAATTGCCTTCTTGAAAAATTTACCATGTTTTGAAATTTTTGGCCATTCCCTACCCAAGGACATTTTTTGAGGGCATGTGCCATTTACACCCCTGCAGTCCTTGTGAATGTTAGTGAACATTAGCAGTGGATTTAAAGCTGCTGTTTGAGGAAATGGTCTTAGTGTGGCAGCATTTCTACATTACCAACTCTGCTTGCTAGGGAAACAGAATCTTCCTGAAAGTGTGCTTTTCGGTTGCAGATTAGAGTGGAAAGTGCCAGGACAAAACCCCATAAGTTTTAGCCTCCTTAATCCTTGTTGGTGTGTTTAATTTTTGGTTTGTATCAGAGCGAATTTGATTTAAAAATGTTGTTTGTTCTAGGTGTACAGAATCTTGTTCATTTACACATATACATATATCTATTGATCTTTGTATCCTTTTCCATGGAGGTTATTACAGAGTGTTGGGTAGACCACTCTTGGTATTCCATAGGTCTTTGGTGATTATATATTTTATATGTAGTAGTATATGTTTGTTAACCCCAATATCCTAATTTATGCATTCCTCACACCTTTTCATTGGCCTAACCATAAGTTTGTTTTCTCAATCTGAGATTGTCTTTCTCTATGGAAATATGTTCATCTTTATGAATTTTCAGATAACATAAGTGATATCATAGGACATTTGTCTTTCACATTCTGACTTACTTTACATTGTGTGATTATCTCTAGGCTCATCTGTTGTGCTGCAAATTGCATTATTTTTTTCATGGCTAATATTCCATTCTGTTCATATACCACTTCTTCTTTGTACATTCATCTGTTTATGGACCTTTTTTTTTGCTTCCATTACTTGGCTATTTAAATATTGCAGCAGTGCACATTTGGCTGCCTCTGTCTTTCTGATTCTGGTGGTCATAGGTTATAGGCCCAGAAAGTGCCCTGCCGGATCATATGGTAGCTCATTTCCTGTTTAAAGCACCTCCATTCTGTTTTAATTAATGCTGTTACCACTTTACATCCCACCAGCAGCTAGAAGGTACAAAGTTCTCTAAAACCCCTTCAGCATTTATAGTTTTAGACTTTTTTCTGATGGTCATTTGACTGGTGTGAGCTGAAACCTTTTTGTAGGTTGGATTTGCATGCGTCTAATAATTCCTTATACTGAGCTTTAGGCATGCCCTTTTTTCTTTTCTTTTTTTTAAAGAACGAGTACAACTTCCCTCTTCATATTGACTTTTTGAAAAATTTGTCATGTGTTGAATTTTCTTGGCTATTCCCTACCCCAGGGCATTTTTTGAGGGCAGGTGTCATTTACAGCCCTGCAGTCCTTGTGAATATTAAGTGACCAATAGCACTGTGGTTATAGCTGCTGCTGTGGGAAACAGCCACAAGGTGGCAGCATTATTACATTCTCAACTCTTGTTACTAGGGCAACAGTCTTCCTGGATGTCGTGTTCCTGGGTTGTAACTTAGAGTGGAATATGCTCGGACAAACTCCCAGAAATTTATGTCTCATGACTTATTGTTCATTTTTTTAGTTTTTAATTTTGTATCGGAGTAATTTGGTTACCATATTGTTTGTTCTAGGAGTATACAATCTGATTCATTTGTACTTACACATCTCTTAACTATATCATAGTATAGCTGTCTTTCTCTTTCTGACTTTTCACGTAGTGTGGTTATCTCTAGGCTGATCCTTAGGCCTTCAAAGGGCACTGTTTCATTGTTTTCCTTGGCTAATATTTCATGGTGTACATGTATCTGTTCCTCTTTTTCCATTCAGCAGTTGATGGACATTTTGGTTGTTTCCACACCTTGGCTATTGCAAATATTGTTGCAGTGCAGGTTTGCCATCCTGTGTTTTCGAGTCTGGTCTTCTCAGGTGATAGGCCCAGTAGTGGGCCGGCCAGATCGAATTGTAGCTCAATTTTTAGCTTTTAACAAAGCTCCATTCTGTTCTCATGAGTGGCTCTTACCAGTTTACCTATCTCCAATTTCATAGGAGGGTATGCATTTATCCACAACACTTTAGCAGTTATTCTTTGTAGTCTTTTAGTGATTTCCATTCTGACTTTTTGAGGTGATATCTCTTTGTAGATTGGATTTACACATTCATCCAATTATTTATCATGTTGGCCACTTTTCCATGTCCTGTTTTGAGTTTTCTTCTCAATTCCAGATGGTAAGATATTTGTAAGGGCAGGTGTCAGTTACACCCCTGCAATCTTTGTGAATATTACGTGATCATTAGCCCTGGTTTTAAAGCTGTTTTGGAAAGAATTGGCCACAAGTCTGCAGGAATTCTACATTTGCAATTCCAGAGCTTTCCTGGAAGTCATATTCCTATGTTGTCAATTAGACTGGAATGTGCCAGGACAAACCCCCAAAAGCTTATGTCTCCTTACTTCTTGTTTGTTTCTTTATTTTTTATCAGAGCAATTTGAGTAAAATGTTTTGTTTATTCTACATGTACAGAATCTGGTTCCATAATATATATATACACACACATATACATATTTTCATCCTCAGATCTTGCTCCCATAAGTCTGTCAGTATTTATATGTGGATATTTATTCATTGGTATAAATTTTAAAATAACACTTACAAAATATATCATAGGATATTTTCTTTCTCTTTCTGACGGACTTCATGTAGTATGATTGCCTCTATGCATCTATGGTGTTACAAAGAGCACCGTTTGATCATTTTCTGTGGCAAATTTTACATTGTGTACATGTACGACTTCTTCTTTATCCATTCATGTGTCAAAGGACATTTTGTATGCTTCCAAGTTTTAGTTGTTTTATGTCTTGCTGCAGTGGACGTTTGGGTGGATGTGTCTTTAGATTCTAGTCTTCTCGGTTGATAGTCCCAGTAGTTGGTCGGCCAGATCATATGATATAAGTTTTACTCATTCATTTTTTTAAAGGACATGGATAAAGGCTCAATATAAGGAATTATTACATGCATGTAACTCCGATCTACAAAAAAGTATCACCACACACCAGGCAGGATGCCATCAGTAAAAAGCTTACAAACCATGAATGCTGATGGGGTTTGGGGGAAATGCGTACACTATTTGCTCTTGGTGAGTTGTAAACTGCTAACAACCAATAACGAGAAGAGAATGGAGGTGCATTGAAAAGGTAAAACTTGAGTTACCATATGATCCAGAAGGCCCACTATTGGGTCTGTCACATGTGAAGAACAGAATCATCAAAAACACACAGGATGGAAAATCATGTATTGCAGCAGTATTTACAATAGCCAAGACACAGAAGCAACAAGTATGTCCATCATCAGATGAATGGACGAAAAAGAGGTCCGTGTACACAATGGAATACTAGACACAGAAAAGAATGAAACAATGCCGTTTGCAGCACCATAGAGGAGGCTAGAGATAATCACACAACTTGAAGTAAGTCAGAAAGCGAGAGACACATATCCAATGATATCACGTATAGGTGTTATCTAAAAATTGATATTAATGAACTATTTCCACAAAGAAGGACACTCACGTATTCAGAAAACAAGCTTGCGGTTAACCAATGGAAATGTGTGAGGAATGTATAACGGAGGCTATTGGCTTTAACAGACATATGCTAATACTTATAAAACATATAATCACCAAAGACATACCGAATACCAAGAGAGTTCTACACAACATTCTATAATAACCTATATGGAACAGGATTGAAACATGCAAAGATATATGTATCAATGAAACAGATTTTGTACACCTAGAACGAACACAACATTGCAATCATATTTGCTCTGATAAAAATAAAAACTAAACTATGAATACCAAGAACAAATAAGGAGCATAAGTTTTGGGGGCTTTGTTCTGATACACTCAACTCTAATTTACAACCTACAAACAGGACTTCAGGAAGGCTTTGTTGCCCCAGTAACCAGTTAGGAGTATAGAAATGCTGCCGCCTTGTGGCTGTTTCCTGAAACAGCAGCTTTAAACCCAGTGCTAATGGTCACTTAATATTCACAATTACTACAGGGTTGTAAATGACACCTGCACTCAAAAAATGTCCTGGTGTAGGTAATGGCCAAAATAATTCAGAACATGGCAAATTTTTCAAGGAAACAATTTGAAAAGGTAAGTTTTACTCTTTAACTTTAAGAAAAAAAGAAAATGGACATGGATTAAAAGCTCAATATCGAGAATTATAAGACACATGCAAATCCAAACTGCAAAAAGGTATCACCACCCAACACTCAAACTGCCATCTGTAAAAAGTCTCCAAACAATAAATGCTGAAGGGGTTTTAGAGAACTGTGTACCTCTAGTTGCTGGTGGGATGTAAACTGCTAAAAGCCAGTAGTGAGAACAGAATGGAGGTGCGTTTAAAGGTAAAAATTGAACCACCATGTGATCTAGTAGGCCCACTGATGGGCCTATCATCTGAGAAGACCAGAATCAAAAAGATACAGGCTGGCAGAGTGTCTGGGCCTTTGGGCCATGGTCGCTGGGCCTGCACGTCCAGAGCCTGTGCTCCAGGGTGGGAGAGGCTGCAGCGCTGAGAGTCCTGTGTACCGCAAAAAAAAAAAAAAAAAAAAGACACAGGCTGGCAATCCTACACTGCAGCAATATTTAGCATAGCCAAGACCGGAAGCAACTTCAATGTCCATCAACAGATGAATGCACAAAGAAGAAGTGGTCCATGAACACAGTGGAATACTCGCCATGGAAAAGAATGAAACACTGCTCTTTGCAGCCCCATAGATGAGCCTAGAGATACTCACAGAACATGAGGAAGTCGAAAAGCAGACGACAAATATCATACGATATCACTTCTAAGTGTTACCTAACAACTGACACAAATGAACATATATTTTCACAGAGAAAGACACTCACAGACTTAGAAAACAAACTATGGTTATCTAAAAGGAAAGGTGGGAGGAATGGATAAATGAAGATTACGGTTACCATACGTATACAAATACATATATCAAAAACACTGGCCACATACCAAGGGAGGTCTACAGAAAGCTCTGTAATAATTTACACAGGGGCTTCCCTGGTGGCGCCGTGGTTTAGAATCCGCCTGCCAATGCAGGGGACACGGGTTCCGTCCCTGGGTCCACGAAGATCTGACATGCTGCAGAGCCACTAACCGCATGCACCACAACTACTGAGCTTGCGGTCTAGAGCCCATGAGCCACAACTACTAAGCCCACGTGCCACAACTACTGAAGGCCGCACGCCTAGAACCCAGGCTCCGCAACAATACAAGCCACTGCAGTGAGAAGCCCGTGCACCGCAACGGAGAGTAGCCCCTGCTCACCGCAACTAGAGAAAGCCCACATGCAGCAACAAAGATCCAACTCAGCTAAAAATAAATAAATAAATAAATAAATAAATTTATTAAAAATAATAGTAATTTACATGGGTAAGGGATCTGTACATGACTAGATATATATAATATTCAATTGAACCTGATTCTGTACACCTAGAAGAAACACTATTCTAATCATTACCCCAAATTAAAACATTAAAACCATGAACAACAATTAATGATACCTAAACTTATTGGGGTTTTCCCTGGCACATTCCATTCTAATTTACAACCTAGGAACACGACTTTCTGGAATGCTCTGCTGCCATAGCAACCAGATGTGGGAATGGAGAAATGCTGCCGCCTGGTGGCCGTTTCCAACAACAGCCGCTTTAAACACAGGGCTAAGGGTCACTTAACATTCACAGTAATTGTAGGGCTGTAAATGACACGTGTCCTCAAAAAGTGTCCTGGGGCAGGTAATGGCTAAAAAAGTTCAGAACACGGAAAATTTTTCAAGAAAACAATTTGAAGAGGTAAGTTTTACTCACTCTTTTATTCAAAAAAAAAGAGGAACATGGATAAAAGCTCAATATCAGGAATTATTGGTTGGATGCAAATCCAAAGTACAAAAAGATTTCGCCACCCAGTATTCAAAATGCCATCAGTAAAATGTCTACAAACTATGAATGCTGATGGGTTGGTGGAGAAATGCATACCCCGTATGCTGTTGGTTGGATGTAAACTGGTAACAGTTAATCAGGAGAATAGAATGGAGCTGCATTGAAAAGGTGAACATTGAGCTACCACATGATGCGGCCAATCCCCTAATGGGCCTATAACCTAAGAAGACCAGAAATGGAAAGACACAGACAGGCAAACATTCACAGCAGCAATATTTACAATAGCCAAGACATGCAAGCAAACAAAATTGAGATCAACAGATAAACAGACAAAGAAAAAGTGGTATATTTAGTGAATGGAATATTAGCCTCAGAAAAAAATGAACAACGCCTTTTGCATGACTACAGTTAAGCCTAGAAATAATCATATTATGTTAAGTCAAAAGGGAATGAGAAATATCCTATATATCATTTATAGATGTTAGCCTAAGATTGCTACCAATGAACATATTTCCACAGAAAAAGGCACTCACAGACTTATAAAACAAACTAATGGTTAACCAAAATGAAAGGTGGGAGGATTGCTAAATTAGGATTATGGGGGTAACATACATATACTAATGTATGTTAAATGTATATAAACATATAACATATAAACGATATGAATTATATAATCACCAATACATATAAAATATATAATGACCAAACACCTACCAAATACCAAGGGAGGTCTACTCAACACTCTGTAATAACACACATGGTAACAGGATCCGAAGATGAACAGATATATGTATGAATAATGGACCAGATTCTATGCAGCCAGACAATCAGAACACTCTAATCAAATTGACTCCAATAAGAAATATAAATTAACTCTCAAAAACAAACCTAAGTAAGGAGACATAAACTTCTGGGGCTTTGTCTGAGCACATTCCACTCTAATTTACAACCTAGGAACAGGACTTCCAGGAAGAATCTGTTGCCCTAGTAACAAGAGTTGAGAACGTAATAATGCTGCTGCCTTGTGGCTGTTTCCCACAACACCATCTTTAAATACAGTGCTAATGGTCACTTAATATTCACAAGGACTGCAGGGCTGTAAATGACACCTGCCCTCAAAAAAGGCCCTGAGGTAGGAAATACCCAAGAAAATTCAACACATGACAAATTTTTCAAGAAGTCAATATGAAGAGGAAAGTTGTACTCACTCTTTAAAAATAAAAGAAAAAAGAAAAAAAAGGACACGCCTAAAGCTCAGTAAAAGGAATTATTAGATGCATGCAAATACAACCTCCAAAAAGGTTTCAGCTCACACCAGTCAAATGACCATCAGAAAAAGTCTACAAACTATAAATGCTGAAGGGGTTTTAGAAAACTGTGTACCTTCTAGCTGCTGGTGGAATGTAAAGTGGTAACAGCACTAATGAAAACAGAATGGAGGTGACTTAAAAGGTAAAAGTTGAGCTACCATATGATACAGAAGGGCACCTTCTGGGCCTATGAACTAAGACCACCAGAAACGGAAAGACAGAGTCAGGAAAATGTGCCCTGCAGCAATATTTAAACAGCCAAGACATGGAAACAAAAAAAAAAAGGTCCATAAAGAGATGAATGGACAAAGAAGAAGTGGTACATGTACAGAATGGAATATTAGCCAAGAAAAAAAGAAAACAATGCCATTTCCAGCACCACAAATGAGCGTAGAGATAATCACGCCATGTGAAGTAAGTCAGAAAGCAAAAGACAAATGTCCTATGATGTCACATATGTTATCTGAAAATTCATTAAAATGAACATACTTCCATACAGAAAGACAATCTCTGATTAAGAAGACAAACTTAAGGTTAAGTCAATTAAAATGTGTGAGGAATGGATAAATTAGGATATTGGGGTTAACAAACATATACTAACACATATCAAATATATAATCACCAAAGATCTATGGAATACCAAGAGTGGTCTACTCAACACTCTGTAATAACCTATATGGAAAAGAACACAAAGATCAATCGATATATGAATATGTGTAAATGAACAACATTCTGTACACCTGGAAAAAGCGACATTTTAAATCAAATCTGATCTGATAAAAACTAAAGATTAAAGATACCAACAAGAATAAAGGGGGCTAAAACTTATGGGGGTTTGTCCTGGCACATTCCACTCTAATCTGCAACCTAAAAGCACAACTTGCAGGAAGGTTCTGCTTCCCTAGCAAGCAGAGCTGCTAACATAGAAATGGTGCCACACTAAGGCCGTTTCCTTAGCAGCAGCTTCAAATCCACTGCTAATGGTCACTAATATTGACAAGGACTGCAGGGGTGTAAAAGACACATGCTCTCAAAAAATGTCCTCAGTTATGGAATGGACAAACAATTCAAACATGGCAAATATTTCAAGAAAGGAATTTAAAGCTGTAAGTTTAGCTCAATCTTAAAAAAAGGGTATTGATAAAAGCTCAACATCAGGAATTATTAGACACATGCAAATCCAATCTACACAAAGGTATCACCTCACACCAGTCAGAATGACCATCAGCAAAAAGTCTACAAACAATAGATGTTGAAGAAGTTGTGCAGAATAGCGTAACCTGTAGCTCTAAGTGGGCTGTAAACTTGGAACAGCCAATAATAGGAAAAGAATGGCAGTGCGTTTACAGGTAAAAATTGAGTTACCATATGATCTGGAAGGCCCAGTATTGGGCCTTTCATCTGTGAAGGCCAGAATCAAACAGACACAGGATGAAAAATCGTGTATTGCAGCAGTACTTACAATAGCAAAGACATGGAAGCAACAAAAATGTCCATCATCAGATGAATGGATGAAAAAGAGCTCCATGTACACAATGGAATATTAGACATAGAAAGGAATGAAACTGTGCTGTTTGCAGCACCATAGATGAGGCTAGAGAAAATCACACCACTTGAAGTAAGTCAGAAAGCGAGAGACACATATCCTATGATATCGCGTATAGGTGTTATCTAAAAGTTGATATTAATGAACTTATTTCCACAGAGAAGGACACTCACGTAACAGAAAAAAAACTTCTGTTTAACCAAATGGAAAGCTGTGAGGAATGTATAACGGGGGATATTGGGTTTAACAGACATATGTTAATACTTATAAAACATATAATAACTTGTAAAATATATAATCACCAAAGACATACCGAATACCAAGAGACTTCTACAAAACATTCTATAATAACCTATATGGAAGAGGATTGAAACATGAAAAGATATATGTATCAATGAAACAGATTCTGTACACCTAGAACCAACAAAACTTTGCAATCAAATTTTCTCTGATAAAAATAAAAATTGAACTAAGAATACCAACAACAAATAAGTAGACATAAGTAGACACTCTAATTTACAACCTACAAACAGGACTTCCAGGAAGGCTCTGTTGCCCTAGTAACCAGATTTGGGAATATAGAAATGCTGCCGCCTTGTGGCCGTATCCTGGAACAGCAGCTTTAAACCCAGTGCTAATGGTCACTTAATATTCACAATTACTAGAGCGATGTAAATGACACCTGTCCTCAAAAAATGTCCTGATGTAGGCAATGGCCACAGGAATTCAGAACACGGCAAATTTTTCAAGTAAACAGGTTGTAGGGGTAAGTTTCTCGGTTTACTTTTTAAAAAAAGAAAACGGACGTGGATAAAAGCTCAATATTGGGAATTATTAGACGCATGCAAATCCAAACTACATAAAGGTGTCACCACCCAACACTCAAAATGCCATCAGGAAAAAGCCTACAAACAATAAATGCTGAAGGGGTTTTAGAGAACTGTGTGCCCTCTACTTGCTGGGGGGATGTACAATGGTAAGAGCCAGTAGTGAGAACAGAATGCAGGTGCGTTTAAAGGTAAAAATTGAACTACCATATGATCTAGTAGGCCCACTGCTGGGCTTACCCGTGAGAAGACCAGAGTCAAAAAGTCACAGGCTGGCAATCTTGCAGTGCAGCAATATTCAGCATAGCCAAGAGTTGGAAGCAACCAAAATGTCCATCAACAGATGAATGCACAAAGAAGAAGTGGTCCATATACACAATGGAATATTGGGCATGGAAAAGAATGAAACACTGCTCTTTGCAGCACCATAGATGAGCCTAGAGATAATCACAGAACATGAGGTAAGTCGGAAAGCAGACGAAAATTATCCTGTGATATCACTTCTAGGTGTTATCTAACAACTGACACAAATGAACTTATTTCCACAGAGAAAGACACTCACACACTTAGACAACAAACTATGGTTATCTAAAAGGAAAGGTGGGAGGAATGGATAAATTAAGATAGGGTTACCATATGTATACAAACACCTATTAAATACATATCTCAAAAAGACCGACCATATGACAAGGGAGGTCTACTGAACGCTGTGTAATAATTTATACGGGAGCTTCGCTGGTGGTACGGTGGTTAAGAATCCGCCTGCCAATGCAGGGGACACTGGTTCGACCCCATTCCAGGAAGATCTCACATGTTGCAGAGCAAATAAACCCCTGCACCAAATCTATTTAACCTACTGTTTTCAGTCTATGAGTCACAACTACTGAGCCCAGGCACCACAACTACTGAAGCCCGCAATCCTAGAGTCTGTGCTCCACAACAAGAGGAGCTACTGCAGTGAGAAGCCCGAGCAACACAAAGGAGAGTACCCTTGCTCACTGCAACTAGAGAAAGCCCACATGCAGCAACGAATATCCAACTAACCCCAAAATAAATAAAGAAAATAAATTTTAAAAAACCAGTAACTTACATGGGAAGAGGATCTGTACATGAATATATATATATATATATATATATATATATATATATATATATATATATATATATATATAAAATGTTCAACTGAACCTGATTGTGTACACCTAGAACAAACACTATTGTAATCATTACCGCTATTTTAAAAATTATAACCACGAACAACCATTAATGATACATAAACTTATTGAGGTTTTCCCTGGCACATTCCATTCTAATTTACAACCTAGGAACACGACTTTCAGGAAGGCTTTGCTGCACTATTAAACAGACTTGGGAATGGAGAAATGCTGCCCCTTGGTGGCCACTTCCTACAACAGCAGCTTTAAACACAGGGCTAACGGTCCCTGAAGATTCACAGAAATTGTAGGTCTGTATATGACACGTGTCCTCAAAAAATGTCCTGGGGTAGGTAATGGCCAAAAAAGTTCATAACACGGAAAATTTTTCAAGAAAACAATTTGAAGAGGTAAGTTTTACTCACTCTTTTATTAAAAAAAAAAGAGGAACATGGATAAAAGCTCAATATCAGGAATTATTGGTTGGATGCAAATCCAAACTACAAAAAGATTTTGCAACACAATATTCAAAATGCCATCAGTAAAAAGTCTACAAACAACGAATGCTGACAGGTCTGTGGAGAAATGCATACCCACTATGCAGTTGGCTGGATGTAAAGTGGTATCAGCTAATCATGAGAACAGAATGGAGCTGCCTTTAACAGGTAAAAGTTGAGCTACCATATGATGTGGGAGATCTCCTGATGGGCCTATAACCTAAGAAGACCAGAATCGGAAAGACACAGACAGGCAAACATGCACTGCAGCATTATTTACAATAGCCAAGACATGCAAGCAAACAAAATGTCCATCAACAGATAAATGGACAAAGAAGAAGTGGTATATGTCTCGAATGGAATATGAGCCTCGGAAAAAAATGAACAATGCCGTTTTCTTGTCTACAGATGAGCCTAGAAATAATCATATTACGTTAAGTAAGTCCAAAGGGAATGACAGATATCCTGTGATATCATTTATAGATGTTATCCTAAGATTTCTACCAATGAACATATTTCCAGAGAAAAAGACACACACAGAGTTATAAAACAAACTAATGGTTACAAAAATGAAAGCTGGGAGGATGGATAAATTAGGATTATGGGGGTAACATACATATACTAATGTATGTTAAATGTATATAAACATATAACATATAAATTATATGATTTATATAATCACCAATACATATAAAATAAATAATGACCAAACACCTACCAAATACCAAGGGAGGTCTACTCAACACTCTGTAGTAACTTATATGGTAACAGGATCCGAAGATGAACAGATATATGTATGAATAATGGACCAGATGCTGTACAACCAGACAAATACAACACTCTAATCAAATTTACTCTGATAAGAAATATAAATTAAATTAAAAAAACAAGCATAAGTAAGGAGACATAAACTTCCGGTGCTGTGTCCGGGAACATTTCCCTCTAATTTACAACCAAGGAACACTACATCCTGGAAGACTCTTTTGCCCTAGTAACAAGAGTTGAGAACATAATAATGCTGCCGCCTTGTGGCTGTTTCCAACAACAGCAGCTTTAAACACAGTGCTAATGGTCACTTAATATTCACAAGCAGTACACGGGTATAAATGACACCTGCCCTCAAAAAATGCCCTGGTGTAGGGAATAGCAAAGAAAATTCAACACATGACAAATTTTTCAAGAACTCAATATGAAGAGGGAAGTTGTACTCACTCTTTAAAAACTAAGAAAAAAAGAAAAAAAAAGGACATGCCTAAAGCTCAGTATAAGGAATTATTAGACACATGCAATTCCAACCTCCCAAAAGGTTTCACCTCACACCTGTCTAATGACCATCAGAAAATGTCTACAAACTAAAAATGCTGAAGTTGTTTTAGAGAACTGTGTAGCTTCTAGCTGCTGGTGGGATGGAAAGTGGTAACGGCACTAATGGAAGCAGAATGGAGGTGCTTTGAAAGGTAAAAACTGAGCTACCATATGATCTGACAGGGCACTTACTGGGCCTATAACCTACGAAGACTGGACTCGGAAAGACAGAGGCAGGCAAATGTGCGCTGCAGCAATATTTATATAGCTAAGGCATGGAAGCAAGCAAAAGTTCCATAAACAGATGAATGGAGAAAGAAGAAGTGATATATCTACAGAATGGAATATTAGCCACGAAAAAAATAAAGCAATGCCATTTGCAGTGCCACAGATGAGCCTAGAGATAATCACACAACGTGAAGTAAGTCAGAATGCAAGAGACAAATGTCCTGTGATATCACTTATGTTATCTGAAAATTCCTAAAAATGAACATATTTCCATAGAGAAAGACAATCTCAGATTGAGAAGACAAACTTATGGTTAGGCCAAAGAAAAGGTGTGAGGAATGGATAAATTCGGATATTGGGGTTAACAAACATATACTAATACATATAAAATATATACTCACCAAAGACCTATGGAATACCAAGAGTGGCCTACTCAACACTGTGTAATAACCTACATGGAAAAGGACACAAAACATCAACAGATATATGTATATGTGTACATGAACAAGATTCTGTACACCTAGAACTAACGACACATTTAAATCAAATTTGCTCTGGTAAAAACAAAAAGTTAAAGACACCAAAAAGTATTAAGGAGGCTAAAACTTATGGGGGTTTGTCCTGGCACATTGCACTCTAATCTGCAACCTAAAAGCACAACTTGCAGGAAGGTTCTGCTTCCCTAGCAAGCAGAGCTGGTAACATAGAAATAGTGCCACACTAAGGCCGTTTCTTCCAGCAGCAGCTTCAAATCCACTGCTTATAGTCACTAATATTGACAAGGATTGCAGGGGTGTAAATGACACATGCCCTCAAACAATGTCCTGGGGTATGGAATGGAGAAACAATTCAAACACGGCAAATTTCAAGAAGGCAAGTTAAAGTTGTAAGTTTAACTCAATCTTAAAAAAAAATAAAAAGGATATTGATAAAAGCTCAACATCAGGAATTATTAGACGCATGCAAATCCAATCTACACAAAGGTGTCACCTCACACCAGTCAGAATGACCATCAGCAAAAAGTCTACAAACAATAGATGTTGAAGTTGTTGTGCAGAATAGCATAACCTGTAGCTCTAAGTGGGATGTAAACTTGGAACAGCCAATAATAGGAAAAGAATGGCAGTGCGTTTACAGGTAAAAATTGAGTTACCATATGATCTGGAAGGCCCAGTATTGGGCCTTTCACCTGTGAAGGCCAGAATCAAACAGACACAGGATGGAAAATCGTGTATTGCAGCAGTATTTACAATAACAAAGATATGGAAGCAACAGAAATGTCCATCATCAGATGAATGGAAGAAAAAGAGGTCCATATATACAATGGAATATTAGACACAGAAAAGAATGAAACAATGCCGTTTGTAGAACAATACATGAAGCTAGAGAAAATCACACAACTTGAAGTAAGTCAGAAAGCGAGAGACACATATCCTATGATATCAAGTATAGGTGTTATCTAAAAATTGATATTAATGAACTTATTTCCACAGAGAAGGACATTCAAGTAACAGAAAGAAAAACTTGTTGTTAACCAAAGGGAAAGGTGTGAGGAATGTATAACGGAGGATATTGGGTTTAACAGACACATGCTCCTACTTATAAAGTATAAAATCACCAAAGACAAAACGAATAACAAGAGAGGTGTACACAAAATTCTGTATTAACCTACCTGGAACAGGACCCAAACATGAAAAGGTATATGTATCTATGAAACACATTCTGTACACCTGGAACAAACACAACATTGAAATCAAATTTGCTCTGATAAAAATGAAAATTAAACTAAGAATACCACCAACAAATAAGTAGACATAAGTTTTGGGGGGTTTGTCCTGGCACATTCCACTCTAATTTACAACCTACAAAGAGGACTTCCAGTAAGGCCCTGTTGCCCTAGTAACCAGAGGTGGGAATATAGAAATGCCACCTTGGGGCCGTTTCCTGAAACAGCAGCTTTAAACTCAGTGCTAATGGTCACTTAATATTCACAATTACTACAGGGCTATAAATGTCACCTGCTCTCAAAAAATGTCCTGGTGAAGGTAATGTCCACAGGAATTCAAAGCACGGCAAATTTTTCAAGGAAACAATTTGAAGAGGTAAGGTTTTCTCTTTTCCTTTTAAAAAAATCGAACATGGAAGTGGATAAAAGCTCAATATCTGGAATTATTGGATGCATGAAAATCCAAACTACAAAAAGGTATCACCACCCAACACTCAAAATGCCATCAGTAAAAAGTCTACAAACCATAAATGCTGAAGGGGTTTTAGAGAACTGCGTACCATGTACTTGCTGGGGGGATGTAAACTGGTAACAGGCATAGTGAGAACACAATGGAGGTGCGTTTAAAGGTAAAAATTGAATTACCATATGATCTAGGAGGCCCAATGCTGGGCTTATCCCCTGAGAAGACCGGAATCAAAAAGACACAGGCTGGCAACCCTGCACTGCATCAATATTTAGCAGAGCCAAGAGTTGGAAGAAACCGAAATGTCCATCAACAGATGAATGCACAAAGAAGAAGCGGTCCATATACACAATGGACTATTGGGCGTGGAACACAATGAAACACTGCTCTTTGCAGTACCAAAGATGAGCCTAGAGATAATCACACAACATGAGGTAAGTCGGAAAGCAGACGACAAATATGCTGTGATATCACTTCTAGGTGTTACCTAACAACTGACACAAATGAACATATTTCCACAGAGAAGACACTCACAGACTTAGAAAACAAACTACGGTTATCTAAAAGGAAAGGTGGGAGGAATGGATAAAATAAGATTAGGGTTACCATACATATAAAAATACGTATTAAATACATATATCAAAAAGACCGACCATATACCAAGGGAGGTCTACTGAACGCTGTGTAATAATTTACACGGAGGCTTCTCTTGTGGCACCGTGGTTAAGAATCCACCTGCCAATGCAGGGGACACGGGTTGGATCCCTGTTCCGGGAAGATCTCACATGCTGCAGAGCAACTAAGCCCGTGCACAAAAACTACTAAGCCTGCACTCTAGAACCCACGAGCCAGAACTACTGTGCCCACATGCCACAACTACTGAAGGCTGCACGCCTAGAACCCATGCTCCACAACAAGAGAAGCCTCTGCAGTGAGAAGCACGTGCACCGCAACGGAGAGTAGCCCCTGCTCACCGCAACTAGAGAAAGCCCACATGCAGCAATGAAGATCCAACTCAGCTAAAAAGAAATAAATAAATAAAATAAATTTATAAAAAAATAATAGTAATTTACATGCTAAGATGTTCTGTACATGACCAGACATATATAATATCTAAATGAACCAGATTGTGTCCACCTAGGACAAACAATATTCTAATCATTACCCCGATTTAAAAAATTAAAATAATGAACAAGAAGTAATGAGACATAAACTTATGGGGTTTTTCCCTCGCACATTCGATTCTAATTTACAGCCTAGGAACACGACTTCCAGAAAGGTTCTGCTACCCTAATATCGAGATTTGGGAATGGAGAAATGCTGCCACCTTGTGGCCGTTTCCGTCAACAGCAGCTTTCAACGCAGTGCTAATCATCACGAAATAGTCACAATCATTGCAGGCCTGTAAATGACACCTGCTCTCAAAAAAGTCCTGGGGTCGAAAATCGACCAAAAAATTCAAAAGAGGGCAACATTCAAAGATGACAATTTTAAGAGGTATATTGTACTCACAATTTTTTTTCTTTTCTTTTTTTTTAAAAAAAGGAAAAGGCCTGGGAAAATGCTGAACATTAGTAATTATTAAAGACCAGCAAATCCAAATTACAAAAATTTATCATCTCACACCAGTCAGAATGGCCACCAGCAAAAGTTCTGGAAATAATGAATGCTGAAGGGGTTGTGGAGAAAGGCGTACACTCTGTTGCATGTTGGACGTGGTAAGAACCACTAATGAAAACAGAATTCGGGTGCCCTGAAAAGGTAAACATTGAGCTACCATTCCATCCAGCATACACACTGCTGGGCTTATCACCTGAGAAGATGAGAATCAAAAAGACACAGGCTGGCAATCCTGCCCTCCAGCAAGATTTACCATAGCCAATACCTGGAAGCAATGAAAATGTCCATCAACAGAGGAATGCACAAAGAAGAAGTGGTCCATGTACACAATGGAGTATTACTACAATGAAAAACATAAATTAGATTAAAAAAACATCATAAGTATGGAGACATAACCATTTGGGTGTTTATCCAAACACATTCCTCTCTAATTTATAACTGAGGAACACCGCTGTCAGGAAGGTCTGTTTCCATAGTTACCAGAGTGGGGAACCTAGAAACGCTGTCACCCTCTTGCCGTTACCTGCAACAGCATCTTTAAAACCTGTGCTAATGATCACTTCATATGCACAAGTACTGCAGGGCTGAATATGAAACCTGCCCTCAAAATGTCTCGAGGGAAGTAATGGCCAAGAAATTTCAAAGTGTGGCACATACTCAAGAAAAGAATTTGAAGAGGTAAGTTCTATTCACAGTTTTAAAAAGAAAGGACATGCCTTAAAGCTCAATTTCAATGGATTATTAGGCGCATGCAAATCGAACCACAAAGAGGTATTAGCTCACACCAGTCAGAATAACCATCAGCAAGGAAACTACAAACAATAAGTGCTGAAGATGTTGTGGAGAAATGCATACCCTCCACTTTAAGTGGGACGTAACCTGGAAAGAGCCACTAATGAGAATGGAATGGTGGTGCCTTTAAAAGGTAAACACTGAGCTACCATATGATACATCAGGCCCAATCCTGGGCATATAACTTAAGAAGACAGAATTGGAAAGACACAGGCAGGCAAATCTGCATTGCAGTAGTATTACAATAGCCAAGACATGGAGGCAACCAAAAAGTCCATCAAGATGTGAGTGGACAAAAAGAACTGGTACATGTACAAATGGAATATTAGCTAGGGAAAAAAATGAAACCTTGCCATTTTTCAGCACTGTAGATGATTCTGGAGGTAATCTGGCAAATTGTACTAAGTCAGAAAGCAAAAGACACATATCCTATAATATCACTTATAGGTGTTAGCTAAAAATTGATACCAATGAAGTTATTTCACAAAGAAAGGCAATCACAAATTCATTAAACAAACTTATGGTTCACCAAATGGAAACGTGTGAGGATTGGATACATTAGGATATTGGGGTTAACACAGATATAGAAACACATGTGAAATATATCATCACCAAAGACCTACGGAAAACCGAGAGAAGACTACTGAACATTGTGTCATAACCTACATGGGAAAATGATCCAAAGAAGTATAGACATATGTATATGTGTAAAAGAACCACATCTACACACCTAGAACAAATAAAACATTTTAATCAAATTTGTTCTGATAAAAAATAAAAATTAAATTAAAAAAAGAACAAGAAGTAATGAGACATAAACTTAAGGGGCTTTTTGCTGGCACAGTGCATTCTAATTTACAACCAGAACACGACTTCCATTAAGGCTCTGTCATCACTAATAAAGCAGCTTTATAAGCAATGTTGAAGGTAGCTTAAAAGAAGTCTCACTAATTATTGATAGTAACAAGAAAACAAACAAAAGTAAAAATCTCACTGCAAAAAGTACAGATAGAGTAAGGGTAGTAGATCTAACACTTATTAAACTTCTGTAAAGAATAAAAGACAACAGTAGTATGTTTTTTGAAAAGGGAAGGCCCAAATAAATCAGAAATGAAAGGGATGATGTTACAACAGACACCACAGAAATACAAAGTAGCCTAAGATACACACAGGGAAACTCAGAGCTCAGACTGGACAGAGCCCACTCTCCATTCCCCTGTACATGACTTACAGGAGCCTCAGAAACTGAGGATGGGGTCCCTGAGGGGAGGCACAGGATAGAATATGTTAGGCATTAACATGACTGCATTCATCTTAAACGTGCCTGAACTACATGCACACAAGGTGATTCTGTCCTGTATGTACATCAGAACCTCTAGTCAGAACTGAGGATCTTTGGCTTCACCATCTCTACTGACAGCATTAGCTTCACTTGCTTTGGACCGTCTCCTAAGGGATTTCTAGAACCGCAAAGCATTGAAGCTTCACTGGACCCAGAATCTGTGCGACTCCACTCAGAGTATCAGAGTCTCAACTCCACTCAAAGACCCAGAGTCTCAACAGAGACTCCACTCCTGGAGGGCACACACAAAGTAGTGTGCACATCAAGACCCAGGGGAAGGAGCAGTGACCCCATAGGAGACTGACCAGACTTACCGGCTAGTTTTAGAGGGTCTCCTACAGAGGTGGGGTGTGGCTGTGTCTCATTGTGGGGACAATGACACTGGTAGTAGAAGTTCTGGGAAATACATCTTGGCACGAGCCCTCCCAGTGTAGCCTTTAGCCCCACCCAGAGCAAGGTAGGCTCCAGTGCTAGGTTGCCTCAGGCCAAACAACCAACAGGGAGGGAACCCAGCCCCATTCATCAGCAGACAAGTGGATTAAAGTTTTATTGAGCTCTGCACACCAGAGCAACACCCAGCTCTACCCACCACCAGTCCCTCCCATCAGGAAGCTTGCACAAGCCTCTAAGATAGACTCATCCACTGGAGGGCAGAGAGCAGAAGCAAGAAGAACTACAATTCTGAAGCCTGTGGAAGGAAAACCACATTCACAGAAAGATAGACAAAATGAAAAGGCAGAGGACTTTATACCAGATCAAGGAACAAGATAAAACCTCAGACAAAAGACGAAATGAGATGGAGATAAACAACCTTCCAGAAAAAGAATTTGGAATAATGATAGTGAAGATGATTCAACACCTTGGAAAAAGAATGGAGGCAAAGATCAAGAAGATGCATGAAATGCTTAACAAAGACCTAGAAGAATTAAGGAACAGACACCTAGAAGAAGTAAAGAACAAACAGAGATGAACAATACAATAACTGAAATGAAAAATACACTAGAAAGAATCAGTGGCAGAATAACTGTGGCAGAAGAATGGATAAGTGACCTGGAAGACAGAAAGGTGGAAATCACTGCAGTGGAACAGAATAAAGAAAAAGAATGAAAATAAGTGAAGACAGCTTAAGAGACCTCTGGGACAATGTTAAACACAACAACATTCACATTATAGGGGTCCCAGAAGGAGAAGAGAGAGAGTGAAAGGACCCGAGAAAATATTTGAAGAGATTAGAGTCGAAAACTTCCCTAGCATGGGAAAAGAAATAGCCACCCAAGCCCAGGAAGCACAGAGAGTGCCAGGCAGGATAAACCAAAGGAGAAAAATGCCAAAACACATAGTAATCAAATTGACAAAAATTAAAGACAATGAAAAATGACTGAAAGCAACAAGGGAAAAATGACAAATATCATACAAGGGAACTCCCATAAGGTTAACAGCTGATTTCTCAGCAGAAACTCTAGATGTCAGAAGGGAGTGGCATGATAAATTTAAAGTGAAGAAAGGGAACAACCTACAAACAAGAGTACTCCATCCAGCAAGGATCTCATTCAGATTTGATGGAGAAATCAAAAGCTTTACAGACAAGCAAAAGCTAAGAGAATTCAGCACCATGAAACCAGCTCTATAACAAATGCTAAAGGAACCTCTCTAAGTGGGAAACACAAAAGAAGAAAAGGGCTCACCAAGACAAACCCATAACAATTAAGAAAATAGTAATAGGAACATACGTATTGATAATTACCTTAAATGTGAATGGATTAAATGCTCCAACCAAAAGATACAGGTTCACTGAATGGATGCAAAAACAAGACCCATATATATGCTGCCTACAATAGACCCATTTCAGACCTAGGGACACATACAGAGTGAAAGTCAAGAGGTGGAAAAATATATTCCATGCAAATGAAAATCAAAAGAAAGCTGGAGTAACAATACTCATATCAGATAAAATATACTTTAAAATAAAGAATATTACAAGACACAAAGAAAAAAAATACATCATGATCAAGGGATCAATCCAAGAAGAAGATATAACAATTATAAATATATATGGGGCTTCCCTGGTGGTGCAGTGGTTGAGGGTCCGCCTGCCAATGTAGGGGATGCATGTTTGTGCCCCAGTCCGGGAGGATCCCACGTGCCGCGGAGAGGCTGGGCCCGTGAGCCATGCTCGCTAAGCCTGTGCGTCCAGAGCCTGTGCTCCACAGCGGGAGGGGCCATATCAGTGAGAGGCCCGCGTACCACACACACACACACACACACACACAAATATATATATATATATATATATATATATATATATATATATATATATATATATATATGTACCCAACATAGGAGCACCTCAATACATAAGGCAACTGCTAACAGCTATAAAAGAGGAAATTGACAGTAACAAAATAATAGCGGGGGACTTTAACACCTCACTTACACCAATGGTGATCATCCAGACAGAATATTAATAAGGAAACACAAGCTTTAAATGACAGAATAGACCAGATAAATTTAATTAATATTTATAGGACATTCCATCCCAAAACAGCAGATTACACGTTCTTCTCAACTGCACACGGAACATTCTCCAGGATAGATCATATCTTGGGTCACAAACAAAGCCTCAGTAAATTTAAGAAAACTGAAATCACATCAAGCAGCTGTGTTGACCACAATGCTATGAGATTAGAAATCAGTTACAGGGGAAAAAACGTAAAAAACACAAGCACATGGAGGCTAAACAATACGTTACTAAATACAAGAGATCACTGAAGAAATAAAAGAGGAAATCAAAAACTACCTAGAGACAAATGACAACAAAAACACGATGATCCAAAACCTATGGGATGCAGAAAAAGCAGTTCTAAGAGGGAAGTTTATAGCAATACAAGCCTACATCAAGAAACATGAAAAATCTCAAACAATCTAACCTTACACCTAGAGGAACTAGACAAAGAAGAGCAAAACCCAAAGTTAGTAGAAGGAAAGAAATCATAAAGACCAGAGCAGAAATAAATGAAATAGAAACAAAGAAAACAATAGCAAAGATCAATAAAACTAAAAGCTGGTTCTTTGAGAAGATAAAAAAAAGATAAACCTTTAGCCAGACTCAAGAAAAACTGGGAGAGGACTCAAATCAATAAAATTAGAAATGAAAAAGGAGACGTTACAACAGACACTGCAGAAATACAAAGCATCATGAGAGACTACTACAAGCAACTCTATGCCAATAAAATGGACAACCTGGAAGAAATGGACAAATTCTTAGAAAGGTATAACCTTCCAAGACTGAACCAGGAAGAAATAGAAAATATGAACAGACCAATCACAAGTAAGGAAATTGAAACTCTGATTAAAAATCTTCCAACAAAAGCCCAGAACCAGATGGCATCACAGGTGACTTCTATCAAACATTTAGGGAAGAGCTAACACCCAACCTTCTCAAACTCTTCAAAAAAATTTCAGGGGAAGGAACACTCCAAAACTCATTCTATAATGCCACCATCACCCTAATACGAAAACCAGACAAAGTTACTACAATAAAGGAAAATTATAGACAAATATCACTGATGAATATAAATGTAAAAATCCTCAACAAAATACTAGCAAACAGAATTGAACAACACATTAAAAGGATCATACACCATGATTAAGGAGGGTTTATCCCAGGGATGCAAGGATTCTTCAATATACACAAATCAAGCAATGTGATATACCATATTAACAAACTGTAGAATAAAATCCATATAATCACCTCAATAGATGCAGGAAAAGTTTTTGAGAAAATTCAACACCATTTATGATAAAAAACTCTCCAGAAAGTGGGCATAGAGGGAACCTACCTCAACATAATAAAGCCCATATATGGCAAACTGACAGCAAACATCATTCTCAATGGTGAAAAACTGAAAGCATTGCCTCTAAGATCAGGAACAAGATGAGGATGTCCACTCTCACCACTATTATTCAACATAGTTTTGGAAGTCCTAGCCGCAGCAATCAGAGAAGAAAAAGAAATAAAGTGAATACAAATTGGAAAAGAAGAAGTAAAATTGTCACTGTTTGCAGATGGCATGATACCATAGATAGAGAATCCTAAAGATGCCACCAGAAAACTATTAGAGCTAATCAATGAATTTGGTAAAGTTGCAGGATATGCAATTAATGCACAGAAATCTCTTTCATTCCTTTACACTAACAATGAAAAATCAGAAAGAGAAATTATGGAAAAAATCCCATTACCATTGAAACAAAAAGAATAAAATACCAAGGAATAAACCTATCTAAGGAAGTAAAAGACCTGTGCTCAGAAAACTATAAGACACTGGTGAAAGAAATCAAATATGATATAAACAGATGGAGACATATACAATGTTCTTGGATTAGAAGAATCAATATTGGGAAAATGACTATACTACCCAAAGCAATCTACAGATTCAGTGCAATCCCTATCAAATTACCGGTGGCATTTTCTACAGAACTAGAACAAAAAATCTTAAAATTTGTAGGGAGACACAAAAGACCCTGGATAGCCAAAGCAGTCTTGAGGAGAAAAAAAAAGAGCAGGATGAATCAGACTTCCTGACTTCAGACTATACTACAAAGCTAAAGTAATCAAGAAAATATGGTACTGGCACAAAAACAGAAACATAGATCAATAGAACAGGAGAGAAAGCCCAGAGATAAACCCACGTACCTATGGTTAACTAATCTATGACAAAGGAGGCAAGGATATACAATGGAGAAAAGACAGTCTCTTCAATAAGTGGTGCTGGGAAAACTTGACAGCTACATGTAAAAGAATGAAATTAGAACACTCCTTAACACCATACACAAAAATAAACTCAAAATGGATTAGAGACCTAAATGTAAGACTGGACACTATAAAATCTTATAGGAAAACATGAGCAGAACACTCTATGACATCAATCACAACAAGATCCTTTTTGACCCACCTCCTAGAGAAATGGAACTAAAAACAAAAATTAAAAAATGGGACCTAATGAAACTTAAAATCTTTTGCACAGCAAGGAAAAACATAAACAAGATGAAAAGGCAACCCTCAGAATGGTAGAACAGTTTTTCAAATGAAGTAAATGACAAAGGATTAATGTCCAAAACTTACAAGCAGCTCATGTAGCTCAATAGCACAAAAACAGAAAACCCAATCCAAAAATGGGAAGAAGACCTAAACAAACATTTCTCCAAAGAAGATATAAGGTTGCCAACAAACACATGAAAGGATGTTGAACATCACTAATCATTAGAGAAATGCAAATCAAAACTACAGTGAGGTATCACCTCACCAGTCAGAATGGCCATCATCAAAAAATCTACAAACAATAAATGCTGGAGAGGCATTTATTGGAGAAAAGGGAACCCTCTTGCACTGTTGGTGGGAATGTAAATTGATATAGCCACTAGGGAGAATGGTATGGAGGTTCCTTAGCAACTAAAAATAGAGCTAGAAGAAGATGTGGCACATATATACAATGGAATGTTACTCAGCCATAAAAAGAAAGGAAATTGAGTTATTTGTAGTGAGGTAGATGGATCTAGAGTCTGTCCTACAGAGTGAAGTAAGTCAGAAAGGGAAAAACAAATACCGTATGCTAACACATATATATGGAATATAAAAAAAACACTTTATGAAGAAACTAGGGGCAGGAAAGGATTAAGGACACAGACGTAGAGAAAGCACTTGATGACACAGGGAGGGGGAAGGGAAAGCTGGGAAAAAGTGAGAGGGTGGCATGGATATATATACACTACCAAATGTAAAATCGATAGCTACTGGGAAGCAGCCACATAGCTCAGGGAGATCAGCTCAGTGCTTTGTGACCACCTAAAGGAGTGGGATAAGGGGGTGAGAGGGAGGTGCAAGAGGGAGGGGATATGGTTTTATATGTATAAGTATAGCTGATTCACTTTTTTATACAGCAGAAACTAACACACAATTGTAAAGCAATTATACTCCAATAAAGGTGTAAAAGAAAAATATAAAGAAAGCCCAGAAATAAACCTACACACCTATGGTCCACTAATCTATGACAAAGGAGGCAAGGATATACAATGGAGAAAAGACAGTCTCTTCAATAAGTGGTGCTGGGAAAAATGGACAGCTACACGTAAAAGAATGAAATTAGAACACTCCCTAACACCATACACAAAAATAAACTCAAAATGCATTAGAGACCGAAATGTAAGACTATAAAACTCTTAGAGGAAAACATAGGAAGAATACTCTTTGACATAAATCACAGCAAGATCTTTTTTGATCCACCTCCTAGAGTAATGGAATAAAAAACAAAAATAAACAAATGGGACCAAATGAAACTGAAAAGCTTTTGCAAAGCATAAGAAACTACAAACAAGACGAAAAGACAACCCTCAGAATGGGAGAAAATATTTGCAAATGAGTCAATGGACAAAGGATTAATCTCCAATATATATAAACAGCTCATGCAGCTCAACAGTAAAAAAAGAAACAACACAATCCAAAAATGGGCAAATGACCTAAATAGACATTTGTCCCAAGAAGACATACAGATGGCCAAGAAGCACATGAAAAGCTGCTCAACATCACTAATTATTAGAGAAATATAAACCAAAACTACAATGATGTATCACCTCACACCAGTTAGAATGGGCATCATCAGAAAATCTACAAACAACAAATGCCGGAGACGGTGTGGAGAAAAGGGAACACTCTTGCACTATTTGTGGGAATGTAAATTGATACAGCCACTATGGAGGTTCCTTAAAAAACTAAAAATAGAATTACCATATGACCCAGCAATCTCACTACTCGGCATTTACCCTGAGAAAACCATAATTCAAAAAGAGTCATGTACCACAATGTTCATTGTAGCTCTATTTACAATAGCCAGGACATGGAAGCAACCTAAATGCCCATACACAGATGAATGGATAAAGATGTGATACATATATAAAATGGAATATTACTCAGCCATAAAAAGGAATGAAATTGGGTCATTTGTAGAGACGTGGGTACATCTAGAGACTGTCATACAGAGTGAAGTAAGTCAGAAGGAGAAAAATATCGTATATTAATGCATACATGTGGAACCTAGAAAAATGGTACAGATGAACTGGTTTGCAAGGCAGAAATAGAGACACAAATGTAGAGAACAAATGTATGGACACCAAGAGGGGAAAGTGGTGGGGTGGTGGTGGTGGTGGGATGAATTGGGAGACTGGGATTGACATATACACACTTATATGTATAAAATAGATAACCAATAAGAACCTGCTGTATAAAAAAATAAATAAAATTTAAAAATTAAAAAAATAGAGTATTTTAAAAAATAAAACAGAAAAAATATTATTTCCTTCACATACACATATTTATATGAATGGATTATTTCCATGCTCATATCTATAAATACAAAAAGAGGAATAAAACCTACCTTGAACCAAAAAAGAAAAAAAAAAAACAAACAGAACCCACCAGTCATACAGAGGAAAACCCTACCAGGGCACTTGCTCCAGTGGTAAACAATTCTGAAGTTGGTCAGAGGTGGGGAATCGTCTCCCATGCAGCCAGCAGCACCCCCGCAAGGAGCATCCTCATTGCAAAGCTGGGGGACCGTGCCAAGGCGTCTGTGAGTAAACGTGAGCTGAGCCCCAGGCCAGGTGCTGCTGAACTGTTCCCACCCTTTCCAGTTAAAACACCTGAATGTGTGCAAAGATTTGAAAACCTAGAGGAAGGGCCGTGGAGCCACACCAGTGAGAGCACGCAGGCCGAGTTGGTGCCTGCAGGCCAGCCAGGATGGTCCTGGCCACGGGCGCCCTTCTGGAGGCTTTCCACTTCTCTGCCTGAGGTACCCCTCCTGTCCCGGCCCCCACTGATTTTTCCTTCCTCACCTCTGCCCGGGGAGAAATTCCAGTGGCAGGTACGGGTGACACATCCTCTTCTTTGGCAGGTGGCAGCCTGGCAACTCCTGCGGAAAGTCCAGCAGAGCCCCACTCACACCGGGCGACCCACAATGCCGTGGGCCCTCACTCCCTCCCACCAGCCCAGCCCCTAGACTGCTGACGGGGCAGAGAATATGGCGTCAGGCACAGCTGCAGGGGCTCTTGCTGCCTGGAGGGGGTGTTTATATTGACCTCAACTCAGGCACACCTGGGGAGGGCTGGCCCACCGGGTCAGGCTGCCCAGGTCAGCCAATCCTCGCCCCTCAGGGGCTCACAGTTGCAGAAAATGGGCCTTGCTGCACCAGCCAGGTCCAAAGAACAGGTGTAGGGTCCTGAGGGTCAGGATAGACAAGGGCCTGCAGCCCTGGCTTGTTTTCTAATCATTTTATCTGGCCCATGAGTGGGAGACAAGTTCAAGAAGACCCTCTCCTAATGAGAGGAACCCAGGAGTCAGGGAGAGGAGGGGTGGTGGGTGGAGACAGAGGCCTGGTGTCCTGGCTGCTGTGGAAGCCTCTGGAAGACCAGGCGGAGGGAGGCCGGACAGAGTGAAGCCCAGGGTCACAGACCTGTCGGAGGTGCTGTTTGTTAGTTAAAAAGTCCTGCTCGCAGGTGCTCTGGGTCAGCTCTGACCGACAGGTGGGCTGGGGGTGCTCTGCAGTGACAGCTATGTGCACGGTTACTGTGTGCCCAGCCTTGCCGGGGTAATTGCCCAGGGGGGCTCCATATCCAGGGAGGGGCCTGACCATGAGAGCCCCATGGGCTGCTGGGTACCTGCCCAGGTGAGCTCCATATCCTGTGATGGGCCTGACCACGAGAGCCCCTGGGCTGCTGGGTACCTGCTCAGGGTAGCTCCGTATCCTGGGAGGGCCCTGACCATGAGAGCCCCGTGAGCTGCTGGGGACCTGCCCAGGTGAGTTCCATATCCTGGGAGGGGCCTGACCACGAGAGCCCCGTGAGCTGCTGGGTATCTGCCCAGGGGAGCTCCGTATCCTGGGAGGGGCCTGACCACGAGAGCCCCGTGGGCCACTGGGCACCTGGTAAGGGACTTCAGGACAGTCAATGAATCCACCGAGGATATACATCCAGTAGTTCCTAATTCCTACACCCTGCTGGTCATTCTACCATCCACCAGGACATGGTATTCTATATTAGACTTCAATGATGCCTTCTTCTGTATTCCATTAGTCCCAGAGTCACAAGAAATTTTGGCTTGTGAGTGGCAGGACTCAACATACAAAAAAAAAAAATACTGCTGGGGCGTCCTGCCCCAAGGGTTCAAAAATTCCCACACCTTTGGGGAAACGTTAGGTAAAGACCTAAAAGTTCTACCTCTGGAGAAGGGAACCCTCCTTCAATATGCAGACGATATTCTGATCGCCAGCCCTACTAAGGAGGCCTCTTAACTACCTAGCCAATAAAGGATTGAAGGTGTCTAACAAAAACCTCAAATATCACAGACTAAGGTGACCTGCCTGGGCTTCATTCTCACAGAAGGTCGGAGAAGTCCATCCCAGGAAAGGGAAGAAGCCATTTGTAGCCTTACTCCTTCTAAAACTAGAAGACAGCTTAGAGGTTCCTGGGGAGGCCGGGGTTTGCTGCATCTGGATCCCTAACTACAGTATAATAGCTGGGCCTCTATATGAAACACTGAAAGGAAAAGATGATGATCCTTTTGAATAGAATCCAGAAGCACCTTTCAAGAATGCAAAGAGCAGTCAATTCAGACCCTTGCCCTGGACCTCCCTAATTTAGCTAAACCCTTTGACCTTTACATTCCCCATAGAAGGTGAATTGCCCTTTTAATATTAGTGCAAAAACTGGGACCACTTGAAATGGAACAACGCAAGAATGCCCTCCAGGTAGGAGGAACTACGGTCACAAAGGGCTTGGCCAGCCGCCCAATCCAGCCAGGTTACTGGGAGATTCTAAAACCTAGAAATCAGCAGCCCACAAGGCCAGCTCCCTCCTAAGGGAAAAGAACCCCACGTGGTGATCCTAACCACCCACCACGCCCTGAAGTTGCAGGGATCGCTCCGTAGGCACACAGACCTCGAGAGACGAAGCCCTCCAACTCCAACCTCCAGAGAGACAACCTGGGGCAACGGGCCCCCATGACGACTCATATGACTATCACTTGACCTGGATCTTCTCTCAGAAAACAACAAGAGTGTGCCCCAAAAGAGCAGACTACTGCTTGCAGGACTTACTGCACCCAGAGGGGAGCTAATAAGCTTGGCGGGAGAACCATAGATAACGCTGTCACCATAGAAAAGCCTACAGACACCGCGGTGACAGCGGCCATTGAGACCGGCTGGACTCCTGGCTACTTCAAAAGGCCGTTGACACAGTGGCCGTCATGGTCATGGATCACCACCAGCCCTGGACTGTCTGGGAGTTGAGCAGGCAGGGCTCTGACACCTGGTGCTGTTTGTACGTTAATTCAGTGGCCTAACTGAAGAAAGCGCAGACTACTGGTCAGAGCACCTAGGCTGGCAGAAACCGTCAGCCTAAGGTGGCCAAACAACTGTGGGGCGGGATAAAACCGGCCCCCCACCCAGCGTCTCTGCGCATCTCTTTCCTGGACCCTTAAAGGTCATTAGGATCTAGAATACTTCTAATGCTGGTGCTCAGGCGGACAAGCAAGTGAGGGAGGAGGCCTGGGGACAATCAACCTCACCTGGAGGCTGCCGGGGAGAAGTTCTGCCCCTCCCCCCCCGGTATGAGGACTCCCAAATCAGCACGAAGCACTTACAGAAGAGGGGTCTGCACCCTCAGCGCCCCAAGAATTAGGAACGGGACAAAAGGCAGAGGAGGGGTTTGTCAAAGGCAAGGTCCATTAAAAATTCCTGGGAGATAAAAATAGAATCTGGGCAATAAAATAAAGTCTAACCTTTTTTTCCTCTGTGCTTTGTCTAATTTCACTTGCTCCTAGGTTTCCACATGCAGAGGTCCCACACCCGGCACTTCAGACCCGATTCCCTAGTGCAAAATGGCTGGGCCGACACCTCAGCTCGCGGGCCCCCTGCAGACTCCGAGACATAGAGCCTGAGCTCCAGCCAACCCGGCCCTCGAGAGCTCCACACCCTCCCCGCCCCCCAGCTGACGCTGCCGGGATCCCTACACAGCAGCCCCACCCACAGCCCACGGAGGAGTGCCCGCTCTCACCTCTCCATTCTCTGATCAAAATATAAAGTGTTCCTTTGTTTCTGAACCAAACTCAGTCTCTTTCTTTTGGCTCCAATGACACTGGGCAGGGGGACCCTTGTTGGGGCCCACTCGAGAGGATCAGTAACAGAGATTGAGAACATTGTAACTTCAATGAACAGACTGTGAGCCAAACTGTAATTAACATACAGCAGTGTATAAGCCTCGTGTAAAATAAGATGTTTCTAACACTTCCATTTGATATTTCCATCACTTTATCATAAGCAAGTTCAGTAGAGGGGTTTGTCTTTTTTATCAGGTCAATATTAGAGAAATGACGTGATTTCTTTCCAAGGATGTACATCTAATAATCTTGGCTGAAGCTTCAATCTTGTTTTGAATGCTTTTCAATTGAAAATGATACCTCTCCTTCAGCTCCCCAATTTCTGAGAAGTATAAAACCTTATAACGTATTATTACCAAAGGGGAAAAGTGGGAGGAGGGATAAATTAAGAGTTTGTTATTAACACATACACACAGCTATGTATAAAATAGATCATCAACAAGGAACTTCTGTATAACACAGGGAACAACATTCAATATTTTGTAATAAACTATAAGGGGAAATCTGAAAAAGAATACATATCTATATCTACATCTTGTATCAACGACAGATAAAATGTAACCTAAGGGAGGCCGATGGTGAGTGCTTCTGACCCTGAAGATTTCAATCATCTAAAGCTCGGACTCTGACTACTGCCCAAGGCCCTTAATGAACATACATGTACCCGTAGCTTAAAAATTTCCCAGTTTGGGGTTCAGGGAGACACTGATTTGGAAAAATCCCCGGTGTCCTCCTTACATGAAAGGGACTCTACCTACAGTTAAAACATACCTGACACCCAGAGGATGGTACACCGTTTGACCAGGAAGAGTTTGGAAAAGGCACCTCATCTCCTCATCTCCTGGTAGTCAGGTTCACCCCTCCAGCCTCTTTTCTAACAAGCTCCCCACTTGCAGAATCAGCAGCTTTAACCTCCTGTTTCATACAGATAGCAATTTGTCCAGAGGATGAACGGGAAGAGAGGGAACCAATGAGAGACCAGCCCTAGGTGTTTGGACAGGCACATGTCACTCTAATTTCCAAGCAGAAAGAACTAACCAAAGTCTCAGCCTGCACCCCGGAACAAGAATAGGGCCTGAAGCAATCCTGGGGTTTTGTGGACAGTGCCCAAAAAAGCGACTTAAAAAATGGAGCTCAGGAGCACTGCAATTAACAAACCTGCAGGGTTATAAATGATAACAATCTTCCAAAGATATACTGAGGTAAGGCAATGAAAATGATTTGAAAGCAAGGCAGAATTGTAGAAACAGTTTTCAAGAGATAGTTTGGAGTCGCCTTTAAAGCACATGAAAAGCGGCAGAACTTCGACAATGGTGCAGTTAGCCAAAAAGGGCCTATGCGTTTTTCCTGAATATATTTAGGAAAAAACGCAGACGCCCTTTTTGGCCAAACAAGCAGGAAATACAAATCAGCACTATAAAGAAGTCTCACTTCCCATCTGTCAAAAGGGCCATCCTGGAAAAGTGTAAAAACCAGAAATGCAGTATAGGACACGGAGAAAAGGGAGCCTTGTTACGCTGATGGGAGGGATGTAAATTGCCAAGGGCCACTCTGGAGAAGTGTATGGTGTTTCCTAAAACAGCTAAAAAACAGAGCTACAGTGCATAGGGCACTTCCACTCATGGGCGTATATATTCGGAAAACCAAAAATCGACAGGACACAGGCACCCCAAAGTTTAGCGCTGCTCGGTTTACAAGGACCTCGACTCGGGTACACCTTAAATATCCAGGAAAGAGAAAAATGGGTAAATAAGTTGTGGTACTTATGTACAATGGAATATCACTCAGCCATGAAATCATTGTCCAAAGGATAGTAATAGCATAATGAGTGATTTAGGTATGATGATACTAAGAGAAATAAGTCACACAGGTAAAGAAACTTATCATAAGACATCACTTATAGACAGAAGGTAAAAATCGCTACACATGAACTGAATTACAAAACAGAACAGAGTCACACGTTTAGAAAACGCACTTATGGCTGCTTACGGGGAAAGGTGAGGTGGGGTGATGCATAAAACAAGATTTGAAATTAGCACAGATACCATTCCATCAACCAAATATGTAATAGAGAAGACCTACTCATTGCTCAGTGAACTGGACTCAACACACCCTATTCACCGCAGAAGAATATATCTGTGTAGTAAAAATCTTTAAAAAGTATTTATTGATATCTCTGTAAGTGAATCAAGTGGGTGTAAAGCGGCATAAACACAGCATTGAAAATCAGCTAAACCCCATTATAAATACAAATTACAAAAAACAAAAAGAAAGATAGTGAAAGAGAGAGAAATTCTTACAAAATTCGTTCAGGGGCTGTGATGCAACCTGGATTGACCACATCTAGACCCACAACTGAAAGAGACATAAGGCTGGACACTCTTGGGGCCTACAGGATAGGTGAGGTTGGGTGAGCAAATGACACTTTAAAATAATACTGCGTGCTACCCATTCCATGGTTCCCAAATCTCCAGGTTCAAGGGAATCTTCCTACAGCTAAAACATGAATGGGAAACCCAGAGGATGGTACACCCTGTGATGGGGAAAGGTTTCTAAAACTCCTGGTGCTCGGGTTCGCCATTCCAGCCACTTTACGAACAATCTCCCCACTTGGAGAATCAGCACCTTTAACCTCCTGTTTCGTACAGTTTGCAATTTGTCCAGAGGATGCACGGGAAGAGTGGGAACTAATGAGAGTCTAGCTGTAGGTGTTTGGACAGGCTGATGTCACTCTAATTACCCATCAGGAGGAAGAATTAACCAAAGGCTCAGCCTGCCCCCTGGAAACAGAATAGGGCCTGAAGCAATACATAGACTGGCTGAATGGATCTGAAAACACGGCCAGTATATTTGCAGTCTACAAGAGACCCACTTCAGACCTAGGGACACATACAGACTGAAAGTGAGGGGATGGAATAAAATATTCCATGCAAATGGAAATCAAAAGAAAGCTAGAGCAGCAATTCTCATATCAGACAAAAGAGACTTTAAAATAAAGACTATTACAGGAGACAAAGAAGGACACTACATAATGATCAAGGGATCAACCTAAGAAGAAGATATAACAATTGTACATATCTATGCACCCAACATAGGAGCACCTCAATACATAAGGAAAATGCTAACAGCCATAAAAGGGGAAATCGACAGTAACACAATCATAGTAGGGGACTTTAACACCCCTCTTTGACCAATAACAGATCATCTAAAATGAAAATAAATAAGGAAACACAAGCTTTAAATGATACATTAAACAAGATGGACTTAATTGATATTTATAGGACATTCCATCCAAAAACAACAGAATGCACTTTTTCTCAAGTGCTCGTGTAACATTCTCCAGGATAGATCATATCTTGGGTCACAAATCAAGCCTTGGTAAATTTAAGAAAATCGAAATCGTATCATGTATCTTTTCGGACAACAATGCTATGAGACTAGATATCAATTACAGGAAAAAATCTGTAAAAGAATACAAACACATGGACGCTAAACAATACACTACTTAATAACCAAGAGATCATTGAAGAAATCAAAGAGGAAATTTAAAAATACCTAAAAACAAATGACAATGAAAACATGACGACCCCAAACCTATGGGATGCAGCAAAAGCAGTTCTAAGAGGGAAGTATATAGCAATACAATTCTGCCTCAAGAAACAAGAAACATTTCAAATAAAGAAGCTAACCTTATACTTAAAGCAATTAGAGAAAGAAAGAAAATTTAAAAAACAAAAAAACAAAGTCAGCAGAGGAAAGAAATCATAAAGATCAGATCAGACATAAATGAAAAAGAAATGAAGGAAAAAACAGCAAAGATCAAAAAAACTAAAAGCTGTTTCTTTGAGAAGATAAACAAAATTGATAAAATCATTAGCCAGACTCATCAAGAAAAAAAGGGAGGAGACTCAAATCAACAGAATTACAAATGAAAAAGGAGAAGTAACAACTGACACTGCAGAAATACAAAGGATTATGAGAGGTTACTGCAAGCAACTCTATGCCAATAAAATGGACAACCTGGAAGAAATGGACAAATTCTTAGAAAAGCACAACCTTCCAAGACTGAACCATGAAGAAATAGAAACTATAAACAAACCAATCCCAAGCACTGAAATTGAGACTGTCATTAAAATCTTCCAACAAACAAAAGCCCAGGACCAGATGGCTTCAAAGGCAAATTCTATCAAATATTTAGAGAAGAGTTAACACCTATCCTTCTCAAACTCTTCCAAAATATAGCAGAGGGAGGAACTCTCCCAAACTTATTCTGTGAGACCACCATCACCTTGACACCAAAACCAGGCAAGGATGTCACAAAGAATGAAAACTACAGGCCAATATCACTGATGAACATACATGCAAAAATCCTCAGCAAAATACTAGCAAACAGGATCCAACAGCACACTAAAAGGATCATACACGAAAATCAAGTTGGGTTTATCCCAGGGATGCAAGAATTCTTCAATACATGCAAATCAATGTGATACACCATATTAAAAAACTGAAGGATAAAAACCATATGATCATCTCAATAGATGCAGAAAATGCTTTCAACAATATTAAACACCCATTTATAACCCTACAGAAAGTAGGCATAGAGGGAACTTTCCTCAACATAATAAAGGCCATATATGACAAACCCACAGCCAACATTGTTCTCAGTGGTGAAAAAGTGAAACCATTTCCACTAAGATCAGGAACAAGACAAGGTTGCCCACTCTCACCACTATTATTCAACACACTTTTGGAAATTTTAGCTACATCAATCAGAGAAGAAAAAGAAATAAAAGGAATCCAAATCGGAAAAGAAGAAGTTAAGCTGTCACTGTTTGCCACTAGATGACATGATACTATACATAGAGAATCCTAAAGATGCTACCAGAAACCAACTAGAGTTAATCAATGAATTTTGTAAGGCTGCAGGATACAAAATTAATGTACAGATATCTCTTTCATTCCCATACACTAAAAATGAAAAGTCTGAAAGAGAAATTAAGGAAACACTCCCATTTACCCCTGCAACAAAAAGAATAAAATACCTAGGAATAAACCTACCTAAGGAGACAAAAGACTTTTATTCAGAAAACTGTAAGACACTGATGAAAGAAATCACAGATGACACAAACAGGTAGAGAGATACACCATGTTCTTGGATTGGAAGAATCAACATTGTGAAATGACTATACTACACAAAGCAATATACAGATTCAGTGCAATCCCTATCAAACTACCAATGGCATTTTTTCAGAAAACTACAACAAAATATTTCCCAATTTGTATGGAAACACAAAAGACCCCGAACAGCCAAAGCAATCTTGAGAAGAAAAACAAAGCTGGAGTAATCAGGATCCCTGACTTCGGACTATACTACAAAGCTACAGTAATCAAGACAGTATGGTACTGGCACAAAAACAGAAATATAGATCAATGGAACAGGAGGGAAAGCCCAGCGATAAACCCATACACATATGGTCACCTTATTTTTGATAAAGGAGGCAAGAATATATGTTGGAGAAATCACAGCCTCTTCAATAATTGGTGCTGGGAAAAATGGACAGCTACAGGTAAAAGAATGAAATTAGAAGACTCCCTAACACCATACACAAAAATAAATTCAAAATGGATTAAAGATCTAAATGTAAAGCCAGACACTATAAGACTCTTAGAGGAAAACATAGGCAGAACACTCTATGACATGAATCACAGCAAGATCCTTTTTGACCCACCTCCTAGAGAAATGGAAATAAAAACATGGGACCTAATGAGACTTAAAAGCTTTTGCACAGCAAAGGAAAACATAAACAAGACGAAAAGACAACCCCCAGAATGGGAGAAAATATTTGCCAAAGAAGCAACTGACAAAAGATTAATCTCCAAACTTTACAAGCAGCCCATGCAGCTCAATATCAAAGAAACAAACAACCTAATCCATAAATGGGCAGAAGACCTAGTAGACATTTCTCCAAAGAAGATATACACATTGCAGGAATCACATGAAATAATGCTCAACATCACTGATCATTAGTGAAATGCAAATCAAAATTACAATGAGGTATCACCTCACACAGGTAAGAATGGCCATCATTCAAAAAATCTACAAACAATAAATGCTGCAGAGGTGTGGAGAAAAGAGAACCCTCTTGCACTGTTAGTGGGAATGTAAATTGATACAGCCACTATGGAGAACAGTATGGAGGTTCCTTAAAAAACTAAAAATAGAACTACCATATGAGACAGCAATCTCACTACCTTGCATATACCTGGAGAAAACCATAATTCAAAAAGAGTCATGTTCCACAATGTTCATTGCAAGTCTATTTGCAATAGCCAGGACACGGAAGCAACCTAATTGTCCATCAACTGATGAATGGATAAAGAAGATGTTGAACATCTTCAATATAAAATGGAATATTATCAGCCATAAAAAGAAATGAAATTGAGTTATTTATAGTGAGGCGGATGGACCTAGAGTCTGTCATACAGAGTGAAGTAAGTCAGAAAGACAAAAACAAATACTGTATGCTAACACATATATATGGATTCTAAAAAAAGAGAGAGAAAAATGGTTGGGAAGAACCTACGGGCAGGACAGGAATACAGACGCAGATGTAGAGAATGGACTTGAGGACATGGGGAGGCGGAAGGGTAAGCTGGAACGAAGTGAGAGAGTGGCATGGACTTATATATACTACCAAATGTAAAATAGATAGCTAATAGGAAACAGCTGCATAGCACAGGGAGATCAGCTCAGTGCTTTGTGACCACTTAGGGGGTGGGGTAGTGAGGGTGAGAGGGAGATGCAAGAGGGAGGAGAAATCAGGATATATGTATATGTATAGCTGATTCACTTTGTTATAAAGTAGAAACTAACACACCATTGTAAAGCAATTTTAGTCCAATAAAGATGCTAAAAATAAATAAATAAATAAATAATACCCCCCCAAAAATTAAATCTTTTTTAAACATAAATAAATAGAAAAGAGCACTCAATAACATGGTAACTCTAAACCTAAGTATTTTCAATACTACAGCAAATGTAAATGGATTAATGTCTCCTATTAAAGTATAATTTTTTAATATTATGTACAACTAAAAATTTTTCCCAATATACAGGTAAAATAAAAGAATTACATTAGAAAGGAGAAAACATTCCATGTATTTAATAACAATAAAATGATAAACATATAATATGCATCTTAGATAAAGTAGTCTTTAAGTTCAGAACAATTTGTCATTATTGTAACTAGTATTATTATCCCAATTTCTTAAGAATATTTCAATACTTTTTCTATTTGAAAAAATATTTTAATATTTTTTTCTTTGCTCTTTTGTGGTCTAATACATGGTAAGTATTTAGGTGCTAACATAACTTAAAAACATATGTTATTTTTTTTACAGCCAAGAAAAACTGAATCAAGAAGAAATAGATAACTCGAACAGACTGATCACTAAAAGCAAAATAGAATCTGTAATTTACAAAAACTCCCTACCAACAAAAATCCAGGATCAGATGGTTTCACAGGCAAATTCTACCAAATATACAAAGCAGAACTTACACTGATTCTTCTCAAACTCTTCGAAAAGACTGAAGAGTAAGGAATACATCCAATGACATTCTATGAAGCCACCATCACCCTGATATCAAAACCAGATGGGGGGGACTTCCCTGGTGGCACAGTGGTTAAGAACCATCTGCCAATGCAGGGGACATAGGTTCGAACCCTGGCCCGGGAAGATCCCACATGCTGTGGAGCAACTAAGCCTGTGTGCCACAACTACTGAGCCAGTGCTCTACAGCCCACGAGCCACAACTCCTGAGCCTGAAAGCCACAACTACTGAAGCCCACGTACCTAGAGCCCATGCTCTGCAAGAAAGAAGCCACTGCAGTGAACAGCCCGCACACCACAATGAAGAGTAACCCACGCGCACTGCAACTAGAGAGAGCCCGTGCACAGCAATGAACACTCAATGCATCCAAAAATAAATAAAGAAAGAAATTTACTGAAAAAAAAAAAACAGATGGGGACTTTTCTTGTGGTCCAGCAGTTAAGATTTCACCTCCCAGTGCAGGGGGTGTGGGTTCAATCCCTGGTGGTGGAGCTAAGATCCCACATGCCTCACAAATAAGAAACCAAAACATAAAACAGAAGCAATATTGTAACAAATTCAATAAAGACTTTAAAAAAATACACGCAGAGAGAAAGACTCTACCAAAAAAGAAAATTGCAGGCCAATATCTCTGATAAATATAGATGCAAAATTTCTCAACTGAATATTAGAAAACCAAATCCAACAACACATAAGAGGATCATACACCATGATCAAATTTGATTCACCCCCGTGTCACAAAGTTGTTTCAACATATGCAAAATCAATCAACATGATACACTCCATCAACAAAGGAAAAACACAAAACAAGTGATCATCTCAATAGATGCCAAAAAAGCATTTGAAAAAGTTCAACATCCATTCATGATAAAAACGCTTACCAAAATGGGTATAAAGGAAACATAACTCAACATAATAAAAGCTATTTATGACAAGCCCACAGCCAATATAATACTCAATGTTCATAAGCTGAAAGCCTTCCCGCTAAAATCTGGAACAAGACAAGGATGTCCACTCTCACTTCTCTTCAACATAGTATTGGAAGTCCTAGCCACAACAATCAGACAAGAAAAAGAAATAAAATCTAATAAAATTGGAAGGGAAGAGGCAAAGTTGTCATTTTATGCAGATGATATAATAATATATATAATGGAAACCCTAAAAATTCCACAGAAAATCTACTAGAACTGATAAACAAATTCAACAAAGTAGCAGGATACAATAGTAACATACATAAGTTGGTTGCAGTTCTTGGTTTTCCTTTTTCTTTTTTTTTTAAATTTATGTTGGCTGCATTGGGTCTTCCTTGCTGTGCACGGGCTTTCTCTAGTTGTGGCCAGTGGGGGCTAGTCTTCGTTGTGGTGCACAGGCTTCTCATTGCAGTGGCTTCTCTTGTTGCGGAGCACAGGCTCTAGGCACGTGGGCTTAAGTAGTTGTGGCACACGGGCTCAGTTGTTGTGGCTCATGGGCTCTAGAGTGCAGGCTAAGTAGTTGTGTAGCACAGGTTGAGCTGCGCCACAGCATGTGAGATCTTCCTGCACCAGGGCTCAAAACCGTGTCCCCTGTATTGGCAGGTGGATTCTCAACCACGGAGCCACCAGGGAAGTCCCTGGTTGCATTTTTTTCTTTCTTTCTTTTTTTTCTAATTTTATTTTATTTATTTATTTATTTGTACATCTTTATTGGAGTATAATTGCTTTACAATGGTGTGTTAGTTTCTGCTTTATAACAAAGTGAATCAGTTATACATATACATATGTTCCCATATCTCTTCACTCTTGTGTCTCCCTCCCTCGCACCCTCCCTATCCCACCCCTCTAGGTGGTCACAAAGCACTGAGCTGACATTTCTTTACACTAACAATGAAATATCAGAAAGGGAATGTAAACAAGCAATCCTTTTTAAAATGGCATCAAAAAAATAAAATACTTAGGAATAAACCTCACTAGGAGGTGAAAGACTTATATGCTGAGAACTACAAAACATTAGTAAAGGAAACTGAAGATGATTCAAAGAAATGGAAAGACATCCCACACCCTTGGAAGGGAAAAATTAATAGTGTGAAAATGTCCATACTACCCAAAGCAATTTACAGATTTAATGTGATCCCTATCAAATTACCCATGACATTTTCCCCAGAACTTGAACAAATAATCCTAAAATGTATCTGGAACCATAAAAAGTCAGAACTGTCGACACAATCCTGAGGAAAAAGAACAAAGCAGGAGGCATAACCCTCCTAAACTTCAGACAATACTAAAAAGTTACAGTAATCAAAACCTCATGGTATTGGCACAGAAAGAGATACATGGATCAATGGAATGGAATAGAGAGCCCAGAAATAAACCCACACACCTATGGTCAATTAACCTTCGACAAAGGAGGCAAGAATATTCAATGGGGAAAAGACAGTCTCTTCAGCAAGTGGTGTTTTGAAAGTTGGACAGCCGTATGCAAATCAGTGAAGTCAGAACATACCCTCACACCATACACAAAAATAAACTCAAAACGGCTTATATGCTTAAATATAAGGTAGGACACCTTAAAACTCCTAGAAGAGAACATAAGCAAAACATTCTCTGACATAAATCATACCGAAGTTTTCCTAGGTAGTTCTCCCTAGGCAGTACAAATACAGTAAGTCACCTACATACGACCCTTCAAGTTTCAAACTTTCAAAGACGCAAACGTCCATTCGCGTGTCCAATCATGTAAGTTAGTTCATGTGTCTGGCATACATTGTCACGTGTGTGCATCCTCTATAAGTGGTTGTGCTTTTGTGTACTTTACAGTATAGAGTACAGTAGTACAGTACCTTTATTTCAAGCCCAAGATGTCTGGAAGCAAGGGTAAAAGCAGCGGTGATGTAGCTGGTACTGTTAAGAAGAGCCAAGCGATAATGATGGAAACAAAACTGAAAATAATTGAGACAGTGGAGCGAGGCAAAAAGATGTTAGACATCACTTATTCTTATAACAAGAGTCATTCAATCATTGGCACGAATCTAAAGAACAAGGACAAGATCATGGAACATGTGAAGTCTGCTGTGTCAATGATGCTGACAAAATATTGAAGAAGCATGGAAAAGTGATGGAGGAGATAGAGAAACTTCTCAGTGTGCGGATGCAGGATCAACATCAGTGCTAAGTCCTGCTCAGCTTAATGCTGATTCAAGAGAAAGCTAAAAACCTTTATGAAGACTTGAAGAAGAAACACGGGAAAGAATCAGAGGGCACATTTTTTAATGCCAGCCATGGCTGGTTTCATCAGTTCAAGGGTAGAGCCAATCTCAACAAGGTAAAAGTAAGTGGAGAGGCAGCAGGTGCAGATAGGGTAGCTGTCCAGGAACTTCCTGAAACACTGAGTAATTATTGATAGTGTGCATTTACCCAACCAGGTGTTTAATGTGGATGAGACACAACTGTACTGAAAGAGGATGCCAGACTGAAGTTACATCAGTAAGGAGGAAAAGTTGATGCCGAGATGTAAAGCAGCAAAGGATAGGCTAACTGTTGTTTGGTGGCAATGCTTCCAGTGATATGAAGCTGAAGTCTCTCTTAGTTTATCATTCAGAGAACCCAAGAACCCTTAAAAGCATAGCCAATGACTCTCTTCCTGTTGTGTGGAAGCATAACCCCAAATCCTGGATTACACAGCCACGTTCCAGGACTGGTTTTGCCACCACTTTATCCGAGATGTAGAGAAATATTTCTTGGAGAAGGACGTCCCAGGAGAACATTCTTTTGCTGTTCAACAATGCTCTGGGCCACCCCCCATTCATGGATGACTTTTCCCAACGTCAAAGTAGTGTATCTGTCACCGAATACTACATTGCTCATCCATCCTATGGACCAGGGAGTTATAGCGACTATCAAGAAATATTATTTATGTCACACTTTTTGTCAGGCAGTAAAGGTAAGTGACAAATCAGGAAGAACCTAGGGACAATTTTGGTAGGACTATAACATCTACAAGGCCATAAAAAACATTGACTTTGCAGGGTGTGAGTGTATGGTGGTCACCATGAATGGGGTTTGAAAGAACCTTTGCCCACAGTTTGTTCTTGATTTTTTTGGATTGGAGAAGGTAGATCAGAAGTCTGAAGAGGACTTCAGCAACATAGTGACCCTCAGCGAGAAGCTGGAGCTAGGTCTGCAAGAGGACGATTTCATTAAACTCCTTGCTGTGCAACATGAGGAGCTTACTGATGGAATTGGAGGCGCAGAGAAAGGATGAAGAGGGACAGGAGGAAGAAGAAGTAACTGAAGAACTGAAGAGATTCACGACACATAAGTTGACAAGGGAATCTTCTTTATTTGAGGAGGCACTGTTAGTTTTTGAGGCACAGGGCTCGAACCTACAATGGTACCCAAAGATGACAGCAGCCATTCAGAATGCAATCCAGTGCTACCATGTCATCATCTATGATAAGAAAAAACGAGCTACTACTCAGACATCAATGGATCGTTTTTTCAAGAGGGTAGATAGAATTAAATCCAGCAAGAAACCAGAACATGTGCCATCAATGTCAGGTATGAGTGAAATTGGAGTTTGCCCTCTGTCTCCTACTGCTGATAATCCTTCACCTCTACCATCTCCCACCTCCTCTCCCTCCTCCAATCAGTAACTCTTCTCACCTGTTCCCTCGATGCCAGCCCGAGTATCCCAGCTGTTGTACTGTATTACTGTACTTTTCAAGTTACTGTACTGTAAGACTAAAAATGTTTTCTTTGTTCTTGTGTTTGTTTTTTATGTATTGTTTGTGTGAAAAGTATTATAAACCTATTACGGTACAATACCATATAGCCAACTGTGTAAGCTGGGTACCTAGGCTAACTTTGTTGGACTTACAAACAAATTGGTCTTACAAATGCACTCTTGGAACAGAACTTGTTCATATATAGGGGACTTACTGTAAAAGCAAAAAAGAAACAGGAACTAATCAAACGTATAAGCTTTTGCACAGCAAAGGAAACCATAATCAAAATGAAAGTACAACCTATGGGCTGGGAGAAAATATTAGCAAATGATGAGACTGACAAGGGCTTAAACAAACTATACAAGCAGCTCATATAACTCAATAACAATATAACAAATAACTCAATGGAAAAATGGGTAGAAGACCTAAATAAATATTTCTCTGAAGAAGACATACAGATAGCCAATAGGCACATGAAAAGATGCTCATCATCACTAACTATTAGAGAAATGCAAATCCAAATTACAATGAGGTACCACTTCACACTGATCAGAATGGCCATCATTAAAAAAATCTACAATTAACAAATGCTGGAGGGGCTATGGAGAAAAGAGAACCCTTCTACGCTGTTGGTGGCCATGTAAGTTAGTGCAGCCAATATGGAAAACAGTACGGAGGTTCCTCAAAAAAAATATAAAGAGAGTTGCCATATGATCTAGCAATCCCACTTGTGGACATATATCTAGACAAAACTATAATTCAAAAGATACATGAAACCCTATATTCATAGCAGCACTCTTTATAATAGCAAAGACATGGAAACAACCTAAATGTTCATTGAAAAATGAATGTATAAAGAAGGTGTGGTATATGTATACAATATATATTACCCAGACATAAAAAAATGAAATAATGCCACTTGCAGCAACATGGATAGACCTAGATATAATGATACTAAGTGAAGTAAGTCAGAAAGAGAAAGACAAATAGCATATAATATCACTTATATGTGGAATCAAAAACAGAACACAAACGAACATGTCAGCGAAACAGAAACAAACACACAGATATAGAAAACAGAGTTGTGGTTGCCAAGGAGAGAGTGAAAGAAAGATTGGGAGTTTTGGAATAGCAGAAACAAACTATTCTACATAGGATGGACAAATCACAAAGCCCTACCGTATAGCAGAGGAAACTATATTCAATATCCTGTGATAAACCATAATGGAAAATTTTATATATATATATATATATATAACTGAATCACTTTGCTGCACAGCAGAAATGAATACAACAATGCATAAAGGCTGGAGAGGGTGGGGAGAAAAGGGAACCCTCCTGCACTGTTGGGAGGAATGTAAACTGATACAGCCACTATGGAGAACAGTATGGATGTTCCTTAAAAAATAAAAATAGAACTGCCATATGACCCAGCAATCCCACTACTGGGCATATACCCGGAGAAAACCATAATTCAGAAAGAGTCATGTACCACAGTGTTCACTGTAGCACTATTTACAATAGCCAGGACATAGAAGCAACCTAAATGTCCATCGACAGATGAATATATAAAGAAGATGTGGCACATATATACAATGGAGTATTACTCAGCCATAAAAAGGAACAAAATTGAGTTATTTGTAGTGAGGTGGTTGGACCTAGAGTCTGTCATACAGAGTGAAGTAAGTCAGAAAGAGAAAAAGTAATACCGTATGCTAACACATATATATGGAATCTAGAAAAATGGTACTGATGAACCTAGTGACAAGGCAGGAATAAAGACACAGATGTAGAGAATGGACTTAAGGACACAGGGGGGGAGGTGAGACAGGGACATAGTGAGAGAGTAGCACTGACATATATACACTACCAAATGTAAAATAGCTAGTGGTAAGCTGCGGCATAGCACAGGGAGATCAGCTCGGTGCTTTATGTCCCCGAGAGGGGTGGGATAGGGAGTGTGGGAGGGAGGCTCAAGAGGGGGGGTGGATATGGGGAATATATGTATACATATAGCTGATTCACTCTGTTGTAAAGCAGAAACTAATACAGTGTTATAAAGCAATTACACTCCAATAAACATGTATTTTAAAAACCCACAGCATTGTAAATCAACTACACTTGAAAATATTTCTTTAGTGCAAAAATTTTTTTGAATGTAAGTTTTATTGTGTGTGTGTACCACAGGTTCAATATATATGAATTATGTCAAATCGATTACATTGTTTTTCAAAATAAAGAATTTTTGATATTTTACATCAGCTTCATAATATAAAGGCAGAAAAACTATACTATTTTTTTCTAAAGTTCAGAAATAGCCATTTTGCTCATTCAGTATACTATAAACCACTAACTTTATTAAAAATGGATTTCTGACCTCTTCCTTCCAAAGAAATATTTCTCCACTCACACAAGTTTAATAGAATGTTCTGCCATGAACTGACTTCCTACCTTAGAGACATGAGATTTGCATCCTGAAATCTCTTTCTTGCAAAAATGTCCACTTAGCATCCTAGCATTACAGAAAAGAAATGCTTTTTTCCAGATCTCAAATTCCATACAACTTTAGTCAAGACATCACGTATTTTTTTCACACACACACACTGTATTTTATTTTTACAAGAGATAAACTGACACCAAGCATTATAAATGGATGACCACACAAAAGCAACAATGATTGCAATTACCAAACATGAAACACACTCATACTATGTCATAATATTGACATTCAGTCCAGGAATCCTCCACTGTAACAGCTCCTTTACTTTGCAGTGAAAGACATCATGTATTTTTAAATTATCAGCACTCACCTGAGGTCTTTAAAAGTCAACAAAAACATAATTTTCTGTTCTCTTTCATTTATTCTGGTTCTAAGTGGTCATTTCTAAACAAAAGTATTTAAGTATGTTAATGTCATCTTATAACATCATATTTCAAATGACTACCGTCTCTCCAAAGATGAAATATGAGGAACTCATAATTAGGTTCTCCAAAGTTTTACTCTCTGAATCTGTATTACCCTTCTACTGAACTCCACACTGTTCATTATTCTCTGAGAATATTCTTTTTCTTGTATGGCCATCTCACATGCTCTTTCATTTCATGAAGGTTTTTCCTACAATTTTATGCCAAGTTTATTTCTGAGAAAATGCATTATTCCAGATTGATATTTATAGACACAAAGACTTCTATATAATTCCCCGAGAGTTTCAAGAACTCCTTCTTCTTTTTTTTAATACCTAGATTCTGAAGCTCTCCACAAAGCATTACTAAAATTGCATTTACATAAGTATCTACATATTAATCACACATTAATGCATTTACAATTGTATTATGCTTTATTGCTAATTTTGGAGCATAAACGTAGCTGTCTTATTTACCACCCTCTTGGAAATCACTTTAATATTTGCACTTAAGACTTGAAAGAGAATGGATAAATAAAAACCTGAAGAATATGCAAATACAATTTATATATTTCTCATAAAATTAGGTGATTATCTAACCTTTATCCAGAAAAAAGAAGAGCCCAGATACTCTGCAGGCATGATACTCGAGAATGTGTGGTCTTCCAGCAGGAAAACATGCAGTAATCCATGTGACAGAGTTTACCTGTGACCTGCTGGGGTTAGTGACCTATGCATTCCTTACATGCAACATATCAGGAGTGGAAAAAGGGAATTTGTCAGTTGTGGCAATAAGTATAATGAAGATTTCTAGCAGGTCATGCTCATGTATTCAGCACAGGTACAATCTAAAATTTGCTCAATTCTGGTAGATCTAAGTCTGTATCTGTTACCTTGTCTTTAACGAGGAAATGCCAGAACTGACTTAACAAAAAAAAGTGTCTTGTTTGTTTGTTTTAATTACATTCATGGTGAGTAAGACATAGCTCAGAAGAGTTAATGTGACTTAGTGATTCTCTCATCAGGAAATACAGTCTCTACTTCCCTGTTTATTCTCCACATCCTGTAGTAAGTTAAGTTTCAGTGAAAGATAAATCTACAGGGCGAAAAGAAAAGAAAACTTACATGTGTTGCTAAGATCATTCTGACAGGTTTTACCACGTATGTCAGTTTTTCTGGCGATGGACACAAGCCAGAGCTCCCTACTCTGACATTTTCACTGATGTCATTCCCCTTGATCCTCAATTTGAAAGTGGATAAAAATGTTTTCTATGTTTTCTTCTTTAAGAAATTAAATAAACAATGCTGTCTAGACATGATCCTCTAATGATTTTCAGTCAGTGGTCGTCAAGAGAGGAAAAGCACAGAATCTCATCCCCACAGAAGGGTGACATTCAGTCAGGTAAGAAAAGTCTCCCCAAAATCAGAGCTTCATCTTTAACATGCAATCAGAGGCTTTCACAGGTTCTTCATCACTCTGCACTCAGCCCTACCATATGGGATTGGCTCTGAGAATCTCACATCAGATGAATGACAAACATGTCATAGTACACTGACCTGGTACCAGATCCCGCCTCTCTTAATGATCTCCCTCAGGGACGTTGCAATATTCTAGGCTATTTCCTGGGGCCCTCTACTCTATACAGGTACACTTCCAAGTAGAAACAGAAGCTTTGATTCTCACTGGGACTCCTGCTCTGTCCCACCAACCTCTCTAGAAATATGATGTTCTAATCTCTCCTGATTAGAACATTTCACGGTCTCTCCCTGTGCTAATTTAGTAAAGGTAAAAGAGAAACAAGAAAGAGCAAACTATGCAGGGAGCAATATATAAGATTCCTTTACTTAATGTATTTATCTGATATACCCAAATATTGGGAAATATAGATTCATTTCATAATGGTCAAAAAAAGAGGAGGAGGAACCTCCATGCCAACAGAATACATAAAATGGAATCAATATTGCATAAGTTCCAGCTTAAGCTTAGCTACGAGGTACTAACTCTTCTCATAAAGAAGCAATAGTTCTCCATCATTTGAAGCACACTGAGGACTCAGACAGCTGGACACTGAGGGTGTAGTCTCCTCACTCGAATTCTGTACCTGCATCACAGAGCAATGAAATATTCCCAAAGAATGATTAAGGATGAGGTGGGGAGCCGAAATAAGAAAGATGAATCCATAGTCTGCCCTACCATCCGTTCTGCTGGATATTACCACCATCTTGGCCCAATATGACCTTCCCACTTTTCTCTGGGCCTCCCTACTTTCCACCTCCATCCTCTCATTATATCTTACCTACACTTGGAAACGACTCTAGTCTTTCCATTGATCTTTATCAACAAGCAATCCAAATAGCAACTGTGTATATAACTCCTTAGAAAACTCAGGTCTGACTCAGTAATACATGACCTTTGAAGTCCAAAGTTTCCCTAATTCCCTTTATTATTTTTTTCCCAATTTCCATGTACTTACACTCTCAGGACCTCCACTGTTCTCAGGTTCATCTTCCCTGCAAAATCTGTCAACCTAGACATACACTTAAGTACCACCCTCTAACTATCTCCTAGGGAATCCAGTTTTTTAAAAAGCCTCAACAAGCCTTATGGACTTTATTAAAGACTCTTTAAGATAACCCAGGTGAGATAGCAGTACACCCACAGATATCTATTTAATACACCCTCAGAGTAAGTTTTTTTCACTTTTATAAAGTATCTTCTGGCCAGTGAAGACTCTCGCCTCTTCTTCTTCAACATATGCATTGTCTCACCCTTCTGATTACTCTCTGCTCTATCCCAGGTCCACTCCCTTTCCTGATATTACATTCTTTCCCAATTTTGTATGTTGGCAAAATCAAATAACATAAAATATAACATGATAATTATTATAAAGTGCATCATTCAGTGATATTAAATACATTCATATAATTGGGCGATCAACATAGCCATTTATCTAATTCTTTTCTACGTCTTAAAACTGTAACTCTATATCCTTTAAACATAACTTTCCTTTTTGTTCCATAACCACCTGAAAAGCATCATTACCCTCCCAATTTCTATGGTTTTGACTACACTAAGTACCCCATATAATTGAAGTAAGTAGTTGCATTGTTATGACTCACTAAAAGTCACAAAAATGGCATTTTTGGTAGCTAAATTTCCTCAGGATTCATCCATGTTGTAGCATATTCCTAGATCTTTTCCTTCTTAACACTGAATAATATTGTATTATATGGGTATACCACACTTTGCTTATCCAGGAACTAGTGGATGAACACTTAGGTTGCTTTCATATTTTAGCTACTGTGATTATTACTGTGCTAAACACTGGAGTACAAATATAACTTTAAGACCCTGATTTCAATTCCTTTGGGTATACCTCATAGTAAAATTCCTGGATCATGTAGTAATTCTATTTTTCAATATCTGAAAAATTGCCATACGCTTTTGCAAAGCAGCCGTGTCATTCTACATTCCCACTTACAGAGCACAATGCTTCCAACTCCCTCACATCCTCACCAATACTTGTTTTCTGCTTGTGTACGTGTGTGTGTGCTTGTGTGTGTATGCATGCACACAAATATATAAACATGCATTTAGTGATATGGAGCATCTATTCAAGTGCTTAGTCATTTGTACATCTTTTTGAAGAACCATCTATTCAAGTCTTTTATCCATTTTTGAATCACGGTGTTTGCTTTTTGTTGAGTTGTAGGAGTTCTCTGTATATTCTGAATAGAAATATCTTGTCAGATAGATGGCTTTCAAATATTTTCTCCCATCTTGTGGGTTGCCATTTTATTCTGTTTACATTTCTTTGATACACATTTTTTTTAATTAGGTAGTGAAAATTGTTTATTTTTTTGTTAGCTGTACCTTTGTTGTTTCTTCGTTTCATATTGAGGAAAACTGCCAAATCCAATGTCATGAAGCTCTTGTCCTGTGTCTTCTGCTAAGACTTTTTATTTTATTAGGTCTTATATTTAGTTCCTTGATACATTTTCATTAATTTTTGCCTAGGATGTTAGGGAAGGGTCCATCTTCCTTCTTTTGCATGTTGGCAGCAAGACTTCTCAGCACCATTTGTTGAAAATACTGTCCTTTCTACTTTGAAAAGTCTTGGTAACTTGTCAAAAATCATTTGGCCATATATCAGCGTTTATTTCTGGGTGTTCTATTCTATTCTATTGGTCTTGAATAAGGGAGAAAATAGTATAACCTATCCAGGTTGATGAAGAGCATAAAGAAAGACCAGGACTGAGAATTAGGAGGGCAATATAAAACAGCAGGGAGTAAAAGATAGTGTGAGAGAATATCTTGTATTTGTGAGTTCATGGAAATATGATCATGCTAAAACCACTAAACGCCTGACTCTGAACAATACGGTAAATGTGCTAGCAAGAAACATAACACTTACGCATCTCTGGGAAATACAGTATGGGCATAAAGATAAACTACACACAAATATATTAAAAAGGGAAGGGTTTTCATGGTGTGAGAATATTGTGGGATTTGAAATACAATTTACTTCTGTTCTACCATTGTCTCTAAAATTTATCACAGTGTATACACAAGCAATTCCAGCTCTGGTAATGTGCTTGACAGGTTTATATATGAACTTCAGCAGACCAGTAAATGTACATTCATAGTAGGACTGTTCCCTAAACCAAAAAACAAAACACAAAAACTGGAAAGACTAGAGTTCACTTTGTCAACACACATACAGATGCAGTGATGGTTAACGGTCCAAAAACAGAAGGTGAGCATGGGTGCAAGAGGTTAATCCCCAGGCTCGGGTGAGGTGCAGAGTTTGAGGGTAACACAAGTAGAAAAGGCTTTTTCCTATCCTTGATTTTTGAGGTATGGAAATTCACAGGTCACTACCTTCCTTTCAAAATGAATGAATGCACTATTCAATTTTTTAAAACAGGCGATGTAAACATGAGTGATAATAAATTTCAAACGGTCGCTAATCAAAGAAGATACTAAGAAAAATTAAATAATATGATTTAAGAATGAAGTGGAGAGATTGTCCAAGATGGTAGCATTCAAAGACCCAGAGCTTGATGCCTCTCATGGGCACACCAAAGTCACAACTGCTTACAGAACAGCAATTGATGAAAAAGGCCGGGACCTACCATAAAAGATGTTTTAGAGCTAAAGATATAAGGAAGGCACCTCGGCAAGACAGGAAGGAAGGGCAAAATCTCAACAGAGTCAAGACCCATACCCCCAGGTGGGTGGCCCACAAATGGGAGAATAATTACAATTTCTGAGGTGCACCCAGGTAGCAAGGGGTATGAACCCAACATCAGGCTCCCAAGCCCAGGGACCCTGTGCTGGAAAGAAGAGTTCCTAGAAAGTTGGGCTTTGAAGACCAGTAGTGCTTATTTTCCAGAGAGCCAGAGGGTTGTGGGAAATAGAGATTCCACTCTTAAAATATGCTCACAAAATCCCACATGATCTGAGTATCAGAACAGAGGCAGTCATTTGAACGGATCCTGGGTCACATCTACCTCCTGATCTTGGAGAGTCTCCCAGAGAGGCAAGAGGCAACTACAGCCCAGCCTCAGGGACATAGACACTGGCAGCAGCCATTTGGGGGAGCTCCTTCTACTTCGTGGCCACTGGTACCAGCAAGCATAATTTCAGAATCCTCCCTCTATCTTTTTAGCCTCAGGATCTAGCCCTACCCATTTCCACCAGACTATATACACAAGTACTAGGATGCTGCAGGCCAAGCAACTAACTGAGTAGGGGCATAGCCCTATCCACCAGCAAACAGGCTGTCTTCAGACCCTCTCAATGCACAGCTGTCCCTGGACATGGGCCCAGCCACCAAAAGCCCCAGGACCAGCCTCCACACCTCAATGGACAGGCACCAGCCCCAGAGTCCCTGGCCCCTCTGAAAAGTGAGCCTGCTCTCTCCTTGGAATCAGCCTCACTGACGGCAGGTGATTACTGCACAGGGATTGGATGGAACTTGGACTTACCCAACAGCAAACCTGCTCTAGCAGTGGGATCAGCCTCATACACCAACAGGCACACACCAGCTCCAGGAATACCACAGCCCAGCAGCCTGCATGACCAGAACACTCACTTGCAGGCCAGAAGCAGCCATGGACTCAGCTGGGTCCTGACCCTGCCCATCAGAATGCCAACACAAGATTAGGGATATGACAGACCCTGCAGATAGCTGTGTCAGGAACAGTGATCCAACACCAACTCTGCGACTCCTGGGCCCTGCAGCCAGAACTCAGGACCTGTGTCTTCCTCCCAGTAGCCAGCATCACCTCAGGACCAGTGACTGGGCACTAGCCCTGATATCACCCGGACTGCAATTCTACCCATAAGTGAACCAGCACTAGATTTGGTGTCTCTCAGAGTTGTGCAGCCAGCTGCCTTATGATTTAGCCTCACCAAGCAGCACAGACATCCTCCATACAAGGCAGAGTCCGGCAAACAAGCACTCTGGGGGCAGCCAAGCCTACCAGACCACCCACAGTAGTCAGCCCACCACAACAGAAGAGCCCAAGCAGCCCACATAGGGAGTACACCTAGAACATATAGTTCTAGTGACCAGGGGACAGTGGGCTGCTGGGACACATAGGACCTCTCCTACAAAAGGCCACTTCTCCAAGGTCAGGAAATGTAACGAAGTTACTACATACATAGCAATAAAAACGGCAAGTTAAGAAAGATGAGGTGACACAGAAACACGATCCAAATGAAGGAACAAGAACTCAGAAGAACATCTAAGTGAAGTGGAGATAACCAATCTCCTCAACAAAGAGTTCAAGGTAATGACTGTAAAGATGATCAAAGAACTCAGGAGAAGAATGGACAACCAGAGCAAGAAGTTAGAATTTTTTTAAAAAGAGTTAGACCATTAAAGAACAACAAAACAGAGATGAGGAATACAAGAACTGAAATGAAAAATACACTAAAAGGAAACTACTGTAGACTAAATGATACAGAGGAATGAATCAGAAAACTGAAGGACAGAGTACTGGCAATCACTGAAGATGAACGGTAAAACAATAGATTAAAATGAAATGAGGAAAGTTGAACAGACTTGTGAAACAACATCAAGTGTACTAATATTTGCATTATACCGGTCCCAGAAGCAAAAAGGAAAGAGAAAGCAGTGTAGAACATACCTGAAGACATAAGAGCTGAAAAATTCCATAACCTGGGAAAGAAAACAGACATCCAAGTCCAGTAAACACAGTAAGGCCAAAACAGGATCAACCCAAAGAGGATCACACCAAGACTCATTGTAATTAAAATGGCAAAAAAATAAAGATAAAAAGACACTATTAAAAGGAGCAAAGGAAAAGCAACAAGTTACAAACATGGGAACTTGCATAAAGTTATCAGCTGACTTTTCAGGATAACCTCTGCATGCCAGAAGGGAGTGGCATGGTATATTTAAAGTCATGAAATGGAAAAGCCTATAACCAAAAATACTCTACACAGCAAGGCTCTCCTTCAGATATGATGGTGAGATCTAAAGTTTTACAGAGAAGGAAAACTAAAAGAGCTCAGCATCGCCAAACCAGCTTTATGAGAAATCTTAAAGGGGCTTTTCTCAGTGAAAAAGAAAAGGCCACGACTGAAACATAAAAATTAGGAAAGGAAACTTACAAAAGGAAAAATCTCATTGGATAAGGCAAATATTCAACAAAGGCAGTAAATCAACCATGTACACAGCTAATAGGAAGGATGAAAGAAAACAGTAATAAAATCATCTATATTCACAATAAGAAGTTAAGGGGCACACAAAACAGGTAGATGTAAAATATAAGGTCAAATTCAGTAACTGTGGGGGAGCAGAGTGACAATGCAGGGTTGTTAGTGTCCACGTGAAATTAAGAGCTCAGCAACTTAAATAATCACACACACACACACACATACACACACAACTGAAAGAAATCCAAACATAATATTAAAGATAGTCCTCACATCACAGATGAAGGGAATGAAAGGGGAAGAAAGGAACACTGAAGAAATTAAAGAGGGATTCTAAAAGTACCCAAGACAAATGAAAATGAACACACAATGATCCAAAATCTATGGGACCAGCCAAAGCAGTTCACAGGGGGAAGTTATAATGATACAAGCTTATTCTTAGGAAACAAGAAAAATATCAAATAAAGAACCTAACATTACACCTGAAGGAATTAGAAAAAGAAGAAAAAAACAAAACTCAAAGCTGTCAGAAAGAAAAAAAATTAAGAAAACAATACCATATGCAATCACACCAAAAAGGAACAAACACACCTAATCAGGTAAAAGACATGTACTCAGAAATCTATCAGCCATTGGTGAAAGAAGTTGAAGGCAACAGAAAAAGATGGGAAAATATAGCAGGTGCATGGACTGGAAGAATTAATACTGTTAAAATAACTATACTACCAAAGACAATCTACAGATTTAATGCAACCCCTATCAGAATACCAAAGCATTTTCACAGAACTTGAAAAAGTAATTTTAAAATTTGTATAGAAACACAAAGACCCCAAATAGCCAAACAATCTTGAGAAAGAACAGAGCTGAAGGCATCACGCACCTTGACTTCAGATTATACTGCAAAGTGACAGTAATCAAAGAGAATCAGACCGGAGCAAAAACAGACACAAAGATCACTGGAATAGAATAGAGATCCCAGAAATAAGCACACACACTTATATTTAATTGATTTATGACAAAGCAGGCAATATGGAGAAAAAACTGTCTCTTCAATAAGTGGTACTGGGAAACCTGGTCAGCTACATGGAAAGAATAAAATTAGAGTATTTTAGCACACTGTATATAAAATGAACACAAAACTGAATAAAGACCTAAATGTAGGACCATAAAACCCCGAGAGGAAAATATAGAACATTCTTCAACATAAATGATAACAACAGTTTTGGGTTCAGTCTACTAAGGCAAATGAAACAAAAGCAAAAATAAACAAATGGGACTTCACTAAACTTAAAAGGTTTTGCACAGCAAAGGAAACCAAAGACAAAATGAAAAGACAACCTGCTGAAGGAGAGACAATATTTGCACATGATAAGAGGTTAACACCAAAAAGTTGATCAAGCAATGGTTCATATCTAAATTACAGAAACAGCACATACAACTCAATATCAGAACAACACCCAAAATATTTTTTTTAAATGAGAAGACCTAAATAGACATTTTTCCAAGGAAAAAATACAGATAGACAGCCAGAACTCACAAAGATGCTAAACATAGCTAATCGGCAATAAAATGCAAATAAAAACTATGAGATATATCACCTCAGTCTTATCAGAATGGCTGTCATCAAAAAGGTCACAAATAACAAACAGTGAGGATGTGGAGAAAGGGAAACTCTTGTACACTCTTGATGTGAATGTGAAGTAGTGCAGCTACTGTGGAAAGCAGAATGGAGGTTCCACAAAAAACTAAAAATAGAACTGCCATAATATCCAGCAATTTCCCTCTTGGGTATATCAGAAGAAAACAAAAACACTATTTCAAAAAAAAAATAACTGCACACCAATGTTCATAACAGTGTTATTTGCCATAGCCAAGATATAGAGTCAAACTAAGTGTTCATCAATAGGTTAGGACATAAAAAAGATTTTTTATGATGACTTCAGCAAAAAATGAAATTTTGCCATTTGCAAGAACATGGATGGACTTGGAGGGTATTATGCTTAGTAAAATAAGCCGCAGAGGAAACAAGCCTGGTAGGTTATCGCTTACACGTGCATCTAAAAAATTGAATACAACAACAACAATAATGAAACAGACTCACAGACTAAAGAACAGACTAGTGGTTACCAGCAGGGAGAGACAGGGTGGAGGAGCAAAATAGTGGTAGGAGATTCTGAGGAAGAATCCACTATGTATAAAATCAATAATCTACAGCAACGTTCTGTATAGCATGGGGAATAGAGCCACTATACATGGAGAAGAACCTAAACATTTATGAATCACTACGTTGTACCTCTGAAACTAATATAATAATGTAAATTAACTATAGATCAATAAAATAAAAGGTAAGAAACAATAAAGGGGAGACAGATTATTAGATAGAAATCAATTAAATAAACACAAGTTTTGGAAATCAAGGAATTAAAAAACAACATGTAAGACACCACATTGGCATTTAAAGTGTACGATCTATTCATTTAAAAGAAATCATTTAAGTGGTGAAAAATGGTACCCATTCTCACAATTTTGTATATCTAGGATAAATTATTATCTACAAAAATGTTACAAATATTCACTCAAAAAGAAAGAAAATTTGGATTAACCCATTTTAGTATACAAATTTAATATCAAAGTCTCTACGTAACATTGATTTAATAAGTTCTGTTAGCCAATTCTAGTTTCTTTGTGATATAAAATCTTTTAATGCATTAAAATCAGCCTTTCTACATTATTCCATAGACATACATAGAAGTTAAAAGAAATGAGAAGACAGAACAATCAACCAGGAAGGTGAATTTACTGAGAAACAGTATTCGTTCTCCCTCCTCCTTTTCTTTTCCTCCTTTTCTAGGTCTCTTTCGGTTCCAATCAAGAGAAGTCTTGAGAATTCTGAGAATATTTATTTGAGGGCTTCAAATCACCATACCTACATCCTCTGCCACAACTACACACACGGGAACAAAAATAAACCTCTGCTATCTACTCATGTAGGAGAGATTCATGCAAAATAAACTCCTACATGGAGACCAACAGGTGAGTTTTCTACCTGTTCTTTATAATGTCCTTCCATTATAGTAAATCCCACACATTATGAGGCAGAAGGGGTTATGTGAGCTCTTCCTTGAAGTCAAAAAACTTGCATTCATTTCAAGTACCTGGTGATCATAGTGTACAGAGAGAGAAGGTGCCATCCCCCTTGGGGGGGTGGCGGTGAATGGGCTCCCGCAACCATGCACCTCCTGATGTACAGATTCTGGAGAAACAAAGGACAGTCACACCACAGTCAGCCTGTCAGGCTGTCGGGCCACTGGTCAACCCCACCAGCCTAGAAGTGCCCCCATCAGATGCTGAAAGCAAAACTCTGTCCCCCCTGTGAAGCCAGGCAATTTGGGCCAGAGAGTCAGAGGAGACCGGTAATCAACTCCTCCTCTCTGCTCACCTCCTTGGGGTTACAGCAACCCCATCTCCAAACCCAACTCTGATCCTGGAGTGCCAAAGTGGGAGTGCAGGTGGGCTCTGCTGGTGCTTCAGAGCCCTCTGAGAAGCCCCCTTGTTTGAATATGATTTGAGATTGATCCTGTGAAACCATCAGAATTTCCCAGCAGAGATAAATGAGGAGATTCTGGCCTTTATTAGTATGCAGGGTGAACACGGTTGTCCTGACTGTACCTGCCAACCCTCCTATTTTACCCACCTATTTTTATTCACCTTCCTCCCTGTGAGTACCTTTGACCAACGCTGAGCTCAGACTCCTGACCTATTACAGTGACTTTGTCAGTCTTTCTTTAAAAATGGACAGGTAGGGCTTCCCTGGTGGCGCAGTGGTTGAGAGTCCACCTGCAATGCAGGGGAAACGGGTTCGTGCCCTGGTCCGGAAGGATCCCACATGCCGCGGAGCGGCTAGGCCCGTGAGCCATGGCCGCTGAGCCTGCGCGTCTGGAGCCTGTGCTCCGCAATGGGAGAGACCACAACAGTGAGAGGCCCGCGTACCGCAAAAAAAAAAAGGACAGGTAATAAAATGAATTTAACCTAGAAGCAGCAGCTCAGTAAGGGAAATAAAATCATCAGAAGTTATCTAATCACAGCCACAGCCATCCAGGGCTCTGTCTTATCTGCTGGGGCATAAGAATGAAAACTTCCTAAACTTGAAGGGCATCTAATCAAATAAGTAAAGGTGTCACTCACCTCTGGCTCTTGGAGGGATTGCTAGGCAGTCTACACAGTGTATACTAACTGCAAAACACAGTCATGGTTTTGAAACACCTATGTTCCAAGAAAGATTTTTGGGGTGCATGGGGAAGGTTTCTTTTTTTTTATTTTTTTTTTTATTTTATTAGTTTCTGCTTTATAACAAAGTGAATCAGTCATACATATACATCTGTTCCCACATCCCTTCCCTCATGCATCTCCCTCCCTCCCACCCTCCCCATCCCACCCCTCCAGGCGGTCACAAAGCACCGAGCTGATCTCCCTGTGCTCTGCGGCTGCTTCCCACTATCTATCTACCTTACGTTTGGTACTGTATATATGTCCATGCCTCTCTTTCGCTTTCTCACAGCTTACACTTCCCCCTCCCCATATCCTCAAGTCCATTCTCAAGTAGGTCTGTGTCTTTATTCCCGTTTTACCCCTAGGTTCTTCATGACCTTTTTTTTTTTTTTTTAATTCCGTATATACGTGTTAGCATACGGTATTTGTCTTTCTCTTTCTGAGTTACTTCACTCTGTATGACAGACTCTAGGTCTATCCACCTCATTACAAATAGCTCAGTTTCGTTTCTTTTTATGGCTGAGTAATATTCCATTGTATATATGTGCCACATCTTCTTTATCCATTCATCCGATGATGGACACTTAGGTTGTTTCCAGCTCCGGGCTATTGTGAATAGAGCTGCAATGAACATTTTGGTACATGTCTCTTTTTGAATTATGGTTTTCTCAGGGTATATGCCTAGTAGTGGGATTGCTGGGTCATATGGTAGTTCTATTTTTAGTTTTTTAAGGAACCTCCATACTGTTCTCCATAGTGGCTGTACCAATTCACATTCCCACCAGCAGTGCAAGAGGGTTTCTCCACACCCTCTCCAGCATTTATTGTTTCTAGATTTCTTGATGATGGCCATTCTGACTGGTGTGAGATGATATCTCATTGTAGTTTTGATTTGCATTTCTCTAATGATTAATGATGTTGAGCATTCTTTCATGTGTTTGTTGGCAGTCTGTATATCTTCTTTGGAGAAATGCCTATTTAAGTCTTCTGCCCATTTTTGGATTGGGTTGTTTGTTTTTTTGCTATTGAGCTGCATGAGCTGTTTATAAATTTTGGAGATTAATCCTTTGTCAGTTGCTTCATTTGCAAATATTTTCTCCCATTCTGAGGGTTGTCTTTTGGTCTTGTTTATGGTTTCCTTTGCTGTGCAAAAGCTTTGAAGTTTCATTAGGTCCCATTTGTTTATCTTTGTTTTTATTTCCATTTCTCTAGGAGGTGGGTCCAAAAGGATCTTGCTGTGATTTATGTCATAGAGTGTTCTACCTATGTTTTCCTCTAAGAGTTTGATAGTTTCTGGCCTTACATTTAAGTCTTTAATCCATTTTGAGCTTATTTTTGTGTATGGTGTTAGGGAATGATCTAATCTCAAACTTTTACATGTCTCTGTCCAGTTTTCCCAGCACCACTTATTGAAGAGGCTGTCCTTTCTCCACTGTACATTCCTGCCTCCTTTATCAAAGATAAGTTGGCCATATGTGCGTGGGTTTATCTCTGGGCTTTCTATCCTGATCCACTGATCTATCTTTCTGTTTTTATGCCAGTACCAGACTGTCTTAATTACTGTAGCTTTGTAGTATAGTCTGAAGTCAGGGAGCCTGATTCCTCCAGCTCCATTTTTCGTTCTCAAGATTGCTTTGGCTATTCGGGGCCTTTTGTTTCTCCAAACAAATTTTGAAATTTTTTGTTCTAGTTCTGTGAAAAATGCCAGTGGTAGGTTGATAGGGATTGCATTGAATCTGTAGATTGCTTTGGGTAGTAGGGTCATTTTCACAATATTGATTCTTCCAATCCAGGAGCATGGTATATCTCTCCATCTATTTGTATCATCTTTAATTTCTTTCATCAGTGTCTTCTAATTTTCTGCATACAGGTCTTTTGTCTCCTTAGGTAGGTTTATTCCTAGATATTTTATTCTTTTTGTTGCGATGGTAAATGGGAGTGTTTTCTTGATTTCATTTTCAGATTTTTCATCATTAGTGTACAGGAATGCCAGAGATTTCTGTACATTAATTTTGTATCCTGCTACTTTACCAAATTCATTGATTAGCTCTAGTAGCTTTTCGGTAGCATCTTTAGGATTCTCTATGTATAGTATCATGTCATCTGCAAACAGTGACAGCTTTACTTCTTCTTTTCCAATTTGGATTCCTTTTATTTCCTTTTCTTCTCTGATTGCTGTGGCTAAAACTTCCAAAACTATGTTGAATGAGAGTGGTGAGAGTGGGCAGCCTTGTCTTGTTCCTGATCTTAGTGGAAATGGTTTCAGTTTTTCACCATTGAGGACAATGTTGGCTGTGGGTTTGTCATATATGGCCTTTATTATGTTGAGGAAAGTTCCCTCTATGCCTACTTTCTGCAGGGTTTTTATCATAAATGGGTGTTGAATTTTGTCGAAAGCTTTCTCTGCATCTATTGAGATGATCATATGGTTTTTCTCCTTCAACTTGTTAATATGGTGTATCACATTGATTGATTTGCGTATATTGAAGAATCCTTGCATTCCTGGAATAAACCCCACTTGATTATGGTGTACGATCCTTTTAATGTGCTGTTGGATTCTGTTTGCTAGTATTTTGTTGAGGATTTTTGCATCTATGTTCATCAGTGATATTGGCCTGTAGTTTTCTTTCTTTGTGACATCCTTGCCTGGTTTTGGTATCAAGGTGATGGTGGCCTCGTAGAATGAGTTTGGGAGTGTTCCTTCCTCTGATATTGTTTGGAAGAGTTTGAGATGGATGGGTGTTAGCTCTTCTCTAAATGTTTGATAGAATTCGCCTGTGAAGCCATCTGGTCCTGGGCTTTTGTTTGATGGAAGATTTTTAATCACAGTTTCAATTTCAGTGCTTGTGATTGGTCTATTCATATTTTCTATTTCTTCCTGAGTCAGTCTTGGCAGGTTGTGCATTTCTAAGAATTTGTCCATTTCTTCCAGGTTGTCCATTTTATTGGCATAGAGTTGCTTATAGTAATCTCTCATGATCTTTTGTATTTCTGCAGTGTCAGTTGTTACTTCTCCTTTTTCATTTCTAATTCTATTGATTTGAGTCTTCTCCCTTCTTTTCTTGATGAGTCTGGCTAATGGTTTGTCAATTTTGTTTATCTTCTCAAAGAACCAGCTTTTAGTTTGGTTGATCTTTGCTATCGTTTCCTTCATTTCCTTTTCATTTATTTCTGATCTGATCTTTATGATTTCTTTCCTTCTGCTAGCTTTGGGGGTTTTTTGTTCTTCTTTCTCTAATTGCTTTAGGTGCAGGGTCAGGTTGTTTACTCAAAATGTTTCCTGTTTCTTAAGGTGGGATTGTATTGCTATAAACTTTCCCCTTAGAACTGCTTTTGCTGCATCCCATAGGTTTTGGGTCGTCATGTCTCCATTGTCATTTGTTTCTAGGTATTTTTTAATTTCCTCTTTGATTTCTTCAGTGATCACTTCGTTATTGAGTAGTGTATTGTTTAGCCTCCATGTGTTTGTATTTTTTACAGATCTTTTCCTGTAATTGATGTCTAGTCTCATAGCATTGTGGTCAGAAAAGATACTTGATACAATTTCAATTTTCTTAAATTTACCAAGGCTTGATTTGTGGCCCAAGATATGATCTATCCTGGAGAATGTTCCATGAGCACTTGAGAAAAATGTGTATTCTGTTGTTTTTGGATGGAATGTCCTATAAATATCAACTAAGTCCATCTTGTTTAATGTATCATTTAAAGCTTGTGTTTCCTTATTTATTTTCATTTTGGATGATCTGTCCATTGGTGAAAGTGGGGTGTTAAAGTCCCCTACTATGATTGTGTTACTGTCGATTTCCCCTTTTATGGCTGTTAGTATTTGCCTTATGTATTGAGGTGCTCCTATGTTGGGTGCATAAATATTTACAATTGTTATATCTTCTTCTTGGATCGATCCCTTGATCATTATGTAGTGTCCTTCTTTGTCTCTTGTAATAGTCTTTATTTTAAAGTCTATTTTGTCTGATATAAGAATTGCTACTCCAGCTTTCTTTTGATTTCCATTTGCATGGAATATCTTTTTCCATCCCCTTACTTTCAATCTGTATGTGTCTCTAGGTCTGAAGTGGGTCTCTTGTAGACAGCATATATATGGGTCTTGTTTTTGTATCCATTCAGCCACTCTGTGTCTTTTGGTGGGAGCATTTAGTCCATTTACATTTAAGGTAATTATTGATATGTATGTTCCTATTCCCATTTCCTTAATTGCTTTGGGTTCGTTATTGTAGGTATATTCCTTCTGTTGTGTTTCTTGCCTAGAGAAGTTCCTTTAGCATTTGTTGTAAAGCTGGTTTGGTGGTGCTGAACTCTCTCAGCTTTTGCTTGTCTGTAAAGGTTTTAATTTCTCCATCAAATCTGAATGAGATCCTTGCTGGGTAGAGTAATCTTGGTTGCAGGTTTCTCTCCTTCATCACTTTAATTATGTCCTGCCACTGCCTTCTGGCTTGTAGAGTTTCTGCTGAGAGATCAGCTGTTAACCTGATGGGGATTCCCTTGTGTGTTATTTGTTGTTTTTCCCTTGCTGCTTTTAATATGATTTCTTTGTGTTTGAAGGTTTCTTTTTGACATCAAGCAAAAAATAAATCACCAAGCTGTTTGAGCATAGGGCTTCTTAAGAGGGCAGTAGAAGGAAGGAATGGGCAGAAAAGACGATCTCCTCTGAAGTGAAGGTCGTTTTTCCAAAAGAGTAGGATTTAGTCTCAGTTTAAGGAGAACACTTTTAAATAGCTGGGACAGCTCCAAACTGCAGTTTAGGGAACGAGTGCTTCAAAAGAACAGTGCTTTAAAAGTCCTGGCAAGGCAGCAAGAGGATGAAGAGTTGGTTTTGCATAGTTTTGAACACAGGAGTAAAGAAGCAGAGGCATCTCTGACTAAAAGGCCCTGAGATCCTAGGGCATCAATGGGTCAGTTGCAGGGGCAGGGGATGTGGGGGGTGATATTTCTCTCTCAACGTCTCCCAGGGCAGCTACCCCTCCCTACCCCACCCCCCTACTCCCTTCACCCTTCCTCCATCCACTTTTGGGTCCCCAGGGACAGCACTTCTTAAGCTGGAGCGCTCAGGCACCATCTCTGCAGTCTGGATTCTTCCTCAAGCCTGGCAAGTTCTGGGACAGGAAGCCAGGTCTGCAAGGCCGCTGGGGTGCACTTGGACCTGAAGGCCTGGAAGGGAACTGGAGTCCTGAAGTCCACCCACGTCCTTGAAGCTGAGGGAGGAACACATCCTCCTAACAGTACTTCTCAGGGGTCAGCGTGCTCCCCACCCGACGGTGATCCATACTCACTTGAGGCAGCAAGGACTGCCTCTAACTGGCCCCCTCGATTCCACCTTCAGGGTCCTCGCACATATGTGAGAGCACAGGCCCCGTATCTCTTTAGTCAGCTGAGGCCAGTGCTTCCGGGGTCCCTCCAGTCCCATCCCCCAGCCCCTCCCTCTGGGACCGTATCTAATAGAAGAAAGAGAACAGAGGAATTGGCTGAATCAAGGGATCTGGGAGCCTGGGTATGAGTTTGAAGACCGAGAGCCTAAGGCACAATTACATATTATTGGAAACTCCTGTGGGATGTGTGGGGGGAGGTTAGGAGCCTGAGAGGCTGAGGTGACCTGGTGAGTCCAGCCCCAGGACACCACACAGCCCCGCCCCCACTTCCCTGCCATCAGACAAGGGGTGCCGCAACTCCAGCCGGGACTCTGCACTTCCCCCTCCCTGATTCTCCTTCAGAAGAGCAGGTGGCCCCCCTCTGAGGGCAGCGGCAAAACAACAGACCAAGTCCCCCTGCACTAAGGCGCTACTGGAAGCTCTTCCTGAACAGCTGTGCTGGCTTGGAGCGAACCCGTACTCCGCCACAGTTGGTCTCGTCCTGCAGCTGAGGGACGCAAGGTTTAAGTCAGCTTCCTGGCTTTTAATCAACCAGCCCGCCCTTTAAGACAGGTGACCCAACTTTAAATCACTGTGTGCCCCTCAAGCCTGCAACTTCAAAAGTTGGGAACTTCACTTTGATCCCGGCACCTCACATAGCTGAATGCACACTGTAGTCACCCCCAAGCCTGGCTTAGAGGCAGGATATAAGGTAAGGGGATGGGCATGCACTCATGGTGATGAGAGTGTACTTAATGTACCAGAAGGGTCTAGGCACTCTGGGGTACAGCAAGCAGTGCACGATACAACAGCTCCCTGGCAAAGCTGGTGATGCACAGGGAGAGCAGGCACACCCAGGCAAGCAGAGGTCCAGGGAGGGAGCTGGGGCACAGCCAGCTGGGAGGGTGTGAAAGCGGAGGATCTGAGCCTTCTTGAGAAAGGCAGACACAGAGGATGGATGAGAAACAAAGACCAGATGAAATATGGATTTGAAAAACACACACTGCTCTTGAAATTGGGGTGGGGGCACCCCAGATTTGAGTCTTCTTACTCCCCAGTACCTAGTGCTTTGGCATTTGCCCAATTACATATAAACTTTACTGATAATATCTAACGCATAGAATACTGCATTTGTAGTGGTATTGCGTGTTAATGTTTCTATAGTGGAATAATCTTTTCCACAAGAAAAATGTACACTATCTGAAATAAATTAAAACCCCTCTTTATAAAGTATTATATCAGACTTCCCTGGTGGCGCAGTGGTTAATATGCCTGCCAACGCAGGGGACATGGGTTCGAGCCCTGGTCAGGGAATATCCCACATGCTGCGGAGCAGCTATGCCCATGCGCTACAACTACTGAGCCTACAGGCCACAACTACTGAAGCCTGCGTGCCTAGAGCCCGTGCTCCACAACAAGCGCAGCAAGAGAAGCCACCGCAATGAGAAGCCCGTGCACCACAACAAAGAGTAGCCCCTGCTCGCCGCAACTAGAGGAAGCCCGCGCATAGCAACGAAGACCCAACGCAGCCAAAAATTAATTAATTAATTAATTAATTAAAAAAAATAGTACTATGTACTTCTGTACAACTTCTCTGGGAAGAACAGAGAGATGGCGTGGGAGAGTGAGAAAGACCAGTATTTAGTGCACATCTCTCATGCAGGTGCTCTGCTGGCTCAGATACATTTATCCCCACTTTACAAAGGAGGAAATAAGCTCAGAGAGATTTAGTAATTTTCCCAAAGCCAAACAGCTATTGAGTGGCAGAACCAAGATCTGAACCAAGTCTGTTACCTTCAAAGCCTAAGTCCTCATCACGACAAAACTCAATTAATATTTACAGTTATCGAATTACATTGCAACCTGGGGAGTTCTTGGCACAATCCTGAATAAGAGAGAAAGAAAGAAATAGCATTGTTCCTACAGTCAACCAAAATTTTTGGAGCAGCTGCTAGATGCCTGGCCCTTTTGGGGGTTCAGCAGTGATCACGACAGGAAGATTCCTGCTTTCATGAATCATGCAGTGGGGAGGAGAGACGGGTGCAACTTGGGTGAGGGATTTCACCTTGCTGGGCTTCTGTTTTCTCATCTGGAAAATGGAATGAGTGTTCCTCATTTTCTGGGATTGTCCAGCCCTCACATTCTCTGATTCCATAAGAAGCATTTGTTTTCCTGTTTCTTTAAAATTCATTCAGGCCGTGAGCCGTGATGAATGCTGTTAGCTGCTCCCCAAATCACTCTATTCCCACCCTTTTCCTGTGATCAGGTCTTTCCCGAAACATGATTCACAATCAGTCAAGTCACAGAACCTAAGGGGCACCCAGCAGAAAAATTCCAACCCTTGCTTCTCAGGAGTTCTGCGGTCTACCTGCCAAGTAAACTTAACTCACCTGGCACAAGGTGGCCATCCCTGGTTTCACATCAACATGATCTCAGGCACAAACCTCCTTGTTTTTCCATTTTGTCTTTAAGTTACTTGTTGAAACAACTGTACAAGTATGACAAAGATAGAAAATCAGGCATCTTCTGCCCCCAGTGCCTACTAATAAATGATTTTCTGCCACTTTAATGATAAAGATAGAACATTTCAACATTCTGCTGCCCTTGTTATTTTGTTGATATTTCTATTGAATACATCTTTCAATATTTTAACAATGGAACATTTATTTAGGTTGTTCCAGACCCAGCCTTCAGTGGTAAAGGTTTTGTTGTTATATTTCTATTATGTTTCCTTTAAAAACCATTATCCTATTTAAATGGATTAAGTCAATTCTATAGGCATTTATCTTATGATATTGATGAAATGAATACATAGAGGGCAGTAGTACAAGTTGATTGCACTTGAGAACCTCTATTAGCACAGTTACGTATAAATATTATCTATATGTAAACCAAAGTACATGCTGAGTGAGATTCTCCGACTCTTTTTCACTGTCTGCCCCTCAAGCCTGTGAGAAATGGAATATTTCTTGCCATCTCAGTAAACAAAGGATGTCACAGTCATCAGCACTTGCAGCCCTCCAGTGTGAGCTGCGGGCCCTTAGGAACTCAGGATATGCAAATACAGAATGCAGGGCCCAGGGCGCTGAGGTGCATATCAAAGGCAGGAATTCAGTGAGCCCAGACTCTGGCATCTTCGCATACAAAGAAAAGCGCTATATTCCTCAGGTTGGGAGAGCTGGTTTTCCTTAGTTAACAATCACCTGCTGATGGTCCCCATTACCTGTGCCGTTCCCCTGCCCTGTCCCCTCCCCCCGGTACTTTAGCTCAGGGAGGAAGGAGCGCAGAGGGACTCGGCTGAATAAGGGGCCTGCGAGCCTCGGGAGTTTTCAGCCGCTTTCCCCGCAGTCAGGAGGAGGGGCGCTGACGCTGCAGCCGGACCCTGTGCCTCCCTTGCCCCGTTTCCCCTCAGGACGCTCAGGCAGACCCCCTCCCCACGCCCCCCAGGCCGCGCGAGCCAGGCCGAGGGCAGGGACGAGAGGAGGGACCGAAGTTCCCCGGGACCAGACGCTGGGGGCCGCTCTTTCTACACAGCAGTGGCGGGTGGCAGCGAACCCCTGCCCCTCAAAAGCTGGTCTTGCGCTGCCGCCTGGGCACCAGACCAGGCGGAGGGTCGGCGCCCACACTTACCCTGCCCGCCGTCCCCTTGACTGTCGCGGCTTTGGCCGCCGTGTCCCCTCCAGAGCCGACAGCCTCAGTGAGGCCGCCCTCCCCTCGGGCTCCGGGGCAGTTCCGTGACGGCGGAGAGAAGAGACCCCGAGCCGAGAGTTCCAGCTCTGCGGAAACGCGGGCTCCGTTCTGGGCGCAGGGGATGGGACCGCTCTGCCCCGAGGCCTTCCGGGAGGGAGCGGGGCGCCGGGGGAGGGAGCCGCCAGGAGCGCAGGGCCCCGTCGGGGGTCCTGGAGGGGCGGCCCGGCCTGGGGGCCCCGCCCACTCTGACCGCAGCACATGCCTTTTTCCTGGAATCCTACACAAAAAAGAAAGATACACGGTCTACAGTAAATATTCACAAATGATTGTTGCTGCTGTGCTTACTATCCTATTAAAGGTATAAAATCCATAAAACACTTTAAGTTCAAAATTAAATATGAATTTTTACCTTTCTAATTATGTCTCTGCTATTCACAGTTGTCGTTAATGAATTAGAGACTGTGGCATCACTAGTTAATAATGAGTTTGTTAAAAAAATAGAACTCAGGCCCACCAGACCTACTGAATCACCATCTGAACTTTTACAATCTCCCCAGTGTACTTGTGTACCCATGAATAGTTGAAAGGTACATTCCTACCTCGACGTGTCTTTTCTGAGAAATACACACATTTTATCCAATTTGATATAAATAAAACACTCAAAAATGCATATGCCTGTGTTGAAACCATCATTTTATCATTTCTTTTCCAGATAAGTATAGTCTCTATACTGGTTTTGTGGATCACATGCCACACTCCTTTCTTGTAGTTAGAAGTAAGGTAGAGAAAGTTACTTTGTTAAAAAAAATTATATATATATATATATATATATATATATATATATATATATATATATAATTGGCTGTTGTAAACAGAGCTGCTATGAACATTGGGGAGCATGTATATTTTTGCATTAGAGTTTCTTTTCTGGATATATGCCCAGGAGTGGGATTGCTGGATCATATGGTAGCTCTATTTTTAGTTTTTAAAGGAACCTCCATACGGTTTTCCATAGTGGCTGTGTGAATTAACATTCCCACCAACACTGGGCTAGGGCTCCCTTTTCTTCACATCCTGGCCAGTATTTGTTATTTGTAGATTTTTTTGATGAGAGCCATTCTGAGAGGTGGGAGAAAATCTCTCATTGTGGTTTTGATTTGCATTTCTCTGATGATTAGTGATGTTGAGCATCTTTTCATGTTCCTTTTGGCCATCTGTATATCTTCTTTGAAAAAATATCTATTTAGGTCTTCTGTGCATTTTTTTTTACTCTAGAATATGGAACACTTCATGAATTTGCATGTCACCCTTGCGCAGGGGCCATGCTAATCTTCTCTGTATTGTTACAGCTTTAGTATATGTGCTGCCAAAGTGAGCAGTCTTCTGCCCATTCTTTAATGAGGTTGTTTGCTTTTTGGATATTGAGTTGTATAAGCTGTTAATATATTTTAGATGTTAACCCCTTATCAGTCATATCATTTGCAAATATTTTCTCCCATTCAGTAGGTTGTGTTTTCATTTTGTTGATGGTTTCCTTTGCTGTGCAAAAACTTCTAAGTTTAATTAGGTCCCATTGGGTTTTTTTTTGTTTTTTTTTTTTTGGCCATGCCACGCAGTGCGCCTAGTTCCCTGACCAGGGATCGAACCTGCAGCCCCTGCAGTGGAAGTGGGGAGTCTTAACCACTGGACCACCAGGGAAGTCCCCCATTGGTTTATTTTTTATTTTGTTTCTTTTGCTTAGCAGACAGAGCCAAAAAAATATTGCTACGATTTATGTCAAAGAGTGTTTTGCCTGTGTTTTATCCTAGGAGGTTTATGGTTTCAGGACTTACATTTAGGGCTTTAATCCATTTTGAGTTTACATTTGTATATGGTGTGAGAAAATGTTCTAATTTCATTCTTTTACATGTAGCTATCCAGTTTTCCCAGCACCAGTTATTAAAGAAACTGTCTTTTCTCCATTGTATATCCTTGCCTCCTTAGTCATAGATTAATTGAACATAGGTGCATGGTTTTATATTTGGGCTCTCTGTTCTGTTCCACTGATCTATATGTCTGTTTTGTGCCAGTATCATGTTGTTTTGATTACTGCAGCTTTGTAATGTAGTCTGAAGTCAGGGAGCATGATGCCTCTATCTTCATTCTTTCTTCTCAAGACAGCTTTGGCATTTGGGGATATTTTGTGGTTCCGTATAAATTTTAGAATTGTTTGCTCTAGTTCTGAGAACTGTCATGGCAATTTTGATACAGCTTGCACTAAATCTGTAGATTGCTTTGGGTAGGTATGGACTTTTTAACAGTATAATTTTTCCAATCCACAAACATGGGATATCATTCCATTTTTTAAAATCATCTTCAATTTCCTTCATCAATGTTTTATAGTTTCAGAGTATAGATCTTTCACCTCCTTGGTTAAGTTTATTCCTAGGTATTTTATTCTCTTTTTTGCAATTGTAAATGGGATTGTTTTCTTGAATTCTCCTTCTGATAGTTCTTTATTAGTATATAGAAAAGCAACAGACTTCTGTATATTAATCTTGTATCCTGCAAATTTACTGAATTCATTTAATAGCTCTAATAATCTTTTGGTGTAGAGTTCATGGTTTTCTATATATCAAATTATGTCATCTGCAAATAGTGACAGTTTTACATCTTCCCTTCCAATTTGGATGCCTTTTATTGATTTTCCTTGTCTGGTGGCTGTGGCTAGGACTTCCAATACTATGTTAATTAGCGGTGGTAACAGTGGACATCCTTGTCTTTTTCGTGATTTTAGAGGAAAGGCTTTCAGCTTTTCACCAGTGAATACAATGTTAGCTGTGGATTTGTCATAAATGGCATTTATTATGTTGAGATGTGTCCCCTTTAAACCCACCTGATGAGAGTTTTTATCATGAATGTAAAGCTGGTTTAGTGGTGCTGAACTCTTTTAACTTTTGCTTGTCTATGAAACCCTATCTCTCCTTTAAATCTGAATTATAGCCTTGCTGGATACAGTATTCTTGGTTGCAGGGTTTTTTCCTTTCATCGTTTAAAATATATCATGCCACTCCCTTCTGGCTAGCAAAGTTTCTGCTGAAAAGTTAGCATATAGCCATATGGGAGTTCTCTTGTATGTAACTTGTTGCTATTCTCTTTCTGCTTTTAAGAGTCTCTCTTTAATTTTTGCCATTTTAATTACCATGTGTCTTGCTGTAGATATCTTTGGGATCATCTTGTTTCTGACTCTCTTTGCTTCCTGGACTTGAATGTCTATTTCCTCTCCCAGGTTAGAGAAGTTTTCAGCTATTATTTCTTCAAATAAGTTCTCTGACCTTTTCTCTCTCTCTTCTCCTCCTTCCGGGACCCCTATAATGCAAATGTTAATATGGTTGATGTTGTTTCAGAGGTCTCTTAAACTGTCCTCCTTTAAAAAATTCTTTTTTCTTTTTATGTTCAGCTTTGGTGATTTCCACTACTCTCTCTTCCAGTTTGCTGATCTGTTCCTCTGTATCATCTAATCTACTGTTGATTCCTTCTAGTGTATTTTTTTCATTTCAGTTATTGTATTCTTCAGCTCTGTTTGGTTCTTTTGTATATTTTCTAAATCTTTGTTAAAATTCTCATTGTGTTACTCCATTCTTCTCCTGATTTCTTTGAACATCTTTATGATCATTACTTAGAACTCTTTATTGGGTAGGTTGCTTATCTCCATTTCATTTTGTTCTTCTTTTTTATCTTTGTTTCCTCATTTGGAACATATTTCTTTGTTGTCTTATCTTGACTAATTTGCTTTTTTTTTTTTTCCCAGTACGCGGGCCTCTCACTGTTGTGGCCTCTGCCGTTGCGGAGCATAGGCTCCGGACGCGCAGGCTCAGCAGCCATGGCTCATGGGCCCAGCCGCTCCACGGAATGTGGGATCTTCCAGGACCGGGGCACGAACTCGTGTCCCCTGCATCGGCAGGCAGACTCTCAACCACTGTGCCACCAGGGAAGCCCAACTAATTTGCTTTATTATTTCTATATATTTGGTAGAAATATATGGTTACATCTCCCAATCTTGGAGAAGTGGCCTTTTGTAGGAGACGTCCTACGTGTCCCAGCAGTGCCCTCCCCTCTGATCACCAGAGCTATATGCTATAGGGATGCCTCCTATACTGGCTGTGTGGGCCCTTCTGTTGTAGTGGGATGACTACTGTAGGTGGTCTTATAGGCATGGCTGGCCCCCAGTCTGGTTGGTTGCCAGGTCCTGCCTTTTGTAGAGGTTGCCAGCCACTTATGGTTGGGGCTGGGTTATGAGGTGCCTAGCTGTGGAGCCCCAGGGGTTCTGGGGCTAGTCCTGGCCCACTGGTGGGTGGAGCTGGGCCCTGAGGTGGCTGTTTGCAAGGCCAGGGATCTCAGACCTACTCTTGCCTGCTTGCCTGCTGGTGGGTGGTGCTGCCTCCTGACATGGCTGGCGGTGGGGCCTAGGGTGTCCCAACTCTGGTGTTGGCCCACTGGTGAGTGGGGCTGGATCCTGAGGCAGATCTAGAGATGCCCAAGTTTCTCAGAACTGCTGTTGGCTTGCTGGTGGGCGGGGTTGGGGCTCAGGGGGGTCCTAGGGCTAGTGCTGGCCTGATGGCTGCAGAGTCCTACAGGTCCCACAGTTGTTGACCTGCTGGTGAGTGAGGCTGTGTCCTGGGGTCTCTGGTTGTATGGTCCTGGGGATCCTGGAGCTGGTTTTGGCCCACTGGTGAGCAGGGTGGGGGCCTAGTGATTCCTGGAGTTGGTATCAACCCGCTGGTGGGCAGGGCTGGGTCCTGGGCCCTCTGGTGGACAGGGCTGAGTCCCCTAGCACCTGGGGGCTCAGGGGGTCCTTAGGCAGCAGCCTGCTGATGTATGGGGCTGTGCCCCCTTCCACTACCTGCTTGGCCTGAGGTATCCTAGGACTGGTGCTGACTGGCTGGTGCGCGGGGCCAGGTCCCAGCACTAGCACACTAGAGGGAGGACTCCAAAATGTGCTTGTCAGCACAAGTGTCCTCTTGGTAGAACAGACCCCCCAAATGGCTGCCCCAGCACCTATGTCCCCCAGTGAGCTCCAGTTGCCTCCTTCCTCTCCAGGAGGCTCTCCAAGGTCAGCAGGTGGGTCTGATCCAGACTCCTTTCAAATTAGTGTTTCTGCCCTGGGTCTCTAAATGTGTGAGATTTTGGGTACATCCTTTAAGAGTGAAGTCTACGTTTCCCACAGCCCTTTAGCTCTCCTGAAAGTAAGCCCAGCTGACCTTCAAAGCCAAACGTTCTGGAAGTTTGTCTTCCCAGTGCAGGACTCCCAGGCTAGGGTGCTTGATGTGGGGCTGAGACCCCTTGTTCCTTGGCGAGAACCCCTGCAATAGTAATTATCTTCCTGTTTGTGAGTTGCTCACCTGGGGTTATAGGTCTTGATTATACTGTGTCTCCACCCCTCCTACCCATCTTGTTGTGGCGGTTCCCTCTTTATATCTTTAGTTGTAGAAGATCTTTTCTACTCGTCTTCAGGTCTTCCTCATCGATAGTTGCCCTATAAATAGTTCTAATTTGGGGCTTCCCTGGTGGTGCAGTGGTTGAGAATCTGCCTGCTAGTGCAGGGGACATGGGTTCGAGCCCTGGTCTGGGAAGATCCCACATGCCGCGGAGCAACTGGGCCCGTGAGCCACAACTACTGAGCCTGCGCATCTGGAGCCTATGCACTGCAATGAGAGGCCTGTGCACCGCGATGAAGAGTGGCCCACACTCACCACAACTAGAGAAAGCCCTCGCACAGAAACAAAGACCCAACACAGCCATAAATAAATAAATAAATAAATTTTTTTTTTTAAAGTTCTAATTTTGGTGTGCTCATGGGAGGAGGTGAGCTCAGGGACTTCCTACTCCTCCATGTTGGCCACTCCTCCTGGTAACCCTCACTTACTGAAGGGACAGACAGTGCCAGGCTCTTGTCCTAGATTTTCTGCTCATTGGGTGTGAACACACAAGTTTATTATCTTATAGTTCAGTAGGTTAAAAGTCCAACACAGATCTCACTGGGCTAAAAGCAAGGTGTCAGCAGGGATGTTTTGCTTTCTGGAAGCTTGAGGGGACAGTATGTTTCCTTGCTCTTTCAAGCTTCTAGAGCCACCAACATTCCTTGGCTCATGGCCATCTTCAAAGTCATCCACATAGCATCCCTCTGACCCTGCTTCCATCACCATCTCTCTTTCTCTGACCCCCTCTTCTGCCTCCCTCTTCCACATTTAAGGGCTATGTGATTACACCGGGCCTATCTGGATAATACAAGCTAATCTCCCTATTTTAAGGTCAGCTGATAAGCAAACTTAATTCCTCTTTGCCATAAGGTAACATATTCACAGGTTCCAGCGACTGGGACATGGACACCTTTGAGGGTCATTCTTCTGTGTACAACAAGCCCAAACCTTCATTTCTCCTGGGAGGGTCTGTTTTCTAACTCCATCATTTCTTCTAAGTCATTTCCTGGGATCCAGCAATGCTGAAGTAAATAGGTCAGGAATGAATGTAGTGCTCTTGAAGGACCTCATCAAAGCTAAGTTTGATGAGAGTGTTATTGGTCTTGGGTACCCAAAATCCAGCCCATCAGAGACAGCATGCTGGGAAAAATCATAGAAATTAATCGTTAGAGCAGCAGATGGAATCAAATATTGGCGACCTACCTTTGTGTTTCCAGGTGTGGATTTGGTCAAAAGCCAAGTTTATCAATAGGAAATTCCAAATGGAGGAAATTTACCAGCGTTTTCTGGATGGAGAAGATAGCCATGTAGCTCAGGAAGATGACCCTTTCTGGGATCCTGCTGAGGTCATCCACTTGGGCTCAGCTCACATCTGGCTCCAGTCACTTGCCTACTGCATGAAGTTCGAAGAGCAAGTGGAGTTTCTGAACTGTGACAGGCTAGAAGATGCAGTGCTGCATATCCACATGGGCCCCTGCTCCCCGACAGGACAGTGGGTATCTCCTCCGCCACCCTGTCTAGTTCTGGGTCGGTCACACAGAAAACTCATAGCACGCCTGAGTTCTCCTGGAGGGGGGTGGTCAGCTTGGTACCCTGAAGAGGTCATTCGTGAGGCAAATGAATGAACTCATTCATTCATAATTTGGCTTTATCAAATCTGATTTTGCCATGGCAGCCAAAGCAGCTGACCTGGAATACTTAAAATCCCATGTCCAGCAGCCTTTGAGCAGCCCAGCACTGCCCTAGGGGACCAAAGGAGTGAGGAGGATATCCTGCAAAGAGGCAGGAGTATAGTAGAAGGAAACGTGGACATGAACCAAAAGACCTGGTTGGTAGAGAAGCCAAGGGTGCTGTAGGACCTTCTACTCACAGCCACCCGCACCCCCCCCCTTGCCCAGAGCGCCCGTGAGGTCTGGCACCCACCACACCCACTTGCTCTTTCCAGTGCTCATCCTCATCCCTGCTGATGAGGCCCAAGAGCCAGAAGCAGAAAGCTCATTTTGTAGCTCAGCCTATCTCCCTGCACAGACTCTGGTAATTTCTTTGTTCCTTTTCTCAAGGAAGGAACTGTGGTGTCTTTGTTTCCTTATGTGGCCTCATTCTGAGCTGTTATCCAACCTTTGTTCTAACTCCACTCCATTACCTTTACTGTCCCCTCAGGGTGTCTCATCTGTTTTCTCTCTTTGGGCCAAAGGCAGTTAAGGGAGTTTTTACAAAAGCTAAAGTCTCTTAGCAATTCTAAGCAAAGAGGCTGGCAGGAGGTCTGGTCTGGGTGCCAGGGTCCTCATGGGTACCTGATGCAATCTTTTTCTCTTTCTGAAGAGGAAACAGGCTGAAGAAGGGAGCAAGAAAACTGCGAAGTGCTGTGACTAAAAGACCAAGATGACCACTGACTCACTGTCTTTACTGGGACTCTAAGCAAACTTCTTGGTCATTTTGCTACCTCGGGCTTCTAGGCTGCCTGATGGTTATATTTCCCACTCTGAATCAATAAAGTAGCATTCTAGTTTACAGGTTTCAATCTTTGTGAGCTCATTGCTGTGAGAGAGGTCCCCTATTGGAAAGCTGTCCCTATTGGGTTCTGAGCCTGAGGGCCTGGGGTTGACCCTAGACCGTGAGGAGTTCACCGAGGTAAATGACACCCGGAGAGGCTGCATCTGGGCAGCCAGCTGGCTTCCTCTGGGTGGCAGCCCCTCTATCCCACTGGGAACCTACCTAAATCTTCAATGCTAGTTTGGCACCCACATGTGGGTGCATTTACTGCAAGAAGCTGTTATATTCCTGTCTCCTCCTTGAGACAGTCCATATCTTACCTTGAAGTACTAGAGCATGGAGTGGGCTGTTGTTATATGTCTCTTGAATGAATGAATTCTACTGCTGGTAACATTATCCATCCTTCCTTCAGAGAATCTGGCCATCTCTTAGGAGTCTATGTAATTCCCATTGACATCACAGTCCTAACTTGCTTGGACCCAGGCTAACCTGTGACAATGTTTACCTCCTCTGTTTGTAGAGCACGTGGCGAGGAGGATGTGGTTATTGACCCACTGGAGCTGCTGGGCAAGAGAATGGATTTCCAGATTTGCATTGTGCGGTGCCTTGGCACCAAGTGGCTAAAGAAAGATGCAGAGCGGGGTGTTCAGATGGGGTACCAGCCTGCCCCGCAGAGCTGCTGAACACGAACTGCCCACTTTGTGGGCCCTGGTGGGAGGGAGTCTTTCCTCAAGTTTTAAGAATGAGCTATCATGTCATTTTCTTAAGTTTTTTTGCCTGTTCAACCCCCAAATGACTATTTCCTCCAACTGTTTAACAGACAGATAAGCCGCATGCCCCTCCAGGTCAGTGGAATGTGATCAGTGCGTACTGATCCTCCTAAGTAATTGAAGCAAAGAGTCAGAAATTTTAATTATCAGAAAGACTATCCAGTAAAACTGTGTTATCTAAGTAGGACGATTGGGTTTATTTTATTTAGTTGGAAACAAAAGGACTGTATTACAATATGGCAGAGGCACCAGATATGCTTAAACTAATTAAGCTAAAAGGATATTAAAAGATAAAGCAATAAAAAAGGCAGGCTTTGAAGGGCAAAAACAAACTGCAACCTCATGTGGAAAATTAACAATTTTAGATTATCTAAGTGGAAAGTATTTATCAAAATCCTTTTCTCTTTTTGTTAGACATTTAATATTATCTATGTAATGATGATACCCACATTGAATAGCTGAGATGTTGGAGGTGGCAATCACAAGAATCAATTATAGGTCACCTTTTATCACCTAACCAAAGCAGGCTATAATTCTTTGGCTCACCTGATACTTTTCTTTACAAATGTATCCCTTATGGTTTTAAGTTATGTTTTCTGTTCTTGCCTCAGGTACAGAATTTATGATCTTCCAAACACTTTACATACCAAGCCTGTATGGAAAATTCTGAATCCCCAAATTGAAGAGACTGTCCAATTTACAGCCTTAAATGCATCTCAGGAGTTTCTGAATTATTTACAGACAAAAGCTCTCATTGTTGATTTATGGGGCCTTCAAGGTACCACGTTTACTTCCTCTTTTGCATGGTGCATTCCTCAGTCAGATAGCATGTCTGTATACCTAGGGCTGCAGAGGAGGGAGATGGAGGGAGGTGGTCAGGGTCTTGACAGCAGTGGCCAAGAGCTATCGTTCCTTGGGCCTCTGGGTTTTAGTCCACAGGTGATCATATGGCTTAAATCTCCTCACACAACATGGGGGCTGGACAACTGAGACATTTCTTTCCTTGATGGTGTCTCCTCCACACTACAGAAGGCTGTGCCGAACTGAGCTGCTCTCAGCCAGACCTCATGGTCACAGGTGAAGGCCACATCATGGTGGACACCAAGAAAATATCCGCTGTGATGGATAAGGGCCAGGTGTGTATACTTAAGTGACATTAAAAATAGTTGTCACAGATGACTAAAAATATCTCCGATGACAGTTGCTTGGGGATCATCAGTGTTCCTTCCCATTAAAAAACCTTTTACTTGATTTATTCCTGTGAACCCTGAGGGTCTTAAACCCTGGTCACCACACCCCTCCACCCCACGTAGTTTTCACATGGTAGGAACAACTGCCACTCTCCAAGGGTATGCAAATAATCCAGCAAAAGGCTAAACTGACCTGTTTTTTGTAGACTACATCAAACCAGATACCAGAACTTTATCTGAAACTGCTCAAGGTAGAACAGGAGACAGAACTGCTCAGAAACATTAACAGAGTGCTCAGAGAGGAACATGTGTTTCTTAAAGAATCTCTTGAGAAAACTGGTTCTAGTCAACAAGGTAAGAGGCCGCTCAAGTCTTGGTGTTTAGCTTTTCTCTAAACTCCTACATTTGTGATGTGTATTTTCTTTCTAAGAAATGAGATTTTAAATGAGTTAGTATCTTGTTTCAGTTTAAAAAAAGAGGGGGAACTTTTTCTCCTTTTTCCTTGTAAGATTTCTTTGAATGGGTCCAAATTGGTGCCTGATAAATGCTGATGTAGTAAAATGCACCAAGATAATTAAATATATAAATATCTGGATAAATAAACAGATGAATAAATAAATGTTATCTTTCAACCTCAGCACATAAGCCTTCCAATACCCTGAAGTTAACTGGGATGACAGCACAATTGCCAGCAGCCAGAGAGATTAATCAGATGCACACCCAGCAAGCCAGCTATGACAGAGAATTTGCCAAAGCTCTTAAGGTGTTCTACCAAAGCATGAATGTGGCAAGAGAGCAGTTTCTCAAATTGAGACATTATAAACCTCCTGTAAGTAACCAGAATCCTGGGAGCAAAAGGAATTTCTTTCCATTAAATGCAGCTGTTTGATAGAACTGCATTTCCCGAGCGTGGGGACATGGGTGTGTTTAAGCCGAAGAGCAGGTTGAGGCCTAGAACACTGTGAGTCTGCTGCTTTCGGGGCTCCACCCATCTTTGCTCCCATTTTTACTTTAGTGTACATCTGGCTGGTTCAAGGCAGCCATGGCCACTGCAGCACTGATATTCCTTCACTTTATTATGTACAGAGTATCTCAGAAATGCAAGTTCACTTTATCATTATAAAACCAAATAAATATAATTCATCACATTAAGATATTATAGGAGAAAAATCATGATTACTTCAATATATACAAAAAAAGCATGTGATAAAATTCAGCATCCTACCACGATAAAAACTTCTAGCAAACTAGAAATAAAATGGACATGACTTAATCTGATAAAGGCAATCTTAAACGAACACACAGTAAGCATAATCTTAACAGTAAATCACCGATGCCAGCTATCTTCACTTCTGTTTGACATTGTACTTTAGGTTCTAGCCAGTGCAGCAAGCCCAGAAATAAAAGGTATAAGGATTGGAAAGGAAAAAAGGTAATAATAATAACAGTATACATTTATGTAATACTAAGTGCTTTTACCTTTACTGACTCAATTCTCGCAACAACCTGATGGGTAGGTACTATCATTAGGTTTATTATACAGTTGATGGATCTAAGGCACAAGAGAGGTTAAGTAACTTATGTAAGGACACACAACTAGTAAGTGTCAGGGCCAAGCTCCAAACCCAGGACTGCTCCATGGTCTATACTCTTTCCCACTACACCATGATGCCTCTAGTATTATTTGCAGATGACATGTTTATGTAAATAGAAAATCCAAAAGAATTTATAAATTACAAGGTTGCTGGATACAAAAATCAATATTTAAAAATTAATTATGTTTGAATATAACAGCAATAGAACAAAATTTTTAAAATGAAAGATAGCATTTATAATTGCATCAAATGTAAGAAGTACTTAGGCCTAGAGCTAACATAAAGTATGGACTTCTATGGAGAAAATTTTAAAGCTTGTCTGAGAGATGTTAAAGATGATCTAAAGAAATGGAGAAACATGCCATGGCTCCATGGTTTGGAAGATTTGCTACTGTAAATCTGTCAAGTCTCTTGAGATTCAATATAATCCCAATAAAATGTAATGGAATCTGACAACACGATCCTACAATTTAGATGGAATCGCAAAAGCAAAGATTAGCCGAGAAAATCCAAGGCTCAAAAACAAGGTAGAGAACTTGCCCTACTGTATATCAAGGCTTATTTTAATGCTATTGTAATAGAGGGTAAGGTATTGCCCAAATGTAGGTAAGATAACCAAAGGAAAAGAAGGCCAAGAAATAGATTCACTCAGAATTAGAGACTTCATATATGACCGAGGTGGAACCAAAGATGCGTGTGGCAAGGATGGATTTTTCAATAAACAGTGTTCAGGGCATTCAGAATACACATGAAGATAAACGAAATTGGAGTCTTATCTAAAACTATACCTAGAAGTCAATTTTAGGTGAGAATTAAAGACCTATACATGAAAGGTAAACCCCTAACGCTTACAGAAGATACTTTAGGAGACATCTTCATGACCTCATGGTGGAAAAGGATTTAAACATGACAAGAAAAATACCTAGATTTAAAGAAAAAATTGATAGACTCACCTACATTAAAATTGTGAAGTTTGGTCCAGAAACCAAAACAAAGTCGAAAGGGATAGGAAAAGTCATTTGCAACACATTTAATATATAATGAGCTAATATCCAAAATAAAGAACTACTACAAACCAAAAAGAAAAACAGAGATAGATTTTGACCCAGTAGGAAAAAATGGTCAGAAGATCCGAACAGGAACTTCACAAAAGAGGAAACCAAAAAGGCCAATAAATATATGAGAAAGTGCTTAACTTCTTTAATAATTTGGGAAACACTAATTGAAACCAGTGATATGCTAGTATAAAGTAACCATACTGGCAAAAATTTCCATCTGAAAATATCAAGTTTTGGTAAAGCTATGAAGCAACAGAAACTTTCATGTCACGTTGGAAGGAGTATAAATCGGTACAACCACTTAAAAAACTGTTTGCCGTTTATCTAATAAAAGTCAAAGATGCATCTACCCTGCAAGCCTGCAACTCAACTGCTCTTCTCCAGAGTAAACTGGTTCTGCACTTCTCTGCACCTTAATGCCCTGAGGCAGAGGTTCTCAAAGTGTGGTCTTCTCACCAGCAGCTTCAGCATCATTTGGGATCTTGTTAGAAATGCAAATTCCAGGGTCCCCTCCCAGACCTGCTGAACCAAAATCTCTGGGTGTGAGGTCCAGTAATCTGTGCTTTAACAAGTCCTCCAGATGATTCTGCCTTAAATTCAAGTTTGAGAACCACCTTTCTAGGCATCCTACATATGTAATGAATTTTCTCTCCTACCTATCTAGAATGGTACTAGTTAGACACCATTCTTGAGAGAACTGGGAAAATAGTCACTCAAGTCATTTTCTCTTCTGCAGTTCAGATGATGGACCAGCTGAAAAATTCTGTAGGAACCCAAGCATTCGTGCACTGGCTGTATTTTAACAACATCTTCCATAATAGCCCCCAAATGGAAATATCTTAATGTACACCCACAGAAGATAAGTAATTTATGGCACAAATGGCCAAAAGACAGGCAAAATATACTGTTTAGGGCTGCATTCTAGGTGGCGAGAAAATGATTATCACACAATTTAGGTTAGTGGTTGCTGCTGGGGGTAGAGAAATGGGTGTGACCAGGAGGCGCTCGAGACGCAGTGTGTTTTCTTGAGCAGGTATGTTCACTTTAACTGTACCTATGCATACACTTTGGGTAGTCTTTTGTCTGTACACCTCACAATAAAAAAGAAGGAAAAACCAGTGTGATAAACACACTAAAAATAAAGTTATAAGCCACAACCTGGGAGAATCTATGTGTATTATTTATCATCGAAGATTAGTATCCAGAAAATATAAACAACTACATACTTTTTTAAAAATAAATTTATTTATTTTTGGCTGCGTTGGGTCTTCGTTGCTGCACGCAGGCTTTCTCTAGTTGCCACAAGTGGGAGCTACTCTTTGTTGCGGTGCGCGGGCTTCTCATTGCAGTGGCTTCTCTTGCTGCGGAGCACCGGCTCTAGAGCGCAGGCTCAGTAGTTGTGGCGCACGGGCTTAGTTGCTCCGCAGCATGTGGGATCTTCCCGCACCAGGGCTCGAACCCGTATCCCCTGCATCGGCAGGCGGATTCTTAACCACTGCGCCATCACGGAAGTCCCTACATACTTTTAAAATAAGAGAAAGACAACTCTTTCTCTTTGTAGGAAAACACACTGGAAAAAATGGCCAAAGTATCTGAGCAGGCATTTCACTAATAATCAGGGAAACAGAAACTAAAATGAGATGCCACGACACACTATCGGCCCCCTGCCTGCTCGCATCTCTGTGAGCACCGTCACCTCCTCCACCGTTGCTCACTGGCGCTCTGGCCCACAGTGGGCCCCTGCAATCCCTGCTCAGGGATACCTGCTCCTATGGGGCAGGGGACACATCAGCCAACTCTCAGTGGGAGAATCCCCACCCAACATGGTCCTGTGCAAACCTCAGAACTTCTACAGTATTAAAAGAATATATACCATACCAATCTCAAATATTTGGATTATCTCACCAATGTTCCCTGTTGGCAGTAAGTAAAGGGTCATTTAGGCAGCCTTCCTGAAACAGGACATGCTCCTAGGTGATTTGTCGTCTCTGGTAGCAGCTTTCAAATGCAGCTTTCTGGCCCAAAGGGAGAACTCGCTGGGCACCCCACTCATGTACACACACAGTACTTTTACTGTAATGAAGTGAGTCCACTAATATTGAAACCGAGCAGGATGCTGCGGGGCCCTCCTGGGTACAAAATCCCCTCTGTGTCCCCCATTTCTTGTTTATAGAAAGTCTTTCATCTCCTAGACCTTCCCTGAGTTCCAAAGAGCAGATTCAAGCCGTTATTAACTAGGCAAGTGAGGGAATGCAGAAACAACGGAAAAGCAAGCCCAACATAATCTTTTCCATGATTGTTAGCTTAAAGTAATGCCTTGACTTATGACCCCAAACTGTGGAGATAATGTCCTGTGATTTCAACTGGCTGGCCCCAAGTGGACTTAAAACTGGTGACACTGGGAAGGTCAATTAAGAACTGAAACTCCTGAACCATCACGAAGTAAATAACAAAATGCCTCAACCATTGTTTTTGCTTTCTCCTAAAAAGAAGTTAAGGGATCACAAGACCATGATTTACTAGTTTGCTTTGCAGGAACACACAGATCAATCACATTCACCAATGACAGACACAACGAGTCCCAAGACAGTGCTGGGAAGTCTGCAATTGAAGTCTTACAGGAAAGCTGAAATCATAAAGACCCCCTCCCCTTTACTTGTTTTTTTAAAAACCCTGCGCCCCTGGCCAGCCAGCAAGATGGATTTGAGACGAGTCTAGGTCTCCCATCTTTGGGGTTGGTGCCTCCTTGACTAATACAAGTTTCTCTGCTCCAAACTCCACCATTTCAGTTTGGCCTCACTGTGCGTCGGGCAAACGAACTTGGGTTTGACAACAATATTGTTCTTTTCTTTATTTTTAGGAAGACGATCAAATGCTTCGACCATTTGTACACCAGCAGTCACAAATGTTAAAGGACTTTGGGGACCTACTTGAATCCAGCTTGTGGAAACTGAAAAATGATGTTGCTCTTATAGTGAAAAAGAAGAGAGAATGTTTATTGCATATGGAATAGTGAGGATACACCAACTGAAAACATTTGAGCTTTGAGTTGTAAAGATTATCTGTGCAGCTAGTAAGCTTAATTAACTTGGCTCTCAGAGCTGAATTGTGGACTCAACCTAGTCAACCCATTTCCCACTCACTCAACCTATTATACCACTTTTAAGCAAAACTCTTCTTCAATTTGATTTAAAATCATGTAAAAATGAATCCATAACCAGGGTGAAGGTGAGGTGGAAAATATGAAAGGTGAATGGTCAGCCCTCTGAGCTCTGGGATTGAATGCCTGGGGCTGAATCCATCACTAATCAATTGTGTGGTTTGGGGAAAACGACTTCCCCTCTCTAAGTCTCTTTCCTTATCTGTTACAGGGGAATGGTAACAGTACTTACTGCAGATGGTTAACAAATATAAAAGAATATAAAGAACTTAGAATGTGCTTGGCACACAGAAGGAATTGATAAACAACTGCTGTTAATATTTTCAAGATCAACAGCTCCAAACTTCAAATAAAAGCTCTTTTGATAAGTTTCTTGCTGTCTCACCTAGAGAATGGTTATTTCACGCCCCTCATCTTGTATCGTTGTTCTGAACAAATTTGATATTCTACATCCACTTATTTTCTGTCTTCATAGGTTTATTTGAAATAGGTTCAATTCATTAAGCATCGTTAGTGCCTGTACTGTGGGACCCGTTCAGTGCAAGGGCCTGGGGTGGCAGAGATTAAGATTTACTATGACATCTGCTGGGAATTAGTCAATCTCGAAGAGATCTTGATTCCACAAAGAACTGATTGATGAGTCTTAGTTAAGGACCCACGGGCACTGAGTGCTCTGGGGAAAGGCTTGTAAAGAAAACTTTTGCGGCCTCAGACAGACTAACAATATCAGCAATAACAGAGACTTATCCACTGCTTACTGTGTGCCAGGCACTAATTTAAGTGCTAAACATCTGTGAGCTCATTTAATTTTCACCATAATTCTATGAATTTGGCCCTATTACTTTCCCCATTTTGAGGCTTTAAGGTTAAAAAAACGAGGCTTGTCCAGGCCACTCTAAGCAGTGGGCTGACTCTGTGACTGCATTCCTAACCAAAGGCCTGGGGTCTTAATATGCAGGACTGTCCCAAGGAGCAGTTTGACTGATTTGCATAAGAACAGGAAGGAGGCAATAGAGGTGACAACTCCAATACTTGCTCCCTAAAATATAAAGTTAGGGGCACTGAAACTCTACTGGCAGGAGACGCTCTCAAGGGCTCCAAGAGGAGTCTCCCTGGGAAGGCAGAGGCATCTGGGCTGGTGACTTCAGCTTACTACCAGGACCCAAGGGCTTATGGGAGGGGCTTGGGTTTTGCCTGTAGCTCAGGTCCTGGCTGAATGTATGCACATGAACTAAAAAATAACCTGTAACCTTGGAGCCCAAGTGTGGAGCTCCATGTTGGTGATGGCAGGGACAAGGGTCAGCAAAGCATCACAGAATCCAGGAAAGCCTTTGTCCTTGAGGCAGGATAGCAGTGAGGCCCTGGGAAGCAGGAACGACTTCTACCTCTTGGACTGAGACTTAAAGTTCTTGGACAATTTGCTTGAGGCAAGTAAATATACTTTCTGCAAGTGAGCAGGTGGAGCCTTGGAGGGTTAGAAAGAATATCAGGATGAGACACTTGTACCTCAAGCTGGAGGACAGGGTCACACAGGTGGTCATATATCAGCATCAACACTAGAGCACAACACAGTACACGTTGCAAAAGTGGAAAGATGCACATGGAGTCTCACCCAGTAGCTCCCAAGTGCAGATCTAAGCCACGGATTCCTAGGGCCCAACCGTCACACCTCCCGAATGCAAACTGCTGGGGTCCGCTGGGGAACCTATATTGTTTGTGGTTCGGATATGCAGCTAGTCATGAGATCTCTTGCTCCTGTCCATCTTCCTGATTTTAGAGATGATAAAACCTCTTCTAAGGCCTCACAAATTAGTCCACAGCTGAGACCCGATTCGACCAGCCCTGGGCAGAGGAAGCAAAGTTAGGATGGACAGTACTATGACCAAGGATCTCCCTCTTCAAGTTAAATAGACCCTCTCTTCTGTACAGGCAGCACAGACGGACCTCCCAACATGAATAAGATTCCTATCAATGTCATGCCTCTCACTGTAGAGTAGAAATTCCATGAAGGCAATGGCTGTCCTCTTTACATAATGAATGAAACAGAACACTTATGTGTTTTTATTATATGCTTATTACAAAAGGAAAAGTCCTTTGCCTTATTTTTGGGCTTCAGTGGAAACCTGGTTAAAATATAAAAAGTAAATTAGAGAAAAATTTTGCTTAGGCAGTGAAAATCAATAGAAACGTACCAGCTATATCCTTAAACCTAAGGCACACAGGTACAGAACCAGGGAAAATGAATGATAAGCCCAATTGTTAGCAGTACACAGACCACTTATGAAGCACATTTCTACCACTACTCAAATACACAGGCACGTCCAAACACAGAACCACTGTTCAATTGACAATCCTTTATTATTAAACTTAGGTAAGAGTCCAAAATCAGTCAGTGTGGATGGGTGAAAAAGTAGGCTAAAATAGCAAAAACTGCAGTTTCATTTGGCAAAGGCCTACACTATGCAGAGAAATTCATGGGGAAGTGACATCCCATTCAATATCATGGCAAGGAAACGAGCAGTTGCCGTCTTACATGACCACCAGCCTGGGCGTGTCAGCCACACAGAGAGAGCCACCCATCCCACCCTCTGATCTTCCAGCTCACTTAAAAAACTGACCTTGAATTCTTCAATGAAAACGTCAGTCAAATATTAATTTTTTCTCACAAGCAATAAAATCACAAAAATCAGCTAAGATTTGAAATTTAGGGTAAGCTAGTACAATTCCCTGCTTTTACTGTATACATATTTTAGATTTGACAATCTTTTCCTCATATAGTCAGACAGGCTTATAGAAGAATTTCAAATATCAAATTAAAAAGCTGTTAATTCATGCATTTTATGACTTCGGTTAATTATTCAAATGTTTAGACTTCAGAGCTGCTAATGACACTAAATTCAATGCCACGTTGGTTGAGTCTCTCAATCAACTTTGTTCTGGAGAAAGCTGCTCCAGGAGTGAAGACCCCACCCCTGTAAGACAATAACAAGATGAAACAGTGCACAAAGCCCAGCTCCAGCCCTTTCCTCTGCTAGTGTGATTTACTGGAGGACTAGCTATCGAATCAGTGCAGAGCTTATGAAAACCTGATTCTTGATTCCATCATGGACTGCTTTTGGTTCCATTCCTAAAATCAGCCAAATGAGCAAGTAGCTATTATTCAAGAGTAAACTAGTACCCAGCAAACCCGTCGAGGTTGGTTCAGTGACTAATGAGACTGTTTCCATAATACTGGTGTGTGTGTTGGAAGGGGCACACTGAGGGTTATTAACCCAAGTAACAGCTGCTGTTTATTAAGTCAGCCCTTAGACTCAGGAGGACTAAATATGCACATGGGCAAAATAAATTTAGGTAATCAATTATTACTAAAGCATAAACAAGACAATTTGGGTGAAAAAGAAGTTTCTTTAAATGTAATGGGTAACATTTAGAAAATGCTAAATATTTTCAAAGAGTATACAAATATTTGAAGAAAATTTAATTAAGTTTCACTTTATATAATTTTTAGGTTTATTACTTACTACTGTTTCAGGTCAGACCTAAATTTATTTGTTTCTAAGCCTGCAGGCCTATGCTCATTTGTAAAGTTGGCCTACTTTTAGGGTAACATGCTTTTAGGGTAATATGCTTCAGAAAGATAGTTCACTTGAAACTTTTCTAGCCAGGATGCCATGAATCAACTCATGCTTGGGGTCAAGGCTCCCACTGCCAGCTGGGTATCATTCAGCATGGATTAGGGGCTCCTGCCAATAACATTTAACTACAGGGACCTTTTTTTGAGTAGCTGACTTTGGATCTGAGTTATTTTCAGGAGGAACTGAAGCATGGCTCTCAAACTTTTCTGTCTCCTCTCATTTACTTCTGCACTGTTCCTAGAGGCCAATAAGGAACTGTCCTTCTCAAAATATTAAGTTTACCTCTGTCTTTGGATCAAAGGTACTGTAAATGCTTATGTACAAACCCAATGCCTGAAAACTGAACCAAGATAAGCTAAAATACAACATAAATGAAAAAGATATCTTCAAATTTGAAGAAAACCAGACTTACGCCTTAGGAAGATCAGAGGCGTCAGTTAGTAGAGTTATGGCTGCCTGGACCATGGCTATGGGGGTAGCCACATAGCCAGCTTCTGCAGATAACAGGTGATGAAAGAAAAAGAACGTATTCATAAAATATGCATTCAACAACACCCAAAAATCAAATGGTAGATTTTATATCTAAGTATCAGTGTACAGAATTTCCTCAATAAATACTCTGTTCATGTAATAACAAAAATAACAACATTTATATAGTACTTATTAAGTGTTAGGAACTGTATTAAGTGCTTTAAATCCATTAAACTCATTTAATTCTCCTAACAATCTAGGCTAGTATTATTTTATACTGATTTTACAGATGAGGAAACTGAGGCATAGAGAGGTTAAGAGACTCATTCAAATTCACAAAGTTAGGTAGTGGTTGAGACAAAATCACATGCAGGTAGCCGGCTCAAGTCCACACTCTTACCAATAATCCTAGGTTTCTTGTTTCTCTATTCATACACTACACTGATCTTTATCAATCAAATACACCAAACTTCACTTTTAAAAAAAGACTCCATTTCTTAAAGAACAACTAACTCTCAAAGAAGTCTAACTTTAAGAAGTAACTTTAAAAGAAGTCTATAAACAAGGAGAACATTAGTGTTTATATTCATGTTAAATAAGAACATAGCTTTTCTTAAAAACCCAAGTGGAAATTTGAAAAAAAGGCAAGATGCAAAGATATCTTTGCTATTGGGCTTGATTAAAACTGCACAATAGACCCCCCGTGATCTATTAGGAATGATGGTAATTAAACTTATACTATAATTCACAAGTGGGATTGTCTCTGTACAGTTCTCTAAAATCTATAGCATAAGTTATTGAATGTTTTGGAGTGATAGTTCTTTTTAACAATCTATCAAAACTTTTACCTTGCCCAGAAAAATGCACATGTGCACACACTTTACAAACAATGTCAGGGGTGGTCCAGACTCCAAAGAAAGCTTGGATCACAGCTTTGATTATGTTATAACTACACTGCTTTAAAGTGACCCTTGACTATAAGAATAGAACAGATAAATATCAATCAGCCCCTTGTCTTCTTAATATTAAAAATTCCATTCAGAATTACTGAATCATACTGAAAGAAAAAAAAAAAACAGATAGAGGGACACAACAATAAAATTGAATGATACCAATAATTCCAATCCTTCTTTTAACAGAATTATTTATCATTATTACTTAAATAATTTGTGCAAATTTATTTCTAAAACAAATAAACTTTAAAAAGAAACTGTTGTAATAGCACACCACTTTATAGCTTAAGACAATGTAAAACTCCCAAGCATTCTTAAGTCACATGTGAAATACCTGGTCCTTTCACCTGAGTACAAATTCTGATATTTGGTTTGTTCTTATCAGGACCAAAGCCTTGGCTGTATCCTTGACCAAAAAATGTCAACGTAAATGATGAGGCATCAATCTGAGGAAAAGAAAGCAAAGGGTTTATTAAATAAATATGTCATTTCCTCCTTGAACACAATAAAACCTACTAATATACTTCATATAAGACATTTTCAATAAATAAAAAAATCAATATTCTATCTGCCAGAATATCCTGTCATCCTTTACTTAAGCATGGACCAAAAAATAATTATTTGAAGAACAACAATTTTTGCTGACTGGAGTGATGTTGAGAGGAGGGAGGTAGTGAGGAATAAAGCTGATATAAAGATGAGTCTTAGGTTGTGGCTGAAAGAAGAACAGCACCACCAGAATAGGCAGTTTCAGAGGAAAAGCTGGAGGTAGTTTTTACTTTAGGATAGAATATGGTACTCTGGCTTTAGATATCTGTTTGAGGTGACAAGACAAAAACAGTCAACAAGTAATGGCAGTATGGGCCTAGGGTATAGATATAAAATTGCTCCACTTAGAAGTGTAAAAATTTGATTCAAAAATTAAATTATAGAAGATCTATCCAAGCATCTGTCACAATCATTAAATTTAGAAATAAAATAACAAAGCCATGGTGAACAAATTTTTATTAAGTATCAACCAAGGGTCAGACACTATGTTAGGTCCTGAGACATAAATAAAGTATTAATAAAATTAAACGAAAAAGAAAAGGCATTCCTGGAGCTTACAGTTTAGTGTGTGTGGAAATATATACATATATACACACACACACACATACACACATAAGAGATCTAATAACAATATGAGACATGAATTAGAAGTGCAGGACTAGTTTAGCAGAGAGCATTATTAAGTTTACTGAAGAAGAGGTGAGGGTTTTGAATTGTGTGTGTGTACGCGCATGTGCACGCGTGCGCATGCACACACACACACATTCTAATAGAGAAGTTTATTACATAGAAAAGTAAGGTGAGTACCAGAAAGGAGAAACCATTATTTAAAGGCAAAACCAGACAAGGATGCCACAAGAAAAGAAAATGACAGCCAATATCACTGATGAACGTTAAGTGCAAGAATCCTCAACAAAATATTAGCAAACTGAATTCAACAATATATTAAAAGGACTGTATACCATGATCAAGTGGGATTTAGTTTAGGGATGCAAGGATGGTTCAACATCCATGAATGAGTCAATGTGATATATCACATTAACAAAATAAAGGATAAAAATCATATGATCATCTCAAATGCAGAAAAAGCATTTGACAAAATTCAACATCCATTTATGATAAAAAGTCTCAGCAAAGTGGGTATATAGAGGGGATATACTTCAACATAATAAAGGCCATATATGACAACCCATTGCTAACATCATACTCAATGGTGAAAAGCTGAAAGCTTTTCTTCTATGGTCAGGAACAAGACAAGAGTGCCCACTCTTGTCGACAGTATTCAACATGGTATTGAAAGTTCTATCCAGAGCAGTTAGGCAAGAAAATGAAATAAAAGGTATCCAAATCGGAAAGGAAGAAGTAATACCATCATTATTTGCAGCTGACATGATGTTATGTATAGAAAACCCTAAAGATTCCATCAAAAAATCAGAACTAAAATGAATTCAGTAAAGTCATGGGATACAAAATCAACACCCAAAACTCTGTTTCATTTCTATACATTAATGAACTATCAGAAAGAAATATTAAGAAAGCAATCCCGTTTACAAAGGCATCAAAAAGAATAAAACATCCAGGAATAAATACAGCCAAGGAGGTGAAAGACCTACATGCTGAAAACTACAAGACATTAACAAAAGAAATTGAAGAAGACCCAAATAAATGGAAAGACAGTCCATGATCATGGATTGAAAGAATATCATTATAATGTGCACACTACCCAAAGCAACCTACAGATTCAATGCAATCCCTATCAAAATACCAATGGCATATTTCACAGAACTAGAACAATAAATCCTAAAGTCTACATAAAACCAGAAAAGACTCCAAATAGGCAAAGAAATCTTTGCAAGAAGAATGAAGCTGGAGGTACCATGCTCCCTGATTTCAAACAATATTACAATGCTATAGTAATTAAAACAGTATGGTATTGGCATAAAAACAGGCACATAGATCAACAGAACAGCACAGAGAACCCAGACATAAACCCACACATATGTGGTCAATTAATTTATGACAAAGGAGCCAAGAATATTCAATGGGGAAAGGACAGTCTCTTCAACAGATGGTGTTGAAAAAAATGTAACTGGACTGCTTCTTACACCATACACAAAAATTAACTCACAATGGATTAGAGACGAATATTAAGACCTGAAACCATACATCTCCTAGAAGAAAACATAGGCAGTAAGTTCCTTGACATAGGTATTAAAGATGCTTTTTCTGAACTTGACACCAGAAACAAAAGCAAAAATAAACAAGTAAGATTATATCAAAGTAAAACGCTTCTGTGCAGCAAAGGTAACCATGAACAAAATGAAAAGGCAACCCACTAAATGGGAGAAAATATTACAAATCACATATCTGATAAGTGGCTATTACCCCCAAAATATAAAGAACTCATACAACTCACTAGCAAAAACCAAACACTCGAACTGAAAAATGGGCAGAAGATCGGAAGACATTTTTCCAAAGACATACAGATGGACAATAGGTGCATGAAAAGATACTCTGCATCATTAATCATGAGGGAAATGCACATCAAACCACAATGAGATATCACCTCACACCTGTCAGAATGGCTACCATCAAAAAACTAGAAATAGAGGAATGACCAAGATGGTGGAGTTTAGGAAGTCCCTGGACACACCAAAATTATAACTATGTACAGAGCAACTATCAATGAGAACAACCTGAAGACTAGCAGAAAAGATTTTCAACAACTAAAGATATAAAGAAGAAACCACAACAAGATGGGTAGGAGAAGCAGAGATGCAGTGCAGGCAAGACCCAAACTCCCAGGTAGGCAACCCCCAAATGGGAGGATAATCACAATTACAGGCATTCCCCCCAGGGAGCGAGGGGTCTGAGCCTCACACTGGGCTCTCCCCAGCCCGGGGGTCCTGTACCAGGAAAACAAGCCCCCAGAACATCTGGCTTTGAAGGCTAGCAGGGCTTGCATACAGAGAGCTGGAGGGCCATAGGAAACAGAGATTCCACTCTTAAAGGACTCACACAAAATCTCACATGCTCTGAAATCCAATGCAGAGGTAGTAATATGAAAGGAGCCCAGGTCAACCCACTTGCTGGTCTTGGAGAGCCTTCCAGGGAGGCAGAAGGGAACTGGGACTCCCTCTGGGGACAGAGATGCTAATGGGAGCCATTTGGGGGCACCTGTTCTGCCATGAGGACACTGGTGCTGGCAAGCACCATTTTGGGGTCCTCCCTCTATCTCATTAGCACCAGGTGCTTCCCTGCCCAGTAGCAGACCAATAACAGCCTTGGGACTCCCTGGGTCCTGCAGCCAGATATGTTGGGACCCAGTACTGCTCATCCCAGGGGGGTGGCACCAGCCTGAGCCCCCTGGATACCTGGCGCAGCATGCCATGACTTGGCCACACCTCCTATCAGGCTGGTACCAGCCCAGAACCTCCAGGGCCCTGCAGCCAGCCTCTCCAGGACCAGGCCATGCCCACCAGAGGGGCAGTAGCCTCGGCATGAGGCAGGGCCTGGCAGCCATCTGGGGGCCAGCTCTGCCTACTAGTGTGCCCACAGTAGTCAGAAATGCCCATACAGCCCACATAGGGGGCACCTCTACAGCATATAGCTCCAGTGACAAGGGGGGAGTATGCTGCTAGGCCCCACTGAAAGTCTCCTACAGGAGGCCATTCTCCAGGATTGCAAAATGTAACTGACTTACTTAATATCATACACAGAAATAAAAAACAGAGACAGAGGCAAAAGGAGGCAACAGAGGAATGTGTTCCCAAAAAGAACAAAATAAAACACCAGAAGAACTAAGATAAGTGGAGATGAGCAATCTACTTGATAAAGAGTTCAAGATAATGATCATAAAGGTACTCAAAGATGCTTGGGAGAAGAACGGATGCACATAGTGAGAAGTCTAACAAAGAGTTTGAAAATATAAATAAGAACCAAACATAGCTGAAGAATGTAATAACTGAAATAAAAAATACATGAGAAGAAATCAACAGATTAAAGATACAGAACAGATCAGTAAACTGAGAGTAGTGGAAATCATCCAAGCTGAACAGAAAAGACAACGTTTAAAAATGAGAACAGTTAAAGATACCTCTAAGTCCTAATATACTAATTTACTAATATTTGCATTACAGGGGTACCAGAAGGAGAAGAGAGAGAAAGGGGAAGAACTTATCTGAAGAAAAAATAGCTGAAAACCTCTCTAACTTAGAGGAAACAGACATCCAAGCCCAGAAAACACAGAGAGTTCCAAACAAGATGAACCCAAAGATATCTACACCAAGACATACTGTGATTAAGATGGTAAAAATTAAAGATGAAGAGAGACTCCTAAAAGCAGGAAGAGAAAAGCAACCAGTTATGTACAAGGTAACTCCTGTGAGGCTATCAGCTGACTTTTCAGCATAAACTTTGCCAGGAAGAAGGGAGTGGCATGACATATTTTAAAGTAATGAAAGGAAAAAACCTACAACCAAGAATACTCTACCCAGCAAGGCTATCATTCAGATTTAAAGAGAAGTTTTACAGACAAGCAAAAAAGCTAAAAGAGTTCAGCACCACTAAACAGGCTTTACAAGAAACATTAAAGGGACCTTTCTAAGTGGAAAAGAAAAGATTACAACAAGAAATATAAAAATTATGAAAGGAAAAATCTCATTGGTAAAGGCAAATATATAGTAAAGGTAGTAGACCAACTACTTGTAAAGCTAGCAGAAAAGTTAAAGGACAAAAGTAGTAAAATCACCTATTTTTACAGTACGTAGTTAAGGGATACACAAAATAAAAAGATATAAAATATGATTTCAAAAACATTAACATGGGGCTTCCCTGGTGGTGCAGTGGTTGAGAGTCTGCCTGCCAATGCAGGGGACACGGGTTCGTGCCCCGGTCCAGGAAGATCCCACATGCCACGGAGCGGCTAGGCCCATGAGCCATGGCCGCTGAGCCTGTGCGTCCGGAGCCTGTGCTCTGCAACAGGAGAGGCCACAGCAGTGAGAGGCCCGTGTACCACAAAAACAAACAAACAAACAAAAAAAACCAAAAAACATTAACATGGGGTGGGGGGGGAGTAAAAATGCAGGGTTGTTAGAAATGTGTTCGAACTTAAAGAGATCAGTAACTTATAATAATCACAAATATATACAGATTGCTATATATAAACCTCATGGTAACCCCAAACCAAAAATCTATAATAGATACACACACACAAAAAAGAAAGAGATACAAACATAACACTAAAGATAGTCATCAAATTACATGGGAAGAGATAAAAAGAAGAAAGAATAAAAAAACTACAAAAACAACCAGAAAACAATTAACAAAATGGTAGTAAGTACATACCTATCAATAATTACAGTAAATGTAAATGGACTAAATGCTCTACTCAAAAGATGCAGAGTGGGCTTCCCTGGTGGCGCAGTGGTTGAGAGTCCGCCTGTCGATGCAGGGGACACGGGTTCGTGCCCCGGTCTGGGAGGATCCCACATGCCGCGGAGCGGCTGGGCCCGTGAGCCATGGCTGTTGGGCCTGCGCGTCCGGAGCCTGTGCTCCGCAACGGGAGAGGCCACAGCAGTGAGAGGCCCGCATACCGCAAAAGAAACAAAAACAAAAACAAAAACAAACAAACAAACAAAAAAAGATGCAGAGTGACTGAATGGATACATAAACAAGACCCATATATATGCTACCTACAAGAGACTCACTTCAGATATAAAGACACACATAGAGTGAAAGTGAGGGAATGGAAAACGGTACTCCATGTGAAAAAAAATGAAAAGAAAGCCAGAGTAGCAATATTTATATTAGAGAAAATAGACTTTAAAACCAAGACTATAACAAGAGATAAAGATGGATATTACTAAGTAGAAAGGGACCAATCCAACAGGAGGATATAACAACAACCCAACATAGGAGTACCTAAATACATAAAGCAAATCTTAACAAACATACAAGGAGAAATTGACAGTAACAATCATAGTAGGGGACTTTAACACCTCACTAACATCAATGAACAGATCACACACACAGAAAATCAATAAGGAAATGCTGGCCTTAAATGACATATTAGACTAGATGAACTTAATAGATATATACAAAGCAATCCATCCAAAAACAGCAGAATACACATTCTTTCCAAGTGCACACGGACACTCTCCAGTATAGATCACATGCTAGGCCACAGAATAAGCCTTGGTAAATTTAAGAAAATTGAAATCATATCAAGCATCTTTTCCAGCCACAACACTATGAAACCAGAAATCAACTATAAGGAAAAACTGCAAAAATCAAACATGTGGAGGATAAACAACATGCTACTAAAAAACAAATGGCTTAATGAAGAAAGAGGATATCAAAAAAATACCTGGAGACACATGAAAATGGAAACACAACAATCCAAAATCTATAGGACAAAGGAAAAGCAGTTCTAAGGGGGAAGCTTACAGCATTACAAGCCAACCTCAGGAAACAAACAAACAAAATTCAAGTAAATAACCTAACTTTACACCTAAAGGAACTAGAAAAATAAGAACAAACAAGACTTAAAGTTAGAAGGAAAGAAATCATAAAGATCAGGGCAGAAATAAGTGAAAGAGAGGTTACAACAACAGTAGAAAAGATCAATGAAACTAAGAGCTGATTCTTTGGATAGATAAACAAAATCGATAAACTTTTAGCCAGACTCATCAAGAAAGAAAGAGAGCTCAAATAAATAAAATCAGAATTGAAAAAGGAGAAGTTACAATTGACATCACAGAAACACAAGGGATCATAAAAGATTTCTGAAACAACTGCATGTGAATAAAATGGACAATATAGAAGAAATGGATGAATTCCTAGAAATGTACAATCTCCCAAGATGGAATCAAGAAGAAATAGAAAATATAAACAGACTGGCTACCAGGAATGAAACTGAATCAGTAATTTAAAAACCCCTCAACTCCCAATAAACAGAAGTCCAGTACCAGAAGGCTTCACAGGTGAAGCCTACCAAACATTTAAAGAAGAGTTAATGCCTAACCTTCTCAAACTATCCCAAAAAAATGCAGAGGAAGAAATGCTTCCAAAGTCAGGCAAGGGGTAGGGGTGGAAGAAATCAATGAACTGGATATTTTTTTTAGATTAAATAAATTGAATAAAAAATAAAGAAAAAGATAGGAGCTTTTCAGTACATTTATCAAAATTAGGTAACTATTATTTAAAAGTAGCAATAGATTCATCTACTCATGTATGCCCAAGGTCATATGCTGTCAAAGGCCAATACCAAAGAAGATGAATTCCAAATAAAAATAGGAGAAAGCCAAGTTGGATAAGTTTCACAAAAGAAACCAAGTGGACTTCCTTGGTGCAAAGATATTTGGCAGCTTTCTCAGGCATGACCACTTTTCCGTCCCATTTCCCTCACTTCATCCTACAACATGTAGCCTTATAAATGCCTGAGCATTACATTATAAATTGTAAGTGAGTTCATGAGATCCAAGCAGAGATTATCTTAATAGGATGAAGAAAATAAAATAATAGGATGGCATCCAGGCCTTTCAAGGCCTCATTCATTGTTCACTATACACTAAATCTCCCAGAATTAGTGTTGGCAAGTAGAGAAGAAAGGAAAAGAGGAAACAAAAAGGGAGAGAAGTTATTGATTTTTTCTGTCCAAACATGTCTAAGGGAGAGGATAACTTTTCCAGGCTACCTGAACTGTAGTCCATCTCTTGTGAAGACTGATTCCACCAAAAAAAAAAAAAGTGAATTGTATTCTGTAATTTGCTTAAATGGAGAGAAGAAGTAAGCAGGACAATGCCTTGTCCTGAAATTATCTTACCTACCTAATAGATATATTTCTGGCTAAGTTAATTAATTGCATTGTGGTTTATATACCTCAGGCTCTTGTGAATTAGTTACAGTGAGTAACCAATTCTTCTGGCCGTGATAAATCTAAACAGTGTTAAGAACCCATATAATGATTAGTAAGTTTCAGCACTGGAATCAGGACCATTGTAAGCTCTTCCTTCTTTTCACACTTGCACTGCTCCTACACCAGTGGTTCCTAATTTTTAACTCAAGAACCCCTTTCAGGAGAAAAAGTCGAGAAGGGGTGCAGTAGCATGGTGGATCGCAGTCTAACATGGCTAGAACATAAAACTGAAGAGGAACAGGGTGGCATTAACGTGTCAGTGGTGTGAAGAAAGTCATACACACAGGCTGTACTTGTCTCCTCCCCTGCCTGAGGCACACATGCTATCTGATCGTAACTCTCTCAGGCTTGACATATTCAGTGTGAGACAATTTTCAACAGTCTCTAGGATGCTACTACCAATTAATCAGAGTTGGCATAAAAAAAAAAAAGCCTATCTGCTATCCAGGTCTAGCTCACGAAGGGCCTCACATCTGCAGAGATGGACTTCAGTCACTGGTGCTCTAGGAGTGTGAACCAAAATAACCCAAACCTCACCAAGAACCTCCCTACCTCCACATCAGTGATTCACAACCTTGGCAGTGCATTAACATTACTGGGGAGTTTTCAAAAAGCCCAGTGCCCAGGCCACATTCCACACCAATCAAACCCGCATCTCTGGTCATCTGTTTTGGGCTCTCTCCCAAAGCTGAGAACCACTGACCTATCCTTCAAGGCCCCACTCCACACCTACTGAATCAGAATGTCCAGATGCCAGGGTCAAAACATGTATTTGAAAAAACCTCCCTGGGTGATTCTGATATATAAAGTCCCAGCTGTAAGAGTCATTGCCAAAGCAACAAGCCAGGGAAGTATTTTAAAGGTGATAACAGGGTCAGATTTTATTGTTTATTGTAGTTGATTTACAGTATTGTTAGTTTCAGGTGTACAGAAAAGTGATTTAGTTATACATGTATATATATATATATTTTTTCACATTATTTTCCATTATAGGTTATTACAAGATATTGAACATAGTTCCTTGTGTTATACAGTAAATCCATGTTGCTTATCTATTTTATGTATAGTCGTTTGTAGCTGTTAATCCCCTTCTCCTAATTTATTCGCCCTTTCCCCTTTGGTAACCATAAATTTGTCCTCTATCTCTGAGTCTGTTTCTGTTTTGTATATAGATTCATTTGTATCAATTTTTAGACTCCACATATAAGTGATATCATATAATATTTGTCTTTCTCTGGCTGACTTACTTCACTTAGTACGGTATTCTCTAGGTCCATCCACGTTGATGCAAACGGCAATATTTCATTCTTTTTTTATGTCTGAGTAATATACACCACATCTCCTCAAACCAATTGTCTGTTGACGGGCACTTGGGTTGTTTCCATGTCTTGGCTATTGTAAATAGTGCTGCTATGAACACTGGGGTGCATTTATCTTTCTGAATTAGAGTTTTCCTCTTTTCTGGATATATGCCCAGGAGTGGGATTGCTGGATCATATGGTAGCTCTATTTTTAGTTTTTTAAGGAATCTCCATACTGTTTTCCATAGTGGCTGTACCAATTTACATTCCCACCAACAGTGTAGAAGGCTTCTCTTTCCTCCACACCTTCTCCAGCATTTATTATTTGTAGACTTTTTGATGATAGCCATTCTGACTGGTGTGAGGTGATAGCTCATTGTGGTTTTGTCATTTCTCTAATAATTAGTGATGTTGAGCATCTTTTCACGTGCTTCTTGGCCACATGCATGTCTTCTTTGGAGAAATGTCTATTTAGATCTTCTGACCATTTTTTAATTGGATTTTTAAAAATATTGAGTTGTATGAACTGTTTGTATATTTTGGACATTAACCCATTTGGCTGCATTGTTTGCAAATGTTTTCTCCCAGTCCATAGGTTGTCTTTTCATTTTGCTGATGGTTTGTTTTGCTGTGCATAAAGTTTTAAGTTTAATTAGGTCCCATTTGTTTACTTTTGCTTTTATTTCTTTTGCCTTGGAATACAGATCTAAGAAAATATTGCTATGATTTATGTCCAAGAATGTTTTGCCCAGGTTCTCCTGTAGAAGTTTTATGGTATCGTGTCTTACATTTAGGTCTTTAAACCATTTTGAGTTTATTTTTGTATATGGTGTGAGGGAGTGTTCTGATTCCATTGACACATGAAGTTGTCCAGCTTTCCCAATACCACCTGCTGAAGAGACTGTCTTTTCTCCATTGTATATTCTTGCCTCTTTTGTCAAAGATTAATTGCCTATAGGTGTGTGGTTTTATTTCTGGGCTCTCTATTCTGTTCCATTGACCTAACTGTCTGTTTTTGTGCCAATACCACGCTGTTTTGATTATGATAGCTTTGTAGTATTGTCTGAAGTCTAGAAGGGTTATGCCTCCAGCTTTGTTCTTTTTCCTCAGGATTGCTTTGGCAGTTCTGCGTCTTTTGTGGTTCCATATTAATTTTAGGATTATTCGTTCCAGTTCTGTTAAAAATGTCATGGGTAATTTGATAGGTATGACGTTAAATCTGTAGATTTCTTTGGATAGTATGGCCATTTTAACAATATTACTTCTTCCAGTCCAAGAGCATGGGCTAGCTTTCCATTTCTTTGAATCATCTTCAATTTCCTTTATCAATGTTTTACAGTTTTCATCATATAGGTCTTTCACCACTTTGGTTAAGTTTATTCCTAGTTTTTTTTTTGATGAGATTTTAAACAGGATTTTTTTTTTTACTTTTTCTTTCTGATATTTCATTGTTAGTGTAATGGACTGCAACAGATTTCTGTATATTAATCTTGTATCCTGTTACCTTGCTGAATTCATTTATTAGTTCCAATAGTTTTTGTGTGCAGTCTTTAGGGTTCCCTATATAGGGTATCATGTCATCTGCAATTTTACCTCTTCCCTTCCAATTTGGATATCTTTTATTTCTTTTTCTTGTCTGACTGCAGTGGCTAGGACTTCCAATACAATGTTGAACAGAAGTGATGAGAGTGGGCATCATCTGTCTTGTTCCTGAATTTAGTGGGAAGGCTTTCAGCTTTTCACTGTTTAGTTTTTGTTTTTGTTTTTTTTTTTGTGGTACGCGGGCCTCTCACTGTTGTGGCCTCTCCCATTGCGAAGCACAGGCTCCGGACGCACAGGCTCAGCGGCCATGGCTCACAGGCCCAGCCGCTCCGCGGCATGTGGGATCCCCCCAGACCGGGGCATGAACCCGTGTCCCCTGCACCCGCAGGTGGACTCTAAACCACTGTGCCTCCAGGGAAGACCCACTGTTTAGTTTTATGTTGCCTATGCGTTTGTGGTAAATGGCTTTTATTATGTTGAGATATGTTCCCTCTATACCCACTTTGGTGAGAGATTTTATCATGAATGGATGTTGAATTTTATCAAATGCTTTTTCTACATCTATTGAGATGATCCTATGATTTCTGTCTTCTCTTTTGTTAATGTGGTGTATCACACCGATTGATTTGCATATGTCGAACCATCCTTGGGAACAGGGTCAGATTTGCATCATAGATTTCTTATACAGCAGTGGGAAGATGAATTAGAAAGGAATCATAGGAAGGCTATGAATAGTTCAGCTGAAAGATAAGGGCCTGCACTATTAACAGAGTGAAAAGACAACCCCACAGACTGGGAGAAAATATTTGCAAATCACATATCTGATAAGAGATTAACATACAGAATATATACAGAGCCCCTCGAACTCAACAATACAGTACAAAAATGGGCAAACAACATGAATAGACATTTCTCTAAAGAAGATATACAAATAAGCCAATAAGCAGCTCATGGAAAGAAGTTCAACATCACTAATCATTTAGGGAACTGCAAATCAAAACCATAATGAGAGATCACCTCACAACTATTAGGATGGGTACTATTAAAAAAAAAAGGAAATAGCAAGTGTTGGTAAGGATGTGGAGAAATTGGAACCTTTGTGCACAGTTGGTGGGAATGTAAAATGGTGCAGCTACAGTGGAAAATAGTTTGTTGGTTCCTAAAAATTTTAAAAATAGAATTACCACAGGATCCAACAATTGAATTTCTGGGAATATACCCAAAAGAACTGAAAGCAGTGTCTTGAAGAGATATCTGCACACCCAATTTCATAAAGGCATTATTCAAAATAGACAAAAATAGAAGTAACCCAAGTGTCTATGGACAGATGAATGGATAAGCAAAATATGGGATATACAATCAGCCCTCCATATTCATGATTTCTGTGTCCACAAACTCATCCAATGTCAAATCCAAATTATTTGGGAAAAAACTTCCAGAAATTTCCAAAGAGCAAAACTTGAATTTGTCTCATGCCACCAACTATTAACAAACCATTTACAATTATTTACACAGTATTTACATATGTATTATAAAGTAATCTATAGATGATTTAAAGAATACAGGACAATGTCTATAAGTTATATGCAAATACTATGCTATTTTATATAAGGGACTTGAGCATCATGGATTTTGGTACCTGTGGGGCATCCTGGAACCAATCCTCTGAAGATACTGAGAAACAACCCTATATACAATGGAATATTATTTGGCCTCAAAAGAAAGGAAATTCTGACACATGCTACAACATGGATGAACTCTGAGGACATTATCCTATGTAAAATAAGCTGATCACAGAAGGACAAATTCTGCATGATTCCACTCATTATGTTCTAGTGTGGTCAAACTCATAGACACAAAGTAGAACTGTGTTTGCCAGGAACTGGGGAAAAAGGGGAAAGGAGAGTTATTTTTTAATGGGTATAGAGTTTCAGTTTTGCAAGATAAACAATTCTGGAAATGGATGGTGGTGATGGTTGTATAATAATATGAAAGTACTTGATACCACTGAACACTTAAAAATGGTTAAGATGGGGAATTTTATGTCATGTGTATTTTACCACAATTAGAAGGAAGAGAGAGAGAGAGAAGAGAAGGGAAGAGGGATAAGAGCCTGAACTAAGGTAGTTGTGATGGATTTGGAGAAAAATCTAGAATGATGCCTACGTTCAGGACTGGGCAGATGACAGTGCCACCAACTGAGATGGGAAATACAGAAGGAAGAAGAGGGTTCAGTGGAAAGAAGTTTAAATTTTACACATGAAATCTGAAGTGCCTGAAGCAGTTATATTGAGGATACCAGACAGATGGTAATTCAACTTATCTACCATGGGGATCCAGGGTGTGTGAAAGAGGAAAGGGAAGGGAAGCTTGGGGGAGGGGGAGAGAGGACGTAAAAAAGGAGGAGATAATGAAGGAGAAAAATTGAAGAGTAAAAATATTTGAAATCTCTATGAAGTAAAATATAATTTCTGGAGCCAGATAGCTGGGTTCTCATCCTAACTTGGCCATTTACTCACTATAGGACTTTGGCAAATTTCTTAGCCTCTCTGCGACTCATTTTCCTCATTTTCCTTTGTAAAATGGAGATAACACCTCAAGGAGTGTTCAAAAAGACTGAGTAATCTAATTTATGTAAAGAACATAAAAGAGTGTGTGAAACACAGTAAGTGCTTCATCAGGTCTTAGCTGTTATTTTCACTATACTGAGGAAAAGTAAAAATGAAATAAAGAAAAGTATTATTTTAGAGACCTGGATACAAAGGAAAGGGTTACCTGTTTTTGTGTTGGACCTTGTTTTGAAAAATGACCAAAGGAGAAGAGCCATGGGAACTAAAGGAAATAAAAAAACCTTTAGTGATATTTTCAAAAATTCATGGAAAATACTTCTAAAGGCCTAATTTCATAGAAATATTACTTACTTTTATGAGGAGTTGCCTTCCAATGCCAAACTTCACAAAGAATAAAAAGAAAAGTCCAGCAAACATCAGCTTAAGAACAGAGGTGACACCTCCCACAGTTACATAAGCAGCATACTGAACCTAGATGAAGAACATAAAGTCAGGATATTACTCCCTACTTTCTTAGACCAGGTAATACAAGCACGATAGCTACTAATAACTTACTCTATAGTCATAAATATTGAACAAAAGCAGTTTCCATTTTATGAATGTGTTATGTTCCAAAAGCTTGTCCAGAAATCAGACACTGGGAGGACATTTTTAAAAAGAAATTATTAAAATGGGCAGAAGGCCTAAATAGACATTTTCCAAAGAAGATATACAGACTGCCAACAAACACATGAAAGGATGCTCAACATCACTAATCATTAGAGAAATGCAAATCAAAACTACAATGAGGTATCACCTCACACCGGTCAGAATGGCCATCATCAAAAAATCTACAAACATGGGCTTCCCTGGTGGCGCAGTGGTTTAGAGTCCACCTGCCGATGCAGGGGACACGGGTTCGTGCCCCGGTCCGGGAAGATCCCACATGCCGCAGAGCGGCTAGGCCCGTGAGCCATGGCCGCTGAGCCTGCGCATCCGGAGCACGTGCTCTGCAACAGGAGAGGCCACAACAGTGAGAGGCCCGCATACCGCAAAAAAAAAAAAAAAAAAAAAAAACTACAAACAATAAATGCTGGAGAGGGTGTGGAGAAGAGAACCCTCTTGCACTGTTGGTGGGAATGTAAATTGATACAGCCACTATAGAGAACAGTATGGAGGTCCCTTAAAAAACTAAAAATAGAACTACCATATGACCCAACTGGGCATATACCCTGAGAAAACCATAATTCAAAAGTAGTCATGTACCACAATGTTCATTGCAGCTCTATTTACAATAGCCAGGACATGGAGCAACCAAAATGTCCATCAACAGATGAATGGATAAAGAAAATGTGGCACATATATACAATGGAATATTACTCAGCCATAAAAAGAAACGAAATTGAGTTATTTGTAGTGAGGTGGATGGACCTAGAGTCTGTCATACAGAATGAAGTAAGTCAGAAAGAGAAAAAAAATACTGTATGCTAACACATATATATGGAATCCAAAAAAAAAAAAAAAAAGGGTTCTGAAGAACCTAGGGGCAGGACAGGAATAAAGACGCAGACGTAGAGAATGGACATGAGGACACGGGGAGGGGGAAGGGTAAGCTGAGACAAAGTGAGAGAGTGGCATGGAGCTATACACACTACCAAATGGAAAACAGATAGCTAGTAGGAAGCAGCCGCATAGCACAGGGAGATCAGCTCAGTGCTTTGTGTCCACCTAGAAGGGTGGGATAGGGAGGGTGGGAGGGAAAAGCAAGAGGGAGGAGATATGGGGATATATGTATATGTGTAGCTGATTCACTTTGTTATACAGCAGAAACTAACACACCATGGTAAAGCAATTATACTCCAATAAAGATGTTAAAAAAAAAAAAACTGTTGCAAAAGGTAATTAGCTCCCCCTACAAGTCCACATAATCTATATAGAAAAAGTCCATAACAATATACCTGAGTTTAACAATTATACATTATAGAGTGTAGACTCCACTTACAATCTCTTCTATAAGAAAATACATTTTTTTTTAAAACTTGAGATAGTTTCCTCTTCAAGTCTCAGCAGTGGGAATAATTACTTCCCTCACCAAATGGAGTAGGATAGTTCTCTAGAGGTAGCAAGGAGATAAGAGAGAAGAACCTAGACACCTGTATAAGCAACAGAAAGAGTATCCTAGCAGCTGAAACTCTCAACAGGACTGTTGGGTGTTTACAATATCAGGATTTCCTATATTGAACTTGCTGCTATTGTGTTACATTAAAAAGGTATTCAGAAGGTCAGATTTGAATTATGGGAGAAGGCTATTACCACCCCCATAAAATGCAAAATGTTCTACACTACTAATTCTTTATGCTTCCAGACACTGAAACATGCACTATTTTAGCTCTTTCTTTTTTTGCTTTATAAACATAAAAATCCTACATTAAAATGATAGGGGAACTGAAACAAACATAGAATACTCTTTAGTAAAAAATAAGTCATATACACTTACAGGTGATTGCTCTAAATTTTCGTGCAAGTAACGCTGAGTCCGCTTCACAACAGATACATCCGCTCCCAAGAAAGGAATGGAATAACTGTTGAGTTCTCTGCAGTAAGAAATTGGCCACCTGCAAGACAGAAGTATGTTGCATCTTCTCCATTTACAGTGACCACAACTTTAACTGGTAAATTTCTGAATAAAAACCTTAACTCTTCTTGAGGCAATTAATAATAACAGTAAAGATGGCAGATCTGCTCTTAATTAAAATTTACTTCAGTATTTGTCCTTTGTTCTCTACACCTGCACCCAAACAAGTGACTAGTTGGAACAATGTAGTATTCTTCACACCGTGGGCACTTAACACATATAGTTTAACCATGTTTTATACCCCATCAATTTCCCTAGATAATGATAAAAGGAACACTCATTTCAACAAACTCTGAGTTTAGAGTTCTCACATATAAATACTATTAATAGGTTGATTAATATACATAAGATCATCACATTTTTACTGCATGAACTTTAATTGATGTTTAATTTTGATATTGATAGTGAAGAGTCATAAAACTGACTTTTTCCAGAATTTTCTCAGAGTCCAAATGTATTATTATATATGAAGTAATTAAACTTAGGGTAACATATTAATTATATTTTATTTATCTTTGAAAACAATCCTGAACTCACTATAAAAGTCTCCAGGCTTTTCTTAGTAGCATATGTTATTAACAGTCAGATAAACAACAATATGGTTAGATAAACTGAAGAATAGATTTTGAGATAATATACCTTCTTTTCAATTTTGGACCAACAATTGGGACAGGCTTCAAATTGGACTCATTTCGTAGTTTTTTCAAATTACTCTGATCTCCAAAACCATAAACTGCTGACTTCCAGGTACCATCATGAATGCATGACCCCTAACAAAATAATTCAAGAGTTAAAGCAACTTGTCTTAGAACTGACACAATATTGTAAATTAACTATACTCCAATAAAATTAAAATATTAGAAGAAACATGTCTTAAGGGATAATTATTAAAATGTAAAACCAAGTAATTTATAATTGATACAAAGAACATTTCACCTCTATTTGAGCAAGGCATAATCCCTTATTTAATAATCTTGCGATAAATTTTTATAACTGGCTAGGCAGCAGTAAAACTCATTAGTTTGATCACATTCACTATTTACACTCTATATGTTATATATTTACAAACATATGCCCTTTCTTCTTTCCTCCTACCATTATTTATGCTCTTTTTAATAAGTCTCATTTCATCATTTTCACTCAACTATTTATCACTGATTGCTTTAAGCAGAAAAAAAAGAAACACTAAAACCATCAGAAGATTCAGGTTTTCATATAACAGCTTTGATGAAACTGAAAGGTAAAGAGACACCAACCTAATTTCTATTTCGGTACAGATTAATTTCTTCTGTTTGTTAAAACTAAATTAGAGCTAAAAGTCTTAAAGAGTTTGATTTGTGAAACTATCCTCAATCTGCACCTAGCCAATTTGACCTACTTGCAAAGATTTCCAAAAATCAGGAGAAAATAGATTTTTTAAAAACGTTAAGAGTATCTTCTCATACAAATAAGCCATCAAAAAGGCAAAAACTACATTCCAGGGCCTCCCTGGTGGCGCAGTGGTTGAGAGTCCGCCTGCCGATGCAGGGGATACGGGTTCGTGCCCCGGTCTGGGAGGATCCCATATGCCGCGGAGCGGCTGGGCCCGTGAGCCATGGCCGCTGAGCCTGCGCATCCGGAGCCTGTGCTCCGCAACGGGAGAGGCCACAACAGTGAGAGGCCCGCGTACGGAAAAAAAAAAAAAAAAAAAACTACATTCCATTTTAAAAACCTTTTATTTATTGAAAAATAGAAAGAAAAGTGCACAAGACACAAAAGTATAATTTAATATAATTATGAAGCTAACATCTATGTAAACCCAGAAGGCCCTCCTTCTGTCCTGCCTTTGTGGTAATCAAGAAAACTCCTTGCTTTTTTAAGAGTTTTACCACCTAAGTATTCATTTCTAAACGGTGCAGTGAGTTTTGCCCGTTTCTAAATTTTACAGAAATGGAACCATACAATGTATATTCCTTGAGTTTGGCTTCTTTTGCTCAAAATTGTGATGTTAGGATTCATCATGTGTTAGAAGGACCTCCTACTCTGCTGTTGACCTTCCATTTTCTTAATGGTGTCTTGTGATATAAAAAGACATACTCAATTTAAAATTTTAAATGCATTCCACTTTTTTTTATATTTAATGCCTTCCGTGTCTTTTTCAAGCAGTCATTCCCTGTACAACATGGTGACTATAGTTTATATTATATAGAAAATTAGAAATTTGCCAGGAAAGATGATTTTAAAAGTTCTTAGGACTTCCCTGGTAGTGCAGTGATTAAGAATCTGCCTGTCAATGCAGGGGACACGGATTCAATCCCTGGTCTAGGAAGATTCCACATGCCGCAGAGAAACTTAAGCCTGTGCACCAAAACTACTGAGCCTGTGCTCTAGAGCCCGTGAGCCACAACTACTGAGCCCGTGAGCCACAACTACTGAAGCCCATGCACCTAGAGCCCATGCTCCTCAACAGAAGAAGCCACCGCAATGAGAAGCCCACGCACTGCAACGAAGAGTAGCCCCCGCTCGACACAACTAGAGAAAGCCCGCATGCAGCAACAAAGACCCAACACAGCCAAAGATAAATAAATAAATAAATAAAATTTAAAAAACTGTTTATATGCTTAAAAAATAAACATATAAAGAGCTGCTGATAATCAGATTCCAAATAAAGAAAAGATAGTTCAAAAAAAAATAAATACAGGTTCTCATCACAAGAAAAAAAACTTAAGAATGGTGATGGATGCTAACTAGTGGTGATCACTTTGTAATATAAACAAATATTGAATTATTCTGTTGTACACCTGAATAGTACAATGTTATATGTCAATTATACCTCAATAAAAATAAATTAACAAAATAAAATATATTTCTGGAAAAAAAGAAGCCATTCCTGACCTTGAGGCCATGAAATATGTCATCTTCTAAAAGCTTACTGTTTTGCCTTATGCATTTAGGTCTATAACCCACCTAAACTTGATTTTTGTACACAGTGCGAAGTATGAGTCCAATTTCATTGTTTCCCCATACCCATCGTCTCCTGAAAAAGACCCTTTACCGTAAATCAAGTGCTCATATATGCACAAACTACTCTGAGTTCTTTATCCTAATCTGCTGGCCTATCGATATCTCCCTGCCAATGTAACACTCTGACTTAATAATGTCTTGATATTCAAGAGTATCCTTCTACCTTACTCTCCTTTAAGAAAGTGTTGGCTATTCTTGGCCCTCTGCATTTCCATGTACATTTTAGAATTAGTTTGTCAAATTGCACACTAAAACAAAACAAGCAAGCAAAAAAAAACCTGTTTGCGATTTTGATTGGAATTATATGGGATTATAAATTAATTTAAGGAAAACTGACATTTTAACAAAATAGAGGCTTCCAATCCATGAATATGGTGGATTCTTCCATTTATTTGTCTTCCTTAAGGTCACTCAATAACATTTTATAGTTTTCTTCACAGAAATCTTGTACATTTTATATCCCTTATTCTTAAGTACTTGATTTTTTAATGCTACTATAAATGGTCTCTTTTTAAAAAATTCATTTTCTAACTGTGGCTGGTATACAGAAATGCAACTGGTTTTTACATTACTGTTATATCCAGCACCAATAAAGACGAGAGTGGAAATAAATGAAACAGAGAATAGAAAAACAATAGAGAAAATCAATGAAACCAAAAGGTGGTTCTTTGAAGAAATCAACCAAATTGAAAAACCTTTAGCTAGACTGACAGAGAGAGAGAAAGAAAAAGAAAGAGAGAGAGAACTCAAATTACTAAAATCAGGAATGAAAGAAGGGGCATTACCAACCTTACAGAAATAAAAAAGAGTATAAGGGAATACTATGAACACTGTATGCCAACAAATTAAACAACCTAGATGAAATGGACAAATTCCTAGAAGGACACTGTTATGGATTAAATTTTGTACCCGCCCCAAATTTATATGTAGAAGGCCTAACCCCCGGTACCTCAGAATGTAACCTTATTTACATTGTAAGCAGGGTTGTTGTAGATGTAACTAGTTAAGTTGAGTTCATACATATTGGAGGAAGTGGGCCCCCAACCCCAAACCACTGGTGTCCTTATAAAAAGGAGAAATTTGGACACACACACATATGAAGATGAAAGAGAGGTCTGAGTGATGCATCTACAACAAAGGAACACCAAAGATTGCAAGCAAACCACCAGAAGCTAGGAGAGAAACATGGAACAGATTCTCCCTCACAGCCCTCAGAAGAAACCAACCCTGCCAACATCTTAATCATGGACTTCTAGCCTCCAGAACTGTGAGAACAATGTTTCCCTTGTTTAAGCAACCCAGTTTGTGGTACTTTATTACGGGAGTCCTAAGAAACTACTGCAGACACAAACTACCAAAATGGACTTAAGAGTATACAGAAAATCCTAACAACCTATAAGAAGTGAAGACATTGAATTCTTATTACCTCTTCACTGATTTCTAATATAATTTCATTATAGTCTAAAACATACTCTAGAACGGGGGTTGGCAAACTATTTCTGTAAAAGGTCAAACTAAATATTTTAGGCTGTGCAGGCCACATCTGGTCTCTGCTGCGTATTGTTGTTTTTTTTTATTATAGCTCTTTAAATATGTTAAAATTATTCTTAGCTTGCAGCCATATAAAAGTAGGCCATGGGCTGACCCTGCTCTGGAGCTGCACTATCTGGTATGGAAGCCATTATATAGCATATATGGAACACCTTCATGACTGAGGGAAGATTTACTGGACAGCACTGTCCTTGAGTATATGATTCCAACTCTCTGAAATTCTTTTGAGTCTTGCTTTATGGTCTAATACATAGTCTAAGATTCAATTTTTTATGTAAAGTAACAAAGCTTAAGGGGAAAAGTAGGATAAGGAGTAGAAGGAAAACAATCCTGTGCCAAGGATGCATAGAATCAAGGGAGCTACCTCTGTCCATCCCTGTGAAATTAAGGCTCTGTATTTTGCTTTAAGGGGAATGAGAAGGAGCTGCATTGATTTCGATGTTTTCAAATGTCTCGTCCTGATTAAGGCCCAACTTTGAGTCCTTATAATAATAGGACTTAATAACATTTATTGAGTGATTGTAAAGTGCCAACCACTGTTCTGATTTATATTCATTGACTAATTTAATCCTCATAGCAACCATATGAAGTAGACACTATTACAGATCATCTCCTGCTCCTCTTTCAAAAGAAGCCTCTTTTCTAGCTCTGTTTTCTCACTATCTCCCTGTAGTGGACATCTGTTTTTTTGTCAGTCCTGCACTAATTTCCTGCAGGGAATTCTTAATTCCCCTACCCTATGTTCTGCTTACAACACTCTCTTTCCTATTGGGAGTTTGTTACATGTTGTTGAGAAGGGCTTGGCCCTATGATTCCCTCTCCAGAGGCCCATGACCCAGGCCTGGGCAACGTAATTACTCTATTACCCCAGGTCACACTGTTTGGCTCAAGAATGACCAAATGACCCAATACTTGACTAATCTTCCCCATCTTTGAATATTCAAACTCTGCTAGCTGTTTCTGAGAAATCATGAACCTTATGGACAATGCATACCTGGGGCTGCCAGCACCTTCCCCCCACCCCAATTGTGAGAGCCTACACTGAGGAGCACAGAAGTAATGCAGAGACAGGAAGAGGAAGAGAAAAAAATGAGTTCCAATAATACCATTTGAACATCCAGATCCAGCCATACTGTTTACTTGCAGATGTTTGGTTACATGAATCAATAAATTCCTTTCTGTTCTGTTGGTTTAAACCAGGTTGAGTTGGCTTTCTAACTCATGTTCCCCAGAGCTCCAAGCATGTCCTTCTTTCTCATTTCTGAGCCTTTGTCTAGGTTGCTGCCTCTCACCTTCCAAATGCTATTCACTTTTCAAGGTTCAACTTAATAAGGCTTCTATGAGGCATTCCCAAATTACTCAGGCCCACTGTCACTTCCCTTTATTCTGATACTCTAGTGGATATTATCTGTAACCACAAATTTTAGCAAGTTTTACATAGCTCTTCATGTTTATTAATCTGAACCTACAATCCAGACAAATAAAACCATTACTTAAACATTCTCCACTCCATCCCACAGTTACATCTTTATTAAACTATTTCCTCTCCCTTATCCACATCTCCTCAGCACCAACCTTTAAAATTCCATATCCCAGCTTCTCCAAAAAGCCCTTGATCTCTGGCCTCCCAGCTAGATGTAACTCCCCATTCTCAGAATCCTATAGTATTTCATCTGACCTCTTTAATAACAATTGTTGTCTCCTGCTCATCTAAATTATTCCCTCTTTAAGGGTTTGCATGTTGTTCATTTATGTGTCACACTATCTTGCACTATATATACTCGCATTACACAATATTTGAAATACTGAATATTTTTTAAAGAGAACAAATACTTATGAAGCCTCAAGTATAGACAGAGAATTGGGTTAGACACCACTGGCAGTAAAACTACTACCACAAAACATGGCCCTTTCCCAGAAATGCAACTATCTTATGCTCCCAAATAGACCATAAATTCAGTAAGATTACACTTACATTACACATTTCTTGTATGGCCACAAGAGCACCTAACTCCAAGTTAGGCACATAATAAAAATGCACTGATTTGCTCTAAGGTGATAATTTTCTAGGCTGACAACATTCATCACATAACAATGATAGATCTTTAGTGTTAGGATGATGGTAACTCATTCTAATAATGAACTGTGCAGTTTTAAACAAATTCTATTTTAAGTCAAAATAACTCACAGCAATCTTTACTTTTCAAAATTAAAGTGACTTTCATACACTAAAAATTACAACTGTATATACAATTTAATTAATCAAAACCTTTTTAACAGGCAAGTATCACTTCCAAAATGTTTTTAATATTAACAAAGAAAACACATGACAAACAAAAACTAACCTCAGGTCCTGAATGTATAGTCAGGAAACTTTCCACAGCAGTCAATGTACCTAAAAGAGAAGGAAAATGGTAAAAGTAAAATCAAATAAAAATCTATTAACCCAGGATAAGTAATAATAAGCTATTCCTATTCATTTAGGGAACATTTTTATTAGGCCTACAGCTGATATAATCAGGAAAATCTGTGCTATAACAGTATTATTAGGTTACTGAAAACAGATTTAAGGAGCAGCTAAAGTCAGATAAATTATCAGAAAAATAGTAGTTTAGTTTAAATTAACTGCTGGTACTCACAAAATCTTTTCTAGTATTCAAACTAACATTGCAAAAAATCTCTTCCAATAAGGCAACAATTTAGCTCACTGATTCTGGAAGGCCATCAGTTCTCAAAACTACATCTATGGGAATTATTCTATTTTCCAACATGAGAGCTTTCAAGAAGACTCATTAGTAGTGACTTACAATGAATATACAGAAACCCTACCAAAATGGGCCTTTGTGATGGCTTATTAAATACTTAAAGGCTATTTAAATGAAATAAAAATATAATGAGTAAAAACAAAGTAGAAAACCAAGGCCAGAAAAAAAGGGGAGAAATCAATTATATTAACCATGAGGACTAATACGTATGTATAGTGGTTAAGTATTTAATTAATCTTTGAGCTTATCGAGAGCAGTAAGACAAAAGAAAAATATAATGGGCTAGCTAATTCTCAAAATCTGGTAAAATATACCAGTTTGTTAAGAGACAGTATTCCTAGTTTTAATTCCAAGAGAAAATTAAAGCATGGGGCCTTAGAAAGCTGACACTGAGCAAGGTAACAAATAACCACACCATCCACAATGATGTTACAGCAGAAAAGAACTAAAGCCACATAAATATCACTTATCTAACACTGTCAAAAACTAAGAATAGATCATTAAACTCTAACTCACTGGAGAGGATTCTGAGAGTTGTTAAGAGAAAGTGGCCTGGATACATGGCTCTTTGATCTAACCCTGTGCACAGAAAGAACATGTATCGCTTAAGGTAGTATGTAATGAAATGTGAGCCACCTGAATCAACAAATAGCTGGGGTATTTGTTAAATGCTGACTCCTAGGTCTCAGTGTCTGAAAAAAAGTTCTAAAATAAATCTTAAAGTAATATTTCTCCCTTAAAAATAAAAAAGGACCTATTCAAAATAGCAACTATTAAATATTTAAGAATAACCTCAATAAGAAACATGTAGGACCACCATGAAAAATACTCTAAACTTTTTCAGTAAATGGAGATTTTTTTAGTAAGTTTTTTAATAATTGGAAATATACCAGATCCATGGGTTAAAACTAAATAAATATTTTAAAGATGTTCAACTCATGCCCTTCTCTTTATTGGGAATGGTTCCAGCGTTTCATCATTAAGTATGATGTTGGCTACTACTTTCTGACATTCACTGTGTTAAGAAAGTATTCTATTCCTCAATTTCTAAAAATCTAAAATCAATAAATGGCGGGCATGCATATTACCTTTGTTGAGCTTTGGTTTCAGAGTTACCTTTCTAATATAAACTGGAACACTTTCCATAGTTTTAAGCTCTAGAATGGTTTATATAGAACTGGACTTATTTGCTTCAGGTCATTTTATAAAGGGACACTTTTTATATATGTATAACATTCCACTGTTTTACTATAATAGTGATTTTTTTCCATTCTTATTGTCTCCATTTTATAAATGAGCTAAAAAAGATGTCAAAAACCTTGTTCAATACTTTCTAGCTTTGTTCGTTAAAAAAAATTAAAACTTTCCAATTATAGTATGTGTATAAATTATACTTTAAGATGTATTAATTCCTAAACAAAGCAAGTTTGAATTTATAATGCCTGCCAAAAATTTTTTTCCAGAAATTTTATAGCTATAACCACAACTAAATTCTAATGGAGAATTCCTTCCTTTAGAACACTTATAGTACTATCCATACCTCAAAAAACAAGTGTCAATATCATTTTCTAACAAGTACAGCTATATTAAAAACAAAGTATGTGTTTTAATACTACCCATTAATAGTTCTGTTTCTTTTCTCAAGAAGATTTTAGTTCACCACAATTACAAACATGAAACACCTCTATTTTAAATTCCATTATTGCTTCTTGATCAATAATTACCATTCATTTTATTTCTGGTATATATTACTCCCAGATCTGCTGGAATGGAGTCAAAGCCACTGCTTCCAATGATATAAGCCCCTTTTTCTGCAGCTTTCTCATGATACTTCCAATACATTAGTTCCAGAAACTAAAGATTCAAGACAAAAGATCTGAATCAGAGCTACAGAGAAACATCTAGACCAAAATTAAATGATTTACCTTTAAAAACAAAGCAATTAAACTGTGAAAATGCTAACCAAGATGGCTCTGCAGTAAAATATTAAGTGTCAAATAGTTGGCACTTACTCAGCAAACATACTCAGCAAACATATGTTCCAGGTGGTGTGAGAGGTATGTAGATCTGACTTAATTCATTTTTTAGAATGACTTTTAAATGCAAAAGCAATACCTATTATGAAAAATTAATATAGAAAAATACAAAGAAAACAAAAAAAAGTTACCCCGAATCACAACTTCCAGATGAACATCATTACAGACATGTATCTGTGCACATATGTAAGTAGAAAGTGGTAGGAAAGGAGGGAACGCAAGAAGGGAATAACTTCTGTTCAAATTCTATGCCTGTTTTTTTTAAAAAACAGTTTTAGATTTACAGAAAAAGATTGAGTACTAGAGAGTTCCTAGGTACTCCACACTCAGTTAACCTTATCATTACATCTTTTACATTAACATTTATTATTATAATTAATGAACCAATATTGATACATTATTACTAACTAAAGTCCCTATTTTGTTCAGGTTTCCTCAGTTTTTATCTAATGTCCTTCTTCTGTCCAGGATCCCATTCAGGATACCATACTACATTTAGTTGTCATGTCTCCTTAGGCTCCACTGGCTGTGATGGTTTCTCAGACTTTCCTGGGTTTTGATGACCTTTACAGTAGTGGTCAGGTACTTTGTAGAATGCCCCTCGCATGATTTTCTCATGAATACACTAGAGTTACAGGTTTTGGGGAGGAAGACGGGGTAAAGTGCCATTTCCTGATGTCATATCAAGAGTAAATACTATCTCACAGACATAGAAAATAAACTTATGGTTACCAAAGTGGGAGGGAGGGAGAGATTGATAAATTAGGAGTATGGGATTAAAAGATACACACCACTATGTATAAAATAAACAACAAGGATTTACTGTATGGCACAGGGAACTATATTCAGTATCTTGTAACACCCTATAATGGAAAAAGATCTGAAAATATATATATATATAGCTGAAACACTTTGCTGTACATCTGAAACTAACACAATATTGTAAATCATTAAAAAACAAAAAAGAGTACATACTATCAACATAATTTCTCACTGGTGATGTTGACTCTGAACACCTGGCTGAGGCGGCGTTTGTCTGGTGTCTCCACTGTAAAGTTCTTCTCCCCACCCCCCTTCCATACTGTACTCACTGGAAGGCAGTGACTGTGCAGCCCACACATAAAGAGGGAGGAGTGAAGCTCCCCCTCCTCGAGGACACAGTAGTTATGTGAATTATGTGGAATTCTGCACAGGTGATTTGCCTCTTTTCTTCCCTCTGCCCATTTTAAATTGGGTTATTTAAATTTGTATTTTTGACTTATATATATTCTGGCTCATTACTAGGTTTTGATGCCACGTTCATGGTACTTTATAAGATAACTTAGAAGCTTTCCACCATTTTCTTTGCTCTAGAATCTTTTAAATAAGATAGGAATCAGTTTCTTTTACATTCATATTTCCTACCTCTTCTTTTATCAGTCTTGGTAATTTACACTTTCTTAACACTTTCCAATATACATCACCAACTGATAAGCTCTAAGTATGTATATACTGGCACACTGATGATGGTACTCAGCAGAGACTATAGGGACATATGAGGTTACAGTTATAATTAGCTAGTGTAGCTCAGTGCTTATTAACACTCCACTTCCTGCAGTGTTAATTCAGGCAAACCTCAATGCAAGTTCTAGTTTTTCTACTTAATGGTTGCATGACTCTGAGCAAGTTTTATTTTAATTAATTCTGTTTACAGCATGCAGCAGCAATAAAAATCAACACATCCTATACACAAAGGCCATGGAAGAAATCAGGATGTAGGGAAGAAAAATTCAAGAAAACTGAAGCTAAGACCTTACCATCATGCTCTCCTTCATGCTTTCAATGAAATACCATCTCTAAATGCTACGGAGTCATCACCTTCTAAAATCTGTCTGCAAAATTACACTAAATATTTTTCACTTTAACAGAAAGTTGTATTGTTAATTTTGTTCCTTCTTTTCCATTTTACATACCTGAGGTTCTCCACAGATGTCAATACAGCTAGTTCCATTTTCAACACATGCTTTTACTACAGGTTCTCCATAAAATCGGTACTGGGAGAATAAAGAAAACCAACAGTTTACTCTTACTTAGCAAGCTTAAATGAAGGAATACCACTGAGTGTTGGAAGTACAGTCTTCACTATTAAGAAATCAAATATTAATAAAGTAGCCTAATGAAAAAATGAGAAAATAACGTAACTGCAATTTACTGACTCTCACAGTGTAAATAAAAGCATGATGGAATTACCTCTAACTGAAGACAAAGTCGGAAGTTTTATAAAAGAAGTGACTCATTTGAGTTGAATTCTGAAGAACGGTAAGGATTTGCCAGGAAAAAGAAAATCCAAATAAAGGAAAAATTATATGTAAAAGTGTAAAATAGGGTGATGCTCAGGGTACCTGAAGCACAGAGTAGTGGAGAGGGAAATGGTAAGAGATGAGTCTGGAAAGAAACACTTGGGCCAGATCAGGAACGACCCTGAGTGCCATGTTATCAAGATTGAGCTTTATCTTTTCTGCATTGCTGAGCCCTCCTAGAGTATTTTAAACAGGACAGTGGTGGAACGTTTAGAACACAGATGTATCACTCTGCCTGTAGTATTGGAAAACAAAACTGATGGCAGGTAAGAAATGAAGGACAAAACTAAGGAAGTGGAAGGATATACTAAGAGTGAGATATACTTAAAAGACAGAAATGACTGGACTTCCTGATTACTAGACATGGGGACCAACAACTAATGGCAGTATTAGCAAAATAAAGAAAGGACAAAGAGGTTTGGAGGGGATAAGTTTAATATTGTACAAAGTAGCTATTCTGAGCCCGTATGGTTTTGGATCTCCCGGACTATTTGTTGCTCAAACTCAAGGAATTAAATCTAAAATCTTTTATATAAGAGTTCATACATCAGAGTCAGCCCCATTTCAAAGGAAGCATGACGACTTTTCCCTTTGTGAGGGAAGGGTAAGCGGAAGCATAAACTCTGCTCCTCTCATTCCTCACAGCACAAGATGGAGAAAGGAGATGGTCTGCTTCTTCTAGCCTTCAAGAAACAGGTAAAGGGACACTTTAAAGAAAAGACAGGGCACTACGGGGATTGACCTTTTCAAGTGGGTCACGTAGGCTCCTCTCTACCTGACTCCACAGCCTCATCTCCACATCCTCCTCCCCCTTCTTAAAAGCAGCAAATGACACTGGAATTACAGGACTAGAAAAGTGTGTTTAAGTTTTACTTCATCCTCTGCTATTCATCAACCGTGCAAAATTACTGAAGCACTTAACTTCTGAGGCAACGTAGTACAACGGAACAAACAAGGGCTTTCAAGGCAGCAGGACCCAAGTTCACATTCTAAATCCATCATCTACTAAACTGTATGAATTTATTTACAAATGACATACATGGACTACTATACTAATAAAATATACACTTTAAACATACATAAAATGGACATAAAGTTGAAATTAAAATAAGTACAAGTCAAAGCTCTATTTACTTTCTGTACCCAATGGATCATCTTGGGTAATCTTTACATATATCCATTTGAAGCTCACTTAGCAATTTCCTTGGCCTCCTGGTTATTTTACCCCCGAATACCTCAAGTTGTCCCGTAGTTCACCTGGGTCAGAATCAGCTGGGTCGCTCGTTAAACATGCTGGTTACTCAGACCCACCCCAACTCCCTCCAGTAATAAGTTTTCTGGGGTAGACTGCAGTAACCTGCATTTTAAATGAGCCTCACTGGTGACTCTTACGTACGTTAGAGGTGGAGAATCACCTCCCTAGACACTTTCCCTGGAAAATCTCACCAACTTTCTGGATTTCAACTACAACATGTATGCTGATGACATCCAACTCCTATCTCCAGAGCTGCTCACTGATGAGGCTGCCTCATCTGTGGCTTCTGTTATAAACTTCAGGACCCGCAAGAGCACAGGACATGGGGCAAAACAAATTTCACTTTGGCTTCTTTTTCTCTCCTCTATTTCCTCTTCACCCTGACTTCTTCACTTGCTTAAAAAAATAATTCCACTATATAGTATGCATTTCCTATCTTAATTCAAAAATATCTAGCAGACACCTCAGTTTCAACGCATCCAAAATCAGATTCATCATCTTTCTCTCAACAGCAGTTTTTCCCCCTGCACTTCCTAGCACAGGAGACAATAAAGAATAATGCTTAAAAGTATTCATTCAGGGGGGCTTCCCTGGTGGCACAGTGGTTGAGAGTCCGCCTACTGATGCAGGGGACACGGGTTCGTGCCCGGGTCCGGGAGGATCCCACACGCCATGGAGCAGCTGGGCCCGTGAGCCATGGCCGCTGAGCCTGCGCGTCCGGAGCCTGTGCTCCGCAATGAGAGAGGCCACAACAGTGAGAGGCCTGCATACCGTTTAAAAAAAAAAAAAAAAAAAAAAAAGCATTCAGTCATTTTCTGTATATTTGGACATAATATTTGTTTACATATGCCTGACTAGTTTTACAGCTATCATTTACCTCTCACTAAAGAGACCCTCACAAAATAGAGAAATGGGTAAAAAAAATACCTTCAAAGAAACAAATTATGACACCAAAACTGGTAAACTGGAGTCTACCCCTGGGAGTATAATCCATATTACAAAGTGAAAACGACCTTCCAAGTAGAGCTTAGGAAGGAACATGTTTTGGGGGCAAAAAGATAGAGATGCCTATAAACCATCCAACTGGAAACATCCAGAAGGTAATTCAATCCACCAGTCTGGAGTTTAAGGTGTAGTTCCTCAGTGGAAATAAATTAATATAGGCATCATCAGGAAACAGATGGTATTGAAAGCCATGGCTTTCAATTCTTTCTGACTACAACCCACCCTAAGAAATTCATTTCACATAGTAGCTCCACACACAAATATATGACACAAAAGCTTCATGAACCAGTACGTACCTGTATTATGTGTAATTCACCCTATTTTCTATTTCAGTTTATCTGATTTTTCTTTTCAATGCCTAGTCTTAACCTACTGAACTGATTTCACAAAGTTTAAAAACTACTGGCCCAGTTACAGTTTCTGTTTGGGATGGTGAAAACGTTCTGGAAATAAAGAGGTGACAGTTATATAAGATTGTGAATGTACTTAATGTCATTGAAGTGTATACTTAAAAATGGTTAAAATGTTAAATTTTGTGTTATGTATATTTTACCACAATAATAATAATATTAAAAAATGGTCCAGGGAATATAAACAGAAAAGAGTTTCTAAGGCTTAAGCTCTGATGCCTCTGGCATTCACAGGAGGATAAAAAGATCGAACAGAGGAGACCGAGACAAAGGTGGTAGAGAAAAAGAAAACTAGGAGAGGGCAAGAATTCAGATACCAAGTGAAGAAAGGAAAAAATGATCAATTGTCACAAATGCTGAGAGGTCTGATTAAGATGAGGACTGAGAACTGACGACTGGATTTGACAGGATGGGGATGCTGGCAGAGAAGTTTCATTTAAGGAGTATGGATAAAAGCCTGACAAGACTAGATAGAGGAGGAGGTGAGGGAGTGGAGACAGTAACTAAGACAAACTCTTTCAAGTTTTGCTAAAAAGGGGCACAGAAAAATGGGAGTAGTTAGAGGAGCATGCAGAATTCAGAGAAGTTTTTCTTTAAATGGGAGATATAATCCCATATTTGTATGTTGAGAAAATAATCCAATCAAGAGGCAAAATTTGATGAGAATAAGAATATGTGTAACTGTGAACCTGTAAATATAAAGTCTTTGAATACCGTGTCCATGAGAAGCAGGGGTAGTTTTTCCCTGTAAAAGGAGATAAGGCAGAGTCAGGATACAATGCAGATAGGAAGATCCGGTGGTATGAATTCTCTTCTGACAGCTTGTATGTTCATAGTTCAAAAAAAAAAGGAAAGAAAGGCAGGGAGGGAGGGAGAAAAGAAAGAAGGAAGGAAGGAAGAAAATCATGAGGTAAGAGTGAGGAAGAAGGAAGAAAGGGGTGGGATGCTAAAAGTATGAGAAAAAAGAAGTTATAAAACTGCTGCTTCAGTGAGTAGGACAGAAAATAGCCTAGGAAAATAGATTAGAATTGCTGGAGGTACTGAGGCTGCATGTGAGGTTTGTAACCACACATTTAAAGTGGGACTTGTCCCACTTTAAATGTTACACATGTTCAGGTAGAGTAAGTTACACATGTTATACATATTCAGGTAGAGTAAGCAGCAAGCTGGAATAACCAGGGCTGGGGTTTCTCCAGAGCACTTCGGAGGGAGGGACAAGCTGGCTGAGGATGTATATAAGACAGTGATTCAAGAAACGAACTACAGACGACATTCTAAACTAGTTAATGAAATAAATTGAAATAAACAATCGAAATACATTTCATTTGATGACAATCAAAAACCTTTCTGGTTTCATTTGATGAAATTATCAGCAATTTTCTAGATGTTTAGTTTTCAAGTGTTTTGACAATTGAGAAAGCTTCCTCAGGTCCATAAATGTCACCAACATTCACCCTGTTACACAGACCACAAGTGTCTCTTTCACATCCAATCCAAGAGCAGCAGCTAGAGGTTCTCCTTTCAATATATCCGCTTTCAACCACTTCTCACCACCTCTAACACTCCTACCCTGTGATTGGCTTGCTTGGCCCATTCCACTGTTAGTTCCCTACCATCTATTTTTCCTCTCAGAAGCCAAAGAACTTCAAATACGTAAATCAAATCATGCCCTTGCTTTTAACCATTCAATGGCTCTTTCATATTTAAAAGGAAACCCAAACCCTGATCTTGACCTTGCAGACCTAACCACCTAGTTCCTAGGTACCTCTCCAAGCTAACTCCCCACCTCTCTGCCCTGCTCACGCCCAACCACGCTGGCCTCTCTCACATCCCTCAGTCAGGCCAAGCACATGCTCATCTCAGGACCTCTCTGTTTGCTCTTTGCTGGAACACCCTCTCCTCAAATACTCACAGGATTTACTCCCTCACTGCATTCAGGTTCCTATGCAAATTTCAGTTCCTCACAGAGACCTTCCCTGACCATCCATCTAATAGAGACTGGTGTGCCAATCTTTTTATCTCCCTTCCCTGTTTTATTTTTCTTCAGAGCACCTGTCACTTACTATTATAACATTATTTTTCTGTCTCCCCACTGGACTGTAAGCTCCATGAGGGGTTTTCTGTTTTATTCACCATTATGTCCGTAGACTAGTTCAGTGTACATATAATAAACACTCAATAAACATTTATTGAATAAATGAACAAATCCTTTTTTAATATCTTCTTTGTACATGCGTTAACATATGTACTGGTACAGTAATACAGAATGTAATTTAAAAACAAATAAAGTAAATTATGGGTACATGCTCAAACTTCTTTAGTTAAGGGGCATGCAGCACAAAAAAAAGTTTGGCAATTACAGCTGTAACCACTAAATAAACCAGCACACATTCCTGGAGTCTAGTGTCACTCTCTCTCTCAGGAGACTTTGGTCATATCCATTTGCTTCTCATGAGAAGTAAAAACTCCCCATACGGGGTTAAGGCCCTGAATCAATTCTTCTGTCCTCTGCCCTTATGTTTCTCTGGAATATAAAATACCAGATTCTGCTAGAAATGAATAGATTGTTTGTTCTGATTCAAAGAAGGGCAGATTACTTACTGGTCCTACACAGTTGAGGACAACTGTTGCCTGTTTAGCCATTTCATCAAGTGAGGCTGGATTAGTGATATCACAAATTATTATTCCAACTTCAGATGACAGTGTCGGCCTTCCTAAAATAAGAAATACATTGTTTTAAGCAAATCCCGATACAGTATTAGATCACCCAGCCCTCCTTTTCATAATAACCACTGACGGCAAATTTACTAAACATACTAAAAGCTAATTCTCCCTCTCAAACAAAGGACAAAACTGTTCTTAACCAGGTAATTAAAAATACGGAAAAGACTATGAGGAAAATGGAGTTAAAACTAAGAGTTAATAAAACACATTACTAACCTTTAAAAGAAAATCTAAGATAAGGAATGTGTAAATGACAACTCTATGCAAAATGACAATTTTACAAGTTTTCAGATACTGAGAAGACGATTTTCCTGACCTCCTCTCCAGGAAGAATTATACGATTATACTATAAAAGCAGTTTCTCATCAACGATTAAACAACTACATACGATAAAATTATGAGGAGGAGAGTTAACATCAACATAATGAAACAAGAGGACTGAGGTAAACAAAACAGTCTAGGGAAGAACACTCAAGTTCATAATAAGGAAATAACTGGAATAAACTGAATCAATAGAGTAACGCAGGTTTCATGGCTCAAGGTGTATTTCCTGCAATAACCTGATCTGGGCACTACAAATGGTAGGCAACTAGGCTATACCTGTACAGTCTCGTTGAACAGAAAAGAAGGGAAGCATATATTTTAGTCGTGAAAGTATTTCTCTTGGAAAATTAAAAAAAGACCAAAAAGCTCTTTGGTCAAGATTCTGTACTTGGGAGTGGCAAGCAGGAGAGCTGTAGGAGAGTCCAGCCTACATGGTATCTTCTGTACCAACCACAAACAAAACAGGTTCCAAAAACAGGTTCCAAAAACAGGGCTCTGAGGGCTTCCCTGGTGGCGCAGTGGTTGAGAGTCCGCCTGCCGATGCAGGGGACACAGGTTCGTGCCCCGGTCCGGGAGGATCCCACACGCCACGGAGCGTCTGGGCCCGTGGGCCATGGCCGCTGAGCCTGCGCGTCCGGAGCCTGTGCTCCGCAAGGGAGAGGCCACAGCAGTGGCAGGCCCGCGTACCGCAAAGAAAAAAAAAAAAAACAAAAAAAAACCAGGGCTATGACAGGGCAATAGGGTGGAAAACTGAGTCAAAGTTAAAAGGCGACTGACTCGTAATTAGATGTTCCCACCACGGGGAACATGGGTGTGTGTGTGTGTGTGTGTGTGTGTGTGTGTGCGCGCGCGCGCGTCTCTCTCGGTAGGGGTGTGTGTGTGTGTGTGTGTGTGTGTGTGTGTGTGTGTGTGTGTGTCTCTCTCTCCGCCACATCTGTATCCCCAGCGTTTAGACTAGCACCTGACATTAAAAAGACCACTCAATAAAAACAGGCTGAATGAATGCCGAAAGAGTAAGTAAACGGCCGAAACAAAAACACCAAAAAAATTTTTTTGGATGAAGAGTGCGACTACAAGTAAAAATTAAATTAAAAAGTAAAGCCACAGCAACGTTCTCCGTAAAACTCCTAAGCTTCCTCTCCCATCTCCAAAACACAAGGCAAAGGGAGAGCACAGACCATCCTGAAGAAACCAGTGCTCTACTTTTGTACCCGATCAAACATCAAGAGGCTTCCAGGCCCACCAGGTTTCCCCCGCTCTAGAAGGGGACGGAGCAGAGAAAGGAAAAACTAAAGTTCCCATTTCGCCAGTGGGGATTCCCTAACTATGGGAGAAATTCAAGGGGGGTATGTCTCTCTCTCTCTCTCTCTCTTTTGTTTAGGGAACGGAACGAAGCTCTGACGCTATCAGGAGCCCCGTGCTCCTCCTCCTGGCCGCTAACAGGGTTGGGGAGCTCGAGGGGCACCCAGGGAGAGAACCTCTCATTTCAGGCGACTGAAACCCCTCAGCCGGGAGAAGGGGGCTTGGGGACGAGAGCCGCGGCGGTGGGGCCGAGACCGGGGTCCCGGGGCCCCGTCCCAGTCGCCCCCTTTACCCAGCTTCATGGCAGCCCTCTCCAGGACTCGCTGCAGCTTCTCCCGAGAACGGCCCGCCACAGCCCAGGGCAGGCGGGAGCTCCGCTCCGGGGACACCTGCTCCCGGGCCACCTCCTCGGTCACGAACTGGCCGGTAAAGCCAGAAGCGCCGAACACCACCAGGTGGAAAGGCCTCTGCTGGGTCGCCATTACGAGCCCACGGCGATGCAAGGACCAGGACGGGCTGAGTCCGCGGCGCCTGCGCCTCAAGCAGCGAACCCAGGACCCGACGCAGCAACCACCTCCTCCGCGGCCACTGCGGTCTCCGCTGCTTGCGCGCCGCTTTCCCGAAGGCCCGCGCGCGCCGCTGCGCCAAGGCCCCGCCCACACCGCCTTTTGTCGGCGGCGCCACTATTCCTCCTCCTCCTCCTCCTCCTCCTCCTCCTCTGGGGTGTACGCCGCGCTGCTGCTGGCGGCCTTGGCTCGCGAGACCTGTGTGCTTGCGGGGCTGGCGGCAGCAGGCGGCGGCCCATCCTCCGCCCCGTTGTTGGTCCTGCATAGTTCTGACTGCCCCAGGCGTCGCATCTTTTCGCTCTCCCGAAGGTTGTAGGGAGCTTCGCAAAGAGAGAGCTCACGAAAACCTTCTGACGGCTGAGAGCGGTTCCGGCACCGAAACCGCCCCTTTTTTTTGGTTTTCGAAGCACGTTGTCCTAGGGGATGTCTGCAGAGCCATATGGAGGTGGAGGGTGGACACGGAGTCTGGGGTCCGCCCTCTGTCGTAGGCCCCGCCTCCACCGCCTCGGTGCCCGTCACCTCCGGGACCCCCTTGGTGATGCGGCATACAGTTAATGGTGAACCTCCGCCGGAAAGAAACTCCCAGAGTTGTCGTGCCTTTTGAGCTGTGAGGTAAAGGTGAATGGTGGTCAGGACGTCCTCGAAATGCAGAAGAAATCAAGTTTCTTGAGCAGTCGTTATTTATATAGTCAAAAACGTTTTAATATAAATAAATGAATAAGTGAATACATAAATAAATGGGGGAGAAGAGACACATCTCCCAGTACAGAGGCATTCCAAATAATTTGTCATTACGACCTTCTCCAGGAGAAGAGTTTAACTCCTTCCCCTTTGAATATAGGCTTTGCTTAGTGACATACTTTAAAGAGAAGAATGTGGAAAGGGGGAGGAGGGGTGGGAAAGAGAAACCAGGTAAAAATTACCTGGCCAAATGATCAAGGTTAACATCATCAATACATCATGTTGATAGCACATATCCTTAATATGATGTGATAAAGATGATAGATACTTCATCTCTGTCGGGTTCCTCCCCCAAATCCATAACCTCATTCTAACCATGTTGAATATTCTAGAAAATACCTGCCCAATACTCCCCAAAATGTCAAAGTCGTGAAAAAACAAGGGTGGTAGGAGAAACTGTCAGTAACTAAAGGAGCCTAAAGGGACATGATGACTAAATGTAATGTGGTATCCTGGATGGGACCCTGGAACAGAAAACGGACATAAAAGAAATGCTAGTGAAATCCAAATAAAGTGTGTTTAGCTAATCACAATGCACCAATATTGGTTTCTTTGTTGTGACAAAGGTGCCAAAGTAGAGTTAAATGTTAACAGTAGGGAAGACTGGTGAGGGGTACAGAGAATGCTCTGTACTATCTTTAACTTTTCTGTAAATCTAAAACGATTGTCAAATTTCGCATGTAATTTTTTTAACAATAGTGATTTTAAGACAGTTTATTTTATTTTATTTTATTTTATTTATTTATTTATGGCTGCGTTGGGTCTTCGTTGCTGCATGGGTGCTTCCTCTAGTTGCAGTGAGTGGGGGCTACTCTTCGTTGCGGTGCGCGGGCTTCTCATTGCAGTGGCTTCTCTTTGTTGCATGGGCTCTAGGTGCAGGGGCTTCAGTAGTTGTGGCTCGCTGGCTCTAGAGAGCAGGCTCAGTAGATGGGGCGCACGGGCTTAGTTGCTCCACGGCATGTGGGATCTTCCCGAACCAGGGCTTGAACCCGTGTCCCCTGCATTGGCAGGCAGATTCTTAACCACTGTGCCACCAGGGAAGCCCCAACATATAATTTAAAAAGAATTTTGTGTATTTGTATCAGATGCGTGTAAATATGTCATCTCATTTAATGCTATTCATCAAGCATTTCCAGAGAGCTTATGTTTGTCAAACTCTGAAATAGATCCTGGGAATACAGTGATTCCCTAATTGGGGGATAAATAGTTTAATTGCAGTACACGTGGCAAATGAAGGAAGGAACTATCTCTAGGGCAGAAGAAACAAGAGAAGCGTGTGCTAGGTTACACGCTGTTGGTCCCCAGCTATGCCAGGGACCCCTGCGTGTGCAGTCATGGGTACAGTTCACTGAAGAGGGAGTCCTCCAAGGGAACTTGACTTTGATTTCAATTAGTAGAGCTTAGATATAGAAGGATTGAGAGAGGGACGGGTGTTTGTTTATTCATCCAAAAAACATTCAGTGTGTGTGTCATATGTACCAGATCCAGAAGCCAGGGCCAGATTTTGAAGTAAAGTTATATTAATAACCCTCATTAAAATATGAATAGATGGATGCTTTTTAAACCATGAAATATATTAATCATACAAAATGGTAAAGCCAATAACAAATATGTTCCCACCACACAACTTAAGAAAAATATTCCATGGAGTGAGGCTTCTGGGTACCCATCCCTGAACACATTTCCTTCCCTACCCCCTAGGTGGCCACTTGCCTCAATTTGGTTTTATCATTCTTGTACATGTCTCCTTGAGCACATGTGCAAGGGAATATTTTAATACATATCTAGGAATTGAAATAGTCCTAGAATATGCACATTTGAGATGTAATCAAACTGCTCTCCAAAGCAAATGTACTGATTTACACTCTCAGCAGGATATGAGAATTCTCTGTTGTTTAATCTATGCCAAAACTGGGAATTGTCAGACTTTGAATTTTTGTCCCTCTGGTGGTTATAAAATGGTATGTGTTCAAGAATTTATTGAACATCTGTTACATGCTAGACACTAGGAATAAAATACTGAGGATACTGCAATAAACAAACCAAAGCCTCTGCCTTCACGAAATTTACATTCTAGTGCAGTAGACTATAAATAAAAAATAATCCTACACATATGCACGTTTGCAAAAATATTTGTCCAAGCGTGCTCATTGCAGCATTGTTTGTAATAAGAAGAAACTGAAACAACTGCAGTGTCCTTCATTAGATGATGTGTTAAATAAAGCACAATATCCTATCCACTTAATAGAAACTATGCATGTAAAATGAATGAGGTAGGTCCATGTATAGTGGCATGGAAAATTGTTCAAGATATATTGTAAGTGAAAAGAACAAGTTTCCTAACAATCTGAGAGCATAAATCCTTTGTTAAAGATGAAAATGGGGCTTCCCTGGTGGCACAATCGTTAAGAATCTGCCTGCCAATGCAGGGGACATGGGTTCGAGCCCTGGTCCAGGAAGATCCCACGCGCCACGGAGCAACTAAGCCCGTGCGCCACGACTACTGAGCCTGTGCTCTAAAGCCCACGAGACACAACTACTGAAGCCCACAGGTGGGCTTAGAGCCTGGGCTCCGCAACAAGAGAAGCCACAGCAATGAGAAGCCTGCACACCACAACGAAGACCTAACACAGCCAAAAAATAAATTACTTAAATAATTTTTTTTTAAAAGATGAAAATGACATGTGTATATTGTTGACTGAAAAAAAAATGCACAACTTGAGAGTTGTGAGTTAAATTTTATTTGGGGCCTAATAAGGACTATAGTCCAGGACACAGCCTCTCAGATAGCTCTGAGGAACTGATCCGAAGAGGACGGAGGGAGGTCAGTATATATGTGATTTTAGTGAAGGGGGGATCAAATCAAGCACACATTTTGGCAGAAGGTTGCTGCTTGTCACCAGAAGGTTACTGGTAGTCGTGAGGAACAGATGTCTCTGTTAATGATTTTAGTGCTTTTCTAGGTATGAGAAGATGCAAGAAATTGGGCTCATAAAATCTTCTTCTAAAGATATCTGACTATCTGAAGGCCTGTTCTGCCAGGTTTTCCCAGAGCAGTGTCTCATTCCTGATCTCTGCCCTGAAATTCTTTCAGAGTGTGTTGAAGATCAGTGACTACTGAGGCTAGTGACTTCATTCTTGTAGAACCAGATGGTGAATGACAATTTTTAGTTGGCAGTATGCATACAAAATGTTGGAAGAATATATGACAAATCTTAATTTTTAAAAATAGCTGTAACAAAACCTAAAAGAATAATGTGAACTGTTGGTGGGGTGTGCACATAGGAGATAAACTGAATACACTGCTGTGTTCACATGCTTTATTATTGCTTTTTCAACACTGTGTCCAAACCGGTTCCCTTCTTTCACCGGCCATTTTAGAGGCTCCTCTGTGGCTGGATGTAGCAAACTGCTGTCTAGTTTCCTTTTGGCTGGATGCAGAGGTGCTTTGGGCACTGCAGGTGGTAGCGCAGTGCTGGGCTCACTTCCTAGTGCGGCCCGTGCTTCCTCTCAAATCCCTGTTGTCCGTGTGTTCTGCATCACTCCCTGTGTTTATCTGTTCCCTTATACAAGTAATAATGAGATACTGTGCTTCCCACCATCCCTTAATATTAGAATGAAAAAATGGGCCTAGAATCTGGCACTTCACTCTCTTTCACTTGATGAATTGAGAATTTGACTATGCAGAGCTGTCAGATAACTGGTAGCTGGCCTGAGGTCACTAGGTCTCAGCTTTAGGACGTTCACTCCCACATACAGTGTTCAGCGCTCACCCAGGCTAGGCAGCTAAGCAGTAGCTTTTGAGCTTGAACACCTATGTGTGAACAAATTCTTTAGCACCCGAGTCACACTTCATCCCCTTGGGAGCAGTTCGGGGTCAGCTAGAGCCCCAGAAAAGACAGAGCCTCACCAGCATGACTGGAGGGCTGGGGGCAGGCTGGCCTATGCAGTGTGCTTAGAAGGTAGCTCCTCACTAGCTGCCATCCTTGGCGTCTCTTATTTTCTCTTTGTCACCAGGGCTCAGCAATTTACAGAACTATCCCTCCTTTCCTTCCTTCCACCTGTCATCTTTGCTTCTGAATAAGAACCATTTGTGTAACACTAGTACTTACCTTAAGAAAGACATGCGTTATGTGGTTGTAATCAAACCTGATGCTTTCAGATGACCTACTTACATCTTCATTGTGGGAAAGATTAAGAACAAAACAAATTCATCTAAACTTCTGGGCAATCCAGTTGACTTTTAAATGTAAGGATGGAATTCCAAACACAACACATTCAGCTATATGACAGAAAGTAAATCTATGGATACGGTATTTTGTGAATGATAAAAGAAAACCTTACGTTAAAAAAAAACTGTAAAATGCTTAAAAACATACCGTACATATATTAGTCAATAATTGTTAGCTATTGTTAATAGTAATAGTGATAATTACTGAGAAGTAGGTTTGTATGAATTACAGAAGAGGAAAGGGACTTATACTTTCCACTTTTTAACCTTTTTATACTGTATAAACTTTTGTTTTTTAACAGCAAGTATATATTACTTTTATGATCATACTTTTTAAAAAGGAGCAGGAGGGACTTCCCTGGTGGCACAGTGGTTAAGAATCTGCCTGCTAATGCAGAGGACACGGGTTTGAGCCCTGGTCCGGGAAGATCCCACATGCCTTAGAGCAACTAAGCCTGTGCACCACAACTACTGAGCCTGCGCTCTAGGGCCTGTGAGCCACAACTACTGAGCCCATGTGCCACAACTACTGAAACCCACGCGCCTAGAACCCGTGCTCTGCAACTTCAGTGAGAAGTCCGCACACCACAACAAAGAGTAGCCCCCGCTCGCCACAACTAGAGAAAGCCCACACACAGCAACGAGGACCCAACGCAGCCAAAAATTAATTAATTAATTAATTTTTAAAAAAGAAGTATGCCACGCCAGGCATCAGTTGTTTAAAAAAAAAAAAAAGGAGCAGGAGCTGGCTTTGCAGAAGGGGTTGAGGAGCAGCTGTGGGGATCACCCCTGATCATTTGCAGTCCTGCCACTGAGGCCAGGTTCCTGTTGCCACCAGGGCCGGTTCCTGTTGCTACCAGGGCAGGTTTTTTGGTCCACTGTAACACACAATAATATGAATGAATCTCACAAACATTAACTTGAGCAAAGAAAGTCAGGCAAAGAAAGAGCACATCTGTATGATTCCATTTATGTGAATTTCCAAACCAGGCAAAACCAATCTATGGTGACAGGAGTCTTGGAAGGATTTACTCTTGTGCTGAGCAGTCCCAGAACATCAGGCTCTTTTTTCTTTTAATTTACTTTATTGAACTATAGTTGATTTACAGTGTTGTGTTAGTTTCTGGTGTACAGCAAGATAATTCAGTTATACATATATAAATATTCTTTTTCATATTCCTTTCCATTATGGTTTATTACAGGATACTGAATGTAGTTCCCTGTGCTATGTAGTAGGACCTTGTTGTTTATTCATTCTATATATAACAGTTTGCATCTACTAATCCCAAACTCCCTATTCATCCCTCCCTCACCCGCCCTCCCCCTTGGCAACCACAAGTCTGTTTGTAAATAAGTTCATTTGTGTCCTATTTGAGATCCCTCATATAAGTGATATCATGGTATTTGTCTTTCTCTGTCTGGCTTACTTCACTTAGCATAATAATCTCTAGGTCCATCCATGTTGCTGCAAATGGCATTACTTCATTCTTTTTTATGGCTGACTAGTATTCCATTGTATCTATATACCATATCCATTCATCTGTCAATGGATATTTAGGTTGTTTCCATGTCTTGGCTATTGTAAATAGTGCTGCTATGCACATAGTGGTGCATGTATCTTTTCAAATGATAGTTCTGTCCAGATATATGCCCAGGAGTGGGATTGTTGGATCATATGGCAACTCTATTTTTAGTTTTTAAAGGAACCTCCCTGCTGTTTTCCATAGTGGCTGCACCAATTTATATTCCACCAACAGTGTAGAAGGATTCAGGCTCTTCTTATAGTAATCCTCCATCTGAAGGATTTCCTAGGAATTCCTTCTTTCCAGGGACCAGCATAGAGGTTCATTTCAGCCCGAAGGTTAGTACAAAGAAGAAGGGAAGACACCTCTTCTACTAGAGAAGACAGTTTGACTTGTGGACAAGGCTGCTAGCCACCATCTTCACAAAGAGACCCAGCCCTCAAAGGCTCAGAGGTGAAGGGTAGGAAGTGGGGGGAGGGGATTGAGAAGGGAGAATTCCTGGAGCATCAGCTGTGAGTGGTTGCTAGGTAACAAAGATTTTCTCCTTGAGCAAACACTAGCCAAGCTCCTCTGAGCCCTCTTCACAACTAGGCCTCAACCTTGGCCTATAAAGACTTGAACAAACACTAACATAGTTTATAACAGCTCAAGGATGCAGCCCTAGGATGACACTACACTCCCTTACAGTGCCTGCATGAGAAAAATCAAGACTGCCAAAATAATTTACCGTTTGTTCCAGCCAACACCTGAGGATAGGACCTCTGTCTACCAGCCTCTGTGGGAGGGTAGGAGCCTAACTTCAGAAAGCACCAATTAGCAAGCCCAGATTGGTTACAGATAGACCAGCTGCTTACCACATTTTGTAATTTTTCACTTCCCTGACTCTACTGAGCCCCTGCTAACCTCCCTCCCTATTCCTTCCTGCTCCCTTTAAAATATCCAGACAACTCTATTGAGTTCAATTCACACTGGACTCTTTTCACTATTGCAATAATATATTACTCATTAAAATCCATCCTTATACATGAACCCATATCTGGCTTTGTTCATCTTTGATGAAGTAAACCAGAAAGAGACAAAGAAACATCCAAGTATTTCTAAGCATCCATTTGATGCTGAAAACAGAAGAAAACCAACTTTCACTGTGCAGGTTGTGCTGCAGCACTTTGGGGCCCAGCAAGCAGAAAGCAGACGTGGGCATGACCCACCTGAGGACATGGTGTGGCAGTTATGGCTAAATATGAAGGGGGAAGAGAGACCTTTAAGATGGCGGAGGAGTAATACATGGAGATCACCTTCCTCCCCACAAACACAACAGAAATACATCTACAAGTGGAACAACAACTACAGAACACCTACTGAACGCTGGCAGAAGACCTCAGAATTCCCAAAAGGCAAGAAACTCCCCACGTACCTGGGTAGGGCAAAAGAAAAAGAAAAAACAGAGACAAAAGAATAGGGATGGGACCTGCACCTCTGGGAGGGAGCTATGAAGGAGGAAAAGTTTCCACACACTCGGAAGCCCCTTCACTGGTGGAGATGGGGGGTGGGCAGGGGGAAGCTTCAGAGCCACAGAGGAGAGTGCAGCAACAGGGGTGCAGAGGGCAAAGCAGAGAGATTCCCGCACAGAGGATCGGTGCCGACCAGCACTCACCAGCAGGAGAGGCTTGTCTGCTCACCCGCTGGGATGGGTGGAGGATGGGAGCTGAGGCTCAGGCTTCGGAGTTCAGATCCCAGGGCGAGGACTGGGTTTGGCTGCTTGAACACAGCCTGAAAGGGGCTAGTGCACCACAGCAAGCTGGGAGGGAGTCCAGGAAAAAGTCTGGAACTGCCTAAGAGGCAAGAGACCATTGTTTTGGGGTGCACGAGGAGAGGGGATTCAGAGCACCGCCTAAATGAACTCCAGAGATGGTTGGGAGCTGTGGCGGCATAGCTAGCAGCACGGACACCAGAGATGGGCATGAAACGCTAAGGCTGCTGCTGCAGTAGCTACCAAGAAGCCTGTGTGCAAGCACAGGTCACTATCCACACCTCCCCTCCCGGGAGACTGTGCAGCCCGCCACTGCCAGGGTCCCGTGATCCAGGGACAACCTCCCTGGGAGAACACACCGCGCACCTCAGGCTGTTGCAATTTCATACTGGCCTCTGCCGCTGCAGGTTCGCCCTGCATTCCATACCCCTCCCTCCCCCCGGCCTGAGTGAGCCAGAACCCCCTAATCAGCTGCTACATTAACCCCATCCTGTCTGGGTGGGGAAAAGACACCCTCAGGATACGTACACACAGAGGCAGGCCCAAAACCAAAGCTGAACCCCAGGAGCTGTGTGAACAAAGAAGAGAAAGGGGAACTTCTCTGTGCAGCCTCAGGAGCAGTGGATTAAATCTCCACAATCAACTTGATGTACCCTGCATCTGTGGAATACCTGAATAGACAATGAATCATCCCAAAATTGAGGCAGTGGACTTTGGGAGCAACTGTAGACTTGGGGTTTGCTTTCTGCATCTAATTTGTTTCTAGTTTTATGTTTCTCTTAGTTTAGTACTTAGAGTTTATTATCATTGGTATATTTGTTTATTGATTTGGTTGCTCTATTTCGTTTTTTAAAATATATATTATTTTTTCCTTTTTCTCTTTTTGTGAGTGTGTATCTGTATGCTGCTTTGTGTGATTTTGTCTGTATAGCTTTGCTTTTACCATTTGTCCTAGGGTTTTGTCTGTCTGTTTTTTTGTTTGTTTGTTGTTTTTTTTAGTATAGTTTTTAGCACTTGTTATCATTGGTGGATGTGTTTTTTGGTTTCCTTGCTCTCTTCATTCTTTCTTTTTTTTATTACTCTTTTATTTTTAATAATTTTTTATTTTGATAACTTTATTTTATTATTTTTCTTTCTTTCCTTCTTTTTCTCCCCCCATTTTCTTCTGAGCCATGTGGCTGACAGGGTCTTGGTGCTATGGCCGAGTGTCAGGCCTGAGCCTCTGAGGTGGGAGAGCCAAGTTCAGGACATGTGTCCACCAAAGACCTCCCAGCCCCATGTAATATCAAACAGCAAAAGCTCTCCCAGAGATCTCCATCTCAACACTAAGACCCAGCTCCACTCAACGACCAGAAAGCTACAGTGCTAGACACCCTATGACAAACAACTAGCAACCCCACCCATTAGCAGAGAGGGTACCTAAAATCATCCTAAGTTCACAAACACCCCAAAACACACCAACGGACGTGGTACTGCCCACCAGAAAGACAAGATCCCGCCTTATCCAACAGAACATAGGCACCAGTCCCTTCCACAAGGAAATCTACACAACCCACTGAACCAACCTTACCCACTGGGGGCAGACACCAAAAACAAAGGGAACTATGAACGTGCAGCCTGTGAAAAGGAGACCCCAAACGTAGTAAGTTAAGCAAAATGAGAAGACACAGAAATATGCAGCAGATGAAGGAGCAAGGTAAAAACCCACCAAACCAAACAAATGAAGAGGAAATAGGGAGTCTACCTGAAAAAGAATTCAGAGTAATAATAGAAAGGTGATCCAAAATCTTGGAAATAGAATGGAGAAAATACAAGAAATGTTTAACAAGGACTTAGAAGAACTAAAGAACAAAAAAACAATGATGAACAACACAATAAGTGAAATTTAAAATTCTCTACAAGGAATCAGTAGCAGAATAACTGAGGCAGAAAAATGGATAAGTGACCTGGAAGATAAAATGGTGGAAATAACTACCACAGAGAAGAATAAAGAAAAAAGAATAAAAAGAATTGAGGACAGTCTCAGAGACCTCTGAGAAAACATTAAACACACAAACATTTGAATTCTAGGGGTCCCTGAAGAAGAAGAGAAAAAAAAAAGGAGACTGAGAAAATATTTGAAAAGATTATAGTTGAAAACTTCCCTAATATGGGAAAGGAAATAGTCAATGAAGTCCAGGAAGCACAGAGAGTCCCATACAGGATAAATCCAAGAAGAAACACTCCAAGACACATATTAATCAAACTATCAAAAATTAAATACAAAGGAAAAGTATTAAAAGCAGCAAGGGAAAAGCAACAAATAACATATAAGTGAATCCCCATAAGATTAACAGCTGACCTTTCAGTGGAAACTCTGCAAGCCAGAAGGGAATGGCAACACATAGTTAAAGTGATGAAAGGGGAAAACCTACAACCAAGATTACTCTACCCAGAAAGGATCTCATTCAGATTCAACAGAGAAATCAAAACCTTTACAGACAAGCAAAAGCTAAGACTATTCAGCACCACCAAAGCAACTTTACAACAAATGCTAAAGGAACTTCTCTAGGCGGGAAACACAAGAGAAGGAAAAGACCTACAATAACAAACCCAAAACAATTAAGAAAATGGTAATGGGAACATACATGTCGATAACTACCCTAAATGTATATGGAGTAAATGCTCCAACCAAAAGACAGACTGGCTGAATGGATACAAAAACCAGATCCACATATGTGCTGTCTACAAGAGACCCACTTCAGACCTAGAGACACATACAGACTGAAAGGGAGGAGATGGAAAAAGATATTCCATGCAAATGGAAATCAAAGAAAGCTGGAGTAGCAATTGACATATCAGACAAAATAGACTTTAAAATAAAGACTATTACAAGAGACAAAGAAGGACACTACATAGTGAACAAGGGATCAATCCAAGAAGAAGATATAACAATTGTAAATATTTATGCACCCAACATAGGAGCACCTCAATACATAAGGCAAATGCTAACAGCCAAAAAAGGGGAAATCAACAGTAACCCAATAATAGTAGGGGACTTTAACAACCTACTTTCACCAATGGACAGATCGTCCAAAATGAAAATAAATATAGAAACACAAGCCTTAAATGATACATTAAAAAAGATACACTTAATTGATATTTATAGGACATTCCATCCAAAAACAACAGAATACACATTCTTCTCAAGTGCTCACAGAACATTCTCCAGGAGAGATCATATCTTGGGTCACAAATCAAGTCTTGGTAAATTTAAGAAAATTGAAATCATATCAAGTATCTTTTCTGACCACCACGCTATGAGACTAGATATCAATTACAGGAAAAAATCTGTAAAAAATACAAACACATGGAGGCTAAACAATACACTATGAAATAACCAAGAGATCACTGAAGAAATCAAAGAGGAAACCAAAAAACACCTAGAAACAAATGACAATGAAAACACAATGACCAAAAACCTATGGCATGCAGCAAAAGCAGTTCTAAGAGGGAAGTTTACAGCAATATAATCCTAGTTCAAGAAACAAGAAAAATCTCAAATAAACAACTGAACTTTACACCTAAAGTAATTAGAGAAAGAAGAACAAAAAAAAAAAACCCAGGGCTTCCCTGGTGGCGCAGTGGTTGAGAGTCCACCTGCTAATGCAAGGGACACGGGTTCGTGCCCCGGTACAGGAAGATCCCACATGCCACGGAGCGGCTGGGCCCGTGAGCCATGGCTGCTGAGCCTGCGCATCCAGAGCCTGTGCTCCGCAACGGGAGAGGCCACAACAGTGAGAGGCCCGCGTACCGCAAAGAAAATAATAATAATAATAAATAAAATTTAAAAAATAAAAATAAAAAAACCCCAAAGTTAACAGAAGAAATCTTAAAGATCAAATTAGAAATAAAAAAGAAATGAAGGAAACAATAGCAAAGATCAGTAAAAGAAAAAGCTGGTTCTTTGAGAAGATAAACAAAATAGATAAGCCATTAGCCAGACTAATCAAGAAAAAAAGGGAGCAGACTCAAATCAATAGAATTAGAAATGAAAAAAGGAGAAGTAACAACTGACACTGCAGAATAGAAAGGATCATGAGAGATTACTACAAACAACAATATGCCAATAAAATGGACAACCTGGGAGAAATGGACACATTCTTACAAAAGCACAACCTTTCGAGACTGAACCAGGAAGAAATAGAAAATTTAAACTGACCAATCACAAGCACTGAAATTGAAATTGTGATTAAAAATCTTCCAACAAACAAAAGCCCAGGACCAGATGAATTCACAGGTGAATTCTATCAAACGTTTACAGAAGAGCTAACCCCTATCCATCTCAAACTCTTTCAAAATATAGCAGAGGGAGGAACACTCCCAAACTCATTCTACAAGACAACCATCACCCTGATACCAAAACCAGACAAAGATGTCACAAAACAGAAAACTACAGGCCAACATCACTGATGAACATAGATGCAAAAATCCTCAGCAAAATACTAGCAAACAAAATCCAACAGCACATTAAAATCATCATACACCATGATCAAGTGGGGTTTATCCCAGGAATGCAAGGATTCTTCAATGTATGCAAATCAATCAGTGTGAGAAACCACATTAACAAATTGAAGTTGAAAAACCATATGATCATCTTAATAGATGCAGGGAAAGCTTTTGACAAAATTCAACACCCATTTATGACAAAAACCATCCAGAGAGTAGGCATAGAGGGAACTTACCTCAACATAATAAAGGCCGTATATGACAAACCCACAGCCAACATCATTCTCAATGGTGAAAAACTGAAACCATTTCCACTGAGATCAGGGACAAGACAAGGTTACCCACTCTCACCACTATTATTCAAAATAGTTTTGGAAGTTTTAGCCACAGCAATCAGAGAAGAAAAATTCAAGGAATACAAATCAGAAAAGAAGAAGTAAAACTGTCACTGTTTGCACATGACATGATACTATACATAGAGAATCCTAAAGATGCTACCAGAAAACTACTAGAACTAATCAATGAATTTGGTAAAGTAGCAGGATACAAAATTAATGCACATAACTCTCTTGCATTCCTGAACACTAATGATGAAAAATCTGAAAGAGAAATTAAGGAAACATTCCCATTTACCATTGCAATAAAAAGAATAAAATACCTAGGAATAAACCTACCTACAGAGACAAAAGACATGTATGCAGAAAACGATAGACACTGATGAAAGAAATTAAAGATAATATAAACAGATGGAGAGATATACCATGGTCTTGGCTTGGAAAAATCAACATTGTGAAGATGACTATACTACCCAAAGCAATCTACAGATTCAATGTAATCCCTATCAAATTACCAATGGCATTTTTCACAGAACTAGAACAAAAAATTTCACAATTTGTGTGGAAACACAAAAGACCCTTAATAACCAAAGCAATCTTGAGAAAGAAAAACGGAGATGGAGAAATCAGACTCTGGGACTTCAGACTATACTACAAAGCTACAGTCATCAAGCCAGTATGGTACTGGCACAAAGACCAAAATATAGATCAATGGAACAGGGTAGAAAGCCCAGAAATAAACCCACGCACATATGGTCACCTTATCTTTGATAAAGGAGGGAAGAATATACAATGGAGAAAAGACAACCTCTTAATCAGTGGTGCTGGGAATACTGGACAGTTACATGTAAAAGAATGAAATTAGAATACTCCCTAACACCATACACAAAAATAAGCTCAAAATGGATTAAAGACCTAAATGTAAGGCCAGACACTATAAAACTCTTAGAGGAAAACATAGGCAGAACACTCTATGACATAAATCACAGCAAGATCCTTTTGACCCACCTCCTAGAGAAATGGAAATAAAAATAAAAATAAACAAATGGGACTTAATTAAACTTAAAAGCTTTGCAGAGCAAAGGAAACCATAAACAATATGAAAAGACAACCTTCAGAATGGGAGAATATATTTGCAAAGAAAGCAACTGACAAAGGATTAATCTCCAAAATATACAAGCAGCTCATGCAGCTCAATATCAAAAAAACAAACAACCCAATCCAAAAGTGGGCAGAAGAACTAAATAGACATTTCTCCAAAGAAGATATACAGATTGCCAACAAACACATGAAAGGATGCTCAAGGTCACTAATCATTAGAGAAATGCAAATCAAAACTACAATGCGATATCATCTTACACTGGTCAGAATGGCCATCATCAAAAAATCTACAAAAAATAAATTTTAGATAGGGTGTGGAGAAAAGTGAACTCTCATACACTGTTGGTAGGAATGTAAATTGATACAGCCACTATGGAGAACAGTATGGAAGTTCCTTAAGAAACTAAAAATAGAACTACCATACGACCCAGCAATCCCACTACTGGGAATATACCCTGAGAAAACCATAATTCAAAAAGAGTCATGTACCACAGTATTCAATGCAGCTCTATTTACAATAGCCAGGACATGGAAGCAACCTAAGTGTCCATCAACAGATGAATGGCTAATGAAGATGTGGCACATATATACAATGGAATATTACTCAGCCATAAAAAGAAATGAAATTGCTTTATTTGTACTGAGGTGGATGGATCTAGAGACTGTCATACGGAGTGAAGTAAGTTAGAAAGGAAAAAACAAATACCGTATGCTAACACATATGTATAGAATCTAAAAAAAAATGCTTCTGAAGAAGCTAGGGGCAGGACAGGAATAAAGATGCAGACATAGAGAATGGACTTGAGGACACGGGGAGGGGGAAGGGTAAGCTGGGATGAAGTGGGAGAGTGGCATGGACATATATACACTACCAAATGTAAAATAGATAGCTAGCGGAAGCAGCTGCATAGCACAGGGAGATCAGCTCGGTGCTTTGTGTCCACCTAAAGGGGTCGGATAGGGAGGGTGGGAGGGACACGCAGCAGGGAAGAGATATGGGGATATATGTATTTGTATAGATGATTCACTTTGTTATACAGCACCAACTAACACACCATTGTAAAGCAGTTATACTCCAATAAAATGTTTTAAAAAAATGTGAAGGGGGGAAGGGTGGGGAGTCACTTAGAAGTGTTTTTGATTGCCAGAATTACTTGCTGAGCTCTGGTGGATAATGCCATGCCTTTAAATATAAACAAAAAACAAGGAAAGCAACTAATCCAACTCAGAAATTCCCTCACAGGCTACCAAATTAGAACCATTGTGGCCTGAGCATACTGAAAACTGCAAAATGATACCACACAGGCCCATCTCCTGATACCCAGTCTTTCTACCAATCTCTGCCCATCATGCTGGCATGACTCAGTAAAAACAAATTAGTTTAGGTTGATCTTATAGGAAACCAAAAGAAACAAAGTCTTTTTTTTTTGCCAATTAAAGTAGCTATTTCTCTTTTTTTCTTCCCTTTTATGTATAATTTCCTCCTTTTTTCTACATTTAAACTAAAAATGTTTGTTAATGAAAAGTTATTTGTACAAATCCTCAGAAATCTGTGCTTTATTATTTTTAACAAACAAAGTAGCCAGTGGTGCAATGAGGTCAGTTTTTAAATTTTCAGAAAATTTTTGAGCCAGTTGAAGTCATATTGGTAATTTGAAATCAGCCATGGTGGGAGTATTCATATCATGGAAATTGGCAAACGCTAGAAATCAGGACTTTTCCCCTAGAGATTGTTAATATTTACCAGCATACCACTAGAGGTATTGTAAAAAATAAGAGAAAGAATCAAGAATATTGTAGAAAGCAAGAGAAGTCTGGAAGAAGCTCTTTGATAAAATTAAAAATCAGTTTAATAGAGAGAGGAATCTTATTTTCCTGACCGTGTGAATGATTCACTTTGTTATAGGCAAATTATTTAACCCCTGTTTTCTGGGTTTCCTTTTGGCTAATAAGGTAATAGGGCCTGATGACAATGCCCTATTTGATAAAAATGTAACAAAGCACATATGTATTTAAGCAGTGATCATTTTCACTTGTGAAATGAATGTGCATCATCTTATAAGTGGTATAATTTGGTTAGGCAATGCTGTCCTCAGTTAATGACTTGATGAATCATGAATAGTCTTTCTCAATTTACCTATTTCTAAATTAAAAACCAAAGACTGTAAAGACAACATCCCATGAAGCAATACACAGTATCTTAATCTTCCAATATGCATGAAAACTTGATAATCCTTCAGAAACATTTTATTCATATCTACCTGCCAACTGACAAGTCAAACAGCTTTCCACCCTTGAACACTGAAAACACTGAGGCCGGGATTTCCCTGGCAGTCCATTGGTTAAGACTTTACCTTCCAAAGCAGGGGGGTGCAGGTTTAATTCCTGGTCGGGGAGCTAAGATCCCACATGCCTGCAGCCAAAAAACCAAAACATAAAACAGAAGCAATATTGTAACAAATTCAATAAAGACATAAAACAGAAAAGAAAACATTGAGCCTTCCAAGAGATCAGGTACCAGCACAGAAGTCTCACAGACTCTTCTCATCTTCAGCAAACAATGTGACATTCCTGCTGAGGCCCACAGGAAACCAGCACACCATCTGTAAAGAGTACTGTGTTGATATTTTTGTACTGCTATCTGTAATATTTAGTGCATATGATAGTTAAAAAAAAACACACTCCCCAAGATTAACCTTGTGTGAAACTGAGTGCCTACTACATGTTAGGAACTATGCAAGTCCATTTTAGACACTGCTGTTGCTGCCAGGAGGTAGAGACTTATTTTATTAAGCTGTTATGAACACAAGCTCTCCAATCAACTTTTGAGCCTTGTATTACAAAGACTAAAATTTGAAACACTGGCTGCTTAGGAAACCCTACACATCACAGTGCCAGGTTCCTGGTAGGATGGGCAGTTAGACACAATATTCATTCTGCATTTCCAGTGGGTTCATAGTAATAATAGCAACCTATTATTCACCAGTTATATGCCAGACACTTTACAAATATTTACAGCTCTGCAAGTTACACATTTAACTCTCATATCGTTACTGAACTGAACTTGGGTCTGCTTGCCTGTGTGCAGCAAAGCCAATCTATTCACACTGTATTATTAGTGAAGGAATGTACAGTGTTTATTGCAGGGTGCCAAGCATGAATGGGCAGCTAATGCTCAAAAGATCCAAACTCCCCAATGGATTTCAGGGCAGGGTTTTGAAAGGCAACATTTGGGGTGAGAGTTGCAAGCCATGGACTTTCTTCTGATTGGTTGGTGTTGAAGTAACAGGGTGATGTTTTGGAAATCTTAATCATCAGCTTCTGGTTCCAACCAGAAGTATGGGGTCTTCATACTTGTGGTCAGCATGTAGTCACCATCCTCCACTGGGGTGAGGGTCTTAATTTCTGCAGAATGACTCAAAGTATACATCAGATTGTTATATACATATATCCCTTGAGGAAGAACTAGGACTTTGTTTTATCCCTGAAGAATTGTTTAAGCTATCATTACTTTTCTTGCTGGACTGCTTTTCCTTTTTTTCTCTTTTCCCTCACTTTGGAACTCAGGCAAGGCCTAGGAGACTAAAGGCATTTTTCTACAAACAAGAAAGGACGGGGCTTCCCTGGTGGCGCAGTGGTTGAGAGTCCGCCTGCCAATGCAGGGGACACAGGTTCGTGCCCTGGTCTGGGAAGATCCCACATGCAGTGGAGCAGCTAGACCCGTGAGCCATGGTCGCTGAGCCTGTGCGTCCGGAGCCTGTGCTCTGCAACGGGAGAGGCCACAACAGTGAGAGGCCCATGTACCACAAAAAAAGATAGGAGGGACGATGATACCTCATTGTAGTTTTGAGTTGCATATCTCTAATAATTAGTGATGTTGAGCATCGTTTCATGTGCCTGTTGGTCATCTGTATGTCTTCTTTGAATACATTTCCATTTAGGTCTTCTGCACATTTTTGGATAGGGTTGTTTGGTTTTTTGTCATTGTTGAGTTGTATGAGCTGTTAGTATATTTTGGAAATTAATCCCTTGTCAGTCAGATTGTTTGCAAATATTTTCTCCCATTCTGTAAGTTGTCTTTTTGTTTTGTTGATGGTTTCCTTTGCTGTGCAAAAGCTTTTAAGTTTAATTAGGTCCCATTTGTTTATTTTTGCTTTTGTTTTCATTACTCTAGAAGACAGATCCAAAAAGATAATGCTGCAGTTTATGTCAAAGTGTGTTCTGCCTATGTTTTCCCCTAGGAGTTTTAGAGTATCCGGTCTTACATTTAGGTCTTTATTCCATTTTTTATTTTTATTTTTTTAAAATAAAAATTAATGCAAATAAATCCATGATGAACAAAATATGAAATTTTAAAATAAAGACAGTGTTTCTGATTTTTGCTTTGGCTTCAGACTCCAATATGGTTAACCACAGCGTTGTTACTGATGCAGCATCCAAAACTCATCTGATGACACAAGCACTACTAGTTTGACCCAGCCCTGGATGTCCTCCTTCCTGCCTCCCTGCCTTCATTTACTTTACCCTTATTCACTGAAAGCCTACTATCCGCCAGACACTGCTCTAGGCATGAGGGATACAGCAGTATGAAAAAAAAAACAGATGAAATTCTCTGCCCTTATGAAACTCACATTCTAGTAAGGAAGACATAAATAAGATAATAAATAAAATATACAGAATGTTAGATAGTTGGTGATGAATACCAAGGAGGAAAATAAAGCAGGGAAGAGAGATGTGAACAGTCAGGGTGGGGTTCTGTGTGAAATTTTAGATGGAGTGATCAGGGAACGCCTCACCCAGGGGAGGCTTTGAGGGAAACCCTGAAGAGGAAGAGGGAGCTGGCTATGCAGTATCTGGGAGAACATTACAGACAAAGGAACACAACGAGGCTCTAAGGTGAGAACCTGCCTGGTGCATTACAGGAACAGTGAGAAGACTGGGTAGTTTGAGCAGATTGATGAGGAGACAGTAGAAGGATCTGAGGTCAGAGAGACAATAGGAGGTCATATCACGTAGGGGCTTTTAGGGCAAAGTAAGGATCTGACTTTTACCCTGAGTGAGACAAGAGTCACTTTTGAGCAGAAGAGGTATTCTATGCCTGTCTTTAACCAATTATTCTGACTACTTTGTTGGGAATCCACTAAGTACAGACTTAGGGAACTGCTACAAGGTTTTTGCAATAATCTAGGTGAGAAGTGATGGTGGTTTGGATTAGGATATTGACAGTGAAATTCCTGAGAAGTGGTCAAAATGCAGGTAGAGTAAATGGGATTTTCTGATGGATTGGATGCAGAAGGGGAGCACTGATAGAGAGATTGAAGATGACTAAGATATTTGGCCTGAGCAGCTGCGAGTTTGGAGTTACCATGAGCTAAAATGAGAAGGACTGAAAAGGGCTCAATGTATGTGTTGGCGTGGGGTAGTGGTGGACATTAGGGAATCAGTTTTGGTATGTTAAGTTTGGGATGTCTATACAACATCCAGGTGAGGGTTGTCAAGTAGGCAATTTGATATTCTCTGTTGGAGCTCAGGGGTAGGATCTGCCTGGAGATATATGTTTGGGGTTATTGGTATATGGATGGTATGTAAAGCTATGTGACTGGATAATATTACCTACAGTGTGAGTATAGGCAGAAAAAGGAAAAGGAAAAGGTCTAAGAACTGAGCCCTGGGACACTCCATTCTCTAGAGCTGTCCTGTTCAATACAATAATCTCTACCCACTTGTGGCTATTACAGTTAAATTTTAAATTAAATCTAAAATTCCATTCTGCCATCACACTAGCCACATTTTTTTTTATATATTTTGGCCACAGGGCATTATTGCAGCAAAAATAGAAATGAAGCTTTTCCTCTCCTGAGAACAAGGAAAGTAAGGGGGACAGTCAACAGGCTAGAGAAGAAACATAACCTGGCCTGAAGGAGTTAATCACACCTTGTTTTATTTTAACTGTTACTAATAGTTAATGTCTGTAATTAGATTTGTACTTCACAAAGCTAACCTATCATTCTTTGACACTATGTAAATTACATCCTGCACCTGTCACCCCTAACTCTGGGTGAGTTACATCCTGCCCCTATCACTCCCTAACTTCATGTAAATTCCCCATGCTCCCTTGTAACAAATCACTCCCTGTAGCTTTTGCATTTCAGAAAGAAGGTTGCAGGTGGATAAACCAGAGACAAATAGATCCAATTTGCAGGCTGCGGGCCCCAATTACCCGGCTGCCTGAAGCCAGCTATGACTGTTTTGAAATAATGCAGGGAGAAAAAGAATGCCAGACCTTCACTACTTTGATCCTTATCATATACCCCAGACTTCCAGCCCCACATGTAAAATCTTCTCCGATTCCCCAGGGTAGGGTGCGCAGTTTTGGGAGGCGCTAGCCCACTGTGGCTCCACTATGCTTAGCAAAGAAATAAAGCCACATTTTTCTCTTTCCTTCTAAATTCTGTCCCTGTATTTATATTTGGCACCGTACGGAAGCTGAGATTCCTGCAGCAGCATGCGGGATGTGGGATGGTTCCCTGACAAGCGATTGAACCCTGGCCTCCACAGTGAAAGCACCAAATCCTAACCACTAGGCCACCAGGGAACACCCCCAGCCACATTTTAAGTGGTAAATAGCCACACGTGTCTACCATATTTGCGAGTCCAGATAGAGGACGTTTCCGTAATTGCAGAAAGTTCAAATGGACAGTGTTGATTTAGAGGGGAGGAAGGTGAAAAGTAATCAGCAAAGGAGAATGAGAAAGAACTAGAACCGTACGGATTCAACCGGGAGAGTGTGGCATCTTGGAAGCCAACTGAGAAAACCATTCCTAGGAGAAGACACTGGTTCACTGAGCCAAATGATGCTGAGGACTGAGCAAATGCCCACTAGCTTAGCAGCGTGGTGGGATCTTGACAAGGGCAGTTTCTGGAGAATGAAGGGAGTGAACATCTTACAGGGTGAATTCAAGCAGTTTTATTGTAAACGGGAAAAAAGAGATAAAGGATAATAGCCAGAGGAAGAAAGGGGATCAAGAGAGATTTTTTGGTTTGCTTGTTTGTCAATGATGCAAATGACCCAGTAGAGCAAGAAAAGCTGATGATACAGGAGAAAAAAGGGAAAAGGGCTGGAGGGATGTCGTTGAATAAAAGACAGGATGGAACCTAGTGCACACAGGAATCCCAGATAGTGTGTTAGTGATATTAGGGTAGGAATTATAGTATTGGGGCATAAATGCAGGTAGATGGGCAGGTGTAATGGTGAGAGCTTGTGCAAATTCCCTTCTGATTACTTGACTTTTTGCAGAGAAGTAGGAAACCAAGTCTCCATACAAGAGTGAGACTTGAGGAAATAGAATCAAGAATGAATGGATCGTCTGGAAGGATGGGAGAGCTAATAATGGTCCAGGGACTGACAATGTGGCCACCCTCCTGAGATCATAAATTTAAAGAGAGACTGATCAGCTGTGGCTGTTTACTCAGCCACGTTCAGCTGCACAGGTGAGGTACTGAGTAAGCAGAGAGTTGGAGTCAAACAGGATCATGGCTTAAGCCAAGCGACATGATAAAGCAAGAGCGATGTCTCAGGGTTCTGATCACAAGCATGTGCTTGTCTTCTGCTTAACACATGTGGAATTCATTTTTTGTTTTTTACCTCTCCCCTTCTACTGCCTCTTCATGTGCCTGTTGCTCCAAATAGTAGGTACAGAGAGATTTTATTCCTGTTCATTTGGGAATCTGGAAAAACACCAAAATTTACTTAAATTCAAATTAACCCTTAAATGGGCACATGTTGATATAATGGATTTGAATAAAGAGATGTATATGCCAGTAAAATAATTAAGGATGCTGGGCTCCAGCTCTTTAGCAGGAAAGAGAGATGAAAAGGACATCATTCAGGGAAGTAAATTTAGTTTGTTTATTGGGCTTTTATTATTCCTTTCAGTCTATATCAGGGTTTCTCAATCTTGACACTACTGACATGTAGGGCCAGAGAATTCTTTTGTTGTGGAAGCATATCCTGTGCATTGTAAGGTGTTTAGCAGCATCCTTGGCCTCTATCCACTAGATGCAAATTGCAGCCCCCAGGTTCCAACAACCAAAAATATTTCCAGATATTTTGGGGTGGCAGTGGAGGCAAAAATCACCCCAGTTGAGAACACTCTCAGTAGAATTGGGAAGTAAAACGGTCCATTAACGTTACTCCTTTTCTTCCGGTTGTAAGACACTATTCCAGGGTAGAATAGTAACTTCTGGCTAAGCGAGGCCTCTTTGGGGTAATGACAGACTGTTAGAGGCTTCTCTCCCTTCCCATTCTCCCAGATGGCGATGCTGTGGGTGGCGCCTCTCATGCTATCTCCAGGCCTGGGTCTCTGTCCTAGGGAACCTACAGAGGACATGCTGGGCTCACCCAGCATTTGGACCCCACCAGGGTCTCCCAGGAGCAAGGGGTAACTTCTAGGCCATGTCCTATCCAGTTGGGATCTAATTAATTAAAAAAAAAATCATCTATACTTTGCCCAACATCCACTTACATCTAATCCTTTCACAGTATTTGCTGATTTTTTATTTAATTCTACTGAAATAAACAGATTTTTAAAATGATACCGTGAATTAATGGGGGTTTTTTTGCTGCAAAAACTACTATAATTTTATTGTAGGAAAACTTAAGGAAACAGACTTCTAGTTCTGTGGCTGAAAATAATGTTCCAATTCCGAAAATATACTAATGTTACTCAATGCATTTGATGTAATTGTTAACACACATTTATAGCTGGAACTAAAATAAGATTTTTTTAGTCATATTGGCTCAATATTTCTTTAATTTAGTAGACATGCATTAAGAAATTCTTACCATTATTTATATTGTTTTGGTTGTTATACAAGTACAATCACACAGTTACTAACATTTTATGTTCATAATTATTTATTAAAATTTAAGCATTAACTGACAACATAAGATTATCACATCAGTAATTAGATATGATACTGAAATGGCTGTAACACATTTTTCTAAATACTGATTTTTAAATTTTATTTCCTTGTAAAATTTGAAGCTATGACAAAATATTATTACCCAAGTATAAAATAAAATGAAATTTAAAATGTAGAACAAAAGTTACTTGTCTTCTAATAGAAATTTTTTAATAAAATAACTATGCCATCAACAATTAGGTTACTGTTATAAAATGATAATGCTGTCTGTGATCACTCTTCTATCTTATGATTAATATTACAAAAAACAAGCAAATATTTTTCTTAGGGATGAACTGGCTTTCACTTTTTTCATGGTCAAATAGAGAATTCATCTCCTATGTTAAAATTTTAAGGTGGCTTTTAGAATAAGTATTTACTCTTTTTGTATAATTTTATTTCATTGTGTTTTATTTAAGGGCAGAGAAACTGTGCAGCCCCATAGGAGGGTTGGCACTTTGGTGACGCTGAGATGAGTAAATGTCAAGACCTTGCAAAGTGTTAAACTCACTTTGGCCTTGGACTCTCTTCTTCTTTTGCATTGCTTCCTTAAGACTCCTGATTTCATGGCTGGTGGGCACCACTAGAGTAACCTCATCCTGTAAGATTTAGCAAGAATTCTTAAGTGAATTCTGGGTTAGGTGAAGTTTCTTTCTTGATTATTATTATTTTTTTTAAGGTCTGTTTTCTTTCCACTTAGCAGACCATGTTCCCTGAGTCCAAGTGGCACAGTAATCTGGCAAGAATGTGTTCCCAGAAGTAGAACTTTATGTGACAGCTTGAGTTGAAGGACGGAGACGGCCAAGACCCATGTAAGATGAGAACGGTGGTCTGAGAAGAGCACTGGGATGCCCTTGGTGTAGCCCCAAGCCTGTGATGGAAGCACTCATTCACATCCCTGAGTGTTTACTGTGGAACAGTCACTGCCTCAGGACACAAAGAGAAAAGTAAAAAATAAACAGGAATTCCTGTCTTCCTGGTATTTACATTCTAATGGGAGTAGAGAGGAAGCAGATGGCTAATAAGTAAATAAAGCAAACTACATTAGTGAGGAATAAGTGTGATAGTGAAGAATAAATAGGGAAATTGAATTCATTATTACTAGAAAATTGAGACATTAAAAAGTAAAGTCTGGGTTGAATCAGTAAAAACATCACATTTAAAAATAGATGTAGGGCTTCGCTGGTGGCGCAGTGCTTAAGAATCCACCTGCCAATGCAGGGGACACTGGTTCAAGCCCTGGTCTGGGAAGATTCCACATGCTGTGGAGCAACTAAGCCCGTGCACCACAACTACTGAGCCTGTGCTCTAGAGTCCATGAGCCACAACTACTGGGCCCCATGAGCCACAACTACTGAGCCTGCATGCCACAACTACTGAAGCCTGCGTGCCTAGAGCCCATGCTCCATAACAAGAGAAGCCACCGCAATGAGAAGCCTGTGCATCACAACGAAGAGTAGCCCCCACTCGCCACAACTAGAGAAAGCCCACGCGCAACAACAAAGACCCAACTCAGACAAAAAAAAAAAATAGATGTAAAGTAGATGAGGTTACTAACCATACAAATAGTTCAGGGGAAAGTGTCTAAACAGAGGAAGCAGCCAGTGCAAATGCTCTAGTGTTTGAGAAACAATAGGGCTGTCTGAAGGATTCCCAATACACAGAGGCTACTGGGAAGATATTGTTAGGGAGGCATAGGTGTTAGATTCTCCATAAAGCTATATTACCAGCTATTGCATTTACTGTGAGCCAGGGGGAAGCTGACTTTTTGAGCAGGGAGCTGATATAATTTGATTCTATTTAACCAGATCAACCCTGGGTGGAATTTTTAAAGGGCAGATTTATAAGGACAAGGACAAAATCAGGTGAAATCTATAAGGAAGTTTTTGCATATTCCAGGCAATCAATGATGGTAGCTGAGAGGATTTATTGGAGGATTGATGTGTGTATTTGAATAAGTCATCAAGGATTGACATTGGCAGGTGAGAGGACCTTGGCCCTTGTCCTCTTTGAAGAAAGAACTCCACAAAGAAACACGGTATAGCAGGCACAGAGTTTATTGGAAGCACAGTGAGTGCAAATAGAACAAAGATTCAGTTAATTTAGAGCAGAAGCAAAGCAGAAATACACACCCAGAGAAGAGTATGGGCATCTTACCTAATGAGGAGAGTGCCAGAGAAGTGATTTAAATCACTTATATAGGGTGGTTCTTCCCAGTCTTTGTTTTCCTCTGGCCAATTACCTCGCTTCTTTTCCCACATATGACCTGTCCCAGTGCCCTGCCCGACACGTGTGCACATCTTTTAGCCAAGATGGATTCCAGCTCGAGGGCCTATGGGAGATTGATAGCACCTACTATGGAGTAAGGCTCTCTCCCTTTTTTTTTTTTTTTTTTTTTTTTTTTTTTTTTGCGGTACGCGGGCCTCTCACCGTTGTGGCCTCTCCCGTTGTGGAGCACAGGATCCAGACGCGCAGGCTCAGCGGCCATGGCTCACGGGCCCAGCCGCTCCGTGGCATGTGGTATCTTCCCGGACCGGGGCACAGACCCGTGTCCCCTGCATCGGCAGGCGGACTCTCAACCATTGCGCCACCAGGGAAGCCCCGTCCTCTCCCTTTTTGACCACTGAGGAGTCTTTCTGTGCATGTGCAGTGAGGGAGGTCTCCCTGACCTCAGGAGTGATAGACGTGGTCACCTTATCTCTTTACTCCAGCAGAGCTCAGCTTCTGCCACTAACTTTGTCCTTGAAAAGGACAGAGCTCCTTTGTGTCAGGGCAAACAAAGCTCCAATTCACTCCACTTGACAAACTCCAGCTTTTCAACCGAGGGACCCATCTACCTCCTACCTCAGGACGAAACAAAGTTTTTTGTCCTGAGCAACCAAAAAGATAGGCATGGGGAAAGTCATAGCTGATTTTAGGTTGAAGTGAGAGAAAGAGGTCAGAAGTTCAGTTTTAGACATGTTAAGTTTGAGAAGTTTCTCAGAGAGCCACATGGAGATGTTAAGAAGTTATTTAGTATATAAATCTATACAAAGATCTATATATCCATGTAGCTATGCATTTACTTGCCTACCTGTAAACCTGTTTTATTTTAATTTTTAATTCAATTGTTTTACTTGATTATTCATTTTATATTGCTATGTCTAATGAAACCTCTTATTTATTTTGTTTGTCTGATGCAAATTAATCAGGAATTGGCCAATTAAAAAACTTAACTTGGCAGATGCAAAGCTAACTGTTCCATTGAGATCAATGCTCACAGAAAGATTGTAAGCTAGAATAAATCCTCATTTGATATTTTAAAGATTATGTTAATGTATATTTTCTAGAAACTAAATTTTTTCCCATGGAACAAAAATAATTGGTAACATTAAATATTCAGATAGAGATATGTTGTATTTTCCTATGTAATTCAGTAATATATTCATGAGAGTGGTATAGATTTTAGAAATACCATCCAATATTCCAAATTTCAAAACTGTATCAATCTGTAGTGAAGGAGACACTGGCTGAGTTACCGGTAGATTGGCTACTTGAATCAATCAGTATTTACTGTAGAAAAAAGACATATTAACAGTTTTTCAGCAACAGGTATCAAATACAGGGAATCAGGCATTTATAAAATTGTTTAGGTACTAAGGAAATAAAAGCCAAAGGGAGAATTTGTAAGTTTCAGTTTTACTCATGAGTTTTTAGCCAGAGAATCGGTAAGATGCTGCTTCTCATTTCCCTGCTTCGTCAAGACACTGTCACCGTTACTACTCCTGGCTTACAGAGCCAAGGCAAGTGCATGAAAAATGACCTAAAGTCGCTGGGGGAAAAAACCCCAAAACCTCACTTTTAGAAAAGCATACACTTCTGGTCTTTTGGTGGGAACTGCCATCTTCCAGTAATTCACCAGAATGACCAAAACAAAGGGAAAGAGGAGAGGCACCTGTTATATGTTCTCTAGGCCTTTAGAAAACATGGATTTGTTCCTTTGGCCACATACTTGCAAATCTACAAGAAAGGTGATATTGTAGACATCAAGGAAATAGGCACTGTTCAAAAAGCAGTGCCCCACAAATGTCACCTTGGCAAATCTGGAAGAGTCTACGATGTTACCTGGAATGCTGTTGCCATTGTTGAAAAACAAACAAGTTAAGGGCAAGATTCTTGCCAAGAGAATTAATGTGTGATAAAGCATATTAAGCACTCTGAGAGCCGAGATACCTTCCTGAAACATGTGAAAGAAAGTGATCAGAAAAAGGAGGAAGCAAAAGAGAAAGATTCGGGGTTCACCTGAAGCACTGGCCTGCTCCACCCAGAGAGGCACACTTCGTGAGAACCAATAGAAAGGAGCCTGAGCTGTTGGAATCCATTCCCCGTGAATTCATGGCATGGCTGGTGTAAAGAAAATAAAAGACCTGGACTGTAAAACAAACAAACAAAAACATGCACTTCTGATCACCACTAGTACAGGAAGATTAATAGGACATCCACTTCCTTTCTACCTTCTGTTCGTCATGCAAGTTTATCTCATTGGTAGAACTTAAAATCCCATCCAGAAATCTGGAGGCAAGGGAATTGAGATATGTAATTCCCAGGCTTACAGTCCTTCCACCAGAAGGGAGAGCACAGAAGGCTTTTGGAACTGATGTCATTGCCAAAATTCCATTATTTCCCACAGTTCAACCCAATGACTTATATTTTAACTTTTGAACAATGGCAAAATCAACAATAGCATGCGTTGATCTATAATAACACAACCCATTCCTCATTTACATGAAGATGTCCTGAAACTCTCTTTTCAAGGTAGAGATCCACAGTTGAATCAATCACTATATCCATCTCTGGGTGATGGTTATGTGTTTTTTTTCTAATGAAAATATACTGTTCTATGATAATCAGAGAAAAAATTATAAGGTAAAGGTGCACCAACACATCTTACATGTAATATTTAGGAAGAAAGGAAATAGTGGCTAATATATGCCACTTAAAATGAAAGGGAAGAGTGTGCCTAACTATTTCTAAATGCTTAAAACTAGTCATGAGATGTTGGTGCCTTTAATTTCATTTTTCCACTACCTAGTCCATCTCTTTCTTGTCCTCAAATCATTTTAGTTATTTATGATTATTTACTTGGTGGAAATCTCTTGGTAGCTGCAACTACATTAGATTCAGGGGTCTTAACTAATTAGACAAGGAAGTACAATGAAGTATCCCTTGGAAATCTTCTGGATTCCAGATACACATCCCTTTATAACCATTATATAGCAGGATCAATCACTCCCACCAGGGTAATAACCCACACCATTGCCTGTTGGTTTCAGAGCCATGAAGCCCAAACTATCCAGTATGCAGTCTCAATGCTCAGATCAATCTAAATGCTTCCATATATATTCAGCTGAAATTTAAAGGTGACACTTTTTCCTAATTAATGCTCTAAATTTCATGTAAGACTTAGCTGTGCTCTTAATTCACTCACCTCTTAATTCTGGAGCCAAAAGTATTAGATGGGTCTGGTTTTTAGAGACAGCTATGTTCTGCTACTATAAAAAAATTAAAAAAAAACACTTAAGAGTGATCTGAAAAACACATAAAAGCCTTTTTTAATCACATTTGGGCTGAAAATTTAAAGTCCCAAACTAGTAATTTCCCACTCACAGGCTATTGCATATTGACAAAATCAACCAGTCCACCATCAAGTCTTATAGTGACTAATCCTTCATACTGTTTCTTCTGTAACAGCCAGTTCATCTCTCTAACTAAGCCTTGCCTTCAAAGGGCACATTATTCAGGCACACATGATAATTTAAAGAGTTATTTGCAATTTCATACTATGGAAAGCCAGTATATATTTTCCACTTAGGACCTTCCAAAACAACCTGCAGAGGTAAAACAATTCCCAGCTGTCATTTTTGATGGTCAAGTTCTTGGAAACACTTTTGGTTCTCTATTCTATTTTATTCAAGTCTTGTAAAGAAGCCAAAAACTTCTTTAAGTACTTCAAGCAAAAAAAAAAACTAATATAGAGAATTGATACTTACAAACCCATTAGAATTTTTGGATGAGTGAAAGCCTCTAGATTCCTTTCTGGGTTTTTTAGTTGTGACCTAAATAATCAGAAATTTGCTCTTAGGAAATATGTTATAAAATGATTGGAAATCCTCACTGATTACTGAGACTTCCCTGAATATTTATGGAGTTGAGGGAGAATAACTTGCAGCACCTGTAATGTGTGGTTATAGGGATTGCACAGAAGGGCAGGAAATAATTTCATTGAAATAAAAGGAAAAGCTAAAGAAGAGATCTCAACATAGACTGACAGCTGTCTGCCTCAGGGTTCTGATGTAAAGTGACATGGAAAATATAATAAAGATTGTTGTATATTGATTCAGATCTTTATAGATATTTTCTAAATGAGACAATATGAAAAATAGTTATTTAACCTTGGGAATGTTATAGCAAACTAGCAAACATTATCCCTCTCCTCGCATACCCTATAGTCTAGGGAGAAATACAGATGAGCAGGCAGAGTTACAACTGAATATCTTAAGGGTATTGTTGGTGCAGAAATAGGAGAGTAATATTAGTTACTAAGTATAATTTTAAATTTAATTTTTAAAACCCTCAAATTGCTTTAGAAAGTATTGTATGTTTATGTTTTTGTTTTTTCATCATATAAGTAGATTCTAAGGATTGATGCATATATCCTGGAACAGAATAGAGCCCAGAAATAAACTCATGCACTTATAGTCAATTAATCTATGACAAAGGAGACAAGAATAGGCAATGGAGAAAAAACAGTCTCCTCAGTAAGTGGTGCTGGTAAAAGTGGACAGCTACATGTAAAAGAATGAAATTAGAACACTCCCTAACACGATACACAAAAATAAACTCAAAACTAATTAAAGATCTAAATCTAAGACCAGAAACCATAAAACTCCTAGAAGAAAATATAGGCAGAACACTCTGACATAAATCATAGCAATACATTTTTGAATATGTCTTGTAAGGCAAAAGAAGCAAAAACAAAAATAAACAAATAAGACCTAATTAAACTTAAAAGTTTTGCATGGCAAAGGAAACCATCAGCGAAACAAAAGGACAGCCTACTGAAAGGGATAAAATATTTGCAAATGATATGACTGATAAGAGGTTAATATCCAAAACATGTGAACAGCCCATAGAAGATTGAAAAATGGGCAGGAGACCTGAATAGACATTTTTCCAAAGAAGACATACAGATGGCCATCAGGCACATGAAAAATGTTCAACATTGCTAATCATCAGGGAAATGCAAATCAAAACCACAATGAGATATCACCTCACACCTGTCAGAATGTCTATCATCAAAAAGACCACAAATAACAAATGTTGGCAAGGATGTGGAGAAAAAGGAACGCTTGTACACCGTTGGTGGGAATGTAAATTGGTATAGCCACTGTGGAAACAGTATGGAGCTTCCTAGAAAACCTAAAAATACAACTATCATGTGATCCAGCAATTCCACTCCTGGGAATATATCCATAGAAAATGAAAACACTAATTTGAAAAGATACATACACCCCAATGTTCATAGCAGCATTTTTCACAATAGCCAAGATATGGAAACCACCTAAGTATTTATCAACAGATGAGTGGATAAAGAAGATGTGGTATATACATGCAATGGAATATTACTCAGCCATAAAAAAGAATGAAATTTTGCCATCTGCAACAACTTGGATGGATCTGGAGGGTATTGTGCTTAGTGAAATAAGTCAGACAGAGAAAGACACTGTATGTTATTGCTCATATGTGGAATCTAAAAAATAAAACAAATGAAGGAATATAACAAAAAAGATTCACAGGTATTGAGAACAAACAAATTAGTGGCTACTAGTGTAGAGAGGGAAGGGGGAAGGGGCAAGAAAAGGCAGAGGGTTAAGAGGTTGTGGTAGGTCACACAGCATCACCCTGATTTTTCCTGCAAGTTCTCAGACCTTCCCTGTGCTCTGTGGAGTCAGAGCCCTTTAACAAGACATTGATCTCAGTTTCAAACCTTCAAATGCGAGAAAGATCCTGAAGGAATCACCTTTCAACTTCTCACTTCTTTGGGCCCGTTATAGCTCTCACCTCTAAGCTTACAAACCTGAAATTCCAACTGTATTGACAAATTTGAAATGTGGCTAGTGGGACTGAGCAATTTGGATGCTTTATTTTGTCATAATAGCTTGAGTTAATTATAGATTGAATTACATTAATTATAAACAGGCACATCTGGCTAGTGGTTGCCACACTGTACAGTGCACCTGTAGAGATCCAAAGAGGAGGAAGATGTTACTGCCTCTCCCCTGGCTCTTCCTTGCTGCAGAGTCGTTTGCTGGCCTGATCTGTTCATTCGTTTGTAGGTATTTCCTATGCTCATGGAGATGTGCCAGGCATTATGTGAGGCCTTGGGGACACTCAAACAGTAATGTCAACATCTAAGCCTTAGAGGAATTCCCAGCAGGGTGCCCACTTGTAAGCAGAGGTGAAGAGCATGGCCCAGTGCTCCTCTGCTAGACATATTCAGAGAGCAGGTACAAAGGGGAGGGAGGTAAATTTCACTCTCCTCATGAGCCCATCCTTCTCACCCCCGACTCTGAAAGATCCAGGGATGGCAGGGGCAAAAGGCCCTAAGGAGGTAAATGACTTGTACACTGAAAACTACAAAAGATTGTTCAAAGAATTAAAGGCAACACATTAATTGGAATGATATTACATGTTCATACACTGGAAGACAATATTGTTGACATTTCCATACTACCCAAAGTGATGCACAGATTCATCTGCAACATCTATCAGAATTCCAATATCATTTTACTTTTTTTGTGTGTGTGTGGTACACGCGCCTCTCACTGTTGTGGTCTCTCCCGTTGCGGAGCACAGGCTCCGGACGCGCAGGCTCAGTGGCCATGGCTCACGGGCCCAGCTGCTCCGCGGCTTGCAGGATCCTCCCGGACTGGGGCACGAACCCGTGTCCCCTGCATCGGCAGGCGGACTCTCAACCACTGCACCACCAGGGAAGCCCCCATTCCTCATTCTTAAAAAAATTAAAAGTGACCCTTTATCCCTCTGAATCCTTATATCATTTACAAGTAACACACTTGGACATTCTTATGTAGGTTTGTCTGGCACTGAGGAGGGTTCCTGAGATGAAGGTTGAAGGGACTTGGATGAGTTGATCACGTTACCCTTATGTTACTCATTGCAAAATGCCTTAATAGTGCTAACATTTACTGGACATTTACACGAGAAAGCATACTGCATGCATTGCCTCGTTTAACTTTCACAGTATATGAGGCAAACTGGTAGCTCAAAGATTTCCATGTAGGAGGAGCTTCAGGGCTGCAATCTAACTGGAAGGGGGGAGATGCCAAGTAAACAGGCTGTTTTTAACTTAGATTTCATACTGACTCAAGGTGGCTTTGGAGGATGCTCATGGCAGTTATGGAAGAGAGGGACGAAAACTTCCCAACCCACCATTTGGAGAGGCCAACTGGTAAGTGTTATTCTTATCCCCATTGCACAAATGAGGAAACTGATGCTTAGAGAGGTTGAGTGACTTGCCCAAGGTCACACAGCTGACCCAGGGTGGAGTTGAGCCTTGAGCCCAGTCCTTTTGATGACAAAGCCCATGCTTTATGGCATCATCATTACTGCAGCACAGCTTATTTGTCTTACCAAAATATTCCCTCTTTGGAGGTGGGATTTTGATTTTTACAAGGTTATTTTTCCCAAATCAATTAGCACAATGCTTACCAGGTAATTGGAACCCAATGATTATTGTTTGAAGGGATAAATAAATGAATAGTGAGTGAATACAAGAGGTAAAGCCATCATAGTAGCCTTTTTCTTTTTATACTCAGATACTACCCCCAGAAAATCCAGTTATCCTATTATGTCCCAAAACTCCCCTTGTCCCTTCTTGGGTGTAGAGTCTGTGTTTGTGTGTATACATTGGTGTAAATATGCTGGCTGGCCTGGCCAGTGCTAAGATTCCTGGATGAAGTAGAGTGGATATAATGATACTCATAGCTACTAGATAAGAAGGCAACATCATTTTAAAAGGCTATGATTGGCTACTTGTTTAGCAGTTTAAATTCTGTAGCTCCTTCAAACATAACCTGGCCAACTCTGCCTTATGTAACTAAATACTGAATTTGATCTTTTATAACACTGGGCTGGATGTATGCTAAAGGGTACTATATATCTGGGCTAGAGTAAAATCTTGGGATTTTGTTATGGACTGAATTGTGGCCCTCCAAAATTCTTATGTTGAGGTCCTAATCCCTGTACCTCAGAACGTGACTGTACTTGGAAATAGGGCCCTTAAAGAGGTAATTAAGGTAAAATGAGGTTATATGGGTGGGTCCTAAACTATTATGACTGATGTCCTTATAAGAAGAGGAGATTAAGACACAGACACAGAGGAAGACTATCTGAGGACCAGGAGAAGGCAGCCACCTGCTAAGCTAAGGAGAGAAGCCTCAGAAGAAACTAAACCTGATGACACCTTGATCTTGGACTTCTAGACTCCAAAACAGTAAGTAAATAAATTTCTCCTGTTTAAGCCGTACAGTCTGTGGTATTTTGTTATGGCAGCTCTAGCAAACGAATACAGATACTAAGATCTTGATGTAGGAAGGGACCTAAAGGACATCCAGTCCATCCACCCTTAGGATTCTTGCTTTCACCCCTTCACATCCCCCTAATCTTTCCAATAGTGTTTTTCTTTGAACATCTCCTCTTTGAAGATCTCCTCACCTTCACAAGATGCTTATTTCATTTCAGGCAGCTTTGACTAACAGCGAGATTTGTAGATTGAACAAAATCTTGGTCCAGTTTCTGAAGGCAGCTCTGCAAGTGTGCTATAACCAGCACAGAGCAGAGAACTGGCACACTCCGAAGTGGAATTTAGGGGGCAGGATGTTTATAAAGGAGCGTCCTCAAGATCAGCACCTATGGAAGAGAGGGGACCAAAGCAGGAGTGGGCAGAGGGAGACGGGGACCTGAGTGCAGGCTCAGCCACAGCCTTGGAGAACCCACAAGGACCTCTGGCTTTGATCCATCAGTGGTGGATGTGGCCCCCTGGGTAGGTGTGCGATCCTGGAGAGGCAGCTCTCAGAAGCTGAGGCAATTCCTAATGCCTATAACCTGTATGCAGAAAAGCAGCCTCTCCGTCAAGGCCTAGCCTGTGGAATCCCTTATTTGAGGATAAACAGTGTAAGCTTGCCATGGAATTTATTTATGAAACAAACCCACAGACCTACCCTGAGCAACTATCTCCAGGAATCTTTATAGCTCAACTAGAACTGGAGCTGGGTCACCAGGTAATCTCACCACAGTACCCCCAGCAGCTGGGGCAACAAGTCTTCCTTCAAAGCAGGCTCTGGCAGCACACCACTGTGCTCACCACCCAATCCTGGTTTTATAAAGTACATTTTTTTTTTGCGGTACACAGGCCTCTCACTGTTGTGGCCTCTCCCGTTGCGGAGCACAGGCTCCGGACGCGCAGGGACAGTGGCCATGGCTCACGGGCCCAGCCGCTCCGCGGCCTGTGGGATCTTCCCGGACCGGGGCACGAACCCATGTCCCCTGCATCGGCAGGCGGACTCTCAACCACTGCGCCACCAGGGAAGCCCCCTACATTTTTAATTAATGTAGTCTAAGGCATGTCATTAGCATATGGAGTCACGTACCACTAGTGGCTTTTGATGACTGTCCACTGAACCCTTGATTCTTTTTCACAATTACAGATCTCTGCCTGCCAGGGTCCTGGGAGCCAAAGCACTTATAAGACCGGTTTTCTTAGAATAAAAATTTTTAATTTTAAATGTTTGTAACCTATACATTGTTCTTCCCTTGTCCTCATCAAGCTCCTCCCAAATAAAACTCCACTTGTACAAGCATATTATTAGGCAATGACTTGGGGACGTGCACTAGACTGATTTCTTTAATAAAAGGTTTGTATTTCAAAGGGCAATAAATTCCACTTAATGGATTAGGAAAAATGTTCTTTACCTGTAATGTCAAAAGTCCCGGGAACATTTGAGTTAAAGCATATGTTTTCGATTTATTCCTGTGATGTTTCAGACTCTTATTGACCAGAGAAGTGGTCTGGCGGGCCTTACATTAATCTGGTTTTATGGGAGCAAAGGGGAACCTGAAAGACAAGGTTCCTGCAGAAGTAGGGTGGGAGCCGAAGCAAACACTCCCAAACAGCATCAACCCAAAGGGCTTGAAGGAGGAGACAAGGGGAATAAGATAGCTGAGCACGTGGTCCAGAGTGGGACCATGCCGAACAGGCAAAGCCCAGAGAATCGGGGGCCTTCTGATACAGTGAGCTTGAAGCCACAACTGCACTTGAGGAGGAGGGGTTCCTTGTTTTCAAGACACACATACGGATCTTTAAAAAGCAGAACAATCCTACTAAGTTTAACTCCTAAAAATTGCCCTACCTTTCCCCTGCCCTCCCTTCTCTTTGCTCTTCTCCTCTTCTTTCCTCTAAACATAGTAACTTAACAACAAACACCTGGAGGTACAGCATTCATGCAGAGATTTACCATCCGTGTAGAGGATGAAGGAATTCACGTGGGTTTTGATGAAAAGGACTTTCTTTCTTTGTCCACAGCCTTGATTGGAAGATAAGAGTAGGAAGCTTGGCTCTGATTGGTGGCCAAGGGGGAGGGTGGAAGCTCTGACTGGAGGAAAAGAGAGGAGAGGAGGGCCTGGCTCTGATTGGTAAGGGAGCCTGCAACTTGCAAGCCCTTGACTGGTGGAGAGGAGAGGGGAGTCATGCTCTGATTGTCTGGGAGTTCACCGGGTGCAAGCCAGGTTCACCTCTGTGCCTCTGAGAATTCTCATTGCCTGTTCCAAGCCTCTTCTCCCCAGCTCCCCATCCCTTCAGCATGGGGTCCATCTTTGAAGCTATCTGGGTGCCAGTCGCTCCTCACCCCAGATTGGCACTGCTCAACCCTCACCTGCCATGCTGTCAGCCTCCCTGTATTGTAAGGAAGGCCGTCTCAAAGCAACCAGCCCTACATTTTTTTCAAAGGCGAGAGCCAAGTTTTCCCCCAATGATCAGCTTCAACGACCCGAGGCGACTCATTGATGCAGGAAAGATGACATGCATTAAAATAGCATGTCAATAATTTTGTTTGTAACTTACTAGAAAATATGAAAAATAATGCACCTCACTTCCTTGTCACCATCTGTAGATTTAGAAACATTACCGAAGAAGACAAAAGACTTTCTCGCCAATGCCTGGTTTCTCGTTGGCTTAACTGACTCTGGTGACATGCATTAATAATTGTTGAAGACAGGCTCTGTGTCCTTTCCAGCCCCAGCTCCCAGCCACAGCTTCTCCAGTGGGCCGTGTGTTTTTAAGGGGTCTTCAGGCTCAGATTGGTCTACCCACAAAACATTCCTCATTGTAATTATGCGAGGCAAGAGCTGAAGTCTCAGAAAGGCATCAAGGAATTAATTGAAGACTTGGGCTTCTCTCCTGTTGAGGTCTTCTGAGGCTTCTCACTTGTCTTAATTTATCCTTATTGGAATAAGAAAATTTTTCTTTTCATTTTTTACTACAGTATTTCACAAAAGAACTAAAAAAAAAATCCTATAGAAAATAATGTAGGGAAAAACAATACCATTAGAAATAAGAGCTAGAATATTTAAGGAGGGAAGGACAACGGGGGGTCCTAACCCATACATAACCCAAGAAGTAATGTGGTGGCTGACTGCGTTTTCCACCTTGTAGCTAAGACAACACTCAGTATGTGAGGTCACAGAAAGGTTTCTGTGGAAGGATCCCCAGGAGCACTGCCTCTGGGCCTTTGGGGAAAGGAAACACAGGTTCTGGGCAAAGGTCTGTTGGCTGTGTGAGCACCTTCTGTATGAAGGCTTTTGCAGACAGGTACGTCTCATCTCTTCCCAGACTCTGTCCTCTTTCAGGCCTGCATTTGGGATTTTTTTTCCTTTACCATTTCAGTGTTATCCATATAAATTTATTATTATTTAAATGATTGATCCCTTAAGTGCTTATACCTTGCTAGACTGAATAGTAACTAACCATATGGGGGAAAAAACATATATACACACACTCAAAATGCATGATTTCTAAACTTCTGTTATCTTTCATTGTTTTCCCCTCTATTCTTTTTTTTTTTTTTTTAAAGCTGGTGCTGTTTGTTTTTTATGTATTTATTTAATTGATTTATTTTTGGCTGCATTGGGTCTTCATTGCTGCATTTCATTGCTGCATGCGGGCTTTCTCCAGTTGCAGCGAGCAGGGGTTACTCTTCGTTGTGGTGCGTGGGCTTCTCATTGCAGTGGCTTCTCTTATTGTGGAGCACAGACTCTAGGTGTGTGGGCTTCAGTAGTTGTGGCTCGAGGGTTCTAGAGCGCAGGCTCAGGAGTTGTGGCGCATGGGTTTAGTTGCTCCACGGCATGTGGGATCTTCCCGGACCAGGGCTTGAACCCGTGCCTCCTGCATTGGCAGGCGGATTCTTAACTACTGCACCACCAAGGAAGCCCTTCCCCTCTATTCTTACTTTTTCCTCTGACAAATCCAGGCTGTTTTGCAGATGTGTAGGTAAACATGGCATTTACTGTGTCCTATATTAGATCTGCAGTGGCCAGGGAGCTCTGGGGAGGGTGAGACACAGAGACACTCACCCCGCACAAGGAGCCTGGCATCTGTCCACAGGCTGTGGCTCTGCAGGGACCAGCCTCATCTGCCCCTGCACCCTCCCCTTCCTGTCCTTTTGCCAATTCATCACTCTGTGCAGAAGGGAAGCGTCCAGATGGATTTTGGCCGCAGCTAGTGCTAATGAACTTCCATTTATGAGTAATCATTTTAAACAGAAAATGGAGTTTGCTGTCCTGAAGAGAAGATCAGACAGAGAAGACCAAAGCTCTCATCATAAGATGCTGGTTTCACTGATTGAAAACAAAAAGGCAGAGGAGTGAAAAGTTGTTGGTGAAAAGCAGTGGCAATCGAAAGCTAAGCCTATGAATACACCAAACAGAAAAGCCATCTTTTTTCATGAGAGGAGGAAATGAATAATTCAGTTTCAGCTAGAAACAGCCAGCAATCATATATCTGGAACAAGGGGTGAATAAAAACAAGATGACCTGGGAGCTAAAACAAAATGAGTAGTAGAGACCATATCTTTTTTTTTTTTTCTATTCTTTTTGCGGTATGCGGGCCTCTCACTGTTGTGGCCTCTCCCGTTGCGGAGCACAGGCTCCGGATGCGCAGGCCCAGCGGCCGTGGCTCACGGGCCCAGCCGCTCCGCGGCATATGGGATCCTCCCAGACCGGGGCACGAACCCGTATCGCCTGCATCGGCAGGCGGACTCTCAACCACTGCGCCACCAGGGAGGCCCGAGACCATATCTTATATTTGTGTTATTAGCTGGTGACATCTGAAAACCAGGAGTAAAACACAATTCTGTGAGTTTGGATGGTTGACTGACATGGGCACCATAAGACAACCGTCACACAGAACCACATTTGGAAGGTTTTTCACTTCAGGTAAAGTACTAAATCAATTTTTTAAATTACATTCTAAGCTCTGATTAAATTCTCATTTTTGTCTTGGATTGAAAACACGTTAAGTTCTACAGACATAAATGCCGACAAATTCTGGCCGCATTCTGTCCCTTTATAGACACATGGATCTCATAGCTGTGCTGATGCTCTGTCTTCTGTTTTACACCAAGACATTGCAGATGCTTAGGGAATCCAGAAAGGGGGGACTGGAGGCTGCTCCCCGGAGCTCCTCGTGTCTAAGCCCCCCTGCTTCTCTCACGCTGATGAGCTGCTCCCTCTCGGCCCCAGGGTCTGTACTATGCTGTGGCACTGATAGGGCTTCCAGATTTAGCAAACAAAAATATAGGATGCCCAGTTAAATCTGAATTTCAGGTAAACAACAAAATTTTGTAGTATAAGTTTGCCTCGTGCAATAACCGGCATCCTGTATTTTTTCTGGCATCCCTAGGCTATGTATAGGTGGTCTGCCTTGTCATGGGATCCGCCAGAGTCCCTTATACAAGCACAGGATGGCCACACACCAACTGCTCCATGCCTGTGGCCTGCAGTATGGAGTAACTGCCTCTGCTGTCTCTTCCACATGTAAGACCCAGAGTGACAGTGATCTAGGGTACAAAGTTGTAGGTAAAAAAAAAACAGTAGGAGGAGGATCCAGTGGCAACCCCAGGAGAAATGCTCTATAGATATTTCCAACTTCATGTTCACAGGTGGAGAATCTTTTGTAACTCTCTTGATCTTGACCTTAAGGAAGTCACTCTAACTCCTTGGATCCCAGCTTCATTTCTGACACAACAGTGCCTACACTGACTAATGACTCTAAAAGAATATGGTTTTAAACAGCCAGGCAATGCTTACACACAAGGTCTGTTGCATAGCTGGTTTCTCTTCATTTGCAGGGAAGAGACCTTTTCCCAGGTCACCAAGTATAAGGAGCACTTATAATAAAGAATGTTTTCTGGGCTTCCCTGGTGGCGCAGTGGTTGAGAGTCCACCTGTCGATGCAGGGGACACGGGTTCGTGCCCCAGTCCGGGAGATCCCACATGCCGCGGAGCGGCTGGGCCCGTGAGCCATGGCCGCTGAGCCTGCGCGTCTGGAGCCTGTGCTCCGCAACGGGGAAAAAAAAAAAAAAAAAAAAAGAATGCTTTCTAAGCGCCAAGCCTTCTGGAAACAGAGTGTTGTTTGGGCGATGGGTCTTGGTGACTCTCAAGAGCCAGATGGACGTCCCAGCTCTCTGCTCTATGGGCTCTGTTGTTTGTGGGACTCCAGCCTATGCGGTCTCCCTGATGTCTGCTCGACTTCTCCTCCTTCCTATTTGCCAGGGCTGGATGCAAACTCTGGACCCCAAATTCAAAAGAGCTGAGAGAGGACCTGCTGAGGCAGATACTACTTACGGAAACTCCCGATTCTATGTTGTTTTGGAGACTAGAAATTTGTCCAGATCACTATCCTTCCTCATGTTCAGGCTTCAAGAAATGCATCAGGCTAGGGCACCAAGCCCCAGATCTAAACAACCGTGGCCAGAGTTTCAGGATGATGTAACACATAGCTTAGCACCTTGTTGAGAAGGAACCACCTGGCCCAGTCTCTTCCTCCGAAGGGGCTTTGGGCACAGTGGGTACTTCAAAGTCTATGAATGGATTAGTATACTCCATGTCTTCCTCCCATGCACAGCTTCAAAGGACCCCTATCCACCCTAATGCAACTATTGCATTTATCCACCAAATACAGACATCCAAGTTGTCCTTTCTCAGTGAGGGAAAGTGGAAAGCTTTTGGTTATTCAGAGAATCAGAGGATTTTAAAGTTTGAAGTTACATTAAAAAATGTATAGAAGAGGGGATTTCCCTGTTGGCGCAGTGATTAAGAATCCACCTGCCAGTGCAGGGGACACGGGTTCGATCCCTGGTCTGTGAAGATCCCACATGCCGCGGAGCAACTAAGCCCGTGCGCCACAACGCAGCCATGTGTGTGTGTGTGTGTGTGTGTGTGTGTGTGTGTGTGTGTGTAGAAGGGGAAACTGAAGTACAGAAAGGAGACTAAACAGCTAGTTGATGTGATCTCATTCATCATCCAGATTCCAACTCTGGGGACTGCCTCCCTTCTTTGCCTTTTATTTACCACCAGACTATCTTATATCCTAGTCTCCCCTCCAGCAATGGCCAAACTACTACTCTTCCTATCTTAATAATTTAGTTTTTCCAATCAACAGAAAATGAAATGAAAAAAAAAAAGACTGCCTATATTTACAGTCACTTTTGGACCAAGTTCCTGTCCAGACCAGAAGCTTAGGCAAGGATTACTTTCTTCTTTGTTTGTTTAGTTTGTCAACCCCCAATCTTGTACTTAGAAAATAAGAACCAGCCATTTATGGACTGTCGTCATTCTGATGAATGATGTGAACCTTCTCTGCTCCCTAAGTGCATGTCTCCTACCTGACCCTTGATCCAAGGCAATTAAGAAAAGCAATAAAATCACAGAACCTCACTTCTGATCACTGCATTCCGGCCAGAGGAGATCAGGTTGTCCTTACAGAATACCTATAATTAGATTGGGTTTGAAATTTGGACTGCTGCATCAAGTAGAAAAAGAGCATAGATTTAAATCACCATCTCAGCGTTTCTGAAGGAACTAGAGAGATCCAAAAGCTGTGAACAGAATTAGGACTGAAATCAAGGCATTTTGAACTAGTGACCTCATTGCGACACTTTATAAGGTGACACTTTATAAGGAGCTGGTTGAGTAGTTAGGTCTTGTACAAATGAGGGGTAGTACTTGGAAGTCACCAAACATTTTTGTTTAGCCCAATTAAACAACAACAGTGAAAGGGAATATTCTTGCCCCTCATGATACCTTGAGATGCCATGTAGCTACAAACTGAACGTTTTTAAAAAATTATTTTTATTTTCTTATTTATTTTTGGCTGTGTTGGGTCTTTGTTGCTGTACGTGGGCTTTCTCTAGTTGCGGCCAGCGGGGGCTACTCTTCGTTGTAGTGTGTGGGCTTCTCATTGCGGTAGCTTCGCTGTGGAGCACAGGCTCTAGGCACACGGGCTTCAGTAGTTGTGGCACACGGGCTCAGTAGTTGTGGCTCATGGGCTCAGCGGTTGTGGCGTACGGGCTTTGTTGCTCCGCGGTATGTGGGATCTTCCTGGACCAGGGCTCGAACCCGTGTGCCCCGCATCGGCAGGTGGATTCTTAACCACTGAGCCACCAGGGAAGCCCTGAACATCTTTTTTAATAACAATTTTATTGAGGTATAATTTATATACATAATTGCATCTATGTAAAGTGTACAACGTATTTTGAAAGATGTATAAACCCATGAAATTATGACCACAATCAAGATACATAACATTTCTATCAATTTCAGAAGTTGCCCTGTGACCTTTACAATCCATCCTCCCACCATCTTTTGCCCCTCAAGGAAACACTGATCTATTTCTGTCACTATGGATTAGTTTGTATTTTCTAAAATTCTATATAAATGGAAACATACGATATGTACTCTTTTGTTCCTGGCTTCTTTTCACTCAGTTATTTTGAGATTCATCCATGTTTGTTTGTGTATCCATAGTTTGTTCTTTTTTATTTCTAAATAGTATTCTATTCTATTAGTGATGAACCTTGGGGTGTTTCCAGTTTTTGGCTATTATGGATAGAGCTGCTATGAACATTTGTGTAAAGTTTTTGTGTGGACACATTTTTATCTTTCTTAGGTAAGAACCTAGGTGTGGAATTGCTGGGTCATGCAGAGATGCGTACTTAACTTTATAAGAAACTGCCAAACTGCTTTCTAAAGCAGTTGGTACCATTTCATATTCCCACTAGTTGTGTGTGAGAATTTGGTTGGTCCACATCCTCACCAACAAAGACACTTGGTAGTGTCTTTTTGTGTGTGTGCACATGCATGTGTGGTAAAATATGTTTAACATAAAATTTGCCATTTTAACTATTTTTTTTTTTTTTTTTTTTTTTGCTGTACGCGGGCCTCTCACTGTTGTGGCCTCTCCCGTTGCGGAGCACAGGCTCCGGACGCACAGGCCCAGCGGCCATGGCTCACGGGCCCAGCCGCTCCGCGGCATATGGGATCCTCCCAGACCGGGGCACGAACCCGTATCCCCTGCATCGGCAGGCGGACTCTCAACCACTGCGCCACCAGGGAGGCCCTTTAACTATTTTTAACTGTACAATTCAGTGGCATTAGTACATTTACAATGTTGTGCAACCATTGCCACCACTAACTATTTACAAAATTTTTTCATCCCCCAAACAGAAAACAGTAACAGTTAAGCTATAACTTCCCTTTCCCCCTTCCCTCAGCCCCTGGTAACCATTGTTCTAATTCCTGTCTCTTTGAATTTGCCAATTATAGATATTTCATTCAAGTCAAATCACACTATTTGTTCTTTTGAGTCTGGCTATTTCACAGAGCATGTTTTCAGGGTTCACCTATGTTGTAGTATGTATCATTTCATTCATTTTATCGTGGTTTTGATTTTCATTTCCCTGATGATCAGTGATGTTGAGCATTTTTTCATGTATTTATTGGTCATTTGTGTATCTTCTTTGGAGAAATGTGTAGTCAAGTCTCTTGCCCATTTTAAAATTGGGTTGTCTTTTTGTTGAATTGTAGGTGATCTTTACATTTTCTGGATATTAAACCCTTACCAGATATCTGACTCGCAAAAAATGTTCTCCCTTTCTGTGGGTTGTCTTTTCATTCTCTTCATAATTTCCTTTGATGCACAAATTAAAAAAAATTCTTTAGGAAGTCCTAAAAAAATGTTTAGTCCTATGTTTTTTCTTTTGCTGTGTACCTTTGTTGTCGTATCTAAGAATCCATTGCTAAATCCATAGTCATGAAGATGTACCCAAATGTTGTATGTACCCCTTATAAGAGTTTTGTGGATTTAGCTCATATTTAGATCATCAATTCATTTTGCATTAATCTTTGTATATGGTGTGAGGCAGGGGTCCAAATTCATTCTTTTGCATGTGGAAATCCAGTTGTCCTGGAACTATTTGTTGAACAGAGAATTCTTTCTCATTGAATAGACCTGACACCCTCATTGAAAATAAACTGGCCAAAGAGGTGTGTGCTTATTTCTGGATTCTCATTTCTATTCCATTGGTCTATAGGTCTGTCCTTATACCAGCATCACACTGTTTTGATTACTGAAGCTTTGTAGTAAGTTTTGAAATTGGGAAATGTGAGTCCTCCAATTTTGTCTTTCTCTTTTCATGACTTGTTTGGTTATTTGGGTCCCCCTGCAATGCCATATAAATTTGATAATTGACTTTTCCATTTTTGCAAAAAAGGCTCTTAGAATTTTGTTAGGGATTGCATTAAATCTATAGATCACTTTAGGTATTATTGACATCTTAACAATATTGTCTCCCCATCCATAAACACAAGATACCTTTCCATTTATTTAGATATTCTTTAATTTTTTAATCAATGATTTGTAGTTTTCAGTGTACAAGTCTTCTCCTCCTTGGTTAAGTTTATTCCTAGGTATTTTATTCTATCAGATTCTGTTGCAAATGAAATTGCTGTCTTAATTTCCTTTCTGTAATGTTAATTGCTGTTATAGAGAAACACAACTGATTTTCGTGGGTTGATCTTGTAATGCGCAACTTTGCTGATTTTATTTATTAGCTCTGGCATCTTTCTTGTGGATTCTTTGGGAGATATATATTATTAGCTGTGGGTTTTTCACCAATGCCCTTTATCGTGTTGAGGAATTTCCCCTCTAGTTTATTGAGATTTTTTTTACCATTAAGGAATGTTGGATTTTGTCAAATTTTTTTCTGCAGCAGTTGGAAAAATCATACATCCCCCCCCTTTATTCTATTAATGTGAGGTATTACATTAACTTTCGTAGGGTGAACCACCCTTTCATTCTTGGGGTTGTGTAGTCTTTTAAACTTTATTCTACCAGGTGTGTGGTGGTATCCCAGTTCTAATTTGCATCTTGATGACTAATGATATTCAGCATCTTTTCATGTGCTCATTAGCCATTTGTATATATATATATATATATATATATATATATATATATATATATATATACTTTTTTTTTGAAAGGGGTATTCAAAGTTTTTAAATAGGTTGTCATAATATTGAGTTGCATGAGATCTTTACATATTTTGAATACAAGGCCTTTACTAGATAAACGTATTGTGAATTTTCCCCCAATCTTCAGCTTGCTTTTTCATTTTCCTAACCATGTTCAAAGAACATGTGCTTTAAAAGTCCAGCTAATCCTTTTTTTTTTTATGGTTTGTGTATTTTGTGTTCTAAGAAATCTTTGCTTACTCAAAGGCTGAAAGGATTTTCTCCTGTTTTGTTTTAGAAGTTTTATAGCTTTTACACTTAGATCCATTTATTTCAAGTTAAGTTTTGTGTTGTGTGAGGCAAAAGTCTAAGTTAATTATATTCCCCAGTGGGATATACAGTTGTTCCAGCAATTATTTGTTGAAGACTTCCTTTCCCCCTTTGAATTGCCTTGGCACCTTTGTAGATCATTGAACACATACGCGTGGATTTCCTTTTGCCATACCATGGTTTGATTATTGCAGCATTTGGTTTTGAAATCTGGAAGTACAAGTCCTCCAGTTTTGTTCTAACAAGTTCACTGACTGTCTTCTAGGGCACATGCATCTCCAAACATTTTAAAATCAGCCTGTCCACTTGTAAAAATTGCTGCAATTCTGATAGGGATTGTGTCAGGTCTATGGATCAATATTGTTTTCATAAAATGAATTAGCAAGTATTTTCTCCTTTTTGAAGAGTGTTTTGTTGGATGGGTATTATTTCTTACTGAAATGATTGCTTGAATTTACTGGAGAAGCATCTGGACCTGCAGTCTGTGAGAAAGTTTTCAATTGTGCTATTTAGTGCTATTCAGACTTTCAATTTTGAAGAAGGCTCTAGCCAAGCAGTTTTCTACTCCTGGAAAGCCCACCCACTATTAATGCCACAAATGCTAACTAGAGGCAAAAAGTAATACTCACTAGAATTTTGGCTGGGAGAAAAGATTCCTGTCTATCAAGTTGCTATGCAGGTGGCCTAGAGAGAATTTTACTTTTCCTCCTAATAAAGCATGACACATGGTAGGGAGGAATGAGCTCAAGTTTCTATCCCCATGAGTAGTAGTATCCTATATTTCTTCATTTTTCCCCCCCTTTCACAAATATATTTACCTTACCAGACACTAACTTCTTTAAGCTGGTACCATTTCTTGTTTCGAGAGCCCCAGCACCCAGCTCAGTGCTTGGCACACTGCAGACATTTCAATGTTTGTTAAGGTACAGAGAGTAATAAACACTGTTGCTCATGGTTCTGCACTGTTCTCGGGGCGGGAGACAAGAGGTTGATTTCAGGACTTACTCTTCTCAGGACCAGGAAGAAGAGATGCCCAGTAGCCTACACCAGGAGAGATTTAAAAGCTACTAGAATTCCTTAAAGAAAATTCCTTAGTACATGAGGCTCACCAAATGTTTATCTTTGAGGTTATTAAAATAGCAGATGGCACTAGAACTTGTGCCATAAACCCTAGATCACTCTTATTCTTTTTGAGGATGGAGGCAACATGACAGAAGAGAAAGTATAATGGCTTCGGGAGCCACAAGACCTGATTTAAGGGATGTGTGTTTACTGATCTAAGTAAGCATCAAATGAATAAATGTGAAAACACTATTTACACTTCATAATTAAGTATACAAGGGTGAGTTAATATTAACTGAGCCCATAGAAATGAACAGAGTTATAAAGGTCACGTTAGTGGGAACACAAATATTCAGTCTCTCTCTGGATTGGGATTAAATGTCACAAAGTCAGCTTCAGCAAAACAGGTAATAGGTAAAAGATTTCTTTGTTCTTTTCCCACCTTCCCTCTTTTATTTCTCAATTCCTACCCTTTTCTCCACCTTGCCATTCCCGCAAGGTCCAATTCACATCTGTCCTTTCAAAATAAGGCCTACTTTCAAATTTTAAATCCTCTTAGCATAATACACAAATTCACATCTCAATATAGTAAACCTCTCAGAGGGATTTGATTTTTAAATCTAAAGGAATGAATTTTTAGAGTGAATTTCGGTTGTTGTTTCAGGCAGATGGGGAGGTGTTTTAGAAGCACAGGAGCGTTTACATAGGGACCTATTAGACTACCCAAATTAATCTACTCATGGTGCCAGACCAACTTCTGAAATTATTTTACTTTCACTTTAAAGTGGTTTTTCTCAGTACCCAAGGGGTTCAAATAAACTCTCTGAGACATTTTTTTGGTATAGCTTTTAAATTACAAGCTTGATCTGTTACCCTCAAATACAGTTCTTAAGGAAGATTAGTTACAAATAGTTGTCAGTGCTTTCAAATGACAGAAAAAGTTACATTATAGTAAAACTGGATGATTTTTTTATGCGAGAGATAACAATTTCTCTCATCACCAGATAGAATTACTCCAATTCATGCAATAAATGACAATTACATTTTTAAAAGTTGCCCTAATTTTTCTAGTTGAGATTTCATGCTTATTTTAAATCAAGACATCAATAAGCTCCTGAGCTCACCTCACCCTCCCTGGGAAGTAGTGAGGACACACGTGGTTTTTCTGAGACTCAACTGGACTCCACAGAGTACCAAAGTATTATCTCAGTTCTTTCACCTCAGTGTGAAGGTTCCCAGGAAACCTTCAGTTTCAGAAGTAATGGTCCTGGTGGCCAATAGGAAAATATGACATATAGATTTTTTAGGACTTCAATAGTGACCTAAAAAGGTGAACAGGAGGGAAGCTGACTTATCTTCACATAAAACCGGCAGAAATCAGCATCACCAAATTTCTGTAACTAGAAATCATGAGGGTAGAACAGAAGAGGTTTGTCTCCGATGGAGATGCTCCTCACAGTAGACTTTGTGAATGTCTTTTACAGAACCACATAATATAGTACCATCAACATTTTACATATTTACATACAATTTGAATACAAATTCTTAAAATTTATAATAGAACATTAAAATAATCTTCTAATAAAATCAGCCTTAAGTATAAGGAATCTAGATTTCAGTATCTTGTACACTTCTAAATAAATATCTTTGATCTATAATCCTTGAAAATATTATAGTTTATGATGACATGATACAGACAAGTCAAACAGTATTATAAGTAAAAATAAAACATCAATTTAAAAATAAACAAGCCTAAAACCACATTGAGCTGAAATTATAGAAAATCAAAACACTAAGTATACAGTAATTAAATATCTAGCATTGGGATAACCAGATGCATGCTAAATGACACAATTTCAACTTCTATAAAAAGCCCTTTAAAAATCATAAGTCTAAATAAATAAGCAGAAACACAAAGGGAGGTACTGTACCAGCCAGTAACAACTAGAAAGAAAACTCTCTGTTTTTCTTTCAAATGATCCTAACAGAAAAACATGAAATAATAATCATTGCCAGAAAACTATAGTTCATGTGTTTTGTTTCTTTTAGAATGCTGCCAATGATATAAAAAGCCAAAGCAAGGCTTCCTAATTGTTAGAACACTGTACCTTAGAAAAGGAAATTGACAGATTTAAATAAAAATCAGACATTTGCCTATTTAAGATATGATTGAATTTTCGCCTAATGACCTCACATTAGGTCTAAATCAAGCCCATGATATGAATGCACATTCAAGCATCTGAATGTATGATCTGTTAATTCTGAATTATATATGATGATTTAACTTCATTTGCCAAAGTATTAGTTTATTTTACATAAGGCCAGAATTAAAACATCTAGAGCAGGAACTAATACCTTATTTATCTTTATAGAAGGGTTCTTAGATTCTCAGAACATAATAGGTGCTCAATAAGTATTTATTGAATTGAGATGAATCCAGCATTTATTATATCAGGAAGCACTGAATCCACGATGAAACTGGTTGCCTGACACTCAGAGGGAGCTCTTTAATTTTACCTCTAGGCCTGTGATTAATTTCTGGCTAGTTAATGAAGTTAACTGTCACAGATCTGTCTCAGTTTCTTAATTCAGGGCCAAGATTTGTACCATTCATCTGTTCCACAGTTAAGCCTTCTTGAAAGTTTTGTGGCTGCACACTTATAGTTATGTTGAAAGAATAATCTTTGTTATTCTACGTTGGGTTTTTGCTTATGATAACTGTCTGAAATACACATACACACACACACAAACATAATCATTTCACAAATGGAAATCTGGAGAGTGCACAAAGCCTAAATTACATAGCTCCCAAGGTGAACTAAAAAAAGACATTGAAACTGTAAGGTAACTCTTTTTCATTACACACAAACTTATTGCGTGATGGCTGGAAGCAATGTCTTTGGACAAATGGTTATAAACCACAAGTGTCCTTAGCCATTAGCCTGACAAGGTAGCCCAAAATGGTTTGGCTCCAACACTGCCCTGTTTAATTCTGTAGCTCATTACACTAGGAAGCAGCGAGGAGGAGGTGAACATGCTCTCCAAAGACCATTCCTTCCATCCACAGTGCTCAGATCAATATCTGTATCATTATGTGGATTATTCTGAGTTCCTCTGTATTGCCAGTTAAAGTTGCTGTTTCTGATGTTTGTGGTTCCTCACTGGGGAAGGGAGGCGCATGTTACAGAACTCTTGAAATGAAAGCTATTTAGAAAGTTTCACTCTTTGATTCTCACGGCCAGCATGCCTGTCCCTCTTGAATGCTGCTAGGAGAGGTAGATCCAGTGTTTAAGTCCTGCCATTCCCTGCAGTAACTTAGTGTAATAGAAGTCCATGTTGTCTGCAAAGTCTGTACAAACAGGTGACTCCGTGTCACCAAAAGTGCAGTATAATGCAGTTCCTCCCACACTAAGGAAAACTGTCGCTATGCACAGCAAGACCAGTAAAATACAGGAACCACCTCCAACTTCATCTGCAAACAGGAAGACAGAGTAAGGTTAAACTTACACAAAATTAATGCCTAGTATATGCTGTCTGCTCACTGATTAAGATAACTAGATGTTTCTAATATTAGTCTTCTATGGATAGTCACTGACAGGAAGCTAGGACACCAGTGACTATACAAGGACCTATTAGTTACCTTAAAGATATATACCTGTGGAGCTTGTGAATGCTAAAATTAAAAGTAGCTCATTTATACAATGAATATAACCATTTCCATAAAAAAGAAGAAAAAAATGGCAATACTTCTCTGATGTGCTCATAGCATTATTTTAGAGTACAAATTATATATAACCTCACTATTACAGTATCTTTGGAGTTCACATCATGGGACTACCTTAAAGCAAAGTCAATTTGATATTAAACAAACAAGCAAAAATGTCTGAGTGGGATCTTGCATCTTAGTAATACTCAATTTTATCTTTCAGTGGAATAGTGAAGTTCTAGCTAGTAATTTCATTTCTTAAACAATTTTGGCAGGCTTGTTTTTAATAAAAATGTCCACATAAGTCTTTCTATATTGAAGAAAGTAACTACTCTCTTGTTGAAAGTCTTAATGATCACTCATAATTAAAGAAAAATTAAAAATATTTGGAAAAGACTAAGAAGTTTTATGATCAGCATGATGAGGGTGTACCAAAACCTTCTTGGAAGGTAATCTGGCAGTATCTATTAACATTTTAAATTAATTTATCATCCAGCCTGGGGCACTTTTGAGAGTGAAAGAGTGTTAAGTGAATGCAGTGCTGGGACAATAGGTATAAACAAGGAAGGACTGCCTGAGGCCAACTGGTCCATATGGTCCTGATCACCGAGCCTAGCAAATCCACTTTCAGGAATTAAGCCTACAGATCTGCACAAAACACAATATCATATTTACAAGCATGTTCACTGCAGCAAATTTTGTTATCACATAAAGTTGAGAATAACTTAGTTATTCTAGTTACAATGGAAGAGTTAAATAATTATGGGAGATTCATATCATGGAATACTATGCAACTGTTTTACAGAATGAAGTAAATTTAATACATTGTTCAAAGAAAGATGTCCAAGATTGATGGTTAAATTAAAAAGCCGTCACATAATGGTATATAATGAACCATTCATGTCAAAAAAAAAGGGCACATGTGTATGTACACACATATACATGCATATATACAGAATGTGTTTTGAAAGGATGGTAAGAACTTCAATCAATACCTGGGGGAAACCCCCAAGGAAGGGAGGGTTGAGAGCCTTAAACTTTTTACTTCATTACTGTCTAAGTTTTTTCATGATTAGTGTATATTACTTTTATGATTAAAAAAACAAATTTTACAGAACCCAATATAAACCAAATAGAATTTATTTGGAAGATTTTACAGTAATATGTGAATATATTCTCCCCATAAAAATTTAAACATGAAAGTATCTAAGAGTCTAAGGGACTCTCCCTTTTACTCCTACCCAATCATATTCCCCTCTCAACCAAGAGGTAAACACTGTTAAATATGGTGTATATCCTTCCAGATCAAACACATGTGGTTTCAGGATTTTTATAGAAACAGGATTATGTAATTGTATTGTCCTGTGATTTACACATTTACAGTTTAATAGATTTTAATAGTTAATAGACATTAATAGATTTAATAATTTATACTTAGCATAATTTTTATACACACAAATAAAAAGGATCATATCATTCATGTTGTGTTTCTTGGGGTTTTTTTGGTTTTTGGTCAGTTCAGTATTTTTACCATCTTTTCTCTTTTTGGCATGATTCTCACCCACCCTCTTATCTTTGTTAACAATCTAGTTTATGTATTTTTCTGGGTATTTCTTCATTCTCATATATTTATATACAAACATTTAGATACAATTTATTTTAAAACATCTATTTTGTTTTATCTATATGCATTGATAGTATTTAGAGCTGTGCTGTCCAACATGGAAGCCAAGAGGCACAGGCGGCTACTGAGCACAAGTTATGTAACTTAGTGTAAGACGAGATGGCTACTAAGGGAACTAGGGACTGTCAGTTCTAAATCGTGGGTTCCCCCTACTATGTATGCAATGATTCAATACCAATTGGTACAAACAAAGAGTTGAGCACTTTATCTGGAGAGGACTGTGATAGTTACAAGCAAGGTGCAGAGGTAAAATGAGGGGTGAGAACAGATTACTTCCAAGGTTCCTACCAGCTTCATAATTGTAAAAATTTAGAAACCTCTACTGCTATCACTTTATGTCATACTTAGAAAGCGTATCTACATGTTGACACTGTTATTTTAACAATGCAGTTGTTTTATAAACATGAAAAGCATACTGATAGGTTCTTGGCTATATTTCTACTCACTCTGATTTACCTAGGCCTTAGATAAATTTAACCACCACCTTAAATATAAGCCCAGGAGGAAAAAAAAAATCAAACAATAGCAACAGTGTTCAACTGTACTCTTGAGAGACACCTCTTTCTATAGAGTCAAGAAGAAATCACCGAAGAGAAAATATTTGTAATCCATAAATATTTTCCACATCAGTCAAGAAGGAGTATGAACTGCCACTGAAAAGAAGACAAAAATAGCAGGCTCACTAAAAAACAAAAAACAAAAACTAGAAAATAAAACACGAAACAAAGAAACTGAAATAAGCTCTGAAAATTGAGGACTACCTGTGGGACAGGAAGGCAATGAGATAAATTTTGCAACTTGGTCACTTATTTGAGCAAAACAAATTGCTTAGGAATTATTTAAGAACTGATGATAGTTTGATCCTCTGTGTTTCTTTACAGAAGATAAAGCAACTAAGTCCACATATTCTTTACAAATCCTGTTACCAAACACCTTATTGTACATTAATTCATTCTTTCAGCAAACACTGATCAAATCTGTGCTAGACACAGTCTGAGCACTTTACCTTGATCTAAGTTGTCGTCTATTTCTTGGAATCTCACTCTTCGTTTAGATGGTTTCTGTTGCATCTGGGCAGGATGATCTCCTACAGTATCATTCCTCTTCTTTAATATAGAGACCAAGCCTTCAGCATGAACAACCTGTCAGAGATTATAAGCACTGTTTGTTATATTATGGCAGGACATATCAGTGATGTTTTACATGTAATGGTAAGAAGGCTAATTCAGTTCAAGGGGTATCTGAAGTCCTATTAGAGATTTAACCAATTCCTATAGAAAAAAATCACAGTCATCAAAATCTAACAGAATAATACTTTCTCTTGTCTTCAGATATTGCCAAACACACATATCTAAAACTCTGATTGCTCTTCTAAAGCCCTGGATTGATTCCAGGGCCAGGCAGTGTGACACAGCATGGACTGGAAATCAGGCTTACTTTATCCTCATTTATAGCTCCACTTCCCTGTTAAGCCATCTATAAAATGATTCCTTACGGCCTCTCTTTGCTTAATCATTAGTCCTGGGTTTTGTTTTATAACAGAGGCTGCTTTTTACATTCATCAGCAATTTTTAAGAAATGAGCATGTGAGACTTAAAATATATTCGATACCAACTTTTAACATCAAAATGAGTGTTGTCCTCAGTTCCTCTGAGAAACTACACATTTACTAAATAATGTTCTAGTGCTCTAAATATCTTAAGGACTTCTCTTCTAGAATATCTCTTAGACCCAGTTTACTAGGGACATATTACCCTGTAGTATGCAGAGGGTGGCAAACTATGGCCACTAGGCCAAAGGCCTGCTGCCTAGTTTTGCAAATAGAATTTAATTGGAGCACAGCCAAGGTTACTCATCTACATATTGTGTATGGCTGCTACAACGGCAGAATTGAGTACAGACCATAAAGTCTAAAATATTCAATATTTGGCCCTTAGAAAAAGAAAAGAAATAGAAAAAGACTTCTGTCTATTATTTCTTTAGTCCCCCCTTTACCCCTTTCTATGCTGTCTTTCCGGTTTTCACTTGGGACACCCCTCTTCTGCTTCCACCCCACCCTTTATTTAGGAACAAAGACAAAACAGAAACCTTGCCATTTAGGAGTTAAAAGACTCTGAGGCATAGGGAGAAAGAGAACAGAATCAGTTGGTAGAGCCAACTGGGAAGCTGGAGGCCTTACCATAGGCCCCCCTAGGCAGTAGGTTGATTCACAGAAGTTGACTTGTGAGTTGCCTGCTTGAACAAGCTGCAGGTGATGACATAGGTGGGCATTGTGGCCCTAACACTGTTGATGTCAGTGACTTGCTGGTATCCGATCACTGTAAGCTGAGAACTTCCTGTAATGTCATTTATCTGATCAATGGTATAAAATACTTAATGACTTGCGGTTCCAGCCAGCCATCTCTGATAATGAGCTATACATAAACATTACAGATTCTATTAGTTCTTTTTATAACTCAATGCTTTTAGGGCCAAATAACTCAATATAGTCTTCTACTGGGCTTCCCTGAACATGGGTCTATAGAAACCATTATCTCAAAAAAAAAAAAAGTTACTCATTTATTCTTTTTATAGAAAATATGTATTTCAGATGATGTATTTCTTCTGAGAAAGCTAAAATACTTTAGTGACATTAAAATGATAAGTATAAATTATGCAAAGGAATAGTTTTTCAAATCTTTCATTAGAAAGCAACAATATTAAAGACCATCTTCATACAACAAAGAAAAATGATTTTACAAGTACCTTGCTGAAACTGGGTACTTGAGGAAGGGAAAGAAATCCTAATAAGTTTCTAAAGAGCAAGACATGGAAAATGGAAATGAATTTTAATGAGTATATTACTACTAAAGATATATCATTGACTTTTAAAACTTTTAGTAAATGTAAAAAAAAGGGAGTTTTCATAGATTCATTCACTATCTATTTCATTCCAAAAATAGTACATTTACCAAGAGTGAATTCACCTACCATAGGTGTTTTCAAGTTGCTTTAACTACTTAGAAAAAACAGTCCTATTAAGAATAGTTACAAAGACAAGCTCCAGAGTTGCATTACTGTTAACTGTATGTCTTTATGATCTGAGTTTTGAATCTGTAAATTCAAGAGACAGACCCAATAATAAATCAAAAGACACTGCAAATATGAATAAATGGATGTTGAAAGACCAAGAGAAACTCTCAAAATCATCTGGAAAGACACAGAATGTGCTTCCAAGACCTAGAAGCTAGTCCTAGTGCAGCAGCTGTTAGGCCCCTACCTTAGCGCCTGCTTGCCCTAATCTGGTGTGTTGGGCTCCAGAAGTCATATAGTTAAGGGATACAAGACTTCCCAAGTGGCCCCATCTTATTTACTATGGATGGCAATGAACTTTGGCAAATTTTTGAAAAAGGGAAGAAGTAAGAGTATGAGACATCACAGTTGTGTGGGATGAGCCAACATTTTATCTTGACACCCTCCCCACTCAACCATTAATTCCTGGCAAAAAATCTATCACAGCCTTTACATGCTTTTCCTTTTTCTCTCCCACCAAGAATCTTTTGTTTAAGCAGGGCTGCTCCAGCGTCTGAAGTGAAGGAATGTGTTCTTTTCCATTATTTCCTTTCAGTCTTATTCAGGGATCTTTCCCAGGGATCTTTCTTTTTTAACTGCCCTCTTGTCCTATAGTTTATAGGGATGGTGGGACCAAGTTTAGGCATAGGAGATGCAAGCCAAGGGGGAAACTCTTAGAAGACAGGTGGGTGTGGTCCTTTTTGTGCTGACAAGAGTTTTGGGCAAAGGTCTTAGAACCTACCCCTAGTGCAGAAATTCCTACTTATCATACCAAGACAGTCAAACAAAAAGAAATGACTTTGGTAGAGTTTACCTTAATTTTATGGTAGAAGGCAAGTAAGTTAAAACAAAGTCATGGTCTTAGTCTAGAGTCTCATTCAGAAGTCTGCTAAGTGTTTCTAAGTAGGTTGGGAAGTTGAGTTAGGGCACATAGAAATGTGTCTTCTCCAAACTACTCTTAAAAAACATTTCTATGCCTTTTAATTTTTTAACATAATGTCAATATTAAAAGGTTAAGAAACTTTAAATCTCAAAAAATAAAGCTTTAAAAACTAAATTTAGGGAATTCCCTGGCAGTCAAATGGTTAGGATTCCATGCTCTCACTGCTGAGGGCCTGGGTTCAAATCCCGTTCAGGGAACTAAGATCCCACAAGCCGCATAGTGCGGCCAAAAAAAAAAAAGTTAAAAAAAAAACAAAACTAAATTTAGTTTCCCACTTCAATTACCAAATTCCTTTCCTACCAAAACAAAGTATACCAAGCCTTTACACTGAGAACAAAAAGAATGTTTAAGCTGTAATTAGTGTAACTGTTACTGGTGGCACTCTGTGAAAAAGGGCAGAATTAAAACAAATAATGAAACATCCATCTGACCTAGCCCTGTATATTTGTAAATAAATAGCTCTTCTGCACTTCCCCCTCAAACAGCAATGATCATCTTAAATAGCATTTTAATAATGAACTGTTTGTAAAAAACAAAATTATTCTGCAACACTGCTGGCACAGGAAATCATAATATGACAAGGGAAACATTCAGAGAGGCCTTGCTGTTAGATCTGCCTCATCCAATTAAAGGAGAAAATAGATAGCAAATAATATTCTTTTACTGATCAAGGCTTTACTCAACCCAGAAACTCAAGGTTGGTAAATTTTGCTTGGTTTCCAGATAACTTGAGAAATAACATTCATAAATCATATTAGTATATTATAAACAGCGTAAATGCCAGCAGTTTCACTTTAGAGGATGAAATTCCAGTCATTCAATGTCAAATTTTCCAGTATTATTCTTCACTGAAGGAACAAGTCATGGGTCTCTGCCTGGTCCTTTAGATTTGGGTTCCAGAATAAGAACTATGATTTAGTGAATCTGCACTTTATGTAAAGACATTTATATAATATTTCATACTTAATCTTTACAACTCTATTATACAGGCATTACCAGTCCTATTTTACAGATGAAGAGGCCAAGCTGAGAGAGCTTAAATAACTTGCTTACATTTGTAGCACCAGTTACGGGCAGAGTTGAATACTAACTCAAGATTAAACCTCTTGCCATTTCCCTAATGTGAAAAGATCTTATTTTCTATGATTATTAAAATTTTGCTTAGTGTCATTTGTGATAATACATATTACAATTCAAATTAGATGAACAGAACTTTCAAATAAACCTAATAAGTTTCTTTTGTCTTTCCAAAACACTTTACAGCAACAAATCCTTATCTTATACATCACCTGAATTAAGAGATACTTAAACTAATGGCTAAAACCGTTAGTCTAGAGATACTGGGGAGGAGAAGGTTAGATGAAAGATCCTTTGTGTCATTCAATAATTTGAAAGTAGATTAATGTCATGGCTACTACTACAGCAAAATAATATAACAAGTCACAGCAGCAGCAAGAGGAGGCAGCTAAATGGAGGAAAGCCATCATCTAGAAATAACACAACGGTGCTCTCTGGCACTACAATGCTGCATATTAAGACACGACAATATGGAGAGTAAAAAACAAATGATGATAAAGTACATTGATATTGAATTTTTCAAAGATTAATTTAAAAAGGAAAAAAGGGCGCATGCGTGGTCCTACCACAATGTCGGCGCCTAGTCCATAGTGAGGGTGACAAGAAGTTAGTTTCCTTAGGACCAAGGAGGCAACCTCGCACCTGCAGGAAGACTTGTTGCCCCATCCAGAGGGAGGAATAAGCTTCCTGTTACGGTTGCAACTGCTAAGAAGCCGGTCTTGCTGCAGTCTCTCCCAGATGTTTTCTAGATACTGTGTGGCTGATAGGGTCTTGGTGCTCCGTCCGGGTGTCAGGCCTGACCCTCTGAGGTGGGAGAGCTGAGTTCAGGATATTTGTCCACCAGAGACCTCCTGGCTCCATGTAATATAAAACAGCAAAAGCTCTCCCAGAGATCTCCACCTCAACGCGAAGACCCAGATGCACCCAATGACAGCAAGCTACAGTGCTGGACATCCTATGCCAAAAAACTAGCAAGATAGGAACACAACCCCACCCATTAGCAGAGAGGCTACCAAAAATCATAATAAGGTCACAGGCACCCCAAAACACACCAATGGATGCAGTCCTGCCCACCAGAAAGACAAGATTCAGCCTCATCCAGCAGAACACAGGCACCAGTCCCCTCCACCAGGAAGTCTACACGACCCACTTAACCAACCTTAGCCACTGGGGCAGACACCAAAAACAACGGGAATGATGAACCTGCAGCCTGAGAAAAGGAGACCCCAAACACAGTAAGTTAAGCAAAATGAGAAGACAGAGAAACACACAGCAGATAAAGGAGCAAGATAAAAACCCACCAGACCAAATAAATGAAGAGGAAATAGGCAGTCTACCTGAAAGAGAATTCAAAGTAATGATAGTAAAGATGATACAAAATCTCAGAAATAGAATGGAGAAAATACAAGAAACATTTAACAAGGACCTAAAAGAAGTAAAGGGCAAACAAACAACGATGAACAACACAATAACTAAAATTAAAAATTCTCTAGAAGGACTCAATAGCAGAATAACTGAAGCAGAAGAATGGATAAAGTGACGTGGAAGATAAAACAGTGGAAAGAACTACTGCAGAGCAGAATAAAGAAAAAAGAATGAAAAGAACTGAGGACAGTCTTAGAGACCTCTGGGACAACATTAAACACACCAATATTCGAATTATAGGGGTCCCAGAAGAAGAAGAGAGAATGAGAGGGACTGAGAAAATATTTGAAGAGATTATAGTTGAAAACTTCCTTAATATGGGAAAGGAAATAATTAGTCAAGTCCAGGAAGTGCAGAGAGTCCCATAAAGGATAAATCCAAGGAGAAACATGCCAAGACACATATTAATCAAACTATCAAGAAATAAATATTAAAAGAAGCAAGGGGAAAACAACAAATAACACACAAGGGAATCCCCATAAGGTTAACAGCTGATCTTTCAGCAGAAACTGTGCAAGCCAGAAGGGAGTGGCAGGACATACTTAAAGTGATGAAGGGGAAAAACCTACAACCAAGATTACTCCACCCAGCAAGGATCTCATTCAGATTTGACGGACAAATTAAAACCTTTACAGACAAGCAAAACCTAAGAGAATTCAGCACCACAAAAACCAGCTTTACAACAAATGCTAAAGGAACTTCTCTAGGCAGTAAACACAAGAGAAGGAAAAGACCTATAATAACAAACCCAAATTAAGAAAATGATAGTAGGAACAAACATATCGATAATTACCTTAAATGTAAATGCATTAAATGCTCCAACCAAAAGATATAGACTGGCTGAATGAATACAAAAACAAGACCCATATATATGCTGTCAACAAGAGACCCACTTCAGACCTGGGGACACACACAGACTGAAAGTAAGGGTATGGAAAAAGATATTCCATGCAAATGGAAATCAAAACAAAGCTGGAGTAGCAATTCTCATATCAGGCAAAATAGACTTTAAAATAAAGACTATTACAAGAGACAAAGAAGGACACTACATATGATCAAGGGATCAATCCAAGAAGAACATATAACAATTGTAAATATTTATGCACCCAACATAGGAGCAACTCAATATATAAGGCAAACACTAACAGCTATAAAAGGGTAAATCGACAGTAACACAATCATAGTAGGGAATTTTAACACCCCATTTTCACCAATGGACAGATCATTCAAAATGAAAATAAATAAGGAAACACAAGCTACGAATGATACATTAAACAAAATGGACTTAATTGATATGTATAGGACGTTCCATCCAAAACCAGCAGAATACACTTTCTTCTCAAGTGCTCATGGAACATTCTTCAGGATACACCATATCTTGGGTCACAAATAAAGCCTTGGTAAATTTAAGAAAATTGAAATCGTATCAAGTATCTTTTCCAACCACGATGCTATGAGACTAGATATCAATTACAGGAAAAAATCTGTAAAACATGAGGCTAAATAATACACTACTAAATAACCAAGAGATCACTGAAGAAATCAAAGAGGAAATAAAAAAATACCTAGAAACAAATGACAATGAAAACATGACGACCTATGGGATGACCTATGGCATGCAGCAAAAGCAGTTCTAAGAGGGAAGTTTACGGCAATACAATCCTACATTAAGAAACAAGAAACATCTCAAATAAACAACCTAATCTTACACCTAAAGCAATTAGAGAAAGAAGAACAAAAAAATCCCAAAGTTAGCAGAAGGAAAGAAATCATAAAGGTCAGATCAGAAAAAAATGAAAAAGAAATGAAGGAAACAATAGCAAAGATCAATAAAACTAAAAGCTGGTTCTTTGAGAAGATAAACAAAATTGATAAACCATTAGCCAGACTGATCAAGAAAAAGAGGGCGAAGACTCAAACCAATAGAATTAGAAATGAAAAAGGAAAGTAACAACAGACACTGCAGAAATACAAACGATCATGAGGGATTACTACAAGCAACTTTATGCCAATAAGATGGACAACCTGGAAGAAATGGACAAAATAAACAGAACAATCACAAGCACTGAAATTGAGACTGTGATTAAAAATCTTCCAACACACAACAGTCCAGGACCACATGGCTTCTCCAGCGAATTCTATCAAACATTTAGAGAAGAGCTAACACCTTTCCTTCTCAAAATCTTCCAAAATATAGCAGAGGGAGGAACACCCCCCAACTCATTCTATGAGGCCACCGTCACCCTGACACCAAAACCAGACAAAGATGTCACAAAGAAAGAAAACTACAGGACAATATCACTGATGAACATACATGCAAAAATCCTCAACAAAATACTAGCAAACAGAATCCAACAGCACATTAAAAGGATCAGATATTCACAGAAAGATAGACAAGATGACAAGGCAGAGGACTATGTAGCAAATGAAGGAACAAGATAAAACCTGAGAAAAACAACTAACTGAAGTGGAGATAGGCAACCTTCCAGAAAAAGAATTCAGAGTAATGATATTGAAGATGATCCAGGACCTCGGAAAAAGAATGGAGTCAAAGATCGAGAAGATGCAAGAAATGTTTAACAAAGACCTAGAAGAATTAAAGAACAAACAAACAGAGATGAACAATACAATAACTGAAATGAAAACTACATTACAAGGAATCAAGAGCAGAAAAACTGAGGCAGAAGAACGGATAAGTGACCTGGAAGACAGAATGGTGGAATTCACTGCCACGGAACAGAATAAAGAAAAAAGAATGAAAAGAAATGAAGACAGCCTAAGGGACATCTGAGACAACATGAAATGCAACAACATTCGCATTATAGGGGTCCCAGAAGGAGAAGAGAGAGAGAAAGGACTCGAGAAAATACTTGAAGAGATTATAGATGAAAACTTCCCTAACGTGGAAAAGGAAATAGCTACCCAAATCCAGGAAGCGCAGAGAGTCCCAGGCAGGATAAACCCAAGCAAAAACACGCTGAGACAAATAGGAATCAAACTGACAAAAATTAAAGGCAAAGAAAAATTTGAAAGCAACAAGGGAAAAATGACAAATAACATACAAGGGACCTCCCATAAGATTAACAGCTGATTTCTCAGCAGAAACTCTACAAGCCAGAAGGGAGTGGCATGATATATTTAAAGTGATGAAAGGGAAGAACTTAAAACCAATATTACTCTACCTGGCAAGGATCTCATTCAGATTCAACTGAGAAATCAAAAGCTTTACAGACAAGCAAAAGCTAAGAGATTCAGCATCACCAAGCCAGCTCTACAACAAATGCTAAAGGAACTTCTCTAAGTGGGAAACACAAGAGAAGAAAAGGACCTACAAAAACAAACCCAAAACAATTAAGAAAATGGTAATAGGAACATACATATCAATAATTACCTTAAACGTGAATGGATTAAATGCTCCAACCAAAAGACACAGGCTTAATGAATGGATAAAAAAAAAAGATCCATATATATGCTGTCTACAAGAGGCCCACTTCAGACCTAAGGACACATACAGACTGAAAGTGAAGGATGGAAAAAAATATTCCATGCAAATGGAAATCAAAAGAAAGCTAGAGCAGCAATATTCATATCAGATAAAATAGACTTTAAAATAAAGAATGTTACAAGAGACAAGGAAGGACACTACATAATGATGAAGGGATCAATCCAAGAAGAAGATATAACAATTATGAATATATATGCACCCAAAATAGGAGCACCTCAATACATAAGGCAACTGCAAACAGCTATAAAAGAGGAAATCAACAGTAACACAATAATAGTGGGGGACTTTGACACCTCACTTACACCAATGGACAGATCATCCAAACAGAAAATTAACAGGGAAACACAACCTTTAAATGACACAATAGACCAGACAGATTTAATTGATATTTATATGACATTCCATCCAAAAACAGCAGATTACACTTTCTTCTCAAGAAATCATATCAAGCATATTTTCTGACCACAATGCTATGAGATTAGAAACCAATTACAGGGGAAAAATCGTAAAAAAAGAAACACATGGAGGCTAAACAATACGTTACTAAATAACCAAGAGATCACTGAAGAAATCAAAGAGGAGATCAAAAAATACCTAAGACAAAGGACAAAGAAACATGACAATCCAAAACCTATGGGATGCAGAAAAAGCAGTTGTAAGAGGGAAGTTTATAGCTACACAAGCCTACCTCAAGAAACAAGAAACATCTCAAATAAACAATCTAAACTTACACCTAAATGAACTAGAGAAATAAGAAGAAACAAAACCCAAAGTCAGCAGAAGGAAAGAAATCATAAAGATCAGAGCAGAAATAAATGAAATAGAACAAAGAAAACAATAGCAGAGATCAATAAAACTAACAGCTGGTTCTTCGAGAAGATAAACAAAATTGATAACCCATTAGCCAGACTCATCAAGAAAAACAGGGAGAGGACTCAAAGCAATAAAATTAGAAATGAAAAAGAAGTTACAACAGACACCGCAGAAATACAAAGCATCCTAAGAGAGCACGACAAGCAACTCTATGCCAATAAAATGGACAACCTGGAAGAAATGGACAAACTCTTAGAGAAGTATAACCTTCCAAGACTGAACCAGGAGGAAATAGAAAATATGAACAGACCAATCACAAGTAAGGAAATTGAAACTCTGATTAAAAATCTTCCAACAAACAAAAGTCCAGGACCAGATGGCTTCACAGGTGAATTCTATTAAACATTTAGAGAAGAGCTTACACCCATCCTTCTCAAACTCTTCCAAAAAATTGCAGAGGAAGGAAAACTCCCAAACTTATTCTATGAGGCCACCATCACCCTGATAGCAAAACCAGACAAAGATACTACGGAAAAAGAAAATTACAGACCAATATCACTGATGAATATAGATGCAAAAATCCTCAACCAAATACTAGCAAACAGAATTCAACAACACATTAAAAGGATCATACACCATGATCAAGTGGGATTTATCCCAGGGATGCAAGATTCTTCAATATAAGCAAATCAATCAGTGTGATACACCATATTAACAAATTGAAGAATAAAAGCCATGTGGTCATCTCAATAGATGCAGAAAAAGCTTTTGACAAAATTCAACAGAGGGCTTCCCTAGTGGCACAGTGGTTGAGAGTCCACCTACCGATGCGGGGGATGCGGGTTCGTGCCCCGGTCCAGGAAGATCCCACATGCCACGGAGCAGCTGGACCCGTGAGCCACGGCCGCTGAGCCTGCGCTCCACAACGGGAGAGGCCACAACAGTGAGAGGCCTGCGTACTGCAAAAAACAAACAAACAAACAAAAACCTCTCCAGAAGTGGGCATAGAGGGAACCTACCTCAATGTAATAAAGGCTATATACGACAACCCCACAGCCAACATCATTCTCAATGGTGAAAAACTGAAAGTATTTCCTCTAAGATCAGGAACAAGACAAGGATGTCCACTCTCACATAGTTTTGGAAGTCCTAGCCACAGCAATGAGAGAAGAAAAAGAAATAAAAGGAATACAAACTGGAAAAGAAGAAGTAAAACTGTCACTGTTTGCAGATGACATGATACAGTACATAGAGAATCCTAAAGATGCCACCAGAAAACTACTAGGGCTAATCAATGAATTTGGTAAAGTTGCAGGATACAAAATTAATGCACAGAAATCTCTTGCATTCTTATACACTAATGATGAAAAATCTGAAAGAGAAATTAATAACAATTAAGAAATTATTAATTAATTATTAATTAAGAAATTAATAACAACAAAAGAATAAAATACCTAGGAATAAACATACTTAGGGAGACAAAAGACCTGTATGCAGAACAGTATAAGACACTGATGAAAGAAATTAAAGATGATACCAACAGATGGAGAGATATACCATGTTCTTGGATTGGAAGAATCAACATTGTGAAAATGAGTATACTACCCATAGCAATCTACAGATTCAATGCAATCCCTATCAAATTACCAATGGCATTTTTTACAGAACTAGTACAAAAAATCTGAAAATTTGTATGGAGACACAAAAGACCCCAAACAGCCAAAGCAGTCTTGAGGGAAAAAAACGGAGCAGGAGGAATCAGACTCCCTGACTTCAGACTATACTACAAAGCTACTGTAATCAAGAGAATATGGTACTGGCACAAAAACAGAAATATAGATCAATGGAACAAGATAGAAAGCACAGAGATAAACCCACGCACCTATGGTCAACTAATCTATGACAAAGGAGGCAAGGAAATACAATGGAGAAAAGACTGTCTCTTCAATAAGTGGTGCTGGGAAAACTGGACAGCTACATGTAACAGAATAAAATTAGAACATTCCCTAACACCATATACAAAAATAAACTCAAAATGCATTAGAGACCTAAATGTAAGACTGGACACTATAAAACTGTTAGAGGAAAACATAGGAAGAACACTCTTTGACATAAATCACAGCAAGATCTTTTTTGATCCACCTCTGGTGGTCCAAATGGGACCTAATGAAACTTAAAAGCTTTTGCAAAGCAAAGGACACCATAAACAAGATGAAAAGACAACCCTCAGAATGGGAGAAAATATTTGCAAATGAATCAACGGACAAAGGATTAATCTCCAAAATATATAAACATCTCATGCAACCCAATATTAAAAAAACAAACAACCCAATCAAAAAATGGGCAGAAGACCTAAATAGACATTTCTCCAAAGAAGACATACAGATGGCCAAGGAGCACATGAAAAGCTGCTCAACATCACTAATTATTAGAGCAATGCAAATCAAAACTATAATGAGGTATCACCTCACACCGGTCAGAATGGCCATCATCAAAAAATCTACAAACAATAAATGCTGGAGAGGGTGTGGAGAAAAGGGAACCCTTATGCATTGTTGGTGGGAAGTAAACTGATACTCCACTATGGAGAACAGAATGGAGGTTCCTTAGAAAACTAAAAATAGAACTACCATATGACCCAGCAATCCCACTACTGGGCAGAGACCCTGAGAAAACCATAATTCAAAAAGAGTCATGTACCACAATGTGCACTGCATCTCTATTTACAATAGCCAGGACATGGAAGCAACCTAAGTGTCTACCGACAGATGAATGGCTAAAGAAGATTTGGCACATATATACAATGGAATATTACTCAGGCATAAGAAGGAACGAAATTGAGTTATTTGTAGTGAGGTGGATGGACCTAGAGACTGTCATTCAGAGTGAAGTAAGTCAGAAAGATAAAAACAAATACCGCATGTTAACACATATATATGGAATCTAAAGAAAAAAAATGGTTCTGAAGAAACTAGGGGCAGGACAGGAATAAGGACGCAGACGTAGAGAATGGACTTGAGGACATGAGGAGGGGGAAGGGTAAGCTGCGACAAAGTGAGAGAGTAGTACTGACATATATACACTACCAAATGTAAAATAGATAGCTAGTGGGAAGCAGCCGCTTAAAACAGGGAGATCAGCTCGCTGCTTTGTGACCACCTAGAGGGGTGGGATAGGGAGGGTGGGAAGGAGATGCAAGAGGCAGGGGATATGGGGATATATGTACATGTATAGCTGATTCACTTGTTATAAAGTAGAAACAAACACACCATTGTAAAGGAATTATACTCTAATAAAGGTGTTAAAAATAAATAAATAAAAAGGAAAAACGTTTTCTGAAATAAAAATATGAGTTTTATAATGTACATAAGTTTCTAGATTAGATACTATCTCATGTTTTTGTAACTAGCTTTTATTTGCTTAAAGGGACAATTTAATAAGTATGAAATAGGAAAAGAAATGGTTAGAATATCAAGATACCATCCCACTTTTTAAGCCCCAGTATATCATTTAGATAGGTAGATTCTAAAACAGAACTCCTGATTCTCTTCCTCTCAAAACTGCTCCTCACCACCATACCTCATATCTAATCCATTAGCAAATCCTTTTAGTTCTTCCTTCAAAAATATATCTTCACCACATCCATCACTACTGAGTCCTTCATTATATCTCATCTGAATAATTGCAATAACTGGATTGGTTGCCTTTCTTTGGCCCCTAACTGCATTCTGCTAGTCTCCATAGAGCAGGCAGGAAACAAGTCAAGTCACATCTTCTGTTCAAAATCCATTTCAAACTTCTACCACCATTTAAATTTAATTCCAGTTCCTTACCCTGGTCTATGAGGCCCCACAGGAAACAGCTCCAGCTTGCCTTCTCCACCTGAACTTCCTACTGTCCTTCTCCTGTTCACTGTGCTCCAGATGTGTTGGCCCTCCTGCTGGTCCTCCCATTGCCTTCCCCTACACCCTGGTTAATAGAGCCTGTTCCTCCATCCTACCCACCACTTCAGTCTCTCTACACCCCTCCACCCTGCTGAGATTTCTTCAGAGCCACTACCAAGATATGAAACTGTACTGTTTGTTTTTATGTGAACTCATTTATTATGTCTCTCTCCCTCTGAAGAGTGTGACGAGAGCAGGTACTTGATCTGTGTTCACTGGTGCCTCCTTAGTTTCTACAGTACAGTAGGTGCTCAAGAAATGTGCCAAAGAGCAAATGAATATATATAGATGAGCAATTTATATAAAGACAGCACCTAGCCTATACTTAGTTGAATAACATAGCTATTTCCCTTAAAATAATCAAATCTGTCCTTAAAGGTAATTTATTTTTCTAAGTGAACTAGGTCAAAAAAAAAAAAAGAAAAGAAAAGAAAAAAGGGGGAGGTGGGGAGGAAGGCTTACTGTGTATAGGTGGCTGTGTTGGCTCTGTAGAGAATACAAGAAGGTATTCAACAAGATCCCTACCCTTAAGGAGTCTGAAATTTAGTGTCCAATGCAATGTGCCCACGCATGCGTGTGTCCTATAATAACAAGGGAATATTACAGGTAGACAGGACTTTAGGAGGAATGGTGTTCAAGCCCCACCCCCCCATTATGGACTTCAGTGATCAAGAAATAATGGCAGCAGCTAGCATTTATTGAGTACTGACCATGGCAGGCACTGTGCCTGGCACTCTATGTGCTAAAAAGTCACGAACTAGATCTTGAGGGTTGAGAAGAAATAATATGTGGAAAAGAGTTAATCACTTGAAGGTAAAGATCAGAGGTGACAATATGTGAGGTGTATCTGGAAGGCAGCAGAGAGACCAGGCTGACCACAGTATAGGTTAAGAACAAAGGAACGGTAGGAGATAGTGTTGGAAAGGTAAAGTGGGCCAGATTACCAACTGTCCTGAATAACAAGCCACTTAGTACAGCCTTTATCCTGGAGCCAAATGGAGTCGTGGGAAGAGACTGACAAGCAAAAATTATTTTATAGAAGAGGTTTAAATTAACAGTCTATGTGTTATACCCAGACGCTCAGGTGTGTTTGGTTTCATCTACAGTATTTCAAAAAGCTATTCAGCCTTCTAGACAAGGCATGGGAACATTCTATTCACCCTATCACCTACAACTAAGTAATTTCATCTACTACTATTGTCTGACTGGCCCCTTTGGGTATTAGTTTGAGACCCTAAGTTTATACAGTGCTAATGTAAGACCATTTGGAGAGGGAAAGAATGAATGGGGAAACTTATTAAGTAGCTATTGCAAAAGTCCAGGAAGAGGCAGTAAAGATGTAAATTGAAAGAATGATTTAAATGGAAAAGAAAAGGAGCGGGGTGCAAGAGACATGACAAATAAGAGAAGCATTAATTAATTAGAAAATTTAGAGGGCAGGATGAAAAAGAAAGGCAAAGATGAGACCATCTGGCACAAAGAAAAGATAGGTAATCCCTGGATAATCCTTTGGGGTTCATTTAGACACTTACATAAGTCCTGGGTCAAACATTTTCCATGAACACTCATGTTATTGGAAGACTATATTTCCTCTTTTGTGAGGAAGCTGGACTTCCCCTGCTCCCCTTAAAAGAGCCATTCAAGGACACCATGATTGCTGTTTCTAAGACCCTCCTTTGTCCAAGACCCAAAGAACAGCTAACTATATGATTTCATGAAATCCTACTGCTTAGTCCCAGCCTCCCATCTTAACTTGGTAAGAGAATCCCACAGTGGCTAGTCTTAATGTAACTTAACTTTCCTGATCTTGGCCAAGAGACAGAGATGAATATTGCACAGAAGTCACTTAGATTAGACAGCTTCTCTGAAGACAAACTCAAAACCAATTTTGGGCTGTCATCTTTCTCCCCAACAGAAAGTTCTAGGTTATGTCCTCCCCTATTTTGTTTCTTGTGAGACAGGTAGACCTGAAGATATCTAAATGAATGTTGCCAATAAAGACAGAGGGGCAGGGAACATATTTTGCCCTCTTTCAGATTGAAAGCTTTTTAAAGACCCAAGCAGTAGTAAAGTGGCTTCTTCTCCAGCTATCACTTTAGGATATTATTTCTAAAAACAAAAATCACTTGAATCTGAAGCATTTAAAATAGTTTTCTGAACATATGACATCTCTGCAAACAGATCACACACACATATGTTAAATGAAGAAAAATGAATGGTTTATTTCCATATAGCATATCATGTTGCTAAAATCTGCTCACAAAGGGACCTCTGAATTACATACTATGACTATTTTCAATGTGAATAGATTACTTTTTGTAAAATTTACCCAATACTTGACATGTTACTTATTTAGAAAACAAAACAACTCCTTCACCCCCACACATGTAACAAACAGCCTACTGTACACTGAGTGGACTTTTATTAGCAATATGAGGTTGGATCCTAATGCCAACTTGAACTTGTATAGCATATTTCCTCTCTAAGGTTTTGATGCTAGGAACAGCTAAAGAGTTTAAAGAGAAGATAATGTAACCCTCCCAGGTTCCAGAACACAGCAAGTCAATGATTTATTAGCATTACTAGGTTCCTGGGTAAAAGGGGTTTGGATTCTGACATTAAAATAATGTCAGGGGCTTCCCTGGTGGTGCAGTGGTTGAGAGTCCGCCTGCCGATGCAGGGGACACGGGTTCGTGCCCCGGTCCAGAAGGATCCCAGGTGCCATGGAGCGGCTGGGCCCGTGAGCCATGGCCGCTGAGCCTGCGCATCCGGAGCCTGTGCTCCACAACGGGAGAGGCCACAACAGTGAAACACCCGCGTACCGCAAAAATAAGTAAGTAAGTAAGTAAGTAAGTAAATAAATAAATAAATAATGTCAGTATATTATGGGTATTGGGATAAAATTTCATCTTTTTCTAAAAACTGGGATACTCAAATTCAGCAAACAGGTAACACTTGCCACCAGACAACTGTTAGAATGAAGCTTCATACATACAGCATCCTTCTCTGAATTTTTAATCACTGCAACTATAATATCATGGCACTCACACAGAAGTTACTCATATAAAAATTACTTAATGAGGGGATAAATAAGTGAATCTCTCTAACTTGCTGACACTCCACATGTGATAAACTTTTTTTCTTAAAAAAAATCTATGAAATGGGGACTTCCCTGGTGGCACAGTGGTTAAGAATCCACCTGCCAATGCAGGGGACACAGGTTCGAGCCCTGGTCCGGGAAGATCCCACATGCTGCGGAGCAACTAAGCTCGTGCGCCACAACTACTGAGCCTGTGTGCTGCAACTACTGAAGCCCGTGCTCCTAGAGCCCGCACTCTGCAACAAGAGAAGCCACTGCAATGAGAAGCCCACACACTGAAACTAGAGAAGCCTGTAAGCAGCAACAAAGACCCAACCCAGCCATAAACAAATAAATAAATAAAATATTAAAAAAACAAAAATCTATGAAATGAGCATAAATGTTTTTGATGCTTTTTTAAAACAGTAGAGATTATACTTCTGATGACAGTATGTCACCTTTTTTACATAAGAAAGAACACCAGTGCTTCAGATATTAAGATATCGTTTTACTTAGCACAATTACTCTGGTTTTGGAAAAGCTTCCCAAACCTAGAAAAGTTTCATTTATACATCTTTTTTTTTTTTTGGCCGTGCCATGCAGCATGTGGGATCTTAGTTCCCCAACTAGGGGTCAAATCCGTGCCCCCTAAAGTGGAAGCCCAGAGTTTTAACCACTGGACTGCCAGGGACGTCCCCCACATGTCTCTATATTAATGAATTAAATTAGTGTACATATTTTCAGTTCTCTATGAGATTTTATATAAATATTTCATCTTATGTGATGAAACTAATTGTTTAAAAAAAAAACACAACAGACACTTGTACTGTGCTGGTAATGGTTATCAAGGCCAAGTTCCACAGAAGCCAGAGCTGAGCAATGCAGAAGTGACAAGAAAATGAAAGCAGAGATACAAGAAAAAAGGGGAAAACTGGCAATGAGAGAACGTACTATTATATTCTACCATAAACACAGTGGTAGAAAGAGTGACAAGCAGTAAGGAAATCTGTAAGAGGCAGAGTCACTGACAGGAAGAAATGATAGATTTGGGAGAGAAGGACTCACAGGATAGCACAGTGATGTGGAGAAAAGTAGGCTCACAAGCCTCCGTGGTTCCTGAGGGCAGGAAAAATATTATTCGTGAACATTATTTAGTTACTAAGAAATTATGTTCTGTATCCTACATTCACAAAAGTATGGACAAATGTGGCAGCAGAGTCCCCAAATGCCAAGAACTTCATCTGATTCCTCACTTATCCTCAGCACCTGACATATGAAGATATCCCTAATATAATTATATTGAAAGCACGAAATAAACAGTGTTTTGATTATAAAGAACTTTGTACTTATAAGCAAACCCACTATTACCTGGACATTTTACTTAGCTCAAAACTTCATTCTTAGGATACTAAGGAAGTAGTGAATAGTGATTTCCAGTTTTGAAATTTTAAAAACTTTTCCTGACACAGGCAGATTTTATTAAAGGTATATTTTTCAGAACGGAGAAGGAAGTATTCAGAAACAATCTGTTTAGCATTATCATAGGAAAGTAAACTAGTTTTGTTAGTCATATGTAGCTTTTGGGGTTTTTAAAACAGTATAACTTAAGAGACCAATAGATTTTTAGGAAAGGGGACCATCATGTATAAAAAGTAACTTCACAGGAAAGACAACTTTAAAATGTACATACATATAATTTCCACCTCTAGCTAGGTGTTATCTACAGGAAAAACCGACATTACGAGTTTGAGGAAGGACTATTCCATTTAGTTGTAGTACAATGTTAATTTAACAGTAATTCCCCACCACAAATGTCCTTTAAGGCAGGGAGACTCAACAGGAGTACTCTGGTCCTTCTTCACAGTTTATACTTTAAAAAGTAAAATTAGACCATACATAAGGTCAGCTTGATTAAACTTGAAAATAAGCAGTCAGATAATAGTGACTTTTTGGTATTACAGCTAGATTTGAATATGGTTGTGACTTCTGCTTTGATAATTCCCTGTACCAGAGGTCTGATGAAAATAAACAAGAGAAGGTCCAGTGTTATACTATTAGCTCTATTAAATTTTTTTTTTACTATTCTTAAAAATTATGGTTTAAAAATATGTGTATATATATATATATATAACATAAAATTGTCATTTAAACCATTTTTTGGTGTACTATTCAGTGGCATTAATTACATTCATAATGTTGTATAATCACCACCAAAACTATTTCTAAAAGTTTCATCACCCCAAACAGAAACTCTGTACTCATTAAGCACTACTAAGTAATTTTAAGAAAAAATTAAGAAGAAAAGTCAGTTTATGGAGGATTGACTATAAATGGCAATAAAAAGATCTAGTTAAAATAAACAAAAGAATGACTATTTATCTAATTTTGTCAAGAAAAAAATTAAGAATAAAAATCATAGTTGATGGAGAATTGACTATAAATAGCAATAAAGGAAGATAGTCATGTAACAGTAATCATCTTAGAAAGCTTTCACAGGGTTCCATTTTCATATGTATTCTGTTGTCTATTTTGTCTTTGTTACGTTTCCATTTTCTACTTGATGGGTTTTTTTTTTCCAGTGATAATGCAGAATTAGAAAACAATGGATATAAATTAAATTAAAAGCTTATTTGGAAAAAAATCTAAGATGAAGAAGAAGAAAAGTAGTTAGCATCCTAATTCTCAGAGTAGTAAACAGAATTAGAGAGTTAGATAGTAACTCCATAAGGCTGATAACAGTATTTGAACTAAGGCTCTCCAGACTCTGCTCTTTCCACTATGTCAGGCTGCCTTCCTGAGGCGCTATAGTTTTGGTATGGCTTTTTTTCCCCCCCTGAACTTTAAAAAATTGTATTATCAAACAAAGGAGGATGGTCATCTTGATATTCTCTCCTGCCCCCTTTTCTGGTTTTTGACTAGCTTAATTACTGTTTAGAGAAACTTTAAAACTTTGAATTATTTGTAATATCTGACTTAGTCAAGTAGTATTAAGTTTGTTCAAACCTAGAGCTTATAAATCCATTCAGTATCTCCTACTCTTATTGTATTTTAAAATGTTCCCTTCATTCTGTTATACTGTTTTAAAGAATTTTAAAATACATTAATAATAATAAGAAACAGTGAATATATATTTTATCTTCTAGATGTATGAGAAGAAAAATAAGATTCCCTTACAAGAATGTAACTAATCTTATCTTGTTAATGATTCCCGGGACTGCCAAATAAAAATCATAAGAATATGAAACATGAGGTACATAATGCTTACTATACTGGAGGCATGCAATATAATTTTTGAGGTATAAACATCATGATTATACATAATGATTAAAAATTTATGTTAACTAAACTTCCCCCTCATGTTTGAGGCCAGAGAAAATTTACAAAAACAAGGCAATATTTAGCATATATGTGCTTTCAAATTTCATCTTCTTAATCGTATTTTATATTAAATCATATTTATATTAAATCTCAAATTTACCTCTGCAATCTCTATCCTTTTTGCAAGATCATCGAGAGAAAGACAGCTTTCATCAGAAGGCAGGTTCTCCTGTAGACTATAGGATTCTTCTTCAGGAGAAAGATCTTGAAGGAGATCAGGGTCTTCCTCTTGGTTATCTTCATATGAAAGGGAATCTTCAGTATCTTTTAAGCATTCTTCTAAAAGGCTGTTCAAATAGTCTTCTGTTTCCTTACTGACTTGTTCGTGTTTATCTCCCTGTTCCTCTGGGGCCATATACTCTTCTGGAAGCACTGTACTTAAATCAGATACTTGATTATTTTCACAAAGTACACTCTCAGAGCCCTCTGAGTCAGTCTGCCCCTGTGGTGATTTTCCATCACTGTCTGTAAGATCAGGTTGCTGCAGCTCATTTAATTCATTGTTCTCAAGTTGGTCTGTGGGCAACGCCTCAGAAGAATCCTGAAGTAGCAACTGGAGTTCCTTTCTTTGCGTCTGTGAGTATTTACCCTCAGAAATCAACGCAGGAGGTATATGGTCAGAGCCTGGTAAAATCAATGGCTCTATCACTGACTCGCTGGAAACCTTAGGGTCCTTAGCAATGCCCTCTATTTCGGCCACATCTTGGCTGGCCTCTGACTGAGTCAGCTGCAAGCGGCTGTCATCCTCACAAGCATTCCCTGAAGAGAGTAGCCCAGACCTGCTCCCTGCCGACTCCAAGGGCAGGGCGTGGAGCTCCAGTGTGGCTTCAGTGCTGCACAGCGGCTCCTCCGTGTGGCCCTTCCCTGCAGTTACTGGAAGGCTCAGGGGATCTGCCTGCCTGTCCATCTGATTACAGCAGGGAGTGCTCTCGCGGGTCTCTCTTTTATGTTGGCTTTCTTTTCCTGATTCCATGCCAACACAAGTTTCACTCTCTGAAAACGAAGGAAAGCAAGTTGTTTTAAGATTCAAAACAGAACTTTGTACAGGAGGGAAGAGAAAGGACATGAATAATATGTGGGACACAACGATATTCTAAACCTCTGAAATGGAAATTCTACCTGATGGATGATAGTGTCTTTAGGTAGAGGAAACATCCTAAACATTTAGTAAGTAATCCTTTAGATATGAAAACTAACAGAGATTATTCAAAAACATGTTAAAATATGAATATATAATTTAGTCTTCATTATAATTGAAAAAGTCATTTTTTCAAAGGTTTAGAAGATATTCTTCTGAGCTTTATTGGCTGTGTATATTTAAACGAATACTTTAAAGTGTAGAAAAATTATTTTCAGTGTATTTAAGACATGGTATATTAAATAAATATTTTTACATGATGAACCATAGTAATACATAATTTAAAGTGTAAGAAAACCAATACTGGTTCTGATCTATTAAGACTAAACTAAGGAACATAAGTCTGTTCTGTTCAAATTTATTTAAGCATAATATCCTTAATAATAACATCCTTAATTAATGTGTTGGAAAATTACTTTAACTTCTTAAAGGGAGGCAGTCAAAGGTAGTGGTATAAAGCATAAGCCTTGGTCCCAGGCAGAAATGGGTTTGGAATTTTAATATTTCTTTCAACTTCTATTTTAAATAAAACAATTTAAAATACTTTTCTTTCACTTTAAAACTAAACCATTAAAAACTTTCACAAAATATATACTGAATGCATAAACTAGTAGATAAGAGAGAAGCTTGCTCATGATTGAGTTTTTGGTCGATTAAGCATTCCTAACTACCACAGGAGTTTTAACTTTTTCTTTTGTCATATATTGTTTAATTTATACAAATCATGGGCCAAAGGTTAAAATCAAGGATGAAATATAGTGATGATTATATTCTACCTGGTTTTTCATTTATTGGTACTTTAATAATTACCAGTTGGCAATGGCAGCATGTACCATACCAAAGAAAAGACAGAACTTAAATGCCATCTTCTGGTTTCAGAGAATCAGGGATGGAGTCTGGCCACCTCAACTCTGCACTGCTGAGCTTATTAGAGTTCGTATTACCTCCCCCAATGCCTTAACTTGAACATCAGATGAGGAGAGGACAAGGAAAAATAGGTCTCTTTTGGGGAGAGTACAGCATTCTTTGTCTTGTCCCACCCCAAGGAATCATTCAAAGTTTGGAAGACTGCAAAAAAAAAAAAAAAAAACCAAAAACACATGGACATTTTAATTCCCATTAGGTTGTCTGCTTCACCCCTGAGCTTGCTGGTCTGCCTCTCTGTTAAGATGCGGGATGTCAGAGCAAAGAGGGCCCCTGCCAGATGGAAAGGGGGCCAAGCTCTCCTCCACAAGTTCCCAGTACCCAAAGGTTCAGAAGACGGCCCTCAAAACATATCCATAGAATTCAGAGAGTAAATAGCATAAACACAGGGCGGAGAGGGCCCCACATCAGAGGAACGGGGTGTGCTGTCTCTAGCTGAGGGCCAGTTACCTAAAGGACCACAGATGTCGAGGAGAGCAACTTGGAAGTAAGCGCCTCCTCAGTTGGTCCTGCCAGAGCCACCACACGTCCCCATAGCCTGGATTCCATCCTATGCACTAATCTAGCTAGCTTCACCAGAGAGCGGACCATGCTCCCAGCCCCTGCAGAGCTGGTGGACAGAGAAGAGCTTTGAATAAAATGAGATTTAAGTGTTATGGTAAAGTTTGGAACAGAAAAGGACTAAGTCATAAAGAATCAAAATGAGACCATTTAATAGCTATAAGTGACTGAAAAGTTAGAGAATCAGCCTGAGATGTCATTACATGAGAAGAAAGTGACGTGGCTGACTATAGTTACTTAGACAAAATAGTCATTTTAAGTACTGTTTCTAATGAAGCAAGATACCACTTAAGTGGTGCGTAATAAAGACTATGCATAGGTACAATGTATTACTTATAAATACTGGCCTGAAAACAGTTGCTTCATTCCACTATTAGAAATATAAAATATGAAAAAAAGTAGTAATTTAAGATGCAAAGGGCAAGAATTTCAGACTAGATCAGGAGAGTAGCTATACTTTGTTTGATGCCATATAAAATCTAAGTGATATTTTTAATACATATTCAGTCTCCAAATCAGACATAATATATGCTATTTTATAATTTGTTGTATCAAATCATGTTTTTGGGGAAAAACTTAAAACCTGTCCTTACAGGTAATGAAAAACAGTCTGCTGCCTTACCCTCCCATCTGTCTGATTCCTGCTCTCTAGGGGCAGCCAATTTTCAATTCCTTTAGCTGCTTCCTCTCATATTTACTCACCATTTCTAGATAAGACTTACATTGTTATTTATTGACTTTTCAGTTGTAGAGGACACCTACTGACTTCCTACTATGGAAGAGAGTTAGCTCTCATGGTTCCTTTCCCCAACAATGATGTTTTCTTTCTCCTCCTCTAGCTCCCATTACAATTCAACACAATTTGGGGGCAAATCAATATTCAAATGTTTATGTTACTATGGCTTTGTAAATATTATTCACAACTGACCCACACTATGTACTCTGATACATCTTTCTTTCTCATTTGTGCTTTGTTTTCCTTGGTGTTGATAACTGCCTCATTACTTCATTAAAAAAAAAACCTTTACCTATGTGTCTTCAAACTCTGACAGATGTACAACTACGGCATATGTACTAACAGGTAATCCATCAGTTTTAAAACATATCCTTCTTGAGTCCCTGACCTGGAACTCCTCTCCAGGGCTGCTACACAGGTATCATCCTGGAATTTCCTTTCCCAGTGATCCTAGGAATTCATTTTGGCTCTATTTTGGAAATCTTGTTTTCTCTGAATCCCAGGTCTTCCTCTTTGTTTATTCTCTCTTAGTAGAACATTTCCTAAGAAAAGGTACATGGAAGGTAAACTTTCTAAGGTTATTCACATCTGAAAGTCTTTACTTCTTCACCCCTGACTAAAACTTTGGTTGGGTAAAGTTTTCTATGTTAGAAATCATTCTCTCTCGCAATTTTGAAGGCACTGCTGTATTGTGTCTAGCTTCCAACAGGCCTCCGATTTGGTAGAAGGGGAATATAAAGGTCTAAACGCTTCTTGTACAGTCTTTTAGCGCAACCTTAAACCCTTAAATTTAGAGGTATCCTCTGTGCTTCCAATTCCCAAACCTTCCCAAGCAGAAATCAACCTTTTCCCTGTAGACACTTAGTTTTTGGCTTTCTCTGGTATGTTAAGCCAGGTGTCACCCATCTATCTGCTTTCCAGCTTCCAAAATTTTCTGGATGTCATATCTGCTGCTAGTTCCTTGCCAGGTCTGTCCTTCTGGCTTTCTGCCTTTAAGGATCCCCTTCAGATATTTTAATAGTGTTCCAAAAAAAAAGTGGAAGTAAATGTTTGATCCACTATGTTTAACCAAAAATATTTTCTGAATTTTCTACGAGTATGTATCATAGTATAAAACTTATTGTTAATGTTTCTGTTAATATTAACATGAATTTCTGTTAATTGGCTCTCCTGACCCCAAAGATCTAGTGAGGTAAGTTTACTAATCCCTATTGCATTGACTTAAGATGTACTAAAAAAAAAATTCTACTCTGATGAAACAAAAATGGAATAAAAGCTGAGTGTATGACAGATACTTAATAATACCAAATTAAAGAGGTAGTTCTAAAATGAGAAGTTAGACTTAAACCTAAGTTCTAATACATGCTCTACAAATGCACATACCTTTGCGTTACTCTCTCATCTCCCATTCCCCCATGAATTCTCTTTAGGGAAAAATCCCCTATACAATACATAATGTGAGACTAAAGCATTCATGAATTAACACATTTCTTATATTTTCTGAGTATCTCATTCATTATCATCAGGTAAAAACATCTGAGTGATATCAGGCTTGAAAAAGAAATTTTCAATGTTAATATCTATTTTAGCAGATGGAAAGAAATGTGCCTAAATTAAGTCTGAACTGTTGGTAATAGTATAAATTAGTACAACTTCTACAGAGGCTAATTCAAAACTAAAAATGTATACACTCAGTCATCAGGGAAAAGCAAGTTAAAACCACAATGACATTCATATCCACTAAAATGACTTAGAAAAAAACCTGACAACATTAAATGTCACCAAGGATGTGGAACAACTGGAATTCTCATATATTGCTGGTGGGGTATAAAATAGGACAACAGCGTTGGAGAACTATTTAACAGTTTCTTAGAAAGCTGAACATGTACCTTCCCTATGACCCAATGACTCCACCCTCAGTTCTTTACCCAAGAGAAATAAAAACATGTATCTACAAAAAAAACTTCCTACCATTTTATTCATGATATCTCCAACTTGGAAACAACCCAAATATCTATCAACAGGTGTATGGATAAACAAATTGTGGTACAGTCAAAAAGTGGAATAGTACTCAGCAATGAAAGGAAATGAATTAATAATACATACAACAGTATGGGCAACTCTCAAAAAAAAAAAGGATGCTGAGCAATTCTGCTTATATTACATTCTAAAACAGGGAAAACCCACTGATAATAAGAGAAAGCACTGGGTTGCCTGGGACTGGAGGTGGGAGGGACTGAGTGTAAGAGGGCTGGGAGAAAGATTTTGGAGTGATGAATATGTTCCATATCTTGACTGGGGTAATAGTTACATGAGTGTATACAGTTGTCAAAGCTCATCAAATCATACACTTAAAATGGGTACATTTTATTGTATGGAAATTGTACTTCAATAAAGTTGACTAAAAAATGGGAAGGGAATGATAAATAGAAAACTCAGGATAATGGTTGCCTCAGGAATGGAGTGAAGCAGGTGATGGGATAGAGAGGAACACAAAGGTAGCTGTAACAGAACTGACAATTTAGTCCCTCGTTGGGTACAAGGTTCACAGGTCTTCATTTTTCTATCAATTGTTAAAATGTATGTACGTTTCATATTATTTTTACATATAAAATATTACTTAATAAAAATGAATTAAAATATAAATTAATAAAAACGCATGGGCTTCAGGGTCAGAAAAATAGGGTTTAGCTTTGTGTTCTAATTAGTTCTGTTCTGGAATAAGTCACTTACCTCCCTTGAGTTTCTTACAATGATTTAGCCTACCTTAAATTGGTTGTTAGGAGGAAAAGATGAGATAATATACATAAAAGTATTTTGAAAATATAAAATACTACATAAATTACTTGAAGACTTTAATAATGGTAAATTAATTAGAAAAGTAGCAATGAATAACACATAGAGAACATTAATGGAATACTAGTAGTAGGGGGTAGTGATAACATGAGGAGGAAGTGGTGGAGGAAGAGTAATGAGAGCAGTGAGCACATATTTTTCTTACTTTGTGCCAGGTACTGTTCTAAACTTTAATGAAATTACTAATTTAATCCTCATAAGAATCCTATGAGGTAAGAACTATTAATGTCCACCTTTTGGAGCTGAGGAAAGGGAGGGACAGAGAAATTAGGCAACTTGCTTATGGTCACACAACTTTTTTTGTTTTTGGCCGCACCATGTGGCATGCAGGATCTTAGTTCCCCAACCAGGGATGGAACCCAAGTGCCCTGCATTGGGAGCGTGGAGTCTTAACCACTGGACCACCGGGGAAGTCTCTTAGGGTCACACAACTTTAAGTGGTGGAGAGAGGATTCAAACCAGACAAGTTTGGTGCCAGAAACAATGTCTTTAACCACCACACACACAAAAAAGCAAGTTACTTATTATATAAGGAGCTTAAGACCAAGATACGTAGAGAGAAAGAAAAGGGAAAGTTTACACTGTAGAACATGTAAGACATTAGAAATAAGGAATATGGGGAAAAACAAGGACAATATATTAAATACAAATCATTTAAAGTAATATCTTCATATTTCTCTTTCTCTCATATTCTTTCTTACATTTCTATGTATTTATTCATAGAATAACCAATCTGAGTAGGCTCATTATGAGACTTTTGACATTTTTCTTTAAAAGATATTATTTTATCAGACTTGGCAAGATTTCTTTCTCCAGAATTTAGTCCACACCCTCCCCGTAAAATGGCTATTAATGAAATGTCTGCATTGTGAAAGTCTTTGAAAATCCACACAACTTACTTATAGCAGAAGTATGCTGCAACTTAATTAGAAACTAGAAGACCCAGGTTCTAGTTGTGAATCAAAGCACCAAGCAAGTGGCTTAAACGTGGTATCTCAGTTTCCTGTCTGTGCCACCTATCTCGCAGTAAAGGCCAAGCTAGAAGTAGTGCCAAGCTAGTGCTGGGCAGCATCAGACTCAAACAATCAGCATGTAATAACAGCCTTCTTCCCAATGTGCACAGAAAAGAGACACATTCACACCCAAACTAGGTGACTATTTTGTGACTTTTTCCCCTAAGATTTTTAGGAAGCTCATTGTATTCTGATTTCCAAAATAAAAATGACTGGAAAAAAGAGACAGGAAAAACAGAGTATAGTAGGATTGACCTAAGGCAACCCAAATTTGCCTCATAAGAGAAGAGGGGATAAAGTAAGATTTGGGGGGAAAAAACGTAAAGAGAAAAAAGCAAGTGAAATTGCAGGCATCATCGTCGTCATCTTACCTCTTCAGGCAACTCAAGTCAAAAGACCTGATGCTGCCTGTTTACTATCAGGGCCCTCAGGCCCAGGAACATAAAGCCCAGTAATATAAATGAGTACTAAAATCATAAACAAGGAAAAATAAATGCCCTAAAACACATTTATTAATCTTTATTTTCTAAAGTTTTTATAATGAACATACATTACTACTGTAAGAAAAAAAATTTCTAGAAATCTTTAACTTTTGACGTAAGACACAGTGCTATAAAATATACTATGAATGCTATAGAAATATATATTATATATATATAAGTATATATATATACTTAAATACAAATTAAAGTATACCATATGTTAGTCAACAAAAAAAGGAAGAGAATAAATTACTATAGATAAACTATAAGGATACAGAGCTTATCTTGATAATATCTAGATTTACAGAAAAAATTTCTGATAAAGTTTGTACAAAAACTGATTTTTTTTTAACAGAAAGGGATGTCTGAATACACTAAAACCAATTCTGTTTCAGAGCTTATTTGTACCATCTTGTCATATTCTGTTAGACACATATAACCACCTACTGAAAACATGAAATAATTTTATGTTTTTATAAGAATTCAGATTTTATCATTCCTACTACTAGATATCTAAAAATAGAATTACACAATGTAAAAAAATCTTGCTTTGCTATTTGTGTAGGAGAGGTATACGCAAAAAAACTCCTTCACAGCAACTCAGATTAACACTTGTAGAATATTTATTATAAGAGGCAGGCATATCTCTTATATCCCCCTGTAATTTAAAAACATACCCGGCTCTTTGGCTGTAGCTCCTCTTTCCTTTGGATCTTCAGATACTATTAACTGCGTAAAGCATTTCCTTCCCAGGGACTTCTGTACAGCTGCTATCTAAAAAGTTTTTTAAAAAGAAGAAGAAGAAAAAAAAAAAACTTTGGAGGAAACTATTACATTAAATTAGAAAGCTGAAAATAATTTGAGGAAGGTTTCATTATTTTCTAAAACTGTCCATACAACAAACATGACACATTTTTCCTATAGACATTTTCAAAGAAAATCTCTTACCTTATGTTTGGATAAAAGAGGACTGTAGAAAAAAAGAGAAAAAAAAGAATTAAAAAAAATTACAGCAGCAATATGCTTCCAAACAAATGTCACTGAAAGGGTTGTAAAAAAAAAAATAGAGCTTCTCTGGATTCTAATATTAGCACAGAACATTTCCACTGCTGAAACATTACCACTGGTTCACACAGTTCAAAGTGCAGCTATCTCATGTGTTAATCTCCTTAGATGGCCAATAACTAATGAAAACCTCCATAGAAGCTGTAAATACTGAGATTCGGGGGGGAAATGTCAACCTTTTGCTAATAATGTATTTCAAGAGCATTTCACAGATATTATTAAAATTTTAGTTTATGTCATTATAGTCTAAAATTATGGTGGAAGATAATTTTATATGCATTATCCATAGAAAAGGATAACAAAAGTAATCTTTAAATATTATACTTTAGGGGCTTCCCTGGTGGCGCAGTGGTTGAGAGTCCTCCTGCCGATGCATGGGACGCGGGTTCGTGCCCCGGTCCGGGAGGATCCCACATGCCGCGGAGCGGCTGGGCCCGTGGGCCATGGCTGCTGAGCCTGCACGTCCGGAGCCTGTGCTCCGCAACGGAAGAGGCCACAACAGTGAGAGGTGCGCGTACCACAAAAAAAAAAAAAAAAAAAAATTATACCTTAGGAAATACCCGAGATAAAAGAAAGCATATATTCACCAAAAAGCATACACAAAAATGTTCACAGCCATTTTATTCATACAATTCAAAAACTGGAAACAAATCAAATGTCCATTAACAATATAATGGATAAATAAATTGCTGCACAGTCATATATTGAATCCACACAGCAGTAAAGCAGAGCAAGTTACCATAACATGTAACTATGTGTAACACCAACATAACCATGGGCAAAAGAAGCTAGATACAAAAATCTACTCTGTGTGATTACATTTATATTAAATTACAGAACAGGCAAATACACTGTTATAGAACTCAGACAGTAGTTACTTTGGGGGATGGGTACTAACTTCGTACACAAATTAGGGAGATTTCTGAGGGGCTGGACTGTCCTGTATCTTGGTCAGACTGGTAGTTACACTATGTATCTGTACATGTACAAATTCATCAAGCTGGGTACTTTAATGTATGTATAACTCAAAAATATTTTTTATATTAAAAATTTTAGGAGTATAATTTTGGGAAATTATCAAATTTAAAGCATAAAAATTTGGGGTTTTGCTTATTATACTATCCACTGTTCATTAGCTAGAAATTCTCTAGTGATCTGAAGCAATGTGACTAGCTTTTAAATTATGTGTTGGCAAGTTACCTTATATTTAAAAAGAGAAATAAAAAAAGAAAAAAAAGTCATGCTCACATTAGGTTCAATAAATATTTGTTTTTAAATAATTAAAACATTTGTAACACATTAAAAAATTATTAGTTCCATGGGAAGGGCAGAAAAAGTGTCTATATTGAATTTTGAAAGTAAGAAAACAATCTCCTTTATCTATTTTAAAAGATTCCATTGTTTAAAACCTCTACAAAGTCAAAAGTTAACCTATTTAACTCACTAAGAAATTAGGTTATAATGCAAAATCCATTAAAATACTGTTTCAAAGGTTCAAATTGACTAACACAAGAAAATTGCACATCCCAGAAATCTGCACTAGTTTAATCACTATCATGTCCCCTCACCTTTAAAATTCTGAGTCTTCATATAATGAATTAAAAAATATATTTAAGTGCTTTATTATTACTATATTCAGTTTTAAAAATCCAACTCTTTGATACAAATCAAACAATTTAAAATTATCTGGTAAATGGAGTTTTCCTTCTACAGTATTTTGGTTAAATACCATAGTGCATTTGCTTTCCAGTATTAGACTACTCTTAAAAATGTGTTTTTACTATAACATAGTATAGTAAAAACATAGAAACATTGACAAACATACAAACATTGAAAAACAATTATAATAAAAAACCCTAACACAAATTTTTCCATCTGAATCGCCTAATCTCTTAACCAAAAAGTAATCGAAATTAGAAGTTACATTTAAAAATTTCTAATTAGAGGGTGCTTTGAATTTTGTAAAGTAGACCTTTTGCTGAGTTTAGTGTAAGAAACAGATAAAAACTGAGAAAGGAACCTAATCATTTTATCAACTTTAATTTCTCCAGTTGAAAGCATTAACAAAACAAAGAAATGAATCTTGTATTTCAAATATTCAATGCTACAGTGCTTCTTCAATATTCTATTCCAACTCACTGTAAACAAATACTGAAGTACTTACTCTTGATGTGTTGTACAAAATTTAGCAAGCCGCTCAAAATCCTCACCATTAAATCCTTTTTCTGAATTCCTCAAAGATGTAACTGTATGTGGTTGTACAGTTTTCCATTTTGTTTCTAAATTTAAAATATTTGTTAGTCACTGGCTGTTACCAAATATGTTTAGGAGGGAAAAAATAGATAACTGGCACCACTGATAAAGATCATCATGCAAAAGTATCTTCTCAACCCCAAAGTTAACACAGAAATAGCTAAGTGATTATTTTTCATTCTAAATAAATATTATCCCAGAGACTAAATTAGCCAATAGGGCATACAAAGGGATCAGAAGAAATGCAAACAGTTGCAAGTGTTCTTTTCTTGGCACTGATATGAAGAACAAAATACAAAGAGAAAAATTTTCTTACATTGACATAAACGTGTGGTAAAAATGCTACTTTCTTTGCAACATTAACTTGACTAGAAACGTCTATTTCCTAAAACTAGGTCAAATATGTTAACTTTCTAGAGAGCAACTTGTTAGATTATTGATAATTCCACATTCTGTTAGTCTGTACTCACCCCACTGTTCTTGAATGGCAGAAAGATTTGCGAGCAACTGCTCATGATACAGTCGTTCGAGCTGAATGAATTTCATTGCTTTCTCATCTGAATAGAAAATTTGAGGAAAATAGAAATCCAGCCTAAAGAATAATGTCCTATATTGGTTGATAAATTTGAAGCTTACCAAAAAATGAGAGGACTCTAAATACTTTTAAATTTAAACAAAACTTAAGTAAGGTTTCTTGGTTTTGAAGTAGGTAAATTTTAATGTAGCATATCATGCAGTAGCTACCTGGGTTCCATTCTATCAGCAAACAGTAGAAACAAAAAGAAGGTTTTAACATTCAAGGAATGCCTGCTTGCTAATAATATCTCTAGGAGAGTCAATTAAATATAATTTAATTAGAAATAGGACCCATGTGGAATCCTGTAATCTAAGTGTTCCCCCCGCCTTTTTTTCTCTCCTTAAATTACCTTCTGTCAAGCAACTATGTTACCCTCTAGTCAAATGTTTGTTTCTGATTTCAACTGCCTGTGATCCTTTACTTGTTTCTCACTGAACACTTAAAAAAAATTAACTTGCCACAGTGATTTTCATAATTATGTGCTTCTACTTTTTTGGTAGATTTTCTTATAAACTGCTGCCTTCTCCATCTGTATCACACATTTAGCATCATATGAGGTCATAATAAATTGTGCAACTGTCTACCTTCCTTTGGGCCATGTTCTAAATGTTGACCCAGAAAGAAGGAAGAGAAAAAACTCACTGTTATACCTTTTTGTCCTTCCCATGATCACTCAGAGGTTTAATTCTCTTTCTCATTTGTAGTCTTAAAGATATGCCAGGAATCATAAAATAGGCCAGGGAGAAGCAGAGACAATTCCATTTTCCTCTGTGCATGGCTTAAAAGTATACCAATGTTTCTCAAACTTTACTGAACATAAAAATTATTTGAAAATCTTGCTAAAATAGAGATTCATGGGTCTGATCCCCAGAAGCTCTGATTCTAAGGCCCATGAATTTTCATTTCTAAGAAGCTCCCAGGGATGCGATGCTGATCTGCTCTGCACTACATCATACTCATTATTTGGGTAGTTCTAGCTTCCTTTCCATAAGAATTTGATTTCATACAGACTTAGAAATGAACTGCCACTGTCTGAAGTTTCGTTTAGTAGTTTACTTGATAGGGTTCAGGATGATAACTGCTTATCCCTCAATCTGTGGTGAAAGTCAATAAGGTTAGGAGGAAAAAGAAATCACACAAATGGGGAAATAGAGACACTTAGGATACATTCTTTCTAGAGTATATATTGGGCCATCTTTCAAAAACAATTTCAAATGAGGAAAATTTAAAAGCTAAGGGAATAAATCTTTCCTATACAAAAGTTAACATGCAGTCCCCTTTGAGAACATTTCTGTTTATTACTAGTGAAGAACTCAATCTTCCCTTTACTGATATATAGCTACAATAAGACAGTTATGAGATTTACTATGTATAATACGCTTGACAGACTCTAACATACGAATATTACTTGACTTGTACTTCTGTTTAATTCAAAAGAAAAAAAATTCAAATTTTTTTTTTTTTTTTTTGGCAACATGCTTTCCCCCCTCCCCCCAACATACAAATATTTAGATTTTGGTAAAATTAGGGCTTGTTCATGGGAGGTCAAATTTGGGTGGTTCTAGAGAATTTTCTGGAGTGACAAATTCCCTACATCTTGTTTTCTGAGATGGTTACATTGGTGCATACAACAATCAAAACCCAGTGAAAACAACAGATTATACATTTCATTGTATGTAAATCTCAGTTTTTAAAAATGAGCAGTTCTCTAAGAAATCTGTGAATTTCTTCTTGTAATTAAGAAAAGGATACAGTCCTCCTCCTGGAAATAGGACTCTGCTATCTGTTAAAAACAAACAAAAAACAGAGGAAATTAAATTAACATTTGGATGAAAAGACAAATTTAGAAGAAACCAAGACCTTGAAATTCTCAAAGTCTTTGATATTGAACTAAGAAAACTCTTATTTAACTACATTCGCCAGTTCAGAAAAAATCAGACTGTAGGCACAGGACACATTTCTGAAGTCATTTATCTCAAGAAAAGCAAACATAGACATTCTTTGGTCCATATACAATCTCATTCTTCCTACTCTATTTCAAGTCAAATCAAACATCACTGATTCATTAGAGTTTAGAAGTAAGAACTCTAAACAATGAGGGAAATGCTACTGAGGCTTATAAAAGTGTAATATGAGTGAAAGGATGACTTTATCATAAATTAAAAAGTTGAAATATGTCATATCACATGAAATCTTAAAACCTATTCATTTCATTTCTGTTTTACAAACTACCTCATGGGACACTGATTTTTCATTCTCTTTTGATATTTCAGAAAAGGACAGACGAAGTGCTAATAGTTGAGCAATGATGCTTGGAATATATACAAAGCGTTGCACAGTATAAAGGGCACTGGATGGGAGGGTGGGGTCCAGAGACTCATGATCTGGACCCAGTTGAGGCTTATCACTTAGCAGATTCATTCTAGGGCACCTTTAAATTTAAAAATTCTTTGATTCTAAAAACTTTGGGATCTTTTATTTAGATCTTTATTTAGGTATAGCATTTATAAATAGAATAGTAAAACCGAAAGTATTTGCTGAGAAATATTTGCATAAATTGACTACTGTCATATTTAAAATATTTCATTAAGTACTTTATTTACACTTTCAAACAGTTTCCACTAATTTTTAGTAAGTCTCTAGTGAAAAAGGTATTCCATTTATAGATCACTATCTCCATTTTCCAGGTAGCTGCCAAGGCAAAGAGCAATAAAGCACTTGTCAAACCTACAAGCTAGCAATAAAAAGGAATGGTCTTTCCCAAATCCCACAGTGGAAAAAGGATAGTTTTAAAGGAAATATTTGCCTAGCTTAAAATTTATTCTATATATCTAACATTCTTCCAGGAGCAACATAGCAATACAGATGGACTTAATCACCTCTTTGTAAACTGTTAATCAGTTAGCTTTCAGATTTCCGTGACAGTCTAGTACCATAAGTGCAACCAAAAAGACAGGGTCATGGGACTTCCCTGGTGGCGCAGTGGTTAAGAATCTGCCTGCCAATGCAGGGGACACAAGTTTGAGCCCTGGTCCAGGAAGATCCCACATGCCACGGAGCAACTAAGCCCGTGCACCACAACTACAGAGCCTGCGCTCTAGAGCCAGCGAGCCACAACTACTGAGCCTGCAAGCCACAGCTACTGAAGCCTGCACGCCTAGAGCCCGTGCTCCACCACAAGAGAAGCCACCGCAATGAGAAGCCTGCACACCGCAATGAAGAATAGACCCCGCACGCAGCAACGAAGACCCAACACAGCCAAAAATAAATAAATAAATTTATATATATATAAAAAAAGACAGGGTCATGAAACCCAAGGTCTCAAAAACAAAAGGCATTTCCAAGGTGAAAGGGCAGCTTGAAAAATAAATATACAGATCATTTCCCCTATAAAAACCTACCCCTGGCAAGTCTAGCAGGGCAAAAGAAAATGTGATTTTCTTTGATGCCCCATATGTCTAGATCTGGGAGGTAGCCTGGTAGAACAGAAAAACGTGAGGTTTGAAAGTGAATAACCTGACTGAGTTCTAGTCCAAGCTTTGCCACTACCAGCTGTGTGACCCTGGACATGTCATTTCATGTCTCAAACTCAGCTTCCTTACCTGTAAAATAGGGACAATAATACCTACGACTCTGAGACAGGGCTGCTGTAAGGACTAAGAGAGGGAATTTGCATCTAGCACAGTGCCCAGCACATAGCAGTAAGTGCTTAAAATGGTTTTCGAGTCTGACTCTGGACCAGAAGTGAGAGAGGCAGAGTAGAATTATGTGAAGAAGTAAGTTGAAAATCACTTTGGGATGGTAATAATTTTAAGGTTCTCTTGGTTTCAGGCTTCTTTTACCTACCAGAAACAAAAAGAAAGGGAATTAGGAAGGTGTGGTTTTTCGGCCATAGTCTTACAGAGTGGCTTCAAGGATCCTAGCGGAGCCATATCGGGCCTGAGTCTGCGATGAGTTTCAGTATAAGCTCACTGAGCACAGAGTACAGCACTTGATCTTTTTCTTCTTACTTCTATATGAGAAACTTCTACGTTTATGGCTTCAGTTACATATTTAAAGCTAACCTGCAGTCATATTAACTAAGTCAGTGTAGGAAGATTACTCAAACCCAAGAAAAATAATTTTTAAATGGAATCTTCAAGAGTTCCAAGAGCTAAAAGTATAAGTGTATATCTAAAGTAATCGTAGTCATTATATCAAATGGCCTTTAGCATATATTCATCCATATAATATCATGTTAAAAATAATATAATTGTCCCCTAATTAACTCTTCCCATCCATACTTCCTTATTTGTTAGTGGTACCACCATTCCTTTCAACTGGATATCCTCGCATTATTTATCTCTGATTTCCTCTTCATCCCTTTTTTTTAACTATCTACACCAAGTCCTTCCATCAAGATTTCAAATTCGGGCTTCCCTTGTGGTGCAGTGGTGGAGAGTCCACCTGCCGATGCAGGGGACACGGGTTCGTGCCCCGGTCCGGGAGGATCCCACATGCTGCGGAGCGGCTGGGCCCGTGAGCCACGGCCGCTGAGCCTACGCGTCCGGAGCCTGTGCTCCACAACGGGAGAGGCCACAACAGTGAGAGGCCCGCATACCACACACAAAAAAAAAAAAAGATTTCAAATTCACCCCTCTGGATTTACACTGTCACCACCTTAACCTAGATGCTATTCTCACCTTATGCCTGAATTATAAATTTCTGCTTTTAGCTCTTATTTTTATCAAGATTACTCATGTATACGGTTTAAGGAGCCAAATAGTTCTATGAGGTGTGTTAAAAAAGGCCCTACCCTTCTTGCCTATTCTCCTTTCTTCAGGAGCAAGCACTTAGATTTCTCTTATCTGTTTAAAAATATTTTTTTTTTGCTGTATCTCTAAACATTATGCTTGTATTTGCTATTTCTTGATTTTTTCAGTTTTAGAAAATGAGGATTGGGTCTTTTGCTCCTCCCCATCCAAACCCTACAAACATATACGACACACACTTTCTCTCACATATTCACCTATCCCACGTTATTATATTGTAGTAATAGGTAGATAAACGTTTAATGTTTACCTTATTATGAGTTAAACCAAGTAGTAAACTCATTATTTTTCCTTTCCTGAAAACTTTTTGTTTCCCCTGGAGTTTTTTTTCCCCTTTTTAAAAAAAAAAAAAGTTTTCCATGCACTTATCACTTATACAACTCTAAACAGTCCACCAAGAGTCTAAATCTTCCCTCAATACATTCAGATACCGCAAATATTCAGAAATAGGAAAATGATATAAAAGTTCCTCCCCAGACCCTTCTGATCTGCTCAAATAGAAGTGTTACTCTCTCCTTCTTGGTACAAAGCTGTCATCTTAGAATCTCCTTTTACCTAGAGATTCCCTTCACCTCTCTCCTGGTAGCATCCCCAGTTTCCTATATCTCAATCTTCCTGTTCCTTGGTTTACTCCCTTGTTTTGATGGAGTACATCATCTAGCAGCTTCCTGAGAAAGGATGGAAAGGAAGTACCACAGACCCTGATGTAGGAACATTCTTGGTATATCTGACAAACTGCTAGGAGGCCAGTGTACCTGGAAAGGAGTGAACAAGAAGGAGAGTTTTAGGAATTAAGGTCTAAGAGGTAACAGGGCCAAATCATGTAGGACCTCGTAGGCCATGGTAAGGATTTTGGCTTTTACTCTGAATGTGAAGAGAAGTCAGTGGATGGCTTTGAGCAGAGAAGTAACATGATCTGACGTAACATTTTATCTGAATCACAATGACTGCTGTGTAGAGAGAAAAAAACTTAAATGGAAGTAAAGGTAAAGCAAGGAGGTTTCTACAATTAGTTTACTGCAAGAATCCAAGTGAGATTTGATAATGTCTTGCACTGAGATGGTGGCAATGAAGGAGGTAAGAAGAGGTCAGAATCTGGATATATTTTGAAATAGAGTGGCAGGACTTGCTGATTGGATTTGGACGTGGGGAAAAGTGAAGGATGACTTCAAAGTATTTGGTTTCAGCAACTGGAGGGATGGAGTTGCCATTTAACAAAAGGGGGAAGACTAGGAAAGCAAAAGATTTTGGAGAAAAAAATCAAAGTTTGATTTTGGGCATCTTAAGTTTGAAATGCCCATGAGCTGCCTCAGGAAGCTGGATGTTTAAGTCTGTAGTTCAGAATTGAATCCTGAAGCACTTCAATGTTTAAGAATTAGTAAAACTTGGAGGACTCAACAAATGAGCCAGAGAAGGTACGTCCAGTGAGGTAAGATGTAAAAGCCAAAAGTGAGGGGTCCTAAAAGGCAAAAAAAAGAAAATGCTGTAAAATAGAGTATGTGGTCAACTTCTCAGAGACTCCGATACTTCCAGTAAGATGAAAACTGAGGACTGACCACTAGGTTCACATGGGCACGCAACATGGAGGTAATGCCTGGCCTTTACAATGCAATTTTGATGGAGTAGTTGGCACAAAGGCCAGATTGGAGTGAGTTCAAAAGAGAACTGAGGGGCCTCCCTGGTGGCGCAGTGGTTGAGAGTCCGCCTGCCGATGCAGGGGATACGGGTTCGTGCCCCAGTCTGGGAGGATCCCATATGCCGCGGAGCGGCTGGGCCCGTGAGCCATGGCCGCTGGGCCTGCGCATCCGGAGCCTGTGCTCCGCAACGGGGGAGGCCACAACAGTGAGAGGCCCGCATACCGCAAAAAAAAAAAAAAAAAAAAAAAAAAAGAGAACTGAGTATGGAATGTTACCTAGGTAGAATTCTTGGCCAATATATTTTAACCTGAATCAAATCATGAAGAAATAATCAGGCAGATCCTAATTATGGGAAATTTTACAAGAATTCTTGAGTCTTCAGAAGTGTCAATGTTATAAAAGTATAAACAAACAAGCAAATAAACAAAACAAAACAAAAGGCAGGGAATTGTTCTGGATTACCAAAGACTAAAGAATCTTTCCAATGTGTGCTCCTTCACTGGATCTGGGGAAAACTAGTTATAAAGAATATTTGTGGAGTAACTTGAGGGAAACAAGTATAGGCTGTATGTTAAATAATATTAAACCAATGTCTCATTTCTTGGGGTTGATAATGGCATTGTAGGTTATGTAGGAGAGTATCATTGTTCTTGGGAAATTTATGCACAAGTATTGATATTTAAGGGTGAAGTGATATAATACCTGAAAATTACTTTAAAATGTGTCAGTGGAAAATATGTGTGTGGAGAGGGGTTGGAGGGTAGGAGGAAAACGAAAATCTGGCAAAATGTCAACAACTTTCAATCCCAGTGAAAGGCACAGTATGAGATATTGGGAATTACTAAATAATGAAACAAACACTCCACTTCTCCCTGATTTGTGTCTCCCTGGGGAGGTGACAGGATATTTTGTATTCTTGGGCTGAGGAAGGCAGCCATCAGCTGACTCCTGTTGCCCTGATGTCTCAGCTTACTGCAGGCTTCAGCATCTCTTTCCAACAAGCAATGTTTGAATTAGTGACAAAGAAATATAGTTATAATGCTTAATATTTATTTAGCTTTTATGTTAAGTGTACCAAGTACTATGTTAAGTACTTTTACTGCATTATTTCACTGAGTCCTCTACAGCTTTACAGGAAAAGAAATTAAAAGCTACTTTGCTTGTTAGTGGTAGAGTCAAAGCTCATACTTTAAAACCATCACTCTAGGGACTTCCCTGGTGGTCCAGTGGGTAGGGCTCTGCACTCCCAATGCAGTGGGCCCCAGTTCAATCCCTGGTTGGGGAACTAGATCCCACATACATGCTGCAACGAAGATCCCGCATGCCACAACTAAGACCCAGTGCAGCCTAAGTAAATAAATAAATATATATTTTTAATTAAATAAATTAAAAAAAAAGTGGCATTAAAAAAAATAACTCACTATACTTTCTAAGCTCCTTTGCCAGGAGAGGACAGATTGCTGAGATATATAAGAAGCATAACATATGGGACCCAGCAAACTGACATGTTCCTGGGGGATGAAGGTAGAATTTTACTTTGAGACATAAAAAAAAAATCTTCATCTGATCAAGACTGTTATTGTCTTCCTGCCTAAAAATGTGATTTTCTACTAGATCTGCTTCAGCTGTAGGATCACCTGCCTGTAGAAGAAAGCATTCTTCTTACCTTTAATGTAATAGCCCAGTGACATAAACTGCTTGAAAAGATTTTACTACACTTGCTATTTCCATTTACTCCAAATGTCCTTTTCCCCAACTTATCGAAATTCTACAGAAGAGTTCAAAGAACAGTAAAATCAACAGCCATATACCTTTTATTTAGATTCGTCAATTATTGACATTTCACCAAATTTGCTTTCTCTCTCTGTCTTTCCCTCCCTTACATATTTTTTCCCACTGAAATATCTTAAGCTGCAGGAATTATGTCACTTCACTCCTAAGTACTACCTGCACATGTATCTCCCAAGAATAAAGATACTCTCCTACATGATCTTCAATTCCATTATCAATCTCAAGAAATCTGACACTGATGCAACAGTATTATTTAATATACAGTCCATATTCAAATTTCTCCCAAGTTGTCCCCAAAACAGATTCATTGAATGGAACTAACAAATTGTAGCCCTAGAATTATAAGGAACTTGCTTTTTGAGGGAGTCTCAGCCTCCCTACTTGTAAAGATGGTGATAATAATTACCTCTCTAGATTGTTTGGAGAATGAAATAACAGTTAATGCAAATACCCTTTACAAACTCAATCCACTGTACAAATTCAAGGAAGGCTGAAGGATTAGAAAGCTGCCTTAATATTGGTGGTTCTCAACTACAGTTCTCAACTATGGTAAACATATACCATATATGTCAGTAACACATTAGAGGTCAAAAAGTAGTACACATTTTCTCAAAGGCATTCTTCAAGTCCACCAAGGAGGTAACATAAATTTGTAAGAATATATGTTTTCCTGCCTTAGGACAAAAGCTGTTTTACTTCTTAAAAATTATTCACTGCTCACTGCAAAAGTTAAATGAAACAGGAGTGAAATAAAAAGTGAAGCTTTTTCCACACCCATATACAAATTATTTTCATTTTAAAAGAAAATAAAACACAGTTCATAAATATCTTAATCTTTTCGGAATTATCTCTTGTGTATCTTCCTCATCACTGTCCTAAAGATCTCCCAGTCTCCAGGCTCTCCACCTTCTAGCTTACCCTCCCAATCATCAAAAGAGTTATTTTTCTAAAATTCAAATTCTGGCACCTGCATAATTAAAAGCTCTCAGCCTCGGGCTTCCCTGGTGGTACAGTGGTTAAGAATCCGCCTGCCAATGCAGGGAACACGGGTTCAAGCCCTGGTCCAGGAAGATCCCACATGCCGCGGAGCAACTAAGCATGTGCGCCAGAACTACTGAGCCCACGTGACACAACTACTGAAGCCCGTGCGCCTAGAGCCCATGCTCCCCAACAAAGAGAAGCCACCTCAATGAGAAGCCCATGCACCGCAATGAAGAGTAGCCCCGGCTCGCCACAACTAGAGAAAGCCCCCACACAGCAACAAAGACCCAACGCAGCCAAAAATAAATAAATAAAATAAATTTTTTTAAAAAAGGCTCTCAACCCCTAAAAGTAAGCCCTTAATGGCACAAGCTACCCAGTCTTAATTCCTGTCTCTTTTACATCTTAATCTTCAACAACAACCCAGTCATGTCTTTGCAGGGACTGTTCTCTCTTTCTGTACCAGCTCACTTTGTTCATCTAGTGAGAGCCTACACATCCTGCAAAACCCAGCTCAAGAATCACCTTTTTTGGCCCTAATGTCCAAAGGACAAAGTTAATCATGCATTTTGTGCTTTTACTGAACCTTAAACACATATCTACTCTAATGCTTTGTACAGACTTCTACAATTAGTTATCTACAAACTGTTTCTCCTATTCCACAGTGCCTCTCTTAAGGACATGCTCTGTTACATAATCTGTTTCCTTAGCGTCTAGCTTAGTTTTTGGTACCTTGTTGGTACTTATTAAGCACTCACTACATTCACTCTTATTTGTACACGGCTTATTCACTAAGCAAAAGAAGTTAGCAACAGTATGAACTATAGATTGATGATCCAAGCCAATGTGTGGCCACGAGTCAGTGATATGCCAAATTTCCTACCAGCCACTGATCCAGGGTCACCTCCTCTCAGACTCACCAATGACAGGTGGGGTAGAATCAATTACAGAGAATAGGATTTTAGATTATTACAAATATTGGTTCCAGAATTTCAGTGAGGCTGAAAGTGAAGGGTTTAACATGATACCTGATGAAGGCAAAGGGGAAGTGCTCTTGAATCCAACTGCTCAACTTCACCCCGTATAAGTGAGAACAGAGATTGCAGAACCAGCTTCGGGGCTTCTAGTTGATCATTAGCATTTACTTCTGCAGACTCTTCATCACTAACAGCATGTATGGCTGCATGTAATATATTTTCTTGCATAAAGGGTGTGGTATCTCCTGAAGAAAGTCCTTTGAGAGGTAAATAAAATGTCTATGTTAGGATAAATTTCCATCATGGTAGAACACCTTAAAACAATTATGCCTGTTAATCATAAAATTTTCAAATAAAGCTAATTACATTAAAAAAAACCCCACAGAAACCACAAGTTATTCTCCTCAATAAATTAAGATTGTGCTGACATCTGATTGTTTCTATTAGCAATTAGTTAATAGAAGCAATTCTATTAGATCTATATAACTTTTTAATTTATATTATCAATTAAGAATATAATTTATATTCTTAATTAAGAATTATAATTAAGAATATAAAAAAAGAGAGATCTAAAGAAAAGTATGTAGGTTAAAATCTGACCAAAAACTTGATTCTCCCAAAGGACAAACGAATTAACTATAACCTGAAGTCATGTCTTATGCAAAATGAAAGAACTAAATAGGAAGGTAAATGTGTTTATCATATGAAAGGCTAAAGAAATTAAGCCTTCCTCTCTAAATTCTTGGTCTGATAACTTTAGAACTACTTCTGGATCCCAGCAGAGCAGAAGGAATTCAGATGTCCAGAACTAATGGCCACAGAAGCTTTTTTCCTAATAAAAAGAAGTAACACAAACTTGGGGGAAAAAAAATCAGTGAATAAATCCTTGGCCCACAGCTCCTGAAATGACACACCAAAGTTTAAAACTTTAAATGTTACACATTATAACTTCACCCTTCACTGAAATCTCAGCATCAGTTCTAATATTCATATTGAAATTGAATAGACTGTTTGCATCTGTACATACCTTCAGCTAGTCCAGCTTGGAAAGGATCTTTCTCAGTAATTTAGCGTGTGCATACCATGACTGAAGTTGCCTCCTGCCACCCCTCTAGAGCAGGGGTCCCCAACCCGCGAGCTGCAGACCTATAGCGGTCCGCGGCCTGTTAGGAACCGGGCTGCACAGCAGGAGGTGAGTGATGGGCAAGCAAGCGAAGCTTCATCTGCCGCTCCCCATTGCTCCCCATCGCTCACGTTACTGCCTGAAACACCACACCCCCGATCCTGGAAAAATTGTCTTCCACGAAACCGGTCCCTGGTTCCAAAAAGGTTGGGGAGTTTGCCCAGAACCCTGTCTTCTACTGCCTTCTAAATAAATCCACTGCTCTAGCCAAGCTGGCCAATTCTGTATCTCCCTAGTATTAATACTCTGCGCCTTTCTGAGCAATTACAAATTCTAACAGATAAAAACTTTTCCTCCCGGGACGTCCCTGGCTGTCCAGTGGTTGAGACTCCGCACTTCCAGTGCAAGGGGCTCAGCTTCGATCCCTGGTTGGGGAACTAAGATCCCACATACTGCACAGAGCAGCCAAGAAAATTAAAAAAGAAAAAAATTTCCTCCCATCTGTCTAGTTAAGTTCTACCCTAAAAAAAATTCATATATTTCTCTACAACATGAGCCTGAAGTAAACTTACTTTCCTCTAAATCCTATATATGGTCTATGGTCTTGCATTAAACCATAGTTAGACGGGGTTGCATTATAGTGACTGGTGAAGGGTCGTATCTTTATTAGATCATAACTCCTACAGCACAGGGATTAATTTACTTACTATAGTATTGCAGTTATATCCAGTAGTGTATTCAGCATTAAAATTCCAAGTGTTGTGCTTTCTACAAATAATCACCTACAGTGATTCCTTATATTTTAGAAAATTCTCTTCTATACATTTTATGTCGTTTGGACTCTGGAAGTACGAGGCCTAGAGATGGCCTGCCATTTTATTTTGCAGGAACAGTATTTGTGAAAACATGGATGATTCTTCTGCCTTCTAATTTTCTAACCACAATGGTAGTAGTGCCAATGTAGGAACATAAGCTTTGTATAGAGAACTACAAAGAGACTAAGAGAAATACTGTTTTCTTTCCTTTTTCTCCAGCCACAATACTGTGTCCAATCAAGTTATTTAATTTCATATAAACTGTGATAAGGCTAACCTCTCAAATTCTATACTTCATTAAATTCTTCCCACATAATTATCAAATATTACTCTATACTTCCTCTTTGAAAAATTGAATTTTATAATGCTCATTTTCTGTAGAGGGAATTTAAATAAAACCCTTGAAGGATATGGCCAAAGAAGGGCAGGATTTTCCAAAGTAAGGAAAAAGGACAGAATTTATGACTCCATTATCTAAAGGAGGTCTAAGAAGGGTCCTGTGAAATAATGGAAATGAAAACACGCCATGTGATTACCTCAGTTATTTAGACAGTATAGATGCATAATGGTCACAGTTCCTGCTAGATCCACTTTCTAAGTTATATTATTTACTTATTAAAATTTTTTTCTTCCAGTTTTATTGAGATGTAATTGACATACAGCACTGTATAACTTTCAGGTGTACAGCCTAACAATGTGACTTACATAAAGCACGAAATGAATCCCACAATAAATTTATTTCATATGGATTAAACATTAAAGAAATAGAAAAAAGTGTTTTCTTTGTGATGAGAACTCTTAGGATTTACTCTCTTAACAACTTTCACATATAACATATAGCTGTTAATTATATTTATCATGTTATACACTACATCCCTAGTAATTGCTTATCCTGTAATTGGAAGTTTGTACATTTTGACCATCTTCACCCAATTCCCCTTCCCACCACCCCACAACTCTGGTAACCACAAATCTGATCTTTCTCTATGAGTTTGTTTGTTTATGAAGTATAATTGACCTGCGATACTGTTAGTTCCTGGTATACAACCTAGTGATTCGATATTTCTATATATTTCAAAGTGATCACCATGATACATCTCATTGTCATCTGTCATCATTACAAAGATATCACGTAGTTGTTGACTATATTCCCCACACTGTACATTTCATACCTGTGACTCATTTATTTTGTAACTGAAAACTTGTACCTCTTAATCTCCCTCACCTATTTCTCTCCTCCTCCCATCCCATTCCCCTCTGTCAACCACCTGTTTGTTCTATCTATGACTCTGTTTCTCTTTAGTTATGTTTGTTCACTTATTTAGTTTTTTAGATGCCACATGTAACTGAAATCATACAGTATTTGTCTTTCTCTGACTTATTTCACTAAGCATAACACTCTCCACGTCCATCCATGTTATCACAAATGGCAAGTTTCCAATCGTTTTATGGCTCAGTAATATTCCACTGTATATGCATGTATCTGCGTGCGCGCGAGTGTGTGTGTATAGAACACATCATCTTTATCCATTCATCTACTGATGGGCACTTAGCTTGCTTCCATATCGTGGCTATTATAAATAATGCTGCAATAGACACAGGGGTGCATGTATCATTTTGAATTACTATTTTCCTTTTCTTCAGATAAATACCCAGGAGTGGAATTGCTGGATCATATGGTAGTTCTACTTCTGCTTTTTTGAGGAATCTCCATACTATTTTCACATAGTGACTGCTCCTATTTACATTCCCACCAACAGAGCAGAAGGGTTCCCTTTTCTCCACGTCCTCACCAACACTTGCTATTTGTTATCTTTTTGATACAAGCCATTCAAACGGGTATGAAGTGATATCTCATTGTGGTCTTCATTTGCATTTCCCTGACCATTAGTGATGTTCAGCATCTTTTCTTTCTTTCTTTCTTTTTTAAAAAAGCAGAATGGTGCTGTATACTCCTCATTTGTGTATGGGAAAAAAGAATGCAAGGAGATCATACGCTAAGATCTGAGCTAGTGCTCGGTGCCATAATTTTTAAATATTTCTGGAAAGATACCCAAGAAATTCCCCTATAGAGAAGGGAACTGAGGAATCAAGATTCTGGTCAGGGAGGAAGACTTACATTTCAGTTGTTGTTTTTTTCTTTGATTTTATTTTTTTATACAGCAGGTTCTTATTATCCATTTTATACATATTAGTGTATACATGTCAATCCCAATCTCCCAGTTCATCCCACCACCACCATCCCATGACTACTTTCCTCCCTTGGTGTCCATACATTTGTTCTCCACATCTGTCTCTATTTCTGCCCTGCAAACTGGTTCATCGGCACCATTTTTCTAGGTTCCACATATATGCGTTAATATACTTGTTTTTCTCTTTCTGACTTACTTCACTCTGTATGACAGTCTCTAGATACATCCACGTCTCTACAAATGACCTAATTTCACTCCATTTGATGGCTGAGTAATATTCCATTGTATATATATATATATATAACATCTTCTTTACCCATTCATCTGTCGATGGGCATTTAGGTTGCTTCCATGACCTGGCTACTGTAAATAGTGCTGCAATGAACATTCAGGTGCATGTATATTTTTGAATTATGGTTTCCTCTGGGTATATGCCTAGTAGTGGGATTACTGGGTCATATGGTAATTCTATTTTTAGTTTTTTAAGGAATCTCCATACTGCTCTCCATAGTGGCTGTATCAATTTACATTCTCACTAACAGTGCAAGAGGGTTCCCTTTTCTCCACACCCTCTCCAGCATTTGCTGTTTGTAGATTTTCTGATGATGCCCATTCTAACTGGTGTGAGGTGATGATACCTCATTGTAGTTTAGATTTGCATGTCTCTAATAATTAGTGATGTTGAGCAGCTTTTCATGTGCTTCTTGGCCATTTGTATGTCTAATATGGAGAAATGTCTATTTAGGTCTTCTGCATATTTTTGGATTGGGTTGTTTTGTTTTTGAATATTGAGCTGCATGAGTGGCTTATATATTTTGGAGATTAACCCTTTGTCTGCTGATTCGTTGGCAAGTATTTTCTCCCATTCTGAGGGTTGTCTTTCCGTCTTGTTTGTAGATTCCTTTGCTTTGAAAAAGCTTTTAAGTTTCATTAGGTCCCATTTGTTTATTTTTGTTTTTATTTCCATTACTCTAGGAGGTGGATCAAAACAGATCTTGCTGTGACTTATGTCAAAGAGTGTTCTCCTTATGTTTTCCTCCAAGAGTTTTATAGTGTCCAGTCTTACATTTAGGTCTCTAATCCATTTTGAGTTTATTTCTGTGTATGGTGTTAGAGGGTGTTCTAATTTCATTCTTTTACATGTAGCTGTCCAGTATTCCCAGCACCACTTATTGAAGAAACTGTCTTTTCTCCATTGTATATTCTTGCCTCCTTTGTCATAGATTAGTTGACCATAGGTGCGTGGGTTTCTCTCTGGGCTTTCTATCCTGTTCCATTGATCTATATTTCTGTTTCTGTGCCAGTACCATATTGTCTTGATGACTGTAGCATTGTAGTATAGTCTGAAGTTGGGGAGTCTGATTCCTCCAGCTCTGTTTGTTTCCCTCAAGACTGCTTTGGCTATTCGGGGTCTTTTGTGTCTCTATACAATTTTCAGATTTTTTGTTTTAGTTCTGTAAAAAATGCCATTGGAAATTTGATAGGGATTGCATTGAATCTGTAGATTGCTTTGGGTCGTACAGTCATTTTTGCAATATTGATTCTTCCAATCCAAGAACGTGGTATATCTCTCCATCTGTTGGTATCATTTTTAATTTCTTTCATCAGTGTCTTATAGTTTTCTGCATACAGGTCTTTTGTCTCCTTAGGTAGGTTTATTCCTAGGTATTTTATTCTTTTTGTTGCAATGGTAAATGGGAGTGTTTCCTTAATTTCTCTTTCAGATTTTTCATCATTAGAGTATAGGAATGCAACAGATTTCTGTGCATTAATTTTGTATCCTGCAACTTTACCAAATTCATTGATTATCTCTAGTAGTTTTCTGGTGGCATCTTTAGGATTCTCTATGTATAGTATCATGTCATCTGCAAACAGTGACAGTTTTACTTCTTCTTTTCCAATTTGTATTCCTTTTATTTCTTTTTCTTCTCTGATTGCCATGGCTAGGACTTCCAAAACTATGTTGAATAATAGTGGTGAGAGAGGACATCTTTATTTTGTTCCTGATCTTAGAGGAAATGCTTTCAGTTTTTCACCATTGAGAATGATGTTGGCTGTGGGGTTGTCGTATATGGCCTTTATTACGTTGAGGTAGGTGCCCTCCATGCCCACTTTCTGGAGAGTTTTTATCATAAATGAGTGTTGAATTTTGTCGAAAGCTTTTTCTGTATCTATTTAGATGATCATATGGTTTTAATTATTCAATTTATTAATATGGTGTATCACATTGATTAATTTGCATATACTGAAGAATCCTTCCATCCCTGGGATAAATCCCACTTGATCATGGTGTATGATCCTTTTAATCTGTTGTTGGATTCTGTTTGCTACTATTTTGTTGAGGATTTCTGCATCTATATTCATCAGTGATATTGGTCTGTAATTTTCTTTTTCCGTAGTATCTTTGTCTGGTTTTGCTATCAGGATGATGGTGGCCTCATAGAATGAGTTTGGCAGTGTTCCTTCCTCTGCAATTTTTTGGAAGAGTTTGAGAAGGATGGGTGTTAGCTCTTCTCTAAATGTTTGACAGAATTCACCTGTGAAGCCATGTGGTCCTGGACTTTTGTTTGTTGGAAGATTTCTAATCACAGTTTCAATTTCATTACTTTTGGTTGGTCTGTTCATATTTTCTCTTTCTTCCAGGCTCAGCCTTGGAAGGTTATACCTTTCTAAGCATTTGTCCATTTCTTCCAGGTTGTCCATTTTATTGGCATAGAGTTGCTTGTAGTAGTCTCTTAGGATGCTTTGTATTCCTGTGGTGTCTGTTGTAACTTCATTTCTAATTTTATTGATTTGAGTCCTGTCCCTCTTTTTCTTGATGAGTCTGGCTAATGGTTTATCAATTTTGTTTATTTTCTCAAAGAACCAGCTTTTAGTTTTATTGATCTTTGCTATTGTTTTGTTTCTATTTTATTTATTTCTGCACTGGTCTTTATGATTTCTTTCCTTCTACTAACTTTGGGTTTTCTTTGTTCTTCATTCTCTAGTTTCTTAAGGTGTAAGGTTAGGTTGTGTATTTAAGAATTTTCTTGTTTCTTGAGGTAAGATTGTATTGCTATAAATTCCCCTCTTAGAATTGCTTTTGCTGCATACCACAGGTTTTGGATTGTTGTGTTTTCATTGTCATTTGTCTCTAGGTATTTTTTGATGTCCTCTTTGATTTCTTCAGTGATCTCTTGGTTAGTAATGTATTGTTTAGCCTCCATGTGTTTATGTTTTTTAACTTTTTCCTGTAATTGATTTCTAATCTCACAACGTTGTGGCAGTAAAAGATGCTTGAGATGATTTCAACTTTCTCAAATTTACTGAGGATTGATTTGTGACCCAGGACGTGATGTATCCTGGAGAATGTCCTGTGAACAGTTGAGAAGAAAAGTGTAATCTGCTGTTTTTGGATGGAATGTCCTATAAATATCAATTAAATCTACATGGTCTATTGTGTCATTTAAAGCTTCTGTTCCCTTATTTATTTTCATTTTGGATGATCTGTCCATTGGTGTGAGGTGTTAAAGTCCCCCACTATTATTGTCTTACTGATGATTTCCTCTTTTATAGCTGTTGGCAGTTGCCTTATGTATTGAGGTGCTCCTATGTTGGGTGCATATATATTTATAATGGTCATATCTTCTTTTTGGATTGGTCCCTAGATCACTATGTAGTGTCCTTCCTTGTCTCTTGTAACATTCTTTATTTTAAAGTCTATTTTATCTGATATGAGTATTGCTACTCCAGCTTTCTTTTGATTTCCATTTGCATGGAATATCTTTTTCCATCCCCTCACTTTCAGTCTGTTTGTGTACCTAGGTCTGAAGTGGGTCTCTTGTAGACAGCATATATATGGCTTTTGTATTTGTATCCATTCAGCAAGCCTGTGTCTTCTGGTTGGAGCATTTAATCCATTCACGTTTAAGGTAATTATCGATATGTATGTTCCTATTACCATTTTCTTAATTGTTATGGGTTTTTGTACATCTTTTTCTTCTCTTGTGTTTCCCACTTAGAGAAGTTCCTTTAGCATTTGTTGTAGAGCTGGTTTGGTGGTAATGAATTCTTTTAGCTTTTCCTTGTCTGTAAAGCTTTTGATTTCTCCGTCAAATCTGAATGAGATCCTCGTCAGGTACAGTAATCTTGGTTGTAGGTTCTTCCCTTTCATCACTTTAAGTATATCATGCCACTCCCCTCTGGCCTGTAGCGTTTCTGCTGAGAAATCTGCCGTTAATCTTATGGAAGTTCCCTTGGATGTTATTTGTCATTTTTCTCTCGTTGCTTTCAATGATTTTTCTTTGTCTTTAATTTTTGTCAATTTGATTACTATGTGTCTTGGCGTGTTTCTCCTTGGGTTTATCCTGCCTGGGACTCTCTCTGCTTCCTGGACTTGGGTGGTTATTTCCTTTCCCATCTTAGGGAAAATTTCAACTATAATCTCCTCAAATAGTTTCTCGGGTCCTTTCTCTCTTCTCCTTCTGGGACCCCTATAATGCAAATGTTGTTGCATTACATGTTGTCTTAGAGGTCCTTTAGGCTGTCTTCATTTCTTTTCATTCTTTCTTCTTTCTTCTGTTCCGCGGTAGCGAATTCCACCATTCTGTCTTCCAGGTCACTTATCCGTTCCGCTGCCTCAGTTATGCTGCTCTTGATTCCTTCTAGTGTGGTTTTCACTTCAGTTATTGTATTGTTCATCTGTTTGTTTGTTCTTTAATTCTTCTAGGTGTTTGTTCTTTAATTCTTGTAGGTCTTTGTTAAACATTTCCTGCATCTTCTCGATCTTTGCCTCCATTGTTTTTCTGAGGTCCTGGATCATCTTCACTATCATTATTCTGAATTCTTTTTCTGGAAGGTTGCCTATCTCCACTTAATTTAGTTGTTTTTCTGGGGTTTTATCTTGTTCCTTCATCTGGTACATAGCCCTCTGCCTTTTCATGTTTTCTATCTTTCTGTGAATGTGGTTTTTGTTCCACAAGCTGAAGGATTGTACTTCTTCTTGCTTCTCCTGTCTGCCCTCCTGTGGATTAGGCTAACTAAGAGGCTTGTGAACGTTTCCTGATGGGAGGGACTGGTAGTGGGTAGAGCTGGGTGTTGCTCTGGTGGGCAGAGCTCAGTCTTGAGCATCTTTTCATGTGACTGTTGGCCATCTGTACATCTTCTTTGGAAAAATGTCTATTCAGGTCCTCTGCCCATTTTTTAACTGTGTTGTCTGGTTCTTTGATATAACGTTGTATGAGTTCTTTGTATATTTTGGATATTAACCCCTTCTCAAATATATCATTTGGAAATATTTTCTCCCATTCAGTAGTCAGCCTTTTTGTTTTGTTGATAATTTCCTTCACTGCACAATAGGTTTTTAGTTTGATTTACTTATTTTTGCTTTTGTTTCCCTTCCCTGCAGAAACATATTCAAAGAACTATGGTTTTATGGTTCCATATCTTTCATTTAGGTCTTTAATCTATTTTGAGTTTATTTTTGTGGTGTGAGGAAGTGGGTCAGTTTGATTCTTTCATGTAGCTGTCCCGTTTTCCAAACACTATTTATTTAAGAGGTTAAATTTTCCCCATTGTATATTCTTGCCTCCTTTGTCTTTAATTGGCCATATAATTGTGGGCTCATTTCTGGGCTATTCTGTTCCACTGGTATATGCGTCTATTTTTGTGCCAGTAGCATATTGTTTTGATTACTGTAGATTTGTAGAATAGCTTGAAATGAGTGAGCATGATACCTCCACCTTGCTTCTTCTTTCATAAGATTGTTTTGGCTATTCAGTCTTTTGTGCTTCCATACAAATTTTAGATTTATTTGCTCTATTTCTATGAAAAATACCATTGGTATTTTGATAGGGATTGCACTGAATCTGTAGATTGCTTTGGGTACTAGTCATTTTAACAATATTTTTCCAATCCATGAACATGGTATATCTTTCAATCTGTGTTATCTTTAGTTTTTTTCATCAGTGTTGTAGCTTTCTTAGTGCAGGTCTTTTACCTCCTTAGTTAGATTTACGTATTTTATTCTTTTTGATACAATTGTAAATGGGGCTGTTTTCTTAATTTCGCTTTCTGATACTTTGTTGTTAGTATATAGAAACACAACAGATTTTGTGTACTAATTTTTTATCCGGCAACTTTGCCAAATTCATTGATGAGTTCTAATGGTTTTTTGGTGGCATCATTAGGATTTTGTGTGCATAGTTATCATGTCATCTGGAAACAGTGACAGTTTTATTTCTTCCTTTCCCATTTGGATTCCTTTTCTTTTTTTTTTTTTGTCTGATGGAAGACTTTGAATACTATGTTGAATAAATGTGACAAAGGTGGGCATCCTTGTCTTGTTCTTGATCTCAGAGGGACTGCTTTCAGCTTTTCACAGTTGAGTATAACATTAGCTGTGGGCTTGTCATGTATGGCCTTTATTATGCTGAGGTATATTCCCTTTATACCCAATTTGTGGAGAGTGTTTTATCATGAATTGGTGTCGGATTTTGTCAAAAGCTTTTTCTGCATCCATTGAGATGATCATATGATTTTTATTCTTCATTTTGTTAATGTAATGTATCACGTGATTGATGTAAACACTATTAACTCTGGTATAAAAGTTAAAAGACAAGTATTATGAGTTACTATAGCTACAATAAAGTGTTAATGGATAAACCATATATTTAAGATGTAAATTGTGACATCAATAGCATAAAATGTGAGGGGAGGAGAAGTTAAACTACCTTTTTTTTTTTTTTTTTTTTGCCATGCTCTGCGGCTTGTGGGATCTTAGTTCCCTGACCAGGGATTGAACTGCCTCAGCAGTGAAAGTTCAGAGTCCTAACCAGTGGACCTCCAGGGAATTTCCTAAACTGTATTTTTTGATTAATGTAAAAGTTAAGCTGTTATCAGCTAAAAATACAATTATATATATAAATATATATATATATGTTTTATATAAGCCTCATGGTAACCAAAAAAAACCAAACCTGCAGTAGACACACAAAAGATAAAGATATCAAAGCATACCACTATAAAAATCATCAAATAATGAAGACAGAAAGAAAGGAAGAGAAGAACTACAAAACAGTCAGAAAACAATTTATAAAATGGCAATAGTAAATCCTCACATACTGATAATTACTTCAAGTGTAACTGGATTAAATTCTCTAATCAAAAAACATAGGGTGCCTGAATGGTTTAAAAAACTAAAAAACAAGATCCAACAATTGTTTCAAGAGACTCACTTTAGCTTTAAGGCACACATAGGCTGAAAGTGAGGGATGAAAAAAGTATTATATGCAAATGATAAAGAGAGGAGGAGTGGCTGTACTTATATCAGACAAAATTAAGTCAAAAACTGTCAAAAGAGACAAAGGTCACAGAAAGGGGTCAGTTTATCAAGAGGATATAATAATTGTAAACAGATAGGTAATCAAGCACATATATATATATAAGCACATATTAACTAAACTGAAGAGAGAAATTGACAGCAATATAATAATAATAGAGGACTTCAATACTCCACTTTCAGCTATGAATAGATCATACAGACTGATAATGAAAAGGAAACAGTGGACTTGAACAACACTACAGATCAAAAGGCTCTAACAGAACTATATAAAACATTGTATCTAACAGCAATAGAGTACAGGATCTTATCAAGTTATTCTCTGGGATAGATCATATATTAGGCCACAAAACAAGTGTTAACAAATTTTAAAAGTCTGAAATCATATCCAGTGTCTTTTCTGACCACAATGTTATAAAACTAGAAATCAATAGCAGGAGGAAATTTGGGAAATTCATAAGTAAGTGGAAATTAAACAACACACTCCAGAACAACCAATGGGTCAAAAAAGAAATCAAAAGGGAAGTAAAAAGTATCTTGAGAAAAATGAAAATGAAAGCACAACTTGTCAAAACTTATGTGATGCAGAAAAAGCTGCAGTAAAAAGAAACTATATAGTGATCAATGCCCACATTACAAAAAAAGATCTCAAATAAATGTTTAAACTAACCTTATACCTCAAGGAACTAGAAGAAGAACAAACTAAGCCCAAAGTTAGCAAAAGTAAAGAAACAATAAAGATTAGAGTAGAAACAAATGAAATAGAGACTAGAAAAACAATAGAAAAGACCAATGAAACAATGAGTTGGTTTTTTGAAAAGATAAACAAAATTGACAAATCTTTAGCTACACTAAGAAAAAAAGGGAGGTCTCAATTAAATAAAATCAGAAATGAAAAAAGAAGACATTACAACTAATACCACAGAAATAAAAAGGATCATAAAAGACTATTATGAACAATTTATATGTCAACAAATTGGATGACCAAGAAGAAATGGATAAGTTCCTAGAAACATACACCCTACCAAGACTGAATCATGAATGGAAGATATGAACAGACCAGTAATGAGTAAGGAGATTGAATCAGTAATCAAAAACCTCCCAGCAAAGAAAAGCCCAAGCCCATATAGTTTCATTGGTGAATTCTACCAAATATTTAATGAAAAATTAATGTCAATCCTTCTCAACTTCTTCCAAAAATCAAAGAAGAGCGAACAGTCCCAATCCCATTTTTACAAAGCCAGCATTACCCCAAAACTAAAGCCAAATAAAGATACTACAAGAAAAGTAAACTATAGACCAGTATGTCTGATGAATACAGATGTAAAAATTCTCAACAAAATACTAGGAAATTGAATTCAACAGCACATTTAAGGGATCAGACACCATGATCAAGCAGGATTTACTTCTGGAATGCAAGGATGGTTCAACATACAGAAATCAATCGATGTGATACAACACATTAACTGAATGAAGGATAAATATCATATGATCATCTCAGTAGATGTGCAAAAAGTTACTTAACAAAATTTAATATCCTTTCCTGATAAAAATCTTGACATAGAAGGTATAGACAGAAACCTCAACATGATAAAAGTCATATATGACAAACCCACAGGTAACATCACACTCAACAGTGAAAGGTTAAAATAGTTTCCTCTAAGGTCATGAACAAGGCAAAGGTGCCCACTCTCACCACTCCTATTCAACACATTACTGGAAGTCCTAGCCAGAGCAATTAGGCAAGAAAAAGAAATATAAGGCATCAAACTCAAAAAGGAAGAAGTAAAACTGTCTCCGTTTGCAGATGATATGATCTTATAAAACAGAAAACCCTCAAAATGCCACTAAAAAACTGTTAGAGCTAATAAATGATTTCAGTAAAGTTGCAGAATACACAGTCAACAAACAAAAATCAGTTGCGTTGCTATACACTAACAATGAGCCATCTGGAAAAGAAATAAAGAAAAAAAATCCTATTTACAATAGCTTTAAAATGATCAAGTACTTAGGAATAAATTTAACCAATTAGGGGAAAGCTCTGTACACTGAAAACAATAAATATTGATGAAAGGAACTAAGAAGAGACAAATAAATAGAAAGATATACTATGTTTATGGGTTGGAAGAATTTTAAAATATCTATACTACTCATAGCAATCTACAGATTCAATGGAATCCCTATCAAAATTTCAATGGCAGTTTTCAAAGAAATAGAAAAAAGTCCTAAAATTTATATGGAACCACAAAAGACCACATATAGCCACAGCAGTCTTGAGCAAAAAGAACAAAGTTGGAGGCATCACAGTACCTGATTTCAAAAAATACTACAAAGTTTTAGTATTCAAAATAAGATGGTTGGCAATAATAACAGACATACAGACCAATGGAACACAACAGAGAGCTCAGAAATAAATCCACACAATTATGAACTTGATCAAAGATGCAAGAAACAAACAATTGGAGAAAGGATAGTTTCTTCAATAAATGGTACTGACAAAACTGGTTTTCCACATGTGGAAGAATGAAATTGGACCCTTATTTCACTACATATACAAAAATCAACTCAGTATGAATTGAAGATTTAAATGTAAGACCTGAAACCATACAACAATTAGAACAAAACATGGGGGAAAATTTTCTTGACATTGGTCTAGGTAATAATGTTTCAGACATGACACCAAAAGCACAGACAACAAAAGCAAAAGTAGAAGATGGGATTTCATCAAACTAAAAAGCTTCTGCACAGTAAAGGAAACAATCAACAAAGTGAAGAGACAACCTATGAAATGGGAGAAAATATTTGCAAACCATCCCATCTGAAAAGGGGTTAACATCCGAAATATATAAGGAATTCAAACAAATGAATAGCAAGAAAACAATTTGATTGTACCCTGTTGGTGGAAATGCAAATTGGTACAACTATTGTGGAAAACAGGACAAACATTCCTCAAAAACGTAAGACTAGAACTACCATATTATCCAGGTAACCTACTTCTCGGTATATACCCAAAGGGAATGAAATCAAGACTCAAAGAGATATCTGCTCCCCCAGGTTCATTACAGCATTACTTATAATAGCCCAGATATGGAAATAATACAAGTGTCTGTCAATGGATGAACAGCCGAAGAAGAGGTGGTACACATATAAAATGGAATATTACTCAGCCATGAGAAAGAAGGAAATTCTGCCTGTTGTGACAACTTGGATGAACTTGGAGGACATTATGCTAAGTGAAATAAGCTAGACAGAGAAAGACAAACACTGCATGATTTCACCTTAAATGTGCAATCTAAAAAAAAATTTTTTTTTTTTGTAAATGAAACTCATAGAAGCAAAGTAGTATAATGATGGTTCCCAGGGACTGGTGGGGGCAGACAGGGAGATGTTGATCAAAAGGACAGAGCTGTAGTTATGCAGGATGCATAAATCTAGAAATCTAATGTACAGGCATAATGACTATACTTAATAATACTGTATCAAACACTGAAAATATACTGAGAGATTTCAGCTGCAGTCATCACACAATAAATGGTAACTATGTGAGGAGATATGTTAACTAGATTGACTGTAGTAATCATTTCACTATGTATATCAAACCATCATGTTGTACACCTTAAATATGTACAATTTAAATAAATAAATAAATAAATAAATAAATAAATAAATAAAATGTAAAATATCACTGTAAACAAGGTTGTCAATTATTTAAGAAAATTGAAGGTAAGGGTACCTGTCTAATATAAGTATCTTCTAGCTGCCCTCCCACACACACACTGTATTTTTTTAACCACTGTGACTAACTTTGCATAAAATGTAGATTGCATAAACAGTGGCATATCAGAGTTTCATGCAAGAAAATAGGTGCATGGCCTTGCAAGAAGAATTCTGCCACATTCCATACTAAAAAGCAGGTTTCTGTTTCCAGTGCTGTCAAGCTTTAAAGACAATTTTATCATGGTTTAAAGAAACATATAAATTGTTATTATACATGTTATTAAATGACAAGGATATACTTTGCCTTAGGCACACAAAATATTCAATAGGAAAACAGTATTTAGCCATATTCTGGATAATGGATTTTTAAACTACTTAAAATACGTCCTTATTAATTTCACATTACTAGGATAAAGAACTTATACTGAGAAAACTATGTATTCCCAAAGAGTTGGAAGAAGAATGACAGAAATCAGGGCAGCCCTAAGTACCCATCCTACTTCCACTACGTATTAGCTATACCTGTGGCACATCCATCAATCTCTTCACCCCCCAGTTTCCTGATCTGTAATCTGGACACTCTACCAACTTATAAAATTATTGTGAGAATTAAATGAGATAGTGAATGTAAAAGGTAGGTGTGCTCCCAAAGCTTATCCTAAAAAGAGGTTTTACTGTCACTTGAATTAAAAAGGTCACAGGAATCATAAAGCACTTCTGAGACAGTGTGCTTTTACATTTTTTTTTCATTTTGAAGAAAACATTCAGAGCAAAGTGTAAATAAAGTTAATGAAGCTCATATCGCTAATGTCATGGTGAATAATAGGAATTATAAAAATGCCGTTGGAGTATTAAATTGCTTATTTATTAGTCACCAATATTATAAGTTTGAACATGATTAAACTTATTTTTAATAAAGACAATAAAGAAAATAAACACTAGATAACCATGAGTACTCAGAAAGATTAGCATATTGTGAATTGATACCTTTATAATGTACTAAAATATTTTAAAGTAATAGTAATCAAGCATTTATGACATAACATGGAAGTTTCAGTATTTTTCCATGGAGATTTCAAAATAATTTTTATGTCATTACTTCTCATGTCACGTGGTCTTACAAAAGTTTTGCTTGAAAAAATTAAGAATATATCATCAATTAATACAAAAATTTCTTCTAACTATATTAAAAGTTTTCTGGTAAAAATATATTTATAGTTACTGAGAAAAGCCAAATCAAAACATGTATCAGCACATATAATTTCACCTTAATTACAAATTGTCATTCAATACAAAAGAAGCTTTCTTTTACTAGATATGAATCTAACATCCACATAGGAGCAAAAAATTCTATTTATCTTCATCTGTGAAAGTCAAATGGGCTATAGTTAAAACACCCCATTAAGCAATTTGGTGATTCTACTTATAAGTATATGTAGGTGGTGGCAGTCAATCATAGGCCTTCATTTAATTTAATATCTGTCAACTTCATCAAGCTCTAAAATAGACATCATAGTTTACATGTACCTATTGAGGTTTTACATTTAAAAAAAAATTACTTGTAACTGCCTTGGGCCAGAGATTAGAGGAATTACCTTAAGTGAGAGATTGTATTCAATTCATCATACCACCTGAATTTTGTGTCAGTTTTGACACAGAGTTATTTTATTCAATTTAGAATCTGTCTCTGATAGTGGTCGAGAGACACACCTGTGGGAGAACAGTACTAGTATCCTTTACCCTAAAACATTAGGAATGTACCCTGACATAATTACTCATAGTATTCTTCTTTAATAATCTAAAATCTGCCATTTGTTAATATACCGAAGGGATATTAACTGTTTCTCTGCGTGACAGGGAGAATGATGTGACTAGATAATTTAAAGGTAAAAAATCTCATACCTTAGGTAGTAATTAATCAAGATAATGAAAAGTTATCACAGGCAAAATGTGGGTTGGAAAGATGCTACATAGAAGACATCAAGGCCGAGGTAAAGACAGCAGCAACGACTATACTTAGGATAAAACAGTGAAAGTAATAATGTAAACTAAGCTGATGGGGATGTTTGGGGATGGGAGAAGGGTTATTTAAAGGATTAATGCATTTCACCCCTATGTTCATAGCTGCACTATTCACAATAGCCAAGACATGGAAACAACCTAAATGTCCATCGACAGATGAATGGATAAAGAAGATATGATGTATGTATACACACACACACACACTCAGCCATGAAAAAGAATGAAATAATGCCATTTGCAGCGACATGGATGCAACTAGAGATTATCATACTAAGTATGTCAGAAAGAGAAAGACAAATACCACGTGCTATCACTTAGATGTGAAATCTAAAATATGACACAAATGAACCTACCTACGAAACAGAAACAGACTCACAGAGAACAGACTTGTGGTTGCCAAGGGGGAGGGGGTTGGGGAGGGATGGAGTGGGAGGTTGGGGTGAGCAGATGTAGGCTATTATATACAGAATGGATAAACAACAAGGTCCTACTGTATAGTACAGGGAACTATATTCAATATCCTGGGATAAACCATAATGGGAAAGAATATTAAAAAAAGAATGTATATATATGTATAACTGAATCACTTTGCTGTACAGCAGAAATTAACACATTGTAAAACAACTATACTTCAATTTTAAAAAATTAAGGCTTAATGCATTTCATATACTATATACTACTACTCAAGATTATAAGGAGGCTATCTTATATGCAGGTTTGTGGGGCTTTAGAAAACAATCTGCTTTTTGTTCATGCTGTTCCCTCTGCCTGGTCTGTCAGCTTTTAAAGGGCAGGGGTATCATTAACCATTGTGACATCAATATTGAGCACAGTGCCTGACACAGAGCAGGTACTTAAAATACTTCTTGGGAAAAAAGTTGGTTAAATGTGAGTATGTACCATGGAGTATACTACGAGCCCATATTCACTATGCCATTGGACTCTCACAACAGTATAAAGTGGGTATTAGAAATTACAGATAAAGCAAATGAAATTCATCAGAGATTAAATGAGAGCCTTGGCTCTGAAGTCAGGTGCCTGGGTTTGAATCCCAAATCGACTGCTTTCTAGTTCTGCAACTCTAGGCAAGTCAACCTCTTAATTTTCCTACCTGTTAAATGGGGATACTGCCCTGTACAGACTCTCCTCAGAAATTACATTTAGATAAGAAATAAAGTAAGAGACACTGCTATTTATCCACAATTCCATGACCTCTCTTCTTTCAACTAAGAACACTGAGCTTTTTGAAGAAAAGTATTAGGGAAAAAAAGTACATTCACTGCTTTCATAAAAATACTTTCCTTGACCCAGTTGTCGAAGGTCCCTTTCACTACATTGAGACTAGATCTAATAATGAAATCTGAGGAAAAGTTATACCAGGATTCAGAGACAATTACTGAAACAAACCAAACTCCACCACTTCCTTCAGAGTGAACCATCACCCCTTTCTCTGATTATGTTTCATCTTGCTGAGGCTGGCAAGCAGGAATTGTTCTGAAGAAGCACACCTGGCAACATACTCAGAGAAAAGGCAAAGTATGGTGAGTCAAACATGAAACAGAACTTTCCTTTAAACACACATTAAAATTCAGAAAAAGTCAAATAGCTTGGTTTAACAATCAGGCTCAGTCTGAAGTCAGACTGCCTGGGATCAAATCCTGAGAGTGTCACTTGTGAGCAATATGGTATTGGGCAATTTACTTACCTCTGCGCTTTCAGATTCCTCATCTGTAGATTGAGGCTAATTGTGGTACTTAGTAAGGCTTTGGAGAAGATTAAATGAGCTATTTCATACAAAGCATGCATCATGGTGGCAGTCATACAGTAAGTGCTCAATAAATACTCAAGAACTTTTGTTTAAAACTCAGCAAGCTGTAATCAAATTAACTCTATATGTCCATACCAGTGAGTTTGGAGCTCTATGAATTTTTTTTGGTGATTTTTTTATAGGTAACATAAAACCATTTTAACCACTTTGAACTGTACAATTCAGTGACATTAATTACATTCACGATGTACAGCCATCACCACTAACCATTTCCAGAACTTTCTCATTACCCCCAAAACTCTGTACCCATTCAACACTAACTCCCCATTCCCCTCCTGCTTCATATCTGGAATCCTCTGCCACATCAGTAAACAAAGGAGGTTGTGGCCATCAAGCCATTAGCCACTGCAGCTGCCCAGACGGTGAGTCCTGAGGGAACTCAGGATGGAGACAAACAGCCTGCCTGCCACCATCATCAGCCACTGCAGCTGCCCCCCAATGGTGCACCCTGATGGGATTCAGGATGGAAAAAAGCAGGATACTAGCCCTAGATAATTATGATGCATATCAAAGGAATGATTTCAATAAGCCCAGACTCTCACATCTTCCTGTACATAGAAAAGCACTGAATTCATTCACTTGAGATGTCTGGTTTTCTTTAATTAACAGTCATCTTTCCATGTTCTGACTAGCTGGTTTTTGTTGCAAAAACTGCTGTATCTCCTGGCTTTTACTTTACCTCTTGGGAACAGCCACTCAGAGCTATCTGAGAGGCTGCCTCCTGGGTTTAGGTCTTCAGGAAGGCTGCCAAATTAAACATTCTCAACTTCTAGGTTCTGCTTTCTTTTTTCTCAGTCGACACCTCTACTCTACTTTCTGCCTCCAAGAATTTGCCTAGTCTAAGTATCTCATATAAGTGAAATCAAACAATATTTGTCCTTTTGTGTCTGGCTTGTTTCACTCAGCATAATGTCTTCAAGGTTCATCCATATTGTAGCATATATCAGATTATCACTCCTTTTAAGGCTGAATAATGTATCCATATATATGGTTTTTTTTCATACATTTTGTTTGTTTCATACATTTTGTCAATGGACATTTGGGTTGTTAACACCTTTTGGTTTCTGTAAATAATGCTGCCATGAACACTGGTGTACAGGTATCTGAGTTCTTACTTTCAATTACCTTGGGTATATGTCTAGAAGTAGAATTGCTGAATTAATGGTAATTCTATGTTTAACTTTTTGAGGAACTACCAAACTGTTTTCCTGGAGCTCTACTGCATTTAAACTCCTTCTCAACCACTGTATCCTTATGAGGCTTCAATATTTAAGCTTTTTGCCCCCTCCATCTCTAAAACAAAGATAATATCACTTCCCAAAGATTGAGGTGACGTTTCTTAATCAACAGCATCCCTATCTAAAAAGGTGCTATCAAACAAAAATATGAAACAGTAGTATTCTTCAGAGCATTTTCAATCCATGCATCTGGGCATAGCTCTTGCTATTGGAAACCCTAAAATTAAAAGATATTGAGTGATATAAGTAAAATCATGGAGTAGGCAGCTCCAAACTCCCATCCCTTCATAGACATATTTTAAAAAAACAAACAAAAAAACCCTAGAACTACCGAAATCAACTTTGTCAGAACTCTGGAAAAACAGTCACAGATATACAGCAACAAACTGAATCAAGAAAAAGGCATTGTAAAACTGGTAGGCAAGATTTGTGGCATACTAAAACCCTTGCCCTCTCCAGCTCAGCAACGGTCTTGAAGACAGCAGCACCCTCCCTATATGGGACGCTGGTCTCTGGTTCCAAAGGAAGCAGGGCAGACCTTACTTGAAAATTATTGTTTTTCTATTCGAACCTGTCTGGGACTACCTGAAGGACTGATGCAAGGTGTTCACCTCTGTTTCACCTAACTCAGAACCCCCTCAGAGCAGAAAAGCAGCAGGCTTTCCTGGCAAGCATTACTTATACCAAGTGCCCCTAAAACCAAGTTCTCTTGCTGAGTTTATGATCAATCTCTCTATGCAAAACTTCATTCCCTTTCTTGTCCCCTCTGACCTCAATCCTGTGCTAACCGAACACAAACATACCAGTCAGATGACTAAAATTGCTGTTGTTGATAACATTATCATTAATGTACTAAAATTACTATTATAGATATCATCATTAACATACAAGCTCAAGTTGTTTCTCTAAGGCAAGATAAGCTAATAGATTTCCCCAAGCTGTGGACCACCTGGCCTGAAAATTGTAAACCAGAGACATACTGACTCCTGAAACACTAAGAAATGTCACAAAACGACAATCTCAGCCTCTCTTTCTTCCCCTAAAAACAAAAAACAAAAACAAAAAACCCCCGTAACTTAAAGACCAAGTTGAATTGGATCTAAGACTTGGTTCCCACTCCCTCACTTGGTGCCTTGCAAAAAACCCTTATTTTGCTGCAAACACCAGCTCTCAGAGTTTGTGCCGGAGTTTCTCCTGGGGGCACAGAAGCCCTTGCTTTGTTACATTATCAGGCGATCAAAAAATCTGCAGCCACCTGGGGCAAAAAATTCACAACTGAGGCATACAATAGACTGCTTAAAACCAGGAAGCAAAGGCCAGGGATAGAGTTTCTTTGGGAAATCAGAGCATTCAAAAGCGCTGGCATATACTAGGGAATTTAGAAAGTTACACATATGCTCAGGCCAGGAAGCATGCTTAGAAGGGATGGGAGAACACCTTAAGCTTTTCCCACTGGATGAATAAGCTCAGTGGCAGCAGGAAGTGAAGGCTGAGGCAGAATTGTAAATGGCCTGGCTAAGTGTTAAGGAAGGACCTAAGCATAGAGCCATAAAGAATGGAAAAGGAATACAAACCATGACTTCAATCAAGAACAGCCAACCTTGAGAAAGAGGGAGAATATAATTTCCAGAGTTACCACATTATAATATTCAAGTGTCCAGTTTTCAACAACAAAAAGTCACAGAGCATACAAAGAAACACTAAAGTATGGCCCATTCAGAGGAAATAAACTGACAGAAGCATCCTTGAGGAAGCCCAAATGTTGGATTAGAAAACCACTTTAAATCACCTGTCTTAAATATGCCCAAAGAGCTAATGGAAGCCATGGACAAAGAACTAAAGGAAATCAGGAAAACAATGTTATGAACAAAATAAAAATATCAATTAAAGAGATAGTAATTATCAACAGAAGTGAAACAAAAACTCTGGAACTTAAAAATACAGTGATTGAAATGAAAACTTCACTAAGGGGAGTCAACAGCAGACTTGAGCAAGCAGGAAAAAGAATCAGTGAACTTAGTTAAGATGTTAAAGAAAAAATGTTGCCTGCCATATCAGTAAACAAAGGATGTTGCAGCCATCAAGCCATCACAGTACAGCTGCCCAGAAGGTGAACCCTGAGGGAATTGAGGATAGAAAGAGGATGCCCACCCTCTTAACAGTCAGCCTCTGCAGCCACCCCAATGATGCACCCAGAGGAGACTCAGGATAAGAAAGCACAGGATACTGGTCCCAGAAAGCTGAGGTGTATATCAAAGGAATGATTTCAATGAGCCCAGACTCTTGCATCTTCCCATTCATAGAAAAGCGCTAAACTCCTTAACTTGAGATGTCTGGTTTTCTCTAGTTAACAGTGATCTTTTGATGTTCAGACTACCTGGCCTTTGTTGCAAAAACTCCTACGTATCCTGGCTCCTCCCTTACCTCTTCAGAGCACTTCCTTAGAGCTATCTGAGAGACTGTCTCCCAGGCTTAAGTTCTCTGTTTTGTCGCCAAATAAAACTTAATTCTCAACTTTTAGGTTGTGCTTTTTATTTTTTTTTCAGTTGACAAAGATAATTATCCTATCAGACAATAACGCCCAATCTAGAAAACAGCGCTACCACTTGGAATGTCTACTAAGTGCTTCATTTTATCCTTAGCCATTAATTTATAAGGAGCCAGGTTGAGAGAGTCAGGTCGCTTGCCTTAGGTCACAGGGCAGCTTGACTGTTGCCTGAGCTCCTAAGCACAGACCCCTGTGCTGCTCCCTCTAAAGGCAGAGGCTGCCACCTGAGGGCACAGGAGGAGAATGTGCCATGCAAAGCAAATGGTAATTATGCTATAATTACAGAAGATGTCCCTTTGACTCCAGGTCAGGTCAGAAGGAAGCTGGCTCATTTTCAACTTTATCTCTCATAATACTAGTACGTAGTGTTGAGGAAAAGGAAGGAATATTTCCTTTTAACTGCTTAAATGTGTTTAGCCAACAACTGAAGATATTTAAATGTTGAGCACTCTTCTCTCTATTTTCATGGCACTAACTTGAACCTTTGAGAGAGGAAATTTTGGAAGGAAAATAAAAGGAGCAAGGCACATAGAGTCTAGCATAGGAACTACATAACCATGTATTAAAATTTATTTCTGATCTATTTTCCAAACTTATGGCCAAGATATGCATGAGCATATGCAGGTGATTTGAGGAATTTAGTTATGCAATGGCTCAAAGAATCATAATATGAAATTACAGCAATGAAGGCATTTTTTTCAATGTCAATATAAAGAAGGAAAGACATCAAAATAGCCACAACTTTATTTTAGGCAGCATCTTGAAAATCACTATTAATACCTCAGGACTGTTTTGGGGGATGGGACTCAAACACGGATGAAAGACCACTACTTTCACTAGCTAAATCACTCATGTTTTAAGTGTTTTAGTAGGAATGTGCCATCATAACAGACTCTGACATATAAACATTCAAAAGATTATCCTTATTTTCTTCTCATATGCCACAAAGGGCACTTTTCTTGAGTGGAAAGAACAGCACTTCTTACAGCTTGTTTGCTTTGCTGAGCCCTTAAAGAAGCAGAGTTCTAATTATTCGTTAGGAAACTTCATGAGCCACACTAAGCCAATGTCTAGCTCTACAAGCTTACCTGATTATTTAAGCACCTCTGCCTCCAGCCAGACTGTCCTGAACTCAAAAACCATTATTTATTTTCTCCTTCCATATAAAAGGCTCACTTAGTTAGGATACACATTTGTCTGAGTATCCTAAACTCAATATTTAGATTTTATATACAGCAGATCTGAAAAAGCATTTCAAGAAATGAACTTCACGAAACTCCAAGGGAATTTAACAAACGCATGCCCATGAGAGCTCCCATAGGCTTTTTAAGGGCAGAATCTGAGAAATGGGAAGTGACTGCTAATAGGTAAGGGATTTCTTTTTGTGGTGATGAAAATGTTCTAAAACTGACTGTGGTAATGATTGCACGGCTTTGTGAATATACTAAAAATCACTGAATTGCTGTATACTTTAAATGTAGGAGTGAATTATATAGTATGTGAATTATATCTTAATCAAGCTGTTAAAAATTTACTGGTTTCAACTATACTTCAATAAAAATTTAAAAAATATTATTGATTCATTTTCATTCGTTTTTAGGACATTTACCTAAAGCTACACCAGATTTAACCACAGTGAAAACTTGATGTAATGCAGCTTGAAACCCTGCTCCACTCTCTTAAGAAAAAAAAAATTGTAACATAATGACAACTGGACTTTTCCTGGGGACAAGTTCCAGGTTTTAGCAGGTTTACAGAAATGCTGCTTCCAGAAAACCAGTAAATAATGATGTCTCCTAATACTATTGCTCCAATTTTTTTCCCCTAGTACTAGCTTTTGGATACATGAAAAATTACTACAAATTAAACTAGGTAAGCATAATAGTGAATAAATTCACCTTAATGTATGTTTCCAAAAAACTGTTGAGAGGGCACCCACCTACAAAAAACTTATTTCTGGTTTGGAATTGAATATCATGTTTTATATGTCATTTCATTTCACATTTGAGAAGCTACTTTATTATTAGAAAAGTACTTATCTGCTCATTTTGTGAAACTTTATTTACTTAGTATCTTAGAATTAAATACTAAAGAGTAAATATGCCCATAGATCTCTAACCATAAACTGTGCATTTTTAGTTTTGACATGAAGAATGGATTAGTGAGAAACAAGATGGGAGACATCTTTAGGGGGTTTTTGCAGTATTCCAGCTAAAGATGATGATTAAAAACAAAAATGTACCAACGTACCGCTTACACATGAAAAACTCTATAGATACACTGGAGGTGAATCACCAAATTTTAATCGAGTTTAGACTATACCATCTTTATTCAGAAATCTGAGAAATTCATAGCTCAGAAAGGAGTTTTATAGATATATATAGATGAACATCATCATTACACAGATGAGGAAACTGAAGTACAGAATGGTTAAGTCTCACCAAGTGACCCAGAACCAGAAGTAAGATTTGAACTTAGGTTGTACAACTCCTAATTCAGTTTTCTTACACTCTTAAACTCATTTTATTAAAGATATATAAAATAATTTTTTAAATAATCTGTATAAAGGCTGTCCCTAACTTTTATAAATCATATATTTCAAATGCATAAGGGGACAGTAATTTTACACATATCTGCTCACTGATAATCACTAAATAACTTGAAATTATATAATCACACCTAGGGTAACTGGAATAGGTCATGGAAAGAAGAAATAAAAGGAGCCATGAATCTTGAAGCTATGACTGACCCTTATATATATGTAACTAGGTGTCAGTTCTTAAAAACATCACTAGATAAGATTAGAAAGGAAGAGTCAAATAGCACTTGAATTATGGTTACTGAATAAATCAATTTATATACAGATAGCACTGTATATATCATCTGTTTACACTTAGTTCTTTTAAGAAAATGCTTTCATTTCTCTTGTCAAAAATTTTTTTAATTTGCTTTAAGTCTACTAAGGAAAAGCAAAGAAAAAGGGATCCGTTAATTGGAAAGCCAAATGAGTTTAATGAGTTACATTAAAAAGTTATCAAATTGCCTGATTGAATAAACAAGGATTGATTTGTAGAAACCGGAAGTTTCATATTTTACTCCAAATAAACAAATACAAATAAAAAATAGGATATGGACAGACTGGCTATGTTTCTAATCAGCCAAAGAAACAGAAGAGAGGAGACACTCCATTTTGTTCACTAGAGCAGCTGCTTGTGTGGGTAAAGTGGTGCTACACTAAAGAGTCCCAGTCCAGGGTGTCGAGAACTCTCTAGAGCCAAATGGTTTTGATCAAAAATAACCAAAAGCTGCCTTTTCCCAAGGGTGCCCTGTGACTCAGGCAAGAAAGTCCACAGCTCCAAATTTTAACTGCCAAATTATAAGCCAGATGAGAAATACTCTGATTTACTTTGTAACCAAAGTAATATAAAGCTAGATGTCTTATTCAACATTGTTAGATGATGTATATTAATACATGTTAATGTTTACCACTCACCTAAGTGAGATGGAAAGATCCTATAAAGAGGCTGAGTAAGATTGTACTAGCCCATAAACTCACAGGGTAGAAATCAAAGCCAAAGTGATGAAAGAAGGAAATTTTAAGGTTGATATTGGTAGAAATGGTCTAATATATAAAGGAAGGAGGCAATATATATATATATATATATATATATATATATATATGGAGCACCTAGTGAGAAGACAGGTACAAAGAATGTCAATTTCAGCACATTTATTACATCAGAATGCTGAGAACAGCCATAAAGAAGTGGTTAGATACTTTACGGTATACCCATATAATGGAACACTATAGAGACATACATCACACGCATGGCATACCACACAGATGTATCTGTATGTGCTATCACAGAACTAGCTCTGGAATATATTAAGAGAAGAAAAGCAAGAAGCAGGACAATACACACAGTATGGGATGGGAAGACTTTATTCTTAAACAATAGTATAAATAATTTTTTAAAAATACCTTGTGTTATCTTCTTAACAGTGCCTTTTTTGCTTCTTGAACTTTTTCCAGGTATTTTTTGGTCCTTTCTCAAGAAGGCCTGTCCCTCTTTGGGGCCTTCACAAGCAGTGTTTTCCAAGTTCTCACCTGCAGCCACCTCACAGCTTGATGTGCAGCTTTCATTATTGTTGAGACTGTCCGGCTCAAACACTTCAGGTTTGCCCATTGCACTGTCACTGCTGGTCAGAAGCTCATGCCCATCACCATCAAGTTGATTTTCATTTTCATCTGATGCAGAGGGCAAGCATGTTACAGTACTTTCCACGCCATCACCAGGATGACATCCAACTTGTGGTTCTATCTGCAGATTATATGTAGGAGTTTCGCTGTCATCCATTAGAGCATCTTTTGTTGAACAGTTTAAGTTTCATTAAAGTCCTTCAATGTCTACAATGACAAAAAGAAAAAACATTCATTTTTTAAACTCTGGATTTTCGGTGATCTTTGATCTTCCTCTTCTCCTGGGTTGTTTTACTGTAAGTAGGGAAGAGAGAAATGACTAAGGCTCATTCCTACTACTTCTATCCCACTTACAACCCTACACCACCTCACCTAGTTCTTGCTTGAATACAATGGTTCTAAACCCTGGCTGCATGTTTATTGCCTATGGAGCTTGTCAAATTTCTATCACAGACCTCTGAAATCTAAATCTCTGGGGATCGAGCCCAAACACTGATATATTTTTTGAAGTTCTCTAGATTATTCTAATGTGCATCACGTTGGGACCACTGCCTTGAAGAAAGAAATTAATGGTTAAATAAGGTTGTCTGCTAAAACCAATCAGTCATGTTATCCCTGGACACTTAACAAACAAGTGAAAGTTACTTGTGTAAGTCGTTATATGGCCAAACAGCAGCAATATTTACAAATGAAAACATTTAAAAATAGTTTTAAAATAAATTTTTAAAAAAAGTATACGGGGGAAAATTCAGGTAGCATATATTTATACTATATTCTCATTACATCCTTCCTAAAAATAAGCCCTGAAAAGTACCCTAGAATTGTCAACATATTCCTTTTATACAATTAAAGAAAAAAAAGGGCCATGATTAACTCTAGGCTATTTAGTTTAAGACTTGGAAAAAAATCTCAGTCTACTCCAAGAATCCTTCTAACATTTTAAAGATATACAAAATAGATTTTAAGCCTTGTATCAGTCATGTTTTACCCCCTCTTCTCATCCAAAAGTATATTACATTTTAAGAAAAATCACACCAGCCAGATTTAGATATTTTTATGCTTGCCAAGTATTATTTTGGATTTGAATGAAATATAATATTTCAGCAATTTTGAGAAAAACTCAGTGATAAAGAATTTGGTAAATTCTTCAAACTAATAAAAAGAAATGTTTATTTGCTCTTTAGAAAGTCAGTAAATATATATAGTAAATAAATATATATTTAAGTAAAGTAAAATTTTTTAAAAACCAGGAAAACAAAGTATAAAACAAAACATGAGCTCTACACTGATTGTATCACATGATTTCAACTATTTTGCAACTGGAATATTTTATTTGATTCAGACATAAAAATACTGCTTGTCAAATATAAAAATATCTAAATCTGGCCAGTATCATTTTCCTTAAAATATATACTATATAACTCCACTAAGAGGTATGTAATATGAAAAGTAAAATGATTTAACTTGACTAGAATAACTTAGTTTAGACCTAAATGAATTCTAACTACAGTATAATTTTTAATTGAAAAGTAATTATTATTTTTTTATAAATGTATTTATTTATTTATTTTTGGCTGCATTGGGTCTTCATTGCTGCGCGCAGGCTTTCTCTAGTTGCGGTGAGCAGGGGCTACTCTTTGTTGCGGTGCGTGGGCTTCTCACTGCGGTGGTCTCTCTTGTTGCAGAGCACAGGCTCTAGGCGCACTGGCTTCAGTAGTTGTGGCACACAGGCTCAGTAGTTGTGGCTCGTGGGCTCTAGAGTGCTGGCTCAGTAGTTGCGGCACACGGGCTTAGTTGCTCCATGGCATGTGAGATCTTCCCAGACCAGGGCTCGAACCCATGTCCCCTGCATTGATAGGAGGATTCTTAACCACTGTGCCACCAGGGAAGTCCCAGGAATTATTATTTTATTAAAGTGTATTCAAGATCTCTATCATGAGAGAATCCAAATTCAAATGAGACTTTAAAAGTGCATGTGGCTAATATGGTGGAAACACCCCAAATGTTCACTGACGGATGAAGAGAGAAGCAAAATGTGATATATTCACGCAATGGAATATTATTCTGCCATAAAAAGGAATGAACTTCTGATACACGCCACAACATGGATGACCCTTGAAAACATTAAGCCAGACACAAACGGATAAATACTGTATGATTCCACTTATGTGTAATTTTATAATAGGCAAATTCATAGAAACAGAAACTAGATTAGAGGGGCTGAGGGCAGGGGAGGGAGTTACAGCTTAATGGTTACAGAGATTTTGCTTAGGGTGATGGAAAAGATCTGGAAAGAGACAGGGGTGACGGTTACACAACAGTGTCAATGTAATCAATGCCACTGAATTGTATACTTAAAAATGGTTAAAATGGCATATTTTCTGTCACATATTTTTTATCACAATAAAAACAGTGAAAATTTTATGTGGCTATGTAGGAAAAATGTCAGTCCTTAAAACCGGCAACAGCCTCAGTTGTTTTCTAATTTAAATAACCAAATTATTTTCTAGCATGTATTTGCAGGTGAAAATATAATGGTTTTACTTTTATCTTAAAGAGACACAGAGATCTCATGCCAAGGGGGAAGGAAGAAAGCAATCTACAGAGCCCCAAACAATAAGAGTCGCCTCTTGTTGAGTCTCTATCATGTATTAGAAGCCGTGCCAGGCACTTCACATACCTTATTTCTAATCCTCCAAACAAGCCTACATGGGAGGTGTTCATACTGTGTTTTAGATGAAGACTCTGAGGCTTGGAGAGGCAAAAATAACTTGTTTAAAATCATATTCTTGGAAAGAAGTGGAACTGGATCTGAAACCAGGTCTTCCTGATTTGAATCCTGTGCAGTTCAGCATAATAGCTGAGAACACAGGCAGACCAAGGGTCAAATTCTGGCTCTGCCATTTAACAAACTGTGTGGTGACCTTAGGCAAGTTACCTAGCATCTCCAAGCTTTAATTTTCTCTTTGTGAAAATGGAGAACTGTAATGCCTACCTCGAAGAGTCATTTGTGAGGCTTAGACAATATGGCAGGTAAAGCAGTTAGCAGAGTATTTGGCCCACAGTAAATGCTCAAGAAAAGTTAGCCATTATTATTGCCCAAGAAATCTTACAGATTGGCCTTAAACACCAGTAGGTTTATTCAAGCAGGTCTGTAGCCTTACTGAAGGTTCAGAAACAGAGCTTTTCTAGACCTCCTGGAAATAATTAGGTTCCTGATGATAGACTAATGTTAACCAGCATCATTTGAGAATGCTGAAGTATTAATTTATGATAGGGATATCTCAGCAAGTTCCTGGAATATTTAATTGTCTGTTCTGTGCACCATTTCAGATGATGAGGATGTCTAGAAATTAGTGATTAAGGGATTCCCTGGTGGTCCAGTGGGTAAGACTCCACGCTCCCAATGCAGGGGGCCCGGGTTCCATCCCTGGTCGAGGAACCAGATCTCACATGCATGCTGCAACTAAGAGTCCGAATGCTGCAATGAAGAAGCCCGCATGCCACAACTAAACATGTCACAACAAAGATCCCATGTGTTGCAACTAAGACCCGGCCCAGCCAAATAAATAAATAAATATTTAAGAAAAAAAAAGAAATTAGTGATTAAGTCTCCTTGGTGACTATAAAATTACAGATCACACTTCGCAACTTTAATGAGTGTCATGTACCAGTTAAACTCTTCAGACCAATACTCTTATTCAATTCTCACAATTACTCTGTCAGATAGGTAATTTTTAGTCCTATTATACTAATGAAGAAACCAAGTCTCATATCTCATCAAGGGTCAGCTAGTAAGTTCAGAAATAGAACATGGATCAGTTGTGATCTTGAGGCCGTACTCTCGACCATTATGCTTTATGGACAATGGGGTAAAAGTATCAATAACTTAAAGAATATTTCACTCCAGCTGTGGTATACCTCAGTGAAGAATCTCTATCCTACAACAGAGGACACATCTCTAATAAACATGAAGTTCAAGTTCCTGGAAGTTCTCTCTTTCCCTGGGAATTGCTAGATCGAAACAATATACAATTTCTTAAGTAGTCCACCTTCTTCTGTTGAGAACTTTTAAAAAAAAAGACATATTAATATACTATTTATGTTAAATATCTATTACCAGTAAAGTAGGTCTTCCTTTCTTTGGGCCTCAAGACATTTTGCCTCCTATTATTTTGTGATGACGTAATTAGTTTAATTCTCAAAAGGCTACTTTGTAAACTACTTTCTAATACTAATACTTATAGGTGTGAATTTCCTGTAATTATTCTTAATAGACACTGACCAATTCTTCATGGCTTGGCTCAAAAGTCACTCCAATTTGTCTTCCCTGACTTCTCCATTCCAAAAGACATGATGCATTCCTCTACGGCACTCTGTACCACACATAGAGTCCCTCCCAAATACAACTCTCTGCACGGTATATATTTGCATATGTGTCCTACCAGATTTAAGCCATTTGAATACCCATAACCCCAGCCACAGATAATTTTTATTCTTCACAATGTCTAGCTCTGGGCCTTATACTTATTATATATATGAAGGAGTAGAGGGCTTATTTTCTACAGTTTCTGTCTTCAAAGGAGAAAGGCACATGGATTTCTATACATGCCTCTGCCCCTACTCTGAGAGGTAAAGGATAATATTCTTAATGGGATTTCAAATCAGTACAGGCCTACTGCTTTTGGAAACAGTTATAAGCAAATACTATTTTTGGAAACAGTTATAAACAAATACTATTTTTGTCTCTTCTTCCTCCTCTTTCCTTTCCTTCAGTGCTATAACAACAGCATTTAAAAAGGTTCATCTTCATGTACACCTGTATCTCGCTATATGAAAGCACCTAGGCAAGAGAAAAATCACAGGGAGAAAGAAGCCCCAGTTGATACACAGTATTTTTAAATATGCCCTAACATTATATGGGACCTGGAGGTTAGAAGTACAGTAGAAAAGGCATTCTAAGTTATTTGCTATATCTAAACTGTATGTATATTCTATAAGAGTCCCTATGGCTGTACCAATTCTCACAAAAGAAACAGCGAGGGCTTTCCTGGTGCCGCAGTGGTTAAGAATCTGCCTGCCAATGCAGGGGACACAGGTTCGAGCCCTGGTCTGGGAATATCCCACATGCCGAGGAGCAACTAAGCCCGTGTGCCTCAACTACTGAGCCTGCGCTCTAGAGCCCGTGAGCCACAACTACTGAACCCACGTGCCACAGCTACTGAAGCCTGCATGCCTAGAGCCCGTGCTCCGCAACAAGAGAAGCCACCGTGATGAGAAGCCTGCACACCTCAAGGAAGAGTAGCCCCTGCTCGCCGCCACTAGAGAAAGCCCGCACGCAGCAATGAAGACCCAACACAGCCAAAAAATAAAATAATTTTTTTAAAAAAAGAAAGAAAAAGAATAGCAACACAGTACAATCACTGCACAGCACTGACTCGGGCATATTTTGCCTTTCAAAAGCATGACAGTAAGTGCCGCCCAAGTTTCCAGTCTCTTGTGGCAAAACAGCATACCAAATATGTACATTGTATAAAAGTTATTTGACATGTTGACTCAGTACGCTGAAAAATTTCAAGCAAACTATTCAAGCTGAAGAATTTCAAGCAAACTATTTAAGTAAGGCTCATACAAAAGTTGAAAAACAAAACTTTGAGGAAGAACATTCAAATATAATAAAGTAACAGACTAACAAAGAGAAATCTACATTTTGTCAAAAAAATAATCTCACTCCCAGGTATGATTTGACTTCATTTTTGATACATCTTAATGCATTATCTGGTGAGATTAAACATCAGGTGTTACTGAAATTAAAAAATTAATTTATAGGAATGGTTAAATATATAATATGACTCAATTATTTTATTAAAATGCTTTAAGAAGATTCTGAGTGCCATTTTTCTGTAATCCAAGTAAATTAGGCCTAAATACTATACTTTTACCTTCGAAAGAAGCCAAGATTCTTCTTAAGAATTAAGATGCAACCCAAGTTTAAATTTGATGACTTACAGTCAAACCAAAATTTAGAAGAAGACAGTTACCAAATAACGTATTCTATTAACCCTAAATTCAAATCTGGCTATTCACAGTTAACTCAGAATTGAGGAAGAAAGTCACCACACTCATATGTTGTGTTTATGATGGTAACTACATATCACTTTACATTTTGTCATCTTACTCACTTGACGTGTTCCAATACTACTTATATCTCATTGCTAAATCTATAGCTTTCTGTGATTAATGCTTTGTTTAGACATATGTACCTGTAGGCAATATTCAGTATACCAGCAATAAAAAGCATGCCCCAGAAGAATGATTCTCAAAAATTTTGCAGCCCAAAATAAACAATTCATTTTTCATTGAAATCATGTACATACAAAATACGTATACATAACTGAAACAAAGATTTCTCAAAACTAAACACACATGAAGCACTCTGACACATTCTCCATTCTATTCAATATTATTTATTTTCTTTAAATGCTGATCAAGGTCTACTAGGTAGATTTCATACCTCACTAATGAGCACTGACCACAGCAATAAGGCAGTTTCTAGGAATTAACAGCCTCATCCTAAGGACCACCAACTGAGCACTAGAGAAGTTTATAATTATCTCCAAATTTTTTTCTGAAAATGATGCAGATCGTATGAAACTCAGACATAAACTTCACTTAACATGTTATCCCCAAAATCTCAATAAAATAATTTTTGCTAATTTATATCATTCACCTCACATTAAAATTTAGCTAAAATACTATGCTTGATTCAGGGTCCCTTAGTTGATATCTTTGGTTGTCAGCTATATTCTATATCTATGCTAACCAATATGGTAGCCACTAACCACATATGGCTCCTGAGTACTTGAAATATAAACAGTGAGACTAAGGAACTGAATTTTTACTTTTATTTAATTTTAATTAATTTAAATTCTAAAACATATTGATTCAGTTATTGAAAAACTTATGCATGTTTGAAACAAACTGGGTATGTGAACCTGCCTTTTCACCTAAATTTTAGGAAATTTAAATATAGATCAAGCATTTCCAACAAAAAATGTGTCCAAATTGAGATATGCTATATTTGTAAAATAAACACCATATGTCAAAGACTTATTAGGGATAGAAAGAATGTAAAAATAATAGGCCTTTAATAATTTTAAATATTGATTACAAGTTAAAATAATATTTTGATCTAACGGATTAAACAAACCCTATTATTAAAATTAATTTCACCTTTTAAAACCCTTTTTTAATGTGGTTACTAGAAAACAAAATTCTATATATGGCTCACATTCTATTTCTATTAAACAATGTTGCTCTCCATTATACTGCTTTGATAGTGCCACTGTAGCCAAAGTCCTGGCTCACAGTGAATCACTCCATTCAGGATTCTATCTTGCTAATACTAGTTAGGCTGTCGACATTTCCCGGGTATAGACATTATTATTACTATAATTAAATAAGGTAAATACCTAATGAAAGAAATAGATACTAAAAGTTTTAAAAATTAATTTGTAAGTACTTGTTTATATCCTATTTTCAGGATCATGTCGCCCCCCTCTTTAGGTACTTTGCCATATTCAAATTATTCCTGGTACTTCAGAAATGTTGAATGGTAATTATAACTAGTAAAATGGCCTTATAGAAATCTTTCTAAATAGTTTAATTTCTATATAATAGTATGTACAAAAGTAAGCCAGATTGTTTTAGTATTTCTTTAATAGGAATAAAAAACACAATTTCACAATAAGGAATTTACTCTTAATTAAAAAAAAACGGTCATAGAAAACATGTTTTAAGAAGGAGGATAAAAATATAACAAAGTATATAGATGCAAACTATTACATATAGAATGGATAAACAACAAGGTCCTACTGTATAGGGAACTATACTAATATATACTACAGGGAACATATTCAATATCCTGAGATAAACCATAATGGAAAAGAATATAAAAAGAATATAATATTAACTCTGTGGAACTAACTGAAAAAAATGCTTGTGTTGCTACTATAATTTTGTATGCTGTGATTTGCCCACCCTTTATCTTCAATGATACAGAAGTTGTTAATTTCTAGGAGCATCTGAGTCATAAAGTCAGTAGGCAAAATTTATAATTAATGATAGTTAAATGAAAAAATTGTATAAAAATAAAATAGAATATAAAAAAGAATGTATATATATGTATAACTGAGTCACTTTGCTATATAGCAGAAATTAACACAACATTGTAAATCAACTATACTTCAATAAAAAATTTGTTAAATAATAAAAATGCAACAAAGTATACAACACAACTACAAGAATACAAAAAAGAAAAACATGAAAAATAATCAATTACTGTAAAATGTGAAGGTAATGATTCTAAGGGAGAATACAACAAACATGGATTTTATTTATGCAGAGAAAGTACTCTTAAAATATAAAGGAACTCACAAACCATGTGACTCATAAACCCAAAACAACCTTGGGGCAGGTAAGTTGAATAAAAGGAAGCATAATTTGTTTCATTTTCTCCAATCCTCCCTTTCATAATGGGACTCAGTTCAAGATAGCTTACACATCAACAAAGACTTTGAGTTCAAAATCCAGTACATAAATGGAAATGACACGTCAAAAGCCTCAGTGGGGGTATATCCAAGCAGTGCAAAGATAGAGTCATCTCTCTCCTCTCTTTCCTCTCTCTTATATACAGACATATATAAATTTTACTTAAAGAAACAACAGAAAAGTAAATCTCTAAAATAGTGTGAATGCAAGGACATCTTCAGGCATCCAGACACATGTATTTTTAGCAATAATTTCTAACAATTTTTTCATTTAACAATCATTAATTATAAATTTTGCCTACTTCAGGGTGACTGACTTTATGATTCAAATGCTCCTAGAAAATAACAACTTCTATATCACTTGAAGATAAAGGGTGGGCAAATCACAGCATACGAAATTACAGTCGCAACACAAGCATTTTTTTCATTTAGTTCCACAGAGTTAACACCACATGCATTGAGAGAACCACAGTTTAGGGGAAGGAGTCATTTCACAGGGTCATACATAAGCTGTGTTTTTTTGGTTTTAAATACTTCTTTGTTGTAAAACTTATTGCAACCATACTTTGAAGCCACAACCAACAGAATCTAAGAACTTGAAAATACTTCTTAGTTCAGACCATAACTTTTAAAATACTTTTAAAACAAAAATTATGTTTACTATTACATATATACTATATATCTTCATGGAAACTGTCTTAATAATTTTTAAACTTTGATCACTTTGCTATACAACTAGTAACATAAGGCAATCTATCTACACTTTAATAATTAAATACACATAAAAATCTATATATTTTGTTTTAAAATGATAATTCTTGTTAATATAGTGGCAAGAGCAAACTGTTCATTAGAACCTTCCCTTAAGAGGCCTGACCAAATAGTTAGCATTATCTGAATAAAATGCTAATTATTAACAGTAGTCAAGTTATTGAATATTTACTAAGTATCAGGCAGTATTTCAGTCATATATAATATATATGTGAATTTATGAATTTAAAATAATTTAAATTTATAAATTTAAACATTTATAAATTTAATATATATAATTTAATATTCACACAGGTCCTACAAAGTAGTTCTATAATTACATCCATATTATAGAGAAGGAAACAGCAACAAAAAGATTCAATAAATAGGCCAAGGTGACAGATCTAGTACATGACAAAGTCAGGATTCAAACTCAAAGAACCTGACTCCACAGCCTATACCCTTGACCACTATAATCATTTTTACATTACATTAATTTAAAAAATCAACTATATTCATATGTATATTTTGTAAACACCAAATTGCTAGCTTTAAGGAGATAGCATCATGAAAAATTTCTAGTGTCTTGAAATGTTTTTCAAATACATAGAGCTTAGAAAATAGGTTGAGGCAAAATAAAATAAAACCCACCAATAAGACTATTTACTTGCTGTAATTTCTAAATGTGATGAACTCATTTCTTTAGGTTTATGCATTAATCTATATCATATCCCCATTAGAGACCATCATCAAGAATTTAACATGTGGGTTAAATGGTGCAGTGGTTGAGAGTCCGCCTGCCGATGCAGGGGACATGGGTTCGTGTCCCAGTCCGGGAGTGGCTGGGCCCGTGAGCCGTGGCCGCTGAGCCTGCGTGTCCGGAGCCTGTGCTCCGCAGCGGGAGAGGCCACAATAGTGAGAGGCCCGCGTACCGCAAAAAAAAAAAAAAAAAAAAAAAAAAAAATTGACATGTTCCCTTGTACCCACAGAATAATTTCTACTAGGCTGATCACAAGTATTTACTGAAGCAACATCACAGCTAAAGGGAATAAAGTACAAGAGTCTTCATACTTTGATAGTATACCCCTAATGAGCAAAGAAATTGCACACATACCCACTATATGCATATTTGTTCATAACCTATATGAACATATACTGGATATATATACATATATATATATACATATATATACACACACACACTCATTTTTGAACATGTGCAAAAACATATTAAGAAAAGATGAAAGGGACTTCCCTCGTGGTCAAGTGGGTAAGACTCTGTGCCCCCAATACAGGGGGCCCAGGTTTGAGCCCTCGTTGGGGAACTAGATCCCGCATGCATGCCACAACTAAGAGTTCTCATGCTGCAACTAAGAAGTCTGCGTGCTACGACTAAGAAGCCTGAATGCCACAACTAAGACTCTGAACACCACAACTAAGAGTCTGCATGCTGCAACTAAGAAGCCTGCATGCTGCAACTAAGAAGCCTGCATGCCATGACTAAGAAACCCACATGCCGCAACTGCCTGCATGCCGCAACTAAACAACCTGAATGCCGCAATGAAGATCCCATGTGCCACAACGAAGATCCCGCGTGCCGCAACTAAGACCCCGTGCAGCCAAAATAAAATAAAATAAAATAAAATAAAAAATAAATATTTTTTGAAAAGAAAAGATGAATTAGTTCTACTTCTGGGAAGTGCAGACTAGCTCGTTTCAGACAAACCCTCCTGTTGATAGCAGTTAGAGAAGCTGGCAGAGAGCTTCAATTTGGAAGCCAAAAAAGCTGAGCAGAGCCTTTAGCAGACTTACAGAGCTGGCACAAACAATGGGGTTTAGGACTTGCCAAGAAGAAGGGAGCCTTAGGCTTTCAAGTGGGACCTAAAACGGCGACTCCCCAGAAGAAACAGTGAGTCTGAGATAGACCAGCCTTCACAGGGACTAAAGCCCAGTAGAATGATCTTCATTTCTGGTTGAATTAAGATGATCTGCCCTAACTTGGTTGCCTGCCAGCAACATGAATAAATCTCCTCTGGAAGAAGAGATCCAACAAAGGCTCAAATTACCTCCACAAATTTTCATCTATAAAGCCTGTAATATAATCCAAAATAACCAGGCATACAAGAGGTCAAAATGTGACAAAAAACTGGGAGGAAAAGCAGCTAACAGAAGCAGGTTCACAAGAAATTCATATATTGGAGTTAACTTAAAGAAACTTTAAAACAACTATTATTAAAATGTTCAAGGACTTAAATGAAGAGGTGAGAGAATTTCAAAAGAATTGACAATATAGCAACAAAAGCAAATAGTTTATTTTGCTTTTTAATCAAATCACTATATTTGAATTTTTAAAAATCCAAATGGGTATTCTAGATCTAAAAAATACAATAACTGAAATTACTCTAGAACTGGAACTCAAGGGTAAAATTATTAATTTCTAAAAGATTTTAGAATGAAGAAATGAGTATAACTTTTGAACTCATGCAAAATGGTGTCTAATAACAAGAAAAAAGTTGAAAAATGTGACATGAAAAACATAAAAAACATGGAGGGGATTACAAACGGAGAGTTTTAGAATGTGTTCAAACTTAAGTTTTTGTCAACTTAAAATAGATTATCATAAGTAGAAGCTGTTATATGGAAGCCACATGATAACCACCAAGCAAAATCCTATGATACACAAAAGATAATGAGAAAGGAATCTAAGCATATCCACTAAAGAAAGCTATCAAACCACAAAGGGAGAAAGCAAGAGAAGAAGAAAAAAATCAGAGGAACTACAAAACGGTCAAAAAACAATGAACAAACTGGCAGTAAATACATACCTATCAATAACTACTTTAAATGTGAATAGAATAAATTCTCCAATCAAAGACAGAGAATGGCTGAGTGGATAAAAAAAGCAAAACTCATCTATATGCTGTCTACAAGAGACTCACTTCAGACATAGGTCCTAAACAAACTGAAAATGAAAGAATAGGAAAAGATATTCACTGCAAATGGAAATCAAAAGAAAGTTGAGATAGCTATACTTATATCAGACAAAACAGACTTTAAAACAAAGACTGTATTAAAAGAAGGGCATTATACATTGATAAAGGAGTAATACAACAAGAATATAAAGAATTTGTAAATGTTTACGCACCCAGCATAGGAGCACCTAAACATTTAAAGCAAATACTAACAGACCTAAAAGGAGAAATATATAGCAATACAATAATAACAGTAGAGAAATTTAATAACCCAATTACATCAATGGATAGATAATCCAAAAACATCATCTTTAAATAAGATGTTAGGTCAGATAGACTTAACAGATACATAAAGAACATTTCATCCAAAAGCAACAGACAGGGCTTCCCTGGTGGCTCAGTGGTTAAGAATTTGCCTGCCAATGCAGGGGACACGGGTTCGAACCCTGGTCCGGGAAGATCCCGCATGCAGTGGAGCAACTAAGCCCGTGCACCACAACTACTGAGCCCACGCACCTAGAGCCCATGCTCCGCAACAAGAGAAGCCACCGCAATGAGAAGCCTGTGCACTGCAACAAAGAGTAGCCCCTGCTCACTGCAACTAGATAAAGCCCACACGCAGCAATGAAGACCCAATACAGCCAAAAATTAATTAATTAATTAAAAACAAAAACAAAAACAAAAGCAACAGACTCACATTCTTCTTGAGTACACATGGAACATTCTCCAGGACAGATCATATGGTAGGCCACAAAAAGTCTTAACAAATTAAAAAAGACTGAAATCATCTCAAACACCTTGTCCAACTACAGTGGTATGAAACTAGAAATCAGTTACGAGAAGGAAATTCACAAATATGTGGAGAGGAAACAACATGCTACCGAAAAACCAATGGATCCACAAAGAAATCAAGAGTGAAATTAAAAAATACCTTGAGACAAACAAAAATGGAAATACAACATATTAAAACTTATAAGACACAGCAAAAGCAGTTCTAAGAGGGAAGTTCATAATGATAAATGCCACCTCAAGAAACTAGAAACATATCAAACAAACAACCTAACTTTACATCTGAAGGGAAAAAAAAGGACAAATGAAGTCCAATATTAGTAGAAGAAAGGAAATAACAAAGATCAGAGCAGAAATAAATAAAATAGAGACTAGAAAAATAATAGAAAAGATCAATGAAACCAAGAGCTGGTTCTTTGAAAAGATAAACTAAACTGAGAAACCTTTAGCTTGCCTCACCAACAAAAAAAAGAGGACTCAAATAAAATCAGAAATGAAACAGGAAACATTATGACTGACGCCACGAAAATACAAAGGATCATAAGAGACTACTACAAACAGCTGTAAACCAACAAACTGGACGACCTAGAAGAAATGAATACATTCCTAGAAACATACAACCTTCCAAGACCAAATCACGAAAAACTGAAAATCAATTATGAATAAGGAGATTTACTGAATCAGTAACTTAAAACCTCCCAACAAACAGAAGTCCAAAAGCACACAGCTTTACTAGTGAATTCTACGTAACATTTAAAGAATCATTACCAATCCTCAAATTCTTCCAAAAACTACAAGGGGAGGGAACAGTTCCAAACTCATTTTATGAGGCCAGCATTACCCTGATACCAAAACCAGACAAGGATAACACAAGAAAAGTAAATCACAGGCCAATATCCCTGACGAACATAGATGAAAAATACTCAACTAAATATTAGCAAACTGGACTCGACCATACATTAAGAGGATCTCACACCATGCATAATCAAGTGGGCTTTATCCCAGGAATGCAAGGATGGTTCAACATCCACAAATCAATTACGTGATACACCACATTAACAAAATGAAGACTGAAAATCATATGACCATCTCAATGGATGCAGAAGATGCATTTGACAAAATTCAACATCATTTTATGATAAAAACTCTCCACAAAGTGGGTATGAAGGGAACATACCTCAACATAATAAAGACTGTATAAAGGCCACAGGTAACATCATACTCAATGAAAAGCTGAAAGCTTTCCTTTGAAGACTAGGAACAAAACAAGGATGCCCACTCTCCCCACTTTCACTGAGCATAGTATTGGAATTCCTACCTAGAGCAAGAAAAAAAAATAAAAGGCATCCAACTTGGAAAGGAAGAAATAAAACTGACACTCTTTGCAGATTACATGATACCATATATAGAAAATCCTTAAGACTCCACCACAAAAATTGTTAGAACTAATAAATGAATACAGTTGCAGGATACAAAATTAATAGGCAAAAATCTGTTTCTATACGCTAATCATGAACTATCAGAAAGAGAAATTAAGAAAATCCCATTTACAATGGCATCAAAAAGAATAAAACACCTCGAAATAAATTTAACCAAGGAGGTGAAAGACCTATACACTGAAAATTGTAAGACACAGAAGAAAGAAATTGAAGAAGACACAAATAAAGACATTCTGTGCTCATGGACTAGAAGAATTAATATCGCTAAAATGACCATACTACTCAAGGCTGTCTACAGATTCAATGCAATCCTTATCAAAATTCCAATTTCATTTTTCACAGAAATAGAAAAAGCGATTCTAAAATTTGTATGGAACCACAAAAGACTCCAAATAGCCAAAGTAATCTTGAGAAAGAACAACAAAGCTGGGGGCACCATGCTCCCTGATTTCAAGCTATATTAGAAAGCTACAGTAATCAAAGTAGTATGGTATTAGCATAAACACAGACACAGAAATCTATAGAACAAAATAGAGAACCCAGAAATAAACCCATGCACACACTTATTTATGACAAAGTAGCCAAGAATACACAATGGGGAAAGGACAGTCTCTTCAATTAATGGTTTTGGGAAAACTGGACAGCCACATGCAAAAGAAAAAAACTAGACCACTATCTTACATCATACACAAAAATTAACTCAAAATGGATTAAGTCTTGAATGTAAGACCTGAAACCATAAAATTCCTACAAGAAAACATAGGCAATAAGCTCCCTGACATCAGTCGTGGTAATGATTTTTCGGACAATTGGGACTACATCAAACTTAAAAGCTTCTACACAGCAAAGGAAACCATCAACAAAATGAAAAGGCAACCTACTGAATGACAGAAAAAAATATGCAAATCATATATCTCTGATGAGAGGTTAATTTCCAAAATACATAAAGAATTCACACAACTTAACAGCAAAATAATCCAATTTAAAAATGAGCAAAGGATCTGGATAGACATTTTTTCTAAAGACATACAGATGGCCAACAGGAACATGAAAAGATGCTCAATATCACTAATCATCAGAGAAATGCAAATCAAAATCACGAGATACCACCTCACACCTGTCAGAATGGCTATTAGCAAAAAGATAAGAAACAAAATGTGTTGGTAAGGATATGGAGATAAGTGAACCCTTGTGCACTGTTGGTGGGAGTGTAAATTGGTACAGTCACTATGGAAAACAGTAAGGAGGTTGCTCAAAAAATAAAAAATAGAGTTACCATGTGATCCAGCAATCCCACTTCCAGGTATTTATCCAAAGAAAACAAAATCACGACCGTCAGAAGATAACCGCAACCCCATGTTCACTGCAGCATTATTTACATTAGTCAAGACTTGGAAACAACGTAAGTGCTCATCAACAGATGAACAGATAAAGAAAATGTGTGTACACACACAGACACAAACAATGAAATATTATTCAACCATTTTTAAAAAGAATGAAATTCTGCCATTTGCGAAAACATGGATGAACCTTGAGAGCATTATGTTAAGTAAAATAAGCCAGAGAGACAAAGACAAATACCATATGATCTCATATGTATGTGGAATATTAAAAACAAACAAACAAAAACAAGCTCATAGATACAGTGAAGAGATTGGTGGTTGCCAGAGATGGAGGGTGATAAGTAGGTAAAATGGGTGAAGGAAGTCAAAAGACACAAACTTCTGGTTATAAAATAAGTCATGGGGAAGTAATGCAGTGTGGCAACTATAGCTAATACTGCATTGTATACCTGAAAGTTGCTAAAACAGTAAACCTTCAAAGTTTCATCATAAGAAAAAAATTCTATAACTATGTATGGTGACAGATGTTAACTAGACTTATGTGGTGATCATTTCACACTATATACAAATATTGAACCATTGTGTTGTACACTTGAAACTAGAATGTTGTACGTCAATTATACCTCAAAAAAATAGAAAATTTAAATTTAAAAAAATTAATAAAAGCTAAACTTTACAAAAGGTGTCTAATAACTTTTTAACCAATTCAAGAAAATTTCATTTAAATGAGTTGCTAAGTGGGAAAGCAAAGAGTAACTTTCCTAAAATCTATTTTGTTTTTTAAATCCAATCACTAGGGCTATCTAAGCATAATTTACTATGATGAACAAATCTTTACCTATAATATCTACATACTATATAACACTGATTTATGAATATTTTCTCTTTGGTAGTTTCAGAATAAATACTAGATTGAATGAAAAATTATATCCCCAAACAACTAAGTCATAACTAAATTAGTGTAAGTGTTAAGATAATAATCATATACTGTCTTTTACATATGCACACAAACCTATATATTTGTGCCAACATCAACAGTCCTGGGTAACTTAAGACCTGATACATTGCTAAAAGGTCCATCTGTCTTGTTTGTTTGTTTACCTCAAATCTCTTCAGTGTTTAATAAATAACTGCTATCTCTGAGTCCCATGGTTTATTTTGCAGCTACTAAGACAAGAAACAGAACTGACACTGAATTCAATGACAGCAATGGATATCATGAAATTGCATTCAAAATTTCTGAAAAAAAAATTTCACTGCTTTTAACTTCTAACAAATGAATTAATGCTGTGCTGTACTTTGGAGGGAGAGGCAGCAGACCAAAAAACAAACAAAAACAAACAAAAAAGTTAGATAACAGCTATAATAAAATCATAGCTCCAAATCATTAATCATACTGTATCAGAAGGGATCCTCTGAAAGATTTTTAATCAGAGTAGTTGCATGATCTGGTTTACATATCAGAAAAATCACTTGTGTGGATCTTTAATAACATGAAACGAAAGGGCCAGTTGAGAGAGAAGTTAAGGATAACAGGAGAGAGAGTGCTGAACAAATAATGGTGCAAAGACTGAGGAGTGGGAAGGCATCCAGGACACAGGCAGAGGGACTATCCTTACACAGGAGAAGGGGCACATTTTCCAGTGCGACAGAGGCTTGTGACAGAAGCGGGGTGGGGTATAGTGTTTACAATGGAGTTAAGTTAGAGGCATTTCCATTTAGTAATATATCTTTCTCAGGTAAACAGTGAGTAGGATATCTGCTGAATGGGGGGAAGGGGTATTGGGAACAGGGACCTGGGAAACATACAGAAGGTTTAAAATAGCCAGTGGAAGTTTGTAGGGCTGCTGCTGAGGGCCCACTGAAATTAGTTCACTACAAATTCGTAGTCTCCATTCTACTTGGTTATATACACTGCCTTCAAATCAATCTCATAGCACAAACAAACCACAAAAAAGCAGCTAAAAGGAGACTCTTTTACCTAACCTTCTACATGAGTTCAAAGTATCAAAAGAAATGCTGGCATTTTCTCAGGGTACTAGGAGAGAGATTTCTTCAGTCCATCTCAACACCTATCTTCATTTGTATTCCTCTGCACAGCTCACCATTCTTCTTCCTACCTCTGTATGCAGACAACTGAATGCAGTTGGTAAAATACCTGCCTCAGGTTTATTTCATTTAACGAAAATGAATTCTTAAAATCCTGACCTATACTGTAATTGTACTCAAAAGTACACCAAAAAATTTTTTTTAAGTAATAGCACCTCATTTTAACCTGCTGCAAATGCTATTCACTAAGCTTTTATGTTCTGCATAATTTAGGAACAACATATCTTTGGGTTTTTGGGGGGGGCTGCGTTGGGTCTTCGTTGCTATGTGGGCTTTCTCTAGTTGCAGCGAGCAGGGACTAGTCTTAATTGCAGTGCGGTGGCTTCTCTTGTTGCAGAGCGTGGGCTATAGGCGCGCAGGCTTCAGTAGTTGCGGCACATGGGCTCAGTACTTGTGGCTCACGGGCTTTAGAGCGAAGGCTCAGTAGTTGTGGCACACAAGCTCAGTTGCTCCACAGCATGTGGGATCTTCCCAGACCAAGGATCGAACCCGTCTCCCCTGCATTGGCAAGTGGATTGTTAACCACTGCACCACCAGAGAAGTCCCACACCTTATCTTTGAAATGCCACTTTTTTGGTTAAAGTCAGTTTCGAATTTCATCTTATTTCCTCTTAGCAATTTGAGATTTTTCGAACGTAGTTACAAGACTAAATTCTTGTGCCTGTATAAGAAAATCAACATACTGATTTAGTGAATCAGAAAACTTGAGTTCTGATATTATCTCATTTCCTGGGATATAAGATTCCACCAAACATTAACACGAGATGATTCTAGTTATTAGTTCCCAAATTCTTCATTATTTGTCTTTTACTGCATTAAGTCTAAAACAAATATCTATTTTCTAGGGTATTATTTTGTGAGCTGCAATTACTTGTAATCTACTTAAAAAGTACAGCTACTGGCAAACACACATTTTCTTCTGCCTTTCCTTATCTTGAAAAACAATGATATAAGGTTGCCCTTTGAATGGAAATATGAAGCTCCTGTCCCACATCCAAGAGAATATTAGCTTTGAACTGTTTATACAATTCATGTGCTAATTCATTGTTTTTCACCCAGTGCTCTTTGTAATCAAAAGCAGCGGTCCCCACCCTTTTTGGCACCAGGGACTAGTTTCGAGGAAGACAATTTTTCCACGGACAGGGTGTTGGGGGGTATGGTTCAGGTGGTAATGCGAGCAATGGTTCAGGCAGTAATGCGAGTGATGGTTCAGGTGGTAACGCGAGCGATGGGGAGCAGCAGATGAAGCTTCACTGCCTCACCCACTGCTCACCTCCTGCTGTGTGGCACAGTTCCTAACAGGCCACGGACCAACACTGGTCCACAGCCCAGGGGCTGGGGACCCCTGATCAAAAGCAAACATTTGGTCAGCATTAAAGGTTTAGTATCAGGACACAAAACAACACCAATAAATCACTACAAGAAGACTGAACTTTGACCACAGAAGTAAAGTGCTTTAACTGAGCTAGCCTCAGGTTAACGTAATCAATCTGGTCTACTATGAAGAAGCTATACTTATTAAGTACAGTGGCGGAAGAGGGAGACAGACAAGACACAATCTGTCGTTAAGTGTTTACTCTAAGAGGTTAATATTCAAAATATATAAAGAACTCATACAACTCAATAGCAAAATCCAAATAATCCAATTAAAAAATGGGCAAAAGACCTGAAAAGATACTTCACCAATGAACATTTACAAAAGGCCAACAGGTACATTAAAATATGTCCAGTGCCCAGTGTCATTAAGGAAATGCAAAATCAAAACCACAATGAGATATGACCATACGTTTGCTAGAATGTCCATCATCAAAAAGAAAAGAGATAACACAGAAAGAAAAATTAAGGAAACAATCCCATTCACCACTGCAACAAAAAGAATAAAATACCTAGGAATAAACCTACCTAAGGAGGTAAAAGACCTGTACTCAGAAAACTATAAGGCACTGATGAAAGAAATTAAAGATGACACAAACAGATGGAGAGATATACCATGTTCTTGGATTGGAAGAATCAATATTGTGAAAATGACTATACTACCCAAAGCAATCTACAGATTCAATGCAATCCCTATCAAATTACCAGTGGCATTTTTTACAGAACTAGAACAAAAAATCTGAAAATTTGTATGGAGACACAAAAGACCCCGAATAGCCAAACCAGTCTTGAGGGAAAAAAATGGAGCTGGAGGAATCAGACTCCCTGACTTCAGACTATACTACAAAGCTACAGTAATCAAGACAGTATGGTACTGGCACAAAAACAGAAAGATAGATCAATGGAACAGGATAGAAAGCCCAGAGAGAAACCCACGCACCTATGGTCAACTAATCTATGACAAAGGAGGCAAGGATATACAATGGAGAAAAGACAGTTTCTTCGATAAGTGGTGCTGGGAATACTGGACAGCTACATGTAAAAGAATGAAATTAGACTCCCTAACAGCATACACAAAAATAAACTCAAAATGGATTAGGACCTAAATGTAAGACCGGACACTATAAAACTCTTAGAGGAAAACATAGGAAGAACACTCTGTGACATAAATCACAGCAACATCTTTTTTGATCCACCTCCTAGAGTAATGGAAATAAAAATAAAAATAAACAAATGAGGGCCTCCCTGGTGGCCCAGTGGTTGGGAGTCCGCCTGCCGATGCAGGGGATACGGGTTCGTGCCCCGGTCTGGGAGGACCCCATATGCCGCGGAGCGGCTGGGCCCGTGAGCCATGGCCGCTGAGCCTGCGCGTCCGGAGCCTGTGCTCCGCAACGGGAGAGGCCACAGCAGTGAGAGGCCCGTGTACAGCAAAAAAAAAAAAAAAAAAAAAAAAAAAACAAATGAGACCTAATTAAACTTAAAAGCTTTTGCACAGCAAAGGAAACCATAAAAAAGATGAAAAAACAACCCTAAGCATGGGAGAAAATATTTGCAAATGAAGCAACTGACAAAGGATTAATCTCCAAAATATACAAGCAGCTCATGCAGTTCAACATCAAAAAAAAAAAACCCAATCAAAAAATGGGCAGAAGACCTAAATAGATATTTCTCCAAAGAAGACATACAGATGATCAAGAAGCACATGAAAAGCTGCTCAACATCACTAATTATTAGAGAAATGCAAATCAAAACTACAATGAGGTATCACCTCACACCAGTTAGAATGGGCATCATCAGAAAATCTACAAACAGCAAATGCTGGAGAGGGTGTTGAGAAAAGGGAACCCTCTTGCACTGTTGGTGAGAATGTGAATTGGTACAGCCACTATGGAGAACAGTATGGAGGTTCCTTAAAAAACTAAAAATAGAATTACCATATGACCCAGCAATCCCACTACTGGGTATATACCCAGAGATCCCACTACTGGGCACATACCCAGAGAAAACTATAATTCAAAAAGACACATGCACCCCAATGTTCACTGTAGCACTATTTACAGTAGCCAGGTCATGGAAGCAAGCTAAATGCCCATCGAGAGACGAATGGATAAAGAAGATGTGGTACATGTATACAATGGAATATTACTCAGCCATAAAAAGGAAAGAAATTGGGTCATTTGCAGAGACATGGATGGATCTAGAGCCTGTCATACAGAGTGAAGTAAGTCAGAAAGAGAAAAACAAATATCGTATATTAACGCATATATGTGGAACCTAGAAACATGGTACAGATGAACCAGTTTGCAGGGCAGAAATAGAGACACAGATGTAGAGAACAAAGGTATGGACACCAAGGGGGGAAAGTGGGGGTGGGGGTGGGGGAATGAAATGGGAGATTGGGACTGACATGTATACACTGATGTGTATAAAATAGGTAACTAGTAAGAACCTGCTTATAAAAATATAAATAAAATAAAATTCAAAAAAAAAGAAAAGAGATAACAAATGCTGGTGAGGATGTGGAGAAAAGGGACCCCTTGTACATTGTTGGTGGACTGTAAATCAACCATCCAATGGTGACACCCATTCCAAGACCTACACGTTTTTTGCCCAAGAAACACAGATGGAATGCACAGCTGTCAGGCACACTAACTGGCGGACAACAGCACTGGTCAGGTGTACTTGTCCCTGCATTTCTCCACTAGGGCGAATGTTGGCTCCAGGCACCTTCAGTTTGTTGAGCTGCCTTCCTCATCCTCAACTCTGGTCCATACCATCAGCCTAGAAGGGTGATATAGCAGGGAGAGGACATGACATGAATAACCTGTAATCCAGCTCCCAAGTTCTGTGGTCCTTCCACTCTACTTGCACCTTATCCTAAGTACATGGAGAGACAACCTCAAGAGAAGAAACAAGCATGAGCAAAATTAAAAGGTGAGCAAACACAGGGTGTGTTCTAAGAACACTAAACACTGTACTTTGGAATAGGCGTACTCTAGGAAAGTAGTGAATGGTGAGACTGATAAATTAAGGCGAGGCTATATTGTGATGACAAAGGAATTTAAACCAGTGTTTCTCATACTACCGGCTGTGAAAGACCAACTTTTTTCCTCCAAGTAGGCCATGAATCATTTACTAGAAAAAAGGAGAGGGGAAAGACATAAAACACAAACCCAATTTAAAAATTATTATATTCAGATGAAATTTACTCTGTTGAAATATCAGGGAAGTTTCTGAACACTCTCAATTCCTGTAAGGATTTCATGCAGACAGGTAACTATCTGGTGGACTGTCACCAGACCAAGGACCATAATTTGAGCACTACTGATTTAGACTTTGTATGGATGGGATTAACAAGTCAGAAAAGGATTCTGAATAAGAAGGTATCAGAATTGTGCTTTGTACAGACTAATCTGATGGTGATACACATGATGGATCAGAGGAGAAACTGGGTTAGAGATGAGGAAAGAGATAAGCAGTTTGATCCACACTTAGAATGACAGTGGTGGAAATATGAACAAGACAGGTTACAGAGATAGAACTAACAGTTTGGACTGACTAGATGTGGAAGGTAAGAGACAGTAAGGAATCCAGGATACCTCTCAGACTTTGATTCCAGAGATATGGGAAACAGCAGTGTATTGAAAGAGAGAACACAGGAGGAGGGATTGTTCTATTTTACCGGGCATCTTCTTCCCTGTCATAGCTGCCTATCCATCACCTCCAGAAATAGGTCCCTCTTTCCTCAAGTTGTCAGTAATGGAGTACTTATAAGATTAACAACTGCATATCTGACTGATATAAAAGTTTACAATTATCTTTTAAACTTTAACCAAAAATATGTCTATAAATTCAAAAGGTATTAAACTATATTGGATACCATTAATATTATGAAAAACAACAGTCACTGAAAAACACTTTTTTTACTTGAACTATAGTTGATTTGCAATGTTTCAGCTGTACAGCAAAGTGATCTAGTATGTATATAAATATATATATATTCTTTTCAAGATTCTTTTCCATTATAGCTTATTACAAAATATTGAATATAGTTTCCCCTGTGCTATACAGTAGTAGGTCCTTGTTTATCTTTTTATATACAGTAATGCATATCTGTTAATCCCAAATTTCTAATTTATCCCTCCCCCCCTTTCCCCTTTGGTAACCATAAATTTGGAATGTCTGTGAGACTGTTTTGTAAATAAGTTCATCTGTATCATTTTTAGGTTCCAAATGTAAGAGATATCATATGATCTTTGTCATTCTGTCTGATTTACTTCACTTAGTATAATAATCTCTAGGTCCATCCATGTTGCTGCAAGTGGCCTAATTTCATTCTTTGTTATGGCTGAGTAAACTTCCATTGTGTGTATGTATGTGTGTGTATGTGTGTGTGTATATATATATATGTGTGTGTGTGTGTGTGTGTGTGTGTGTATATATATATATATATATATATATATATATACCACCTCTCTTTATCCATTCCATTCATCTGTTGATGGACATTTAGATTGCTTCCATGTCTTGGCTATTATAAATAGTGCTACTATGAACAATGGGGTGCATATATCTTTTTGAATTAGTTTTTGTCTTTTCTGTATGTATGTCCTGGAGTGGGATTGCTGGATCATATGGTAATGTTATTTTTAGTTTTGTAAGGAACATCCATACTATTCTCCATAGTGGCTGTACCAATTTACATTCCCAACAACAGTGTATTTTCTCCACACCCATTCCAGCATTTATTATTTGCAGACTTTTTGGTGATGGCCACTCTGACTGGTGTGAGGTGATATCTTGTAGTTTCAGTTTTCATTTCTCTAATAACTAGTGATGTTGAGCATCTTTTCATGTACCTGTTGGCCATCTGTATGTGTTCTTTAGAGAAATGTTTAAGTTTTCTGCCCATTTTTTGATTGGATTTTTTTTGATATTGAGTTGTATGAGGTGTTTGTTTGGATATTAACCCCTTTTTGGTCACTTGTTTACAAATATTTTTTCCCAGTCTGTAGGTTATCTTTTCATTTTGTTGATGGTGTCCTTCGCTGTGCAAAAGCTTTTAAGTTTGATTAGGTCACATTTGTTTGCTTTTGCTTTTATTTCTTTTGCCTTAGGAGACTGGTCTAAGAAAATACTGCTACAATTTACATCCGAGAATGTTTTGCCTATGTTTTCTTCGAGGAGTTTTATGGTGTCATGTTTTATATTTAGGTCTTTCAACCATTTTGAGATTATTTTTGCATATGCTGTGAGGGAGTGTTTTAATTTCACTGGTATACGTGTAGCCATTCAGCTTTCCCAACACCACTTGCTGAAGAGACCGCCTTTTCTCCATTGTCTTTTCTCGCTTTGTCGTAGATTAACTGACCATAGGTGTGTGTGTTTATTTCTGGGCTCTCTGTTCTGTTGCACTGATCTGTATGTCTGTGTTTGTGCCAGTACCACACTTTACTATAGCTTTGTCTGAAGTCTGGTAGGGTTATGCCCCCAGCTTTATTCTTTCCCCTAAGGATTGCTTTGGCAACTCTGCGGGGCCTTTTGTGATGCCATATGAATTTTAGTATTATTCTAGTTCTGTGAAAAATATCATGAGTATTCTGATAGGGATCACATTACATCTGTAGATTGCTTTGGGTAGTATGGCTATTTTAACAAAATTAATTCTTCCAATCCATGGGGATGTGTTATCTTTCCCTTTCTTTGAATCATCTTAAATTTCCTTCATCAATGTTTTATAGTTCTCAGTATATAGGTTTCACCTCCTTGGTTAAAGTTATACCTGGGTATTTGGGGTGGGGGGTGGATGTGATTTTAAACCAGATTTTTTTTTAACTTTCTCTTTCTGATATTTCATTGTTAGTGTACAGAAATACAACCAACTTTTGTATATTAACTTTGTATCCTGAAACTTTACCAAATTCATTGATGAGCTCTAGTACTTTTCTGGTAGCATCTTTAAGATTTTCTACGTACTGTATCATGTCATCTGCAAACAGTGATAGTTTTACTTCTTCCTTTCCAATTTGGATTCTTTTTATTTCTTTTTCTCCTCTGATTACTGTGGCTCAGACTTCCAAAACTATATTGAATAAAAGTGGCAAGAGTGGGCATCATTGTCTTTTTCCTGGTCTTAGAGGGAAAGCTTTCAGCTTTTCATCATTGAGTATGATGTTAGCTGTGGGTTTGTCATACATGTTCTTTATTATGTTGAGGTATGTTCCCTCTATACCCACTTTCTGGAGAGTTTTTATTATAAATGGATGTTGAATTTCATCAAAAGTTTCTTTTGTATCTACTAAGATGACCAAATGGCTTTTATTCTTTAATTTGTTAATGTGATGTATCACATTGATTTGTGGATACTGAAATATCCTTGCATCCCTGGGATAAATCCCACTTGATCATGGTGTATGATCCTTTTAATGTATTGTTGGATTCAGTTTGCTATTATTTTGTTGAGGATTTTTGCATCTATGTTCATCAGTGATATTGGCCTGTGATTTTCTTTTTTTGTGATATCTTTGTCTGGTTTTGATATCAGGGTGATACAGCCCTCATAAAATGAGTTCAGAAGTGTTCCTCTGCAAATTTTTGGAAGTTTCAGAAGGATAGGCACTAACTCTTCTCTAAATGTTTGGTAGCGTTCTCCTGTGAAGGAGTTCACCTGGACTTTTGTTTGCTGGGAGTTTTAAAATTACTGAGTCAATTTCCGCACTGGTAATCGGTCCGTTCATATTTTCTACTTCTTCCTGGTTCAGTCTTGGGATGTTGTATTGTTTATCTTTCAAAGAACCAGCTTTTAGTTTCATTGATCTTTTCTATTGTGTTTTTACTCTCTTTCATTTATTTCTTTTCTGATCTTTATGACTTCTTTCCTTCTACGTTTAACCTTGGGTTTTGTTCTTCTCTGTCTAGTTCCTTTAGGTGTATGGTTAGGTTATTTGAGATTTTCTTGTTTCCAGAGGTAAGCTTGTATCACTATAAACTTCCCTCCTAGAAGTGCTTTGTCTGTGTCTAATGGGTTTTGGATCATCATGCTTTCATTTTCATTTGTCTCCAGGTATTTTTTTAATTTCCTCTTGGATTTCTTCAGTGATCCATTGGTTGTTTAGTAGCATATTGTTTAGCCTCCATGCGTTTGTGTTTTTTGCAGTTTTTTTCTCATAGTTGATTTCTAGTCTCATAGTGTTGTAGTTGGAAAAGAGGCTTGATATGATTTCAATTTTCTTAAATTTACCAAGGCTTGTTCTGTGGCCCAGAATGTGATCTATCCTGGAGAATGTTTCATGCATTTGTGAAAGGAATGTTTATTCTGTTCTTTTGGGCGTAATGCTCTAGAAATATCAATCAAGTCCAATTGTTTTAATGTGTTATTTAAGGCCTGTGTTTCCTTATTGATTTTCTGTCTGGATGATCTGTCCATTCATGTAAGTGGGGGTGTTAAAGTCCCCTATTATTGTGTTACTGTTGATTTCTTCTCTTACGTCTGTTATTATTTGACTTATATATTGAGGTGCTCCTACATTGGGTGCATATATATTTACAGTTGTTACATCTTCTTGGAGTGATCCCTTGATCATTATATAGTGTCCTTCCTTGTCTCTTGTAACAGTCTTTCTTTTAAAGTCTATATTGTCTGATATTAGGTATTGCTACTCTGGCTTTCTTTTGACTTCCATTCGTGTGGAATATCTTTTACCATCCCCTCACTTTCAGTCTGTATGTGTCTCTAGATCTGAATGAGTCTCTTGTAGGCAGCATATATATGGGCCTTGTTTTTGTATTTATTTGGCCAGTCTGTGTCTTTTGTTTCAAGCATTTAGTCTTTTTACATTTAAGGTAATTATCAATATGTATGTTCTTATTGCCATTCTGTTAATTGTTTGGATTTGTTTTCATAGGTTATTTTTTTCCCCTTTCTTCTTTTGTTCTCTTCTCTTGTGATGTAATGATTACCTGCAGTGTTATGTTTGGATTCCTTTTTCTTTTCTGTATGTGTATCTATTATAGATCTTTCATTTGCAGTTACCATGAGGTTTTTGTATAGCAGTCTATATACATACGTGATTGTTTTAAGTTGCTGATCTCTTGATTTCAAATGCATTTTGAATACCCTGCATTTGTACTCTCCTCCATTCACAATTAATGTTTTTGATATTGTATTTTACATCTAATTGTTTTGTGTACCCCTTAACTGCTTATTATGGATACAGATGATTTTACTATTTTTGTTTTTTAACCTCCCTACTAGCTTTGTGTGTTGATGATTTCCTACCTTTACTGTATGTTTGCCTTTACTGATGACCTTTTCATTCTGTAACTTTCTTGTTTCTAGTTGTGGCCTTTTCTTTTTTTGCCTAGAGAAGTTCCTTTAACATTTCTTATAAAGCTGGTTTGGTGGTGATGAATTCTTTTAGCTTTTGCTTGTCTGTAAAGCTTTTGATTTCCCCATCCAATCAGAATGAGAGCCTTATTGGGTAGAATATTCTTGGTTGTAGGTTTTTCCCTTTCATCACTTTAAATATATCATCCCACTCCCACTGGCCTGCAGTTTCTACTGAAAACTCAGGTGATAGCCTTATGGGAGTTCCCTTGTATGTTACTTGTTGCTTTTCCCTTGCTGCTTTTAGTATTCTCTCTTTATCTTTAATTTTTGTCATTTTGGTTACAATGTGTCTTGGTGTGTTCCTCTTTGGAGTAATACTGTTAATCGTAGGTAAATATACTTTTGCCTATGATATTAACAGATATCTCATAGCTTTTTGCCTGCAAAACATTTCTCCTTTCTCCCTAAATTATCTGGTTCACACAAGTGAAGGAAAATAACATAAAGTGGGCTGTATAAAGTTTTAAAGGGAATCAGCTAATAACTAAGTAAAGATGTTTCTTCAAATGTTTATTAAAGAACAGTTTATTATCTAACAGAACCAAAGGCCAAATTTATTAATATCATCTTGTGAAAGATTCTGAGAAATGTAAAACCGTAAAATACAATATCCTCTTGGGACTGCAAGAGAAAAACAGTTCTTGAAAATTGAAGGAATTGCTAAGAGGTGAAATGCTATTTTTACAAGGGCTTTCCGTGGAAAATCCTAGTAAAGTCAGTTTTCTTGCATTGCTCTTTTAATTTAGTCCTCCCAGTACTTCTGCCTGAAGGCCCCTTCGCACTTTATATCCTTTTTTTGTCTCCTCTTTCTCCTGACAGGTATTTTACAGTTCTACCAAAATACAAAAATAGTATTTATAATTTGTTCCATGATCCGCCCCAACAAAATCTAAACTGGATCTATTCACGTTACTCATACTGCCTCGTTTAAAAATAAGTTTCTGGGACTTCCCTGATGGCGCAGTGGTTGGGAATCTGCCTGCCAATGCAGGGGACATGGGTTCGAGCCCTGGTCCGGGAAGATCCCACATGCTGCAGAGCAATTAAGCCCGTGCACCACAACTACTGAGCCTGTGCTCTAGAGCCTGCAATGAACACCCAACGCAGCCAAAAAAAAAAATAATAAAAAAAATAAAAAAATAAAAAAATAAAAATAAGTTTCTAACAAGACAAAATCATCATGATTCTTGATTATTTCTATTATCCTTTTCTCTATCCTATTTCGCTATTATGTTTTTTCTCATCATAATCTTTATTATTCTATTAGTTGGTAAGTTTAGAATTTTCTAACTTCCAAAAGGTTAGAGAAAAACACATAAGAGGTTAAACTGTAATTTACACCTATGACCCAAATCCCCAGTCTTGTATGAAATGGTATTTATAACTGACAGGTTAGTTGAGATCTACAACTAACCTCTAAGGGGTATAAATTTATATATGTATTATGGACTATGAAGTAGGAAGATACTTTGATATGAAAACAAAAGGAAAGCATTCAACAAAAAGGAAAGAAAAGAGTGTCCTACAAAAATCTCTCACTTAGTACCTTTAGTTGCTTGCCACTTAACACTGCCTTTTATATGCTAAGCACTGTACCTTATATTAGCTCATTTAATGCTCAGAACTCCTCTGTGAAGAGCATAAAAATATTCCCATTTTTCAGATGCAGAAAAAGAGGCAAAGAAGTTTAAGTAACTTGATCAAAGTCACAGCTAGCAAGAGACTAAGTCAGGATTCAAACCCAGGTTTTAAAACTCATGTTTTAAATCCGTACCCTACATCTTTCAAATAGGAGAAATTGTGCAGAGATAGTGTTTAAGAGGGTGGTATGTTCTAGTTAAATTAAAAATTCTTTACCTTATAAATTAAGCAAAGTGGTAAAGAAATTCCTTAATTATTACTACTGGTAAGTCACAGAATTACCTTGCCTTTTTTGGCTCTGATTTGTATTTAAGGATAGCCTTGATTTATATCTAAGGATAGAGCAAAAAGTTAGAAATAATTTTCAACTATGTCCCTATACCATCTGTGCACATTACTCACTTGACAAGTTCAGTGGATAGATTTTATATTTTATAAGTTTCAATTTGCTTCGAAAGATCATCAACTATTAAGATACCAAAAAATTTAAGTATATGTCAGTAACAGTAATTATTCAAAAGCTATCTTTATGTGTGGCCTTCAATAATTTCAACTGAGACCTTGTTTTTGAAAGACCATCATTCACTGAAGGGAACCATTGATCCTTTGAGAAATGGCTGATTCCAAGACTGGGGGGAAAGTGAAGCACAAGATGAATCTGGAATACTTTGTGGTGCCAGAAAGTGAAAGCCATAAAGATGGGGAAATGTCAAAAAGACAAAAAAGGAAATAGCCTGACGGGGCTCCCAATGAAAAAATAGAGAACAATTTGAGCATCAAGATAATAGATCATAACCTGCTGATTAAATAAGAATCCATCAGTTCAGGCTTCCCTGGTGGCGCAGTGGTTAAGAATTCGCCTGCCAATGCAGGAGACATGGATTCGAAACCTGGTCCGGGAAGATCCCACATGCCGCAGAGCAACTAAACCTGTGTGCCACAACTACTGAGCCTGTATGCCACAACTACTGAAGCCTGCGTGCCTAGAGCCCATGCTCCACAACAAGAGAAGCCACCACAATGAGAAGCCCACGCGTCGCAACGAAGGGTAGCCCCTGCTCGCCGCAACCAGAGAAAAGCCCGCACGCAGCAATGAAGACCCAACACAGAAAAAAATAAAAATACAAATTAAAATAAAAAACTTTATAAAGAAGCCATCAGTTCATTGTCTCATAAATTAATAAATAAATAGGTGAGAAGAGAAAAATCTTTCTTCAGTAGAATACCAACTAATAAACATAGAAAGTATAATCACTACGGAAAAAAATCACCACTTTGCAACCATCATAGAATTAACGAATTCAAGCAAGAATCATTAAGGGATGTCAAAACTAATGGGGTCGGGCTTCCCTGGTGGCGCAGTGGTTGGGAGTCCGCCTGCCGATGCAGGGGACACGGATTCGTGCCCCGGTCTGGGAAGATCCCACATGCCGTGGAGCGGCTGGGCCCGTGGGCCATGGCCGCTGAGCCTGCGCGTCCGGAGCCTGTGCTCCGCAACGGGAGAGGCCACAACAGTGAGAGGCCCCCATACCGCAAAAAAAAAAAAAAAAAAAAAAAACAACTAATGGGGTCAAGTTTAATCTGAGAGGCTCCACCTTAAGCAAGTGATTAAAGTTAAGATCATCAAAAATGGGACAAACTGACATGTGCCTCCTGATGTGATTCAATAAGAAGGGCATGATTACACTTTCTTTGGTGTTTAATGCCAAAGAAGCATAACCTAAATCTAATCATTGGGGGACATTCTTCAAAATAACTGCCCTATCTTCAAAAATATCACATCAATAAAGAAAAAAGACAGGAATGTTCCAAATTAAAGAAGGCTAAGAAAACATGACAACTAAATGCAGTATATGATCTTGTGTTGGACCTTGGACTGGGATAAAAAAGATAACTATAAAGGGTATTCTTAGGACAACTGTCAAAATTCGAATATGAACTACAGAATAGGTAACACTATTATATCAATATTAAATTCCTTGATTTTGATAACTGCGCTGTGGTTATGTAAGAGAATATCCTGTTCTTAGCATATTCACCTGATATATTTAGAAGTAAAAGGTATGTCCGCAATGTACTCTGAAATGGTTCAGCAAAAGTCAGTGTATGTGTATGTGTATATATATGTGTTACATATATATGTAACACACACATACGCACATACATATAAATATTTATACACAGAGTGGTAGAACACAAATGTATGCTTTTCTTCCTCAACCAATCTGATCCATGGAAATGGTAAAAACCACACTGCATAAATGTTGTCAGTACCTGCATATTATATCTGCACCTATCACAATCTTTCAGGAAATATATTCTGAGTCTTTGAAAATTACTTGGTTGTTTAAATGTATTCTATTACAGCTGCAAACTTTTTGACAATGAGAAAGGCAGCATCAAACTACAGAATCAGAAGACAGAAAATATCCCCCATCATACTGCCAATTTTCCTTATACATTTTATGTGTCTCCCTTTGTGCCTTTTTTTCTAATGATACATTCCACACCAAACTCCATAACACTTGTGTAAAGCTTAATTTTCTTTGCCAGATTTCTACCAGACCCAGTGAAGATTTTTTAATATGAAAATAATTCAAGGAAGAGTTTACACAGTGCGAGTTGTTATACTGTGTTAATATTTTTTCTGAAATCTTTTTCTGGAAACAGAATTTTCTGAGAGGAATTTATTTGTAAAGGTGTTGTAGGAAGATTAAAATTCTTTAAAATTAGACTTATTTGGCTATAGCTATGTAGCTGTTATTGTATCCCTGGATGGGATTGGTTGAGGAAGAAAAGCATACAGTTACAAAGAAAAAACTGGATAGAAATACCACCTGAGGGCAGATTACTCAAGAAAGCATCATAATGTAAGTGGATGTTTTATGAACTAACTGTTTTATGCTATAAAGAAACCTACAGAAAGACACCAACATTCTCAAAATTAAATCCATATAAAATATGTTCAATCTTTAGAAAATAAAACTTCAATTAGGAATACTTATAAAGTGACTAATCAAAAAAGCTCCTTTTGTCATGGAGTCAATCAAGTATTTGAAGGTCTACTATATGCAAAGTATTATAAAAAGTTAATAGAATCCATTTAGAAAGATAAATAAATATATCTAGAAATTGTACTTTGGGCTCCAATGAATTAGCCTTTGAAATCAGGGAAAAACTTTACAACTGTTCTTACCTTTTTCTCTGACCTTTAAACTAATGTAAGTAAAAAATTATGCTGGTAAATGGCAAAATAATGTCCAGCTGATTATGGTAACATGTTTAGGTGTTATTTTTAGTTTACTCAAAAACAAGAAAATTTCAGTATTTTTATGCATTCATTTCTTTTCTGACTGAATATGCTTCTAAATGCTACAAAGCCTTCATACTTACACATCAAGAATGAAATCCACAAACAGTCCTCAAAAGATGGCAGGTTATTTCTTTAAAATATAAGGAAAGCATCAATAAAACAGGCAACTAATAATGTTACATCATAATAAAAAAATTTAGAAATTCACTAGTTTATAACTATTTTCAAGAATATAATTCCCAGGACTTCCCTGGTGGCACAGTGGTTAAGAATCCGCCTGCCAATGCAGAGGACATGGGTTTGAGCCCTGGTCCGGGAAGATCCCACATGCGCGGGGCAACTAAGCCCATGTGCCACAACTACTGAGCCTGAGCTCTGAAGCCCGTGAGCCACAACTACTGAGCCCGCGTGCCACAACTACTGAAGTCTGTGCACCTAGAGCTCATGCTCCGCAACAAGAGAAGCCACTTGTTGCTTGGCAACAAGCCCGTGCACCGCAACTAGAGAAAGCCCGCGCGCAGCAACGAAGACCCAACACAGCCAAAAATTTAAAAATAAATAAATAATTTTTTTAAAAAAAGAATATAATTCCCCATCATTCCTAAGTATGAGACATTCCATTTCAAAACATGAATGAAGGCCAGAGACAGGACAAAGGGAAGCTCTGATCCTGGAGTCATTCCCTCCTCAGCTCAAAAACGGGCTCCTATACTTACCACCTGTGTAATTTTAGTCAAATTAGTTCAACTCTATGTGACTTATTTTCTTTCTTGTAAGAATGAAATGAAATCTAATTTATGGGAAACTTCTAAGGCCATCCATAAGTCAAATTAAGAACACTCTTGTAAACAGTCCCTGGGCATCAGTCAAGACAGTCATGAAATCCTATGCTCCAGTTAAAAAAAAGTCAACTGTCTCATCAGAAATATTTCTTGCCATGTATTCTAAGCAGAAATTTAATTTGTTCTGCTTAGGACTCTGTGTGATTTACAAATCTAAGTATTCATGTTTCATCAATTCTGGTAAACAATCAGTTTATCTTTACATATTTTCTCTCCCCCACTCATGTTCCTCTTTCCTTCTATAACTCCTATTAGATGTACTTTAGTTTTCCTTACTATCTGACCTATGTCACTTAATTTCTCTTTTATAACTTCTCTTTATATTTTTGTATTGAGATTGGGGGCTTGAGTTCCAAATCAAACTTCACAGATATCATCCAATAACTACTTATTTCTTCAACTGTATACAGTTTGTTGCTTCTCTGCTCAGTTTATTTCTGTGATTTTTATTTTTAGAAGTCATATAGTACTATTTAAAATAGCTTTAATTTTTAATAGTACCTTTTTCCTTTTCCATTTTTATCCCACTTTAATATTTATTTTTATTAAAGATAAATATTATAAGTATATAATTATATTATAAGGATAAAGAAAATGCTCATTCTTAGCAGTCTAAATCTATTGTTTCTTTCTGTCGACTCCGGATCACGGTGGATTATTTTGTAATTTTGGATAATGAGCTCCTCTGCAGTGAAGGGCTTTTTTTATCTGTGGGGATCTTGCACAGGCTGATTTAAAGATCGCTTCTTCCAGAGTGCTTTTGCTTCTGCCAGGTATCCCTGGTTATGTTACCAACTAGGGCCAGTTTTTATATTAATTCTCAACTGAGGAAAGCATTAATATGAACCCCAAACCTCAGGGTTAACAGACTCATGGTTACAAACACAAATATAAACAGAGAGAAGTCTCTCTCTTCAACAGAATATCAAGGCAGACAGAAAAACTCGTTATCTCTTTGCTCCTAGGCAGACACCCCCTCCCCACCAAATCCATCACTGGAGAACTGAGATCTTCAGGGTACTGGCTCTTTGTGCAGCTCTCAATACCAATGCCCTGTTCAGGTTCCTTGGTTCAGTCTTAAGGCCTCCTTTTCTGTCCCAATGTAGTGGTTAAAATTCAAGCCCACTGGATAACTAACCCCATCCCGTTCTCCTAAAACAGTTGTTGATTATATGTGATTATTTATCGAACATTTAATGAATGCCAGGTACTATGTTAACACTTTACATATCTTATTTCATTTTGTTCTCATGGAAACCCTTCTATTTTTCCCACCTTACAGATGAGGAAACAGAAAGCAAGATAAGCAACTTGCTCAAAGCTTATGCAGCAAGTAAGAAGCAGAATTGAGATTTGACCTAGATCTATGTGAGCCTGAGTATGCATTGTTAATTACCATACACTGCCACTTTCAAAAACTTCTTCCTAGTTCCTACGCTAGTGCTAGATGTAAAGTAGTCACTCAAGGACTGTATGCTGAATGAACATTCTCCTTCGGTATATAAGTCTGTTATTGGAAACCCTGAGAACAATTAAGTATTTGGCAGATTTTTAAGAGTAGAAACTATGGGTATAAAATAGTGGATGGATTATAGGATACCACCCAAACTACTGAGTAGAAATAATGTTGGATGGCACTTCTAGCCATGTTTTATGCTTGAATCACAATATTAAAATGTTTGTTTTATTGACTAATCATGAAATCATGAATTTTCTAGTGATAGCAAGATGCACATTAAGTGTTCAATAATTGTTACATTTGTCATTTGTCATCATTATCAAAACAGAATGCCTCCTTGAGAAGAATTTATAAGCTAGTGGAGAGCACACATGTATAACCTAGACAGCCAGGTATAATGAATAAATATTTAACAGAAAAAGTAAAGAGAGAAAAAAAGGAAGAGCAAAAGCTGACCAGGGATCTGCAAAGTCACAGGATGATAAATGAACATTTTCTGGTAACATGAATTCACTCCAAAAATTGAGCTGGGAACTATTTAACTATTTGTATGTTAAAATAGATGTTACAGAGCAGAATTTAAAAATATATAAAATTCCTGGGACTTCTCTGGTGGGACAGTGGTTAAGAATCCTCCTGCCAATGCAGGGGACATGGGTTCGATCCCTGGTCCGGGAAGATCCCACATGCCATGGAGCAACTAAGCCTGTGTGCCACAACTACTGGGCCTGCACTCTAGAGCCACGAGCCACAACTACTGAAGCCTGCACGCCTAGAGCCCACGCACCTCAATAAAGAGGAGCCCCCACTCACCGCAACTAGAGAAAGCCCACGCACAGCAATAAAGACCCAACGCAGCCAAAAAATAAATAAATAAAAATAAGTTCATTAAAAAATATATATATACATAAAATTCCAAAAAGTCTTTAGGTTCAAATAGACGTCTTCATAGAATGATTACACTTTTTGTTAGGAATAACCATTAAAAACAAAGTATGAGAATAAAAGCAAATATTTACATGGTGCTTACTCTGTGCCCTGTACATATTGACTCATTTAGCCTCACAATAATCCTCTTAGGTAGCTTTGATATTATTAGCATCTCCATTTTATGGGTAAGCAAACTGAGGCACTGACAGGTTAAGCACTCATCACGTGAAACAGCTGTCAAAACTGGGACTCAAACCTAGGTTGACTGGCTCCAGAGTCCATGCTGCCTCTGATGGCCATATACAAGGTAGAATTTGAGCTAGGTGTTGAAGATTAAGAGTTTGGACAAATTAGGAGGAGGAGGAGGAGGAGGAGGAGGAGGAGGAAAGGAAACTGTAACAATACAATTTACAATGCATTTAATACAAATTTATTATTTGACCTTAGAAAAGTCCAATCATAGATGGAGACAATAGCTTACACAGAATCTATGCTAAAACATTCACAAAGACTTTTTTTTTTAAATGAAATAAGCACTGTATTTTTTAAAGTATCTAGTGGATACTGGTTCAAGTTTGCTTATTTATTGCTTTAGGCTTTTTCACAAGCTATTCCATACATGTATATTATTTCCCAAGTAGAATTCAAGTGCTTGAAGCAAGAGAATGTATGTGTTACTTCTTTTGCAGCCCTTACCACAGCACGGTCCTAGGCACATAACTGGCGCTAAATAATGCTTGTTCAATTGAACTAAAACACTAACGTCTCTTTTTCACTACCTCTTACCTAAGGAAATAGATTTAGAAAAAATGATTACATCACTTAAGATAATGTTTAAAATATATTTAACAACAAAAACCCCACAAATATTATCTGGTAGGAAACAGAAATAGAGGGGAAACACCAAAACAGAGAGTACTTTTGTCATTGAAAGATTAAATATAACGGCAAGTCAGCAAATTCAAAAAAAGAAGCATGAATTAGTACAAAAAGCAAAGATTAAATTAAATGCGCCCACTCTACTTTCTGATCCAGAAAATTTTGAAGCTGTAATTATAAATCCTTACTGCTCAAGCTATGCAAATTAAAGGATAAGATTTAAATATGCAAAGAACATACAGAAGAACTGTTTTATGTTACTTTCAAAAATAGAGATGAGACAAATGGAACTAGACCAAGGTCAAATTTATTTTAACCTAGACTTTCCTTTTTTTTTTTCAACTACAATTTTACCTGAAAGCTTCACCTTCTCATATTCTAGACTGGATTTCTCTACTATAGAAAAACATAAAAGATATTTCCAGGCCCATTTAAAAGACAAAAATGCAATCTATGAAATAAATGTAATAAAACTGGTTCCAATAAGAATTATGACCACTCTTACTGAAATTAAGAAAATATATTATTTTACTAATAGGACTCTCCTGAAATTTTCAAAGTAAAAGACTAAAATAATAAGAGAGTAACCTCAGAGGTCCAAGTGAAAGTGGAGATATACTTTAAAAATTTGGATGATGGGTATAAAATAGTGGATGGATTACAGGATCTCACCCAGACTACTGAGTTTCAGAGTAAGCTTGGCCCAAAGTTAGTTCAAAAACAGACCCAGGGACTTCCCTGGTGGTGCAGTGGTTAAGAATAAGCCTGCCAATGCAGGGGACATGGGTTCGAGCCCTGGTCCAGGAAGATGCCACATGCCATGGAGCAACTAAGCCTGTGCGCCACAACTACTGAGCCTGCACTCTAGAGCCTGAGAGCCACAACTACTGAGCCCACGTGCCCCAGTTACTGAAGCGCGCTCGCCTAGAGCCCATGCTCTGTCTGTAACAAGAGAAGCCACCGCAATGAGAAGCCCGCGCACTGCAACAAAGAGTAGCCCCCGCTCGCTGCAACTAGAGAAAGCCCACGCACAGACCCAACGCAGCCAAAAATAAATAAATGAATAAAATTTACTAAAAAAACCCAAAACAAACAAACAAAAAACAGACCCAGAGAATGGTCAGAAGGTCTAGAAAGAGAATTTGAATAAGGAGGTAAAAGTAGGAGAGGGAAGAGGCTATAAAGGGAGAGGGATGAACAGCAAAGTCATAATAATAGTACAACAGGATTTGTTGGTACTGCTTAAATCTTTATTTCATAAGAATTGTCAATTCTGAAGATGTTTTAACCACAAAAACATTTGCACCTGAATCATTTTAGTACACGCTCTTTTCTTTACTAAAAGGAAGATGTCCACCTTAGCAATCTTCAAAAAAAGCTATAACTTGGCAATGACCCATCAAAAACAGAGGGCTGGATAGTTTCTAAAAAGGTAAGAACCAAAATCAAGGGAATTCCCTGGCAGTCCAGGGGTTAGGACTCCATGCTCCCATTGCCAAAGGCCCGGGTTCAATCCCTGGTTGGGGAACTAAAATCCTACAAGCTGCCAAAAAAACCCAAGAACCGAAAACCAATATTTTAAAGTTTTTAACGTAAACTGTTACTTTACTTGTTTCAGGTTAGAACAAGACTTCCAAATGTTTGCACTCTGGCCAGTGCCTGAATTTTGAAGGCCAAGTTTCCATGGCTCCCAGAAGGCAAAGGTAACACCCTTTATTAACATTTACGGAGAGCCTACTAAATATATACCACCAGGCTCAGTGCAGCATATGTTGGGGGAAGATGGGGGTGGGGGCATGTATTTATTGGCCATTTGTCTCTTCGGAGAAATGTCTATTCAGATCCTTTGCCCAATTTTTAATTGGGTTATTATTTATTGAGTTGTAAGTTGCATTATTTTTATACTCAGAAAAAACTTTTAAAAAGGCATTTGAATAAATGCTAATATATATGATCACTAAGAATGTGGCAAGGTTACCATAAATATTGAGGTTATGAAGGAACCTCCCTCGTTCCTGATGTACTCCTTTACCCACCTCTGGGGAGGTAGACTGATTTATCTGTTTGGTAAATTCGGGAATACCTGAATCTTAACTGTCTCAGCCACCTTTCTTTCTTGAGTGAGCCTGTCAGCAGAAAACAGACCCTGCTCTGCTCTGCTCTATTGTTTATCTGGGCAGGCCTCCGGACAGGAAAAGACAGAGCAGAAAAGATTGAGAAGAAGATTAAGAAGGAAAAATTAGAGAGATGGAAAATAAGGAGAGCTGGGATAGGATAGAGACTTCAGTACAGATAAAAGACAAGGAGTTTTTAGAGGAAAATGAGTGTGACAGCTTGGTTGGATGGGAAAAAGTATAAGAAGTAGCTAGAGGTCTACTGAAGTTGCCTCTTCAACTCACATTGCCCTTAATCCAGTTCAAGTCTTAACTCCTAAACCTTAATACAATCCCTCAACAATCCATCTAACTTTATTCCTTACTAATCTTCTACTAAGATATGCCTTGTCACATGCTGTTCAATTTAAATATAAATTGGCACAATTTATCAGAAAACAATTTCATAATATGTAGTAAGACTATTAAAATAATTAAGATCCACTAGGTTTCTGTCTGAAGGTTTATGCTAAAGAAATATTCTGAATAGCAAGTAAAAAAAGAAAAAAGGGAGAGGGGGAGGATTCTCTATGCACAAACATGAACAGCGATGCATTATTTTAAAAGTTTATTCTGTTCCAGGTACTGGTTCTGTATAGTTTGTACACATTACCTCAGTTAATCCTTTCAATTCCTACGAAGAAGTATTGTTTCCCCCATTTACAAATGGGAAAACTAAGCAGCCAGATAGTTTGTCCAAGGTCATTGTGGCAATGAGTGAAAAATTGGAAACAATCTAAATGTTCAATAATAGGGGAATGATTAAGTAAATTAGCTCATACCCTAGATATTACAACACCACAAAATATGTACATTATGAATCTATAATAAAATGAGGGAAATAGAATCTAAAACAAATCATAAATATGATCTCAACTATGTTTGCACACACTCCAGAGACACTGAAAGTAAATATACAGAAATGTTCACAATTCTTGCTCTTGGCTGATGGGAGTACAAGTTAATTTTTTTTGTACTTTTCTGCATTTTGCATATATTTAAACATAAAATATTTTTGTATTCAAAAAATTTTTAAAGCATTGAACCAAGGACACAATATTTTTAAAAACTCCAAAGAATGCTACACAGTTAATCTATATATTATATTGTTCACCTCCTTACAAAGAAAATAATCCAAATATATACAAGGTTATCACAAAGTTAGCAAATTAAAAACAAAACAACCAATTTACTAACTGCTCTATGTGCTTAACACTGTGGAAGGCCGTCACTTTAACATGTATTATCTCATGCAATAAATGTGTGGGTTTTTTTTTTTCTTTTGGAAGGTGTGTTTATCCACCATTTCAGAGGATTCCCATTGCCTTAAGACCCTAACTATTCTAGAGCATCAAAGAGTCACTGGATATATTTGCCAATAACCTACAGAAACAGGAGTTCCTACAAAGCCAGTTCTCAAGGGCACAAAGTAGAAACCTCTATGGTGGAACTCTACAGATCTTAAAATGAACTCATCTCAATTGTTACATAACTTTTCCCTATATGTTTACCAAACACTAAGTCAAAAAGGTGGTATTTGGGTTTCCCTGGTGGTGCAGTGGTTGAGAGTCCGCCTGCCAATGCAGGGGACACGGGTTCGTTCCCCGGTCCGGGAAGATCCCACATGCCACGGAGCGGCTAGTCCTGTGAGCCATGGCCGCTGAGCCTGCGCGTCCAGAGCCTGTGCTCTGCAACGGGAGAGGCCGCAACCGTGAGAGGCCCACGTACCGCAAAAAAAAAAAGAACAAAAAAACAAAGTAACCTGCAGGATACTTGAGAAATGTCTAAAGGTATACAAAACAATAGGTTAGATATTTGAGGAAGATTTGTTTTTTAAAAGAATCAGTATGCCTTTTCCTATAAGATAATCTATTAAATTATTTTTGTCATAAATAAAATATTACTAAAAAATGAAGTTTATATAGAGAGATCCTTACAAAACTATCACTGATGAGAAGGATTAGAGATTTATAACCAAGCTCAAATTAATTCTGTGGTTCTTATCTTTTTCTGGGTCATGGACCTTTGAAAAATCTGATGAAAGCTAAGAATTCCCTCCTCAGAAAAATACACATATACTACCACTAAGTTATGAATGTTATTTCAGGGGCCTCACAGACCCCTTGAAGTCTATTCTTGGACCTGATGTTAAAAACTCTGATTGTTGGGCTTCCCTGGTGGTGCAGTGGTTAAGAATCTGCCTGCTGGGGCTTCCCTGGTGGCGCAGTGGTTGAGAGTCCACCTGCCGATGCAGGGGACATGGGTTCATGCCCCGATCCGGGAAGATCCCACATGCCACGGAGCGGCTGGGCCCGTGAGCCATGGCCGCTGAGCCTGCGTGTCTGGAGCCTGTGCTCCGCAATGGGAGAGGCCACAACAGTGAGAGACCCGCGTACCGCAAAAAAAAAAAAAAAAAAGAATCCGCCTGCCAATGCAGGGGACAAGGGTTCGAGCCCTGGTCCAGGAAGATCCCACATGCCACAGAGCAACTACGCCTGTGCGCCACAACTACTGAGCCTGTGCTCTAGATCCCACGAGCCACAACTACTGAGCCCGCATGCCACAACTACTGAAGCCCATGCACCTAGAGCCCGTGCTCCGCAACAAGAGAAGCCACCGCAATGAGAAGCCCGTGCACCACAACAAAGAGTAGCCCCCGCTAGCCACAACTAGAGAAAGCCCGCGCACAGCAACAAAGACCCAACGCAGCCAAAAATTAATAAAATTAAAAAAAAACAAAACTCTGATTGTTCCCAAGAAATTATATCTTACCCATGTCAAATAGGTAGATACTGTTTTCTATTCCTATAACAAAATATCTAAATAAATATTTATGATATTAATTCTTACTGTGATGTTTGACACAACAGTGACATACTAATTTATAGCTCCAGCATAACAAAAGTTAATAGAAAGGCAGGAAGGGAGACAGGTGTAAAAGTGAATATGCTTTCTTATAATTAGTCATTCAAGAGAAAGTATTTTGATGGGGGTTTGGGAAAAGAAAAAAATTCCAGAGTAAGGTAGTTTATCCTAGGTAAGAAATTCTAAGAAAAGAATAAAAAAACCAAGAGAAAAAATTTGTCCCAGAAGAAGATACCTTCCAATACTTTGAAAGACTGTTGACAGAATACGATTTTCCCCCGAAGATATTTTATTTCAGTGGAGAATATTCCCTAAAGAAAACACATATGATGAAAGAGACACTATTAAATATATTCTAGTGGGAATTCCCTGGTGGTCCAGCTGTTAGGACTTCACACTTTCACTACTGAGGGCCTGGGTTCAATCCCTGGTTGGGGAACTAAGATCCCACAAGCCACGTGGTGCAGCCAAGTAAATAAACAAATATATATATATGTATTTACACACACACATACACACACACACACACACACACATATATATTCTAGCACAGTTTAGTATTGGTGTACTCAAAGTTTCCTTGTGTAATAGGGAAGAACAAGTCTGACACCATACTGGATATGCTTCTTCTACTTTAACCTTTGTATTCTATTGGTTTTGCCACAAGTTAAGAATGTTGCCTATAGCCTAAAATATACGGGATAGCCCATTCTCAAGACTCTGACCTTTAAAGGTAAAACACTTTTCCATTCACGTAGAGATAAAAAGTTGCAGAACAGAAAATAACATTTGTCTTGTTGGAGGTTTATAGAAACACTGTGATTGGACCTACCTGGAAAGCTGGAAGAATGAAGGATTCTGGCACCAAGAAGTTTGCAGCAACCAACCACTCCCCCACCCCTTTTAGTATAAAGAAGCCTGAATTCTAACTGGGGGAAGATGGTTCTTTGGGACACTAGTCCACCACCTTTTCAGTCTGCTGGCTTTCTAAATAAAGTCACTCACTATTCCTTGCCCCATGAACTTGTCTCCTGATTTACTGGCCTGTTGTGCAGTGAGCAGTATAGGTGACACTTGTACTCAAAGTTTTTTCCTGGCAAATCCACCAGACATCAAAAGTATGATGAGAGTGATCAATGGATTCTAACTGCTAAATTAAAGCTTCTGTTCAACTTTCATTATAGGAAAAAACTCTAATTTTTGAATAACCATGTTTTCCTTAAGTTAAAATATATCAGGCTTCCCTGGTGGCACACTGGTTAAGAATCCGCCTGCCAATACAGGGGACACGGGTTCGAGCCCTGGTCCGGGAAGATCCCACATGCTGCAGAGCAACTAAGCCCGTGTGCCTCAAGTACTGAGCTTGTGTTCTAGAGCCTGCGAGGCACAACTACTGAGCCCGTGTGCCTAGAGCCCATGCTCTGCAACAAGAGAATCCACCGCAATGAGAAGCCCGCACACTGCAACGAAGTGTAGCCTCCACTCGCCACAACTAGAGAAAGCCCGCGCACAGCAACGAAGACCCAATGCAGCCAAAAATAAATAAACAAAAAATAAATAAATTTATAAAAATAAAATTTATCCACCATTTTTTCTCTCTGGAGCACTATTACTTTTGTAATAGAGAGGAAGGAGAGGAAAAAAGAAAGGCGTAAAATGTGTTGTACTCCTACCCTACCCCCACCCCAAGGTTATAATAAACCATGACCTGTTCTGACTTTTGAACTTTTCACGGAAGACAGGTTAGGAAAAAAACAAAAGGTGAGGTAAGGCAGAATAATCTATAGGAGATATTATTCTGGATATCTTTTTACGTACTCTGAAGCACTGTAACAAAACGGTAACTCTCCAGCAAAGGCTATACAAAATACATAGTTTTATACAAAGTATTATACAAGTACATGGAAACTGTAGTTTTAAGACAGACATTCTTAGAATATCTGTTTCATCAGCATAGATAAGTGTTCCCGGAGGAGAATTTTTGCTCATAAGTTTTCTGCACACATAGGTATACTCTTTGAGGCTGTCAGGGAAGGTAAGCCATGTCAAAGGTCAAAGGTCAAAGCCCTGTCATGGTTTACTAGGGAATTCCCTAGGTTTTCCCCAGGCATACTGCTGAAAGAGGACAAAAAGCCTATAGGCATCAAAATGCACAAAATTATAATTAACCAAGAGGGTACCTGATATAACAAAAAATTACCACCTGAATTAGACACTTTAGGTTAATTTGAAATAGAACTTTCTCTGGCTAGCAAAAATATGAACTTTGGTGGACATAAGACCTATTAGGTCAATTTTAAACTAGAGTTCAACTGTAAGACTAAGACAACAAACCATTTCGTCTTATAAAACATTTAATTATGTGATTAAAATAAGGAAGTCACATAACATTGCTTCTAATTTTGGCTCTTTACAGTGCTTATGCAATTCTATAGTTAAAAACTCTAACTGGTGTGACAAAGAACTCCACAACAATTTTGTTTTCTTAAACTACTGGAGCAAAAGAAACCTAGTGATTATTTTGTAAATTGTTGAAAAAAATAAAGTCTAATGACTGAATTTTGATTAAGAAATCACAAATGGATATAAAGCCTTTTTTCAGGAAACTAAACTTCATAATTTTCTAATCAGTATAGTTTCTACAAAATTCCACTCCTCTTTTGAGTTGAACATGAGGAACTCAAAGTCTGTTACTTGGTATGAATCCTTTTGAGACTTGATTTAAGTAAACTTTTTCATGTCCACAGTGGAAAAAAGAAAAATCTAAACTAATCTTTGGTGGTTAATAGGGAGAAAAATAAAAAACAAAACAAAACTCCACTAGGCTTCAATAAATAAAACACATGTTCACAAAAATAAGTCCTTGTTGAAAAATCTTAAGCAATGTTTTTCAGTTCATTTAATAATTCTTTTTAAGATTTTGTTGTACAGCGGTAATACCTGCAGAAGAGAGAAATAGCGAACAAGAAAAACAATGCAGGCATAAAATAAAAATACAACTGGTATGCTCTCCAATATCCAGGAACAACAGCATTCTTTATCTTATTATAAAGTTCACATATTTTAAGGAAATTATTTATTTAAAAACCTATAATACAAAAGGTGCTTCAAAATATTAGTTTGCCTTCGTTCAAATTACAAATCTACAGCCACCTAATTCACTGGGTTTCCAAAATGCAGCAAACACAGAAAAAATGTAATTATTTATTCAGGTAGTAGCTTTCCAAGAAAATCAGGTTAGTATTCTCATAAAAGAACTTAATAGGTACAACAATTACAAAATATTGTTAATTACTAAAATCTCTTAGGTACTGTCAATTAAAATATCAAATGCCCAAATGTCAATAAAGTTGACTAAATGTGTCACTTACTCCTTCAGAATTCTTCCTACAGTCAAAGGGAAAAATAATCTTGATTTCTCAGTATTTTGACAAACACACACCATTTTTCCTTCCCACGTGGCTAATGATGATGAAAAAGGGAGAAGTCCTAAGAGATGGAAGGGAGGAGGTGATATAAAGGCAAAAAGTTTTCATCTCCAAATATGTTAAAGAGCAGAATATGAAAACTGTGACTAATACAATTTAAGAAATCTCAGCCTATTATAAGATTCAGAACTTTTTAATGATGTATTTCTGTTTTTTGAAGATTGTTTAGATATGATTTTTTTTACTTTTTATTAAAGGATATTATAAAATATTTACTTCAAATGCATTAAAAAAAAAGTATTCCTTGGTTAAAAGGAAATATAATTTCCCCCAAAGGAATGACACATAAATAAGGAAAAGCCTATATTCATGTGAATCTTCAAGGCCCTACACAGAACACACTCATAACTGTATCAAGACAGATGGACATATTGAGTACAGAACATCTCAATAAAAATATAATCCTTGTAGAGACCACTTAAATTGAGCCTTTTTAAAAACTGAAAATTTCCAGATTATCAATTATTCTTCCTTAAATAACTAAAGAAAAATTTGCTAAGACTAATTTGTAGCAACAAAACAACGTATTCCCTCTCTTATCCAACTAAAACAGTGTCAATGGATAGCCATCTATATTTAAAGACAAATGAAAATGCTCTATTTTCCTACATAATGTGTAATGCACCTCTCACGAAACAAGCAACATCCAATAACTATCCCCTTCCCCAAATCTGTCTTTGATCCTTTAACACTCCACACACTGCCAACACTGTGCTAGGTTTATACTGACTAGGTTTTACAGAGGGAGTTTGTTTACTGATCAGGTAATTTAAGATTTCTTTATACCATAAAAGTTGTGGAGGAGGCATGTTTCTCATATTAAATTATACTGAATATTAATTAGGCCTTCAAGTAAATTCTGATATTAAATGTAAATGTAAAAGTACAGCTAAAATAGTATTTAGGTAAGTTTATCAGAATACAGACATCAAGATAAGAACAACAATGGGTCCTATTGATCCCCACTGAAGTCAGTGAGCTGCAGTTACCTTTCAAAGAGGGTTATCTTTAACTTATAACAGCTCTGAACAAGAGAGGGTGCAAATCACCACATCTGTTGCAAAAACAACTTAAAACACATTCCTAGTCAATATGTCAGTAGCGTTATCTAAAAAACTGCCATATTCCCTTTACAGTTTAACCAAACCACCACACGTGTGTGTGTTTTGCTATCACTCAGGCTCCCAGTGTTTTAGAGCCAAAAAACATACCCTCTTCCTTCCTAGTTTTTGCTAAAAAGATTTTATCTTTCCTTTAATAACACCATCATATATAGAAGCGCATTTACAGAACTCTTAGCCATACCTGAAACCGATTCAGAAAATAAGCCTCCAACAGTAGGTACTCTACCTGTTTACCATAAAGTTCAAACTTCTCGTATGTTTTCAAGTTCTCCCTACTTAATACCAACAGATATAGTAGACAAAGACTCATACAGTGTCTTGACACACTGCTGACACGCAGATGTAATTAACTGTAACAATGACACACCAGGAAATGACTGAGCGCTCTATACATCTTATGACACTCACTAAACAAGCACAGGGCACCTGTTAATCCTCCTCAGTATTAACACAGTCAACACAAAAAGGAAGAGACTTTTTGGGACTTTCATCCTGCTAGAATCTTCTCAGTTTGAATATCTCAGCACTTTAGGAAAAAGATTTTTAAATTTATTCCACAGAATTTACCCCAGATTCTCAGGGTAAGAAGATATCTTAAGAATCACACAGTAATCCTATAGATATGTGCTGCCCAATAAGGTCTTAGCCACCAGCTAAGACATGTAGCTGGTTGGAATTCAGATGTACTATAAATGTAAAATACACAAGATTTTGCAGATTCAGTATGAAAGAATGTAAAACATCTCATCATTAACCTTTAAAACTGATCACATGTTGAAATGATATATATAGAAATCAAATAAAATATGTTAAAATTAATTCCACCTACTTCTTTTTTACTTTGTTAATGTGACTAGAAAACTTTAAATTGCTCATATAGCTTGTATTATATTTCTATTGGACAGCACTACTGTAGACCCACAGCCTAAATTCTGATAGCAAACTATCACTTGGCATTTCCCAATTACAACTGCCATATAAAAGTCAAAAGAAAAATCAGTATTTTGACTTCTCTGTCCATTAAACTGGGATAATAAAAAAAATAACTTAAGAATAGTGTAAAAATAGTAGAATCACTTTGCCTGACACCACTAAACAGATATTACATTACTTCAAAAAGGCAAAAATAGCACAGGATGCAAAAACTACACCTCTTAAGAAAATAAGATGGGAAATATACAAACAAGGTTTTTCTAATAAAGTAGGTCTAAATGCTGATTATAAAGTTCATTTTTAAGGGAAATGGATATTTCTGTCATTTCTAGCACCTGGGACCTCAGAAAAATAAAATGTGTAAGATTCTGTCTCTTTTATTATTTAAGCATCGTCAACCACAAACAAACCATTAACACTATAAAAAGGGAAATAATTACCATAACCTAATTCTCTTTTCCAAAATCAAAAGAATATAACACCACTCAAAAGCAAAATTAAAAACGACATTAATTTCTCTAGGGTTGAGTAGGTTATCTTTGGTCCGCAAATATAAAATAAGAAAGCATATTTTAAGGTAGGTATTTTTTACCACAATTTTTAAAGTATATTTTAAACGTGAGAAATTCAGCAACACAGTTCTATGAGTGAACCATTTCTTCCTCTACCGTAATAGATCTTTCCGCTTTGATTTTTAAAATATTTAGGCCTCAAGGGCTCTTGGGGAAAAAAATCCAGTGTATTTCTGAATGTACAGAAACATTTTTATAAGGAGAGATGGGGAGACAGCTCAGTAAAAGGATCGGGGGTGTGGAGCTCTCTCAGGCGTTCAGAGGATGCAAGAATAACTTCTAGAGTTGTCAATGGGGAAACTATTAAAAAAAGAATTAAAAAAAATTAAGACCAAAGGGCTCCCAGGGCTTCCACAACAGTTGAAAAGACACTTTCTACGGTGTCCTAACAAATTTACAACCCGAAAAAGGCCATACTTGGCCATCAATTCTTTATCCATTTGATATTCATCAGCCGAATAAATCTTCAGACTTCTATTTGCTAGGCGATACATTCCTTAGGAACCTTTTCCTTGCGCATTTAAAATGCCAAGCTCAATTACGCTCCCAGTAAGGTACGCTGAAAGGACTGTACATATTTTAAAATAGGAAGTTGAATGGTTGCAGTTTCCTGCCTTGGTGGAAGGGTGATGGGTAAAGCTCTTTCTGAGTATAATCCTTAAATACTGAAATCGCTCTCAAAGAATTGATTCTTCTGTCACTGTCCAATAGGTAAAAAGACTGCCAAAATTTCCATTAGAGCATCCTATTTTTAGAGTCTTTGGAATCGGTCTTTTAAATTGTATTCCACAGTACAATGTGTTTGACTAAGTTTACAAAGGCAACAAAATAAGCATCCTAAGACCTTAATGTTTTCAAGCTCAGGAAGGAATTTTAAACTTTTCAATCTTATTTTTTTAATCTTAACTTTAAATCTTATAAACGCGCAAATAAAAATAAAAACTAAGATAAATATTGGCCCAGAGGCAGGAACGGAAGGGAGACATTAGGTGCTTCCTGACAACCTAAGTGGTGAGGGGAAGAAAACTGGTATGAAGGAAAATAAAACCACCCACAGGGGTGGACAGACACGGCTGTGGGCAACAGGACAAAAAGGATCAGAGGCGCCGTGGAAGCCGCAGGCTCCGCGGGGAGCCGGGCGAGGGACGACTCCTGGCGCGAGTGCCCTAGGGAGGGGGAAATGGGCGCGCTGCGCAGGAAGAGGCCACGGCGGCGACAGAAGAGAGGGAAACAGGAGAGCGCAGAAAGGGAGGAGGTGAGGGAACAGGGCTCCACCGCACCGAGAGGGCAGAGGCGGCGCTGCCAGAGGAAGACAGCGCCGGGGGAGCAGCGAGGGGGTTCCCAAAGGCTTTACCCTAGACGCGAGCCGGCCGGCCAGCTGCGACCCGCTCTTCCTCTCCTCACCTGGGAACCGGAGACGAAAGGAGGGCTACCGCCGGGCGCCGGATCCGCTTCCAGCCCCGCTTGCTGACATGGCGGCCGACCAGCTGTCACAGAGGTTGCTCGGGTCTCCCGCCGCTCGAGTGGAGGAGACTCCTCTCGCCTTCCCGCCCCGCCTCCCTCTGCGTACCCCTCCCGGCAGGCTGGCTGGCTGGTGGCCGGCGGCCCGCCACCGCGGAGCATAGAGTGCGGATGGCTAGAGAGGACGCGCAGAGGACGGATGACCATAGAGTTCGAGTTCAGACACCGCCTGGATGGTCCGTCTCTCTCCTCGGCCGTCCACTCACAGTCCTCGGGCGTCTGCGCCGGTACGGAAACGGAAGTGACGGCAAAGGCAAGCTGGAGAGGTCGTTCGCACGCAAGGTTTGGAGTGTTTACTTCCGCCGGCCTAGACCCGGGTCAGGGAGATGTAGCACGTGGGCTTCCCTGTATGGAGTTCGTCGACGATGTGACGACCACTGGGACAAACCTTAGAGGGTGAGAATGTGGGTCCCAGGGGTGGGACTTCCCTCGCGGCTGACGCTGTCAGCCTTCACCCGCACTGGGCGCTTTTGCATTTTGAAGTCGGGAGCGGTGAGGCTGATGGACGTCCCGGCGGGGAACCGCCGTGGCTTGTCTGACTACTACCCGCACCTGATGCCCAGTGTGGGATTCGGAAAATCGTCCTCGCGTGTTCACAGATGCCGCTCAGAGACCAAGCGGTACATAACCAGCCCGAGAGTGGCTGAGACCTTGGTGCGGATCCTACGGGGAAAACGAAAATCTTGCCAGCTATTCCTGGAGTGCAATCCAGGTGAGACCCTCGTGGACTTCATTTTCTTGAATGTTCACTTCTGCAGACTGTGTAAAACATGGCCTCTTCCTTTAAGCACCTTATATGGCCTGTGTTAATCATCACTCCACAAGGTATTTCTGTAGCAGTTTGCACTTTACAAAATACTTTGATAAAACATGCTCTTAGATTTCACCATCTTCCCAAAAGAACTTTTATCCTAACCTTTCGTGCATCTTCTATAGACAGCAGCAGGATGCCGGGAACACAAGATTTATAGACTTCTTGAAAAATAATTTTTTAAGCACCATTTCCTATCATGGGGAGTCAGTTCTGTTCAGGTTTGGCAATATCTTTGATGATAAAAGTATGTATCCAGAGAGTCTATGAGTAAGTGGTAAGCTAGAGGCAACTTTTTTGTTTGTTTGTTTGTTTTTTCTTGAGAGGTAGTGAAACATTGTAAAGAGCGCAGGTTTTGCAGTCTTTGACGGAATGGATTCAAAGCCAGGCAGCACCACGTTCCAGTTGCGATGGTGGAGTCAAGACTGTATCTAATCCGCAGTTTCCTTATATGTAAATCAGGAGTGTAATATCCACTTTGGGAATGTTGTGAGAATTAAAATTATATCATACAGGTAAAACATCTAATTTCTTTAATACTGAAAAAGATTATGTTGTTTCTTTTGCAAATAAACTTTTCGTTCTGTTAATACACTAGGTCCTGGAATCCTGACGCGAGCATTGCTTGAAAGTGGTGCCAAAGTGATTGCCCTTGAAAGTGACAAGACTTTTATTCCACAATTGAAGGTATATTTTTGTTTCTAAAAATAATTTATTTTCAATCAGCTACCTTTGAGTGGTTTAGGGAAGTAAAATTAAGCACACAGTTTATTTTTAAACAATCACTTTTAGGGGCTATGCTGTATCTTGTTAGCCCAGTGACTAGAACACAGTAAGTATCAGTGATTGTTGAATGACTGAAAGATGGATTCAGAGACGTTTTTTCTGGTTCTAGCTCTGCTACAGATGGGTGACTGAACAAAATGTATAACTGGTATCTCTAGGCTTGTTTCCTCATACTAACAGGCTATGCTGTGCCTCTTCTTTCTTAGAAGGGGATAAGTGAGCTTAGAATCTAATTGGAATGCTAAGATTAGGTTAATGGGACTGTGTTAACTCTGGACTTAGAGTTTCAGAGGCAAGAAAAGTTTGGTGTATTCAGAATAAATTGCATGGAGTAAAGGCATTATCCAAATGGATTTTTTAGTGAGTTTGGCTTAATGTATAGCTGACAAGTTCACATAACAGTAAAGTGGAAACTCCTTGCATCTTTGCCAGCCTCTTTTTTGTTCTCTTTCTCTCCTTCCCTCCTTTATAAATCTTTTGATTCAATTCAGGAAACTTATATTTCTCTGTGCCAACTTCCTGAAACCATGTAAAATAGTGTTATCTGAAAGTGCAAGATGACAACAAAAAATGATGAAAATGTATACAAAATCCTTCTTTTTAAAATATAACTGTCACATTAGATGGTTGTTTTTCTACAACTGAAAAAATTCAAGGTTTTTGAATTCAGATTATTTAATTGATGTTAAATCTGCTGGAATTCCAAAAACATGAAGAGAAAAAGAATCCATAAAATTATTCAAAGATTCAAGATCATGAAATGTGATTTAGTAAACATAGCCATCTGAAATTTCAACCCTGAAATTAAAAACAAGATAGCTCTTATCTTGGTCTTTAAAGGGGGGGTACTTTTGAAGATTAATCTACATGTTCACAAAATAATTAAGGTGGTATTAAAATGTCCTTCTGTTTACAGTTTGTTATCCTGTAACACAATGGTTGCTTTTCTATAAGATCAAGATAACAGTAGTCTCAATTTAAAAACAGTTGAATCAGTGAAATAGAGTGAGTAGGGACTAGAGAATTCCTCACAGTATTTCTTACAGGAATATCAGTCATAAAATGTTTCTGAAGCTGTTAATGTAAGCACAAAATTTAAGCGTCTAACTCCCTATTCCCCCCTCCCCCCCAACACTAACTTGAGCTCAGCCATTAGTATACGTTCTTTCACTCACTGTAAAGTGAAAAGCCATTCGAAGTTTTGTGTGAATTCATGTATATTTGCAAGAATAAAAGAGAAGTATTCATTTATATAGAACCTTTGCAGCCCAGAATCAGGACCTTGAAGTGGTGCTCTCAGCAGACAGTGCTTCTAGCCACCCAAAGGCTCACAATTTTGCTCCTAAGAACTAAAATTATTTTCAAGGATAATGCTTGACTCTGGATTTTTATCTAAATTTAAAATCTCATGGACTTCCTTGGTGGTGCAGTGGATAAGAATCCACCTGCCAGTGCAGGGGACACACATTCGATCCCTAGTCCAGGAAGATCCCTATGCCGTGGAGCAACTAAGCCCATGCGCCACAATGGATGAGCCTGCACTCTAGAGCCTGCGAGCCACACCTACTGAGCCCACGTGCCTAGAGCCCATGCTCTGCAACAAGAGAAGCCACCGCAATGAGAAGCCTGCACACCACAACGAAGAGTAGCCCCTGCTCGCTGCAACTAGGGAAAGCCCGTGCGTAGCAATGAAGACCCAACACAGCCAAAAATTAATTAATTAGTTAATTATTTTTAAAAGATCCCTTTCTCCCCTACTCCATTTCCCTGATAAAATTCCTGGGACTTCACATTAACAGTGTTTCAAGCAGGAACAGTTTGTTTTCCTATCTGGATGTGCTAGAGATACACATGTTGCCAATTGTGTTCTGTAATAATGAATCATCACAATATTGTAATCAACTGTACTTCAATTTTTAAAAAAAGATAAAATATCTTTAAAAAAACCAAAATAATAATAAATCGTGATATATCTCATTTGAATTGTGAAGACTGTTGCTGCAGAAATATCTGTATGTGTTCAGATGAAGAGACATCAGCTTTTGTGGTAAACTGTGTCTTATTTCAGCACATTTATGTCTTCACCCTGGACTTCAGTATTCAGGTCTATAACTTCCTACTTGCATCTCCACTTTAATAACCTAATAGGCATCTCAAAATCAGCATAACCAAAAATATATGGTTTCTACCTCCAGTCTGTTCCTTTCACTAGTTTTTTTCAAGGGTCCCCTTGAAAGTAATCATTAAAATTTACTAAATTTAGGAATAGAACCATATTTATAGGTTGAATTCAAACGGTTAAGAAAACTTAGGTTTTTTAACTCATAACTTTAAATTGCAAATTCACTGAAACCTTGATAAATACCAGTAGAATTTTCTGTGCATGAAAACCTCAGTGTGCACATCAAAACATTGCTCTCTTCTATTTGATTTTTTGTAACTTCAAATTAAGTTTGTAGGGTCTATAGCTAACACTTCCTCTCACTAGTAAGTTCTCCAGCACTACTGCCAGGTGAGCACATCAGGGCAGTAAAAAGATTGAGGTATATTGGATATCTTCTAGTGTGCAGGGAGCTTTCGTTCTATAGTTGGCTCTGTCTTTAAGAAAAGTAAATGAACAATTAAGAGGGAAATGGAGAGTGACCTACACAGTGAGCTACAAGTTCATTTGGTGAAGGACTAACTAAACTGTTCTGGAAAAAAGGAATGCTCTCTTGAATCTATCTGCCTTTCACTTTAATATTTTTTTTGTTATTTTCTGTTAAAACATCTTCCCATGACTAGCAGATGAATCACAGCTCTGAATAACAGAAGCCATTTAGATAAAGTAAAGAAAGTAAAAGAATATGTAATAATTTGTTGAAGGTTTCTATTTTGGGGGCTTTTTCTTGGTAATATTGTATTCACTTTTCAGACATTAATTGATTTCTATTAACTGTTACATTTTAGGGTATGTTAGTAATGTTTTCTTTGCCTCTTTATTGAGATAGCAATATTTTTTATAAGAACTACTTTTTGAAGTAGATCTTGGAATTGTTACAAGGTCTGCCTAACACTGAAATTTCTAAACATGTTCTCTCTGTCTCTCTTTAGTCTTTAGGAAAAAAGGTGAATGGAAGACTAGAAGTGGTCTACTGTGACTTCTTTAAACTGGATCCTAGAAGTCGTGGAATACTAACACCTCCCATTATGACTTCAGATATGCTTTTTCAGTATTTGGGAATAGAAGCACAGCCTTGGTCAAAAGGTGATTTTTGTCATTCAGTAAAGCAAGTACCTTACAATTTGTCAGCTTTCTCTAGCAGTACACCAGGTTTGTTGAGATTTGTGTAAATGTTTATATTACACAGTTTATGGGTGGTTGCTCTTAAGTTGAATATGGCTTTTCCCTCACCTAGATACAATCAGCAGTTTTGTGGAAGCCAAGTTCCAGATCAAGGAAAGATGCTAAGGCTTAGTTTTGATCGAAATAACCTTAAAGTAATATAGTTTGTTAACCTAATTTGACTCAGTAAAATATGGTCATAGGAAAAAAGTGTTAAGAATTTATTTAAATATTTTTGCTTGTATTCTTAACAGGTACCCCTTTAAAAGCAATTGGGATCTTACCACCTAAAAATGAGAGAAGTGCACTTTGGAAACTTTTACATGACCTATATTCCTGTACTTCTGTATATAAATATGGACGAGTAGAACTAAATTTGTTTATTACTGAAAAGGAATGCCGGGTAGGTTATTAACAAGTACCTAATTTTTTGTTTTAAATGTTCTGCGATTTTTCTCAAAGTAGTCTTAATCTGTGTGATTTTAATTTGGGCTCATGACATTTGAGAGTACTAAGGTTGTTTTTAAATTTCTATAGAACATTCTTTAGGTATTATTTTTTTAAAAGGTTTTTTGTGTGATAAAATGTATATAACATAAATTTTATCATTTTAACTATTTTAAGTGTACAGTTCAGTGGCATTAAGTACATTCACATTGTGGTACAACTATTATTACCATCCATCTCTTCTCAGAACTTTTTCATCATTCCATACTGAAACTCTGTACCCATTAAACATTAATGCCCCATCTCCCCCCCTGCCCTGTGCCCCTGGTAACCACTGTTTTATTTTCTGTTTCTATGAATTTGACTATTTTATGTACCTCATGTAAATGGAATCATACAGTATTCCACTTTGTGTCTGGCTTATTTCACTTAGCATACTGTCTTTAGGGTTCATCCAAGTTGTAGCATGTGTCAGAATGTCATTCCTTGTTAAGGCTGAATAATATTCCATTATATAATTAGACACCACCCCACCACCTTTTGTTTATCCATTTCCGGCAGTGGATATAATTGACATGTTGCACTGTATAAGTTTAAGTTATATAGTACAATGTTTTGACTTACGTACATCATGAAATGATTGCCATAATAAGTGTGGTGAACGTCCATCATCTCATAGATACAAAATTAAAAAATATTTCTCCTTGTGATGAGAACTCTTAGGATTTACTCTCTAACGACTTTCATATGTAACATACCACAGTGTTAATTATGTAGTTGTACACTACATAACTGGACGTTTGTACCTTTTGACCACATTCATTCTATTCCCTCTCCCCTCCACCCCTGCCTCTGGTAACCACAAATGTGATTTTTTCTCTGAGTTTGTTTTTTGAAATATAATTGACCTAAACATTGTGTTAGTTCCTGCTATACAACATGGTGATTTGATATGTCTATATATTACAAAATGATGGCAGATGTCTATATATTACCATCTATCATCATACAAAGATATTATATTATTATTGACTATATTTCCCACACTGTACATTTCATCCCCCTGATTCATTTATTTTGTAACTGGAAGAGTGTGCCTCATAATCTCTGTCATCTGTTTCACTTATTCCCCCACCCCCTCATCTCTAGCAGCCTTCTGTCTTCTCTATCTGTGACTCTGTTTCTGTTTTTATGTTTGTTCATTTGTTTTATTTTTTAGATTCCACATATAAGTGAAATCATATAGTATTTATCTTCCTTTGTCTGACTTATTTCACATAGCATAATACTCTCTAGATCTATCCATGTTGCAAAAATGGCAAGGTTTCATTCATTTTCATGGCTGAGTTATATGTGTGTGTATATATGTATATGTAAAACATATACATCTTCTTTATCCATTCATCTACCAGTGGACACTGAGGTTATATACCTTTCTCGGCTGTTGTGAATAATGCTGTAGTGAACATAGGGTTTTAGACTTTTTATTCTTTGAAATCAAAGGGCTTCCTGAAGTCCTTAAGAGTTATGTTTCTTTGCTGCCCAGAATGCTTCATGTTATTAATCTTATAATCCAAGATAACTGGAAATGCTTATTTGTATATAAGAGAACTATGGGCTGAGATGGGGGGGCAGTGGGAGATGAAAGCAAGAGATGAAAGGATGATTTGCTTACCTACTAAGATCCAAATAGTAAGTAAATAGTGACTGTCCCTGGAAGAGAGTAGGGGACTCAGAACCTTGAGGCTGTGTGCATACATGAAGGAATGAAAGGAAGAGAAATAGGAAATGCTTCGTCAGGCTTCATCTTGCTACTAGTAGAATCTTCTAATGTTTCTTTTACCATGGACCTTTTCACATTTGGTTTTCTCTCTCTGTAGTGCCCTTTCATTCAGTGAGGTACCTCTGATCCTCAAGTGTCAGCCTAAGTAATTCTTGACTCAAAATTTAATAGCCCAGCTAATGCACGTTTCTATCACACTTACCCTTTACCACAGTAATGATACACTTCGGTGTCATTTTTTGTTTAATGAGAATTTGCCCTGATAGGTGATATGGCTAAAGGAAATCAGTCTCAAATACATTATATTTGAAGTGTACATGATGATATATTTCAATATGAAAGTTTAAGAAGACTTTCTCTTCTTTGAAATGGTTAAGATTCTGCATTTAATTCTAATTTTCTTTCATTTCTAGATATCATTAAGGTATTAAGATCTGACATATGATTTTGACTGATTAGCTATAGCTATGTATAACATGTAACTTCTGTTTTCCTTTTACTAGAAAATAATGGCAAATCCCCAAAATCCAGGCTTGTATCAAGCATTAAGTGTGCTCTGTCAAATAGCTTGTGGGATTAAGCTCCTGCATACAGTGAGTAAAATCCTTCTAAATTTCAACAAAGAAATTCATGGTTTTTCAAAGAGGCTGTATTTCTGTGACCAGATTAATTTTATTATTTTTCCCAAGTGTTTAAGATAATAGAGCACTGTACTGATGTTTTTCTGTCACAAATATTTATATACTTCTCTCATTATAAAACTAATATATTCTCATTATAAAAATGTGAGACATGTTAAAGAAAGAAAAGAATTTAAAAAATCATCACTACAGTTCCACTACCCAGAGGTCACTATTGATATTTGTGGCATAATTTTAGTCTTATATTTCCTGGGTTTTTTTTTCTTTTTTGTGTAGAGGAGATTATATTATTTTTTCATTTAATAGCTAATAGTTAATTATAAGATTTTTTTTCCCTTCTATCTAAACATTTTTCTTAAATTTTAATGACTATTTAATACCTCATTATAGAGCATTCCCCTTTTTAGTTTATTTCCTTAGGCAAGATCAGAGTTGTCTAATAGGAAGACAATACAAGCCACATATGTAGTTCTACATTTTTTTTAGTAGCCAGGTTATGAAAAGTAAAAAAGAAACAGGTGAAATTAATTTTAATATTATGTTTTATTGAATCTTCTCAATTCAAAACGTTATTTCAGTGTGTAATATTTTTAAATTAGTTACTACATAATTTACATTCTTTTTTGTGTACTAAAAATCCATCATATATTTTACACTTAAAACCAATTCAGACTGGACACATTTCACATGTTCAGTAGCCACACGTGACTGGTGTCTACCATTTTGTGTGTGTGTGTGTGGCTGCCATTTTTAATAGAGGCCTAAAAGCATAAGAAAAAATAAATAAATACCATTTCTTTCATACCATAATTTACCCATTCTCTTTTTTTTATTTTAGTAGACTAGAGTATATATATAATTGTTTTTATAAGGAATATGTTTGTTTGTTTGTTTTTTGCTGTACGCGGGCCTCTCACTGTTGTGGCCTCTCCCGTTGCGGAGCACAGGCTCCGGATGCGCAGGCTCAGCGGCCATGGCTCACGGGCCCAGCCGCTCCGCGGCGTGTGGGATCTTCCCGGACCGGGGCACGAACCCGTGTCCCCTGCATCGGCAGGCGGACTCTCAACCACTGCGCCACCAGGGAAGCCCTATGTTTGTATATTTTATGAGCACTTGTTCTTCCAAGGATGTATTGGTTTAATTTTAAAAGAGTGTTTCTCTATGTAGTCTCTTTATTGCTTTTGTCCAGGAACACATTAAGACCTTCAGTGCATACTTAGTTGTTAGAACGTTATCTCATTTGATTTTAGCTTTTGTTCCGATTCTGGTTTTTTTCCTCCAGAACGTATCAGGTTCTTAGGTTGGCTCTCTCTGTTCCTTGTCTTTCATATCTGTCTTACTCTCATCCTTTTTCTGTATTCCCAGAAATCTTTTTCACATTTAGCCTTCATGGCACTGACCCTGCTTTCTGCCTATACTACATATTGTAATCTTGGTACTGTAGTTCTTGGTTTCCCTAAAATCCTTTCTTTTTTTTTTGTGGTACGCAGGCCTCTCACTGTTGTGGCCGCTCCCATTGTGGAGCACAGGCTTCTTTCTTCCTGGCTTTTGGCTAGTTTCTTTATAGAAGGCCCTCTGAGGACTTCAGCTTTCAGGATAGTTTTCTTTTTCTGCAGTATTTGTTTTCAAAAGCCCTATGTTGAGTTTTGCCATTTATTAACCTCCAGAAAGGAGAGGTCTTTCTGGGCCCAGCATTTTTAACATTTGTCCATTACATATCTACTACTGGATGGTCCGTTGTTGAATTCAATTCCCAAGGTCTTACAGGTCTTCCTCTCCTGTGGGTTTGGTAGATGGGAGTGAGGTCTTCTCTGTGCCCACTGCAGTGCCCTAAACTGCTGTGGATAGACCAAGTGTGGGGGGAAGCTGCAGTGCCCGCTGTTGCTGCTGCTTTGCCTTCCTCCACCTAGTGACATTCCTGGAACTGCTGGGAGTTTCACAGATGAGCAACAGTTGCATTTTTCACTCTACGTCAGTTGCCACTGCAATTAGTACAAATTATCGTTTCTGACCTTACATCCAATATTATAAGTTTTAGTCTTTTCAGTCTGTGTCAAATGCTGTTATTTTGGAATTTAATGTGTGTGTGTATATATATATATATACACACACACACACACACCCCCACACACACACAATAATTTTTCAGTTGGGTCATCTTTTAAAATTGCTTCACGTACAAAATTGTATGTACAAAAGTTAGATACAAGGAAGTAATGATCCTTTTAAAAATTGACACAAGTTTCTTTGTCTATCTCCCTACATGTCCCAGCATATTCATATCAGTGGTTTTTCCACTAAGGTAGGGCAAAAACATCCCCATAATTGATCTGATAGCCCCTAAACTGATTGTGACTGTAATATGCTGGCTACTAAAAATAACTTTAGAATGTATTTGCATAATTATATTAAGGGCAACTCTCTTTTATCTAAGCAGGTAATAGAGTTAGCAGTATTTGGCTAGACCTTTGACTCCCCTTTTCTTTATCTAAAAAAAATGAGAGAGAAGAGAAATGTATATGATTTAACTGTCACACGTTGTTTTTCTTACATTCAGTTAGACTGGAGACTTGGCTTTAATTCATTATGTTGTTTAGGCAAGACAATTTTAAAGGTAGTAATAATGTGGGGCACTTTGCACAAAGAGAACTGAAAGAAATGTTTTCTTTTTATCTTCACTCAAGGAGTCTTGCTTATCATTTGGCACATATACCGCAAATGGGCAGCTGGCAAAGCAAAAGCATAGGGTAAGAATGAATGAATACCTTTCCCCTTTTTCCTCTAATGTAACAGTCTTTGTTTTCTTTTACATTATCTAGTATTCTGTATTTATTTAAATTTTTAATTTTAGAATATCTAGAAAAATTTTTAAACATACCTTATTGATTTTAATATATTCAAATTATTTTGGAAGGGAGTTAAATTTTTCAGCTGTTTATACAATGAATGCTAGCAGAGTAATAGGCTTAAACACAGATTCTGACTTCTTTTATATATATAAATTTATTTATTTATTTTTGGCTGCGTTGGGTCTTCATTGCTGCATGCGGGCTTTCTCTAGTTGTGGTAAGCGGGGGCTACTCTTCGTTGTGGTGTGCGGGCTTCTCATTGCGGTGGCTTCTCTTGTTGCGGAGCACAGGCTCTAGGCACACAGGCTTCAGCAGTTGTGGTGCACGGGCTTAGTTGTGGCATGTGGGATCTTCCTGGACCAGGGCTCGAACCCATGTCCCTTGTATTGGCAGGTGTATTCTTAACCACTGCACCACCAGGGAAGCCCCTGACTTCTATTTTTAACTTTTGAAATGAAGATACCTCTCAAATTTGGAAAAGACATGAATATTAAAATGATTATTAATCTAATTTGATAAACTGAAAATAAGATTTTATACCTTATTCATAAATCAGATATGTAATATTACTACTTATAGTGGTTTATTTCACTAACAGGTACATCTTGTTTCTTACCCTAGGGGTTGGGCTTTAATTTTTGTTTATTTTTTCCCTTCATAAAGAACCAAAGTGATTATGTTATAGAGTGATCCTCCATTTAGATTATATAGGGCTACTTATAGTGAAGTTGTAATAAAGTAGCTGAAGTTTTAAAAACAATTTTCGGACTCAATTCAGAAGTTCCACTTCAGAATTAAATACTAATGATTCCCTAATCTCAGCATATTAGTTCAGTCTGACTTTCCCATTGCTTACTACTTTGGTTTTTTTCTCACTCTTGCCGCTAAAGGAAAAAAGGAAAATTATCAACTTAGAAATATTCTGATTTTAGAATAATCAGTGATCATTGTGATTTTAGTTGTGTTTCACTATCCATAAACGTAATTTATGTAGCCTTACAAAACAGAATAGGGGTAATACATTTTGGCTTGATACCAGTAGGAATTTATCCAAATGACCCTGAAATTAATAACCCTGCATATAGGACACTTTCCCATTTTCTCAATGACAGTGTCAAAAGGTAAAACATTTTTTTGGCCGACATAAATGCATAAACTTTTAGGGATGAAAATGAAATAACCAAATGTTACGTTTTATGAGAAAATTTTTTCAGATATTTCATGTCTGTTGTCGGTGTGTTCATAATTGTTACAAAAGCGCTTTTAGATATTTAACAGTTTTTTAAAGCACATGATGTTCATTTCCATCCAAGTGGTTTGAGGCTTATACTTTTTTGAAGCCATGTTTTTGTGCTGTCACTGGAACTTTTTTCCTAAGCTACATATAACCATTTATTGAACATCAGGAAAGTTGTTTTTTCCCTACTTATCAAGTAAACCTATATCTGTAACTCCAAATCTATTTACAAAATGCTGTTTGAAGTCACCTTCAAGGGACTTCCCTGGTGGCACAGTGGATAAGAATCTGCCTGCCAGTTCAGGGGACAGGGGTTCGAGCCCTGGTTCAGGAAGATCCCACATGCTACAGAGCAACTAAGCCTGTGTGCCACAACTACTGAGCCTGCGCTCTAGAGCCTGTGAGCCACAACTACTGTAAATAAATATATTTTAAAAAATAAAAAATAAAGTCACCTTCAAAAGACTTGTTAACAACAACATATAATGCTATCAATTGTGAGGTTATTCCCCTCCCTAATTGATAATTGCTAAATATGTTAAAATTTTATTGCCTTCCTTTTTTACTAATTTCTTCAGCTACAGGAATTCAAAACTAGAAACCAGAATTGATTGAAATTTTTTTTGGCCAACATGTCTTCCACAAACAGTATTTATGTTTAAATATGTATATACATAGGTATTTATTATAAAGTAAATAAGGGGTTACTAGCTAATATGTGAGATTTCCTAAGAACTCAAACATAAGGCTCCCTCTGTTCTGAGGAATAATTTTAGAGGAAAAAACATCTTAATGTTACATCAAGTCACATACAGTTTTTATTTTAATCTGTATAATGCTATATACTAAAGCAGGTTGGCAAACTTTTTGTGTAAAGGGCCAGAGAGTAAATATTTTATGCTTTGCAGGTCCCATATTCTTTGTGGGTTTGTTGTTGTTTGTTTTTTTAAGAATCCTTTATAAATGTAAAAACTCTTCTGAGCTCCATATTATACAGAAACAGGCAGGCCATGTATCATAGTTTGCTAACCCTATATTTTTTAAAATCCAATTAAAAATTATAAGGCAATAATTTTTTTTTGCGGTACGCGGGCCTCTCACTGCTGTGGCCTCTCCCGTTGCGGAGCACAGGCTCCGGACGTGCAGGCTCAGCAGCCATGGCTCACGGGCCTAGCCACTCCGCGGCATGTGGGATCTTCCCGGGCCGGGGCTTAAACCCATGTCCTCTGCATCGGCAGGCGGACTCTCAACCACTGCGCCACCAGGGAAGCCCGGCAATAATTTTTGTTATGCTTAGGATTTGGTGTTATGCCTCAAATACAGAAGAGACTCAGCATATGCTAGTGTCATGTTTAGGATTTCATGTTTCCCTGCTACAGGTTAATAAGCTGTTACTGTTTCATGGGTGCTGGGCAAAGACACAGACTCCTGTGTCCTGTGGAATAATGTGATATTGCACAGTTGGGTAGTGTGCATGCAGTGGGTTTGCACTGCAGCTGAGGAACATAGAGCCGGAGGAATCCACCTCTCTTTAGCAAACATTAATGTCAGTCTATAGAGAGACATTATCTCATCCCCCAAGGTGACTCACTGCAAAGAACCCTGAGGAATGGCCCAGGTTAAGAGCAGTTGGGGCCTTGCATTCTTGTCACATCCAAAAAGAACCTATAGGGACACGCAGGGTGTATTGTGATTGCCTCTTCCAAAAGGTAGCTTGAATGCATAAGTGAACAGTGTCTTGCACTGGCAATACTTTATGACTAACACATTTTATTTTCCTTTCTCTGCAGGAATCATTAGAACAAAACCTGTGTTTTATTCAACTGACTCCTCATAGAAATTTATTTACAGGAACCTTAACACCTTTTAACTATGATGTGTTTTTTCACATGTTAAGGCAGTGTTTTATGAAACGCAGTGCCAAGCTAATAGACCATTTACAGTAAGTAAGAAAAATAAAAGCAAATATAAAAGTAGCAACTTAATGTGCAAATTGTACTTCCATGTTAGAGCTTTTTTTAAAATATTTTTTATATCTTCATTAACAGTGAGGTACCATGTTTTCACTCATCTATTTGTCTCAACAAAATACTTCATTCTCGCCAGTACACACTTTGAGGAAAATATATTTTCCACATAATCTCCTGAGCTTAATTTTTTTTTTCCTTCTTTGAGAAAACAACCAGGGATGCCTACAATTTGTCTTATCTTTGTCAGGATTAATTTAACTACATGAAGAACTGGCTGCTTGCCCCGGCATTAGTGGAAGCATATCCACCTCTTATCATTGCCTGTAGTTAGTGGTTCTGTTGCCTAGCCACAGTAGGCACAGATCATTATACCACCCTAGTCCTCCTGCTCTGAATCAAATTCTATGTTTCTACCTAAAGCCTTATAAAAATTATACTGTTACTGCCTGCTTTGTATCTATATAATTTTTACATAGGGCTGAGGTGTACAGTTCTGGAAGTTACGCATTTTACCACGTACTCATCAGCCCATAGTCATTCAAAGTACTATCAGAGGATGGGCAAAATAAATAATCATTTTAATTAATTTGATCATCATTTAATGTATAACTCTGAATGAGCTGATGATTAAAGAATATTTATGTAAAAATAAATGTTAAAAGTGGCAGTAGACCAGTAAAAATCATCTGTTTTTCATCTTGTCACCTTGTGATAGTGGCTATTTTGAATGAAAATATCAAGAATGTAGGAAATTAAGGAATACATATGATAAACTGTGGTTTAAAGTGTTAAGAATTGCCTTGGAGAGCCTGTGGTTTGAAAGGATGTTTACAGCTGTGCCCAAGATTCCATTCACAGTCAAAAAGTACTGGAAATATTTTCCACCAAAATATTTTAGTACAGTTGTTTACTTGTTATTGTCAGAGGCTCACTGGTGGTTTCTTGCTAGGCTAATAGAATAAGGCAGTTTTCTGCTTTATAATTTATTCACAGTAATTGTTACATAAAAATGTGAAAATTATTTCCTCTTCTGAAAACAAACAGTAGTTCCTGCTGTTTGTACTTATTAAACTTTTACATGTGGCTTCCCTGGTGGCGCAGTGGTTGAGAGTCCGCCTACCAATGCAGGGAACACGGGTTCGTGCCCCGGTCCGGGAGGATCCCACATGCCGCGGAGCGGCTGGGCCCGTGAGCCATGGCTGCTGGGCCTGCGCGACAGGAGCCTGTGCTCTGCAACGGGAGGGTCTACAACAGTGAGAGGCCCGCGTATCGAAAAAAAAAAAAAAAAAACTTTTACATGAACCTAAATGGAGTTAAGAATATTTTTGCGAAGAGAATTAAAAGCTGAAAGGTAGGCAGAAGAATTTTTAAGGGCAATGTTAAACTAGAATTTTGCCTAAGAATTGATTAGAACACGTTAAAGCCTAAATCAGCTCTTTTCATTACAGGCAAGCCATGAAACTTTAGGAAAAGACGTAGTTAAAGCTATATATAATAGGCAGGCTATTAAACGGAATAAGATTAATTATATATAACAAGGTAGGCATTTTAAATTGGGCTTAGAAGCCGCCTCTATCAATATTAACTGACAGTTGTTATGATAAAGAATTAAGCACATTTACTTTGTATTTATTTTGCAGTTCATTGAGTCCAATTGATGCAATGCATATATTGAAGCAAATTAAAAAAAATAAAGATGTGAAAGTAATAGATATGTACCCTGAAGACTTTCAGCACCTTTTTGAAACCATAGAGTGTTCCAAAGATGATAACTATAAGTGGCTATATGATGACTTCATGGAAGATGTAATCATATAGAGAAGTGGACTGATAAGACATTAACTGGAGCCGTTTATTTATTTGGAAATTATGGCACAAATGAAAAAGAACTGAGTTTGAAAAGCTCACATCCTTTCAACAGAAGATAACTGTTCTTGTTTTGCACAGCTAGGCAGATCATTTCTTGTGCCGTTGATACCATTACTGTATTGGATAAAATAATGGCTGCTATTCTATTCAAACTGAATAAAAGGAAAACTTCAGTTAATTGTGGATTTGATCAAATTGGATTTGTTTTGTTTTAAATTCCTATCTACTATAAGCATACTGGTAGCTATAGGGTATTAGCAGATGAAATTTAGTTTTAGAAATTCTTTTGGCCAAATATCTTACTCTATACTTAAATATTCCATTTTCACTGTCGATTTTTATATCCTCCTGGGGGAGCAGAAGAGTTTGTATGTAATTAAACTCGGAAAGTAAACTGATTTAGTGGGTTTTTTTACTTTTCAGTTTGTTGAAATGTATTATCAAGTACTGTACAATGAAATTATTTAAATTTTAATATGGTTTAAATTTTTTTAGAAATTAAAATATTTTAAGTAATAAGATTTTGTGCCTATCTGTTCAAACATAAAATTGACCCTAACTTATTCACTTTAAATTCCATCAGTTATAGTCAATGTACTTTCAGTGAGTAATTCAGTCTGTGTTATTCAAAACTCTCATGCATTTTCGTTCCATCAAGAAAGTTCATCTGAAGTTAGACCTTTACATGAACCTAAATGGAATAAAGAATATTTATTTTCTTAGCTCTTTGGAGGAGCTACTAGATTTTACCTGAGACATCTAATCTCCTCTGTTAGATTTCTTTGCTGTTATAACACTTCATGATACCTAAGGCATATTATTAGTAAGTAACTCTTTGTAAGGCTTGTGTTTTTAATAACACTTAGCCAAACCAGTCCTTCCCAACGTCCCTACTATTGTCCTTGGTTCACAATTCAGTCCAGGTAGAAACTCTGAATCCTTGTTTGTTTGTTTTTTATTTTTTTTGGCTGTGTTGGGTCTTCGTTCCTGCGTGCGGGCTTTCGCTAGTTGCGTCAAGTGGGGGCTGCTCTTTGTTCCGGCCTGCTGGCTTCTCACTGCAGTGGCTTCTCTTGTTGTGGAGCACGGGCTCCAGGCCCGTGGGCTTCAGTAGTTGTGGCTCGTGGGCTCTAGAGCGCAGGCTCAGTGGTTGCAGCGTGAAGGCTTAGTTGCCCTGCGGCACGTGGGATCTTGGTTCCCTGACCAGGGATCAAACCCACATCCCCTGCATTGGCAGGTGGATTCTTAACCACTGCACCACCAGGGAAGCCCTGAATCCTTTTTTCTCTTGTAATTCCTATCCTGCCATTACATAATCTGCCTAATCTTTATAATGTCATTCTGTCTTCTCAGTCGTATGCCTTAGGCCTAAATTTCTCCTGGAACTTCTTAACTACCTCTCTCTCATCTTCCAATACATCTTGTTTATTACTGCTATATTAACTTTCTAAAACATTTATTTCACCATAGATTCTTCTGAGGCCTTGATTTCCTAATGGGTAATAGTGGCATATATTAGGGTTCTTGTCAGGAGTAAATCATTTACAAAAAAGGGCTTAGTGTAGAAGCTGACAGTGGTAGTTATAAGTATTGGTGTAATGCATTATCTTCCCCCACTCCCTCATATATAGGTAGCCAGAGACCTCTGTGCTCTTCATTCTGCATTCAAAAAACTAGAGTTTAAAAAAAATTTACAGTTGTGTATTCACTGAAAGATATGAGTAATTAATGAAGCTTAATATGTGGGGGTAGTTGCTCATGGTAGCAGTCAGGTGCCTCAAGAATTTCGAATTAAAGGTAGTCTTGTTACACAGTAAAAACCCAGAGGCGTCAATAGGAACCGAAGCCTCTGGAAAGGCCAATTAAGTTAATTAAAACTTTACAGCCAATATCATTAGCAATCAGTAGGTCAGGCCACTTTCAGATAGGGGGTGGAGGCAGAACCCTGATGTTGAGAGTGTATGATTTGTAATAACCTTAGCTGTGTAGGGCAAGAAAAAAGAGAATTCAGAGTTGGGAGATGGGTTCCTACATTTCTTAGTTTATTTTTTTTAAGATGAGACATTTAAACTTGTTACTAGGTTACAAGAATGAAGTCAGCTGAGAAAGACATAGCTCAGAAGGATATAGCTCAGAAGGATTAACTGATGTTCTTAAGAAAAGGAATGGGATCAAAATACGAGAGAAGCACATTTTGCTCTTAGCCTAGATAAAGGGTTGAGTATGGGGACTTCCCTGGTGGTCCAGTGCTAAGAATCCGCTTCCAATGCAGGGGATGTGGGTTTGATCCCTGGTCGGGGAACCAAGGTCCCACATGCCGCAGGGCAACTAAGCCTTTACGCTGCAACTACTCAGCCTGCGTTGGGTCTTCACTGCTGCACGGGCTTTCTCCAGTTGCGGCAGGTGGAGGCCACCCCTCCGTTGTGTGCAGGCTTCTCATTGCAGTGATCTTCGCGCACCAGGGATCGAACCCATGTCCCCTGCACTGGCAGGCGGATTCTCAACCACTGTGCCACCAGGGAAGTCCTCAACTCGTTTTAAAAAAACATTTATTTGGCTGCATTGGTTCTTAGTTGCGGCACGCAGGATCTTTGTTGCAGCACATGAGATCTTTGTTGCAGCGTGTGGGGATCTTTTGTTGTGGCTCACAGGTTCTCTAGTTGCGGCACACCAGCTCCAGAGTGTGCAGGTAAGATCATGTTTCAAAGATTGCTAGGAGAGCTAAGAACTTGAGTTATTACAACAGGAAACCCTTTCAGTGGTATTTAGGAAGTTTTTGTATGTCCGTTTTTGCAATATTGGTAGGTAAGAAATATTGATAAGAAAATAGATGTTTTGGGGCTTCCCTGGTGGCGCAGTGGTTGGGAGTCCGCCTGTCAATGCAGGGGACACGGGTTCAAGCCCTGGTCCAGGAGGATCCCACGTGCCATGGAGCATCTGGGCCCACACGCCACAACTACTGAACCTGCGCTCTGCTTTAGAGCCCACACACCCCAACTACTGAAGCCCATGTGCCACAACTACTAAGGCCTGCGTGCCTGGGGCCCGTGCTCCACAACAAGAGGGGCCACCGCAATGAGAAGCCTGCACACCACAACGGAAGGGTGGCCCCCGCCCACCGCAACTGGAGAAAGCCCGTGCAGCAGCAAAGACCCAATGCAGCCAAAAATAAATAAATAAAATGAATAAATTTATAAAGAAAAAAAAAGAAAATAGAAGTTTTTCTCTAGAATATATAAGAACGCAGTCAGCATAAATTCAGAAAGTGATTGGGACCAAAATATGCATGCTCTACATTAGTAGGGTAAAAAAAAAAAAGTTCTTTGTGGAGTAATACCATTTGTTCTTGTATCACTAAATTGTAGAATAGCATTTAGCAGGTTACTTACCTGGGTCTTGATTTTGCACATGCAAAACAGAAGGATTTAACTATGTGGCCTTCTTCTCTGTGATATTCTATGTAATTATCTGGCAATGTGTTGTCCAAAGTGTATCCTATAGGGAAGAAAATTTCTCCTTTGCCCACCACATAAGGAAAATCTTCTAGAGAATGAAGTCAACATAGAGAAAGCATGGAAATAGGGAGACAACATTCTGATAACATTTGAACCCCTGACTCCAGCCATACCTGAAGCCATACACGTGTCCAAAGCCAAGCAAATGCCTGAAGCCAATCAATTTCCTTTTTTGTTTAAAATAGTTTGGGAGGGACTTCCCTGGTGGCGCAGTGGATGAGACCCTGTGCTCCCAGTGCAGGGGTCCCAGGTTCAATCCCTGGTCAGGGAACTAGATCCCATGTGCATGCCACAACTAAGAGTTCTCATGCCACAACTAAGGAGCCTGTGTGCCTCAACTAAGGAGCTGGTGAGCTGCAACTAAGATGCGGCGCAACCAAATAAATAAAATTTAAAAAAAATTTAAAATAGTTTGGGATGGAATTCTATCACTTTTAATCCAGAGTCCTAATATAAATAGTATCTTAATAACACTCATCAATAACATCCCATTTCTACATTAATACAGGGACTCTTCTGAGTTTAACTACTAAAAATTAGCATGCTCCTAAAGTGATGACTGTGGCTGGTGACCTCCAACCCACAAGTGTGGACCTTCGGATTTGTATAAAAGGAAGGGTTTCTTTAATTCCATGACCTGTGAGTATATTATTTGCACCATTCTAAGGCTTGAAAGAAGAATTCTAGTTACCTGATGAGATATGTAATAGACTTTAAAAATAATCCAGTAATTCTTGGTTAAATGTTCATTCGGTTTATTATTAAAACTGCTGAGTAATCTGTATTAAACATTTATAAGGGACTTCCCTGGTGGTCCAGTTGTTAAGACTCTGCGCTTCCACTGCAGTGGGCGCATGTACGATCCTGATCCCTGGTCCGGGAACTAAGATCCCACATGCCTTGCTGCACAGCCAAAAGAAAAAAAAATTTATAACTACTACTTAATTTACCTCTTGCTAATAAAGTAGTGTGTTAAACTTTCAGTTTGGGTTTATGGGGAATAAGGCACAACATTCTATGCTCTTCTTGGTTTTTATCTGCTCATTTAAAGTGAGGATATGAAAGTAATGGAACAATATATTTTTAAATTTCAACTTAGATTCCTGGTGAAAGCTAATTGTAAAGCATATTAGTAAGGATTTTTATTGGAAACATCAAATCTCCAAAGAAGATTTCTCCAAAACTTTGAGAAAAAAGGTCAGCTCCAGGATTTCCTCATTATTTACGGTATAGAAATCTCTACTACATACCATGAAACTCTCATAACATCCTCCAGTTCTCTTTAAAATAAACTTTTTCTTTTACTGTTTTCATACAAAAGAAACTTCCACAAGAATTTGTTGAGTGCAGGATAGGAATGAGTGCCTAGGGATTCTGGACTTCTGTTTCTATAATATGTCTAAACCATAATGTGGTCCCTCCTAGGTAACTTTTTTTTTAATATATATCTACCAGCATTTTTAAAAATTTATTTATTTTGGGGTTTTTTTGGCTGCATTGGGTCTTTGTTGCTGTGCGCGGGCTTTCTCTAGTTGCGGTGAGCGGGGTCTACTCTTCACTGTGGTGCGCGGGCTTCTCATTGTGGTGGCTTCTCTTGTTGTGGAGCACGGGCTGTAGGTGCGCAGGCTTCAATAGTTGTGACTCACAGGCTCTAGAGCGCAGGCTCAGTAGTTGTGGCACATAGGCGTAGTTGCTCCTCGGCATGTGGGATCTTCCCAGACCAGGGCTTGAACCCATGTCCTCTGCATTGGCAGGTGGATTCTTAACCACTGTGCCACTAGGGAAGCCCCCTCCTAGACAATTTTAATGAATAGTATGAGTCAAGCCATCTTTAGTTTGAGTGGTCTTTGTATAGAAAATCTGGAATCTGATGTTTGTGATTTATCATTTAGGATTTCTGAAAAGCAGAACTTCCCATTTTCCAATAGTTTGATGAATCTCGTTTATTAAGAGGAAAAAAAACCCTTAACCCTTCTGTTACTGAATATGTGATTCTCATTTTAAAATGTTATATTTGTGTTATTATGGAATTGTTTATTCCATTGGTAGGAACAGATCCAAGTTTGTGGGCCTAAGGCTTAAACAACTTTAGGGAGCCCCTTTTAAAACTGTGGAATAAATAAAATGGTAAGAATATATATATGCCATTTTAACCTTTTTTTTTTTTTTTTTTTTTTTTTTTGCGGTACGCGGGCCTCTCACTGCCGTGGCCTCTCCCGCTGCGAAGCACAGGCTCCGGACGCGCAGGCCCAGTGGCCATGGCCCACGGGCCCAGCTGCTGTGCAGCATGTGGGATCCTCCCGGACCGGGGCACGAACCCATGTCCCCTGCATCGGCAGGACCCCCAACCACTGCGCCGCCAGGGAAACCCCCCATTTTAACAATTTTAAGTGTTCAATTCTGTGGCATTAAGTACATTCACATTGTTATGCTACCATCACCATTATGTATTTTCAGAACTTTTTCATCATCCCAAATAGAAACTCTGTAACCCATTAAACTAATTTTCCATTCCCCCCTCTCCCCTGGCCCATAACTTTTGTCTCTATGAACATATCTATTCCAGGGACCCTATATAAGTGGAATCATACAGTACTTGTTGTTTTGTGTCTGGCTTATTTCACTTAGCATAATGTTTTCAAGGTTCATTCACATTGTAACATAATCAAATTTCATTCCTTTTAAAGGTTGAATAATATTCCATTGTATGTATATACTACATTTTATTTATCCATTCATCTGTAGATAGACACTTGGGTTGTTTCTACCTTTTGACTATTATTGTGAGTAATGCTGTGAACACTGGTGTGCAAGTATCTCTTGGAGTCACTGCTTTCAGTTCTTTTGGATAATGGGATCTCTTTTAAGAAAAAAGATACAAAACAATGAATACAAATGTAAGTACAAAAGGAGGGACTTCCCTGATGATCCAGTGGCTAAGACTCCACACTCCCAATGCAGGGGGCCCGAGTTCAATCCCTGCTCAGGGAACTAGATCCCACATGCCACAACTATGAGTTCGCATACCGCAACTATGAGTTCTCATGCCGCAACTATATAAAAGATCCCACATGCCGCAACGAAGATCCCACACGCAGCAACGGAGATCCCGCGAGGCACGACTAAGACCCGGTGCAGATAAATAAATAAATAAATATTAAAACAAAAAAACAAATACAGGGGGACTTCCCTGGTGGCGCAGTGGTTAAGAATCCACCTGCCAATGCAGGGGACATGGGTTCGAGCCCTGCTCCAGGAAGATCCCACATGCCACGGAGCAACTAAGCCCATGCGCCACAACTACTGTGCCTGTGCTCTAGAGCCTGCGAGCCACAACTACTGAGTCCACGTGCCACAACTACTGAAGCCCGCGCGCCTAGAGCCTGTGCTCCACAACAAGAGCAGCCACTGCAGTGAGAAGCCTGCGCACCACAACTAAGAGTAGCCCCCGCTTGCTGCAACTGGAGAAAGCCCGTGTGCAGCGATGAAGACCCAATGCAACCAAAAATAAATAAAAATAAAATTAAAAATTAAAAAAAACAAATATAAGTACAAAAGGGAATATTTGGAATAAGAAAAAAATTAACAAAAATATAAGTTTTTAAAAGCTGATAAATACAAACAACAAAAAAATCCAGAAAAAGTAACATGTTGTTATTAGCTGTGATAGAGCCCTGTGATACATTTTTTCCCCTGCATTTTTGGCTGCATACTCTTTATCATTTCTTCACAAGACAACAATTTTTTGTTGTTGTTGTAATAAATTTACCCATTTTTTATAAGCTAGCAATGTTTCAAATGGTGGAGTCTCTACTGGAATTTCAATTCCTTCAGTCTTCTGATGGCTGATTTTACTGTGAGGGCAGGGGTGGTATTGTAGGTCCAGGCACCACCAGCTACCATTCATGAAGGAACCACAGTGCCAGATCCCCACAGCTTGTCTCTTCATCTTGGTTTCACCACAGAAGGAGCAAGTGTACTTGGTGTGCTGGCTGATTTCAATTTTCTTCACAATTTTCCTGAGGGAGGCACCATTACAGTCCCATATTTACTAACAATTCTGACCTTTTTAGTGCATTTAGCCACATTACCACAAACTAATTCTGAGCCCAGAGAGCAAAACAGTTTTATAGTATCAGTATCTATAGAGAGAGTGAGAAGATAATTCACTCTTCCCTCTACCTTGGTTGATTGAAAATTTTTTTGATTATTAATAGTTTAAAATTTTTTCTTTCAGCCTCTTAATTAATGCGTGATTCCATGTCTCTAACTTTCTCTGCATTGTCTTGCACTGGTGGTGCTTCTCACCTAAGAGTGAGCCCCTTGGGGCTCCAGCCCTTTGATCTCCCTCCACACTGTCCCAAGTCCAGCTCCTTGAGTCCTGGTCCTCCCCACTTCCTGAAACCTACCTCGGCCAGGATGGTCTTGGGTTGGTGAGTGAAACCAGGATCATAGTGGTCCCAAGCAGTGACTCATTTAGCTTTTTCTCCTTGGGGTCAAATATGTGGATGTGGAGGGACTGCTGACAATCTTGAGACTGCCACCAAGGAATAGAGGATGACCCCCAGTGGTCCATGGCTTCCACCTGCCTGAGACTACTGCTTGCTTTCGTTTTTCATTGAGGAAAACTGAGGGCCTTGGAAAGGAGCTTTTCAAGTGAGGGACTCTGCTTATGAAGTTTCCTTAGCCTCTGTGCACTGGCCAAGCAAGGGACAGTGGGTGACCTGCTTAGTAAGAAAATGCTATGCATGGAGTAGGCTATTTCCGATTCTTGAAGCCCTCTTCTTCTTCTTCATAGTTGAGGCCCAAATATCCTCAACACCAGGCTCAGTACACAAAACTCAAATCAGGAAACGTTTAAGTCATTCCAACATTCTGTGACTCAACATCGAGTTACCCTGGCTTCACATACCATCTCAATAACTGAAATCCTACATTCTTTGTGTGTCTTAAACCTTCAGTTGGGGAGCTCATGCCTTCTCTTGTAGGTGCACTGCTTACAGGCACACAGCAGCACACTCAGATTCATGAGAGAAACAACCCAGGAGAACAGGGACTGAGACCCTGCCATTCATTCATCTGTCAAATCTCTGCATGCTAATTATGAGCAATGCATCATTTAAGAGTACAGGAAGATGGGAGTGTGCATCCCTCAAACGGTCCCCCATGTCTGTTAGATACCTTCCTGATGCCCAATGTCTGCTCCTGAGATCAAAAGTTTTGAGTCCCTGTTGCCATATATGGGCTCAGATAGAGACCTCTTGTGCACAGCCCCTTGGACACTGAGTTTTTCTGGAAGCATAGATGACCTCTTCTAGTATAAGCAGCTTGATGAGAGTTCCTAAATTCCCTTGGCTCTGGTGAAATAATTTACACTTTTTCCAGGCATATCTTGCCTGCCTTGGCTCCTGTTGAACCCCAACAATGACAGTGAACAGGAAACAAAGAAAAATAACGAAGATATGTATTAACCAAATGTCACATGTAGACTGCATTTGGATTCTGAATTAAACAAATCTACTCTAAAAGCAAACAACCAAACAACAACAAAAACATTTATGAGACTATTAGAATACTTTTTTAAGGTGAGATGATGGTATTTTCCCCTTAACATTTTATTATGAATATTTTCAAACATACAGTAAAATTGAAAGAATTTATAGTGAACACTGTATATAACCACCTAGAGTCTGTCTTTAACATTTTACAGTAAGTCCCCTACATATGAACCTTCAAGTTGCAAACTTTCAAAGATGCGAACGTGCGTCCCCGTGTCCAATCACGTAAGTTAGTTCACATGTCTCGTGTAGATTGTCAGGTGCGTGCATCCTCTACAAGTGGTTGTGCTTTTGTGTACTTTATAGTACTGTATAGAGTACAGTAGTACAGTGGTACAGTGTCTTTATTTCAAGCCCAGGATGTCCGGAAGCAAGCCTAAACGCAGCAGTGATATAGCTGGTACTGCTAAGAAATGCCAAGAGATAACGATGGAAATGAAAGTGAAAATAATTGAGAGAGTGGAGTGAGGTGGAAAGATGGTAGCCATCACTCATTCTTTTTTTTTTTTTTTTTTTTTTTTTTTTTTTTTTGCTATACGCGGGCCTCTCACTGTTGTGGCCCCTCCCGTTGCAGAGCACAGGCTCCGTATGCGCAGGCTCAGCAGCCATGGCTCACGGGCCCAGCCGCTCCGCGGCATGTGGGATCTTCCCGGACCGGGGCACGAACCCGTTTCCCCTGCATCGGCAGATGGACTCTCAACCACTGCGCCACCAGGGAAGCCCCACTCATTCTTATAACATGAATCATTCCACCATCAGCACGAATCTAAAGAACAAGGACAAGATCACGGAACATGGAAGTCTGGTGTGCCGATGATGTCGACAATAATATCAGAGAAGCATGGAAAAGTGATGGAGGAGATGGAGAAACTTCTCAGCGTGTGGATTCACGATCAGCATCAGTGCTGAGTCCTGCTCAGCTTAATGCCAATTCAAGAGAAAGCTAAAAGCCTTTATGAAGACTTAAAGAAGAAACACAGCAAAGAATCAGAGGGCGCATCTTTTAATGCTAGCCATGGGTGATTTCATTGGTTCAAGGCTAGAGCCAACCTTCACAGTGTAAAAGTAAGTGGTGAGGCAGCAAGTGCGGATATGGTAGCTGCCCAGGAATTTCCTGAAACACTTCGAGAAACTGTTGATGAAGGCACGTATTTACCCGAACAGGTTTTTAATGTGTATGAGACAGGACCATACTGGAAGAGGATGCCAGACCGAAGTTACATAAGTAAGGAGGAAAAAGTTGATATCAGGCTATAACGCAGCAAAGGTTGGACTAACTCTGTTGTTTGGTGGCAATGCTTTTGGCGATATGAAGCTGAAGCCTCTCTTAGTTTATCATTCAGAGGACCCAAGAGCCCTTAAAAACATAGCCAAGGGCTCTCTTCCTGTTGTGTGGAAGAGTTACCCCAAAGCCTGGGTTACAAAGGCTATATTCCAGGACTGTTTTTTCCGCCACTTTATCCTGGAGGTAGAGAAATATTGCTTGGAGTAGGATGTCCCATTCAACATTCTTTTGCTGCTGGACAGTGCTCCGGGCCACGCTGCATTCACGGACAACTTAAATCCCAACATCAAAGTAGTGCACGTGCCACCAAATACTATGTTGCTCCTCCAACCTATGGGCCAGGGAGTTATAGTGTATGCACATGGCTGATTCGCTTTGTTGTGCAACAGAAACTAACACAGTATTGTGAAGCAATTATACTCCAATAAAGATCTGTTAAAGAAAAAAGAATTATTTATTTATTATAGAAAATTTTTTTCTGATGACCTTGGGTGTTTTTTTTTCCACATCTTTATTGGAGTACAGCTGCCCCACAATGGTGTGTTAGTTTCTGCTTTATAACAAAGTGAGTCAGCTATACATATACGTATATCCCCATATCTCCTCCCTCTTGCATCTCCCTCCCATCCTCCCTATCCCACCCCTCTAGGTGGTCACAAAGCACCGAGCTGATCTCCCCGTGCCATGCGGCTGCCCCCCACCAGCCATCCATTCTACAATTGATAGTGTATATATGTCCATGCTACTCTCTCACTTCGTCCCAGCTTACCCTTCCCCCTCCTCATGTCCTCAAGTCCAAGGAAATATTATTTAAAAGTCACACTTTTTGTCAGGCAGTAAAGGTGAGTGACGAATCAGGAACAACCTTGTGACAACTTTGGAAGGACTGTAACATCTACGAGGCCATAAAAAACATGGACATTGTTTGAAGAGAGGTTACGGCTGTCACCATAAATGGGGTTTGGAAGAACCTTTGCTCAAAGTTTGTTCCAATTTTTATGGATTTGAGAAGGTGAATGAGGAGTCCAAAGAGGTCTTCAGCAACTTAGTGACCCTCAGCGAGAAGCTGGAGGTAGATCTGCAAGAGGATGACATCATTGAACTCCTTGCTGTGCAACACGAGGAGCTTACTAATGAAGACCTGGTGGAATTGGAGGCCCAGAGAAAGGACGAGGAGAGACAAGAGGAAGAAGTAACTGAAGAACTGATGAGATTCAGGATGCAGGAAATGGCAAGGGGATCTTCATCTGAGGAGGCACTGTTAGTTTTTGACGCACAGGACCCAAACGTAGAAAGGTACACGAAGTTTGCAGCAGTTCAGAATGCAATCCAGTTCTACCATGTCATCTATGATGAGAAAAAAGAGCTACTACCCAGACATGACTGGATCGTTTATTCGAGAGGGTAGATAGAATTGAATCCAGCAAGGAACCAGAACCTTTGCCATCAACGTCAGGCGTGAGTGAAATTGCAGCTTGCCCTCCGTCTCCTATTGCTGACGATCCTTCAGCTCTACCGTCTCCCACCTCCTCTCCCTCCTCCAGTCAGTAACGCTCCTTGCCTGTTAACTCGATGCCAGCCCCTGTATGCCAGCTGTTGTACTGTACTACTGTACTTTTCAAGGTACTGTACTGTAAGATTAAAAATGTTTCCTTTATTTTTTGTGTTTGTTTTTTATGTACTATTTGTGTGAAAAGTTTTATAAACCTATTACAGTACAGTACTATATAGCTGATTGTGTTAGTTGGGTACCTAGGCTAGCTTTATTGGACTTAACGAACAAATTGGACTTACGAACGTGCTCTCGGAACAGAACTCGTTCATGTGTGGGGGACTTGTTGTATTATACTGGCTTTTCTACGTATCTATATATTTACTCATTTCTTTATTTATCCATTAATCCACCTTATTTTTGGTGCACTTCAAAGTAGTTGCTAGCAGCCAGAGCTCCCCAAGGCCTCCATAACCCTGCAGTGGGAAGGCCAGATGGGCAGAGCCCAGGTATTGCACTTTAGCTATAAAAGAGGCTAAAGATGATGACATTGGTTTTGTTTCTTTAACACAGACCAAAATAAGGGTTATTTAACCAAGCTGTCTCACCATGGAAATGTCCAACCAGGTGAACAGTCAGGGGTGTAGGGCTCTTCCTTTCTCATTCCATCGTTTTCTGGGATATTGCCTTTTTGTTTATGGTGGGTAATGGCTCACCACTAGCCCTGCATCCAAGTTCCAACCAGTGGGAAATGAGAAACATATATATGCACAGACTAGGAGAAAGTTAGACTGAAGGAATGGGACATTCCTCTAAGATCTGGGGCAGTTGACTTTTCTGGGTCTTGGGAACAAGACGTACATTAGGGGAAATGGGATCATGTCTGGGTAGCTGGAACCACATCCCAGAATAGGAAAGACTAGGTCATCCTGTCTCTGAGTATGGATCCCAGCCTAATGTTCCCCTGGAGAATTCTTTTCACGTGCTCTAGTAATTGGGAATATTCTATGGTAGAATTAGCCCCTGGTCCTCTGGAACTCCTTAGGACGTGTTATTTTGTTCAGAAAACGGTTTCTGAGCTCCTCCGCGGTACCATGCTTAATGCTAAGCAGTGGTATGAGATGATTATACTAGCAGTGCTGGTGAGTGCTCAGGCATTTTCCTATACTTACAGGCATAAAAGCCTTAACTCAGAATAATGATTCCTTACATTTGTAAGGTGAATTAAAGATATTTCCGAATACTTTCATAGGATTTATTCTCATCACTTTGTAAGGTATTATCTTCATTATACAATTAATAAACAGGCTTGGAAAATTTGCTGAAGGTCACACAGCAGAACTAGGACTCAAATCCATGTCTTTGAAATCCTCACTCACTGCTCTTTCCACTACAGCACAGCCACTTCTAGATTATTTCAGGAAGTGCCAGAAGTTTGCCTCTCCAGGTTGTGAAAGTCAGGCTATTCTTACAGTGCAGGAATATCACCACATGGATTACTTACCAACTGCAAAGTTAAAATGTACCTTTACAATTTAGAGTTTTAGCAGCCACCACTTTTACCAAGTGATCAAACTTAGTTTTATTAATAGTGGATGACCTGATATTATGCACACTCTGATATGATGTGATGCAATAAGAAGTGAACAATATATAATTTGTAGTGTGTTTTTACTAAAAAAAACACTTAACTTGAATTGAATCAAACCTCTAGTTTCTAACATCTAGATCTAATCTGAAGTTTACAGGAAATACAGGGAATAGCGGAACAAGTGAAATGGCACTAGGAGAAAACAATAGGCAAATACAGAATGTTGAACATTTTAACAAGAATCCTATCTTGGAATCTTTCTTTTTTTTAATTTTTGAATTTTATTTTATTTTATATTTTTATGCACCAGGTTCTTATTAGTCATCCATTTAATACACATCAGTGTATACATGTCAACCCAAATCATCTCCCAATTCATCCCACCACCACTCCCACCCACCGCTGCTTCCCCCCACTTGGTGTCCATACGTTTGTTCTCTACTTCTGCATCTCAATTTCTGCCCTGAAAACCAGTTCATCTGTACCATTTTTCTAGGTTCCACATATATGCGTTAATATGCGATATTTGTTTTTCTCTTTCTGACTTACTTCACTCTGTATGACAGTCTCTAGATTCATCCACATCTCTACAAATGACCCAATTTCCTTCCTTTTTATGGCTGAGTAATAGTTCATTGTATATATGTACCACATCTTCTTTATCCATTCTTCTGTCGATGGGCATTTAGGTTGCTTCCATGACCTGGCTATTGTAAATAGTGCTGCAATGAACATTGGGGTGCCTGTGTCTTTTTGAATTATGGTTTTCTCAGGGTATATGCCCAGTAGTGGGATTGCTGGGTCATATGGTAATTCTATTTTTAGTTTTTTAAGGAACCTCCATACTGTTCTCCATAGTGGCTGTTAGGTTGGAATCTTGAAAGAGTCAATGTCATGAAAAAGAAAATGCAATCCCGGTTTTTAAAGAAAAAGTTACCAAAGCCATTCTTAAAGTGAATATGTTTTTTGCTTGTTATTATAGAGTACTTTTCTTAGATGTGATGATATTGTAGTTTTTGGGTTTTTTTTTTTACAGGTATAGAAAGTTTATAGCTCAGCATTGCCAATATAGTTAATTTGACACCTTAGTCCTTAGTCCTACTTGCAAAGTGATTAATGGCTATACAGTAACTTGTTTTATTGTCATCAGCTTTGGCTCAGATGTTTAAATTCTTAAGCAACTTGGAAAGATTTTTCATTTGTGTTCTGTTTTCTTGTTTTGTGTGTGGGTATGGGTGCAGGTGGGGATTATAATAAAGAGGGGTCAGTTCAATATAATGAAGACAGATCAGGAACTAAACAGCTACTAAAATTTCATTTACTGGGACTTCCCTGGTGGTCCAGTGGTTAAGAATCTGCCTTCCAATGCAGGGGACAGGGGTTTGATCCTTGGTCAGGGAACTAAGATCTCACATGCCACAGGGCAACCAAGCCCATGCGCTGCAACTACTGAGCCTGTGTGCTCCGGAGCCCGAGTGCCACAACTAGAGGGCTGGCACATCACAACTAAGACCCAATGCAAACAAGTAAATAATTAAATATTTTAAAAATTTATTTAAATTTTTTTCATTTACCATTTCCTTACAAAATATATGATGGAGAATACGGCTTAAAGACAGATGGGAAAAGTCTCTTATTTGTTCATACTACTTTACTGTACTACTTATCCAGTCTGAGAATAACGCCAAATTTATTTACTACCTAGGGCAAGGGTAACTAAGAGGAATTTTATGAAGTCCAATTAATTTTGGTTCTGAGATCTTAAATGCTTAAAATTTTGGAGTTCTTCAGATTAACTAAAAAAAAAAATCAACAACCAAAATACCCCAAAGATTAGATAAAAAGCAATTGGTTAGCCATTAACAATTATCCAACTCTTTAACAGATTAGGATTAGTTAGTAGACTAATAGTCTGTAGACCAAGGCAACTTTTCTTAAGCAAGATGCTTCTATTAAGGAGAGAAAAATGATCTCCTAAAAACAAAACACTAGAGTAATGGAAATAAAAACAAAAATAAAGAAATGGGACTTAAAATGTTTTGCACAGCAAAGGAAACCATAAACAAGACAAAAATACAACCCTCAGAATGGGAGAAAATATCTGCAAATGAAAAAACAGGCAAAGGATTAATCTCCAAAATATACAAACAGCTCATAGAGCTCAATATCAAAAAAACAAACAATCCAGTTAAAAAATAGGCAGAAGACCTAAATAGACATTTCACCAAGGAAGACATACAGATGGCCACGAGGCACGTGAAAAGATGTTCAATGCTCAACATCACTAATTATAAGAGAAATGTACCTTAGACATAGAGAATGGACCTGAGGACACGGGGTGGGAGGGGGAAGCTGGGGCGAAGTGAGAGTAGCATCAACATATATACAGTACCGAATGTAAAATAGCTAGTGGGAAGCAGCAGCATAGCACAGGGAGATCAGCTCAGTGCTTTGTGACCACCTAGAGGGGTGGGATAGGGAGGGTGGGAGGGAGGCTCAAGAGGGAGGGGATATGGGGACATATGTATGCATATGGCTGATTCACTTTGGTGTACAGCAGAAACTAACACAGTATTGTGAAGCAATTATACTCCAATAAAGATCTATTTTAAAAAAATGAGTGGTCTAAAAATCATTCTAGAGCTATTTCTTGGGTCAGAAATAGGACAATGGACAACTCACTTTCCACAAACGTACCATTTTCCCTCTGTCCCTCCCTACATCCTCCCTCCTCCCTCCCTTTGTTTTATTTATTTGAAAAATTTATTTATTTTTGGCTGTGTTGAATCCTCGTTGCAGTGAGCGGGCTTCTCATTGCAGTGGCTTCTCTTGTTGGGGAGCATGGGGTCTAGGTGTGTGGGCTTCAGTAGCTGTGGCACGTGGGCTCGGTAGTGGTGGTGCATGGGCTTAGTTGCTCCGCGGCATGTGGGATCTTCCCAGACCAGCGCTCGAACCTGTGTTCCCTGCGTTGGCAGGCGGATTCTTAACCACTGCACCACCAGGGAAGCCCCTTTCTTTTTAAAAGAGAGAAGTTGGTTTTATATATCAAACCCAGAATTTTCATGTTTCCCAGTTTTGGAGAGATCCCCGAATTCCCAGAGATCCCCGAATTCCTTGAACTCATTTGGGAAGGTTTCTGAAGGTGCGCATTATAGTAAACAGTAGCAAAATACCAAACCACTTCTATTGCTAAAAAGCATCTACTCCTGCTTGTGCTTTTAGAATACTAGTTGTAAAACACCAACAACATGCAAAGTTGTGCCATCAATTGGGATTTGAGGTATTCTAAGGAAAAAACATTGTTTTCTTTAAAAACAGTCCAAGGCAGGATGTCTATAATCATACTGGGCAAATATTGAGTTTTGGGGGAAAATGTCAGAAAACATCCAAAAGGAAGAGACAATAGCATTATATTTAGTGTTCTAAAGGCATGCTTCAGGTAGTTAACTATGATTCTGGTAGGACCAACTGCTCACACGCACACACATAGATTTTAATGGTTAAAAAACCCTCTAATTTGTTACTTTATTTATTTATTTATTTTTTTGATGCACCACATGACATACAGGATCTTAGTTCCCCGAGGAATGATGGAACCTGTGTCCCCTGCAGTGGAAGTGCGGAGTCTTAACCACTGGATCACCAGGGAAGTCCCCAGATTTGTTACTTTAGAAAAATAAATGCAGTGGATTTTCAGCAATATTATTGACTCTGATTGCTCAGTCCACACGTAAGTAGTAGTTGCTTTCTATGGTGATAGGGCTTCTCTGCACTAATTCCCATCATGTTGAAAAACACTAGTGCAGGTTAAGTAAAGACCGAACTGTTGCACAAAGGAAGATTTACTCATCGGATCCCACTGATGTGCCTGTTTCCTGGGCAACTTTCTTGGTGAAGCTTTACTGATTTGATTCAAAGTTTCCTGAGGAATTCAGCTCATGTCAACATCATTCTGACTTGACCTACCCACCTCTACCTCTGTATGGGTCTCTTGTGCTTTCTAGATTCCAGGAGCTGATGAAGGCCAACAACAACAAAGAGCCCAAGACGAGTAAGAAACATATACACAAAGATTGTTTCTCCATCTAACCCATCTTCTGTCTCAATAATTGTAACTGTTGATAGAAGACAGCATCTTGGAAAATGTTGCTGTTCAAATCTTTGTAGTTCAGATTGATGACCAGACCAAAGGGCCTTCCACCCATGGGCTCTGCAAGAATGAAGAAGTACTCAAAAACTGCCTGCCTCTGGGGCGGCACTACAGTGTTCAGAGGAAGAGCTGTGAAATTCTGGATGTAAAACTGGTAGTCCTGAAGATAATGGAATGAGGTGTCTAGAGATTCAACAATAAAATCTGGTCTGTTAAAGCCTACCAGGAACTTCACAATGTTATCTGCTGGAAACTCTCCTTTCACAAACAGGATGGTTGTATCTGCACTCGGTGAAGCTTCAGGTTCACCCGATACATCTTCTTCCTCTTTATCTTCGGCCAAATATGTGGGTTCATCATCTTCCACCTCTGCTTCATCGTCATTTATAGAATCTTCCACTGTTTCTTCATCTTCTGTAAGATCTCGAGCCGCTGCCAATGAGCCTCCAGGATCTCCTCGGAGCAAGAGGCTGGCAGGGAACAGCAGCAGGAGAAGCAGCAGCAGGCGGGGGAGGGACTTCATCGAGCCGCCGCTCCGGCGTCCAGTCCCTGTCCGTTGTAGTTTCATAGCATATTGTTCTTATTCTGTGGAAATGCATGCTACAGTATTTAATTATGACATATCATGATGTAAAGTATTAGTTATGAAACGTTATGATGTCTGCAACTTTCAAATGGTTCAGCACAACTTTCAAGCGGTTCAACAACTTTTATAAACACACACGTACATACACATATACGTACATACACACTGGGAGAAAATGAGCAGAAACCGCAAAATGGTAAGAATTGTTTGATCTAGGTGGAGGGTATACAGGTGTTCACTGAACTGTGCTCTCAACTTCCCGTCTGCATTAAAATTATCCTAATAAAATGTTGGAGGGGAAAAACACCGCCTCTCCTCGCGGAGCCGCCTCGGGTCCGAGAGGCCGGGGGAGCAGGTGGGAAAGCCAGCAACGCCCTCACCCCGACCAGCGGGACCAACCTCGAGACTCCATCTGGGCATGCTCAGAGGCTCCGCCGCGCTCGCCCCGCCCCTCGGGGTACGTGAGCGCAAGGCGCAGGCGCCCGGCTCCCGGCAGCCCGCGAGACGCCAGCTGCGAAACGCGGCGGACGCTTGAGCTGAGGGGAGTCTGCGAGGATGGAGCCGTCGAAGGTGGAAAAGTTCAGCACCGCCGACAGGGGAAACGGGCTGCGCGCGTTGGCGCCGCTGCGCCCCGGAGAGCTGCTTTTCCGCTCGGATCCTTTGGCGTACACGGTGTGCAAGGGGAGTCGTGGTGTCGTCTGCGACTGCTGCCTCCTCGGGTACGTACCTCCCTCGCCCACCTGAGTCCAGAGCAGTGCGGGGTCCGGGGTGCTGAGGGCGTGGCGGGGGGGGGGCAGCCCTCCGCGGGACTCCCCCTGGCCGTGGCTGCACAAGGTCTCGGCGGTGCTGCCCAGATGCCCAGCCCCGCACTTCCCCAGATGCGCGGCTCCCGGGGGCGCCTCGCAGCTGACAGACTCCGCTTGGCCGTCCGTCCCCTGGGCTGCCTCGGCGGGGGTTGGAGGGACCCCAAGCGCAGCCCCTGCATCTCTGCAGGGCAGAGCTGGACCTGCTACCACCCCACCCCGCCGTAGTAGTAACTGGAGAGAGCCGGTGGGCAGACTTAAGGGGAAACGTTGGGCCGTGGGTAGTTTTGCTGGGGAACAAAAAAGTCTGTGTCTCGGGCGATAAGCTTCATTGGTGCCGTTGTGGAAATCACAGTTGGCGGAGGTGGGGGTGAGTGGGAGCACGGATGGTGTAAGTCAGGCTGACAGCCGAGGCCTCGCCAAGAAAGTGCGGGGCTCGCAGGACGCGGAAGAATCTTGGTGTTCACGGAGCACTTCCTGTGGTCCAGGTTCTGTTTGGCCTGGGATACAAAGATGAACGGGACGTCCTTAAGAATCCTTAAGGAGCAGATAAGTGAGCGAGATAATTAATTACAGTGTATCAGAAGGGCTGAAATAGAGATGCAGTACTGTGCTGTAGGAGTATAAGTTACTGAGCTTCCATGGTGTGCTTTGCATTTAATGACTGTGCAGGCAGGTCTAACTCTTAACCACCTATCTAGATGCAAGAATTCATATGAAAGTGTTTTATAAGCCTGTAAGCACTGGATCAATGTAAAGTGCTATGGGAGAGCAATTTATGGAAATGTGTAATATGTATGCACAGTCATAGGAATTGTATTCAAGCAACAATTGTTCTTGAGCTCCTATTACATGTCAAGGAGAAGAGCTCTGTTTGAGATGGCCGGGATGATTTTTTTCCATGACTGCTCTTCCAGACCTATTAGTCTGGGATTGCAGTGGATGGAGGTGAGGGGGTAAGTGCAAAGCTCAAATCAGTAGCTTGACCATTAGTATTACTATGTCCTTATTTGGTTCATAATTGAGAAATTTATTTAATTTTGTATTTTAAAGTTACTTAATTGTATTTGTTGCTTCCTGAAGTAATGATAACAGCAACAACAACACAAATTCTTTGAGGAGAGAACAATTTGAAGCTTTTGTAAACTGTGTGGTTGACAACACTTCATTCCTTTCAAGGAATGAAATGCTGAAGGCTTCAACATTGAAAGTTATAGACCTTTGATTCTCATTCAAGCAAATTAGAGAGAAAGCTGGGATGTTCCTCCTGTTAAATCCTTTGGAGATGTTTCTAGAGTTTGAATGTAGTCCAGAACAGAGAACTTGGTTTTTCTTAAGTCTTATAACATTAATTGATGAAGACGTGGATCATTTTGCAGACAAAACCAGACTGCCAAGTTATTTAGTAGTTGGAATAGAAAAGTTTTGGAATGAATACACGATGACAGATTATTAATTGAATTATCGGAGCTGAACTTGAGTTCATATGGAATATGGAATTGTTCATTTTCCAAATAGACTGCACAAACCCAGCCCTTTGTATGTGGCATACTTCTTGATTTACCATTACAATTCCATTACTGCTGTCACTTATTTTTCTTATTGACAAGAACTGTAACGATTTAAACGAAAAAAGGAATTTCATGAAAGAGTTTTGGGGAGTTCTCGGCATCCTTTTAAAGTCTAGAGGAAACCCAGCTCTGAAAATGGGCAGGAACCAGGGGAGTTCCACAGTCAGAATTGCACTTCAGAAGTAGATGGGGTTGGGACCTGGAGAGTACGTTCCTTCTGACGCTGCCTGGTAATACTGGGTTCTGCAGCGTGTATCGCCAGCACTATGACACTGGACCCTACTGCTATTGCTATTCTTGCCACCACTGCCGCCGCCACTGCTGCTTGGGAAACTGGTTATTGCTGGAAAGTTGCCCGCTCAGCCATGCTTCTTTGTGATATTAGCTTTCTTTCTTTTTTTTTTTTCTATTTAATTTTTTGGCTGTCCGCAAGGCTTGCTGGATCTCAGTTCCCGGACCAGGGACTGAACCTAGACCGTGGCAGTAAAAGCCCAGAATCCTGACCACTAGGCAATCAGGGAGCTCTGGATATTAGCTTCTGATTCACAGTTCTCAGAGGGGGTCTTGGATTGGTTGAGCTTGGGTCACTGCCTGCATCCTAGCTACAAGGGAAGTTGAGAAGGTGAGTAGTCGGCCTTCATGGCTTTTAAGAAAGGAGGCAGGTTCTACTTCCCACCATATGCATATTATAATGGGGAAATCAGCAAACATAAACATAGGAAAGGTAATATCAGTAAATGCTAAGGATCCAAACAAAACAAACTAAAACGAACAAATGGATTTTTTTATACTGGACTAACAAACACTTGTTTATTAGTACTTTACGCACACAAAAGTATTTGCACTTAATTTTGGATCGCTAGGACATAGTTCACAAGTGCTGAACTAGTCCTGCTAGCAGTAGGGGCTCTGTTGACCACGTCCGCTTCAGTGGTTGTTGTGTTTCTGAAGAGCTTAGTTGGGAATCACCGCAGCCTGAGGGTAGTGTTGGAGAAATCCAACTCTGGTGCGTTGTCTTATGCAGTTTTCTACCAATATTGAATGCTCATCATTGGGGGGATACCATTCTGTGTTACAAGGTGATAACCTTGTAAGTAAAATTTGTTTCTCTACTTATTAACTGTGAAGTCCTTAAGAGCAGATGTCTTTCAATTTTTATAAACCCCAGTGCCTGGCATGTAGTAAGCTTTTAATTTGTAGTATGAACATCTCGCAGAATTCTCCTCTAGTTGTTTTTGTCCTTTTGCTGCCTTCCATTTGAATTAAGAAATGGAATGAAAATATTAGATTGTAACGAATAACAACAGTTCCATGGGAAGTGGGGGGGGACCAAAATAGAATGAAAGAACAGGTATTTATTGTAATTACTTCATTACTGTCCAGATCATTTATTGTTATAAGATTCTACCTGATTGCCTTTGGCCTTGGGCTGTTTTGATTAGTGCTTTAGTTCTTGCATATTTATTTTTATTAATAGAGAAACTTAAACCTGCTTCATGACTTCTCTTGCTTTTTTCCTTTCATGAAGGATTGGCTTCTGTTTTTTTGTGTTGTGAGTGGGAAAGAATGAGGTATATAAATTGGAGAAAGATTAAATGACAATGAAATTGTGACCTGAAATAATTTATATTATCCTTTTTCTGCTGTTGCACACATTTATTTATTTATTTATTTATTTTTTTTGTGGAACGCGGGCCTCTCACTGCTGTGGCCTCTCCTGCTGCGGAACACAGGCCCTGGTCGCGCAGGCCCAGCGGCCACGGCCCATGGGCCCAGCCGCTCCGCGGCACGTGGGATCCTCCCAGACCGGGGCACGAACCCGCGTCCCCTGTGTCGACAGGCGGACTCCCAACCACTGCGCCACCACAGAAGCCCTGCACACATTTTTAATTTGATGGAGCTGGAGAAGATTGACAAGGGTTATTTGTGTCTTCTGTTTGTTTTGGTATAAGTAGCACATAAACTTCCATTGTAATTATTTTGTTTGTAGGTTGCCCCACTTAAGTGACCTAAGTCTAATCTTTATATATCTGGGACCTAGTACACAAGAGATGCTAACTGTTGGAGTTGTGAAGGGATACTATTTTGGGGAATTTAAAGTCATTCTATGTCTGTTTTTGGTTTTCTAAAGTTCCAAGTTACCTGCAGTTTCCATATCAAGAGCTTCCATGGCAAACTCTAATAATAGTTTCTTCTGTAGGGTAAAGAGGGTATTTCTTCCTCACTAAAGCCGAGTATGAGGCTTAGTGCCTCCCAGGAGGAAGGAGAATGAATTGGAAGTGGAAAGCCCATCTTTTTTCAGCCCTGGTGGCTTATGGGAAGCAGGGGATAGAGGTGGGGAAAATAGATTGTGAGAAACATATGTTCTGACCTTCCTTGTCTGGCCAAAGTTCTGGGGTTGGGGTGAGGGTATTAAATCGGTTGGCGGGGCAGTCAAAAGCAGAAGGCCTTAAAAAAAAAAAAAAGAAAAAAGTAGAAGACCTTTGGCTCTGCTCTTTATTTGAAATCTTGAGAGCTGTGTAGGCTGTTGCTGTGCCAACATTGGGGGCTAGGGCATAGCAGTGGTAAGAGAAAGTGGCCGGCTGCATGAGTCTGTGGTAGCAGGGGATTCTGAAGTGCTCTCATGTCACTTCAGGGATGTGGACAAGCTTAGAGGCCTGGTGGAACAGCAGACATCATGACGAAGGACTGTGTGACTCTAGGTCAGTCAGGAACATGGAGACCAGAGATGGGAGGCAGCATGACATCCCAAAAGGTGAGATGGCACCAGTCCAGCCATAGGACCTGATCACTGCCTAGCAGCAGAGACCAGTGAGGATCCATAGAGACGTCAAGATCTGAGGTCTTGCCACCATAAGGGTGTCCCATAAGCCTCACTTGGAGAAATATTTACTTGAAAGTGACTGTTGAAACCAGCTCTGGTAAGGAGTTAAACTTAAATGTCTGAATATTAACTGGAAGAGACTGAGATATTATTTGGCAAATATTACATTTCTGGCTATTTACTAGGGTGAGTGTTCTTGAGGAAGCTTGGATTAATTATAGAAAAGACAGCCCCATGTTCATGAGACAGAGTAGATCAATTATAGGAAATAAAGCAACTACATTTGAGCTACAGTGTGGGTAAATATGATCAGGCAGTAAAGGGCAAAAAAAAAAGAACACTGGTGAGATGATGTAATCCGTCTTGGCCAAGGGCTGAACCTGGGTTGGAAGCAGGAGGGAATACCGTCTTATACTGGGGTAAGAAGAAGAGGTGCCTGAGAAGGTAACAGCAGTGACTGCAAGGCTTGAGGACAACGAGGGAGGCGGTTGCTGAGTGACAGAGTCTCAGAGAGGAGAAGGTGTGAAATATTCTTCTAGGAGAGGAAAGTGAATTGCTTAGGAAAATAGAGCGGGGTTGCTGGGAAGTGCACTTAGAACTTTTGTTCATTTATTTACCGTGAGAGCAGTTAGCAGACTAGTGCTCTTTTCTCCCAGTGCTCGGCAGTTTGACTGTGAGAACTGGGCTCACCCAGGACTGCCTGGTTACCATGATGGGTGGAGAGAGGAAGCAGGAAGCTGAAGTCGTGGGCAAGGAAGAGTGTAATCATGGACCATATTTCTAAGCTAGGGACTGAGGTCACGAGGAAGGTGATGGACAGTGAAATGTGGTGGAAGCAATGGATTAGAGGACCTGATGTGCTCAAAGCGATGGTGGAGTGGTCAGAGGGTGGGATGACTTGACATATATATGCTTTAGAAGTAGTGTGTGATTTGGTACCACAGGGTTTAGGGTATGCAGAAAGTGGCTGAGGTAGGGAATAAGAAAAATGTTGGAATGATCAGGAGACTGAGAGGCTGAGGTGTTAGATGAATCTTCTAAATAAGTGAAGTTACCAAGAATGCTAGGCATTGGAAGGAATAGTTTCAACAAAGGCAGAATTCTCGTTTTGGCTTCCTGACCCGGGGTTTAAGGGCTGACCAGAAAGAGCCAAGTGGAGACAGGGAGGCGCTCACTTCTGTTCAAATAGTGTATAAAGGACATTCTATGGGTTTACAGCTGGTTTTGTGAAGTATCCCAGCACCAGGTGCAAGTGAGCTGCTGTAGTGTTGCAGACTCTTCCTGGGAGGATGGGCTTGGAAGGTGGAAAGACTAGCAAAATCTTCTCAAGGGAAGAACCTTGAGAGATGCATTGAAATCAGGGTTTGCACATTCCTGGACAATGGCTAATGGGCTTACTGGAGGGTCAAGGACTTAGAGTAAAATAAAGTAGAAGGATTGATAATGAGGTCGGTTGGGAAAGGACTCTTTGGATATGACTTCCATTTTTCTTTTTAAGTGGGAGTTATAATTCCTGTTTCTTTTGCTTCTTCCTTTTCTTCTGCATGGAAGTTTGGTGAAGGGCTGTATGGCAGAGCCCTGAGCCTGAAAACATTTGGTCCATGTGAATGCCACAGCAGAGGACGTTCTTAATCAGACAGGAGGACCTGCTTTGTGGATAGCAATAAGTTCTCCTTCTTCAGACAGCCTGGTGCTTGTTCAAGGGCTCAAGAACAGAGCAACCATGGGGACAGGGATGGAGGCTGGTGCCTAGAACTCAACAGTGCAGGCTTCCTCTCACCATGGCTATTGTGGCTTCTACTGGTACAGAGTGCCCAGTTTGTTAGGGATCCTGAGTTCCCCAAATGGCAGCACATGTTTGGGAACCTGGCCAGCTGGTGTCAGGTTTTTATTTTAGACCCTTTTTTTTTTTTTTTTTTTTGCGGTACGCGGGCCTCTCACTGTTGTGGGCCCCCTCCACTGCGGAGCGCAGGCTCCGGACGCGCAGGCCCAGCGGCCACGGCTCACGGGCCCAGCCGCTCCGCGGCACGTGGGATCCTCCCGGCCCGGGGCACGAACCCGCGCTCCCTGCATCAGCAGGCGGACTCCCAACCACTGCGCCACCAGGGGAGCCCCTATTTTAGACCCTTTTGTCATGGAGGAATCATTGATTTGTTCTCATTGGAACACTCATTTTTTCCTGCCCTTGGATTTGCCTTTTCTACTTGTGCTGCCATCTCTGAGACCCACTGAAATCTTCTGTGAAGCCATGCTATTCCTTACAAGATTGGCTCTGACCTTCACAGAAAGAGAATTGAAGCAGCGGGCTAATACCTATGGTTTGACTGCTCTTGACTTACGCTGTCATTTGAGGCAGCTGATTTCATACACCAGTGGTTCTCAAACTTCAGTCTCAGGACCACTTTACCCTCTTAAAAATTATAGAAAAAGATTTCATAGGAGGGTTTAAAAAAAAAGTTATTTAGGGCCCTGCAGGGGTTTAAACAAAACATAACCATGCAAGCAGTGTGGTTATATTTATTGATTTTACTGCTTAAAATATTAAAACTGATAAGTTTTGAAATTATATACAGTCGGCCCTCCATGGATCAAAGATATTCAGGGGACAGAAGAAGTCCAGAAAGTTCCAAAAAGCAAAACTTGAATTTGCAGTGCAAAGGCAACTATTTACATAGCATTTACCTTTTATTTACAACTATTTACATACATTTACATTGTATTAGGTATTATAAATAATCTAGAGATGATTTAAAGTATATTAAAGGATGTGTGTAGGTTGTATGTAAATAGTATGCCATTTTACATAAGGGACTTGAGCGTCTGAGGATTTTAGTATTGTGAGGGTCCTGGAACCAATCCACTGCAGATACCAAGGGACAATTGGATTTAAACATAATGAATCATTGCATTTCGACAAGGATTTTAATGACACAGACTGTATTTGCAAAACAAAAGAAAATTTGCTGAGAAAATTCGCTTGCTTTCATTTTTGTATGTCTCTTTAATGTCTGGCTTAATAAAACACCCTCAGATTCTCACAACTGCTCCTGCATTTAGTGTATTGTAAAATAACAAGTCATTTAGCCTCTAGAAAACGCCACTGTACATTGTGAGAGAAAGAGAATAAAAAAGACAAAAAATGTCTTAGTATTATTATGAAAATAGTTTTGACCTCGTGGGCCTCCTGAAAGGGCTTTGGAGTCCGGGGACCATACTTTGAGAACCACCGTTATAAAACACTGTACATGTCTTTTGTGACATTTGGAGAGGCTCAGATTTGTTCTCTAGTGTATGTTGTGAACCATGAACAATATTTGTTCTGGTTTTCTTGTAACCTGCCAGGATATACTGGGATCAGGAACCAAAGTATGGAGTTAGTGCCTCTCTGTTAGGATGACTTGTTCAACGTTTGCTTCCCATCTTCTAACTCTGGCAGGTTCTGGTCGTTTAAGAGTCAAGGGACTTGCGATGGTCATTAACCTTGATTATTAAGGGAAAGTAAGAGAGCCATTTTCCACTTACTTGTTACCACAGTATGTGATGAATGAAAATTATTATTCAATAGCTAATATTGATTATCACTTACTAAGCAATGACAGGCATGATTTTAAGCGCTTTACCTTAAATAGTACTTCACTTAATTCTCATAATGACTCTAAAATAAAGTGTCTATTATGTTCCTTGTAAGCACAGCTATGAACTAGAGAGCATTCAGACATTTGTAGGAGTGTAAATTGGTATGCCCCTTTGGAGGGCAATTTGGTAGTACCTAGCAAAATTGAGCACTATGTTTTCTTGACCCTATTTTTGGGATTCTGACAAATGAAAATAACAATGGTTGCACAAGGATACTTAGTATAGCATTTTGGTAATTAAGAAAAAAGGAGAGAGAATTTTAATGTGCATTAATAGGGACTGGTTAAGTTATGGTGCAGCCATATTGTAGAATCCATGTAGCTGTTAAGATTGAAGTGGATCTGTTTCTACAGTAGATGTGGAAACAGTGGATGTGGAAACATCCAGTATGTGTGTAGAAGTCTGGAAGAACACCCCAGAATTCTAATATGGTTACTTTTGGAGGATGGGACTTGGAGGGGGGAAGATATCCTTTTGTACTTTATATATTTTGTATTTTTCAAAGCTTGTATCACTTTTTGTAATTAAAGATTTGAATAAACTTTGAGAAAGTCTTTGTTTCATTTGGAATTGTATAAAAGGGTGGTGCTGCTTGGGATGAAGATGACTTTGAAAATTTTGCCAGTTTATGTCTGCTTTTTTTTTTCTTTGAGTTGCCAGCTGATTAGACCAAGAGTGAACCTCTTGATAAAACATGAGCCAGGTGAGCCAGTTTACTGGCTGGCCATTGGCATTAGAATTTGAACTGAGAGAAGTAGAACTTCTGTTCATGGTCCTCATCATAATTCTCCTTGCTCTGACTTTGCTCAGGCCTGGTTATGCAGCTTTCCATGGTGTTTCTGAGATATCACAGTATCCATTAGTAAACTTTATTCATTTTCCTTGGGTGGATACATAAGATGACTACATTTCTGAGCCTCCTTGCAGTTAGACTGGGGCTTGTGACTCAGTTTTGGCCAATGGAGTTTGGGCTAGAGGTTGCACAAGCCACTTCCAGGTCTACCACAAAATATCCTGTGCCATGTTCTCTGCTCTCTCTTACCTTGTCTTGATGACTGTGGAGGCAGTGAGTTGAGATGGAGAAAACAAGAAGTATGAGTCATGGCATGGAAGAGAGCTGCTCTGGGGAATCACTCTGCATGCACCAGATTTAGTAGGAGCTAGAAATAAATCTGTTAAGTCACGTAGAGGAGCCCTTATTTAACTTTAATGTGCATAAGAATCACCTGAAGATCTTGTTAAAGTGCAGATTCTGATTCAATAAGGTCTGGGTTGCGTGTAAGATTCTGTGTTTCTAACAAACTCCTAGGTGATGCTAAAGCTGCTGGTCTGCTGATCACACACGCATAGCAGAGATTTAAAAGGGTAAATGAAATGACTTATAGCCTACCGTAAGTACTCAGTAAACACTTATCCAGTGGATATTTGAGCTTCCTGAATAAGATGAAAAGGAATTAGACACTATACATACATAATCAAATGTTTAAATTATTCCTAAGTGCATATCTCTTTTATGTATCATGGACTGGAATTTAGTTTTAGTATTATGTGTGCAGAAAATATGAAATGAGAACCTGGAATTATCTTAAAGATCATTTTGAACATTTACTTATTTTTAAAATTTTATTTATTTATTTATTTATTTTTGGCTGCATTGGGTCTTCATTGCTGCACACGGGCTTTCTCTAGTTGCAGCGAGCTGGGGCTACTCTTCGTTGCGTTGGCGCGGGCTTCTCATGGCGGTGGCTTCTCCTGTTGCAGAGTGTAGGCTCTAGGCACGAGCTTCAGTAGTTGCAGCAGACATGTTTTTCTTTTTAACAGAACATTCCTTATTTTAGGTATCACATCTGGAGGTTAACAAGGTCCTTTCATTGATAGTGTGAAACTGATCACTCAGTCAAGCTGTTGTCCTATTTTTGCCACTGTGTAGTATTTTTCCCCGCAGCCAGTTTGTGGGGAGACGTTGTAAGATCATGGAAATATCCTGTTCATTAAAATTTCCCCTGAGATTTATGCATCCGTGGATGATTATTGATTGAATCTTTGGTATAATAGTTGAAAAATGCTAATTTTTCACCTATAGCACTCCTCCACACTTGCCAGTTGTCCTTCAGTTCAGCATTCTACCATAAGAGCCTGTCCTCCTTCCTTATTAGTTATCTTGTTATTATCAGTATGGACTCACGTATTTCCATTTTTTCAGTGGTTTAGAATTAATTAGGTACCTAATTGTTTTGGTACTCAAATTGTCCCAGATCTTTTTTTAGTATGAAACCTTTCAAGGTAGATCCTGTGTCCTTGTGATACGCCCCCAAGTTTTCTTTCTTCCTCCCTCCTTCCTCCCTCCCTCCCTTCCTTTCTTCCTTCCTTCTTTCTTTTCTTTCTTTCTCCCTCCCTCTCTCTTTCTACCTACCCTTCCTTTTCTTTCCTTCTCTTCTCTCTCTCTTTTTTTTTTTCTTTAACACTTCCTTGCTTTCTGGCATAACAGATGTTCTAGACTCATCCTGTACCCATCCTGCCAAAACTCTGGAATCAGTATTTCTCTGAGGATTCCTGGTTTCTTTTAGTGAGGAATAATATTAAAGACCAAGATCTGAGTGCTAGATATGCTCACTGGCCCTGGGATGTTTTTGCTCTTTGACTCTTTCAGAGGACAGAGGAAGTATGCAGGTTCATGCAAATATGCATACATATACACATACATACACATATTTTAGAAATCATGAGTTCACATCAGTACTTTCAATTCTGACTTGTCTCCTCAGGGTTCTTTCTTGCCTTTCGCCGTTCTATAATTGTATATCCTTTCTGGCTCAGTGAGAACTCTGGCCCTCGAAAGCCTCAGTGTATTTACTCATTTGTTCAACTCTATATAATATCTAAAATTGTTTCAGAATTGCTTTGCCCACATCATTACCAAAAAGACCCTATTTGAAACAGTACAGAATTTGTTAACAATTTCCCTTTTCCCTCTACTCTGCCAAAGATTGAGAATATACAGTTAAATACTGTGTTCGTTTTACATTCTTTCTTTTTTCCCCTTCATTATATTTATTGGTATTTATTAGAAATACAATTGAGGGACTTCCCTGGTAGCCCAGTGGTTATGAATCCGCCTGCCAATGCAGGGGACACGGGTTTGATCCCTAGTCCGGGAAGATCCCACATGCTGCGGAGCAGCTAAGCTCATGTGCCACAACTACTGAGCCTGCATGCCACAACTACTGAAGCCTGCGCACCCTAGAGCCCGCGCCACAACTACTGAGCCCACGCACTGCAGCTACTGAAGCCCATGCACCTAGAGCCCGTGATCTGCAACAAGAGAAGCCAGTGCAATGAGAAGCCTGTGCTTGCTGCAACGAGAGAAAGCCTGTGCACACCAACGAAGACCCAACACTGCCAAAAAAATAATTAAAAAAAAAAAAAAAGAAATACAATTGAGTTCATTTGTTTCAGTTTGCTTTCAGTTTTAGTTTTTCCCCCTCATCCTTTTTGATTTAATTTTGTATTTTGAATATATGGAACATCCACATGCTTCTAAAACTCAAACTATGAAAAAGAGAAGTGTTAGCCCCCCTCCCATATTCATACTGTTCCTCCCTGCCACCCCTTGTAGGTAAGCAAGTTCATTGTTTTCTGGTTTATCTTCTCTCTGTCTCTCTCTCTTTGGTAAAGAGAAGCAAATACATGTGTTTATTATTTTCCATTCTTACACAAAAGGTAGCATACTGTATTTGCTATTTTGCATTTGCTTTCTTCACTTAAAAAATCTACTCCATATCGTATTTACAGAGATCTTTCTTATTCTTTTTTATAGCTCCAAAGTACTCCATTTTATGTGTGTACCATAGTTTCTAATTCCCTCTGCTTGGACATTTAGGTAATTTCCAGTGTTTTGCAATTGTGAATAGTGCTGTAATCAATAACCTTGCGCATAGGTGTTTTTATATTGTTGCCGGTATACACTCAGGGTAAATTCCTAGGAGTGGGATTGTTAGGTGAACATGTAAATGCCTATGTGTGGGGCAGCACCATTTCACATCTCCACTAGCAACATATCAGTATGAGAGTGCTGGTTTTCCTCAGCTTTGCAGACTCAGTGTACTGTCAACCTTTTGAATTTTTACCAGTCTGATGGGTGAGCAGTTGTATCTCAGTACAGTTTTTGGTTTGCATTTAAATTGTATTATCAATAAAGTTAAACATCTTTTCATATGTTTAAAGGCCATGATTATATCAATATCTCTTTGTGAATTGTCTATATATCTTTTGCCTGTTTTTCTGTAAGACTTTTGTTCTTTCCTTCAAATTTAAAACTTTTTTGTATATTAGAGATATTAGTCTTATGTTTGAGAAATATTGCAAATATTTTCTTTCTGGTTGTCATTTGTATTTTAACTTTTCTTGTGATAGAGTAATTCGCATGTTTTCTTCTAGAATTTGTATACTTTAAATCTTTACATTTAGATCTCTGATTCATTTGAGTTTATTCTTATGTATGGTGTAAGGAATGGATCTAATTTTATCTTTTTCCAAATGGATATCCAGTTGTTCCATTTATTAGGAAGATTATTTTTGTCCCAATGATTGGCTCCAGTAATCATATTCTAGATCATATACTAATTGGGTCTAACACTTGACTTTCTACTCTTTTCCATTGGTTTATCTGTCTATTTACGCATAGGTACTACACTGTTTTTAATTACAGATAATTTAATTTCTAGGAGTACTCTTATGTCATCTTCAAACGTGTAGTTTCTTCTTTTTCAATTTTTATGCCTCTAAGTGTTCTTTCTAGGCTAATTACTTTGAGTAATGCTTCCAGAACAATGTTTAATAGTCGTGAAGATAGTTGGCATTCTTGTGTTGTTACTGGCCATTAGGGCTTCCTTACTAATTAAGGTGCTGTTTTATGACTCAGGTACATATATTTTATCATGTTAAGGAGACATTCATTCATTTACATTTTCTCATGAGTTTATTTATTAACATCTTTATTGGAGTATAATTGCTTTACATTGCTGTGTTAGTTTCTGCTGTATAACAGAGTGAATCAGCCAAATGCATACATATATACCCATATCCCCTCCCTCTTCCGTCTCCCTCCCACCCTCCTTATCCCACCCCTCTAGGTGGTTGCAAAGCAGTGAGCTCATCTCCCTGTGCCATGCAGCTGCTTCCCAGTAGCTATCTATTTTACATCTGGTAGTGCATATATGTCAATGCTACTCTCTTACTTCCTCCCAGCTTACCCTTCCCCCTCCCCGTGTCCTCAAGTCCATTCTATACGTCTGTGTCTTTATTCCTATCTTGCCCCTAGCTTCATTAGAAGCTTTTTTTTTTTGTTTTAGATTCCATATATATGTGTTAGCATATAGTATTTGTTTTACTCTTTCTGACTTCACTCTGTATGACAGACTCTAGGTCCATCCACCTCACTACAAATAACTCAGTTTCGTCTTTTTATAGCTGAGTAATATTCCATTGTACATATGTGCCACATCTTCTTTATCTGTTCATCTGTTGATGGGCACTTAGGTTGCTTCCATGTCCTGGCTATTGTAAATAGTGCTGTAATGAACATTGTGGTACCTGACTCTTTTTGAATTATGGTTTTCTCTGGGTATATGCCCAGTGGTGGGATTTCTGGGTCATATGGTAGTTCTATTTTTAGTTTTTAGTTTTTTTTTTTTTTGCGGTACGTGGGCCTCTCACTGTTGTGGCCTCTCCCGTTGCGGAGCACAGGCTCCGGACGCGCAGGCTCAGCAGCCATGGCTCACGGGCCCAGCTGCTCCGTGGCATGTGGGATCTTCCTGAACCAGGGCACGAACCCGTGTCCCCTGCATTGGCAGGCGGACTCTCAACCACTGCACCACCAGGGAAGCCCTATTTTTAGTTTTTTAAGGAACCTCCATACTGTTCTCCATAGTGGTTGTATCAATTTACATTCCCACCAACAGTGCAAGAGGGTTCCCTTTTCTCCACACCCTCTCCAGCATTAATTGTTTGTCGATTTTTTGATGACGGCCATTCTGACTGGTGTGAGGTGATATACCTCACTGTAGTTTTGACTTGCATTTCTCTAATGATTAGTGATGTTCAGCATCCTTTCATGTGTTTGAAGGCAAGCTGTATATCTTCTTTGGAGAAATGTCTATTTAGGTCTTATGCCCATTTTTGGATTGGGTTTTTTTTTTTTTTTTTGATGTTGAACTGCATGAGCTGCTTGTAGATTTTGGAGATTAATCCTTTGTCAGTTGCTTTGTTTGAAAATATTTTCTCCCATTCTTAGGGTTGTCTTTTCATCTTTTTTATGGTTTCCTTTACTGTGCAAAAAGCTTTTTAAGTTTTATTAGGTCCCATTTGTTTATTTTTGTTTTTATTTCCCTTTCTCTAAGAGGTGGGTCAAAAAGGATGTTGCTGTGATTTATGTCATAGAGTGTTCTGCCTATGTTTTCCTCTAAGAGTTTTATAGTGTCTGGCCTTAAATGTAGGTCTTTAATCCATTTTGAGTTTATTTTTGTGTATGGTGTTAGGAAGCATTCTAATTTCATTCTTTTACATGTAGCTGTCCAGTTTTCCCAGCACCACTTATTGAAGAGGCTGTCTTTTCTCCATTGTATACTCTTGCCTAGAGATAAGGTGACCATAGGTGTGTGTGTTTATCTGTGGGCTTTCTGTCCAGTTCCATTGAGCTATATTTCTGTTTTTGTGCCAGTACCATACTGTCTTGATTACTCTAGTTTTGTAGTATAGTCTGAAGTCTGGGAGCTTGATTCCTCCAGTTCCGTTTTTCTTTCTCAAGATTGCTTTGGCTATTTGGGGTCTTTTGTGTTTCCATACAAATTGGGAAATTTTTTGTCTAGTTCTGTGAAAAACGCCATTGGTAGTTTGATAGGGATTGCGTTGAATCTGCAGATTGCTTTAGGTAGTATAGTCATTTTCACAATGTTGATTCTTCCAACCCAACAACATGGTATATCTCTCCATCTGTTTGTATCATCTTTAATTTCTTTCATCACTGTCTTACCGTTTTCTGCACACAGGTCTTTTGTCTCCTTAGGTAGGTTTATTCCTAGGTATTTTATTCTTTTTGTTGCAATGGTAAATGGAAGTGATTCCTTAATATCTCTTTCAGATTTTTCATCATTAGTGTATAGGAATGCAAGAGGTTTCTGTGCATTAGTTTTGTATCCTGCTACTCTACCAAATTCATTGATTAGCTCTAGTAGTTTTCTGGTAGCATCTTTAGGATTCTCTATGTACAGTATCATGTCATCTGCAAACAGTGACAGTTTTACTTCTTCTTTTCCAATTTGGATTCCTTTTATTTCTTTTTCTTCTCTGATTGCTGTGGCTGGAACTTCCAAAACTATGTTAAATAATAGTGGTGAGAGTGGGCAACCTTGTCTTCTTGTTCCTGATCTTAGTGGAAATGGTTTCAGTTTTTCACCATTGAGAACGATGTTGGCTGTGGGTTTGTCATATATGGCCTTTATTATGTTGAGGTAAGTTCCCTCTATGCCTACTTTCTGGAGGGTTTTTGTCATAAATGGTTGTTGAATTTTGTCAGCTTTTCCTGCATCTATTGAGATGATCATATGGTTCTTCTCCTTCACTTTGTTAATGTGGTTTATCACATTGATTGATTTGCATACATTGAAGAATCCTTGCATTCCTGGAATAAACCCCACTTGATCATGGTGTATGATGATTTTAATGTGCCGTTGGATTTTGTTTGCTAGTATTTTGCTGAGGATTTTTGCATCTATGTTCATCAGTGATGTTGGCCTGTAGTTTTCTTTTTTTGTGACATCTTTGTCTGGTTTTGGTATCGGGGTGATGGTGGCCTTGTAGAATGAGTTTGGGAGTGTTCCTCCCTCTGCTATATTTTGAAAGAGTTTGAGAAGGATAGGGGTTAGTTCTTCTGTAAATGTTTGATAGAATTCACCTTTGAATCCATCTGGTCCTTTTGGGATTTTGTTTGTTGGAAGATTTTTAATCACAGTTTCAATTTCAGTGCTTGTGATTGGTCTGTTTATATTTTCTGTTTCTTCCTGGTTCAGTCTCGGAAGGTTGTGCTTTTCTAAGAATTTGTCCATTTCTTCTCGGTTGTCCATTTTTTTGGCATATAGTTGCTTGTAGTAATCTCTCATGATCCTTTGTATCTATGCCGTTTCAGTTGTTACTTCTCCTTTTTCATTTCAAATTCTGTTGATGTGAGTCTTCTCCCTTTTTTTCTTGATGAGTCTGGCTAATGGTTTATCAGTTTTGTTTATCTTGTCAAAGAACCAGCTTTTATTTTTATTGATCTTTGCTATTGTTTCCTTCTTTTCTTTTTCATTTATGTCTGATCTGGCCTTTATGATTTCTTTCCTTCTGCTAACTGGGTTTTTTTGTTGTTGTTCTTCTTCTTTCTCTGATTGCTTTAGGTGTAAGGTTAGGTTGTTTATTTGAAATGTTTCTTGTTTCTTGTTTCTTGTATTGCTATAAACTTCCCTCTTAGAACTGCTTTTGCTGCATGCTATAGGTTTTGGGTCGTCGTGTTTTCATTGTCATTTGTTTCAAGGTATTTTTTTATTTCCTCTTTGATTTCTTCAGTGATGTCTTGGTTATTTAGTAGCATATTGTTTAACCTCCATGTGTTGTATTTTTTACACATTTTTTCCTGTAATTGATACCTAGTCTCATAGCACTGTGGTTGGAAAAGATACTTAATATGATTTCAATTTTCTTAAATTTACCCTGGCTTGATTTGTGACCCCAGATATGGTCCATCCTGTAGAATGTTCCCTGAGGACTTGAGAAGAAAGTGTATTCTGTTGTTTTTGGGTGGAATATCCTATAAATATAAATTAAGTCCATCTTGTTTAATGTATCATTTAAAGCTTGTGTTTCCTTATTTATTTTCATTTTGGATGATCTGTCCATTGGTGAAAGTGGGGTGTTAAAGTCCCTTACTATTATTGTGTTACTGTCAATTTCCCCTTTTATGGCTGTTAGCATTCACCTTATGTATTGAGGTGCTCCTATGTTGGGTGCGTAAATATTTACAATTGTTATATCTTCTTTTTGGATTGATCTTTTGATCATTATGTAGTGTCCTTCTTTGTCTCTTGTAATAGTCTTCATTTTTAAGTCTGTTTTGTTTTATATGGGAACTGCTACTCCAGCTTTCTTTTGATTTCCATTTGCATGGAATATATTTTAGCATCCCCTCACTTTCAGTCTGTATGTGTCCCTAGGTCTGAAGTGGGTCTCTTGTAGACAGCATATGTAAGGGTCTTGTTTTTTTAATCCATTCAGCCAGTCTAACCCTTTTGGTCAGAAGATTTAATCCATTTACATTTAAGGTAATTACTGATATATATGTTCCTATTCCCATTTTCTTAATTGTTTTGGGTTTGTTATTGTAGGTCTTTTCCTTCTCTCTGTTTCCTGCCTAGAGAAGTTCCTTTAGCATTTGTTGTAAAGGTGGTTTGGTGGTGGTGAATTCTCTTAACTTTTGCTTATCTGTAAAGGTTTAATTTCTCCGTCGAATCTGAATGAGGTCCTTGCTGGGTAGAGTAATCTTGGTTGTAGGTTTTTCCCTTTCATCACTTTAAATATGTCCTGCCACTCCCTTCTGGCTTGCAGAGTTTCTGCTGAAAAATCAGCTGTTAATCTTATGGGGATTCCCTTGTATGTTATTTGTTGCTTTTCCCTTGCTGCGTTCAGTATTTTTTCTTTGTATTTAATTTTAGATAGTTTGATTAATATGTCTCTTGGCGTGTTTCTCCTTGGGTTTATCCTGTATGGTACTCTCTGTGCTTCTTGGCTTGATTGACTATTTCCTTTCCCATATTAGGGAAGTTTTTGACTATAATCTCTTCAAATGTTTTTCAGACCCTTTCTTTTTCTCTTCTTATTCTGGGACCCCTATTATTTGAATTTGAATTTTGGTACATTTAATGTTGTCCCAGAGATCTCTGAGACTGTCCTCAATTCTTTTCATTCTTTTTTCTTTATTCTGCTCCCTGGCAGTTATTTCTACCATTTTATCTTCCAGGTCACTTATCCGTTCTTCTGTCTCAGTTATTCTGTTATTGATTCCTTCTAGAGTATTTTTTTTTTTTTTTCTTTTTGCGGTATGCGGGCCTCTCACTGTTGTGGCCTCTCCCGTTGCGGAGCACAGGCTCCGGATGCGCAGGCCCAGCGGCCATGGCTCACGGGCCCAGCCGCTCCGCGGCATATGGGATCCTCCCAGACCGGGGCACGAACCCGTATCCCCTGCATCGGCAGGCGGACTCTCAACCACTGCGCCACCAGGGAGGCCCTAGAGTATTTTTAATTTAAGTAATTGTGTTCATCACTGTTTGTTTGTTCTTTAGTTCTTCTAGAACCTTGTTAAATGTTTCTTGTATTTTCTCCATTCTGTTTCCAAGATTTTGGATCATCTTTACTATCATTATTCGGAGTTCTTTTTCAGGTAAGTTGCCTATTTCATCTTCATTTATTTGGTCTTGTAGGTTTTTACCTTGCTTCTTTGTCTGTAACAAATTTTTGTCATTTCATTTATTTCTTTTTGATGGGTGGTGCTGTATTCCTGTTACTGGTCGTTTGGCCTGAGATGTCTAGCACTGGAGTTTGCAGGCAGTTGGATAGAGCTGGGTCTTGGTGCTGAGATGAGGACCTCCGGGAGACCTCACTCTGATTGATATTCCCTGGGGTCTGAGGTTCTCTGTTAGTCCAGCGGTTTGGACTTGGAGCTCCCACCACAGGAGCTCAGGCCCAACCTCTGGCCTGAGAACCGAGATCCCGCAAGCCTGTCCCTGGGGGTTCCTCCCATCCCCTTAGGTGTACGTGGTCCCCCACTGGTGGCTGGTGGGTGCCCTAGTTGTGAGGAGACATGAATTCTGCATCTTCCTAGTATGCCATCTTGACTCCCAGTCTCTCTCATGAGTTTTTAATTAAGAAGAGGTGGTGAGTTCTGCCAAAGGCATTTCCTTCATCTGTGGAGACTCATATGATTTTTTCCTCTAGAGTTATGAATATCCCATCATACATTTACTTAAGAGAGACTATAGAAACAATTTGTATGTAAGTCTCTTTATATTTCCGGCTTGCTTGCTTAGGTAAAGAGCATCAATAAAATAAATCTGTGTTTCAGTGTTGTGAAATTTTAATCAGTGTGGCGTTTATGCAAATTACCTCCCCCACTGCAGTCTTGCTGTCTAAAGTTCCCAAGTTTCACCAAATAAACGTGAAATTCTTAATTTAAGATGTTAATAAAATCATGGGATAGAATGTTTGAGTTGGATGAGATCTCAGAAGGAATCTAATCCAGTGCCTTTGGACAAAAATCATCAATGAATGCTAAAGTAAGTGGGCAAGGGTATGATCAGAAATAGATATTTACACAATTTCAAAGAGTCTTCTTACTAGATACTTATTAAGTACTAGGGAAAAATACAGTAACTTTACAAGGTAAAACAGGTGATCAAATTTAGTATCACCAGTAACAGGACAGACTTACATCATGTGCTTCCTGATATACATTGAACAGGACACAGCATCACTTCTGTGATGTATAGATGCCAGAACGCGTAACCTGAATTTAATCATGAGGAAACTTCAAGGAAAACCAAATTGAGGAACAGTCTACAAAATAACTAGGCAGTACCCTGCAAAAGTATCAAGGATGTGAATGACAAGGAGAGACTGAAGAACTCCAAGATTAAAGGAGATCAAGGAAGCGTGGCAACTGAGTGCAAAGTGTGATCCTGGATCAAAAATTGGACATTAGTGGGACAACTGATGAAATTTGAATAAACCCCATAGATTTGATAATAGTATTGAATCAATGTTAATTTTTTGATTTTGATAATTGTTCTTTAGTTATGTAAGATATTAACATTGGAGGAATCCTTATGAAGGACATATGGAAATTCTTTACTATTCCTTGCAACTTTTTTTTATCAGTCTGAAATTATTTCAAAATGAAAAGATAAAAATAAAAACAATGAATGCTTTATCTTTTTGAGATGGATAACGGATGAAGTGACAGGTTGTCTGGTGTTTGCTATTTTTTTTTTTTTTTTTTGCCTGTTCCATGTGGCTTGTGGGATCTTAGTTCCCCAACCAGGGGTTGAACCTGGGCCCTTGGCAGTGAAAGCCCAGAGTCCTAACTACTGGACCGCCAGGGAATTCCCTGGTGTTTGCTTTAAAATGATGTAGTTGGGAGGTGTTGGTGGGGTTTAAGTTATACAAGATTGGTCATGTATTGATAATTTCTGAAGGTGGTTGGGGGGGTATATTATACTGTTCTCTCTACTTTGGGGAATGTTTGAAATGTTCTGTGATAAAAAGTAAAATAAAAGGAAAGGAAAAAGAGCTGTCCTTAAGTGTCTGCTCGTTCTTGGCCAATCATATTTAAAAGCAAGGCGCCAAAAAGTCTTAGGTTAAAAAAATTCTGGGCATTTTCCCAGTAGGTGACTATATATATGGTTATCTGGTGTCTCCCAACTGTTAAGGCTGTTCTCTGGGGCTGGTCAGTTTTTGTGGGAAGGGATTGTATCAGTTAGGGTTTGATCAGGGAAGGAGAACTCTTGAATGACAAAGCATAAGGATAACAGAGACTAGACTTTACATAAGTTGATAGAGATGCTGTTGCCTCTGCATTGTGGGGTAGGCCTGAAGACACTATAAGTCAGCAGAGCTGGCAGGAAGATAAGCTGATATCAAGTGGGAGAAAGCAAGAACAAATTGGAATCCAACTGGAACTAATAGGACAATTGGAACCTGTGTCTGTCTGTCACTGCCTTCCCCCTCAGTGACACTGATGGCCTACAGAAACTGCTAATGCCCTTTGCCACAGAACTGTTCATGTGCTGGGCCCCATGCCTTGGAGAAGGTTCAGGAAGAGATACAGTGGGAGCTGTTGGAAGAGAGGGCCTGGCTGCTGCCCCAGGCCAACAAGGCGAGCCATTAGATCAGCGACAGTGCACACAAGCTGCAGCAGTACCCTACACAAACTGTCAGAATATAATGAAGGTGGCTGCACTTCTGCCTTCCAAATCTCACCCATGTCTTTTGTGGCCAAGCTTCACCTAGAATCATACAGAGAGAGAATTTTGGGAAATGTAGTTCCAGTTTGCTATGTTGATAAACTGCAGAAGCCACCACAGTCCCTTGTCAACTATACATACCTTATATAACCGTACTTAAGGTACTTAAGAGACAAGTGCATGCTCACTCTCCCACCTAACTATTCTTTGCACAACTAAAAACACTAGCCCTCTTCCAAAAAGAGTATACAAAATCCCTCTACCCATCTTTGGGTGATTTCGTTCTTCTTACAGCTGAATCCCATTCTCCCTTTGATATTCTATAACTTTGATATCCTGTAATCAGTGTCATTCTCCAAGACCCATCTGTCTTCTACATTGGCCATGTAGGCAAGTCAAATGAGGATGTGGGCGGAATCACCACCTTTGCATCTCACAAATCATTGATGGTAGCATTACACCCTCCAGAAATGCAGTATTGGTTTTGGTTCACTGTTTAGGTGGGTAAAGGCAGTTTGACTTCCAATTGGACTTTTATACCTTAATAGCCATTACTCTATGGGTTAGGGAACAAGAGAGGGGACTATGACAGTTGTTGAGGATTTCTTTTCCAACTATGCATTCTGGAACTGCAGAATATAACCGCAAGATGGATTTGGGGGCTTACAAAGCCCACTGTGAGATGAATCCGAGCCCAAATCCCATTGATCCTCTGACTTCCATAAGCTCCTGTTCCTGAGAGATAGGACCACAGTAGTATTTTAGGTTTTCAGGAATTAACTTTAGTTCAGAGCCAATGTCCAGTAATCCCTGCCCCCACCCCCCCACCAAAGTCTGGATTATGTCCTCTTCGTAGTGCAACGTCATCCTTGTAAATGGCTGTAGCTTGCTTTTGGAAAGCCTAGGAGGAAAATATATACTATCCATATTTGACTCTGTAGTAGAGTTCTTCAAGGACCTGACCCTTCCCTTCATTCAAGGGACTCTGGGTCTGTGAAATGGCTCAAATCTGGGAATTGGTGGAGGGACTACAGCACTTTATTTTTTTGGTTATTGAAGTCATACTTCTGTTTGCCAGACCCAGAGCTTTTCCACTTATACTAATCAAGTGAAACTTCAGTAGATTGCCGTTCTGTTTCATTTCTAGGGACACCGTGATTAATTAGCCTAGGTCAAAGATCTCTGCAGTTCAGATCTTTCTGGTTACTGTCTTGGCTGCCTTTATTGTATCCACTCCCACCTTATCTTTGGTGCCTAAGTACTGTCATCTCTGCTGCCATGGGACCCCCACCATCCCCCCCTCAATTCAGGGAGCCCAGTTTGATGGCAGGAGTTACCACTTTTATTCCTGGCCTATGGAGAACAGCCACCACGGAGCTCTTATGGGAGGCCAGGGCTCCTCTCATGAAGGTATTTCTCTTAGCTTGGTGAATGGAATGTTTTCTGGATCCTCCCAGGGACATGGTTAAGGGGTGGGTAAGCAGGTCTTGGATATTAAATCCACTCAGCATTCTCATCTCCCTAAGCCATCAGGTAACTTCCTTCTCAGTGTACCAAAGTTCTGACATTTCAACTTCATTTAGTGTAGGTCACCTCTAGATTCAGCTTTCAGTCAACCAACCAAGCAGACTGTTAGAGCCATTTCCAGCTGCTTGAGCCAACCTGTTGAATCTGCAGTCTCTGCTCCATATCAGTAAATCCACTCATATCAATAAATTCATCTTCATCCAGCATTATTTTCCACCTGAATCCAACACTCCAACACTCTTAGCATCCTTTCCCATATGTGTTCCCCAAGTTTTTGTTGATATAAATTGGCAAAACCTTGCAGTTCTTTTGATATGTTCTGCACCTCCAAATGGATCACATTTTTTAGCTTTATCCTTGGGGCCCTACTAGGACTCGAGTCTGGCCGTAGATCTAGAAACTCTCAGAGGTGGTGAAAGTAGTTCTTGAGGAGGATCAGTAGTCCTTCATAAGGCATAGGGCAGGCCTTTGCAGGTTTCTTCAGGCAAAGGGAAACCAACACCTTCAGAGTGCTTTTACTGGTAAAAGGAATTCAATACAATTTGGGAGTTCAGGGTACCAAGTTTCATGAGTATCTGCCCAAATGTTTGTATCTCATATTTGGGACCCCACTCCTTACAATCAGTTCCCTAACTTTATGTAAGAGTTAAACATTTGAGTTTGGAAATTCAGTTGATGTTGTCTTTCAGTTCTTGCTACTCCAGATGTGGTCTGTGGATGAGCAGCACAGTTATCAACTGGGAGCTTGTTAGCAGTGCAGTTTCATGCCACACCACAGACTTACTGAATCAGAATATACATTTTCTGTACATAATTTCAAGATATCTATGTAACTTGTATTTACACTAAGCTGAGACAAACTGATTTCTGTAAGTACTTTTATTTTTTAATTTTTGGCTGCATTGGGGTTTGTTGCTGCATGCGGGCTTTTCTCTAGTTGTGTCGAGCGGGGGCTACTCTTCGTTGTGGTGCACGGGCTTCTCATTGCAGTGGCTTCTCGTTGCAGAGCACGGGCTCTAGGCGTGCGGGCTTCAGTAGCTGTGGCACATGGGCTCAGTAGTCGTGGCTCGTGGGCTCTAGAGTGCAGGCTCAGTAGTTGTGCTGCTTAGTTGCTCTGCGGCATGTGGAATCTTCCTGGACAAGGGCTTGAACCTGTGTCCCCTGCACTGGCAGGCAGATTCTTAACCACTGCACCACCAGGGAAGTCCTGTAAGTACTTTTAAACTTTAACTTCTCAGCAGCCCAGTTGTTGGATAAATATTACATTTGTGATTATTTTGAGGGGTTCTATATTTTACTTTTAAATCTATATACACTACTTCTAAAATTTTTGCAGGTTAATGTTTTAAATGATTTCCCCTTTCCCTCTGAGAGTTCTGCAAGCAGTCTTAATTAGATGTGATGCTCCCTCTGGTGGACAATGGCATGAAAAGCACACAAACATTTTTTCAGAATAGTGAGGGACTTGGTTTTCTGCTACTAAAACTTAATATCCGAGTGATCACCTTCATGACTCTCCTTTCCAAACTGTTCTCAATCTATGACATTTACCATAACTTTTGTTTTGAATTTGAACCAAAAAAACCCACTCAGATCAAATTTTGTCATGAATATATCTATAAAACTCACCATGATGAAAGAGCATTGGACAAAGTGATATAGTAACAGTGCCTTTTTTTGGTGGGGGGCAGGGGCCGTGCTGCGTGGCTTGTGAGACCTTAGTTCCCTGACCAGGGGTTGAACCTGGGCCCTCGGCAGTGAAACCACGGAGTCCTAACCACTGGAACTCCAGGGAATTCTCAACAGTGCCGTATTAATAATGATCATGTTATTCACATTAACAGTCAAAAAATCATGTCTGAAACTGGTAGTTGAACTTGAATTTGTGATGACCTGGGAGAAAAATTGTGCCTCTTGATCTACTTATATTTATTACTATGAAATATTTTGTGCAAATGATTTCCCCCCAGTTTTTGCTATAATAATTACTTGTTAGGATGAAAATAACAAATGTGACTGTGTGCAATAACCTTGTCTTTTATATCTCGTTCTAATCTTAGAACTCGAATGGTTGCTTTCCCAGGAGCATAGGTATATATCTGAATAGTTCCTGAAAAGGCAGATAACCGATGTGACAAACACCTTAGTATTTTATTTTAAAAGTAGAAATTGTCAAATAAAGCCATTATTTTACTTGTTTGAATACGGTAAAAATCAAGAAAGTATCCTTTTTAAAGTTAGCTTGTTGGGCTTCCCTGGTGGTGCAGTGGTTAAGAATCCGCCTGCCAGTGCAGGGGACACAGGTTCAAGCCTTGGTCCAGGAAGATACCACATGCCACAGAGCAATTAAGCCCGTGCGCTACAACTACTGAGCCTGCACTCTAGAGTCTGCGAGGCACAGCTACTGAGCCCCGTGCGCCTAGAGCCTGTGCTCCGCAACAAGAGAAACCACCACAATGAGAAGCCCGCACGCCGCAACAAAGAGTAGCCCCCGCTCGCCACAACTAGAGAAAAGCCCGCGCCCAGCAACAAAGACCCAATGCAGCCAAAATAATAATAATAATAAAGTTAGCTTGTTTCTATTTTACTGTTTTACACGTGGCCTATTCATGCTCAGTTTTAAACATTTAAGGGCATTTATAGTCCTAGGTTAATATTGATTTTTTTTTATTCGTTACTTTGGTTGAGAATTATAATGTTATGAAGTTCTCTGGTTTGTTTTGTTGTTATTAACCATTGAGGCAGAAATAAGAGAAACCTCACAAGGAGTAAAGATAGATTGATAGATCAACAGATTTGACTTCATAAAAATTAAAAACACGTGTATGTCTTATAATAGGAAAGCCAAGAAACAGGAAAGTATTTGCAACATAAAAAGGCATATATTCTTTTTTTTTTTTTCTTTTTGCGGTATGCGGGCCTCTCACTGTTGTGGCCTCTCCCGTTGCGGAGCACAGGCTCCGGATGCGCAGGCCCAGCGGCCATGGCTCACGGGCCCAGCCGCTCCGCGGCATATGGGATCCTCCCAGACCGGGGCACGAACCCGTATCCCCTGCATCGGCAGGCGGACTCTCAACCACTGCGCCACCAGGGAGGCCCCATATATTCTTAATATATAAAAATCATTCATAAATTAATAAGACAAAGCAACTTACTTATAAAGTAATACTTGATTTCTGGGATTTCCCCCCCCCCCTTTGTCTCAATCTCTGAACAGTTCTGATCTTCAAATTTTTCTGTGAGAGATTTTCAGATTCATAGGCTCTCAACATTGGCTACACATTGGAAGCAGCTGAGGAACTTTAAAAGTACTGATGCATGGGTCCCACCCAGAGATTCTGTTTTAATTGGTTGAGAGTATGGCTTGAACATAGAAACTTATAAAACTCTCCAGGTTGCTATAATGTGCAGTCAGGGTTGACTACTACTCTCTTTCTTTTTCATCTTAACTGATTCCCTTCCTGTGTCTTTAAATTCAAGGACTAGGGTGAAATTGGCACAGCTGGGTTCAGTCAAGCTACTTACTATATCCATAACTATGCTGTTTAATTTCAAACTGGATATTTACATTAGCATGTTCTGTTCACATTCAAATGATTGTCATATGTAGGACGAGCATGTTTTAAGTTGCATTTTTAATTTGAATGGTTGTGATGTTTCTCACAAATTAATTTGATGAGTATATCAAAATTTAATTCTTGTTAGCATCTTTCAGCTACTGTGTTTACCTCTTGTTAGGAAACAGATGTTAATTAGAAAGATTTATGTTGTACAGGTGATCAAGAAAAGAATGCTTGGATATTTAGGTAATAAAAGTTAAATTGCTCAGAGAAACTATTACCTAAATAATAACTGTATTATATTAGATATTATAACTAATAATGTAATAACTGTATAATATTAGCACTCAGTTTAGGTGCTGAAATCTTAACCATTTTACAGAAGACCTTCTTATAGTCTGTGAATCATTGATTTTCACTCCTTGTAAAAATTTACCTGGAGAATTTTGAAAAATATCCAGATGTTTGGGCCACATCTTTAAAGCCCTACGGGTAAGACTGTTGCATAGCCTGAACTGAGAACCTTTAGGAAAGGGGAAAAAAAAGACAAACAGGTTAATAGTTAACATAAGTGGCATAGATAGTAACTATGGGGGTATAACTAATGGAGGGATGCATATGGATTCTGTAGTAGACCAATTTGACTGCATTGGAGTGGTTTGTGTAGAAGGTTACAGGGGATGAGATTGGAATAGATTGTGGAATACAGAAGGCCTTGATGGTCACGCTAAAGAATTTGCACTTTACTTTATTTATTTATTTATTTATTTATTGCGGTACGCGGGCCTCTCACTGTTGTGGCCTCTCCTGTTGCGGAGCACAGGCTCCAGACGCGCAGGCTCAGCGGCCATGGCTCACGGGTCCAGCCGCTCTGAGGCATGTGGGATCTTCCCAGACCGGGGCACCAACCCGTGTCCCCTGCATCGGCAGGCGGACCCTCAACCACTGCGCCACCAGGGAAGTCCTGCACTTTGTTTTGTAGGTATTGAGGAGCTCATAAAGATTTTTTTTTTTTTTTTTTTTTTTTTTTTTTTTTTTTCAGTACGCGGGCCTCTCACTGTTGTGGCCTCTCCCGGTGCGGAGCACAGCCTCCGGACGCGCAGGCTCAGCGGCCATGGCTCACGGGCCCAGCCGCTCCGCGGCACGTGGGATCTTCCCGGACCGGGGCACGAACCCCTGTCCCCTGCATCGGCAGGCGGACTCTAAACCACTGCGCCACCAGGGAAGCCCTCATAAAGATTTTGAGTAGCAATGTGAAATGTACAAAACTTTAGATTTGTGCTGGAGTACTGATTTGGTGAGTGGGATTGGGGAGAGATGTGGGAAGACTGAAGATGGGGATTCTAGACAAGAGAAAATTTGCTTTACTTTGGGTGTGAAGTAGTGAGGGCCTGAGTTAAGAGGGTGGTATAGAGCCTGGCAATAAAATGAGTCCTTTTGAGAGAAGAGTTGACCCGATTCTCTGATTGTCAGGCGAGGGAGAAGTGAAGGATGAGTGCAGGGTTTTGAGCTTCAATTGTTGGAATAATAGTACTAGTAGTAGTGATACTACTGCTATTTGAAGACTTGGGTGTGGGTGAGACTTTCAGGTAATAAGTTATGCAGCAAAAGATAGCCCTGCTGAGGACCACGCTTCAGAGAAATCAGTTCTCAGGGCTGGGAGACAAGAGAGGGCTATTAAATAAGGTAATAGATCCCCCTTTTTTTGGGTTTAGGTTTTACTGTCTATGTAAGGTAAGTAATTCAATCCTCTGGGCCTCAATTTTATATTTTTTGAAATGAAGGGGGCTTGAAATGAAGAGATTGAATGATTTCTGACATCCTTTTAAAAGTTTTCTACAGGGCTTCCCTGGTGGCGCAGTGGTTGAGAGTCCGCCTGCCGATGCAGGGGACGCGGGTTCGTGCCCCAGTCTGGGAGGATCCCGCATGCCGTGGAGCGGCTGGGCCCGTGAGCCATGGCCGCTGAGCCTGCGTGTCCAGAGCCTGTGCTCCGCAACTGGTGAGGCCGCAGCGGTGGGAGGCCCGCGTACCGCAAAAAAAAAAAAAAAAAAAAGTTTTCTACAGTTCTTGAGATCATTTCTGTATTTGCAGCCTCTTCCTCCTTTTTTGTAACAATTTTATTGAGATATAATTCATATGCCATATCCATTTAAAGTGCCATAACATAAAAGACCATCTTATCCATTTTTAACTGTATAATTCAGTGGCATTAAGTACATCAAAATGTTAACACAGTCATCACCACAGGCAATTTTAGAATATTTTCGTCATCTCCAAAAGAAACCCTGTACCTTAAGCCTGTCTTCTACTCTAAATAAACAGAGGGAAACATTAAGATTAAACCCTTGAATTCAGGCTCTTTTCCACGTGCCTTGTAACCGGATGAGTTCACAGCCACCTAGAAATCACTTCCAGCTCAAATCAGCTCCTTGCCATTCTGACCCACTAGATGGCAGTGTGGGAACACCAGGTAGGAAAAATAGCTGGAGGAATCCACCTCTGTTTGTGCACAGCTACAACAGGCTGTACCTGGTTACATCTGTTTGTAGTAGTAGGTGTAGTTGTTGTGCAGGCAGCCTCAGAGGACTGAAAGTCTCCCACTCGAAGATTTTTCTAATGCGGAAAATTGTCTTTACTAGTCGACCATGTTTCCCAGTCATCTAAACCTGTCTTCACATTCCTATCTGGTTTCTGTGTATCATTTGTTAAGTGCAGTGTCTCCTTTATCATTTTCATTACTCTGTACCTTGGAATTCTGTTCAGTCTTCAAGCCAGTTTTTTCATTTTAGCTTTTTGCCCCAGTAATTCCTTGGGTCTCTTTCACCCTTCCCATTGCTTTTCCTTTTTCCTCCCAGCCATGAGCATCCTCATGATAGTGATTCTTGACTTTGTCTGCTCTTTGGAACCACCTGGGGAGCTTTAAAACATCCTGATGCTCAGGCTACACTCGAGATCTATTAAATCAGAGTCTTTGGAGGTGGGACCCAGACATCATTATTGTTTAATCTCTAAATTGCCTACTAAATATTTTTCTGTCTTCCTTTATCTTTTATGCAGTCCATAAAAAATGAGCTAATTTAACTAGATCCACTCTAAGTTCATAATATTTCAGTATTCCAAGTGGTGTATGAGTCTTGATTTTTTTTTCTTCTTTAATTGTCTGTTACTAGTTCTTTTCATTCTTACCTGGAAATGTCTTTTTCTTTCCTCCATTCCCACTGCCACCAACACACTAGTAGTTGAACAAAGTGGGGTTTATTAACTTGTTGCAAAGAGAAAGCTTACAGATCATGGGGGAATTGTGGGGTGTCTCAGAGGATGTTAGAAAGGATTTATTATAGGATTTGGCTTGTGTTAGGTGATTTGGAGAGGGTTCAAGGAAGTAGGGCTTTGCTTTGAGTTGGAGGCTGTGAAGAAGTGGGGGCAGTTCCATGATTGAAATCTTACTAGAAGGCTGGAGGAATGAAATGAGGCTAAAGCTGTGATTGGTAAAGAAGCAACAATCACCTGTGTTAGCCAGGATAGGGAATGTTTGATCATTTTTGTGGCTTGGACATTGTGCTGGAGGAATGAAATGAGGCTAAAGCTGTGATTGGTAAAGAAGCAGCAATCACCTGTGTTAGCCAGGATAGGGAATGTTTGATCATTTTTGTGGCTTGGACATTGTGCTGGAGGAATGAAATGAGGCTAAAGCTGTGATTGGTAAAGAAGCAGCAATCACCTGTGTTAGCCAGGATAGGGAATGTTTGATCATTTTTGTGGCTTGGACATTGTTCGTGTTTCGTCCATGTTCAGACATGATTACAGAGAGGTCTTGTTTTTTGTCTTGATCCATCCTGGCCACAGAGTAGCTTTGTCTGACGTTGATGCTTGTGGAATTGTTTATGTTTAACAGGAGAACACCACTGCCTCGCTGTGTCAGCAAGGTCCTGGCAACACCATAGCATAGCTGATGCTGCCAGGCCTGCTCTGGCAGTGAGGGGCACCTCCTTTTTAGAGCCGTGTCTTAGCTCTGTGGTCCCCAACCGTTTTGGCACCAGGGACCGGTTTCGTGGAAGACATTTTTCCACGGACCGGAGTGGTGGTGGGGATATGAAGGTTCAGGCGGTAATGTGAGCGGTGGGGAGCGGTAGATGAAGCTTCGCTCACTTGCCCGCCGTTCACCTCTTGCTGTGCAGCCTGGGGGTTGGGGACCCCTGTCTTAGCTAATTATATCTTTTTATAGATCTTCCCTAATAAAGTTTGTTCTATTCTGAAGTACTAACATAACAGTTTCCCTTAAATGTCCCTTTAATGAATGACTGGTTCTTATCTCATCAAACATAAATAGTGGACCTTTCTAATCTGGCCCAGCTCTGGCCAGCTTTATTACCCATTGTACCTTCTGTTGTAGTCGGACTGGTTTCCTCATTGCCTTGTGAACCAGTCATACTTACCTTCCCTTAGGTGCTTTCCCTTTTGTTGTCTTTGCTAGTTACTGAGTTGGGGGAAGCTCCTTAACTGCTCTGAACTTTGTTTTCTTCATCCTGAACCCTGCCTCTCAGGGGGTATTCTTAGAATTAAAAGCGATAACACATGTAGAAGTATTTAGTCTATAATAGGCGTTCATACTTAATGAATATTCTTGCTGTGCTTCTCATTGATTTCCTTCATTGATCTGTGGCATTAGGTAATATTACATAATTTTGTTCTTAATCTGGCTATTATTAGATTTCATTTTCCATTTGGTTTTAGCCTCCTTGAGGACAGGGACCTAGTCTTATGTTTCTGTGAATTTCCAGGGACTAGCACAGTGCTGAGCACACAGGGATGCTCCATAAACGTCTCAGTTTCTGAGATTTGCAGGGTTATCAGAGCACTGTGTCTACAGGTAACACCTGAGACATTTTCGTGATCCTTTGAAACTTTCTTCTTCCCTTAATTAATTACCACTCTGTCAGTTGGTATTACTGGTTAAGACAGCTAGTATATTTTGGGACACAGGCTGAATTCTTAGTATCAAAACTATAATTCTATGTAGTCTCCAAAAAGTTTATTTCAAAATAGATGTTCATAGATGAGTATTTAATTCACCTATAAAAGATGACTTAAAGCTCAAAGAAAGTAGATTTTAAACATAGATAACTTCATACCAGTGTACTTTTACTCTCCACCTCAACCTACACACAGCCAACTTCAGAGGTAATTTTAAATAATTATTTAATGGTTATTTATAATTTTTAATATTGACCTTTCACTTCTCTGTATCTTTGAGTGACATAAGATAATGAAGCTCTCTGATCTAGTATTATTTTTACTTTTTAATGATTTTTAGAATTTTTGATTTTTAGCTTCTTTAGGTTACTCTCAAGTTGCTGTCTAATCAAACAAATTTCTCTTGTCCTTTTCCTTTCTCTTCAGTTGTTTAATCTTAACCCCTGGACTTTTGTTTCCTCATTCATAAAGTAAGGATAATAGCTATGTCATGTGATCTTTATGAGGGTTAAATGAAAGAATACATTCGAGTACCTAGTACAGTGCCTGAAATATTGCATTGTTTCTCAAAGCATGACCCACAACCATCAGAGTTAGCTGGAAATGGGTCTTATCTTAAAATCTGTTTTTCTTTGCTTCTCAAAATACCTACTATTTTAGGCACAGTAATCTACATTCTTCTCAGACTACCTGGGTGATGTTGGTACCCACCAAATTTTAAGCCCTGCTTACCTGCAGGATAAGGATGCATTCCTTTTGGAATCTGTCCTTTGCATACTTTGTTTTAGTGGCACTGAAGTTTGAGAATATTAGGGCCAAATAAATATTATTTGAATGTGCATTTCTGCAGCAAATCTCAGTAACAGCCTGATTAAAATTTTTACTGTGTTTTCTGAGCTTACTCAGACTTTTTTCTTAGCAAACTTCACTTTCATCTGTCTTAACTTTGCTTTTTGATTGAATTTCCTGAATTTGACCTTCTTATATTGGAGATCTATGGTAATATCAGATCTTCTGTTGTCTTCAGTCAAGATATACAACTCAGGGGACTTCCCTGGTGGCGCAGTGGTTAAGAATTCACCTGCCAATGCAGGCGACATGGGTTCGAGCCCTGGTCCGGGAAGATCCCACATGCCACGGAGCAACTAAGCCCGTGCGACACAACTACTGAGCCTGCGCTCTATAGCCCGCGACCCACAACTACTGAAGCCCATGCGCCTAGAGCCCGTGCTCCGCAACAACAGAAGCCACTGCAATGAGAAGACTGCACACTGCAACGAAGAATAGTTGCAGCCCCGCTCGCTGCAACTAGAGAAAGCCTGTGCACAGCAACGAAGACCCAGCACAACCATAAATAAATAAATAGATAAATAGGTAAATAAACAAACAAACACAACTCAAGTTGGCAGATGATTCTAGAAGTCTATTTTAAAATGGCCATGTAGGGTTTCCCTGATGGTGCAGTGGTTAAGAATCTGCCTGCCAATGCAGGGGACACGGGTTCGAACCCTGCTCCGGGAAGGTCCCACATGCCACGGACCAGCTAAGCCCGTGTGCCACAACTACTGAAGCCCATGCGCCTACAGCCTGTGCTCCGCAACAAGAGAAGCCACCACAATGAGAAGTCCGCACACCACAACATAGAGTAGCCCCTGCTCACCGCAACTAGAGAAAGCCCGCGCGCAGCAACGAAGACCCAACACAGCCCAAAAAAACCAAATAAATTTATTAAAAAAAAACCCTAAAATGCCCATATAATAACTATCTTTAATTATTAATTTATCGGTCACAGAGCAAATAACTTGATTTAATTATAATTTGGAGCCCACCCCTTAATGAGTAGGATTTAGTGAGCAGTGCACTTGTGGAAGATCGATTTATTGACAGGTCAAATGATTCATGTAGCTGTTAGGCATAGGAAATGGTAAAAGACTGTTAAGTGGAGGCTAAGTTAGAAACTGAGCCTGGTTTTCTACAGCAGACTGACACCTCCTGACACTATTTTTCTTGTATTTTGGGGCATCTCTTATTTTTTTCCTTTTTCTTTCTGTACATCAGCAGATTATTCAAGTACCCTGTTTGTTTAAAGTGGTGCTGTCTCGTCCATGTACTCATAGCATATATTTTTTATCCCACATACTACATTGTATTTTAGTTGATTATTTGAACCAATATTTATTATATAATTTTCTGTCTCCTCTGGAAGCTCTGATGCAAGAACTATGTCTTGTAGTACTGCCAATATATACCAATTCTGACGGTCCTTCCTTATGTAAATGAAATTCCTCAGTGTAGTTCTAAGCTACAGATAGATAATTTTATTTATTTTCTTTTCCTGGAGACTGATCCTCTGCCTTCCTGCTCCTCTGCCTTCCTTATAGGTCGTCGTTTTTGAAGAGTATTATGCTCCTTCCCCTTTCTTTAAATGTTGTCATTTGGAGAACTGCAACATTGTTTTGTCTTTAAGGCTTTGATCATTGCTAAGAATGAGTATGATGTGTGGACTCCTTTTTTGGGGGGGAGCAGTTACTCTTTTTTGAGATCAGTTTTAATTAATATTTATTCATCTGTCTATAGTTTTTAATTAATATTTATTCATCTCTCTATCTACATGGTATAGTAAAAAAAAATAGCTCTGTACTTGGAGCAAGAAGACTTAGGTTTGAGTCCTTCTTCCATTATTTGTCAGCTTTGTGACCTTTCATTTTCATCATCTACAAAATGGAGATAATAGTTCCTACCTATATCCATGGGATTGTAGTGGAGATCAAATTAGTTAATATACCAAAGAATTGTATAAATGTGATATATTATCATAATAATCACTCTCATCTCTGAAATAGCTTTTAGAAATGAAAGGTCAGTGAATAAATCTACAGTTGGAATTGGGTTTTTCTGTTTTTGGCTGGAACATTCAGAAGTTAGTGTAGTTACTTGTAGATGAATGTCACCTATAATGTCTTGTGGGTAATGACTCTGCTATTACCCATTCTCGAGGAATTTGAACGTTTTAATACTTATGTCATATCTGTTAAGTAGCTTTGTTGTTAGATAGATTCTGGTTTAGGTTCTGGTTATGCTATTTACTAATTGTGTGAACCTGGAAAATTACTAGCTAAACCTAGTTTCCTCATTGATGAAATGGGGTCAATAATAATAGTATAACAACAACAGCAACACCACTACCTTACAAGGTTGCTGAAAGGAATAAAAGAGAAAACATATGATAAAATGCCCAGCATCCAGTGCGATGCCTCAGATATTGTTTGTGACTGATAATTAAGTAGCAATGATGGTAGTAAGTATAGAGGATGATGATAGTTAACACGGCTGGAGTACTTGCTGTGTTAGGAACAATGCCAGGGCTTTTAATGTGCATTATCTTATATAATCTTGCAAAATCTCATGAAATCTCTGTAGGCATTCTTATTATTCCCATTTTTTAGATAAGGGAATTAAAGTTTAGATGGGTTTTAACTTGCACAAGTCATGCAGCTAATTCTACCTGAAGTCAGAGCCCATGATCTTTATTACTAATTAAGCTTTTCATTTCTGTTTGAAACTTGTCAGATGTCAACAGTAATTATACATTCTGTGACTCAATAAAATTGAAAATAAAATAATCTCTCTCTTAGAGATTAGGAAAAAGTGTACAGACAAGATTGAATATATAAAACCCTTTCTCGTAATGTGTAGCTAGTCTAATAGTTTAGAAATTTAGGTTGAAAGTTATGTATTTTTGTGCTCTTCATTATCTTAAACTTTTTTTTGGTGAATGGTGTCTGTTAAAATAGTGAAAAAACAATGGTACACTTATTAAAATATGAAATATTATTTGCAGTTAACCACAAAACTACTTGGATTGCATTGAGATTTTCTTTGTTTTTATTAGAAAGACCCCAAATTGCAGAATAGATGAAAGGGGGAGAGAGAGAGAGAGAAAGGAAGAGAGAGGTACTGGTTATTAGGTTTTCTGTGAATGCTCATTGCTGGTATATATATATATTTGTCTGTGTTGTGCCATCTTATTTGCTCCATGCTCTTGTAAGAAAGCTGATGTGAGAGTCGCAGGTGTATGAGAGAACATAATTACATAATTACACAACCCTCCTTCCCACAAATGGTCCCTTAAGCCTTTAGGTCAGCAATAGAGATAACTTAGTGACTGTTCTTCCAAAGAACAAAGAAGTTCTTTAGTTTCATTTTTAGAGAAAGCAGTCTTTGTGTTTGCATACAACAATGCCTTGGTAAATGTTGTGTATTTAAGAGAAGAGTAGGGTACCTTTTTGGGCTTAGTAAGTATTTTGATGTTAGTCTTAAAACGTTTTCGTGCTGTGAATGATAACTTGTGCTAAACTGATGCTCTGGGTGTCTTAATGGTTGTTCTTTTCATCACCAGTTTAATATGACTCATTATATAATGCTCTTTAATGTTTTGCTTGAATTAATGTGAATGTTTTATGAGAATACCAGATTTCAAGGACTTATCAACAGGTTAATTCTTAGTTTAACGTTAAAGCACATCAACTGAGGTATACATATCATCAAGGGGAAACTCCTCCTTTCATTACATTAAAAAGGAACGTTAAAAAAGAAGTCATCTGGGTGCAGTAGAAAATCAGTTTTGTTGCTGTGAACAGTAAATCTTTTCTAGGTGTACAACTGGGTTTTGTTTAGGTTCAAGAAAGGGGCAGTGAGGGTTTCCCTGGTGGCGCAGTGGTTGAGAGTCCGCCTGCCAATGCAGGGGACATGGGTTCGTGCCCCGGTCCGGGAAGATCCCACGTGCTGCGGAGCGGCTGGGCCCGTGAGCCATGGCCACTTGAGCCTGCGCGTCCAGAGCCTGTGCTCCGCAATGGGAGAGGCCACAACAGTGAGAGGCCCGCGTACCGCAAAAATAAGAAAAAAAAAAAAAGAGAGGGGCTGTGAGATCAATCTGGTTATATAAGAATGTATGGTCTAAGTCAGCAGTAACCCAAAATTTGGGGTAACTAGTTTTATCTCTTTGGAAAATCTTCTTATAACCATAGACTCTTGGGAATCTTAGAGGTTCCCTGGTCCACCCTTGCTTGTGGTGCAATGTTTTCTTGTCTTTGTTCCTGGCTGGTGTTTTTCCAGGATCTTATTGGACATTTCTGCTATTGAGAGTATATGGCTTTCATTTCCCTGCACTTGAAATTGGGGTAAGACCTGTTTCTCACTGTCTCCTAGGTTACTGTGTTTATAAAACATATGTAGCTCGTTACTTTAATTTTACTGGCTGAAGTTCTCTGTCTGTTACTTCAGGGGATGGCCACTTCTTTAAAAGAAGGTGCTGTGCTGAGATTGAGTAGCTATTTATCCCAGGACATGTGAGAGGGTGGGTGCTTGTGCCTCTGAGGGAGGGCTGTGGAGAGCCCACCTTGGTTGCTTCTGCTTACACTTGGCCCTGATCTAGGCCAGGAACAGGGATGAGGTAGGTTCCAGCAGCGATTGTAGCTGTGAAAAAAATCTGAGGGAGCTTCTATCATATGGATGCTCGTGTATGTGATGGATCTAGATACATGATGAATCAACTTCTAAACTGATAGAAAGTGCCTAGTGTGCATCTGTAACATTGAGGATTGGGTTGGTGAGGAGGACTGCCATGGCTTTACATATAACATCCTTGAGTGAGACCATCCGTGTAAAGATTATATGTCCTGGCCGGACCCAGGAAGTTATGTCACCTCTCATGGCAAACTGAGAATCACTTTAATGAGAGAAGTTATGGAAGTTTTTTGAGCTCCTCAGAAAGAAAATGACATACTGACCTGAAAGTATTTGGAGCAGATTTATTACATCCATAATCTTAGGTGTAACACTGCTTCCCTGTTGGCTATTTTTAAAATTGAGATTTAAAGGGATCTTTCAAAAACAAAACCAAAAAAACCTTAATTGGATTACATTGAGATTTGCTTTCATTTTATCAGAAAGGCCCAAAATAGCAGAATGGAGAGGTGCAGGGGAGGATTGATCGCTGTGTTTTCTGTGAGTGCTCATTGGCTAGTAAAATTTTTTTTTGCTGTGCAGTGCCATTTTATAAGAGAGCTGATGTGAAAGCCACAGTTGTGAGAGAACATAAACACACACCTCCTGCTTTCTGTTAGACTAGGAACTAATAGTTATGTCTGAATAAGTAGTTTATTAGTCTTACCTTGCTAAGATTTCGGAAACATCTTAATACAGTGAAAAATGGGTTGCTTATTGTTGAAGCTGATTGATGAATACATGAAGGTGCCTTATACTTCTTTGTATGGTTTTAATGTCTTATTGTACAAAATGTGCAATTAAAAATACTTTAAGCATGTGATAGAAAATCTCACATGGAGTCTTAGGAGCTAGACTTCTAAATCTTATTAAACCCAAATGAAGAGACCTGAACTTTCAGCGATGCTTACAAATATATATGCTCAAGAAGGCTGAATCTAAACAAAGGTCATGGCGGCGGGAATAGTTTCTGACGCACCTGGCACTAAGCAGTTTATTCAATATTTATCGCAGTATTTATTTCAAGCCTTCTACTTGTCAGTCATTATTCTAGGTACTGAGGATTCAGCAGGGAACAAAACAGATTAAAATCCCCATTTTATTCTTGACACATGCCAAGCACATTACATGTATTTTCATGCCTTATCCACAGTGCCTAGCGCAGTGCCAGATGATGGCAAGGTATACCTTCAGTGGAAGTGTGTTAAATGAATAACTTTTTTGAGTAAGTGCAATTTTTATCCCCATTTGACAGTTGAGGTCACTGAGGCTTAAAGAGGTTACTTGACCAAAGTCACACAGCTGTTAGTGATAGAGCTGGGTATTAAACTCAGGTCTTTGTGACCACTGCAGGTCCATGCTGTGAACTATGACCCTGTACTGCCTCCAAGATAGAGGACAAGTGTGTACACCTGAGCACTTGCCTGTCCATAGACACTTTCTCACCCACTAACACTTTTATACAGAAGAGCTTTAGTATTTAGCTGTACTTTTAGGTGAGTGTCCTGAGATGCAATTAAATTAAATCACCTATCATTTAAAACATTAGTTATTATATACTCTTAGTGTGGTTTAGGTTAGTTTATTTTTCTTGTTTTAAATTGTCTTTATCTTTAGTCTAAATTCCTCTCATAATGTTTGGTAAAATAAAACTCCCTAGCACTATGTTCTCATAGTAGGTCTTCAACAGATGTTTGTTAGAATAAAAAACTGGGAGGGCCTAATAGCTAATTTTCTCAGTTATCTTTGTCCTCAGCAACATACGTATGCATTAGTTTACTTGAGATTCACTTTTATGTTTTTTCCATCCAGTTAGTTGATATTTGATAATCGGTTGTCTTAGTACCAATACTGTAGATGTAGGTGGATTTTGTGATACAGTATAGGTGTAGCCTTTTTAAAATTAAAGATCCACTCAGTGCATGAGAAATACTTGTTATCTCAGTTAAGCAATCAATAACTCTGCATTAGAAATGCAATATCTGGGTCAGGAGAAATCCTGGGCTTTGGAGTCAGAGCTGGACTTATTCCAGCTTTTTCAGTTATTATGTGACCTTCAACAAGTTGCAGAAATTCCATGAGCTTTAACTTTCTCTTTTATAAAGAGTTCTCTAATATCTGTTGCAAAAATAACTATGTAATTGAGTATTTACTATACATAAAATAAAGAATTATGACATAGCAAGTTTAGATAAACCTGCCCATAGGTCACACAGTCACTAAGAGTGAATATAAACCCAGAATATAGATCTGGGTCTGCCTAATTGCCAAGCTTGTGCCTACTTGCTTGTAGGAATGCCATAAAAGATAGTCCCTTCTACACTTCAAGTAGTTTCTCTAGGTTTCAAAAAGAGCATGAGAATATATTCATGTTGAAAGGTGATTTTAGAATGCAGGGATTTTTTTTTTTTTTTTGTGGTACGTGGGCTTCCCACTGTTGCGGCCTCTCCCATTGCAGAGCACAGGCTCCAGACACGCAGGCTCAGCAGCCATGGCCCACGGGCCCAGCCGCTCCACGGCATGTGGGCTCTTCCCGGACCGGGACACGAACCCGTGTCTCCTGCATTGGCAGGCAGACTCTCAACCACTGTGCCACCAGGGAAGCCCTGCAGGGATTTTCTTTAAAGTACCCTTTTTAAAAAAAGGTGACCTGTTAGAGAAAGTTATTATAGTTAACTTGGTTAATAAGACCAGATTTTAATTTCAAAATCAAATAAATTCCTTAATTACATTTATTCAAATATCACATAAGGAGGCAAAATAAAATGCATGAACAAAGAAAACTCTGAGTAGTCCTTAAAAGACTGTACAAGATAATTTTTAGAAACAGATTGATTTTGAGAAAGAGAAATGAGGTTTAAGTATATTAGTAATTAACCATATTTTAATGTTGGTGTAGATTCAAACAAGCAAATCTATTTCAGTTCATGTCAGAGATGTCTTTAAATGTAAGGGCTTAAAGCATGTTGTTTTTAGTAGACAAGCATGACTAGTTGGAACAAAATCTTTTTGTAATCCTTCCTTTAAAAAGTTGCTGAGCTGGAGGAATCCAGAGACAAGCTGTCTTTGCAGCTTTTTGTGGCATATTTGAGAATTGAGTAGTCAAGAGTTTTGTGTCTTAATTATGTCTGCTTTCACGTGTAATGTTCAGTCAAATGCCAAGTTGAAAGAGTTTGTCTGCTCCCCCCTCACTCCCCCCAACAAAGAAAGAGTTGTTTTTCTTCTGTATATTTGCATGGGAATATGGAGAAATAGGTCTTTGTCCTAAGAGTAGAAAAAAAGACATTGCGCAAATCAAGTGTACTTTAGTTGGGTCTAGAACTTCATTGTAAACTGAAACTCTTCACATAGATTGAAAACAGCACCTTGGTTCAGTACTTGAATTTAGGATATAAATGCCTTTTTGCTTAGGTCACTAGATCCTAAGCTAAATATCATCCTATTCTAGTGTGTAGTTGGGCAGCAGAGTGAAGTGATTTAGAATCTTATTACTAAAAGTGTGGTCTGTGGACCAGCAGCATTGGTGCTTTTTGGAAGTGTAAAATGTCAGGCCCAGCCCTAGACCAGCTTAATCAGATTATACATTTTAACAAGATTTCCAGGTGATTTGTGTGCATTTTAGAGTCTGAGAAGCACCAATTGAACATCAGCTATGGACAGAGTTTAAATCCTGAATCTGACACTTTCTAATGTTGTGACATTGGGCAAGTTATTTAGCCTCCCATATCTCAGTTTCCTTGTTTGTAGAACAGGGATAAAATAATGGTATATGTGCAATGCTTAGAGGAATGGAGTTCACAGGAAGTGAGTGCTTCATTAGAATTAGCAAGATAGGGGACTTCCCTGGCGGTCCAGTGGTTAAGACTTTACCTTCCAATGCAGGGGGTGTGGGTTCGATCCATGATCGGGGAGCTAAGATCCCACATACCTCACAGCCAAAAAAACCAAAACATAAAACAGAAGCAGTACTGTTACATATTTAATAAAGACTTTAAAAATGGTTCACATCAAAAAAATCTTTTTAAAAATTAGCAAGATATTTTTAAGATGTAGGGTACATGAGTAATTACAGAATAAAATGCCCAGGTTCTTTACCATGAACCCCATTATTAATTTATTGGTAAGGTTATTAAAAATAGCTTTCGGATCATATACTAATATTATCTTTCTGTATCAGTATTACTTGTCATAGAATAACAAAGTGAAATCTAGATAACTTATGACTTTTGAGCATGAATAAAATCAATTTAAGTACAAATTCACAGTAAAAACTTTTAAATCATCCTATAAGTAATAATCATAATCACACCCCATAAATCACCATAATGTTGTAGTTGAGGATTTGACCATCTCTGCCAAAAGTACCAAAGGCAGCACCTTAAATTCTGATAGCACAGATAAGGCCGTTTTCTTACTTCTTTCTTACCAATCCTAGGTCCAAGGCTCAGCTCCTTCCTCTTCCCGATACTTGACGGAATTGCCTCATAAAACAGCACTTTCTTGGAAAAGGGGGTGGAGGAAAGGAAAAAGGGAGATAGTGGAAAGGAAGGGGGAGAATGATCTGCAGACAGCATCCTCCCTCCCTCCCCCCACCTCTCCCTGTCTACCCTTTTCTCTCCATTAACCTCGAAGAGTTGTTGACCTGTGCTTTAAATGTTGGAATCCTCTATACATATTAGAGATTAAAAGAAGAAGAACCCAGTGCCTACATTTTATAATTCTATATGTAGAATTAAGTTTTGCTGTTAATAATTGTTTAGCATCAATTTTTAAAAAGAGTAATCAAGCCTCACTACTCCTGAATTTCTATAAGAACTGTGTAAAACGAATGTCTGTCTTATCTATGGGGAAAAGATACAGATTGTAAAGTTTAAGGAAAAGCTAAAAGCATCCTAATGTAGAATTAGAATATTTTGTATTCTATTCCTTTTATTTAGGTATTAGTTATGATTATATATAGGATTAGGTTAAAAATAAGTCTTGGGAGCTTTTGTTAGGCTTAAGGTATAGTGAGTTTGATGGCCCTACAGATTTGTTTTGTTTTGAAGATCAAAATCTCAGCCTTATTAGTGATAGAGCATTTGGAAGACATGGCTTTGGTATATGGCAACAGTTGGCCTCCGCAGGATTAGGCAACAGAGGCAAACTTAGTCTCTTGGCAACGCTGAACAACCATAGGCTTTCTCCTGAGGGGCAGAACCTGCCTCTCTGCAACTTATGACATGGAGGAGTTGTCCCAGAAAGGGACTCTAAAGGGACTGAGCCCTGTGTGTCCAGCTTCCCAAACTCACTAATCATATAAGGCATAAATGGGTTTTGGATTGTCAGTGTAGAGTGTCTATCTGCTATGGAAGGGAGGCAATTTTAGTTCAGAAAAATGTTTTTTGAACCTTACAAGACCTATTAGAAAGTTGGTAGTATTCTGAGCCCAAAGCAAATGTTTTTAGAAGAATGGTTCTGAAATAAGCCTAGAGTGGTAATTTATAGAGCTAGTCATAAAAGAGTTTTCTTCTCTGAGATGAACAGAATACTCATCAACAAAAATAATAAGGAGACAGGGTACTTTTCCCAGTTTAAAAAATATGTATATAGGGCTTCCCTGGTGGCGCAGTGGTTGAGAGTCCGCCTGCCAATGCAGGGGACATAGGTTCGTGCCCCGGTATGGGAGGATCCCACGTGCCGCAGAGCGGCTGGGCCCATGAGCCATGGCCGCTGAGCCTGCGCGTCCAGAGCCTGTGCTGTGCAACAGGAGAGGCCACAGCAGTGAGAGGCCCGCATACCGCAAAAAAAAAAAAAAAAAAAAAAAAAGTGTATAATAAAATAAGTAATACCATAATGAATCAGATTTACTCTAAATATATTCTGGACTCAGAATGTTAAAGTAGTCTCCAAGATGTGAAACAAGTTAGACTTAGTTTACTGGTTTTCTTTATTACCAGAACCTAAGCAGTGTAAAAAGATTAACTAAAATGTTAAGATACATGCTAAATAAGGGAATGGAAAAGATTCATTAGAGAAGACCAGATTGATCAGAAACTCTTGTATGACTCTTTAATAATAATCAAGCTGTAGAAAGTATGGAAAATCTTTAAAGAGAATTGTCTCATTTTCTACATTCAATTAAACATTGTGTTGTCAGCTGTTCCTTCAAACTGTAACTTGAATTTGTACGTTTCTCTTCATTTTCACTGTAGCCAACATTAAGCAGACACACATGCACACACACAAACACAAGCATGCATATATGTATATAGCTACATCTACTTAACTGCACACACACAAACACATATGTGTGTGTATGTGTGTATTTTAAGAGAAGAAATGGTCTGACAAAACTACGTGCACTACATTTGGGTTTTGGAGAAGTAAACCTGAAACAATGTTTTCTGTCCTGTCCCACACTTTGCTATTTATCAAAGAGCAGAAAGCAGGAAGCATTAAAACACATAGGGGTGGTTAGGTCTTCAAAGAAGAGCAAGACCACGGTGTACAGGCCTCTGTATTAGCTTTATCGGGTGTACAGTAATCATGATTTTGATCTCTTAGATCAGAAATGTCAGAGACATGTCATGCATGCTAGCATTCCTTTTTCTCTGAGCAGACGTGACTAACCTCCTATGGTATTTTGGAATTGGCCTCACAATCTTTCTTAATACTTTTCTCCTCCTAGCAGGCCATTATCAACTGATTATAGATTATAATATGAAACCCTTTCCTATTTATTTATATAAGTGGGGCCCCTGGGCAGACTCATCTCCTAAGGCTTTGCATACCATCACTATGTTTGTGACTATGAAGTCTTCACATCTTTGATCATAGTTACAATAGCTGGACTCAAGCTCTAGACTCTTTCCTCTGCAGTGGGCAGCAGCTGAAATCTCTGTTCAGTTCTGTTAGCTTTAGTTGGGCTGCTTGCAGCTTGCCCTATCCCTGTGTTGTCTGAGGGTCAGCCAAAAACTTCGGTAGAGTTTATACTTAGAATTTGGGGCACACACTCTCTCTCTGGGTCTCTCTTTTTTTGGTTTCCCCCCTTCATCTTCAAGCTGTTATAGTTGCCCCAAACTCTGGTGTTTCAAGCCAGTAAGTTAAGACTGAATTTTTGTCATAGTTTCAGCTGTCCTGCATAGCACAAACTGGGGCCTGCCTTCAGAGTAAGTCATTCAAACCAACCAACCAACCAGCCGACCTGGAAATTCACCCACGACCATTCCCTTCTTCCAAGTATAACCCCCATTCCCCACCTCCCCACACTCCTGCCTTCTCCTGTGATTTTCTCTCTGCTTTTGGTTGCTCTCCAGTGCCTTTGGTAGTTGTTTTTTATATTTTTCCCAGAGTTTATAGTTGTTATGTGCAGGAGGACTGCCCCATAAAGGAGCAATTACCCATGACATTTTTTGTTCTTTCTTTTTTTTAAAAATTGAGATGCAACTAAAATACCATAAAATTCACCCTTTTAAAAGTACAATTATGTGGTTTTTAGTATATTTACAAAATTGTGCAACCATCACCACTATCTAATTCCAGAATATTTTAATCACCCCTAAAAGAAATCCTGTACCCTTTAGCATTTACTCCCCAACCTCCTCAGTACCTGGCCACCAGGAGCCTATCTCTACAGATTTGCCAATTCTAAGACATTCCATATAAATGGAATTTTATAATATGTAGCTTTTTGTGTCTCACTTCTTTCACTTAGTGTAATGTTTTCAAGGTGTCTCCATGTTGTATCATGTGTTATTACCTCATTCCTTTTTATACTTGAATAATTTCTATTGCATAAATATACTACATTTTGTTTAACCATTCATCAGTTGTTGGGCATTTGGGTTGTTCCACCTGTTACGAATAATGCTACTAAGAACATTCATGTACAAGCGTTTGTGTGGACTTATTGTTTCAACTCTTGGGAACCCATGACTTTTAAATCTTTATCTGTATTCCATGTGCCTTCCCTGAATTCCATACCCGTATCTCAAGTAAACTATTGTTCATCTCTTCTTGGATTCAAACTCCTTATCTCTAACTCAAACCAGTAACCTCCTCCTCTATTCTTATCTCAACTGATCAAGCTATAACCCTGTGTATCATCTCTTATTCTTCCCTCTCTCTCTCACCCACAATATCCAGTCACTACCAGATTCTCATCATTCCATTTCATAAATAACTCTAAAATTCTCCACTTTGCCTCACCCCTGCTGTTACTTCCTTAGTTCAGCTCTCATGATCATCTCTTCCTTTATCAGTGCACAGCCAACTGGTCTTCCTCCCTCCAATATTGCTCTCTACAGTTCCTTTTTCCTACATCTAGAATGATATTTCTAAAAATAAAAGTCTGATCATGTCACTCCCTTGTTTTCAACTTCTTCTGTGGTTTTCCATTGCCCTTGGGTTAATTTGTAAGGCAAATTAGCTGGCTTCTCTTTACCTTTCCAGCTGTATCTATTGACCCTCTTTCCCCTCCACCTTTGTAATCCAGCCAAATTGAATTACTTTCAGGTCCATAAATGGTCCATGCTTTTCCTTGCCTCTGGCTTTTGCCTGTATTGTTCTTTTGGTCTATCTCCTCCCCTACCTTATACCCTCTGCCTGGCTAATTGCTATCATACATATCCTTCTCGTTTCACCTTATAGGTCTCTTTTTCCAGCAGCCTTCCTGTACCTCCTTACATGGGTTAAGTGTTCCTCTTAGGTGCTTCCTGTATTTTTCCTGTCACAGCACACTTTGCATTATATTGGTATTTTCCATTCCTTTATCCATGTCTTCTACCATACTGTGAACTTTATGAGGAACTATGTTTTACTACTGGAGGAGTTCTTTTTTTTTAATTAAAAAGCATTTTTTTAAAATTGAAGTATAGTTGATTTACGGTGTTGTATTAGTTTCTGGTGTAAAGCAAAGTGATTCAGATGTGTGTGTATATATATATATATATATATATATATATATATATATATATATTTCTTTTTTTTCTTTTTCATATTCTTTTCCAATATAGGTTATTACAAGATACTGAATATAGTTCCCTGTGCCAAACAGTAGCACCTTGTTGTTTATCTATTTTATATATAGTAGTTTGTATTTGCTAATCCCCAAATCCTTATCTGTCCCTCCCCCCTTTCCCCTTTGGTAACCATAAGTTTTTTTCTATGTCTGTGAGTCTGTTTCTGTTTTGTAAATAAGTTCATTTGTATCATATTTTAGAATCCACATATAAGTGATATCATATATTTGTCTTTCTCTGTCTGACTTCACGTAATATATATATATATTTTAAATTTATTTTATTCTTTTGGCTGCATAGGGTCTTTGTTGCTGTGTGCGGGCTTTCTCTAGTTGAGGCAAGCCGGGGCTACTCTTCATTGCGGTGAGCAGGCTTCTCATTGCGGTGGCTTCTTTTGTTGCAGTTGCAGAGCATGGGCCGTAGGTGCGTGGGCTTCAGTAGTTACAGAGTGTGGGCTCAGTAGTTCTGGCTTGTGGGCTGTAGAGCACAGGCTCAGTAGTTGTGCACGGGCTTAGTTGCTCCACAGCATGTGGGATCTTCCTGGACCAGGGCTTGAACCCATGTCCCCTGCATTGGCAGGCGGATTCTTAACCACTGGGCCACCAGGGAAGCCCCGGACTTACTTCAGTTAGTATGATAATCTCTAGGTCCATCCATGTTGCTGCAAATGGCATTGTTTCTTTCTTTTTTATGGCTGAGTAGTATTCCATTATGTGTGTGTGTGTGTGTGTGTGTGTGTGTGTATGTGTGTATGCATGCCACAGCTTCTTTATCTGTTCATCTGTCCAGAGATATTTAGGTTGCTTCCATGTCTTGGCGCTTGTAAATAGTGCTGCTCTGAGCATTGGGGTGCATGTATCTTTTTTGAATTGGAGTTTTCTCTTGATATATGCCCAGGAGTGGGATTACTACATCATATGGTAACTCTGTTTTTAGTTTTTTAAGGAACCTCCACACTGTTTTCCATAGTAAATGTAAGTTGGCTGCATCAATTTAGATTCCCACCAGCAGTGTAGGAGGGTTGCCTTTTCTCCACACTCTCTCCTGCATTTATTATTTTAGACTTTTTAATGATGGCCATTCTGACCAGTGTGAGATGATACCTCATTTGTAGTTTTGATTTGCATTTCTCTAATAGTTAGCAAAGTTGAGCATCTTTTCATGTGTTGGTCATCTGTGTGTCTTCTTTGGAGTAATGTCTGTTTAGGTCTTCTGTCCGTTTTTTGATTTAGTTGTGTGTTTTTTTGATATTGAGTTGTATGAGCTGTTTGTATGATTTGGAAGTTAAGCCCTTGTTGGTCACATCATTTGCACATATTTTGTCCCAGTCCGTAGGTTGTCTTTTTCTTTTGTTTGCTGTTTCCTTTGCTGTGCAAAAGCTTATAAGTTTGATTAGGTCCCATTTGTTTATTTTTGCTTTTATTTCCTTGGGAGACTGACCTAAGAAAACACTGCTACAATTTATGTCAGAGAATGTTCTGCCTATGTTCTCTTCTAGGAGTTTTATGGTATCCTGTCATATATTTAAGTTTTTAAGCCATTTTGAGTTTATTTTTGTGTATGTTGCGAGGGTGTGTTCTAACTTCATTGATTTACATGCGGCTGTCCAACTTTCCCAATACCACCTTCTTTGTCAAAGATTAATTGACCATAGGTGTGGGTTTATTTCTGGGCTCTATATTCTATTGCATTGATCCATATATCTGTTTTTGTGCCAATACCATGCTGTTTTGATTACTGTAGCTTTGTAGTGTTGTCTGAAGTCTGGGAGGGTTATGCCTCCAGCTTTGTTCTTTTTCCTCAGGATTGCTTTGGCAATTCTGGGTCTTTTATGATTCCATATAAATTTTAGGATTATTTGTTCTAGTTCTGTGAAAAGTATCATGGGTAATTTGATAGGGATCACTTTAAATCTGTAGATTGCTTTGGGTATTATGGCCATTTTCACTATATTCTTCCAATACAAGAGTATGGGATATCTTTCCATTTCTTTGAATCACCTTTAATTTCCTTTATCAGTGTTTTATAGTTCTCAGCACATGTCTTTCACCTACTTAGTCAGGTTTATTTCTAAGTATTTTATTTTATTTTTGTTGTGATTTTAAAAGGGATTTTTTTTTACCTTTCCCTTTCTGATAGTTAATTATTAGTGTAGAGAAATGCAACAGATTTCTGTATGCTAATCTTGTATCTTGCTACCTTGCTGAATTCGTTTATCAGTTCTAGTAGTTTTTCTGTGGAGTCATTAGGGTTTTCTATATATAGTATCGTGTCATCTGCTTATAGTGACAATTTTATCTCTTCCCTTCCAATTTGGATACATTTTATTTCTTTTTCTTGTTCATTTGCTGTGGCTAGGACTTCCAATACTGTGTTATATAGAAATGGTGAGAGTGGGCATCTTTGTCTTGTTCCAGATTTTAGTGGGAAGGCTGTCAGCTTTTCACCTCTGAGTATTATTTTGGCTGTGGGTTTGTCATAAATAGCTTTTATTATATTGAGATATGTTCCCTCTATACTGACTTCGGTAAGAATTTTTATCATGAATGGATGTTGAATTTTATCAAATGCTTTTTCTGCATCTATTGAGATGATCATGTGGTTTTTGACCACTCTTTTGCTGATGTGGTGTATCGCATTGATTGGTTTGCATATGTTGAACCATCCTTGTGACCCTGGAATGAATCCAACTTGATCGTGGTGTATGATCTTTTTTGTTATTGGATTTGGTTTGCTAATATTTTGTTGAGAATTTTTGTATCTGTATTCATCAAAGTTATTGGCCTGTAATTTCTTTTTTGGTAGTTTCTTTGTCTGGTTTTGGTATCAGGGTGATGGTGGCTTCATAGAATGACTTTGGGAGTGTTTCCTCTTCTTCAGTCTTTTGGAAGAATTTGAGAAGGATTGGTATAAGTTTTTCTTTCTGTCTTTGGTAGAATTCCCTAGTGAAGCCATCTGGTCCTGGACTTTTGTTTGTAGGGAGTTTTTTGTTTTTGTTTTTAATTACAATTCTATGTCATTTCTAGTGACTGATCTGTTCAAATTATATATTTCTTGATTCAGTTTTGGTGGGCTGTATGCTTTTAGAAACTTGTTCATTTCTTCTAGGTTGTCTAATGTTTTGGCATATAATTGTTCTTAGTATTCTCTTATGGTTTTTTTGTATTTCTGTGGTATTGTTTTTTATTTCTCCTCTTTCATTTCTTATTTTGTTTATTTGGGTCCCCTCTTTTCTTCTTGGTGAGCCTGGCCAGAGGTTTGTTGATTTTATTTACGCTTTCAAAAAACCAGCTCTTGGTTTTATTGATTTTTTTCTATTGTTTTTTAAAAAATCTTTTATTTATTTCCTCTGTGATCTTTATTATTTCCTTCCTTCTGCTGAATTTAGGTTTTGTTTGTTCTTCTTTTTCAAATTCTTTTAGGTGGTAAGTTAGGTTGTTTATTTGAGATTTTTCTTATTTTTTGAGGAAGGCCTGTATTGCTATGATCTTCCCTCTTAGGACTGCTTTTGCTGTATCCCATAGGTTTTGTATGGTTGTGTTTTCATTGTCATTTGTTTCAAGGTATTTTTTAATTTCCACTTTGAGTTCATCATTAACATATTGGTTTTTTAGCAGCATGTTGTTTAGTCTCCACGTAATTGTTTCTTTCTTGTTTCTTTTTCTGCAGCTGATTTCTAGTTTCGTGCCGTTGTGGTTAGAAAAGATGCTTGAAATAATTTTTATCCTCTTAAATTTATTGAGTCTTGTTTTGTGTCCTAGTATGTGGTCTATCCTAGAGAATGTTCCATGTGCACTTGAAAAGAAATGTGTATTCTGGGTTTCTTTGGTTTTTTTTGGGGGGGGATGTAATGTCCTGAAAATATCAATTAACTAAATGTTCTTTGTGTCATTTAGGATCTCTGTTGCCTCGTTGATTTTCTGGCAGATCTGTCCATTGTTGTCAGTGGAGTGTTAAAGTCTCCCATAATTATTGTATTCCTGTCAGTTTCTCCCTTTATGTATGTTAGTATTTGTTTTATGTATTTAGGTGCTCCTGTATTGGGTGCATATACGTTACTGAGTGTAATAGCCCCTTCTTTGTATTGATGCTTTTTTCACTATATAGTGTCCTTTATTATCTTTCTTTATGGGCTTTGTTTTAAAGTCTATTTTGAATGCTATGAGTATTGCTATCCTGGCTTTCTTGTTATTTCCATTTGCATGAAATATCTTTTTCCATCCCCTTTTCTTTTTTTAAAAAAATATTTATTTATTTATTTGGTTGCACCGGTCTTAGTTGTGGCTGGCAGCTCCTTAGTTGCGACTCCAGGGCTCCTTAATTGCAGCTCATTGGCTCCTTAGTTGCGGCACACGGGCTCCTTAGTTGTGGCAGTTGAGCTCCTTAGTTGCGGCTTGTGGCCTCCTTAGTTATGGCTCGCTAACTCCTTAGTTGCGGTGCATGGCCTCCTTAGTTGTGGCATGCAGTCTCCTTAGTTGTGGCATGTGAACACTTTGTTGCAGCATGCTTGTAGTATCTAGTTCCCTGACCAGGGTTCAAACCTGGGCCCCCTGCATTGGGAGTGCGGAGTCTTATCCACTGCGCCAACAGGGAAGTCCCCCCTTACTTTCAATCTGTGTGTGTCCTTTGCCCTAAAGTGGGTTTCTTGTAGGCAGCATATTGTAGGCTCTGTCACTCTCTGTCCTTTGATTGGAGCATTTAGTCCATTGACATTTAAGGTAATTATTGATTGGTATGTATTTATTGCCATTTTAAACCTTGTTTTCCAGTTGACTTTGTATTTCATCTTTGTTCCTTTCTTTTTCTTTTTCCTTTTGAGGTTTGATAGTTTTCTTTTGTATTATTCTTAAGTTCTCTTCTTTTTGGCTTTTGTGGGTCTGTTGGCAGAATTGACCTCTGTCCTTCGCACACCTGGAGTTGCGGCCCTGGACCTCACTCCAGACCTTTTAGGCTGTCTCCATGAAGCCAACCCCAGACCTCTCCCTGGGTCTGTTTGCTGAAGCCCAAGTTTCAGCACCCAGTCCCTGAGTGCACAAGCAGCTGTGCTTCCCTGGCTGGAGAGTGCAGGGTGGTGGCATGGACTGTCTGTGCTGGTCTCTCTGTGTTCTGCCTGCTGCACACTGGCTGCTGCACTCTCCTCTGAGCCTCCGAAGCTCCCTGTCTGTCCTGGCTGATCTTCCAGCTGGTGAAGGGTGTTCCCGAGGTGAGGTAGCCTTTCCTCTTTCACGGCTCCCTCATGGGATATAGGTCCTGTCCTGATTCTTTTTTTTTTTTTTTCTCGTCCTACCTGGTTATGTGGTGATCTTTCTTGCTGCTTTGGTTGCATGAGATCTTCTGCCAGCATTCAGTAGGTATTCTGTGAGAATTGTTCCACATTAGATGTATTTTTTTTTTTTTTTTTTTTTTTTTGGCTGTGTTGGGTCTCCATTGCTGCGCGCAGGCTTTCTCTAGTTGCGGCGAGTGGGAGCTACTCTTCATTGCAGTGTGCAGGCTTCTCATTGCGGTGGCTTCTCTTGTTGTGGAGCATGGACTCTAGGTGCGTGGGCTTCAGTAGTTGTGGCTCGTGGGCTCTAGAGCACAGGCTCAGTAGTTGTGGCACATGGGCTTAGTTGCTCCGTGGCATGTGGGATCTTCCCAGACCAGGGCTTGAACCCGTGTCCCCTGCACTGGCAGGCAGATTCTTAACCACTGTGCCCCCAGGGAAGTCCCTAGATGTATTTTTGATGTGTTTGTGGGAGGACATGAGCTCCATGTCCTTCTATTCTGCCATCTTGATCTCTCTCTAGAAGAGTTCTTAGCTGTTAGTGCAGCGACTGGCATAGTACCTACTCAGTAAATACTTGAATAAATAAATGAGTAAAATATTGACAGGGGTATAGATTATTATCTACAATAATAATCTACAATAATTAAATTTAATCAATTAAATTTAATCGATAAATTTTTAGTAAATGCCCCTATATGCTAAGAACTATGTGAGATATTAGGCAGGATATAAGAAAAGGGAAAATCAAGTGCCAGACCTCATCAGTGAGCTTATGTTGCAGTTGTAAAAACAAATGAAATGACTAGAAAACAAATGACAGACTATCATTAATGTTAATTTTTGTGGTACAGATGATAAGTACAGTTCAGGAATCTGGGTGATTACTGGATATTGGAGTAGTCATAGATGTGTATGTTAGAGAAGGAGGCCCTAATCCAACTGGGGAAGAATAATAACCAAATTAGTGAGAAATAATCATTGATTAGTTTAAAATGACTCCTAATACCTTCATTACAATTGGAGTTATATGGAAGTACTAATTAACCCTAGAAACAATGCTTTTCACAAGATAGTTCCTTGATAAATACTTATAGGTTGATTGAAGTAGAAAATGTATGAAATTTAACTAATTTCATCTTTTTTTATGATAAGTCCTCATGATTATCAGGAAGCTAAAGTGTTATTTAATGAAGTGGTTAGAGTTGGTGATTGTAATAAAAACATGACTTAGTCAACTTAATAACCCTCCTATGATTTTGGCAAGGACTTAATGATCCTTATATTTAAATCATTTTCAGCTAAAAAAGGTTCTGGGATGTTTAAAGCATACAGGGCACAGGAATTGAGAAACAAAGACAGATATGCAGTTGTCTTTAAGCTGAGCAGTGTCCCTGGTGCATAATAAAGCATCTGAACTCACTTATCTCATGGGGAAAAAAAACATGCTATAATGAAAGGATATGCTTGTTACTTGAAATTATCCTTTGTGTACATTCATTTCCTGTGAAGACGAGCATATAACGAAGTTCTCTGCACATAAAGAACTAAGTTCTTTAGATTTTGATGCCTCTTTCCCCATTATGTTCCTTTATGTATTTTTATTAGAGTTGGTCATTTACGTTAAATAGGTCTGCTTTCTGCTACTACTTCTGTGTTTTGGTCACTGCCTTCTTTTGCCAACTCTACATTGCTTGTGTAGGTGTATTTATTTCAACAAATTTCGCTGAACATTGTTACAGTCGTGTGCTCAATATGGATACTTGTGGGGTCATAGGGATGGATGAATTACTCTGGGGAGACTCAGGGTGAGAAGAGATTAGGTAGGAGTGGTGACTGACCCTAAGGGAACATTATATGGTTAAAGAGTAGCAGAAGAAGAGAGCCAGCAAGAGACAGAAAGATAATAAGGAGATGGTCATAGATGCCAGAAGAAGGTAGAGTTTCAAGGAGGGGGAATGGTTCACAGTGTGTAAATCCTTGAGGTAAGTCAAGTAACAAGAGAATAAAAGACTTATTTCTGGGGGCACATTAGATTGGGTGGGAGTCAAGTTTGGTACAGATACAGGTGATGTCTGGAGGCAGAGGGGAGATATTTTGGGAATTCATGCTGCCTTCCTTTCTTGGCGTCAGGAGGCAAGCAGGTAGGATTAGAGCCGCACAATTTAAGGGGTGGAAAAGTTTACCAAATAAGAGTGCCTTGCTTCTGTGGAAGTGATACTGGTGAGGTTGCAGTGCAAATAAGCCACCATTCATTAGGCTGTTACTCATGAGTAGTTTTAGCGTGTGATTGGATCACTCTCTTCCTGCTTCCCTTCAGTTTGGGAAGTAAGTCTCAAGTGTCAATCATTTGACCTATAAATATTTTAATATATAACCCTAAGCTATATGACTCTTTTTTTTTTTTTTTTTTTTTTTTTTTGCGGTACGCGGGCCTCTCACTGTTGTGGCCTCTCCCGTTGCGGAGCACAGGCTCCGGACGCACAGGCTCAGCGGCCATGGCTCATGAGCCTAACTGCTCTGCGGCATGTGGGATCTTCCCAGACCGGGGCACGAACCCGTGTCCCCTGCATCGGCAGGCGGATTCTCAACCACTGCGCCACCAGGGAAGCCCTATATGACTCTTTTAAAGAGTACTCAAAATCTTGTCATAATAAATAATTAACAGTAATTCTTTAATATTGCTAAACACTCTTTCAGTGTTTAAACTTCTCCAATTGTCTCATTTTTTGTTTGTTTAAATCAGGATCCAAATAAGGAAAACATTGTAATGGATTGATAATGGATTTTTAAAACTTTTTAAATTTAGGTGACTAGTGGGAAGCAGCCGCATAGCACAGGGAGATCAGCTCGGTGCTTTGTGACCACCTAGAGCGGCGGGATTGGGAGGGTGGGAGGGAGACCCAAGAGGGAGGGGATATGGTGATATATGTATATGTATAGCTGATTCACTTTGTTATACAGCAGAAACTAACACAACGTTGTAAAGCAATTATACTCCAATAAAGATGTTTAAAAAGAGGTGAAATTTACAGAACATAAAATTAACCATTTTAAAGTGAACGATTCAGTGGCATTTAGTACATTAACGGTGTTGTGCAACCATCCCCTCTTGATATTGGTTCTTAATTCTATTGATTCATTTTGTATCTTTTTCTTTTCCTTGCAGTTTATTCTTCGAGGAAATTTTTTTTTTTTTTGCCTCTAGGGTTTCCCCAAATCTGTTTTGTTTCTGATTGTATACCCAAACTGTCATTTAATATGTTCTTCTTTCCCTGTAAATTATAAAGTGATAGTTGGATCAAGACTTGATCACTGTTTTGCAAGAATATTTCAGAGGAGGTTTTGTGTTCTGACAGGCGCCACATAATGTCTGTGAAAAGGGGAAACTTTGGACAGGCTTTTCTGTATAGATATCTTAGAGTGGGCTTCATCTGTTATCTTCATTATAGTCTGAACATCTGATAAGTCTTGATATTGCCTTGTAGTTGAAAAGGCATCACTTTTGGAGAATTGTACCACTCCTCATCTTGCATCTGCCAAGGCTAAACCCAGTGCTACCCTAGGGAGCTGCCTCCCAGGTCTTATGCCCGTACTACTGGGAGTAGCCCCTAGTGTACAATCCCCATCCATCTTTCTCTTTCTCATGCTCCATTATATTCAGTCCACTAGCATAATCTGATGGTTTTACCTCTCAAAGATATTGAATCCACATACTTTTCTCTATCTTCACTGGTTACCCTCATTCAAGTCACAGTATGTCTTGCCAAATAACTCTAATAGCTTCCTGGTTCTCTGCTTACATTCTTGCCTTTTCTTTCTTTCTTTTTTTTTTTTTTTGTTTGTTTGTTTTGTTTTTGCGGTACGTGGGCCCCTCACTTCTGTGGCCTCTCCCGTTGCGGAGCACAGGCTCCGGATGCGCAGGCTCAGTGGCCGTGGCTCACGGGCCCAGCCACTCCGCGGCATGTGGGATCCTCCCGGGCCAGGGCACGAACCCGTGTCCCCTGCATCGGCAGGCGGACTCTCAACCACTGCGCCACCAGGGAAGCCCTCTTGCCTTTTCTTGACCACTTTTCTGTAGCTATCCAGCTTTTTTTTTTATGTTGAAATAACATAAAATTTGTCATTTTAACCATTTTTGTGTATAATTCCGTGGCATTAATTACATTCACAATATTGTGTAACCATCACCATTATTTATTTCCAATACTGTTTTAATCATATTGGACTGAAGCTCTGTAACCACTAAGTAGTAACTCTCCACTCCCCCTTCCCCAGCCCCTGGAAAACCTCTAATCTAATTTCTGTCTCTATGGATTTGCCTCTTCTAGATATTTCATGTAAGTGGAATCATATAATATGTGGTCTTTTATGACTGGCTTCTTTCACTTAGCATAATGTTTTCAAGCTTCATCCATGTGGTAGCATATATCAACTTCATTCCTTTTTATAGCTGAATAATATTTATTGTATGTATAGATTTCATTTTGATTATCCATTCATCTGTTGATGGACACTTGCATTGTTCCTACCTGTTGGCTCTTGTAAATAATGCTGCTGTGAACATTCATAATACAAGTTTTTGTGTGGACATTTTCATTTTTCTTGGGTATATGTGTAGGACAGGAATTTTTGAATCATGTATGTTTAATCATTTGAAGAATTGCCAGATTGTATTCCAAAGTGGCTGTGCCATTTTACATTCTTACCAGCATACGTGAGGATTCTGATTTCTCCACATCCTTGCCAGCATTTGTAATCTGTGTTTGATTGTAGCCATCATAGTGGGTTAGAAGTGTATTTCCTTGTGGTTTTGATTTTGCACTTCCCTGATGGCTAATGTTTCCCTTATTCTTGAAATACCTAATTCTCTTGACTTGCACATAATACCACACTTTCTTGGTTTCCCTCTTATCTCACTATCTACTTCTTAGTCTCTTTTGTTGATTCTACCTCTTCTGCCTGCCCATGAAATATGGAGTACCTCAGGTACAATCTTGGGTCTTCTTGTCTTTCTGCACTCTTAAGTAATTTCATCCAGTTTCATGCATTTAAATACCTTCTATAGCAGAGGCGATCCTTCTAGGCCTTCATTTTCCTTGTCTTTTAGGTATGATATAATGAGACTCCCTTAAGATGGTCACAAAGTGACTGACCAGATTAGAATCTGTGGTTCTAAAATTGTGAGCATGGTAAAATTTGCTCATGGTATTCTAAGGGTTAGTTTGAACTTTAGATGAGTGTGTATATGGTGTAGGGGGATAGAGAGGGAAGCTTTTGGACACATTTGTTGGCCGCTGGAAATTCTGAGCATTTTTCTGGAGCACCTGGGAATTTGCTCACCTGCTAAGACCTCCTCACTATACAGAAGAGCTGTTTCTCATCTGACCAAAAGAGGCTCAAGGAGTCAGTGTCATAGGTGACTGACAGGTTGCAGAGATGGTGACCTACTTTCCTCCCTTCTGTGTGGCCTTTACTGGTTAGTGAGATTGTGGAGCATTCCTTCTAACCAGGGACCTCACTTTCTTCTCCTTTTGGGATAAGGACAGGTGGGAGTCAATAATAAGTAAGATTGTATATTTAATCTGCAAGTGTTCCTTGTCATTCTGTGATACCAAAGGTAAAGAATCTGAGACAGATCTGTTACCAAGTTTATACCCTGGTGATAACCCTTGGCTGTCTCTTAAAACATTGCCTGTAAATTGGTGACTCTCAAATATATTTTTCCAGTCCCAACCTTTACCCTGATCTCCAGGAGACTACCCTACAGTGCAATGAAATCCAAGAATGACTGCTTATAGCATGCATTTGGTTCAAATTAGAAGAGAAGGCCATTAGTTTTTAAATCTAAGCTATAAATGGAATGAGTAAAAAGTGCACACACACGCACACAAAACCTAAAGGAAAACAAATTCCAAAGGGGGAAATAGTGCAATAAATTGCGATCTAAATATGAGTCAAATTAAAACCTGGTGTGCTTTGGAGCAACTGGTAGTAGGCAGAAAGGATATTGTATTTAATTGTGACACTAGGAACATTCTTTTTCTAGTAGCAATAGGGTCATGACATTACAACCATAGAGAACGAAATGTAATCTTAATGTATTATTTGGCCCTTTGTTGAGCAACGTTCTTTATTGGTTTTCACCTTTAGAATCATCCTTTAGACCAGTGGTCTTCAAAGTTGGGTCCCTGGACCAGCAGCATCAGCACCCCCTGGGAACTTGTTAGAAATGCAAAGACTCAGGCCATACCCCAGACCTGTAGAATCAGAAACTCACCAGGTGAAGTCCATCAGCCTTGTGTTTTAACAAGTTCTCCAGGTGACTGTGATTCACATGGCAGTTTAAGAACCACTGCTACAGTCAATGCGTGGAAGACTCATTTAATTATGGCTATATAATGGAATGTGAGTTTTAAATCTTAACAATGTGAAAAAAAAAAAGAGCTGAGAGAAGGTGGGAAGAAATGTAGAAGCATGGATATAGGTTCTGATAGTCTTGTTTTGAAGGAGGAGTCAGAATATTTTGCATTTGATAGAACAAAAAATGAGATTGGAAGTATATCTTAAAAGTAACCAACAAAAGAATTAAAATTAGTGATATACATTGAGAGGAAGAGAGAGGGGTGTTTATGAGAAGTGTAAGTTGACTAAAGCATCATATCCTAACACATGTATCTCATGGATAACTATAGGTGATAAAGGAAGAAATAGTGGTAAAAGTGAATTATTTAGAAAAGTGAGAGTAACTGCAAGAAAACCCCTAAAATGAAATGGTTAAATATGATTGCTTTTTGGGAACAGGAGAAGGGAGCCCTTTGTACTCTTTGATTTTTTAACCATATGCTGTATATTACTGTGATTAAAAATCCACTCATTAAATTGCAGAAAGGGCTGCCTGTCACTGTTCTGGGTTCTTTTTCATACAGTTGAAGGCCTCTGATTCTTGTAATTACATATGGCACTTCTCTATGAGTGCTACGTGAGTGGGTTTGTAGAAACATGGTGTGTGTGTTTTTCTGACGCTCTTGTGGCTTGTGCTGGGTAATTAACCTTCAGTTTATATTCTTCCCATATTTTTATTACTTAAAGAGCATCAGGAATCATTGGAAAACTAAAATCAGGTGTTTTGGTTCAGTGCTTACATAGTTTTTATAGAATCATCCGTAACATAAGACTTCATAAGTAACAACTTGTTTAAGTTTTTATTTCCCAAGAGTGGTCTGAATGTCCTCCACTTTCTATATTTGAATTGGGCTTCCTGCTAGTTAGCTTTTAAAGGCTAATGAGATTAAGAGCCAGATTTGGTGCCTGTGCAGTTCTTAACCTAGTTGACTTTATGAGCTGTCTTCCTACACTTTTATAGAACTTCTTTTTTATCCAAATGTGATGATCTATTTATAGATAAGAGATAAAGTGTTTTAATCTTACTCAGGGGATCCCTGATGAGCCCCAAATGAAATCCAAGTGAAACAATAAGCTGAGCACCAGTGCATAATTGCTGTGCTAGCTGAAGCTTTAATCCTCTCATAAAGTATTTATCTATGCTTTATATCACATTGATTTTTAGATCTTTTCCATTGGGAGGTATATTTTATTATTTTGCTAATTATGGTGAAATCAAAGACAAAGTAAATGCATTCTTATTTTTTAAGTATGTTTTTAAATTGGCTAAACCACTTAAAAAGCTTTATTTTGGAATAATTTTAAAATTACAGAAAAGTGAAAGAATAGTACAGAGAACTCACACATGTCCTTTACCCACCCAAATTCAGCAAATTTTAACGTTTTGCTACATTAGTTTTATCATGTCTCTTTTTTACTCTATCTACACACACACACACAATTTATTTTTTCTAAACCATTTGAGAGAAGACTGCATACATAATGTCCCTTTACTTAATACTTTAGTGTGTGTTTCCTAAGAACAAGGATATTCTCTTATATCACCACTATACACTTAGTAAAATCAAGGAAATTTAACATTCATACAATACTTGTATCTGTAGTCCGTATTTCCAGTTTTGTCAGTTGTTCCAATAATTTCTTCGTTGCATTTTTTCCTTCCGATCCAAGATCCAGTCTAGAATCACATGTTACATGTGGTTGTTATGACTCTTTAGTCTTCTTTAATCTGGAATAGTTCCTCAGCCTTTCTGAGTCTTCCATGACATTAATATTTTTATGATGCTAATATTTTTGAATAATGCAAGATGGCTGTTTTATAGGGGTGTTCCTAAAATAGGGTTTATCTGGTGTTTCCTCATAAAACTTGGCTTTTTCACGCCCAGCCAGAGCACTACATAAAGTACGGTGTGTCCTTCTCAGGGTGTCACATCAGGAGGCACACAATGTCCATGTGCTGCTGCTCATTGGTGAAATTTACATCAGCTGGTCAAGGTACTGCCTGGGTTGAGTAGTTACTGTTTTTCATCTTGTAACTAGTAAACCAGTCTGTGGGGAAGACACTTTGAGACCATGCAAACATCTATTCCTCATCACTTTCTTTTCTCCATATATTTAGTATCTCTTTGTGATTGGTTCTTGCCTGAACAAAAATTTACAGTGATGGTTGTAAAATAATGATTTTCTAATTCCTTCACTCTCTCCACATTTATAAGTGTTTATTCTCTTCAAAGAAGAATGCCCCCTTCTCAGTTATTTATCTGTTTATATCAGTGTGGACTCTTACTGATAATTTAAAAAAGTAAAAAACCTATTTTATTCAATGGGTTATGTATGATTGATTATTGTTCTGTTTGTTTTTTAAATACATTTATTTATTATTTTTGGCTGTGTTGGGTCTTCGTTGCTGTGCGCGGGCTTTCTCTAGTTGTGGCAAGCGGGGACTTCTCTTGTTGCAGAGCACGGGCTCTAGGTGTGTGGGCTTCAGCAGTTGTGGCACGTGGGCTAAGTAGTTGTGGCTCACGGGCTCTAGAGCGCCAGCTCAGTAGTTGTGGCGCACGGGCTTAGTTGCTCCCCAGCATGTGGGATCTTCCCAGACCAGGGCTCGAACCCATGTCCCCTTCATTGGCAGGCAGATTCTTAACCACTGCGCCACCAGGGAAGCTCTGTTCTGTTTGTTTTGATGCTGAAATTATCATAGATTTAACTATGGTGCCCCTTCAAGCTGGCTCCTGTATTTTTGATCTTCCTCCATATTTTTTGGAACACTTACTCTGCAACAACAAAATGTTTTAGGTTTGTCTAGTATCTTCCCTCCCCAGTCTGGAATCAGCTGTTTTTATGAATTCCTTTAGCTTCTTTCTTAAAAAAATTATTTAAATTTTATTGAAGTATAGTTGATTTACAATGTGTTAATTTCTGCTGTACAGCAAAGTGATTCAGTTACACTTATATATATATTCTTTTTCATATTCTTTTCCATTGTGGTTGATCACAGGATACTGAATATAGTTCCCTGTGCTATACAGTAGGACTTTGTTGTTTATCCATTCTATATATAATAGTTTGCATCTGTCCTTTAGCTTCTTTTGATATACTAACAACCAAGCTTAGACTAGAGATAGTGAAATTTAACAATATTTTAGGGCTTTTTCCAACCAAGGGAAATTATGGGAAGAGGAAAAAGACCTGCATTAAAGAAGTAGTAGGTAAGACTGCACCTGTTTGGGAAGTGTGTTTGATAGGTGGTGGTGGTGATGGTGGAGAGCAGATGGCCAGTATCAGAGGCCCCTCCAGTGGGTGGCCAAAGAGATTGGCTAAATATGGCAATACTCCTGGTTCTCCATGGTATGGACTTGTCATGCTGGGATTCCAGAAGTTCCCCTTTGCTCTAGTGATGGACTGTGGAGGGACTGAATGGGCTATTGGGTAGGCAGTGACCTGGGTTTAGGATGAGAAGGCTGCCATGTGTCGTGACTTAAGGAACAAAGGCAGATGACTGTGCTTGTGGACCTTGGTAATGTGTGATAGCACAGTGTCCCAAAAAAGCCATCTGGCAGGTATAAGGGATGGAGAGAGGGATTAAATAAGTACAAAGAAGTACCACAAGGGAATTTGGGGGATGATGGAACTGTTCTCTGTATCTATGCATTTACGAAAAATTAGAGAATTGTATGTCAAAAAAGTGAATTTAACAGTATGTAAAATTTTTAAAAAGGAATATTGGGTGTTTTTTTGTTAAGGTAAAGAGGAGCCATCCTACAGTATATGAAAACTCTAGTTTGTCAAATGCTGTGTATTTCTTGGCCTAAATAATGGAATGCTACCAACTTCCCAGTGTTTTAGTGCTAGATGTCCTTTCAGTATTTCGTCCAAACTCCTGAACTTCTTCCATTAATTTATGTTTTATTATCAGCACTGAATCTCTGTGCCATAGGAGGAGTTATTAGTAGTGTATTTGGCACAGTTCCAGAAGTAGGTGCTATCATATTTCATCCATCTACAGAGCGAGGGCAGTGTAGAGTTCCTACAAATGCATTACTTACCAGGTTTGTGAATTAGTCCATTTTTCCTGAAACAATTCACATTGTTAGATAGAGGATCCAAATGATTTGGTAGAATACCATCTCCTGCCATATCCATTGGGTTTGATGAGACAGATTTTGACAAAAATCCATCAGTTGGTGTTTGGGCATTTCCCCTCCCCCAGCTGTTTTGATATATAATTGACAAATTGTGAAAGTTTAAGGTGTACAATGTTATGGCACATGTGTATATTACAAAATGTATACCACAGTAAGGTTACTTAACATATCCTTCACCTCACATAATTACCATTTTTTGGTTGTTGTTGAAGGTAGTTTTCCATCTTCTCCTTATTACCATTGTGAAGGATGGTAGCATCTGGAAAGCAAAAATAAGAGGTTTAGCTGAGAGCCTGTCATTTCATTTAATTTATCCCTGCATTTTGTGCTTCTCACTTTCGAAGAATTTGTTTCCTAAAGGAAGAAGATATACCAAATGACAATCTCAAATCCCTCAAATCAAGCTAAAAAAAGGTTATATAACAAAACCGTCATCTTTCTTTGCTGTAACATACAGAACCAAATAAGACCTTATTTACAATAAATAAACATTCACAGATTCCTGAAAAAAAAAAGGGGGCCACACAGGACCATTTGTACCTCAGTGGTCACCAATTTAGTGGTAAGTCCAGATTAACCATAACCAATGGGCTGGAAAAACTGAGAATCTGCTGGACTACTTCCTCAACCACCATCCTAAAGCCACACAAACTTTTGTTTAGCCAGACATCATCTGGGAGAGGAGGGGCTAATCCCCCCATGTGGGTGCTAGAGCCCATTTTCCAGCCTTCTTGGAATTTATACTATTGAGTGTCATTTCTCTCTCATGTTGTTAACCTTTCTCTGTGTACAGACTCATTCCTATCAGCACTTAAGCATGTTACATTGTCTTCCATTAAAAAATAAAACGGCACCCCTCTACCTTAGCCTCTTGTCTCTTAAGGCTACTTACTGTATTATCTTCTCTTTTCTACGAGCAAATGTCTCCAAAACTTTATTTACAATCAAAGACTCCACTTCAGTTTCCTATGTAGGTTCTCCCTTCCACTAGCATCTAAAGTTTAGATTTTAGACCTTTTCAGTGCCTGTTCCTAGGCCATCTTTTCAGTCCACATTCTTCCATTTCCTCTGGTAATCTCAAGTATTGTTGCAATTAATTATATACTAGTGGTTCCCCAAATTATAATTTCAGTGTAAAGAGTCCTCTCTTTTGAGAGATCTTTATATTCAGCTGTCTGCTTGATACTTCTTCTTGGATATCTCAGAGGTGCTTGGAATTGAACATGTTTAAAATACTGTATTCTCAGTCTTCCTTCTTAAATCTTCTCCCACTTTCTTTATTTCAGTGATTGTTACCACCATTTTGCCCTTGTGATGCCTTGGGAGACATCTCTGACATTTTCTCTCCCTCTCTCTGCCCCATAAGTCTGATAACCAGTGAATCCTATTGATTTTAGCAATGAAATATTTCTTTTGTTAACTTTAAAATTTTTTGGAAATATTTCTTAAATATACGTTTATCTCAGTATCTCCATTATCCTCACCCTAGTCAAAACCATCATACCATCATGCCATAACCCCTCACGTAAACTGCTATGATCGTTCCTAATTTGTCACCTTGTACCCATTTTTATTCCCCCTCTAGCTATTGTTCTTAATTTAGGGTTTAAAATCCTTATGTGCCTACATGCCCCTCCCTGCCTCATCTTGAACCACTTCTTAACCTTTTCCTTTTCTTTCTTCTCATTCCAATCAATCAAGTCCAGCTATTTTTACTGTCCATATTACTGAGTTTCTCTTGAATTCTCCTTTCCATGCCTACTACCACTGTCATACTTCACGCCTCCCTTATTTCACTTGACTACCATCATTCCACATCCTCTTAAAGGTGGTTTTGCTGCCTCCTGATTTCTTATTCACCAGTCCATCCTCTGTTAGCCACCAGGATAAGCTATCTGAAGTTTCTTTGGATCCTGATTTCTTGTAACATCAAGTCCAAACTCCTTAGTGTGTTTCTATAGCTCTGCAGTTCTGATCACACACACACACACACACACACACACACACACACACACACACACACACACACACACACACACACACACACACACACACACACACACACACACACACACACACACACACACACACACACACACACACACACACACCCCTTACCTGGGTACCTTCTACCCTTTGTTTTAGATTCACCTCCTGCATGGAAGCCTTCCTTGCTCTCTCTGCCACCTCACACTGCATTAGGTACCCTCCTCTGTTGCACTTTCCAAATTAAATTACACTTAGGTTTATGTGTTTGCTCCTTTTCTAAACAGTGAGTACCTTCATCTTTATGTTCCTAGAATTAGGCAGACATGCAATTACTTTAGAATAAATAAAAATGAATGCATGAACATGGGTGTTCTGTGAGCTAAGAAGTATGTGCCACAGCAAAAATCAAATAATGGAAATACTTTTCTCCGTGTCAGAAAAAAATATGTTTGTGTGGACATTTTATCAATTGTAGTTATTTTACACTCATTTTTCTTAACTTTCAGTTACATACTTCTCGCTAACAAAATGAATAAATAGCAAGTATGTTTTTGAAAAAACATGGAAATAGACTGCTATGCTTTGTATGATAGGTTTTTGTTTTTCTACAGAAACATGCTTGTGACATGATCACTTTCTGCCATTAAAATTGTCCTAAGTTTTTATGACGAATTTTTTTTTACCTCTTTATTGGAGTATAATTGCTTTACAGTGGTGTGTTAGTTTCTGCTTTATAACAAAGTGAATCAGTTATACATATACATATGTTCCCATATCTCTTCCCTCTTGCGTCTCCCTCCCTCCCACCCTCCCTGTCCCACCCCTCTAGGTGGTCACAAAGCACCGAGCTGATCTCCCTGTGCTATGCAGCTGCTTCCCACTAGCTATCTGTTTTACATTTGGTAGTGTATATATGTCCATGCCACTCTCTCACTTTGTCACAGCTTACCCTTCCCCCTCCCCATGTCCTCAAGTCCATTCTCTAGTAGGTCTATGTCTTTATTCCCATTTTACCCCTAGGTTCTTCATGACATTTTTTTTCTTAGATTCCATATATATGTGTTAGCATATGGTATTTGTCTTTCTCTTTCTGACTTATTTCACTCTGTATGACAGATTCTAGGTCCATCCACATCACTACAAATAACTCAATTTCGTTTCTTTTTATGGCTGAGTAATATTCCATTGTATATATGTGCCACATCTTCTTTATCCATTCATCCGATGTTGGACACTTAGGTTGCTTCCATCTCCTGGCTACTGTAAATAGAACTGCAATGAACATTTTGGTACATGACTCTTGTTGAATTATGGTTTTCTCAGGGTATATGCCCAGTAGTGGGATTGCTGGGTCATATGGTAGTTCTATTTGTAGTTTTTTAAGGAACCTCCATACTGTTCTCCATAGTGGCTGTACCAATTCACATTCCCACCAGAAGTGCAAGAGTGTTCCCTTTTCTCCACACCCTCTCCAGCATTTATTGTTTCTAGATTTTTTGATGATGGCCATTCTGACTGCTGTGAGATGATATCTCATTGTAGTTTTGATTTGCATTTCTCTGATGATTAATGATGTATGCTGAGCATTCTTTCATGTGTTTGTTGGCAGTCTGTATATCTTCTTTGGAGAGATGTCTATTTAGGTCTTCTGCCCATTTTTGGATTGGGTTGTTTGTTTTTTGGTTATTGAGCTGCATGAGCTGCTTATACATTTTGGAGATTAATCCTTTGTCAGTTGCTTCACTTGCAAATATTTTCTCCCATTCTGAGGGTTGTCTTTTGGTCTTGTTTATGGTTTCCTTTGCTGTGCAAAAGCTTTTAAATTTCATTAGGTCCCATGTGTTTATTTTTGTTTTTATTTCCATTTCTCTAGGAGGTGGGTCAGAAAGGATCTTGCTGTGATTCATGTCATAGAGTGTTCTGCCTATGTTTTCCTCTAAGAGTTTGATAGTTTCTGGCCTTACATTTAGGTCTTTAATCCATTTTGAGTTTATTTTTGTGTATGGTGTTAGGGAGTGATCTAATCTCATACTTTTACATGTAGCTGTCCAGTTTTCCCAGCACCACTTATTGAAGAGGCTGTCCTTTCTCCACTGTACATTCCTGCCTCCTTTATCAAAGATAAGATGACCATATGTGTGTGGGTTTATCTCTGGGCTTTCTATCCTGTTCCATTGATCTATCTTTCTGTTTTTGTGCCAGTACCATACTGTCTTGATTACTGTAGCTTTGTAGTATAGTCTGAAGTCAGGGAGCCTGATTCCTCCAGCTCCATTTTTCGTTCTCAAGATTGCTTTGGCTATTCGGGGTCTTTTGTGTTTCCTTATAAATTGTGAAATTTTTTGTTCTAGTTCTGTGAAAAATGCCAGTGGTAGTTTGATAGGGATTGCATTGAATCTGTAGATTGCTTTGGGTAGTAGAGTCATTTTCACATTGTTGTTTCTTCCAATCCAAGAACATGGTATATCTCTCCATCTATTTGTATCATCTTTAATTTCTTTCATCAGTGTCTTATAATTTTCTGCATACACGCCTTTTGTCTCCTTAGGTAGGTTAATTCCTAGATATTTGATTCTTTTTCTTGCAATGGTAAATGGGAGTGTTTTCTTAATTTCACACTCAGATTTTTCATCATTAGTGTATAGGAATGCCAGAGATTTCTGTGCATTAATTTTGTATCCTGCTACTTTACCAAATTCATTGATTAGCTCTAATAGTTTTCTGGTAGCATCTTTAGGATTCTCTATGTATAGTATCATGTCATCTGCAAACAGTGACAGCTTTACTTCTTTTCCAATTTGGATTCCTTTTATTTCCTTTTCTTCTCTGATTGCTGTGGCTATAACTTCCAAAACTATGTTGAATAGAGTGGTGAGAATGGGCAACCTTGTCTTGTTCCTGATCTTAGTGGAAATGGTTTCAGTTTTTCACCATTGAGGATGATGTTGCCTGTGGGTTTTCATATATGGCCTTTATTATGTTGAGGTAAGTTCCCTCTATGCCTGCTTTCTGCAGGGTTTTTATCATAAATGGGTGTTGAATTTTGTCGAAAGCTTTCTCTGCATCTATTGAGATGATCATATGGTTTTTCTCCTTCAATTTGTTAATATGGTGTATCACGTTGATTGATTTGTGTATATTGAAGAATCCTTGCATTCCTGGAATAAACCCCACTTGATCATGGTGTATGATCCTTTTAATGTGCTGTTGGATTCTGTTTGCTAGTATTTTGTTGAGGATTTTTGCATCTATGTTCATCAGTGATATTGGCCTGTAGTTTTCTTTCTTTGTGACATCCTTGTCTGGTTTTGGTATCAGGGTGATGGTGGCCTCGTAGAATGAGTTTGGGAGTGTTCCTCCCTCTGCTATATTTTGGAAGAGTTTGAGAAGGTTAGGTGTTAGCTCTTCTCTAAATGTTTGATAGAATTCGCCTGTGAAGCCATCTGGTCCTGGGCTTTTGTTTGTTGGAAGATTTTTAATCACAGTTTCAATTTCAGTGCTTGTGATTGGTCTGTTCATATTTTCTATTTCTTCCTGATTCAGTCTTGGCAGGTTGTGCATTTCTAAGAATTTGTCCATTTCTTCCAGGTTGTCCATTTTATTGGCATAGAGTTGCTTGTAGTAATCTCTCATGATTTTTTGTATTTCTACAGTGTCATTTGTTACTTCTGCTTTTTCATTTCTAATTCTATTGATTTGAGTCTTCTCCCTTTTTTTCTTGATGAGTCTGGCTAATGGTTTTTTCAATTTTGTTTATCTTCTCAAAGAACCATCTTTTAGGTTTATTGATGTTTGCTATCATTTCCTTCATTTCTTTTTCATTTATTCTGAACTGATCTTTATGATTTCTTTCCTTCTGCTAACTTAGGGTTTTTTTTGTTCTTCTTTCTCTGATTGCTTTAGGTGCAAGGTTAGGTTGTTTATTCGAGATGTTTCCTGTTTCTTAAGGTAGGATTGTATTGCTATAAACTTCCCTCTTAGAACTGCTTTTGCTGCATCCCTTAGGTTTTGGGTCGTCGTGTCTCCATTTTCATTTGTTTCTAGGTATTTTTTGATTTTCTCTTTGATTTCTTCAGTGATCACTTCATTATTAAGTAGTGTATTGTTTAGCCTCCATGTGTTTGTATTTTTTACAGCTCTTTTCCTGTAATTGATATCTAGTCTCATAGCATAGATACTTGATACAATTTCAATTTTCTTAAATTTACCAAGGCTTGATTTGTGACCCAAGATATGATGTATTCTGGAGACTGTTCCATGAGCACTTGAGAAAAATGCGTATTCTGTTGTTTTTGGATGGAATGTCCTATAAATATCAATTAAGTCCATCTTGTTTAATGTATCATTTAAAGCTTGTGTTTCCTTATTTATTTTCATTTTGGATGATCTGTCCATTGGTGAAAGTGGGGCGTTAAAGTCCCCTACTATGAATGTGTTACTGTCGATTTCCCCTTTTATGGCTGTTAGTATTTACCTTATGTATTGAGGTGCTCCTATATTGGGTGCTTAAATATTTACCGTTGTTATATCTTCTTCTTGTATCGATCCCTTGATCATTATGTAGTGTCCTTCTTTGTCCCTTGTAACTTTCAGTTACATATTTCTCCCTAACAAAATGAATGAATAAATAGCAAGTATGTTTTTGAAAAAACATGGAAATAGACTGCTTTGCTTTGTATGGTAGGTTTTTTTTCTACAGAAACATGCTTGTGACATGATCACTTTCTGCCATTAAAATTGTCCTAAGTTTTTATGACGAATTAAAAAAATTTTTTTGAAGTATAATTGATTTACAATGTTGTGTTAATTTCTGCTGTACAGGAAAGTGACTCAGTTATACATATAGGTATATTTTTTCATATTCTTTTCCATTATGATTTATCACAGGATATTGAACATAGTTCACTGTGGTATACAGTAGGACCTTGTGACTTATCCACCCTATATATATATATATATATATAAAATATTTTGCATCTGATAATCCCCAACTCCCAGTCCTTTCCTCCTCTACCCCTCTTCCCCCTTGGCAACCATAAGTCTGTTCTCTATGTGAGTCTGTTTCTGTTTTGTAGATATGTTCATTTGTGTCATATTTTAGATTCCACATTTAAGTGATATTGTATGGTATTTGTCTTTCTCTTTCTGACTTCGCTTAGTATGATAATCTCTGGGTCCATCCATGTTGCTGCAAGTGACATTATTTCATTCTTTTAATGGGTAATATTCCATTGTGTGTGTGTATATATATATATATGTACACATATGTATCTTTTCGAATTATTGTTTTGTCTGGGTATATGCCCAGGAGTGGGATTGCTGGATCATATGGCAACTCTATTTTTAGTTTTTTAAGGAACCTCCATACTGTTCTCCATAGTGGCTGCACCAATTTACATTCCCACCAACAGTGTAGGAAGGTTCCCTTTCTCCACACCCCCTCCAGCATTTGTTATTTGTAGACTTTTCAATGATGGCCATTCTGACTGGTGTGAGGTAGTACCTTATTGTAGTTTTGATTTGCATTTCTCTAATAATTAGTGATGATGAGCATCTTTTTATGTGCCTATTGGCCATCTGTGTGTCTTCTTTGGAGAATTGTCTATTTAGGTCTTCTGTCCATTTTTTGATTAGGCTGTTTGTTTTTTTGTTATTGAATTGTATGAGTTGTTTGTATATTTTAGAAATTAAGCCCTTGTTGGTTGTATCATTTGCATATATTTTCTCTCATTCATAGGTTGTCTTTTCATTTTGTTTATAGTTTCCTTTGCTGTGCAAAAGCTTATAAGTTTGATTAGGTCCCATTTGTTTATTTTTGCTTTTATTTCTATTGCCTTGGGAGACTGACTGTGATGAATTTTAACATATCAATATTTCATGACATCCCACAATATTTATGGTGTTCTCTATAATTCCTGGAGCAGCATGTACTGTGTGTTTAGGAAAGATTCTTGTTAACTAATCAAGGGTATCATAACTTCTGCTATCTGATAAAGATTGTTAGTCTTTAAATTAGAGAATAAACTAAAGACTACTAATTCTAATGTTTGAATTCATTTTCCTTGAACTGAAATCAAATTCTTAGCCTCAAGTCACTTGGAAGATACATGGAATACCAGAATATGCCCAAGTCTTATTTGATGTATTCTTCTTACATTCTCTTCAATTAATGTTTTTCAGAAGTTACCTTAGACAATTTAGAGTCATCGTAGGCCTTTAATAATATTTGAACTCCGTTATCTTCTGCCTCATGGTCTTCTTTTTCCAGGCTAACTTGTCATCTCTTGTAGCTCAGTAGTTGCCCTGATGATGATTGGGGTTTCTCCCAGTCATCATTCATTGTAAGTATGGCAGAAACTTGCTAAATTTATACTTAGCTAATTAAGAGTTTATAATATTCTGACATGCTGATTTGAACTTTCTTTGTACTGTTTAAGGGAAAGAGAAAAGGATTTGCTTAGCTAATTAAAACTAAACAAGGAGGAATGTTTAATGTACTTCAGGCAAACCAATAACTGTTTTCAAGCATGTAAAATCAACACAAACTAAGGCTATGCCAATTCAAATTATTTTTTATTAATTTAAGCACTAGTGGATTCTCTAGGGCACAACTTTTATCTGGTATTTGTTGAGGTTATTAGGAAATACAGATTCACTGGTATTTTTCAAACTCTTTGTTCATGACTCAGTAAGAAATACATATTATATAGCTATCCCTTATAAACACACATGTAGCTGAAAGAAAAGTTATAGAAAACAATATTTAACCTTACCACTTATCTCTATTTTTATCTTCATATATGTCAAAATTTTAAAAAGTGCTTCCTGGGACCAACTAAATTGATTTTACAGATTGATCAGGACTCACATTTTGACAGAAGTACTACACTAGATTATGAATTTGAGTGCAGGGACCATGGCATCCTCATCTTTCTGTTGCCAGGTCCTAGCAGTGCCTGGCATGAAGTAGGTGCTCATTAGATGCTAATTGAATGCATTGGTGGTTGGAAAGATGAGTAAGAAATGAAATAGGAGTTATAAAAGGAGTAGATGTTTTTGGCAATGAAGTTTTTGGATGTAATCAGGGCAGCAGAGGCAAAGCACTTGTGGTTTTAATGTTTGGTGTAAGATTTCTTGTTTTCAGGTAACACGAACCAGTTCGAGCTAGCTTAAGCAAAGACAAATATATTAAAAGGTTTCAGGGTGTCTCACAGAACTGAAGGGCAGGGGTGCATCTCTGCCTTCAGGGAGGCATGAAATTAGGGACTGGGGAGGGATTGAAACTAGGGCCTGGAAAGGCTTCAAGATCCCAGGCATGTTATCCTGCATTTTTTCACCTCTGCTTCTCTCTGCTTGACTGCTTTGGTTTTTGTTTGTTTTACTGCAAAATGGTTTGCTCTGATGCTCCGTCCACATGACAGTTTATGTTCAAAGCTCCTGATTTTATATTTCGGTCCAGCCTTTGTATTGCATATGACTTGTATATGGTAGAATAAATTAGTCTTCTGATATGTACTGTATGATGAATGTTAGTAATCTCATGTCACTGGTTTTAGATTAGATCTCTTCTGGCATCCTGCTCTAAAATTAGTGTTTCTAATGTCTTTGGTTTTACCTGCTGGGTCATATGAAGACACACTGTATACATGTGTGTGTAATTATTGCTTGCAAAAGTATTAATTAATTCAGCATATTTTTGCAGCATCCATTCCTAGTTACTAGGTTAGGCTGTAGGATGATTACAGAGATTAATATAATGTATTTAGAATGGTTTTGCCCCTTGAAGGTTATGGCCCTGTTCCAGCGAAGTGATGCATTGATGAGCTGTATTCATGATGTTAGTTCAAAATTAGTCTTCGATTTTTCCATACCTCAGTTTCATCTCTGCCTGCCCGGTTTGTCACTTTTACCTCTCTTCTTTTCATCTGGGATGAAGATCTTTAACCCTTCTTCATTTTCACTATTTGTATTCTACATGTGGGCTCAGACCAGTATCAGTCCTCGTAGCCTGATCCAGGGCCTCCCACAGTTATGAACTGACCTCAAGGGTGTCTTTACTAGGCATACATAACCTAGCATGCTCGGCTTCTCTTGGATCGAAGTAAGGAAAACAAAAGAGCTGGACCAGAAAATATGGTTCTTATCTTCAAGAGATGCATAGACTGACAGAGAAGATAAAATCACTAGTGTTATTAACACATCATTATAACCGTCATAACTCAAGTTTGAACACGGTACCACTGGTTTATACCAGTGGCTGTCAGATAGTAGGGCCTCCAGAAGAACTTTTGGAAAAAATCAGAATGAATGTGTTCATCTGCTATAGCCTCACTGAAGAGGTAGCATTTGAGCTGATTTTTGCAGGATCTGTAAAATGTGGAAGATGGGTGGGTAATGGGTTGACATTTTTTACTGTAAGAACAGCTTGTGTATAAGAACTAAGTTGTGAGCTGATCGAGTGTGAATGTAGCATTGATTATGGTTGGAGAATAGCTGAAGAGATTAGTTACAGCCAGGTTGAGAAAGGCCTTACAAAGGTGGTGGTAGAGAATTTGGACTTCATTCTCTGAGAGCTACATGAGAATTTCCAATGAAGGAGTAATGGGAGGAGATTTCTTTTTTAAAAGGTAACTCTGTGGTCAGTCTTAGCCTGGGGTGGCAAGGGATGGGCAGTATGGGCATGAATTAATATGCTGTTTTAAAAGTCTAGGCAAAAGACAGTGAAGGCTCCACCTAAAGGCTATAGCAATGAGGGTGAAAAGAACTTATCTACTTTGGGGAGCCAGACTTTTCAGACTGTTTGCTCCAGCACAGGGTCAGATTTAATCAGTCTGGTCCATTCAGTGTATGAGGTGGAGGCTAATAAAGCTGAGCCTCAGGTGTACCATCCCCTTCCCTCTGTGTCCTCCTTCATGACTCTCACCCTGCGTTTTACCTGGTTAATCATCCCTTAGCCGTTTCTCTTGTTTACCAGTCTTGCAGTTACTTCTTAGACTATAAAAACTGGGTTAGTCTTTTTGGCTATCACTCATCCTGTGGTGCCACCCATTTGTGGATGCTTTGGATGCTAAAATGAAAAAAAATCCAGTCTTACGGAGATGATAGACAGTCAGTTACAATAAGTGGTGATAAATGCTTTAATGGCGGCATGGACAGAATTCTGTGGAAGCTTGGAGGAAAGACTGCCGAATGCTCCTGGGGTCGGTTGAGGAAGAAGAGAAGAAAATGCTCTAGCTTAGTGCTGGTGGAAGAGTATGTTAGACAGGAGACAAGTTTGAGTTGCCTGTGGGATGTTCAGGTGAGGGTCATCAGGAGGGGTGGTGTGATAGATCTAGAAGAGCAGCAGGTCTGGACCTTGACTGCCTGCTAGGGAAACTAAACAACAACAAAACCATGACCTGGTGCTCCTCACAGAGATTCCAATTTAATTAATGTGGGATAGAGACCCAGCTAGGTATGTCTTATTTATTTATTTATTTATTTATTTAAAAAACACCTTTATTGTAGTATAATTGCTTTACATTGTTGTGTTAGTTTCTGCTGTATAACAGATTGAGTCAGCTATGCGTATACATATGTCCCCATATCCCCTCCCTCTTGTGTCTCCCTCCCACCCTCCCTATCCCACCCCTCTAGGTGGTCACAGAGCACCGAGCTGATCTCCCTGTGCTATGCGGCTGCTTCCCACTAGCTATCTATTTTATATTTGGTAGTGTATATATGTCCATGCCACTCTCTCACTTCTTCTCAGCTTACCCTTCCCCCTCCCCGTGTCCTCAAGTCCATTCTCTACGTCTGCGTCTTTATTCCTGTCCTCCCCCTAGGTTCTTCGGAAACAGTTTTTTTTTTTTAGATTCTATGTATGTATTACCATATGGTATTTGTTTTTCTCCTTCTGACTTCCTTCACTCTGTATGACAGACTCTAGGTCCATCCACCTCACTACAAATAACTCAGTTTCGTTTCTTTTTATGGCTGAGTAATATTCCATTGTATATACGTGCCACAACTTCTTTATCCATTCACCTGTCGATGGGCACTTAGGTTGCTTCTGTGTCCTGCCTACTGTAAATCGTGCTGCAGTGAACATTGTGGCACATGACTTTTTGTTGTTGTTGTTGTTTTTTAGGTGCCCAAGTTCAACTTATTTATTTGTAATTAAAGTATACAAAAAGAACAGTTTCTTTAATCAGATTTTCATATAACATAAATATTTGCCAAGCACTGTTGTTTTGGAATGTAGTCAAAAAGGTATTTTCCAAAGTGAGGGAAGTAGTAAGTTTGGTCAAGTCATGAATGGCATTTTCGCAATAACTGTAAACATCAGCACTTCAAATACATATGCCAATTGACTAAGCGATTCTACTTCTAGGAACTCACATTTAGAAAATTTCAAAAAGATTTCATGGCAAAATTATTTCTCATAGAAAAAGACTGAGGAAAAGATGAAGAGGACTGGATACATCAATGTCATGACTCTTTTTGAATTATGGTTTTCTCAGGGTATATGCCCAGTAGTGGGAGGTATGTTTTAAAAGCTGCTAGGGTGATGATAATGTGCAGCCAGGGTTGACAGTCACTTTAATCCTGGAGATAGTGGCATATAAGTGATAGCTGATGCCTTGGGTATAGATCAGTTTGGGAACAGGGAGAATTAGAAGAAAATAGAACCAGACAAAAACCCTAATTAGGGAACACCAACATTGTGGTAGGTGGCAAGGATGTGCCAGCCAAGGAGAATCTGCAAACATAATTGCTAAATCTTTTCTGTACCCTGTTTTAATTGTTATTAATGTGTATTTTGCATAATTCTTCCCTTTTATGACCCAGAGTGAATTGTCTATTTCCTGATACCTAAAATACCTGATTCATATATATATTGTTGATTGACTGATGCAAATGATAAACATTAATCTTTTTGTCACTGATGTAGAAAATCATGACCTTTAATTCTTATCAGTAGCAAATACCTGTATCTGCCTCCAAGTTTATTTAAAAGAAGTAACAATTTCCAAGAATCCATTTTATTTTCTGAAGTCAAAGTCACCTGTCATTTTTGCCATAAATTCTTTGAGGCATGAAATACCCTGCCAGTTGTCTATTGCTCTCAAAGTTAATGAATGGTTATCAATTTATCATGGGTAATAACCTAGCTGCAAATTGTAAAGAAGGTATTCTATCACTTCCTAGCATTTTTGCCTCAAGGCTGTATCTGCCTTTTCTACAGGATTTGGAGGCTTAGTGTTCCCAAAGCTTTTAGTAGTGTGCATTTCTTACTTGGAAACCAATTTACACTTGGAAATAGCGCAGTGAAATATTAGCTGTTTATATATTGCTTTGTGTAATAGATTTTGTGTAAATAAAATTTGTTGATGTAGGATGTCATGGTTTTACATTGAACCAGTACAGAATTGTAGTTTTAGAGATATTTAATTTTATTTCCAATTCATATTCCGTTCATTTATTACAAGTCAGGTGTAGTGGTTTTCCAGCTTTGTAGCCTCTTGGTTAGGCACTTAATGATTGGAAAAACACGACTGTTTCAAGGAACCTTACTTTTTAAAGGCATGCCATTTTTTCCCCAGCGAAGAGAAAGAACTCTGTAACATGAGTTCTTTTTTTTTTGTTCTTACATATTGCTTTGTATCTTCTAAGTCATTTGTGTTTTTTTGTTTTTTTAATCGTTTTTTTAAAATTTGGAGTATAGTTGCTTGACAATATTGTGTTAGTTTATACTGTACAGTAAAGTGAATCAACTATACGTATACATATGTCCCCTCTTTTTTGGATTTCCTTCTCATTTGGGTCACCACAGAGCATTGCGTAGAATTCCCTGTGCTAGAGTAGGTTCTCATTAGTTATCTATTTTATGCATAGTATCAATAGAGTATACATGTCAATCCCAATCTCCCAGTTCATCCCACCGCACCCACCCTGGTATCCATACGTTTGTTCTCTATCTCTGTGTCTGCTTTGTAAATAAGATCGTCTATATTAATTTTTTCAGATTCCACATATATGTGTTAATATACAATATTTGTTTTTCTCTTTCTTACTTCACTCAGTATGACAGTCTCTGGGTCCATCCATGTCTCCACATGACCCAATTTCATTCCTTTTTATGGCTGAGTAATTCCATTGTATATATGTACCACATCTTCTTTATCCATTCCTCTGTTGATGGACATTTAGGTTGCTTCCATGTCCTGGCTATTGTAAATAGTACTGCAGTGAACATTGGGATGCATGTGTCTTTTTGAATTATGGTTTTCTCTGGGTATATGCCCAGTAGTGGGATTGCTGGGTCATATGGTAGTTCTATTTTTAGTTTTTTAAGGAACCTCCATTCTGTTCTCCATAGTGGCTGTATCAATTTACATTCCCACCAACAATGCATAAGGGTTCCCTTTTCTCCACACCCTTTCCAGCATTTATTGTTTGTAGATTTTTTTGATGATGGCCATTCTGACCGGTGTGAGGTGATACCTCATTATGGTTTTGATTTGCATTTCTCTAATAATTAGTGATGTTGAGCATTTTTTTCATATGTTTGTTGGCCATCTGTATGTCTTCTTTGGAGAAATGTCTATTTAGGTCCTCTGCCCATTTTTTGATTGGGTTGTTTGGTTTTTTGATATTGAGCTGCATGAGCTGTTTGTATATTTTGGAGGTTAACCCTTTGCTTCGTGTAACATGAGCTCTTTTAGATTAAGGACTTGGACTTGACTGTATCTTTATTTAAAAACACAGTAAACCGGGTCCATGTCTTATTCAACTTAACATTTCAGGCACTGAGCATAGTATTAGGACTCAGTACATAATTTATTGAATTGAATTAATGTGAACTATCACCTGCACTTCCTCAATTTTAAGTTTGTGGTATTGTTAAGTAGGTTATCTTAAGGATGGGAGGACATTGATTTAATTTCATCATCAGTTTTAATCCTAGCAGTATAAATAGAGGTGACCAGACAGCCAAATGTGCTATTTTCAGTTACAGACTCAAGAATTTCAGTCCCAGTTCTTTCATTGTTAAAGAGCTGCCCTCCGAACTTGCTTCCAGTCCTGTTGCTTTATATAAGAACTCTTTGAGTATTTTCATCTGTTTCATTTTGGCTCATTCAGTAGGAGCCTAGCACAGTGGCTCGTGTATATTGTAGTGATTAATTAAAATAGTGAATATGCTTTGTTGAGGTAGGAGAAAAAACATTGCTGAGATTTCTTTGAGGTTTTAGTGTGTTTTCAATAATCTCTGATCAGTTATTACCGTTGCTGTAGATTATTTACCTGTGTGTGTTTAAAAAGCTTCAAATCCTTTCAGCTTCTAAAAGTTGGAGGAGATAAAATTCTGTTCTGATTGACTGCTTCTTGTATTCTTATTCCTAATACATATGTGGGAAAGCAAAGAGAGAAATTGTTCCATTACTAGTTTGCCGTATCTATTTCATGTATTTCTTTTGTTCTCTTCATGTGTTTATTCTGTCTCCCCACCCCTTTAATAAATACTTCTCTTGATGGAACCATATCTTACATTTTACTTAATATTATAACTGCTGCAGAGTTGTGCACATAGTTGGAATTCAATAAATTATTGATTGGTTGCTTAGCTGACTGATTAGTTATGGGGCTATCCTTGACAGAGAAAGCATTTTCCCCATCTCAGTGCATGACCGTTTCTTTATGATTGCATATCTGTCCTATAAAAAATATTTCCTAGAGAGAACCCCAATTTCTCTCAACTCATTTCATATTTGAATGATCCTTACTTTTCGGGGAGCATGTTTCTGTATATTTATTCAGGATTTGTATTTTTGTCCCGTGAACAGTTTCCTCACTTAGAACCTAATGTGAGTCAGCTGGTTGGAAGCCACTGCCTTCTTCTAGGCGTTAACTGCGCAACTGTAGTCAAGGTCTTTCATGGAATAGGAGCCAATGGAAGATCTACTGGTTCCATCAGATTCCCTCTCCCTCTCCTTGTTCCGAGATTTGGTGCTTACTTAGGTAATAAAAATGTGGACTGTGTGTGAACACAGTTGAGGTTTACTGATACTTTGCGGAAAGAGTACTCCATATCCCATCCATGCTCTTTGACTGGTAAAGCAAAGGATTAAATTTCTTACGGGTTGGTCTGAGAGATTGGGCATAAGTATACTTGACAAGGCTCATGTGCTTTCCCGTGTGAACATGTGATCACCTGATCCAGGTAGGTGGGGGAGGGGTGTTGGTTTGCTTCCTACGCTGACAGCTAGTGCTGGAGGAGCCCTCTGAGCCAGTCCATGCCGTTTGAATACCTCACTTCCTATAAATGTGGAGTTCATACTCATGGATAAGCTAGCAAAGTTGTAACTTTTTATTCAAATAGGAACTGTATAGTTCCTATTTTCAGTTAGTGTTTTTTTGGTCAGTAGTGTAAATGGCATCTTTGTTAAAGAATGTATTTTCTAAGTTTTTACTGTTAACATATAGAAATACTATTGATATTTTATGTGATTTTGTAATCAACTACTCTAGTAAATTCTCATTTCTAACAGCAGTTCACCTTTTTTCCCTTTTGGTTTTCTAGCTTCAGTTGTGTCATCTGTATTTATGGATGCTTTTGCTTTCTCCTTTGCAATATCGTTTCATATAGCATAGTGTTGAAGAGCATGGAACCGCTACTGCTTGGATTGTAATCTCATCTCCCCTAACTTGCTAGCTGTGTGGCTTTGGGCAAGTTACTTGTGTTCTCTGTGCCTCGATCTCCCCATCTGTAGAATGGGATAATAATAGTACTATCTCATAGGATTGTTATGAGGAGTATATGAATTAAATAATTTAATATTTATAAAGTGCTTAGAACAGTGTCTGACACAATCACCATAAAAATGTTTGATAAATTAAAAACTTACCATTTTTCCCTTGCATTGGCTAGTACTTCTAGATCAATATGATGAGCTTTCTTCCTTCTAGACTTCAACAGAAATGTTTCTAATGTTTCATTGGTTTAGCGTTTCAATAATGTTTCAAATGAAACATCAGAAAGTTATGGACTGATAGAGAATTTTGTATTTTTCAATTATATTAAGGAGAAAAATCATCTACTGCTATTTTGCTATGGGTTAAAAATCAGGAGTGGCTTTACAATTTTTCATAAGCATTTTTGGCATATACTGAGATTGTCATTAACTTCAGATGCCTTTCCTGAAGATCATATCTCAGTCTCCTTTTAATCTTAGAATCTAGTTACAAATACTTACCAAAAGGTAACAAAGTACTTTGTCACTCTTCTTGGCTCTGGTGATACAGCATTGATCAAAACAGACATGAGCTATGCCTGTCCTCATGGAACCTGGCATAATTTCCAGAACCTAGCAGGTGCATGGTGAATGTGGTTGAAATGTGTTTGCTCACGGCCCCTCAACCCATTTGGAAATTCTGTTTCTTCCTTAAGGAGTTTCCAATCATGGTAATGTGCATTTATTTCCACTAGGTGGTGGTAGTATCATGTACCCAGAACAGTTTGCACCATAATTGTCACTAATTGTTTGCTTATAAATATAATTCTCTTTATAATAAGTAAAATTTAAATCTGTTTATATTAATTGATTAGGATGTAATCACTAATTAAAATGAGAACTTTTAATATATATCAGAATGAATTCCAATAAGTAAAATTTCTCAATTTCTTAAGTTTGTCTTCCTTTGTTTAATAATGAAACGTTTATTGAGATTTGGCTACATGCTAGGCATTGTACTAGTGTTGGGGATTCAGAATTGAATATGATTTTCTTTTTGATGAGAGAGATACAGATATGAAAAGAGATTAAAATATACAGTGAGGGCCTCCCTGGTGGCACAGTGGTTGAGAGTCCGCCTGCCGATGCAGGGGACACAGGTTCGTGCCCCGGTCCGGGAAGATCCCACATGCCGCAGAGCGGCTGGGCCCGTGAGCCATGGCCGCTGAGCCTGCGCTCCACAACGGGAGAGGCCACGACAGTGAGAGGCCCGCGTACCGCAAAAAAAAAAAAAAAAAATACAGTGAAATGTGTATGTCTTAGGTGTACCATTAGATGAGTTTTCACAAATGCATACGTGTGTTTAAACCAAATCCCTATCAAGTTATAGATCATTACCATCTTGGGGTGGCTACTTTTATGGGCCATGTGTGGGCTGAGTTAGCAGAGGAAGCCAGTTAGAAGAAAAACGGGGCTTCCCTGGTGGCGCAGTCGTTAAGAATCCGCCTGCCAGTGCAGGGGACATGGGTTCGATCCCTGGTCCGGGAAGATCCCACATGCTGTGGAGCAGCTAAGCCTGCGCGCCACAACTACTGAGCCTGTGCTCTAGAGCCTGTGAGCCACAACTACTGAGCCTGCGCTCTAGAGCTCGCAAGCCACAGCTACTGAGCCCACGTGCCACAACTACTGAAACCCACACGCCTAGAGCCCGTGCTCTGCAACACGAGAAGCCACCGCAATGAGAAGCCCACATACCACAATGAAGAGCAGCCCCCGCTTGCTGCAACTAGAGAAAGCCTGCACATAGCAACGAAGACCCAACACAGCCAAAAAGAAATAAATAAATTAAAAAACAAACAAAAACAGGGATGATCAAACAAAGCATTTCCTGAGAGAGTAACCTGGTTTCTTGAGTTGTTATTTATTAGTTCACATTCAGTCCTTTTCAGTCCTAGATGTACTTTGGATCTGTCTGTGAGATTTTACATTAACTGGTTTTGGTGGTTTTCTGTCATTTGTAGTCAGAACACCACATCCATGCCGTCCTTTACTTTCTAAGATGAGGGACTTGGCACTGTATTGCTAATGATATAGCTTAAACACAAAACAAAAAATAACTCCCAACCCTAATAGCAGCAGTTTCATTGAACCACAGGATTAAATGTTTCCGTGCTGAAAACTGTAGCCTAATGAAAGCATCTGACTTCGTTGAAGACTTATTCTGTGCCAGGCGCTGTTCCTCTTTGTGTTGTTTTTAGGGCGATAAGCAGCAGGTGGTTATTATTTCCTTGGTTAGGAACATCAGTGAGGAAACTGATGTTCAGAGAAATTATAGAATTTCTATAAGATCATAGCTAGAGGAGTCAGATCTTGAAACCCACGTCTCTCTGGTTCCAAAGCAGCACCCCTCCCCCCCCATTATATCATACTGTCTTAGAAGAAGGAATTTTTTTTTTACAAAGAAATTGGAAATGTTTATTTTTAACATTTCTTTTATGATAGTTCTATATTTATGTGATAATGTACTTTTTTAACATCTTTATTGGAGTATAATTGCTTAACAATGGTGTGTTAGTTTCTGCTTTATAACAAATTGAATCAATTATACATGTACATATGTTCCCATATCCCCTCCCTCTTGCGTCTCCCTCCCACCCTCCCTATCCCACCCCTCCAGGCGGTCACAAAGCACCCAGCTGATCTCCCTGTGCTATGCGGCTGCTTCCCACTAGCTATCTACCTTACGTTTGGTAGTGTATATATGTCCATGCCTCTCTTTTGCTTTGTCACAGCTTACCCTTCCCCCTCCCCATATCCTCAAGTCCATTCTCTAGTAGGTCTGTGTCTTTATTCCTGTCTTACCCCTAGGTTCTTCATGACATTTTTTTTTCTTCTTAAATTCCATTATATGTGTTAGCATATGGTATTTGTCTTTCTCTTTCTGACTTACTTCACTCTGTATGACAGACTCTAGGTCTATTCACCTCATTACAAATAGCTCAGTTTCGTTTCTTTTTATGGCTGAGTAATATTCCATTGTATGTATGTGCCACATCTTCTTTATCCATTCATCCGATGATGGACACTTAGGTTGTTTCCATCTCCGAGCTATTGTAAATAGGACTGCAGTGAACATTTTGGTACGTGACTCTTTTTGAATTATGGTTTTCTCAGGGTATATGCCCAGCAGTGGGATTGTTGGGTCATATGGTAGTTCTCTTTGTGGTTTTTTAAGGAACCTCCATACCGTTCTCCATAGTGGCTGTACCAATTCACATTCCCACCAACAGTGCAAGAGTGTTCCCTTTTCTCCACACCCTCTCCAGCATTTATTGTTTCTAGATTTTTTGATGATGGCCATTCTGACTGGTGTGAGATGATATCTCATTGTAGTTTTGATTTGCATCTCTCTAATGAGTAAAGATGTTGAGCATCCTTTCATGTGTTTGTTGGCAATCTGTATATCTTCTGTGGAGAAATGTCTTTTTAGGTCTTCCGCCCATTTTTGGATTGGGTTGTTTGTTTTTTTGTTATTGAGCTGCATGAGCTGCTTATACATTTTGGAGATTAATCCTTTGTCAGTTGCTTCATTTGCAAATATTTTCTCCCATTCTGAGGGTTGTCTTTTGGTCTTGTTTATGGTTTCCTTTGCTGTGCAAAAGCTTTTAAGTTTCATTAGGTCCCATGTGTTTATATTTGTCTTTATTTCCATTTCTCTAGGAGGTGGGTCCAAAAGGATCTTGCTGTGATTTATGTCATAGAGTGTTCTGCCTATGTTTTCCTCTAAGAGTTTGATAGTTTCTGGCCTTACATTTAGGTCTTTAATCCATTTTGAGTTTATTTTCGTGTATGGTGTTAGGGAATGATCTAATCTCATACTTTTACATGTCCCTGTCCAGTTTTCCCAGCACCACTTATCGAAGAGGCCGTCCTTTCTCCACTGTACATTCCTGCCTCCTTTATCAAAGATAAGGTGACCATATGTTCGTGGGTTTATCTCTGGGCTTTCTATCTTGTTCCATTGATCTGTCTTTCTGTTTAGTGTCAATACCATACTGTCTTGATTACTGTAGCTTTGTAGTATGGTCTGAAGTCAGGGAGCCTGATTCCTCCAGCTCCATTTTTCGTTCTCAAGATTGCTTTGGCTATTCAGGGTCTTTTGTGTTTCCATACAAACTGTGAAATTTTTTGTTCTAGTTCTGTGAAAAATGCCAGTGGTAGTTTGATAGGGATTGCATTGAATCTGTAGATTGCTTTGGGTAGTAGAGTCATTTTCACAATGTTGATTCTTCCAATCCAAGAACATGGTATATCTCTCCATCTATTTGTATCATCTTTAATTTCTTTCATCAGTGTCTTATAATTTTCTCCATACAGTTCTAAGTTACAGAGCAAAAACACCGCAAAAATACAATGAGGATCTTAACTTCTTTTATCCTAGTTGTGGAAGTAAATGGAGGCCATCTGAATTAGGACAGCCAATGGCTATTCATTTAGAGCTTGCTGTAGCAAGGGAATCAGCCACCATCACTTGGAATTGTCAGTGATTCAAAGGCAGGTAATAGAGTGGGATAGAGTTGATAGAGTTGATAGTGGAAAGAAGGGAGGCTTCAGGTATGCCTGGATTGGAGACTATTTGTATGGGGAAGCTGTAGGAAGGCTAATTAGAAGCAGGACATCCTATGCGATTGGTTAGGGGTACATTTTTGGTTTTCTGTGTTGGTCCTAAGTTGAAGTAGGGGCAAAAATGAGGGAAGCTGTCAGTGATTAATCAACTCCTGGCCATTTGGGGCTGATTGTTGCAGAAGTTATTGTTTGGTTTCCTTGGACTGGTTGTTAGAGATTGCATTCTGAGTTCCTGCACTGGTTACTGTGGATAATGGGTTGGCTTCCTGGGCTTGTTGCTGCAGGTTGTAGGTCAGAGTTCTGTTTTTATATATGGTTTGCCTATTGTTCTTTTGTATATCTAGTCTCTCACAGTAGGTGTGTTAGGGATGGACATTTCTTGCTAAAGGATTGATTGTATAATATGTATTCAAATATATTTTCTTTTCATAGGGTAATGACTGTTTGACTTCTGGAAAGGAAAGAGTAGAGGAAGAAGAGAGGAGCATTTATTGAGCATCTGTTTTATCCCAGGCTATGTGCATTGGTCCTCAAAGTGGGGTCTCAGGAGCAGCAGCTTCAGCATCGTATAGAGCTTGTTAGCAATGTCATGTGTTAGGCCTCACCCCAGACCCACTGAATCAGAAACTCTGTGAGTGGGACCCAGCAATTGATGTTTTCACAAGCTCTATGAGCGTGACTCTGATGCATGCTAAAGTAGAGAACCACTGCTTTATATCAAGGAATCCTAATAGCCACGAGGCCGGTTAGACTGTATCCCCATTTCATAGGGAAGAAAATGAGTTTCAGATTGGCAGTTTGCTCTGGAAGGTATAGGAAGTGAGAGAGGAGGCAGTGGAACCCAGGCCAGTCTGACTATAAATCTCATGCTCATGTGAACTTTATGTTTTGTTCATTTTACCTCAATAAAAACCAACCAACCAAACAACAACAACAAACTAAAACTGTATTAGTTTCCTAGGGCTGCCTTAACAAATTAACACAAATTCGATGACTTAAAAGAAAAATGCATTTTCTCACAGTTTTGGAGGCTAGAAGTCTGAAATCAAGGGTTGGCAGGGCTTTGTCCAAACATTATAGGGGAGAATCCTTCCTTGACTCTTCCAAGCTTCTGGTGGCTTCCCAGCAATTCATGGCATTTTTGGTTTGTATTGATAGTTGCATGATTCCACTCTCTGCCTCTGTTGTCACATGGCTTTCTTCGTCTGTGTCTGTGTGTGTCCTCTTTGTGTGCTCTTATAAGGATACCAGTCACTGGGTTTAGGGCCCATCTAATCCAGTATGACTTCATCCTAACTAATGACATCTGCAAAGACCCTATTTCCAAATAAGGTCACATTCTGAGGTTCTGGGTGGACATGAATTTTGGGGGCATGCTATTCAATCCACTACCACACCTTTGTAGAAAACCACTTGACAATATATGAGAGTCTGTTTCTGGATACTATTTCTGTTCCTTTGATGTATATATCTGTCTTTATGTCAATAATGTACTGTCTTTTAAAAAATTTTTTGGCTGCGTTGGGTCTTTGTTGCTGCGCGCAGGTTTTCTCTAGTTGTGGCGAGCAGGGGCTACTCTTTGTTGCGGTGCATGGGCTTCTCATTGCGGTGGCTTCTCTTGCTGCAGAACACGGGCTCTAGGTGTGCGGGCCTCAGTAGTTGTGGCTCACGGGCTCTAGAGCGCAGGCTCAGTAGTTGTGGTGCACTGGCTTAGTTGCTCCGCAGCATGTGGGATCTTCCTGGACCAGGGCTCGAACCCGTGTCCCCTGCATGGGCAGGCGGATTCTTAACCACTACGCCACCAGGGAAGCCCAGTAATGTACTGTCTTGATTACTCTAACTTTACAGTAAATCTTGGCATCAGATAGTGTGAGTTCTCCAACTTTGTTCATTGTAAAAATCAGTCAGGTCCTTTGTTTTCCAATATAAATTTTAGAATCAGTTTGTCAGTTTCTGTAACGGAGCTTGCTGGGAGGTGTTCCATGGCTTGTGGTTGCATAACTTCAGTCTGTCTCCATCTTCACATGGCTTTCTCTTCTCTCTGTCTTCTCATCTTCTGTGTCTTGTAAGGACAGTTGTCATTAGATTTAGGGCCTACCCAGATAATTCAGGATGGAGCTCATCTCAAGATCCTTAACTTAATTATATCTGCAAATATCCTTTTTCCAAATAAGGTCACATTCATAAGTTCCTGGAGTTAGGCCATGTTCATATTTTTTTAAGGCTACCTTTCAACCTACTACAAGAACCTTGCTCAGTTGCTTGCTTGAAAAATTGTTACTTTAAGGTAAAATACAAAACAAAACAAATCATGTTTATAAGCTTAGTATATGGCGGATGTCAGGATCCATTCTTTTCTGATCTTATATCCTGCAACTACCCCCAGCTCACTGGACTCCAGCCAACACAGCCTTCTTGCTGATCCTCAAACACTCCAAGCAGGGCCTTTGCTCTGTTCGCATGGCCTGGGTTTCTCATCTTCCAGATGCTTACAAGCTACTTTCTCAACTTCATATGGGTCTGTGCCTAATGTTATCTCATTGGAGGGGCTCTCTCTACTCTAAAATATCAACTCTCTATCATTCTTCATCCCCCTACACCGCTTTATTTTTCTCCTAAGCACTTACCCCCATCTGATGTATTACATAATTATTTTTCCTTCTATTGTTTGTCTTCGTAAATAATAATAGTGTAAGCCTCATGGTAGTAGGGACTCTGTTGTTCATTAATATATCCCCAACACCTAAAAAAGCATCTGGCACATGGTAAATACTTGAGATATTTTTGAATTAATTTGAATAAATGAGTAGACGATTTTCTTCAGTAGAGAAAAAGCCTTTAAAAAAAAAGACATGACTTTAATCATACTGTATTAAGACTCAGGTTTTTAAAAACATCAGTTTAAAGAAGCTCCTAATTGTCAAATTTGGGGCAATTTGAGTATTTAAGAAAGAATAATAACTCTAATTGATTTTAACATTTTGAATAGATAACAATCCATTAATCCATAGAGGTAGTCCAAAAAGGTGGTGGGGTTGCGGGGGAGGAGAGAGAAAAATAAAAAGCAAAGCTCTACCTTAGAAACAGAAGAATTCCCCCAACAGGTATAGATGGATGATAGAACATCACCACCGTGAAGTGTTCTTGCAAAAGTGTTTAACTTGACTATAATCAAGCTTGTACCAAATTCAAGGTTTTAGGAAACACAGGGGATAGAGAAACAAGGTAAATGCCCCAAGACGAAAACAGTCACATACGTTCAAAATGCATGACATTTAATAAGACAATTTTCTGGAACTTTTCAAAATGCCATTGTCATAAAAAGCAGACTCTGTGTGTGTGTGTGTGTGTGAGAGAGAGAGAGAGAGAGAGAGAGAGAGAGAGAGAGAGAATTCTCCAGCCTAAAGGAAGCTAACGAGACATAATTACCAGTTGTGATGTATGAACTTAGATTGGATCCAGGGTCTAGGTTGAAGGGGGAAGTTAAAACAAATGTTCTTTTCACCAATTGGTTGAATTTGAACACAGACTGAATACTAGATAATATTATGTAATTATTGTTTATTTTCTTGTGTGGGGTAATAATTTGTGATCATATAAGAGATGTTAATCTTAAGAATCACGTGCTGGAGATTTTAGGGTTGAGTTATGATTTCTGCAACTTTCAAATGGATGAGCAAAAGAACGTACACGTTTATGTATGTGTAGAGAGATGAAGTAGACATGGCAAATTGTTAACAAATGTTGAATCTGGGGGAAGGATATATTAGTAATCATTGTATTTTTTCCCCTTAACTTTTCTATTTGAAAAAAGTGGGAAGAAAACAAGGAAAACAGTTCAAGCTGGGTGTAAAAGAGTAGAGCTCAGTAATCCACGTGATGATTACGTGACAATTAATTCCCCATGGGAGATGAGGCTGCCTTGAACTGGGAAAGGATGTTGAATGAAGAATTGACTAAGCCTGAAGCTGACCTGTCCCCTGTGACTTATGATGTGTGCATGTCCTTCTCCCTCTCCTTATGTGGGTATTTCTGTAGACTATAAGGTTGAGAAAGAAATATTGGAAAGACAGTCATCCTTGTATTGAGAGAATCAATCTTAAAAGACAGGTACAACAACTTCAGGTATGTGGGCTGTGAGTGAGTGAGTCGGTCTCTCTCTCTGATGTTTTTGAGAGAGAAACTATGGGGATTAGATTTGTTTTCAAATACAATTTTTTTTTTTTTTTTTTACTGTTTTCATCTTGTTTTAAGCCTGAACTTTCCCTCTGGCTTTTGTAGCTAATAATCAATTTTTCTATCTTGAAGCAATTTGTATCACGGTATTGATTTTACAAGTGTTCTTTTTTTCATACTGCATTTTGTTACTTAACATTAATAAAGTTTATGGAACCAAAAAAGTATACTGCACACTCTAATTCACTTATTTAATCACCCGCCCAATTTCTCAGAAAAAGACAAAACATCACAGATTACCTTACAATTAAATCTAGTTTCCAAAGGAAACCCTATAATGATAATAATGCATTTAACACTTCAATAGAATATTCATTTATAGGATTTGGTTTTGAAAGCTGTATATCTTAAAATATAGAACTTTCTCTGTGTTATGGTGTGATAAAATTACCTAGGATGCCATTTCTAAATTTATGTGTTACTGCAGTAATAGAAAATTCCTTTTAATAATGCAGTGACATCAGATGCCTCAACTTACAGAGGTTCATAAAACTTATCTCCATGTGATACCAATCTACATCATAGATAAGTTTTAATTGAATTTCTAGAAGTGAAACTTCTCATAGGCAGAGATCAAAGAGCTAGCTTGAATGGGTTTAGATAAACAGCACCTCTTGATAATATCTCTAATGTGAAAGTATCATTTACTAAAGATTAGTACATTTTTCTCTCCCAGATCACAGAGCTTATTGGATAATATAGCCTTTTAATTTTTGACATTCTTTGAAGGATTATGTTGTTTATATATAATAAATTGTCATGCCTTTTCTTATTAGATAAACAGAATTATTTCTAGAGTTGTCTTTAGGACAAATGAGGTAACACATTATCTTATGCATGTAGCACTGTTATGCCTTGATTCTCTGCCTACTTGCTATTTGCTACATGCAGTGATATACTCTGTTTCATAGTTTGTCTGCTAATAACATAAGCCATGAGTTTGGGCTCTGCTTCCACAAAAGTGTTGAGAGACTATGCAGTATCCTCTTTGTTCTTTCAGTATTGGTCTTTGTTTTTAGAGGCAATTGATATAATTACATCCTGGGTCTCTGATTTACCTTAGTAAATGGGGAGGTAAAGATTAAAAAGCAAACCAGTTCTAGAAAGGTTTTAAAAGTATGAAATGGATTAACTGCTTGTGATTGTGAATGAACTTGTTCTGTGGGGCATTTCATTGGTTATATGTTCATATGTTCAATCCTAACAGATGTCTAGTAATGCCTTACTTTTTATGAGTCACTGAGTTAATTCTTTTATTTCTAGGATTTTTTTTTTTGGATGTCCACTTAAAGGTAAAGCTCCAGGCTCATTTCAGAAGTGAGAATGTTTGTGGAATTAAGTCTAGGTCATTCAGTCAAATTAAGTTCTTATCTGCACTAAGCTCTCCCAGACAGATGACTGGAAGTCTCCTCCATACTTGCACAAATTAAATTCCTAATCTCTTGGTTTGCAAAAGACTGTCTCTTCACACCTGTAGGGGTTTTCTAACTTAGCTCTCTTGAGTTCATTTTCTTTGTTAACTGTGTCATATACTGTTGGACTCTGGGCACCTTAAACAGAATTTGAAATTCAGATAAACATTTGAGAATGGCTTAAAAAATAGCAGAATCTTATTAGTGCTGTTTATCCCTCAGGTCAATAGAAAGAAGGGAAAATTCTTAGGTTCTCCTTAAACTGTGCTCTGATTTGGTTTAGATTCATGAAAGTCAATTCTAGAGACATAGGACAGGCTTGTAGTTGAAAATAATGCCTCCATTTTATCTGAGTTGACTTGATGCTGTTAATAGCCCTCTTACTCATAAACTAAATAACTGTATGTTAGCATTTATTGAGTGTCTACTACATGCTAGGTTTTGTGCTAAGTGCCTCATGTTATCTTATCTAACCTTGATAACAATTCAGTGAAGCATGGTTACTTGTAACATAGTTATCATATCATCATCATCATCATGACATGATGACCATCACTCCTGTTTTATAGGTGAGGAAACTGAGCCTTAAGGAGATAAAGGGCTTGTCATGTATGGCCTATTTATATTGAAATACATTCCTTTTTTATCCAGTGTGTTGATAGTTTCCCCCCCCTCCCCGGTGCTGAGAAGCATGTGGGATCTTAGTTCCCTGACCAGGGGTTGAACCCGTGCCCCCTGAAGTGGAAGCCTGGAGTCTTAACCACTGGACCTCCAAGGAAGTCCCTGTTGAGAATTTTTATCATGAGTGGATGTTGAGTTTTGTCAGATGCTTTTTTTTCATGTATTGAGATGATCATTTTTATCTTTCCTTCTATGAATGTGATGTACCACATTTATTGATAGGCATATGTAAAACATCATACTCATTGGTGAAGGGTTGAAAGCTATTCCTCTAAGATCAGCAACAAGACAAGGGTGCCCACTCTCATCATTCCTATACAATATAGTACTGCAAGTCCTAGCCAGAGCAATTAGGCAAGAAAAGAAATAAAAGCCATCTGAATTGGAAAGGAAGAAGTAAAATTGTCTCTGTTTGTTGATGGCATGATCTTCTAAATAGAAAACCCTAAAGACACTACTGAAAAACTGTTAGGACTAATAAACGAATTCAATAGAGTTGCAGGATACAAAATCTAATCTGATGTACGGCATGGTGACTATAGTTAACAATGCCGTATTGTATATTTGAAAGTTGCTAAGAGAGTAGATCTTAAAAGCTCTCATCACACACACAAAAAATTGTAACTGTGTGAGGTGATGGATGTGTTAACTCACCTTATTGTGGAGATCATTTTGTAATATGTACATATATTCGATCATTATGTTGTACACCTTAAACTTATACAATGTTATATGTCAGTTATATCCCAATAAAGGTCAACAAAAAAAGGAGGTGAAGGAATTTATTTAAAGTCACAGGGCTCGGGCTTCCCTGGTGGTGCAGTGGTTGAGAATCTGCCTGCTAATGCAAGGGACACGGGTTTGAGCCCTGGTCTGGGAGGATCCCACATGCCGTGGAGCAACTAGGCCCGTGAGCCACAACTACTGAGCCTGCGCGTCTGGAGCCTGTGCTCCGCAACAAGAGAGGCCGCGATAGTGAGAGGCCTGCGCACCGTGATGAAGAGTGGCCCCCGCTTGCCACAACTAGAGAAAGCCCTCGCACAGAAACGAAGACCCAACACAGCAAAAATAAATAAATAAATTAAAGTCACAGGGCTCTTAAGTGGTAGAGCTGGAATCCAAACCCTGAGCATTGTGAGTCCAGAGTCCTATCTCTGTACCCTTATGTTGAACCTACATATCCTAGTGCTTTCACCATGCTGCCCTGTATCTTGATTCTGCTTCTTTGCTTAGGACATAATGACTTATAGTTTTCTTTTTAATAGATTTTATTTATTTATTTATTTATTTATTTATTTATTTATTTATTTATTTATTTATGGCTGTGTTGGGTCTTCATTGTTGCATGTGGGCTTTCTCTAGTTGTGACGAGTGGGGGCTACTCTTCGTTGCGGTGCACGGGCTTCTCATCGCAGTGGCTTCTCTTGTTGTGGAGCATGGGCTCTAGGTGCACAGGCTTCAGTAGTTGTGGCGTGCAGACTCAGTAGTTGTGGCTCGCGGGCTCCAGAGCACAGGCTCAGTAGTTGTGCATGGGCTTAGTTGCTCTGCGGCATGTGGGATCTTCCCGGACCAGGGCTCGAACCCGTGTCCTCTGCATTGGCAGGCGGATTCTTAACCACTACGCCACCAGGGAAGCCCCATGACTGATGAATTTTAGTTTGTGTGTCTGGCTTTCAATTTTGAGTTCCACTCTGGAGCTGTTCTTAGATTTCTAGTCTTCAAATGGGAGTATATATACACCTGGCCTTTCATGGGAACTTTCCAGGGATTTTGCATGCAAAAAGAGCTTAGATGGTGTTTAGTTGATCAATGCACATATTTACTTTCCTGAAATTGGTTGCCGGAGAGCACTTGTGGTTGGCTGATTCTCCTTTCCTACCTTCCCCTTCACAGATTGCTTTTCTCCCGCTTGACAAAGACAGTCACTCATGCTTCTCACCTAGCATGAATCTTTCAGTAGTTGATTGCTTTAGGAAGTAAAAACCTCTGGTTCTCCCAGTGAAGGGACCGTTTAACAGTTCTTGGCTCCTGAGTGAGAATTTGTAAATAGCAAAGCAAAGATAGCTTTGGCCAGAATCATAGATGGGGCAGAGACTTATTTTATTTTGGTAACAAACTCATGACAGGTTTCCATGCCTTATTTATTTCTTTTAGAGTTGGGCTTGATTGCTGCATGTGTGTGTGTGTGTGTGTGTGTGTGTGTGTGTGTGTGTGTGTTGGGGGGCAGGGGGTAGCAGGGTTTACTGAGAAGGCAGATTAGCATATTTACCTGAATTTAAAAATGAAGTCAGGCTTTTCTGACAGACAGTAAGTTAGATTTGGTTTATTGATTTGACAATGAGGACATGCTTAGCAATTAGATTGTTTGGTAGACGTATTTCATTAAGTTAATGAGTGAAATCTACAGTTTCAGGGTTACAACAGAAATATATTTAAAATACATATATGCTGTGGGTATATTATTCTGCCATAAAAAAGAAGGAAATCTTGCCTTTTGAGACAGCATGGATGAGCCTGGAGAACATTATGCTAAGTCAAATAAGCCAGACCCAGAAAGACAAATACTGTATGATATCATTTATATGTGAAATCTCAAAAAGTCAAACTCACAGAAGCTGGTAGGCAAGAATCCTAGAGGGTAGAGAAGGTAGCCTGAGGTTAGGTGGACACAGTGGTTAGGTGCCCAGTGGGAAAACTAACCTTCCTTCCCAAGGCGTTAGATTCCTGCCTGAGTTGATCTCCCATGATCTTCCATCCATTCCCTTTTTGCCCTGCTTCATCTCCCAAAACCAAAACCAGTGTTTCCTTTAATGATTCTGCTTCACCAGTGAGCTAAAGCATACATTCATTTGGAAGCTGTAAACCTCTGGTCTAGTTTAATACCCACTTCAGAAATGTTTGTGTGCACTAACTCATGGAATCCTAACAACTACTCCATGAATTACTTCTCAAATTTTATTTCACAGATTAAAGACAAGCGAGAGTGGCTTGGAAACTCAGCTTTGGTTCATTCTTAATTGAAAATACAAAGTAAGCTTTTATAGTCTATTTTGATCCACTCTAGGTGGCATTATAGCCTCGAGGTTAAGACTATGGGCTCTAGAGCCAGGCTACCTGGGTTCAAATCCTGGCTCTGACTTTAATTAGCTGTGCAGGTTATTTGGCAAGTGTGCCTTGATTTGCTCATTTGCAAAAAGAGGATGACAATAAATGTACCTTATGTGATTATTGTGAGTACTGAATAAGTTAACGTGTGCAACACGCTTAGGTGGTGCCTATTAAGAGGAAACAGGGGGCTTCCCTGGTGGCGCAGTGGTTGAGAATCTGCCTGCCAATGCAGGGGACACGGGTTCGAGCCCTGGTCTGGGTAGATCCCACATGCCACGGAGCAACTGGGCCCGTGAGCCACAACTACTGAGCCTGCGCGTCTGGAGCCTGTGCTCCGCAGCAAGAGAGGCCGCGATAGTGAGAGGCCCGCGCACCGCGATGAAGAGTGGACCCCGCTTGCCACAACTAGAGAAAGCCCTCGCACAGAAACGAAGACCCAACACAGCCAAAAAAAAAAAAAAAAAATTAAAAAAAAAAAAAAGGAAACAGCCACTAAATGTTAAGTATTTTTATTTCATAAATGACACTTTTACTTATAGAATTAAATGTATTGACACTTATACAATTAAATGTCTTGACACTTAATTGACACTTTTACTTATACAGTTAAATGTCTTGAATGTCAGACTTGTGGCTGCCTTCTTGGCTTTTTCAGAGGAGAAGGCTCAGCAATAGAGAATATGGAGTATATTCTCCGTAGGATTTAAAAGTTACTTAGATGCTAAGATTTGTCTTGTTTATTTAGGGAAAATAAGAAGCTGTTCTTTGTCCTTGTTTCGGTGTTTCTACTGAGCCACTAGATTGCTTTCCAATTTCTTGAAGATTTTGAAGTTTCAATGATGTCAGAAAAGGAGTGACCGGTGGTACTTTTACTCACAGGGTTCTTGTGAGGGTGAAATGAAATGACATGGAGTGCTGTGATCACAAACTGCAGTGTTGTTACAAACCATGACTTTGCCCTGTAGGTGAAGTGACCTTGAAGCAAAGGTATTTTGGTACTTTAATGAGTAAATGTCCATGAATGAGAGCTAAGAAAGAACCACCTTAGAATGAATTTTACCTACAATGATTTTTTTTAGAGACTTTTCTGTGAGCTTCCTAGTGAGCTCTTTCAAAGTCTTGGGGAAAAGTTTTTTCCTCATAGGTCTGTAATATGTGTACGCGTATGAATGGCAGGCCAAGGGGAGAGGCACAAAACAGAGATCAAGGGTTACCTATAATTTGCTTCTGCATAATATGACCAGATTGAAAGACCACGTTTCTCCCACTAACAGGTGTGCACAATTCCGAATGACCTGAAACCAAGCAGCAGGCATGGATAGCCTTACAACACATGGCACCAAGGGTATTGTTCCATTCATGAAAGGATTTCTTCCTCTCTTAGGAAAATACAAAGGAAGGGGTATACCAGGGCATTCAGAAAGATGGTCACAGATGAGAAGGGTCCAACCCTGTAATTATGAAAGGGATTTTGTGAACTTGTTCTGTGAAAGCTCATGATGCTGCTGCAGGTTGTTTGAATGACCCCTCTCTACTTATAGTATATAGTAGTCAAATGTGAGGCTTTCCATTTTAGTCACATCAAAGTCAAGATTTTCAACTTCGTCTTAAATATGTTTGCATTCTTATTTTAATTTAGTTTTTGCACTTTAAACTTTTTTTTCATAGACATGCACTTGTTGATTTGAGGAGAGTTCCCACCTCACTAGGTTCTGCCTGAAAAGACTTCTATAGATTTGACTTTGCAATAAAAAAAAAAAAGTACTACTGTGATTATTTGTCCTGTGACCCTAAATATCACTAAATATTTAACACTCAGTTTGTTCATCAGTATAATGAGCCCAGGGTGTCATGGAGAGTGCTAAGTCTAGTGCTTGGCAGATGATAAGGACTTAATATGTGTTAGGTAGGTACCTTTTATTAGTATTCATTTTTAATGATATTTAATGACATGGGGCAAAGAACCATATTGAGTTATAAAAGTAAATTACAAAACTGTATCCTGAGTCTTAAAAAATACAACTGGACATATATTTTGTGTGTGTATTGATTAACAGGGGTTGCCTTTCTGGGTAATTGCATTATTATCTTATGTTGGTTTTTCTCATTATTTTACAATTAAAAAAATCTATTTTGCCTTTAAAAAAATAAATTTATTTATTTATTTTTGGCTGCGTTGGGTCTTCGTTGTTGCACGCTGGCTTTCTCTAGTTGCGGTGAGTGGGGGCTACTTTTCATTGCAGTGCGCCGGCTTCTCATGGCGGTGGCTTCTCTTGTTGCGGAGCATGGGCTCTAGGTACGCCGGCTTCAGTAGTTGTGGTGCGTGGGCTCAGTAGTTGTGGCTCGCGTGCTCTAGAGCACAGGCTCAATAGTTGTGGTGCACGGGCTTAGTTGCTCTGTGGCATGTAGGATCTTCCCGGACCAGGGCTCGAACTCGTGTCCCCTCCATTAGCAGGCGGATTCTTAACCACTGCAGAGAAGTCCCACATTCTTTTACAATTTAAAAAACTCCCCACAAACATGACTATTTGCCAGAGTGAAAACTTTTTTCTTCCCTTCCTCCCTTCCTCCCTTCCTTCCAGAATGCTGTTGAAAACTGCTGTGACAGCCTGCAGAAATAATGTTTAACTTTTTTTTAGCCAGAGGGTAAATTGAGAATACCTCCACCCTGTTTGGAATAGGATGTTTACTTCATAGGATATATGGATGACATTTGGTGTTTGGGGCACTAAGGGTATTGGTGGAAAAGAATGCAGAATTATGGGTGGCTGATCATTATAAACCTCTCCCAAACTCTATTTTGACTTTTTGAAAAATTTCTAAAGTAGGTTTTTATCTGTCTGAGGTAAAATTAGATGATCTGCCAATCAAATTTTTATTTCTCATGTGTTACATTTGGGTTAAAAGAAGATAAAATCCTGACTGATCCTGTGGTAATAAAATTTCTATCAGAATTTCACATAAAAAGCACGAAGTAGTAATGACTGTCTTCATGTGAAGATATTAAAAATTTTAGAATATATAATATAGCCGCTTCATTTTTAACAGTTGTTAGTGTATCTTTAATAAAATGCAAACCAGTAACAGTGGGAAATTATGCATTATTGCTGGAATAACTTAAAAAGCGTGTGGAGAGATTTAATTTTAGGTAACAGTCAACCTTTTGTTTTTACTCCCATAATATAATTCAAGAAATGGTAGCTGTAGACTCTGAGACTAGAAGCATAACGGATGCACCGGAAGTACTGAAGTTTGATTTCTCAGGTAGGTTACATGTATCCTCTCTGTGTCAGTAAACACTTTATAGTTAGATAATTTGGGTGGACTGAAGTTTTTTCTTGAGTTATTACAAATTCTAAATTAGCAGAACTGGAGAAAATGAAATCTTGTCAGACCCAGGATATGCTGGACCTATGACTTTCTATTCTGACCCATACCTGGCTATCTATTCTTACTGACGGGATGTGATGATAAGAACAGTGGCCTGGCAGTCAGGCGGCTCTAGGCTGCTTCTAGCAGTAACCTTTAGCTGTGTAACCAAACAATCCTGATTGTCTTTTTTTTTCTCTTTAATTTGTGGTAAAGCGTATATAACATCAAATGTATCATCTTAATAATTTTTTTTTTTTTTTTTTTTGCAGTACACGGGCCTCTCACTGTTGTGGCCTCTCCCGTTGTGGAGCACAGGCTCCGGACGCGCAGGCTCAGCGGCCATGGCTCACGGGCCCAGCTGCTCCGCGGCATGTGGGATCTTCCCGGACCGGGGTATGAACCCGTGTCCCCTGCATCGGCAGGCGGACTCTCAACCACTGCGCCACCAAGGAAGCCCCCCATCTTAATAATTTTTAAGCATATGCTTCAGCGGCATTAAGTCCATTCATATGGTTTTGCAGGCATCACCACCATCCATTACCAGAATTCTTTTCATTCTGTAAATCTGAAACTTTGTACCCATTAACAGTAGCTTCCCCTTTCCCCTTCTGTCTCTGAATTTGACTACTCTAGGTACCTCATATAAGTGAAATTATATGGAATTTGTCCTTCTGTGACTGGCTTATTTCACTTAGCTTAATTTCTTCAGGGTTCATCCCTGTTGTAGCTGGTGTCCTAACTTCCTTCCTTTTTAAGGCTGAATAATATTCCATCGTATATATACACACACCATTTTGTTTATCCATTCATCTGTAGATGGACACCTGGATTACTTCCGCATTTTGGCTATTGTGTGTAGTACAGCTCTGAACATGGGTGTTCAAGAACCTTCTTTAAATTCTTTGGTAAATATATCCAAAAATGTAATTGCTGTATCATATGGTAGTTCTATTTTTAATTTTTTGAGGAACTGCCATACTGTTTTCCAAAGTGGCTGTACCATTTTACATTCCAACTATCAGTGCATAAGGGTTCCAGTTTCTCCACACCCTTGCAAACACTTGTTATTTTCTGTTTTTTTGCATGCACTCTGGTTGCATGTGTTTGTGACAGTCAGTGCAAGTTTGTATGTGTATATGTTGTTTCAGATTTTTCTTGGATACACAAACTTTCTGGACCACAAGATTTACCTGGAGTAAGATTCCTTGCTCCAGACCTGTTGAATCAGAATCTCCAGGCCTGGAAATCTATGTATTTGACCCCAGGTGATTCTTATAACCAGGCAAATTTGAGAAATAATGACTAGAACTTTATTTTCCATGATTATTGATCAGATAAGTTCATAAATCTTCAATAATCTACCTCTTGGAGACATTATCTTATTAAAGGATATGTAAAAATGTCTTCCCAAAAGCCTTTTTTTTTTTGGCTGTGTTGGGTCTTCCTTGCTGCCTGCAGGCTTTCTCTAGTTGTGGTGAGCGGGGGCTACTCTTCCTTTAGGAGCCTGGGCTTCTCATTGCAGTGGCATCTCTTGTTGCAGAGCACGGGCTCTAGGCGTGCGGGCTTCAGTAGTTGTGGCACATGGGCTTCAGTAGCTGTGGCTTGCGAGCTCTAGGGTGCAGGCGCAGTAGTTGTGGCGCACGGGCTTAGTTGCTCTGTGGCATGTGGGATCTTCCCAGACCAGGGATCAAACCAGTGTCTTCTGCATTGGCAGGTGGACTCCCAGCCCCTGTGCCACCCGGGAAGTCCCCCAAAAGCTATTTTATCTTAGTTCAGTCCAGCATTTCCCAGCTTAACCATGATCAGTCTTTTGGCAGCAGATTTAGCTTCTTATTCTAGGCTATTATTCCTCAAAACATACTTTGGTAAATACTGATTTGGACTAATGTTTCTTAACTCTCATTCCCTGGGAAAATTTTACCATTCTGAAAATTTTACAGCTCAAAGGTCTTATTAGACTTAGTGATTTATAACCTTACTTAACATATTCAAGCCATAACTATCAATTAATTCCCTGTGTGAAAGAGGTCCTTTGTTTTCTATGTGCCTACCATAGCCTTCTGCTTATAATTAGTGGGAGCTGGGTATTTTTTAGTGGTTTCTTAGGTTTTAATTATATTAGTCTTAAATTTATAGACTTATTCATTGTAGTCTTTTGATACTAATGAAAGAAGGATGTTTTTCACATGTGAGGGAGAAATGTCTAGAGCTTCTTACTTCTTGTGCCTGTAGTAGTCAGAGTGAGTCTGATACTTCAGTATGTTCTATGGCTAATAAAAGTGAAGCTCAGCTTGATGTCTGCAAAGCAGAAAGTGCTGGGTGTTATCTAGAGCCCCAGAGTCTAGTATAATAGCTACTAACCACTTGTGGTTATTTAAATTTAAATTGATTTAAGTTTAAAAATTTAGTACTTTAACCACATGCCTACATTTAAAGTGTAATGGCTAGTGGCTCCTGTAGATATAGAGCATTTCCACCATTGCAGAAAGTTCTATTAGGCAGTGCCCATCTAGAGGGTCTTAAACCTGATTATGTTTTATTGTTTGACCTACATGAAGTATGTCAAAACTGCCATGTGTCATTTATGGAGATGATTTACTGAATAGAACTGTGGAGCCAGAAGCGTTTTCTTTATATCTGAAGATAAAAATTTAGAATTAGAAAATAAACCCATCCAAAAAACAAAACAACAGCAACAATATACTCTTCAAAAAACTCAAACACCCACAGAAAGGATTTGTTTATAAACCCATCAATTCTTTAAAAATTTTTATTGAACTATTTTTATACATATACAATATGTTTAATATATATACACAATATATAAAAGCAATGTTTATATAAATTATATATAAATTATATATATGTACACACACACATGCACGCACACACACACAGCATACAGATTGATGAATTTTTACAAACTGAACACCATAGTGTCACCAGCACCCCATATGCCTTCTTCCTTTTGTGTTGTAAGAATTGCAGAGCTTGTTTATTTACTAACTAATGTATTTTTGCTTCCAAATATTAACTGAATGTGAGATACCATATCACAGGAACATTCTTCTTCAATTTATAAAATAAAAATTGAACTCTGGGGCTTCCCTGGTGGCGCAGTGGTTGGGAGTCCGCCTGCCCATGCAGGGGACGCGGGTTCGTGCCCCGGTCCGGGAGGATCCCACGTGCCGTGGAGCGGCTGGGCCTGTGAGCCATGGCCGCTGAGCCTGCACCTCCGGAGCCTGAGGGGCCACAGCAGTGAGAGGCCCGCATACCGCAAAACAAACAAACAAAAAAAACAAACAAGCAAAAAAATTGAACTCTGAAATAAAATCGAATCGAGGTTGCATCTCCAGTCCTCTGTAGTGAATACTATCTTCAATTTGTGAAACAAACGCTTTTAAAAAGTAAAAAGTTTAGTTGAAGTACACATAATAGAATAATAAAATACAGCCTTTTAGGTTTTTGAATTATCTTTTATTAGACAACGACTATAAGAAGCAACAAAAAGCACTATTTGTGAATATTTGAGAGAAACTTTCTTGAGTATTTACTACCTCTGTTCACTAGTAAACTTCTGTTTGAGAAACCTGGAGATTACCAGTTCTCTAGATCATCAGACCATCTATTTCATGTATACTGAAGAAGAAAAACCTACAGAATTATCTTCAGATTTAGTATTACAATAAATATTTAACAAATGAATATAACAAGTTGGAGTGATTAAACTCTTCCCAAAAGGGACAATAAAACTATTAGTATTTTTTTCCAGTTGTAAAGCAAAGTTTGGGGCCTTGATGATGGTGAAAACCAAAGCACGTTTATAAATATTGATTGTTTTATACCTACGTATTGTTAATGGTCTGCAACAAAGACTTTCACTAGCTATTGTAGACTAGTTTTTTTCAGATATTTTTTGGAATTAGAATTCACAAAAATTTATTTTATATCTTGAGTTAGTACAAACATATATATTTATAACTGAAACTAGTAAATAACACCTTACTACCTGTGATCTGGGATATATTTTATTCCATTCATCTTTAGGCTCTTGTTTAGCTCACTTAAAAAGTGCCCTACTAAATTGATTTTACAACCCACTAATGGGTTGCAGCTGGCTATGTGAAAATTCTGTTCTAATCTCCTACAGAATAGTTCAGCAGTTGCTAACTGAGGGACCCTGCCTTCCTCCCTCTACCTGTGGGAGTGATGTTATAAGTGCTCCCCTTCATGGATACTATTGGTTATCCAAATTCAGGTCTCCCTCTATTAGTAAATATGAACTCCTACCACCTGTTAGATCCTGTGGCTATCACTTCCTATTCTTAATTAACTCATGTCTACTTAAAGCTTTGACAGTGGTTTAAGGTGTGCCTACTCTCCTGGGACTGGGTGTTCATTTTGGTCCCAGGAAAGAGCCATGGTGAAGGCATTTCTGCTCCGAGAGTCTGCAGTCTGGCTACCATCACCCCTTCCTCCATTTATTATTTTTTTTAATTAAGATAAAATTCACACAACATAAAATTCACCACTTTAACCATTTTAAAAGTGTACAATTGGGTTTTTAGCATATTTAGCATTGTGCAAACATCACCACTATCTAATTCTAGAAAATTTCTATCATTCCAAAGAGAAACTCTATAGCTCCCAATTTTTCTCTTCCCTACCCCCTGGTCTAGTCTATTTTCTGACTTTATGAATTTGCCTCTTCTGGGCAACTCATTTAAATGGAATCACACAATATGTGGTCTTTTGTGACTGACTTCTTTCAAGGTTCATTCATTCCTTTTTAAAAATTGAGGGATAATTGACATATAACATTAAACTAGTTTTAGGTATACAACATAATGATTTGATATTTGTATATATTGTGATTTCATTCCTTATTATGGCTGAATAATATTTCATTGCCTGCATATACCACCACATTTTGTTTATACTTTAATCAGTTGATGGACATTTGGGGTTTTATTTCCACTTTGTATTATGAATAATGTTGCTGTGAACATTTGTGAACAAGTTTAGTGTGGCCATATCTTTTTATTTCTCTTGAGTATATACCTAGGAGTGGAATTGCTGGGTCATATAGTAACTCTGTCTTTTTGAGAAGCTGCCAAACTTCCCCACAGTGGCTGCACCATTTTACACCAGCAATGTATGAGGGTCTCAATTTGTCCACATCCTCAAAAACACTTGTTACTTCCATTAAAAAAAGTTATTATAGCCATCCTAGTGGGTATAAAGTGGTATCTCATTGTGGTTTGATTTGCATTTCCCTAATGATAAATGATGTGAGCATTTTTTCGTATGCTTATCGGTCATTTTATATCTTCTTTGGAGAAATGTTCAAATCCTTTGCCCATTTTTAAATTGGGTTATTTGTCTCTTTATCGTTGAATTGTAAGAGTTCATTATTCTGCATAGAAGACCTTTATCAGATATGTGATTTTTCATATATTTTCTCCTATTTTGTGAGTTGTCTTTTCATTTTCTTGATAGTGGCCTTTGATGCACAGAGGTTTTTAATTTTGATGAAGTCCAACTTACCTATTTTTTCTTTTGTTATTTGTGCATTTAGTGTCATATTTAAGAAAGTGTTGTCTAATGCATTGGTCACTAAGATTTATATCTGCATTTCCTTATAAGAGTTGTAGCTCTTCCATTTAGTTCTTTCATCTATTTTGAGTTAATTTTCATACATGGGTTGAGGTAAGGGTTCATTGTTTTGCATGTGGCTATCCAGTTGTGCCAGTATTATTTGTTGAAAGACTATTTTTTTTCTCCCTCTGTCTTTTTTTGAGGTGTCTTTTATTTACACCTCTGTATGTAGGAGGTAAAATGGGGATCGTTTGTAGATTCACTCATTGGTTCAGTAACATGGATCCAGTAATATTTCTCTTTTTTTTTCTTAAACAACTTTATTAAAGTATCATTTAAATACCATGAGGTTCACCCACTTTAAATGTACAATTCAATGATTGTGAGAGGAGAGAGAAGGTAAAGGCACATTAGGAAAGAACCAGACCCCCTTCTAGAATACTTTGGTGGGTACCAAAGGCTATAATTGTAGATACAGCCTATGAGACAAAAAGTGCTTCTTCTGTTCTAAAAAATGTGCCATGTCGTTTGTCTTCTGATAATTTCTTGGTTGTTTCCAAGATGAAGATATAGGACAGAGCTTCTAGGTTTTAACATAAAGGAAAGTCTAGGGAAGCTCACGAATTGTTGGCCTATACCAGCAAAGTAATTTCTCTGGGCCTGAGTTAACTACATTTTTCACTGTCTTGCTCCAGCTGTATCTCATCATTCACCCATAAGCTTGTGCTTATAAAGTCCTCTTCTTGGTTGAAAATTCATTTACTATGTGTGGTTTTATAATAGAAATCTGATCATGTGATATATTTGCAGGAAGAAAGATATAAATAAGAGACAGTACTTTACTGACTAGACTTTATTTTCCTATTGTTGACATCGTTTATATTTTGGCAAAAGGGAGTTGGATCTCATAAAGAAAAAATTCTCTATGAACGTTTGCCAGGATCAGTTTACTGTCATTTCTAGTTAAAAAGGTTTTCTTTTTTCAAACTTAACGTACACCTTCTTTTTGAATAGCAGATGGGAAAGATCAATGAGCTGCTATGGAGAATTACAGGGTTTTTTCCTCTATTTGATTTTTGATCTTAAGGCAGCTTTTAACCCTGTAGTAATCTCCCAAGAGATTTGAGGAAATATTTTGTAAAACAAAATTATAGGGACTATGAATACATGATTGGTGTTCTCAAAGCATTCTGTCAAATGTAAAGTAAATGCTTTTAAGAAATCATTATCAGCTGTTATGTGTTTTTTATTAGGCTGAATCCTTAGTGTAGTTTATGTCTAAATGCATTATTGTAATTTAGTTTTGAATTTATTTTATTGTTAGGGAAATAGAGTTTTCTTGATATATCAGCAAACAGCTGGAAAAAATCACATCAGTGAACAGCCAAAACTCTCTAATTAGGTTTTAAGACTAAATATTATATTAGAGTATTTTAATTTGGAATTTGGAATGTTGCTTTTAAGTTGACGTTTCAATGCGCTTTAAATTTGGTTTCATAGTCTTATCTTTTAGCAAATAAGTTCATGCATTAATAAAAACAAAATTGTGCAGAAAGAGCATTTCTTCCACCCTTAAATCATGACCCACCCCCCACGCCCCAAAAAACAGGCCAGACAGCTGCAAGCTTATGATTTTTTTGGAATACATCAGAGAGCTTAGGTTACAGGGCCGCCAACTCGCTTGAGGTCTAAGGAGAAACAGGTGCCCACAGAGAGAGACGTAGCACTTGCTTACCTGGGGCAGCCACTGCAGGGCACTGGTAAGAATTTAGCTAGAGTAAAGAAATTGATGGATGCTGAATGTGGAGACTCTGCAGGCTGCACATATAGGTAGAGTTTATATCCACTTGCAGCCTTTTTTCTCTATGAACTCTACCAGGTGTTCCCCCAAAAGACAGGTGAGATTCCTGAAAAAGCATCCTCTGGTGGTGCAGGGATTGTGGAGAAGAGCAGCTGCTGTAGATGAAGCAAGAAGTTACGCCAGTACCCTTCTTCCCTACCTTTCCTTTCTTCTCTACTGAATAAAAACAGGGGAAGGGCAGAAAAATCACTGTTGCCTTTAGGGTACTGGTAAAAACCCATTGCCCTTGAGGGTAGGAAATAGAATCAAAGCTACCGTTGGGTGGCATGATGGGTTGAGAACCACAGTTGTGTAAGGGGCAGGGGCACTGAGAAGGCCACATTCCTGAGACCCAGGGACACAGTGACTGTCTAAGATTTATGCATAATCGGAACAACAGGAAATCCCTATTCCTGTCTCCTGTCACCAGAGTGGTAAGCATCAAGTAACAAGTAACAGTGGAATACTGCTGGGAGAGTGGCCAGACCATGCAGACTTCTCTGAGGCGCAGCACAGAGGGAAGACAAAAGCTGAGAGTATGGCAGACATTGAGAATGAGTCCCCATTCTAAACACTTTAAACACAAGTTACCGGGAGAGGAATTTGAAGACTGTGGTGCCCTGAGGGTAGCCATATCCGTAATACATCTCAAACCTAGCCTGATTTCTGACTCGATTAACTTAACCCGTCACCCAAAAGGCATAGCAGAAGAAAAGGGTATGCCGCTTTTTATGCATAAAAACTACTGTCTTGGTTCCTGATCTCCTTCATAAGTTCAACTTTCAACAAAAAAATTAGGTGGTGTACAAAGAGGCAACAAAAAACCCCAACATACTGCCAAGAGACAGAGCAATCAACAAAATCAGATTTAGATATGATTTTGGGGCTATCTGACTGAAAATAACTATAATTACTGTATTGAAAGCTCTAATGGAAAAGATTAAGCAATATGATAAATTAGATGGGTAGTTTTAGCAGAAGGATAGAAACTGCAAGAAAGAATTAACTAGAAGCACTAGAAGTGAGAAAAGGCATAAATGAAGAAATCCTTTGGTGGGCTTATCAGTAGTTCTGACAGCCAAGGGAAGAATCAGTGAGCTTGTGAATAGGCCAATAGAAATTACTAAAAAAGAGAAGAAAATCAAAAAAGAGAAAAAAGAGTAGAAAAAACACAGAACAGAGCCTCTAAAAGCTGTGGAATAGTATCAACAGATCAAACGTAAGCACAATTGATACACTGTAAACCACTAAAAAATTAAACTGGAAAAGGTAAAACTATAGGGAGGGAAGACAGATCAGGAGTTGTCAGGGTTGGAGATGGGGAAGGGGTTGATTCCAAGGGGCAATATGAGGGAATTTTGGGGTATTCTGTATTATGACTGTGGTGTTGGATACATGACTCTATCCATTTACCAAAATAGAACCGTATACCTCAATGAGTATATTTTACTCTATGTAAATTAAAAACAACCAGGATGTGAGGGGAAGCCAAAATGGAATACAAACTATTACTAATGAACCTAACAAATGAATAACATAACTTCACCAAAGAGAGGGAAGGAAAAGAACTATCCTAATTAATGTTGGAAAATAGTCTTTTGACTGGATATTGGAAGGCTAAAGACAAAAAAGAGCTGCACACAAGCACTGTACTGTTGTTAGCATATTTGTTTCTCACAGAAGTATGGATTAGCAATTCTGAAACTATATATGTTTACTAGGGTTGAAAAATAGGTACAGTAGGTAAGGAGATTCAGTTTTCTGACTGTCAGAGAAATTACAGATAAGGAAAGTGATAGATTAGAATGAACCCTGTGGTGTTGGAGTATAATCAGAAATATTAAGAATTCATTCTGAATATTTTAGGTATATATGTAAATAGATATAGAAATAAATATAGATGTATGTGTGTGGGGGGGGTATTATACATACATAGACGGTTGACGCTTGAACAACATGGGTTTGAACTGAATGGGTGTACTTACATGCAGATATTTTTCAATAGTAAACAGGGCTTCCCTGGTGGCACAGTGGTTAAGAATCTGCCTGCCAATGCAAGGGACACGGGTTCGAGCCCTGGCCCGGGAAGATCCCACATGCCGCAGAGCAGCTAAGCCCGTGCACCACGACTACTGAGCCTGTGGTCTAGAGCCCGCAAGCCACAACTGCTGAGCCCACGTGCCACAGCTAGTGAAGCCTGCGTGCTTAGAGCCCGTGCTCCACAACAAGAGAAGCCACCGCAATGAGAAACCTGTGCACTGCAAGGAAGAGTAACCCCTGCTCACCGCAACTAGAGAAAGCCCACGCACAGCAACGAAGACCCAACTCAGCCAAAAATAAAACAAACAACCAAATAAATAAATTTATAAAAAACAATAGTAAATGCTACAGTACTACATGGTCCGGGGTTGTTGAGTCTGAGGATGCAGAGGATCTGAGGTTACGGAGGGCTGACTATAGCTATACGAGGATTAACCTCATGTTGTTCAAAGGTCAATATTTCTTATCACTGTCCACCGAAAGGGTCTAGAACAGAGATAGCCCAGTGGCAGTGAGTACACATGGTTCCCATATCTTGTTTTTTAAATACCGTTCTCCAATTAAAGAAACTAGGGTTCCTTCAAGAAGTGGTTGATCCTAGGAGTGGGTTAGAGAAAATACAAGATGAGCCTGGAGCATCTTGTGGTACCAGAACTAAGGAAGTTCTTAAAAGAAGCATGTGGGCATGTTGAGAGGCACAGGAGCCAACCTGAAAGAGCTCTCAATGGCCAAAGCTGGAACAATTTGAACCACAAAATGTCACAATAGTTTTGGACTATAACTCACAATAAAATAATATTTATGAACCCACACTGATATAAAAAATAAAATAAATGAATAAATAAGTGGGGAGGTAGCATATAGAAGAATTTGAATTCTAAATGTAGAAGGGATAAGGGAAGTAGAAAATCATTGTTAGAATACCACAGTAGTAATTGTCACAGGCAGGATCCAGTGATGGACGCTAAAATTAGTGGATCAGAGTTTGATAAGAAACAGGATATTTGGAGAATCTTAGTGTGTCTCTTCCAAGATATTAATTAGAAGGGAAAGAGAGTACCTTTACTGTGGATAAACCTGGCAAATACCGCCTTAACCAAGAGAAGCGCACCTCACCTTTGTGGTGTTCTTGCCAAAATGCATAGCCTCAATTTAATTGTGAGAAAACATCAGATGGACCCTAAATACTTGATCATTACTCTTCAAAGCTATCAAATGTCAAAGACAAGGAAAGATTTAGGGGTTGCCACAGATTGGAGGAGACTAAAGACAGAGGTTACATCCTAAATGCATTGTAGAATCCTGGACAGAACAAGGATGTTAGTGGAAAAATGTATTTGGGCGAAGTCTGAGTAAAGCTTGTAGTTCACTTGATAGTATTGCATCAATATTTGTTTCTTAGTTTTGATAGTTATGGTATGATTAAGTAAGATGTTAATATTAGGGGAAGTTTGGTGAAGAGTATTTGGGAATTCTTTGTACTATTCACCTTTTCTGTAAGTTTAAGATGATTTTAAAATAAAAAGTTAAAGGGAAAAAATGTAGGTTTTTATTTAAATGCTGCCTGATGACTGAGATATTCTAAAAAGAAAGCTCCCATCCCCAATTAAGAGATTTAAATTTGTAAATTTCCATTCACTTTAGGAAGATTAGATTCTTTTGCAATCCTCTACTATTTTTATATAGTTTTATTAAAACAAGTTTTCATAAGTAAGTTTCCCTCTCAATTATTTTAGGTTCTGTACGTTTTATTTCTTAAGTTGGTGTGCAGGAAATTTGAACGTGTAACTATTACTAAAAGCTTCAGGCCTAAAAATTTTTTACAACTTGGCATTTACTTCCAACTCTTATTTGCATTGTTGACTCGTGAAATGTTGAGTAGCAGCTGTGTGACAGGTGCTGAGCTGGTACCCATGGTACAAAGACTTTTAAGGTAGGTCTGTCCCCTTGATAACTTGCAGTTATTTGGAGAATGTAGGAGACACTGTAGTAGAGGAAATTGCACTGTCATGTGGGACATCCTATTCAATGTGGTTTTATTTCTCCAGTCTCTTCATGCCTTCTGTTTGGAATTCTTCTCCTGTTTAGAATCGCAACACCTCAACACTGTTACTTTTCTTACACCCACTAATGGCTTTCCTAACTCAGAGAAGAGTGGTAGGTCTTGTGCTGGTTGTACATTGTCTAGTACTACAGTTTCTTTCTTTTTTTTTTTTTTTTTTTTGCGGTACGCGGGCTTCTCACTGCCGTGGCCTCTCCTGTTGCAGGGCACAGGCTCCGGACGCGCAGGCTCAGCGGCCATGGCTCACGGGCCCAGCTGCTCTGCGGCATGTGGGATCTTCCCAGACCGGGGCACGAACCCGTGTCCCCTGCATCGGCAGGCGGACTCTCAACCACTGCGCCACCAGGGAAGCCCTAGTACTACAGTTCCTTAGAATTCCTTTTGCTTAACAGACTACTCTTACCAAAGAAACTTTGGAGTATAAATAAAATGCCTTCACTTAAAAGTCTGCTGCTTTGTTTTGTTTATTCTGTGGTGTTATTCATGCAATAAGAAAATAACTTATGAAACCTCTTTGTAGAAAAAGGTATGTATAGGGAATTCCCTAGTGGCCTAGTGGTTAGGATTCTGAGCTTTCACTGCTGTGGCTCAGGGTCAGTCCTTGCTCCGGGAACTGAGATCCCACGAGCTGCGTGACGGGGCCAAAAAAAAAAAAAAAAAAAGTATACATACATGTTTTGCAGTAATTTCTGATAAGCTGATCTCACCAAAGCTTATTTGTTGACCCCAGATAAAGAATCATGTTTTGGGTCAAAAATGAAGTATCAATTTATCTTGATACTTGATTTATTTCTTATCATATGAGTAAATGATTGGGGGGGTGATTATGATAACTCAAACAGTGAAAAGTTGTCAAAAAAGAAAAAGGACTGTGGAATGTTTTGTAATGATGACTGTGAAGGCATACAGCAGGATCATTGTAAAATAGAAGGCTGCCTTCAGGGTAGGAATATGATTTAGGAAATAGTCTGCTGTCAATTAAGTAGCCAAGACCAAGCAAATGAGCGCTCTTTTCTTTTTCCTTCAGTGGAATGAACACGGAATATAGCTGAAGGATGATAGATCTGGGAATCTTTTACATTATTCCTGTGTCTCATCTGCGGTTACGTCAAATTCTTTTACTTCTTTCCACTTTCCATTCGTGATGTGTTCCATTTGCCCTTATACTGTCACTGTGATGTTAGTCTATTTGATGTTAATTGTGAACCTTCTATTTCTTAATGATTTGGTGTCAGAGGGATTGTGCTGAATTCAGATTACATGTGTTTATTAAACGTCTTCTATGTCGTAGACTGTGCAAAATCCACTTTCATACGCCTTAATTTATTTGATCTTATTTAGTTGAATGAGATTGTGAAATATAGCTGGGGCACAATACCATTTTATTGTGTGGGCTGAATTGTCCTGAGAGAAGTGTGTGGGATTACTAACGGGATTATGGAAGGTAGTGGAGGAATGGCATAAAATATGTATAAAGTAATGTACAGGAAGGCCGATACATCTGTGGAAGATAAGGTTGTGTGTATGTTTTGAAAGTCATCTCTAACAGTAAATGCTAGTGATGACACATTTGCCTACAAAAAATCATAATGAGTTTACATTTTAAGATGGAGTACTCATCTATAGAAGTAAGTTGCTTTATTATTAATGAATCTAGGATGAGGGAAATGTGTGCTGCATGTTTGTTAGTCATAGATTATGACTTTGTTTACCTTTTGTCTCTTAGAAATGTTCTAAGAAAAATGCTAGAGTAGTCACTTACTACATAGTGAAGTCTCACAGCATATTGAAAACTAAACCTGACACAGTGAAGTGAAAGTTTTCTTCTGAAGTGAACATGAGTAAATGCATTAAAGAGAATCTCTTGCTATTTCTTGACTCTATGCAGATTGCAGATTTTGAGTTTTTGATAAACTTTATTTCCTGGATGATCTCTCTCTTACTGGGTGCCCTCTAATTAACTTTTTAAAAAGCACTGAATACTACCACCTCCCCACCTTTAAAATCTCTTTGTGAAAACAAGGAGAATGATTAACTTTCTAATTGATGTATGGTGGCATAGCTATCTGAAATACTTTCATTAAAGCAACTTATTTTTTAAAGATAGCCAAGTTAAATATGTAGTCACTCTCCAGAGTAATTGAAGGAATGGATGTAATTAATAATTGTGTCTGTCTTTTTATAGGGCATCACATAACTGATAGTTCTGCTATGTACATGCAGTTGATAATAAACGGCTCTGATAGTTTCCTTGGAGCAAATGCTAGTGGATATAGTACTTTCACACTTACAGTCCAGTCTGAGTTTGACATAAATTTTTCATTACTACTCTTGTATTGCATCTGTAGTCACACAGTGAGGTCAAAAACCTACATATATATTGTGCTATCTACATTTTCTTCTCCTGCAGTGTAGCCAGAAATATGGCGTTTTAGGAACTGACTGATTTTTCTAAATTTCAAAAAGGTAAAGGTAAAATTGAGTTTTTTTTAATGGCTCCTTCTTAAGAAAAGAAGAATTGAGTAAAAATGAAGATTAAGATTGAAGTTTCGTTGCCTAGATTGAGCTTGAACAGATTGTGGCAGAATTGGAAAGTATTTTATACAGCAGATATACATAAATTTGCTACTTTTAGAAATTGGTCATACAAAAAGTGTGACTTCCTCATTTACATACCTTTTCATCAAATTTTGCTGAGCAGTGTATTTGCCAGATTTTTTATTTTATTTTTTTAGTTATTTCTGAGATATACATTTTAAAGTAATAACTAGAATTATGACTTATAACATTATACCAGAACATATAAGATTTTTAGAAATTTCATGTAATGCCTAAAACATTTATATTAACATATTTCCATACAAATAACCCAAAGAAAGTTTAGTATTAGTTGTTTGTTTCATTTGTTTGTTTTTCTATACTGCAGGTTCTTATTAGTCATCAATTTTATACACATCAGTGTATACATGTCAGTCCCAATCTCCCAATTCAGCACACCACCACCCCCACCCCACCACGGTTTTCCCCCCTTGGTGTCCATATGTTTGTTCTCTACATCTGTGTCTCAACTTCTGCCCTGCAAACCGGTTCATCTGTACCATTTTTCTAGGTTCCACATACATGGGTTAATATATGATATTTGTTTTTCTCTTTTTGACTTCACACTGTATGACAGTCTCTGGATACATCCATATCTCAACAAATGACTCAATTTTGTTCCTTTTTATGGCTGAGTAATATTCCATTGTATATATGTACCACAACTTCTTTATCCATTGTCTATTGATGGGCATTTAGGTTGTTTACATGACCGGCTATTGTAAATAGCGCTGCAGTGAACATTGGGATGCATGTGTCTTTTTGAATTATGGTTTTCTCTGGGTATATGCCCAATAGTGGGATTGCTGGGTTATATGGTAGTTCTATTTTTAGTTTTTTAAGGAACCTCCATACTGTTCTCCATAGTGGCTGTATCAATTTACATTCCCACCAACAGTGCAAGAGGGTTCCCTTTTCTCCACACCCTCTCCAGCATTTGTTGTTTGTAGATTTTCTGATGATGCATATTCTAACTGGTGTGAGGTGATACCTCATTGTAGTTTTTTTTTTTAAATTAGTTTCTGCTTTATAACAAAGTGAATCAGTCATACATATACATCTGTTCCCATATCCCTTCCCTCTTGTGACTCCCTCCCTCCCACACTCCCTATCCCACCCCTCCAGGCGGTCACAAAGCACCGAGCTGATCTCCCTGTGCTATGCGGCTGCTTCCCACTATCTATCTACCTTATGTTTGGTAGTGTATATATGTCCATGCCTCTGTCTTGCTTTGTCACAGCTTACCCTTCCCCCTCCCCATATCCTCAAGTCCATTCTCAAGTAGGTCTGTGTCTTTGTTCCTGTTTTACCCCTAGGTTCTTCATGACTTTTTTTTTTTTCTTAAATTCCATATATATGTGTTAGCATATGGTATTTGTCTTTCTCTTTCTGACTTACTTCACTCTGTATGACAGACTCTAGGTCTATCCACCTCATTACAAATAGCTCAATTTCGTTTCTTTTTATGGCTGAGTAATGTTCCATTGTATATATGTGCCACATCTTCTTTATCCATTCATCCGATGATGGACACTTAGGTTGTTTCCATCTCCGGGCTATTGTGAATAGAGCTGCAATGAACATTTTGGTACATGTCTCTTTTTGAATTATGGTTTTCTCAGGGTATATGCCCAGTAGTGGGATTGTTGGGTCATATGGTAGTTCTATTTGTAGTTTTTTAAGGAACCTCCGTACTGTTCTCCATAGAGGTTGTACCAATTCACATTCTCACCAACAGTGCAAGAGTGTTCCCTTTTCTCCACACCCTCTCCAGCATTTATTGTTTCTAGATTTTTTGATGATGGCCATTCTGACTGGTGTGAGATGATATCTCATTGTAGTTTTGATTTGCATTTCTCTAATGATTAATGATGCTGAGCATTCTTTCATGTGTTTGTTGTCAATCTGTATGTCTTCTTTGCAGAAATGTCTATTTAGTTCTTCTGCCCATTATTGGATTGGGTTGTTTGTTTTTCTCGTTGTTGAGCTGCATGAGCTGCTTATAAATTTTGGAGATTAATCCTTTGTCAGTTGCTTCATTTGCAAATATTTTCTCCCATTCTGAGGGTTGTCTTTTGTTCTTGTTTATGGTTTCCTTTGCTGTGCAAAAGCTTTGAAGTTTCATTAGGTTCCATTTGTTTATTCTTGTTTTTATTTCCATTTCTCTAGGAGGTGGGTCCAAAAGGATCTTGCTGTGATTTATGTCATAGAGTGTTCTGCTCATTGTAGTTTTGATTTGCATTTCTCTAATAATTAGTGATGTTGAGCAGCTTTTCATGTGCTTTTTGGTCATCTGTATGTCTTCTTTGCAGAAATGTCTATTTAGGTCTTCTGCCCATTTTTTGATTGGGTTGTTTGTTTCTTTAACATTGAGCTGCATGCGCTGTTTATATATTTTGGAGATTAATCCTTTGTCTGTTGATTCGTTTGCAAATATTTTCTCCCATTCTGAGGGTTGTCTTTTTGTCTTGTTTATGGTTTACTTTGCTGTGCAAAAGCTTTTAAGTTTCATTAGGTCCCATTTGTTTATTTTTGTTTTTATTTCCATTACTCTAGGAGGTGGATCAAAAAAGATCTTGCTGTAAATTATGTGAAAGAGTGTTCTTCCTGTGTTTTCCTCTAAGAGTTTTATAGTGTTCGTTCTTACCTTTTAGGTCTTGAATCCATTTTGAGTTTATTTTTGTGTGTGGTGTTAGGGAGTGTTCTAATTTCATTCTTTTACTTGTAGCTGTCCAGTTTTCCCAGCACCACTTATTGAAGAGACTGTCTTTTCTCCATAGTATATCTTGGCCTCCTTTGTCATAGATTAGTTGACCATAAGTGCGTGGGTTTACCTCTGGGCTTTCTCTCTTGTTCCATTGATCTATGTTTCTGTTTTTGTGCCAGTACCATATTGTCTTGATTACTGTAGCTTTGTAGTATAGTCTGAAGTCAGGGAGTCTGATTCCTCCAGCTCCGTTTTTACCCCTCCAGACTGCTTTGGTTATGTGGGGTCTTTTGTGTCTCCATACAAATTTTAAGATGATTTGTTCTAGTTCTGTAAAAAATGCCATTGGTAATTTGATAGGGATTGCATTGAATCGGTAGATTGCTTTGGGTAGTAGAGTCATTTTCACAATATTAATTCTTCCAATCCAAGAACATGGTAAATCTCTCCATCTGTTGGTATCATCTTTAATTTCTTTCATCAGTGTCTTACAGTTTTCTGCATACAGGTCTTTTGTCTCCCTAGGTAGGTTTATTCCTAGGTATTTTATTCTTTTTGTTGCAATGGTAAATGGGAGTGTTTCCATAATTTCTCGTTCAGATTTTTCATCATTAGTGTTTAGGAATGCAAGAGATTTCTGTGCATTAATTTTGTTTCCTGCTACTTTACCAAATTCATTGATTAGCTCTAGTAGTTTTCTGGTGGCATCTTTAGAATTCTCTATGTATAGTATCATGTCATCTGCAAACAGTGACAGTTTTACTTCTTCTTTTCCAATTTGTATTCCTTTTATTTCATTTTCTTCTCTGATTGCCGTGGCTGGGACTTCCAAAACTATGTTGAATAATAGTGGTAGGAGTGGACATCCTTGTCCTGTTCCCGATCTTAGAGGAAATGCTTTCAGTTTTTCACTGTTAAGAATGATGTTCGCTGTGGGTTTGTAGTATATGGCCCTTATTATGTTGAGGTAGGTTCCCTCTATGTGTACTTTCTGGAGAGTTTTTATCATAAATGGGTGTTGAGGGCTTCCCTGGTGGCGCAGTGGTTGAGAGTCTGCCTGCTAATGCAGGGGACACGGGTTCGAGCCCTGGTCTGGGAGGATCCCACATGCCACGGAGCAACTAGGCCCGTGAGCCACAACTACTGAGCCTGCGCGTCTGGAGCCTGTGCTCCGCAACAAGAGAGGCCACGATGGTGAGAGGCCCGCGCACCGCGATGAAGAGTGGCCCCCGCTTGCCACAACTAGAGAAAGCCCTCGCACAGAAACGAAGACCCAACACAGCAAAAATAAATAAATGAAAGTTAATAAATAAATAAATAAATAAATGGGTGTTGAATTTTGTCAAAAACTTTTTCTGCATCTATTGAGATGATCATATGATTTTTCTTCTTCAGTTTCTTAATATGGTGTATCGCATTGATTGATTTGCGTATATTGAAGAATTCTTGCATCCCAGGGATAAATCCCACTTGAACATGGTGTATGATCCTTTTAATCTGTTGTTGGATTCTGTTTGCTAGTATTTTATTGAGGATTTTTGCATCTGTATTCATCAGTGATATTGGTCTGTAATTTTCTTTTTTTGTACTATCTTTGTCTGGTTTTGGTACCAGGGTGATGGTGGCCTCATAGAATGAGTTTGGGAGTGTTCCTTCCTCTGCAATTTTTTGGAAGAGTTTGAGAAGGATGGGTGTTAGCTCCTCTCTAAAGGTTTGATAGAATTCATCTGTGAAGCCATCTGGTCCTCGACTTTTGTTTGTTGGAAGACTTTTAATCACAGTTTCAATTTCATTACGTGTGGTTGGTCTGTTCATATTTTCTGTTTCTTCCTGGTTCAGTCTTGGAAGGTTATACCTTTCTACGAATTTGTCCATTTCTTCCAGGTTTTCCATTTTATTGGCATAGAGTTGCTTGTAGTAGTCTCTTAGGATGCTTTGTATTTCTGCGGTGTTTGTTGTAACTTCTCCTTTTTCATTTCTAATTTTATTGATTTGAGTCCTCTCCCTCTTTTTCTTGATGAGTCTGGCTAATGGTTTATCAATTTTGTTTATTTTCTCAAAGAACCAGCTTTTAGTTTTATTGATCTTTGCTATTGTTTTCTTTGTTTCTATTTCATTTATTTCTGCTGTGATCTTTATGATTTCTTTCCTTCTGCTAACTTTGTGTTTTGTTTGTTCTTCTTTCTCTAGTTCCTTTAGGTGTCAGGTTAGATTGTTTGAGATTTTTCTTGTTTCTTGAGGTAGGCTTGTATACCTATAAACTTCCCTCTTAGCACTGCTTTTGCTGCATCATATACGTTTTGGATCATCGTGTTTTCATTGTCATTTATCTCTAGGTATTTTTTGATTTCCTCTTTGATTTCTTCAGTGATCTCTTGGTTATTTAGTAATGTGTTGTTTAGCCTCCATGTGTTTGTGTTTTTTATGTTTTTTCCCCTGTAATTGATCTCTAATCTCATAACGTTGTAGTCAGGAAAGATGGTTGATATGATTTCAATTTTCTTAAATTTACTGAGGCTTGATTTGTGACCCAAGATGTGATCTATGCTGGAGAATGTTCCATGTGCACTTAGAAGAGAATGTAATCTGCTGTTTTTGGATGGAATGTCCTATAAATATCAATTAAATCTACCTGGTCTATTGTGTCATTTAAAGCTTCTGTTTCCTTATTTATTTTCATTTTGGATGATCTGTCTATTGTTGTAAGTGAGGTGTTAAAGTCACCCAATATTATTGTGTTACTGTCGATTTCCTCTTTTATACCTGTTAGCAGTTGCCTTATGTATTGAGGTGCTCCTATGTTGGGTGCATATATATTTATAATTTTTATATCTTCTTCTTGGATTGATCCCTTGATCATTATGTACTGTCCTTCCTTGTCTCTTGTAACATTCTTTATTTTAAAGTCTATTTTATCTGACATGAGTATAGCTACTCCAGCTTTCTTTTGATTTCCATTTGCATGGAATATCTTTTTCCATCCTCTCACTTTCAGTCTGTATATGTCCCTAGATCTGAAGTGGGTCTTTTGTAGACAGCATATATATGGATCTTGTTTTTGTATCCATTCAGCAAGCCTGTGTCTTTTGGTTGGAGCATTTAATCCATTCATGTTTAAGGTAATTATCGATATGTATGTTCCTATGACCATTTTCGTAATTGTTTTGGGTTTTTTTTTTTTTTTGGTGGTACGTGGGCCTCTCACTGCTGTGGCCTCTCCTGTTGCAGAGCGCAGGCTCCGGCCACGCAGGCCCAGCAGCCATGGCTCACAGGCCCAGCCACTCCGCGGCATGTGGGATCCTCCCGTACTGGGGCACAAACCCACGTCTCCTGCATCGGCAGGCGGACTCTCAACCACTGTGCCACCAGGGAAGCCCTGGTTCTTTTCTGTAGGTCCTTTTCTTCTCTTTTGTTTGCCACTTAGAGAAGTTCCTTTAGCGTTTGTTGTAGAGCTGGTTTGGTGGTGCTGAATTCTTTTAGCTTTTGCTTGTCTGTAAAGCTTTTGATTTCTCCATCGAATCTGAATAAGATCCTTGCCGGGTAGAGTAATCTTGGTTGTAGGTTCTTCTTAGGTTCTTCACTTTCATCAGTTTAAGTATATCATGCCACTCCCTTCTGGTTTGTAGAGTTTCTGCTGAGAAATCAGCTGTTAACCTTATGGGAGTTCCCTTGTATGTATTTGTCATTTTTCCCTTGGTGCTTTCAATAATTTTTCTTTGTCTTTAATTTTTGCCAATTTGATTACTGTGTGTCTTGGCGTGTTTCTCCTTGGTTTTATCCTGTATGGGACTCGCTGCACTTCCTGGACTTGGGTGTCTATTTCCTTTCCCATGTTAGGGAAGTTTTCGACAAATCTCTTTAAATATTTTGTCTGGTCCTTTCTCTCTCTCTTCTCCTTCTGGGATCCCTATAATGTGAATGTTGTTGCATTTAATGTTGTCACAGAGGTCTCTTTGGCTGTCTTCATTTCTTTTCATTCTTTTTTCTTTAGTCTGTTCCACAGCAGAGAATTCCACCATTCTGTCTTCCAGGTCACTTATCCGTTCGTTCTTCTGCCTCAGTTATTCTGCTATTGATTCCTTCTAGTGTAGTTTTCATTTCAGTTATTGTATTGTTCATGTCTGTTTGTTTGTGTTCTACTTCTTCTAGGTCTTTGTTAAACATTTCTTTTATCTTCTCGATCTTTGCCTCTGTTCTTTTTCTGAGGTTCTGGATCATCTTCACTATCATTATTCTGAATTCTTTTTCTGGGAGGTAAATGAAGGTCTCCACTTCATTTAGTTGTTTTTCTGGGGTTTTATCTTGTTCCTTCTTTGGTATGTAGCCCTCTGCCTTTTCATCTTGTCTATCTTTCTATCTTGTCTATCTTTTTCTGAATGTTGTTTTTGTTCCACAGGCTGCAGGATTGTAGTTGTTTTTGCTTCTGCTGTCTGCCTTCTGGTGGATGAGGCTGTCTAAGAGGCTTGATGGGAGGGAGTGGTGGTGGGTAGAGCTGACTGTTGCTCTGGTGGGCAGAGCTCAGTAAAACTTTAATCCACTTGACTGTTGATGGATGGGGCTGGGTTCCCTCCCTGTTGGTTGTTTGGACTGAGGCAACCCAACACTGGAGCCTACCTGGGCTCTTTGTTGAGGCTAATGACAGACTGTGGGAGGACTCATGCCAAGGAGTACTTCCCAGAACTTCTGCTGCCCGTGTCCTTGTCCCCATGGTGAAACAGAGCCACCCCCTGCCTCTGCAGAAGACCCTCCAACACTAGCAGGTAGGTCTGGTTCAGTCTCCTATGGCGTCACTGCTCCTTCCCCTGCATCCCGATGCGCACACTACTTTGTGTGTGCCCTCTAAGAGTAGAGTCTCTGTTTCCCCCAGTCCTGTCCAGTTCCTGCAATCAATTCCCACTAGGCTTCAAAGGCTGATTCTCTAGGAATTCCTCCTCCCGTTGCCAGACCCCCAGGTTGGGAAGCCTGACGTGGGGCTCAGAACCTTCACTTCAGTGGGTGGACTTCTGTGTTTTAAGGTGTAAGTGTTCGTCAGTCTGTGAGTCACCCACCCACCAGTTATGGGATTTGGTTTTACTGTGATTGCGCCCCTCCTACCGTCTCACTGTGGCTTCTCCTTTGTGTTTGGATGTGGGGTATCTTTTTTGGTGAGTTCCAGTGTCTTCCTGTCAATGATTGTCCAGCAGCTAGTTGTGATTCTGTTGTTCTCTCAAGAGGGAGTGAGAGCACGTCCTTCTACTCCGCCATCTTGGTTCCTCCCTTTCCAGATTTTTGATTGGTTTCTTTTTCTCAAAAAATTACTGTTGTAATTAAAAGATTATTTTGATCAAAATAACAAGTTATTATTCTTGCTAAATTTGAAAATATTTTTATGTGTGCTTACAGCTTTTTTTTTTGTTTAGGATGAACGTCTTGGAATTGGATCCACCTCATCCTTAGCAGATGCTATTTTCCTTTCCTTCCACCTGATGACTTTCCCTGTTCATCTGGGTAACTTCAGCTCAGCTCAAGGGCAGTCTTTTCTGACATCCCAGTGTGCATTCCACCCCCATTCCTGCCACTCCACTTAAACTGCTTTCAGCCAGGTCATGAACAGCCTAAATCCCTGGGGATGTGTTTCTCATTCCATCTTGCTGTGAAATTTGTCCGTATTGACATCTCTCTTTCTTACGTGCTGGTTTCCTGTTCTCCTGATTTTCTTTCCACTTATATGATTGCTGCTCCTTATTCTTTGTGAGATCTGCTCATCCCACTAATGGTGATGTTCCTCCGATTATTTCTCTGGGTTCCTTATTTATTTATGTATGTATGTATGTATGTATGTATGTATGTATGTATGTGTCACATCCTCTTGGGGAAATGTCTTGTTTCATAGGACTGTCATCTGGTCCTGATGACTCCTAAATAAAAATTCCCAGTCCAGATCTTTCTTCTGCATTCCTGACTCATATCTAGCTGGCTTCTGGGCACTTCCAGTAAGTGAGAAAAATCACCAAGATGTCCCATAAGCCCTTTAAATCTAGTGTCTCCAAACAACTCTTTAGGGGATCTCCCCACCACCACCACCTTTCTGGTCATGTTGTCTCTCTCCTTAAAAACATTCAGTGCCTCTTCTTGCCTACCATGCTCTGGCTTCAAGCTATATTTCTAGCTTCATTTTCCATTGTGCCTTTGCTTTAGTGAAATAAAATACTTGCTTTTCTACCAGTATGTCCTGAACCTGCCCATATCCTTGTTATTTTCTCTGGTTTCATGCCTCCCTCTCTTAAGCAGATCCTCGTCTCTTACAGATGCTCAGACAGTTCTGATGCCAGCTTGATCCTGAAACTTTCCCTGATCCAGTTACTCTCTCTCCTTTTTTGTGAACTCCTGTATTTTATTGAAACCCATTTAATGACATAACCTCATTCTGCTAATTATTCTGTATAATTATTTAGTACTTGCCTTATCTCCCCTACCAGCCTATCATATCCATCAGGCTGGAGTTAAGACGTGTTCCCTCACAGGACCCACACACTGGGCCTGGCATATGGTGGGCATGTCCTGGCCTGTTGGGGTGTCTGATAGAGGGGTTGAGGAGTGATAACTTTTGACAGCTCTTAGTTACCATTCACGATAAGTTCTGGCCACAGCAGGATTGATTCCTGTTCCATTTTTCAGCCTGCGTGTGGAGTCAGACTAGACTCATGTTAGATATATGTGGGGAAGTAGCTGTAGATTTTTTGAACCCTGGCTGTTTTCATTTATCATATTATTTGACTCTTAAGATGAACATTTTTTCCCACATTTTACTATCTCTGAAATTAGGATGGATTTTACACTTCATGAATTTTACAGCCTCTTGCAATAATAATTGGCAATGTTATACTAGTTTTAGTAGTATATTTAATAATGGCATGTCACACAATCCATAGTCCCTTAGGTTTGATGAATTTTAGTAAATTATAGTGTGTGGTTACACAGTGATTTCCATTCATGGGATTGTGTCACCCAAGGGTGTTACTGATTGCAGTGAACATTGTAGTTTCTATTCAACCTCCTTTCCAACCCAGACACATTACACAATAGTTGTTCAGGTTGGGTAGGGGGGACTCCCCTCACCTTCCTGCCCATGATGGGTTCCTACTGGTATAGATAACTCAGGGCAACCTCACCCCTTATCTCCAGTAGTTGGTTCTGTGGTGGGAACAACAACTAGATGTGTCCAATTAAAGTAAGACTCCGAGCTTTTGTTTGGTGAGAAGAAATACTTGCTGACTCTCCTTTTGCCTGAGAACAAGGTAGTCTGTAGCGATAGGAGCTCCTGGCAGCCATAATACCTCTCAGGGGAGCCAGTCTGAGCTTCAGGCTATCTGTGGAAAAGGGCAGAGCCAAGAGAATTGAAGAGAAAGGAGCTGCAGCCCGAGAAAGTGTGAAGAGCAGTAGAGCATTAGCGGTTAGGAGTGTAGCTCTGGACTATAATGCGTGGGCTTGAAGGCCAGCTCTGCCGCTTACTAGCTGTGTCCCTCTGGGCAAGCAAAGTAACACAATCTCACTCCATCTCAACTTCCTCATCTGTAAACTGGGGATAATAACTCTCAGAACGTTGTGGAGAGGATTAATGATACATGGAAAATGGAGAGGGGGTACCTGGCATATTGTGCTTGCTTTGTTACTATTATTGTTATTATTGCTAATCAGCTCTGAAAGTTACCCTCTCTCTGGGCTTTCTTCTTTTGTTCATGCAGTTTGATTGATGCTTTTGGTTATTTTCCACTGAAAAACACCCTACTGTGTACTGGTGAAGTTCAGAATTCTGAGAGTAATTTGAATTTAGTTGAAAGGTAAATATTTAATAAGTAGTTTGACTTCCTGACCACTACATACTTTACACAGTAGGTTAAAGGTATTCTTAAAAAATGTGAGAATTATGATTTTATAGACTGCTTTTGTCTAGGACTAAAAAAAAATCAGTCCTAGCATTTTTAGGAGAGCTAACTGAACTGGCTCTCCCTCCCTCTCTAACAAATAAGCATTAATAATGATATCGGCCTTTAGCACCTACTTATAAAATTTTTAAAATTTATTTGAAAGTTCCCTTGAAGAGAAAAGCAAATATTTTCAGTTACTTCCTGTGTCATGTTGATATACCCATCTCCATGTTTGTTCTTGGAATCCCCATATAATAAGTTAAAGATTTAAGAATCTTTTAACCTTTCAGATACATCTCTAAAGTCTAACTTCTTGAAAATGCAGACTCCTTTACTTTTTTTTTTCCCCCTTTTAAAACTACATTTGGTTGTAATAATGTCCAACCCACCATAGGGACTAAATGTAACCCTTGGTAAACATTCACTTACATCTCATATGTCACACTGTCTAATGACATGGGTATTGACTGACTTTTTCCCCCAAGTGTTATTGAGATATAATTGACATATAACGTATTACTTTTAGCTGTACAACATGATTGACTTACTTTTGAAAACATTCCTTTAAAAAGCAACCTTCCCTATGGCATTAAAAAAATTCATTTTAGGACTTCCCTGGTGGTGCAATGGTTGAGAATCTGCCTGCCAGTGCAGGGGACACGGGTTCGAGCCCTGGTCCAGGAGGAGCCCACATGGCGCGGAGCAACTAAGCCTGTGTGCCACAGCTACTGAGCCTGTGTGTCACAACTGCTGAGCCTGTGCTCTAGGGCCCGTGAGCCACAACTACTGAGCCTGCATGCTGCAACTACTGAAGCCCGCGCGCCTAGAGCCCATGTTCCACAACAAAAGAAGCCACTACAATGAGAAGCCCACGCACTGCTATGAAGAGTAGCCCCCGCTCTCCACAACAAGAGAAAGCCTGCGCGCAGCAACAAAGACCCAACACAGCCAAAAATAAATAAAATAAATAAATTTATTAAAAAAAAATTTCGGGCTTCCCTGGTGGCGGAGTGGTTGAGAGTCCGCCTGCCAATGCAGGGGACATGGGTTCGTGTGCCCCGGTCCGGGAAGATCCCACATGCCGCGGAGCGGCTGGGCCCGTGAGCCATGGCCGCTGAGCCTGCGCGTCCGGAGCCTGTGCTCCGCAACGGGAGAGGCCAGAACAGTGAGAGGCCCACATAGCGGGGGGAGAAAGAAATTCGTTTTAGAAAAATTTGACCTAAAGGTGTGTTTTGGGGAAAATACCTATCATGATTACAAGTTATCTATTACTTTGTTCTTTGGTTTACAGAAGAATACAAGGAAAAGAGACTGTACCATTGTGAGGAAGACAGAAAACCCGAAGTATCTCAATGTGACATTAGCTTCCCTCCTTCTTATACACAGTTGCAAGGCTGAAGGATCTGGTTTCCTTGTTTCTTTTCTACTAACCGCTTTCTCCCTCTCTCCTTGGTCAGTTGCTAAAAACATACGCTTTCAAAGGAGCTCAGTAATTTCTAAATTTATTTTATTTTCTTAATAAATTTATTTATTTTATTTTATTTATTTTTGGCTGCATTGGGTCTTTGTTGCTGCGCCCGGGTTTTTCTCTAGTTGCGGAGAGTGAGGGCTACTCTTCGTTGTGGTGCGCGGGCTTCTCATTGTGGTGGCTTCTCTTGTTGCCAAGCATGGGCTCTAGGGGCACGGTCTTCAGTAGTTGTGGCTCGCGGGCTCTAAAACGCAGCCTCAGTAATGGGGGCGCACGGGCTTAGTTGCTCCGCGGCATGTGGGATCTTCCCGGACCAGGGCTCGAACCCATGTCCCCTGCATTGGCAGATGGATTCTTAACCACTGCGCCACCAGGGAAGCCCTCTAATTATTTTTAATGGCTAATCTAACACTGGTTTTTAGATGTATAGAAAGTTTAGTTGTTTACAAAGCATTTCGTATCTATCTTCTTTTTAGGATTTCTGAGACGTAGATAGGGCACACATATTATCCTATTGTAGGCGAAGAAACAGTGGCTTCTAGTTAACACACATGTGGACAGTGACCTATATAGGAATATACTTGTCCTGTCAGAGTTAAACTATTAAATAATCAGCATTTTACTTTAACAGGAAACACTAGCAGTATTCCCACTAAGGTCAGAAACAAACTCAATGTAGCTGACAAGAGAAAACAGTTAGAGGCATCTTAGCCCTTATATGGTATTTTATTTGGAAATCCCTAGTGAATCAATGGTAAAACTGACTCAGACAATGAACCTAAAGAGCATTATGTTAAGTGAAAGAAACCAGGCACAAAAGACCACGTACTGTATGATTCCATTTGTATGAATTGTTCACAGTAGGCAAATCTATAGAGACAGAAAGTAGGTTAGTGGTTGCCTAGGTCTGAGAGGTGGGGATGGGGAGCGACTCTATATGGGCACAAGGTTTCTTTTTGAGGTGATGGAACTTTCTAAAATTAGATCGTGGTTTTGGCTGTACAACTCTATAAGTGTACAAAGATGTATTGAATCATATATTTAAAAGGAGTGACTTATATGTAAATTATTTCTTAATAAGTGCTTTTAAAAATCTAACTCATAAGGTAAAATACTTCAATTGGATAGTAGGATATAAATTAACATACAAAAAATCAAAAGCCTTCATATACATAAACAATAGCTAGTTAGAAGATATAATGCAAGAGAAGACCCATTTGTAATAGCAACAGAAAAGATAAAATACTCAGGAATGAAACTTTAAAAAGGTGCAAAACTGATATGAAGCAAACTTTAAAACACTCCTGAAAGGCTTAAAGGTAGAACTGAACAAAACTAAGGTCATGCCTTGTTGTAGGAGAGGATGACAGCACTGTACAGCTGTAATCAAGGACTTGAGTGCAGGGAGTTAATTTGAGAGATGATCTCAGGAAGCACCTGTGGGGGAGTGGGAGTGGGGAATGAGATGAAATGGAATGAAGCCAATGTTAGGGTGTGTTCATATGAATGGGCTCCCACTGTTAGCAGCTGGATCTCAGTCCTACTGGGGCTTTTGTGAAGCTGCATAAAACTCATCTCAGAGTTCTCTCACCTGAGGGCAAAGAAGCTGGAGTATTTATTCACCACCTCCTACCCAGCTTTGGTGGCTGGCTTCTCCCTGATACTCTGGCCTGCCCTTGACAATCCTCCTCGAACACTCTCAGGCAGAGAGTAGCTGTGGCAGCAGTAGAAAGCTGTAAGAATGTAGCGAGTGGTGAGTGCTGAGTAGACCAGCAGTTTATGGTGCAGTGGCATTCCAGATCTGTGCTGTTGAGACGTAGAAGATATTACAGTTTCAAGCCAAACTGTGGAGGTGGAGGTACTCTGTGGGCTTTGTTGTCTATGTAGTGTCATATTTCCAGTACCTGGAGAGCTGTAGTCTTCTTTGAGTGGGACCATAAATGAGTCAGGGAGCAGTTATGCAGTTTTTCTGTTGCAAAGAGTTGGTGGGCTTCTCCACCACCGGGCCTCTCTTCCCCTGTGCTCTGTCCAGACCTGCTGAGAGTCTGGCCTGGCTCTTGGAAAGAGCTGTTCTTGCTGTGACCAGTTTTACATTGTGCCTGTGGTTTTTGCTAATGAAATTTAATGAAATAGGATAAATTAACATCGACAAGACAATTGTTTATTTTTAAAAAGCAATTTTTTTGGTTCAATTTGCCTCTGCCAATATGAATTGTAATATATTTGTTCCTTGATCCTTATTATCACAGTATGAAATAAAGAAAGCATAATTTTGCAAAAAGATATGTTCATGTGATTTTTGAATGTTGATCAAGGAACTATATGGTGCATGAGATCCATAATGGTTCTATGAATCAAAGATTCAGGATTTTGCAGATAACTATTTTAATTCAGTATTTTACTTGTTTTTCTTCTTATAAATCCTCAACTGCTAGCTGTTTGTTTGTTTGTTTGTTTATTTATTTATGGCTGCGTTGGGTCTCCGTTGCTGCACGCAGGCTTTCTCTAGTTGGGGCGAGCGGGGGCTACTCTTCCTTGTGGTGTGCGGGCTTCTCATTGCGGTGGCTTCTCTTGTTGCGGAGTACAGGTTCTAGGCGTGCGGGCTCTAGGCACATGGGCTTCAGTAGTTGTGGCACGTGGGCTCAGTAGTTGTGGTTCACGGGCTCTAGAGTGCAGGCTCAGTAGTTGTGGCGCACGGGCTTAGTTGCTCCCCAGCATGTGGGGTCTTCCGGACCAGGGATCGAACCTGAGTCCCCTGAATTGGCAGGCGGATTCTTAACCACTGCGCTACCAGGGAAGTCCCCTCAACTGCTAATTTTATTTGATGATGCCTAGTATTTCCAAAAGCTTGTTTGAATGAGAATGTTTATCAGTAAACTAGTTGGCTAATTAAAAATATCTCTTGATTTTGAAAACCATGCACAATGTGACAGATTGAAAGGGAATATGTAAAATGAGCGTATTACAGTATATCGTCTCTGAAACCCACCGGTAGACGTTTATATCCATTAGTCAAGATGTTGGTTTTCACCTTTATTCCCAATAGATACACTAAGCCAGACTAGCTTAAATATGTTGCTTGGTAGTCATTTTTATTGCCAAGTTTTATTAAGTATACTTATTTTCTATTTTTGTTGTTGTTCCTTTCCTTTCTTTTTCTGCCTTCCTTTGAATTGAGTATTTTTAAATATTCCATTTTATCTCTTCTTTTGGTTTATTAGCTGTACTTTACTTTTTGTTGTTGTTGCTGTGGGATTTAAAATATTTATCTCTAACTTATCATAGTCAACTATTAAATAATATTACACCCTTCACGTATAATGTAAGGACCTTACAATAGTATGCTTCCATTTCCCCCTCCCATTTTATCATAAATTTTACTTGTATGTATTATGAACCCCACAGTATATTATCATTTTTGCTTTAAACAGTAAATTATCTTTCAAGTAAAATTTTAAAATGTGAAACAAAGTTTGTTATTCTTTAGCCACATATATAACATTTCTAATATATCTTTGTGTTTATATGAATTTCCATCTGATATTCTTTTTCCTCAGCTCCCTTAAGAATTTTTAAGTTTCAGGTCTGCTGGTACCAAATTATCTTTGCGTTTGTCTGAAATTTTTATTTTGCCTTCATTTTAAATGATGTTTTTGCTTGGTATAGAATTCTGGCTTGGCTTCCTTCCTTCCTTCCTTCCTTCCTTCCTTCCTTCCTTCCTTCCTTCCTTCCTTTCTTGCCTTTCATTACTTTATAGCTGTTCCATTGTCTTCTGGTTTGCCTTGTTTCTGAGGTGATTTCAGTGTAAAACCTTCTCAGTGACCTGTAAAATCTACATGATCTCAAACTTTCTGACTCTTTGACTTCATTTCCTCCTCCTTCCTCCCTCCCTCATTCAGACAGGCTAAGTGTTTACCTGCTGTGGGTTTTTGTATTTGTTGTTCCATTTTTGTGGTCCACTCTTCTCTCAGATATTCTTATGACTCAGACTTTCATCTCATGCAGATCACCTTATGAGAAAAGCATTCTTTTGTTACTCTCTATATAATAGTAATACCTTCCACTCTGCGCTTATTTTCCCTCTGACCATACTTTATTTTTATCCATAATGCTTATCACTGTGTGACATATTTTGTCTTGATTTGTTTTTTGTCTTGTTTCTTCTGTCGAATTTTAAATCCAACTGGGGAAGGAATAAATATTTTCTTTATCTTCTAGAATAGCACCTGACACTTAATAGGGGTTCAATAAATATAGGTGGAAAGAAAGAAAGAAAAGACAGACAGCAGGCTTCAGTTCATTAAGGAAGTGATGGTATAAATTTTGGGGATTAAAATAGCTATCTTTGTCCTTAAAATAATATTAAATATGAGGGTGTTTATCATTTCCTGTGTGGAAACCTTATAGCCTCTGTTAATAATCCTGTAGCTGACCACAAGTATGTTATACTCTCAGAGCCTGATAAATGATGGAATGGGGACAGGCAATGTCTGAAGTCCCTTCTGACATTCATTCATTTTAAACAGCTTCATAATGAGGTCTCCTTCCTAGTTTTCCCTGCCAAAATCCATTGTAATCAGGTTAAATATACAGTAGGGAGATTAATTATATCATTTTCCTTTGCAGAAAACCTTTTTTTTTAAATAAGACTCCCTATTTATTATTATTATTTTTAAAATTTATTTATTATTTATTTATTTATTTTTGGCTGCATTGGGTCTTTGTTGCTGTGTGTGAGCTTTCTCTAGTTGCGGCGAGCAGGGGTTACTCTTCATTGCGGTGCGGGGGCTTCTCATTGCAGTGGCTTCTCTTGTTGCGGAGCACAGGCTCTAGGCGCACAGGCTTCAGTGGTTGTGGCATGCGGGCTCAGTAGTTGTGGCGCATGGGCTTAGTTGCTCCACGGCATATGGGATCTTCCCCAACAAGGTATCGAACCCGTGTCCCCTGCATTGGCAGGCAGATTCTTAACCACTGCACCACTAGGGAAATCCCTTTTGTTAGTTTTTGATTGCCCTAAAATTCTTTGATCCATCATCAAAGGCCTTCCACCATGTCATTCATTCCTGTCTCCAGTTTTCCATATCACCATTCCTACTCTATATCCCATACGTATTCTCCATTTTCTTTTTTAGATGCTGCTTTTTGTTCCTTCCGTTAGGATTACCTGCCACCCATTCCTATTTGTCAAAATCCTTTCTGTCTTTCATATCTACCATCAAATGCCATCTTCTTTGTGACATCTTTCCCAGTGCTCAGAATTAAATGATTGTTTCTTACTCTGAACTTCTTTTGTACTCTGTTGAAATGAAATATTATATTTGAATATGCTTAACAGATAATAGGGCCTCAAAAGCTTCTAACTGAGTTAAAAACATTAAATAATCGCATTGTTTCTTGATATAGGTAAGTACATTGGTGTAGTGCAATAACATTGACTCTAGGAAAAATCGTGCAGCCAGTGAAGTTTTTTTTAACCCCACCCCGGTTTTCCTTTGGAGGAGCATTGACCTCTCTTGCAGTGTTAAGTTGTCTTTCTCACTTTGCGCTTGATAATTGGGGCTTTGCGCGCCAGCTTTCCTCTCCTGAGCAGCAGCCTCCTCTAGCTCCGTTTTAGAGTTAAAAATCTCTTTTTTATATTACTGCCTTTATTTATCCTCTGTTATTTTCAGGTACGTTTAAATTCTTTAGAGTTGTTTTTAGTACTTTTTATTTAGTATTTTAAGTCCTATAAGATTGCCTTTAATACAGACCCTGGGGCTCTCTGACTTTCAGTAAAATAAAATCACTTTAAGCTTTAGTTTTAAGGTCATAGTTTTCCCCGTTTCTCTCATGGATTTGCAGGTTGCCTTTTTGATTTTATCATTTTATTACATTTTGTTGGTTTAGTGTTTTTAGATAAAGGGCATCTCTTGATATCCTTTGATTCAAATTCTTTTGATAACTTTTACTGGTCTTCACATATTCATAAAGGAATCTTTAAAAAAGGAAAGGGATTTGTCAAGCCATTTACTGTTCTTTATCGTAAGATACACCAAAATGTACATCTGTTTTAGCCTTATTGGTAGTTTTGTTTATTTGATCACAGTGAAATATTGAATATAATCTTGATGTAAATTAAACTTCTTCCTATAGTTAGTAATTTAGATTACTCCTTGTCAGTCAATGATGCAGAGTTGACCCTTGCCAATTAGACATAACAATGTAAAAATGGAAGAAGATTGGATATTTGAGGAGTTTAGAGTTTATTTCAGTGTGGAATATCATACTTTTGCAAGACCATGTCTTGACATGTACAGGTATACCTCAGAGATATTGTGGATTAGATTCCAGGTGACTGCAGTAAAATAAATACATCACAATAAAGTGAGTCACAATTTTTTTGGTTTCCCAGTGCATGTAAAAGTTGTGTTTACACTATACTGCAATCTATGAAGTGTGCAATAATAGCATTATATCTAAAAAAAACAATGTGCATACCTTAATTAAAAAATACTTTGTTGCTAAAAAATGCCAACTATCATCTGAGTCCTTTGCTGGTGGAGGGTCTTGCCTGGATATTGATGGCTACTGATGGATCAGGGTGGTGGTCACTGAAGGCTGGGGTGGCTGGGTCAGTTTCTTAAAATGAGACAACATTGGAGTTGGCGGCATCGATTGACTCTTCCTTTCATGAGCGATTTCTCTATAGAATGCAGTATTGCTTCATAGCATTTTACTCACAGTAGAACTTCTCCCCAAATTAGAGTCAGTCCTCTCAAACCCTGCTGCTGCTTCATCATCTAAGTTTATGTAATATTCTGAATCATTTGTTGTTATTTCAGCAGTCTTCTCCAGGAGTGGATTGCATCTCACAAAAGCACTTTCTTTGCTCATCAGTAAGACAACTCCTCATTCATTAAAGTTTTATCATGAGATGACAGCAATTCAGTCAGCAATTCAGAGCTAATTTTAGTTCTCTTGCTATTTCCACCAATCCTCCACTGAAGTCTTGAACCCCTCAAAGTCATCTGTGAGTGTTGGAAGAATTAACTTCTTCCAAACTCCTGTTAGTGTTCATATTTTGACCTCTTCCCATGAATTTCGAATGTTCTTAATGGCATCTGGAATGGTGAATCCTTTCCAGAAAGTTTTCAGTTTACTTTACCCGGATCCATCAGAGGAATCACTAGCTCTAACCTTAACAAAATGTATTTCTTCAATAATGAGACTTGAAAATTGAAATTACTCCTTGATCCATGGGCTACAAATAATGTTGTGTTGGTAGGCATGAGAACAGCATGAATCTCTTTGTACATCTCCATCAGAGCTCTTAGGTAGCCAGATGCATTGTCAGTGAGCAGTGATATTTTGAAAGGAATCTTTTTTTCTGAGCAGTTGGTCTCAACAGTGTGCTTTAAATATTCAGTAAACCATGTTGTAAACAGATGTGCTGTCATCCGGGCTTTATTGTTCCATTTATAGAGCACAGGTTCCATTTATAGAGCACAGGCAGAGTAGACTTAGCATAATTCTTAAGGGCCCTGGGATGGTAAATGAGCATTGGCTTCAACTTCAAGTCACCAGCTGCATTAGCCCCTAACAAGAGAGTCATCCTGTCCTTTGAAGACAGGCACTGACTTCTCCTCTCTAGCTAACAAAGACCTAGATGGCATCTTCTTCCAATAGAGGGTTGTTTCACCTACATTGAAAATCTGTTGTTTAGTGTAGCCAACTTCATTAATTATGTTAGCTGCATTTTCTGGATAACTTGCTGCAGCTTCTACGACAGCACTTGTGGCTTCACCTTGTACGTTATGGAGACGGCTTCTTTCCTTAAACCTCAGGAACCAACCTCTGCCAGCTTCAGACTTTTCTTCTGCAGCTTTCTCACTTTTCTCAGTGTTCATAGAATTGAAGAAATTTCAGGCCTTGCTCTGGATGAGACTTAGGTTTAAGGGAATGTTGTGGTGGTTTGACCTTCTATCCAGACCACTAAAACGTTCTCCGTATCAGGAATAACGCTGTTTCTCTTTCTTATCGTTCATGTGTTCACTGAAGTAGCACTTTTAATTTCCTTCCAGAACTTTTCCTTTACATTCACAACTTGGCTAACCGTTTGGTACAAGAGGCCTAGCTTTGGGCCTATGTCAGCTTTCAATGTGCCTTCCTCACAAAGCTTAATGGTTTCTTGCTTTTGATTTAAAGTGAGAGACGTTCGACTCTTCCTTTCACTTGAACATTTAGAGGCCTCGGTAGGGTTATTAATTGGCCTAATTTCAAGATTGTTGTGTTTCAGGGAATAGGGAGGCCTGAGGAAAGGGAGGGAGATAGGGAACAGCTGGTCGATAGAGCAGTCAGAACATGTACAGCGTCTATCAAGTTCACTCTCTTATCTGGGCAAGGTGCATGGTACCCCCAATTACAATAGTGACATCAAAGATCACTGATCACAGATCAATATAACGAATATCATAATAATGAAAACGTTTGAAATATTGTGAGAATTACAAAAATGTGACGCAAGAAACATGAAGTGAGTGGAAAAATGGTGCTCAACACAGGGTTGCCATAAACCTTCACCTTGTAAAAAATGCAGTATCTGTGAAGTGCAGTAAAGCAAAACTTAATAAAATGAGTTATGCCTGTATTAATAGTAAAAATGTATTTAGTACTTCCAGATGCTTTTAAATGCTTTACATACTCCATTATTTTTAATCCTTACAACAATCCCATTATTAATTCCGTTTGTTAATAAGGGAATTGACCTAGAATTTAGGTAAATAGTCTAAGGTCATATAGTTAGTTGGCAGAGCTGGGTCTGGAAGTCTGGCTTCTAGTAATAAAAAAGCCTTTTTCTCACTTTTTTTTTTTTAACATAACAGGTTTAAGTTTAAGATTTCATTTGGAGAACAAAAGGGTTTTACTATTTAAAATAAAGATATTAAATACCACTAGTCTACAAAGTTCATTTAGTTATTATTACTTATCCTTTGATGTCACTTTTACTGCACTCTTGATGCATTCTTTAATTCTGTGTTGCTGTTTAACTTTCTGATGTTTGTGAGAAATATATTTATGTCTTGAACTGCATGTGTTTGGGTATAAACTTCCCACAGATAAGTTCATTAGACTGGATGTTCCTGGAGAACTTAGATCTCTTTATATCTCCTATGTGGCACCCAGCGCAGTACCTTGACATATACAGTTTTCAACAAGTAAACTTGGTTTAACTGGTTGAATAAACCCATATTTTTGTCCTTGGGAAAACAATTCTAATTTGGTGTAAAATATGCTACCTGTTATAGTTAACAATCTTGAGAATGTCACATGAGAACAGTAGTTCTGTCCCACCCACCCCCAATTTCTTTTTTTTTTTTTTTGGCGGTACGCGGGCCTCTCACTGCTGTGGCCTCTCCCGTGGCAGAGCACAGGCTCCAGACGCTCAGGCTCAGCGGCCACGGCTCACAGGCCCAGCCGCTCTGTGGCATGTGGGATCTTCCCGGACCGGGGCACGAACCTGTGTCTCCTGCATCGGCAGGCGGACTCTCAACCACTGCGCCACCAGGGAAGCCCACCCCCAATTTCTTATTCGTACAGTGACACCTATGAATTTGGAGGTTGGAACAAGCTACAAAACTATGGAACATACTTTTCCTGCAGAGGGATGGCTAATGTGTCTTGTACATTCTAATTAAGCTTTTTCTGAAGCTTAGCATTCAAATCTGTATTCTTACTTGATTAATATTCACCACCACTATTTTTATGCAGATCACATGAAAAATGAACCCTACATGCCAGGATACCTTGCAAGAAATTACTGTTCATCAGCATGAATCAATAAGCTTACAAGTATAACAGAATCCACTGGGAAAAGTAAAAAAAAAAAAAAAAAAAAGCTGTTAGTGAGGTCATATACTATGAAAGAAAAAGGAGAAAAAATTCATTTTTGCATTGAAAACCATAAAAATGTTTCAAGAGAAAATTAGTATGACTATCCATATTAGTATGCCTAGATCAAAAACCAATAGATGAAGTTCTGTTATATTTTACTACATGCATGAACCTTGAAAACATCAGACTAAGTGAAATAAGCCAGACACAAAAGGACAAATATGGTATGATTCCAGTTATATGAAACATGTAGAACAGGCAAATTCAATGAGACAGAAAGTAGATTAGAGGTTACCAGGGCCTGGTTGGGAGGAGGAAATGAGACTCATTGCTTAATGGTTACAGAATTTTTTTTGTGGGGGGGTTGATTTAAAAAAATTGGAAATAATGTTGGTGATTGCACAACATTGTGAATGTAATTAAGGCCATTGAATTGTACTTAAAATGGTTGAAATGGAAAATTTTATGTTAGATACTTTAAATTTTAAAAAGCATATAAATTATTAGGATGGACATTTAAACCTTTTCTGCAGTCTTTGAATGAAGAAAGTAACTGATTTCACAGTGAAGCAGGTCACACCACTGGCTCAGGGCTTACTCTCTGCCTGTGAGTAAGCCTTGCCTGGCATGCCTCCAGGCTGTGCATGATGTCAGAGACCTGTGAAGTGGCTCAGGCAGACAGAGGAATCTAAAAGTGATCAGCTTGTGAGACACTGGGGGTTGGGAAAGGAGCTGGCTGACCTGGAGTAGGAGACTGAAATAAAAGTTTGCAAATTTAAAGTCTTCAAAGAATGAAAGGAGGGAATAAAAAGAAAATGAGACGAGTGGTGCTAAGAAAACAAGACCAGATGTGCAGTGGAGAAAGGCAGCTTGCCTTGGGAAGCTGGACAGCTGTTTCCTCTGTGCTCTGCAAGCACACACAACTGCTCATCCCTTTGTAAATCTTCCTCTGCTGGACTGAGAGGCCAGGGGGCATGTCCATCCCTGTATTCTCAGTGCTCGGAACAGGAAAGGGACTCAGTGAGTGAGTCAATAAGGATCGAGTACCCGGGCTGAGGGAAGGTTAATCACAGAGTTCTGGTGGCCACAGTCAGAATCAGCAGGCCAGACGGCCACCAAGAGAGACATTGGACACTGCAGTGAAAAGGGGGTGGAACAGTTAAAAATGGCTAAGTGAATACCGGCATTTACTTTAGCTTCCTCTTAAAATCCAACTAAAATAACAAAGAAAAGATATTTAAGGGGGCGGGTGGAGAATTGGCATAAACAGACTACAATGTAAAAAATAGGAGAAAAAAACCCCAACAATATTAGAAGCTGACTTAAGAAGCCAGAGGCTCACTTAGATGGAAAACAAATGTTGAAGTGTAAACAGACTACAGAAAGTGAGTGTTTGCTAGCATCCTGAACCTATGAAATAATCTTGAAATACGCTAAAGATCTGTTGAAAGAATAACAAAGAATAAATTGGACCCCCCCAAGCTCTTCCTCATGTTGTGTAGCCTGGGAACTGCCTCTGGTGGGGGGTACATCAGGCATAGCTGAGGGTGAGGTGCCATGCTGAACACAGGGTGGGTAAGTGAAAGTCGGTACTGGGTTCCCATCCTTTGCACACTTGAATCCCAGAGCAATGGCAGGTAGGCTTATACTCCCACAGCAGGATATGGGAGGACACTTTTCTATTTTTCTGGGGAATTTTGACCAGCCCTAGATCCAATAATCAGGCTTTGCCCCAAATCATTCAAGGCCTCTGTTGTGCAATATGGTAGCCACTGGGCAACATGTGGCTACAGAGCATTGAAATGTAGATGGTCTGAATTGAGATAGTAAAATGTACTCTATATTTTAAAAGCTTAATAAGAAAAAAATGTAAAACATCTCAATAATTGTTATACTGATTACATGTTGAAATAATATTCTTGATATACTAGGTTAAATAAAACATCCTATTAAAATTAATTTAAGCTATTTCTTTTTAATGTGTTGCTACCAGAAAGCTTAAAATTATGTATTTCTACTGGACAGCACTGCTCTGTAATGGAGCCTTCTACTCAACAGTCTGCTCTTGCTCACTCAGCTTCAAAATAGCTTTTAATACTCTACCATAGGGACTTCCCTGGTGGCACAGTGGCCAAGAATCTGACTGCCCACGCAGGGGACACGGGTTTGAGCCCTGGTCTGGGAAGATCCCACATGCCGTGGAGCAACTAAGCCCGTGTGCCACAACTACTGAGCCCGTGCGCCACAACTACTGAAGCCTTCGCACCTAGAGCCCCTGCTCGCCACAACTAGAGAAAGCCCGTGCCCAGCAACGAAGGCCCAACTGAGCCCAAAAGAAAAAGAAAAAAAAAAAAAAACTCTACCATAGAGGAGATAGTCAAAGATCATGAGGCTTTTGAGAAACATGTTAATATGAAAGACAGAGAGAAAACAAACTTAAAAAAAAAAAAAGGAGCCTTCTGGAAAAGAAACAATGCAAGAGGAAGAAAACAAAATGAAGCAACAAAAACCTGTTGTGTTATCCTTAGGGAAAATTTACCATAACCCTGTTTTTTAAAAAAACTCAGAAAACAAATATTCCTGGAAATTAAATCACAAGTGCAGAAATGAACTGTAGTGGGCAAAATAATAGCCTCCTAAAGACGTCTGTGTCCTAATTCTGGAACCTATGAATATGTTACCTTACATGGCAAAAGGTAATGAAGAATGTGGAGGGAATTAAGATTGCTAATCATCTGACCTTAAAATAAGGAGATTATTCCTCTATCTTCCTGGTGTGCCCAGTTTTATGACAAGAGTCCTTTAAGGATAGAATAGGGAGGCAGAAGATCAAGGTCAGAGATTTGAAGATAATACTACACTGTTACCTTTCAAGATTGAGGAAGGGGCTACAAGCCAAAAAAGCTTAAAGGGCAAGGAAGTAGATTCTCCTCTAGTGCTTCCAGAATGAACGCTGCCTACTGACAACTGATTTTACCCCAATGAGAGCTACTTTTGACTTCCCAAACTGTAAAATAATAAATATACAGTGCTGTAAGAATACAGTTATGGTATTTGTTTTAAGAGCAATAAGAAACTAATATGAGCAGCTAAATAAAAAGGTTAGAAGATAAAGTTGAAGAAGTTTCTCAGAGAGTACAACAAACATAAGTTGATTCTAGAATGCATGAGACTGCTCCTACAGTTTGGGGCTAGAAGTAAAGAGAACCAGTAGAGGCACAGTGACCTCATAGCCATGCAGTAAACATGTATTGAGCACCTACTTCCTACAGTGCACTGCAGTCAGTGATAATTCAGACTGTAGTCAATTTGGAATCACCATCATCTAAGGTTCATTCATAAATAATTCACTTTAACAGGTTGGAAAGGATGCATGAAGAACTATAGTTTTAAAAAAATTATTATAATAATAATCTTTTTTTTAAATTAATTATTTTTGGCTGCACTGGTCTTCTTTGCTGTGTGCGGGCTTTCTCTAGTTGCAGCGAGCGGGGGCTATTCGTGTGCGGGCTTCTCATTACGGTGGCTTCTCTTGTGCAGCACAGGCTCTAGGTGCACGGGCTTCAGTAGTTGTGGCACGTGGGCTCAGTAGTTGTGGCGCATGGGCTTAGTTGCTCTGCAGCACGTGGGATCTTCCCGGACCAGGGCTTCATCCCGTGTCCGCTGCATTGGCAGGCAGATTCTTAACCACTGCGCCACAAGGGAAGTCCAGAACTATAGTTTTATTTCCAAGAATCTGTGATCCTGTCCAGACCTGGTCTTATGAATGGGCAGAGAAGATACTCACATACTTGGCATGATTTCCCAAGGAGCTAAAAGATTCAGCTGCCCCTAGATATCTGATCCATTGGTTTGCTCTGATATATCAAATTCCCACCAACAGAAAGCTTTCAAGATAATAAGTCTTCAGAAAGCATATTAAAATGAAAATATTAACAGGAAAGGTAGTGCCCACTAAAATTTTAGCATAGTTTAGGGAGGAGAAGCAGTCATGGAGAAGAGCAAAAACGGTTAATTGGGAAGACAGTCAGCCATACTTGGTGGGAATTTGATAAACTTTCCCATTTTCCTTCTCCAGGTTCTGAAATATCCCTATTTTTATAAGACAGGTCTCACTTCTCCCAGCTTTGGAATCCTAAGCCTAGGGGCAATAAATCCTATCTGAGTTTAGAGAAGAAAAGATCGCAAATTAGCCTGGGAGTTTTTGGCTAAAAATTACTGAGACTATATCTGTGTTAACAGTTCCAAGTGTTTATTAGTTTTATTATCCTCTTTTGGATATTATCCTCATTAGAGTCATATGAAATATACTTAAACCTAAGTAGTCAGCCGTAAATTAAGACAGCATTTTGTTGCGAATGCTGTGCTGCTCACCAGGATTTGCCCAATGTAGATTCAGAAATCTGACTCCAATATTTAGGCTTACCTGATTCAGACATATATTTCCATTTACATATGTGTATATATCTGTGAACATATATGTATGAATATATGTGAAAAAATATATGTATGTATCCTGTCTACATGTATATTATACAGATAAAATATATACATAAAAACCTTCAGAATGATGACAGTGAGAACTATTTACATGATACAACACATTATAAATCTCTCAGTTCTTCTCGAAAACTTGTGCTGAACCTTAACCTGTATGAAGAAGAGAATGGTTCTCGTTGGGATATCTGATACTTGCTTCAGGCCTTTGTTAATTTATTAGATAATGTTTTTAGTTTTTCCTTACATATTTTCTAAGAACAATCTTTAAGTGCCACTAAAATGATTTATTTAGAATCTTTTGCTTTCCTCTAATATATTAGTATATCCTTCACATTTCTCACTGTTGGTCTTACTTATAAATAACAGTGTGTGATACCTTAGCCCTTGTGTTCTCTCTCAAGAGACTTCCTATTCTGTTTTGCTTTTTGTAACCACTTCTTTCTGACTGCTCCAGGGATAGGAGGGGCCTAGAGTCCAAGGAGAAAAATGGATTTCCAGTGGGGTAGATATAGGGAGACATTTCTGTGCTGCACCATTAAACATCAACCACTCCCTTTCCACCCATAAACAGCAATTATAGGGAATTATTCTTTAACCACTTTATGTTCAGTATTTACATTAGCACATCAAAAGAGGATATTTCATCCTTAAGGTTAACAGTTATGATTTTTAAGAGTTTTCATCATTTGTGCACTTTAAAAAATCCAATTTTGATTTGCTAATCCATCCTCATGAATGTAGCTCCTGTTAAATAAACCATCCTGTTGGGAATAGAATTGTTGTAATTCCATTAGTAATCTTTACTGGTGAAAATTAGCTCTTTACTCAGTTTTTGCCTAGTGAATTTTAGTCTTGGCAGCGAGTATAGTCTAATGATTCAGGGCATGGGTTCTGGAGTCTGACTGCCTGGGTTTGAATATAAGCTGCACTATTTACTATGTGATTTTGGGCAATGTAACTTATTTTCTCTAGCCTCAGTTTTCTCATTTGCAAAATGGGGCTAAATTTGATACCTCTCTCTTAGGATTATTATAAAGATTAAACAAAAAATATAGCACAGTTCCTGGTATGTTGTTAGCACTAGTTTAAAGATTATTGTGAAGAGGCAGCAAGGTATAATGGAATTAGACAAACAGGGTTTATAATCATAGCACTGAGGTGGGGGTCGGCGTGGAGGTGTTTTTATACATGACCTTGACCTTGAGCAAACTGTTTAACCTCTCTGTGTTGATTTCTTCAACCTAAAAATTTTCGGGGGCTTCCCTGGTGGCGCAGTGGTTGGGAGCCCGCCTGCCGATGTAGGGGACGCGGGTTCGTGCCTCGGTCTGGGAGGATCCCGCGTGCCGCGGAGCGGCTGGGCCCGTGAGCCATGGCCGCTGAGCCTGTGCGTCCGGAGCCTGTGCTCCGCAACGGGAGAGGCCACAACAGTGAGAGGCCCGCATACCGCAAAAAAAAAAAAAAAAAAAAAAAAAAATTTTCGGTAACCTTCCTTATCAAATAATTGGGAAGGTCTGGTACATAGCAAAACTGTAAAACTGCACACTATGTCATTCTCTTCTTCCTTTCTTGTTCGCTTTAGGAATGCTGCAAATTCAGAAAACCTTTTAATTCTCCACCCCTTTTCCAAAAAACCCAGCAAGTTTTCTTTTATAATACATGGTAAGTAGTTGTCATTCAATATGTTTTATTTAGTTTTATTGGGATCTTTTTTTAATGCCTGCCCTATTTTTTGGCTGAATTATAGGAAACAAGTAGAAGACATTGAGAAGAGATCAAGTATTAGAGAGCTTTAAGGTTTTATATCTAAAGAATAAATAGAAAATAAAAGAATAGGCAATGCAGTTGTTTTGTTTTCATTAGAAGCTGTGAGGTAAGAAACTAAAGAGATTCCTGGTAGGTCAGGGAAGTGAAATCGGAGCCCTGTGTTCTGTCTTCGATTTGGTGATGGAAGTATCAGCAACATTAGTAAACTATATTCAGGCTGGGAGAGTGCTGTAGGAACTACCCAAGGGATTGTGAAAGTCATTCTTATTCACTGGGTGGCTAAAGATGCTGATAGTTTGTGATGATCTGATGGTGATCAATCTGAGATCATCATGGGCCTTTCTTTAGCTTCTTGGGGATGTGCTGAGAATGGTAAATTCAAACCAAGTTGACTCAGCCAGGAGGGCAGTGATAAAAGAAAGAGGAGGGATAGTAGTTTCTATTCTTCAGACTTGCTTCAGGGTAGGGATTAGCATAGGGAGGGGCCGGGACTCTGGAGAACTTACAAGTTTTGTTTTTCCTTTGTTTATCCTGGGCAGTCAGAAAGCTGGTGTTGGGGTTATGGAGCTCTGAGGATAGTAAAATATTGATAGGAAACAGCAAGGTGGGTATCACATGACTTCATTCTGTGTACCACCAGCTTGTTTCACAGAACAATGTCCCCTTTTTATAAACATGTGTTTTGAAACACACACACACACTTACTATCCTGAAGGAAAAAAAATATTAGCTAATATAGCTACTTCTGCACATAATTTCAAAATGCCAGCATAATGCCCTAATGATATATAAAGGAGCAATAAATGGAAAGTTATCATAAAATAGTGTATGTTACCATATATGAATGTTTAGGTACTAATAGAATTCATAGAAGAATTACTGTAAATGTGCAACTCTAATTGAGAGTGATAGAAATGTACTGAGTTGATGATTCAAATAGCGTGACATTATCATCTGAAATGATGAAAACCCCTTGGTAAAGTTTTGGACAAAAAAGTACTAATTTTCTTCAGTGTACCTAGTAATAGCAATCCTGGAAAATTCTGCATGTTAAGTATACTAAAACAATACAAGAATTGCTTCTGCCCATATGTAAAAAGGAATTTGGTTCTAGACCGAAATTTGCTAGTTGGACATTTGAAAGCTGTGTGGGATTGTGATATATATTGCAGGATGTAAGCACCCTTGTCTCCTGCAGAGTGCATGCCCATGGTGCCCCCCAGTCATACTGAAAACCAAACGACCCTCACAGCTTTCTACCACACCTCCCAGGGATCAGTGCCAGCCCTTCTGAGAAGAGGTTGATTCCATTCACATTTGCCAAGGGGTTTAGAAGACAGGACAGTGATTACTGCTATGGTCACATCCAAATCTCAGGAGATTCTCCCCTTGCCTCTCATTGCCAAACCCATTACATAAGGTGTCTGTTTCTGACAATATTACCTATAACTAGTTTGGAAATGCTTTGTTTGTTTGGGAAGGGAGCTTTCAGCATATAGAGACAATATTGCATAATGGCTGCGAGCAGGAACTCTGGATCCAGATTGCCTGCATTCCAATCCAGTCACTGCCACTTACTAGCTGTAGGATCTTGCATGAGTTACTTAACCTCTCAGTGTCTCTGTTTTCTCATCTGAAAAGGGATAGGTCCATTGAGTTACTTGCCTTGTGGGACTGTTGTGAGCTGCTACACATATGTGCTTTGAGTAGTTCTTGGCACATAGCACCATGCACACAGTGTGTGAAAGAGACTTGTGAGAATAGTGAACAGGCTTTAAAAGGTGAGAAAGGAAATCATTAAATTGTAAATATACAGTGCAGAAAATTACAAAGATCATGTATTTTGATTTTCTCTCATAGAGAATGTTTACCAGAGTTCTAAATAGATTTTAATGGATAAAATTCATCATATTCTTTCCTTTTCCTCCCTTTCGGCGGGATAATAATGGTTAATAGCTAACAATTATAGAGCTCTTAACATGTACCAGGCGTGGTACTAATAGGTTTATAAGTATTGTATCATTTAGTATTTAAACAAACCTATGAAGTTGTTACTGTTGTTATCTTCATTTGTACATATAGAAAAATGAGACAGGTTGAGTAATTAACTCTGAGAGTCACAGTTTAGAGTCAGACTCAATCATCCAACTCCAGGGTCCGTTCTTTTAATCACTGGGCAACACTAAACAATGAAATGGGCAGATTACAGACAGTACCCAAGAGAAGCCTCAAGTGTCCAAGCCTGTGAACAATCTCAGATAATTGTGCGGGGTCACTAATCCTTGACATTTTCTGGTTGACTCTAGGATTTTTATGTTCAGCAATCTGGTGGAGGTTTGGTTTGTTTTAAACATGCATTAGTGTCTAGATCAGGACTGTCCACAAGTACTTTCTGTAATGTTCAGTATGGTAACCAGCCAGTAGTCGTATGTTGCTCTTGAGCACTTGAAACGTGGCTAGTGTGACTGAGGAATTTAAAAATTTTATTGAATTTTAATTAGTCTAAATATAAATAGCCACATGTGGCTAGTATTAGTGCAGGTCTAGGTAAGTAAAGGGGACGCAAAGAGAAAATGCTGGACTTGCAAAACCACCACGCTGTGTTTCAGTAGGAGCGAGTCTGCTATAAGGTATAGAAAATAGGGAGTGGGACTGACTTCTTTCTGCCTTTTTGGATACGGAGGCCTTAGTGCCATGCCTTCAAAGGTGTCCTTTGTTTAGCAGGTGAGTGCCCCGTGTAAAGTCCTCTGGTGTGCTCACAGATCATCGGCTTCAGCATCCCTAGCACTGCTGAACTGGCTCCAGAAACCTTTAATTATTGCAGCATTATGTTTCAGTTTTCAGGCTGGAGGAAATTTATTCCCTTCAGCCTGAAGTCAGCACAGACTGGATCTACAGCCGAGACCTCAATACGAAAGAACTAAATTGCTGACCCTTCACAGTTGCCATGATGCTGCTGACATCAACAGCTGTGGTTGCCACAGTATGTGGAAAGCTTTTATAACAAAAATCAAAAAAATTCCATTTAGAGAGCCATCATCATGATTTGAATTCAAGGTAGGTAAATGAAAGGTAGCGTAAGTTGCTGGCTTTATTTAAAAACAATCAACAATATTAGAACAGAAGTAGGTTGTTTGTGTTTGGTGCGTCCATGAATAGTGCAGTATACATTCCAGTTTAAGTGTGTATTCAAACATGAATAAATTTCTGTGAAAACGTTGACTTTGAATCAGGGTATCTGAGATGTTTCTATGCTTAGTTTTATCACAAATGTAGGCATGCTTAAACATAGATATTCTTATTTCTTGAGCTCTATAAAGTGGTATCATTGCTGAATGTAGTCTTATGGAATTTTTTTGGTACTCTACATTTTCAAGATTCATCTGTTATTGCATGTAGCTATAGTTCATTCATTTTCAATGCTATATGATAGTCCACTGTATAGAATATATCACACTTTATTCATTCTCCTGTCAGTGGGCTTATGGGTTGTTTCCTAGTTAAATGTTCTTTCAGTTGATTACACTTTCTGTTGCATTATTGTTTGAAGGTAGCAAGGATAGGGCATAGATTATCCACCCCTCAGAAGGAGAGAGCAGTAGGAAGAGGGACCTGGAATATAGGCTATATTTAAAATAGGGAGAAGAGATGGGAACTAACATATATTATTTTCTGGGTACCTGGAACTGTCACACATGTCATCTTATTTTTTCTCATAGCAGTCATGTGAGAAATTTTATTATCTTCATTTAATAAGTGAAGAAATGGACCCACACAGAGAAAAACTAACTTTTCCAAGATCACACAGCTAGTAAGAGATGGAGCTAAATGTTCAACCTTGGTGTCTCTGACCCAAATCGTTTATGTTCTCTATACATGGAGCTGACTAGAACAGTCAGGATTATATGACCCTGAGGGGAGACAAAGTATAAATGGAAAAGGTTACAATTTGGCTCTGTCACTTAAACCAACAAAGTCAATATAGCACCAGGGAAATTTGAATTCAAGGTAGGCAAATAAAGGAAAACAAAAGGAACTTTATGTTCCAGGCCCTGTGTATTGCTCTCCAGCACAAATCTTTCTGACCCTACAACCTTCTGACTTGGACTGTGACTTATCCAGCTAGCTCTGTAGTCTCACTCTTCTAGAAATTTTCCTTCTGTCAGGGATGAAGTAAAAAAAAAGTTGTGTAGTCCCAGGACTACCCTTAATCAGCTACAAGTAGAGTAAATTGACCTTGATTTATCAGCAGTCTGCCATGTGAAGATTTGGGGTGTTTTTTTCAATGGCGAATCTTTATGAAAAAATAGGATAGAATTGGGTGCCAGCTTAGCAAATGAGAGAACTTCATTTTTTTTCTGTCTGTAACAATTTTCTATGGCTGCTGTGCAATTCATAATAAAATGTAAGTATACATTCAAAATTTATTTCCATAATTTTAAATTATTGACTGCTACTGCTAGCCCAGGGATCATACAGCCTGGGTGACTGTGTGAATAGAGAAAAATCTCTTTTGGTAAACAGAGGCTGGAAATTGGCATTGCTCTTTGCAGGTGACTGTTGTTCTTGTTCATGTTTTATTTAGGTATTTAGCAGTGCCTTTTGAGTTTTTAATTAAAGTTGTGCCTGTACTTCAATTGTTTATGAAGCCTCACATAGATTTAATCATCAGAACAGCTTGATGAGGATTTGCAAAGGTGAGCTTTATTGCTTCACACTGCGGCTTCTAGTCTCTATCTAGAATGTGAAGGGAGCATTGATTCATAAGAACATTACAAATAGCTCAATGATCGTTGGAGTATATTGAGTAGAGAATGAAATGTGGAAGTCTATTACAGATACTCTGTCTCTGTTAACCTTTCCAACCTTCCATTTAGTTTGATGAATAGAGGGATTTGTGCCCTGAAATCACAGAGGTATCACGTGCTCAGATGTGGGATCATCTTTAAGATGGTATTGTTAATCATTTTAGCACATCAGGACTCAGTTTAAGTGGTTTTGAACAGTTTTGCTTCACATTTCATTATGGTATTTCATAAATTTGGAAAATAGGTAATCAGCAAATGTAATCTTAAATTTACTCAATAGGATGAATAAACATCTGTATTTTGATATGTTAACTCCATATATATTGAATTAATGTTCCTATGATTACAATAAAAGTATTGGAATTCTGTTTTTGCCATTCTGTCGGAAAAAGAAAGGATGGATGAAAGTAGTATGTACTGCTTAGAGAGGTTATTTTATCCTAGACTAGAATGCATTATAATAATAATATAATATAGTACATTTCTGGGCTTTAAAAATAGTATTACTGGGATGTTTTAAAACTTTATATGGTTATTACATACCTTATTTTTAGATTTTAATATTATCAGTGTTTTCCATTTTAATGGCTCTTCTTGTTTACCTAGAAATGTTTTTTTTAGCTTTGAAAGTGATCATTGAATTAATCTAAGAAAATGTAAGTCTGAAGATACTGTGATATTCAGCTTTCCCAAACACTTTTTAAAAAGATAGTATCATATTCGCTGTTTCCAGTTTCTTTTAATTTACAAATTTCAGATTTTGTGAAATTTATGAATTTCAAGTGTTTCTGAAAAAGGACAATGGTGGGAATAAAGTCATTTCTTTCCATGTGAATGTTTTTATTTTTCAGTACTTTCCAAAGAATACCTGCACAGATACCATGTAATTCGTAGTCCTTTTTTTTTTTTTTTTTCCTGCCCAGGATAACGAAATGAATAAAGTTAGTGTATTAGGTCTTTTACTACATGGCTAGTATCGTTTGTTTTGCTTTGTTTTAAAAAAAAAAAAGTCTTAAGTTTTCCATCTCACCTGCAGTAGCTTGAATGGGGCAAGAATTTGGAAGTGGCTAGGAATCTATACTGTATCAATATTAGAAGTCATAAAATAGCACAATAAATGACTAATGTCAACCATGTTATTGTTTCTTAAAGTTACCTAAATACTTCAAGGACTTTTAGGAAATGGATTTGAAATGAAAAGTTGAAGTGCAGGTCATTGCTAGTGTAGCTGCAAAACTTATTTATAAAAAGCACTCAACATACTGTGTTTTAGTTCCTTGTTAAATTATTTTCCAGCTTAAAATGAAGCTTTGTGAAGGCAAGTACTATTTCTGCTTTGTTCTGTGCTTATTCCTCACTGCCTAAATGGTATCTGGCTTAATAAATAATTGTTAGATGAATGAATGAATGAATGACTTCTTAAACTTATGACATATCTTAAAATTAGTCACTTAGCAATTGAACATTTTTTTTTAGGATTATGTATCTTAAATATATAACTTTTGATCTTAGAGGAGTTTCTTTGCCTTTTATTTCTTTTAAAAAAGCAATCTAAGGGGATAAAAGGCAAAGATGAAAATTGTCACTTAAAAATATGACTGTAATTTCAGTGATCTTGTTGAATGGCTTTCAAAAATTATTTTTTATTGATGTGTAGTTGACTTAACAATACTATATTAGTTTTGTTGAATGGCTTATTAATGTCAGAGTTTTTAATACTTGGATGCCATGAGAGCATTATATAAATTCACAATTAAAATGTACTGATTTGTAGATCAGAATGTTTCATTTCTATCCTTGAATTTTGTGTTTCTAAACACAAATAATTTTTTCTCTTTTTAAAAAATTTTATTGGGGTATAGTTGATTTACAATGTTGTGATAGTTTTAGGTGTACAGCAAAGTGAATGTTATACATATACATATATCTACTCTTTTTTAGATTCTTTTCCCATATAGGCCATTACAGAGTATTGAGTAGAGTTCCCTGTGCTATACAGTAGGTCCTTATTAGTTATCTATTTTATATAGATAAATATTTGTATATATCTATATAAAATAGATAATAGTTATCTAAATAGATAATAGTTATCTATATTTTATATAGATATATAGTAGTGTGTATGTGTCAACCCCAATCTTCCAATTTATCCCTCTCCCCCTTACCCTCTGGTAACCATAAGTTTATTTTCTACATCTGTAGCTCTATTTTGGTTTTGTATATAAGTTCATTTGTAGCCTTTTTTTAGATTCCACATATAAGCAATATCATATGATTTTTGTCTCTCTCTGTCTGACTTACTTCACTCAGTATGACAATCTCTAGGTCTATCCCTGTTGCTACAAATGGCATTATTTTGTCCTTTTATGGCTAAGTAATATTCTGTTGTATATATGTACCGTGTCTTCTTTATCATTTCCTATGTTGATGGACATTTAGGCTGCTTCCATATCCTGGCTATTGCAAATAGTGCTGCAGTGAACAGTGGGGTGCATGTATCTTTTTGAATTATGGTTTTCTCCAGGTATATGCCCAGGAGTGGGATTGCTGGATGATGTGGTAGCTCTATGTTTAGTTTTTTAAGGAACCTCCATACTGTTCTCCATACTGACTCTACCAGTTTACATTACAACCAACAGTGTAGGAAGGTTCCCTTTTCTCCACACCCTCTCCAGCATTTTATTGTTTGTCGATTTTTCGATGACAGCCATTCTGACTGGTGTGAGGTGATACCTCATTGTAGTTTTGGTTTGCATTTCTCTAATAATTAGTGATGTTGAGCATCTCTTCATGTGCTTTTTAACCATCTGTATGTCTTCTTTGGAGAAATATCTAGTTAGATCTTCTGCCCATTTCTTAATTGGGTTGTTAGTTTTTTTGATATTGAGCTGCATGAGCTGTTTGTATATTTTAGAGATAAATCCCTTATCGGTTGCTTCATTTGCAAATATTTTCTCCTGTTGAGGGTCGTTGTTTCGTTTTGTTTATGGTTTTCTTTGCTGTGCAAAAGCTTTTAAGTCTAATTAGGTCCCATTTGTTTATTTTTGTTTTTATTTTCATTACTCTAGGAGATGGATCGAAAAAGATCTTGCTGTGATTTATGTTAGAGAGTGTTCTGCCTATGTTTTTCTCTAAGAGTTTTATAGTATCCGGCCTTACATTTAGGTCTTTAATCCGTAAACACAAATAATTTTAAAGTTGATGTTAATACATCTTATTTATGGACATGAAATGTCTCATATCTAGTCTCTGTAATAAAGTTTACAGGATGACATATTGCTATAAATGCATAAATGACTTTATAGCCTGATAGGATATAAGATCTTAGGGGTAGGTATGTGTCTTTCTCATATTTTTTTCTCTTTCACAGTACCATTTTCAATGGTAGTTTATTTAAATATGTGTATGTGTATAATTGAAATCACAAGAGAAAATCTACAGCCATCTCAAGATTACTCCTTTACGGTATGACTGGGTATGCTAGGCAGTTGACCATGTGTGAATCAGTCTTTTAGGAATAGTAGCAAGAGGGCTGGGTATTAGATCTAGTTTGATTCCATCTATTTTATACAGCTGTGTCCAGACTGAATTCTCCATTTCCTTGGCTTCTGAGAGTGATCTCACCTGTTTTTCTTCCTCCCTTGTGCATATCTCATTCTCAATTTTTGTTTTCTGTTCTCCTGCTCCTTTTGGCTTCTGCTTATCTAATTAACCTCAGCCCCCAGTGTTCCCCTGTTTATGTTCTGTGCAGCAGTCATTCTAGGCTACTTATGGTTCTCTGAATGGACTGTGCTCTTTCATGCCACTGTACTTTTGCACGTGCTTTTCCTGATGCCTGGAATATCCTCCTTTTTCTTGTCAGCCTGCTGGAGAACCTTACCGATCCTTTAGGAACCATGCCAAGTATTTCATTTATAAAGCTTTTCTTTTCTTTTTTTAAATACATTTATTTATTTTTATTTTTATTTATTTTTGGCTGTGTTGGGTCTTCGTTGCTGCGTGCGGGCTTTCTCTAGTTGTGAGTGGAGACTACTCTTTGTTGTGGTGCGCAGGCTTCTCATTGCGGTGGCTTCTCTTGTTGTAGAGCATGCGCCGTAGGCACGTGGGCTTCAGTAGTTGTGGCACATGGGCTGAGTAGTTGTGACTCGTAGGCTCTAGAGTGCAGGCTCAGTAGTTGTGGCACACAGGCTTAGTTGCTCCACGGCATGTGGGATCATCCCGGACCAGGGCTCGAACCTATGTCCCCTGCATTGGCAGGTGGATTCTTAACCACTGCGCCACCAGGGAGGCCCTGTAAAGCTTTTCTTAAGCAGAGTTCATCGCCACTGCACCTTGTACATACCTCTGTTATAACTTTTATCATACCTTTAACAGTTGTTTATATATATTTTTCCCTCCTAGATCATGAGCTTCTTAGGGGCTTGGCAATAATAAACATTTATTATTTTTGATAATGGGTAAGTGAGGGATTTAGGGCTTGTGCTAGAATAGCTCCTATCTTCTGAGACAGTTTTCTAGCACAGACAGCAAAGGAATCAACCGTCTCACATAGTCAGGAAGATGACAGAACTAGTATATGATTAGACTATGTCCTAAAAATTCATGGTGCAACAGGCAGCTAAGAAATTGAACAGTTTTCCCAAGACAGCACAAATTCTAAGGATTCCCAGCAATCTCTGGAAAATTGAGGTCACAGTGACACACTTTTTACTTTGTCTTAAGCCACACTTTGCAAAGAAATATTATTACTATCTATTTATTCACTTGGCTAAGTACAGTTTTTATACTTGCTGACTATATGAAAGCTTTGGTTATCTTGTAAATATCAAAATAAACTGAGATTGCATAATAGTTTATTCTTTGGTTTTATGAAAGATATCCTGAATTAGTCCAATATGCACAAAATATTCATATATGATGATGACATTAATCCAGTTCTAATTCAGAAGCTTCCTGATGCTCCATGTAGGGTGATAAAGAGGAGCAGAAGCTCAGAGGGCTTTATAGTTCGAGGCGTAATTAGTAAGTGAGCCTGTGCGAACAATCACTTTTGAATAATAAATAATTAACTAGCTGAGAAGGTAAAACTAAAATTTCTAAAGAGTATAGGATTGAGAAAAATGGAGACATGCTGTATCAGTGAGATACAGATACAAAAATGCCTATAACGCCTGATTTGCAGAAGACAGTATGTCTCTATGAAATAGATGCATTAAAAGCAACTCCTACTTTTATCTCAATCTTAAAGTAAATGGTATTTTCCTAAGGCTCCCCAGTATTTTGGGGTGTGTTCCTAAGGTTCCCTCCATGGTGAGATACAGTAACCCTCACTCCCACCCAGACTCTTCACCAAGCTCTTAGTTGCACCAGACATCTTCCTTTTTCCTGATAGATCGGGATCCCCAACCCCCGGGCCATGGACCGGTACTGGTCCGCGGCCTGTTAGGAACCGGGCCCCACAGCAGGAGGTGAGTGGTGGGCGAGCGAGCAAAGCTTCATCTGCTGCTCCCCATCTCTCCCCATCGCTCACATTACTGCCTGCACCATCCCCCCCGCAACCAGTGGAAAAATTGTCTTCCACGAAACCGGTCCCTAGTGCCAAAAAGGTTGGGGACCGTGGTGATAGACTACCTCATACATTTTACTTACTTTGTACCTTTAAAATCAGGTTTAAAAGCTCCTCTACCCTCTCATGTACTTGACGTAGATGTCTTGACATCTGCAGGCTCTGGGCCTGTGATGTCCTTGCTCATATTATTCAGGCAGTGGCAGAACACAGAGCCAGTGATTGCGACCCCCTTCCCTGCCTCACGGCGGTGGTCCTCAATGAAGGGGTGATGCACGTGGTCCATTTGTGAAAATGGGGGAACTTTTCAAAGGTACACTGACAGCCAGTGCTTTGGCTCTGTCTACTTTTAGAGAAACCCTCAGGGCAATTCAGATGACTCTGAAAGGAGTAAATTTGTCTCAGGCTGAAAGGAAATAGAAAAAATCTTTCCCCATAGGAATGTATGAGTGATGTTGGTATTGAGGTTGCTTATCTGGCCAATGTTGAACATTTCAGGGATGGAGAAGAATGACTTATTTCTATACATGTACTTGCATATATGTATGGATTTGTATGGTAATATATTTAGTTGGTTTCACCTCAAACATTTATATTTTAAAATCCATGTTATTTGGTTATAGATTGTTTGCTTGGGGATAATGGTAGAAATTCAATCTTTTGTTTTAAAATGGAGGGAGCTTGAACCCTTTCCTTCATGTTAAGGCTCTTTTCCCAGGTGGTTCTATCCAACAGGTGGCCAAATTGTCACTCTTACATGATAAAGAATAGCTAAATTAATGAGTTGATTACTGCTGTTTATTGTTCAGTCTCTTTACAGCAATAGGATTTAGGCTTGAGTACTTGATACTGGTGGTTTCTTGTTTGGAAATATTCTAATCTCTACATCAAAAGACTGTGATGCAGTGAAGTTCAAAGCAGGATGCTAAAGGTTGGTAGCAATGATTGAGGCTCTGCATCTGCCAAATAGCAGTTATTCTGGTTCTGTATGTTCATACTGCAAGGCCCTCTCTTTGGTGTTCTCACATCAGGTCTTGTCTGTGTGGTCAGGTTTGTGTACAGTGGTTTAAACTTCCTTTCATTATGGAGAGGAGGTGCACGGGAGGGATCTCACAGTGTGTATTGGTCAGTACTAGCCGTTTGGATTCCATTCTTCAAGGAAATCAGTACTTCCTCAGTTTTCAGATGTGTTAGAGATCATTGGTTTCATCACTTACACACCTGTGTTATATGAGTTAGTTTGTCTAATATTTTAGGTAAATACTAAAAAGAGCAATCAAAATACAAACATCATTTGCCTACTAGTCTAACCCCCTCCCTGAAGAACACAGGATAACATTTTTAGGATATGACACTAGGAAGGAATAATATAACTGTTTAGATTTTCCTTGTTTTCTGTTTATATGAAATAAGTATAACTAAAACTAAGTAAAACAGAATCCATATGGAAAAATCATCTTCTTTCAACAGCTAAAGCTAGCTTTCATTTTTGACCGTAGGATGTCACCAAAGTACAGAAAGGAGTTAGAAATAATTTTCCTTTAGATTTTTTTATATCATACATTTTGTTTTTATGCTACTTAGCTTTTAAAAAAAAAACATTACATTAATAGAAAAGTGCTTATAATAAAATTTACTGCTTTGGTTTAGATATTTAGATGCAGTCCTTTTTTGAAGATGAGCTAAGTATAATGCTTCTGTTTTTAACTTTGTGAAGTATGCAGGTATCCAGAGCACAGAATCAGGCTGCCTGGGTTCAAATTCTGGCTCTGCCAGTTAATAACTATATAATAATGGGTGAGTTAATTTTTTTTAAGTTAGTGCTTTTAAAATATGCAATTCACATGCTATACAATTTGCCCATTTAAATTGTACAATTCAGTCTTTTTCAATATATTCTCAGAGTTGTGCAGCCATCACCAATTTTAGAACAGTTTTGTTCCCCCTAAAAGAAAATCTGTAACCATTAGCTGTCACTCCATAATCTGGTGTATCATACGGTAACTCTATGGTTAATATTTTGAGGAACTACCAAATTGTTTCCAAAGCGATGCACCATTTTACATTCCCACCTGTAATGTGTGACGGTTCTAATTTTTCCCCATCCTTGACAACACTTTTTTTTTTAATACAGCAGTTTTTTTTTGTTTGTTTTTTTTTTGCTGTAAGCGGGCCTCTCACTGTTGTGGCCTCTCCCGTTGTGGAGCACAGGCTCCGGACGGGCAGGCTCAGCGGCCATGGCTCATGGGCCCAGCCGCTCCGCGGCATGTGGGATCTTCCCGGACTGAGGCATGAACCCGTGTCCTCTGCATCAGCAGGCTGACTTTCAACCACTGCGCCACCAGGGAAGCGCATTACAGCAGATTTTTATTATTTATCTATTTGATAACTATTAGTGTATACATGTCAATCCCTATCTCCCAATTCATCACACAACCACCCCAACCCCTGGGGTTTTCCCCCCTTTGTGTCCATAAATTTGTTCTTTACATCTGTGTCTCTGTTTCTGCCTTGCAAACTGGTTCATTTGTACCATTTTTCTAGATTCCACATATATGCATTAATATATTATACTTATTTTTCTCTTTCTGACTTACTTCACTCTGTATGACAGTCTCTAGGTCCATCCATGTCTCTACAAATGACCCAATGTTGTTTCTTTTTATGGCTGAGTAATATTCCATTGTATATATGTACCACATCTTCTTTATCCATTCATCTGTCCGTGGGCATTTAGGTTGCTTCCATGTCCTGGTTATTGTAAATAGTGCTGCAATGAACATTGAGGTGTGTGTGTCTTTTTGAATTATGGTTTTCTCTGGGAATATGCCCAGTAGTGGGATTCCTGGGTCATATGGTAGTTCTATTTGTAGTTTTTTAAGGAACCTCCATACTGTTCTCCATAGCAGCTGTACCAATTCAAATTCCCATCAGCAGTGCAAGAGTGTTCCCTTTTCTCCACACCCTCTCCAGCATTTATTGTTTCTAGATTTTTTGATGATGGCTATTCTGACTGGTGTAAGACGATATCTCATTGTAGTTTTGATTTGCATTTCTCTAATGATTAATGATGTTGAGCATTCTTTCATGTGTTTGTTGGCAGTCTGTATATCTTTTTTGGAGAAATGTCTATTTAGGTCTTCTGCCCATTTTTGGATTGGGTTGTTTGTTTTTTTGTTATTGAGCTGCATGAGCTGCTTATACATTTTGGAGATTAATCCTTTGTCAGTTGCTTCATTTGCAAATATTTTCTCCCATTCTGAGGGTTGTCTTTTGGTCTTGTTTATGGTTTCCTTTGCTGTGCAAAAGCTTTTAAGTTTCATTAGGTCCCATGTGTTTATATTTGTCTTTATTTCCATTTCTCTAGGAGGTGGGTCCAAAAGGATCTTGCTGTGATTTATGTCATAGAGTGTTCTGCCTATGTTTTCCTCTAAGAGTTTGATAATTTCTGGCCTTACATTTAGGTCATTAATCCATTTTGAGCTTATTTTTGTGTATGGTGTTAGGGAGTGATCTAATCTCATACTTTTACATGTCCCTGTCCAGTTTTCTCAGCACCACTTATTGAAGAGGCTGTCCTTTCTCCACTGTACATTCCTGCCTCCTTTATCAAAGATAAGGTGACCATATGTGCGTGGGTTTATCTCTGGGCTTTCTATCCTGTTCCATTGATCTATCTTTCTGTTTTTGTGCCAGTACCATACTGTCTTGATTACTGTAGCTTTGCAGTATAGTCTGAAGTCAGGGAGCCTGATTCCTCCAGCTCTGTTTTTCGTTCTCAAGTTTGCTATGGCTACTCGGGGTCTTTTGTGTTTCCATACAAATTGTGAAATTTTTTGTTCTAGTTCTGTGAAAAATGCCAGTGGTAGTTTGATAGGGATTGCATTGAATCTGTAGATTGCTTTGGGTAGTAGAGTCATTTTCACAATGTTGATTCTTCCAATCCAAGAACATGGCATATCTCTCCATCTATTTGTATCATCTTTAATTGCTTTCATCAGTGTCTTATAATTTTCTGCATACAGGTCTTTTGTCTCCTTAGGTAGGTTTATTCCTAGATATTTTATTCTTTTTGTTGCAGTGGTAAATGGGAGTGTTTTCTTGATTTCACTTTCAGATTTTTCATCATTAGTATATAGGAATGCCAGAGATTTCTGTGCATTAATTTTGTATCTGGCAACTTTACCAAATTCATTGATTAGCTCTAGTAGTTTTCTGGTAGCATCTTTAGGATTCTCTATGTATAGTATCATGTCATCTGCAAACAGTGACAGCTTTACTTCTTCTTTTCCGATTTGGATTCCTTTTATTTCCTTTTCTTCTCTGATTGCTGTGGCTAAAACTTCCAAAACTATGTTGAATAACAATGGTGAGAGTGGGCAACCTTGTCTTGTTCCTGATCTTAGTGGAAATGTTTTCAGTTTTTCACCATTGAGGATGATGTTGGCTGTGGGTTTGTCATATATGGCCTTTATTATGTCGAGGAAAGTTCCCTCTATGCTTACTTTCTGTAGGGTTGAGGCTTGATTTTTGACCCAAGGTGTGATCTATCCTTGAGAATGTTTTGTGTCCACTTGAGAAGAAAGTGTGAACTGCTTTTTTCTGATGGAATGGCCTATAAACATCAGTTAAATCTTTCTGGTCTGTTGTGTCATTTAAAGCTTGTGTTTCCTTATTAATTTTCTGTCTGGATGATCTGTCCATTGGTGTAAGTGAGGTGTTAAAAAGTCCCCCACTATTATTGTGTTCCTGTCGATTTCCCCTTTTATAGCTGTTAGCATTTGCCTTATGTATTGTGGTGCTCCTATGTTGGGTGCATATATATTTATAATTTTTATATCTTCTTCTTGAATTGATCCCCTGATCGTTATGTAGTGTCCTTCCTTGTCTCTTGTAACATTCTTTATTTTAAAGTCTATTTTATCTGATATGAGTATTGCTACTCCAGCTTTGTTTTGATTTACATTTGCATGGAATATCTTTTTCCATCCCCTCACTTTCAGTCTGTATGTGTCCCTAGGTCTGAAGTGGGTCTTTTGTAGACAGCATATATATGGATCTTGTTTTTGTATCCATTCAGCAAGCCTGTGTCTTTTGGTTGGAGTATTTCATGCATTCACATTTAAGGTAGTTATTGACATGTATGTTCCTGTTACCATTTTCTTAATTTTGGGGGGTATGTGTTTGTACGTCCTTTTCTTCTCTTTTGTTTCCCACTTAGAGAAGTTCCTTTAGCATTTGTTGTAGAGCTGGTTTGGTGGTGCTGAAATCTCTTAGTTTTTGATCTTTACGTCAAATCTGAATGAGATCCTTGCTGGGTAGAGTAATCTTGATTGTAGGTTTTTCCCTTTCATCAGTTTTAATATATTGTGCCACTCCCTTCTGGCTTGTAGAGTTTCTGCTGAGAAATCAGCTATTAACCTTATGGGAGTTCCCTTGTATGTTACCTGTCATTTTTCCCTTGTTGCTTTTAATAATTTTCATCTTTTTTTTTTTCACACACTCACTGTATTTTATTTTTACAAGAGATAAATACAGTGACACCAAGCATTGTAAATGGATGACCACAACAAAAGCAACAATAATTGCAATTACCAAACATGAAACACACTCATACTATGTCATAATATTGACATTCAGTCCAGTAATCCTCCACTGTAACAGCTCCTTTACTTTGCAGTGATAATTGATTTATATATTTTTTGCCTCTGAGTCCTTGTGGGAAATTTTTTTTTATTATTCAAACAGAAAGTCACAAAAATTATAATCATTCTCATCAGTTCACTCAGTCCCATGTAATTAATTTTTTTTCATCTTGATCTTTTGTTAGCACTTTTATGAATTCATCAGTTTTCTGTTATAGTTCTGAAAATACTAATTCATTCTGTTCAGCAGTACAGTCAGTTACCAGAAACCTGTAGTTGTCAGAGTGTTTTCCATGAATTCCTTGAAGATGAAACCCTTTTATAGGAACATTTTTGCAAAAGCATCAGAGTACACCCAGAACTGTCTGTAAATGACAAAAGACTTAAAAATGACCAGTTAAAGATTTGATGAAAGTTCATAATAATACAATTGACAAGGAAAGTTAGTGATTTGAGATATACATTTTAAAGTAATAACTAGAATTATGACCTAACATTATACCAGAACATACAAGATTTTTAGAAATTTCATGTAATGTCTGAAACATTTATATTAACATATTTCCATACAAATAACCCAAAGAAAGTTTAGTGTTAGTTGTTTTTTTGTTTGTTTGTTTTTTATAGTGAAGGTTGTTATTAGTCATCAGTTTTATACACATCAGTGTATACACGTCAATCCCAATCACCCAATTCAGCACACCACCGTCCCCACCCCACCGCAGTTTTCCCCCCTCGGTGTCCATACGTTTGTTCTCTACATCTGTGTCTCAACTTCTGTCCTGCAAACCGGTTCATCTGTACCATTTTTCTAGGTTCCACATATATGCGTTAATGTACGATATTTCTTCATCTTTAATTTTTGTCAATTTGATTAGTATGTGTCTTGGCGTGTTTCTCCTTGGGTTTATCCTGTATGGGACTCTCTGCACTTTCTCTGCACTTTCTAACTTGGGTGGCTATTTCTTTTCCCATGTTAGGGAAGTTTTCAACCACGATCTCTTCATATATTTTCTTGGATCCTTTCTCTCTCTCTTCTCTTTCTGGGACCCCTGTAATGTGATTGTTGATGCGTTTAATGTTGTTCCAGAGGTCTCTTAGGCTGTCTTCATTTCTTTTCATTTTTTTTCCTCAATCTGTTGCGTGGCTGTGAATTCCACCATTCTGTCTTCCAGGTCACTTATCCGTTCTTCTGCCTCAGTTATTCTGCTACTGATTCCTTCTAGTGTGTTTTTCATTTCCGTTATTGTATTGTTCATCTCTGTTTGTTTGTTCTTTAATTCTTCTAGGTGTTTGTTCTTTAATTTTTCTAGGTGTTTGTTAAACATTTCTTGCATCTTCTCGATCTTTGCCTCCATTCTTTTTCCAAGGTCCTGGATCATCTTCACTGTCATTATTCTGAATTCTTTTTCTGGAAGGTTACCTATCTCCACATTGTTTAGTTATTTTTCTGGGGTTTTATCTTGTTCCTTCATCTGGTACATAGTCCCCTGCCTTTTCATTTTGTCTGTCTTTCTGTGAATGTGGCTGCAGGATTGTAGTTCTTCTTGCTTCTGCTGTCTGCCCTCTGGTCAACAACACTTGTTTATTGTCTGCTTTTTGATTATATCCATCCTGGTGTTTGAAGTGGTATAGCATTGTGGTTTTGATTAATATTTCTCTCCCTGATGATTAATGATGTTGAGCATCTCTTCATATGCTTATTGGCTATTTGTATATCTTCTTTGGAGAAATGTCCATTTATTTTAATTGAGTTTTTTGTTGTTGACCCTTCTCTAAAATGGTGGTAAAACTAGTACCTTCCTAATGGAGTTATTTTGAGGTAAAATAATTAATATATGCTAACTGCTTAGAGCAGTGCTTAACACATACTAAATGTTCCTTTCATGTTGGTTATTATTATTGTTATTACTTATAACAATTTCTTCATGTGCTGTATGCTTCCTAGTGACTCTTTTTTGACTTATCTGAGGGAATTGTGAAAAATAACCTTGATCTTCAACTCCCAATTCTACCAACACTGGTCTTTGCTACATATGTTCAGTTTTTCATTTGTTTAGCAAGCATTTATTGAACACCTATTATGGGTCATAATATTTGAAAGAATTAGAAAATGCAAAGAAAATATATGATGGTTCTTATTTTCAGAAAGTCTGGAGAGAGAGATACCAAAATGATAATTGTAGAATAATGAGTGCTTTAATATTGGTGTGCAAGCTGTGGTGAGAGCCTAGGATTCAGCGAACGCTTTATAGCCAACCTGAAATTTTAAGGATGAGTTGGGTCATGCACAATGTTGGGGTCACTCTTCTGGGTGGTGCAGGAGTATGTTTAAATGCATAGTAAGATAAGAATTATAGGGCTGCTCCTCTATGTAATGCTGAGAGGGAGTGGAAGTGTAGTATCAGCAGTAAAGTGAAACACCTTTCTTACTTCTGAACCTTTTATGCTCAGAACATTCTTGTTTTTCCCCTTCTTAACATGTCCAGTTTTTCATTATGAAATGTCTTTCTTTTCATTATGAAATATCTTTCTTTGTCTCTAGTAATGTTCTGTCTTAAAGACTATTTAATATAGTTGCCACTGCACTCTTGTGGTTACTGATTTGTTTTGTTTTTAGCCTGTTTGTATCTGAATGTATAGTGTATCTTCTCTAGATAGCATACAGTTTGATCTTGCTTTTTTTCATGCAGTCTGACAGTAGTTCCCTGTAGATTTAAATGTTTATTAGTTCATTCACATTAATGTAATTTTTGATATAGTTGAGTTTATGTCTGTCATTATGGTCTTTGTTTTCTGTGAGTCTCATATCTTTTTTATTCCTCTGTCCTTTGTTACTGTCTTCTTTTTTTTTAAGTAAATGTATTTTGAGTGTACCATTTTAATTTGCTAATTTTTAAAAGTCATCTTTTTTGAGTTATTTCTTCTGGTGATGGCTCTAGGGCTGCTTTGTCCAATGCCATAGCCACTAGCCACCTGCGGCTGGTGTGCACTGGAAATGTGGCAAGTCTGAATTGATATATGTTAAGGTGAAATACAAACTGGATTTCAGCAACGTAGTATGAAATGCAGAAAGTAAAATATCTCATTGATAATTTTTATATTGATTATATAAATAAGCCTCTAGCAGATTTTGAAAAATAAATGCTTTCCAACTTGTTATCTGCTTTTGGTCTGTTTTCAGTACTCAGAAATGTTGTAATTTTTAGTATAATTTTGTCCGATTTTATGCTTGTTCTGTGTAGCATTGAATTACTGACTTCCTCATGTAGCCATAACTAGAGTTTCTCCAGGATTGATACTTTTCCTTCAGGTTTTTCTTTTTCTGAGGAGACTTCCCTGTCTCATACTACTTCTCTGCTTTAGATCTCTCTGCTGTGTGTTCTGGTAACATCCAGTACTTCTTTTTATTGTCAGATTAATCGTTGCTTTGTGCTAGATTGTAAACTCCAGGAGGCAGGTACCTTTTTAAATATTGTATTTCTCTTGCATACACAGTGTCTGGCACTTAGTAACAGAATTTATTGAATGAATTTATGTTTTCCTATGTTAACTTAATATGTTAATATGTTAACTTAAATTTTGTTGAGGATACCTTGGAAGGTAGTAAGAACTGCCCTTTATGAAAGGCCAAGTATGAGGCTACTAACTACATTAAATGTTTTGCATATATTATTAATTTTACTTCTTAAAATAAAGTTAACAGTATTGTCTCCATGTTATAGACAAGGAGTAGGAAGTTGAAAAAGCTAAATTATCCTAAATCCTATAAGTATTAAGTGTGGAGCCAGATTCTAATCAAGAGTCTGATGCCCTTACTATATACTAAGTGCTGCAATACATTGCCTCACACAGTGTTTACAAGAGGTATTTATTCAGTGGTTTCTTTTTATTTAAAGGCAGCCTCTAAATGCTGATGGTAATTTCTGAGCACTTGTCCTTGGTATTGTGCCAGCCAATCTGCTTGCTGTACTCTGCACCTGCCTTCCTTATGGGTCCTTCCTGAAAGTCATGTGATGTGGGTAGTCCCCTGCTTACCAAACCCCAAAGGATATTAATTTGCTAGTCAGTACCTCCAAGACTCTTGCTTATTGTGTGGTTCTGCTTCCATGTTCTGCCCAGAAAGAGTTGATCTTTCTGATACCAGTACAAGGATTCCCATAAGGGGATCGGGAATTATGTAATAACATGGACAGTTCTTCCCATTATTTCTCTAGCTGAGCATATTCTATGTCCTCCGTAACACCAGTGACTTACTATTGCTTCTTTATCTACTCTAGCCCTCTTTGTTCCTCCTGCTTCCTAGATAAAAATTATTAAGCTATCCGGACAATAAATTATCTCTGGTTCTTGACAACCTCAACTCCAGAACAGCCTTCCACTTCCTTAGCCAGTTGTCCCAAATCACCCAGCACAAACCCAGAGCCCATTCTGTGAGCCCCCCTAAGCTCATTCTAACTCCCGTGTAGAGATGCCTGGTTTCCCAAGACGTGCACCCTTCCTTGTGGAGAAGCCGATAAAACTAACTGGCAGTCTTTGGGCACAACTTTACACCCACAAATAAGGTGTGGATGTTATTACTCTCTTGCTGCTCACAGTATGGTCCATGGACAGGCGGCATCAGTATCATCTGGAACCTTGTCAGAAACACAGAGAAGCACCCTCCAGACCTAGTGAATTAGAATCTGCATTTTAAACAAGGTTCCCAGGTGGTTTCTCTGAAAAAGACTATTCTGCTGGTCCATGTCTATTTTCTTTCTTGTTCATGGAGAATATTATACACAATTTGGTGGGGGAATGCTATTTGTACAGTGTTCTTCATTGAATCACTTCACTTAGGTTATTCTTTAACTTTTCTTTCTTTTAGGGGAAACATTTCTAATGTTTATTCTAAGTAACAGAGGCTAGCTCCTTTTTCTCCAAGGAACATGACTTAATTTATTATGTGAGGATTTGAGGTAGAAGCAGAAATGCAGTAAGGCGTTTCCTCTTAATATTTATAAAAATTTTAAAGTTTATACAGCCATGTGAGTTTTAAGCACTGAGGAGATATTGAAATATTTAGGAAATTTGCATATTTTGTTTCTGTGTCTCACATGTTTTATGCTCATCATTTACGCAGATCAATTTTCAAATCTTTGGTATTGTGTTATGCACATAGAGTTTAAATAATTTAGCTATTAAATTCAGTGTAAAAGACATTCTGGAAACAAACAATAAATTTTCAATATTCGAGCCCATAGGAAAACCTAGTCTTGTAAGATTTTGTTCAGTAAAATGTCCAGACAGAAAATATCAATGCTTTGCCCTTCAGAATCTTAAACAATTTATTTTCTTCTTATTATTTTTTAAATGTGTGAATGAAAAGTTTCTTTATTAGAAATTTGGTCAGGTTTTTATCACGCTGCAAGTCTTGGGCAATATTATATATGTCTCATGGGTGAAATATTTCTAAGGTGAAAAGCAAATCAGCCCAGTTCAGCTACGACAAATAATGTCTTTTAACAGCTAATAAATAGAAGAATCAATTAAGTACCTTTGTCTTTTATTACTGAGTTGTTGAAGTATGGTTTTCATTATAATTTATTTTCTAAACTAAGGCTTTTTAAGGACAGTTAGTGGTGATACTTTTGTAGACACACACACATACGTTACATGTAAAATTTCTATCAACTATAGTCTTATCTTGTTCATCAGTTACATTTTCTTCCCTTTGTATTCATCTCTGCTTAGAACATTATGGGAATTCATTTCTAAATTTAGTCTCAACTATAAATAGAACTGGAACTGGAAGGTCTATGAGGTCTGACCTTAAGAGGAAGGTGAAAAAACACATTATACTTCCCATTTCTAGTTCTGCATGTAAAGAGCATAGAAATTATCACTCCATTTTAACAAAAAGTTAAAAGCTAAAGACACTGAAAAATCAGCTACTCTTCTTAGATCTGTAAGAGAGGTAAGGAGACAGGGCAACCTACTGTCTCCAAAATCGAAGAGACAGACAAGTTAATCCACGGAGTCACAGCTTTCCAGAGCAGAAATTCATGAGCAGAAACCAATCCTGGAGTAGGAAAACCCGAACTGTAACAGATGAATTGATGGGGGCTCAGTGTAGACAAATCTGAGGGTTAAAAACACCAGGGGAACCTAATCATGGGAGGGAACCCATACTTTTGTGAGTTTTATCTCAGGGAGCTTGACCAGATTCTCACAGTAAATATTGGAGAAAAATTCCCTCATGCTTCTGGTAGGGGACGGAGAAGAGGAACCATTTTGAAAAACACCAGAGCTCTTTGTACTTCCTAATAAGGCCTGCCCTTAGGAGAAATTCGTTTATCATATCTTAATCTGCTGGGGTATTACTGGAGCCTAACTGACCTGGAGAAAGGGTAGTACCCACTCCAGTCAGCTCTAGCATTGCACCTGACAGAAGGGAAATGCTCACCTCCAGTCCTTTCTGCCTTCCATGTGGGAAGAAGGAAATACCCAACTCCAGTCCACTCTAGCCATTCTCTCACCTAAAGAAACAGAAAAAAAAACTGATTAACACTTGTGATGTTCACAGTCCAGAAGCACTGGCTCATTAGAAGGCTGAAGCCTAATCATAAGACTGTAGAACACTTCCTTTCTCCCCACAACTCACCACCTCATTGCTAAAGGTCTATTTACAGCAGTTCCTTTTACCCAGTATGTCATATCCAGCTATCAAGAAAAAAAATCACAAGGCATAACAAAAGGGGACAAACTCAATTTGAAGATAAAGAGAAAACTTCAGAACCAGATATAACAGAGATGTTGGAATTATCAGACTGGGAATTTAAAACAGCTATATGCTAGGTGCTCTAATGGATAAAGGAGACAACATATAAAAACAGATGGACAATGCAAGCAGAGAGATGGAACTCCTAAGAAAGAAACAAAAAGAAATGCTAGAAATAAAAAATGCTGTAACAGAAATGATGAATTTCTTTAACATTAGTAGACTGGACATGGTTGAGGAAAGAATCTCTGAGCTTGAGGATATCTGAATAGAAAGTTTCCAAACTGAAAAGCCATGAGAAAAAAATAGAACAGGAAATACAAAGACTATAGGACTACAAAGAGTGTAACATAACTGAAATGTGAATACTAGAAGGAGAAGAAAGAGAGAAAGGAACAGAAATAATACTTGAAACAAAAATAAGCATTTCCCCAAGTAATGTTACACAGTGAACCTTAGATCCAGTAATCTTGGAGAACACCCTACAGGATAAATACCAAAACACTATACCTAGGCATATCATTTTTAAACTACAGAAAATCAAAGGAAAAAAATCCTAAAGAAGCCAGAGGAAAAACACACGTATAGAGGAACAAAGATAAGAATTTATATCCAACTTCTCAGAAACTATGCAAGCAAGAAGAGAGTGTAGTGAAATATTTAAAGTGTTGGGAGAAAAAAACTCTATCAACCTAGAATTCTGTACCCTGTGAAATTATCATTCAGAAGTGAAGGAGAAGACTTCCCTGGTGGCACAGTGGTTAAGAATCCACCTGCCAACACAGGGGACACAGATTTGATCCCTGGTCCAGGAAGATCCCACATGCTGCGGAGCAACTAAGCCCATGCACCACAACTACTGAGCCTGTGCTCTAGAGTCTGCAAGCCACAACTACTGAGCCTGCGTGCTACAACTACTGAAGTCTGTGTGCCCTAGAGCCTGCATGCCACAACTGCAGATCCCATGTGCTGCAACTACTGAAGCCCGCGTGCCTGGAGCCCATGCTCTGCAACAAGAGAAGCCACCACAATGAGAAGCCCGTGCACCGCAATGAAGAGTAGCCCCCGCTCGCCACAAATAGAGAGAGCCCGTGTGCAGCAACAAAAACCCAATGCAGTGCCCCCAGAAAAGAAAAAAAAAAAAAAGTGAAGGAGAAATAGACTTTCTCATACAAACAAAAATTGCAGGAATTTTTTGCCAGTAGACCTGCCTTGCAAGAAGTTCTTTAGAAGAAGTTAAAAGAAGTTCTTCAGAGAGAAGAAAAATTATATGTAAATAATATAGTATTGTTGCATCTAATAAAGAGAGAAAAAGCATTGAAGAAGGAATAAGTGAAGGTAAAATAAAAAGTTCTTTTTTTCTTCTCCTTCATTGGTCTAACAGATAACTGATTGTTCAAAATATATGCTTACATATATATGTATTTATTTACACATAAGTGAAATGAATCATAGCAGTGATACAAGGGATTGGAGGAATTAGGATTATTTTCTTATTATAAGGTACTCTCAGTACCCATGAAGCAGTATAATATTATTTGAAAGTGGACTTGGATTAGTTGTAAATGTACATTGCAAAGTCTATGGCAACCACTATAAAAAGTTAAAAAAAAAAAAGAGTAGGAGATAAAAAAGGCATAAAGAACAAGGGCACCAAATAGAAAATAGTAACAGTTACCGTAGATATTAATCCAACTCTGTCAACAATCAGTTTGAATGTTAATCATCTAATATGCATCAATTAAAAGGACAGAGATTGTCAGAGTGGATCAAAAAAACAAGGCCCAAGTATATGTTGTCTACAAGAAGCCCACTTTAAATATAAAGACACGTGTAGATTAAAAGTAAATGGATGGGACTTCCCTGGTGGCGCAGTGGTTAAGAATCTGCCTGCCAATGCAGGAGTCATGGGTTCGAGCCCTGATCTGGGAAGAACCCACGTGCTGTGGAGCAACTAAGCCCGCATGCCCCAACTACTGAGACCTGTGCGCCTGGAGCTTTCGCTCCGCGACAGGAGAGTCCACAGCAGTGAGAAGCCCGTGCACCGCAGGGAGGAGTGGTCCCTGCTCACTGCAACTAGAGAAGGCCTGCACGCAGCAACGAAGACCCAATGTAGACAGAAAAAAAAAAAAAGGAAATGGATGGAGAAAACTATACCATGGTAACACTAATGAAAAGAAAGCAAGAATAGTTATATTAATGTCAGACAAAGAAGACTTCAAAGCAAGAAAATTCCACAGGAGTAAAGAAGTGCATTACATAATGATGAAGCAGTCATTTCTCCAATAAGATATAGCAGTTCTTAACATGTATGTACAACAGAGCTTCAAACTATGTGAAGCAAAAACTGATACTACTGCAAGGAGAAACAGATGAATCCACTATCACATTTGGATACTTCAACACCCCTCTATCAAAAATGGACAGATCTAAGAGGCAGAAAATCAGGACATAATTGAACTCATCAATCATAATTGAACAGTATCAATCAACTGAATATAATTGACATTTATAGACAACTTCATCCAACAATAGTAGAATACACATTTATCTCAAGCTGACATGGAACATTCACCAAGATAGGTCATATTCTGGGCCATCAAACACTCCTTAACGAATTTAAGAGTAGAAGTCATAGCAGTGTCTGCTCTGAGACCACAGTAAAATTAAACTAAAAATCAGTAACAGAAAGATAATTGGAAAACCCTAAAATATGTGGAGATTAAACAACACACTTCTAAATAACACATGGGTCAAAGAAGAAATCTCAAGGGAAATTTGAAAATATTTTGAACTAAACAAAAATGAGAAGACAACTTATTAAAATTTTTGGGATACAAAGAAGGTACTGCTTAGAGGGAAATTTATAGCATTGAATATATAAGAAAAGAAGAAAGATCTGCAATCCGTCATATAAATTTTCACCTTAGGGAACTAGAGAAAGAAAAGCAAATTAAATCCTAAGTAACCAAAAGGAAAGCAATAATAAGATATAGAGAAGAAATCAATCAAATTGAAAACAAGAAATCAATAGAGGAAACAAATGAAACCAAGAGCTGGTTCTTTGAAAAGATCAATAAAATCAATAAGCCTCTAGCCAGGCCAACTAAGAGAAAACTAAGAGAATACACAAGTTACTAATATCAGAAATGAAAAAGGGGACATCACTACAGATCCCATGGACATTAAAGGATGTTAAAGGAATACGATGAACAACTTTATGCCCACATATTTGATAACCTAGATGAAATGGACCAGTTCCTTGAAGGGCACAGTCTGCCAAAATGCACACAAGAAATACACAATGAATAGGCCTATACCTGTTAAAGAAATTGAATTAATAATTAATAACCTTCCCAAACAGAAAATACCAGGCCCATTTTGGTTCACTGATGAATTCTACCAAATTTTAAAAAAGAAATTATATCCATTCTCTACAATCTCTTTCAGAGGATAGAAGCAGAGAGAATACTTCTTGACTCATTTTGTGAGGCCATCATTACCCTAATACCAAAACCAGGTAAAGCCCTTATAAGAGAAGAAAACTTCAGACAGGTATCTCTTATGAAGATAGATGCAAAAATCCTCAATGATATAGGAAAACTGCAAAACTAAAAAAGAACTTAATAAATGGAAAGACATTCCATGTCTGTAGATAGGAAGACTCAATATTGTCAAGATGTCAGTTCTTCCCAACTTGACCTGTAGATTTTATGCAATTCCAGTTATAATCCCAGCAAGATATTTTGTGGATATGGACAAACTGATTCTAAAGTTATATAGAGAGGCAAAAGGCTCAGAATAACCAACACAATATTGAAGAAGAACAAAGTTGGAGAAATGACAGTACCCAACTTCAAGAATTTCTATAAAGCCACAGTAATCAAGTCAGTATGCTATTGCAAAATAAAAGACAAATGGATCAGTGGAACAGAGTAGACAGCACAGAAATGGACTCACATAAATATAGTCAACTGATCTTTGACAAAGGAGCAAAGGCAATACGATGGAGCAAAGATAATCTTTTCAACAAATGGTGCTGGAAAAACTGAACATCTGCAGGCAAAAAAAAAATCAGTCTCACACAGAACTTACAGTCTTCACAAAAATTAGCTCAAAATAGATAATAGATCTAGATGTAAAATGGAACATTTTAAAACTCTTGGAAGATAGGATAGCAGTAAACTTGTAACACCAAAGGCACAATCCGTGAAAGAAATACTTGGTAAGCTAGACTTCATTAAATTTAAAAACTTCTGCTCTGCAAAAGACAATGTTAAGAGAATGACAAGATAAGCCACGGACTGGAAGAAAATATTTGCAAAAGACATATATTATAAAGGACTGCTATCCAAAATATACAAAGAACTCTTAAAACTCAACAATAAGAAAACAATCTGATTTAAAAATGGTCTAGGGACTTCCCTGGTGGTGCAGTGGTTAAGAATCCACCTGCCAATGCAGGGCACACGGGTTCGAGCCCTGGTCTGGGAAGATCCCACATGCTGTGGAGCACCTAAGCCTGCTTGCCACAACTACTGAAGCCTGTGCTTCTAGAGCCCGTGCTTTGCAACGAGAAGCCACCGTAATGAGAAGCCCGCACACCACAACGAAGAGTAGCCCCTGCTTGCCGCAACTAGAGAAAGCCCGTGCACAGCAGCGAAGCCCCAATGCAGCCAATAAATAAATAAATAAATAAATGGAAGTAACACCTAAAAAAAAATGGTCTAAAGATCTTAACAGGCATCTCACCACAGAAGATATACTGATGGCAAGTAAGCATATTAAAAGCTATCCCACATCATATGTCGTCAGGGAAATGCAAGTTAAAACAACAATGAGATACCACTACACACATATAAAATGGCCAAGATCCAGAACACTGACAACACCAAATGGTGGTGAGGATGTATAGCAATGTGAAGTCTTATTCACTGCTAGTGGGAATGCAAAAGAGTACAATCACTTTGGAAGGCAGTTTGGCAATTTCTTACAAAATTAAACATACTTTTACCATGATCCAGCATTCCTGCCCCTTGGTATTTACCCAATGGAACTGGAAACTTATGTCCACACAAAAACGTGCATGTGGATGTTTATAGCAGCTTTATCCATAATTTCCAAGACTTGGAAGCAACCAAGATGTCCTTCAGTAGGTGAATGGATAAACTGTGGTGCCTCCAGACAATAGACTATTACTCACTGCTAAAATGGAATGATCTGTGAAGCCATGAAAGACATGGAGGTACTTAAATGCGTATTGCTAAGTGAAAGAAGACAATCTGAAAAGGCTCTGTACTGTACAATGCCAACTATATCACATTCTGGAAAAGGCAAAACTATGGAGACAGAAAAAGATCAGTGGTTACCATGGGTTGAGTTGAGGGGAGGGGTGAATAGGTGGAGCCTAGGATTTTTAGGGCAGTAAAAATATTCTGTATGACACTTTAATGACATATGTTATTATATATTTGTCAAAACTCAGAGAATGTACAACACCAAAAGTGAATCCTTATGTAAACTATGGACTTTGGGTGATTATAATGTATCTTGTAACAAATGTAAAGTTTGTAACAAATGTAGTGCTGAGGGCATGTTGGTAATGGGAGTAGCTATGAATGTGGGAGAGGCAGGGAGTATATGGGCCATCTCTGTACCTTCCTCTCAACTTTGCTGTGATCCTAAAAGTGCTCAAAAATTAAAGCTATTTAAAAAAAACATGAAAATCAAAAAGAGTACATATAGCATGGGAGAAGAAATATCTGAAAGTTGATTTATCTCTCAGGATAATTTTCTTGAATATTTCCATGTCATGATATTGCTTTAAAATAGACACATTTTATTTTCCAATTTACCCAGAAGAAAATATTTTATATGAGATACATGTATAGTGAAAGCAAGCCACATGTTTTCCACCCTCCTTCTCTCCTTTTGACTCCATGTCAGGTTCGTCTATTAAATACCTGCAGGAACCCCCAGATGTTTACTTTCAGACACTAATTACACCCACTGTTGCAGATCATTTAATTTTTAAAAAATGTCTTTATCTTTTCCTTAACCATAGTTTTTTTTTCCTGCCATATCTTTCGCATTCTTTTTGTGTATTGTAGATAACAAGAAAAGAATAAACGCTAGCACACTTTGGAATGTGTATGACAGGTCAGTAGGAACAAAGGTGTTGGGATTTATTGTGGTCTAAGAAGAGGAGTGAGTTTTACTGAAAGGAGTTATTTGTTAATTCTGGTAGATTAACCAAATAGGGACACTTGGGCAGAGGAGTGGGAAGAAAGATGAGTGGAATGAGATGCTTATCCTTGATGGGTATGAACCAGCAGCAGCTGGCGTGCCTGTCTAGGGGGTCCTTCTTGGACTGAACTTGACGGTGATCTTTCACATACACTTTCACTTGAAAGATTTGTCCTTTGAGGAGGACAGAATGCATTTGATAGTGATGTTTGGTATACTAAGATGATAATACTAAGCTTCCAGTTTTGCTACTTTTTCTTATAGTCATTTCCCCATAACTTGTGATATATGTTTGCAGTATACTCAGTGTGGAATGAGGGTTGACTGTTGGGTTGGCAGTTTTTTTCTATGTACAAACCCATATATGTGTGTGTGTGTGTGTGTGTGTGTGTGTGTGTATACAAACCTATATATATTTCTTATAAATTTTATCATTAGATTAAGCTATCTGAATCATTCATCCATTCACTAAATATTTAATGAGCCCCTGCTATATGCTTGGCCCTGTACCAGATGCCAATGAAATAAAGACATGGAGGGGGATGAGGTAAAGAACACATGAGTAAGCCACTAAATATAACTCAGTGAAATAGTCCCCCAGTGAGTGGAGGACTCCATTGTGACTTACTTTAGTTTATAAGTTTAATATTTAGAGATGTCAGACTTCATGGCAGCTGTGTCTTGGGAAAGACAGATGTACTTTGGAAATTCACTGTGAGGCATATTTTAAAAGCATCTTCTCTTTTTACTTATCACTTTCATTTCAAAATTGCTCCATTGGCCTTGAAAATCAATTTAAAGTTTTTAGAATAACATGTTATTAAGAAAATAGTAATTGTTTCACATGCTGTCTATAGTCCTGGGAACACTATTGCACTTTATAACTCACTTTTACTTTTATTCCTCCTTGCCTTTCCCCTGATCATGAATTTTCCTTCTATCCCTGGTAGCATTTTTGTACCTCTTTTCTTTTAGTCTGGGTACTTTTTAGGTCTACTAAAAGGCTGTACTGTCACCTTTACCAGTAATTGTCCTGCATTGCATGTGTCACTGAAACAGTGTATGTTTTAAATTTGAAGCTTCATGTTGGTGAAGTAAATTAGACCTTCCTTTATCAGTGTTTTTTCAAACAAATTTATGTAAAATGATGGATACCAATTTTAGATTTTCAAATGGTTAGGTAATTGGTTAAGTAATTGGATTGATTATAATTCTGTATTTCTCCTGATCAGTTTCTTTTTGACTTAATTTGGTATAACATAATATTGTATGTAGTGTGTGTGTGTGTGTGTGTGTGTGTGTATCCTGTACTAAATTTTATAGACCAGGGATAAATCATCTTGATATTTTGACCATCTTCTAAAAAGCATCATGACAGCTTTTATTTCATGTGATATGTTAGACTTTGCTGCCTACCATTTCAAAGATAATATATTTTGAAACCAAAGAGGCTTCATATCCAAAATAATTGCTTACAACTGCATTTCAGATATGGCTATTCTTTGTAGGTAAGACCATTGTTTTTCTACTTTTAATGCAATATGAATCACCTCGAGTTGATTCATATAGATATCATATAGATATGATATAGAATCTGCATATAGATGCAGATTCTGATTCGGTAGTTGTGGGGAATTTGTTAAGCTGTCAAATGAAACCAGGCTGCTGGTACCAGCAGTTGTCACCTTCTGTCATTTTGGGAGGAGGTTATTATCAGGAAGTCTTCTTTCAGTGATTGCTGAGATCACCTATCTCATTCAGTTGTCTTCCCAGCTGGTAGATCTTGCTGTGAAGACAGAGGCCAGGTTAGTGATTCCTTAAGCATCTTTCATGCCTGTAAGGTCATTTTGCCTTCCCTCTGTTGACCCCACCCCCGAGGGGAGGAGGGGCACCTCACGTGGAGAGAGGTTGGACCCATTCTGTGAGTTGCTTATTTAGCTGACCTCTGGCCTAAGAATGCCAGCACTTGTGTTTATGATATATGTAGAGGCAGACACATTTTAGCTTGGAGACATATAGTCTTGGCATGACAAGTGCAAATAAAATTAAATGAATCTAATAATGTTAAGTGTAGTAGAAACAGTCCCATTTAATAGAATACTCCAGTAAATCTTTTTGAAAAGTGAATATAAGGAGTTCCTTTTTAAAAATGATAATTATTCCCTAATTTTCATTTTTGTTAGTGTTTCTGTTATTGGCTTTTCAAAAAGAAGTGTTATTCTATATGTGCACATATTTTCACTTTTGAACTTATTTTATAAAATTTCAAACTTGCTGTATAAGTAATAGATGGGAAAAACATGGTGGTGTATACTTCTTCCCCTAGAACACTTTATCTGTAAGTAGTTTGCATGATTACCAGGTGAGAATTTTGAGTTTGCCCTTAAACTAAGCATTTAACAAAATTTTGAAAACCGTATTGTGTTTGTTGGGATGTTTATCTGAATGAAGTAGAGACCATTTTGCTTTTATCTTTGAAATAGTACAAGGTTTGAGAAGCACAAAGGGCTAAAATTAGACTATTCTATCTGAAACTTGCCTCTTGACCTCCAGGAAAATCGTTTTAGAAAAATTTGCCGATTTTCTTTTAAAGATTTCAACCATTATTGGTGTTGGTGGTCTAGTTGAAAGTACTTTTATATGTAAGTGCACTTATTCTTTTAGCAAATATTTATTCACTGTGTAAAATGTGCAAGGTACTGTGAGGGACATTGATGGGATTGGGACATTGATGGGATTATAAAGAGGTACCAGATGCGGTTCATCTTTTAAGGAAATCCACAGCCTTCAGTGCATTTATCAATCAATCTGTGTTCACTGGTCTTCCTTCCTGGTATAAGAATATCTTTAAGTCTTCTGATTTTGACTTGATTGCAGTTTGTCTATGGTATTTTACAGAAAGGCATTGATATACTTTGTCTCTCTTCCCCATTCTTTTACCAGGCAGTGTCTTTAATCTCATCAGTGTTATCCTATGTTTGTTTTATTACCTGTATCTGTTATGTTATATTTAAATAATTTAAATGAATTACTTAATCTCCTCTTTTGCATATAAGCATATCCTGGGTTCACTAACTCTTTCAGTGCTTTCATCTCTAACAAAATTAAGAAATCTGCTTATTCAGATTGCATTTAGACCCTTTATTTTGAGAGCCTTTCTTGGGACTTCCTGAACTCCTATCTATCTTGCATGTATTCTTTATGTCAGGTAAAAAGTCTGCTCTGTTCTCTAGTAGCTGTGGAGGGAGAGAGAAGGTGAGAAAGATGTTTCAGGTGAAGGGTAGAACAGGCTTGACCCATTTCTACAGCAGGAGGTGAGGTCTGGGTGTGGGGAGGTTAGAATCTGCCCAGGTGGGATTTAGCCATTGTGTGGACGTTCTATTTCTTTCCCTTTCTAAAGGAAGCAAAGGGCTACGTTCACTTTAGAAGTAAAGAGTTTTCTTTGCCCCAATAATCTCTCTCCTTCTCAGACTTCAGAACAGAGCTGAACTAATCAGAGGAATCACTCTTGGTTGTCTTTTTTTTCTGTAACAGCTTTACTGAGGTATAATTCACATACTGTACCATTTACTCATTTAAAGTATACAGTTGAGTGATTTTTAGTATATCCATAAAGTTGTGAAGCCATCACCATAATCAATTTAAATGTTCTAATTTAATCACTCCAAAAGAAATTCTGAGCCTATTAGAGGCACTTCTCACTTCCCCAATCCTCCGCTGCCCCGACCCAGCCCCAGGCAACCAAATTTTTCTTCCTCTATGGATTTGACTATTCTGGGTATTTCATATCAGTGGAATCATATAATATGTGATCTTTCGTGACTGACTCCTTTCACTTAGCATAATATTTTCAAGGTTCATCCATGCTGTAGCATGTATCAATATTTATTTCTTTTTATGGCTCTAAATCCTCACAAGGAATGTCCTCTAGCTGACATCTGTACGTCTTTTTTTTTTTTTTCTTGGACGCCAAATAACTCTTACAAAACAGCATTTTGATGAATTAAGTGTAAATGAATCAGAAACATATGGATTAAATTTCCTTTGAAATATGCGTGCCTTTTCCGAATTAAGGGGGGAAATGTTTGGCAAAATGTATTTTGCTGAACCCAAAACACTAGGATAAAGCTCAGTGTTTTCCTGGACCCCCAAATTATGCTGGAGTCTCTTTTCTTTTAAAATTAATTCATGTTTAGGCTTAATACAGCTTATTTTTCAAAAATTGAAAATGGCTTTACTTTGACCTCTAATTCCTTCTCTGGATTTGTGCTTTCTTTTGTTCTTGATAAAAGCCCTGACACTTAAGTATGCATCCAACTTTATGTTCATGTGTCATCAGACTTTCCATAGAAAAAATGCATTTTGCTTTCCTGTCAATAATTGTGTAATCTTTTTTTTATTATTATTACTTTATGGCTCTTCACTTTTTTCCATATTTTTATTTTAAAAATTTCCAAACGTACACAAAAACTGAACGAACAGTGCAATTAATATCCATACATCATTTATGTAAATACAGTGTTGTATGCTGCCACAGATACTTTCTCTCTCTCCCTCCTTTTTTTAATGAATTTTATTTTATTTTTTATACAGCAGGTTCTTATTAGTTATCTATTTTATGCATATTAATGTATATATGTCAATCCCAATCTTCCAATTCATCCCACCACCCCCAATGTTTTCCCCCTTGGTGTCCATACATTTGTTCTCTACATCTGTGTCTCTGTTTCTGCCTTGCAAGCCGGTTCATCTGTACCATTTTTCTAGGTTCCACCTATATGTGTTAATATATGATATATGTTTTTCTGACTTCACTCTGTATGACAGTCTCTAGGTCCATCCATGTCTTATAATTGTGTAATCTTAATTTTACATCTTATTCAAACTTAAAATTACTATGTAGGTTGTTTAGAATTTTCACCCATGCTGTAGTCACTTGGAAAAGGCACAAACTAGAAAGACTTTTGAAGATGCAGAGTAAAGAGACATCAGGCTCCCATTTTACAGAGATAAATGTTGTGACACCCAATGAGGAAGCTGGTGTGGTGAGGATGGTTCTATACCTGTTCTGCTGCTGTGAAGAGTATGCCCACTCCTTTTCCACCTTCCTCATTTTGCCATGGTGATAGAGGAGGAAATGAGCTTAGTTGTTTTTTCCCTAAATTTCAGTATCCTTTTTATATCTTTGACTTAATTTACCTCTTTGGGTGAGCTTATGCTAAGAAGGGGCAGAAGAGTAAACACCTCCTTACACAGCTGAGCTGTGTGCATTGGCAGACAGCTCTTCTTTTATCTGAGAATTCTAGAGAAGGAATGCAGGACTTCCGACTTCCCCTGTCTGCTCTAGACACTCATTCTTTTCTTCACTAAACTATAAGCAAGAAGATCTTCTTCATTTTCTCACTTAAACGAAACTTTCTCCCCTCAGGGTATTTTTGTTTGAATAACCCAGAAGTAAATTCATTCAAAAGCATGAAGGAGTTTAAGATAGTTAGCTGTTCTAGTTTTGAAAATTCCTGATGCAAATACTTGTAAAAAATTGGAAAATTTTGATCTCAACACTTTTCCCATCATTTTCAAGGATGCAATAAATTAGAATTAGTTAACTATATAAGTTTCTAATTCATTTTCATGTTATACTTTTATTTTATAGGCTTTTAACTTCAGGACAAGTTTTAAGAGATTGTTTATTTTTTTCTTAAAGGCCATATCTGGAATTAGGTAAGCTGCCACTTGGTTAGTATTTCCTGAAGTGTGTTCTATAGAATATTATTTCTGTGAGATATTATATATGTTAGGAGGAAAATTATGGTCAGATTATTTTAGGAAACTCTGGAGTAAACAAATTTGATCAGATCTCTTTTTGGAAGAATTCTTAGCAACTTTAATATGTTAATTTATCTTGTAATTTTAAGAATAGGATGCAAAATTCAGAGTTTCTAGCATTTGTTTTTATTAAGGCAATTTTTTTAAGACCAGTTTTTATGCTCACAGCAAAATTGAGAGGAAGATACAGAGATTTCTCATATACTCCCTGTTCCCAAAAAATACACAGAGTTTCCCATTATCAACCTCCCCCATAATCAATCAATCAATCAAACCTCCCCCAACTGTTTGTTACAGTTGACGAACCTGCACTGACACATTATAAACACCCAAAGTCCATAGCTTACATTACGGTTACATTATGGTTTACATATGGTTGTATACTGTATGGGTTTGGAAAAATGTATAATGATATGTATCCATCATTATGGTACCATATAGAGTACTTTTCACTGCTCTAAAAATCCTCTATGCTCTACCTATTCATCTGTCCCCTACAACCCCTAGAAACCACTGATCTTTTTACTGTTTCCATGGTTTTGCCTTTTTCAGAATGTCATATAGTTGGAATCATGTTTTTTTATCTACTCTGACAATCTCTGTCTTTCAGCAGGTGCATTTAGACCATTGATCTGTAAGATGATTATTGATATAGTTGGATTAATATTTACCAGATTTGTTATTACTTTCTATTTGTTCCCCTTGTTCTATTTTTGCCTTGCATTCTTTTTGTCTTTTGTGGTTTTAATTGAACATTTTATATGATTCCATTTTCTCTCCTTTCTTACATATCAGTTATACCTTTTTTTTCTTTTTTAAACTTTAATTGTTGCCCTAGTTTGCAATATAAAATTCCAACATCCCTGCTATGTCTGGTTCTGACGCTTGCTCTCTCTCTTCAGGTTGTGATTTTGCCTTTCGCTATGCTTTGTGATTTTTCTTGACAGTCAGACAGGATATATCAGGTAAAAGGAACTGCTGTAAATAGGCCTTCAGTAATGTGATAGTGAGTTTGAGAGGAGGGCAAGTGTTCTAGAGCCCTATGATTACATCTCAGTCTTTTAGTGAGCCTATGTCTCTGAAATGTGAAATTTACAAGCCATTCTCAGTTTTTTTCTCCTCCCTTGGGTGAGACAGGATGGCGGAATGGGTGGTGGTGGGCGTTTTTCTTCTCCCACTTAGAAGGCTAGTGGAAGCTGGAGTCAGGTGTTTCCCTTCTCTTAGGTCGTTTAAGCTCTGATATACCCCAGCTGTGGTTAATTCTGGCTCTGGTTAACTGGTTTCCCCTGTGTGCAGGCCTTATTTAGAAGAACAGAGTGCTCTCACGCATCTCAGAAGTGGTTCTTTCTCTCTTCTGCTGGAAGCACAAGGGGATTTTTCTCGGTGGGGAAGCGGTCGGTCTGGAGGTGATTCTCACAGTATCATGGCTGCCTTCCTATGACTGGGTCTCCCTGAAGTTCTTAACTCTCAGGGTTGTCCACACGGAGCCTCCAGCAATTCGTGAATTACATTTCGGATTTTTGTTCCTGTGGAAGTTTCTGCTCACGAATTTCTGCTCTGGTAAGTTGTGACTCCCCGTATTTGCTTGTCTCTCCAATACTAGGGCCAGTTGGTTTGCTCTGTGTCCTCCTCTGTTTTATGAATCCAAGAAGAGTTGATTTTTCAGTCTGTTTAGCTTCTTACTTGTTGTTAGGATGGAGGGTTTCCAAAGTCCTTACATGCAGAGCTGGGAACATTTGTAGCACTTTTTGAAAGATAGGCATTTGCTTTTAAAAAAAAATCAAAAAAATTGGAAGTGGATACTGAGATGAAGTTAGGAGAGCAAAAGATGTGTTTATACCTGTGAAAGAAGAGGAGCAAAAATAGGATTGGGCAATGGGAACTCTCGGAATGTTCGGTATATCTGACAGAGTCTCCGCTAGCCCCATGGGAATTGGGGAGCAAGCCTTGCCCCTCAGCTTTTGTTTATAGTGTAAGAGTTGATATTCTTTATTTTGCATATGGTTACTGAATTGTTTCAACACCATTTGTTGAAAAGTTCATATACAGCCATTTGGCCTTGCCGTTTGTTATGTTGATTTCAACCCTGGCTTCTGGTGGTTAAGTACTCTCACTTGGCCTTAATTGCATGAGCCCCATCATCTCCATTGCTATCAATAAGCCAAATTCTGTTGTGGCGTCTCCTATCAACTCTGATTTGTCCATCTGTACATCTTAAATGCTGTTCCCATAGTCTGGAGTGCCACCATCCCCTTTTAACCTTATTCACTCAGAAATTCTCATCGATTCTATAGTTCTGATTTCGTTGATCATTTTTAATGAGCTGCCTCTGACAGCTCTTTGTTTCTAATCTTGAGTTTTCCTGGATTTTTGTTATATATTTTGACTAAAACATTTTTCTTTTTTTTTCTTTTTTTTTCTTTTTTTTGCAATACGCGGGCCTCTCACTGTTGTGGCCTTTCCCGTTGCGGAGCACAGGCTCCGGATGAGCAGGCTCCGGACGAGCAGGCTCAGCGGCCATGGCTCACGGGCCTAGCCGCTTAGCGGCACGTGGGATCCTCTCGGACCGGGGCACGAACCCGTGTCCGCTGCATCGGCAGGCGGACTCTCAACCACTGCGCCACCAGGGAAGCTCACATTTGTCATTTTGCATCAAGGATATTTTAAGAGTAGAATGTAGGTAGAATGAGCATGACCTTTGAAATCAGGTAACATCCAACGTTATCTGTTAGTACCAGACTTTTAACTCCATATGGCTCCGTGTCTACCTTAATCTCACTCCATTCCTCACCCTTTCTTAACACTGGGCCCCATCCTTTCTTCTCTATCACCTGGAGTGTGCTTTATCATCAGCAAAACCTCTATATCCTGAAGGTCTTCTCTGAATATTCTCTTCTTGTTGCTCTAACTGAAATCTGACTGCCTCTTATGGACAGTGCTTCCTATCCTCCTAAGTAGTGGCTATTTTTTCTCATTTCCTAAGTACCTCAGCATCTAGAGAGGTACTAAGACCATGCTGCTCTTAGACCATTTCTCTTCTCCCTCGAAATTGCCAGGTCCTTTGAAGCATTTGCCATTATATCCCCATCACCTCACCTTCCGGTTATTCCTTTCCATGCATGGCTCACTTTTTCTTTCCTCATCATTACTCTTGGTGTCATTTTTGCTGAAGTGAATATCCACCCAGCACCTGGCCTCTTCATCCCCATTTATAATTATCTTTGCCTTTATCACAGTTTAGCTACCTCTTCCTGTGGCCATACCCTAGAACCGGTGGTGACCAATAACTATTACTTCTGTCACTTCAATTCCAGGGTTCCCACTCTCCAACTACTATCTTACAGATGTCTAGCACAGTCCCTGACACCACATAATAGGTGTATAGTAAGCATTATTGCCGTTCCTGCTATTCTGCTTCTTTTGTAGCATCAGCAGTCCTTGAAAACAAGAACTGTATCTTATTATGACCCCTGTTTCTCCAGAACCTCCCATAGTTCATTGTACAAAATGGTCCTTAGTGATATTTATGGACCCAGTAAAGTAAAGAGCAGTAACAACAGGAAGGATTTGGCTTTCAAAAGATCTTTATATCAGAAAAAAAAGATAATTAAATTTAACCATTTAAATATCACATAGTTTTAAAAAAACATTTGAGTAATGACATTTCAAAAATTGTTTTCTTTCTCATTTCCTCTGGGGGAAAATAGATGTTACAATTTGTTGCCATTGGAGTTCTTTTGGTATAGTCAAGGTTGATCAATTATAAATTTCCATTGTCTAAGGATTATTGTAAATGAGCTATAAACAGGGAGATTGCTTTTTAGTAAAATGAGTCAGCTTACCTGAAAAGAGTTAATTATCTTTTCTCTTCTGTGTTGAAAGACTTTTTACTACTAACCTAATGAGTAGAGAGGAGAGGGAAGTTGATGTGTTAAGATTTTCTCAGCCTTTCTTATGATCTCTGTAGAAAAATAAAAGTATAAGTTGCTACTGTATTATTTCTGATTTTTTTGCGATAAGAGAAAAATATGTAAAAGTTTTCTACTTATTTGGGTCAGATGTTGACTTTCTAGAACATTTAAAACTCATGTTGACCAACAGTTTTTCTAAAAACACTAGTTTCATTATTATTGTATTCATGTGTGGTTGCTTTTAAGCTAAGAAGTAACTACCATTTCATTATATCCATGAATATTTCAGTAAATGACTTCTACTTATACTGCTATTATATTTTTCAATAATTTTTCATAGTTAGTTATATGAAGGACTTGAAAATAACTGGGAAAACTATCCCAAGTGTTTATAGACATTCAAGGGTTTATAAAATTCTGAATGTCTAGAAGGTTAAACTTTTTAATATATTTCTACCCAGCACTTGAGGTATTTCAAATAATATCTAGAAACGTCTTTTGAGAGTTTACCATTAAAAAATCTCTTAAAGTAATAATAATAATGTGATGATAATAAGGAGTATTTCCTATAAACTAAGCACAATAAGTTTTCCACGTGTTTTATTTAATTCTCATTACAACCAAGTAATTTTGGTATTGTTATTATTCCCACTTTCGTTCAGTGGTTTAGAGAGATTAAATGGCTTAGTATCACACAACTACTGAATGATAAACTGGAATTCAGTTCCAGGCCATATGGCTTCATTGTCAATGATTTAACTACTATATTGTATTCTCTTATAGTGCCTAATTGAGGAATAAATACAGACATAGTCTGTGAGAAATTAATTTACAAATCATGCATCCAACAAGAGATCAAACTCAGTAGGTTTAATCTCTTTAAAAGACAACCCAGCAGAAAATGGGCAAATGATATGAATAGGCAGTTCACACAAAAGAAACCATGAATGGTGAATGAACTTGAAAAGATGCTCAAACTGTGACTATTTATCAAGAAAATGCCCAGTAAAAGCACAGTGAGATAATATTTCACACCCATCAGGCTAGCAGAAAGTAAAATGACTGTCAACAGGGCTGACAAGATATGGATTTAAGAGAGCTCTCATTAGGCTGCTGCAGGAGTGTAAATTCCTACAACCACTTTGGAGAGCCATTTGTCAATATGTGAAATATTTCAAGATGTGCATTCTTACAACTCAGCAATTCTACTTCTACGAATATGTACTCTGAAGCAGCAGAAGTCAAAGTGGGGTCCTGAAATGTCTGGGGGGTCCCCAAGGTACTTTCAGAGGACCTCTAGGTTGAAAACTATTTTTATAGTAATATTAAGACAGTATTTGCCTTTTTCACTCTCATTCCCTCATGAGTGTACAGTGGGGTTTTCCAGAAGCTCCATGATAACCGATTATTCAAGGATTGAATTTAGAAACATAAATGAGAGTCCAGCTGCATTCTATTAAGCCATATATTTAAGAGATTTGCATAAAAGTAAAATAGTGCCACTCTGCTCACTAACTTATTTTTATTTTGGAAAATATAGTTATTTTCATAAAAATGTATTATTTATATCAACATGTAATGGAATTATTTTAAATGAATGAATAAATATATTAAAATTTTCTTAATTTTAGTATTTAATATAGTAAATATGAATGGAAATATAACCCACATAAATAAAACCTCTTTGGAGTCCATCAATAATTTTTTTAAATTTAATTTTTATTTTCTATTGGAGTGTAGTTGATTTACAATTTTGTGTTAGTTTCAGGTGTACAGCAAAGTGATTCAGTTATACATATGCATATATCCATTCTTTTTAGATTCTTTTCCCATGTAGGTTATTACAGATTGTCAAGTAGAGTTCCCTGTGCTATACAGTAAGTCCTTGTTGATTATCTGTTTCATATATAGTAGTATGTATACGTTAAGTCCAGATTGAGACCAAATAGTTTTGAAAATCATTGTATATGTGTACAATGCAGGTAACATTGTTTATGAGAGTAAAATAATCGACCAAATGTCCATCAATATGGACATGATGCCAATTCTATCAATGTGGAATGGCAAAATAAATTGTGATATATCCTTATATCTTTATATATACACATACATACACACATTCATACATAATTATATATTAATCAGACAGTATATATTTGTCAGATGTTCCTTACCTTATATGTCAAATAAAATGATTTTTGAGAATGTATTTTTCTGTTTATAAGTACATGATAAAAATAAGTGCAAAGTTTATTAAGAATTAAATATTAGTTCATAATTTTGCAGGTTTGTTGACCTTAACCTCAAAAGGTAGAAATAAAAGTGGTGCCAAACATAAGCTTCTCCATTTGACTAGAATGCACAGTAAGCAGCATTTATAGGACTTGGTTTTACGGAATGTAGAACATGTTTATTGTTTTATTTCAGGAGTAGTATACTGTGTGTTTATTGAAAAGGAAGCATCGTTTTATTGTATCTTTATATATACATTTCCACTGTAATGGCTTAAACAAATAGGAACTGATTTTTCCCATCCAAAAGCTGGAGGTTGGTAGCTGCTGGCTATTGGATGTTGTCGGGGTCTTTCTGTCTCATGGTATTTGTTCTCTTGTTGCCTCTTGTGCAAAGAAAGTTGAAATGGACAAAATGTCTCTCATTAGAAATATAGTTGATTCTTGTTATTCACCACAAACACTGAATTAGCCAAAACGGAACCATCACTCCTAGGGGATATACAAAGTTAGGTTCCTATAAGTCTCTGGGCACATTTTAATCAACCAGTCAATACATAACCTTGTTTTGTGTGTGTTTCTGCTTATAGACACCTTATTTAATACATATTGTTGATTCATTAACATTGAACTCATAGCCAACAGCACTATAACTCACGCCTGAATGAAGCTTATCTAACACACATATTTCCTGGGTAACGCATATCACAGCTTTCTTGTGCTTAGGGCACTAGATAGCACTGCAGCACTGTACTAGCTGGCCATTTAAAATAGCGAAATCACCAATGAAAAGCACAAAAATGAGTGAAGTGTGGCACTAGATAGACCTTGAAAAGCGTTCTCGTTTACAGTATGAGAGCTGAAATAAGAAAGCAGAATGTCACTTCATTTGACCTCAGCTGGGAACATGTGCATTGGGTAACTCAAATTTTTTGCCTCTCCACACATATCCATGAATGACTGCAAAAATGGTGCAAGTATTGATTTGGAGTTACAAATAAATTTTAGTGAGTAGGCAGATTTTCAAATAACCCATAAATAATGAGGGTCAGCTGTATCCCTTTACAAGTCATTTGCCAGAACTGGGTAACAGGGTCTGTTATTAGAACAACCAGGGGCCATGGGGCATGAGATTTTTACTAGTTTAGACCAGTGATGATTTATCCCCCTGGAGTCGGCAACCTACACTTGCTGAAATCCAGACATCTCTGCTATTTCAACAAATCACAGTACCCTTGGCAGGGAAGAGTGAAGTGGTTGTTGGGTAAGCAGTGGACAGTGCCTGCCATGTGCCTAATCAGGTGCTTGGCAATTGGAAGGGACTTGGCACTTTTTTGTTGAAGAATGAATTGGTGAATGAATGACGGGGTCATTTTTGGAAACAGCCTTTGATTTCTCTCGTATCTCAAAGATTTTCCATTTGCATCTGAATTTTTTAAAAAACGTGGTGTTTTGACTGGCCAACTCCAAATCAAAGTGAAACTTAATGTAAGAGAATAAAGAAATTTTACTTTATATGGATTAACTTCAAGTTAAATAAGTCAGAGAGAATAATAAAAAATGAAGCATCAGTTGAAGTTGAAACTTGTATTCAGAAAGAGGCTGAGTAGCCCAAGTTTCATATGGTAAAACTTTTTCTTTCTTTTCATATTGTTCCTTTTCTGAAATGATTGCTTTTTATATTTTGGAAGATGTTAAATCTAGAAATATTAGTTTTTAAATATAGTATGATGATAGATATCATTATTTTAAATTATCAGGTTCTCATATATTATCAAAGAGTAAAAAAATTTTACTTTTTAACACTACATTTGTAGCAAATTCCAGTTAAAAATAAATTCAGGGCTTCCCTGGTGGCGCAGTGGTTGAGAGTCCGCCTGCCGATGCAGGGGACACAGGTTCGTGCCCCGGTCCGGGAGGATCCCACATGCTGCGGAGCGGCTGGGCCTGTGAGCCATGGCCGCTGAGCCTGTGCGTCCGGAGCCTGTGCTCTGCCACGGGAGAGGCCACACAAAAAAAATAAAAATAAAAAAAAATAAATTCAATTAATAAAGTATAATTTCATTTAATTTTGTGTAAACAAAGCATACATTTGCGCTTACTATTCCAAACATTGGAATAAATTGTTGATCTTTCTGTCTCTCTGTGTCCTGCCTTAGACCAAGAGCAATTTAAAGCCATTAAATAGTACATATTGCCTTTTCATTAAAGTTGATGTTTATTTGATTATGGAAGTAACATAATATTATTATATAAAATTGGAAAAGAGAAAAAAGAGGGAAAATCACCCCAATTCATATCACTCAAAGAAAAGTTTCAACAATTTGGTCTATTTCTTTTCACTCTTTTTTTTCTCACATTACAAGAACTTAATTTCACAAAGTATATGTAATATGAAAAATCCATTCAACATTCTAGGTGTAGCCTTTATTATTATTGTTATTATTATTATAGACTAGAATAACTTACAACTTTAGGGACAGAGAAGTATATTTATTACTATCAGTTGCAGAGCAATAAATGAAGCAGCCAGGATTAAAGTATGGTTCTCCTAGAACTTTTTCTGCTCAGCTTACCTTCTCTATTCCATACCTGTCTGCATACTGAGCTGGAGTCCAAATTTCAGGGCAAATGAAATTGTCTTCTTGTACATTTCTAATTTCCATTTTGGTGCATTGTCACGGTTTCTGATATCTTTTCTCCCTAGGTCTTTTAGATGTTGAACACTCTGGTAGTTCTCTTCCCTTTCTATATCTGCTCTAAGCAAAATGTCTATTCCCAGAAATCACAGCTAAGGGTCTAGAGAAAAATAATACGATTATCTGATTAAGGTAATTCATACTAAGTTGCAAATGACTTGTAGTCATAAGGTTTTTGGGGTGATATCTGCATTTCATCACAAGATATTATCAAACTCATAAGGGTGTTTGATAAGTAGAGTATGTGAGGGTAACACTGGGGGGGCCGTGGGAGAACCTTATATCGGCCATAGTACCTGCTCGCTGTAGGAGGACAACACAGGCATGAAAACCCTTGCACGACCCCTGTTAACTCTCATTCAATGGCTATCAGCTGATGATCATTCTTCTTAAAAATAATCATTAAGAATTTATAATTAATTATAATGCATTGGCAGGTGAAACACTTAATTCTGTGTCTCCTAAGGACTCATCTTTTAAGGTTTCTTTATTTTGGGATTAGGTCAGCACAGTGTTTCTTTATAAACTTAAAGTGCTATTTTATTCTCCAAAGTTGAGAATGAGTTATTTGAGATTTCATTAATGTTTACTTCCAGGAGGACTTGAGGAAATTTATAGTTAAAAGTTAAATGAAGTAATATACTTAATTATAAAATAGAAGAGCAAATTTTTAAGCAGCCAGAAGGAGAAAATGGCTTCCAGGCCTCTGAAATGAACAGATAAATATAGTTAGATAGTGATTTTGACTTTTGGATTTCTCATTGTTCAAGTTAAAATGGAAACATGCTGCTGATAAGCTTCATTTTCTAATTAGAGGTAGCATGATAGATAATTCATTCATAGTGATAAAGTATACCCTGCATTTGAAACCAAGGTGAGCATCTTTTGCCATTTTGAAGGCTTAGGTTTTAGTATATTAATGAAAATGTTGACCAGATTTTCTTGTACCTTCTTTGATATTTTACCCATGGTACTTTTATTTTTATGTGTATGCTGTGTGATATTTATAATAGCAATACTTAACATATTTAAAGGGTATCTGATTTCAGTCTTTAGGCAAAGTCAGGTTTTTTTCTTCTTCCTCACTTAAAAAAATTTTAGATATCAAGAAGACTTAGGGAAATCGAATATATCTCTTAGACTTATCAGAGTTGTAATACTCGACTAGGCTAAAGAGGTTCCCTATTTAGAAACAAAGATGTTGTCACTAGAAAAAAATCCCTCTTCAGCAATTCATTTTGGTCACAGCTTTCTTCAGTCTACTTATGTGTGCTCTGCCTAAGAAACACCTTTAAGTCACCAGTTTTCAATTCTTAGCTGTTAGAGTGACCCACAGCACACAATATCCAATTTTGTAGAGAAATATCATATAACGAGGAGAGTTTAAATCTGTACTCTTGTAAAAATGTTAATTTTCTCAACTTGTAATAGACATTATTTTACATAAAGCAAACAGAATATTAGGAGTTCTAATTACCTTTTAATATTACTGAAGATGTAACAGCCTTCTCTGATTTTAATTTCCACAAATGAAACTTTCATAAAACATTTTTAGCTTCTTGAATCAGACCACTTTGAAGTTAATCATTCTGATCAAATTAAAAATAGTAGTAATACAAACTTCAGTGAACGTGATTGAGCAGTGAAACACGATGCTAGTCAAATTTTGAAATTAGAGCCAAGTATTATGGGAACATGTGGATTTCAAAAAAAAATGGTGAATTTTCTGTGTGCCTGCAAGGAGATGACCAGATTTGTGGCACATGTGGATTTTGCTTTTTTAGCAACCATGGAAGAGGTGTGGGATTTTCAGTTGTGGCATAGAAATAGGCAACATTATCTTGAGCACTTTGAAAATATACTTTGCATCCTCAGTTTCAACTCTATGCTTAGACGCTCTATTAGCAGCCACTTTATGTAGATTACTTCATATAGTCTACCCAACAGTTTTATGAGTAGTCACTTATTCTCACTTTACAGAGGAGGAAATTGAGGCTAAGAGAGGTAACAAGGTTACACTGCTAGTAGGGAGTGGACTTGGTGTCTCAGTCCTTTCAGGCTGCTGTAATAAAATGTCGCAGACTGTGTAACTTATAAACAACCTAAGTTTATTTCTCATACTTCTGGAAGCTGGAAAGCCCAAGATTGAGCAGCTAGCCTGGTCACATTCTGATAAGGGCCCTCCTCCTAATTTATAGCTGGCACCTTCTCACTTTGTCCTCACATGGTAGAAGGGGTAAGCGATCTCTGTGGGGTCTCTTATAAAAACACTAATCTCATTAATGAAGGTTCAACTGTCAAGACCTGAGCACCCCCCAAAGGTCCCACCTCTTAATATCTTTGGGGGTTAGGATTTCAACTCATGAATTTAGGGCAGGGGGACACAAACATTCAGACTATAGCACTTGGACTACAGATTTTGAACTCTAAACTGGTAAAATATTTTCCCTCTTAGGTATGGTGTCTTCTTTTTCCCTTATAACATCCTCTCCAATTCAGTCTTTACCTGTCAGAAAGTGACTTTTCCTTCTTCTGAACTAGGGCCCTGTAGACTGTGCCACTTTTCAAAACACGGTTTTGTATTGTAGCTCATTCTGAAAGTGGTATGTGTTGATCTGTCCTCCTTTACCACGAGCTCCTAGAAACAGCGACTGTAATACCCTCCTCACACCCACCCACCCAGGACCTTACACCTTACACGGTGGCCAGTCACTGAACACTTGTTGATTTAACTACTGGAGTTTGTGTTCATCAGGTAGCATAGTCTCTGCCAGTACAGGAGCTTTAAGAGACCAAGGACAGTGAAAAAGGGAAGTCCCCGAGTAAGAGGGTCTGCCTCTCTTGACTAACTTGGCTCAAATACTTTGCTGTGCTTTTCTCTAAGTGCTAATGGGATAATCTCTTTTTCATAATGTAGAATTTCTTTTGCTTCAGAAATTTCCAGGTACTTGGTTACATGACATTAACATTTCTAATGAATCAGGATTCTGAGGTTTCAAAGATATTAACAAACATAAAAATTCTGTAAATAAATATTTCTGTGGTATTTTTGTTTAAAAAATTGTATTTAGACTTCTTTCACTTAGGTATTTTGGCTTTCTCCATTTAAAAACAAATGGAGAGTTTTTATTTTTTGTTTTTAAGAGCTTGCCCATCATAACATTCAGTATTTCTCATACTCCATAGAGCATCTTGGGTCTTAATTATGTGAAAAAATACTTTCATAGGAATTCTATTCAGGGAATTTTCTTAAAACTTGTATAAAGTCCTGGGGTACTAAATCAGACATCCCATAAGTCAACACTCTTTCCTTAGCACCTATAAGTGGTACAGGCTTTACTCAATGTGCTCTGGTCTTTTTCTCAGCTCAAATTTCTTCCCAAAGAAATCAGCCACAAAATAAATTTCCTCAGTGATCAGCCACAAATTAAAATTTGATCCTTGAGATATTCAGGGTGCAAAAGATCACTGGGCAGGGATCTTCACCTTGAATGAGGAGGCTGCAAAGGCACACCCTGGGCTCTGGGGTTGCTTCTGATTGTGCTGGGCTGTGCTCCATCCAGATGAGTGTGCTTCAGCGAGCGGGAGGGTCGCCTGGCTTCCCTGTGTTGTCTGAGCCTTCGCCTGCGTCTGACTGGTCGACAGCCAGTTTCCTTCCATTGTGAGGATGGCTGTTGAAGGAGAGATTCAACCACTAGACACACTGGGAGACTTCTAGGAGATCGAGGCATGTTACTAGGAAAGAACCCCATATGATAAGTATATTATCTATGAATGTGTTGTAGATGCATTTTTTTTCCTCTGTAGGAAGTTTTAAATGGATTCTGTACGTGCCAGGGCTGGGGGAAATTTGGTATAGAATTTGTTCATTTTCTATATCCTTTCCAGGAAACTTCTCTCTCTTTACCTGGCAACTGGCCGTGTTATTTTAGGGCAGAGTTTCTAAACAGTAGGATACTTTTGCCCTCTGATAACCAAAAAGGACAGAGAGATGTTCCCTTAAACAGTACTCCAGTTGTTGGGATCTGAGGGAGCCAATTAATCCCCTTTCCTCTTTGATTTCTTAGAGACAGTGGTTTCCCCTATATCCATATACGATTGACCCTTGAATAACACGGGTCTGAACTGCGTGGGTCCACTATGTTTTAGTGAAAAAAACTGCGTTTTTTTCACTAAATACACACTACAGTACAACACCATCCGAGTTTGGTTGAATCCGTGGATGCAGACCCTCAGATATGTAGGGCCAAACTGTAAAGTTATACATAGATTTTCAACTGCACGGAGGGTTGGCACCCCTAAGCCCCATGTTGTTCAGGGGTCAACTGTATGACTTTTTAATTTGTATAGCAGCAGAACAATTAATTTAGGTTTATTTTAATTTCCTTTCCACACTTCAGTTGCCTAGGCTATTGGAGAAACTAATTACGACCCAACTTTTACTTGGAAGAGAGGACTTAACTTATGCTCCGTGAATCACTGTATCTGGAGCACTGAGCAAGCTGAGAATTTTCTCTGATTTGACATTGTGATCAGTAACATATCCGAGTTTATATGAACAAGTGATAAGGGAACCCTTTTTGCTTTTTTGGGACGGGGGCCTAAAACTTCCATTTATTTTAGTATACAATAATTTTAATATATTCTTTAATTTAGAGGTAGACTACTACTCTTTGTCTCTTAAGTGGAGGGGAAAAAAGAGGTAAAACTAAATCACCTTTCTGTTACTGATACATTCCTAACCTGTTTCTTTAGATTCCTTTTTATTCAGAAATTCCAGTTCTGGATGGACTCTTGAAATAATCGCTTTGCAAACAGGATGTTTGTGGAGTCTGTGAAAATTGTATATTGCTCACTTCTCTACTCCTGTGAGATTATCATGCTTGGCCTTATAATAGGCACAAATTTTGTTATCTTCAAATTTTGTTTATATTTTTTTGTTACACAGGAGAAGCAGAACCAAATAATTTTGGAATTAGAAGGAAACTTATTTAATTCATGCTCCTTTGCAGTGCTGGAATTTCCTGTACATATGTCTGTAAATGTACCTATCAGATTCTCCTTGAACATGTCAAATGACCTGGAACTCCACTTTCTCAGGGCATTTCTTTTGATTTTTGAACAGTTGCTGTTGCCACAACGATCTTCTTTACCTTTAGACAGAATCTGTCCCTCTCTCACTTCCATTCAGCATTTCTTGTTTTAGCCTCTGGAGCTACCACCTAGAATAAGTGATCCTTTTTATTTAGGGCTTCTAATTAATTCTGTTTTTTATTTGACATGTACATTTCTGATTTTTTTAAAGAAAAATGTGGGTTTGTCTTTCAGTTGGAAATGATGTGTTGATTTTTCTTTTTTTAAGAGAGAAAGAATGTTTTCATGAACTGTCTGGGTGGCTATGTTTCTAATACTTATTTTCCTCTCCCACTGCTGCCCAAGTTTTTTCTCTGCAAGGAGACCTTACCAGGAGGCTATTACTCTGAACCTTACTCAACAGAGAAAAGCAGTAACTCTTCAAAGTCTCAGTGGTTCCTCTAATCAGACACACTACTTTTCTCTTGGATTCAGTTGACCTTTTTTTTTGAAACTTGAGAACTTAAATTTATTTGTTTGGTTATTTGATATGTAAAAGTAACCCCAAACATTTAAATAACTCATGTTAAGGAATTTTTTTCCACACATCAAATGGCAGCTGAATTATCCCAGTACTTTGAATCATCTTGCTATTTATTTTGCTGAAATTCTGTGTTAAAATTCATTAAAGCCTGTGGTTGAGAGCTATGGGAGGGAGAAGATGAAGTTTTAATATTTGCTACCAGGTTCATCACTGTTTTTCCTGGGTATTTTGATTATGCTTATTATTTTTAAAAGTTGAGATGAAACACTTTGTATAGTTGGGGATCTTTATTTGCAAGCAATAGAAATAGCCTCTGAATAACTTAGACAAGAAAAAAGGAAATGAGGGGAAATCTGAGGAGCCAGGTCTAAGGAGAGCAGGATTCAGGGGAGCCCCAGGGACCTCATCCTCAGGAGTGTTCCTGCAGAAAGCATACTATCCCAATCTTGGGTGCAGTTCTCAGTTTGGCTTGACAGACTTCCTGCCAGGGATCTTTTAGCAGTCTGGGGCTTCTTTTGTTTTCAGGTCTATTGGAAGTTGCCTTCTTTGTTTTCTCCCACAAATATACTGATTTAATTCAAGTCTTGAAGCTAGTAGTGTGTGTGTGTGTGTGTGTGTGTGTGTTTTCTTTTTCCTGCTAATATTTTTGGGTTTGTTGTAGATATTTTCCAGGGTGGGGAGTGATGGTTAGGTTTTCCTGTTTCCTACTTGCTCTGTCATTTTTTTATGGGGTAAGTTAAGAAGATTAAAAAATTATACCACTGCGGTCAACATAAACAATTTAAAGCTATAAATGTTCCTTCAAGTATTACTTTAGTTGTATCTCACATTTTTTTTCATTATTTAATCTAATACATTTTCTAATTTTCATGACAATTCTTTGATCCTTGAATTATATAAGCTTTTAAATTTCTATAAATATGAGATTTTGCTGGGTTTATTTTTTTTTACTGATTTCTAATCTAATTCTTTTATGGTTGGAGAAAGTTATCTGCATAATATTGATTCTTTGGGATTTTTAGATTTGCTCTGTGGCCTAATGTGTGGGCGTATTTTGTAAGTGGCCAGTGGGTGCTTGAAAAGAGTATGTGAATACACATTAATATAAAAGGTACAAGGGTGTGTGTATTGCATGAGATCAAGTAAATTATAGAGCTCCTTATTCCTTTTCTGCTTGATCTATGAATTCCTGAAAAAGACTTGATAACTAATACTTGTATGGTACTTAATATATTTCAGGCACTATTTTAAAGGCCTTACTTGTATTAATTTATTGTGTATTGATTATTTTTTTTAGAGGTTACTTTTACTTTATGTATTTTTAGACTGCGTACATTTGTTACTAGGTACTTAATACCTAGTGATTGGAGTCTTTTATCTTTGTGTATTGACCTTATTCATCTCTAGTAATATTTTTAACCTTAATGTCTCTTTTTCTGATATTGATATAGTTACACAGGCTTTTTTCTATTAGTGTTTAATTAATTTTAATATTAATGTTAATATTGCCTAGCATATCCTTCTCATTCCACCTTTGTATGTCCTTTTATTTGGAGTGTGTCTCATGAATAGTCTATGACAGGACTTCTCTGGTGGCACAGTGGTTAGGAATCCACCTGCCAATGCAAGGGACACCGATTCATTCCCTGGTCCGGGAGGATCCCACATGCCACGGAGCAACTAAGCCCGTGCGCCACAACTACTGAGCCTGCGCTCTAGAGTCTCCAAGACACACCTGCTGAGCCCGCGTGCCACAACTACTGAAGCCCACACACCTAGAGCCCGTGCTCTGCAGCAAGAGAAGCCACCACAATGAGAAGCCCGCGTACTGCAACGAAGAGTAGCCCCCACTCGCCGCAACTAGAGAAAGCCCACGTGCAGCAACGAAGACCCAGCACAGCCAAAAATAAAAGAAATTATAAAAATTAAAAAATATATAGATAAATTAATTAAAGAAAAATAGTCTATGGGTGGATTTTGTTTTTATCTAGTTTTGTCTAAGAGTGGTAGTATAATGTGATGGTTAAAAGCAAGAACTTTAGGGCCAGGTTGCTTGGGTTTGGGTTGTTGTCTGGGATGTTGATATCTGACACCTGTAATTCTACACTTGGGGGTAGGAGGTGTTTGGACTTTGCTTTATTTAGACTTTTAACCTCTCCCCATGTTATATGCTCCATATCTCACTGCTGCTCTTCTATGGGTGAGGTACCTGGTATATTCAAGTTCTGATTCTCTACAGGGTTCAGTTGTTACCCTTTCAATGTCACCTGCCACTTGAACTTTATGGTGTGTTTCCTTAGTCATCTGCTTCTTATCTCTTGAAAATGTATTGAAGTATCTCTAAAATGGGCATAATAAAACTGCTTAGTTATAGGACTATCTGAAGTTAAGTGTGAGTCAATAGATGTAAAGAACTTTGAACAGTACCTGGCACATCAGAAGTGCTTAGAAAGATTTGTTCCCATTTTGTCACTGATGTGTTAATATTATAGTTTGACTTTTAATGCTCTTGGCTGCCTTGAAAGTATCTACAGTCCTGTCTGATATTTGTTACTATGAATTTCATCATCAGATTTATTGTTTTTATTTTATAATCCAAGTTTTTCTTTGTTTTGGCTTTTTTCTTCCTCAGGCGATTTGGGGAGGACATAACTTTGGTGCATCTCAATTTAGCAAGTTGAAAGTAGTAATTGAATTTAATGGAAATTGAAAATCATTTCCCAGAAGGAGTATATTGCAATTAAACTACATGGTAAATTTAAACTTGTAAAATTTTTCTATTTGAATGGTGTCGGGTACTTTCAGTTAGTTGATAGGCTAGATTCTTAATTTCATATGGAGACATTAAAAACTCTATGAAAAAAAGAACTCTATGAAGTGAAATTTTTTGCCTAAGTGGGAATCTCTGTGTTTTTATTAAATTTATGTTAAAAAGAACATTAGTGGTGGTGACTGTTGCACAACAATGTGAATGTACTTAAGGCCACTGAAGCTATACACTTAAAGATGGTTAAAGTGGTAAATTTTATGTTATATATATCTTACCACAATTTTCTTAAAAAGAACACTAGTTATTATGTATATGTCTCACATTGAAGGTGAAAGAAGATGTTCATCACTGTGAAAATCTAAATCTCATGGACCATACAGATAGAGTGAGCAGAACATATTGGTGTCAGTACCTTGACTTATGTTTTCTTTCTTCAGCCATATATGATTCTCATTCATTTCCTAATGTGAACTTTTTTTTTTAACAGGAAGGAAAAGCTGATGCGATGCTCTCAATGCCGAGTTGCCAAATACTGTAGTGCTAAGTGTCAGGTAAGAAGGTTCTGCTGTATGTAAATTCTCTACTCTTAAATTTGTTCTCCATTATGCCTGTTGAACTATTTCTGTTTCTTCATAATCTTTTATTTATTTTAACTTGTTTTTTTCCTTCAACTTAAAAATCATATATGTAGATGGTAATAATTATATATACATAATATATACATAAACTCTATCCATATAGTGTGTGTGTATGTGTGTGTGTGTGTGTATATCACTGAAGAAAAGTTAAATGTTTACACCTCTCCATCTTCTTGTCCTCTTGACTTCAGTCCCATTTCCCAGAGCTAACCACTGTTAAGTTTCTTATGTATCTTTGCAGCATTTTTTTGGTGCAAACACATTCATGTATCTTTATCTTTTGTTTTTAAAAACAGATACAGGTTATTCTGGCACAAATTCTTTTATACCTTGATTTTCTTTTTCATTTAATAATCTATCTAGAAGAACTTTTTGTATCCTCATGTTCATCCTATCATATGAATGCACCACAATCATAATTTCCCCACTAATGAATGCATAATTTTTTCCCAATATTTGGTATTGCCAGTACTGCACCAGGCATCCTTTCGTGCACATTTTTGCACACTTGTGCAAATTGATTGTAGGATAAATTCTTCCCCGTTGTATTGATTAGTAAAAGAATATATGCATTTTGAATTTTTAAAGAGAATGCTCAATTGCCTTCTAAGAGTTTGAGTTAATTAACAACAACTGACAGTCTATGAGAGTACTGCTGTTAACATCTTTGAAATTCTTTAAAGGATGTATAATTAACATTCAACATGACCTTTTCGTCTAACCTTATGGTTAATCATTTAATAAGAAATTTAATTATGCTCTAATGAATTAGGTCATAATAAAAAGTCTAATTGGAGGGTTGGTGTCTGTGTCACTTGCCACCCATGTTTCAGGGAACTTCAAGTTAAGAAGACTACATATAGAACCAAATGAATTATATTATTTGATACAGATTTTCTAGTTGAGCTTCCTTTCTGTTCTCAATGAGCTAAACATTTACGTTTATTTTCCCTTGTTTTTATGACTGTTTTTCCCCAGGCCTACTTCCTCCTTTTGTAGTACACTCAAGGAAAAAAAACAACAAAACCCATTATCTGATTAGAATGAGTAGAGGGAGTCTGGTGGGTAGGTATGTCATTTTGATTCATTATAGTGCATGTATTTTTACCACATATATTAGCTGTTTACTGTAGCATCAATAATAATGTCATCGTCAGATATACTGTAGAAGGTAGTGGGAAAATAGCTAGTAAGATGAAAGATGTCATACATAACACAGCTAGTGGACATGCTTGTATGTGTGCGGGGGATAGGGTGTGTGTGTAGAGGAGATGGGATGGGAGTCAAAGAATGGCCAGAACATACGCATTTAAACTGCTCTGTTAAGCTCACCCTTAAGGTACAGCATTAAACATTGTAATTATTGTGGATACCTACAAAGCAGCACAAAATTAAACTGACAGACTGAACTATGAACAGTAATGAACAGAAGCACTTGGAATGGAAATTGATATAGAGGATGCGAATTCATAACATAAAATCCAAAATACGTTTACCCTAGGGGGACATAACTTTTGTCAGTAGCTTAGCGTTTGATGTATGGGGCCATAGCATCAATGAGCTGTCCACAAGAAGCTGAGGTGTTATAGGGTATAATGTCCCCTGTGCTCATCAGGAAGGTATCAAGTGGCATCAGTTTTCACACTTCATTTTTAAACATAAGTGATACAAGGATACATTTGCATTATAAAAATTAGCACAGTATAGACTAATACAGAGTAAAAAGTAAAAGTCTTCCTCAAGCATTCTTCCCCCATTCCTACTTCTCTTTTCCAGAGGTAGTGTCTCTGTGTTTGTTTTGTGAGTGGAGGATACACACCAAACTGTTAGTCTATGCGTCATACATAGTATACACATACATGTATATATTTACTGCTATGTACAGAACTGTTTGTATTCCTCTGTATATACCTTGTTATGAGGTGTCATATAATGTAATAGAGCGGTTATATATTGGATCCAGTCTAATTTCTATATTGGCATAATCAGCATATCACAGATGATTATGAGATCAAAGAGGAGAAACAGGCTAAGTTTTCTTATGAAAAAACATTCTCAAAATTTATAATATAGATAGCAAGTAAACCAGTTTTAAGCAAATTCACCAATTACTATTTCATCTCTGCTGGATTTACTTTGATTCATAATATGTACATTTCTAATTGAATTAATTGCGGAGCAAAACAAGCAGCTGGGTACCACATCAAATTGCAGTTTACATACTTTTAAAAAGTACTATATTAGCAGAAAGAGGCTCTATTTTATGTTGATAATTATAGGCCTCTTTAAAAATGTGAATCATATTTTTGAGTGTGCATTTTATGTTTAGTTGTAGAATGATTTGATTCATTTTTGATGAATTCCACATTAGTAAGCACTTAACAGCGTGATTTAATAAGTTGGTTTCTGTAGTATCATACCCAAAGTGATGATAATGAAGAAAGCCAAGCCCTTGGTTTTTATAAATAGCTCTGTGCCAGGCTTCAGGCTGATAGAATATGTACTGGATGCTCTGTAGAAAAGTTGGCTTTGTATCTAACTGTAAACAAAAAGGGAATATTGTATAAAGGTTAAAATTATTTGATCATATTTAACTTTTTGACTTCTGCAAATGTCTGCAGGCCTGAGCTTTTCTTTTCTCGCTTTATATTTGCCTGCAGAGTGATCCCATCTACTCCCATGGCTTCAGTTGACATCTGTGTATTAATTATTCTCAGTTCTCCATCTCCAGCCTCCTCCTTTCTCCTGAGCACCAGACCCATATCTTATGGGGCACCTCTATTTGGGTGTTGCACCGGTATCTGAAATGCCATATATTTATACTTGAGTGCATTATCTTACCCCAGACCTGCTTTCCTTCTCATTTTTCAACCTCAGTGAATAATCTCACCAGCCACTCAGCAGTCCTAGTTGCCAGGGTGTCATCAGCTCTGATTTACGTTCTTTCTTGGCTCCACATCCTCTTAATCACCACGTCCTGCTGATTCTACCACCTGAAGATCTGAATTGGTTCACTTCTCTCTAGCTTCTCTACCACTACGCTTGTGCATGTTACCATGGTCTCTTTCCTAGGTTAGCTGCAGTCTTTAAGCTGTTACAAGCTTCTATTCTCTTCTCTACACAGGAACCAGAGTGATTATTTTATTCTAGAATGTAAGCATGATCTGTCACTCACCAGCTTGAAACCCTGGCCCTCTCTTTCCTCAGGGTGAAATTCAAACTGGCAGACTTTGCCACGTTTTTACTTCTGGGCCTTTGGCTAGGTAACTCCCTGGGTCTGGAGCAGACCTCTCCCCCTAGCTACTGAACTCCTGTTTATCCTTTAGAACTCAGATTAAATGTCACTCCCTTTTTCCTAACCCCCTGAGACTAGTTTGTATCCCTCCTTTATAGTACAGAAATTTAATTGTGTTAATTTTGGGGTTAATTGCCTGTTTCTGTAGTTAGATGTCAGGCTCCTTGACGGTATGCTCTGTGCATGGGTCACTGCTGCCGATGTAGCATAATTTGTTGAGTGAATGAATGAATGAATACATTCATCAGTGATAATTGTTGAATTTGATTTTTAAAATTACATCATCTCTAAATAACCTGTCTGTAGTAATATTTCTTTTTTAGATGGAAATATAAGTGGGATATAACATTGTATTAGTTTTAGATATACAACATAATGATTTGATAGGTGTATATATGGCAAAATGATCACGACAATAAGTTTAGTTAACATCCATTGCCACATGTAATTATAATATTTTTTCTTGTGATGAGAACATTTAAGATCTACTCTCTTAGCGACTTTCAAATATACAGTACAGTATTGTTAACTATAGTCGCCAACCTGTACGTTACATCCCCAGGAATTTTTTGTTTGTTTGTTTTTTGTTTTGACCACGCTGCATCGCATGTAGGATCTTAGTTCCTAACGAGGAATTGAACCTGCGCCCCCTGCATTGGAAGCACGGAGTCTTAACCCCTGCACCGCCAAGGAAGCCCTCCCCAGAAATTATTTAATTCTTATAAACCATTTGATCATCTTCACCCATTTCTCCCCTCCCCCACTTACCCCCATCTCCTGCCTCTGGCAAACACCTGTCTGTTCTCTGTATCTAAATTTTTTTTAAATTTATTTTTATTTATTTTATTAATTTATTTGGTTGCGCCAGGTCTTAGTTGTGGCAGGCAGACTCCTTAGTTGAGGCTCACGGGCTATTTAGTTGTGGCATGTGAACTCTTAGTTGCAGCATGCATGTGGGATCTAGTTCCCTGACCAGGGATCGAACCCAGGCCCCCTGCATTGGGAGCGCAGATTCTTAACTACTGTGCCACCAGGAAAGTCCCAATAGTTTTTTTTTTAGATTCCGCATATAAGTGAGACATAATAATATGTCTTTTTTTTTTCTTTTATTCAACAAATGTTTATTTAGAGCCATCAAGCTGGGTCTGCTGCATTTCTAGATTGTGACACTTTCTTAATCCTCTTACTCAAAAATTATGGAGCCAGTGACTATTATTGGCACTCAGGGATGCATCCAGGGGAAAAAAAAAACAGACAAATATCCTTGCCTGTGTATAATATAAATTCTATAGGGAGAGATAATTAAAAAAAATTTTTATTGTGGTAAAAGTCACATAATATAAAAAACATACTATTTTAACCATATTTAACTGTACAGTTCAGTGGCACTAAGTACATTCACGTTGTTGTGCAACTCTCACCATCATCCATCTCCCGAATTTTTCACCTTCCTAAACTGAAACGGTGTCCCCTTTAACACTAACTCCCCATTCCCCCTTCCCCTCCACCACCCCCTGGCCCCTGGCATCTACCGACATACTTTCTGACTATGAATTTGACTGTTCTAGGTACCTCGTACAAGTGGAATCAAACAGTATTTGTCTGTACCTAATGTATGTTGGAATGCATTTTTAAGGTTTTAATATGTCTTAATTCATCAGTATAGGCATTATCTATTAACTTCCTGCTCTGATAGACAATAGAATTTAGCTCACCTATGTCAGCATCTACTTCCTCTCTGTCTTTTTATATAGCTATATCAGGATTCTCCATTCATCCAAAGTCTATCCAATAGATATTTATTGAGTACCTGGTAGCTAGTCAGTGTTCTAAGTTGGTGGTGGGCAGTTAGCAATGAACAAGTAAACAAGGTCCTGGCTTTCGTAAAGTTTATAGTAGTGAGGAGACAGACAGTAACAAATGCCATGATTATATGAGTGAGTGTGATTTGGATGAGCGTGAGCTTGCCATTGCACAGATGGTTACAGAAGGGCTTCCTATATAGGTGACATTTGGCTGGAGTCTAAAAATACCCAGCCACGGAAAGATCTCAGAACAGTTTTTTTTTTTTTTTAATGTAAAAGGAACAGTGAATGTAAAGGCACTGAAGAGGAAAATAGCTTGTCATGTTAGAGGAATGAAGAGGAGTTTGAGGTAAACAGCTTCACAAATTCATATGAAAAAAATCTTTTACCAGAGTGTGTATCCTTATTATTTTACCAAATATCACCACAAACAAAAATGACTGAATGACTTACAATTAAATAATGCTAAAATAACTTTCTTGCCCTGCTTTTTACAGAGTATTGTGAAATTATGTGTTCTGCATGTTTTTGAGTTATAGTTGCTTCTGGTTAGCTGGAAAATAGAGAAATTTAGTGGTCAAAACTGAGACTTTGTCAAAAACATTTTTTCTAGTTCATTACACACCTGGTTCTCAGAATTTAAAAAAACTAATTATTAATAAATTTAAATTATACTTCTTTGAGGAAAAAAAGGAGTTGGATAATGGTGGATACATGTCATTTGTTCAAACCCATAGAATGTTTGACACCAAGAGTGAACCCTAATGTACACTATGGACTTGGGTGATAATGATGTGTCCGCCTAAGTCCATCAGTTGTAACATACATGAGGATGTTGATAACAGAGGAGGCTGTACATGTGTGGGGGGCAGAGGGTAGGTATCTGGGAACTTTATGTACTTTCCTCTCAATGCTGTGAACTTAAAACTGCTCTAAAAATTAATGTCTTAAAAAATAAATCATAGGGAAAAAAAGCAGTTGGAGGTGAGGCCAATGAGTTAAGACTTGAAGGACTTGATAATGGATTCATCCATCCATTAATTTACTCAGCAAGTATTAGTGCTGATGCCAGGACTTTTCTTGGCTCTGGCACAATATTACTGAACAAGACACAGAAAACCCTTGCCTTTATGGAGCTTTCATTTTCCTTGTGAGACAGATATATAATATTGTCTTATTTTTATGCCTAAAATAAAGGGAGTAAGAGAAAATGATAGGGATTGGGAGGCTATTTTTACATATGTGTGTGTGTGTGTGAATACATATACACACGTATGTACATATACATATATATTTAACTTCTTTATATCTTATATATAGATATTGAGAAAGAGATATATCTATGTATATCCATATACATATCTATATCTATAGTGAGATAACTATTTTTATATTTGTCTGTCTACCTAAGACCTCTCAGGAGGTGGCATTTGAGTGGCGATCTGAAAGAAGTAAGACATGTGAAGATTGGAGAAGGGAGTTTCAGGTTTGATGTACATCACATGTAAAAGCAGGAATGAATATGGTGTGCTCACTGAAGGACAAGAAGGCCAGTATGGTGGACCAGAGTAAGCAACAAAGAGAGTTGTAGGAGATAGACTAGAGAGATAGGAGGGACCAGGTTATGAGGCCATTGTGTACTATGGCTAAAAATAAACATTTTGTTCCATGTGTGATGGGCTGCTACTGTAGGGTTCCGGGAAGGGGAGTGGGGATCAGTATTATGGTCTGAGATTTTAAAGGAATTTTCCTGAGTGCTGTGGGGATAGGTTATAGGAGGGCAAGGATAGAGGCTGAGAAACCAGTTAGGAGGTTGTTACACTAGTCTGGTTGCCATATAATGGTGGCTAGGACTAGAGTAGCAACAGCAAAAAGAATTGGTTAGATTTGGGGTATCTTTTGAAGGAAGAACTGACTGAATTTGCTCATGGTTGCATTCATCCATTCAAGTTGAGAACTCAACATATGCAAGCACTGATCTAGTCAAGAGCTCTGATGGCTTGGATTAGAGTGGTAGCAGTAGAGGTGGTAAGAAATGGTTGGATTTGAGATGTATTTTGCAGGTGTAACTGAAAGAGTTTGCTAATAGATTAGATGTAAGAGGTGAGACAAGAACAGTCAGAGATAGAACTTTTTTTTTAAATGGAGTTCCATTTAATATTTATTTATTTATTTATTTATTTATTTATTTATTTATTTATTTAGGCTGCGCCAGGTCTTAGCTGCAGCATCTGGGCTCTTTTTTTAGCTTCAGCATGTGGACTTAGTTGCGGCATGCGGACTCTTAGTCACAGCATGCGAGCTCTTTAGTTGCAGCATGCATGCAGGATCTAGGTCCCTGACCAGCGATCGAACCCAGGCCCCCGCATTGGGAGCGCGGAGTCTTACCCACTGGACTACCAGGGAAGTCCCAGAGATAGAACTTTTAAGTTTCTGCCCTCAGCAACTTTGGGTGAATGGTGGTGCTATTTAGTGACTTAAAGAAATCTTATTGAAGAGTAGGTTCTGAGAAGAGAATTCTAATTTACAAATTTTTAGTTTGTGCCTATTAAACATATACATGGAGATGTTGAATAGGCAACTGGATATACTTGCTCAGAATGGGGGCTGGGACTTCATGAAAAAATGTAAGAAGAATGAATATGGGGATGGAGAGGGAAAGAAAAGAAGCAAGAATGACTCCTTGGGCACTTTCCTGGCTGTCCAGTGGTTAAGACTCTGCGCTTCCAATGCAAGGGGCGTGGGTTTGATCCCTGGTTGGGGAACTAAGATCCCACAAGCTGCGCAGTATGGCCAAAAAAAGAAAAAAAAAAAAGAATGACTCCTTGGTTTTTGGCTTTAGCAATTGGGTAGATGATGATTCCATTTACTGACATGGGGAAGACAAGACTCCCATGTAATAGCGTAATAGACCCAGTTTTAGGTGGGAAAAATCTGCTTTGGCTGTGTTAGATTTGCAATAACTGTTATTATATGTCTATTAGGTTCAGTTTCCTTTTCTCATGTCTGTAACTTTAAACAATATGTGCAAGCCTCCATCTGTGTTTATCAATTGTAGATCGTATCTTTTGATCCCCTACCTTTAAGGTGAAAATATTAGTATTCCCACTCTTCCCTCTCTTATCACTCTATTTTCCATAATTTGCCAGCTGTACCTTTACTTTTATATTGTCAAGGTTAATGATATTTACATGCTGTTCTAGAACACAGAATTAAGTCCCACGTAATGATTTTAAAAAGTCAAAATCAGTAAAAAGTCATAAGTGATTTTTAAAATATCACTTTCTACATTCAGATTCAATGCAGTCCCATTCAAAGTCCCACAGATTGATAAGCTGACTGAAATTTATGTGGAAATGCAAAAGACTTAAACTGAGTCCCTTATGTAGAAGAAGAGCAAAGTTGGAGGACTTAGACCACTTGATTTAAACACTTACTCTAAAGCTACAGTAATGAAGACAGTGGTGTTAGGATAGACTTCTAGAGCAATGAATAGAATAGAGCGACGGTCCCCAACCTTTTTGGCACCAGGGACTGGTTTCCTGGAAGACAGTTTTTCCATGGATGGGGTTGGGGGATGGTGCAGGCGGTAATGTGAGCCATGGGGAGCGGCAGATGAAGCTTCACTCGCTTGCCTCCTGCTGTGCATCTCGGTTCTTAACAGGCTGTGGACTGGTACCGGTCTGTGGCCCGGGGACTGGGGACCCCTGGAATAGAGAGTCTAGAAATTGGCCCCGTTGTGTTCTTTTATGTGATAGTTAGCTATGGCCACAAGAGAGGACTCAGAGAGACTCAGGAAAAAGTTTATTATACTCATAGATCCTAGAAACAGGAGGGATGGATTGCCGCACAGCATCATGTGCGGGAAGCCTCAGGGTGGTCTGGAGGCAGAAAGGAGAAGAAAGGGGAAAACTGAGGCTAGAGCCTTTATTAAGGTTTCCACAGGATTACTCAGCCATAAAAAGGAACGAAATTGGGTCATTTGTAGAGACGTGGATGGACCTAGAGACTGTCATACAGAGTGAAGTAAGTCAGAAAGAGAAAAACCGACATCGTATATTAACGCATACATGTGGAATCTGAAAAAATTGGAATGGACGATCTTATTTACAAAACAGAAATAGAGACAGACGTAGAGAACAAAGGGGTGGTGGTGGGATGAATTGGGAGATTGGGATTGACATATATACACTATTGATACTATGTATAAAATAGATAACTAATGAGAACCTACTGTATAGCACAGGGAACTCTACGCAATGCTCTGTGGCGACCTAAATGGGAAGGAAATCCAAAAAATAGGGGATATATGTATACCTATAGCTGACTCACTTTGCTGTACAGTAGAAACTAACACAACATTGTAAAGCAACTATACTCCAATAAAACTTAAAAAAAAAAAAGGTTTCATCAGGAAAGGCAAGGCACGGTAAGGTAAACAGTTTAGGATTGGCCAAATTGAATAATTCAAGAGGGCTTTGAGCTATAGGAGTGGCCTCTCCATTCCTGGTACCTGGCTCTATGAATTTTAAAGCAGAGAGATAGGGCTCTGGATTGGTTAGTTTGCATATCAAAGGCATGCTCCCTGCTGAGCCTTTTGCTGTCTCTAAGAATTGCCTAGCTCTGGGAAGGGCAGTCTCTCTTTCCAGCCAGAAAGGTTTTTTTTTTAATTTTTTTTATTTTTTGCTTTATAACAAATTTAATCAGTTATACATATACATATGTTCCCATATCCCCTCCCTTTTGCGTCTCCCTCCCACCCTCCCTATCCCACCCCTCCAGGCGGTCACAAAGCACCCAGCTGATCTCCCTGTGCTCTGCAGCTGCTTCCCACTAGCTATCTACCTTACGTTTGGTAGTGTATATATGTCCATGCCTCTCTTTCACTTTGTCACAGCTTACCCTTCCCCCTCCCCATATCCTCAAGTCCATTCTCTAGTAGGTCTGTGTCTTTATTCCTGTCTTACCCCTATGTTCTTCATGACATTTTTTTTCTTAAATTCCATATATATGTGTCAGCATACACTATTTGTCTTTCTCTTTCTGACTTACTTCACTCTGTATGACAGACTCTAGGTCCATCCACCTCATTACAAATAGCTCAATTTCATTTCTTTTTATGACTGAGTAATATTCCATTGTATATATGTGCCACATCTTCTTTACCCATTCATCCGATGATGGACACTTAGGTTGGTTCCATCTCCGGGCTATTATAAATAGGGCTGCTATGAACATTTTGGTACATGTCTCTTTTTGAATTATGGTTTTCTCAGGGTATATGCCCAGTAGTGGGATTGCTGGGTCATATGGTAGTTCTATTTGTAGTTTTTTAAGGAACCTCCATACCGTTCTCCATAGCGGCTGTACCAATTCACATTCCCACCAGCAGTGCAAGAGTGTTCCCTTTTCTCCACACCCTCTCCAGCATTTATTGTTTCTAGATTTTTTGATGATGGCCATTCTGACTGGTGTGAGATGATATCTCATTGTAGTTTTGATTTGCATTTCTCTAATGAGCAAAGATGTTGAGCATCCTTTCATGTGTTTGTTGGCAGTCTGTACATCTTCTGTGGAGAAATGTCTATTTAGGTCTTCTGCCCATTTTTGGATTGGGTTGTTTGTTTTTTTGTTATTGAGCTGCATGAGCTGCTTATAAATTTTGGAGATTAATCCTTTGTCAGTTGCTTCATTTACAAATATTTTCTCCCATTCTGAGGGTTGTCTTTTGGTCTTGTTTATGGTTTCCTTTGCTGTGCAAAAGCTTTTAAGTTTCATTAGGTCCCATGTGTTTATTTTTGTCTTTATTTCCATTTCTCTAGGAGGTGGGTCCAAAAGGATCTTGCTGTGATTTATGTCATAGAGTGTTCTGCCTATGTTTTCCTCTAAGAGTTTGATAGTGTCTGGCCTTACATTTAGGTCTTTAATCCATTTTGAGCTTATTTTTGTGTATGGTGTTAGGGAGTGATCTAATCTCATACTTTTACATGTCCCTATCCAGTTTTCCCAGCACCACTTATTGAAGAGACTGTCCTTTCTCCACTGTACATTCCTGCCTCCTTTATCAAAGATAAGGTGACCGCATGTCCGTGGGTTTATCTCTGGGTTTTCTATCCTGTTCCATTGATCTATCTTTCTGTTTTTGTGCCAGTACCATACTGTCTTGATTACTGTAGCTTTGTAGTATAGTCTGAAATCAGGGAGCCTGATTCCTCCAGCTCCATTTTTCGTTCTCAAGATTGCTTTGGCGATTCGGGGTCTTTTGTGTTTCCATACAAATTGTGAAATTTTTTGTTCTAGTTCTGTGAAAAATGCCAGTGGTAGTTTGATAGGGATTGCATTGAATCTGTAGATTGCTTTGGGTAGTAGAGTCATTTTCACAATGTTGATTCTTCCAATCCAAGAACATGGTACATCTCTCCATCTATTTGTATCATCTTTAATTTCTTTCATCAGTGTCTTATAATTTTCTGCATACAGGTCTTTTGTCTCCTTAGGTAGGTTTATTCCTAGATATTTTATTCTTTTTGTTGCAGTGGTAAATGGGAGTGTTTTCTTGATTTCACTTTCAGATTTTTCATCATTAGTATATAGGGATGCCAGAGATTTCTGTGCATTAATTTTGTATCCTGCAACTTTACCAAATTCATTGATTAGCTCTATTAGTTTTCTGGTAGCATCTTTAGGATTCTCTATGTATAGTATCATGTCATCTGCAAACAGTGACAGCTTTACTTCTTCTTTTCCGATTTGGATTCCTTTTATTTCCTTTTCTTCTCTGATTGCTGTGGCTAAAACTTCCAAAACTAGGTTGAATAAGAGTGGTGAGAGTGGGCAACCTTGTCTTGTTCCTGATCTTAGTGGAAATGGTTTCAGTTTTTCACCATTGAGGACGATGCTGGCTGTGGGTTTGTCATATATGGCCTTTATTATGTTGAGGAAAGTTTCCTCTATGCCTACTTTCTGCAGGGTTTTTATCATAAATGGGTGTTGAATTTTGTCGAAAGCTTTCTCTGCATCTATTGAGATGATCATATGGTTTTTCTCCTTCAATTTGTTAATATGGTGTATCACGTTGATTGATTTGCGTATATTGAAGAATCCTTGCATTCCTGGAATAAACCCCACTTGATCATGGTGTATGATCCTTTTAATGTGCTGTTGGATCCTGTTTGCTAGTATTTTGTTGAGGATTTTTGCATCTATGTTCATCAGTGATATTGGCCTGTAGTTTTCTTTCTTTGTGACATCCTTGTCTGGTTTTGGTATCAAGGTGATGGTGGCCTCGTAGAATGAGTTGGGAGTGTTCCTCCCTCTGCTATATTTTGGAAGAGTTTGAGAAGGATAGGTGTTAGCTCTTCTCTAAATGCTTGATAGAATTCACCTGTGAAGCCATCTGGTCCTGGGCTTTTGTTTGTTGGAAGATTTTTGATCACAGTTTCAATTTCAGTGCTTGTGATTGGTCTGTTCATATTTTCTATTTCTTCCTGATTCAGTCTTGGCAGGTTGTGCATTTCTAAGAATTTGTCCATTTCTTCCAGGTTGTCCATTTTATTGGCATAGAGTTGCTTGTAGTAATCTCTCATGATCTTTTGTATTTCTGCAGTGTCAGTTGTTACTTCTCCTTTTTCATTTCTAATTCTATTGATTTGAGTCTTCTCCCTTTTTTTCTTGATGAGTCTGGCTAATGGTTTATCAATTTTGTTTATCTTCTCAAAGAACCAGCTTTTAGTTTTATTGATCTTTGCTATCGTTTCCTTCATTTCTTTTTCATTTATTTCTGATCTGATTTTTATGATTTCTTTCCTTCTGCTAACTTTGGGATGTTTTTGTTCTTCTTTCTCTAATTGCTTTAGGTGCAAGGTTAGGTTGTTTATTCGAGATGTTTCCTGTTTCTTAAGGTGGGATTGTATTGCTATAAACTTCCCTCTTAGAACTGCTTTTGCTGCATCCCATAGGTTTTGGGTCGTCGTGTCTCCATTGTCATTTGTTTCTAGGTATTTTTTAATTTCCCCTTTGATTTCTTCAGTGATCACTTTGTTATTAAGTAGTGTATTGTTTAGCCTCCATGTGTTTGTATTTTTTACAGCTCTTTTCCTGTAATTGATATCTAGTCTCATAGCATTGTGGTCGGAAAAGATACCTGATACAATTTCAATTTTCTTAAGTTTACCAAGGCTTGATTTGTGACCCAAGATATGATCTATCCTGGAGAATGTTCCATGAGCACTTGAGAAAAATGTGTATTCTGTTGTTTTTGGATGGAATGTCCTATAAATATCAATTAAGTCCATCTTGTTTAATGTATCATTTAAAGCTTGTGTTTCCTTATTTATTTTCATTTTGGATGATCTGTCCATTGGTGAAAGTGGGGTGTTAAAGTCCCCTACTATGATTGTGTTACTGTCGATTTCTCCTTTTATGGCTGTTAGTATTTGCCTTATGTATTGAGGTGCTCCTATGTTGGGTGCATAAATATTTACAATTGTTATATCTTCTTCTTGGATCGATCCCTTGATCATTATGTAGTGTCCTTCTTTGTCTCTTCTAGTAGTCTTTATTTTAAAGTCTATTTTGTCTGATATGAGAATTGCTACTCCAGCTTTCTTTTGGTTTCCATTTGCATGGAATATCTTTTTCCATCCCCTTACTTTCAGTCTGTATGTGTCTCTAGGTCTGAAGTGGGTCTCTTGTAGACAGCATATATATGGGTCTTGTTTTTGTATCCATTCAGCCAATCTGTGTCTTTTGGTGGGAGCATTTAGTCCATTTACATTTAAGGTAATTATCGATATGTATGTTCCTATTCCCATTTTCTTAATTGTTTTGGGTTTGTTATTGTAGGTCTTTTCCTTCTGTTGTGTTTCTTGCCTAGAGAAGTTCCTTTAGCATTTGTTGTAAAGCTGGTTTGGTGGTGCTGAACTCTCTCAGCTTTTGCTTGTCTGTAAACGTTTTAATTTCTCCATCAAATCTGAATGAGATCCTTGCTGGGTAGAGTAATCTTGGTTGCAGGTTTTTCTCCTTCATCACTTTAATTATGTCCTGCCACTCCCTTCTGGCTTGTAGAGTTTCTGCTGAGAGATCAGCTGTTATCCTGATGGGGATTCCCTTGTGTGTTATTTGTTGTTTTTGCCTTGCTGCTTTTAATATGATTTCTTTGTGTTTAATTTTTGACAGTTTGATTAATATGTGTCTTGGCGTATTTCTCCTTGGATTTATTCTGTATGGGACTCTCTGTGCCTCCTGGACTTGATTAACTATTTCCTTTCCCATATTAGGGAAGTTTTCAACTATAATCTCTTCAAATATTTTCTCAGTCCCCAGAAAGGTTTTTAAGATGTCAGAATATCATAATATACAGAAAATTTTAAAAATATAAATGCAACCCCACACATGTATAGCCAGTTGATTTTCTGCAGAGGTGCCAAGGTAATTCAAAGTTGAAAGGATCATCTTTTCAACAAATTGTGATAGATATGCACATGGAAACGAAATGATATAAATACAGTTTTTCCCCACCAAAGTCTCATAATAGATTACAGACTTAAAAGCTAAAGCTGTAAAACTTTTAGAAGAAAACTTAAGAGAAAATCTTTGGACCTGGGGTAGGTCAAGTTTCTCAGGCTGGACACAGAAAGCACTCACTATACAGGACATATCGATAAAGTGAACTTTAGCAAAGTGAACCCTTCTGCTCTTTGAAGACATCACTAAGAAAATGAAAAGACAAGCCACAGGCTGGGGAAAATATTTGTAATGCATATATATCCAACCAGAGAGTTGTAGCCATAATTTTTAAACAGTGCTTACAATTCAGTAGTAAGATTACCCAGTAAAATGGACAAAAGATTTGAATAGACCCCTCAGTAAGATATACAGTAGAAGATGCTTAACATCATTAGTCATCAGAGAAATAAACCACAATGAGATACCATTACATACCCACTAGAAAGGGTAAAATGAGAAAGACTGACTATACCAAGTGTATGCAAGGAAGAACAACTGGAACCTCATATTCTGCTGGTGGGAATGTGATATGTTACAACTGCTTTGGAAAAGTTTGGTAGTTTCTAAAAGTGTTAAATGTGCACTTACCAACTAACCCAGCAGTTCTACTCCTAGGTTGTGTGTGTGTGTGTGTGTGTGTGTGTGTGTGTGTATACACACATAGATACACCCACAATTTACTGTTACTCAGCCATAAAAGAGAACTATTGATATATACAGCAACATGAGTGAATCTCAGAAACATTATAGGGAGGAAATAAAGCCAGATAGAAAGAAGTAGTACTGTTCTGGGACAGGCACAACTAGTCTGTAATGATGGAGACCAGATTACTGGTTGCCACGGATTGAGGGGTTGAAAGTAAAGCCCCACAAAGGAACTTGTGGGAGTAATGACAGTCTATATCTTTTTAAAAAAAAATTATTTATTTTTATTTTTGGCTGTGTTGGGTCTTCGTATCTGTGCGAGGGCTTTCTCTAGTTGCAGCGAGCGGGGGGCCACTCTTCATTGTGGTGTGTGGGACTCTCACTGTCACGGCCTCTCTTATTGCGGAGCACAGGCTCCGGACGCGCAGGCCCAGCGGCCATGGCTCACGGGCCCAGTTGCTCTGCGGCATGTGGGATCTTCCCAGACTAGGGCTCGAACCTGTGTCCCCTGCATTGGCAGGTGGACTCTCAACCACTGCGCCACCAGGGAAGCCCTGACAATCTATATCTTAATTTTGGTGTTGGTTACATAAAACTATACTCTTAAAATGCGTCCATTTTATTGTAATGTAATTTATATCTCAATACATTCTTTAAAAAATATTGCTCACTGCAGAACCATTAAGTATGCATAGATCTTATTTCTTCCTCTGTGATAAAGTGATCACAACCTTTCAGCCACTCAAAGAATGAGACTGATGTTTGAGGGAACCATTATAAGATGGTAAGCATTGGGGAAGGAAGACCAAACAGAAGGCTAAAGAAATGGTCTAGATCAGTGATATTCTTAGCGTTACATTCAACTAGAGTCTCCATTTTAACACTCCACTGCTTACTCAAAATCGTGCCAATAGTAAGAAGGTGTTTTGGGACCCTGTGGTATACAGACTTCTGGTTAACTGTCTCTTTTTCAGTCACTTTTCAATCCCATTCTCTGTCCCATATGTAGTCTTCAATTCTAAATTCTTGTTGGAGTTCTGTTTGGCAGGAGTCAAAGACTTTGAAGGTAACTGCCTCCAAAGTTACCTGCCACTTTGAGGCAGCCTCCTTTGCCCTGTTTCTGTAGCCTGTTCTCTTACCCCGACTTTCTGACGTAATGGAAATGAGGTTAAACACCTCATCCATTGATGGCCCTTCTGGTTCACTTTGGGAGTTAAAAACTTGATAATTACTTGTGTTGGGGAGATAAAATGCATGTGCCCCATCTGCCATGTTCCACTAGAACTCGGCATTGACATTTTGATCAACCTAGCATGGAAGTTTCTTTAAAAGAAGTCCTTAGAGGTGAATGATTTATTTTGCCCTTCCAGCTAAAATGTATCAATTAGGTCATTCCATCTTGATATGACCTCTCACTAGATCAGAGATTGGCAAACTTTTTCGGTAGAGGGCCAGATAATAAACATGTTAGGCTTTGTGGACCATAGGATTTCTGTCATAACTATTCAACTCTGTTGTCATAGTATGAAATTAGTGAGTGTAATACTATGAATTGGCTATGTTTCAATAAAACTTTACAGAAACAAGTGGCAAAATGGATTTGACCTGAACCTTGTACTAGATTGACTTACTTTGGGACTGTAATGTTTTTATTTATTATAAGGTTCGTCAATTAACCAAGAAACTGTAATTCCCATTTTCCTAAGGAGTAATACTTTATTCTTGTTTCTTTTGTCAACTTCTTGCCCTATGACCATCCTCCTGCCTTATTTTGTCTTTATATTTGGCCCTATCTGTCTAATTTGATTAAGGCTAGTGGGAAGGCACTCTTGTTCTACATTTGTTACAGCATCCAGAAAGCTTTTAAAGTGCTAAGTCTAATGTCTATCACTAGGTCTCTAGTGTGCTCTAAGGAGATTTTACGCAAGATTTTAATCAATACCTGTCAGTCAGCTATAGCTTGTTAGCCAGTGTTCTTAGCTTTCCAGTTTTCTTTTCCCAGATTCCAGCTTTTCAGGTCTTCATGCATCTGTCAACCTATAATTCATTAGTGTACTACATTTGACGCATACAGAAGATATTATTTATTTGCTATTAAGCAACCTGTAAGTGAATGGAAAACTGTTGGGTCTCTTTTCTTTCCTGCAAGTTGCATGGCAACTCAACTATCCTAAGTTTTGCCTATAGCAGACCTCTGTAGATGATTGATTGAAAGCGAATGAGTCATGAACATGTGATTAAAAAAATCATGACAATATTTCATGTAGAAAATGTTCAATTAATAGTGGTTATTAATCACAAAATTAGCTTGTTGAATAAGCTGGCTTAAAAGAATTCGTTTCTTTTTTACATATTTTAAGGCAATTTCTTTTAAATATCCCCAAATCTGAGGAAAATACCATTCCAAATTTTCAGTTCTCTGTAAGCCTAACATGGGGAGGTTTCAAGCCTTTTTGACATAATTCAGATTATTTGTTATGAATGGGTATTACAGAATCATAGATTTTTATCATTGAGAGGCTACCTTAGATATGATTGAATCCAGTCCTCTTACAGAATAAACGTCTAGTGAGCCCTGATTGTGAATTAGATGTGTTTTACTGAAACTGGATTTAATACGTATTGATCCTTCCCACATTCCATCCCACAAAATAATAAGCTGCCCTAAAATGAGTATTTAATCCAACCAAAATTCAATGTTAAATAGTATTTAAATGGGTTATTGAGCTGTAGTGGCTTTGTATCCAAGGCAGGGAGGGAAATGTTACAATAATAGTGTAAACGTTATTTTGTGTAAGAAAGAAGAAATAAATGGATTTTCTCTTTCTATTGTAACATCGCATCAATCTTCTCCTTTCATAATTAAGCAATCAAGACCATCCCAGACTGGCCAAAGCAAGAGTTGCTAGGGATTTTCCTGACCTTCTTTTTGCATGACCTTAATTTCAAATAAACAGTGGTAAATATATAGTAAATTATATCTCCTAAATGGTACTGATTTTAGAATAAATCATCAGATATATGTTGAACACCTGTTGCATGCTGCACCTAGTTGGTAGTATACTTATTTAAGAAAACCAGACATAAACAAAGCTAAAAATAAAATAATATTTAAAAATTGATAAAAGTTTACTGTCTTTGCGTTACTAAAGATTTCATTGGTATTACAAAAGAATTCATTGAAGCATTTTTTAACATTTAAAAATTAATACATTTAAAAGATTTTTTGAGTTACAACCAGGTTTTCCAAAATAAACAAACGTTAAAAAGTTGTTTATTAGGGCTTCCCTGGTGGCGCAGTGATTGAGGGTCCGCCTGCCGATGCAGGGTATGCGGGTTCGTGCCCCGGTCCAGGAGAATCCCACATGCCGCGGAGCGGCTGGGCCCGTGAGCCATGGCCACTGGGCCTGCGCGTCTGGAGCCTGTGCTCCGCAATGGGAGAGGCCACAGCGGTGAGAGGCCTGTGTACCGCAAAAAAAAAAAAAAAAAAAAAAGTTGTTTATTAACCGTGATTTTGCTTTCTTTTTCATATAAAAATGCTTCTCCCCGAATCACAGTTATTAGATATAAGAAAGATAATTATGTTTTGCTTTTATTTATAAATATAATACATGATATTAGTCAAAGATAACAGTATTGGGAAAGTATAAAGAGAAAAACAAAAGTAGGTTTTTCTTATAGGAAAAGCTGGAAAATTATTGCCAATTTCCAGTATTTTAGCAAATCTACAATGAGCATTCTTAAGCTTATTTATGTACATCATTTAAATTAGGATTAATTGCATTATAAATATTATTTCTGTGCCAGCAAAATGCACATTGAAAATCCTGATATTTACTACCAAACACCCATCAGAAAGATTAGGGAAACTTATAATTCCAAGGACAAGGTTAGAAAGTCCCCACTTCCCTACACCTTAGAGACTTCTGAATTAATATTTTCATTTATCTTTGCTATACTAATGGGTCACCTATGTTATCTTGTTTGTATTAACATTTCTTTGATCACTTGTTTGGTTTTTAGTTTTTGTTTATTGGCATTTCTTTTTTAGGCATGAATTTTCTCTTCATGTCCTTCACTTTTTTTACTATTTTTATGGAAATATTCACCCTTTTCTTAGTTATTTTATAAGACCTCTTTGTATTTTGGTGACAGTTAACACTATCTACATACATATTTAAAATTTTGTTTTCCTAGTTTGTCCTTTATCTTTCAACCATATTTGTGGTATTAGGTTTTCTTCCTTCTGATATACAAGTTATTTATTTTTATGTAGTTTAATGTGTACATCTTTTCATTTATGGTTTCTGGGTTTTATGTCCTGCTTTAGAAACTCTTTTCACACCTGAATATTATAAAATGTTAATTCCTATAGGGCAACAGTTTAATCATAAGTGTAGAATAGTATTTTGTTGTTTAATCTATTTAGGATACATATAGTGACCTCCTTTTTTAATTTTGTCTAGCTTAGTGGTTTTTCAGCCTTAGCTACACATGGAATTCCCTGCAGTGATTAAAAACAATTTAGACACCTGATTCTATGTCATCGGTACTGTGAGACTCTCTGGGTTGTGTCCTAGGCTGTCTATTTAAAAATATTTTTTGTTATGTATGTGTGTGGTGTGTAACTGTAGCATTATTCTAGATCTGGGGTTTTCAGCTCTCTCAGACCCAACTCCATCTTTCTATGACAGTTATTTTTATTGTCCTCTCTACTATCTTGAAATGAAATTTTTTAGGTAATACAATCTACCTAGTTACATACTTCAAAATTCAATATCAATATAAATGCCATAACTGGAAGGAGAAAACTCATTAGGCAACTTAAAATAATATGTACTTTAGTGTGTAATTGCTCAGGTGTGACTAGACCAGAAGACATAATTAAGGAGTCACATACTTGTACCTATACAGAGTACTGTGAAAAGGGAAGTGCAAAATGCAGATCAGAATATGTGTTTTATTGGTTAACAGAAATACTACAACTGGTGTTGGCTTCCGTGATATTCCCTTATGAAATACTGAGTAATTTTAGCTAAAGTCCTTAAAATGCAGTTTTCCCTTGATTTACATAGAGAATTCTGTGCTATTAAGACTATGTAAAAACAAAGTCTTTGTTTTTATATGTGAAAGGAGGTTTAGTTCTAGGCTCAGGTAATTATAAACAAGTTTGTCACCTTTATAGAACGTCTGATTGGACATTTAAATGTCCTACTGGATTTGGAGCAATTCTTTATTCTATGGAACTGTCCTACACAGGATGTCTAGCATCTCTGATTCCTGGCCAGTGAGTGCACATGGTGCTCCCCAAACATTGTGACAAACAGAAATACCCCCATAAAATTCCCAAACAACTCCCAAGATTAGGATTACTCCCATTGGAAACCACTGTGTTTAGTTAATCAGTTTATGTTCCAAATCACTATAAATACTGTAAAACATACTAAAATGTATAGAATCTGAAGTTGTTTTTGAGTCATACATGTACTTATACATGGAATTGAATCAAAGACATCTTAATTTCTTTTTATTTCCCCATCTAAAACGCTTGTCTCCCATTGTCTTTGTTTCTTAATGCAATATTTTAATTTCCTTTGTCTTTCACACTAATTTGTGCTTATTGTACATCATGGTTAATTTTCAACTGTGAGAACAGAAAACATTACAGTCAGTATTGTGAACAAAATCTTAATTACATCCTGTATTTGCAGTAATAGAAGAAAATAGGAAAAAGTAAGTCAAGGGGTTACCTTTGAGAAAGTGGTAGGTATATAATGTGTCCCTTGAGGTCTTGACCAAGGTTAAAGTTTGTAGAGTGAAGATAATGCCTAATGTTTTTGTATGATTGTGAAGCTTTGCTTCAAAGTCAAATGCAGTTGCTTAAAAAATATCTTTGTAAGCCTTTTCTGTGGTATGCTTCTATTAGTAAGCCTTATGGTAAGATGTGACCCTAACAATTAAAGTTTTAAAAACATGGTTTTTAATATCATGGTAAGAAATGAAGTAGGCTGTAAAGTTGACACTATTACAGGCCAGTTTCAAGTGGTATGATTACTTTCCATATTTATATAGATCTGATTTGGCTTTTAGATGAAGAATGAACATCTTTTTTTGCTGAAGCAAGTGGGAAGGTAAGTATGTCTGATGTTCTCATGCAGTGATCGAGGAATAACCTAAAGAAACATACTTCTGCTTTCTAATTACTGTTGAGAAATAAGAGCTCAATTTTAATTTTGTTAAAGAAATAAAGTCATTTTTGACAAGAGTTTTCTAAAATTTGGAAGTTTCATTCTAAATAATGTCATGAAACAGATCAATTGATTCATTAACTTGGGTACATGTTGTAGTTCCTTTTCCCTGGTAAGCTTCCAGGAGGCTGAGCTGCTCAAAACTAGAGGTTTTAACAAGAGAGTTATAGATGATCCCGTATAGTTAAGTATCAATTAAAATCTGCTCTTAAGATCATTTGATCCATTATCTCAGCCTTATTCTACTAGGTACAATTCGTTTTCAGCTAGACACTTACTTTCAATACCAAATGAAAATTCTTCCACCAAAACTATGGTTCGCCCTTTAATCAGTAATCAAAAATGTCCACGCTCTAGTTTCCTATCAGTGAGAATGATCGTGAATTTGTCTGTTTAACTCACCCTCATTCAAAGATGAGCTGAAGGAAAGAAAATGTATAGGTATATTTGAGTCAGTATATACCAACCTAACTTCCCAAAGGATGGCAATAACAGTCATGGGAAACTGTGTTAATTTATTTTTACAAGTTTCTTAAATACAGCATTTTAGAACTTCTAGTAAGCTAAATATATTTCGAATCTCTAAGCAGGATCTACAATATGAAGTATTTTTCAAACTTATTTGGCAATGTAACCGTATTTATTTTAGGGATCTTACAACACATTGGTACTTGCTGATTGTTAATCCAAGACTAGCCCCCTGAAAAATAGAAACCTTTTCTTTTCACTGAGTTATATTCTACTGACATTAAAGTAGCTCTATGAAAGGCCGTTGCATTGTGAACTATTGTCAAAGACATTGTCCAGTTTGCTGATTAGCATTCTTGGAATAAATTCCTCCTGTGATTTAATACTTGGTAAAGCTATGTGTTTTTCTCTTATGTCAGATGAGAATTACTTAAGCCATTATGCTTTCTTTTTGCCTTGCCTGTGAGGCAGCTCAAATAATTGTTGCACACAAGCATGGTAATTACTTAGCTCTCCTGTTTAGCTTACTAAGAATTTATACTCCCCCCCTTTATATTTATGTAGCTTGGTAGTTAGATCCCAGCCCTTGAGCCTTACTTTTTTCATCTTTAATATAAGGATGACAATATCTACCATTTGGATTATTGTGAAAATCAAATGAAATATTTTTTAATTGCTTAGTCATGTGTCTAACTGTAGAATGCTAAGTAAATGCTAGAGGACTTTTTTTCATAATTTTTACATTTTCTGTTTCTAATTTTACAACCTTATTTCATACACATCTTTACTTTGAAAGCAACTCAGTTTTATTTAGAAATGAGTAAAGTATAAATACTAAAAAGAAAAAAATCACATTAAGAGCATTGCCATAGTGGATATGAAGGAATCAAATGAGGCAACTGTGAATAGAGTTGATAAAAGAAGTACCCTTTGTAAACAATGTCTCCAAGATTTGGTTTACAAGGAAATAGCAGCAGGCAGACTACACCTTCACCCAGCAGCCTGACCCAGGCAGTCTTTCTGCGCACAATGCTGTCTTGAACTTGAATCTGAGTCACAGTTTCAAAGTAGCTGCTGCTACTGTTTTGGTTGTGCTGCATGTTGTGCTATAAGTGGAAAAGAGAAACCTCTTCTATGGGGGTTTTATAGGCCCAGAATTTTGGAGTGATTGAACTTCCAACTCTCATTTGGAAAAGAACATACTAGATATTTGGTTTAGCTGTCTTCCACTTGCCAGGGTTAAATATTGGATACTCTGGACTTTATTTCCATATAGAAGTAATCCCATGTAAAGGGAGTCATGGCATTTCTGACGTTGGACTCAAGGATAATGTCCATCCACTTAGTCCTCTTATTCCTAGTGTTGCGAGATTGGTGACTGGCTCTGTGGTCTCTTCAGCCCCACTAGCACATGGCTAGGATCCTGGGAAAAGTGACTGTATAATTTATCATCCAAACCACACTTTTCAGAATGGAAAGGGACACTATTAATAATCAGGCCAGTACAACATAAGTAAACCAAGATGGTCCTGGGTGAAAATGACATTTGGTCATTTTAGCTAATAACCCCTTTCTATCTTGTCTTAAAAAAACAAAAAGGTTTTCTGTTTTTTATGTTAGCCCTCCTGAAATTTCTATACTTACTATAATAGTGCAGAAATTCAGAAAGCTATCAGCCCTGTTTTGATTTTTTTGAACCATGTGTTTTATTTTCTAATTTGGAATGATATTTTCTTTTTGTAGTCAAAATCACTGACTATTATTGAATCCTATTTAATCACCTAAAAGGCTATCTTATAAATTATTAAGAAAGACATAATGATTCTTTCTTTGGACTCTACCAGTTAGGTAATAACCAAGGGACAAATTGAAGGACAGAGGTGAAATGGAAGTTCTTGATGTCCATGCCTGGTAATTGCATACTGAATCCTGGATCATTAATAGTATTAGAATATTGCTTTCATTTTCTATTTGCAGGTATATTTAGGCTGTTGAAATTAGTGTTGATGACTCACAGCATTCAAAACCAGTGTAAATGAAAGTTAAATTTTTATGTCTTATATGCCCTCCTCACTCTTGTCTTAACAGAAAAAAGCTTGGCAGGACCACAAGCGAGAATGCAAATGCCTTAAAAGCTGCAAACACAGATATCCTCCCGACTCTGTCCGACTTCTTGGCAGAGTTGTTTTCAAACTTGTGAGTATAAAACTTGTGAAATATGCTTGGGTTTTAATTTAACATAAGCACTTGCAATTGCATGTATTATTCATCTTTAAGACTGAATTTAAATCCATGTTAAGGTAGAAGGTGGATTATTCCAGGGAGTGTCTTAAGACAAGACTTTTTGTTTTCCTATTAATCACAGCAGTGATGAAGTGCACCGCCCCTCTTTGAAGACCCTGTGTGTGATCTCCTGTGAATAGAAACATAAAGTCCTATGTTTGGGGCATGAGATGTTAGTGATGCCTGTTACATTGCCTTTATTTTCTACTGAGAACTAATGCACAGGGCAAGTATATAATTTTTTTGGTTGCCTCTTCAAGTGAGATTTTAATTAGATGATAATTCATCTTACAAGGAAGGGTACTTATCTTTTTTTCTTTTCTTTTTTTTTTAAGCCAACATTCACTGAAATTGTTTCTCCAGTCCCTTTCCCTACTCTGCCAAAGCAGCTAGTGGATTCCCTGAAATCCCCCTCCGGTGACACCTTCCAGTTTTTTTTTTTTGGCAGGCTTTAGAATGAATATCTCTTTATTGCAGGCTTCAGCTCTCTTGTGTCCTGTTGTCTGTTAACTTCTTTCGGCAATAAAATTTCATAGAGGAATTTAGGAATGTAAAAGTATATACCTAAAACTGATGCAATGTTATATATCAACTACATCTTTACTAAAAAAAATGGATTTAGAATACCAAATTGGCATTGTCTTTGGACCGAATATACAACACCTGTCACATATACGTACTGCTATTTTTAAATGTACATATTGTGTTGAACTAAAATACACAAATTTATTTCAAAGCTTTAATAAATTCAGAGCAACTTTGTCATTATGCGTTTCTTTAATCACTGGATATTAAAAGTATAATAATATTATATTTGAGTCTGAACTTTTTTTTTGCTTTATTAGTATTGAAAAGATAGAGAACCACTGTTAGAGCAGAAATGGGTTGCTTCAGAATCACCCAGGGCTCTAGTTCTCAGTCTTCACCCCGACCTACAGAATCAGAATCTAATAGAAAGTAACTGTAATGATAGCTACTTTCTGTTGAGCACTTACTACTTCTAGGCCCTGTGCTAATTGCTTTACATGATATACCTTATTTCATTCTACAACAACTCAGTGCTATTATTACTCCTGTGTTTCACATAAGGAAATTGACACCTCAAGTTTAAGTAACGTGCCCAAGGTTGCACAGTTTGTAATAAACTCTTATTTTTATTCATCCATCTTTGCTTTTCTATAATAATTAGTAGTAAAATCCTTACAGTGATACAAGTCTGTGGTAGAATTGGGGAAAAAAAGAAAAGAATGGAAACTTCTTGTAAAAGAATTTTGTGTTTGGAAATTAAATTGGTGGGTCAATTTGCAACACAGATTTTAAAGTTGTGACTGATTGAATAATTTAACTCTAAGAATGATGAGAAGGATAATATAGAAAATTATCTTTTTAACAGACTTGCATTTGAATATTTAAAGATATGCAAACATATTCATTTATATATTGGAACACTTGAAATTGTTTTTGGTGTTTTCCCCCCTTCTTCATAGATGGAAGAAACACCCTCTGAATCGGAGAAACTTTACTCATTTTATGATCTGGAGTCAAGTAAGTGATTCTCTATCAGCATCTTAAAAGTTCTATCATTTATTTGCTGAACTGATGAGTTGCCTTTTTTTTTTTTAAACTTTGTTTTTCTGTCTCTTTATTATGTGAGGCAGCAAACCTTTTCATGCTTTTATATAGACACATTAGCTTACTTAATTTATTCTAGGGTAGCTTTGGCCCTAGAGGAGTTTGTGAGGTGCCATAGAGGTGTCCAAGTTAGGCAGTGAGGAGAGTATAACCCTTTGTCCAGCTGACAGAATAAATTTTACTTCTGTTTTTCCCTCCTCTTTCCCTTCTTCCCACTCTTGGTTTCTTTTTGATGTTAGGAAACAGTAATGTGAATGGGGCCTCCAGGGAACATTTAGATAATAAGGAAAGTAGAAAGTACCGATGACTTAGGCTCTCTGACAGCACTGAGCGTTGTTCTTCTCCTGAACGACCATGGTGGTGGCCAACCTCCTTAACACTGAGAGGCTTTGCAAATCTGAGTGTGAAGTGAACGTAGGGTTTATGTTTCTTTCTACTGGCACAGATCACAGATCCTCTTCATTGAAGTTGTAAATGACTTTTAAGTCAAAAGTAGCAAGAGCTCATGGAGTAAATGTGCTACACAGTTTAATATTTCTAGATGGAGGCAAATAAAATCATCTAGTACAGATTTATGGTTATGGAATCCTAAGAGCCAATGATAATAAATTATTATTTAAGGAATCATTGGGTTAATTTGTTCTGTTGAACAAGTAATTTAAATAAAATATGTAGACCGGACATGAGCAACAGAGTTATGCTGTAGTTTCATCTTGATCTATCTTTTCAAGTTTTAATAGAGAACTAGTCATTTTTTTCTTCTTTTTGCGGTACGCGGGCCTCTCACTGTTGTGGCCTCTCCTGTTGCGGAGCACAGGCTCCATATGCGCAGGCTCAGTGGCCATGGCTCATGGGCCCAGCCGCTCCGCGGCATGTGGGATCTTCCCGGACCGGGGCACGAACCCGCGTCCCCTGCATCTGCAGGCGGACTCTCTACAACTGCGCCACCAGAGAAGCCCCATTTTTTTCTTCTTATAATACTGGTAGGTAAATAACATCTCTTTCAGTGAGTTTTACTATGAACATTAGCCCTGCTCAGTAGCAGTGTCATACACGCTGCCTTAAGTGAAGTGCTCTCAAACGTTATTAATTGAACTGTGCACTCCTAGTCTTCACACCCCTTTGTGGTATAAATGAAACTGAGTTTTTAAAGGGGTGATATTGGCTTTGGAACTTTCTCCTTCTGTTTGGGTTGAAGCAGTATCATATCTTGTTTATTCAACCTGAAAAGAGCTTGAAAATGAGATTTCTTTGGTTGATTCATGTTTTTTTCTCGATGTACTTTCTACTTGACCAGTTTCACCAATTTGAACTCAATTTAACTGAACTTTTCAGTTCTTGCTGTCTTTTTTTTTTGTCTTTGAGATGATACTGTTTATCAGTTAGTTATGACCTGGTTGTAAATTGTTTCATGGAAAAGTCTACTTAAATTCACTAACTAAATAAGCATTTATGGTGGTTTGAACATGTGTGCAGGAGGATGTAGAAAATCTGCTAACACACATCATTACTGATTTTGGTTTTAATGTTTTTTCATCTGTGTGTGTATTTATTTTGTTTTGCTAGGTGTTTGATCTTGTTTTGTAGATAACGTTTGGAAGAATTTGATAATGTATGATAGTGATTTGTAGTTGTCAAAAAATAAAAAGATGCGTTTGATCTCTGTCAGAATGGAATCTAGGGTAGGAAATATCTGCCTTAACAGCTACCATTGAATACCTGAAAATTATCCATTGCAAGTTCACTGTGTGACTGTACTATTTATTTTATCTTTAAAAAAGATATTAACAAACTGACTGAAGATAAGAAAGAGGGCCTCAGGCAACTTGCATTGACATTTCAACATTTCATGAGAGAAGAAATACAGGATGCTTCTCAGCTGCCACCTTCCTTTGACATTTTTGAAGCCTTTGCAAAAGTAAGTGTTAACTTTGGTATCTTTGCTAATGCCATAAGTCAACCCTTTACTCCTTATTTCGTTGTTGATCTGTGAAAATCCAGGACCCTTCATGCCTTTATCAGTCCCCTGCTTTACTGAGTAGAGAATGGGAGAATGTATTGCTTATATTGAAAAGGTATTATTTTTTCTGCTTTATCAGTATTCTTACTAATGGCCCAAGTATGTTCATTGTCAGCTCTCAAAGCACACCCTCAAAAGAGTGTGCTTTCTTTTCTCAAAAGAAAGTAACATATTCCATTATTTTTTATGAATGGACTTAAGTTTGCTATTGAGTCCATTTAGTTTTGTGGTGGTTGTTTCAGCAATGGAACCTTCCTTGAAGTGAAAGAGATCATTGGAATCCATTTCTTGATTAAGTGAATTTTAAATAATATGAAAATATAATCATTTCTGATTTTAAAATAATTGCCCAAATTGCCAAAACATTTGTTTAAATGTTTTAAGTCATGAAAATCTTAGATTAGGGATAGAAAATGGGTATAATTTAATATTTCATTGTGGTCTCTTGGTAATGGGTACCTGAGTGCTCTTTTTGGAAGTGATTCTGAGGGTTTGTTTGAGTCCAGAGAGAAAGAATGCACTGATTAATTCTTTTTCTTTTTTAATTTATATGTTCATTTATTTATTTTTGGCTATGTTGGGTCTTTGTTGCTGTGCGCGGCTTTCTCTAGTTGCAGCAAGTGGGGGCTACTCTTTGTTGTGGTATGTGGGCTTCTCACTGCAGTGGCTTCTCGTTGTGGAGCACGGGCTCTAGGTGTGTGGGCTTCAGTAGTTGTGGCTTACGGGCTCTAGATCGCTGGCTCAGTAGTTGTGGCGCACGGGCTTAGTTGCTCCGCAGCATGTGGGATCTTCCCGGACCAGGGCTCGGACCCGTGTCCCCTGCACTGGCAGGCAGATTCTTAACCAGTGCGCCACCAGGGAAGTCCCTGATTGATTCTTGATATCTACCCTGGGATAGGGACAAAGGAACCGGTATATCCTTTGTTATTATCATGTGTTTGCCGTCCTTACTTTCTCATATTGTGTGTTTGGCTTTGCTTAAGTATTGATCATATTTTTAATAATAAGTAAAATTTTACATTTGAGGGTGATTTTGTCAATTTTACAATTTATATGCACACATCCAATGATATATTTATCTTGTGAATATTTTTAAAGTATGTTTTATAATCTGCTTATTTTCTAAGAATTTAAATGTGATTAGTGTGATTGCTACAGATTTATTCTTGTTTTTCCCAAATGTAGTTTTATTCTTTAGGGTATGCTCTTACGATTTTCTGATAATATCATCTTAGCATTACATTCTGGTTTGTCTATTAATTAAAATTGATATCAAAATGTAAGTGTTGTTTATAATGCATCTGAGAAGTTTCTCATGTTTATTTCATATGCTTCTGAAAATTACAACCTATAGTAATGCTGCGTATACAGTGCACACAAGCTCTTTTGATGTTACATGCTATACAACGTAACACCTACTGAAAGATAAAAAATATACCTTATGATGACTGTAACTTCATTTCTAGTGTTTCCTATTGTTGAAAAATGTTCAAGTGCTAATTACTGGAGTTATTAGTGTTCATAATAACTATTTAAAAATACTTTCATTGCTTAACGTAAATTGTAAATTACTATCTTCTTTCTCTTGTTTCTTTTAAGATAATTTTAATCTCATGTATCTTACAATGAACTTTTCTCTGTGCTGTGTAGGGGGAAATTCTGTCATTATGATTAAGCAGACAAAGTTTTCATAATGTGCTTTCCTTCTCCCCACATACTTATATTTGTTATTGCTACAAAAGTAAAATGTATACATTTTTGTAGTGTATGGGGGAATTGGACTCAGAGCTGTGATTTCTGCCTTAAAATATAGGTTAATAATCAGAGGAAAGCAGCATTAACCTATGGCTCCTGTACTTCCTTGTAAAAGTTTTGTTTATATTTTATAGACTGTAGTTATTTTTCTGCTTATACATTTGTCCTTAAAAGAGAAAACTCTCCTTCTTCTCCCCTCCTCCTCCCCTCCTCCTCCTCCCCTCCCCCTCCTTGTCCTTCATTTTTTAAAAGACTAGAATAGTCTTAAAATCTAATCAGTGTCCTGCAAAGCTTAGGGATGAGCCACTGAGCTTATAACTTTGCAAGTGTGTGATGATGCCAATCATGACAAATGCATTGGAAGTGGGTGGAGAATGCTGGACAGGGAATTTTATCCCTACCTACTGCCCCCACCCCATCTTACTGGCATGGAATTAATCAAAGAGAAGAAATGGGCACTTCAGAGAGTGCTGCTTTCTTTTGCTGCTCCTACATGTGTAGTCTGTCAGGAGTGGTTCTATGCTGACCTGCCTTTCTCACCTTAAGGAACTAACTTTTTAATTTACGCTTCAAAGAAAGCTGGCTTCACCTGGCCTCCAAAAGAAAAGCCTGTTTTATGTTTTGCTTTTCCTCCCACTCACTTATGTTCATGCAGGTTCTGTCCAGGTATTAGACACGCGAAGCTTGTGTTTTGGCTCCTCTAATTGTCATTTAAGACAAGAGGAATTCTGAGAGCTTTTCCAGATTTGTTTCTATCTTAAGTTTTTTGAATCTTTGATTATGGACTTTTCCAAACACACACAAAAGTAGAGAGACAATTCTAATGAACCCTCATGTTTCCATCACTTGGTTTCAATAATTTTCAGACTTGTTTTATATCTGATAGATGTCGCACAGATGTTCTTTGCCTTTATTTGGATTTCCAAACATTCCTTACAATTGCTCTTTTGCTGTCAGGCCTCTTGGCCTCCTGAGAGAGGTGTCTGTTAGTGAATTCCCTGATCAAATTATGCAAGTTTTGTTTTGTTTTGTTTTTCTTTTTTTTTGCCGCACTCTTGTCCAGGGTTATCAAAATATATGGTTAATTCTAACTCTGAAAATTATCTACCAAGGCAAAGAACCTCAGCAAATCAAAAGTTTTACTTGGGGATATGCATATATTTATCAAACTTGTACTGCCTGGAAAGGAAAGGGGTTGGTGGAGGATGAGAAAGTTCTTAATCCTGAGAGCAAATTTCTTCGCTGCTGAGCTGATAGCATTTTCTCGTAGAAGACCGTGACGAATTTCTCAAAAGTTAGCAATTTATATTTCGAACACTCTGGGGTTTTCTGTTGAAAAATAGTGTATATCTCCTGTTGGACTAGGTTCTTAGTGCCTCTTGTGCTTCTGTTGCTCAGGACTTGGTTTTGCTTGGAAAATGTCCCCCCGTCCCCCTTCACTACTCCGAACACATTATTGTGTAGTCTTTTTTCCAGTTATATTTCCAAGTGTTCCTTTTTTCTCCACTTCCTGGTTACCAATATTAGCCTCCCACTCCCCATCCCCACATTCACACACACACACACAGCAACTGGCAGTTGGGATTTAGAGATAGTACTTTGCTGTATGAAATATCCTGTTGACTTCTGAACTTATTGCCTGTTGTAAAAATTAAGTAGGAAGGAGAAATTTTTCTAGGGGAGGATATCAAGGAGGACTTCACATAGGAAGCAGAAATTAATGGCATGAATTTCAGAAGAGAAGATGCTGTTGGGAAACAATTATAGAGAATGGTCTAGAAATACTTGTGGGGAGCAGGGCGGTACTGACTCCTCTAACCCCTGGGTAAGAAAAATATATTGACTTCCTATGGAAGATTTGAAAAGGCAGTTGTTACCGGTGGAATACATGTTTCAGTTATATTTAGTGATTACAAAAAGAGTTTGAATGAAAGCGTGATGCTTAGAATGTTTGTTTTGCTTTAGGTAGTAAGAGAAAATTAGCGAGGGTAGTAGTACCTCTAGAATTTCTACAGCTGGGGAGCTGCAGAGTGATGATCTGGTTGGATGGAAACGTGGGAGTGATTTGCTTGAAGCTTTATTTGCATACTTTTTTTTTTTTTAACTTAGATTGTATCTTACTTGGGGGTGTGGCTGAATGGAAATAAAAGCGTAAGGTATGAGGAAAGTGGTGGTTCGCCACTGACAGTAATGAAGGTGGCCAAAGGGTGGGAGATGTACTGGGGATACTTGTTAGTGAGCACAGTGGAGGCGCGTGACTATTTGTATATTCATCAAAAATAGAGGCCAGACTCATCTCTGCTGGCTCTTTTTCAGATTGTTTTGAGAAGGGATTCAGATTGTTTCGAGAAGGGAAGATGTATGTTTCCATCTCCACAGGCCCCTCCTCCTTCCCACTCCCCAACTTTTTTTCCTTCCACTTCTATTTTGAAATAAGATTTCTGGTTAGATTTCAAAATGGATTTATCTTGGCAAGACAACTCCTATGGTTCAATCTGTTGATAGAGTTTGAAACATTTGCTACAAATATAGAGAATGTATGTACAGGTAATGATGACTGTAAACTTTAAAAGGTGAGAAAATTACAGTTAGAGGGCAAATTTAAATGGGAGGTTGAACAGTAGTATGATGGCTAAGTTGCTTTTTCAGACAAGTAAGTGAAATTCTCTCAACCTCAATTTCCTCATCTGTAAATGGGAATAATAATAATAATATTTACAGATTAAAGTGAGGAGTAACTCTAAAGTACTTAGAGTGTCTGACACGTTATTAATTTCTACTACTGCTGTGCCTATTTCCCATATTTATTTGTATTCTAGTATAAAACTTCAGTGTTGTATGTCTCCCTGTGTTGTCATGTAGCCAAGAGTGTAATCTGCAACTGATTGTAAACCAGAGTCTCAGATGGTTGCTTACACTTGTGCCCAGTGCTGGTATCCCATGCCCATGCCGAGAATTACCTATCTTGTTGAAAAAAAAATTTTGCAGGCAGAAAACAGTACCTTTCCCCTAGTAAGTGGCTTGGTTTCAGCCCATAGCTATTGTGGACAGAAATTGTTTACTATGTCCTACATTCATCGCAACTCCATGATTTCGGAGTAGTTCCTTGGGATTTCATGTAGGAAATATAAAAGCAAGCTTACTATGATGAATGAAATGTTTCTCACACATGAAGCTTAAAAGGATGAAATTAAATTATAAGGGTTTTGTTGTCATGTCATAGTCCACTGAAATGACATGGAATGTCTCTATTCCATCCCCCCAAACATACACTGGTAATTATTGGTAACGGTTATTCTAAATCTAATGTCAGTAGATTTAGTTCTGAGCTTATTTTCTATGCATAGAGTATATTTTGTAGCGATCACTGTGCAGAGTTCTAGAACAATATACTTATTTTTTTTCTGGACTTAAAACTTCCTTTTCTAAAAATGCATTTGGTAGATTGATTAGAATGTGATAAGCTCTGAACAAAATAATAGAAAATGGACTAGTTGCATAAAATGTTTCAAAACCAGACACTAAATTGAAAGCAACAAGAATAAAAGTGAACTTCCTGACCACAAAACAGATGTCATTGTTAGTGCTGCCAGACCTCTGCAAAGTACTTTTTAACTCGATAATATTATATAACTGCAACAGAATTTTTTGATTAGAAATTTCACATCTGTTTGAGAAGATGTTCCCTCTTTTTTTCTTTTAAACAAAATAATAATTTTCCTGGTAGAATGTTATTTTTGCTCTTTAGGGCACATCTGTGACCTCCAGAGCTTGCCTTCTGAACTCTAATTTTTAATGCTATTAGGGGGAGCTGGTTTTGCAGTATACACTGTGGTTGTATAGATTTGAAAGTGAGAATTTTAGGTGCTTTTTGTACTATGATACTTAAAGTTTACATTCAGTTTCATTCTGAGTAAATTCTTTTTCACTGGGGGAGAATTTTTGTTTATTGGAGAAACAGTGGAGAATGGGTTAAAATGAGAATCTGCTAATTCATAGGATGAAAATAAATAGTAATTTAATATTTTTGATTGAGATATGTTAGAAATAAGACACAAATGATAGTATATTTAAGATTGTACTTGCATTTGCCTGGTATGTGCCATTAGAGTGTTAATAAATATTCTATGTGATATTCTGCCATAGCCTCATAATTTTAGTAAAGTATATAAGTCATCATGGAGGAAACAATTACTAAATAAACCCTTATTGGGTATTTTTACTTGCCAAAGAATGGTGTACCTCAGTAAAAGGCAAGAACAAATTTGTTTATGATATATTCATTTTTTTAATCTTAAATTTTTCATTTAGTTAGCCCTCTCATTCTGGATGTAGTGGTGCTTTATTACTTCAATGTTGCTGTTAGGCTAATTTGTGGGACAGATATTACCACTATTGTTTTGAAAGGTTGGGAGTGTGTGTGTTTGCCACTTGGAGGTTTCAAGTTCATATAGGACCAAATTTTAGAGCCTTTTTGTTGATCAGCTTAGTTGAATTTCACTACCGTAGCATGCTATAAAGTAGTAAAGAAGGCAATCTTCTGAATTAGTAAAGTGACAAATTGTCTAATTACAAAGCTTATATGAAATGGCAGTATGATAACTTTGACTGCATTACTAAATGATCCCTGTGACTGATCAGATGTGCCTGGATTCCATTAAGGAAAAATATGCCATTAAATATTTAATACTAAAAGCAAGGAGACATACCAGGATTGCTAACCTCCAATCACCAGGGTGCATGTATCTCTACATTTGGAGGTAGTTGCTAGTTGAGACATCTCTCTCGTCTGCTCACAACAGTTGCTAGAAGGCTTCATTATTGGGATTATACTTTTCTTCTGGTTTTAAGTAAAGCAGGCAAACAGCCAGCATTCTTAGCTGCATGCACATCCTGGCATTCTAATTATGAAAAGCTGATGCATTTATGATTTATTTATTTATTTTTTACAATAGATTGAATCTCTGAGGAGATTCAAGAGACAGTTATTCTCAGAAATGTTCTTCCAAGTAAAGTGACATTTGTAGGACACTTGAGATTTCAAAACAAAACAATTCATGTATTTTTAATGATGATATTTATCTATTATGTTCTTCATTATTAAGCATTCAGTTACTATTTCTGTTCCTTTATGTACAAATAACCTATGATGAGTTGGTGTCTGTTTATCATAGTTAAGGACCAGATGCCAACTAACATCTGAAGTTCAGAAGGATAATTAGTAAATTCTTAATCAGCATTTTTACTTACATGTGTGTTGGTCAAGGCTGATTATGTACATAAGGCTAATGCTTTGATTAAAACTATTAATGGATAAACGTGTTGGCCAAGCCTTGTTGCCTTATTTATTTGAGTGTATAACTTGCCATTAATTCATATAGAGGTAATATTTAAAAAATGACAGTATGTCATTATGAAATGGTAGAGGTTACTTTCATTGCTTTGGCCTTCCCTTTAGTGACAAAAACCTTTATTAGAGTACTATGTCTCCCTACTAGAGTATGACTTTCTTGGAGCTAGGAATTAGATTTTATTTATTTTGAATCCCTAGAAATCTTCATTGTATATAGTAGGTGTTTAATTGTTGACTGAGTTAAATAATGTATGAAAACTGTACCTTTTCTGTTTTATGGCGTGTTCTTTGTTAAATATTTTTTAAAATTATTACATTACTGTAAATATACAACACTAGGTAAAAAGGAATCTTTATTATGGTAAAATTCAAGAAGTTCAGTTGATAGCTCAGAATCACAGAAGCTGTTATTATCATAAATTCTTCAGGGAATAATGAATCATTATATTAATTATTCCAGAGTTCAGCAAACCTTTTCTGTAAAAGCCCACATATTTTACACTTTGTAAGCCAAGAAGCAAAAATGAATTATTACTGGCGATTTGTAATGCACGCTGAGAGGGTTACTTATGGTCTCCATGGCAACTCCTTAACTCTTCCGTTATAGTTGAAAGCATCCATGGTTAATATATAAGTGAATGGGCATGGGTGTCTTCCAATAAAACTTTGTTTACAGACACAGAACATTGATTTTCATATAATTTTTACTTGTACCCAAATATTCCTCTTTTTATTTTCCCCCCACCTTTTAAAAATGTAAGAAAACATTCTGAGCTTGCAGGCTGTGCAGAAACAGGTGGTGGATCAGATTTGGTCCATGGGCCATTGCTTGCCAACCCTTAAATTATTTTTTGTAAGCCAAAAGATTTTTTTGTACACAGTAGGAGACAGCACGTGTTATCAAGAACTTCTCTAATTAAAAAGATAGGAAATATTTTATTTGTTACCTTCCAACAAGCCACTGGTTCTCCAATGACATTTGTAAGCATAGTACGTATACAATAATTGTTTTTTGAATTTATTATTTTTTATCCTCAAAACATTTGATTCAATGAATTTAAAATGTTTCAATTCAGTAATATAGTAGAAGAGATGTAGTATTTCACTAAGGATTAGGAAGAAATAAAATTCTTAAATAGAAAAATTGTGTACTTTACTAATGTCTTACATACTTAAACTATCATTCTTGGTCTTTTGTTTTTGTTTTCTTTAACTACAGATGTTATAGTTTGTTACTTTGCCTTGAAGAGAAATGTAAATACACATTTTTCTTGTTTAAAAAAAATTATTTGTTTATTTATTTTTGGCTGTGTTGGGTCTTTGTTGCTGCGCGCAGGCTTTCTCTGGTTGCGGCGAGCGAGGGCTACTCTTCGTTGTGGTGCGTGGGCTTGTCATTGTGGTGGCTTCTCTTGTTGTGGAGCACGGGCTCTAGGCGTGTGGACTTCAGTAGTTGTGGCACGCAGGCTCAGTAGTTGTGGCTCGCGGGCTCTAGAGCACCGGCTCAGTAGCTATGGAGCACAGGCTTAGTTGCTCCACAGCATGTGGGATCTTCCTGGACCAGGGATCGAACCCGTGTCCCCTGCATTGACAGGTGGTTTCTTAACCCCTGCATCACCAGGAAAGCCCCAAGACACATTTTCCTAGTAGAATTATTTTGGCTGTGTAACTCGGGTTCAGAAATTTTTTGTTTGAGTCTTCAGATCTTTTTCTTAGATAATGGATATTGCCTTCAGATTTTACTTTGTGATTTGACTATTTCTGTTATGAATGAGAAGGACCTCTCATGGGAGGAAAAAAAAGGTTTTAGGGGTATAACACTAATAGTAATGAAAAATTGTGATAAACTGCTCTGTTAACATTTTTCGAAACAGAGTGATAGTTTTGATGGCAGAAATCAGACATTGCTATATAATGAAGAAAACAAGGTGGTATATTATAAAGGTAAGCAGGTAAGTTTCGGGATGGCTTCTCTAAGTCAGATGAAAACAATGTGGCCTGATCAAGAGAGAAAATAGCCCAACTACTATCTGAAAGGGTCAATTTTCATTAAATTTTGCTTCAGTACCTAGTGTTACGTATTTAAGGAGACATATTTAGATAAATGTTCTTCGTAAAGTATGACGAAGGAAGGACAGAAAGCCCTGTCATATTGGGCAAGCTGACTATAGCTCAGTATCTGGAAGAGCTTTGTCATTAGAGTGGTCCAAGGATGTATCAGGCTGCCCTGGCATAGCTTGGAGCTTCCTGTCCCTGGAAGTGTTTCATTCCAGATTAGAAGCACATGTCAGGATGAGTTATCTCCATGAATAAGGTAAGGCTTGATGATATGTAAAGTGCTCTGTGTTTGTCGTATTCATGGTGCATAATGGAAGAATGTAGTATATCTTTCCCCTTTCCCCATCTTCTCTATCCAAGTCCAGCTTCTTTCTTTTTTTTTTTTTTTTTTTTTTTTTTTTACCGGTACGCGGGCCTCTCACTGTTGTGGCCTCTCCCATTGCAGAGCACAGGCTCCGGACGCACAGGCTCAGTGGCCATGGCTCATGGGCCCAGCCGCTCCGCGGCATGTGGGATCTTCCCGGACCGGGGCACGAACCCGCATCCCCTGCATCGGCAGGCGGACTCTCAACCACTGCGCCACCAGGGAAGCCCCAGCTTATTTCTTTGATGAAATCCACCTGACTAGGATTGATCCTTCCCTGTTGTAAAATCAGTAGCCACTGGTATTTTCTATGCCAATCATTTGGCAATGGTGAATATTCTCTCTTTTAATTAGCTATATGTCTTCATTTCCTACATTCCCAGTTAGATTGTAAACTTTGTGAGAATAGGAGTCATGTTACCCAATTCCTTCCTTAAGCATAGTACAACCATACAATTTTAGGCCTGAAAAGATCACAGAAACTATCCAGTTCCGTAGTCTCCCCACTGCCTTCCCTCTCCCTCTTTCCATGATGCATCAGTTTTGGCTCAGAGAAGGTTAATAAAATAGTCACCCAATGACAGGATGGATGCTAAAATTTAGGTCTTTTGAGCTCAAATGCTCTTTCTCCTAGTTGATGCCTAAGTGCTCAAGAATTATTTTCTAAGTTGAAGTAAAAATGTGATAGAGCAAACAGAACTTAACGTTACAAACAACTTATCAACAATATCTATTCCTTATATATTTTTTCTAGCTTTATTGAGATGTAATTGACATATAACATTGTATAAGTTTAATATGTGCAGTGTGTTGATTTGATACACTTACATATTGCAGAATGATTCTGACTGTAGGGTTAGGTAACACCTCCATCACGTCACATAATTACCAAATTTTTTTTTGTGTGTGGTGAGAACATTTAAGATCTACTCATGTAGCAGTTTTTAAATATGATACAGTATTATCAGCTATAATCACTGTGCTATCCAGTAGATTCCCAGAATTTATTCATCTTATAGCTGGAAGTATGTACACTTTGTCCATCTCCCCATTTCCTGGCACCACCCCTCTCTATTCCTTATATTGAAGGCTATCAGTATACAGCCAGAAAATTAAGACTAAGTTACACCATAGGATTACTCTTAACAGCATTGGAAACTAGATTAGATTGTCTTTATAATGATGAGTTTCAGTCTCAGGGACTCTGTATGGCTATGTTTAAATGATGGTGACTTTCCAGCCATCTGGATACATTCCCTTCAGATAACTCTGTTATAAACGGAACTGCTTTATTACGTACTTGACAGTATGTGGATTTGTTTTGTATTCCTCATTTTTTTGTCCCATATTTACCAGGAAGCCAGTGGGTATTTAGACACTGGTCTTTGTCTTACATGAACAGATCAAGGGATAATTGAGGATTTATCACAAGTTGCCTAGTGCTGCACTCACCCAATTTTATTTTTTATTTTATTGTTTTTACTCTACAAAGTACTTTAACAAATATAATCACATTTATTACTTACAACAACCTTCTGAGTTATTGTTATTATTCCTTTTGCAGATGATGGAATGCTTAAGGTCACATTATTTTTAAATAAAGGAACCAGAGCTTTAACTTGACTATCATGATTTTAGATTTTCTCCATCCCACCATACTGCATTCTGTGTTATGTTAGTTTTATGTTAAAGCTCTAATTATGAACTATTGTAAACCTTAGGAGCAAAACCAGAGTGAAAGAAATGAGAATATGTATGATAAGATTTCTATCACTAATACTAAAGCACTACTATAGGCAAAGCTTTAAGTGATTTAATTAGGATTCCTTCTGTTCTCATACAGGTGGTGCATCATGTCTTACATGTCTCTGCTTCATATATTCAAATCTAAAAAGGGCTGGCAGGGAGGGTCGGGGGAGGGTGGGTTTTTCATATCAAATATTTCTGAGCTGATGCTGCCACAACTCTATGTGAAAATAAAGATGATTGAAATGGAATTTGCATGGAGTTACGCTAACTTTTGCAACCTAGATTCCACAACCTTGAAGTACTGAATATTAAAACATTAATTATTCAAGAGCCTTCAGCTTGGTTCTATCTTGTTTTCAAGTCGTTATTGGATGTGTTTTTTTCCCTGTAATTCTATAAATGTTTGCATTTATGGATGAAACCATTTTATAATGCAAAAGAATATATATGCAGTATAGAATAAAATCCTCTTTGGCTTCTTTGGCACCTATTTTTTCTGTGACTGGTATTTATTTGCCCTTAAGATTTATACCTGACATTAATAACATAGACAAATAATTTAGAAATACTGTTTTTGAACAAATACGTATCAAGTAAAAGCATTGAAACTATGTGTGACCAAATTTGGCAATTGTGGGAGCTATTTCAAGTTTTAATTAACATTTTTTTTTTGTTTTTTGCGTTATGCAGGCCTCTCACTGTTGTGGCCTCTCCCGTTGCGGAGCACAGGCTCTGGACGCTCAGGCTCAGCGGCCATGGCTCACGGGCCCAGCCGCTCCACGGCTTGTGGGATCTTCCCGTACTGGGGCCTGAACCCGCGTCCCCTGCATCGGCAGGCGGACTCTCAACCACTGCGCCACCAGGGAAGCCCCTTGTTTTTGTTTTGATGCTATAGGAAAAGATTTATCAAGGCATTATTTATGCAAAGCTCTTTCATCAGGATCAGTTGAATTAGGAACAGGATTAAAAATATACTTTACAGCACTTTCTTTCCTACCGTCCTCCCCCATCATAGATGGCAGTGTTTTATTGAAATACAGGGCAAACTCAGCATCTGAAGAGGCCCATGTGACTTGCTGGTTGATGTCCTGGGCCCTGTTTCATCCTTTTTTTTCCCCTAATATTTATTTTGCTGCACTGGGTCTTTGTTGCGGCATGTGTGATCTTTTAGTTGTGGCATGCGTGGTCTTTTAGTTGTAGCATGTGGAGTCCAGTTCCCTGACCATGGATCGAACCCGGGCCCCCTGCGTTGGGAGCACGGAGTCTTAGCCACTGGACCACCAGGGAAGTCCCCCTGTTTCATCCTTCACAGCCGTTCATGGGCTCTTGGTGTTTCAAGTTTAGAGCGAAAGTTGGTAAGGTATGTTGTTTTGGTGCCTCAGAAGTCTTTTGTAATAGCAGATGACTGTGGGTTTTCTTGTTTTCCATTTGTCCAAGAGTCCATAGAACAGTACCCACTTAAACCTCAAGTATGCAGATCTTAAGGTGTGATATTGTCCAAATTTTAGATATCTTTTAATTGCCTTCTGTGGCATGACCTGCCACTGATTCTCCTTCTACGTCTCATACCATTTAAAAAAAAAAATTATCTTTCACTAGTTCTCTTTTTACCTGTTGAATGACAGGCATTCTACTGCCATGGCCTGACTTGCTGAGCCTTGCTGTTTCCTCTGAGGTCCAATCCCATATTTTCTACTTAATAAAAATCTTCATTTGCATGATCTGTTTTAACTTCAGATTCATCCAATACTTAAACTCTTGTCTTATCCTCATTAGGATATGCTGCTTCTCCATCTTTTCCATCTTTTTTCTTAGCATGTCAGTCTCCTGAGTCAGCCACACCAGAAGCGTCAGGGATGCCTCTGAATATTCCCTCTCTCTTGCCTTCTGTATGCCCTGATTATGCTGCTTTTGAAATATCTCTTAACTCTGTTCTTTTCGTTTTATATATTTTTTGCCTCTGGCCTAGTTAAGTCTTTTTATCTTGCCTACTTGGCTCTAACTAATCTTTTTGCCTCTCTTTCCCTGGATCTCAACCCATTTTTAATACTGCCTTCAGAAATATATATATATATATATATATATAATTTTTAAAAAAATTAATTATTTATTTTGGCTGCTTTGGTTCTTCGTTGCTGTGCGTGGCTTTCTCTAGTTGCAGTGAGTGGGAGCTACTCTTTATTGTGGTGAGCGGGCTTCTCATTGCGGTGGCTTCTCTTGTTGCAGAGCATGGGCTCTAGGCACGCGGGCTCAGTAGTTGTGGCTCACAGGCTCTAGAGCGCAGGCTCAGTAGTTGTGGCGCTCGGGCTTAGTTGCTCCACGGCATGTGGGATCTTCCCAGACCAGGGCTCGAACCCATGTCCCCTGTATTGGCAGGTGGATTCTTAACCACTGCGCCACCAGGGAAGCCGTAGAAATATATTTTTAAAATACCAATCTGATCATTTGTATCCCCTTTAAATGTTGATTTCCTACTGCCTGTTGTATAAAATCAGGGTTTTAAAATATAGCATTTGAGGACTCTGCAGGCCTCTTCCCATGCTGCTTTCCTGGAACTGGATGACTGCTTGGATAGGCTGTAACTTGAGGGGTTTAACCATTTTCTTAGCACCTTGCATAGTAACCAGCAAGTTGCAGGGATTCAGTCAATGCATGCTTTCGCTCTTTTACATTGTTGCATTGTCACCTTCATTTTGCTTTTCTGCCTTCACATTACTGCATCGTTAGTGTGTTTCTTCACACTTCCAAAGCTTGATGATATCTGAAGCATTGTTGCTATGACAGTAGCAAACAAAGGTAGGCAGGACAAGTAAGTCCTCTGGATACGGAATTAGTTTTGACAGGCTAAGGTATTTTTGAGCCAGTTTGTAAAGCTGCCCGTGTATATGAGAATACACAAGGAGAGGTTGTCAAAGCCAGTGTGACAAATCAGCAAAGCCTGGTTATGGCTGCTGGTGCTGTGTGTGTGTGTGTGTGTGTGTGTGTAAATGTGTAAGCAAGGAGGTGGAAATCATTGTGTTCCTTTGGATCCTAAGGTAGTGTGCTTCCATCTCGAAGTCATTCTGATTTGATAGAGGAAATGTAGCTTTGAATACAAATTATCAGCAGTAGTTGAGTGGGCTTCTGCTTTGTCAACACTGCTGGGTTTGATAATTAGAGAATTGCAGGGATGTGATCAGATTTTGGAATTCCATTCCTGGCAGATATCTATGTGTTTGCTAATGGTTGTCAGGCAGGCTTCTAGCTTTTCTTTAGAGCAATTGATAAACATAAGTTTTCTATGCTGAAAATATTTTCCTCATATCAGTGATGTTTGGATGATCTTTGTCACTTCTTACGTCCTCAAAGTCACTAAAGAGAAGCTTGCAAATTCCTTTGCATTTTGTGGAAGCAAGGCATTATGCTCTATGGTTATAGTTAGAGCTCTTTCAGCTTATTAGAGTAGAAGGGTATTTTCTACATGGCAAGGAGTGTTTAGACTTAGATGATCTTGGTATTTAAAAGTTCTTTTGAAAACAACTTCATGTTTTCAATTACAAAATAATATAGTGGCTCAGAGAGTGTGATAATTCACATATATAGCAATAGTTATCAGCGTTAGTTGAGTAGGATTCAGAGTACTCTAAACTCTTGCCATTTATCATTTCCCCTAACAGTCAAGATTCCTTTCCTAATTCCAACCTTTGCATGTACAACTCTTTCCATTCTTCCTGGCAAATTCCTTTTCATTCTTCAAGATTCACTTCAAATGCCCCCTTTTCTAGGAAGTCTTTCTCAACTTCCTTGGACATGGCCCATTATAACAGGTATGAGAAAGTTGAAGTATAAAATATAAGTGGATTAAAAAAATAAGAGTAGTCATGTCTATCATTTTATCCCTCCAGCCAGGAGGGATTAAAAAATATATATAGGTATATATATTTTTTGGCCATGCTGTGCAGCTTGTGGGATCTTAGTTCCCCCAGCAGGGATCAAACCCAGGCCATGGCAGTGAAAGTACTGAGTCCTAACCACTGGACTGCCAGGGAATTCCGAACCTTAAATCATTTTAAACAATTAAAAATACTTATTGATTTTAGAAATAACTTCGATGTTCTATTATATTAATATAGAATGAATGCTTAAAATTTTTTTAGTGTCATTACGCTTTTAAAATGTTAGGCAAGGAAGTAATTTTACATTTTTGTAGATGAATACCAGTTTGGGTGCTTTTTTGATGTTGTTTTTAGAATGTTGACTTTGCACCTTTATTTCAGTGTCAGCAGAATCCCGAGTATAAGAAAATGTGATTAATTCTTTCACATTGAAGTCATTTAATCGTTCTTTGCCTAACAGCTGCTTTTTATTCAGTACATTGAACATAAAATTCTGGAGTGCCTTTGTGCCATCATAAATTTTAAATGTGAACCATTCTTCCTCTGAAGTATCATATGCTATTGTTGTTTTGATTTGTCAGTTTGGTAGGCTGTTTTGCTAGAGACTGCTATTGTAGTTGGTTAGCAGGGCCTTCTTCTGAGACTAAACCCTTTCCCCAGTTTTGTATGTCACTATGGTATTTAGTGTTATGTACTGACAGTAACAAAGTGGGGAACAATTGGTTTGACTTGTCATTCCTAAGCTCCTTTTATTTCTAGAAAATCTTGGAGAAGTGGAGAAGTAGAGTCAAAACAAAGCCGTGGGGTTCTGACTTGGATATTTTGGGTCAGAAAGAGCCAGCTTAGTAAATTTCAGCTCCACAAATGTGTACTGTCTCTGTGGAAAAAGAAGGGTAATTAACACTTCGTTTCTGACTTGTCTGGTATGAGACATAAAAGAAATATATAAATAACTTAAATATAATTATATTGAAAGTTCCTTGAAAGTAGGACTATGCCTTAATCTTCTTTGTAAAACATTTTACATGCCAGACTCCGTACATTGCAGTTGCTCAGAATATTCTGCAGACTAAACTAACGGTAGTAGGTCCTGAGATGGAGATCAGGTGCGGGGGGATCATTTGATTCAGGCCTGTAATGAAAGGTGTTGCAGGTGGAAGAGTCAGTGCTGACTTCCTAGAATTTAGCAGCCACTGTTCCGCATAGGTCAGTGCAGACCCCAGAACTGTGAACTAGACTGCTGTGGCTCTGGATGCCAGAGGAGGAAGCAATCCAAGGAGATTTTTCCTTCTGGTTTAAGTTTAACGAATCTGACTATTTTTGGTTAGGAGCTTTAAGATTTTCCTTGAAACGTATACCTGAGGCTGTTCCAGTAAGTCTCACTTCCCCTATGTGAGCCCTCCATGTGCACTTGCTCTTCCTGGCCCTGATGGAATCCCCTAATTCATGACAGGCACGTTCTCAAGTGGGAAATTTGGCTGTAGACTTTTGTTTATTTTGCTTTTTGTTTTTCAAAATAAACTGAGAAGCATCTTTTAAAAGATGTGAAGAGAAAGAGTAACCTAGGTGTCTCAGGAGCCTTGATGATCTCAGGTTGTTTGGTATCCATGAAAGAAAACAGTTTCCAAAAGGAGATGGCCAACGTATATGGAAGTGCAGAGATGTCAAGGGGGGATAAATTCAGCATTCAGTTTAGCAATTAGAAATTCACTGGTGGGATTTCCCTGGTGGCGCAGTGGTTAAGAATCCGCCTGCCAATGCAGGGGACACGGGTGCGAGCCCTGGTCCAGGAAGATCCCACATGCCGGGGAGCACCTAAGCCCCTGCACCACAACTACTGAGCCTGCGCTCTAGAGCCCGCATGCCACAACTACTGAAGCCTGTGTGCCCTAGAGCCCGCGAGCCATGACTACTGAGCCCACGAGCCATGACTACTGAGCCCATGCGCTGCAACTACTGAAGCCCGCGTGCCCTAGGGCCTGTGTGCCGCAATTACTGAGCCTGCATGCTGCAGCTACTGAAGCCCGCATGCCTAGAGCCCGTGCTCTGCAACAAGAGAAGCCATCGCAACAGAGTAGCCCCCGCTCGCCACAACTGGAGAAAGCCCACACGCAGCAACAAAGACCCAACACAGCCAAAAAAAATTAAATAAGAAAATAAAAAAGAGTAAAAAAAAAAAATCCATTGGTCTGTCTTAGATTTGAATGGATCTTTAAAAAAAAAAGAAATTCAGTGGTGCTATTTTTATATTTTATGTGGACTCAAAGTGTGAAGGCTTTTTTTTTTTTTACTTCGGAATAGTAGTTGAGTGACTAGGCTTTTGGTATTTTTACCAAAATGATAAGTTGTTTCTCAGGATACATTGCTCCTAATGAAAAACTGAGTTATTCTTTCTCATTCTTAGAAGAAAATCCCTCGCCTCCCCTATATTTGAACTCAGAATTACTTCTAGCTAAATTGGTATGTTAGTTCATTGGCCTGAAAATCAGCCAGTATGTTTTAAAGTATTTAATGAAGAGCTACAAGAGTCATGGTGATTTAGGATTTTACAAACTTTGGTGACCGTGTTATGTTCTATAATGAAAGTATCCAGGATGAAGAAGGAAGTCAGAATGGTCTTATCTGAGCAGTCATTTGCTTTAGTCAGTCCTTTGTAAAGCATTGTTTTACAGTATTAACCCTAAAGGTGGTGCACAAATTTAATTTGGAGATTACTTATACCTTACTAAATTGTAAGTGTAGGTTTATCTTTATGTGTATGTGTGATCTCTTATTGTACTAAGGCACTAACTAAAGGGATTATCCATTAAAAAGCCATGTCCATTGAAAAGCCATGATGATAACGGCTCCATCATGCTGTTAAAGTAGTCACTCACTGGCAGGTGTGTTGGAGATGTAAACCAAATTATTCTATTTTGAATAGGGAGCTGCTTGAATGGCCGTAAATGTTCATATTTGTATATAGAAAATATAGTTTTTTTTTCATGAGCGTTAAGACAATAAAGTTTTTGAAAAAAATATTTTGAAGGAAAATAATGGCATAGGTAAAGTAAAGCTTGAAGGTATATCCTCTTGCATGTTTTCAACGCAACGCAGAAATACATTTTGTGGTGCCTTTAAGAGGGTTCCCAAAATCAGTGGTGTGAATACCTGGCTTACTTACCAAGTCTAGCTCTTTACAAGCTTGAAGGGAATGAGAACTTTAGTAACATGGTTTGTCATGGTTGAATGCTGCCATTAGGTACCAGGAGCATATTAAAGAGGAGGGTTGGGCTGTTAAATATCGTACTCACTTGTTAAGACAAGATAATAGTTGAAAAATCATAGGACAAACTAACCTTGTATACTTATTAAAGAAAGGGGCCTTAAAGTATTTTTGGTTCCTTCATATTAGATTTTCTTTCTTCTTCTTCTTCTTTTTTTTTTTGGATGTGGACCATTTTTAAAGTCTTTATTGAATTTGTTACAATATTGCTTCTGTTTTATGTTTTGGTCTTTTGGCCGCAGGGCATATGGGACCTTAGCTCCCCAACCAGGGATATAACCTGCACCCCTGCATTGGGAGTCGAAGTCTTAACCACCGGACTGCCAGGGAAGTTTGTAGATTTTCTAATTAAAAATTCTGTGTTAATTAATAAAAGTCAAACTTCAGTTAGAATTTTTCTTCAATACATATGACTATGGAAGCTTATATGTTAATTTCAAACTATTTTTTTAATGGTTTTACTTCCTTTGTCATCCTTCTTTAATATTCATTTCTTAACATCTGTATGAGAAAGTAGCCTTTATATGCATATTATTAAATGGAGGCAGTCTGACTCGACCATTAAAATTTTTTTCAAATGTAATAAAGCTGTGAAATTACCATGACCCTTAGTATTTTATGTTAAAAGGGTGATTTATGTTATATTGGAGATAACAAGGAAGTTCTTATGCTGAGGCTTGTGCTGAAATGAGGTTTTCTATAATTCTGTGAAACTGTTGTTTGAGTTTAACTTTTTTCTTGAGGCAATTTGGTATCTTATAAGATTTTAGAAATGAATGTGAACGGAATCTTTAATCATTGTTTCAGTAAATGAAGTCTGTGCTCCTCAAAATGTGAGCTCTGAACCCTTTGGGACTCAGCAATTTTTGTGAGTGATTTAGGACACTTCTCATAAAAGCCTGAAGCAACCTCAGGAAAAGTGAATTATAATGTTAGGAATAGATATACATTTGTAAAGTTATCCTTGTTTCTTACTCCAAATAATTGTATCAGAGTTTATTCCACACCACATCTTATGTGCGTATTGTAGAGATTCAGTGGTTCTGGGGTGAGCTGCAGCAAGGCTGTGCTCAGAGGTGGAGCTCAGGAATATAATAATTTTCAACCAAGATGAAAGTTTATGTCTCATTAAGTAAACAGTTAAGTCACAACCCACAGAGATTTATCAGTGGACTCTTCCTATATTATTTCAGATATAAATTTATTAATTTGTACCCAAGGGCTCAAAAGCAACAGAGGCATTGACAGAACATTAAGTTTCATCTTGATGTCACAGGTCTCTACAGTGATCTTGCTGTAAAATAGTAGTATTTTCAAGATAATTATGACTGTGACTAACTATGAATGCTGGAGATGAAGAGAATATTCCCACTTCTAGCAGCATCAGTGGGTGGGTGGGTGGGTGGCCTTTAGGCTTTGGGCTGTGATTCACTGCATTTTGAGGGTGAAGGAAAAAATCTTCATGATACTTTTTTCCTCACTATTTTTTTTCTGCTTATGTGTTCATTGAAGTCTTTTTTTTAAATCACATTTTCAGTTTTCTGTTGCTTGTCATTTCCTAATATTCAGAGCAATGTGTGATTTTATGGCATGTATGCACATTACAGGGGTATTTTTTCAAATTCCTTATTTTTCTGTATGCTTTGAGCTATTTTCTTTTTTTAACTGAAATATATTTCTACATGTACTATGGTTACTTCCATAGGAATTTTTTCAATTTATTTTGCTTTGTACAGATTTTTACTACTGTATTTCTTTTGTATATGTGGCCTATAGGAATTCATTCAAATGTATTTTATATTAGGTCCTGTTTTGTTAGTTGCTAGTTTCATCTGAAATATAGTACCATTATTTAATACTGTATGTGTGATATGGGATTTTATTTACCAGTAAGATTATTATGCTTTTTTCCATGCCAAGTATCTGTTGATCTAAAATACTTAAAAAATAACTTTGTGGTGCTATATTTTATTTTTAGGTTAGTAGACTGTCATTGCATATCCTGAACTTGATATTTCCAACTGGATTCTAGTCTACAGTATATGAACCAAACAATTACTTTCCTCCTACAAAATCACTTTAAAATCACTCTCAATACATATATTAATAAAAGTATTTTTATAAATTGTTTGCCCTAGTTCCTTACATCTTTGAAATTCTTCAGAGAAACAACCAACTATATGTATGCGTGTGTGTGTGTGTGTGTGTGTATTTGAAGGGGAGAGGGGGCAGAGGGGAGAGAGAGAGAGGGAGGGAGATGGATGTGGCTGTACTGGGTCATTTCCCACGTGACAACGATTTGCTTGAGCCGGGTAGCAGCTACTACTTTTAGCGAAGTGTGAGCACTCCAGTTTGCTATACTCAGCCCACTCAGCTAACCCTGACCCATTCAGACTTAATCTAAACTTAAACTTGAGCTATAGATTTTTTTAAATCATTGTAACTGAAGTAGTCTTCTTGTTTCTTTTCTCTTCCTTATTGTGTATGTAGTTCTTTCCATTTGGAACCTCTTTCCCTATTGAAAACATTCTTCAGTGATCAGTTCCAATTCCATCTTTGCACGAAAACTCTTACAGTTTCATATGATTGAAAATCTGGCTTGATATTGAATGGAGTAAAAAAGGGATTTGTTTGCTATGAACTGAAAAATGCCTCCTCAAGCACTGCTAAACTAAATCCAGAGGCTCAAGAGCTGTCATTAGGATCTGGTATCTCTCCATTGCTAGACTCTCTTTCCATGCGATGCTTCCATTCTCAGATAGGCTCTCCCCTTGTGGTGGCAAGACAGTGGTCGTAAGCTCTAAGTTTTCATCCTCTCAGCTGCAAATCCAGCATGAAAAAGAACTTGTGTTTTTGGTTGCTTAAGCAAAATTCCCAAGATTAGTAATGATTGTATCTAATTAGCATGGCTTGGGTCAGGAATGCTTTTTTTTTTTTTTTGGTGGTACGCGGGCCTCTCCCATTGCGGAGCACAGGCTCCGGGTGCGCAGGCTCAGAGGCCATGGCTCATGGGCCCAGCCGCTCCGCGGCCCGTGGGGTCTTCCCGGACCGGGTCACAAACCCGTGTCCCCTGCATCGGCAGGCGGACTCTCAACCACTGCGCCACCAGGGAAGCCCAGGAATGCATTTTTGAACCATTTTCTGTAACCAGGAGGATGTAGTATTTTCGACTTGCTCAGCCTAGGTCACATGCCCACACCTGCAGTTAGCTCCAAGGGAGCAGGGAGACAGATAAAGGGGAAGAGATGATTACCAGAGGAATATGGGGATGAATGCTGGATGACAAAAATGGTACTTACCTTCACCTTCCTTGCTTGCCCTATTGCAAATTCTGTGTCCCTCTGCTAAACTTCTCTGATACTGATGATCAGCCGAACGTATAATATTCTGCTTCGTATTATAGTCATTTGTTTATTCAGTTATTTGCCAGACATTTATTTAGTGCCAGTGATTTTGCAAGCATTGTGCAAGGGGATGGGAATACAAAGATAAAAAAGACACATCAGGGCTTCCCTGGTGGCACAGTGGTTGAGAGTCCGCCTGCCAATGCAGGGGACATGGGTTCGTGCCCTGGTCTGGGAAGATCCCATGTGCCGTGGAGCGGCTGGGCCCGTGAGCCATGGCCACTGAGCCTGCACGTCCGTAGCCTGTGCTCCGCAGCGGAAGAGGCCACAGCAGTGAGAGGCCTGCGTACCGCAAAAAAAAAAAAAAAAAAGACACATCAGTTGCCCTTGGGGAATTCACAATACAAGATGTATCATTTGTTTCCCAACTGGATTGTAAAGCTTAGGGTATATCAGAAATATTATTGTGTTCCCTTACAGCATGTTACAATATTTTCCACAAAGTAGACTCTCGATAAATGGTATAAAGTTTGTGCATGCAGCTTATTAAAACATAGTTTCATTACTTCAAACTTGCTAGATGAATGAATCTCAATTTGTGACCATCTTGTTTGTACTCATACCTGAAAAGCATTCCCACTGTACCTGTATGCTTCTCCCTTGGCCTGGCAAGAAGCATGCCATCTCTTTGACAGGCTCCTGTGGAGCTTGGTAATTCTTGTATCACAGTTACTTGTTGGTTTATCTTGGCTCCTGTAATAGAACTGGATATTCCTGAGGGCAATGAATTGCTTAATACCTGTTTGTTGATTTCATTCTGTTGAGTGATGGAAATGTATGTGCTTTGATGGTGGGAAACAGTTGCAGTTCTTTTTTCGCTCTCTCTTTATAGTTATTTGTTCATAAGACTTTGTCAAGATTTTCCCTCAAGTTCTCATTTATGTTTAACAGGCAGAGTGGGTTTTGTTCTTCATTCAGTTTTTTATGTGTACATTTTGAACTGGTATTATTTTAATACCTGTCACGAAGTCAGGGTTGGTATTAATAATCAGAGAGGACTTATATCTCTGGAAAGCTACAACTATCTTTAGGATGGGTAGCATTATAGAGTTAAAATGAATTCCACTGACTGGCTGGGTGTTTTCTGTTATCCAATCTGAAGTTAACATCCCTTGTTTCTATTTTTTCTGCAATAAAATTCAGGCTGCGATTTCCTGAGGTCTTTGTAATTGCTAATGAAAAAAACTTGGTGTGATTTAAGAAGGATAAGAGCCCAGATCGAATATTGGCCATGTGCCAGGCACTGTTCCTTGCATATATTATCTTTTAAATCTTCCCAACAATTTTATGGGGGTAATACTATTATTATCCCTGTATTGTAGGAGATAAACTGAGGCTTGGAAAGGTGAAGGAACCTGCCCAGGGTCACTGACAGAATTGGGCCCCTAAACCATGTATCTCTCATTGCAGAGCCCATGGTGTTAACAGCTGAAAAGCACAGAGGCATTTAAAACCCAAATTCATACCTTGCCACCCATTTCCCCCTCCCACCACCCTGAAGGTTGATAGCATCTTCATGCTGGTAATATATTAAACATTTGCTGGACTAATTTTCTCACCAGTATTCCCAAGATGACAATTTTGTGTATTTCTTTTCATCTCTTGTGTAATAACAGTGGTAGAATATAGTCAACACATTACCTTTCATATCTCGAAGTATCTTTAATCCTTTGACACAAACAAAAGCCATTGTCTATAATATATGCAAATATGTATTTTTCAACTGTGGTAATAAATTTCGTCACTTATTTCAACCATTTATTCAAATGTTTAAAAAAAATTTATGTGCATTATAAAAAAATTAAAATAATAAAAGTGCAGATCAGAAATTCAAGTGCCTCAGAAACCCTGCTTCTTAGAGACCACCATTTCCATCATTCAGTAGACTGCTGTTGGGTCTACGTCTGTATCTATATCCAATATATACACTCCTGAATGCATACCATATATAATTTTCTTTTAACAGTTATATACTATTCTATGGTATGAAACATGTCAAAATGTAATTAACCAGTACCCTTTAGAGTTACGTCCATTTTTTTTCCATTGCATGGAACATCAGTATGCATATATCTTTATAAAATAAAGTTTTTTTGTTTTTTTTTTTTGCACAGGATAAGTGAATAGAAATGAATTTCCCGAGGCATATTTTGCATTTTTATATATGTTGTCAAATTGTATTCCAGTATATATTTTATTAACTTATACCCCATCAACACTGTATGAGTGCACTGTTTTTTTACAGCCTTGATAGCATGAGATATTATCATTCTTTTTAATCCTTGTCCATCTTATAAATGCTGTAAATAATATCTCTTTGTAATTTTAATTTCTTATGTTATTTAGTTCTGTTGCATTTTAAATCTTGAAATTTTGCATGATAAAACCTTGAGACTGACTTTTTCTCTGTGAAATTGAGGCCATGACAATTCTAAGCAGACCTAGACATTTTCTCTGGCTTTTAAAAGTAGAAATGTTTCTTCCTTCTTTCCATGGTAGAGTCTAATATACAGGTAATATTGTATATTCTTGATAGTCCAGTCATTGTCACAACATTATGATAGCTTTTTGAACAGCCTTATTTTAAAAGCCATTAGGTGTAGAATGTTTTAACCTGGTGGGGTATATCTTTTACTTTTAGAGCAAAACTTCCATTTCATTTCTGATATTTTGTGAAAGAATACCTGGAACTAAATGTGGCCGCCCCTATGTGATATCTGAAATTGTACTGTAAACACAGGAGAACCCCTATAGTATGCTCAGCTTTCTTCTTTACATTCAAGTACTTTGAATTTAAATCAGCCCATTAGGCATTAGTTGAGTTTGTAAGCTTTACTCTGCTTTCTGGTTATAGGAGAAAATTAATATTCAATATTTAAAATTTTTTTCAATTTACTACCTTTTGTAGTGCTTGATATTACTATGCAGTTATATTTTATCCCTCCCCCTACTTTTTGCCTGCAGTAATAGGTGCTAATTATTATATTTTACCTCTGTAAGCATGTTCTTGTCTTTTAGGAATACTTCTCTTAGAAGTTCCTTCCTATTTCTCTTTGACTTTTGACAAAACTGTCTCTGAACCTGCAGGTTTAAGTAGACAAAGGAAAAAGCCTATGTTGTTTATTGTCTTTCCAGAAGAGGGTGTAGCAAGAGAGGAAAAGAGCAACTGTACTATCCTACTCCTCTTCATATTTGGCATCTCTTAAAAATTTCAGATGACAGAATGTTCATCATATTGAAAAACACTCCTACACTTGTAATTCATAAATAATATTGGCAATTAAATCCAAGATGTTCTGTTAACAGGAACCAAAAAGTAAATCTGTCTCCCTCTAAAATATGAAGATCATTGTCCTATGAGACAAGGATGAATGGAGAAAACACATATTTAGGACTGAAATGGAAGTCTTGGAAGGAAAAATCTCTTAATTAAAAGCATTACTAATCTCAGATAGATTCAGAGCATCCTTTAATAGTTGCAGTGTATCTATGGCATTTACACATCAGAAAAAATAAACTAAATTTTGACATTTGATGCATGAGAAAATATTCTCTTTTTTTTGCCAAGAAATTTATTTATACTGCCGGGATTTAAAAAAAAAAAAAAGGATGGATTGCTGCCTCCTAGTACAAGTCACTAATTTCAAGTTTTTGCCTTTAAAAACAAATCTGCAGGCTTCCCTGGTGGCGCAGTGGTTAAGAATCCACCTGCCAATGCAGGGGACATGGGTTTGAGCCCTGGTCGGGGAAGATCCCACATGCCGCGGAGCAACTAAGCCCGTGTGCCACTGCGCTCTAGAGCCCGTGCGCCACAACTACTGCAGCCCGCGGCGCCTAGAGCCCACGCTCCGCAACAAGAGAAGCCACCGTAATGAAGAAGCCCACGTACTGCAATGAAGAGTAGCCCCCGCTCGCTGCAACTAGAGAAAGCCCGCATGCAGCAACGAAGACCCAACACAGACAAAAGTAAAAAATAAATTAAATAAATAAATTTACATAAACAAAAACAAATCTGCTATTGTTTCTTTCACATAAGAATGGTTATTATATAATCCAGAAACACTAAGCTTTACTTGTTGAGGATTCTGATTTTAGTATTAAGCATGTAGAACATAGCAATGTTTGATGCATTGTTCCCATTTTCTCACTCTACCCTTTTGAGGCTAGCTAGTTTCTGCCTCAGCTACTGTACTGAAAATGACTTCACTAATACACCTAGTTACATCTGAAATGCAGATCCCAATATGCCTTTTCTGTTGCTGTGTTCTGTTGAGCTCTTTGAGGCGTATGTTATTGACTGCTCTCTTCTTGAAACCCTCCTCTCATGACTTTCAAGACACTTTTGTCACCTTGTTTTTTAAAAATTACACTGACCTTTAAATATTTAGTCTACCTCAAGGTTTATCCTTGTTTCTCTTTATTAGTCTCTTTTTCACAATGGTTCCCTAACGGGTATCATCCTCTTTTGTACATCCAGTTATTGCTCATTCACCAGTGAGTGAATCTTCCTCAGTATTGCAGACAGCCCTCCTGAGTTCCAGCCGTCTGTTAACAACTTCCAACTGTTTTATCACATATCCCCACCTCATTATTCAGTCTTTCTAGAGCATGGATGATTATCTAGCACTTTCCCTCAAATTTGTGCTCACTCGTATATTTCTTTTACCATTTAATGTTATTATCCTCCATCTAAGTTCCTCAACCTAGAAACCTTTGGTCTTAACCTTAATCTCTATAATCTTTAAGAACAATAAGCAAAAGTATGTAATCTGTGCTAGCTATAGTTGTTATTTAAGTTGTTAATATTTTGTATGAATTTAATAAAATTTAAGATATTAGATTTTATGAAGTTTTCTGAAATCTTAACTGATTTTATTTTTTTAATTTTTAAAAATATTTACTTATTTACTTATTTATTTGACCACCTCGGTCTTAGTTGCGGCATGTGGGATCTTTTTTTGCTGCACAAGGGCTTATTTGCCCCGTGGCATGTGGGATCCTAGTTCCCTGACCAGGGATAGAACTCACATCCCCTTCATTGGAAGGCGGATTCTTAACCACTAGACCGCCAGGGAATTCCCTGTTATTTTTAAAAAGGTGTCTTTAGCCAGTCCTTTTCAGGGAGGCTGGAGACACATTCTATAATTTTATATTGAAAGTAGAGAGAAAACATGGCTTATATAGAAAATTTGATTACACATAGTTTTCAGGATTGTATTTCAGAAAACAAACTAGTTATTTTATATATGAATATTTATATTTGTAAAAATAGATGCTATTATATATGATATAAATATATGTTATAATAGTATATATAATGTAAATATATATTACCAAATCTGCACTGACTATTGAAGTTAAGGAAAGAGCTGGCCAATGAAGAAAAATATTTCTTTAATTCTGCGTGCTGATATTTTCTTACGAAACCAGTTTATTGTTGAAGCAGAGGGAGTGCAATTTTAATTCTGGTTGTCTTTGAGGACATTGAGCATGCATATGCTGTTCTGTAAAATCGTTACAAATAGACAAGAAATGATGTGTTCACAGCTAAAGTTGTGGGGAAAATGTTATCGTTTCTTGGATTGTTGTAGAAACAAGTATTAGAAAAGCTTTTACAGAAGAGAAAATCTATATGATTTTCATAGTCAAGGCTGAGGCTTTGCTGATTGTGTGGAAATGGTCCTGTCTGCATAAACAGTCTGTGTGTCCAGACTTCAAAATGGTCTAATTTTGAAGACCATTCAAAAATGATAACTTCCTTCCTTTTTTTTAATTTAGAATCAATTTATTTTGAATATGTCCTTCTGACATTTTCTAAATAAAACTAGAAGGTTAAATCATCCAAGGATGTCCTAGAGTTCAAAATATTCCCCTTCCCCCAACATATACACGCACACATACACACAAAACAAAACACCAAAATGAAACCTTCGAGCTTTCTGTAAGAAATTTAGTCTTGATAATTCATACTTCCTTTGAGGATTGATTTTGTTCTCCTTTTGATGAATTCTGACTTTCTTGTTCCATGGCTGTCCTCTCAGTTGTTTAATGATTTATTTTTCTTACTCATAGAATTGAGTTCTCCAGATAATATAGCTATACCTTGTATTGGTGTCAAGGTCAAAATCTTTTAATTTTATTGATGGAACTGTTATTGTAAACTGAGGATCTCTTGCTGTATATTTAAATCATGTCGTATTGCCTAAAAATGGTCATATCTTGGCTTTTGGTCCAGCAGATAGTTTCATTAAATTCCTTTGCTACATCTAGTTTACTTTTCCTTGAGAGAAATATAACGGAATAATACCAGCATCATGATTGCAAATAGATTGTTACCATGGCAACCCAACAGTTTTTAATATTAGAATTTTCTTGTTAAAGCAAAACTTATGACATTGGGGACCTTTCCCTGACTATAAAAACTTTACGGTCTCTCTTATAGTTGGCATTACCCTGTGTCGGCTAAGAAAACTGTTATTCTTTAACAAGAAAACAGTTAATTTAAACACTTCTTTGCTCATTAACCCCTCAACTACTATGTTAGGAAGACCTATGCTTTCTCAGCTGTAGTCCCACTCTTTGATGTAGGGTCTTTCATAATTAGGTGCCAGTGAGATTTGTAAGAGACAATAAGTAAAGAGAATCACAGTTTCATACTTGATACCAAAGAACTTTGCCACTGACCAACTGCATGAGTGGTCTTGGGAAAATGGCTTAGATTTCCTGGTGCTGGTTTTAAAAATTATACGTGGGAATATTAATCCCTGTCTTATTTGTCTTATGTGAAGTAATACATAAAATATTACTGCCTTTTATTTATAGCAGGGGTCCCCAACCCCCAGGCTGCCGAGGGGTACTGGTCTGTGGCCTGTTAGGAACTGGACCGCACAGCAGGAGGGGAGCAGCAGGTGAGCGAGTGAAGCTTCATCTGCCACTCCCCATCACTCCCCATCGCTCCCCATTGCTCACATTACCGCCTGAACCATCCCCTTCCCCCCAACACACACACCCACCCGCCATCTGTGGGAAAATTATCTTCCACGAAACTGGTCCCTGGTGCCAAAAAGGTTGGGGACCGCTGATTTATAGTGAATATAGGGATAACTAATATGTTTACACCATATTGGGTTTATGTATTATCTCATTTAACTCCCACAATAACCCTGTGAAATAGATATATTACTCTCAATTTATATACGAAGACATTTATAAGCAGAGAGCTTAATTGGTTGGCACATAGATCTCACAACTATTAAATATCTAGGTGGATTTGGGAGAAAGAGTACTCTTTCTAGTTGCATTGCTTTCCCTGCTAATTCATGTGCCTACCATGGTAGCTGGCATATAGTTGACACTGGATATTTGTTGAATAAGTGAATACTGAGATGAAGACTTCTTGGAAATGTAAGACTCAGTAAGACTGACCACTTGTAGGTAATTTCTTGAAGGAAATTAGAAATTAGTAATTCTTCAACAGGGCAGGCCCTATTTGCTTCTATGTGTTTCTTTATAATCTCTCATTCATTAGGCCTTCATCAGACCTTGTGAGTGGTACTATGTGTCAGGGACTTAGGTATGCAGAGATGAATAAGACAGCCTCTGTAGCCAGTGGTCTGGTTGATAATTTGGGTAGTCAGACCCTTTGGAGGGCACATGAACTCCTTCAAGTGTATATGATACTTCCATCGAGACAACTTTGTTATTAAGTCCTAGAGACTGGTCCCTTCTTTGACCTGTTATTAGTATTAGTATAAAGATAACAAGAAATATATGACTCTGAAGTTCTGAATAAATACAGTTTGACATAGACTTCTCAGGTGTTACAGCCATTATGCCAGCTGTGGAGTTCAAGCCAAATTATTATTTATTCATCTTACATTCTTTTTTTTTTAAACTTCCTTTATTAAAAGGAATTATAAGAATTAAGCGATGACATATTTTACAGGTGAGCATCGTAGCTTGTATCTACAAGAAGTATAAAAAAGATGCCCATGTTTTAATCCCACTATTGCTACTTAACAATTGTGAATATCAGCTCTAGGCCCTAAAAATCAAGATGAAGAATGAAATACTAAGGAAAAGCAACTTCTTCTTCATCACTGGGTATCATCGTACATTCTTTGAAAGCCGTTTATTGAGTGCCTGCTATGCTAGCCGATAAACTATTGGTTCATTTCTTCAAATATGAAGTCACAGTACTGTCTACTATTCATAGGGGGCTCTTGCCCTTAGAGCACATGGGAAGGGCATTACACTCAGGCTGTAGGCACCTGGGAAGGCTCTGGGAGAGTCTTTGCAGCTAGATAAATTGGGGACAAAAGTTATCAGGCAGAGAAGCAGCCTATACCAAGGCACAGATATATAAGATGTTGCTTTGGGGAAGCTGCCAAGCAATTTGGTATGCACAGGAGGCAGGAACTTGGTTAGAAATGAGGCTAATGATAGGCTGGTACCAAGGAGTTGGGCCTTATCTTGAGGGAGACCCATTTACACATTCTTGACAAGGGACATGGGATTTGGTGTGTGAGATGTGCACTTCAGAAAGCTCTTTCTGTCTCAGTTTGGAGGATGTTTGGAAGAGAGTAAAACTGAGACCAGGAGACTGCTGCAGTCATCAGGTCAAGAAATGATGTGGTCCTAAAGGTCTGCACAGTTGCAAGAGGCAAGGAGAGCCAGCAAGCAGTGGAGCACCTGCCTCCCTCTTCAGCTCAGTCTTCTCTGCTCACTTACACTTTCCATCTCTGCTCTCCTGGATCCCATGCAGTTCCAGAGTACACCATGCTTCTTTGTTTCTCTCTGCCTTTACAGGTCTTATGCTATTGGTTTTCGGTGCCTTCCTCTCAGAACTTTAACCTGACCGATTTCTGTTTATTCCACAAATCTATTCAAGCATCCACTGCTTTGTGAAGCCTTTCCCAGTTTACCCAAGAGGAACTCATGTTTCTACCTTTGGGCTCCCCCTCTGTCATATACATACCTCTTTTGCTGTACTTCTATTCATTCATTTGACAACTATTTATTTCACACTACTTTGTGCGAAGCACTGTTTTAAACAATGGGGAAATCAGTCAGTCCAAGCTTCTGAATTAATGAAGCTATCTAAGTTAAAAAAAAAAAAGCAGGATTTTGAGCAGAGAAATAATTTGATCTAATGTCTCTTTTAAAAGGGTCACTTTAAAAGGGTCACTCTGGTCAGAAAGAGAAAAACAAATATCGTATATTAATGCATATATGTGGAACCTAGAAAAATGGTACAGATGAACCCGTTTGCAGGGAAGAAATAGAGACACAGATGTAGAGAACAAACGTATGGACACCAAGGGGGGAAAGTGGCGGGGGTGGTGGTGGTGGTGTGATGAATTGGGAGATTGAGATTGACATGTATACACTAATATGTATAAAATGGATAACTAATAAGAACCTTCTATATAAAAAATAAAATTAAAAAATTAAAAACAATTGTTTAAATAAAAAAAGGTAAAAAAAAAATGAAGTGGTCCTGTACTCTGGCAGTAGTAGCCGTGGCTGTGCAAAGGGAAGAGGGAAGTAATGAGAACATTTGAAGAAGGTAGAGTTGCTAGCACTTGGGGACTGCCCGCTGTGAACGTATTAGAAAGAAAGAAGGGAGTCAGAGAGGATGCTCATGTTTCTAAGTCGGCAGACTTGAGGCGTGAGTGGTGGTACCTCAGAAAGACAGTGAATACAGCCAGAGGAGTTGACAGTAGGGGAAGAGAGAAAGAGGAGACGGAGTTGCATGTGTAGATCATGAATTTCATTTTGGATGTGTTCAGTATGAGATGCTTGTGGGACATCCAGGTGGATGTATTCTTAAGGGATCTGGATATGTGCGACTGAATCTCAAGAGTGATTTGGGTAGGAAATTAAGACTTGAGAATATAGTATATATTCTCAAAAAATATAAAGATGATCGCTTATTCTGTGTAGGTAGAAATAATACAGGAAGAGGGTGAAAACAATGAAGACAGTAACAGTATGGATGGAACCCTGTGGAACAGGAATATTTAGGAGGCTAATTGAAAAAAAAGAGAAGCCAGCAAAGGTGATTGATTGAGACGAAGAGTCAGAGGAAAACCTAGAGAGAAAGATGTCATAGAAACCAAGGGAGAAAAAACATCTCAAGATTGAAGTCAACAGTTTCATGCTGTAGAGAAGTCAATTAAGATGAAGACTGAAAAGTGTTAATTGATTTCAATAGTAAAGAATCCTTTAGTGAGCTTTGCTAGAGCACCTCAGAGTGCTGGATCTTAAGAAATTGGGCTATGAATAAGAAATAAAGAACAGGATGGGGGTTAGAAAGGTAATAATAGTTTTTTGATTGGTTGGTTGTTTTAAAGAGTTTTGAACTTGGGGGCTAGTAAGGATGCATATTTTAAGGTAAGTTGAGGAGTTGGTTATTAGTGATGAAGTGAGATTTCTGAGAAGGTGAGAACAAAGGAATTAACCTTGAGTCTTGGGATAGGCACTTTCCCTCTGAGACTGTTGTGGGTTGTCACTATGCAGGCTAGAAAACTTACTGGAGTGACCTCGCCAGTTGGAGAGCCTTAAAATGCCCCATGTCCTCAAAAGTGGAAACACATGTGCATATGGCTATGTTATACTACTTTGAGGTCACAGTCCCCTAAGTTTTTAATTCATCTTCTGATAATAGCTTAAAATAAATCACAGTTTAATAAAAAGTATACCTTGACCACACTTATATTAAAGTAGCCTTCTAGAAGCACCAGGTGCTGTAAGGTGCCAGCGAACCATTAAAAGTACATGGTAAGTGTAGAGGAGAGAGGCGTGAATGATTTGTTGTGCAAACTGGCAACCAGCACAGCTCAGAAGGGGCCTGCCAGTGCTGGGCCTCTTGATGAGGTTGCCTACGAGGTCGTGGGCCCACGACTGTCTTCAGGGGGTGATATGATATAGTTTAGGGGTTCACCATCCCTTCCTGGTGAGGAGCTGCAAATTGGCCTCGTGATTACCACCACGTGTAGAATAGTATCAAACGTGTTCTAGTTTGTCTGCAGTGCTTTCCTAGTACAGGTGCGGTAAGAAAGGCAGTTACTCACCAAGTGTGGCAGCTGAATGTTGTTCTTTGTAGTCCTCCTCGATTTCGCCTTCAGGTTTTCTCAACTCAGGCTTCAGTTTTCAATCTTAATACCTAACATCAACTAAAATTATTTTCTTGAAAACGGTTATCCATTGACTTCTTTCCTTCTGTTTTTTCATTTCCCCTCACCCCCACTCTCCCTGCCTGATCTCCCTCTGTCTTTGCTCAGCCCCTTATAAGGTTGCAGACTGCTGTTTGGGCCTGACCTTCTTACCCCTGAGTGATCTCAAGTAATAGGTTGACCATACCTGCTCGCAGTACTTTGTGTGAGGGAGACTTGTAATACGTCATACCTTTTACTGTGTCACATGGTTTATTATAGCACATACCTGCAAAAATTATATTGTACTGTGATGGAGTGACTAGTATGTTGGAGTAGATTTTTATGAGCAATGTATTTACCCATATAGTGATCATATCTTTTTAGTACGTGACAGTTATGGTTAAGTTTAAGGTACAGACATATTGATTAGTTGTGGGAGGTAGTAATGACTCCTTTACTACCTACCTGTATGATAATCAAATTCATTTTTTTCCCAAGACCAATATTTTCTTCTTTCTATTGTAATTAGCTTTCTCTTTCTGCAAGTTAACTCTGATAATAAATACTGAATACTTGGCATGTTTTCTCAAGTATGAAAATAAAAACTTAAACATAATGTGTAAATTACAGCTGAACATAGGTACAGACATATGGTTATTAGTGTTGCTTAAATCATTGGGACTTCTTGTCAACACTGTTACAAATGTTCCCAAAGGGCCTTCAAGTTGCTTCCTTTTCTGTCCCCTGTAAATAAAATAAATAAAATTTAAAATGCATGAATTTCAAATTTATTTTGCCCTTTATTTGGAGGTCCACATGTAAACAGCAACAACTAGTACTGAGAAGTATACGTGCACTGGGCTTGTTAGATGCCTTACAGTCTCTAAACATTTGGTCTAGTGTTTCTGGCTAAAAGCCAGCAGCAAATTATACTTTCTGTGCAACTAAGTTCACTCTCTCACTTCTCAGAGCAAAATGTACTCATAAGGCATCAAATTTGAATTATAAATTTGTGTGTGAATATTACTTTACAAGTAGTCAGAAAAGAAACCAAAGGTGAACATTTTCCTAATTTGTTAGCAAGCTGTACACATAATTTGTAACCGATGCTCATCTTGACCATACAGTCAATATTCTATGGTATATGGAAACACCAATAATTCTCAAATCTTTCTTTTCTTTTTATTAAAATCACTTTATTAGGTTAACTTTATTAACCTACGTATTTTCTGTTGTGCTTAAAAGCTTGCTTAATTGTAACATCATAAGGCAACAAATAGTCTTATTTTTTAAACGGGAAATTAGTTATTTTATAAAGTGGAAAATTGCCTGTTTAAAAAGAAGTATATAACCTCAGAGATTTATTATTACTTTTCTTTCAACTGCTCTGTATTTGGTGATAGGGTAGTTGAGGATGAAGATATCAGGGTGGTAAATTATGAAGATTTTGTGTCTACTTATGTGTGTTTACCACCCCCCCCCAATCTGGGCAAGGGAAAAGATGGAGTGGGAAAAAAAAGAGAATACTATAGAGTTTTCTTTATTTTGTGAGGTGTGTGTGCTTTTGTTCCTTCTGTCTTGGTAGTTGTGGTATTGCTTATTAATATTAGGAAAACTGAACTCCTGACACTTGAAAGAAAAGCAGTGGAATGAAGAATCACCAAATGGCCATGGCCTTGACAGTGTATTGATGTATCTGAAACTCTCACCCTCTAAGTTAAAGTCAAAGTTAAGTCCTGAGGTTTCTTATAAGCCCGGTTTTAACATTAGATAAGCTTTTGTTTTTACAGGTGCACTTCATTTGTGAAGAAAATTCCTGTAGAAAAATCATACCTTTGGAGTTTATAATTTAAGAAATTAACCATATATTCTCATTCTGGGAGCTTTTGCTCCCTCCCTTAACCAGTTTCCTCTCTGCTCACATACCAGTATAGTTAACTTTACTGTACTGCTTTTTCTTCTGTAACTGGATCAATCACATAAGTTTTGAATATCATTCAAACATCCCCTTAAATTATGGAAGAACGCACTTTTGGTCACCAAGGAGCTGGCTTCTTTTAGATCAGTGTACTTGATTTTGCTAAGTTATCATTGTTTTCTCCCCATAGGCCCACACACCTATTGTGATAAATATACAAGTGATTCTCATCATCTGCATTGATAGTTTGGGAATTATTTTGAGCAGAGTGGCTCCCTATATTCATAATATTTGCAAGTGGCCCCAACTGAGGGAGGCTTCCATGTAACTACTGACCTGGGTCACCCTCGATTATTGCTTTGAAATCCTGTTGGTGAGTCTGTGGCCACTGCTAGAGGCCACATAAAATCCCTTCCAACTACTAGCAGCTATGAATAATAGCACATTTACTGAGCATTTACTATGTGCTATGCACTGTGCTAAGCACTTTACTTGAATTATCTTGTAAAATATCCATTTGAGATCGGGGTCATTGGGTGGTAGATTCACAAACACTGTTAGATATGTAAAGAAAATGTAGTATCAAAGTACAGTTTTCAAAAAGTTAGAACTTGACTCATAGAAATACAGAAAGAAATATGTCAGTGATTTATTAACTTACTAACAAGGGAACCCGTAAAGGTTACTGCTGGTTCCAACATTAAAATATATATATACACACACACTCACGCACATATCATGTCTATGTATACATATTGTATCTACATATACATATTGTATCTACATATACTTATTATATCTACATATACTTATTATATCTACATATATACAAACATTTATGTATATATTTATATATATATATATATATATATATATATATATATAATACTATTTCTAGGTTGGAGACAAAACTGGTAATGTTCTACAGTCAGTAAAACTATAACTTTTAGGGTTATTATTTCTCTTGGACCCAAACCTACAAGTAACTTTCAGTTCCACAGTGTCTGCACTCTAATGGAAGAGTACGTGACAAAGTCAAATGCAGGGACATTCTTCTAGAGAATTAAATAAACCCTGAGTCAGCCTATTAAATGGTACCCCAATATGACACTGAAAGAACGTGTGGCTCTCTCACCTTTTCCTTTTTTTTCAGTTTTTGGGTAATTTTAATAACAATGGCTTCTTTATATTCTATAATTCCTCACTTGCCTCCACCTCAGCCTGGATGGGGTAGGGGTAGGGTGGAGGCATGCACACAACTAGGACAAACTTGGCAAGTCATGGTACTTCTGTTTCTTCTAGTTTCATTTCTCTTGGGTAGCCCAGCTTCTTTCAGGTCACTGCTCAACCCTTGGCATCTTTTCCTTTGTATGCTCTCCGTGACTGTGGGAACGTGGCTGTCCTTTGGACTGATTTGTTTCTGCTCCCGGTGCTTTGCATAGTCTGGTCCCTGACTGGCCTTGGCCCCTGTTCTCATGATCTCTCCACTCTGGCCCCAGTCTCCTACTTGCAGCTATCCTGTCCCAGTCTCCACATTCCTCCACAGGGTCACAAGATCCCCTGCACAGTCTACACATATGGCGCTAGGGGGCCAGGAGGGCACTGCCGGGTTTTCCTTCCTGTTCTGTGTTGGTCACAGTTTTGAATCAAATGGGAGGTTTCTCTTAGAGCTGTCACTCCAAAGCCAGGCTACATACCAGAGTCACCTGACAGTGCTTTAAATATATTATCAATGCCTGAGTGCCTCGCTCCAGACCAATCAACATGGGTGGGGGTGCGGTCAGGCATATGAGGTCACGGGGTGAGGGGTGGGGAGGGGAAGCTGGGGCGAGGTGAGAGCGTGACACGGACATGTACACACTACCAAATGGAAAATAGCCAGCTAGTGGGAAGCAGCCACAGAGCACAGGGAGATCAGCTAGGTGCTTTGTGCCCACCTAGAGGGGTGGGATAGGGAGGGTGGGAGGGAGATGCAGGAGGGAGGGGATATGGGGACATGTGTATACGTGTGGCTGATTCACTTTGTTATACAGCAGAAACCAACACACCATTGTAAAGCAATTGTACTCCAATAAAGATGTTAAAAAAAAAGTTCCGAAGGCAACCCAGGTGATTCTAATGTGCAGCAATGCTCAGGGAATCAGGTCACCACCAGTGCTGAGGTTCTTGTGCCTTCTTCATCCCTAATTGTTAAAACTGAAGTTTAAAGAATTTAGAAAACACAGTCTCTTCTGACAAGACTCGGCTTTCAGGAACGTTGTCTTGTGGTTGATTTAAAATCATGGTTTCTGGGTTTCAAAACTGATCACTGAGGCTTTCTCTTTGTATTTGGGTTTCAACAAACTTGAATATCCCTTAATATGCCCTTAATATTCAACAAACTTAAATATTCCAAAATGCAGGCAAGGTCAGGTCCAAGGAAACACAAAAAAGCAAAGCTAACTGAAGCAAAGAAAGTGGTAATTGAAGCAAAGATAGATTTAATATAACTTGCTCGAAGTCACTTAGCAAGGGATGGAACTGGAATTTGAACCACATCTTCCAGCCGTGTTTGGACAGGGAAGTAAGTTCTTCCGGTGTCCTGACTCAACAGTTAGGATGCCAAATACATTTGTGGAAAATATAAACTATTATAAACTATTAGATTAGTGATTAGATCATAAGCTTGTAATGAAACTATAAATTGAAATCTTTAGCTCATCTGACCTAATCATTACTCAAAATAGCATTTATCTGAGAAAAACATTTCTAAGTTAGAATAGCTTTGGACTGTAAATGTCAGACTTTTGGGGTTTGTCTTTATTAATATTTTCTTTTTAATTAATATTCATGGAGCTCTAAAATGATTGTTGCTTTTTAAAATGTGATTTTATTATATTATATCTTGGGATCAAGTATTTTCCAAAGATGTACCATTCCCCTTTTATAATGATGGCCAGTGGTAACAAATTTTCCCATTTGAATTTGTAATTCAAAAAGTCTGACTACCGGGCTTCCCTGGTGGCGCAGTGGTTGAGAGTCTGCCTGCCGATGCAGAGGACACGGGTTCGTGCCCCGGTCTGGGAAGATCCCACATGCCGCGGAGAGGCTGGTCCCGTGAGCCATGGCCGCTGAGACTGCGCATCCGGAGCCTGTGCTCCGCAACGGGAGAGGCCACAGCAGTGAGGGGCCCGCATACAGCAAAAAAAAAATCTGACTACCAAACATTTGAGAGGCAACAGATCTATTCTTTAGTCAACAAATATTGAGTGTCTGGTATGTGCCAGGCCATCTGCTAGGTGCTGAATGTACTGAGATGAACAGAAACAGTGTCTCCATATTCATAGTTATATTGGTACATTATTACTACATACAAATTCCTATTTTTTCTATTCAACTCTCTATATAAGGAGTTGGTAGAAAACAAGCACCAATAGTCTCAGAATGTGAGTATAGAACTTGTATCGGTCTTGTGTTATACTCAAATTTACACTGAGTGAAAACTTGGGGAATTAATTTGTATGGCAAAATTTCAATCAATTTGGACTTCCCAAGATGGTGGAAAATACTTGCTTGTAAGAGGCATTGTTGGTGATTTATGATGGTCAGGTTAAACAACAAAAAAAGTGCTTTCAAGTGTTAGAAGGCAAGGTTTTATTCCTATTCTTCATTAAGCTTTTTGTGGGGGAGAGAATTTACTTTAGAGTCAGAAACCCCAGATGATGGAAGATTTGCTCGCATTTCATGAAATTGGGAGAATTCACCTTGTAGACCAGGTGACTCTTGGAATATGCTGCAGATGGCCAAAAGGAAGCCGAAAGACTTCTGAGTCTGCTGCTCTCTTTGTTCTGCATTTACAACACAATACCAGATGCTAGATGCAGAAGTACTGCAACATTTCCTTATTGGGAAATCTTAATCTAACAGCTGAAGTATTGCTGATATGCAGCATCTGACAGCCTTATATGCCTGTGTGCAGCATGTTCACCAACACTCTTGATACTGGCTCTGAGGAAATGCTTAAGGGTGCACATGACACAGAATGCACCTCTCTAGCAAAATTTCATTTCTAAGAAGTACATGTAGTCTTCTTCAAGAGTAATTTATGTTTAAAACAATTTTTCTACTGGTTGGTTTGCTATTTTATTTAAATATTGATGTGCTGAATTTAAATGCTTGACATTAATCTGATATAAACACCTCCTTTTGTTATTTTTTAATCATTTATTGGAAAATGGGCTGTTGTGAATGGTGTATCTGAAGGTTGTGTATAGTTACAGTTGTCATGGGGTCTGAAATCTGGAATGTGCTCTGGTCTTTGTTTATGACTGGATAGTGTGAAGAGTGGGAGATATAAATTCTAAAGATATGGCAAGCAGACACCCTTGTAGATTTCTGTGAGTGCTGTAAGCTTTATGTACAAATGATCTTGTGCTTTTGATCTTATAGGTGTGACCATTATATTTTTTTCTGGTGTCACAGAAGATGGTGTCATTTAGGGACCAATGGGGCAGAATATTGCAATTTGGACCACATTGCTTAATTTGAGACCTCTAGTTACCAAAATAAGACATAATCATAAATATTATATATGAACAGGAGCTTCATTTATGTATGAGCAGAGGAACATTTCCTGAGGTGCTGATTATTGGCAAGAAAGGGAAAGGACGGAAGGAGGGTAAAATGGACTCATTTAATACATTCAGAGCCCAGCTTAGCCAGAGTGAGGATTCAGAGGTCCTATCTCTTTGTTAAGATCGAGAGTCGAAGGCAAGACTTTAGGAGGGAAGTCATATAGGGGTTGTAATAATGGTTATAGCTTATGCTTGTTGAACACTTATGTACCATGTAGTATGCTAAGCTCTTTGCATGTGATAACTTGGTTTTACAAAGGTAATCTTACTATATTTGATTTAGAAAAGTAGGGGATTTGCCCACAATTACAGTTGTGGAACTTCGATCTGAACCCAGGGCCCATTAGCTTGACCATTGCTTTGTATTCTCTGGGAGCTAATGTTCCCACAGTAAACTTTAGATTTTTACAGTGGCCGTTGCTGAGAAGAACCCTACTTCCTCTGTCTCGTGTTTTACTGTACCAGGGAAGGTGCAGGAAGAGGGGGTTAAATTCCAGTCCCTCTTAAGGAATGATTTTGCAGCAGTGGTTTGGTGTAAGGTAGGACAACATAGAAAGTATTGACAATACTGAGAATCTGGGGTTATTCATTCCTGTTTGGGGAGAGAGATTGCATCCTCGGTTTTACCTTAAATCGTTAACAAGCACAACAAACCAGATTCATGTATAATATTTTCTATGTGGTTTTTGACTGTTCAGTTATTTTAGTCACGAATACATTTTTACCATTTTTCCCCATAGCATATGTTGAAACAGAAGTCTCATCTGCTAGAAGCAGTATTAAGAGTGCTTACATAACAATAATGTTGATGCACAAGATCATTTGTATCCAAACAAAGAAGTTTAACCACTGTACTTCATTTATCTTCATCTGTCTCTAAGTGACAAGAAAAGAGATGTTGAAAAATAAGAGGAGGTAGGAAAAGAAAAAATACATTAACTTCTTGGGAACATAGTAGAATTTTTGAATCTCTACATTGTGTTTGTTTTCATGATTCTCTTCTTTTCATGGTTTTCTTTTTTCTTTTCTTCTTTTCCCTCCTCTTAATAGGTTTCAGGTTCTATTAAAGTCCAGCACCTGTGTATGTCATCATCTTCTGATGCTGGAGTCCTTTTTCTATTTGGTTTTTAACTGGATAGTGTTAAGCTCTGTTTCTATAATGTTCTGTTTAACTCATGTCTTGGGATTTTCTCCTTTTCTTGCCACAGTTGAGTATGGGTGTCTATGTTCAGGAATCAAAACTTTTTTTCTCCTCTTTTTTCTTCCACTACTTTCTCATACTGTGAGCTTAAGCACAGGTCATGCTCATAGTATGCATTTAGAAGCCACATTTGTTCAATATTATCTCCATTCATATATCATGCAGACATTTTTTGAGTACATACTATATACCAGGTACTGGAGATGTGCTACATTCTGGGGAAACAAAAATGACAATGACATAATCCCCTATGCTTAAGATGCTCATTTTCTTGTAGAGGAGAAACATCTGTTTAAAACAAAAACATTGTAGTGTAATATATAGCTTTCCTCATCTATGAACTAAGCATAAGCATAAAAATAACTGTTTCTTAGAGTTATCAAGTGAGGTGAGTATGATTGTGTCTGGAAAACACCTAGCCTCAGTCCCTGGCACATAGGAGATCGTTAGTAAATGGCAGCCATTATTATTTATGAAGTACAATCGGTTCCTAAAGAAGAAGGAGATAAAATTTTCCTGGGCTTGTTCAGTAAAGAATCTTAAGTGAACTCAAGCCCATGAGGCAGGCTATACCACCAGCTCTATGGTAGCCCTACTTCCTTCTTACTTTTGTAGTATCCAATCATATGCTAGAATTTAACTCTCAAATGTATCTTTTTAATGACTGGTAAGTGCCTGTGAGTACCTGGAGGGCAGGTGCTGTACTTCTAAGTATCTCTGCTTTTCTGTGTTCTTCCAGAAATCTGTAAGTGTTTGTTGAATGAATTTGTAGAATAAATCAGTAGGTTCTAGGAAACACTTCTATGGAACACTAGGGTGATTTTAATTGCTAGGTCTTTGAAAATAAAATAGCCAGAATGAAGCAGGCATCTTTCCACTTGCAGTTGTGGGAGTAGCCATCCTTTTCCTTTGTCATGTTTTTGATATGGGAATCTGATCAAATGCAGTTTCAACAGTAGGATGCAGTTGGGTGTTGTCGTATCTGACAAATGCAGAAAAGATGAGGCCAGCAGGGGTCAGTTTAATACCAGCCTAAGTTGCAAATACAGTACTTTTTTACTTCTCTGTAAACTGGAATGAGAATAGAAACTGAAATGTAGAATCCAAATGTAAGCTTTTTAATACCAAGCTATAGTAGAGAATTGCTAAAAAATTAGGTAGGAATACTTAACCTTTTTTTTTTTTTTTTTTTTTTTTTTTTTGCGGTATGTGGGCCTCTCCCGTTGCGGAGCACAGGCTCCGGACGCACAGACTCAGCGGCCATGGCTCACGGGGCCAGCCACTCCGCGGCATGTAGGATCTTCCCGGACCCGGGCACAAACCCGTGTCCCCTGCATCGGCAGGCGGACTGTCAACCACTGCGCCACCAGGGAAGCCCTACTTAACCATTTTTAATGAATGATAAAGACTACTAGTGACACAAGATGAAGGATGGAAAGTAGATGGTTTAGCTCTCTTTTTTCTGACATGGCAACATCGGACTTTCAACCAAAGTTATTTTCCTCGCTGACTGTTCTTTGTTGACATATGCCGGAAAAAGCCTGGAAATATCATGTGCATTCTTTTGATCTTAGTTACTTGGTAGGTTTTATAACATAATACTTTAATTTATGCCTATTTTTTTACTAGCTGGCTATAACAATAAACCAGCACTACTCATAGCTTGCATATGAAATGTCAGTATTTCACAGTTATATTTATAGTAAGAAACTGTACGTTAAATAATGACTTCTGAACACTAAACTTAAAGTAGAATAACAAAGGAATATATACATATATAAATTAGCTGGAGGTTATCTTAGAGGATTTGAATGGCCTTTTCTTTGCAGCCAAGATGTATGGGTTGACATTTATAAAGCTAGACTCTCAAATGCTAAGAATACAATGTGTGCTAAAATTCAGAGCCCTGCCTACTAATCTTAGTTACTGAGAATAAGTACTCTTAGCAGATAGAATAGTTGTTTTCTTGATGTCTTAGTACACTTTTTTTCTAAGGTAGTAGCTGCTTGTTACTATAATTGTTGAACTAAATATTCTTATGTTAAGACTGAAGAATGTAGGACTGTTAGACCTGGAAGATACCTGAAGGTGTCCTAAGCCTCCCATTTTGTAGCCCATGGGCAGGGCTGCTGCTGTCAGGGCACTTCAGACTTCTTATAGAGTTCTTTTTCCATGATACCACACTGTCTTTTTTCTCTCCATACTGTGTGTTTGCTTGTTCACTATTCTGCATTTTTGAGTTTAATGCTAAATATATTACAGAAATTAAGAGCCTGTCTCTGTCTTATACCCTTCTTTTTCAGTTGTAGACTAGAACCCCACGCTCATAAGGACTGGTCCCAGCCATCTCCCATCCTGGCTTTAATGGCTCCTAAAGGATTGTTGTGAACCATGTCCACTGGGGCCCCTTAGATCCACGAGAGTATGGGTCTTCCCAGAAGAGAATAGGGTACTGTTTGAGAGCGCAATAGGTACCAGGCTCCCTGCGGTGCTCATAGGGACTGTTGTGAGGTCTGTGATCCATACATGGTAATGCTTTAGGGTCTGGACATGCTGGACTAGTGTGGTGTCAGGAAGGAACACAGGGCAGCATTACTCATTGAACAATGAAGTGGCTCTGTGGTCTGGACAGGTACCTCTGCCTAGCCCTTGTGTTCTGAAAAAGCCTGCTTTATTGGAGGCATTAAGGTTTTCCTTTTTAACGATTTAAGTATCTCCCTCTCTATCTTTATTAGTTTTCTGTTGTGAGTGACAAATTGCCACAAACTTAGTGGCTTAAAACGTTGCATACTTATTTTTTACAGTTTCTGTGATTCCAATAGTTAATTAATTCTATAATATCTAAATTTCACAAACCTCTGATGTATTCTTCCTTTAGTTTTATTATTCTAAGATTCACGCCTGGGCGTCTTATAATGCCTGACTTTTCTAGAAAAAACATAGTCGTATAGCAAAAACACTGATGTGAGCACATTGACATTCAACCCAGTGTTTTATTCTGGGGCTCCTGCTTCAAGCCACTACTGCTCAATGTCGTATACTCCGTTTTCCAAATGCACATGATTATTTTTTCTTTTTAAATAGCTAAATTACTGCATATTAATGAAAGCAATATAATGACTTAAAATTTTTTTCTACAACTCTGGATTTTCACTAATTCAGGTTGAGAGTCCTTCCATCCAGTCCAGATCCATCCAAATTTTATTGACTAGCCCGCCCATAAACCCTGTGAAATAAAATGCCTCATCACAGATACAGGCAGCCTGAGAGTCAATCACATCCCATGGGAACACAGCCTGAAGCATCTCTGACAGTACAGAGAGCCAGTAGCTGCCATCTCAGCCTTGCTCCCCTGCTCTCTGCTATGTAGGAATTCAGTTTTACAAGTAAGGTACTAGAAATGTTAAGCCAACACTGTTAGGCTCATTCAAGAATAATACTTGGCAGAATAAACGCAAGAATCATACTGTAGTATGGGAGAAAGAATATGAATGTATAAATTAGATCTGGATTCTAATTCTAGCTCCATCACTTGCCACCAGTTATTTAACTTAGGAGCCTCAGTTTCCTGATCTAGAGAATAAGAATATAATATAAGCATCACAATATTAAACTAATTCTTATAGTGATAACATAGAAGTCATTCAATTCAGTATTTATTGAGTTATTAATGTAGGTTATAGTTACGTCATTAAGTGTATCTACTAAGTATAGTGGCAGAATGAGTAATATGCCAAGAGCAGTTTGCTGGGATTTGAGAAGTATGATGTCAGGTATGTTCAGATGAAAATTTGAAAATGTTTCCCCAAAGCATTATTCATGTCAGATTTTAGAGATTTGCTATGGACTGGGAATAATCAAATAACACAAACCATATTTTTTCTATTTTTAGAATGGAACTCAGAATATAGATTCATAGGTGTTTTATCAATTGATAAAATTTCAGTTCGTATGTCAACATATGATTATTAGCTTTTTAGATGATCTAGGCTATATTTATAATTGTGGTCCATCTTTTCCCTTTGACCAAGCATATATTCAACTATCTCTATGCTGATTTATATTCATGCTATGCATATACATTTTAATATTGCTTTATTTCATCTCTAAAAGGCAGACATATTCTCACAAAAAGTTGCAAAGTGAATTTTGCATTATTCAGTACTAAATACATATTTCATATCTCTGGGGCAAGACAGTTGTCAGGTTCATAAAAGGAGATATAAGCATTCATAAATAAAAATCTCCCCAAGTGATGTTTAATGGAAGAGAATTAAGAAACCATAGAAAATAAATGAGAAAAGAAAAATACTATTTTCTGCAATTTATATTTTTTACTTGGGATTATACTCCATTTTGTGTTTCTACTACTTAAAAAGATATTTTCTCTTTCTCATTGCCGTTTCAAAGACTAATAATACAATATTTTCCTTAAATAAAATAAAATTATTTCTGAGGACTTTGAGTCACATTAATAAAATTATTCAACAAAAATTTATTGAATAACTATCCCTGGCTCAGGTATGTTTTGGACATACAGAGATGAATAAGTGATGTTTTGTGTCTTCATAGACTTCATTATCTGGGATATAAACAACTTACTATAATAAATTTATTAGTACTCTAATAGTAGTATGAACAAATAGTTGGGAAATACAGAGGGAAGAACTGTTAATTCTGTTAGAGCAGTTTGGAAATGATATTTGAGCTCGTCCTGGTAGGATGAATATAAACTTGCCTGATGTTGAAAAGAAGAAGGGGTGGGGAGGGAAAGGCATGGCATTCCCAGTAGAATTGTCTCCTTGTCCTTTAAAAAAAATGTGAACTTTTTAGGAATCTTAAGCGTTGATATATGGTGAGCAAAAAAAGTTTATGAGATGACTGTTAAGGATGACTAAAATGGAAGAGTTGTTCGGGGGAATCTGCATGATTCCCTTTTGAAATCAGGTTTTCAGCACACAGGAGAACTGAAAAGTTAGTGGTGTCTTGAGGAACAAACTCAAAATTGTAAGGAGGTGAGTCAACTGCATTTGCGTTTTTATAAATAGCAAATACGTGTACCTTAAGCATTAAAAACATTTGCGAAAAATTAGTTAATGGAGAACAGAAGATTCTCAAACCCAATACTTTGAGGAAAAAATCCATTTTCTCATTAATTGGAAGATTGTCAATGTAAAGGGATGGCAGTAATTCTCAGTTACTTTCACATAATTCTACTTTAAAAAGCAAGCACTGGGCTTCCCTGGTGGCGCAGTGGTTGAGAGTCCGCCTGCCGATGCAGGGGACACGGGTTTGTGCCCCGGTCCGGGAAGGTCCCACATGCCGCGGAGCGGCTGGGCCCGTGAGCCATGGCCGCTGAGCCTGTGTGTCCGGAGCCTGTGCTCCACAACGGGAGAGGCCACAACAGTGAGAGGCCCACATACAGCAAAAAAAAAAAAAAAAAAAAAAAGCAAGCACTGTGGGAGTATTTTCTGTTGAGTCTTTGGTTTATCAAGATGCCCCACAGGAGAAGACTTACACAAGCTGGACGATGAGCTCATTTATTAAGATATGTGATGGTCACTGAATGCCATCATGTTTCTGACATGTTTATTCCTCCTGCTGATTTGCTGACTTTTCATTGTTGTTTCATGTTTATATTGAGGTCTGCTGAACATGTGAATATCCTAAGAGCTATCATCCCTGAAATATGTGTTCTTTAAGAATGAGGACAGCAGGTTCTCTGGAGTCTACCTTGTCTCTTTCTGCTGGCTCATATTCATGAAATGAGGGTTTATTCTTTAAAAAAAAAAAGAAGAAAGAAATATATGCTGACCAGTAATGTCAGTCTGATCCATCGTCAATAAAGTACCATGCAAGAACAATTAAAGAGTTGAGTTAATGTTTCACAAAATCAGGATAAACAAAAGCTAGCAGGATTCTTTCTTAGGCATATTTCTCTTCATATGTACCTTTGATTTAAAAATCACTCTCCTCTAGGTTTTTATTTCTTCAAGATTACCAGTTGGAAACTGACTTTCTTCTTATAATAATAAGATTGCTGGTACTATATGCATCATAGAATTGCAAGAATTAAGCAACAGAGTCCATGTAGAATGTTTGGCACATAGCAAGCACTGAATAAATAGCAGTTATCATTCTTGTGGTCACTACTACCAGGACCTCCACCCCCCACCATCTTCATCATTCTTGGTAAATGCTTACTCTCATGTTATCTGTTAACTGCAGAGTCACTGACAGATAATGAGGAATAGCCAGTTAGGTCTCAAATCTCACGAATTCAGGAAGCCCGTAAACGTTGTGGATCAAGAAGGATTTAGTCTAGACTGCATGCTCTTTGTCTGTGAAGACAGTGCCTGCAGTCCCCACAGAATGATTACAAAGCACTGCATTGCATTTAAGGCCTTGGCATTAAGAAACTATTCCTTGAAAGGTGTGGTCTTGTTGAGGTGTGAGAATAAAGTCATACTGAAAAAATATAGAAAAGTTATCATGTTTCATTAATTCTAAGATTCAGATCTTTTTTCGCATTTTGTTTTGCCTGAAATCAGTGTGCATTTTAAAGTCAATGTCATGTTATACTTCGACAGCATTTTTTCTTTTAACATAGATAATAATGCATCTTAAAATCATTGGCATTTTAGATTTGATGACATCTTACAAATGCTTAACCATGTGGTACTCACGAGAAGGGTAGTAAGAATCTAGAAAAAGAACAGGCAAGACCAGACCTTAGGAGGCAGTCGTGGGACTTGGGTGTAATCCGTGTATCTGACTGGGGTCAGTCAAACCCTCTGGCTTCACTGCCACTTTGCGGCTAATGTTTACATTCATCTGCTGTGCCATCCTAACAGCTTCTGTGTTATTTCAGGTCCAGGTTTCTCATCTGGATCAATTTGATAATTTCCCTCTGTCCTTCTTCTCTAACCTACCCTTTGAAATGCTCTAAGAGTCCTTTTAAAAACAGTCAGGTCTTGATACCACTGTCTTCAACAGCCTCTAAAAATTGGCCTCCCGTGATGGCACAGCACAAGTTGGAAGCATGACCTGGTCGCAGTCCTGAATCTGTCACATACTAGTCACATGTCCCTGGGCAAGGTTGTCAGCCTCTCTGAACTGGTTTTCCTAATTATAAGATTGGGGTGATAACAATTCTTTATCTCAGAAGATCATAATGTTTGCTATTTACCTTGCAAAGGGCTTCGTACATAGTAGGTGTTTAGTAAATATTAGTGTTCTTGCTTAACTCAGTTTCCTCATCTGCAAAATAGGGTTGATAATTTTTTCCCTGCTAACTTGGTTGGATTGCTCTGACGATTGATGGAAATAATTTACATGAAAGCATAAATTATTTTTATGCTTATAATTATTACATTTTTAAGCTTTAAATTACTATTTTATAAACTATAAAATGCATTGTCAAATTAGGGATCGTTTTTACCAAAGCATTCTAGGCCTTTAAGGAACTCATTCCAGGGTTTCTTTCCAGTTTAGTGTACTCCAGTCTATTCCAGTCACATACCTTCCTGTACATCCCCAGAATACGCCAGGTATTTTGACAAACTTTGTTCTGTATGTTTATGCTATAGGAATTTTACTCTTCACTATATTCTGTATCCACATCCAGTAACGTCCAGTTCAAATATCCTTACCTTTTCTGATTCTACTAGAAAAAAATTTGCTTTTTCCCATTTTCCCTCAGAAGCTGTAGGAGTTTGGCCTTCTTTTTAATGTTGATTTTATTCTGATTTATATATTAAAAAAATTTTTTTTTCATTTATTTTTGGCTGTGTTGCGTCTTTGTTGCTGCACGTAGGCCTTCTCTAGTTGCGGTGAGCAGGAGCTACTCTTCGTTGCAGTGCACGGGCTTCTCATTGCGGTGGCTTCTCTTGTTGTGGAGCACGGGCTCTAGGTGTGTGGGCTTCAGTAGCTGTGGCACACAGGCTCAGTAGTTGTGGCTCGTGGGCTCTAGAGCGCAGGCTTAGTAGTTGTGGCCACAGACTTAGTTGCTCCGCGGGATGTGGGATCTTCCCGGACCAGGACTCGAACCCGTGTCCCCTGCGCCACCAGGGAAGCCCTCTTTTTATTTATATTGTATTAATTGTTTTGTCTGTTTTCTTGTCCATTAGAATGAAAGCTACTGAAAGGTAGGGACATGTCTAATTTAACAGAAATTGTGTAGAATATGTTGAATTGAACAAGGTACACGAAGGCAAGCACAAAGGCATTCTTGACAACGGGGTTAATGGCTGAAGAGGTAATGTACATGGAACTTGTAGAACCCAGTCGTGTTGACTGGAATGACTGGAGTGTTTGGGAAAGTTGTGAGAAAGAAGTTTTGAAAGGTAGAGTAGCATCTGTTCATGGATGTCCCCAACACCAGCCAGAGAAGATGGAACTGTATCAAGACAACCATTTTCAATTGTTATTTACCAGCAGAATTTTCTTCTCACATTTTTACAACAAAACCCCAGTGTATACGAAAGAGAAAAATGGAGTTGCTTTGGTTGATAGAGACACTGGCTTCCCACCCTCCCTGCGAATCCTCTCCCCCATTAACATCATGTTTGCTCCTCAGCAGAACAGTTGGAGTTTCATGAAGCAAGGTTTGAAAATCAGTGTATTACAGATTAGGTTGGTACCTTCTTGTGCAGGAGAATGACATGATGGGAATTATGCTTCACATCTGGTAGCAATGTGGAAGATAGATTGGAGAGGAGGTGTTTGATTTCCGTTTTAATTGCTTCATTTTCTGTCTGTACTACCTCAGAATAACTGCCAGTCTTCAAGGATTGCCCTGTTGAACAGTTTTTCCTGCTGTGTGCTCTCTCAACTTCTTGCAGAGCTGTTGTCTCGGTTTTGCTAATCCTCACACTGGTGACTGAGCTGAATGCCTAGATGTCTGACTTCACTAACTAAATCTTTCCCAGGCTGTCAAGACCTATCCCTTCTGCTTATTTAGTGTACCTGTCCACATTTGGGCAGGTTTTTGTGTTTTTTTGTAGGCAATAATATTAGTTTTTAGCCCTGCTATAGCTTGTGCTTTGTTCCTGTCTTCTACTGCTTGTTCAAAAACATAGTTAAAATGGGCCCTTGGCAGATGATTGTATTGAATTATTGTATCCAGAATAATTATATACTAATTCAAAAGGAGATGAATACCCAAGTGATAGAATAAAATGAGTGATTAGTTAAGATACAATGGGTTTTGCTTCTAGCAGGAAAAGTTTCCATCTATCTGGCTTCCCTCAGAGGACTGTATTCTAAACCTGAGTTTCCTCATACCTATATGTAGGTTATAAAATTTAAAAAACAAAACAAAACATTTATTTTTATTCTACTGGGGCAATATGGTCTTTTGGCTAAGACTTAGAAATCAAAAGCTTAATATATCTCTCTGTTGGTTGTATAGACATCTTACATCAAAGTAATTAGTAGTTTGGAGATAAAAGATTAATTGTGTACCACCTAATAAGGAGGAATATAATTATCTAAGCCAGTTACAATCTTACACATTTTTCATTTAATACATGAATAAGTGGCTAATATAATTTCTTTTTCTGAGACATATTTTTTTAAATGTTCAGATTTATCACTAATCTTTGGGTTTGATCATGCCTTTGGAAGGAATTAGTGTTTTCTTTATAGAATTAAAAGGTAAAATTTGTTGAGAGAGTATAAGATAATTTAGAAAGAAATCAGTAATTTTTCCCATTTTTACTATTAAGTTATAAGCAGTTATTTTGAATGGTAGTATGAAAAGGTGTGTGTTTGTGTTTTAAGCAGGATGCTGTTAAGAAAAATAAATGAATCGATTTTTCTGGAATCCTACATTATGGAGATCAGCTGATTCAGGAACAGGCATTTTCCTACCTACTACGAAGCTTTAAAGGTCAGAGAGTAGAAAGGTGTCTAGTCTGTTCAACCCCAGACCTACCAGAAAATTTATTTCCCAGCTTCCTTAATTCTTTTTTTTTTTTTAAACATCCTTTTTGGAGTATAATTGTTTTACAATGGTGTGTTAGTTTCTGCTGTATAACAAAGTGAATCAGCTATACATATACATATATCCCCATATCTCTTCCCTCTTGTGCCTCCCTCCCACCCTCCCTATCCCGTCCGTCTAGGTGGTCACAAAGCACCAAGCTGATCTCCCTGTGCTATGCAGCTGCTTCCCACTAGCTATCCATTTTACATTTGGTAGTGTATATATGTCCATGCCACTCTCTCACTTCATCCCAGCTTAATTCTTATTCTAATATAAAGCTAACATTTAATGAACTGTAACTGTGACCTGGGCATGTGCTAAATATTTTATGTATGTCATGTCATTTAGTCCTCAATAATCTCTGAAGGGTAAGCTAGGTGCGGTTGTAATCATCTGCATTTTACAATGTAGAAACTGAGGCTTAGAAGTAAAGTAACTTGCCCAAGATGAGGTAGTTTGTAAATGGCAGAGGTAGCATTCAAACTCCTTGATGTCCGACTACAAAGTAATCTTCACATTGTGTGGTTTCCTGATGTTGCTTTTTTGGCCAACACTATGCATTATGCCTTGAGTCTATGAAAATGCATTAGAAGACTATGCCCATGTAATGTTTGTAACTGAATTGAGTATGCAAATCACACACTCTTGAAATAATTAGATGATGACTGTGTGATGGTTTATTTATACACTAGTTTGAGGTCATGTGCATCATGCTGTACGTATCACACTGCACCACACTTCCTTCTCCGTCTAAGTTTGAAGTACAAGTATTTGCCATCTGATGTGGGTTGCCTGGATGCTCATAATCAGTGAAATAATTTCTCTTCTTAAAAATTATTTTTAAAATATGTATTTTAGTGTTGAATAACAAGCTATTTTAAGGTAAAATCACCCTGGATCCAGATGTCTATTTAAATGCTGTGTTGTAGAGACAAGTAACTTACTTAACCAAATAATTCAGTGAACCTTCACTAAGAACCTAATATGGGCTAGGTACCATGCTGGATGTCAGGGACTGGCTATGTGGGGCAGTAAAAGAGAGATGAATTTGTAGGATAGTTACTGAGCTAAGCATAGGGCCTTGTACGTACAGAAAGTACTAAGAAATGTTTGTTAACTGAAAGGAAGGCCAGAGTTGAAATTGTGGTCTATCTAAAATGGGCAAATTAGTTAGTGTTCTTAGTTTGTTTCTTCGTCAGAAATAAAGGGTAATAAAATCCACATCAGAAGGATTGTTGTCAAGATTAAATGAGTTAATCGACAAAATGAAAAGACAGCCTACTGAATGGAAGAAAATATTTGCAAATTATATGACCGATAAGGGAATAATATTCAAGATATACAACAGCTCATACAACTCAACATCAAAAAAACAAACAACTTGATTAAAAAATGAGCAGGAGAAGTGAATAGACATTTTTCCAAAGAGGAAATGGAGATGGCCAACAGGCACGTGAGAAGATGCTCAACATCGCTAATCATGAGGGAAATGCAAATCAAAACCACAATGAGAAATCACCTCACACTTGTCAAAATGGTTATAATCAAAAAGAACCCAAATAACATATGCTGGCAAGGATGTGGAGAAAAGGGAACCCTTGTCATTCTTGGTGCAATGTAAATTGGTACAGCCACTGTGGAAAACAGTATGGAGGTTCCTCAAAAATCTAAAAATAAAACTACCATATGACCCAGCAGTTCTACTTCTGAGTATATATTCAAAACAAAAACACTAATTCGAAAAGATATATGCATACCAAAGTTCATAGCAGAATTATTTACATTTTCCAAGGTACAGAAGCAACCTAAGTGGCCATCCACAGATGAATGGATAAAGAAGATGTGGTTAATGTACACAATAGAATACTACTCAGCCATAAAAAAAAACCCCTAATTTTGCCATTTGTAGCAGCATGGATGGACTTTGGAAGACATTATGCTAAGTATTAAGTCGGACAGAGAACGACAAATACTGTATGATATCACTTATATTTGGAATCTAAAAAAATATAACAAACTAGTAAATGTAACAAAAAAGAAGCAGATTCACAAATAAAGAACAAACTAGTGGTTACCAGTGTTGGGGGGCTCAGTGTAGGGGTGGTGGAGTGGGAGGTATTGGGTTGGCCAAAGAGCTCATTCAGGTTTTTCCATACAGTCTTTTGGAAGAACCCGAACGAACTTTTGGGCCAACCTAATACAAACTATTGGGTGTAAAATTGCTCAAGGATTTACTGTACAGCACGGGGAACATAGCCAATATTTTGTAATAACTGTAAATGGAAAGTAAACTTTAAAAATTAAATAAATTAATTAAATAAAATGTTTAAAAAATTTTTTAAAAAAAAGATTAAATGAGGTAAGATATGGAACTGTGTCCAGGAGTGTGTCTGACACATATCAGATGGTTAATAATTGTTAGTAAAATAGTGAAAAATAAAGAACACCTTTCCCTCTTTTTGAGGTGTGTCAAGGTTTAGGACAGGGGATTCTTATACATTATGAAGTTGGACTTTAGTTGTCATTTCCCTGTATTTGCTTTAAAGTTCTGTCTGAGCTTCACTAATAATCCAAAGGGATTTTGGACTCTAAGAAGAAAACACATGCAAACACACCCACACACTCCCCCGCTTCTGCCCTCATACTTAATTCTCCTTCTCTTGTTCACAAATTTATTGCTTAAACCCATGAAATATTTTTACATTTAGATGTCCTCTATAATAACAAAAAAACATGGGAAATGAGCAGAAGCAGCAGAATTGCATTATTAGATTAAAATTTGGATACAGAAAGAGATGTGTAGGCATTGAAAATTCAACAGCTTATTTTTTCCTCACTTCTACACATTTTATGGTTCTTATGAACAGATTTATTGCATTTTTTCCTCGTGATTGAAAATCGACAGAAGTAAAGCCTAGTGATGCCAAAGGGATGTGATGTATGTGTGACACAGGCTGCTGTTTGTGCCCATCTGCACAGAATGCCACATATTTTAAAGAACTTTTTCCTCTCTTTCTTAATAGGAAGAGAAAATGATCTGTTTTTCCTTTTAGACAACAGTGAACTGATTTGTTTTGGTCCCTATTGCTGTTTTTAAGAAGAATTGCTAGTGTGAAATATACTAAATGCAAAGCTGTGTTTTCACTTAAGTTCAATTCATATTTTAATAATGTGTTTTGTGCTTTGTCTATCTTTAGATTTAACCATTTAAAAATTTTGATTGCTAAACTGATCATTTTATACATAATTTTTTAAATCCCATAGGTCATTTGATGATGTTTTTTGATTTTATGGATGTCTTTGTTTGAAGATTATCATATCTTTAATGCTAAAAATGCCTCACGTTTTCTGAAATTGGATTTGAATCATCATGAAAGGATAGAATGCTGTGACTGTAAGGTGGCATTAAGAAGCCAGAAACACTTATTAAATTTAAACTGTTACTTTCAGGCACAGATTTTCAACCCTTTTAGAAATACTTTTGAGTTAAAATTGAAATGTCAAATAACATAAAATTTAAAATACATATTTGGTTCATTATTACCATCATATAGTATTAAATATTAAACATTAATTTATTTCATGCTGCTGGCAGGACACAATGATTCAGGGTTTAATGAAAAAAGTATTGTCTGCTTGATGACTTCCATGTCTTGTAATAGAACTGAGTGTTTATTTACTATGGATTAATAGGCTTTGTTCTGCTAGTACATACTTAAATATGATTTATAAGTCATGTATGAATATACTTATTTCAGACACACTCTATAACTGAAATCCACAAATTCTTTTTTGAAATATGCCTTTGTTTCTTCTGTGAAAGGAGTATTTATGAAAAGATGCCTCTGCCTTATACACTACATTGCTTACAGTAACCAAGTCCTCATTAAAACCAGTTGCTTTGTACCCAGTGATAGGTTTAATGTAGGTAGTAAAATCTGACTAAATGAATCTGAAAAGAAATCTGCTTTCAGTAAAGGAAATGAATCTAAAACAATAGAATGTACTACTTAGAGCAGAATTAAACAGAAATCTTTAACATAGAACAAATTTATTTCATTATATTTTGGAGTCAATGTAATTATACATATGATTTGTTCCTACCACTGAATGTATGACCTTGGGCAAGTTACTGATTTCTCTGTGCTTCAGTTTCTTTACCTGAAAAATGGGTATAATAATAGTTCCTGCCTGATATAGTATACCTGGAATTGTGCCTGGCACTTAGCAAACACTGTGTAAGTGTTATCTTTTGTTATTGTGTGATATGTAGAGTAGGGTAAGGAAATGGGAATAAAGGATGAAACCCTTCAAAGTCAACTGAAATAGTACAGTGTCAAGGGCCCTTTTAGGGATGCAGGCTGGCTCTTGTTGCACTTGAGATGAGCTCCAATCACAAAGTGATAACATTCTATGGATGTGTCTTATATCTACAACCTACCTATAAATATCTCAAGGAAGGCACTACTATTTGCAGTCAGCTCAGGTTACTTTCTATTATGAGAAAAAAATTGTTTCTCTGTGAAGTTCCTTTCCCTCACCCCCAAACCTCAAATCCAGCAACACAATCCTCACCTCCAACTCAAATAGACTACCCACTCCCAACTCAAATCTGTGTTGGTTCTACCTATTGATTTTCTTTGAATTAAGAAATCACATCTGAAACAAACTTCCAGAACTACATGTAGGGTGTCTTTAATTTTTAGAAGAGCTTAAAGTAGTTGGCATTCAGGTTTTCATTTTAGTTTATTGATCTCTTAAAGCTATTAACTATTATTCAAAGATGGCTTCCTTTTTTGGTTTTTATTGAGGTATAAATGACATGCAACACTACATTCGCTTCAGGTGTACAACATAATGATTCAGTATTTGTGGGTATTGCAGATTATCACCACAATAAGTCTAGTTAACATCTGTCACTGTACATCCTTACAGACTTTTTCTTTATGAGAACTTTCAAGATTTTCTCTCTTAGCAACTTGCAAATACGCAATACAGCATTACTAATTGTAGTCACCAGGCTGTTCATTACATCCCCTTGACTTATTTATATTATAACTGGAAGTTTGTACCTTTTGGCCCCCTTAACCCATTTTGTCGTCCCCCAACCCTCCACCTCTGGCAACCACCAATGTGTTCTCCGTATGTATGAGCTCAGTTGTTTTTTTCTTTTAAGATTCCACATATAAGTGAGATCATAAAGTATTTATCTTTTTCTGTCTGATTTATTTCACTTAGCATAATGCTCTCAAGGTCCATCCCTGTTGTCTCAAATGGTAAGATTTCTTTCTTTTTCATGGCTGAATAACATTCCAATATATGTATGTGTAATTATTTATTCTCACCAACACTTGTTATTTCTTGTCTTTTTTTTTTTTTGTGGTACACAGACCTCTCACTGTTGTGGCCTCTCCCGTTGTGGAGCACAGACTCCAGACGCACAGGCTCAGCGGCCATGGCTCACGGGCCCAGCCGCTCCATGGCATGTGGGATCTTCCCGGACCAGGGCACGAACCTGTGTCCCCTGCATCGGCAGGCAGACTTTCAACCACTGCGCCACCAGGGAAGCCCTATTCCTTGTCTTTTTGATAATAGTCATTCTGACAGTGTGAGATATCTTTCTGTGGCTTTGATTTGTATTTCTCTCATAATTTGTGGTGTTGAGTACCTTTTCATGTGTCTGTTGGCCATCTCTGTCTGTTTACATCTTCTTTGGAAAAATGTCTATTTGTATCCTCTGCCCATTTTTTAATTAGGTTGTTTGTTGTTTTACTGTTAAGTTGTTGGAGTCTTTATATATTTTGAATATTAACCCCTTATCTGATACATGATTTGCAAATATTGTCTCCCATATGGTAGGTTGCCTTTTCATTTTGTTCATGATTTTCTTTGCTGTGAAGTAGCTTTTTAGCTTGATGTGGTCCAGTTGTTTATTTTTGCTTTTGTTGCCTTTGCTTTTGGTGCCAGATGGCTGGCTGCCTTTTTAAAGTTTGATTTAGGACAGTTGTATTTACAGTCTAAAGTTTCATAGTCATCTTTAAAAGTATCTGTCAAAGTTACTTTTTTCTTGTTTTGCTTGGTAAAATTATAAATGCATGAAAATAGCCTTAAGAAATGAAACTTCAATTGTAATTTAATTTCTGATTCCATTAGACACATGCTACCATTTTGTCAGTGTTACAACCCTATTGACTATTTCTGATGTTACCAGCGGGCTCCTTTTGGATTATTCAAGGTGTTATATAAGTGTAATGATGTCTTACTGGTTTTCTGTAAACTTATGTGTTTGGTCTGGTGAAGATTTATTTTTCAAAATAAAATATTCTCTTATGAAATTTGAACATTATATGTCTTTACACCTAGCTTATGAGAAAAATTATCTGCATTGCGTGCTGTAGTTTTGCAGTCACTGAAAATAGTGTTCTGAACTTAGTTGCTTTTCTTTAAATAGACATTCCATGACAACCAGATTTCTCAAGAAATAGTTGAAGATGTGAGTATTGGACTATGAAAATGAAATTTCAAAGGAGTCACAGTAGACACAAGGTGAGGCTAGATTAGATAGTGTTGCCAAATTTGTAGAGAAGTGTTAGACTGGAGAATCAGTAGACTCAGTATACCATGTGAAAATAGAGAAGTCCGTTTTTTAAATGTAGATTTCATAGCAAGAGTTTTTCAGACAATTTTGCAGCTGTGTTTCAAGAGAAAGAGAAAGGGGAAAGTAGAGTTGGTGGGAGAATGAAGAAGGAGGATGGAAAGGAATGCGTTTGAATTTACCCTGCAAGCACTTAAAATTACTAGTGGACTCCATGATGGCACATTGCCACAAGCAACTCAGTTTGGAGGCAAGTTAACGTGGACCAGATTTGACTACCTGGGGGAACTACTATCAGCAGAAAAGAGACAAAGTTTAATATAAAAAGGACAAAATCACTGATCTGAGGGGGAAGTAACTTGCAAGTTCATAGAATATCCTATCTAAGAAACAGTTGCCAAAGCATATATATTGCAGTGAAAGGTAAGGGCAGTAGATTTAATGTGACCTTATATTATTAACTGATAAGGAAAACAAGTTTTCAAAGTACATAAACACACATGCACACGACACACAACACACACACACACACACACACAGAGACAGACTTTTTTTTAAAGGGGAAAGAGAAGCTGTATTTTGATGTTGCTTTAGATAAAAACTGTTTAATCATGCTGCACCATGATTCTCAAATACGACTTTAAATGAAGACTTTTACAGAGCCTATCATTCTTTTCAGGAATATTTTTTCCAGTGCATTGAGGAAATTAAAACAACAACAACAACAACACTGCATAAGGGTCCATTCTGGGCACTTTTTCATGAATTAAAACCTGGGGAAAAATTCATGTAAATTTTATGTCTTTTCTACATCTTGTGTGGAATGTTGCATAACAATAATAGTGATATCATCCTATGTTTTGTTGCCCTTACAATTTTCACATCTTGTTCATGATCTCAGTTGATCCTCAGAAGAACACTGTGAAGCAGATGGATGGTTTCCTCATTCTTTAGATGAGGAAGGTGAGGCCAGATTGGTTACATGGTTTGCCCAGAGATGTGGGTCTACAATCCAGGCTTTCGGAGCTTGAATGCAGAGCTATCACGTGAGGATTAGAACATAAGCACCAGAAGCCCAGGAGCAGCTTTGGTTTAGGAAAAGAAGTATTTAAATACTGATCAGTAGTTGATGGTGGAACAAATGACTCAGACTAAGCTTTATCAGGAAAACCGTGCAGAAGAAGCAGCCTTTGTGAACTAGTGAAAGCAGGCACTTAGATCTGAATTGAAGTTAAGTTTCCAGACTTAGAGAAATTAGTTTGTGTGTACTAATTGGCCTGATTTCGTCAAAATTACTTTCCAATAAAATATTGTCTCTGTAGAAGTTTTGAGTTGGAAAGAAGAGCAACTTTTGGATGAGACAGGAAGATTTTAAATCTTGTGAAATCTTTTCAAAATCCAAAATCAATGTGTCAGAGCCCAGCTTCTGTTTTGTGACCAGACTTTTTCTGTGTATATTACATTGGTTAGAGGGCATGATTTGATTATGTGGCCAGGGAACAGTCTGGGCAGAATCGTTAAATCATCAGTCTTTGTCCTACTGGCCCCAGCGTGGCTTTCTTGTGGTTATTTTTCAGTTTTATGAAACAGTTTACTCCCAAACACTTTCTCAGTGACTCAATGTCCTAATCTTTTACTTCAGAATTTGTTATCAAAAGAGATACCCTCACTCCCTGATAACTATTTAAATTGAGACCCAAACCTTATGTCAAGCGAATGAATCTTCCTGCAATTTTGGGTTTCAGCAAATTGGCAGGAGGGATTTTGGCGATTAGGCAGAGTAAAAGCAGGAAAGGGTGTGTTCCCTTTGCTCATGAAAACAGTATAGTTCTGAGGTAGCATTTATCCATAGCAGCTACCTAACCTAGGTAATAATCATCCAGATTCTAGAATACCTGGATTCGTTTTTTTTTAAACATCTTATTTTTATTTTACTTTTTGGCCATGCCACGCAGCCTGTGGGATCTTAGTTCCCTGACCAGGGATTGAACCCGCACTCCCTGCATTGGAAGCACAGAGTCTTAACTACTGGACTGCCAGGGAAGTCCCCCTGGATTCTTTTAGGAGGAAAAGACAAAAGACTACTAAAAATTTTCAAAGCAGACATTGTAACCCACTTGAATTTATCCCTGTGAAGAAAATAGGTGACACTTAGCTAGAAAATAAAAAATGTTACAGTAGTTTTTGTTTTCTTTAAAAAGCCTTTTAAGGTCGTGTATTTAATCACAAGAAATGAAACTTGAGTTTTTAGCATTGTGCTTGTAACACATGAAGTTCGAGATCTGGGGCTCGAGATATTTTCTCCCAAGTTGCACAAGTACTTTGAAATGCCATAACCTGCTGGAGTCCAGCATCTGGCAATTTATTATACTGAGCAGCTAATTTTTCATTGCGGTTCCTCTGGGGGCTCAGTGCAAAGTCATACAACACAACTGACATAGCGGAGTAGCAGCCTGAATTCAGATCAGGAGCCAAGTGTATTTACAGCTCTATAACCTTCAAGCCTAATAAGGAAGTTGTTTTAGCATTTGGCCTATTAGTACATTTAGTGGTTGGATGTGCAATCTGGGTATTTGACATCTGTAACTAACCAAGACATATGCTGAATGTTATTTTCTCCATAAAAGCATTTACTTATCTGAATAATTGGAATTCAGATGTCTTCATCCCTACTTCAGATACTATAATCATATTCAACAGCATTGAATATTCAAAAATGTTGGAATCAGGCAAGTTGGGCTTGAATTTTGGCAGAAACACTGTGTCATTTGGATGTCTTCTCTATGCCTTAGTTTCCACATCTGTAAAATGAGGATGCTAAAAATAGCAACTTCATAGGGCTCTTGTGGGGATTAAATAAAAATTATAGTTATACTATTAATGCCTGTTATAAAGTGCCTAGTAAGTGCCATTTATTTCATTTGATAGAATTCATTTATGAATATGAAGCTTTTTTGATCATAACAAATATATAATATATAACATGAATAATTCACTCTTCATAAGTTATACTGGCTCTGAAGTAATATGGAGCATGGATTGAATTTCTCCACTTATGATAGTGACTCCACTTGGAAACCTCATTACTTGGGATTGGTGCTCTTTCCACTATGACAGGAACTGTAGCTACTCAAATAGACTCAGTTGGACTGTCCAGTAGAAAAATGTATATTTGTATTCCAGGTAGGATCTCATTTGAATAACTAGAGCAATGTCCAATTCAATATAATAAGCACATTTATATTTATTCAATGTAAAGAATACCTTTGAACAATAAATTTTATAGACTATACTTAAAATTCTCTATTTTCCTTTATTTGTACATTATATGTAATAAGTATACTTGAATATCTTTATAATTTAAATGTTTTTTTTGAATAAACAGCATTGGTAATCATAATTGTAGGCTGGAGCTTATGAATTGGAGATGTACCGTTTTGGAAGTGCCATTGTTATCAAGGAAATCACCTTTTTTTCACTAAATCAGTGGGACTTCTTCAAGTTCCACATCTCCTAGCTAACTGGAGTCTTGGTCTTGGCCTCTTCTCCTTTGTTGGCAGCTGCCTGGTTCTTGGCATGTTCATTTTGGGTATACTGCTCTCAGCCTGGTACTACCCTGGGTGCTAACATCAAGAAGGTAATTTTATCAAGAAGAAATAAAAGTGCCTATTTACCCTCTGTAGTCCCCACCCAAACTCCATCTCAAGTGAGCATCACACCCTGATTTATTGTCTTTTTTTATTTTTATTTTTTTTTATTTTTTTATTTATTTATTTTTTTTGCGGCATGCGGGCCTCTCACTGCTGTGGCCTCCCCCGCTGCGGAGCACAGGCTCCGGACGCGCAGGCCCAGCGGCCATGGCTCACGGGCCCAGCCGCTCCGCGGGATATGGGATCCTCCCAGACCGGGGCACGAACCCGTATCCCCTGCACCGGCAGGCGGACTCCCAACCACTGCGCCACCAGGGAGGCCCTATTTTTATTTTTTAAGCTGTTGGAAAATAAATTCCTTTGATTTCATGTCACATTTCTCTCTTGGGCAGAACATCTCGTCAACATTAATGCTCCAACTCAAATGAGAATGCTGTACTAGTGTGTAATTCATACTTTGCACAGGTGGTGACATGATCTTAAGAAGGTGAAGGCCCTAAATCCCTTAGGTTATTAAGTAGAAACCCTCCCATTCCCTAATTATTTAGCCATTTGTTGCCTGCATAGTGAAAAAGATTGCTCTTTAATTCAGTCTGGTCCCTTACATTTGATGAAAAGCTCATTACCCAGTTTTGTCATGGATGAAGCTGTATGTTTGACTCTTTTCTCATTTGTATACTAAATTGATAAGGGCAGCATAGTAACTTGGCTGTCACCTCCCACTCTCCAATTTCATTTTCTGGTAACCTCTCAGGCTTTGTCATCTCTTGAATTGCTTGTCCTTTTTTACATGCCGTATCAGTGGTTGGTTCCCATGTGAACTGGGTCAGCCAGGCTCATGGCCACTGACTTCCCTGGAGTAAACCTTTGTTACAAATTATAGATCTTGTGATAACCACACATAATCAGAGGGAGAGATGGCCATTATTTCTCTTTTCTTCACAGCACAGTCCCAGTAATGAGTTCATTAGATGTAGGACTTCAGTATGTATAAATTTCCATATGTATGTCTGGCTAGAGAAAATTCTCATTCACAAATGTCCTTGACTTACAAAATAAATTAAGGTGTAATTATTTGTGATACAGGAGGATGCACCACAGTGTTCCTTTAAATCAGAAACCTTACTGAAACTTAGATGTTTCAGTCAATGAAGGGAAGGGAAAGGAAGGGGAGAAAAGGAAAGGGTAAAGGAAAGGGAAGTGTGAGCAGATCTACCGTACAGTATGGTATGACTGGGATCATCCCAGAGCTGCACAGCTCTAATCTGGCACACTTGAATTTTGGTTAAAAAGCGATGCAGGAAGATGGCGCCGAAGGCGAAGAAGGAAGTCCCTCCCCCTCCCAAAGCCGAAGCCAAAGCAAAGGCTTTGAAGGCCAAGAAAGCAGTGTTGAAAGGCGTACACAGCCACAAAAAAAAAAAAGAAGATCCGGACGTCACCCACCTTCCAACGGCCCCAAACACTGCGGCTCAGGAGGCAGCCCAAATATCCTCGGAAGAGCGCCCCTAGGAGAAACAAGCTTGACCACTATGCCATCATCAAGTTCCCCCGCACCACTGAGTCAGCCATAAAGAAAATAGAAGACAGCAACACACTGGTGTTCATTGTGGATGTCAAGGCCAACAAGCACCAAATTAAACAGGCTGTGAAGAAGCTCTATGACATTGACATGGCTAAGGTCAACACCCTGATCAGGCCTGATGGAGAGAAGAAGGCATATGTTCGACTGGCTCCTGACTATGATGCTTTGGATGTTGCCAACAAAATTGGGATCATCTAAACTGAGTCCAGCTGACTAATTCTAAATATAAAAGGTTTCACTATAAAAAAAAAAAAAGCGATGCAAGATATTTTTCTTTGCAGTCAAGATACATGTTGTAGGCTTAGTGGAACCAAAAGACCCTGTGTTCCTGGATCCATATTACATTAAAACTTGGCTCATAAACCAGACCTAAGTTCTGCCCTTTGGACTAACGGCTCACCTTGATCCAGCATTCAAGGCCTCGAGCAGTTCCTACCACATGACTTCACTCTCCTTCCTGTGCAGCCACAACCATTTCCCCAAGATAGTATGTTAATTAAGAGACTTGGTATTGAGTGTAACAGAAACCAGCTCTGGCTAGCTTAGGTCAAAGGGGAATTAGTTGACAGAACCTTGGATTATTTCATGAGATCAAACAAATTCCTTGGTAGCCAAGTCAGAACTCGTGGACCTGCACATCCTCTGGAATGCTCCCTTAGATACGACCACACCAGCAGTGTCCTGTCTCTGAGTGTCTCTGTTTCAAACCTTTGTACCCTAGAATGGGAAACTCCTTGGACTGGTTTGGGTTAGGCATCAGTCAGCAGGGCCATATAGCTCAGAAATGAGCATTTGGTAAACGTTTCTAGAAAAGGGGAGATTGTTAAACTAAGTTATCCCATGACATGACTGCTCCATAATCCAGCTGCTGTCCAGTCTTCATCTCTGTATTTATGATGTTCTTTCTACTTGTCCCCTCTGCCAGGCAAAATCTTCTCAATGCAGTTCACGGTCTGCCTCCTTTGTGATGCCTTTTCTGACCATCTAGTCAGAATTACAGCATTCTCCTGCTTTCCCACAGCATATTACTAATGTCTTTGATTTAGCACACACCATTATTTTGTTCTTCTGATAAAATGAGATGTTGACTGCTACCAGACAATGATTTCACTTTCTTTCCAGCTGCTAGGAAAGCCAGGGCTAAGGTTTACACACAATTACTATGGCTTTCTTTAGTCAAAAAAAATTTTTAATATGATCTTTCTCTTCTCTTCCCCTTTACCACCTGGCTTTTGTCTTTGTCCTTGTGGTGGGATCCTTGATCTTATGGTACCTGCGGTTTTATTTCACAAGAAACATGAATAGTAACAGAAAAGACTGCATTTGTCACAAGTTCTTTTTTGGCGCCCTCGCAGTACCTGGAATAACTCTGACCACAGCTCTGCTCTCACCTTGGTCTGTCACAAACTATGCCCATTGTCCAAGGCTTTACCCAGCTGTCACCTCCTTTATTAAGCCTTTCCTTATCATCCCGATCCCACACAAGATGGCAGACATATAGACTTATTTTTCCCCTGACGATACTTTTATTCACACTTTACATAAAACTTAACACATATATTTGTCATTATTATTGTTGGTGTTTTTGTTAACATTTTTATTAGGGGTGGCTTAGGAAGGCTGATGGAAATTTGGAGAGGCGGGCTAAAATTTCCCAAGCCTTGGCAACCCCAGTACTGACTGGATTTTAGTTTTGATTCTGCCACTTGCTTCCTGGCTGATCTGGTCAGGGTCAAGTAATTCCCCTTCTCTGGGCTTCAAATAATTTCATTTTTCAAAATGTCTTTATTGAGTGATACAACTGCAAAGGTGATTGTTAAAAGCCCCTGTAAACCTTTAAATATCTGTAGAACTAGAAGAAGAAGTGAGAGCAGCTCTGTAGCCTCCTAGACTTTTTTTCACGTGAATATATGTAAACATCAAAGCATTTTAACCTAGATTATGTCATGCCGTCCATACCATATGGAAACTTAATTTATTTTATTCCCTTAAAAATATTGATTTCAGCAATACATTAGTATCTATCATTTGTTTTATCTGCTGCATTATAAAGAAGAACTATAGTCTAACAATCCCCTATTGATGAAAGTGCCCTTTAATTTTAAGCTTTTCTTAAAACTAGGAAAGTAATATATGCACATAGTTTTTTTTAAGTATAAAATGAAAAATTTCCTTCTTCCAACATCACTCTCTCTGGAAAAAAAAAAAACACTTCTAAAATGTATTATTTTTGTTCTTCTGATGGCTACCATCATAGTTTTAAATAATACGTTCCTACATTTCTTGATTTTTCTTATAGTATTATTTTACATTGCCATAAACTATTAAATTCTTTTCCATAACTAGAACTCAGTCCTCTGTACTTTCTCATTAGTTGAGTTTAGGAGGCTAAAAAACCAATAGACAGCATTTACAATATTCTAATTATATAAATATTATTAAGCATAGAACTAAGTATGGTGGCAAGGTGAACAGACCCACAGAAGAGGAAATGCCATTAATCTTGTCTTCTTTAAAGGAAAATATTCCAAGAATCAAGGTCAAGTGGATTCAATCTGCTGCTGTAGTTTCTGGCATCTCAAGTTATCTTTTTTCTTAGATTCTTTGTCATTTCATTTAAGTAACTCTCCAAATATTTATTTTTCATATAGGAATTGTGGATAGTATTAAATGGCTTATATCCATGCATATTTGAATATTTTTTTATTGTTGCCTTAATTAATAGATAGTTTTGACGACAAAAGATGTTGGGCTAAAGTTTTTTTCCCTGAGAACTTTGAAAATATTGCTCCATTATCTTCTAGAATCCAGTGTGGCTCGTGAGAAATGTAATTTTAGTGTAGTTCTTGTATCTTTTGCAACTTACTCTTTTCTCTCTGGAAGCATGTAGGGATACACACACACACACACACACACACACACATTTTTTAATCCATGGAATTATAACTGAGAATAGTAATATCTGACTATTAGATTTTTTTTTTAATCTGACCCAACACATAGTGAGTTTTTTTCAATCTGAAGACTGGTATAGCTTTTATCAGCTTTGTGTAGGATTCTTCTATGATTTCATTTATTATCTTCTCCCCTCTGTTTTGACTATTATCTGCTTCTGAAAATCCTAATAAAAAGATCTTGATCTTCCTAGATGTTAACCTCAAAGTCTTATTTCCAAAATTATCCATTACTTAGTCTTTTTTCATACATATTCTGGGAGTTTTTCTGAACCTTACTTTCAAAGTCAGTCTTTGGCTATATTTATTCTATTAGTTTGTCCATATATTGAATTTTTTCTTTTTTAAATCATGGGGCAATTCTAAGGAAAAAGTTTAACTGTTTCAATATTGTTTTGATTCCTACCTTGAATATTTGGTGCAGAAAGAATTCTTAATTCATGGACAGAGAACACAACAGATTGAGTGTTAAGTCAGAAAGAAACATTTTCAAGGTTTAAAAATTTTTTTTCCCTCTTATTTGGAGGTAAAAGGTGATTATTTTAAGGGTAAAAGCCAACTCACCTCTCAATCTAATGTGAAATACAACCTGAAATGTAGCCTATCGTCAATAAAAACTTTATACTGTCCATGCATACTTTTGGGTCGTATGCGTAATTTGGGTCAAATTTAAAACGTATGTCCAGGCAACCGCAGATTCAATCGACCACTGTTACAGATTTTGTCTAGCCTTGTGGTTTAGGAGAGGGATAATAATAGATAAAAAGGAAAATATATATTAAGAGAATCTCTGCTAAATTAGTTTCCATGTAAAAAATATTTTCTTATCATCTCTTATACACAGGAAACATTAACACAAAACACCTCCCTCCTTTATTTTATTGAACTCTAAAATACACTATAAAAGGGGTTAGCTACAGTTCACGAATCAGCTACTCATCACTCAACTCCCACACCTGAAAGAGTCCAAGGAACTTAAATGCAATTGCATTGCACTTTTCACTTTCTTGAGTGACCCCATTTAAAATGCACCTTGAGACTAACTGCAGAGTAGAATTTTTAATTCTGAAGTGCTGACTCACTTCATTGGAGAGAATGAGACTTCCAATTTGTGAATCTGAAAGAAGTCCTGATTTTCTGGATCATTTTCCTCCATTCACTTTCAATAATGCTACCTTATAAATAGGATTTAATTCACGCAAAACAGCACACTGAAAGCACCAGTGGTAATAATTTATTTTCATATTTTTAAATGCCTTATTATTAATGGAAAGCCATCCATGATATGCTCCACAGCTAACTCAATTTGACAGTGAAAGATGCTATGTTGGTCCGTAAAGGCAGATGTAAAATATACACCATAAGAGCTGATCTTCTGTATATATAATCACATTCTTTGTGTTTCATACTTTTCCGTACTATAAAAAGGGACAGGAAGCACTACTAACACTGCTTTTACTGAATTTTTCCACAGTGTTTTCTGTTGCCTACTATAAACATTTAAACATCTATTCTTACTGTCTAGTTACAACAGTTTTCTATAATACAGAAAAAATATTTCAGCTCTAATATGAATTGGGTTTATATGAACTCCATCTAAACATTATTCGTGAAATATTCTGAACGCATACAAAAATGATAGCTTAATGATCTTCAAAATGCTGAGGTTTCAGGTTTCTATAATTCTGCTGTCAGACCAGGCAATGTGTTCATCTCTGTGTGGCAGCCTGCCTTTCAGGCATCGTTAATGTTTTAGATTTTCATAAATTCTGCTATGGCCAAACAGACCAAGAACCTGGAATCTATAAAGTTGCTGAAGGAATTAAACAGCTACTAGCTTTTATTTTTTCCTTATGGTTTCATCTCCAAATAAAGTGAAACTTAAAAATTAGAATAAAGATTGGGAACAAAAATACTTTGGAACATGCTACAGTATATACTTTCTACTATATTAAGAAAAGAGCAGACACTCAACACCCTCGGGATAATCCCCAGCCCCCAAAGGGAGAGAGAAGTGAAACATTTTATAAATGAAACATCTCATCAAAATAATAGCAACTTGTATCTAAGAGGTAAAAACTTGAGATTTAAAGTAGAAAATGTTTGAAAAATGTGATTCTGAGTAAGCCTTATGACATTTCTACACCACCCTTGAGTGGTGGTACTCATCCCCACTGAGGACCTTATTTCTCAGTATTGCAAAGGTGATTCTTTCATGGTCAGACTTTACTCTGAATGCTGTATGAAAAGTTACAGCTACAGTTTTTCCAACTCTGTAAGTGCAAGTTCAACCATGTAATCATAGATAACATAGAAGGCCAAGGTCTCAGTCAATTACTAATTTAACCATGTTTTCCTGCCCAGATATTCATTTGTTTTTGGTGATGGTAATAAGAAAATTTTTAAAATGTACTCATTTATTTGTTTTTCATTTGGTTGTTTAATCATATTTGTGCTCCAGTTTGTTCCATAGAGGGTTTGAGAAAGCCTACAGTAAAAGTACATATGGTACATTAAAAATATCCAGGACAGGAAAACAAAATTTAAATAGGAAACCAAGACCAGAACAAACCCCAAGACACAAAGACTCAGGACCTTAAGTTAAGCAAATATTTTGTTCTTCTGATAAACTTCGATGTTGACTACAACCAAACAGTGATTTCACCTCCTTCCTTGGTGGGGAGCTCTGATAGGATGTGGCACTGCCATGAACCTGATGGGTGGAGATGGCTCCCTCTATATGTATATTTCCCCCAGAGCCTTGCTGTTGCCCATCTGAGGACCACAATTGTATTGAATTTACCTACATAGACATGTATGGTTATGTATCCCTAAGCAGACTATTAGTAACTTGAAAGCAGGGATTATATTTTATAATTCTGCATCTTCCTCAGTGAATAACACATTAGTAAGTATATAGGTAGGGCATTGTAATCTGGCTTGAAGACAATGTGTTATTCATATTCCAGCAGAAATTGATAATGATTCTTCAATTTCAGTGAACTGGAAGGTGTTAAATATAGGATGATTAAGACAGAAACTAGTGTAGGGCTTATGACACTTTATTTTTTCCTAAAAAAATTTTTTTGTAGCAGTTTATCTTATTTCATTTTTTTATACAGCAGTTTCTTATTAGTTATCTATTTTATACATATTAGTGTATATATGTCAATCCCAATCTCCCAATTCACACCCCCCCTTGCTTTCCCACCTTGGTGTCCATATGTTTCTTCTCTACATCTATGTCTCTGTTTCTGCCTTGCAAACTGGTTCATCTATACTGTTTTTCTAGATTCCACATATATGCGTTAATATACGATATTTGTTTTTCTCTTTCTGACTTAGTTCAGTCTATATGACAGACCCTAGGTCCATCCATGTCTCTACAAATGACCTAGTTTTGTTCCTTTTTATGGCTGAGTAATATTCCATTGCAAATATGTACCACATCTTTTTTTTTTCATCTTTATTGCAGGATAATTGCTTTACAATGGTGTGTTAGTTTCTGCTTTATAACAAAGTGAATCAGTTATACATATACATATGTTCCCATATCTCTCCCCTCTTGCATCTCCCTCCCTCCCACCCTTCCTATCCCACCCCTCTAGGTGGTCACAAAGCACTAAGCTGATCTCCCTGTGCTATGCGTCTGCTTCCCACTAGCTATCTGTTTTATGCTTGGTAGTGTATATATGTCCATGCCACTCTCTAGCTTTGTCACAGCTTACCCTTCCCCCTCCCTATATCCCCAAGTCCATTCTCTAGTAGGTCTGTGTCTTTATTCCTGTCTTACCCCTAGGTTCTTCATGACATTTTTTTTTCTTAAATTCCATATATATGTGTTAGCATATGGTATTTGTCTTTCTCTTTCTGACTTACTTCACTCTGCATGACAGACTCTAGGTCCATCCACCTCATTACTGATAGCTCAATTTCGTTTCTTTTTATGGCTGAGTAATATTCCATTGCAAATATGTACCACATCTTATTTATCCATTCGTCTCTCGATGGGCAGTTAGGTTGCTTCCATGACCTGGCTATTGTAAATAGTGCTGCAATGAACATTAGGGTGCATGTTTTCTTTTTGAATTATGGTTTCCTCTGGGTATATGCCCAGTAGTGGGATTGATGGGTCATATGATAATTCTATTTTTACTTTTTAAGGAACCTCCATACTGTTCTCCATAGTGGTTGTATCAATTTACATTCCCACCAACAGTGCAAGAGGGTTCCCTTTTCTCCACACCCTCTTCAGCATTTGTTGTTTGTAGATTTTCTGATGATGCCTATTCTAACCAGTGTGAGGTGATACCTCATTGTAGTTTTGATTTGCATTTCTCTAATAATTAGTGATGTTGAGCATCTTTTCATGTGTTTGTTGGCCATCTGTATGTCTTCTTTGGTGAAATGTCTATTTAGGACTTCTGCCCATTTTTCGATTGGGTTGTTTGTTTCTTTAATATTGAGCTGCATGGGCTGTTTATATATTTTGGAGATTAATCCTTTGTCCGTTGATTCATTTGCAAATACTTTCTCCCGTTCTGAGGGTTGTCTTTTCATCCTTTTATAGTTTCCTTTGCTGTGCAAAAGCTTTTAAGTTTCATTACGTCCCAATTGCTTATTTTTGTTTTTATTTCCATTACTCTAGGAGTTGGATCAAAAAAGATGTTGCTGTGATTTATGTCAGAGTGTTCTTCCTATGTTATCCTCTAAGAGTTTTATAGTGTCTGGTCTTACATTTAGGTCTTTCATCCATTTTGAGTTTATTTTTGTGTATGGTGTTAGGGAGTGTTCTAATTTCATTCTTTTACATGTAGTTGTCCAGTTTTCCCAGCACCACTTATTGAAGAGACTGTCTTTTCTCCATTGTATATCCTTGTCTCCTTTGTCATAGATTAGTTGACCATAGGCGTGGGGGTTTATCTCTGGGCTATCTATCCTGTTCCATTGATCTATATTTCTGTTTTTGTGCCAGTACCATATTGTCTTGATTACTATAGCTTTGTAGTATAGTCTTAAGTCAAGAAGTCTGATTCCTCCAGCTCCGTTTTTTTCCCTCAAGATTGCTTTGGGTATTCGGGGTCTTTTGTGTCTCCATACAAATTTTAAGATTTTTTGTTCTAGTTCTGTAAAAAATACCATTGGTAGTTTGATAGGGATTGCACTGAATCTGTAGATTGCTTTCAGTAGTATAGTCATTTGCACAATATTGATTCTTCCAATCCAAGAACATGGTATATCTCTCCATCCATTTGTGTCATCTTTAATTTCTTTCAACAGTGTCTTATAGTTTCCTGAGTACAGGTCTTTTACTTCCTTATGTAGGTTTATTCCTAGGTATTTTATTCTTTTTGTTGCAATGGTGAATGGGATTGTTTCCTTGATTTCTCTTTCTGACCTTTCATTGTTAGTGTATAGGAATGCAAGAGATTTCTGTGCACTAATTTTATATCCTGCAACTTTACCAAATTCATTGATTAGCTCTAGTAGTTTTCTGGTGGCATCTTCAGGATTTTCCATGTATAGTATCATGTCATCTGCAAACAGTGACAGTTTTACTTCTTCTTTTCTAATTTGTATTCCTTTTATTTCTTTTTCTTCTCTGATTGCCATGGCTGTGACTTCCAAAACTATGTTGAATAATGGTGGTGAAAGTGGACATCCTCATCTTGTTCCTGATCTTAGAGGAAATGCTTTCAGTTTTTCACCATTGAGAATGATGTTGGCTGTGAGTTTGTTGTATATGGCCTTTATTATGTTGAGGTAGGTTCACTTTATGCCCACTTTCTGGAGAGTTTTTGTCATAAATGGATTTTGAATTTTGTCAAAAGCTTTTTCTGCATCTATGGAGCTGATCATATAGCTTTTATTCTTCAGTTTGCTAATATGGTGTATCACACTGAATGATTTGCATATATTGAAAAATCCTTGCATCCCTGGGATAAATCCTACTTGATCATGGTGTATGATCCTTTTAATGTGTTGTTGGATTCTCTTTGCTAGTATTTTGTTCAGGATTTTTGAATCTATCTTAATCAGTGATATTGTTCTATAATTTTCTTTTTGTAGTATCTTTGTCTGGTTTCATTGTCAGTGTGATGGTGGCCTCGTAGAAGGAGTTTGGGAGTGTTCCTTCTTCTGTTATTTTTTGGAAGAGTTTGAGAAGTATGGGTGATAGCTGTTCTCTAAATGTTTGATAGAATTCACCTCTGAAACCATATGGTCCTGGACTTTTGTTTGTTGGAAGATTTTAAATCACAGTTTCAATTTCAGTACTTGTGATTGGTCTGTTCATATTTTCTATTTCTTCCTGGTTCAGTCTTGGACGGTTATACCTTTCTAAGCATTTCTCCATTTCTTCCAGGTTGTCCATTTTATTGGCATAGAGTTGCTTGTAGTAGTCTTTTATGATGCTTTGTATTTGCCATGTCCATTGCAACTTCTCCTTTTTCATTTCTGATTTTATTGATTTGAGTACTCTCCCTCTTTTTCTTAATGAGTCTGGCTAATGGTGTATCAATTTTGTTTATCTTCTCGAAGAACCAGCTTTTAGTTTTATTGATCTTTGCTCTTGTTTTCTTTGTTTCTATTTCATTTATTTCTGCTCTGATCTTTATGATTTCTTTCCTTCTACTAACTTTGGGTTTTGTTTGTTCTTCATTCTGTAGTTCCTTTAGGTGTAAGGTTAGGTTGTGTATTTAAGAATTTTCTTGTTTCTTGAGGTAGGCTTGTATTGCTATAAATTCCCCTCTTAGAACTGCTTTTGCTGCATACCACAGGTTTTGGATTGTTGTGTTTTTGTTGTCATTTGTCTCTAGGTATTTTTTGATTTCCTCTTTGATTTCTTCAGTGATCTCTTGGTTATTTAGTAACGTATTGTTTAGCCTACATGTGTTTGTGTTTTTTTACGTTTTTTCCCCTGTAATTTATTTCTAATCTCATAGCATTGTGGTCAGAAAAGATGCTTGATATGATTTCAATTTTCTTAAATTTACTGAGGCTTGATTTGTGACCCAAGATGTGATCTATCCTGGAAAATGTTCTCTGTGCACTTGAGAAGAAAGTGTAATCTGCTGTTTTTGGATAGAATGTCCTATAAATAACAATTAAGTCTATCTGGTCTATTGTGTCATTTAAAGCTTGTGTTTCCTTATTCATTTTCTGTCTGGATAATCTGTCCATTGGTGTAAGTGAGTTGTTAAATTCCCCCACCATTATTGTGTTAACTGTTAATTTCCTGTTTTATGGCTCTTAGCATTTCCCTTATGTACTGAGGTGCTCCTATGTTGGGTGTGTATATATATAATTATTATATCTTCTTCTTGGATTGATCCCCTGATCGTTATGTAGTGTCCTTCCTTGTCTCTTGTAACATTCTTTATTTTAAAGTCTATTTTATCTGATATGAGTATTGCTGCTCCACCTTTCTTCTGACTTCCATTTGCATGGAATATCTTTTTCCATCCCCTCACTTTCAGTCTGTATGTGTCCCTAGGTCTAAAGTGGGTCTCTTATAGACTGCATATATATGGGTCTTGTTTTTGTATGCATTCAGCGAGCCTGTGTCTTTTGGTTGGATCATTTAATCCATTCACATTTAAGGTAGTTATCAATATGTATGTTCCATTTCCTTCATTTTGGGGGGTATCTTTTTGTAGGTCCTTTTCTTCTCTTTTGTTTCCCACTTAGAGAAGTTCCTTTAGCATTTGTTGTAGAGCTGGTTTGGTGGCACTGAATTGTCTTGCTTTTGCTTGTCTGTAAAGCTTTTGATATCTCCGTCGAATCTGAATGAGACCCTTGCCAGGTAGAGTAATCTTTGTTGTAGGTTCTTCCCTTTCATTATTTTAAATATATCATGCCAATCCCTTCTGGCTTGTAGAGTTTCTGCTGAGAAATCACCTGTTAACCTTATGGGAGTTCCTTTGTATGTTATTTGTCATTTTTCCCTTGTTGCTTTTAATAATTTTTCTTTGTCTTTATTTTTTGTCAATTTGATTAGTATGTGTGTGGCGTGTTTCTCCTTGGGTTTATCCTGCCTGGGACTCTCTGTACTTCCTGAACTTGGGTGGCTATTTCCTTTCCCATGTTAGGAAAGGTGTCGACTATAATCTCTTCAAATATTTTCTCGGGTCCTTTGTCTTTCTCTTCTCCTTCTGGGATCCCCATAATGTGAATTCTGCTGCATTTAATGTTGTCCCAGAGGTCTCTTAGGTTTTCCTCATTTCTTTTCATTCTTTTTGCTTTATTCTGTTCCGTAGCAGTGATTTCTACCATTCTGTCTTCTAGGCCGCTTAACCGTTCTTCTGCCTCAGTTATTCTTCTATTGATTCCTTCTAGTGTATTTTTCATTTCAGTTATTGTATTGTTCATCTCTGGTTGTTTGTTCTTTAATTCTTCTAGGTCAGTGTTAAACATTTCTTGTATCTTCTCAATCTTTGCCTCCACTCTTTTTCCGAGGTCCTGTATCATCTTCACTCTCATTATTCTGAATTCTTTTTCTGGAAGGTTGCCTATCTCCACTTCATTTAGTTGTTTTTCTGGGGTTTTATCTTGTTCCTTCATCTGGTACATAGTCCTCTGCCTTTTCAATTTGTCTGTCTTTCTGTGAATGTGGTTTTCATTGTACAGGCTGCAGCATTGTAGTTTTCTTGCTTCTGCTGTCAGCCCTCTGGTGGATGAGGCTATCTAAGAGGCTCATGCAAACTTCCTTATGGGAGGGACTGGTGGTGGGTAGAGCTGCATGTTGCTCTGGTAAGTAGAGCTCAGTAAAACTTTAATCCACTTGTCTGCTGATGGGTGGGACAGAGTTCCTTCCCTGTAGGTTGTTTGGCCTGAGGCGACCCAGTACTGGAGGCTACAGGCTCTTTGGTGGTGCTAATGGCAGAGTCTGGGAGGGCTAATTCCAAGGAGTACTTCCCAGAACTTCTGCTGCTAGTGTCCTTGTCCCTGCAGTGAGCCACAGCCACCCCCGTCTCTGCAGGAGACCCTCCAGCACTAGCAGGTTGTTCTGGTTCAGTTTCCTTTGCGGCCACTGCTCCTTCCCCCTGGGTCCTGATGCTCACACTACTTTGTGTGTGCCCTCCAAGAGTGGAGTCTCTGTTTCCTGCAGTCCTGTCGAAGTCCTGCAATCAAATCCCGCTAGCCTTCAAAGTCTGACTCTTTGGGAATTCCTCCTCCCATTGCAGGACCCCCAGCTTGGGAAGCCTGATATGGGGCTCAGAACCTTCACTCCAGTGGGTGGACTTCTGTGGTATAATTGTTCTCCAGTTTGTGAGTCATCCACAAACTGGTTTTGTGGGTTACTCACAAACTGGGAGTGCAGTTATGGGATCCACACTTTCTAATTACAGTGGATTAAAGTGTTAACTCTTGTTTTTTTCTTCTGTGATCTTCCTGTCTGAGCCTTAATACTTAAGAACAGATCTGTTAATGAGATATTTGACCTTTAATTTTTTTCCAAGTTAGTAGTTCAAAAGTAGTCCTATTTTTAGTACTGGGAGAATAGAAACCTATGCAGGGTAAAATATAAATCTGTTCTGTAAAATCTGATTTAATGTCACATTTCATTTTTCAGTAGTCGGTGCATCTCTGCACCCCCTACCTTTCTCCTTTTGAACTGAAATGGTCTCATAGGTAATATAACCTGATTTTTTTTCCTTTATATGGGTTTCAATCACTCTTTATGTTACTTTTGCATCTGCTTAAGTAGACACATAATTTAAACATAATTCTGTTTCCAAATTGTTCACAAGTTTTAACTGGTATATAGAATTCGATATTCTTAAGTTAAAATGTACATTGCAGCATGGTTCACTATGTTAGCTATTTAGCATTTATCATCTTGCAGAATAAATGCAATATTCCCTCACATGAGATAATTTAAGGTGTTAAAACTTAAGACACATATGGTAAGAGAGGCCAATAACCATCGCAGTGTGTCTTGAAGGAGTGCTTTCCCTCTGTACAGTGTATGTTCTTTAAAGGCAGCAGCCATTGCTTTCTTCCTCATTGTAATTCACACTGCATCCAGCGCTACTGGAAAACTAATGAAAATGCTGGGACTACAAGGGTTTATTTTACTGTTGAGAATTCTCAGTGGTTACAGTATTATGTAGTGTCTAATTCTCTTGGTGTTGCATTTTTTTAATAGTGATTTTTATTTTTAATCCAGTGATCCATTTCGTTCATTAACCCCCTAACCACTGAGTAAGTTTTGTGTCACAAAAGGGCTTCCAAAGGAAGATGCATAAATTACATTTATTATAAATGTAAATGTTCTAATCATCCTAAATGTCTCTCTCTCTCTTCCTATATTTTTCTCATTGACATTAAAAACTATGGCTTTTAAGTCAAACTATGAAAGATCAAATTGCTAGAATAAGAGAGTAAATACTGTGTTTCTCCTGGACTATGATCTCATATGATACAACTGTTGCCATAGCAAAATTAGGTTAAATTTAATAAAATCTGTTCATTGCTCCCATGGAAAATCTAAACTAGGGCATAAGGATTTTAATGTCACTTGTTCCCCTTTCATTTAATTTCCCATCCTTAACACAAAATAAACATTGAATGTACCCTTTATTTTGAAAAAATTGATTTGCTATGGAAAGTTGACTGGTGTTGGATCATGTGTGTGATCTGTACAGATTTGTACCCAGAACAGTAATTGTCATTCATGCCATGCCTTTATGTGTCAAGTGCTGTATCTGATGAACAACTGGTGCCCTAGATGACTAAGGCAGTTTTGAAATGTAGCGGATATTATCTCCAGGATATTTATGAAATATGTTAAGATTTTATTTTGATTTTTTCCCTTGCCATTTAAAGCGTGCTTTCTTTTTTCTATATATCAATGTGTGTGGATGTGCATTTTAGTAAAACCCCCCAAAATCAAATTTTAATGTGGAGTTTAGAATTATGACGTTGATGCTTGTCTGAGCACTGTAAAAATACTACAGCTGCATTTTGTATACTATATTGTTCCCTGTAGTAGGGATATGTGTTTGCTTTTTAAAATAGGTCCATGTATTGCTGCTGCTGTCAACTGCCCAGTGACCACAGAAGCTGCTTTCTGGACAGCATCTTTATTACACTCTGCAAGTGTCCACAAGCCATATCAAAAAAGCAAGAAACAGGAGAGAAAGCACACCTCTTTGAAAGTGGAATGTCAGCTGGAGTGAGAGAAGGGTACGAATGATTGATAGTTTAAGAGAATGAAAGACTGCGCTCAGGAATGAATGAGGACCAGAATCTGAGTGCTTCAAAATCGTGCTTAGCAATAACCCAGGGAATTCATGAGGCAAGAGAATACTGAGTTCATAATTTGAAAAATTCTCTTGAATAAAATGCATTAGTTAGACAAGTAATTAAATTATTTAGGTGAAAATATACCTCATATGAAAAATACTTCTGAGTTAGGAAGCTAAGTAACTGAGAAAGATACTACCATGACAAAGAAATTTATACCCATGCATATAAGCGTTAGAACTAAACTGTCAAATACAACAGCCACTAGCTACATTTGGCTACGTAAGTTTAAATTAATTAAAATAAAATCAGATTTAAAATCAGGTTTTTCCATTGCACTACCCATATTTCAAGTGTTAAACAGCCACATGTGGCTACCGGCTACCATATTTAATGGCGCATGCATAGAACATTGCTGTTATTGCAGAAAGTTATCTAGGATAATGCTGCTCTAGAAGAATTTCTTCTTAATCAAGAAAGGTTCAAGGATCATGATACTGTTCTTTAATGATAAAAATAAGCCAAACGGTATAAGAGTGAGGATATATTTTGCAGCTGACTTTGCCTGGGGACGTAATGGTAACCTGAGAATCATAAACAATGAAGCTATCCCCAGCTCTGCTCTAAAACTTCTCTGTGGTATCTCGGACCTATTATTTTATCTTTGCAAACTTGGACCTGCCTTTCATGTGTTTTGTATTCCAGCCTAACTCCTGGTTTGCTGTTCCCTCTCTCATTTTCTTTAGCTTATGATTTCTTTTTTTTTCTCTTTCTTTTTTTAAGTTGAAGTATAGTTGACATGCAATGTTGTATTAGTTTCAGGTGTACCGTGTAGTAATTCAACATTTATATACATTACAAATTGATCACCACAATGAGTCTAGTAACCATCTGTGACCATGCAAAGTTATTGCAGTATTATTGACTGTATTCCCTGTGCTGGGCATTATATCCCCATGACTTATTTATTTTATAACTGGAAGCTATGCCTCATAATTCCTTCAGGCTATTTCAGCCAACTCCTTACTTGCCTATCTTCTGACAACCACCAGTTTGTTCTTTCTATGAGTCTGTGTTTCTGTTTCATTTTGTTTGTTCTCGTGTTTTGTTTTTTAGATTCCACATAGAAGTGAAATCATACAATATTTGTCTTTCTCTGACTTACTTCCCTTAGCATAATATCCTCTAGGTGCATCATGTTGTCTCAAATGGCAAGATTTCATTCTTTTATATGGCTGAGTAATATTCCATTATATATATATATATATAATTTGCATAATTTTTATCCATTCATCTATCAGTGGACACTTAAGTTGCTTCCATATCTTCACTATTGTGAATGATGCTGCAGTGAACATAAGGGTGCAGATATCTTTCCAAATTAGTGTTTTGTTTTCTTTGGATAAATACCTGGAAGTGGAATGACTGGATCATATGGTAGTTCTATTTTTAATTTTTAAAAACTTCCGTATTGTTTTCTATAGTGGCTTCACCAATTTACATTCCCACCAACAGTGCAGAAGGGTCCCCTTTTTTTCCACATCCTTTCCATCACTTGTTATTTCTTGTTTTTTTGGGGGGGAATAGCCATTCTGACAGGTGTGAGGTAATAAATTTTTATTTGCATTTCCCTAATGATTTGTGGTGTTGAATATCTTTTCATGTTTATCTTGGCCATCTGTATGTCTTCCTTGGAAAAATGTCTATTCAGGTTCTCTGCCCATTTTTTAATTAAATTTTTTTATATGAGTTGTAAGAATTCTTTATATTTTTTGATATTAACCCCTTATTGCATATAGGATTTTAAAATATCTTTTCTAATTCAGTAGGTTGCCTTTTCTTTTTGTTAATGATTTCCTTCTCTCAGCAAAAGCTTTTTAGTTTGATGTAGTTCCATTTGTTTAATTTTGCTTTTGTTGCCCTTGCTTGAGGAGACAGATCCAAAAAATATAGCCAAGACTGATGTCAAAGAGACCAGTCTGGGGCTTAGACCCCTCACTTCCCAGGGGGGACCTCTGTGGTTGTGGTACCCCTCCTGCTTTTGTGTTGCCACACCAGGGTTGTGGGTTCTGACTAGACTGTGTCATATTGTAGGCGGGAGACTCCTCCCATCTGTCTCAATGTGGCCTTTTCTTTATGTCCTTAGTTGTAGAGAATCTTCTGCTAGTCTTCAGGTTGTTCTCAGAGATAGTTGTCCCATATGTAGTTGTAGCTTTGACATGTCTGTGAGAAGAGGTGAGCTCAGAATCTTCTTACTCACCATGTTGATCTGGACCTCCCTCCAGGTTATGATTTCTTTGTGTACCTTTAAAAAAATTGTTAACTTATTGTATTAATTGTGTTTATGCAAAGCACTTTAAATCTTTCTAGGGGGGTACGAATTAGAAATAAATGACCCTTTCTTTCTCTTTCAAGCTTGGTTTTTCTACTTGTTAAAAAAGAATTGATATTACTAACCCACAGATCATAATAGTGTGAGAATTAACGAATTGATCATTGGGAACAATTGGAAAAATGCAAAACATTATACTCAGAGTGGCATGGATATCTGGAAAACACCATGTAGGAAAAGCAATGGTTCTTAAAGGCTTGGTGCATTTTCAAATTTAAAAATCCTAAGAAATTTCTCAAATTAGTGTTTAAATTCTATGATATTGCAATTATTTTATGTGTCTAGACAGTGACTTTGATGTGAATGCCTCATTTTGGGGGGTTCATCTGTTTGAACACCTGGAAAAACCCAGACCCAGATTTTTAGGACTAAAAATATATATAAGTTTGTTGTAGGTGTTCATAGACATTGAGATAGTTTCAATATTATGGAAATTTCTCAGAAGCTCACAATAATTGAAAGGTGTGTTATGTAACTTTGCACCGTCTCTATGAAATGGATAAGGGGCAATTTAAATCATTTTTCTATAGATTTAACATTAAAAAATTTTTAGGATTAAATACATTATTGGTATTATTTTGTTCTGTGGCAGATAGACTGAAGCAATGTAACACCTATTATTAACCTAAGCTAATTACTCAGCAGGTTATTGCTAGTTATTTCATTTAAATTGACACTAATCCCTTTTATTTTTAATTAGTGAGAGAAATTTATTTAAAAGAATTTTGGCAGGATGATAAGATGAACAAAAACCAGATATAGAGTTTCTCAGTAAAAAGATAGTGTAGAATTTTGGGGTATAAGCAAAGATAATTTATTAGGAGATGTTCTAACATTATTCCTATAATGACTTTTACTTTTAAATTAATGAACTAATTGCAGACTTAGAATAATTGTCATTATTAATGAATATAAAAAAGAATATTGGTGCTTTACTTGTGGAAATTATTTCAGGCCACTAAATTGTTCTTCTTAATCTAAATGATGTTAATATAGTTTCTAAATTTATCTGAAAATTTAAAATCTGGCTCAAAAATACCACTTCATTAATTCATTCATTTTTGGTTTTATTATGGTTATTTCCAAGGATAATGGGAACTTCTAAAAGCAATGGAGGAATCTGAAACAATATCCATAGTTTAAAAAGAGGCCTTACTTCTTTTTGAAGAAATATTGTATCTGGATGGTAGAGTTTTAATTGTTTTCATAAAATCAGATAAGTGAGTGCTGTCAGACAACACACATCTTGTTTTTCTCTCTCTGAGAAACTCATATATAAAGGAATATCAGTAGAATACAGGTTTTTGAACTTCTTAACCATTGAAACCTAAATTGCCACTTCAGCTGCTGTAAAAGATGTGATCTAGATATTAAGACTTATGAGCTTTTGGGATTTTTTACTGCCATTCAGCCGGAAATACAGGGAGGCCCTGAGATGGGAATGGAGGCAGGTCGAGAATCACCAGCTAATACTGAAAATGAAAGAAAGGATGTGTGGGACTCAGAACCACATATTTGATTTTCTTCTGCCTCAAAATAGTCGAAGTTAGGATAGAAACAGTACCACCCAGTTCAATATTCTATGAACTTTGCCTTCCTTTAAAAATGATATAAACTTAAAAGAGTCCTGTAAGAGAAACTATTTCATTCTTGTTAAACATGGAAGCCAATTGAATTGCCCTGCTTTAGGGTCTTCTGAAGTAAACTTAGAAATAAGGGAAATATTTTTATGTAAGTGTAAATAACAGCATGTGATGTCAAATCTAGTTTATAAATACATTTGTCATAGATTTTTGGAGGTAGGTGGGACCTTGGAAAGTTATTTGAATGATTATGTATAAACTAGTATTATTTTCATTTTATGTATAAAGCTAAAGGGGACGGAGAGGTCATCTGCTTAAGTTCAAAATGTTAATCAAGTGACAAAGGAACACAGTTCTCCAGCCCAGTTTTCCATCTTAGGATGGAGTTGCTTTATTTAGTCCTTCTGAGGGCTCTTGCGTACATTAGATGGTAAGGAAGCATAGAAGGGTAGAATATATAATCAACATTTCCTAAAATAGAAACATTGTTCTCCAATAGTAGAAAAAATGGAAAGTGCATCTAATCATGTATTGTGATGTGTTCCAATGAAAGTATTACCCCATTTCTCCTCAGGGTCTAACATTTTACCGTGAGATATATATATGGGAAATTGGATTTGGTTAATGTTCTCCAAGAATTATTGCTGAGGTATAAAATTTAATGTGTCAGTAATTATCCTATGTGGTTATTAAGTGTTAATTATTAATATTAAAGAAAATTAGGGAGAACAAATAACTTCACCTAATAATCAGATGCTAAACAAACCAAGAATATATTTTGAAACCAAGGGAGATGAACCTACATGATTTATAAGATCTTCCTGAGCTTTAAAATTCAGTGGTCATGATTACTAGATACTATTTGCTTTGCTGTTTTTCATATTTAAATATATATATATATATATATATATATATATATATATATATATATATATATATATATATTTGCCTTTTTGGAATATTTGCATGCTTCCAGTTTATTCAAATTTTAGTTTGATAATCTTATAACAGAGTTTCTTTTCTTTATTCCAAATATGGATTTAAAAAATCAGAACAATAAAGTTATAGAAGGACTAGAAATCACTGTGCTTCCCAGTTCCACTCTAAATAAGTCATAGTTGACAGAAATTGGACACATCAAAATTTGTACTGTGCAGGTATGAATGGTAGCACAAATGGTGATGGTGCTACAAGTCACTCCATGACTTGAGTGGAAACCTTTTATCAGTTAGTGATATGTATTATCAGCATTCAAAGATGGACTCCAAGCAAACTATACTACTTATGGAATGTTTGATTTTTATATAATTTTTGTATACTTTTAATATAATTTTTATACAATTTGTCATTATCATTGCAATAGTCATTGACGAAAATATACCGTACATCCCATGTAGACTAAACAAATCTGCAGTAGGTGGCATCATCATTAACTGGTCTTTATGTAAATTAAAAATTTTTTCTTAACTTATGCAGTGTGCCTAGTAGAAAAGATGCTCCTCCAAGTTAATGGAAAGGCTATGACATTGCATTTGCAATACACTTAGGAGTCCACTGTCCACAAAAGGCAAGTACCAGGGCTTTCATAGTTATTAGTCCCTTAGTACTTGCTCTGTGAGGACAGAGTCCAAACTGTTTATGGAGATCAAAATGCTACACTTTCAGTTCAGTTTAGTAGAGCAGATGGATAGAAGTTTATATTAAGTAAGGGGAAACTCTCCAGAACAAAATGGGGGCCAGAGAGTGTAAAAAAGAGCAAATAAATATGTTATGGAGACTTACCTTGTGAAAGGTGACTGGAACATAGATTGGCTTTCATTATTGGAAATGGTAGAAAATCAGATTCAAACTTTCTTTAGAGAGTTTTCCCATTTCCAGGTAGAAGAGAACCTTAAAACTTTTTTTGTGTGTCCTATGAGGTACGTCTATCCTTGCAATCTTTTAATACTTACAAAATGCTGCTAATTTGCACATGTTTATAACAATGAAGACTGTAGTTGATCCTAACCCATCCTCAAAACTCCTGATTAGATTTGGAAGAAAAATATGGATAGAGAGGTTGAATAAAAGAGGTATGTGTGTTGTGAGTCTACATCATTTATTCAGTAAGAGGTTTTTTACAGTTAGACTTCAACAGGTTGATTTAAATGCGAAACAGAGGAAGGGGATTTTAAATATGTTCCATTTTTTACAATGACTTTTGTTGTTACCTATTTTGAGTGCATGTGCACATTCACATATACACACTTCTTCTGACTTACATTCTTTGCAGTTACTGCTATGTTTCTAAGCACAGGGAAACTTTTTTTCCTGATATGGTTACAATTTACAGGGTGGTCTGCATTGGCCTCTCTTTTCTAGGACCTGCTACTGGTTCTCTTGGTTTTCCAGGCACATCTTTATATCTGGGTGGCTTTAGACACAGTGAGGAAACATATCCCAAGCAAAAATAAATAATTCAGACTATTTAATTTTTGAAAGGGGACTAAAATTTTATTGTGTCTGGTTGGAATTCTCTGCTTTGGCCCTATTTTGGGCCAATGTTTTCAGTGGAGAGTGTCCCCATTCTTAAACATCACATTAATCCCTATTGCTCTTAATAAGGTAACAAAGAACTGTGTATATGAAGATGAGAGCAGCCTTCCCATCCCAAAGAAAGATATGTTTTGCTGCAACAGATCTTGCTTTTGCAAAGAGACACAAATGCCTTTATTTTATCATTTCTGATTCTTTCCTGGCTTTCAGAGCATCTGCCTCTCTTCTTTCTCTCTCTGCCTTCCTTTGTCAAAAGCATGAAGTGTAGATACGTGGAGCCCTAGAACCTTTTGTTTTTAGGTGACTCTTTTGGATAAAGTTTGGGTGAATAAATTCAGATAATTCAGCAACTTACTCAAAGGGAATATGAATGTTTGGGCCAATGTAGTGAAATTTTTCCTCACCTTCCATGCTCTTATCAGCTCATTCTAAGGGGACCTTTCATTCCTCATACTTCATTGAAACTCTACTAATAATAAGGTTACCAGAGACTTTAACCTTGCCAAATCTAGTGTCTTATCTCTGCCCTCTTGACTTTTCAGCAGCCTTCCACATAACTGACCACTCCATTTTCTTTAATAGACTCTCACATCTTGGCTCCCAGCATCCCACACTCTCCTCGTTTTCTGTCACTGGATAGCCATTTCTTTTCAACAACTTTCGATGGTTTTTCTGCTGTTATCAACCTTTAAATATTGGAATTTCCAAAGGCTTGGTTCTGGGCATTCTTCTCCCTTTCTTTCTAACTAAACTGTCTCCTTTAAGGGTTCTCATTTAGTTCCATGGCTTTAAATGCCGTCTTTTAGTGAATATACTCCAAAATTTGTATCTCCAGCCCTGACCTCTACACTGAACCTCGGATTTGCGTATCCAGCTTCCTACTGGAAAGCTCCACTTGGATATCTGAAAGAACCAGAGCAGAACTCTTTATTCCCCCCGCCTCCTCTCCCGCCTACCTCTCTGTCTCTTTCTCACCTCAGTAATTAATATTACCCTCCATTCAGTTGCTCAGGACAAATATGTCGTCATCACTTTTGATTAATTCTATCACTATCCACCCCTGGTCTAATCCATCAGTTAGTCCTGTTAGCACTTCCTTCAGAATACAACTAAAATCTGTTATTTTCCAGATTTCACTGCTCTTCTTTCTTCCTTTCCTGCTCCTTTATAACCTTTCCACACAGCAACCAGAGTGATCTTTTAAAAAGTAAATTAGGCTGTACTTGCTCCTTCCTCCCCAAACCTTTCATTAATCCTCATTACACTTAGAATACAATTTGAATTCCTCATGCCAGTCAGTACTAACATATATAACCCCAGCTTACCTCTCTGACATACTGCTCCGCACCCTTCCTAAATCACTGACCTCAGTCACACTGGCCTTCTTTCTGTCCTTCTAACATACCAAGCTATTTTTGACTCAAGGCCCTTGTAACTGCTAGTTCTCTGGTTGGGATGGTTTTAAGTCTATGGGTCTCAGTATAGATGTCACCCCCTCAGAAAAACCTCCTTGACCACTCCATCTAAAGGAGCTCCCCATTAAATCTACTGTATCTTATTCTCTTTGGAGCAATAGCATTGTCTAAAGTGTTGTCCACTTATTTATTTGTTTATTGTTTTTCTGCTGCATGAGGACAGGGCCCTTGCTGGCCTGGTTCACTCTAGCTACTAGTACTCTAGTAGCAGTGTACAAAAAGAAACCCTGTGTATTCAGTGAAAGATGCTTGAATAAACGCTCTAGAAATAAAAGGATTAAAATCCTCTTACAAGTGAGAGGTCTTTACAACTAAAAGAATTTTTCAGTTCTTTTCAGGTTATAATCAAAAGTGATTTTGGAAACAAGTCAAACTGAATGCTATGATTTGATTAAGTTCATCTAATGAAATTATAGAATTTAGCAATTCCAGCATATTATAATTACTGAAGTTTTCCATATACTAAAAGGACCAATCAGAATGCACAGTTCCAATCAAGTGTGCCTATCAGGTAAGAGGAAATGGTATGCTGCACGGAGGAGAAGGGGGACATAGACGGGGCAGGCCTGCTAAAGTGATATCAAGGTTAGGTGAGATCTTTGAGTGCCTTCAGTAGCTCCAGCATAGGTTTAGGTCAATAAGAGAAGCAAGAGGGTGCTGGACATCCTCTCTAATAACTGTGACTCCCTTTTCAGTATTTCTTCAAAATGTCAGAATGAGCAAATAAATAAGTGTTGTATGTCACCCTCAAGCAGGAAAATATAGGAACAAGAAATTAAAATCTTGGAGATTGGAAGGTTTCTGAGCTATTTACAGGAAACTCAGGCTGCATAGTTGATCTGAGAACACCCCCAGTCTCACTCCCTGGCTACACTTCTTTCTTCTTTGCCTGGTGAGACATTTGTGGGTGGATATGCATCTGAAGACTCTTGCTTCCCTGTGCCTACCTCTCTCCTCATCCCTGGCTACAGGGGACTCTCTTTTCTGAACCCTTGCTGCCTGCCATCCCCTGCTGGGAACCAGAGGAGTTGGGCAGAGGGGTGTTTGCTTGAAGCTCAGGGAGGATTCTACAAATTACAAATCCCCAATATCAGAAACAGGGAGTCTATGAATGAATGTCAAGGGCTGTCTGTATGTGATATGGAGTATACTATTTAACTGTATAGAAAAGATATGCATATATTAATGTCAAATAACAATATTAGAGCATGTATGATTTAGTATCAGATGAATCATGATTTTTACTAATAGGGCAATTGTGTCCCTTGGAAACTACTTAATGACCCACTTATTAGATTCTGTCTATTCCTTCAGGATGTCTGTGAGAAGCCACTGAAGTATGATTATAGAAAGTTTAGAGTTCCTTGCAACCTTCAGTTTATATTGATGTTTTAGGTGTAAACTTTGTCTTGTCCTAAATATCAGGTACCTCAGACTTCTTTTGAAGGGAGTAAAGATGAAAATTTGGCCTTTTTCTTGTCAACTGGGACTTCATTATTAAATGGAAGGATATATTTATTAAGAACCTACTCAATGACAGGTACTCTTGTTTGGGACTTTTATAAATTTTATGTAATTCTCATAGGAACCTTGTGAATTAGCTATTATTGCACCTATTTTACAAACAAGGAGATGGAGGCTCTGAGAAATTAAGTTCTTGCTCAAAGTTATGCAGCTAATGAGGCACAGATGAGCTCAAATCCCAGGTCTAATTTCTGAAGTCAGCCCATTTTCTGTGATAACATGGGTGTCTCCCTATGCTTTATTCCTTGTCTGCATAAAGTCAGGCTAATAATACCTCCATATCTATTTTGTAAAACCATGAGAACCAGATGAATATGAATGTAGTACCCATACAAATTCCAAGGTCTATTATGACTATTAGTAGCATTAATTTAACAATACCAAAGTGGTCTTTTAATTAACTCATTTTATACCACCATTTCTGAGTACACATAGTGATTCTTTGAAGACTTCTATCTGCAACAGTGGATATTTTAATTATTTGTTAGACTCCTCATGGTTATGTTTGGGTTTCTTTGAGAATGAGTTTTACACCCTTCCAGTTGTTGGCAAATATTCATACTGGGGAAAAACTATCCATCTGTTCAGCTGCTAGCCAAAACATCACAGTCAAAATAGCAGATTCAGCTCTAACATGAATTATGATGAGACATTGTCACACAGAATATAAGTCATATCCTCATCAACAAATGTGGAAAGAGGTAGTGTCCACCTAGGAAATTTTAAGATTTTCATCATATAAAATGAAAGATGGTATTTTAGGATACCCATCATATAAGGGTAAGGCTAGGTTTAGAAGAACATAGCAAATGCCAAAAATTACACCTACAGATAGCATTAGAGTTGAAACTGAATGAACAGAAATAGAGGGGAAAACAAAAGACTAAATCAGTTAGCTTAAGCCAAGCCTCTATTACAGATAGACTTGACATCTCCTAGGCACTCAAGGAAGGCTGTTGGCACTCCATAGGATGGAGGTCTACTTGAGTAGATTGGTCATATACTCACCTCAGTATCCAATATATTCTTGAAGCACACGGATGTTTGCCATGATCATCTTGAAGAACGTTATTATTTTCCTCTTTTCTAAGGCATGTTTCTCGCATGCAGTACTAGTATAACTTTGTGCTTTTGGCCAGGACGCCCGTGCATATTATTGCTTTTTTTGTTTTGTTAAGTAATTTTTATTACTAAACACATAGCAAAAATGTTTATAACATAAGTATAAGGCACAAATAATAGTAAACAAAAACTTGTATAGCAATCAATCAGCCTAAGAAATAGAATGTTCCCACTACCTTTGAAGTTCCCTGTACTTCCTTTATCTTAACGCTCTCTCTGTCCTATGATGTAACCACTACCTCAGAGCTTATGTATCATTCACTGGCTTCTCTTTATAGTTTTTTGCATATGTATTACAATTGATATTTTAGTTTAGTTTTATATGTTTTTAACCTTATTTAATTTTTTTTCTACTTTCTTTTTTGGCCCGGTATTCTGAGATTTATCCATGATGATGAATGTAGATGTAGCTCATTCAATTTCACTACTGTATAGTTTTCTATTATGTGAGTTTATCATAGTTTATTTGCTTTCTGTTTTTAACAATTACACACTTCATTGCCATGAACATTTATAAACTTATCTCTTGTTGAACGTATACAGGAGTTTTTCTAGGGTATATAACTTGTAATGGAATTGTTGGGCCATGAGTATGCTTATCTCAGCTTCACTAGATACTGTCAAATTATTTTCCAAGGGGACTGTATACATTTATACTTAACCATCTGTGTATCAGAGTTCGTGTTGTTTCAAATCTTTGCTAACATTAACCATTGTAGGATTTAAGGATTGCTGCCAATTTTTAATTATCATTTTAATTATAATTTGCAGTTCTAGACATTTTTTGGTTTAGACATTAAAGAATGTTTTTATCTTTCCTCATATTTGTAATCTTTTCTAAAATTTAAATTAAAATTTTTTTTGTAATCTTTTATTTTTAAAACATGTTAAACATTTACTTTAAATTCTGACAACCCCAATTATGAGATCTTTGTGAGTTTAATTCAGCTGTATGATATTTCTGCCGAGTCTTCCTCACTAGTTTTTGTTTCTTTGTTTTGTGATTTTTTTTTTTTAACTGTAAGCTCATGTGCTTTCGAAATTCTTTGAGGTCTGTGTTGAAGGTGTTTTCATCCAGAGTGAATTTGCTTTTTTTCTGGTCGCTCACTAGGGCAATAACAGCCCTGGATCCCTCTAAGGTTAATTTCTGTGTTTGAGGCTTCTTGGGCCAGAATTATAATGTTAATTTAGGCTTCATACTTGGCCAGTTGTCAAGTTATGGCTATGAGTTCTCCAGAAAAAAATTATCCCACTCTATCCAGTGCTAACATCTAGATTGGCAACTTCCGTGCTGTCCCTTCTTTGGGATAGGCTTATTCGAATTCACTCTAAGGGTGTGACCCTTGGGAACCCAGGTCTATTCAGGAGTTTGGCCCAGGCACAGTTCCTAGTGCTTTGTAACCCTGGCTGCTGTCAAAATGGAAGTTCAGAGTCCCTGTGTTAGTCAAATGTCCCCAGTGAGAGAGCTAGCCTCAGAGTTTACTTACCTCTCTGGTTTGCTGCTTTGGCTTCACTGCAGTCATCTAATGATATTTTTCTTTCTTGTCATCTGAATGATGAATTTTATTTTTCAATTTTCTCTTTTTTAATGGAACTTCTTATATGCCTTAATTTTTCTTTATTTTTTTAATTATAAAAACTTTCAATCATGCAGAAAAGATGAAGGGATAAAGTAGGAAGTGTATTACCTAGATTCATTAATTGTTAGTATTTTGTCATATTTGCTGTGTGTGTGTGTGTGTATGATGAACCATTTGGAAGTCAGTTGCAGATATCATGACACTTGACCCTGGATGTTTTGCTGTGCATCTTCTGAAAATAAGGACATTCTCCTTTATAGTCCCAGTACCATATCACACCTTAGAAAATGAATAAGAAGTCTCTAATATTTTATCTAATACCTAGTCCGTGTTCAAATTCCCCAGTTGTCCCTAAATATGTTTAGTATATTTTTTCCTCTAAAATGAGAATACAAATAATGTAGTGATGCATTTATTTTTCAGTAGGGCTATTTGGGTTATTTGGTTCACTGTGTTTTCAGATGTGGAAATACGTTTTATTGTTTGCCCTCTTCTGAAGTTTGCTCTTGACTTTTGTTTTTCAAGTAGCCAGAAGTGCTACATCTTTTGCTCTCTATTCACTTTCCTTTGAGTTGCTGATTATTTGGACATGCAGTTAAAGAACTATAACTTAGTTGAAAAAGATATTTTTATGTCCTTTTTAAAGAGCTTCGCCTTTCAAGTCGAAGATACAGATGTGGTTAGCTCACTGACTTTTCATGCAAATAGTTATAAGGTTTAAGTTTTGTCAGGTAAGTGGACTAACCTCACCCAGGATTTCATCCCTGGGTGTGCTTTAAAAAAAGACATTTGGCTTTATACAACAAAACCAGTTTGTCATTGGACTTTTCTTTGGGCAACTGAATTCTGCTGAACCCTATTGTGTCCTGCTGCTGGTCAACCCAGCTGCATGAAGATGGCCAGAGAGTGATGAAGATGAAGAGTGATCCAAGTTAGTTTATGGGGAGAAGACAGATGGATAAAGATTTCTTCTTAAATATAAATCTAACCTAATGTTGCTGCTCATTACTGGTAGCTTTCTTTAGGGCTTAAGACTTGATGAATTTAGTGTTGCCTGACATATTTTTTAAATGGCTCAGGATTAAAAAATATGTATCTCAGTTGAATAATAATAAGCATCAAGTAAGAAATATGGCTGTGCTGCTTCTTTTTGATGATTTCATAGTTATTTATGTATTTAGCTACATACATGAAGCCCCCGTGTTTGTATTTTTCTTTGCCACTGACTTCACAGCAGCTCAGTAGGATTTTAAATATTTATATTTTATATTTTCCAACACCTGCCCCATGACAATATACATAGACCATGCAAACAAAGATGTATTTAGTGAAGAGATTGTGAAACTGTTTTATTACTGTCCTGATCTCAATCGGAAATGAAGCTGCTTTTTCAAACACTGTTTAGGCATGCTGTCTAGCAGTCAGTAATCGTGCTGATTATAATCATGAGCTTCTCTTCAACATGTGTATGGCTATTCTGGTAATAACTGATGAATCATTGCATTTTAATTTGAATGAATAAAAAATAGAAAGCTTAGCAGAAGCATTCATTAGAGAGGTCAAAAAAATCTTTAAAAAAAGAGAGAGAAAAAGAAAATAAGGTATATCCATGAATTTTAACTTACTAGATAGTGGAAAAATGACTTAGATAATATATATGCTTTTATAATACTGCTAACATAAACATGAGCATATAATTTTGGGGATTCAGTTAGTTTAGCTGCAAAATGACTTTTCTTCATCCTTCTTTGTTTGTGTTTTTAAATTAGCATTTCTCAGTAATCAGAAGGTTCTGTTTCTTAATTAATTAATTAAATTTTTTTTGTGTGTGTGGTACGCGGGCCTCTCACAGTTGTGGCCTCTCCCGTTGCGGAGCACAGCCTCCAGACGCGCAGGCTCAGCGAGAATAGAGAATAGAGGTAATACCTCTATTCTTCTGTATTACTTCTGCATTACTTTTTTTAAAAAACTTTTTATTTATTTATTTTTGGCTGCGTTCGGTCTTCGTTGCTGCATGCGGGCCTTCTCTAGTTGTGGTGAGCTGAGGCTACTCTTCGTTGTGGTGTGCGGGCTTCTCATTGTGGTGGTTTCTCTTGTTGCGGAGCACAGGCTCTAGGCTCACGGGCTTCAGTAGTTGTGGCTCGTGGGCTCTAGAGCGCAGGCTCTAGATCGCAGACTCAGTAGTTGTGGTGCACAGGCTTAGTTGCTCTGTGGCATGTGGGATCTTCCCGGACCAGGGCTCAAACCCATGTCCCCTGCATTGGCAGGTGGATTCTTAACCACTGCACCACCAGGGAAGCTCCTGCATTACTTACTGATGTGACTGTTTCTACCACGAGATTGTACAGGGATCAGATTTTACTTATCTTTATGCTGCCCATAAAGATGTGAGCATATATTAGGTGCTCAATAAACATGGAAAATAATTATCACATAATACCCACCTCGATGGATTCCACCACCTACTAACATATCTGTGCATACGCTTTCAGCAAATATCAACTCTTTTTATTGGAAAACATCACATAGAGTTCCTGGGTGTCATTCTTGTTTTTGTATGAAGAATCCATTCATTGGTAGCCTATAATGATATATTTAAAATAAGAATTCTTATCGCCTCCTCCCAAAGTCAGTGTTGGTATTGAGTATTTGTAATTAACTTGTATATTGCATCATAAGCGCCAAGTAATTTAGCTTGTAAGTAGTGCCCATCTGAAAGAATCTTATGTTGTACTGTCAGTGGAGAGACACTGGAAAGTGTAGCTAGTGGTTAGTAAGAATGTAACCAAGATGTGAGCTTTAACAGAGATGTGAGATGTGTATTAAACCAGTTTCTGGAAATCATTTGCTTTTTGTATTTTATGGCAGTACCTTGTCGATCTGCTTTTAGAATGATAATTCATGCTAATGTCTTTCATCTCCCATGAGGTAGCAGAAATCAATTCTAAAATGGCAGAATGAAAGGATATAGCAAATAAAATCAATGAGCTGTCAAAGAATTTTTCTTCATCAAACAAGCCCCAAAGCACAGTGTGTTATACTGACCTTCCTTCACTCTTCTTTCTTGGATCCTTATGTTGATTTGATTCATGGCTTTTTCTTTTTTTTTTTTCTTTTCATAATAGAAAAATTAACAAACATGTTTGGTCAGTGAAACAGAAGGTATTTGAAAATAATACCTTGGAGCACTGTCTCAATCTTCAGAAAATTTGTGAAGGGGAAATACAGCATTGATTGCTGTTGCTAAGCAACAGCTTTCACTGCAGATGTGCTGGGGACAGTGGTGGTGTCTGCCAGCACACTATGCAGGCTAGAAAGCAGTGCAGCACTGTGACATTTCTGAGGAATCAGAATCAGGGCCCTGCATTTCCTCTTTCTGCACAATTTTCCGTGATCAGTATTTGAGACATTAAGATCATATTGTCAAATACATAGACTGAAAAATTTGGAACACTTTTGGAATTTTTAGAGAGCTAGCTGTGAATAGATTTGTTCGAGCCAACTATAAAGGAATCAGAATTCCTATTTTATTTCAGAAATACTGTCAGTTTTCCCATTCATGCATTTATCCATTCATCCATGCATATATTCACACATTCATTTAGCTTGATATTCAAGGCACTATCCTACTCTTAAGAGTCTGGTATGTCTTGTATTGCTGACAGATAACACAGTAGTTATGATGGTAGGAAATTAGAGGTGGCATTGCAGCAGTGCAGATGTGGTATAATAAAGAGCCTCTTGGGCCTTCTTCATAGGACCTTACCGTTCAAGCTTTAGGGCACGTGAAAATCTCCTGGGCAGCTTGTTAAAAGATTTCTCAGCCCTGTTCCTGGTGATCCTATTACCAGAGGTCTGGAAGGTAATTTAGGAATATGCATTTTATTTATTTTTTTTTAATTTTATTTTATTTTTTTATACAGCAAGTTCTTATTAGTTATCCATTTTATACATATTAATGTATATATGTCAATCCCAATCTCCCAATTCATCACACCACCACCACCTGCCCGCTATCACTTTCTCCACTTGGTGTCCATACGTTTGTTCTCTACATCTGTGTCTCTATTTCTGCCCTGCAAACAGGTTCATCTGTACCATTTAACTAGGTTCCATATATATATGCGTTAATATGCATTTGTTTTTCTCTTTCTGACTTAATTCACTCCGTATGACAGTCTCTTGATCCATCCACATCTTGACAAATGACCCAGTTTCATTCCTTTTTATGGCTGAGTAATATTCCATCGTATATATGTACCACATCTTCTTTATCCATTTGTCTGTTGATGGGCATTTAGGTTGCTACCATGTCCTGGCTATTGTAAATAGGGCTGCAATGAGCACTATTGGGGTGTATGTTTCTTTTTTTTTTTTTTGCGGTACACAGACCTCTCACTGTTGTGGCCTCTCCCATTGCAGAGCACAGGCTCCGGACACGCAGGCCCAGCGGCCATGGCTCATGGGCCCAGCCGCTCCACGGCATGTGGGATCTTCCCGGACTGGGGCATGAACCCGTGTCCCCTGCATCGGCAGGTGGACTCTCAACCACTGCGCCACCAGGGAAGCCCCCGCATGTTTCTTTTTGAATTATGGTTGAATTATGTCTTGTAGACAGCATATATATGGGTCTTGTTTTTGTATCCATTCAGGGAGCCTGTGTCTTTTGGTTGGAGCATTTAATCCATTCACGTTTGAGGTAATTATCGACATGTATGTTCCTATTACCATTTTCTTAATTGTTATGGGTTTGTTTTTGTAAGTCCTTTTGTTCTCTTGTGTTTCCCACTTAGAGAAGTTCCTTTAGCATTTGTTGTAGAGCTGGTTTGGTGGTGCTGAATTCTCTTAGCTTTTGTTTGTTGGTAAAGCTTTTGACTTCTCCATCGAATCTGAGTAAGGTCCTTGCCGGTAGAGTAATCTTAGTTGTAGGTTCTTCCCTTTCATCACTTTAAATATATGTGCCACTCCCTTCTGGGTTGTAGAGTTTCTGCTGAGAAATTAGCTGTTAACCTTATGGTAGTTCCCTTGTATGTTATTTGTCGTTTTTCCCTTGTTGCTTTCAATGATTTTTCTTTGTCTTTAATTTTTGTCGATTTGGTTACTATGTGTCTCAGCGTGTTACTCCTTGGGTTTATCCTGCCTGGGACTGTCTGCGCTTCCTGGACTTGAGTGGCTATTTCCTTTCCCATGTTAGGGAAGTTTCGACTATAATCTCTTCAAATATTTTCTTGGGTCCTTTCTCTCTGTCTTCTCCTTCTGGGACCCCTATAATGCAAATGTTGTTGCATTTAATGTTGTCCCAGAGGTCTCTTAGGCTGTCTTCATTTCTTTTCATTCTTTTTTTTCTTTATTCTGTTCTGCGGCAGTGAGTTCCACCATTGTCTTCCAGGTCACTTATCTGTTATTCTGCTATTGATTCCTTCTAGTGTATTTTTCATTTCAGTTATTGTACTGTTCGTCTCTGTTTGTTTGTTCTTTAATTCTTCTAGGTGTTTGTTCTTTAATTCTTCTACATCTTTGTTAAACATTTCTTGCATCTTCTCGATCTTTGCCTCCATTCTTTTTCCGAGGTCCTGGATCATCTTCGCTCTCATTATTCTGAGTTCTTTTTCTGGAAGCTTGCCTATCTCCGCTTCATTTAGTTGTTTTTCTGGGGTTTTCTCTTGTTCCTTCATCTAGTACACAGCCCTCTGCCTTTTCATCTTGTCCGTCTTTCTGTGAATGTGGTTTTTGTTCCACAGGCTGCAGGATTGTAGTTCTTCTTGCTTCCACTAGGAATATGCATTTTAAACAAGCTCTGTGAGTGATTCCGATACTGGTGCTAGGGGTCCCACTCTTAAGAAATACCAAAGTAGATGGATTAGTGAAGATTTTATCACTGTTACGGGGCAAGATGTCATCTGTCAGTTTTAATTCAATAATGGAAACTACCTGTTGTGGTTTTACTTGTTCAATCTGTGCCTCTTCCAACTCGGTTCTTAAGTCTCTCCATATTAGAACTGCTTTTGATTCAGTAGAGTTAGACTGCTTATGACTCACACCTGAGCAAGAAATGGGAGTATATATATAACATACACAAGCAGTGCTTTGTATAAATCTGCAATACAGACCCCAAAGACTAAATTTTCAAACTGCCTTTCATTGAAAGCAAAAAACAAATGAACAAGCAAACACCTGAACTGACTGGTCACCTATTGTTTTTTTTAACCCCAAAGCTGATAACATTACAGGGTCTGTCAATTGTGAATCTGGCCAGTCTTTTAATAAAATCTTGTGTGCTTATATTTCCATAAACTAATGAGTAATTATTGTTTATACGGTCTTTTAATAGGATAATTCTTTTTTTTTTTCTTTCTTCAGTTATGTATGCTCCGAAACACAGTTTTGGCCTTAATTAGACCATGTTTGCGATCTTGGCTTCATGCCATGTAGTAGTATAGACTAGTAACACGTGGTTCTTATTAGTTTATTAACCATTTGTTAACCATTCATCTATCAAGGTAAATGATTTACAGATGACTTGGACATTTAAATCTGTTCAAAAGTTATTAAGGTCTGTAATTTATCATCAGTAACATTTCTGACCTTATTCTTGATCCCTTACCAAAATGATGTTCATTGAATGTATACAACACAATAGGAAGAAAATTAAGTTGCACTAAAGGCATCACCAATATGTGTGGGGAGGTTTAAAATGTTGGCAGTAATCAAATAGATTACTGTATGCTTTGTAATAGAGACATTTTTCATTACACTTATATTTTCTAAATTGCTTCCATTTTAAAATTAGTTGCCTTCATCTTGGACCATACTCAACAGTGAAATAATATATTTTCTGCATTTAAACCATTGTGTATGGTTTGACCTTTAGCTGAATCAAGTAGTAAAGATCAAAATGAATTATGCTTGAGTGGAAAGGGATTTTAATGTTGCTCTGCAATGCATTTTTCCTCATCCCACATGCTGTTTAATATTACTAATTCAGCTTGAGTGATGATGAGACAAAAAAATGACTCTAGTTGTTTTTGGCTAATGCATTCTTGGATGTTATAGAAGTGCCTGTAACACCTGAATGATTCCACATAAATAGCGATGCCTTTTCATTTTGTCCACAAGAGAAAATGTAGCACAATTGCCTCTAAGCAGCAGAGAACAGGTTTCTAGATGTATGTTCTTTCCTAGGTACAACTATATAACTTCTATTATCACTAATAGGACCTGTGTGTTTGCCTCCAGAAATTCAGTTTTTAGAGTATGACAAGCAATGAATATTTGGGGAGTTATTACTTAACCTTCCAAATAAGTTGAAAGATATAAATGACTTTGAGTACTGGGGAAGTGTGGTAATCCCTTAGAAATGAACTATTCAGAATATTTAACTCTATTATCAATGAAGTGTTAGGAGAAGGGAACTATCCACATCTTTAGATTCATTTCGGCCTAATAGTATATATGTACATTTTGCAGTCATATCAGCTCCCTGGTAATGCACTTCACCACACGAAGTCAGTGGAATAGTCTCAGCCTTGTGCACAAAGCCGTGGTCTCTCAACTCCCCTTGTTGAATCTGCAGCCGTTATAATGGCTCTTGCAGCAGCTCTGTTGCAGAAACAAAAGGTGCACACAGAGAACTAGCTGTGCTTTCAATTAAACTATGAGGTAAGGATGACTATCATTCTAGGTTTATTTTATGTCATATAGGCACAAAGCAAAAATGTATAACCTTACTTTATAGAATAGATGCATCTAAAAAGCTCCCTGTCACCTGAATTTTTGTATAAATATTTTCTATAAATATTTTGTATAAATATTTTTCTATAAATATTCCTTTATATTTTCTTTATATAGATAGATATTCATCTAGGCAAAAAGACATTGCATCAAGATATAGGCAATTTAAGAAGGTTTCAAGTCTCTTAAGACTTTAGAAATTACAGATTTATAGGGAAATAATAATTTTTCTAATAAAATATGACAGCTCCCAAATAGCTGTGCTTATTTTTACATTTGGTGTCCTGAAGGAAAAATGAGTCCGTGAGCTGTTTTGGAGAGGCACTTGGGAAGTCTCATACACAGTTGAGAGCCCATGTCATGCAGCAATGTACAGGTTTAACTGGTTTACATGAGACAGTGGTTTAAAATGTAGCATTGACTTAACAAATAGGTACAGGGCAATTATTGATCACTCAAGTCAGAAAACTTGAGTTACATGTTTCTTGCTCTGTAAATTATTCAAGTTCAATTTTCTGTCTAATTCAGTGCTTATAAAAATCTCACAATTTTCCTAAATGTACAAGTATAATTAATAGTACTCAAAACAGAAATTTGAACTTGAATAGAGTTCATATGAAGGGTGTGAACTGCATGGACATAGAGAACAGATATATAAGGTGGCTGCCACAGGTAGGGGTTGGGGTGGCTGAAATGGGTGAAGGGTCAAAGGTATAAACTTCCAGTTATTGAAAAAAATAAGTCCTGGGAATGTTATGTACAGCATGCTGATTATAGTTACTAATATTGTATTGCATATTTGAAAGTTGCTAACAGAATAGATCTTAAAAGTCCTCATCACAAGAAAAAAAAATGTTGCTAACTATATACGATGATTGATGTTAACTAGACTTCTCATGGTAATCGTTTCATGGTGCAGTTGAAGGTTGAACCATGTGATGGTTAAGGGTGCCCACCCTGGTGCAATGGAAAATCCACGGGGGATTTTGTTCCAGGACCTTCCAAGGATACCAAAACCTATTTTTAAATGTTACCCATGTTTTAACCTGTAGAGGTAACTGCAGTTGTTTTTCTATGTTTATGTGTTTTTTCTTTTTGTTATTACACAGTTGGTATTACGTTGTATATGAAATTTTATATGCTGCATTTTTGTTTATTATTATATTAAAGACGTTGCATTTCATTAAATTCTTTGTAGATATGGTTTTTAGAAAGCAAAAGAAATCCTAGTGAAAAGATATGCTATATTGTATATTAACGCAAATGTGTGGAATCTAGAAAAATGGTACAGATGAACCTACTTGAGGGGCAGGAACAGAGATGCAGACGTAAGAGAATGGATGTGTGGACACGGGGTGAGGGGGAAGGAGCGGGTGGGATGAACTGGGAGATTGGGATTTACATATATACACTACCATGTGTAGAACAGATCACCAGTGGGAACCTGTTGTATATACCACAGGGAGTTCAGCTTGGTGCTCTGTGGTGACCTAGGTGCCATGGAGGTGAGGGAGGTCCAAGAGGGGGGTAGTATATGTATACAGATAGCTGATTCACTTCGTTGTACAGCAGAAACTAACACAACATTGTAAAGCAATTATACCCCAAGTAAAAAAAAAAAAAGAAAAGATATGCTAAAATTAATATAGTTCTCTATTGTTTAGGTTATATCTAAATTTTTGCCAAGAGAAGTACCATTGCAATAAAGTTATGATTTTTTTTTTTTTTTTTGCTGCCTGTTCCATTATTTAGTGTACATTTTCTTTTCTCTTTACTCAGATTTCCTTGGGACTTCCCTGGCAGTCCAGTGGCTAAGACTCCATGCTGCCAATGCAGGGGGCACCAGTTTGAGACCTGGTCAGGGAGCAAAGATCCCACATGCTGCACAGCCAAAAGAACAAAAAGATTTCCTTAAGACACCCTCCTCTTGCTAACTTCAATGTTTTTGGTATATTTGCTTTTCTTTTCTTTTCCTTTATTATTTATTTACTTATTTTTGGCTGCTTTGGGTCTTCCCTGCTGTGTGTGGGCTTTTTCTCTAGTTGTGGTGAGCAGAGGCTACTCTTCATTGCGGTGCGTGGGCTTTTCATCGCGGTGGCTTCCCTTGTTGCAGAGCACAGGCTCCAGGCACGCGGGCTTCAGTAGTTGTGGTTTGCGGTCTCTAGAGTGCAGGCTCAGTAGTTGTGGCGCACGGGCTTTGTTGCTCCGCGGCATGTGGGATCTTCCCGGACCAGGGCTCGAACCCGTGTCTCCTGCATTGGCAGGAGGATTCTTAACCACTGTGCCACCAGGGAAGCCCCTCTTTTCTTTGTAAATTAATAATGAAAGTCTTTAAGGGTATGGATTTAATTATAAGCACAGTGTTGGCTGCAACCTGTACCATGAGTTCTTTATTGTTACTTTCTATTTTATTTCTGAATTTTATTTAATTATTTTTTTTATACAGCAGGCTCTTATTAGTTTTCTTTTTTATACATATTAGTGTATATATGTCAATACCAATCTCCCAATTCATCCCACCACCACCACCCCCGCCACTTTCCCCCCTTGGTGTCCATACGTTTGTTCTCCACATCTGTATTTGAATTTCTGCCCTGCAAACCAAGTTCATCTGTACCATTTTTCTAGGTTCCACATATATGCGTTAATATACGATATTTGTTTTTCTATTTCTGACTTACTTCTCTCTGTATGACAGTCTCTAGATCCATCCACGTCTCTACAAATGACCCAATTTCGTTCCTTTTTATGGCTGAGTAATATTCCATTGTATATATTTACCACATCTTCTTTATCCATTCATCTGTTGATGGGCATTTAGGTTGCTTCCATGACCTGGCTATTGTAAATAGTGCTGCAGTGAACATTGGGGTGCATGTGTCTTTTTGAATTGTCATTTTTTCTGGATATATGCCAGTAGTGGGATTGCTGGGTCATATGGTAATTCTATTTTTAGTTCTTTAAGGAACCTCCATGCTGTTCTCCATAGTGGCTGTATCAATTTACATTCCCATCAACAGTGCAAGAGGGTTCTCTTTTCTCCACACTTTCTTTTTTTACTTTCTAAGAAATATGTTATTGTACATCTGCTTTTTGAGTTTTCAGATGAATGGAATTTTGTATTTACATTCAGTAATTTCTAGTTTTCAGAATTTGTTCAATGTATTTATTACTGTTTTGTTTTATAGATGATTAGTTGTTCAGACTCTTTCATGGACATTTTTCAAAAAGTACAATATTATTTGGAGATACAGAGTTGGTGTAGTTAATAATCCAGTCTTGTAGGTAAAATCTTCCACAACAGTATTTGTGGATTGGTCATTGTGTTTCAGTCTTCCCCTATAATTTTGCTTTTGTTCTTATTCATTTTTAATGGCTTTTGATTTTCATATTTTGATATTACATGTCTGAGTGAAAAAAGGTTCACAATTGTTTCATTATAGGATTGATATCAGTATAAATTGACTTACAGGCTTGGTTTTTGCCCTGAATTTTTTGTAATCTGATTTATTTTATCTTATTTTATTTCATTGATGTATAGTTGATTTACAGTATTTCAGGTGTATAGCAAAGTGATTCAGTTATACATATATATGCTTTTTTAGATTCATTTCCATTGTAATCTGATTTTAATTTGTTAACTCTGCATTCGATTATGATTGACATATCTTTGCCTACTCTCTAATTTTTAATCTTTCTGTTTCATTTTGTTTCTTGACCCTTTTTTAAGTTCTTTGTCCTGGTTAAGGAGAGTTAAAATTATTTACATATATTTTGCCAACTGACAGGTGTTGTGTGTTTTCTGTACTCCATGCTTCCTTGCTTATTTTGCAACCTGAACTTTGTTTTGTTTGCTTTTATGTTCTACTATGATTGGAAGTTAAATCTAATTACAAAATCTAAGAATTAAATTTACTTTTTCAATTTATATTTCAAAACCAATGTATTTTCTTATGACTTTTCTGCCCCCAGTTTCTAAAACTAGTCTTCTAAAACTTATCATTAGTGGATTTTAATTTTTTTAATATATTTTCTCCTTCAATAATTGGTTTTTACTTTAACACATTTACATTATCTAGACTTGACTGTTTAACTGTCATGTTGTTCATCAGTGCTATAATATTTTAAATTCCCAATTTTTCTGGTTCTTAATTTCTTTTCATCTGGTAGTCAGCAGGATAATAACAGCAGCCAACAACAGCCAAAGTTTATTAAGTGTTTACAAAGTGCCACAGGCACTGTGCTCAGCCCTTTGTATCAGTGAGCTAACTCATATTTAATCTTCTGCACATTTTTCTGAGGTAGATCCATTAATATCTCCACCGTACACATGAAGAAGTCGAGACACTGAAAGGTGAAATAATTTGTCCATGGTCACAAATCTTCTGGAGCCAGGACTCCAGATAAATTCCTCTCTCTGTCTCTGCCTGTCTCTGTCTCTGTCTTTGTCTCTTTCCAGAGTCCATGCTCTGAAACATTGCACTCCTGCTGCCTCACCTCTGTTGCCCGGAAAAATATACACACTCATACATTTTTAAGAATCTTTGGGGTGGGTGATAAATTTTCTGAACCTTTGCTTGTGAGAGTGTGTCTACAACCTTTAGACATAAAACATCAGTTTAGTTCAATATGAAATTCTTGAGTCACAACCTTTTTTCTTCAAGACAAAAGTACAACTGTCTCCATCATGTCATCATTTTCCTGTTGCAGAGGGAAAGTGTGTGGCCACCCTGAGTTTTGTTTCTTCATAGGCAAACTGTACTCTCCTCCCTGCCCCAAACCTGCCTGTATGTTCTTAGAATTCTTTTCTTTAACCTTAAAATTCCAAAATTCTACTAAGGTTTGTCCAGGGCTGAATCACTTTGAGTTAATTTTGCCTAAAATTCTGAATTTTGATGTCAAGTTGAGATATTTCTTTAGATCAGGAAACGTTCTTGAATTATATCGTTGTTTATTACTTTCATTTGCTTTGGTTCTTCTTTGGAGATACACGTTATTCACTGGTTGGCTTTCGTGTCCCTCACCCCATAGGCATTATCTTTTTCCCAGCATGTAGATCTCTTTCTCTCTTTCCCCTAAAGCAGAAGTTGGAAAACTTTTTCTGTAAAGAGCCAGATAGTAAATATTTTACACTTTGTGGACAAAGAGGCAAAATTGAGGATATTATGTAGCTACTATAACAAGAGAGAAAACAAATTTGTATAAATTTTTTATTGATGAATATAATAATAATTGAGTAGAGTTTATTTCATTTTGTTTTGTTATAATATAGATTTAATGAGAAGAATATCATTCTTTTTGGGATAGATAACCTTTCGGTTAATTGGGGTTCAAAGTTCTTATCATTAATTGATTGCAAAGGTTCATATGTCAAAACAATTGTTAGCTCACAGGACTTAAAAAAACAGAGTGCAAGCCAGATTTAGCTTTCAGGCTATAGTTTACTGACCTCTGTTCTAATGTCTTGGAGAATTTCTCAGACTTGTCTTCTGTTCTTCAGAATTGATTTTCTGTATTGTTAGTTTGGCTTTTTATTGCCTTGGATGCATATTTTAAGTTTCCATTTGTTCTTCTAAAATCTTAGCCATTTCCTTACCTTCCCTTTTACATCTCAACCTGTTGACTTTTCATATCATATTTTTTAAATTTATTTATTTATTTATTTATTATTTTATTTTTGGCTGTGTTAGGTCTTTGTTGCTGCGCCTGGGCTTTCTCTAGTTGCAGCGAGCGGGGGCTACTCTTCGTTGTGGTGCGTGTGTTTCTCATTGTCGTGGCCTCTCTTGTTGCGGAGCACGGGCTCTAGGCATGCAGGCTTCAGTAGTTGTGGCTCACGGGCTCTAGAGCACAGGCTCAGTAGCTGTGGTGCACAGGCTTAGTTGCTCTGCAGCATGTGGGATCTTCCCGGACCAGGGCTTGAACTCGTGTCCCCTGCACTGGCAGGCAGATTCTTAACCACTGCGCCACCAGGGAGGCCCTTTCGTATCATATTCATCTCTGTTTGTTGTTCTTTTTGAAGCTATGGTTTTTGTGTTTCCTTGGGAATGCAAAACAGAAGTCACACTAATTCATTTTCAAGATGATTTCCTATGTACCTCCAAAGGAATGTGAACCTTATCCTAAAGCTTGCAATTTTCTTACGCCCATGCTATGCTTCCTACTTTATATTTGTTTTTTCATAAGGAAATATTTAAGCACAGTCTATCTCAAAATCTAAACAAACAGATAGGTGGCTTGCCCTTTGTTCTCTCACTATTTATGTATCCTTCTCATATTTTAAGCCAAGAGTGTGTTGTTTCACCTAGCTTCACACTCATTTTCTCAACTCTTTCTCCTAGTGTGACTTTGTTAGAATGAGGAATATTCTTTCCCATCACTCTTCGTTTGACGCAATTTTGAGAATGCAAGTTTACATCTGTATCATCAGAGGTAATTTGCATATCTTATTTAACTATACAACCCAAAGTATGCTGCTTCCCAGGCTCTTCGGTGTCCTATCCTTGCCTCAGTTGTATTAATGTGGTTCCTGTGAAAAACTGAGATTCAATAATAGGTATGGTTAAAAGTGCCTGTCAACCCAAAAAAAGCAAAAAATTAAAACCTTTCTTAAGCAAATCCTCCCCTACCAGGTACATGTCATTTATTTTTCTTTCTTCTAGTTAGAAATGAAAAATGTGCTTCATAGCCCATAGTTATAAATTTGTAGACTTTAAAGCTTCTTCTTTTTTTTTTTTCTTACACTCACATGGTAAGTCAGGAGCAGCTGAACTGCTACTTATTTCTTTTTATTTTTTTATACATCTTTATTGGAGTATAATTCCTTCACAATGCTGTTAGTTTCTGCTGTATAACAAAGTGAATCAGTTATACATATACATATATCCCCATACCCCCTCCCTCCTGCGTCTCCCTCCCACCCTTGCTATCCCACCCCTCTAGGTGGTCACGAAGCACCGAGCTGATCTCCCTGTGCTATGCAGCTGCTTCCCACTAGCTATCTATTTTACATTCGGTAGTGTATATATTTCGATGCTACTCTAACTTCACCCAGCTTTCCCCTCCCCCGCACCGTGTCCTCAAGTCCATTCTCTATGTCTGCGTCTTTATTCCTGCCCTGCCACTAGGTTCATCAGTACCATTTTTTTTTTTTTAGATTCCATATATATGTGTTAGCATACGGTATTTGTTTTTCTCTTTCTGACTTACTTCACTCTGTATGACAGACTCTTGGTCCATCCACCTCACTACAAATAACTCAATTTTGTTTCTTTTTATGGCTGAGTAATATCCCATTGTATATATTGCCACATCTTCTTTATCCATTCATCTGTTGATGGACACTTAGGTTGCTTCCATGTCCTGGCTATTGTAAATAGAGCTGCAGTGAACATTGTGGTGCATGTCTCTTTTTGAATTATGATTTTCTCAGGGTATATGCCCAGTAGTGGGATTGCTGGGTCATATGGTAGTTCTATTTTCAGTTTTTTAAGGAACCTCCGTACTGTTCTTCATGGTGGCTGTATCAATTTACATTCCCACCAACAGTGCAGGAGGGCTCCTTTTTCTCCACACTCTCTGCAACATTTATTGTTTCTAGATTTTTTGATAATGGCATTCTGACTGTCATGAGGTGATGCCTCATTGTAGTTTTGATTTACATTTCTCTCATAATTAGTGATGTTGAGCATCATTTCATGTGTTTGTTGGCTGTCTGTATGTCTTCTTTGGTGACATGTCTATTTAGGTCTTCTGCCCATTTTTTAATTGGGTTGTTTGTTTTTTTGATATTGAGTTCAATGAGCTGTTTGTATATTTTGGAGATTAATCCTTTGTCTGTTGTTTCATTTGCAAGTATTTTCTCCGGTTCTGAGGGTTATCTTATTGTCTTGTTGTATTCTTCAACCTTTCTTTGGATTGCTTTTTCAGCTTTTTACTCTTCTATCATACAAGTGTCCCTGATAAATATTACCATAAATGGCACTTTCCCGTGGGTTACATTCCTTGTGACATGGCTTGTTTTCCCATGATCTTTGCTTAGTAGCACCCACACCATTGTCCTTTTCTATTCCTTATTCTGTATTTTAGATCGAAACAAGAGGACACAATGTTCCATCTTGGAGCTCTGGGAGATCTTAAGGCTTATAGAATAAGATTAACATAATAGCATGGGCCAAGGGTAAACATGAAAACATGGAAGAAGATGCAATGTAAATAAGTAAGAGAAACATACATCCAGGTAATAGGTATGAGAATATGATGGTGATGAAGAATAATTTAAAAGGGAAGAGTAGATGTAGGAATGATTCATACCCAGGAATTCAGATTTTGTGATGTTTCATGTGAAGTATTTATTTTATATAGCTTGGGTATGACAATTCCAATCTAATTTTTATGTCCAATATCCATTATCTGTACAGAAATGAGCTCTTATGATGTTCATTTTAGGTAATCGGAAGTCCTCATATCTGCCTTATATGCTGTGGCATAGAATGGCATTCCCTGCTAATGCCCAGCAATGAAATGTTTGGGAAAATCAATTTTTTTTTTTTTTTTTTTTTAGAAATCTTCTGAGTCTTTCAGCACTTTTGGCAAATCACTATTTCTGTGATTGAATTGAAAAAGTTAATATAGATTATATACTATGAATTTGGCCTTTTAGAGTTGTTAAATCAGCTGAAATTATATAGTTTCTAAAACTATATTAAAATGTAATATACTTATTCTAAAGTAGCCACTGTTTTAAGGTTCCCCCAACCTTTTCTGAGTTTTATTAAAACATTAAATACAATACAAAGTGCTCTCTTTGCCACTATATGATTAGTTATGTATCGGTCAGAGTGACAAATTTACTTGTCTGAGAAGATGCTGAGTTAGGAGTTCTGTTTAGGTATGCCCAAATTGCCTTTATGCACTACAATGGATACAAATCTAGAAATAAAATTGGTTATTGATTTTGCTTGTTTTGCATTTGTAGCAAGAGAAAAATAATACTTGCAATCTTTCATTCAAGCATTCCAGTTCTGTGCACAGTTTTCCTCTGTTGGTTTTGTGTGGGGTTTTTTGGTATCACTGAAACTTTCTGTGTGATACTAACTCAGTTTCTCTCTTGTATTTGACATTCAGCATGCTCAAATGCCTGTTTAATATATTCAGCTGCTTCATTTACCCACAGAATTCATATTGCTTTTACCCAAGAGAAGTTCAAAATTCCGTTTATCTTCTTCTTATAAGAAGATTTCACGTTGTTTTATGGTGGAATATTGACTTCAGTATAGATTTCACCCCCTATTTTGATCTTTATTCATCTATCATCTAGACCAATTTTTTGGTTTTTAATTTATGATAGTTGTTTTATGGTAAGTTGGGTCCAAGATAGTTTTCTGATTTTTTTGAGAGTATGTAAACATTACAGGACACATAATTCAGATTTCCAGGAAGGCCTAACATTTAAAAAAAGAAAGAAAGAAAGAAAGAAATACCAATAAAATTAGGTGGTTTTTTTGTTTGTTTTTTGCTATTGTTTTTTTTTTTTGCCATTTTATAGCTTTTTCTTTTTATTCATTTTAGGTTTAAATGGTTTCTAGTTTTCAACAAAATGTATTTTCAGAGTGTTGTATTTTTTTCCTATTACTTCCATATGTGATTGAAGTTGTCCTAAGAATAAAGAATATTATTTCATGCAAGATTTTCAATAGAAAATCTGACTGTTAACCTGGAAGCCACATCAGGGATAAATGAGGGCAGTTTTCCAAGTCTGATATGAAAACCTCAGCTGAAATGGTAATTCTAATATGTGGAGCCTTAGTTCTCCTTTTGAAATTAAAGTGAAGATAGGATGTTATGTATTTCATCACATCACTTAAATTGAATATTTTCTCAACCTTTCTAGGTTTTAACATTAAGATCCCCGTTTTGCAGTGGAGGAGGCTAAGATGTAGAAAAGTTAAGTGACTTGGCTTAACATAGTAATGGAGCTTGTATTTTAATCCATTTTTGTCTGATTCCTGTTATGCAGGAATTGAACAAAAGCAGAGCTGTATGAGAGTGTGTAGGTTCACTCACATTCCCCTTTTCCTACAGAGAGATATGGTTAGGTTGAGCATTAGTGGACTGGATGTCCACCAAAGTCACCACCTTCTTTTATTTTTATTTTTATTTTATTTATTTATTTTTTTTTTTTTGCTGTACGCGGGCCTCTCACTGTTGTGGCCTCTCCCGTTGCGGAGCACAGGCTCCGGACGCACAGGCTCAGCGGCCATGGCTCACGGGCCCAGCCGCTCCGCGGCATATGGGATCCTCCCAGACCGGGGCACGAACCCGTATCCCCTGCATCGGCAGGCGGACTCTCAACCACTGCGCCACCAGGGAGGCCCCACCACCTTCTTTTAAATTAAAAAACCTCTTTATTGTAATCTTCATAGAGCCCACCCTTCTGGAGCACTTAGACCATTTGTCAGAGAGGCAGACGAGAGGGAGTAAATTCAGTCTAGTCCTGAGTGGGCTCGAAAGACACCTCTACAGAACAGTAAACCAATACCTCAGGAATTAAGTCTGAATTTCAGGCTAATGTAATAGAACATACTTCTGGCCAGATATATTTCCCCTCCAAATAAAGTTATGTTTAAAAACTAAAAGCCAGTAGGTTCCAAATGAAGGCCTGAATCATTCCCATATGAGTGAAATTAATGAACATTAACCATCTATTCTGACAACTCATAGAATTTCTCCTTATCTCCTGATGCTTGACTATGTTCTAAAATGTTAAGCACATAGATTATTGACCTTGTGAATAAATGAGATAGAATTATATCAGAATTTTCCTCTCAAGCTAAAATTTGCCATTTGGAAGAAAAGTGGGCATTTAAGCTCTCGTGCCATATAGGAGTAGATACATGACATGATAGGCAGGAATCTTGCTAAAACAATGAAGCGAATAGGTAAATAAAATAAATGGTGAGCCTTTACAAAATTATTCAAGGTGGAATTCTTTGATTTACAGTTCCTCCATGCATTTTGGTTGTTCCAAAGGGATAAGCCAGTCCTTTACTCGGTAATCATTTACTGAGGACTCAGTGTTAAGCATTTGAAATATGGAGATAAAATATACACAGTCTGCCTTCAAGGAGCTCACATTCGAGATGGGGAGGATGACAGGAAAGCTGTGGGGACTTCAGAGTGGAATTTGTGGAAAGGACTTGGTGCAAAGAAACCTGATTTCAGAAATGGAAGAAATGAATGACAGGTAGGAAACGGGGAAGGTAAGAGATTAAAGGAAAAAATAAGGGAAAAAAGATATGGGGCCTACTTTATTTGGCCCACCTAGAGTTTTTTTGTTTGTTTTTGTCACCAGCATATAAAACTTGGGAAATTCAGCTAAGTAACTTAAAACTCTGTGAACTTCAACTCTAGTAAAATGAGGCTGATAATACCCACCTTACAAAGTTATTTGGAGAATTAAATTAGATGTGTGAAAGCAGAATGCCTCCTACAGTTCCTAGAGGTTAGCTGGTTATTCCCATACCCTGCTCCTTCTCTATCACAGGGGATGTCCGAGTTCATGCCTGCCTAGCATCCGTATCTCCCTCTTCTGGGAACAGCACCCCTACATTTGCTTTGGATAACTTCTCCTCCACCTTTGCATAAAGCCTTGATACAACTGTCAGTCAAAATCCCTGGTGAACATACAACCCAAGCCAGCCAATCAGTTGTGCTCTTGGGATTCTTGAGCTATGTGGCATGATTCTGCAAATGTGTAGAACAGTGTCCTGAAGGGAGTGACTGACCAGTAGTTTCTACTGTTTAGAGCCCCGCAACTGCTCTGATCCCTTAGAGTAAATACTTTTTTTTTTTTTTTAAACATAAAGTACCTGGGTTGTTTTGTTTGTATCGCTTATACCCAAAGTCCCCTGACGGGTACATTTGACTGGGAATAATTTCCCAAGCAGGTACATTCATTTGTGTACTGATTACCTTCCTCTTTATCTGTCTGGTGCTAGGTGCTGGAGTGTATTCAGAGATTGGGTTTCTGCTCCCTCGGTGCTCTTAATTCAGTGGTTTCACAGAGGGCATTTGGTTCTAGCACAGTAGCTCATGTGGCGCACAGTCTGAGGCATAACCCCAAATTAAATTTAGTATTAGGAATATTGACAGTTAATCTAACTCTAATAAAGTTAATTAAGAAGTTTTAAGTTAAAAAAAAAACCCTCTAGGGGCTTCCCTGGTGGCGCAGTGGTTGAGAGTCTGCCTGCCAATGCAGGGGACACGGGTTCGTGCCCCGGTCCGGGAAGATCCCACATGCTGTGGAGCGGCTGGGCCCGTGAGCCATGGCCGATGAACCTGTGCGTCCGGAGCCTGTGCTCCGCAGCGGGAGAGGCCACAACAGTGAGAGCCCCACGTTCCGCAAAAAAAAAAACCAAAACCCTCTAATTCCCATTAATTATAATCTTTTTACAGAATAGCTATTACTCAGCCTTTTCATTAGTTTCACTTAATTTCATCTTTCTACTTATTTAATCTGATGAAGAAAAAGTGTCTTAATAGTTTTATATTAAAAAGTAGGTGACACTAGAAAATTCTGAGCTTTTGCTGAAAATTGTGACCTTTGATTATTCACACTGGTAATTCATTTCTGTTTTATGTTGCTATTATAACATTCAAAGCAGTAGACTAAGATCTAATAATTTGGAAGCACCAGAGGCATTGTTGGACCAAGATGACAAGCCTTTAATGACTATCTTAACTGGCAAAAGCCAGTATAATTGCTGCATGAATATTCATTTGAGAAGCATTCATTTGTAGGAAAGTTGTAAATCTTAATAACATGTAAACTTTTTTATAAACAGCACTATGAACCCTAGCCATTTTTTATTCAAAGTATCTTCAGATATTTTCAGCAAATTCATTTTGCTCCTTTTTCTTAGAATAAGCTTTGCTTGTGGAAAGAAAACAGGATTTCATTAGCCTCATCTGAATATTAGAAGTAATACGCAGGTAGTGTTCATATCATGTGAAATTGCTGATCTTAAAATCAGTCCTGCACTTTGCTCAGAGGCATTAATCACTTTGCTGGTTACATCTGTTCTTGGGAAAGAGAACCTGCCTTGACTGTGAATGGGGATGAGGTTGCCATCTGCTTATTCCCAGTGTTATTCAGAGCAACACATTGGCCTGGGTCATTGCTAGACATGGTTACCCCGTGGTAAGAAGGTCATGGCTGATTGGGCTTTACTTATCTTATTTTCTCTCGTTGGGAAAGCAGAGATTGTGCTGAATATAACTGAGGTCAGGCTGGGCCCTGTAGTTAGCTATATATTACTGTGTTCAAGGCAAGCACATAGCTAGTAAAAATCAATCTAGACAGTTGAGCTGTATTCAAATACTAGCAGTTTGATACTCTTCACCACAATTACAATGTCAAATAAACAGTGTAAAAACAAACCAAAAATGGTATGTAATATGATTTAGTGTTGAAAAGATAGTATAAATTTCAAAATAAACTTTTAATTTAAATTTTTTTATTAAAAATCTTTTTAAATTTTAATTTTTAAATTTTTTGTGGTATCTTAGTTCCCTGACCAGGGATTGAACCCAGGCCCTCTGCAGTGGAAGCATGGAGTCCTAACCACCGGACTGCCAGGGAAGTCCCAAACTTTTAATTTTAGAGCAGTTTGGATTTACAGCAAAATTGTGAAGATCGTACACAATTCCACTATCTCCTGCACTGTTTTCCCTGTTGTTAACACTTTACATTAGTATGGTACATTCGTTACAGTCAGTGGACCAATACTGATACGCTGTTATTAACTAACTTCCATACTTTATGCAGATTTCCTTTGTTTGTACCTAATGTCCCTTTTCTGTACCAGGATCCCACACGCATTACCACATTACCCTTCATCGTCATGTTGCCTTAGGCTCCTCTGCGATGGTTTCTCAGACTTTGTTTTTGATGATCTTGACAGTTTTGAGAAGTACCGGTCAGGTTTTTATAGAATGGTGCTTAAATGGAAAGAAAGTAAGATTTGTCTGAAGTTTTCTCATGATTAGCGTGGAGTTTTGGGTTTTGGAAAGGAAGACTACAGAGGTAAAGTGCTTTCATCACATTGTATCGGGGTATGTACTTTTAACATGACATTGTGTTTTTGTTTTTTAATTTATTGTGGTAACACTTGATTATAACATTATATAAATTTCATGTGTATGACATTATATTTTGACTTCTATATACAGTACAGTGTGCTCACTACTCTTTTCTCTGTATCTGTGTGTGTGTTTTGGTTTGCTTGCCTATCTATCTATCTATCTATCTATCTTCCACCTATGATTGAAATCATCTAGTATTTGCCATTCTCCATCTGACTTATTTTACTTAGTATGATACCCTCAAGGTCCATCCATGTTGTTGCAAACACCAAGATTTCATCTTTTTTTTCTTTTAAGTGGCTGAAGAGTATTCCATTGTATATATGTACAACATCATCTTTATCCCTTCACCTGTTGATGGGCACTTAGGTTGTTCCATATCTTGGCTATTGTAAGTAGTGCTGCTGTTAACTTTAGGGTGCATATATCTCTTTGAATTACTGTTTTGTACTCTTTGGGTAAACACCCAGAAGTGCAATAGCTGGATTATATGTAGTTCAATTTCTTAATTCTTTGAAGATTCTCCCTACTCCACAGTGGCTGCACCAATTTATATTCCCATCAAGTGCATCCTAGCCAACACTTATTATTTCTTGTTTTTTTGATATTAGTCATTCCAGCGGGTATGAGGTGGTATCTCCTTGTGGTTTTGATTTGCATTTCCCTGATAATGAGTGATGTTAAACATCTTTTCATGTGCCTGTTGGCCATCTGTATGTCTTCTTTAGAAAAATGAAATGACTTACTGTTGATGTCGACCTTGATCACTTGGCTGAGTGTAGTGTTTGTGAAGTTTCTCCACTGCAAATTTACATTTCCCCCTTCCACTTTGTCCTCTTTGAAAGGAAGTCACTATGTGCAGTTCACACTTGAGTGGAGAGTTATGGCCCATCTCCTTGAAGGGGGAGTATTTACATAAATTGCTTGGGATTCTTCTGCAAAGGAATGTTGTCTCTTCTCCCTTATTTAATTTATTTATTTATTCATACATGGACTCATGGGTATTTATTTTACACTTTGGGTCATAATTCAGTACTGCTTCATTTATGCTGTTGCTCAAATTGTTCCATCTTTGGTCATTGGGAGCTCTTTCAGTTGAGTCCTCCCGTGTCCCTTTGACATATCTCCACCTTTGTGGAGTTCTGTTTGTTTCTTTTTAGCATTTCCTTACTTTCTGGCATCACAAAATGCTCCACGCTTATCTTGTATATTTCCCACTCTACTCCCTGAATCCACCATTTCTTCAATGAGCCCTGGTTTCTTTTGTCGTGGAATGGTGTTAGAAACCAAGAGCTGGATGCTAGTCGTGTTTATTGCTACTGGGATGTCTTTGCTGCTAGGGCCTATAAAAAGTTTTTAACTCTAGCTTTTTAAGCTGCCCGAGCTTCTATACTGAGCAGTACTTTTAAACGTTGGTTACCAAAAATGTTAAATGTTTTAATTTGTTGTTCCTTGTAGAAAGAATGTTCTATTATAGCTACAGTCAAAAATTGCCAAAAATAAAATTAAAAAAGAAAACATACTTTATAAGAACTTGCACTCTTGTCTTAGAATTGTGTAACTGTCTCCTTAAATTTGCCTTTATAGTTTTTAAGATATTTTTTTAAAACAATGGTTCCCTGGATAGTGACTGTGAAGAGTACCATCTGTGCTTTTCTTTTACAGTGGAATTTCCATTTATTTAATTTGGATTAGAATTAGAAATGCAAATAGGTCAGCAATTGAATTTAGCACTTGGAAGCTGGAGATTTACTATCTTAGTTACATAATGGAAAAAAAAAACAAACTTCAGTATCTGTGCCCCAGAGTAATTTTCAGAGTATTTAATAGCTAGCACTGATTGATCGGTGAGAACAGGATAGCCAGAAACAAGGAGATCACGTCAGGTGTATTCTGGGCAAATTTCACCCCTTCCCAAGCCTAAAGAACTGCCAAAGGTCTGAGATCTTGTGGCTTTTAAATGTTACGAAGTAACAATCTTTTAAATTTCAGTGATATTTCTAAAAGTATGTTGTTTTTGTTTTTAGATCCAGAAATGACAGTAAAAGTTATTTTTGCTAGCTTTTAAGACATTGCTGTCCTCTGTATGGTAATATATTATTCTGAGAAAATCTTCATTCTTTCAAGGTAAAAAGTAGCCTATTATCACAGGCAGCCAACCACTGCAACAACTGATATCGACAAAGTCTCTGAATCCTTTGGTTAAAAATTTAGCAAAATCAGAGTTTTTATAGAGTTTCCCAGCCTGCTGCAGAGCTACATGGAAGAACTATCCACCCATTTTAATAATCCAAGCATGTGATGATATATATTCTAGTAACCTGCAAAGTAATAACTTAGTGAGAGGTGTTCTTTATCAGAATAGGGAAAGACTGAATCACAGAAGGTAAAATTTAGAAGAAAGGTGAACTATTATAATGCTGTTTCAGTGTGTGTGTGTGTGTGTGTGTGTGTGTGTGTGTGTCATATGGTCTAAGAATTCCTGGATCCTTTTGGGTTTATGAATATACTGTACAACTGACAGAATGATGTATTACTTTGTAGGTCACTGGAATAGAGTCCAGATGCGCTTAAGTGTTTGTGAAAATTTACGTATTGTCACAGAGGCCCAATGTCACATTACATTATGTGGGCCTGCACTACAGTGTTGCTCTCAGACTTTAAAGGAAATCTAACTAAAATTGAGGTCTATTTCAAATATAGCTTTTGTTATTTGAAAGTGACATTATACCCATTAAAAATTTTTTTACGTTCATTTAAAAGCCCATTAAGTTATTTACTGTTACTTACCTCACAGCAGCACAAGTCCTTTCGATCTCCTGGGCTGAAGCAAAACTTCAGCAGCATAAAGTTGACTTCTGCCACTACCCTGGGAACATATATGCAATAATATGTGCAACAGTTTGATGTCTTTTTTGGCCCAAACCTTTGCTAGACATTCAGGAGAGGTTAGAATATAGTCAGAATTGGAAGACTCACGCTCTCTATGGGCCAGGTAGAGTGTAGAAAATTGCAGTGGTGAAAAACGAGGCAGTTCTAAGAGAGCTCATGCAGAAGCCTGAAGGGTTCTGGTAAGAGCTTCGGAGTGAGAGAATTCATCTTCATTGTGCCAGAGGGACCAAGTGTAATTCTACAGATATTTTTGTGGAAAATCTTCAGTAAGGAGAAAGGACAACAATGCTGTCCAATAAAACTTTCTGCGATGATGTAAATGACCTGTATCAGGACAATATGGTGGTCACTAGCCACATGCATCTTTTGTGCTCTTGAAATGTGGTGAACATGCCTGAGGAACTGAATTTTTAATTTAATTTAATTTTTAATTTAAATAGCACAGCTCTATAGGGTTATGTTTGTCACATCTTTTCATCAGATAATGTCCAAAAACTGTGGCACAGTAGAGAACACAAAAAATGTTAAATTTCCCTTTAGGAAGTGTGTAGACCCATATCATACTTCTTTTAAATGACATCCTAGAAGAGAATAAATCTCTTCTTTTAACTTTCCAAATACAGCACCATTGCACATATATCTCATATATTTCAAGACAGAATCAGGAACCCTTAGAACTTTGGAACTATAGACAAATATACCTGAAAAGAAGAGGTGTATTCTCTCTTAATCATGTGTGTCCCAGAATGAAAGAGAACATAGATGATAAATTTGTATCCATTTTGTTCCCCAGCTTGGGACTGGGTGAGCATGATGTAGGATGCTTTGCTAGTTTTGCCATATATTTCCCCTCCTTGAATAAAAGGAGAAGTTTGAAAGGGGGTACAGAGGTAGGAAGGAAAGAAAACAGGCCTAGAATTAAAGAGAAAAAGAAAGGGAAGTATCTGCGGAGCTAAGGGTACCAACAGCCTGATTGTGGAGGCTCTCTTCTGGAGGTGACAAGGGATGTATCTAGTGTAAATGGAGGTCCTCCTTGCTTTTTTTGGTGGACCGTGATTAGCAGTTGACTTGGATCTGCTCTATACTGTGCGAAAGAGGGCTGGCGAGAAGTGTGGAAAGGACAGATGTGATAGTGGTGGGCAGGGTGCCTGGGGAGCTTTGCTGTCTCTGTATAGTGGGTCAAACCACAAGGCCACTGCTGGGCCTGTGCTTTTTTTCTTGTCCAGGCACCTCACCCAGTACGTTGCATAATCTAGATTTTTATCTGTGGGCACATTAAAAAATGTCTTACAAATAAACATGTTCTAAAGGTACATAGATCAGTATAGTTCGGTTCTAAGCTCCAAATAGTTGGTAATTTCACCTTTTCAGACAAAGCTTTTCATTAGTTAGTCCTATTTCTTATTGTATTTTAAATGTTAATTTATTCTTCACCCCTCTCCTTCCTTCCTTTTCCATCTCATTTACTTCAGAAACGTATATTGTTAGCAATGTGACTGTCAAGTTGTCTCCAATATGTCAGGGCCTGCAGTCCTGGATTCCCTTAACTAGAAGTAATAAATGGGATATGAAGATGAAAATAAGCTAAGAATATTTCTAATACGGAATATTTTTGTTTAACATGTTTTATTGGGCTTAACTAGAATGTAGAATGAAAAAATAATCTTCATACCACCTCTCAGTTTTCTTAGCATATTTTGTTCTTAATTTGGTTCTACTTATTAGAATTCCTCAAAGACTTCCTATAATTATTACATGAAAAGACTACATTGTCTTTGAAATGCATCCTTTGCAACCACATTCTTTTTATTTTGACTTCACATTTTACCTTTTTAAAAAATAATGAATTCATTACTGTTACCAAGAAAATGTAAAGATCTCAGTAAGATTTTTTTTTCCTTCCCCAAGAGAGATCTAATTTCAAATTCATTCTTTAATTTATTAATAACTGGATTTAAGTCAATTTAGCCTAATGGTTACTCTTTTAAAGAAAATGTGATTATTAATTTGATTTCTTTTCCCCCAGTCCTTTTAATGTTAGGACTAAATAATATACATTTTAACATTGATAGGTGTTTCATAATTTCAGATTTCATTTTATAGTGACATTTACTAAAGAAGCTGTTGGAATGTGAATCTGGGTGTAACACACACACACACCTTATCTATATCCAACTACATGTAAATGAAAGTCCTTAAAACTTTGAACAAATGTAACATTCTTCATTTTTCCACTGTAACTTTAATGTTTTAAGATTTCATGATTGTTCTCATATATATTTTTGTGATGATTCTCAAACTTTTTAGTGCATTAGAATTGCAGATTATTGGAGTTTCTGATCTAGTAGGTCTAGGGTAGGGCTTGAGATTTTGCAATTTGAAGAAGTTCCCAGGTTCCTAATGCTGCTGGTAACAGGGACCACGATTCAAGAATGACTGTGTTAGTATATTTGATCCTTACAAGAACCCAGTGTGGTGTTGGACAGATATAGATGAGGGACCTGAGGCTTGTAGAAATTCATGATTTTCCCAGTGGCACATAATGAATTAGTGGTTGACTAAAGATGAGAACCCATGAGGACCTTTCAGTTGTCCTCCTGCTCAGGACAAGAGTTCAGTTCCCCCCCAAAATCTCTCTTAATTTCAGATGTTTGATATTTTTGTTGCATTCTATACAGACCCATTTTTCTATGTAGATATGTCCTCCCCTGGTATTCACATTTAATAAATATGTGTTTAAAATAGTCTTCCCCTTTAAAGATATAACTGATTTTTGTGCCTCAAGATGTTCTAAAAATGCTAGTCCTTCTGTAGAAACAAAAAGCTTATGTAACTTGTTAAGGCCACCCAAGCTGATATAACTTGTTAAGGCCTTCCCTTAATCATAAGGAAAGATGTTGAATTTTTTATCCACTAGCCTAGTGCTCTGGCATTTTTTCACTCTAATTTGCGGTGATGGTTCTAGGCAGAACCACTATTTGTGGGTGTAGCAAATGAGGATGGATCATGAATGATCCAGAACAAGAGATCTTAAAATCACAACTCTTGTGTGCAAAACAGTGGCATCCAGAATGAACTATGGCATGTGCTTTCTCCCCCTTCCTCACAATTTCTGTCTGAACTGGTTCAGGGTATTCAGCATATGTTTGTAGAATGATGACTCAAACCGAGTGTCACCCAGTATTTGGAGCTTGCCTTTTGAATGTTGCCTAGTGATCTTTTCTAATATTATGAGGCAAATATTGGTGCACTTTTCTGATACTGTTTTTTCTAGTTCCTACCTTCTGTGTTCTCTTGCTTTCCTCCTTTTGTTCTACTTTGACCTTGGACCCATGTAAACCAAAAAAAAAAAAAAAAAAAAAAAAAAGAGTAGAGAAAAATAATGGAAGGAGAACAAATTGAAAATCATGACCCTGACTGTCTTCTATTATTATTATTTTGCTGTTGTCTTTTTTTTTTTTCCTGTAGGACAGAGGAAGATTTGATATATTTTACTTAGTCTTATTGACTATTAATTTAAATCACTGTGCTTTCAGACCTGAAACTCATTCTGTTCTTCAGCTGCTCCTCCCCTCTTTCTACTCTTCTTAAAACTTATATTAAGCCTTAACGTGTGGCAGGCTCTGTGTGGTGCTTTATATGCACCATTTTATTGATACTTAATCCTCACATCGACCTTATGAGGTATAATTTTGAGGAAATAGAGTCATAGAGGTTATGTAAGTTGGCCAAGATGTCACACTTAGTATGTGGTAGAGCTGAGTCTTGAAATCAGGTCTTTTGGACTCCAGAGCTTATGCATTTAAGGACTAGTTTGTGTTACTTCCCACTTGAGACCATTACTCAGATGAGATAGTTGAATTTAATAATCTAGATTTCTTGAAATAAATTAGGCTCCACAAAAAACAACATCCTGACTTTAAATTTGTCTCCATGTTTCCACTTATTTCTCAGTTCTTTTTTTTTTTCTAAATTATTTCAGCGATATTTGCCTCTCCCTTAAGCACACAAAGTTGGCAGTATCTTGCCTTTGCTGTTCCTGAGAGTTTTTATTCTAGTCATTTGGTCTTTAAAGCAGTGTGTGATGGAGTTTTCAATTTGTCTTAAAACCACAGAGTGCTACCATGATACAAACAACAGTAAACTGTGAGGGTACATCAGGCTCTTTTTCTTTATTTTGCCCTTGAAATATTTGGCAGCTGTTAGAAAAAGACAGCCACCCTAAGTGATTGAGGTGACCCATTTATAAGGAGGTAGTTGGGAATATCTCCCAAAGCATATCCATTTAAAATCCTTCCTTAGCCTCTCCTGTATCTTTGGAAAAATCATTTTCATCTTTCCTGTTTTTTCTTATGTGTCTCTTCTTGTATGAATATGTATTTTAATAACAGATATAACACAGCATTCAGATTTAGAATCAGGATTTAGTGAATATTTATTATTAATGGTAACTCTATACCCAAACCAACCATATGTCTTCCCTCCCTCCCTCCTTTTTTCGTCTCTCCATCGCTTCCTCCCTTCTTCCTTCTGTTTCTGCTCCGCTTTGCTTTCTTTCATCATTGCTCCAATATAGAATAACTGGTATTGATTCTTGAATTTTTCCCTTACTAGCTGAGTAGCCTTGAGAAAATTTTTTCATTCCTTTGAGCCTCAGCTTCCTTATCTGTGAAAATGTGATAATAATGTCTCTGTAGATATTGGTAAGACTTGGGTAAGATAGTGTACACCACACAAGAAAGTGCATCTCTGCAGTGTCTGGGTGGGGAAACGGCATGGCAATGAGATGCCTCTCTTCCCCAGAAATTTATGTTTGCTTCTGGAGAATGATTATAAAATCAAAGCACAATGGCTGAAGTATCACATAGGCTAAAGGGACAGATTTTAGGCAGTCCTATAATCTAACTAATAAGATAGATATCTTTAAAAGAAATATGTCAACCAGAAATGTTAGTAACCTGTGGCCCTTTAAAAAAGCAGAATTATTGCAGAGTTTCCATCTGGGGTGATAAAAAAGTCTTGGAAATAGTGGTAATGCCACTGAATTAAACACTTAGGAATGGTTAAAATGACAAATTTTGTTATTTAAAAAAGTCAGTGAGGTGGATATTCACAGTGTTCCTTTGAGTGTAATCCAGTCCAAGGAAAGCTGGAATTAGTATCATGCTGCACAGATCCAGTGCAAAGTAGACCCTCTTTGTGCAGCTCAGTCCAGAGATTGTAAGCTCCACAAGGCCAGGAATCTGCTCTCTTGTTCACTGCTAGGCAGGCACCTGCTGAATGAATGAATAGCCTCTTATTCAACGTTTTATGTATGCAACTTACTGCTCTCGCTGTAGTGTCAGACAAAACAATATTCCGATTGTAATTTGGCTTCTAACGCAGGGAGAGAACAAGCTGGTCAGAAGATGACTATCTGAACCTTTCACTCATTATCTTTTCATTGTAAATGAATAAATTATTATTTATTAAACATTCTGAAAAATATTGAAATGAGTTAAAGGTTTACGACTGAACTCTGAGGTCTACTAGATGATTTTTACCATGTCCATCCTTAGTGCATGTGAGGAATGTGTGCGAAAGACTTTTTAAGAAGACTTACCAGCAATATTTCTATCAATAGGTCTTCAGTGAGATTAATACTTAATTGAATATTCTTTCATTTTTTTCCCTTTGACTTTGCACTATTATTATCTCCAGGGAATGGGTTCCATTATGGTGTTTTGTTTGTTTGCTTGCTTGCTTTTTTTTCTTTTAATTCATAGTTTGCTATTCAAACAATGAATGTAAGCATGTTTGTTTCAAGAAAAATGGATAGAAATTTGGTAGTGCCTTTAGAGCATCAGTACTGCTTAAGAATGAACTGAATCCAGAAACCTTTTAATTAAGATATTTAAAGATTTCAAAGCTAGCAATTTTAAGATGTGTTTGGTTTTTTCACAGTGGAGCTATTGAAAAATCTCTTCAGTTACTTATGTTATTGTTGGTCTTCTGAACGTTTTCTGCAGTGATCCTCTTGAGTATTTTGAAAAAAAAATTGTGCCAAATTAAAAAAAGAAATTATCCCTTGATCCCCATTCTCCTCCTGTCCATGTCCTGTGATTCTTTGCCTAGATACAACACACAAGAACAATACCTATTGTTTCTCATTGTTCCTCACTGCACTTTTGAGTCCTCATGTTATACTTTTTCTACTCTTCATCCCCATTTATTTCCCCTTTCTTAAATGTAGATTTTCTGACCAGAGCTGTGGAATTGGGGTCACAGTTAAACTTGATCAGCATGTCACTTGTTTATTTATCCTATTATACATTCTTTGTATGTTTGTGTAGCCGATTATTTCTTCTCATGTCTTTTCTCATTTTATATTTTATCTGAAGAACAATAAAAATTTGTTCTCCTAGACCTCCTTTTCATAGACTTTGGAGACCTGTGATGTTGTGGAAAGAGAGTGGGACTCGGAAGCAGAAGACCTGAGTTTACATTCAGGCCTTACCATTACTTGGGTAAGGAACTTCTGTTCTGAATCTGTTGCCCTCATGGAATTATTGCCTGTATTAACAGGGATCATTGTGGGGAGGAGTTCTGAGTGTGGACAATGCTGGGCCAACCTGGTAGAGATGTTGTTGTCTCTAAGTCTTTGTGCTGACGTGAAATGAACGTGGACCTTTTTTTGACTAAACAGCTGAACAAGAATTCTATCTCTTGGCATAACCACCATGCTGTTCTCTAGTTTTATAATATTTATAGATGGTAAGAGACTGTGAGGAAAAGTTGTGAAAGACTTTGAAATTATAAAAAATTTAGTGTGTGTTCTGTCTAGCTCACCTAGTTCTCTCTGCCTTTCATTGTCTTTGGGCTGTTTTATAACTCTGCATATTGTAGAATTCAGGTAGTAAAGCAAATGATCTTGTCCATGACAAGCTAATTGTGATCAGTAAATGCAATAGATTATTGCCCTTACGTATAGTGATCAGTTTTTCCTTGCCTTTTTTTCTAGCACTACTGATGCTTATATACTTGTTTGCTCTTTGGATTCTTTTGAACAGGTTATAACATCTTACTGGTTCCCCAATTAAAGAATTAAATAAAATCTTTCACACTTTTTTTTTAAGATTCATGATTTTAACTTTTAAAAAATTACTCCTTAACAATATAGTAGAAGAACACAATTCTGGGAATTAAAGGATCTATTTATGTCACCTTGAATAAGGCACTCATGTCACTGAGGTATGGTTTTCTCATTTAAAAAAAAAATGAAGCTGACCTATATGATCTCTAGTCTATGATTCTCTGATTTTGTGATTTTATGATTTCATGTTCTGTAAGCCCAAAGTGCACTGTCCTAAGTTTGATAATGTCTAGGTGAATTGGCATAAAAATCAAGGAACTTAAGTATCTTACTTATGTAAAAACTGCAACAGAAATTCTTTGTTTTATTTTTAGCACACATGCATATAAATTAGCATTACAGAAGATACTTTATTTTGCTGTTTATATTTCTTGTCAAGGAATTATAGTACTTGAATTGCTATTGACAGTTTTCAGTAGTGGGGGAATAAAGGGTGAGTGTTCCACAATGTTTTTAGTAGGAGAAACATTTGTTTGCTTGTGAAAATGATATCTTGGCTTATATTACTGTCAGTGCTTATGGAAAATTGTGGGTGTTATTGTAGTCAGTGGCATTTTTTAACCATTATTATATTCAAAAAAGCATTTCTGAAGCACTCAGCCTCACAGAGCATTGCATAATGAAATATAAGAAATAAATTTAAGATTTCATTCCTGCTTTCTAGGAAGTCACTAAGTAACATCGATAGAACAGGTGTGTCTTAACTCAGGTTGCTACAACAAAATACCACAGACTGGGTGGCTTAAACAATAGAGATTAATTCTGTCATGTTCTGGAGCCTAGATGTCCAAGATCAAGGTTCTGGCTGATTTGATTTTTGCTGAGGACTCTCTTTGTGGCTTGCAAATGGCTGCCTTCTTGCTGTGTCCTCACATGGCCTTTCCTTTGTGTGTACTTGTGGTGAGAGAGGACAGGCTCTCTGCTGTCTCTTCTTAAAAGGACACTGATTTTATTGGATCAGGGCCCTATCCATATGACCTCATTTAACCTTAATTACTTCCTTAGAGGCACCTTCTCTAAATATAGCCACATTGGGAGTCAAGGCTTCCACATATGACTTTTGCAAGGCCACAAACATCACAAGGTGTGATACTTTTAGAAGCAGAAATCACACATCTAAGGTACAGATTGGGAGATGACAGGAAGTACTGTCCTCAGAGGTGACCAGGTTAGTGTTGAGGACATCAGCCAAGCCTTGATGAGTTTGGTGCTGCCAGTGTGTGTGCTGACTTGAAAACTGTTAGTCATACTGACCTATTACTACTCATCTGTTTTTTCAACTGTTATCTTCCAAGTATTTCCCAATAGAAAAAAAAGGGCAATGCAGTTGTTTTTCTTTCATTTTTAATTTAAAAGCTGGGACCTCTTTGGGTCAAGGTATTTCTTCAGATTCTTTCAGCATTTGTAACAGGATCTGGGAAAGGACAAGTGTTTTATATTCTTCTCATTCTTAGTTTTTCCACCTAACTGCCTTTACTGGTTTGATGCAGTGGGAATACTGCCTCTTAGAGAATAATAAAGTATGATCTTTCATGGATCTGGGGGTGGCTTACTTGGTTTAAAATAATCTAGTATGTGTGTGGATAGAGTTATTTCAAGTCCTCTGGCTTTACTTCCATGCCTAATGCCTTTTCTCATCATTTATTAAAGCTCGCCTTTTGGACTTTGATATATGTCATGTTCGTATCTTGTAAATCCTTCTAGTAATACCTTTCTATTACTAAGGTGTAAATGCTGTTGTTTCTACACCATTTGCTTCTCTCTTTCTGTTGTTTTTATAGGGCTCTTTAGCCTGCTAATGTTCCAGGATATTAATTTGAAACAGCCAGCTAAATAATAGAAATTCCTTCCTGCCTATGATGCACTGACCCTTTTTTACCTGTTTCCTTTTCAAATTCAGTTTGGAAAGCTAAATTTTCACAGTCTTTTGAGCTAGTACTTCACTTCCCTGATGCTTGCAATTTAGCAGACTTATTATTCTCAAGACCAGGAGTATACATACTATTTTATTTTTTTCTGAACACACTCCCCTAGCTCAATCAGGAATTTTATATATTTATTTGTTTGTTTGTTTATTTCCTTGTAGGAAATGGAATTTCTATTTGCAATTTCCCTAGTTTCTTCACCTTGCTGCTTCCTAACTTTGTTCTGTAACTATTTAAGGGATTTAGCTAGGACATTTCTGGCTTTCATCTCTTAGGCTAACCTTCTCATATTTAGCTACATGGTTAGAGCTGTCAGATTAAATAATATCGAATGGAATGACTGTATTTGAGTTTGTGCTTGGAAATATTTTTAAGGCTCATGTAATGTTTTCTCCTTAGTTTCTGGTTGTTCCTTAAGTTCACAAGTTAGTCTATCCCAAAAGTGCTGTTGTCTTGAATTCTGCCTCTTTTGCGTGGAGGTGCCATCAATTGCCCTGGACTTATACGAATTTTCTAATACTTTTGTTGATGGCTTTTCTCTGATATTAAGGATGTCCTTGGTCCTTATATTAACCTGTTCTTGGTTCAAGAGTCTAGCTTCCAAAAAGCAACATATTCAATTTGAAGCGACCTTAGACGAAAGCCAAATATATCACTAAAAGATTGATAAAGTTAAAGGGACTAAGATTATTTAACCTGCTAAAGGTAAGGCTGTGGAGAAGTTTAGTTATTGTTGTTACAAAAGTTCCTTGTATTCTCTCTGTTAATCATGCCCACTTGCACTTCGGGGCTTGCGTCGAGTGCCTTTTCAACCTTTCATGGTGACTGTGCTTCAATATCACATTTAAGAATCAAGGGCTGTTTCTTTCTTCCTTTTAAAAAAATTTCTTTTTTAATTGAAGTATAGTTGATTTACAACGTTGTGTCAATCTCTGCTGTACAGCAAAGTGACTCACTTATACACATATAGACATTCTTTTTTTAATATTCTTTTCCATTATTGTTTATCACAGGATATTGAATATAGTTCGAAGGGCTGTTTCTTCATTCAGGAAGGATTTAGGTTTGACCCGTAGTAGATATCCTTCCAGCCATGTTGAACAGTGGAAAGAACCATTGGGAGAGAGTCACTGTGGAATCGGCCCTCAAATCTTACTCCCTGGATGAGGTGGATTAAGGGTGAAGAAATCTGAACTTTGGAGGATTCTTCTAGATAGAGGATTCTAATCTGATTGATGTGATCAGTTTTATCTTACTTTTCTAATTGTGACTGAAGCCCTTCTTATGGTAGAAAACAATGGGATGCATCAACTGATTCCTCAAATCCCTTTCTTGGGTAAGAGTCAATAGTGCCAGGTAGAAGGTAGTGTGGTGCAGTGGAAAGAGCACTTATACCAGGAGGCAGATCTCTGGATGAGGACCCAGCTTTGCAAATGATCAGCTACCTGACGCTGAGCCTGTGCCTTCATCACTTCAGGCCTCACCTTTCCATTTTTACTGTGCGTGAGCTTGATTAGAATGTTCAGATTCTTTTCAGCTCACTCTGATGGGTGACAGCGGGAGGGAGGTTATAATTGCTGAGGGGCTAAAATAGGGGAGATGGAAATGATATGGGGTCCCAGAGATAGCAGGAGTACCTGGGGAAAGGCTGTGGTGGTAGGAGAAGGAGGAAGGAAGGAGATGCAAAGGCATGGTGAGGAGGTTTTAATTTCAGTAAGGAATTGATAAGAAGACAGTTTATGGCCATGGCCACCGATAATGGGTTCTTCCTAGTCTTAGAAGTTGATCTCTCTCTCTCTTTAATTGGATTAATAGGGCAGGATTTGAGACTGTTTGTTCAAGGTTTTCTTTCTGTTTCCTTCATAGTTAGGTTAAAGTTGTGCCCTTTCTTTGTTGTTGTTATTCAAAAATACCCCTGCAAAATAAGCAAACGTATCAGTAGTTATCTCCGTAAAGTGGAGAAATGAAGGTGTAAGGTGGCTAAGTGACTTATTTAGGAAATAATATGCTAGTGCTAGAATCCAATTTTTCAGCTCTCTCTATGAGGCTTCTCTGCTTTCAGCTGTGTGTGGATATCTGGAGGATATATTATTTAGACAACCGGTGCTTGGCACACAGGTAGCAGAAGTAATACTATACCTCAAAGATAGGAGCCCAGGGGCTTCCCTGGTGGCGCAGTGATTGAGAGTCCGCCTGCTGATGCAGGGGACACAGGTTCATGCCCCAGTACGGGAGGATCCCACATGCCGCAGAGCGGCTGGGCCCGTGAGCCATGGCCGCTGAGCCTGCGTGTCCGGAGCCTGTGCTCCACAACGGGAGAGGCCACAACAGTGAGAGGCCCGCGTACTGAAAAAAAAAAAAAAAAAAAAAGATAGCCCTTCATCCTCTTGAACTCATAGTTGGGAATGGATCCCAAACCAGACCACCTTAGTCTATGTCCTTGTTTCATAATCCAGTACAGTAAGTCCCCTATATACGAACCTTCAAGTTGCCAACTTTCCAAGATGTGAACGCTCTCCTACCCAGACATCACTGGATCATTTTTTCAAGAGCGTAGATAGAATTGAATCCAGCAAGGAACCAGAACCTGTGCCGTCAACGTCAGGTGTGAGTGAAATCGCAGCTTGCCCTCTGTCTCCTATTGCTGATGATCTTCATCTCTGCCATCTCTCACCTCCCCTCCCTCCTCCAGTCAGTAACTCTTCTTGCCTGTTCACTCGATGCCAGCCCCTGTATGCCAGCTGTTGTACTGTACTACTGTACTTTTCAAGGTACTGTACTGTAAGATTTAAAATGTTTTCTTTATTTTTTGTGTTTGTTTTTTATGTATTATTTGTGTGAAAAGTATTATAAACCTGTTACAGTACAGTACTATATAGCTGATTGTGTTAGTTGGGTACGTAGGCTAACTATGTTGGACTTATGAACAAATTAGACTTATGAAACGCACTCTCAAAATGGAACTCGTTCGTATGTAGGGGACTTACTGTAACTTGAATTCTGTCTCTTATAAATAAAATTATACAAATTAAGAAAATATCTCTACCCCGGGGGACAGAAATACTGAGATTTCCTGTGTTTGTGTGTAGAGAGGATCTTTGGTTGCCCATAGTGCCATTCATGAATTGATATAATTCAGAACATTTTCTTGAATTTCCTGAGTCCTGTGTGTGGCAAATAAGATGTCAGATGTACTGCTGTTCCTGAGCAGTATCAGCTTTGAGGGGTGGAGAGAATGTCAGTTGATAGCCTGAAATGCTTTTCATTAATTTTATAAGTAGAGAGACTGCTTACATCACATCGGCATATAATTTCAAGGACACCTCTCCTTTCCACTGAAGTGGAGGCTGTCTGTTTGAAGGTGGGATGTAAGAAGAATACAGGAAAAACATTTTCCTCCATTGCAGTCAGCTGTATTTTAATTGTTTATAGTGTACTCTCGGTGAACCTCCATCGGCCTTGCTCTCTTGAGGTACTGTTTTGCATAGTTATTCCTCTGCGTGGAATGGAACCTCTAGGAACGAGTTCTCCTCTGTTCACAGGAGCATTTGTTTGCACACCATGTAGGCCCATAGTTCCTACCACTTCTCAAGTGTGGAAATGCTTGTGGGGAGAGAGACTATAGTAATTGTCATAGTTTAAGTGATCACTTTATCTCTAGGGAAAAAATAGAACCCATGTGATGTACATACCATAGTAGAATATGTTCCTTGCGTGGCATTTGGTTGCTTTTATCACGTCTCTTTATGGTTCCTTACATCACAGGCTCTGTTTATATCACTTCTGAGGAATGTTTGCAAAGGGAGGCATCTCTTGCTGGAAACTAGCTGCAGTCAGCCTTCCCTATCCATGGGTTCCATATCTGCAGATTCCATGTCCACAGATTCAACTGAGGATCAAAAAAAAATTTTTTTTAATTCCAGAAAGTTCCAAAAAGTAAAAGTGTAATTTTCTGCATGCCAGCAACTATTTGCATAGCATTTACATTGTCTTAGGTATTATAAGTAATCTAGAGATGATTTAAAGTATACTGGAGGATGTGTGTAAGTTCTATGCAAATACTACACCATTTTATATAAGGGACTCTTAAGCGTCCCCGGATTTTAGTATCTACGGGGGTCCCGAAAGCAGTCTCTCGCAGATACCAGGGACAACTGTATGTTGATTGCTCCCTATTCTCTTCTGCCCTTTGGGGTTCTATAATCAGGTGGCAAGCGTCTGCATCGTGACTTTGAGAGGAAGGTGTTAGATATTTAATATTCTTAAATAAAGGCGCAGAATTTTTTAACTTTCTTACTTGGAGGTGTTCAAATTAAGAAAAAAGATCTGCTTGCTGTAGAGGACCTAATGAAACGGACCGTTCTAAAGCAGGTTATATCTTTATCTACTCCAACCCCTAGAAATACTTAGGTAATGGACAGTTTTAGATTTCTGACGCAGCTACGGGGAATGTTCCCCTCAAGGAAATTTCAGGGTTAAAAATAAAACCCTTATTGTTTTTGGGTTTTTTTTTTTTTGTAGTGATATTAGGGAGTCAGATCCTTATTTTGAAAACTGACAAATAAACGGAAAGAATCAAGTATGTAACTTGCTTTCCTTAACAAATTGTACCTCGTATTAACCGAATAGTTGATGAGACAGTCTCTCTTTAGAGAGGCTTAGTCCCACTCAACAGAGGAAGGATTCAGAAAGTCAGAATTCATTATTTTGCAAACCCCAGTGAGTTGATGAATCCAAGTGGTGAGCACCCCTTGCTATAGACATCACAAAGAAAGTCAACCCAAGATTATATCTCAGCTAATGAAGTACACAGCTTATAAAGTGTTCTTGCCAAAATTTCAAACTGTAATCGGATCTGACCTCTTTCTCTGACTACCAATTAACAGGAAATACAGAGGGCAGGGGAACAGAGTGAATTAAATAACATGGAAATACGATTTAAAAAATCTAGACTGGGCAGCTCTCCAGGACAAATGACTTTGTTTCATTAACAACAACAACAGCAAAAATGCAACAGAATTTAAAAAGAGATGGAGAGGAAATCTATAGATTAAAAGGATTTATGGGAATGTCAACTAATCCTAATGTCTAGATCTTTCTTGGATGTCATTTTATACAAACTGTAAAAGATTATAATACAGTTGGGGAAAAGGTACAATGCCTGACTGGTATTAAGGAATTCTTGTTAATATACTTAAGGAATTATTACATCAAAGTTTTAAAAAATGAACCCTATAACTATTGACAGATGATATGATATTTGGGATTTGCTTCAAAATAATACAGGAAGGCTAATAATACAGGGTATAAATGAAGAAAGATTGGTCAATATTATTAAAGCTGGAAGATGAGTACATGGGTTATTCTCTCTAATTGTGTATATGTTTGAAGTAATCCGTCATAGAATATTGTTAAAAAAGGATTTGAGGTCAGGGACTTCCCTGGCGGTCCAGTGGTTAAGACTCCGTGCTTCCACTGCAGGGGGTACGGGTTCAATCCCTGGTCGGGGAACTAAGATTCCGCATGCCCACACAGTGCAGCACAGCCAAACAAAACAAAACAAGACAAGACAAAAACCAAACAAACAAAAAAAAGAATTTTAGGTCAAGATATGTAGTAAAGCTTTGGGTACAATGAAAAGGAAATTGGGAGAGGAGGAAAAGAGATATAAAGTGCTTAACATGTTACCTGGTATGTTCTATGTATTGAATAAGTATTGGCTATAATTATTTCTAAGCCATGCATGTACCCATTCATTTATCCAATCTGTTGCTTATTTCAGTAAATATTTATTGAGCATGTATGATGTGGTAGGCGCTAAAATACTTCTGTAAATCAAGTAAAACAAATAGAGCCCATCACACCCCAGTGGTATTTTGGGCCTGTACTCATTCTACAGAATCTCTGAGCTGAATGTGAATAGCTCCCAGACCAGAGGGTTTAAAAAGGCACTGTGTGGTATCATGCCTGGACTCTTTCAAGTTTAGTCATTAATATTCTTCACAGGGTAGCTCTAACCATCTGCTGGGGCTTTGCCTTCCTCTTGCATCATCCAGTTCCTAAAGGTTGTGGGTGCCCCCTGCTTGATTGCAGAAGGACCCTCTCTGATTCCTGGCCTGGTTCATCCAGTGACTGCTCATTGAACAGCCAGCTTCAGATTTATAGTTGAGATCCTATGGGAAAGCTCCCTCCCCCTGCCATTTCACCTTTGGAACTGTTGTTACACTCTGGAAGATTTTCCAATTACTACATCTAATTACAAGGAAGAATAAATTACTGAAGCAAGTTAAATGATCTTGTGTGTCATAACAGTAATTAACATTCACATAGGAAACTGCTGCCATTTTTATAAACATCACCAAGTGGAGGCAGCACCCTTTAGAAAGCAGGAAACAAGAGGGTGCTCCCTCCCTGAAGCCTGGTGTCAGGTCTGGGAGACTTGCTAGGTTGAAAGTGTAGAAAATCTGTCTGGATGAGATGGATGTAATTGGAGAGATTGATTTCTGAATTGCCCCATGTTAATCTAAATCCTTAGAAATAGCAACTTTCCTCCGCATTTATCATCATCTACTTTCTCCTCATGGCCCTACATATTTTTCTTATCTCTTTCTTTTCCCCCCATATTTCAAGTAGGACTGGACACCAGTCTGGTCACAAGACATTTTGTGTGCTAGACTTTGCTTGGAATGCAACTCACAGCCTTTTCAGAATCTAATTTTCGGCAATTCCATGTGCACTCCTTACCTATTATTCAATGCACTTCTGCCATGAAAATGTTTATTCTTCTCCTGAGTGGTCTCTTGATTTTACGTTGTGCCTTTGAGCTCCACTAAAGAGTGAACATACTTTTCTTGCTCAATATAGCGTCTAGCCTGGCATTATCATGTCTAGTATTTAGAAATTCTTAATGGCAGTACTGAAGTTGTAAATTCAAAGAGTATAGGAGGAATGCCTTTTAAATTATGTAGTAATGGCGAACAGAGCTAGTACTAGATGGTCTGTAGCTGCTTTTTTTTTTCACATATTTATTGGAGTATAAATGCTTTACAATGGTGTGTTAGTTTCTGCTGTATAACAAAGTGAATCAGCTATACGTATACATATATCCCCATATCCCCTCCCTCTTGCATCTCCCTCCCACCCTCCTATCCCACCCTTCTAGGTGGTCACAAAGCACTGAGCTGATCTCCCTGTGCTATGTGGCTGCTTCCCACTAGCTATCTTTTTTAGCTGCTTTTAACCTCATTTGGTGAGTAGTGTGTGGGCAGTTAAAACTCAGCAAGGTTTGGGAAGATCATTTCAGTCTGTCGTTAGTAGTTGGGATTATGAATTGCTTTTATTTATTCAATAGACTACTAATAAGTCTAGAATTTATTTAGAAAACTGACACCATGCCTCTGGGCACAACTCTGCCTTTGATAATAATGATAATAATGAATTGTTATCATTTTTGTTCTTGTTCTTTTTGAAGTTTACAGACTCTTAAATGATATAAGGATTGTAAGCAATGGGATCTAATTTAAGAAAGCAGTGATCTTAATATCTTAATATCATAAATAGGTATATCTGATGTTATGAAAGATTTGACTAAGTCATGGATATAAGCAGAGATCTTTGTACCCTCAGGCCAAATATGAATCACAGCGGTTCCTACAATATGCGAAGCATAAGCCTGACAAAAATTTCAAAACTTCTCTTCCTTTTACTTTATATTTAAATAGAAATATTATGTATTTCCACCAATTTTGGTTAAAGTATGTAATTTGGGGATTCATACCTTATGTTCGTCTGTTACGTGTGTGTTCTTTTTTTTCTGTTTTTAGCTTGAAGTATAGTTAATTTATAATGTTGTGTTAGTTTCAGGTGTACAGCAAAGTGATTCAGTTATATATATGTATGCACACACACATGTATATGCACACATACACATTTTTTTTCAGATTCTTTTCCATTATAGGTTATTACAAGATACTGAATATAGTTGTTCCCTGTGCGATATGGCAAGTCCATGTTGTGTGTTCTTTTAGCTCAAGAGTGGCTAACCTCACCACTTAAGGGGAAGAGCCAGCATTTACCAGCATCATTGACAAAAGCCCAATATAAGTGTTATTCTCATTGCTTTGAAAATGTTTTCCTGTTGCTGATTTTAGACCATGTATGTAATTTCTGCTTTAAATAACAAAAAATTACTTTTTGGTCACAGTATCAGTTCAGTTTTTTTTGTTTGTTTGTTCTGTTTTTTTATAAATTTATTTATTTTTTGGCTGCGTTGGGTCTTCATTGCTGTGTGTGGGCTTTCTCTAGTTGCGGCGAGCTGGGGCTACTCTTTGTTGTGGTGCGCAGGCTTCTCATTGCGGTGGTTCTCTTGTTGCGGAGCACAGGCTGTAGGCGTGCGGGCTCAGTAGTTGTGGCATCTGGGCTCCAGAGTGCAGGCTCAGTAGTTGTGGTGCATGGGCTTAGTTGCTCCGCAGCATGTGGCATCTTCCTGGACCAGGGCTCGAACCCATGTCCCCTGCATTGGCAGACGGATTCTTAACCACTGCGCCACCAGGGAAGTCCCCAGTTCAGTTTTAAATGCTGCTTTTTCTTTTTTTTTTAATAATGTTTTCTCTTTCTGCCAAGGGCTCTGAAAAGCCAAATACGGCCCCAAATTTTGATTCCCTTTTTGGATCTGGATAGCAGTGGGAGGAATTAGGAATGACTTTTATACACTGGCACTCATCAGTGTGGTTGAGGGAGGCTCATTTTGTTTACTGATCTCCAATTTTGCAACTCTGCACTTTGTTTCTGAGACTAAGGGTCATGTAAAAGATAAGAATTATTTTGTGGTTACTGGTAATGGAGGTTGTGCAGGGTCCTGGAGGAGGCAATTGAAAGGAAAGGGTACTGGAATGGAATAAAAAATGATCTCCTTAGTGTCTTTGCCTAACATTAGCTTAGACTGGAAGACTTGTTTCCCATTATCGTGCTGCTTTTGAATAAATATCTATTCTAAAAGGATCATGGAAGATGTAGTAACTTGGGTCAATGCAGACTGCTTTTCACGGAGAATGTATTTAAGATGGAAACTCCTTTGAATAAATTACATATTTGAAAAAGGTTTCTATTCTGTGTTTTATACAGTATAATACATTTGGAATTTGTGGCTAATTTACACGTTTCATTTGCAATGTATTTAAAAGCCTTCCTCAATGAATAGTTGGTAATTATGTGATTGACATATTCTCCCACTTGACAATCACACACACCAGTAAATTGCCCTCTATTTTCCAGGAGTATCTCCAACAAATATTTGAAACTTCCTTTAGCAATTGTTATTCAGCAAAATTGTAAGGGACTGAAGGATACTTTGTTTCCACAAATTGAATGAATGCTCATGCTGTAATGCCCTGTCTTCCTGGATGGTTTATGAAGTACTTCTGGATCTGTGATGGAAAGTGTGGTTCAACTTAAGTAGGTAGATGTGAATATTTATAGCGTATTAATCTTTAGGTAGTGAAGGAATTTTAGAGTTTAGGGTAAGTCTACAGTGTAAAGGTTACTTAAAAAAACTAACCTTTTTTTTTTAATACATGAATAATTGTTCTTCTAAATCTCAAAGACCAAAGCAATTATTTTGCTTGATTCATAAACTTCTCTCATGGATGCTTTTTATTTTGTTTGTGATACTGTCATGCATCAGTCAAAAAATACTAATTTTATTATCATAATTCATCTTGAAACCTAACTTTAAGTTTTGGTGCAACAAAGGGATAGTTTTCCTGTCACAAAATACCATGACATGGTATTTTTTACTCAAATATGATTTTATAAATAAAATTGATGTTTATGTCTGTATCACCAGTGTCTCTTCTACACTGGTTATATGACTCCTTGAATCATACTCATATTTTTTCCCATACTCTTTTTTTTTAATTGAGTTATAATTCACAAACAATAAGGTATATAGATTTAGATATAATTTGATGAGATTTGAATATTGATGTGTAGGTATTCATATAACTCACACTCCTATCAGTACATAAAGCATTTCCTTGAGCATAGAAAGTATTATAATATTTTAATTTGTAAAATTATAGTATTCCTATTTTAAAATTAGCAGAGAACCCTGGAGTAGTGATCAGAGAAAACCTCATTTCAGTTTATTAGGTACTTACCAGAGGAAAGCATGATGGGAAAAAACAGATGTATTAAAATTAATAACTTAATAGTTGTTGAGGCTCTGTTCTTTGCAGGTGTTCTTTTAGCTCCTAGAATAGATCTGCTATTAATTTAAAAATACTCTAAAGTTTAAGATATTTACAGGTGCCTACACCCCCCTCCCCCCCCAAAATTTGTGATTAAAGTAAAATGATAGGCAAGGTGAATCAGGTACATTAAACTAAAAGAAAGGGAGTACAATATCAATGTCATATAAATAGAATTCAAGATAAAAAGAAATAAATGGAATAAACTTTATATCTTTCATAAAGGAAATAAATCTGGGTGGCTGCCAGGAGGGAGGGAGTTGGGGGGTTGGGTGAAATCCTTGAAAGGATTTAAGAGGCACACCCCCCCAGTTATATACTAAATAAGCCACGGGGTTGTAATATCCAGCATAAGGAATATGGTCAGTAATATGGTAATAACTTTGTATGGGGACAGATGGCTACTAGATTTATGCAATGTCACATTAAGGTATGCAAATGTCAAATCATTACTTAGTACACCTGAAACTAACATAATATTGTTTGTCAACTATATTCCCAAAAAAAGGAAATATAAAAAAAATAAAAATAAAAAAAATAAAATTAAAAAAAAAGGAAATATACTGTTTATTCAGTTATCCTTGAAACATTTATTAAAATTTATTGTTCTTTCAACAAAGGTAACATTAAACGTTAGTTCAACCACACCCATTGCTTGGGAACTAAGAAAATGTAACTATTGGACCAAAGTGGAAATCAAAAGTTTTTGGAAAATAAGAATAGAGAATCATAACCCTTATAGAAAACAGGCAAAATTGTACTCAGAAATTCATAATTTAAAAATAGTCATTCTCATGTCACAACCATAAAAATTTTCTGGTTTAAAGAAACAAGATTGGAGGGTGATATGGAAAATACTATATACTTTGCTTACAAAAAAACTCTGAGAAGTCATTCAATAAGCTCGTTAGAGGCCACAAGTACCACAAGGAAAATATAAAGAAATCTGCAAACTTTAAGAAATGATAGAAGGAGATTAATTAGAGAAACATAACATGTTCATAGATGAAGGACGAAGCATTATAAAGTTGTCAGTCTTTCCAAACTAAATGTTTTTGAGACATTTTTCCAGATGATTATTTAGTGTTCACGTGGAAGAATGAAGACAAGATAGTGTACTGTACAGAGAATCCACAAAAAAATTAGCCTATGAAGATGTGAAAAAAATTAATCTTATTAATAGTCAAAGAAAGGCAAACAGCGAGATACCATTTGGCAGAAATCAACAAGAAATGTTAATGCTGAAATGTTAGCAAGAGCTTAGTAAGGCAGTCACTTCCATATTACTACTATTATTCTGTACATTGGTTATAATTGGTACAAAGCAAATTTAGAAATATTTATTGAGTCTAAAATTATTAATTCATAATGATCCTATTTGGTGCAACTAGTAATTGTACTTTTTTTTTTAATGGCAAAACAAGAAAAAGTCCAGCAATGTGGAAGTGATTAAATGAATTTTAAGTAAAACTAAAAAGAAGTTACTTAAACCGTTAAGCTTAGTTAATAACATGGGAAACTAACCACGGTGCAATATTAGTTGAATGACATATATATAACATCATTCTGATATTTTGTTATCAGAGGTATTTCTGAGAGGGAGGAAATCATAGTATGTAAATTCTTAATTTAGGATGGCACAAAATAATTAATCATCGCCTTTGATAATTAGGAAATATACCCAAAATATTCCTTTTCTTAAGTTGTAAATACCTAATAAACTGAAATGTGGTTTTCTCTGATTGCTACACCATGGTTCTCTGCTAATTTTAAAATTAGGCATATTATAGTATTATAAATTAAAATATTATAACACTTTCTGTGGTCATGAAAATACTTTATGTACTGATGGGAGTGTAGGTTACATGAATACCTATCAGTATTCAAATCTAGTCAAATTATATCTAAATCTATACATGTTACTGTTTGTGGATTATAACTCAATTAAAAATAGCATTAGAGGGAAAAGATAAAGTATATATACTATATATTATAATATGTAGTATATATAGATTCTCTTTTTTCTTCTTTATATTATTCTGTGATTTCTATATCTTCTATAATGGTTAGAAAACAAACAAAATGCAGTACCCAGAATCAAGCTGCAACAAATTCTGGTTGTCATCAAACTTGAAAATCAAAATCATTTCAATAATCTGTGAAAAATGAGCTTACTAGGTACATTTTAGACCTTAAGTAACCTGTCATATCTTTAGAGCTGGAGCTCAAACCTGGGACTCCCTGTACTGTGCATTGTACTATTCTGTTTTTTTAAAACTGTGATCTGGGACAGGCAAGAATATTTTGCTGTCTAATCTAGGACTTATTGTTATTTATTTGCTTTTCCAGGAACATAATTTTTTAGAGTAGTTTCACTTATTAAGCTTGCCCATTTCATATGTCATATTGCTAGAGGTTTTTCAAAGAAAGAAAGTTTTTTGCAGACTTTCACTAATTTCTCTTCTCTCTACTTGGTAAATTAATTTTGGCATTTTTCCTCTTGAGTTACTAATTTCTGACCACTCCTTCCTTCCTATTCATTTGTCTAGTATTGTGAATAAATGTGAACTTTCCCATGACTCTAATTCCTTGGCATCTGTCCTTTGCAGGGTTCATGGATTGAAATCCAAGTTAATTAGTAGGTCAAGGTTTTAATTTGCTGGTGCAGGGGATGTGGGGAAGGACATACATAAGCTTTTAGAAAAGCTGGGCTCCCTAAAGAATTCAGGTGAAGTCAGGACTCCATTCCGTACTAAAGCAATGTAAAATGATAGGAAAAATTACAGGTATGAAATTGCATAGCACAGGGAGATCAGCTCGGTGCTTTGTGACCACCTAGAGGGGTTGGATAGGGAGAGTGGGAGGGAGGGAGACGCAAGAGGGAAGAGATATGGGAACATATGTATATGTATAACTGATTCACTTTGTTATAAAGCAGAAACTAACACACCACTGTAAAGCAATTATACTCCAATAAAGATATAAAAATAAATAAATAAATTTCAAAAATAAAAACAAAGAAACAAAAAAGAAATTGTATATTACAAGTTGAAATTGGACCAGAGTATGTAGTAGGTGATATTGAACCCCTATCCTGGAAGAACCGTTATTTATCAAATCTAGGATAGAATTGGAGCATAGAGGCCTTTGTACATTGACTTTGAATTTTTTTTTTTTTTTTTTTTTGGCTGTGTTGGGTCTTCGTTGCTGTGCGTGGGCTTTCTCTAATTGTGGCGAGTGGAGGCTACTCTTGGTTGCAGTGTGTGGGCTTCTCATTGCAGTGGCTTCTCTTGTGGAGCACGGGCTTTAGGCACGCGGGCTTCAGTAGTTATGGCTTGCAGGCTCTAGAGCGCAGGCTCAGTAGTTGGGGTGCACAGGCTTAGTTGCTCCGCGGCATGTGGGATCTTCCCCGACCAGGGCTCAAACCCATGTCCCCCGCATTGGCAGGCAGATTCTTATCCACTGTGCCACCAGGGAAGCCCTGTACATTGACTTTGGATTGGTGTCACATGTTATACTGAATGCTCCTTTCTAAAGATGTGCAAAGCATAATAGCAGTAACATAGACTTGGCAGAAAGATGCATATGACTTTTGGATGTGAGCAGGTGCATTGCTTGACATGATTCCTCTGGGTGCGATGACGTTTTTCTTTGTATGGAAAGGAGAGTCTTGATGCTTCTCAACCGTATATGATGGTTTATTGTTCTCGCTCACAGTGATGAATAGACATTTCAAAGAAATCAGAGTTGTAAGATACAGCAGCCTGCAAACTTTCTCCATTTTTTTTCTGTTCTAAGGAATGTATGATGGGACAGAAGGTTTGGTCCTTGTTTACTGTTTGTGTCACTAAACTGTCTTCACAGATGTGGGTTCTGCCTTCTGTGCCACAGTGTAAGAATGCTTTTCCTATGTTGTTAAAAAGGTGTAAAGAACAATATTTTGTCTAACGCTTTTCATTATTTTGAGACTATTTTATACTTAACATGGAGGGAAAATACTGCGACTTCCTCCCTGGAGTTCATCTTCCCCTCGCATGGCTGAATGTGGAAGAGGTTCATGCATTTCCCCCAACTCTATGGGAATACATACGTAATTACATGGAGGTGCTATCCCTACAAACTATATTGATTATTGACACATTTTGTTCTTACTCTGTGTTGGACACTATTGTTAAGCATATTACATTGATTCCATTATTTACTGCTCACCACACGTCCATGAAGTTTAATATTACTGTCTCCATTTTACAGATGAGAATCTGTGGCTCGGAGAGGTAGCTTTGTCAAGGTCACATAGGTAGGAAGTTGCACAGTGAACCCAAGCAATCCAATTTCAGAACATAACCTCTTAACCACTACACTGCTAATGTCTCGTTTTGCATCTTGTCTGCTTAAAGCAGTATGTTTAGAGACAAATATTGGAGTGCCTTGCGTAAAAATGACTAAAAGACAAACAATCCAATTAAAAAATGGGCAGGGCTTCCCTGGTAGCGCAGTGGTTGAGAGTCCGCCTGCCGATGCAGGGGATGCGGGTTCGTGCCCCAGTCCGGGAAGATCCCACATGCCGTGGAGCGGCTGGGCCTGTGAGCCATGGCTGCTGAGCCTGCGCGTCCGGAGCCTGTGCTCCGCAACGGGAGAGGCCGCAGCGTGAGAGGCCCGTGTACCGTAAAAAAACAAACAAACAAAAAAGGGCAAAGGGCTTGAATAGACATTTCTACAGGGAAGTTATACAAATGGCCAATGAACACATGAAAAGATGCTCAACATCATTAGTCATTAGGGAAATGCAAATCAAAACTGTGGTGAGGTACCACTTAACATTCGCTAGGATGGCTATAATCAAAACAATGGAAAATCACAAGTGTTGGTGAGGATATGGAGAAATTAGAACCCTTGTACATTTCCTGGTAGGAATGCAAAGTGGTGCAGCCACTGTGGAAAACAGTTCCTCTAAAAAAATTAAACATAGAATTATCATGTGACTAAGTGATTCCACTCCTAGGTATATACCCAAAAGAACTGAAAAACAATACTTAACAAATATATTTACACATATGTCCATAGCAGCACTATTCCCAAAAGATAGAAACATCCCAGGTGTTCATTAATGGTTGAATGGGTAAATCAGTTGTGTTATATCCATACAATGGAATATTTTTCAGCCATGAAAAGGAAGAAGTGCTGATGCATGCTACAACATGGATGAACCTCAAAAACATTATGCTAAATAAAAGAAGCCAGACACAAAAGCCCACATATTGTATGATTCCATTTATATGAAATGTTCAAAATAGATAAATCTACAGAGATAGAATCAGATTGGTGGTTGCCAGGAGTTGTGGGAAGGAGGAATCGGGAGCAACTGCTTAATGGGTACAGGGTGTCCTTCTGGGGTGATGAAAATGTTTTAGAACTAGATAGAGGTGGTGCTTGTACAACATTGTGAATGCACTAAGTGCTACTGATTTGTTCATTTTAAAATGTTAATTTTTTGTAATGTGGATTTCACCTTAATAAGAAATTAAATGAAAATGACTAAGCTGTCCTGCATCTCCTGGCCTGCAGTTATTGCTGCTTTTATGGAGCACATGCTCACATGTTCTGTGGCAGAGCAAGGCAGGCAAGCACTGTCAGCAGCAAACATTGTGTTGAGTACTTAACATGTGCAGGGCACAGTGATTGACATGGTTCCCAGGCTCTAGGATCCTACCATCTCCAAGAATTAACAGAGGGGCAGACAAATAGGAAGACTCTGAGTTTATTGAGCTGACACTCGGTCAATAAAGGGCTTACGTTTTGGGTAAGCAAAGAACTAATATGCCTTTTCGCACAGTGAGAAGTAAGAAGGGAGTCACAGGGCTTCAGGCATGTTCAGACAACGTGATGTTATCTTTCTTCTAATTAGGGTAGGTTTCAGTCATGCATACTGGGACAAATGATTCAGGTGAGAGAAATGCTCCTGAAATGACCCTATGCACATCTGTACTTTACCTTCCTGAGTGTGAAGGGAGCCTACCGGTGTGTGGCCTGGGGTAGCTTGTGCCCAGAGATCCTTCCTGTTCAGTGCAGGCCTTTGATGTTCTCAGGTGCTTTGCTAAGTTGCCCAGAAGCTTTAAATATATGCTGTATTCATCTCCACAGTATCCCTGAGGAGTTGAAAGAAAATAGATAGTACTTTTCTTAAAAAAAAAAAAAAATAGAAGGACAACTTGGGACACAGCGAGGGGAAACCGCTTGCCTGAGGTTAGGTCACTGGGCTGCGCCTTGCAGTGCAGGAACCTGGTCTCGCTGAATTCCTCACCTCTTCAGTTCAGATGTACGTGTGTGGATGTCCTCTTTGGTTACTGAACTTGTTGATTCGGCAGTATCTACATTTCCAGGTTTTTTACCCCACACTTGGAGTTATAAATGGAAATGTTTATTTAAAAATGTGCCAATCATTGTGTTACCCAAGTATTTCTGCCTAGTTGGACAAATTTTATATGTCCCTCTGTTAAGTAAATTTATTAATCAAACTATAACCCACCTTCTCCTCTCTCGAAGTTCCCATTCACTGTTACCAATTGTTAAGTAACCTAACCTAAAGTACATGTTCCTATCTCTGGGGGCCTCTTATCTTTGCAGTGAATCTTGCCTGAGAATTTACCTGGCCTTAGGCATTAGGTAGGAGATTCTTGCAACTTTTAATTGTCTACTGCTGCTCCGCATCCCACCGTTGCTCCCATCAGCATCTTTCCTCCTCCTGTCCCTCAATTCCCAGGGGAAAGGATGTCTCCTCCTGCTTTCCAGATTCCACTCTTTTTTATTCTTTCAAAGACCTCACTCCACCAAGTTATTCTCCATTATTTTCTCTTTTCAGCCTCTACATGTGGTTATTTTAGGAAGGGAGGAAGAGAGAGAGGGAGGAAGAGAGGGAAAAAGAAAAACTCTGCCCCACCTCTTTCTCTACGTATCTTTGAATCAGTCTCTTCTTTCACAATCAAAACTGAAATTGTCTGCGCTCTTAGCCTTCACTTCTCACTGGCCCACCTGCCCAGTGCAGTCTGAATCATTCAGGTCCATTAATTCCATTGAAACTGCTCTAGTTGATGTCACCAACAGTCTTCATGTTGCTCAATCCAGTGAGTACTGGGTCCTCTTTGTATTTAACTTTGTGACTGTGTGTGTACTATGGATGGCTTCTTCTCGAAATGCTTTTTCCTGGTTTAAGAGACACCATACTCTCCCAGTTTACTTCCTACATCACCACCTTCCACGTTTGTGGGCTCCTTTCCACTCTTCCCTTGTTCTCTACACACTCTTTCTGGGCGACCTCATTAATTCGCATTTACTGTCTAAGTGTGACTGATCCCCAAAGTTCGCCTGTGTTTTAATTCCCTTTGTATACTCCCAGCAGGCAGCACAGCAGGCAGCCAGTCTTTTCTGAGTGAATGGATAGACTGATGGATAGATGTTTTCCTGATAGCACTGATTACTCTCCCGAAGATATTTGTTGTTGTCGTTGTTATTATTATTATTATTGCTAGTCACCATTTAATAACAATATAAACCTCATGTGAGCAGAGACACTGGCAGTCTTGTTCACTGCAAGGATGGTATGCTTGGCACGTGGTAGATACTCATTCAGTATAAGCAAGTGAATGAGTGGGTCCCCCAGGAAGATCGTGGTTCTGGGAACAACTCCTCTGTGGGCCTGGCTTCCTCAGTTACTTTTTCTCCATCCATGTGCATTCCTCATGGACATCACTGAGAACTGTGGTTACTGAACTCTTTTTTGTTTTTGCGGTACGCGGGCCTCTCACTCTTGTGGCCTCTCCCGTTGCGGAGCACAGGCTCTGGACGCACAGCCTCAGCGGCCATGGCTCACGGGCTCAGCCGCTCCGCGGCATGTGGGATCTTCCCAGACCGGGGCACGAACCCGCGTCCCCTGCATCGGCAGGTGGACTCTCAACTACTGCGCCACCAGGGAAGCCCTGAACTCTTTTTTTCATCCCAGTCCCATTAGTGCTGCTCCCGCCTATGTTAAGTAGAAAGTCAGAATGTTCTCTAAGAATCTTTCCTTCTCTTTCTCCCGCCCCCTCCCCGCCCCACCCCCCTGACTTTTTTCACATGGAAAGAGGAAAGGATTAAGCATAAAGGGTTTGGCTTACTGGGCCTGGACATCATAGCACTTGAAAATGTCAGATTGTTACCTGAAAACTGGGTTCCCCTCTTGGTGGGTGTCAAGCCAAAAGACAGAACCAAACCAAAGAGCAGGAGAAGGAAGGATTTACTACTTGCAGCAATAAGGAGAGCACCAGAGATCTTTCCCAAAGCAACGTCTCCCAGAACAGCAAGATTGGGGAAGCTTTAAGCTAAGGGTGTATGCGTAGTCATGAAGGGGCTGAGCAGAGGAGAATTCAGCATTGAATTGAGGCAAAGGTTGCCAGAGTCCAAGCTTTACTTGATTAAAGTCATTGAAGGTTAGAAACAATCATCATTCCTTGGGTTCTGACCAGTCTGGGGTCTCAGCATGTAGTTACCATCCTCCACCTGGATGGGGGCCTTAGATCCTGCAGAGCTCAAGATATGTAGCAGATTGTTATGTATACCCCTTGAGGAGGAACTAGGACTCTGTTTTATCTTTTATTGCTGAACTATTGTTTCTTGGCTACTTTTCCTTTGTTCCTGCATTCCCTCACTTCCCTTAAGACCATTAATTACTGAGACCTGTTCAAGGGCAAGAATGGTGGCCAGGCTTAGATCACAGAATGGCTTAGGCCAAAAATGGCTTCTCTTCTGTCAAGAGAGCCATGCCTGATTCTCTTTCTCTGGGGACCTCCTACCATATCTGTTCACAAAATCTCTAAAATAGCCCCTCACCTCAAGAGAACAGCCTTATTTTTACACCATCCTCCTTCAAGCCCTTTTCAAAGGGACCCGTTGGGAAAAACGAGCTCAACACTATGTGCACATTTAAACTTTGTGCTCTGAATTGACTCTGCTAGGGTGGAAGTAGAAGAGGAGGCCCCCGAAGAGAACTTGAACTACATTAGGGAAAGTACCTTCTCTCCTGAGTCTTCCTTTTATTTGGAGGATCTCTTCTTTAGATCTCTGAGTATTTGGTCTTCCATTCTTGGAGATTCTGACTTTCCTAGGACCTTCTGTCAGTACCCTCTACCCTGAGGTCCTGACATGTGGCTGAAGGTGACTTCCCTGAGCCCGTCCCGGCACTGCAGGGGGCACTCTCAGTCGGACACAGCGGGCCTGATAACATCCAGGCCTCATAGGTCTTTTCTTTCCATCTCACTGTCATTTTTTCTTGTTGTTATTGTTGCACTTGTTCCTTTTATACAGTGACAGCAGCTGAATTTATTTATCGAGATGCTTACGTGTTCCCTTTTAAAGGGTGTCTAAATTAATAAACATTGAGCAAAGGCAGCTAATCTGAATTTGTGTTTTTACTGAGAGCACTCTGATTAAACACAGGCTTATAAAACATCAGCCAGACCCTTATGCCTCTTGGAAACTCTGATCTTTTTCCCAGTCTAGTAGGCTGAGACCTGATTGCCTTTATTTCCAAGCTCGGAGGGATATAGGTAAACAAAGATTAGAATGGCCTTGTGGTGAATATGCATAAGCCTATAAAATACAAGCATAAATTGGTTAAAGAGCAATAAAATTTTTTTCTATTTCATGAATGCTTAGCAGCATTATAAAGACATGAACATATTGTCATATTTCAGTGAGCTGCAGCCTTACCACTTGATATGCTTAATTATTTTCAAGGTCATTTCTTTTTATAAAATCAAGGGCAAGCTGGAAAATGTCAAGCAGCCTATAAGTATAGAATGAACTCCTATTTTCATTTTCATTTTCATTTTATAGTCATATACAGTTGTGGTTTTGAATTTCTAACTTACAACCAGTCACTGAGTATAAAAGTCACAGTAATTTATAATATCAGGAACATGGCATCTATTATCTCACCAACCATTAATGTTCCAAGCATCTTTTCAAATGAAAGAATGGCAAAAAAATAATTGATGTGTTTTGAGAGTATGAATATTTAAAGCATCAGGTTAACAATACAGATGAAGGTGATTAACTGTGCAATAGGTCACTACAATAAGATAAATGTAATTGAGGCACCCAGCTGAAAGGATTATGTACTTAGCCCCTAAGCCATTTAGGATATATATAATATTAAGTAAGCTGCTGGCACCCTACCACTTTAGCTGAAAATAATTTTTCCTTGCATACAGCAAATACTAGTAACATAAGATCTTCAACATGAGTTGCAATTATAACACTTAAATAGGAAGTTGAACTCGTTCGTTATGTAGGTATATGGTATAGTTCATATCCTTTTAGGGAATCCTGACATACTAGTAATCTCTACATCTGCAGTAATCCTCACATGTTATTGTGCTTGAGCGTTTGAAGTGATTCACAGCTAGGCATCATAACTAAGGAATCTGATCGCAAGATTCAGATTTTTGCTGCCACCAGCTGTTAGGAAGTGCTGTTTATTTTGTAATTATGCCTGAAAATCATGGACTCCTCAGCCTTGTATAATTTGAATACAGAGGTAACACAAACAAAATTCCAGATCCTTCTAAGTAGAAGATAAGAATTTTAAATGATCCAACAGCATTCACACCATTCTATTAGTTTAAAAAGAATTCATGTGCCTGGAGCGGCAGTAGCATTCCGATCAGTTGGCTACAATCTTCAGAAATACTTCTGTCTGTATAGGGCTTTAGCCCACGCTGTGTCTGAGGCCACTTGAGCGTTACTTGTGCCAGGGTCTGACAGACTCCTTTTCCCAGAAACACCCCAACCCCATATACTTATTCTCATTAGCTTAACCTAGTTCTGGAGGGTTCTCTTGGAGTAATTGAGGTAAGACTCTCCCTTCATTTAGGCAATTTGGAGATGCTGCCTCTTCAATTGATGATCTTTTCAGTCTGGCGTTACTTGACTATTATGCTTGTTTTTCGCTTTAGATACATGGCTCCTACAGATGTAGCCTGAACAGTTAGTCTTTCTCTGACAGATTCAGCAAGGAAAAACTAATTTAGCTTAGCCAGCTGGATACGCTGCAGCTTGTTTCAACCTCACTCACTTATACCAGGAGCTCACGGCTCCAGCCACACTGTCCTCTTCTCCATTCCCGAAACTTTCTAAGCTCCTCCAGGCTGCACACAGGCTTTTACCTCTGTAATAACCATCTTTTCACAGATGCACACACACACACACACACACACACACACTGTTGATGGCAAACTCCTACTTCGAAAGGAAGCCTACCCTAATCCATATAACTGGCAAACTTCTCACCTCTTGTCGCAGACTAGATTAGCTTCCCCTACTAAGCTGTTAACACTCTTCATAATAACCTTGTTGTTTTCATCATAAAGCATTTATCACAATTGTAATATTGTAGACATTTATTCATTGCTTTAATTCCATTGAGGTGGGATTAATGTCGGTTTTGTTTGCTAGTGTATTCCCAGAGCTTCCTGTGTGAAGCACATGATACACACTTGTTGAATGAAAGAATATTACCATTTCATAAATAGCATTCATACTTTTGGTTTGAAGACTGCTATTGGTTTAACTAGGGAACAGTAATACAAGGGTCTGGAGAGAGGCCAGAAGAGTCATAGCTATGTGTTGAAGGAAAAATCAGGATTTGGGAAGACATATTCCTGCCTGACAGCCATTTGAAATGTACTCTTCTAGGGCAGATCTGTATCTGATTATCTTTTTAGGCTTTGGAATGAAAGCTTTTAGGTCATACATTTTTCATCAAGAATTTATTGAACAATTGCTATGTTGTAGGCACCGTACTAGGCTCTGGATACCACTATTGGGGAGGCATGGAAGTAAATTAATGACTTTAGGAGAGCGTGATGTGCTGGGATAGAGTAACCTAAGGGTGGTGGGGGGCGTTGGGGAGGGGAGGTGAAGGAGGCCACCTGAGTCAGATGTGGAGGCTGGGGGAGGCTTGCTGGAGGCAGTGATGCCTGAATTGGGTTTTGACGTGCCCATAGAAGATAGTTTTATGAAAGCAGGTGCAGCGTGGAAGAGCGGGAACAGCCTGTGTGTGTGAGGGTGGGAGAGCATGTAACCTGGCACAGAGGAGACAGAAGGAGCTCAGTCTCCCTGGTGCTCAGGGATGGGTGGGGAGCAGCACAAGTTGAGGCCGGAGCATAGGCAGGGCCGCTCAGAAGCATTTTAATACACAGTTACATAAATTTGAGGTTTACGATGAAAGCCATTGGGCCCAGAGAAGAAGTAGTCTCTGGAGGAAAACAGACCTTTTTAAGCACTACAGTGAAAACAGTCTGTCATGCTTGGCCGCCAGGGTTCAACTACACCAGGTGCCCTGCCAGATGCATTTGCATTTGCAGAGGACTGTGCTTGGAGGCGCTGGATGGAGGTACGGTGCCGGCGGCGGGGGGTGGGGGGTGGGGAAGGAATGAGGTTCACCTAAAGCGATTGCTAGAACATGAACACGGGGCTTGTCTGATATTATCTTTTGGTCTCAGGGTTCAGGGCAGTAACATTCTGGGCGAGAGGTGTAAGCAAACAGTCCCCCTTCCATGTGTCTCTGCCCTGGAGAAACCAGAGGAGCTCTGCCAGCCTCGTGCCCTTCTTTAAGACTCACCATCTCCTTTTAATCTTCCCAAATTTTTGAATAATGGCTTGTCCTAGGTGTGATGTGATCTCTGTGCATTTGCCCAGTGCCTGCCCACAGGATTCACCTGCAGAATCCTCACTTTCTGCTGCCAGTTCCCTCCTGTGGAAACTCGGGTCGTGCTGGAATCCTGCAAGGTGTAATGTGAGGTTGGACAACAGGTGCCTCCCTAGCTCCCTGCTCTCTCCATTTTCCTAGAACTCTTCATTCTCCATTTCCTCGGGAAACTCAATTACCTTTATTTCATTATGCAGAGCAATTTAACTCTCAAACATCCTTAGGCTCTGGGCCCACCTTTGCAAATCTAGAAGCTCATTAATGTTTCACAGCGCTGAAGAGCTGGCAAGAGCTTTGAAATTTCACTCTTTTCTTTTTGCCTCCCCGTGTATCTCAGAGTTAAAAGGAGCAGTATAGAGATTTACTTTCCCACTAATATGAGTTTCATACCCGTAAACCTCAATGTCAGAAAGAGATCCAATCAATTTTGATTTTTAAGAATTTTTTTTCTTCCCATACATATTAGATAGGTAAAGAATCACATGGAAATGTATCTAGAATTCCAAATAAATGAAAATATTAGAACAAATAAAGAAGCGCTTCTCATAAATGTGAGTGAATAGAACAGTGGTAATAACCAGGATGGATTTGGAAGAATGAATTCTGTCAGTTCAGTGTATTCAGAGGCATAGTTAAAGCAGGGAAATGAAGGCGGAGGAAGAGGACAGGGGTTATGAGCGTGAATTTAGGAGTTACAGTTGTGTCTCCTCTCCTTCGTAACTTTGTGAATTGAAGTGAGTCACTTAACCTTAGAGTTTGCTTCCTTATTTGTAAAACAAAGGTGATACCCATCCCATGGGGTTGTGGGGAGACTTAAATGAGATGGTGTATGAAAAACATTTCTCTAGTTCACCACATCTAAGACCTAAGGGCCCTCAGTACCAGTGGCTGTCATCTCACTAACCGTGTTCCTGGGCTGCACTCTGGTGTTCCCTACACTCCTACACACTGGGTTTCTATGTCACAATCCAAGCCTGTTGTCATATCAGGGGCTTTGCACCTGCCACTGCCCTGTCTAGCAAGGTGCAGCAGACACAGCTCCTCGCAGGCCAGTACCCATTCATGCTTTCTTCTTACTAACAAAGTTCTAGGTTTGGGAGCTACAAAAGGCCCAGGCCAGTTAAAGGCACGCAGCTTTCCAAGCTGCTTTGCAGTAGCTGTGGTACAGTGTTCAGAGCAGATGTAAGTTGAGGCTTATGGGCAGGGCTTCTGAGAAAGCTATTATTTTCCCATATGAAGGGACTGACTAGGCTGGCTGGGCCTTTCACCCTTCACCCTTCTCCTTTCTTCCCCAGCAGGATGCTGATTTCCTGCGAAGTGGTAGAATGGCCCTCTGGGTGAGCATAAGGTGGAAAGATGTACACCAGGGGGTGGCAAAGGAAACATTAAAGGGAGCTTGGGTCTCCAATGGCAGGCCCAAGCTATGAGAAAAAGAACTGCCTCTTTGGGTAAACTATTTTATTTGTTTTACTGTTGTAAGCAGCTGAATTTAATCGACTGTTACATGTGTTCTTCCCCCACCACTTTTTTTTTTTTTTTTTTAATTTGTATGGCCAGCTCCTTCCCGTCATTTGGGATTCAGTTAAAAATGACCTCCACAAAGAGGCCTTCCCTGGTCCTCCCATCAATAGCTCTTCCTTTCACATTCCTGTTACATCACTGTCTTATTATCATCACATTGTTAACATTACGTGGCATTATCTTGTTTCTTTACTTCTTGGTACTGTATACCTCATTTTGTGTAGAATTAAGCTGCATTAGAATAAAGACCTAGTGTATCTTATTCACTGCTCTGTCTGCATGAAGAACTGTGTCTGATGCAAAGTAGATGCTAGTAAATATTTCTTAAATGAATATAAAATGTATTATGTGGATTAAAGAGCAACTTTTTTGATTTAGTCAGTTTGTTGGGAAGAGGAAAAATAAATTGAGGTAGAATGAATGGCATTGGACTGATTATATATCTATATATTTATATAGTCTGTGCTTGTGCGTATCTTTATGTAATTCAGATCAATAAATTGGGCACTTATTATGTGGTTGGGAATCTAAAGCGCCTTCTAGCTTTTCATATTTTTCAATAAATAGTTTGTATAAAAAAAGAAAATATAAAAATTTACACCTTACTCTGCCTTTCCTGGGTATTTCTAAAAAGCAAAAGTAAAGCCAGTTTCCTCTTTTCACCATTGTATATTTGTTTATTCTAAAGTGTTTGCTTAAAGTGAAGTTTGAGATGTGTGGTGAACTTTGAAATAGAACTGCATTTCTGTCCCAGTAGAAATTGCTCTTTCACATATATCTCAATGGCTTTGTGTCACAAACGTGCTATTTTGCACGTCAAGACACTCTTCTTCCCTTACTGTGCGTTTCAAAGGATGGCAGTACAGAGAATGAAATTTTAGTGTCAGACGCATCAATTAGAAACCAACGGAGCTATTTCATTTTTCACCAATGACAGAGAGAGGGAGCGAAGGGAATTATGAGTCTATTTTTACCTTAAAGTCGCAGCATTCAGGGGAAGATGTCCTCACTTAGAAATCAGTCGTACCCTTGACTGTCAACCAGTGCAAGTATTAATAATTCATTCTGAAACCTGCGCTTCCTGGGCCAGTACTCCCTGGCTTTTTACTTATTTAGAAGTCTGTTTACCTCTTGGTTTGCACCTGCAACTGTCTGTTCAATCTTCCGTGCATAACCAGTGGAGAATAAGCCCATTAACCAGGATAATTTAAGCATCTCAGTTTCCTGCAGTGTTCAACTACTGGGATCTCACTGGCAACATGTCTCTTTAAAAAGCTCATCTTTTATATGAACCGTGGGTCCAGATCCTTAACGCAGTGATTGGAAGCATGTGGTTCTGTGGCAACCGAGAAGTTAGAAGCCCTGTAATAGATGGCCTGATTTGCAGATTCTCAAAGCAGTTTCAGTAGCGATTGATATAGTTGCTGATCTCTTGTGTGATTAAGCACAACAGCAGATCGTAGCGGAACACAAAAAAAGGAAGCAGGACCTGTGAAAAGAAGACAAGCTTATTGTTGTGGCACTAGAGACCGCCACCCTTTGGGATGGGTGACCCAGATGACCCTGTAAGGCTAAAGAGGAGTCCTGGTCTTCATGCAGGCCTTTCGCACGCAGCAAAGAACGAGATCAAAAGCAACCAGTTGAAAGGGAATGCCTCTGAGCATCTCTTTCCTTGATGACGACACATGGTGTCTTAGTGGCTGAGAGCCCATCTTCGGAAAACATGAGTTCGTAAGAGAAGGAATTGCTGCTATTTCTTAAACCAGGCAGTATAGTGTCCTAGGGAGGACCTTGCGCCCTGAGGCTAGAGGGCCACATGCCTGCTCTTGAGCAAGTTATTGACTATCTCTGTGCCTCAGTTTTCTCATTTGTGCACTGTGGCTAGCCAGAGCTTCCCGGGGCATGCTTTACTGCCAAGGCCAAAATACAAGCCGCAAACAGGCAAAAAAAGTGGAGTCTGTAATGCCACGTTGGGGGAGAGGGCAGGTAACACCTGTGCACTGTCACTGCAGGGGTGCCTGGGGCAGCTCTTGTCCTTTGTTTCATACCATGTGACTCCTCAGCTTTGCTGATATAAGCCCTAAATAGAAACTCCCTGCTGTTCCAAACAGATGTAAGGTAGAGGTTTAAAACTTTGTATGGTCTGCATGTGAACTTTTCATCCTTGCCCTCATCTTTCCTGTGACTCCTTTCTCCATGAAGGGTGCCCACCATGAATCAGTTACCCATACCAGACACCTGGGTCATTCCAGGCTCCTTTGTGTCACCCACCTCCATCATGCAATCAGCCACCAGTCTGGTGTGTTCTCTGTCTTTACCTACTAGCTAATTCCTTTTCAACCTTCAAATTCAGCTCAAACGTGACCTCTGATAGGGAAGTGTTCTGGGACTCTCCCTCTTCAGTCTGATTTCGGTGGCCCTTTTCTTCAAAACGCCTTGTGAATATTCTAGAACACACTTTGAGCATTCTTCCGGAAGCATTTATTTCCTCTGCTGGACTCTAAGTTCGTTGGGGCAGAGATTGGGCCTTATTTGACTTTATATTCCTAATTCTTGACACAGTACCTTATAGGCATTTAATGTTTATTGAAGGAATCAGAGAAATAGGTCTTTGTGAGTTAACCTGGGATCCCAACCATGATGTAGAACTTACCTTCATGGGAAAATAAAATAACTTAGGGTTACAAGCTTTACAGTATTAGCAGATGGCATTCTAAAAGTTCTAAAAGTTCCTTTGTTAAGTTTAGCATCTAAACTGTTTAAAAATTTTGATTCTGTGTGCTGGTGAATTGCCAGTCGCCCTCATCAACGACATCCCAGTGGCAGGATTTTCACAGTCCTTTTCATGTTGTTGTTTTATTTCCTTTCACTTTTTTGTCACCAATTCTTGAATTTCTGGGACCAAGGGTAAGGACTGTCTGAGGAAAGGGTCTTAGCTAAATTTACTTGAAATGATGAGCACACCTAAGGAAGTCTTTTTGCACATAGTAAACACAAAATAGTCAAATTAAGTATTTGAAGTTAAGTGCCAAGGCAAACCTCCCAGAACTTAATATTAATTTTAAAAAATTCTGTCCTCAGAACTGTCATAGCTGAGGATAGGTAAGATTCTTGCCATGTTGTAGTTTGGGTTCTACTTCTCCCGCTGACTCTTGACAATCTTGAGGGCAGGAAGTGGATCTTATTCATTATATTGCCAGCATCTAGCATAATGAATGTTTAGTGAGAGATGAATCAGTAAATGAATGATTATATTTCCTTCTCAGCTTTGATGAGAGATTATTTGATCAAGCTATTTGGTTTGATAACTTTTTTCTTTATAGTGAAGGTAGGTTTTGATTACTATAGAGAAGAGCTGATTGATGGGCTCAAAGCTTTATATTTTTATTTAATCAAAACATATAGAAACAGTGGATTATTCCTGCTGGGTTGCTGTTTTGAATCAAGAAAATTATAGAACGAAAGGGATGGAGATTATCTGCTTTGTGTTTTTTATTATCTTCAAAGAACTGGAATTTGCCACGGAGAAAAAGCTGAATATCAAGCAATAATCTTTTCCTTTTTAAAGTAATGCCAGACTATTTGCAATAATAATAATTAAATAAATTTCTTAGTTCCTTTCACTCTCTTCATCAGATGCATGGTTTGTTTAGGGTAAAGGAGTTTGGGAATCAAGAATACTAATTCATTCATTCATTTCATTGGCTAGTGTGATGTTCATTTTGTAGTAACTTCATTTCTTTAATACACTATCATTGTCATAAATTAAGTAGGATGCCAGAGGTTGGAGGGATTGAGGAGAGGTGAATGGAGAAAGCACAGAGGGTTTTTAGGGCAGTGAAAATACTCTGTATGATACTGTAATGATGGATACATGTCATTGTACATTTATCCAAACCCATAGAATGTACCACACCAAGAGTAATGGAAACTACAGACTTTGGGTGATTATGATGCCAATGTGGGTTTATCAATTGTAACAAATGTACCACTCTGATGGGGGATGTTGATAATGGTGGAGGCTGGGCCTGTGTGTGTGGGGGGGGATATATGGGAAATTTCTGTACCTTCTCCTCAATTTTGCTGTTAACCTACAACTGCTCTAAAAATATAAAGTCTAAAAACGTTAAAAAATAATAAAGGAAGAGCTCTTTCTGTGTTGTAGTGCTTCTTGCAAAATTTTGTTAGGTACCATCCTACTGTTTTTAAAAGACAGGAGAGGAGAAAACATTAGGTCTGAGACTGTATTAAAAGAAAGATTAACTAGGAGGGATACTGGCTTCAGCTTCCAAGATCATTGTAACACTACTGATAAAGCTATATGGCCTTGAAGTTTGTATTGGGCATCCTGCTGTGCGGTGAGCCAGCATAAGGCTTTGAAGACTTAAGCCCTGGCTCACTCACTATACCAGTAAACATATTTCCCAACAGGAAAAAACCAAGAGCTGAACAGAGTAGCATCAGGCAGAACCTTGGTTCCTTGATATCTCACTTTGCTGACAAAGTCATTTACTGAATCACTTTTTAAGTTTTAACTGGAGATGGAATCAGCAGAGATAGCACACTGAAGGCTTTGGAGCCACCAAGACTCTGATTATTTTCATTGATTCATTCAGTACTGTCTGGGGACCGTATTATATGCTTGGATATAGAGACAAAACCATGCCGTTGTTTTGCCATTGTTCACTTTGCCAAGTGAACTTAGTGTAGTGAAGCCCCCAAAATATACAAGAATGATTCAAGGGTGGGAGAGTAAGCAAAAAGTACAAATTTTAAAATCCTCTGACTTTGCATATAAGAGGTCATTGGAAACCAAACCAAAATTAGAGTGAGGGCTTAATGATGTCACGGTACATATTATAAAATATTGAAAATTTAGGTAATGGAGATAACAAGTGTAGAGATTTTTTCTAGCAACTTGGCTATCAAGGGAGAAATAAAGTGTAGCTAGAGGTGAATGGAGTTGAGGAGGGCCTTATTTTACTTTGTTTTAAGATGGAAGGCTCTGAGTAGGTTTCTAGGCTTAGGAGAAGTAGTCAGTGGAGAGAGAAAGAAACTAAAGGGTAGGAAGTAGAAGTTATAACTGCTGGAGCAGGAAGGAGGCAGGAAGGATGAAGTGTAGAACACGGGAGAATGGGTTGTCTGAGTAGGAGGAGGACTGTTTCACTCAAAGAGGGAGAATTTAAAGGATGGGCACACATGCTGTTCACAGGGGCTGGGTAGGAAGTTGATAGCAGGTTGTAAAATTGGGAGCAAGATTGTCATTTGAGGAAGAGCAGACACGGAGGATTGGGGCTTGAGCAAAGGGTTGAAGATTTGAGAGAACTTCTGAGGGAATGAATCTGGACCCTGTGATAGGATTCCGGGGTCACGTGCAAGTTATGAGGGTAAACCAGGCACCATCCATGTGTCGAAGCACCAATCCACAGAGTTCCACGAGTCTCTCCATCACAGCTTAGTAACCAGGTGTTATAGCAAATAAAAATAGCAAACATTTATTGAGTGCTTACTTTGTGCCAGGCACCTTATTGTAGTAACTCACTCAGTCCTCACAATGATGCTATGAAATAAGCTCCTATTTTTACCATCTGCATTTTGCAGATGGGACTGGAAAGTTAAATACATTGCTCAGTGTTCTACAGTTAATAAGTAGCAGGGCTGATGTCCAAGTGCAGGCAGTGCTGTTCCGGAGCCTGCACTCGCTTGGGCTTTCCTGGCTTAGAGCAGAAAAGTGCACAGTGGACTACTCCGTGTTGCATTCTGCTGGGTAGATGAGACACAAATGCAAAAAGCAAAGGAGCTGATGATGCTGGTGATAGAAGGGTTGAAGTTATGTGGAATAAAATGATGCCCCTTGGGGCTGGGAGGGTGGGAAAGAGGGTAGAGCTGGAGTGGGTTTAGGAGTTTAGTGTCTTTGGAGAACAGAGTACCCAAGGGACCAGAGTGCAAGGGGAGTGGTTACATAATAGGAGGGGGGTCACAGTGGGTCTGGAGGGTGGGGTAAGGTTTTCATCCAAAATATACATTTGGAAGTTTACTTTTCCTAAAGTATTCTGTTTTCTTTAAAAAGTTTTGGCCATGTTAGGTGTTCTTGTGGGCACTATTTTTGACTAATCAGTCACTACACAATTTGCTACCATAAAGTAGAGCTTAGTACTTGAGATATTTCAAGTTCCATCCGAAAGACTTGGAACTGAGTATCAGCATTAACAGGGAGGAAATGTACTGGCACTAATACCACTCTGTTGGGAAATACAAACTGTAAGCAATAACATTGCTTCATGTGGTCTGTTGCACAGTGGACTGTGTGATGAGTTTATTAAAACTTTTTGGCCTTTAGATCCCCCAGAGTGAAATGCATTGGCTGACTTCTTCACCCACCCATTATAGACAGGGAATCCCTACTGGGGACAGTGTATGAACACTGAACGGTGATTTACATGGGTTGTAAGGGCATATGGATACCAAACAATACAGGCCAACATTTTTTAAAAGTCTTTTTACATATGAAGAGACTTGGCAGCCCTCAGACTCACTCCAAAGCAACTGAGGAAACAGGAGAAAACTTTAAAACTGTTTCTCCGTGAGATTCAAGAGTACATTGCATCTATAGAGAAAGAGAAAACAGCTTTGAGTAAGGAACATTTAGGAGTTCATTTGTTCTTTTACATGATCATAAAACTAATTACAAAATTTGATTATGCATTAGGCCAAAGAAAATCTCAATAACTACAGCACAAAAGCTCTGGAAGTTCATAGCAAAAATATAGCCCCCTCAAAATCTAACAGCTTGTTCATTTAAAAAATGCTTTCTACATAACTCAGAAAGAAATACAGCTTGGTTGGGAAGAGCAGAAGAAGAAAGGACATGTGTTCCTTGTTCTTTGTAGAAAATTGGATTTCAAATCATCCCAGGCAAGGTCAGCATGATTTGAGGTAGAATCATACCATTTCTTGATTTCCTGTAGTTAGGATAGGGTGGAGAAAGATGAACTATGATATACACTAGTGATTGTCAAACTTGATGACTAATAAGAACCTGCAGTATAAAAAAAGACAAACAAATAAAAAATAACTAATACTAAACTTTCTTTGGGTTATTTGTATGGAAGTATGTTAATATAAATGTTTTAGACATTACATGAATTTCTAAAAATCTTATATGTTCTGGTATAATGTTATAAGTCATAATTCTAGTTATTAATTTAAAATGTATATCTCAGAAATAACTAAATTTCCTTGTCAATTGCATTTTTATGAACTTTCATCAAATCTTTAACCGTGGTCATTTTTAAGTCTTTTGTCATTTACAGACAGTTCTGGGTGTACTCTGATGCTTTTGCAAAAATGTTCCTATAAAAGGGTTTCATCTTCAAGGAATTCATGGAAAAGACTCTGACAAGTGCAGGTTTCTGGTAACTGACTGTACTGCTGAACTGAATGAATAAGCATTTTCAGAACTCTTATGGAAAACTGATGAATTCATAAAAGTGCTAACAAAAGATCAAGGTGAAAAAAAAATTAATTACATGGGACTGAGTGAACTGATGAGGATGATTATAATTTTTGTGACTTTCTGTTTGAATTAAAAAGAAAAAAATCCCACAAGGACTCAGAGGCAAAAAATATACAAATCAATTTTCACTGCAAAGTAAAGGAGTTGTTACAGTGGAGGATTACTGGACTGAATGTCAATATTATGATATAGAAAAAAAATATATATATATATGTGTCATCTTGGGCATGTTACTTAACTTCTTGTCTCATATGTAAAATGGGATAGTAGTAGTATTGTTGGGAAATTATGTGAGATAGTATATGTAATGTAGAGCACTTAGAATGGTGTATGGTTCAACCAAAGACTATATATGTGTTTGCTTTCTTCATGGTATTTTATTGTGTATATGCAATATAATTAATTTAGCTAGTTCCCCATTGATCAATGTATAGCATTGTCAATTCCTCTGCTATTCCAATGTTGTTGTCAGTATCCTTACATATCCATTACCATTGGCAAAAAAAAAAAAAGATGAACTATGATATACACTAGTGATTGTCAAACTTTCGATCTCAGGATCCCTCTATACTCTTCAAAATTATTGAGGACCCCTAAGATACATTTTTATGTGGGTTGTATCTATCAATTTTTACCATGTTAGAATTTAAAACTGAGAAATTTAAAGCATTTATTAATTCATTTAAAATAATAAATCCATTAAACATTAATAAAAATATTTTTATGGAAAATAACTTTTCAAAAACAAAAAATGAGTGAGAAAATTGACATTGTTTTATGGTTTTGCAAATCTCTTTAATGTCTGGCTGAATAGACAACAGTTGAGTTCTTACATCTACTTACACATTCAGTCCCTGTGACCTCCCATAACATGTGGCCTCTGGAAGACTCCTCTGTCCACTCACGAGATAATAAGTGTGAAGAAGGCAAATAGTATCTTAGTATTATTATGAAAATAGTTTTCACCTCTCGGATCCTCTGAAAGGGTCTTTGAGAGCTGCTTTGAGAACCACTGGTGTACATAGTAGGTATGTTTTCCAAATAAATCAATAAAAATCCTTGATGTGAGTTCCAGGGTAGGTCATCTTTTTGGTAATAGCATTCAAAGAATATAGCCTGAGCATCAAAATTAAACCTGTTTTCTTTCAAAACCCTTTATGGTAGAAGTATATCTAAGCAAATAAAATTGACATTCAGTTCTTTAGAATGAAATTACATGGAATTAAATGAGAAAAAGCCTCACTCTGCTTAAACATAGTAAGTGCATAGAAAAAATTGGTTCCCTTCCTCTGCTCCCCACTCCCCTCTTAATAAGCACCTAGTTTGAGATGACATTAAAGGCATGTAACTCTGGGTTTACCAGGTTATACTAGTTAAGGATGAAAATAGCAACAAAATGCGATGCTCTGTCTCCACATACCCAACTGCAGGTTCCTCCCTCCACATCAGTTCTGCAAGTCCTGTGGCTATCAAGTGCACCGTGCCTGCGGGATGTGCTCATAGACACTCTCTTCCCTCCACTTCTCTAGCTTCATCATCCTTGCTTCTAGGTGCAAGGCATCCTCAGCTATCTTTTCTCTAGTCAAGATGTGGGCCACCTGCCGGGAGCCTCTTCTCTCCATCACCCATGCTCTCTTATCTTCGTGTCCTGCTCCAGCAGCCATTAGGCTTAACCCTTCACCTCAGGTGATTATATTCTGCTTTGAGGCTCAGAAGGAAGTCATGCTGTATTGTGCACCCAGAAACAGCCACTTCAGTAAAGCAGTTCTTCATTTATTGTTGTTTCCCCCCAACATCTGAGGGCATTGACCTCTGGAGGTCTGAGAATTTTCTTCTTCTTCCTCCCTTTACTCCTCCACTCTTCTCTGACCAAATTTATAAGCATCTGCTTTTCCCCTTAGGATGACTACTTTTTTCAGAAGATTCTAGGTTCTTCTCACTGGCAGATTGTTGGAGAGGAAGTCTACTAGAATGTGAAACCTGTCTAGATGTATCTCAATCCTTGGGTAAACACAGTGTAGGCTCTTAAAATTTTATCTTTGTATTGTTTTGAATATACTCCCAGGGCTAAAATGGACCTTAAAGATAATTTTTCTTAACTAGCCACATATTTGCTTATCTAATCAAGTGATGTTTGAACCTATCTCTTGGTAGAATGGAGATTGTGGAAAAAAGATGAATAAATAATTATTTATTGAGTGTCTGTTGAATGTAGGCCTTAGACTAGGTCCTTTTCATTTTACTTTTTCATTCTTTCAGTCGTCTTTCAAAGCAGGTTTATTATCTCCATTTCACAAATTGGGAAACTGAAGATCAGAGATTAAAGTTACTTGTTCGTTGCACAGTATTTAGTAAGTAGTAGAGCCAGGATTTTAAACAGTTTGGCCTCAAACCCTGTGTTTTTCCTGCTGTCTCAGAAAGACTCACCAGCAAATAGAAACTCCATCCTGCATGGAGAAGGACATAATGACATGGAAAATAGGGAGTTATAGGGCTATGATTTTCCCTTAAAGAATATTTTAAATTGTAACTTCTGTGGAATTTCATTTCAGCCTGAGCCAAGCTTCTAAACCAGCCTTTTTTCTCCAATATCCTTCAGGTTGGTAAACTGGGGACATTATTTTCCAAATCTTTAGGTTTTTTGGCAGGGTTCTAGATAAGAAAATAAGCCATTGGGGTATAACCATGGTAACATGGACAGGGTTTTATTGGTTCTGTCTCCCTCTGGCCTCTTCCCTGTGTCCCCACCTCTGCTGTCTTTCATGGTTGGGTCAGACCTTTCCTTTCTTGGACAAGCAGTCTCAGTCTGTCCCCTCCATGGCTGCAGAGGAGAAATCCTTGGTTTGGGTCCCAGTCTATCCACATAGGTTATTCGTATGCTTTATGCAGATAGAAACATTAGTATGTCTAGAATTAGCAATATAGTATTACATTATTTTAACCAATAGATGTAAAACATGTTTCATCAGACCTTCCTACTAGCCCTACTTAGAGGCTACTTAGAAGGTGGGGATAGTCTGTTTCCCTTATTCCTGTGGAAACTCAGACCAACAGCATTAGCAGACTGTAGGCAGTTAAGATGTTAATGGGAGATTCTAGGAAATGATAAACCAGGTAGTTGACCCCTAATTACAAAATCTGAATTACAAATTCATGCATTCATTTAATATTTATATTAATTTTGAAGTTTATATTATATTCTGTTACAAATTTTGGGTACAGAGAATTTTGCCTGATTGATGTGCTGTATTCTAGCTTGGATTTCTAGTGAGGTTTTGGGGGTTGTTGAACATGGCATAATCCTTTTATGATAGCTGGGACAGAATTTTGGAATAATTTGCAATAAGTGGTTTTAATCACAAATCTGTAGGAAGATGAATTGAACTCTTCTTCCAAGTTTAATTATAACTACTGCTGTGCTCTTGCTGAAATCAAAGCTGAACCTGAGATTAGTGACTCACTTTTTTGGTTGAAATGATACGTTCAGCATGAGTAAGCTATAGTAAAAAATACAAAACCTCAAAATAAGTGAAATGCAATTAACTTTGCTTCTTCAAAGTCATTTTTGCCCCAGTTACCCGAGTACTAATATCTAAGCTCAGTGTGTCAGGATTGTAGCAGAACCTAATAGCCAAGAAATGTGATGTATTTTGAGAAAGAAGGGAGTATTATTATAGTTATCCTATATGTTATACTTTCTTTGGGTAACATTTCTTTGGGCATTCAAGTTGTTTGGGAAAGAAAAGATTTTGATGTTTTCTTCTGCGACTTAAAAGATTAAAACATTTGTGTAGCAAATTTATGTTTATGCTAAAAGTTACTATGGTGTTTTCTTCTTTAGAATCAATCCCAGTGATAAGGTGAGTCAGAAAACTGAATTTCTTTTTCGATAGCTGTGGATGCAAAAGAACAGAGAGGTTACGTGGGCTCCCTTATACACAAGTAAATGGTTGATTCAGATTTTAAAAATGTATAGAATCATACATTTCTCAGGACATGAGTTAAATGGTAGGGAAATCTTTGGGTTAAATTGTGGACAGTAGGACCATCTTGGAATATCAAGGAGCTTCATGTCTTCTATGTGGTACTTTCAAAGATGGCCCTTAGAATACTGATCTCTGTTTTGAAGGCACTCAGGATCTAAAGTTAATTCTGATATTCTGTCTACTTGGCACATTTTGGATTTTGTCTGATGTAGCAGAAAAATTCCTAAGCAGAATAATTTTTAAAATATGATTACATTGGATTAGGGCAATGAACACATTGCTCATCTCAATAATGCTTCCAGCTTTTGAATTCATTAAAATAATAAAAGCTTTTCTTTATCTGCCTCATTATTTTTAATGCAGTTCTGTCATAGAGCAGACTTAATCCCTTTATTGGTGAAGGGAGTTAAAATTTCCCTTCTGAAAGGAAAAACATTCACTTCTTCTAGTTAATCTGACATCTTTGTGTTCAAGCTCTTTTGAAACATCTTAGTGAAAACAAAACCAAAACTAAAATCACAGCGGAGGGAGGGACTTAGCATTGCATGGCCTAGTGGTGGATGGAGCAGAGACTAAGTGATGCTGATGGACTCCCAAATTCTGAATGTTCATCAGGGCTGTGTTCTGAACAAAAAGTCATTTACACTCTCTGAGTCTTGGTTTCTTCATATAGAAAGAAGGGCTTCGATTTAGATCTCTGAGGTTCTTTTTAGTGCTAATTGTTTTTATAATTTAATCCAAATGCAACAGGAGGTATTTTGTTCAAGTCCACCTTGTTTAATTTTCATAACTCTTCTGACCCCACACCTTTGACCAGCTACTGCCCCTAGTTTCCTTTACAGAAACACGTCTCAAAGGAGATGTCTCTACTCCTTGGTCTACTTCTTGTCCTCCCATTTTTTCTTAAACTCACTTCATCACCCTTTGGTTCCTACCACTCTACTGAGACTTCCTGTCAAGCTCACCACGTTGCTAAACCCAACTCATTTGTCCTAGGACCGGCCATGGGATGTAGGGTTTCCTTGCTACGCACCCACCTGAGAACACTAGACTAAGCCTTCAAGTGCCCTTGGCTGCTTAGGTGGTGTGGGTCTCTGCCATAGCGTCATCCTGATGGCAGAGTTGTGACAGATAAGTTTTCACTTACTGCACAAGTAAAAGGCTGATCCCAGGAGGTTGTTGGAGGCCAGAATGGGAATTGTGCTTTTAACTTTAGATGTCACGAAGTAACCTGTTCTTTGAGATCACCTGTGTAGCGTGCCTAGAACTGTGCAGTTGAACAGCAGGCACTCTATACCTGTAAGATTTTTCTCCATCTTTTTTTCCTCCTTCCATCTTTTCTCCACCCTTTAGTCTTGGCCTCGAAATCATAGCGTGGAATTATAACCACGGAGCACATCCTGATTCACATTGCTTTCAACATGCGATAAAGGCATATTCTTCATAGGGGCTGTTTCCCTGCTTTTCTCTCCTGTCTCACCGTAAATGAGGGCTGCTCCCCTGGCTGTACCTGCAGCTCATGACATGAATCCTCTGAGGCATGGCCTTTTTCCAGCAATAAATCAGCAGAGCTGCCCCTATTCCTGGAGGTGAGCCTTTCCTAGGCCTGGGAAATTAATAGAGCAGGATCCCCTACTTTCCCTTAGGGTTTGCCGAAGCAAAGTTTGTTTACAGTGAAAAATGTGCCATGCAGCTCCAGCTTTAACCTCACCAGTGAACATATGGATTCAGATGGAAGCAAAATGGGATATTGTAAATATACCAGGTGCTTCTGCCACCAAGGCAAGAAGTGAGGGGGAATCTAATTATTCTTGAACAGATTGTCCTACGCCAAGCACTGTCATCCTTGTGTGCAGATTAACAAGAAAGTGGCCTGAATCTAACTTGAAAACCACACAGGGCCATCTGTGGGTTCTCTGTGTTTTTACCTCAGTGAATAGATGGACAACACCATGAATCTTCACTAGATTAGGAACAGTTTGGAGCTTGAAATGTTAAGCTGCCTCTTTCGCTTTTCTCTCCCATTCTCAATCCTTTCTCCTCCTCTCAGAATGCATTTTTCTGTCTTGTTAATTATAGGTTAATTATAGGTCTGGGGCTCTGCTGTAGAGGCTGCATTGTTTAGATTCCTCGGCTAGTTTACCTCCTTTCTGTTAATCCCATTTCCCACTCCAGTTCTCTTTACATGGCTTCCCTTCCAGGCCCTTTGATTCTGTCCTCCTCAAAACTCACCTTTCGGAAAGGTCTCCTGTCAGTCATTCATGCCTCACCACGCCTCAGGTCTGTGTGCTGTTACATCTTGCCTTAGTTGTAGAAGTTGTTTTGCCCCTTGTTTGAAAAGGTTGGCAGGGGACTCTTTCTCAAACCCTGATGTTACCCTGCATATATTTGCCCTACTGAGTTCAATCCGTAACCATTTTCCTTCTTTTTGGTGCCTTTGCACACCTGCAGCTTGAATCCTTGATACTCAAACATCCTGAGCTGCTGGACATCTCTGGAAATTTTGGTTTTAAGAAAAGGTCAAGGGCTTCCCTGGTGGCGCAGTGGTTGAGAGTCCGCCTGCCGATGCAGGGGACATGGGTTCGTGCCCCGGTCCGGGAAGATCCCACATGCCGCAAAGCGGGTGGGCCCGTGAGCCATGGCCGCTGAGCCTGCGTGTCCGGAGCCTGTGCTCCGCAACGGGAGAGGCCACAACAGTGAGAGGCCTGTGTACCGCAAAAAAAAAAGAAAAAAAAAAAAGAAAAGAAAAGGTCAAGTGTGAGTTCATGTAAGCATTTTTATTACCTGTATTCTTGTCTCCTAAAAAGTCCTGTGTTTATTCGCTTCCCTGTCTCTCCCCTGTGGTGCTCCCTGAGCCCTGTGTATTTTTCCTGTCAGATCGCAGGGCACCCTATCTTGTAACGTCCAATCTCTTATCTGTCTCTCCTGGATACGTAAGCTCCTTGAGGCCAGGTATACCCTTCATCTTGTTCATTATCATAATAAGTCAGACAGACCTGCGATAAAATTCCCACCTCTACTCCTTAGCAGCAGCAAGACTCTTGGACCTTTCTAAGCCTCTATAGCAGATATAATCCCAAATTGTCACTAATTGGATAGTAACGGCTGACATATATGGGGTACTTACTACGTGCCAGGCCTTGTACTTAGGAATCTACAGGGATTGTTTCATTCAACCCTCACAATGTCTGTGAGGTGAGTACTGTTATTATTACCTGCTGTTTTTGTTTTTGTTTTTGTCTGTTTGTGGGAAAGATACGTTTATTTACAATGATGAAAAGAATAAGAGAATTGCTAGCATTTATCTATGTGCAGTATGCCCATTTTATGATAGATGCGTCTGTATAGTCATAAGTTCAGCACTTTATTTTTTTAACTGAATGATTCTTTAAATTCTATAGTGCTTTACAATTTTCAGAAGTTTCATACACATGATTTCATATAATCCAATAATAACCCTTTTTTCTCCCCCACTTCTATATTGCCCCTCCCCTTCCTCCCCTCACTGGTAAGCAATCGTTTGTTCTCTGTATCTGCGACTCTGTTTCTTTTTTGTTTTATTCACTAGTTTGTTGTATTTTTTAGATTCCACATATAAGTGATATCATATAGTATTTGTCTTTCTCCATCTGACTTATTTCACTTAGCATAATGTCTTCCAAGTCCATCCATGTTGCTTCAGAGCAAAATTTTGTTCTTTTTTATGGCTGAGTATTATTCTATTGTGTGTGTGTGTGTACACACACACACACACACATTTTTTCTTTACCCGTTCATCTTAGGTTGATGGACATTTAGGTTGCTTCCATACCTTGACAATTGTAAATAGTGTGGCTATGAACATTGGGGTGCATATATCTTTTCTAATTAGTGTTTTTTATTTTTTGGATATATACCCAGGAGTGGACTTGCTGGGTCGTATGGTAGCTTTATGTTTAGTTTTTTGAGAAACCTCCATACTGTTTTCCTTTTACCTGCTATTTTTAGACGAGAAAGACAAGGCTTTAAGAAGTTTAAGTTACTCACTCAAGGTTACACAGCTAGGAGGTGGCCAAGCTTGAAGCTAATACTCGGTCATCTGACTCCAGAGCCTGTGCTCCTTAGCTTGCAGGTTCCTTAGAGGTAGGAATGTTTGGTAAGAATATAGCAGTTACTTAGTAACCACACTTTGCTAATCAAAACAAATGAAGGGCAGGAACTACACTTTAAAAATTGTCCTTGATCCAGTGAAGCTGAGATACCTACAGTATCTTTAATTGTCTAAGCACTTACACAAAATTATTTACTGTGATCCTAAACAACTCAGTATTATTAGCCAAAATTGATGTATTATCATTGTGAGAATAAAAGTTGCTATTTATTGAGCAGCTACTCACTGCAGAGCACTTACATACTTAACTAATTTTCATGACAACCTTGTGCGTTAGGTGTTCATAGCATGACTCATTTTACAAATAAGAACCTGAAGCTCAGAGAAGTCAACAAAAGTGATCAAGGTCACATTGTAGCTACAGTGGCACAGCGCAGGTTGAAACACAGATCTGATTCCCAAGTCCATGGTCTTTCCACTACACACACCTAATTAATTAGGACTGTTACTGGAGAGCCAGCCTATTTGACCGCGTGTGGAGCTTTCTCAGTGAAACTACCAGAATCCTATAAAGGGAAAAACCCTATTGCCTAGGGTGACTCCAGTTTGACTTAGTCCAATTCCTACAAAGTTGTGGATGGATGAAAATGTTGTGAATTGAGAATGGAATCATGTTTTAAACAATTATTTTATTGATATTTGTGTTTAAAAAAATCTACTTCCAAGGAGCCTGACATTTTATAAAAGGAGTGAGCCTAAACCTAAAAATTATTTTATCATTTTTCAGTTCCACAGGCTTTGTTTCCTAAAAGAAAATACTTGTACAATTGTCAGGAGTCACGTATCCACACACACCACACACCCATGCTTTCCTAACACCAGTTACCCAGAATAATGTGTTCTAGAGATTGTCTCCAAACTATTTTCAGGCAGATTAAGTGTATATTTTATCTTAAGGCCGTGAAAATGACATTTGGCTGTAACCACATTTCCCATCATGTTTTTAAGATGCAGCTACTCCCCCTTTAATTCGATATGACAGGTTAGTGAGACTCAGTCTCCTGAAATGCGTTCCATGGCACTCACAAACAGCCACACCTCTGAGTCACTGTATATTGTTAAGTGATGCTTATGTAAGGTGGTGGCCAAGTTGACTTTTTGGCAGTTTTGTGCTACCCAGGGCACCTGTTTCTTGCTTTCACAACTAGCCATGTAGGTATGCTGTGGGAAAATTCTGTGCCCCTAGTCTTCAGTGATGTGGGAACATAGTGACTATGTCCAAATATTTTATATCTTTCTATGAGATTTCTAAAGGTCTTACTTATGAAGGTTATTAGTTATGCAGAATCTGCCTTTATGGATAGTTCTGTGAAATGGTTCCAATTAAAAAGAAATGGATAGATTGCCAGTCAGTGTCAGCTAATTAAATTATGTTATGCTCCTGTCATTAACAGCAATTCTGACTGGAGACAAAAAAGAAAAAGTTAAAAGCAGATTCTTGAGATTTGTTGATAGGGAGGGTGTATTACTTTGTCCATTCTTATATAATTAGAAGAATAAATAAAACAGCAGCTTTCCATTATGTATTTCAAATAGGGAAGTCTGTTACTACTCTCTTCTAGGGTATAATTAATTTCAGTTGTAGTATTTTAGATGCTATGGTGAAATGGAGTTTCATTAAAAACTGTAGTTTAATAATAATAGGTCAGCCAAACTGACACTATTGCAAACATAAAAATGAGCTTCAGATACTAAAAACACATTGCTTCTTCAGTGTTACCCAGAGAAGAAATTGAATTGAGATGGGGCTGGGTTAGAATTTTAAGGCTGGTTTCATCTCAGAATTTTGAGTATCTGAGGGGAAACACTGTAGTCCACAGGATTGCATCGAAGAGTAACAGCCTCTGTTACACATGGCAGTAACAGCCTCTCAAATCCTCAGTAATACTCCGGTGGGTATATCCATCACCACTTGTCAGCTCTACAAGGATGCTGTCGATCTGGACAAAGAGAGCTTTGCTGGGCTGCAGTAAGTAGTTTATAAGTACAGTCGGGGAATGGAAAAGAAATCTCCAGCTTTTCTTCCAGCTAAAGTTATAAATCTTTACAAGAGCTTCTAGAAGCAATTTATTCACCACGCTGCTGCTCTGTGAGGATGAAAACATCTGACTGCCCACTGCGAAAGCTTTGGGAAGGTTACCTTTTCTGCAATAAATCAAATTTCATTATCTTCATCCAGTGCCTTTCTGTGGGGTTATGTAGTGGGGTGTTCCTCCAGACGAGCAGATAAATGATATTGACTTAACTGATGGGGGGATCCAGGACAACTTTGAGAAGTATTGTGCCCAGGGAGAAGTTTCTTATGGGGTCCCAAACATAAATAAGCAAAATCCGGAGAATTTAGACTTTAACTAATTTTTTTTTGAAGTACAGTTGATTTACAATATTATATAAGTTTCAGGTGTACAACATGGTGATTTACAGTTTTTAAAGGTTATACTCCATTTATAGTTATTATAAAATACCAGCTATATTCGCTGTGCTGTACAATAGATCCTTGTAGTTTATTCATTTTATACATAGTTAGACTTTTACTAATTTGACTTCATGACAGTTCACATAGGCGTGTGATTTGATTGTTTTGCCGTGAACGGACAGGGAAGTTATTAGAAATAACTAATAAGGTGCAGGAATAAGGTGCAGAGTGCTCCAAAGCCCTTTTCTTGCATGTAGGGAATTGGTGATTGAAAAATTCAAGTGGATTTTAAAGCCCCTATAGCATGCATTTGAAAATAATCATTAAAGGTGTGTAAAAATACTCCAATTAAGCATGTTTTAGGTAAGTATGAGGTAAACTAAGTTCTAATTCTCTTCTTCTGTGTGATCCTGAGCAAATCTCCTAGGTATTGAAATACTCTTTTTAGCCTCCTGCTTTCATTAAGATATGTTTTTAAAACATTTTTTTGTGCTCTTGGGGAAGATCCTTTATAAACATAAGGTCAAAAGGTTAATTTTAGGTCTTTGGTTTATGAAAAATTAAACTTCCTGGGAAGTTTAATCAGATATTAATATAACACCCCATCAGTCCTGTGGAACCTGCTGTGAGTTTCACCATTACTCCTTATTGATTAGAGCATGTTCTTTTTGCTGCTCATGAATTATTGATGGAAGATCCCCTCAGGGTATTCAGGCACTGTGAAGGGAGAAAATAAAATCTCATGCCTTGAATGCTCAGACGAGGGCTTGGTGGTTGCAGTGCCTGTGGAGGCCACCTCCCCTGGCTCCCTGCTTTCTCAGCCACCCTGCAGCCTACAAAATCTGGAGTTGCCAGGAAGAGACATAAAGGGTTAGACTGTGCCCAGCAAACATAATGGACCTGACCACTTTTGAAAAAATGTTTCACGTATGCTCGTTTATAGAGAGCTGTTCAAAGAAATGTAGGCATTGTAGGAAGTATCTAAACTTTAGAAAAAAGAAAATAGTTTTTTTCTAATAGTTGATAGGAAAAGGTGAACTGACCAAAACACATTCTTTATATTTTTTTGGCTTGGGTTTTATTTTTTCAGTCCCAGAAGCAAATATCATTAAAACCGTTGTTTTAATGTTAATGTCTTTTACAACTGGTGTGTGCACATGTGTAAAGGGGGTGTGGAACCTCAGAGGGCAGCAGCTGGAGGCAGGGTGGGAATGGGGCAGATGAGAACTGTGTACAACTCCTGTCTTGTTTGTAAATTCAGTCTCTTGGGCCATATTCATAGAATGAGGAAAATAAATAAAACCCCATATTATTTTTGTTCAGCCTGATTTCATTAACTTGAGGAATATTTTTTTAAATGAAAATATTTTGCATTTTTAAAAGAATGTGTGTCAGGGGCATATAAAGGCAAATGAGGTTTCTTCTAAAATTCATGGTAATAATCTCTGAGATAAATTCGGAGATTTGCTTATTTTAAAATGTGCTACTAAAGAACAATCCCAAAACCCAATAGTAGAATTATAAGTACAAAATTTAATGGAGGTTCATTCTTAGTTGACCTTAAAATGGAAAAAAAGAATTCAGCTAAACTTACTGTTAGCGCAAGTTCGTGTGCCCGATGCACAGTGAGGCCATAAACACCAAAACGCTGGAGTTTGGAGCAGAGAAAGATTTATTTTAGGGCCACGCAAGGAGACGGGTGGCTCAGGCCCTAAAAAGCCCCGAGCTCCCCGAAGGGTTTCCGCCAAGGGTTTTTAAAAGCCAGGTCGCTTTTAAAAAGGGTGGAGGGGGGGAGGGGGCGGGTCTCAGGGTATGTGATCAGCTCGTGCACAGTTCTCTGATTGGCTGATGGTGAGGTAACAGGGCGGTATCAATGGGGTTAATGTTATCAGCCCTTAGGCTCCAGGAGGCCTGGGGGCTGCATGCTCCTGGTCATCAAGTAGTTAACATCTTCCATTTGGTGGGAGTTTTTCACATCTGTAAAACAACTCAGGAGACATGCATCAAATACTGTTATCTAGGTACTTCAGAAAGGAGCTAAAGCAGAGGATATGGGGAAAGGCCTGTCCTGGGAAGGCCCCATAGGGTCCTGCTCGGTTACATTATAACCCACTGATTCCATCTAGGGACTTGCAGGGAAATATGGGTGCATTCTTGGACGAACTTCAGTTTCATTCTGGGGCTTGGAGGAAAAATCAATTATGATCTAAGGCTGTGGTTGCTGAAGTGGGTGATTAGTTGTACACCATCTACTTTAACCATCTTTTGATCTGGCCACTATATTTAAATTGTTATGATATCCAAAGGGGAGAAAAAACCCTTAAATTTTTGCAATTGGGAAACCAAATGATACTTTAAAAACCCTAATGAACCTTGAAAATTGTTATTTACCAAGTGAAAGTAAAAATGCCACATCAGGTAGATAGAAAAGAAAATTTTCTTCTTTGATACTTCCTCAGTTGTGACAGTATTTCTTTAGTAAATAATCATTTATCTTCTACTGAGACTCTTAAGTACAAATCTCCATATATGCACTTTGAGGAGATATAAAAAAATAGAAATTCATATCGAGATTACACCATGTTAATTCCATGGGCTGGAGGGTGGGAGAATGGGGAGTGACTGCTAATAGGTACAGTGATGAAATTTTCTCGAATTAGATAGTGGTAAGGTTGCATAACTTTGCAGATATACTATATGAATTATATCTCAATTTTTAAAGAGATTATTAATGCTAAATTTCTAGTTATCATGTGCATGTCATATGTTGGTTTTGTGTAGTCAAAGTAGTGGCTTAGCTTGTAGTTATTATACCTGTAGTAAGTGTTCTGTTTCTTATATTTTACCTACTGCTTCCTAATTAATCTTCCTCAATCACTTATTTCATAGTGATAAAAACTTTCAGTGAACTCTCTTTGGTTTTGGCAAGTCTGCATACAGTTGGGCAGACTGTGTACTGTACAGCTCTAAGGAGTGCCTTTCTTACCTGCTTTTTAGGGTAGATTCAAACTCATTGCTTTAGGACTAGCTGTATCTTAGTTCCAGCCTACCATTCATCAACCTCATTCACTTATGGGTTCACTTATTCACTTAGTTCATTGGTTGCTTTGTTGGTTGGTTCATTCATTCATTCACTCACTCATTCATTCAATAAACTATATTCCTTATCTTAAAATTGCCTGCTAGTTGGTATATTCACTCTGCCTGAGATGCAGAGCCCATTCTTTTCTTCATCCCAGCCCTCTTCCCATCTTTTTTCTTCACACCTAGGCATTCTCAAGGCCCTCCTTACATCCCACCACTTCTCTGCTACTTTTCTTTACCACTGTAGAGTCAGTGTTTCTTCTGTGTAAAGTGCCCAATAAATAACAAAAGAAGATTCTATCTCAAAGTAGGAATGAAGACAGCAGGAGATTCATTCTTCGCAGCTGTCTCTAGACTCCTCCATGAGGGATCTCAAATATTTGCCTTTCTTTCAGCTTTCAGATATGAGCATGACGAACCTATGCTTTTAGAATTGATAACAGACATCAAACTAAAAAATGAAGAGCTACTCTTCACCTGGGTTTTTTGCTATTGCTGGATGGTGACTACAAATCAAGGAAGATCTGCATATTTATCAGAGTTGGCCTAAGCTTTCAACTCTGCAGTGTTCTGTATATGCTTAACTCCAATCTGTCGGAACTATGTTGAGATGATAGTTTGGGAACATGTGTAACTCCTGACATATTTGAGAGGATTTAAGGATATGAATGATAGAGGAACCAGTACCAGCGACTGATCTAACAATCCCAAGTACTATTATCAGTGGGCACTGCCAGGTTTGAGAACCCTCTGCTTTTCTCATCCAGTTTTCTTTCCTGGTTGCATAAGTGAACAAAGGATGATTTTGGAAAGCTTTACACCTTTTGAGTGAGATAACTCCTAGCAATTCCTTCTACTTGTGTGATCTCATACGCGTCTCTTTTATTTAGGATTTCACTTTGGCTTGAACATGAAAAGAATTTCAACTGTGTATTTCTACTCTGTTTTTACATATATTATTTTGGTGAAAATTCCCACATTCATTTAATTAAGAAGCTTTAGGGTGATTGATATTGGAATCACTTATTGTCTCTGTATTTTAAGCAAGTTTATGTTCTTTGCCCAATTACTTCTATGTTTACTACCACTGACTTGTTATGAAATGACTCAAGGAATGCTACCAGAAGTGATAGTTCTATGGAAGAAATTGACACATGTCCCTAGTATGACTTATTTTATTTATGACCCTCCCATTATTTTAGAGCGTACTGAAGCTGTCTAAATTTGGGTAGCTTTCAAAAGTTCAAATTATAAGATTTAATCAGGTCATGCAGTATTATAGTTAATCAAAAACTATTTTAGGCTTCCCTGGTGGCACAGTGGTTGAGAGTCGGCCTGCCGATGCAGGGGACACGGGTTCGTGCCCCAGTCTGGGAAGATCCACATGCCGTGGAGTGGCTGGGCCCGTGAGCCATGGCCGCTGAGCCTGCGTGTCCGGAGCCTGTGCTCCGCAACGGGAGAGGCCACAACAGTGAGAGGCCCGCGTACCGCAAAAAAATAAATAAATAAAAATTAATAAATTTCATTAAGTTATTAATTAAACAGTTCATGAATTGATGGTCTGTTAATGTTCTAATTGACAAACACTTGTAACATTCTTATCATATGCCAGGCAAAGAAGCACCCTTTGTGAAAATAAAAGTCTATGGAACAGGGCTTACCTGGTGGCACAGTGGTTGAGGGTCCGCCTGCCGATGCAGGGGACACGGGTTCGTGCCCTGGTCCGGGAAGATCCCACATGCCGTGGAGCGGTGGGCCTGTGAGCCATGGCCGCTGAGCCTGCATGTCCGGAGCCTGTGCTCCGCAACGGGAGAGGCCACAACAGTGAGAGGCCCGCGTACCGCAAAAAAAAAAAAAACAAAAAAAAAAAACCTATTTTAATTGCCTGTGTTAATCAGCCCCTATGTCTGACACTAGATATAGAAAGATGAATGAGACAAAGGTCCTACTCTAAGCAGCACATAGAGGAGTAGCGTAGACAGACCTATTTTTTTAAAATTTTATTTATTTATTTATGGCTGTGTTGGGTCTTCGTTTCTGTGCTAGGGCTTTCTCCAGTTGCGGCAAGTGGGAGCCACTCCTCCTCGCGGTGCGCGGGCCTCTCACTATCGCGGCCTCTCTTGTTGCGGAGCACAGGCTTCAGACGCTCAGGCTCAGTAATTGTGGCTCACGGGGTCAGCTGCTCCGTGGCATGTGGGATCCTCCCAGACCAGGGCTTGAACCCTTGTGTCCTGCATTGGCAGGCGGACTCTCAACCACTGCGCCACCAGGGAAGCCCTGACAGACCTATTTTAAAAGGTTTGAATTGAGAAACTTTCAGGTACACTACCGAACTGTTGGAGCTCTTCAATATATCACGGCAGAAGAAAGATGTACTTTTTGATTTTAATGAGCGTATTAGAGTTTTAAATGATAGTAAGTTTTTGCACTCAAATACTGATGTAGTTTTAATTCAGAGAAGCTCTTCCTCATTTCTAGTTCTTAATGCCTACTTCAGCACTTACCCAGGGACCAAATAATCCCTCCAGCATATGTGCCCGGTTTTCTTCGTGATTTGACTATGAACGTTTTCTAGGGGACACAATTTTTAGGTCAGCTTAATGTACAAACAAGCATCTTTTAAAAGTAGCTATTATTTAGTGCTTGAGTGGAAATTAAAAATGAGTCATTAAAAAGGAGTGAGAGGGCCTCCCTGGTGGCGCAGTGGTTGAGAGTCCGCCTGCCGATGCAGGGGATACGGGTTCGTGCCCCGGTCTGGGAGGATCCCACATGCCGCGGAGCGGCTGGGCCCGTGAGCCATGGCCGCTGAGCCTGCGCGTCCGGAGCCTGTGCTCCGCAACGGGAGAGGCCACAACAGTGAGAGGCCCGCATACCGCAAAAAAGGAAAAAAAAAATAATAATAAAATAAAATAAAAAGGAGTGAGAAAAAAAAAGAAAATTTGGTAAATCCAAACTCATTTCAATTGCATGTAAGTGTAGAAGTAAATGGAAAGCTACATGATTTAAGTCCTCTAAAAGTCAGAGGGTGTTATGTCTCCTGTTCAGAGATGCTACTTATAGTTTAAAAATATAATGGTCATTCGGGAATAAACCAGCGATTCACAGATTCTTTTGAGAAACTGTTGAAAACTAAGCACACATACAAAATTTGCATATAATTTCAAGGAGTTCATGGATCCTGAAGCACGTTAGTGGACCTGCTAGGAGCATATAAATAGTATGTATTAATTTATCTTATGAAAATTATGTTATAAATATATAATTTAAAATTTGCTTACATTTATAAATTATCTAGATTATTTATAAATTATATAAATGATCTAGCTGAGCTGAATATATACATGTTTATTAAATGCTTTTATGAAAAGCCCCAATTTAAATTATGTCTTAATGGAGTTTAGGTTGGAGTATACTTTTGGAGTACTATTTCTAAAGGAAAATATTTCCAAGTAAAGGCTGTTCCTCTTGAAATGTCAGTCATATGCCACTTCTAGGAGGAAAGGTGAGGAAATAAAAACATTTTTCTTAATGTAATACAGCAAGTGACAAAGTGAGCTGACATGCTTATGAAGCCAGGTAGGAAATGTGGTTTATAAAGGAAGATTAAAATGTCATTTTATCTGAAGGTTCACTAGTCATTTCCCCAGGGCTATCTTTGCGTGTGTATGGAAATGTGTTCTTCTGGTGCAAATAGCATGCATTTTTAAATAGTTGATCATAACAATAATATGTTCCTTTTGAAGTACTTTTAGCCTATAGATGGCAGTGGTTTATGGAGTTTAAAATGAAAACTTAGGGTATAATTTTAATTATAATAACAATAGCCATAGCGGTGTCAATTGCTAACTTAGCTGTGGCTGTTTTTAAAATAATGAAATGTTTTCAAGTATTATTTTGATAGCAGTTGAGTTTATTTCGCTCTCGCTCTCTCTGCTGTTTTCTTAAAAAATATATTCATGAAAGAGAGAAAGTTTTAATTTCTTTAAGCAGATGTTTCCTCATGCTGCTCCCAGTATAGTACACTCCTCTATTGGTAGCTGCCAATAACGATGACATGAGTCAAGTATCAGGTTTTAGACCAGGTAAGTGGTTATAACAGATGGGCCCCTTAGGCCCTTCTTTTTGTAGAAATTCCAAACTAAGGGAAACAAAATTGAAAACTATTGAAGGGCAATGAGTTATTATCATCAGATAGCAAGTTTAATAACATTCAGGCCTTTTGAAGGTATTTCTTTTCTTTTCTTTATTTTTTTAAAGCTTTCTAGCTTCTCCATTTAGTAAAGTATGGAGATATGCTATGGAAAACACTCTCATCCTTTCCTGATTTTGTAGGAATTGGACCAACTGACATTTTCAGTAACTGCAGAGCCTGGGAGCAGAATGCTCATGCTGCTTTTCCCTCAGTCAGGTTACATAAGTTGACTTAATTGACATGTTTTGGGAAAGTTACCTTTTCTGCATTAAATCAAATGTTCAATTTTTCAAACTGTTGAGATTTGAGTGTTCTTTATATATTCTAGATTCTAGTTCTTTATCAGATACACGGTTTGCAAGTAGTTTCTCCTAGTATGTAACTCATCTTTTTATTTTGTTGAAGTCTAGTTTATCGGTAGTATTTTATTTTTTTGGATAGTGCTTTTGGTGTTGAGTCTAAGAGCTCTTTGCCTAGTCCTAGATCCAAAAGACTTTATCATTATTTCTGGACTCTCAGTTCTGTTTCGTTGATCTGTGTGTGTATCCCTTTACCAATACCACACAGTCTCGGTCACTGTAAGCTGTGTAGTGTCTTGAAATCATGTAGACTGATACTTCTCCCTTTATTCTTTTTCATTATTGTTTTAGCTATTCTACCTCCTTTGCCTTTCCAAATAAATTTTTTTCTTTTTTTTGGCCGTGGCACGCGACATGTAGGATCCTAGTTCCCCGATCAGGGATTGAACCCGCGCCCCCTGCAGTAGAAGTGCAGAGTCTTAACCACTGGACCTCCAGGGAAATCCCCCAAATACATTTTAGAATAATCTTGTGTATATCTACAAAATTTCTTGCTGGGATTTTGATGCTAATTACATTACACCTGTGTAGCAGTTTGGGGAGAATTTACATTTTTTACTCTGTTGAGTTTTCCAATCCGTGAACATGATATACGATATGTCCCTCCATTTATTTAGATTTTCTATGATGTCCTTTATCAATTTGTAGTTTTCATCATACAACTTCTATATATGTTTTGCTAGATTTATAACTAAGTATTTCATTTTTGAGCAATTATAAATGGTATTGATTTTAAAATTTTGTGTGTCCATGTGTTCTTGCATACATGCATGCGCACAAACACACACACACACACACACACACTCTTACTTGATTTTGGTAAGTTTACCTTGCATCCTGAAAAACCTGTGGTAATGACATGTGTAAGTGCAGGTGTTCAAAGCCCTGTCTTTGACTCAAAGCTTCATCTTTTCCCCTTCTTACTGATTGATTGGGTGATTGCATGATTCATTCATTCTTTCATTCAGTAAGCATTCACTGCACGGCAACCACCATGTACATGGTTCTTTGTTAGATACCTCTGATGATCTGCAGTTAAACTAGACAGGATCTTTGATCTCATACAGTAGCAAGAAAGAGGGCAATGCAGGCAGCCACCTATAATGCTAATCATGATAAACTAAGCATCATTCTAGAGATGAACCCTGTGTGTGGTAGGAATGCAAAGGAAGAAACAAGTAATTTTGACTATGAGGGTCAGGAACATCTTCATGAAAGAAGTAGAATATGTGTGGAGTAAGGTTGATGTTAAATTTCAGTGGCAGACCAGTGGAGGGACCCATGAAAGGACTCGGTGTGCACCCAGTCCTTGGAGCCCTGGGGCTGTTGAGCTTTGTTGTGATACAGGGGACTGGAAAGGTGAAACCAGCTTTGATTGTGGGGTTCTTGAATGCTCTTTTATGAAGTTTGGACTTTATTCTTTAGTAAATAGGGAGCTATTTAAAATTTCTAAGCAGGAGAATAACATGATTATGATGATTTAGTAAGATAATTCTGGTAGTAGTGTCAAAGATAGATTAGAAAGTCAAGGGGCTGGAGGGAAGGAGCCCAGCTATTAAGCCCTTGCAATGGTTTAGGCAGGAGAAATGGAAATGCAAAACTGGTCTCTTTCAAAAAGTTCAGAACCATCTGAAGTGCAGTGAGTGGCACGTAATTGCTGTTTAATCCAAACAGCATTTTCTCCTTGTGATTAGGAGGAGATTCAAGTTCTCTGTTCTATAAGGAGAGTAAAAATTGGATTTTTGAAAACAAAAATGCATCATTTTTACTTAAAATTTCTAGCTGCTTTACAAATAATAAATATAGGTTGTAATTTTCTTTGAGTGATGCAGTTTTGATTTTGAAAGGGCAACCACTCTATGAGAATCAGTGCATTAGGCTTCCCTGGTGGCACAGTGGTTGAGGATCCCAAAGTGATGTGATGAATTCTCTGGTACTAGAAAAACCGAATAACACATGAGTCATTCTGCAGGTAACTTGCTGTGGTCACCTGCTTCTGGAGAACCTATCTTCTTGGGGCTACTCTTTCTTTTTTTTTTTTTCTTTTTTAACTTGTCTTCGAATTGTGGCATCACTTAATGTTCTTAGTTTCCTAGTCTCTGTGCCTTTAAATAGGAGTAGACATAGCTACAATCACATACGTGGTTCCTCAGAACTTTAAGTTTTAGAAATACTTGAGATAATTCAGTGAAGGGCATACCAAAGAAGAATTTACTGTTATGGGGTCATGAATATTTATATGTCAAGAGTTTAGTACAGTCTTTGCCTTACCAGCTAACAGGTACTGTGGAATTATCTCTATTTTCAGTCCAAAAAAGAGAGAAAGAAATGTGTTCAGAACTTCCTCAACCCTGATGGAGAAATTATTCCTCTTGTGTGAACAGATGAGTCCTCTCCTGGCAGCCCCTTCATGTAACCTCTAGTGAGTCCCTTGACACACGTCCCTCAAACAAAACAAAGTACCATCCTTCCTCAATTTAGATTCAAGGAAATTGTAGTCTTTGAAAATTTAGTAGATATTAAAATGTGCAAGAAACTTTGTGTCTATAAGTAAATTGGGGTTGGGCTCTAAATTTAGATAATTATAAACAGGACTTTTTCTTCTACAAGAAAGTCCAGTGGGACATTTGAAAGACTTGCAGGATGCAGGGTAATTCTCTGTTATTGAAGACTGTCCTGTCTAGCGTGCCTGGCTCCAGTTGACCAAATGCCACTGTGCTAATTGAAAACACCCAAAATGGCCCCTGGGGTGGTACCACTCCCAGTGAGAACTACTGGTCTAAAGCTGTTCTGCACTTCTTGTGCTACGTGGGGTCCTACCCAAGCTACAGCGCTCTTTTCTTCATGACTTAGCTTGGCACCGTGCTGCACCATGTGTGAGTGCCCCTTCGTGCTCTGGAACTGTTCTGCTTGAAGCACTTTCCAGATGGCTGGCTGATAGCTTCTGAGCATGCTGAAATCTGTTCAGGTGGCTTCTAATTCTCCTGATTCCCCAGCCCCTTTCTTCAGATACATTTTACAGATTCTTCAAAAGTTATTGTGTATAAAAGGAATAGAACGGAAAGGCAGTTTTCACTCCTTTTCACCACCTTTCTGATTACAGAATTGGTGGTGGTTGTTGTTGAGGATTTATTGACCGATTGGCTGTTTTTCTTTCCGTTGTCATCTCAGTTTCACAGCCATGTACTGACATTTGTCTGTTGCTCAGTATCCCTGTCACCACTTCTGATCATGATCGTCGTCACTGTTGCTGTTCTCTTTCTTTCGTTCCTCTTAACTTTACTAAAGCATCTTTTATGATATGTTTCCACTCCATCAGAGTATTTCTTTTCTTACAACTCAACAATATCATGGTCCTCGGCCATACTCTTTACATTGCTGTAAACTTGGGGGTCGCTTCTTTAATATTAGTTTTTGTTATTTTTTTTAATATTTTCTGTCTGATCATAGTATTTTTATTTAATTTATTTATTATTTATTTTTGGCTGTGTTGGGTCCTCGTTTCTGTGTGAGGGCTTTCTCTAGTTGCGGCAAGTGGGGGCCACTCTTCATCACGATGCACAGGCCTCTCACTATCGCAGCCTCTCTTGTTGCGGAGCACAGGCTGCAGACACGCAGGCTCACTACTTGTGGCTCACGGGCCTAGTTGCTCCGCGGCATGTGGGATCTTCCCAGACCAGGGCTCGAACCCGTGTCCCCTGCATTGGCAGGCAGATTCTCAACCACTGTGCCACCAGGGAAGCCCTAATATTAGTTTTTTTAAATTCATTTTGTTTTTTGTTTTCTCCTCTTTTATTCTATCTATACCAGAATAAGAAATACCTAAAAGAGTTGATCTAGCAAGCCCTAGTTTCTTTGTCATAGAAACCTCTAGTATGTAATGGTTATCACATTTACCACATGGGCACAGCAGGACCTTGTCTTTCATTTGATATGACAGACAATAGAGTCAGTACATGTTCCTGAGATGAGTGAAATGATGAAAGTTATATTCTAATGACTTAAATTGTATCCATTCTGCAGGGGGTTTTTTGTGGATTTTTTTTTTTTTGAGAAAAATTGGATGTTGATTCTACTTCAATATATGGAACACTAAGGAAAATCATTCAAGGTTTTACATATGCTGTTATCATCATCTTTACCAACTAGAGTAAATTTTCATAATTGTTGACACATCAGAAATCCATTAAAGGAAATAGGATCAGATTTTGTTTTAAGTAGAAGATCACACTCCACTGCAGTGTCATGGCTGGCCTGGGATGAGACCTATCCAGGTCTCTGTGTGTGACCATGAGACGTATTCTAGCTTGAGACATCATAGCCAGTTGTTTTCTTTTTAAAATTATGCTATTTGTGTGTCTCTCTAGCCTTAGGACATCTGCCTTATATTACAGTTAGTCTTTTACTTATTCATTCCCCCTTTAGATAGGAAGCCCTAGGGATCGTCTTATGCAGTGTTGTGCACTCATATTGTCTAGCACAGTGTGTTACACTTAATCAGTGATCAGTACACGTTAGGAAACCGCCTCTGCTCCCACTTCATCTTCTTATTAGAGCACAGCATCTTTGAATTTTACACTGTTTCTTTAATCACTTTCAAAGACTTTTAGACACTGGTTCAGTTAATGTAGCCTTTAAAAAAATTATAGAATTGTAGACTTTTATTGCTGGAAAGAATTTCTTAAAGAAATTACCTTGGCCGACTTCATGTTTAACAGATGGGGAAACAGAAAACTAGGGAGGTTAGTGACTTGCCCTAAATCATTAGCCAGTTAGTAACAGGACTAAGTCAAGAATATAGGTTAAAGTTCTTCAGAAAGACATTATTTTTCACTTATTAAAACTGACTGCTGGGCTTCCCTGGTGGCGCAGTGGTTGAGAGTCCGCCAGCCGATGCAGGGGACACGGGTTCGTGCCCTGGTCCGGGAAGATCCCACATGCCGCGGAGCGGCTGGGCCCGTGAGCCATGGCCGCTAAGCCTGCGTGTCCGGAGCCTGTGCTCCGCAACGGGAGAGGCCACAACAGTGAGAGGCCCGCGTACCGCAAAAAAAAAAAAAAAGAAAGAAAACTGACTGCTGCTTTCACAGTGACAGTTGTAGGCTAGTTCATCATTAATTCAACAAATATGTATTGACCATTTTTATGAACAAAATATGGTATTAGGCTTTAGCAGTGAGGTATATACAGAGACAAAAATTGTATTCTAAGAAGGATCTTAAATGGAGAGATTTAAAAATAAAGAAAACATAATGCATTTATAGATGGACAGTGACAGAGGGGGTAGTGAGAGGGGTGGCTGAGATGACCTGCATGAGTCACTGATGGGAAGAACGGCTGATGAAGGCAGATGGAGAACTAGGCCTACCCTTTGGTGCTGGGGCTGCTATTACCTTGATGGTTCCTATCTGAAATCACACATTTCTCAGAAGAAAAAAAACTGGGAACCTTTGACAGCACACAGTTCTGTGTGATGGTTTTATTAGGTCTTTTGGACTTAGTATATATACTACCTTATGTAAAACAATAAAAGCATGTAATACAATTTTAATAGCTTTAGTTTTATTAGAACAAAAATATAAAGATGGAAACCAAGGACTACCACCATTAGGAAAAGTATTATTTTACAGCCCAGACTGGCATCTATGGCTCTTCTTCTGTTTGGGCTCTCAAATGCCTGCAGCATGAAGTTCTCCTTAGTTTTGAATTGCTTTGAACATATTCAGCTCCAGGTATCATCTGGCGGGTGTTCTGGTACTTCAGAGTTTTGGATTTCTGTGGTTCTGAACTCCATAGTTGACTAAAGTTATTCAGTTTTTGGTGGGAGAGCAGTATAAAAAAGGAGGAGAATTCATTGTGGAGGATAGTCTCGTATCTCCCCTTTAATCTTTCTCTTTAACTTCATTTCACTGAGTATTATGATGTTCCCTGGAAATCACAGTAAAAACCAAAAAACTCAAAGTGTGTTTTCTCTTGACAGAAACTTCCTGTGAATAAATTCCATGAACCATGGATTTAAAATTATGCCTCCTTTGGGAACCATAGGATTTGCCTGAAGTTAGTAGTTGCTGTATTCCACACTGTGTTTTTTTAGTACAGATATGAAAATAGTCCTGGATAGCAGGAAGAATGTTTGCTTGATTTCCTTGGTTAGAACATCAGCTGAGTTTGGTCTGTCACAGCACACGCTGCCATCTTGCATTTGGTTGCTGTGTTCCAGCTCTGTCATAAAGCTGGATTTATCAGAATGACCACCTAGAGTCATTGACAAGGTTCAGTAAGAGTTAAATGAAATATGCCCTTTAGTCAAGTATGTGATTTTTTTCTGTAATGAGTTGGTTCATTTTTGAAAATTACTTGGCAACTGGGGATATTTCATTAACATGTAATAGGATTTAGTGAGTCATTTTTGAAATACATGACAGATGTTTGGGGCTTTAGCAGTCTATCATTTGGCAGTAAGGAGTAGTTTTCAGAATTCTTAGGAACATCTTATATGAATACATTTTCACAAGGATGTAGATGTGTGTGATTGAGATGAACATGTACATTCTCTATATTGTGTCTCCTTGGCTCCATAAAATACTGGAAATTCTTTTTTTCTTTTCTTCCTTTCTGTGGTATCAGTTTTTCCTTCCCAAACATTCTATAAAAATATGTTTCTTTTTAAAATTTGAGAGGATAAAGGGGGATTTTCCCTTGGAAATGGAAATATTCAGTATTTTCGAGTATCACGGTAGCTCACTGGAGGTGATATACGTTACTGTAAAAGAGGATATAGGTATTGTATTAACTGGTATCTTATTCTGAGCATGGACATTTTTAATTTGCTTATGATATTTTGTTTGATTAGAAATCTTTTAGTAAATCTCTTTGTTATGCTGTGATGCTCCTGTCATGGGTAATGTTCCCAGATGCCATTAACACTATCTTCTTTATCCCAGAGTGACATCACTGAATACTCATTTAAGGGCCAGTTCCAGAATGCATACTTCCTCCTTTCCACAGCAGTCATTTTGTAGTTACTGCCCTATAGGGCAAGTCTTTATCCATCTATTAAAAGAGTCTGGTGTTAGCTGCAGTTAATTTTAGGAAGTGAAAGAAAAATAATTGGGACTTCCCTGGTGGCACAGTGGTTAAGATTCTGCCTGCCAATGCAGGGGACACGGGTTCAATCCCTGGTCCAGGAGGATCCCACATGCTGCAGAGCAACTAAGCCCATGTGCCACAACTACTGAGGCCTCGTGCTACAGCTACTAAAGCCCGCACGCCTAGAGCCTGTGCTCAGCAACAAAGAGGAGCCACCGCAATGAGAAGCCCATGCACTGCAACGAAGAGTAGCCCCCGCTCGCCACAACTAGAGAAAGACCATGTGCAGCAACGAAGACCCAACACACCCCTAAATAAATAAATAAATAGATAGATAGATAGATAGATAGATAGAAAAATAATCAACAATATTACTTGTCTGGGAATAAACTGAAAAGTAACTATCTAGACCAAAAAGTACATTGTATCTCAAGTCAACCTCTGTTTCTTTTAATAGACATAATTAGATGAATTTTGTGCTCTTTCATTTTTGGGGGGGCGGATTTTTTTTGTTTTATTCAAACACAAAGTCACAAAAATTATAATCATCCTCATCAGTTCACTCAGTCCCATGTAATTAATCTTTTATTCATCTTGATCTTTTGTTAGCACTTTTATGAATTCATCAGTTTTCCATTAGAGTTCTGAAAATGCTTATTCACTCAGTTCAGCAGTATAGTCAGTTACCAGAAACCTGTACTTGTCGGAGTCTTTTTCATGAATTCCTTGAAGATGACACCCTTTTATAGAAACATTTTTGCAAAAGCATCAGAGTACACCCAGAACAAAAGACTTAAAAATGACTACAGTTAAAGATTTGATGAAAGTTCATAATAATGCAATTGACAAGGAAATTTAGTTATTTCTGAGATATACACTTCAAAGTAATAACTAGAATTATGACTTATAAAATTATACCAGAACATACAAGATTTTTAGAAATTTCATGTAATGTCTGAAACATTTATATTAACATATTTCCATACAAATAACCCAAAGAAAGTTTAGTATTAGTTGTTTTCTTTGTTTGTTTTTTTATACTGCAGTTTCTTATTAGTCACCAGTTTTATACACATCAGTGTATACATGTCAATCCCAATCGCCCAATTCAGCACACCACCACCCCCACCCCACCATGGATATCCCCCCTTGGTGTCCATACATTTGTTCTCTACATCTGTGTCTCAACTTCTGCCCTCCAAACCGGTTCATCTGTACCATTTTTCTAGGTACCACATACATGCATTAATATACGATATTTGTTTTTCTCTTTCAGACTTACTTCACTCTGTATGACAGTCTCTAGATCTATCCACGTCTCTACAAATGACTCAATTTCATTCCTTTTTATGGCTGAGTAATATTCCATAGTATATATGTACCACAACTTCTTTATCCATTCGTCTGTCGATGGGCATTTAGGTTGCTTCCATGACCTGGCTATTGTAAATAATGCTGCAATGAACATTGGGGTCCCTGTGTCTTTTTGAATTGTGTTTTTTTCAGGGTATATGCCCAGTAGTGGGATTGCTGGATCATATGGTAATTCTATTTTTAGTTTTTTAAGGAACCTCCATACTGTTCTCCATAGTGGCTGTATCAATTTACATTCCCACCAACAGTGCAAGAGGGTTCCCTTTGCTCCACACCCTCTCCAGCATTTACTGTTTGTAGATTTTCTGATGATGCCCATTCTAACTGGTGTGAGGTGATACCTCATTGTAGTTTTGATTTGCATTTCTCTAATAATTAGTGATATTGAGCAGCTTTTCATGTGCTTTTTGGCCATCTGTATGTCTTCTTTGGAGAAATATTAGGTCTTCTGAGCATTTTTGGATTGGGTTGTTTGTTTCTTTAATATTGAGCTGCATGAACTGTTTATATATTTTGGAGATTAATCCTTTGTCCGTTGATTCGTTTGCAAATATTTTCTCCCATTCTGAGGGTTTTCTTTTCATCTTGTTTATCGTTTCCTTTGCTGTACAAAAGCTTTGAAGTTTCATTAGGTCCCATTTGTTTATTTTTGTTTTTATTTCCATTACTCTAGGAGGTGGATCAAAAAAGATCTTGCTGTGATTTATGTCAGAGTGTTCTTCCTATGTTTTCCTCTAAGAGTTTTATAGTGTCCGATCTTACATTTACGTCTCGAATCCATTTTGAGTTTATTTTTGTGTATGGTGTTAGGGAGTGTTCTAAGTTCATTCTTTTACATGTAACTGTCCAGTTTTCCCAGCACCACTTATTAAAGAGGCTGTCTTCTCTCCACTGTATATCTTTGCCTCCTTTGTCATAGATTAGTTGACCATAGGTGTGTGGGTTTATCTCTGGGCTTTCTATCTTGTTCCATTGATCTGTGTTTCTGTTTTTGTGCCAGTACCATATTCTCTTGATTACTGTAGCTTTGTAATATAGTCTGAAATCAGGGAATCTGATTCCTCCAGCTCCGTTTTTTCCCCTCAAGACTGCTTTGGCTATGTGGGGTCTTTTGTGTCTCCATACAAATTTTAAGATTATTTGTTCTAGTTTCATAAAAAATGCCATTGGTAATTTGATAGGGATTGCTGTGAATCTGCAGATTGCTTTGGGTAGTATAGTCATTTTCACAATATTGTCTTCCAATCCAAGAACATGGTATATCTCTCCATCTGTTTGTATCATCTTTAATTTCTTTCATCAGTGTCTTATAGTTTTCTGCATACAGGTCTTTTGTTTCCCTAGGTAGGTTTATTACTAGGTATTTTATTCTTTTTGTTGCAGTGGTAAATGCGAGTGTTTCCATAATTTCTCTTTCAGATTTTTCATCATTAGTGTATAGGAATGCAACAGATTTCTGTGCATTAATTTTGTATCCTGCAACTTTACCAAATTCATTGATTAGCTCTAGTAGTTTTCTGGTGGCATCTATAGGATTCTCTATGTATAGTATCATGTCATCTGCAGACAGTGACAATTTTACTTCTTCTTTTCCAATTTGTACTCATTTTATTTCTTTTTCTACTCTGATTGCCGTGGCTAGGACTTCCAAAACTATGTTGAATAATAGTGGTAAGAGTGGACATCCTTGTCTCATTCCTGATCTTAGAGGAAATGCCTTCATTTTTTCACCATTGAGAATGATGTTTGCTGTGGGTTTGTCTTATATGGTCTTTATTATGTTGAGGTAATTTCTCTCTATGCCCACTTTCTGGAGAGTTTTTATCATAAATGGGTGTTGAATTTTGTCAAAAGCTTCTTCTGCATCTATTGAGATGATCATATGGTTTTTCTTCTTCAGTTTCTTAATATGGTGTATCCCATTGATTGATTTGCATATATTGAAGAATCCTTGCATCCCGGGGATAAATCCCACTTGATCATGGTGTATGATCCTTTTAATGTGTTGTTGGATTCTGTTTGCTAGTATTTTGTTGAGGATTTTTGCATCTATATTCATCAGTGATATTGGTCTGTAATATTCTTCTTTTGTAGTATCTTTGTCTGGTTTTGGTACCAGGGTGATGGTGGCCTCATAGAATGAGTTTGGGAGTGTTCCTTCCTCTGCAATTTTTTGGAAGAGTTTGACAAGGATGGGTGATAGCCCTTCTCTAATTGTTTGATAGAATTCACCTGTGAAGCCATCTGGTCCTGGGCTTTTGTTTGTTGGAAGATTTTTTATCAGTTTCAATTTCATTACTTGTGATTGGTCTGGTCATATTTTCTATTTCTTCCTGGTTCAGTCTTGGAAGCTTATACCTTTCTACGAATTTGTCCATTTCTTCCAGGTTGTCCATTTTTTTGGCATAGAGTTGCTTGTAGTAGTCTCTTAGGATGCTTTGTATTTCTGCAGTGTCTGTTGTAACTTCTCCTTTTTCATTTCTAATTTTATTGATTTGAGTCCTCTCCCTCTTTTTCTTGATGAGTCTGGCTAATGGTTTATTAATTTTGTTTATCTTCTCAAAGAACCAGCTTTTAGTTTTATTGATCTTTGCTATTGTTTTTGTTTGTATTTCATTTATTTCTCCTCTGATTTTTATGATTTCTTTCCTTCTACTAACTTTGGGTTTTGTTTGTTCTTCTTTCTCTAGTTCCTTTACATGTAAGGTTCGATTGTTTATTTGAGATTTTTCTTGTTTCTTGAGGTAGGCTTGTATAGCTATAAACTTCCCTCTTAGAACTGCTTTTGCTGCATCCCATAGGTTTAGGATCATCGTGTTTTCATTGTCATTTGTCTCTAGGTATTTTTTGATTTCCCCTTTGATTTCTTCAGTGATCTCTTGGTTATTTAGTAACGTATTATTTAGCCTCCATGTGTTTGTGTTTTTTATGCTTTTTTCCTTGTAATTAATTTCTAATCTCATAGCGTTGTGGTCAGAAAAGATGCTTGATATGATATCAATTTTCTTAAATTTACTGAGGCTCAATTTGTGACCCAAGATTGGTCTATCCTGGAGAATGTTCCGTGCGCACTTGAGAAGAAAGTGTAATCTGCTGTTTTCAGATGGAATGTCCTATAAATATTAATTAAATCTATCTGGTCTATTGTGTCATTTAAAGCTTCTGTTTCCTTATTTATTTTCATTTTGGATGATCTGTCCATTGGTGTAAGTGAGGTGTTAAAGTCCCCCACTATTATTGTGTTACTGTCGATTTCCTCTTTTACAGCTGTTAGCAGTTGTCTTGTGTATTGATATGCTCCTATGTTGGGTGCATATATATTTATAATTGCTATATCTTCTTCTTTAATTGATCCCTTGATCATTATGTAGTGTCCGTCCTTGTCTCTTGTAACATTCTTTATTTTAAAGTCTATTTTATCTGCTATGCATATAGCTACTCCAGCTTTATTTTGATTTCCATTTGCATGGAATATCTTTTTCCATCCCCTCATTTGCAGTCTGTATGTGTCCCTAGGTCTGAAGTGGGCCTCTTGTAGACAGCATATTTGTGGGTCTTGTTTTTGTATGCATTCAGCAAGCCTGTGTCTTTTGGTTGGAGCATTTAATCCATTCACGTTTAAGGTAATTATTGATATGTATGTTCCTATGACTATTTTCTTAATTGTTTTAATTTGTTATTGTAGGTCTTTTCCTTCTCTTGTGTTTCCTGCCTAGAGAAGTTTCTTTAGCATTTGTTGTTAAGCTGGTTTTGTGGTGCTGAATTCTCTTAGCCTTTGCTTGTCTGTAAAGCTTTTGATTTGTCCATTAAATCTGAATGAGATCCTTGCTGGTCAGAGTAATCTTGGTTGTAGGTTTTTCTCTTTCATCCCTTTAAGTATACCATGTCACTCCCTTCTGGCTTGTAGAGTTTCTGCTGAGAAATCAACTGTTAACCTTATGGGAGTTCCCTTGTATGTTATTTTTCGTTTTTCCCTTGCTGCTTTCAGTAATTTTTCTTTGTCTTTAAGTTTTGTGAATTTGATTATTATGTGTCTCGGCGTGTTTCTCCTTGGGTTTATCCTGTATGGGACTTGCTGCGTTTCCTGGACTTGGATGGCTATTTCCTTTCCCATGTTAAGGAAGTTTTCAACTATAATCTCTTCAAATATTTTCTCTGGTCCTTTCTCTCTCTCTTCTCCTTCTGGGATCCCTATATTGTGAATGTTGTTACGTTTAATGTTGTCCCAGAGGTCTCTTAGGCTGTCTTCATTTCTTTTCATTTTTTTTTCTTTATTCTGTTCTGCAGCAGTGAATTCCACCATTCTCTCTTACAGGTCACTTATCCATTCTTCTGTCTCAGTTATTCTGCTATTGATTCCTTCTAGTGTAGTTTTCATTTCAGTTATTGTATTGTTCTTCTCTGTTTGTTTGTTCTTTAATTCTTCTAGGTCTTGTTAAACATTTCTTGTATCTTCTCAATCTTCGCCTCCATTCTTTTTCCAAGGTCCTGGATCATCTTCACTATCATTATTCTGAATTCTTTTTCTGGAAGGTTGCGTATCTCCACTTCATTTAGTTGTTTTACTGGGGTTTTCTCTTGTTCCTTCATCTGGTACATAGCCCTCTGCCTTTTCATCTTGTCTGTCTTTCTGTGAATGTGGTTTTTGTTCCACAGGCTGCAGGATTTTAGTTCTTCTTGCTTCTGCTGTCTGCCCTCTGGTGGATGAGGCTATCTAAGAGGCTTGATGGGAGGGACTGGTGGTGGGTAGAGCTGACTGTTGCTCTGGTGGGCAGAGCTCAGTAAAACTAATCCTCTCGACTGCTGATGGGTGAGGCTGGGTTCCCTCCCTGTTTGTTGTTTGGCCTGAGGCAACCCAACACTGGAGCCTACCTGGGCTCTTTGGTGGGACTAATGGCAGAGTGGGAGGGCTTACACCAAGGAGTCCTTCCCAGAACTTCTGCTGCCAGTGTCCTTGTCCCCACAGTGAGCCACAGCCACCCCCAGCCTCTGCAGGAGACCCTCCAACACTAGCAGGTAGGTCTGGTTCAGTCTCCCCTGGGGTCACTGCTCCTTCCCCTGGGTCCCGATGCACACACTACTTTGTGGGTGCCCTCTCAGAGTGGAGTTTCTGTTTCCCGCAGTCCTGTTGAAGTCCTGCAATCAATTCCCACTAGGCTTCAAAGTCTGATTCTCTAGGAATTCCACCTTCCATTGCTGGACCCCCAGGTTGGGAAGCCTGACGTGGGGCTCCAAACCTTAACTCCAGTGTACTTCTGTGGTATAAGTGTTCTCCAGTCTGTGAGTCACACACCCAGCAGTTACGGGATTTGATTTTACTGTGATTGCTCCCCTCCTACCATCTCATTGTGGCTTCTCCTTTGTCTTTGGATGTGGGGTATCTCTTTTGGTGAGTTCCAGTGTCTTCCTGTCGATGATTTTCCAGCAACTAGTTTTTATTCTGGTGTTCTTGCTAGAGGGAGTGAGATGTGCTCTTTCATTTTTAAAAGATTACAATTAAAATGAACAATAATTAGGAGAGCAGTTGTCCTTGACAAAATGGGAGGGGTTTCAAAATTTATGATAATGCTGGAAAGTAAAGTCAAAGAAACAAACGTGAGGTTGGAATCTCAGTTCAGAGATCCCTGCTCAGTCAAAGCAGGGACTCTACCTGATTATTTTGTATCCCTACTGTAGTAGTGTTGTGAACTGGAGATTAAAGAAGGCCATTCTTTTTTTAGTCATTCTGTGTCAATGCTGAGTAAATATTTATTGAGGAAGTGCTGTAAGTCAGGCATGGTGCTCAGTGTTGGTACCAACTTGTGTGATACGTGGTCCCTGCCCTTCTGGTTCTCCCAGTCTGGCAGGAGAGGCAAATGTGTGAATAGCTAACCACAGTTCATTACTCAGTAGTGTGTACAGAGTGTTCTGGAGGCACGCAGGATGGAGAGGTTGGGTTGAGGATAATGATTTCACAGAACAAGTCACATTCAAGCTTGGCTGGCCTGTCACCCATTATTTATAAATCAAGATATTGGTCCTCTAGTCAGGGTCATGAGCCAGACACTATGCCAGATGCTGAGGATATAGAGATGAACATGACATACTCCCTGCTCTCAGAAACAGGGATTTATAGAAGACAGATACATATAGAGATGATTAAAATTCAACAAGGAGAGCTGTGAGTGGGATGCTGGCAGAGGGAGAAGAGAGACACAGAAAAGGAGAGCCTCACTTGGGCTGGGGAAGAAAGGGCCAGCAAAGACCACATGGGAGTGACCCTTGAGCTTAGGATGGGGGCTAGGAATTTAGTAAGCTAATAGTGGGTGGATAGGGGTCTGGTTTCAGGCAGAGGAATCTGATCTATGAAAATTTGGGGCATGATAGGGAATAGAATTCTTAGGAAAAACCGTATAGCATGTGACAGAAGGTGAAGTTGGAAAGCATGTGACAGAAGGTGGAGCAGGATTTGGGACATCTGATGGGTAATGGAGAGTCATTCAGGAGGGAGTGTATTCGTTAAAACACTTAGCTGCAAGAAACAGAGACCCAACTACAGTGACATAGACATAGGCACATAAAAGCAACCAGCCAAGTATTGCAGGGCTGGAGTAACAGCTTTAAAAAGTCCTCAGAGGTCCTGGCTGAGTCTGTTTTTGGCCGTGCTGCACCTGGCTTTCTTCTTGAAGGTCCTGCATGTTTCAAGGCAGCTGTTGGAGCATCAGCCGTTGTTTCTGCACTGAAGAGGGCAGAGAAGCAAACGAGGGCATATGCCCCATGCCTTTGAAGTAATCATGATATCGTAATTATTAGCTTCTAAGTTCCTAACAGAAAGACACCCTGTCATAGAATACATACATTTGACCAGTGGTGAGAAATACTATTATTGCACTGTTTTTTAGGAATAAAGGAACCCAATTTTTAAAGAGTAATTTTCTTTACTATAAATGTGAAGTTGCCAGCTGCATGCATGACAGAATGGATTCCTAAGTTGCTTCCTACTTAACAGAATAAGTGCCTTGTCATCACTGGGTTTGCATAACCTGACACGTGGATCAGATTTCAGGATGTACATGAAATGAGTACTGTGGCAAAATGAAAAACTCCTTTAAAAAAAATGAGTTAATCAAGTCTTAATGCCAGTCTGGATTTTGCATTCTGTTAACCTGGCTTCGAGATATTTTTGTCATCTGGGGAACCTGCTTCCTGTGTCCTGTTGAAGCAGAAGGGGGCAGCAGAGAAATCAGTTGGAAAGTCAACAGCCTGGTTTGCTTCCTTCTAATAGAAGTGGTTGTACCATATAAATATGCTGAAAGGAAATGAATGTTGAAATTAATACCTTTTATTTATTTAAACCTAAAAATTATTAGAATAATTAAAAGAACATGATTTAGATTTCTACTTGTCAATTTTAGCTTAGTTATACAGATGTTGCAAAGTAGATATAATATTTGTGGGTTTTGTTGTTGTTCTAAAATCTGACAAGCAAATGTGGAGTGTGTTATTTAATGCAGTCCTGCTTTCGATGAGGCTTGTTTCCCACAAGATATCCTGGGTGTTTATAGAAAAGCAGATGCTCCAGTGGGTTTTGGTGGTTTATTTTAATATGTTTATCCTTTGGAGTTAGAGTTTCTGTGGAAAACCATTTCATTTCTTGTTAAAACAAAGGGGAACTTAATGCCATTTGACCAAATTTTGATTTTTAGAGTTAGAGGTCTAATTTTTTGTTGTTTTATTTAAAAAATATTGCCGGCATAAATTTTTTTTTTCCTATTTGTTGCAAGGAATGAGGTCTAAGCTGACTGATTGTTTTCATGCCCTTGACCTTTGAAAATATGTTACCAAATTAATTGAAGCAATACTATTTTTCTGTAAAGGATGGCTTAAGTCCTGTCAACGGGCCTGGCTAACTAGTTTTATTTACTGTGTATGAAATCTATTCTTGTTTCTCATTAATATTTGATATTTTTTCCCTATGATGAAGGACAGTAAAACAGCAGAGCTAAGGGCTTCTCTCTGAAAGAAGAGATATACCATCAAAATACCATCACTCTGGTATTTTGATGCATTCTGTGTTTAAGATAAAGAACAGCATCTAGTGCCTAACAAGTAACTAGTACTTCTTTTCTCTGGTTTATAAGTGAAAAGAGGAATCATAAAGTTTTACAGGATCTCCCTCTGCAAGGGAACCAATGAAGATAAAGCTGCAGTTCTGTTCTAAATCTATTATGTGTGCTGTTTTTATATTATGGTAAATTTAACCTATTGATTTCATTGTTACAGCCCTATTTTATAAGATAAACTGTGAAGGAAGTGGCCTCAGTTGAGAAGTGTTAGTTGTGCTCTAAAGGTTATGATGTATACCATGGCCTAGTGTCAAACAGAAAGTGTGTGTGTGTGTGTGTTTGTGGTGTGTGTGTGTCTGAATCTCAAGGTGCTTTATGCGTAGGATTACAGTTCATTCTTACTGACGGTGCTTAGTGGCTCATCTGGTCCATCTCCTCTTTATTTTTTTATTTTCTTTTTTTTGTGTGTGCGGTACGCGGGCCTCTCCCGTTGCGGAGCACAGGCTCCAGACGCGCAGGCTCAGTGGCCATGGCTCACTGGCCCAGCCACTCCGCGGCATGTGGGATTCTCCCGGACCGGGGCATGAACCCGTGTCCCCTGCATTGCCAGGCGGACTCTCAACCACTGAGCCATCAGGGAAGCCCAGTCCATCTCCTCTTGATCCCAGTTCTTCTCATTCTCTCCCTGTGTGGAAGGTGTTATTTGGTAAGAGCTAAGTGTTCAGAAGTCATGGGTCTGACTTCATCAAGGAACAGTTGTTACCTTTGTGGTCATCTATGACCCCAGACCACATCCTTGACCACATTATGGGGCAGCTGTCTAGTGCAAATGTGCTGACACCAGACTGCTCTTTCCTCTCAGGTGTATTTGCTCTCTTGAAGTCACAGCTCACTGAGCTCTTTCCCTTTTTAGTTTTTTTTAAATTATTTTTTCTGTCTGTGTTCCATTTTGGATATTTTCTATTGCTGTGTCTTCAAGTTACCCTCCATGAATCTCATCCAGTGCATTTTTTTTAAATAAATTTATTTATTATTATTTTTTTGGCTGCATTGCGTCTTCGTTGCTGCATGCAGCTTTCTCTAGTTGCAGTGAGCTGGGGCTACTCTTCGTTGCGGTGCATGGGCTTCTCATTGCGGTGGCTTTTCTTGTTGAGGAACTGGGGCTCTAGGCACGCAGGCTTCAGTAGTTGTGGCAGGTGGGCTCAGTAGTTGTGGCTCATGGGCTTAGTTGCTCCATGGCATGTGGGATCTTCCCGGACCACAGCTCGAACCCGTGTCCCCTGCATTGGCAGGCGGATTCTTAACCACTGCGCCCCCAGGGAAGCCCCCTCATCCAGTGCATTTTTCACCTCAGACGTTGTGGTTTTCATCTCTAGGAGGTTGATTTGGGTCTTTTTTTAATATCTTCCTTGTGTCTAATTTCTTGAACATATGGAATACAATTATGATATCTCTTAGTGTCCTTGTCTGTTCATGCTAACATCTGTGTTGGTTATGGGTCCATTTCAATTGATAGCTTTTTTCTTCCTCATGGATTGTATCTTCCTGATTCTATCTATGCCTAATAATGTTTGAATGCAGGCTAGACATCCATTATTTTGCCTTTTGGAGTGCTGGATATATTTGTATTCCCTCAAATTATTCTTGAGCTGTTTCTCTGGAACATAGTTAAGTTACCTAGAAACAGTCTGATTTTGAGGAGTCTTGCTTTCAAGATTTACAGGGTGGTACCAGAGCAATGTCTGGTCTTGGTTAAGTTACTGAAGCAAGACTCTCTGAGTTCTTTTCCAGTACCCTATGAATCTTGAGGTTTTCTCCTTGGGCTGATGGGAGCAGATTTTTGGCCTTGTTTTACTGCCTGGTACTGTTACCTCCAATCCTTTCAGTTGGTGTGTCCCCAGGCTAGGGTAGTGTCCTCATGGGCCTGTGCTGATCAGTACCGTGTTGAGTCCTGAAGGGTGAGCACTGGCAGATTTGTAGATTTCCCACTGTGCAGTTTTTTCCTCTCTGGCGTTCTGACCTGGGAGGTCTAGCCCTTTTGGTCTCCTTCTACACTCAGCTTCATCATCTTATCTCAAGGAATCCAACAGGCTTCCCTCTTCTTGCACCATAACTCTCTTCAGTAAACTGGGGCCATCTTTTTGTTCTTTTCCCGTCTCTCAGTGATCCTGGTCTTCGTCTCCTAATGTTCAGTGTCATGAAAACTTTTTTTTTCATATTTTTCATATACTTTGTCCAGGTTTTTTATTGTTTCATGTGGAAGGGTAGATCCAATTCTTTTGTGTTTTTTTTTTGGCAGTACGCTGGCCTCTCACTGTTGTGGCCTCTCCCGTTGCGGAGCACAGGCTCTGGATGCGCAGGTTCAGCGGCCATGGCTCACGGGCCCAGCCGCTCCATGGCATGTGGGATCCTCCCAGACCGGGGCATGAACCCGTGTCCCCTGCATCGGCAGGCGGACTCTCAACCGCTGCGCCACCAGGGAAGCCCAGATCCAATTCTTATTACTCCATCTGGGCTGGTAGGTGGAGTTTCTCTATCTAAATTCTTAATGCCATCCCCTGTTCAGAGCCCATCTGAACTTAGTGTTTTTTCTCTCCTCTTGATAATGGAGTTATGTTAGTAGTGGTATAAGTTTAAGATATAGGTCCCACCATGGAAAACTACATGGGATCCCCAAGAAGTCCCAACCCCATGCTGCCTAGTGGACTTCTCTTCCTTTTGTGGATTCCTAAACAGGTTTACAGGGAGTGCCAAGAGGATGACCAAGTCTCTGCCTATTGATGGTGACTCAGCATGGAGTGGACATTCTGAAAAAGAGCAGAAGGAGGTGGTCATTTCTAAGCAAATATGTTTATTATTCCCCACAGACTCTTTTTAAAACATTCAAGAATGAGATTGTAAGTCGCCGTACTTTTAAAGTCTCTCTGTGTGCCAGTCTTGACCATACAGGTGCTGAAGATACAGGGTGAGTGAGAAGCAGATGTCCTAGTCCATGGGAAGCTCTGTCTATCGGAGAAACAAATATGCAGATAGGAAATTGTAATAAAATGTGATAAGCTGTGGCTTTTCTATTTAAAGACCTAGGCAACAGTCTCTGTCGTTCCTTGCACTATTTTAACATAAGCTGAACAATGCCAACCATCCTGGTGCTTTTATGTACTTTGGATTTCTTGGTGAAAACAAAGTTCTCTATTTTATCATTTATCAACAAGCCATCAAAGAGCAAAAAAATATTTTAAATATTTCTTCTTACCAAGACTGTCTCCGGGTGACACTTTTTATCAATTTACTAATTTGTAGTCATCTATGTAGAATTTGATGTTTGTTTATATAATTTTTCAGATTGGTGACAAGTTTTATTCTGTTTACCATGTGGAGCATTTCTAAGCCTTGATTTTTCAATATGTATTACCTTTGGCAGCAGTTCTAGTGGAAAAAATAGGACTGTCTCTTTTTATTAAATCTCTTCTATTTTCTATAAAACAACTGTGAGATGTTGGGTTTTCATTGGTGTTTTAACCTGTGCTTTAAGAAGGAGAATTATTTCTGTAAAAATATATTACAGAAGCATTGCTATTCTCCAGGATATTATTAAATGAAATAGTTTCTTTTCCAGATATATTTGAAAAAGTACATTAGTATACCTAGCTTTTAATTTTCTTTGTTTTGTTTTTTGATACCAAAACAAACAAACAAAATAGTACTTCTCAAAGCTTGGGTTTTCAAAACACACATAATCCACAATATAAATTTTTCAGTAGTCTTGTCTTACGTTGCACATGAAGGAAGAAACACTGGACCTATTTAGCTCTGATCCTTTTCTTGGTAGCAATCTATGTATATCATCATTTCTCTTAAAGAAACCTAATTATTAACTGAATTTCGTAGACTCTAGTAAAGAATTGATTTGGGAGAAACAAAATAAAGTAATCCAATGGTACAGTCATTGTAGAACCAAAAATTTAACTTAGATTTATTAGAACATTTGGCCACTTTTAAATTGTTTCCAAAATTGACCAATTTTGAATTTTTTCACAATAGTCAATGGAAATCCTAGAGAAAACAGCTCAAATTTTGGCAACAACAAGGAAATGAGGGTTGGCTCCTCTTTCTGCCTGGTAATTTATCTTAACTTTTGAAAAATAAACTCATAAGGGTAAATTTGGCAGTGTTTATAAATGCAATACAGCCTTAATCCTAGGATGACTTAGTAATTAGCAATTTTAAGTGTGTAGGGAATATGCACCCACTGTATCCAGGGTAAAGCATTCCTTACTGAAGACTACAGAATCCTTTCCTAAGCATAGTATAGTACAAGTAATATTCCTCCAAAACTAACTTCTGTGCAGTATGCATAAATTAAGAGCTGGTTAATAAGCAGCCCTTGTTGGCCTATCTTGTATAAGCTGAGCAGACCGGTTGCTAACTATACTGTTCACCCTACATAGTAAAATAATGTGGGAAAAAGTACTGTCATTGATCCCCTCCAGATAGATGGCTGTGATTGTGATATTACATAAACAAGCAGAATGCTGTGGGGGTGCAAAGAGAAAGTCCACTGTTTTGGTGACTGTTGGGCACTCCTCCTTGTCAACAGGAGCCCAGAGGGCTTCCCTGGTGGCACAGTGGTTGAGAGTCCGCCTGCCGATGCAGGGGACACGGGTTCGTGCCTCAGTCTGGGAAGATCCCACATGCCGCGGAGCGGCTGGGCCCTTGAGCCATGAGCCTGCGCCTCCGGAGCCTGTGCTCCGCAACGGGAGAGGCCGCGACAGTGAGAGGCCCGCGTACCGCAAAAAAAAAAAAAAAAAAAAAAAGAAAAGAGGAGCCCAGAAAGAAGGGTCACACATGAGCTGTATAGAGACATTACCCACATGAAGGAAACCAGTCCTCCTGATGTAGAGGAGCTTATATAGAGGAATGATAGATATGGAGCTCAAGTAAACTTGTTCTTGAGCAAAGCTATCCAGAAGAGTGTTAAGGAAAAGCAAAAGATTCTTCAGGCTGCACTGAATTCTGTCACCGTAGGCATTCCTTGTTTGTGTGATGTGGAAGGAACCTCTGCTTGCCCAGTGTGGCTTTTTCCAGCCGCACTGGCCCACGTGGATTGCCTTCAAGGTCATTTGCTCCTGAGTCAAAATAAGAGGGAGGGAGGGCATTCAACTTAGGAAACCTTAAGATGGTGTAACACTGGTAGAACACTCGTTATTATGGCTGGGATCACTTAGAGAGAGCATCAGTGGTGAAAACACCTAGATTCTCTTCTTTTGGGTTTAAAACTTCTTAATGAGCTAATAGGGGGGTATGAAAGCTCCAGGCATGTCTCTATCATATGAATACCATGCTCGAATATGATGCTGTGCTCAGATGCTATGCTGGGTGAGGGTCTTTGGTGAGACTTAATTGTCATTTCTGTTGTATTTTATATTTGTTTCTCTTTATGGGAGAATATGGTGATTTATCTCTTGGGCAATGAAAGAGGAAACATCCTAATGAAAGGTTCTTTCTTAAATTTGTATTGGAAAAATATCTAAAATTATAACATCTTAATTTTCATAGTTTAGAATCCTTACATGGAATTGTAGTAGTTTAGAACTGGAAGGGACCTAAGCGATTCTCTGATTGGACTCTTATTTTACAGATAAGAGATTGAGTCCCCCAAACGTTAACTGACTTGTCCAAGGCCACACGTCTAGAGACTAAGCCAAGACAGAACCTGACTTCTGATTTCTAGACCCATGACCCTTCCTCAGTGGAGTGTGATTCGCAGTTTCTGTTTACTTGTTGCTGAGGTCTGCCACCTCTGAGAGTCTGTCTACCCTGGAGTAGGTGTGCATTGCCGAATGAGAAACAGCTTGGATGTGTGTCCTATTGTGGCTGCAGGTGGAGCTCTGACTGTATGAACGCATCACCACCCCTTGTTCTGTGTCCTATTCCTACTCTTATCCTAAGAGTCCTGCCTTCCTGTGGCATTTAATGGGGAGTCCTGGGACCTTGCAAGAAAGCACTTACTCCTGTGCCCTCGCCCAAGGCTCTGCTTCCTCTTCCGTGCTCCCAGGTGGCAAAATGACATCCTCATCATGAGGCTCGGCCTCTTTCCACCTGATCAGCAGCCTGGTATGCATCTGTAGCGTCAGGAGACATTTATTTTAGTGAAGAAAACAAACTTGGAGACCAGGACATCTATAATCAGTGGTTCGGTTGTAAGTGAGAACTTGGTAAGAGAGCTCTATTCATGTTTTGTTGAGAGCTGGATGTGTGAGGCTGTCAATGAAACCTGAATTTTTTTTAGTGTAGGTTAATGACTTTCCTGGAGGCAAGCAAACAATGTTTTCTTGACTATACAGAGATTTCAGCTGAAGAGAGAGATTGAAAAAAATTCTTCTGCTTCTTAGAACACATTATATTTATTTTTTTATAATAAAATCTGACCTTACACTTAAAAATAAGTTTGTCAGAAACCAGTCCTGTTTTCCCTTGAGCTAACTTCAAACCTCAAATGCATTGCGAACTGCAAAGTGACTGCTGTGGAGCCAGCCCTAGAGGCTGATGCAGTGAATCATAAAGAATCCATTTATAAACAGCCTCCCATTCTGGCTGTTTCCAGGACTATAACAGTATTTATCAGGCCCAGGATAATTTTATCTTTCTAACATGGTACAGTACCATCCTAATAGGCAGTAATTTCCTTTATTAGACTTGTATTTAGGATGGATTAGTAATTCTTCTAGTTTATTCATCAGATTTTAATCAAATATATTCTTTGTATCGCATATCGTGCTAGGTTCTGGGAGATGACTAAGAAATGGCCTTTTTCTAGGAAGGGAAAAGACAAATAAAATTACGCCAATGTACTGAATACAGTTTTGTGGCATATGCAGAGTATTATAGCTGCACAGGGCCAGATGTTAAATCTGCCCGGAGCCAAGGAAGACTACACAGAAGAGACTACACAGAAGACAGCACATTAGAAGAAAGAGAAAGAACTAGCTGGGCAAGGCCGAGGGGAAAGGGCCTTCTAAGGAGAGGGAACAGCATGTACAAAGCACTGGCTGCTTGATAGAGTGTGGGGTGGTCTGTCAATACTGAGTTCAGTCTGATTGCTTCTGTGGCAGCTTGCTTGGGGGAAATAAAGCCAGTATTTGCTTTGCTGGTTGGGCTGAGCTGTACTAGTTAGTTTGAACTTCAGCCTCTACCCATCAGGAACTGTTGGAGGCTTTTAAGAAAGGGAGTGAAATCAGATTCTTGTTTGTGGAAAATATTTTAGTAGCTGACTAGTAAATAACGAAGGGTGTGTCTGCTGGAAGTCAGGGCACAGGTGGAGAAGCATTTATAACAGAAGGTGGAGGGTATATGTTAAGAAGCAGGCAGTGGCTGCGATGTCAGAACCAGTTTGGATGATGTTTTAGAGGGAGATCTGGAACTCAGTAAAGCAAGGAACTTAGAAGTGGTGAACTTTAGAGACTAGGTTAATGTTGATGGCATTAATTATGGGAGGCCATAATCTCTGTGATTGTTGAGGTTGTAATTAAGGTTGTTTTCTGGGATCCCTGCGTTCATAGCTAACCTGTGACCCTCCTTGGCGTAGCTCGTGTGCTGTTTGTATTGTCATCGTCAGTTGTTCCCCTGGACCATAAACTGCTTGAGGTCAGGGACCGGTTTCACTTTGTTGTCGCTGTTGTTACTGCAGCACCTGGTACGGTGTTTGGTGTGTAGTAGGTGCTTGGTATGTACTTGGATGTTTTGATGGATGCATCAGCCGCCTGCGTAAGGAGTTCCTCTCTTGAATTCTTCCTTTGCCCAAGATTTTTGTTTCTTGTCAGAAACAAGGCTAGCTAGTTCTGAAAGTCAGTTATAATTTTCAGTTTATGAGCCAGTTTCTCTGGACTTGCATTTTCCAGAAACTGCCCAGCCTTCTTAGATCTGACTGTTTCCTTGTTGACAACTCACTAAAGTTCTTATTGTTTAGAGATTGCATGATAAAGTGGAGATATATATATAGGGGCCCAGGACAGGCAGCCCCAAAATATGCCTCAATGGCATATTGATTATTTTGAATTAGAGTTACTTAAGAAGCAGCCAATGCAAGAGGGACACTCTGACCCTCCTCTCTGTCCCCCTGAAAGCAGGAAATAAATCTGTCATGTGAAAGGTACACTCTGGACATCTGAAGGTAGAAGGATACCCCTTATTGCCAGATACAGGGAATTTGGGGCCAAGAGTCCTGTATAAACAAACCTATTACTTCTTTAATTTACTACCCAAGCCCAAACTCTGTTTAGATTCTTCACTAAGTAAGCATCCAAAGCCTAGGTTTCTTTGTCCTGTTGATCCCTCATAAATTTATGTTTCTTTGTCTGAAAAGTATAAAAAACTGCCTGCTTTGCCGACATCTTAGGTTCTATTTCCATGAGACCTCATGCACATGAATTAAAATTTGTTTCTCTTCTGTTAATCTGTATTGTGTCAATTTTATTATTCTAGCCACAAGAGCTCAAGAAAGGTGGAATGGGGGGGGTGGATTTCCTTCTCCCTGAAATATACATGTGTGAATATATACATATATATTTTTGTTCATCATTAATGTTGGCTACTTGAACCTATGACTCTGTGATATAAACTAATTCTTTTCTAGATTTGTTTATTTGGGAGTTTTTTTTAAAAAAACAGTCTTGTGTTTATGGTCTTGAGTTAAATACACTTATAATCGCTGTAGGGGGCTCCCATGGCATGGCCACAGCTGGAGGTCTGGTGGGCTTTTGTAAATGGCATTTGGAAGAATGATTAGTTTGCCAAAGCATTAGCAGTCTTTTGTATTGTTTCCATCTGTTTTTTGTCTAAAGAGACAAGTGTTGGAATTTTATTTATTTAACGAACTTTGTTTGAGTTAGCTAATTTTCCCACTGTCCAGAATTCTGAGGGGAGTCATGAGCATTTATTGCAAGGAATTACTCTATCCAATTCTTGCTTGGCAGGGCGGAGGCAGGGGTATCACTTTTATGGCGATCAAACACCTGATATTTTGATCTTTTCTGTGACTAAATTTTAAGAATTTGTGTACTTGCTTGATTCTGGTATAAGGCTATGTATTTTTTTAAGTTATTTTATTGAATTATAGTTGATTTATAATGTGTTAATCTCTACAGCAGAGTGATTCAGTTATATATATCGACATTCTTCTTCAGATTCTTTTCCATTATGGTTTATCACAGGATATTGAATATAGTTCCCTGTGTTATGCAGTACGACCTTGTTGTTTATCCATCTTATATATAATAGTTTGTATCTGCTAATCCCAAACTCCCGATCCATCCCCCTCACCCCCTACCCCTTGGCAAGGGCCATATTTTTAAAGTACAATCACCAGTTGGATAAATCGGCTCTTTTTTGGTTTGTAGTCTAAAGAAGGGAAAAATAGATATATTTACATTTCAAAAGTTTTCTCTTTGAGAGCCTGTTCTGTGCCCAGCTCTTGCATTACTTTCTCTTATTTCACATTCACACCAACCCTGCTTGAGCACTATTGTTATCCTCACTTTACTGTTCAGAACAGTGTTTCAGAGAGCTTACGAAATCTACAAAACTCCTTTAGCAGTTAGTTATCAGAGGTTGTTTCAAACCCAAGTCTTCGTCCATGAGGGAGAAGCTTATCTCAGAAGCTTCTGAGAAGCTGAAAGACTTGACCTCCCTTGGAAGAGGTGGCAGTTGTCCTGTGAAAATCAACCAGAGGGGGACATTTCAACTCTTTCTTGGTAACCGTGTAGATCATAAATTAATTATGGTACCTGGTATATTAGGACTGCACATTTTAAGAAATCAACAGTCTTTTATCTTCTCTGTCAGTGTGATGTAGGGTCATGTAAGCACTGGTGAGCTGCTCGCTTGTTGGCAGACAACAAGACAACAACAACCTTTGCTGTTTGAAAACTCGTGATAATTTTTGCACTCTCATTGTGAGATGGATGAGTTCAGAAAACAGTTTTGAGAATATCTGTATTAAACCAAAGCATAAGCGATTTCACCTTCAGTAAATTTAATTCCTGGCCTCGGCTTTAGACCACAGAAATCTTAAATGAGATATTTTGTTGCATGCTAATAACCTCAGGGATTTTATCTGCTGCTGCTGTGGTCTTTTGAGAAGGATTCTCCCATTGCAAAGGATGCCTAAATATAATGAATGGCAAGAAGTATCCGGAATATTTCTGAGTGTTTAAACCCATCTGAGGTTTATTAATTTTCCAGATATGCGTTAACATGGTTCCGTGAATAGGCACAAAGCCTAGAGAGCAGGATTGGGAAGGTTTCCAGGGGCTCTGAACTTACGTCAAGCAAAACTGGTGCGCTAGGCAGCTAAGTCACCTGAACAGGGAAAAGACTTTGAAAGTGTTTTATTTCACTGCATAATGTTTGTAAATTTTATCCAATTAATTTACAGCTGCAGGGCTCATGAGGCTGAAATTAAAGTTTTGTAAAGTTTCGATAAGGAGGCAGCCAAACAAGTTTGATTAGCTGTGGATGCTTTGTAAATGAGTTGGCAGTCGTGCAAAAATCAAAGGTTTGAATTTCAGGAGGCGTATTGGCTTTGCAGTGCCCATTTGATTAACCGTGGAAAGCGCGTGTTTTCCACCTGTCATGTCAGGCATCTTTTCTCTCTCTTATGTCTTCTCCAGGCTAACCTCTAACATTGAAAGATGCATCTTTTATAGTTAAGTCTCACCAGCCCAGTGTTCTCAGAAAGCCTGTTTTATTAGTGGAAATCAGTGTTCCCACTGATTTCTTTCTTTCTATACTCTTACCCGGTGCTCTTTAATCTTTCAAGTTGTGGGCGTTTTAAGAAGGCCTTTCTCTCTCTAAAGGTTGAGGTGGCAGATGTCCCTTTATTTGGAGTTCAGGTCTGTCAGTGGCTGGAGGATCACGGATAAGGAGACACAACACAGGTTTTCACATACAGTGATATTAAATAGGCAGAAGTCTTCAAAATAACATCGATCACTGGTAAATATTAGTATTTTTTTTAGTGAAACATTGCTGTAAACCTCAGCAGGAAAATTTCACATGACTAAACAGGATTTAGTAGCCTATTTAAAAGGTCATATTGGAGGCTGTCTCTGGAGAGGAAAGGAGAACGCAAGGACTGGGGAAGGTCATAGAGCAGGCTTCAACTGTGTCTGTGTTATTTTATGTCACGGGGAAAAAGGTTTCAAGCGAATATGGAAGGTGAATATAAATTGGTTGTGGTACATGGGACATTGTTACATTATTGTCTTTGCTGATGTTTTTCAAACTGTCTCTAGTGAAAGACCATTTTTTCCTTTCACTTCCAATCCATCACGGACCGATATGCAGACCTGTTGAGCCGTGGCTAGCCTTCAGCTCTTGCTGTATGTGCTACTTACCACATAAGTTCAACGAGAGCCAGCCAGTGCCTTAAGACAAGCCCATGGATGGTGTATGTGGATGTGTCAACCTTGTGAGGTTGCTATAAAAGTTTCTAAACAATTATTCTTTATTTCAGTTCTTATCTCACACTAGACCTATAACTGTGTTCCTAGTCAATGGCACACTCTAGGCTTTGTATGCCAGAAATATTTCATAATACAAGTGTTTAAATCATTTTGGAAATATTTATGTTTTCCAAATATTTCACATTAGCTCATTTACCTATTCTGTGTGTTTGACCCAAAAGCAAGTCATTCTTTTATTCTGCAAGTTTGAGTTTGAGTTTGAGTTCCACATGTTCATTCATTCTTCAGTATTTATTGAAGGCTACCTTGTGAGAAGTATTGGATTATGAGCTGGGCATATAAATGTAAGATGTAAGCCCTGCCTTTAGGGAGCTCACAGGATAAATGTGGGCACAGCAATATGGTCTGGGCAAGTAGGCTCACAGGAGAGATGGCTAATCTTGCTAATAAGACTGAGCACCATGAAAGGCATTGGAAGAGATGAGTTTTGAAAATAGTCTTAAGAGATGAGTTCATGTTAGGTGAAAAGAAGTAAGAGGGACTTTTCAAGAAGACAGGAGTGTAGGGCTTCCCTGGTGGTGCAGTGGTTGAGAGTCCGCCTGCCGATGCAGGGGACACGGGTTCGTGCCCCGGTCCGGGGGGATCTCACATGCTGCGGAGTGGTTGGGCCCGTGAGCCATGGCCGCTGAGCCTGCGTGTCTGGAGCCTGTGCTCCGCAACGGGAGAGGCCACAGCAGTGAGAGGCCCGCGTACCAAAAAAAAAAAAGAAGACGGGAATGTAGAGGTTAGAGGGAGAGGTAGGCAGGGCCCAGATTCCTGTAGACCCAGTATGACATGTGGGAATTTATGCTCGGGTGAGGAAGAACCTTTGAAACGTTTACGTGGAGGAGTTACCTGAACAAATTAAGGCTTAGATAGAGTATGCTGGCCACTGTGGAGAGCGGGGTATAAGTTATACCCTCCAAGGGCCGAATCAGGGAGACCAGCTGCAAGACACTAAAGTATCTCAAGTGAGAAATGATCAGGATCTGAACTAGATAGGCAGTATTGGGGATAGAATAAGGAGTTAATATGAGAAAGAGAAGGAGAATTGACAGGACATAGAGGTTGATTCAGGTCAGAAAGTGAGAGAGAGGGAAGGAGTATGAGATGACACAAGTTCGATCTTGAGCTATGTAAGTGGTGGGACCACCACTAAGAGCCTGGGGCAATCATATTGAGGAGAAAGACGATGAGTTCAGCTTTAGACACTGTGTGGGACACCTGGAGCTGTCTGCAAGAAGCTAGATATACATGTGCAGAGAGAGGACTGTGGAGAAATTGAAGCCAGCGAGGGTTTGGTGGGGAGTGGGGGGAGTCACCAACATGTAGGAATAGGTAGATAATGGAGGAGTTTTCACAGGCGGAGCTAAGGGAATGTCAAACAACATCATACTGCTCCATCCTTTAATTAAAATTTATAGGGAATTGACCTCAAAAGACAAAAGAAGCCAATATAAGTACAACTGCTGGTGTTGATCTTTTGCTTATCTACTAGGAGGAGTGCAAAGCTGCTAAAGGAGAAAAGGGGGGACTGTACAGTTCCCCCTTGGACTGTACAGTTAGAGAAATTTTTTTTAAATGTAAGCATGAGGACTTCCCTAGTGGCGCAGTGGTCAAGAATCCGCCTGCCAATGCAGGGGACATGGATTCGATCCCTGGTCCGGGAAGATCCCACATGCTGCGGAACAACTATGCCCATGCGCCACAACTACTGAGCCTGCGCTCTAGAGCTCGCAAGCCACAACTACTGAGCTCGCGTGCCACAGCTACTGAAGCCTGCGTGCCTAGAGTCCGTGCTCCACAACAAGAGAAGCCACCGCAATGAGAAGCCCACGCACCACAATGAAGAGTAACCCCTGCTCCCGCAACTAGAGGAAGCCCGCGCGCAGCAGCGAAGACCCAATGCAGCCAAAACAAACAAACAAATAAATAAATAAATTTATTTATTTATTTTAAAAAAAAGTAAGCGTGAAATAATTTGAGAACAGGAACAATATATTAACATATTTACACATAAAATATCATTATGAAAGTTATATAAGCCATATTTTTAAAATATGAAAAGATACAGCTATAAACTGAGCATTTAAGTACTATGATGATTTATAGTAAGTTAAAAATACTGCAAGTAGCATTTTTTTTTTAATTTATTTATTTATTATTTTTGCTGTATTGGGTCTTCGCCTCTGTGCAAGGGCTTTCTCCAGTTGTGGCAAGTGGGGGCCACTCTTCATCACGGTGCGCGGGCCTCTCACCATCGCGGCCTCTCCTGTTGCGGAGCACAGGCTCCAGATGCGCAGGCTCAGTAGTTGTGGCTCACGGGCCCAGTTGCTCCACGGCATGCGGGATCCTCCCAGACCAGGGCTCGAACCCGTGTCCCCTGCATTAGCAGGCAGACTCTCAACCACTGCACCACCCCGGAAGTCCCTGCAAGTAGCATTTAATCAGGGAAATTCCCTGCTAGTTTGTAGAATGTGCGGATGGGTATTGGCAGAGATTTAAGGAGCCCACTTTGTTTCAGGTCCTATGTTGGAAGAGGTAGGGATAAATAGGCAGAGTCCAGTAATATTTTTTAAACAATTTTTAAAGGATAATACCCTGCCTTCACTAAACTATTGATATGAGTGTGATACTGTTATATTTGTTCCTGTTTTGTTGATGTTAGCCCTTAATTGGAAGATATAGAGATATACTGGCATTGCAATTTTTAAAATATTTATTTATTTGATTGCACCAGGTCTTAGTCACAGCAGGAGGGCTCCTAAGTTGTGGCTTGTGGGCTCTTTAGTTGTGGCTTGCGGGCTCTTTAGTTACAGCTTTCTGGCTCCTTAGTTGCAGCACGTAGGCTCCTTAGTTGTGGCTTGTGGGCTCTTTAGTTGCGGCTCACCAGCTCCTTATTTGCAGCACATGGGCTCCTTAGTTATAGCACGTGGGCTCCTTAGTTGTAGCACGTGGGCTCCTTAGCTGTGGCAGATGGGCTCCTTAGTTGCAGCTCACCAGCTCCTTAGTTGTGGCATACGGGCTTCTTAGTTGTGGCATGCGAACTCTTAGTGTGGCATGCATGTAGGATCTAGTTCCCTGACCAGGGATTGAACCCAGGCCTCCTGCATTGGGAGCACGGAGTCTTATCCACTGTGCCACCAGAGAAGTCCCTGCAATTATTTTTTTTTTCACAGTCAGTCTTATCTTTGACTGCTTCTGAATAGAAGAATAATTCTAAGCAGAACCAAACCTAACATCTCAAGAAGTAGTTGACAGGACGTCACGTTACAAGCTTCTTAATCCATAAAAAATATCAAAATATATATGGAATGTATAACAACAAGTTTCTACTGTATAGCACAGGGAACTACATTCAGTATTCTGTGACATATCATAATGGAAAAGAATATTAAAAAAAGAATATATGTATATCTGAATCACTTTGTTGTACAGTAGAAATTGACATTGTAAATCAACTCTATTTCAACTAAAAAAATCAAAATGTTATTAGTAACATTCATTGAAATAAGTTTTATCAATTTATCTGGTTTTTGGAAGAGACTGAAACTTAATAATTCCTTTGCTTCATTCAGCATAGTGACCTACAGTGTAAGTTAAATAGTACTTTTTATTGATCTTGTTTTATTTTGTTTTCTCAATGATAATATCTGTAAGGCTTCATGGGGATAAAAAAGGTACACAGAGACTAGAAGTGTTCTGTGTATAACACTGTAAGCAAAGGAGGTTTGAGTACCTGTGGATCCTCCTCTGTGGATTCAGAGTCAGCCTCACAGAGGGTCAGTGTCTGAGGTTACTCACAAACACAAGAAATCAAAGTCCAAGGAAAGAGGATGCAGCAGAGCTGACCTGTTCACAGTCCAGTGGGTAGGTGTCCTCTGTCTTGGGAGGGTGGGCACAACCTTGAACTTTGTTTTTTTTCTTACTAGTTTTTTTGTTTGTTTGTTTGTTTGGCTGTGCTGAGTCTTAGTTGCGGCGTTTGGGCTCTTCATTGCAGCACGTGAACTCTTAGTTGCAGCATGCATGCGGGATCTAGTTCCCTGATCAGGGATCGAACCCCGGCCCCCTGCATTGGGAGCACAGAGTCTTACCCACTGGACCACCAGGGAAGTCCCACAACCTTGAACTTTGAACCAGACTCCTGGGTGTGCTTGTTGGTCCCTTGAGCCAGGCTTGTCCAGTCCTCAGGGGCAGCACGCAGCCTGGGAGGTGGGGAAGCGAAGGTTGCAGGCAGATTTGTGGAGACAGTGACTGTTAATATAGGATTGACGCTGGCATTCCTTGTCAGTGTAGTGCTTGCCCAGCAGAGAAGTCTGCAGACATTTGAGTGACTCATAAGTGGGGTGACTTTACTCATCACACTGGCAGGTATGGCAGCTCACACTTGACAAGTGCCTTCTGATTTCTTCAGTACCAACCTGGGTTTTCATGTAAATGAACTGTTAATCAACATTTCTGCACTGTGTATTGAGGGTCTACAAAAAGGTTATGCTAATCTAAACAGTTAGGAAGGATGACATGTTAGGTAAATGTAACCTAGTGCATCCCAAAATTGAAGACAAATTTATGATTTTTTTAATTAACTGGAGAAAAACTCCAGTTTTTCTATTCTATTGGCATGAAAAATTACAAGCTGGTTATCTGTGTTGGACTGTCCATAAATACGTACTAGACATTGTGCTGTTAATGGTTATTTAATGATTTAATCAGAAAGGGCTGGCTTTAGATTTCTGATGAGGTAATGAGAATTGGCATTTAACAAGTTAATTGGACCTGGAAAGAGCTATTAAAGAAGGTCTTTCATGAAACTCTTGAAGATGCTTCAGTCTGAAGAACTTACTAAATTATGCTAAGGGTGTTTTTCCTTTCACTTTAAATCACCCATTAGGATCATCTAATCAACTTCCTGAATGTTCCTGCAGATGAAATTATTATTAACATCATAATTGTTGGAATTTATATTTTTTATATTTTTTTCCCTCCAGTTGTTGGTGAATCAGTGTTTAATACACAGTAGTTTTTCATAGCCCCACAGGGACCAAACCAGAATCACTTTAGGTTTTCTTTACACCTTTTTGGGTTTAAAGCTTTATTATTGTGGATACTGGTGACAGTTTTTAGTGCTCGTTTTCAGTAATTGCTCCATTGTTTCTTAGAGGCATGTTCTGTTCTTTTGAACAGACAGCTTTGCTGTAGTCATGTGTTGCACGTAGATCAGTTTGTTGCCACAGAGAGGCAGATGGGGAAATGACGTGGTCGAATTTTGCTAGCCCTTTACCAATAACTCAGAGAAAGATGTTTATTTCACAGCCAGCCGTGGGACAGAATAATTGTTTGTGTCAAAATAAAGATCAAATTGAATGTTATTCTGAGGAAATAATTTGCCTATTCGATCCAAGGATATTAATAATAAGAACTACTTTTTGCTGAAGTCTTTAAGTACTTGTTTTGGACCTAGATTCACAGTTTAAGGCTCTGTCAATACTTTTTTGAGACACTTTACCAAGCAGTGAATGATGAATATGGATTTTCTTTCACATCAGTGAAGAGCTTGAAAAGTAGTTTATCAGACATTTTGATAAGCGAAGGCTTGGTGCCACCTCGTTTGTTTAGAGACTGTTGGCCAGTGAGGGTCCAAGGGCAGTGTCCGTCTCCAGAGCATCACAGCACGCGAACTGTGTGGTTACCGCCTTTTGTTCTCAACACACTAGTCCCGCAAAACCAGACAGGCTAAATCTGTTAGTTGAAAATTTTTGTTGATCTCTAGTATTATTTGAAGACTGAGACTGGTTGGAAAACTTTGGCTGGAATTCCACTTTTCTTTGCTCAGAGACTGCCTGGAAATAGTTTGGCAAATGGCATTTTAGTTATTTTTGGAACTTTTTTCAATATTTTAACGTTTTTATGTATAAGACTTATGTGTATGTGTTTACGTTTTAATCAGAGGGTTCAAGTTCAAATGTGTGTGTATACACACACATACCTGTCTTTATGTAATAATGTTTCTCAAAAGTTGGGTATAATAAATTTTTTATAACTTAAAAACTATTTTAATAGGACAAGGGAACCTGTTTAAAGAAATACAGTGTTATATTCTAAGTGATGAACATAGTTTTGTTTCTTAATGTAAAATTCAGAAAAATATCGATAAAATAAGTCACTCAACATGAAGATTTTTCTAATATTTTGTTTTCAGCATATAATTATTTTGTAAATGGCATACAAAATATTCCAGGGCAATTTGAAAAGAGATATTTTAAAAAGAAAATAATAGCTCCTTATTTATTAGCTTTTAAGATTTGAATGTTCAAACAGTGGGCTCTAAGTTCACAAATAGAAAGTATTTTCTTCTAAAGTCTATGGTTGGTGTTTCTGGATCTTCATGAACTCTCTTAAGACGGTAAGTTCTCGAATGTGCAGGATACCTGGAAGAACTCAAGTCATGCGTACAATGCTTTTAACTTAGGACTTTCTTAGGTTGGCAGTGAGCGAATATTTGAGATATGCTTATTGGCATGCAACAAGCAAATGAATATGAACACCAGTAGTTTGAGAATTAATCCCGTCTTCTTTCTTGTTCTTGATTTACAACTTGGCACTGAATTATATTGTCTGTTTGGATGTGTGTGTAGATATAGTTTTCCCCCAATTGCTTATTATTTTTTGAGGGCATATATTTGTAACATTCATATTTTTGATACAAATAAAATATTAAAATGAGTCTAATGGTAATTTAGAAATAAGTAGACACAGGAAGGAAAAACAAGATTATAACAAAAAGAAACAAACACTGCTTATTTAGAAATAAGTAGATACAGGAAGGGAAAACAAGATTTTAACAAAAAGAAACAAACACTGCTTATTTAGAAATAAGTAGATACAGGAAGGAAAAACAAGATTATAACAAAAAGAAACAAAATTATAAGGATGGTGGAAAAGCAAGTAGGTATAACTTAATGCCAATCGGTGTCTATAAAATGTAATAGAAACTAAAATTCTGATTCCATATAATTGCAATCACAGAAGCATACTTGAAAAAGAAATAAATTCTTAAGGAAAGCCAACTAGACTTAGGCTTGTCTCCAAGGAAGGTCAGTGCAGGTGCCTAAGAAGGTGAGCTAGGTCTCGGACTCCAAATATTTCTTCACTTCATATTAATATGCTAGGTCAGGAGGTGGATGGTCAAGTGGGAGGGATGTGTGACTGCATCCCGTGGAGTGGCACAGCCCCCCCCCCAGTGGGAAGTAGTGGTTGGAACTGGGGTGTGGTGCAGGGGGAGTTGGATTTGAAGGTTGGAAGAAAGGAGTGATGGGGAGTTAGACATGTCTGTTTGAGAACCCTGGAGTTATAAAGACCTGTTGCTTCTCCAGCCGACTCTGGTCAGGCCAGTAGAGTTTGCACAGGCACATTGGCAACATGGGGGGCCTTTCTTACATGGAGAGAACTGTGGCCTGGGAAAAGTGGAGAGGCTCCCCTGGGGCCCAGTGTGAGCTGGCTTGGAACCACTTCGGTAGGCCTGGTGCTTGCTGTGCACTTCCTGCCTTAGTTATCCCTTCAGAGGGTTGGACTCACCCAGAGTGCAGCCCACTACAGGGAATCACCATAATTTACACCCCCTCCCAACTTCTGCTCAGTGCTTTGCACAAATTAGGAAAACAATGGGTTTAAAGGAAATGGGTTGAAATGAATTCTGTTCCTGGGGAGAAAACAGAAGAAGATCAGAATGATGTTTCTTTGTTTGAAAAACTATCTTTTCGTATGTTTTATAAATTTCCCACATATGTAAGAATTCAAGAAATGAATACTTTGTAATGCAAGAACATTTAACTGGCCCAGTAGGGCGACTTTAAATTGTATATCTATGCTTGGTACTTATAAAACTCCTTAGATTCCTGGATTATGCATGAGAAAATGGATTGAACACATACAAATCAAAGACTTGGATAAAAAGTGTTCATGCACTAACAGAGAGCCCATCTTTTTCTTGCCTTTGATAAGATGGGCAGGTCATGTGGCAGTTATTATAAGTGTCTCTTCTCATAAACTGTGTTTGTTGTCATGTAATTGGAAGTACGGTTTAGACAATAAACACTTGCAAGAGCCATGAATCCTTTGTTCAACAAAAGCTGGTTCTGGTATCTTTTTCATATACGTTGTTTTCTCAGGCCAGTAGACTCTTATTAACTTAGTTGGAGACTGAGGCTCTGGTTTACAGCATATTCTAGTTGGGTCTTTGTGGGCCTGCTTCAGAGTACTCGTATCCATCAGAGTACCTAGAAAGCACTCCCATAAATGCAGTGACTGAGGTTGCCAGATTTCCTCAAAGATTATTCCTGTATAAAGTATTGAGACCTCAGATCTTCATTCTTCCTGCTGTCATAATTTTCTGAGTGCTGAGGCATAGCAGACCTTGTCTCTCTGTTTATTCAGTTACACATTTTGCCAGCAAAGAGGCCTTGACCGGGGGTAATAAGAGGCCATCTCCATCGAGCTTCTGCTAAGTCCTCTGGCAAGGCCAGTTAAGGGTTTAGTGTTTCAGATTGTCTATTCTGTTTGCTCAGAGTTTGCTGATTGAAGAAAGCAAGCTCTAGGCACAAAGCAGCTCTAGACATTTGAGCCAATAGAAATAAGCATGAGTGCATATATATATATATTCTACATTATTTTTTAACACTTTGGGGTGTTTTTTTATACAGAAGATGCTTCCACTTACTTCTCATTTGTAGAGAAGGTGGTGTTTGATATCCACAAGTTTTGCTTAGTCAATCCTCACAGCATTGCCTTTCTAGTATTCATATAGAAAAATATTTTATAATTTTCACTAAGTTTGGGGAAATACTACTATAATCATGGTTTGATAGAAGGTGTCTATCTTTGAATGTTTAGCTTATTTAAAAGGAGTCTTAATGGTGGTCCGGATGTATGAAAATAACAATAGGATTGAGGTTGATGTTTCAGGTCATTTCTCCTTCAGAGCTGGTTCACCAAGGCTCTGTTATTGGCTTGATTGATTTGACCGGTGATTTTGGTCTCACGGTATGCCCTTCCCTGTGTCTCTTGCTGGTGAACTACCAGTGTGACAGTCGTTAGCCCAGGCATCTAGGTTTCTGTGCAGTCTTCTCCAAATCTTTAGGCATGATTTGTCTTCTCAGTCTGTGTTCTCAGAGAACCTTGTGCTTACCTTACCATCTTACAATTACGTTTGCAGTCTGACTCCTTTACATATTGTAGGGCACTGTGTCTTAATCATCTCTGTACTTGTAGTGCCTGGCAGAGCTTCTGGCATAATGTATAAGTTCAATAAGTATTTGTTAAATGAACTATTAAAGAGCTGAAGCCTAAGAAAGATTAAGAGATACTAAGTGACTGTGGGGTACTTCCTTCTTCTCATACCTATGTTTTTAGTTTTTTTTCTTCCTGTTAAGGACAGGCATGTCAAGCTGTGTTTGTGCTAGCCACCGGGAAGCCCATGGTGTACAGAGAGACAGACAAGGAATCAAATTACAATACTGTGCGTCAGTGATAGGATAATGTGTACAGGGGGCTTTAGAAGGCCAGGGGAGAACTGAGAGACCAGAAAAGGCTGTTTGGAGAGGGTGGTGCCCGAGTAGAAGAGGATCATTGGCTGTAGTGTGGAGAAGCCGTTGATGGGGGGAGGGGTCTCACCAATAAGGTGCTTTCTGCATACACCGAGGCCAAAGAAGAGAAAGGTCTAACCAAGGCAAGGAGTGGGGTACGGCAGGGAGGAACCAGAGTGGAGGTGGGATACATATACTCAGTCGATTTTGGTGCTGATTAGATGTGAAAAATGGGAACCGTGGTATGTGTTCGGTGAGCTATGTTAACAAATTTCTGGTATTTCTGGGGGGATACTTAGACTTGAAGAAATGTGGTGTGGTTCATGTGGTGTATGACTTTAAAGCTCCAAGGGACAGCCAGAAATAGCTCTGTAAGTTTTGTTTTGGAAAAGAAAAAACAATTACTCTGGACCTTTGTGTACCTGCCTGAGCCATGAAGGGTGATTCTTTGAACTCAAACAAACCAGAGGTCTGAAAGTATGGAAAGTTACAGACTGTGGGAGGGCAAACCCTCTCTAGAGGATCGACCTGGGGAAGCCCAAGTATCCAGACATATACTCTAAGTCACAGTTAACGCAGATTAAGTGGTGCAGTGTTGTGCAGTGAGCAGAAACGCCTATGTTCCCGCCTTCACTGTGCCAGTTCTTACCACGTAAGCTTAGGAACATTACGTAGCATATTGAAGGCTGCTTAGGACCAACGGCTGTGACCCCGGCATGGAGTCAGCGTGGGGATTAGATTGGGGATTAAAGGATGCGGCATATGGAAAGTCCCAGCTCAGAGCCTGACATCGGGGTACCTTTCTCTTTCTTTCTTGGTTGCATTATAAGGTTATCACCAGCCTTCGTGGTAGTATTTTTCCTGTGGCCAGAAAGAGCGTGACTATTAAAACCCCCGTGTACTCCTAGGGGTCTCTCTCTCCCAGGCAGTTGCCCCTGTGATGGGGGCTGGAGAAGTCTCTGCTGTGAGAATACAGCTCCTCCCCAGTGGGAACCGACCTGTTGGAAGCTCCCTTCCTTGTAGTCAAGTGGGTTTTGGTGTTTTGATGGTCCTGCCCCTGTCCTGATGGGGAACGTATGTTGGGTGACAGGGCATACACCACACATACTTTACATAAACCAGACATTTGTATAGATGGTGTGTTTCTTCTTTTTTAAAAATTTTGGGGTGGGGGAGGAGGAGAAAATGCCAGTAAATGAGATTTATTTACATTTTAAATGAATCCAAATAGGCACAGGGTCCTCCGATAACATTTTAGAACTTTATCCTCATGCTGATATAATTTCTGTTGGAATTTTAAAAATAAACTAGAAAACTGTTGCTCAAAGGTACTGTTTTCTAGTGTTAGAAACTTCAAATTTTTAATGTACAGGGGTTTTTCCCAAAAAAGTAGGAATGTGTTTATTCTTGGTTCTCCAGTGGTTTCCTCTTATCTGATGGGTCTTGGATAATTTTAAACAGCAGCTTAAGTTTGCACTGGGCCATGTAAGGATTTTGAAGTTATTTGAACATTTTCTCTTTTGGAAAAAAATAAACATTTAAAATGACCGCAACCCCAAAAAAGTAAGATGAACTCCACAGTTATGCGGTTTAATCAATCACATTTTATCATAAGTAAAGTATAATAGTACACACATGGCCTTTCATCTAAATTGATCTTTTATGCTTAAAGTAAGATTTGAATAAATGACATGCATAATTAGGACAGAATTTTGTACAACATAGATGAGTAATGACTGTATATGCTTTTTTTTTTTTTTTTTTGTGGTACGCGGGCCTCTCACCGTTGTGGCCTCTCCCATTGCGGACCACAGTCTCCGGACGTGCAGGCTCAGCGGCCATGGCTCACGGGCCCAGCCGCTCCGCGGCATTTGGGATCTTCCCAGACCAGGGCACGAACCCGTGTCCCCCGCATCGGCAGGCGGACTCTCAACCACTGCGCCACCAGAGAAGCCCTGTATATGCTTTTAAAGAAAAAAATGTATTAAGTGATTAGAGGAAGTATCCAGGTATCTCTGTTTCTGTGATTATTACCAGCTTTGTGGGTGATGAACAGTGATAACTTGGTTAAAACACCTGTTTTCTTCTCTGTTTGGTCTTCCATGCCCGATAGAAAGGTTACAGGTATTATGAACATCGATGTTTATATAAATATCCCTTGAGATTATAGATGAAAGTAGCATTTGAAGCACAAAATTAATATTCCTGATGCAGAGTTAGCACCAAGCTAATTACTCATGCCTGCTGCCACTATATCTCACTCGGTGAGCACATGCTTTTCCAGGAACTATTAGGATTTCTACTGAAGCTACAGTCATACACAGAGCTTTGTCTAAATCACTCAAGTATGTGTTCAAAAAGAGCTGCCTGTCAGTGTGCAATGGAAATGCCAAAGCACAAATCACTAGCATACTCTCCTTGACCACTGGAGAAAACAACCACAGCCAAATTAAAAGCACATTTTCCCAGTGTGAAGCCAGAACTGATTTTAGTTCTTGGCTGACGTCAGGGTTTCCTTCAGAAAGAGCACGCATCCTCTCTGTTTCCCCAGTGCCCATTTAAAGACCAACTTGTAGCTGTCGCTGAGGCACTAGAAAAGAAGAGCCTCTTGTATGTGATTAACTTTTTTTTCTAGAACTGGTTTCTCTTTCTTTTAGGACACATTCAGTGCTCATGCAAAAGCTTGTGTGTTGGTCAGTTTTGCAGTTTGTATGCATTTTTCTAAAATTTTTAAACTTTAATATTTTATCAATCTGCAGTTTAAGCCTTGATTTGAAACAGTTTTACCTTTTCTTTGATGGGAAAATAATTCCTTATCCAGTGATAGATGGAACACTGGACTCTCTGAGTGCAGCTCCTATAGGGCCAAGGGGAAAAAACAAACTAGATTTTTTTTAGTCTCAGCCACTGGGAATTGGAAATAAAAAATTTTCCCTACCCACATTTCTCCCAATCTCCCTATACAAACATCGCCCCCCCCAAAAAAAAGTCTACTAATCCAGAGTTAGGTATTCAATAGCAGCACCATAGAAACTCTGAGCGATTTGGAGGATGAGACAATGTATGTATGAGTGACTGGCATTTGGAGTGGGAACAGGTGGTCAGTAAAAGTCTATCATCGTGTCTACTCATCTCCTGGACTCCTCAACACCTTTACTACTACTGAAGATGAAGGGGCATTTTCTACAGAGGCTTTGGTTGAATAGTCATAAGCCTGTTTTCATGGGTGTACAAAAGATGTGAACCTCATGATCAGGTGAAATGGGAATGTTTTTGGAAGCTGATAACTTCAATGAGCTTCTGTGAAAGTTTTATGGAGATTGGAAATATTCCTTTCTGGAGGCCTTAAAGGAACAGTTTAAGTGATTTGGGGCAGTTTAAGTGATTCCAACTAGAAATATGGATGAGTTGGATATACATCCTTTCTAAAATAATAATTCTCTGGATCAAATATTTACAATTAAAATACATACCAGGAAATATAGTATCATATTATTTATGGACATGGAGAATGTAACTCCCGGTACCCCATGTTTAGTTCTAGGAGAAAGGAATGTACTAGGGAAATATAATCTTTATGCACTGAAATTTCAAATAAGGTCAGGTAATTACCCACACAGTCGTCCAAGGATTCAAAAACTCTGAAACTAACAATGTGGTTAAAGCTCTTCTGGACATAGCACATATGTATGTAGTATGAATGCACACAGACATATAGATTTGTTAACCAAAACTTCAGAAAGAGAGACCTGACTGCAATAAAGAGGAACGTTTGGGGTTTGCTAGGACTATAGCCCAAGAGACGCAGATTTAAGAAGCACATGAATACAGACTACAAAATGGAAGAAGCTTATAAAGGCAAAACCTGCAAAGCCACAGTTAGTTATGCAAGTTGTTTGTCAAGAATTATAATTGGAGCTGGCAAGAAGTAAGGGTGCTTGTTAAGCAAGGATTGGTTGGGGTCTGAAATGGTTGCATAGTTACAAGGGGGCAACCTTGAAACCATAAAGTTGCAGTTGGCGGATGTTGTTCCAGGTATGGTTGGTTTGATACAGTTCAGAGAAAATTCAGGTTCCCAGTGGCCCAGGGACATGTCTGAGAACAGATCCTCAGTGGCCACCCGACTCCATTTTTGTATGCCTGAACTATGATTGCCTCATTAGAATTTCAATTTGTCATCATATTCATAAAATAAATAAACATGTGACTCCTTTCTGTAGAAATCATAAGCTTTTTTGAAATTTTTAAAATGGGATGCAATGTAGGAAGTATGTTATGGCCTATACAAAGCTAATTTTTCAAAACATTTTGTGGGCTTCCCTGGTGGCGCAGTGGTTGAGAGTCCGCCTGCCGATTCAGGGGATACGGGTTCATGCCCCAGTCCGGGAAGATCCCACATGCCGCGGAGCGGCTGGGCCCGTGAGCCATGGCCACTGAGCCTGCACGTCCGGAGCCTGTGCTCCGCAACGGGAGAGGCCACAGCAGTGAGAGGCCTGCGTACCGCAAAAAAAAAAACATTTTGTGATGTTGTACTCAAAACAGAAATGGGAGATGAGCAGTCTCCTCAGACTTACCTCTTGGGTAAAATAAAATTTTAACTAGATTACTTTGTGAAATTTCTCTCTCATTCCTCTCAACTTTTGAGAACTCCTGAAGAATACATGTGTGTGCATGCATATTTATGTGCTTTTACATGGGTTACATTCCTGTGGCATTTCTGGGCTTTGTCAGATGTGCATTTCCTGCTGAAAATGTGCATGGCCCCTCCCTTAGATAGGGACAGTCTGCATTGGAGGTTTCAGGAATTGGCAGCTCATATACCAAAGGGATCCATAGAGGAACAAGAGTATGGCATTAGTTAGAAAGTCAGTGTATGAAACAGATTAGAAACGATACTTTATTTTTTAAGTTTAAATTTAAACATTTACTTGCTGTAAGTCTAGTCAGAGTTGGGAGTCTGTTTTGATTAACATTTGGAGGGACTCCAGTTTAAATCATCATGTGGAATCCAGAGTGGACCTGATCATTGGTACTTTAACCTTGCAGTCACAGCAATGTTGGAACTCGGCTTTGCCAAATTGAGGGGTTTTGTTTGTTTGTTTTACATGTTAAAAATTAAAATCAAGATGCACAAGCAGGTACAGTCATGTCATATTTGTGGGTAGAGTTGCGTGTCAGTGGGTAAAAGTAGCTTGTACAGAAACCCTTTGCTTGTTTAGAGAAAAGTGTCATGGGTACCACAGAAAACAACTACTATCTAAACTTTTTTCCCTTGCAACCTTTCTAAGAGCCTCCCTCTATCCTCAGATTTTTTTCCCTTGCCATTGCTTTCCCATTGTTTCAAAAGGAGAAAAGCAACTATCAAAGTCCAAAGGAGAAACCAGGGAATCTTTCTTTTATTTACTCATTCAACAAATATTTATTGACTAATCAGTACCTGCCAAATGTGCTAGAATCCAGGGATATAGAGATGATTAAGAAAGGCAACGCAACTGACTTTATGGAGCTTATCGTCTAGTGTTGGAAAAAAGATATTGGACAAGTGATAAAAAGTAGCAAAAGATTCTAATTCCCTTAAAACAAGAATGCATCTGGAAATAGGCAAATGGACTTGTGGATTTGGTGGCAAGAATTTGAGGGTGCTTCTGGCCAAAAGCTCTATTTGCTCTGAGATACAGGACGAGCTTTCATCTGCTGGGAATTGCAGGCAGGGTAAATGGGGAGTTTGGGTTTGAGTAGAGTCAGAAAGACCTGAAACAGTCATGAGAGAATGGAGAGGCTAGAATTGCAAGACAAAATTTAGGGCTAGTTGAGAGTGGTGTCCATGAATGGATGGGGATGTGAGCTTCTCAGTCACGTGGTTTTCCTTTTCCCTAGGTCCACTGAAGGTCTGGATCGCGGCAGGGGGAGACATATTCTTAGAAATTCGTACTCTTCATTCATATGAGGGTATTGATGTTGAGGATCTCTCCATTTTCATTCAGTTATTATGTTTATTCTAGCACATATGTGGAGGATTTATCCCTTTCTTAAAAACATTTGAGTCATAAGAAATTTTCAAGAGCTTATATGATCTTGAAGTTGGCAAAGTGGTTAAAATTGACATCGTGTGCACTATAGAAAGCACTAACTCTTAAGAAAAAGACATCTTTCTAAGGTATTCTGGCTAATGATCCCTTCTTTGGGAGCTGAGGATAATGGTATTTGCCTGTCTGAGAAATAAGTTACAAAAGTAGCTAATTTAAAATGAGATTAAACTAAAGAAGATATTTTAAAGATGCCTAATAAGTGTACATGCTCAATAAACTTTTCCTTCTTTCCTTACTTAGTTTTTCTTGATCTCTCTTTCCCTTTCATATAAATAGACAAAAAAGGTGTTTTATACAGTGTATTACATCAAATTTTGCTATTCTGTGCTGAGCAGGTATTCCTAAGAGAGATCTCAAAAGTGCTTAATTTTTCTTTTCAAATATTAATAGGAAATATTTTGCCATTGAGGATCTTATATATTCCCTAACCCCATTTACCTTTAGTTTTAGTTCCACATGATTGGTTACTTTTGTCTGGATGTGCCCACAGCCTCAGTCCTGGCGACGCTGATCCCAGCCTCATGGGTGGGAGTTGGCAAGCAGCTCTGGTAGGCTTTGCTTGGGGTCCTGACCAGAAAAAGCTTGTCAGAGCTTGTCATTATTGCCTAAGCCAGTCGTAAACAAGATTTTTACCTCAAAGTTCAGCTCTAGAGATCAGTGTATTGAGAGGAATTTTAGGTTGTGTTTAGTTGTTCCCATAGGTTGGAATCTACTTAAAAGAAAATCAGTGATAACGCCTCTTAGGCTATATCTCTGATGTTTTTTGCTTTTTAAAAGTAAGTTGCATTTATATTATTCCTCTTCTTGTATTTGGCAATATCCTTAATGATTTTATACACAGACACATATTCATATTAATTTATGTAAGATTAGGCCTTGTGTCAGCACACAGCTTTAATACACTTGCCATAACAGAATGTGATTAAAAGTTGATGGAACTGAGGAATTTTTGGATGCATTTTGGTTCTCTGTGTCGTGCTCCAAAGCTGTAAAAGTACTGAAGTACCTTTGCCTTTAAAACACATCTGCGCAAACTGTGTCATGTTTATAGGTAATAATAGCAAAGAGGAGAGTAAAGAGAAGTGAGTGAATGATGCTGCTGGCACTGCTTCTGAGGTGTTCTGCAGCCCTAGGAGGGAAGGAGAGAAGCACTTCAGCCTCTACATGAAAGAAAACCCCATTTCCTTAGATGACCTTTTATAAACCTTCTCGGTAGTTCCGCTGTGTTTCATTTGTGCTGTATTTGAGTCTGTTATTATCCAGCTCATCACAAGGTTTCCAACTCGGAGGTTGATTTGATTCCCAGAGCTGGAGTTTTTAAAGTATTTAATTCCCTTTGTTTGTCCTTGTCGTATTGTTGTTTCAGGGACTGAAGCATTTTACTGCCTTCCTCGCTGTACTTTTTTGTAAATGTACAGTCCTCTCACGTCACTATCTTTGCCATTCAGCTTTCTTTCCAGGGTCTTCAGAGGCATGTGCGCAGTGACAAACGTCATGACGTCCTCAAGGTATATATCTATTGCAAACTGACCTAAGCAAATTTATTTGTTATTGATTATTTGGAAATATGTCTGTAGCCTCCAGCAGTTAGAGGTAAATGAGAACTGAAGGTCTTGTCACCTGCAGGCAGTTCCAGGCAGTGTGTTGTAATGAAAACAGGTCTCAGACGGGATCATGCACAAATATGAACATTTATTATCAAGCAGGCACAAAAATTGTCACACTGCCTGTTCTGTAAACTTCTTGAAGTTTGTCCTTTTAGTACTGTAACAAGCACCTTGCAACGACCATTCACCAGAGGCAGATGCAGTGGTATTTTAGCTTCAAGACTCAGCTGTTCAACCTAGTTGGTTGACAAAAGTCCATTCAGGTTCCAACGTATTTTTATTTACTTTTTATTTTTTATTTTTTTCCTTTGCGGTACACGGGCCCCTCACTGCTGTGGCCTCTCCCGTTGCGGAGCACAGGCTCTGGATGCGCAGGCTCAGCGGCCATGGCCCATGGGCCCAGCCGCCCCGCGGCATGTGGGATCCTCCCGGACCGGGGCACGAACCCGTGTCCCCTGCATCGGCAGGCAGACTCTCAACCACTGCGCCACCAGGGAAGCCCCCAACGTATTTTTAAATAGAGGGGGCCTTTAAGAAGCATATGCTATATTGTACAGTGTCCATATAATTTATTGTCCAAAGGAGGAGCTATTAGTAATTATTCTGGGATAAGTGTTGTAAACCGGGACTATACCACACAAATTGGAACCTATGGTTATCCTAGCATTGGACAGGCTAGATTCTCATACCCTGCTCATGCAAAGCAAAGATACCTATTTACAGACTGTTTTTATCCATACGCATGTCTTAAACACTCATTGTTTCCACCAAGGAAAAATTATTTCTATCATCTTTGATGCAAATTAACATACCTTTTAAGGTTGACCAGAGACAAAGATATTTGAAACCTTTTTGTAGCTACTTCTGGCTCTGAGGCATAGTAAGCGTGTCAGATTGTAACTAACCACTTCTGGAGTAATTTCCTCATTAAAGTACTTGAGATGTTAACTAATACCTTTTGGGTGTGAATTGAAACTCACTAAAACATAAATCACACTGTGATACTTCTGTATTGAAGTACTTAAGAGTTACTACAGAAAGTGTAACAGTGCCTTTGCTGGAAGATAAAATTGGGTGGTTTTAAAAGAGAAAATGCAGTATTCTTTAGTAAGTACAGCGTAAATATAGCTTAAGGCTGCATTGGGAGGAAAACACAGGTAGACACAGCATTTAGCAACAATATGTACTCTCTTTTATGTATTCTGGGTACTCTAATCATAAAATATTAATGTGCATCTTTAGGAGTAAAATAGTGTACACTAAAGAATACAGATAGTCACTGATAATTTGTAATTACTTACTAGACTTTTTAAGTAAATAATTCAACAGTAGCACTATAGGATCAATAATCAGCCTGCTGAAGAATGAATAATGCAATTGATTTACATTCTTTTGTTGCCACTGATAGGGCGGTAACAATTTACCTTTCCTATATTCTGTAGTCATCTGAGAAGAAAGTATATCAAAACTTTAAGATGTCAAACTGTATTTTTCAAAAAATACATGAAAATAAGATTCTCATACAAATACAAAGTGAACACGTCATAAATTCATTTGCCTAATGAGTGTGGCAAACAGCATGGTAAAGCTGATTTCCCCCAAATCCAGAGGCTAAGTATACATAAGCACTTACAGAATGCCAAAGTAAGCTTGTAAGATTAGTAAATTGGGTTATTATTTTATAGGGCAATGAAACTGTAATCTTTGAGGTTATCTTTCTACCACAGAACAATCATTTGCATCTCTTTGGACAAAAATCTACAAGTTAACAAGTAACAGCAGTCTGGACCCTGATAGATAATAAATAGTAAGCCAAACAAAGGTGCAGTATCCTACACTGCTAAATAATCCTTGATTGGGCCTGTGAGACAGTGATCCAGTCTGACATTGAAAGGACACAAAGGAATCCTTATTTCCAAGTTTTTCATAATTTTTCCTAACAAAGGTTTTTGTTTAGTTTGGCTTTGATTTATATTGAATTATATGATTCTTAAGCAGATACCAAATTGTGACCTTTGTGTTTTGTCTGTTTTTTTGTTTGTTTATCTGTTTGGATCAAGGAGTGGAACTTGGAGCCCAGTAAGAAAGGGCTAATAGTTTTGACTTAATCTGAAATGTAAGCAAGACCAGCTGTGTTACTGGTTTGGAGCTTTTATTCTGTATGAAGGGAGCTCTTCAAAAATCCAGGAGCTCAATTTGGCCCTTAGGCCAACTTGAGAGAAGTACATCTATTTAAAATTTTTTCTAGCAAAGGGAAAGGTGTATTCAATTCTCAGCTGGCAGACTAGTAATTAAGAGACAGAAGCTAGGAAAAAAAAAAAAAGTCCTATATTTAACTGTGCTTAAAGCTTGTAAGAAATGTTATCTCTTTTGTAGCTCCCTGTCCTTACAGAGTTCACGTTCTAGTTGAGAGATAGACAAGAAACGTGGTAAAATAAAGGTGTGTGCTATGTAGCGAAAGAGTACACTGAACTTGGACATTAAGTTCAAGGTATCTTAAGGATTTCCCCCTTTGTGTGGCAAGAAGAAAAGAGTCCCTGATAATCTTTCTTTTTATAATAGTTCTCTTTCCTTCTAGATCCCCCAGCTTTCTTAAAGGACTTTTCCTACAAAGGTTCTGCTAGGACACTGACTTAAAGAGTTGATGAAGAAAGTAAAAGATAATTTAAGGATTATTGCAGTTGTGTTTTCCTGTGCAGCACTAATATTCCAAATTGCCCCAAAAGGTCTGAAAAGTCCCTCTCCCAAACTGTCTATTTCCTTACTTGATCATCTCTTTCCTTACTCTACCTCTCTCATTCTTTTGTAATTATTTGGGCATTAAACTGCTCTGTGGTGAGTCATTAGAGATCACATTTGTCAGTGGAAATAATCAATAAACAATGTATAATAGGAACAGAAAGGAGTTTTATTTGAGCCAAACTGAGGACCATACCCTGGAAAACACAGATTCAAGAAGCACTTGAATTGTGTTCCATGGGATTACAAAATGGGAGAGAATTACAAAGGCAGAAACCGCAAAGTTAGATAAATTGTCAAGAATTAGGATTGGAGCTGGCAAGAAGTAAGGGTGCTTGTTAAGCAAGGATTGCTTGGGGCCCGAAATGGTTGCATAGTTAGAAGGGGAGACCTTGAGACCATAACGTTGCAGCTGCTAGCAGATACTGTTTTGAGAACAGCTGGTGGTGTCCTTGAGTTTGATACACAGAAAACTCATGTTCTCAGTGATGCAGGAGCATGTCTGAAATCACACCCACAATGGCCACTGGCTCCTTTTCTTTCTTTCTTTTTTTTAAATTAATTAATTAATTTATTTATTTATTTATTTTTGACCGTGTTGGGTCTTTGTTGCTGCATGTGGGCTTTCTCTAGTTGCGGTGTGCGGGGGCTACTTTTTGTTGTAGTGCGCGGGCTTCTCACAGTGGTGGCTTCTCTTTGTTGCAGAGCACGGGCTCTAGGCACACGGGCTTCAGTAGTTGTGGCACATGGGCTTAGTCGTTGTGGCCTGTGGGCTCTAGAGCGCAGGCTCAGTAGTTGTGGCGCACGGGCTTAATTGCTAAGTGGCATGTGGGATCTTCCCGGCCCAGGGCTTGAACCCGTGTCCCCTGCATTGGCAGGCGGATTCTTAACCGCTGCGCCAGCGAGGAAGTCCCCCATTGGCTCCTTTTCTATGAAGCTTTCCTTGTACTCTCCAGTCTGGGTAATAAGCTTCTACACTTTTATGCTCCCATAGTGTCCTGATTCTCTCTTTAATTAGAGTGCTTATCCCATGGTATTGAAATTGCCTGTTTACTTATCTGCCTCCCCTGGTATTCTTTTATTTTTCTGAGGCCAGGGACCCTATCTTATGAATTTTTTATAACTTTAGAAGCAAACATAGGTCTGACATAGAGTGTGCAATAAACATTAAATGAATGAGTGAAAGGCTAATTCAGTAGGACTTGAGTGTCCCACTTGACAGATGGATGGACTTCATATACTCTCAAGACTAAAGTGAACTGAATAGTATTAGAGGTGAGAGAATATCATAGTTGTAGGGTAGAGAGGAACCAGCTAAAAAAGAGTTCATTTTATTGTTGTTGTTAGAAATGAACTATGACTGTCTTAGGGAACACTGGGAATTGAGGGCGTCTGGGTCTGTGTGGTATTTGAGTCATTGTCATTTCATTTCATTCCTTTTTTTTTTTTTTTCTCCTTGTCTTCTAAGAGTGAAATTGGGATAACAATAGCCCAATAAGGAGTGTTTTGGGGAAAAAATATTTGAATGGCTCACATAAATGTTGCCCAGGGCTTCCCTGATGGTGCAGTGGTTGGGAGTCTGCCTGCCAATGCAGGGGACGCGGGTCTGTGCCCCAGTCCCGGAGGCTCCCACGTGCCACGGAGCAGCTGGGCCCGTGAGCCATGGCCGCTGGGCCTGCGCGTCCAGAGCCTATGCTCCGCAGCGGGAGAGGCCACAACAGTGAGAGGCCCGTGTACCGCAAAAAAAAAAAAAAAAAAGTTGCCCAGATGCTTTACAGTAAAAAAAAAACAAAAAAAAAACCTTACATTATCTCAAATTTTTTAAAAAAAAGTGTGTGTGTATGTTTGTGAGTGTATCTCCTGCTTGTTTTATGGAGGACACTTAAAAAAAACTGCCGAGATATACTTTTATTGAGCACTGGCAATATAGATTTTTATTTGAGCTAATTTTGAAACTTTAAAGAAGGGAAAACATTAGTTTTTGTTTTCATTTGACAAACCATTATTTCCTTTTTTTAAATGAGAATATCACCAGAACAAGAAGGGAACACCAGAGCATGTGCAAAAGAGGTTTCTGCAATAATTTTTGCCACAAAAAAAACTCTTTCTTCTCTCAGGCTAGTGGTGTTATTTTGCACTATTTTATGACCTTTTACTAGATGATGGGTATTCTGATTACAGCAAAAATTCATTCCTCTAGTCTCTCCTTTATTTTTTATTATTTTAAATTACTCAGTTTTGCACGTTGTGTTACATGTCCCCCAGAGGGCATGAGTTGGGTAAGGCAATCCCAGTCTTGGCTTAGTTGCTGGGCAGAGCCATATTACAGTCTGTTCTCCACACTGCTGCTTTGGAAATTATTTATCTTTACACAGTTAGCTCCCACACTAGACCGTAGTCTTCCTGAGGGACTTTGTGACATTCAGTTTTGTACTCTTACTTGTTAGCACAGTTTTGGATACTCAATAGACTCTCAAAGAATATTTGTTGTCAATGAAGAAGCATGCTAATTCATAGTTTAAAAAAAATCTTCAGTGAACCCCACTGCCTGTCGAATAAGGTCTGAGCTTTTTAGCTCGGCGTCAAGACCCAAAATTACATATCCAGCATTTTCTCTTTCACACAGCGTTCACCTGTGTCCCCTGTATACTCCAGCCATACTGGGTTACCCCCCTGCCTTTTGCTCAAATGCCCTACACTTCTCTGCTCTCTTATTTCTACCTTAGGTTCTCCACTCTGATCTCACCTCTGAAATACTCATCAAGGACCAGCTCCTCCTGATTCTCTGACTGGAAACAATGTTTCCTCATATCGGCTTCCATATGACAGTCAGCCTTGTTTTTTATCTGTTTATGTATATAGCTTAGGTATTTCACTTAAGTCCTAGAGGATGAGGGCTGTCTTAGTCAGCTGTGGATCTGTCCTTACCTGCCAATAAATAGTGTTACAATAAATACATTTAATAAATGCAGACTCACTATGAAGCATAGTGTTTTTTTCTGTTTTTACCTTGACGGAAGGGAAGACAAATCATTTATCTGCCTTGACCATGGCAAAAATTATAGGATGGTAGTGGAAGCAGTTCAAATAAAGGAGCCAAAAAGGGCAAGTGACTGACATACTCTTGGCTTATTTTTTAGTATTTTAGTCAATACCATTTATGGTCTTAAATTATTAGTTTATATAGTAATCAACCATACAGTAAAGTCTAAGATTTTGAAGTTTGTTTTAAACCCAGAAGAGTTACACTGAATCAAATTTGATTCTGCCCTGAATAAAAGGGGATCTATTAGAAAGACACTGAAACCTAACCTCGTGTTTCTCTGCCCTGGGTGTTTTCAGTGTGGGTAAGTGGGTGGATTACACTGAAGAAACAAACACTGCTTGGCTGCATATGTAGGACATGAAGTCTCAGCTCAGTTTCTTTTCTTCACCTTTTCAAAGAAAAAGTGGGAATTTTGAATGGACACAGCGGAACTAGAGATGGATTTGCTATTTTGCCTTTTGGTGTCTCTTTCTTTCTATGGTTTCATTCTTCTTTAATTTAATGAAAAGTAGAGAACTAAGACATTTTAGTGGATGTATGTGTTTGTGTACATGTTTAAATCTGCCAGTGTGTCTCATACCACTTCTTATGCAAATGACCATATTGGCAAGGAATGGATGAATGAGATCATAGCTGGCTGAGACTTTATTATGGCATTGCCAAAAGTATTTTCCATGAAAAACTAATCCTAAGTGATGGTATCAAGGTAGAGGGCTTGGGTGGTATAACCCCTGGAGAGTGCCAGTGTATATTTGCATATTAAAGGATGAGAAGTTCTGCTCAAAAAAAAAAACTTGTTTAACTTTGTTTATCCCTATGTTTCTTAAACTTGTACAATGGTAGAACACTTTTTTCACTTATCACTTATGTCTTAGTCAGCTTGGGCTACTATAACAAATTACCCTACACTGGGGAGCCAAAACAACAAATATTTATTTGTCACAGTTCTGGTGACTGAGAAGTCCAAAATCTAGGAGCTGGTGGATTCAGTGTCTGGTGAGGGCCCACTTCCTGGTTTGCAGATGGCTGCCTTCTTGCCATACCCTGACATGGTAGAGAAAGAGATTCTCTCTCTTGTGTCTCTTATAAAAGCACTAATCCCATTTAAGAAGGTTCCACCTTCATGACCTAGTTGCCTCTCAAAGCCCCACTTCCAAGTACCATCACATTGGTGATTAGGGCTTCACCATAGGAACTTAGCAGACACGGAAACATTTAGTCCATACCAACTTACTTCGGGAAATGCTGCCTTATTTTACTGTGGTTATTATACCTTTTAGGTGTACCATCTCACCAGTATTTTTCTGTTTGTCCTATTGTTTTTTGCTCTCCTGTCCCTCCTTTCCTGCCCTCCTTGGGTTAATTGCAAATAAAAAATTTATTGAATATTATCCTTTGGCCTTCTGGCTATACCTCTGAATTATTTTTTAAGAATTACAATACACATGCTTAAATGTTCACAATTGTTAGTATTTGCATATTTCAAAAAAACCTCACAATACGATGTTTTACTTTTTTGTTTAAATAGTTATATGTATTCTGAAGAAATATAGAGGGGGAAAAAGTCTTTTATGTTTATCCACATAACTACCATTTCTAGTACTTTTCATGAAATTTGAAGTTTCCATCTGATACCATTTTCCTTCAGCCTGAAGGACTTTCTTTAGCACTTCTCATAGTTTGTAGGTCTACGGGCAATGAACTCTCTTAGCTTTCTTTTATATGAAAATGTCTTTATTTTATTTCTATTCTTGAATAATATTTTTGCTAGGTATAGAATTACGGGTGACAGGGTTTTCTTCCCCTCTCAACACATGTTTTAGTTTTCTATTGTTGTTGTACCAAATTACCACAAACTTAGTGGCGTAGAACAACACAGATTTTTTTATCTTACAGTTCTAGAAGTCAAAAGTCCAAAATTGATCTCAGCAGACTAAAATCAAGGTGCCAGCAGGGGCTGTGTTCCTTCCGGAGGCTCTAAGGGAAGCTCTGCTTCCTTGCTTCTCCAGCTTCTAGAGACTGCCTGCATTTCTAGACTCATGGCCCCACCATCCAAGCCAGCAATGTCAGGCTGACGCTTTATCATTGCCATTTCTTTTTCTTTCTTGTCTGCCTCTTTCTTCCATTTATAAGGACCCCTGTGATAATATTGGGATGAGCTAGATAATCCAGGATAGTCTCCCCATTTTAGGGTCAGCTGATTAGCACCCTTAATTCTATCTGCAGCCTTAATTCTCTTTGCCACATAACATAGTCACTGGCTCTGGGGATTAGGATTTTAACATCTTTGGGGGACAATTGTTTGCCTATCACAGCACTTTAAAGATATTGTTCCACTGCCTTCTACCCTCCACAGTTTCTAAAGAGAACTCAAAATAATTTTTAAAAAATATTTATTTTATTTATTTTTGGCTACTTCGGGTCTTAGTTGCGGCACGTGGAATCTTCATTGAGGCATGCGGGATCTTTCGTTGTGGCATGCGGGCTTCTTTCTAGTGGTAACGTGTGGGTTTTCTCTTCTCTAGTTATGGCATGCAGGCTCCAGAGTGCGTGGTCTCTGTATTTTGTGGCACACAGGCTCTGTAGTTGAAGCGTGTGAGCTCAGTAGTTGTGGCTCACGGGTTTAGTTGCCCTGTAGCGTGTGGGATCTTAGTTCTCTGACCAGGGATCGAATCCACATCCCCTGCACTGTAAAGCAGATTCTTTACCACTGGACCACCAGGGAAGTCCCTCAGAATAATTTTATCAGCATTTCCCTATATGTATGTAATATGATTTTCTCTGGCTACTTCAAGATTTTCTCGTTCTGTTTGTTTTTTACCACCAGATGGAGTATGATACCTAAATGTGTGTGCGGGGGTGGGGGGGTTGTATTTATCCTACTTGTGGTTTGCTGAACTTCTTGAATATGTTTTTTTTTTTCTTTTGCCAAATTTACTAAAGTTTTGGTCATTGCGTTTTCAAGTAACTTTTTCCACCCTATTACCCTTTCTCTCTTTCTGCTCTTTCTCTGGACTCCAATTATACATGTTAGGCCTTCTGATATTTCCTCACAAGTCTTTGAGGCTTTTTAAAGTTTTTTTCAATCTTAGTCTCTCTGTTCTTTAGATTGGATGATTTTACTGACTTTTTTCTGTTATTTGCCACCCGCTATTAAGCTATCCAATAAATTTTTTATTAGAGATATTGAAGTTTTTAGTTTTAGAATTTCCATTTGATTCTTTCTGGTTTTTAAAAAATTAACTTTCTGATGATATTTCCTATTTGTTCATTTATAACAAGCATATTATCCTTTCTTTCCTTAGGCATAGTTATAAAAATATTCCTATCTAGTTATTGCAACATATGTATCATCTTCGGTTTGTCTCCACTGGTTGCATTTTGCCCTGGAGAATGGAACATCTATTCCTCTGTCTTCATATGTTGAGTAATTTTGAATTTTATCCTGATTATTTTATATATTTTATAGGATTTTGTTTTTTGTTTTTTTCATCTTTATTGGAGTATAATTGGTTTACAATGTTGTGTTAGTTTTTTCTGTACAACAAAGTGAACCAGCCATATGCATACATATATCCCCATATCCCCTCCCTCTTGTGTCTCCCTCCCACCCTCCCTATCCCGCCCCTCTAGGTGGTCACAAAACACCAAGCTGATCTCCCTGCACGATGCAGCTGCTTCCCTCTAGCTATCTATTTTACATTTGGTAGTGTATATATGTCAATGTTCCCTCACTTAGTCCCAGCTTACCCTTGCCCCTCCCCATATCCTCAAGTCCATTCTCTATGTCCTTATTCCTTTCCTACCCCTGCGTTCATCAGAACCATTTTTTTCTTTTTAAAATTCCATATATATGTGTTAGCATACAATATTTGTTTCTCTGTTCCTGACTTACTTCACTCTGTATGACAGACTCTAGGCCCATCCACCTCGCTACAAATAACTCCATTTCGTTTCTATTTATGGCTGAGTAATATTCCATTGTATATATGTGCATCATCTTCTTTATCCATTCATCTGTCAGTGGACACTTAGGTTGCTTCCATGTCCCAGCTATTGTAAATAGTGCTTCAATGAACATTGTGGTACATGACTCTTTTTGAATTACGGTTTTCTCAGGGTATATGCCCAGTAGTGGGATTGCTGGGTCATATGGTAGTTCTATTTTTAGTTTTTTTAAGGAACCTCCATACTGTTCTCCATAGTAGCTGTATCAATTTACATTCCCACCAACAGTGCAGGAGGGTTAACTTTTCTCCACACCCTCTCCAGCATTTATTGTTTGTAGATTTTTTGATGATGGCCATTCTGACTAGTGTGAGATGATACCTCATTGTGGTTTTGATTTGCATTTCTCCAATAATTAGTGATGTTGAGCAGCTTTTCATGTGTTGGTCAACAATCTGTATGTCTTCTTTGGAGAAATGTCTATTTAGGTCTTATGCCGATTTTTGTATTGGGTCATTCGTTTTTTTGATATTGAGCTGCATGAGCGTTTGTATATTTTGGAGATTAATCCTTTATCTGTTGCTTTGTTTGCAAATATTTTCTCCCATTTGGAGGGTTTTGTTTTCGTCTGGTTTATGGTTTCCTTTGCTATGCAAAAGCTTTTAAGTTTTATTAGGTCCCATTTGTTTATTTTTGTTTTTATTTCCGTTTCTCTAGGAGGAGGGTCAAAAAAAATCTTGCTGTGATTTATGTCATAGAGTGTTCTGCCTGTGTTTTCCTCTAAGAGTTTTATAGGGTCTGGCCTTACATTTAGGTCTTTAATACATTTTGAGTTTATTTTTGTGTATGTTGTTAGCATGTGTTTTCATTTCATTCTTTTACATATAGCTATCCATTTCTCCCAGCAGCACTTATTGAAGAGGCTGTCTTTTCTCCATTGTATATTCTTGCCTCCTTTATCAAAGATTAGGTGACCGTATGTGCGTGGGTTTATCTCTGGGCTTTCTATCCTGTTCCATTGATCTATATTTATGTTTTTATGCCAGTACAATACTGTCTTGATTACTGTAGCTTTGTAGTATAGTCTGAAGTCAGGGAGCCTGATTCCTCCAGCTCTGTTTTTCTTTCTCAAGATTGCTTTGGCTATTCAGGGTCTTTTATGTTTCCATACAAACTGTAAAATTTTTGTTCTAGTTCTGTGAAAAACGCCCTATCAAATCCCCATTTGATAGGGATTGCATTGAATCTGTAGATTACTTTGGGTAGTATAGTCATTTTCACAATATTGATTCTTCCAATCTAAGAACATGGTATATCTCTCCATCTGTTTGTATCGTCTTTGATTTCTTTCATCAGTGTCTTATAGTTTTCTGCATACAGGTCTTTTGTCTCCTTAGGTAGGTTTATTCCTAGGTATTTTATTCTTTTTGTTGCAGTGGTAAATGGGAGTGTTTCCTTAATTTCTCTTTCTGATTTTTCATTGTTAGTGTATAGGAATGCCAGAGATTTCTGTGCATTAATTTTGTATCCTGCTACTTTACCAAATTCATTGATTAGCTCTAGTAGTTTTCTGGTGGCATCTTTAGGATTTTCTATGTATAGTATCATGTCATCTGCAAACAGTGACAGTTTTACTTCTTTTCCAATTTGTATCCTTTTTATTTCTTTTTCTTCTCTGATTGCCATGCCTAGGACTTCCAAAACTCTGTTGAATAACAGTGGTGAGAGTGGGCATCTTTGTCTTGTTCCTGATCTTGGAGGAAATGCTTTCATTTTTTCACCATTGAGAATGATGTTGGCTGAGGGTTTGTCATATATGGCTTTTATTATGTTGAGTTAGGTTCCCTCTATGCCTGCTTTCTAGGGAGTTTTTATCATAAATCAGCGTTGAATTTTGTCAAAAGCCTTTCCTGCATCTCTTGAGCCGATCATATGGTTTTTATCCTTCAATTTGCTAATATGGTGTATCACATTGATTGATTTACGTATATTGAAGAATCCTTGCATTCCTGGGATAAACCTCACTTGATCATGTTATATGATCCTTTTAATGTGCTGTGGGATTCTGTTTGCTAGTATTTTGTTGAGGATTTTTGCATCTGTGTTCATCAGTGATACTGGCTTGTAATTTTCTTTTGTCCTGACATCTTTGTTTGGTTTTGGTATTAGGGTGATGGTGACCTCATAGAATGAATTTGGGAATGTTCTTCCCTCTGCTATATTTTGGAAGAGTTTGAGAAGGATAGGTATTAGCTCTTCTCTAAATGTTTGGTAGAATTCGCCTGTGAAGCCATCTGGCCCTGGGCTTTTGTTTGTTGGAAGATTTTTTATCACAGTTTCAATTTCTGTGCTTGTGATTGGTCTGTTCATATTTTCTGTTTCTTCGTGGTTCAGTCTTGGAAGGTTATACCTTTCTAAGAACTTGTTCATTTCTTCATGGTTGTCCATTTTGTTGGCATATAGTTATTTGTAGTAGTCTCTCATGATCCTTTGTATTTCTGCTGTGTCAGATGTAATTTCTCCTGTTTCATTTCCAATTTTATTGACTTGAGTCCTCTCCCTTGTTTTCTTGATGAGTCTGGCTAATGGTTTATCAATTTTGTTTATCTTCTCAAAGAACCAGCTTCTAGTTTCATTGATCTTTGCTACTGTTTTCTTCATTTCTTTTTTTTTTTATTGCTGCTCTGATTTTTATGATTTTTTTCCTTCTGCTAATTTTGGGGGGTTTTTGTTCTACTTTCTCTAATTGCTTTAGGTGTAAGGTTAGGTTGTTTATTTGAGATTTTTCTTGTTTCTTGAGGCAGTATTGTAATGCTATAAACTTCCCTCTTAGAACTGCTTTTGCTGCATCCCATAGGTTTTGTGTTGTCGTGTTTTCACTGTCATTTGTTTCTATGTATTTTTTTATTTCCTCTTTGATATCTTCAGTGATCTCTTGGTTGTTTAGCAGCGTATCGTTTAGCCTCCATGTGTTTCTAATTTTTACAGGTTTTTTTCCCAGTAATTGATATCTAGTCTCATAGCGTTGTGGTCAGAAAAGGTGCTTGATACGATTTCAATTTTCTTAAATTTACCAAAGCTTGATTTGTGACACAAGATGTGATCTATCCTGGAAAATGTTCCATGTTTCCTTGAGAATAAAATGTATTCTGTTGTTTTGGGATGGAATGTCATATAAATATTAATTAAGTGCATTTGGTCTAATGTGTCATTTAAAGCTTGTGTTTCCTCATTTATTTTCTGTTTGGATGATCTGTCCATTGGTGAAAGTGGGGTGTTAAAGTCCCTACTATTATTGTGTTACTGTCGATTTTCCCTTTTATGGCTGTTAGCGTTTGCCTTGTGTAGTGAGGTGCTCTAGCATTTGCCTTGTGTAGTGAGGTGCTCCTATGTTGGGTGCATATATATTTTCAATTGTTATATCTTCTTCTTGGGTTGATCCCTTGATCATTATGTAGTGTCCTTCCTTGTCTCTTGTAATAGTCCTTATTTTAAAGTCTGTTTTGTCTGCTATGAGTTTTGCTGCTCCAGGTTTCTTTTGATTTCCGTTTGCATGGAATGTCTTTTTCCATCCCCTCACTTTCAGTCTATATGTGTCCCTAGGTCTGAAGTGGGTTTCTTATAGACAGCATATATACGGGTCTTATTTGTGTATCCATTCAGCCATTCTGTGTCTTTTGGTTGGAGCATTTAATCCATTTCCATTTAAGGTAATTATTGATATGTATGTTCCTATTACCATTTTCTTAATTGTTTTGGGTTTGTTTTTGTAGGTCTGTTCCTTCTCTTGTGTTTCCTGCCTGGAGAAGTTTCTTTAGCATTTGTTGTAAAGCTGGTTTGGTGGTGCTGAATTCTCTTGGCTTTTGCTTGTCTGTAAAGGTTTTGATTTCTCCATAGAATCTGAATGAGATCCTTGCTGGGCAGAGTAATCTTGGTTGTAGGTTTTTCCATTTCATCACTTTAAATATATCTTGCCACTCCCTTCTGCCTTATAGAGTTTCTGCTGAAAGATCAGCTGTTAACCTTATGGGGATTCCCTTGTATGTTAGTTGTTGCTTTTCCCTTGCTGCTTTTAATATTTTTTCTTTGTATTTAATTTTTGATAGTTTGATTAATATGTGCCTTGACGTGTTTCTCCTTGGATTTTTCCTATATGGACTCTCTCTGCTTCCCGGACTTGATTGACTATTTCCTTTCCCATGTTGGGGCAGTTTTTGACTATAATCTCTTCAAATACTTTTCTCAGACCCTTTGTTTTTTTCTTCTTCTTTTGGGACACATATAATTGTAATGTTGGTATGCTTACTGTTTTCCGAGAGGTCTGAGACTATTCTCCATTATTTTCTTTTTTCTTTATTCTTCTCTGTGGCAGTTATTTCCACCATTGTGTCTTGCAGCTCACTTATCCGTTCTTCTGCCTCAGTTATTCTGCTATTGATTCCTTCTAGAGTATTTTTAATTTCAGTCATTGTGTTGTTTATTACTGTTTGTTTGCTCTTTAGTTCTTCTAGGTCCTTGTTAAACGTTTCTTGTGTTTATTCTATTTCTGAGATTTTGGATCATCTTTACTATCATTACTCTGAATTCTTTTTCAGGTAGTTTGCCTGTTTCCTCTTCATTTACTTGTTCTTACGGGTTTTTATCTTGCTCCTTTGCCTGCAAGATATTTCTCTGTCTTCTCATTTTGTCTAGTTTACAGTAATTGAGGTCTCCTTTCCCTAGGCTGCAGGGTCATAGTTCCTGTTGCTTCTGTTCTCTGCCGCCAGTGGTGACGTTGGTCCAGGGGCTTGCATAGGGTTCCTGATGGCAGGGAGTAGTGCCTGTGTTCTGGGTAGAGAACTGAGTCTGGGTGGGTGGAGCTGAGTCTTTTCCCTTTGATGAGCAGGGCTGTGTTGGGTGGTGTGTTTTGGGGTGTCTGTGAGCTTAGTATGACTTTAGGTCATCTGTGTGCTGATGGGTGGGTTTGTGTTCCTGTCTTACTTGTTTTTTGGTGTGAGGCGTCCAGTGCTGTGAGCTGCTGGCAGTTGGATGGAGTCAGGTCTTGGATTTAGAATGAGGCCTCCGTGAGGGCTCTCAGCAGTTAATCTCTCCTGGCACCAGGAATTCTCTAGCGGTCCAGCATCCTGGACTCAGTGCTCCCACCCCAGAGCCTTAGGCCCGACTTCTGGTCGAGGAACCAGCACTCTGCAAGTCACTTGTCCTGGCAATAAAGGGGATTCAAAAAAAAAGAAAAGAGGGCCTCCCTGGTGGCGCAGTGGTTGAGAGTCCGCCTGCCGATGCAGGGGATACGGGTTCGTGCCCCGGTCTGGGAGGATCCCATATGCCGCGGAGCGGCTGGGCCCGTGAGCCATGGCCGCTGAGCCTGTGCGTCCGGAGCCTGTGCTCCGCAACGGGAGAGGCCACAACAGTGAGAGGCCCGCGTACAGCAAAAAAAAAAAAAAAAAAAAAAAAAAAAAAGAAAAGAAAAGACTAACAAACCCCCAGACAAATGGTAAAAAATAAAATCAAGGAAACAAAAACAGAAACAAGGAAACATGCACATACACAAAAGAGACAAAAACAGAACCAAATAAAACAAAAACAAGAGAACAACCAGACAAACAGAAGAACTCAAAAACGAAATCAAACAATTAGGATCAAGACTAACAGAAACACAAACCTAAAAGCAAAACCGAAGCAGTGTGCCAACTGTAGAATAAAGCAAGGAAACAGAATAAACTGATAAAACTGATACAAAAAATAATAAAATAAAATAAAAAGGGAAAAAACCCAGGACAACAGAAAAGCAAAGTAGAAATGGAAATATAAAAAATATATATGTTAAAGAAAAAGAAGAAGAAAAAAATTAGGGAAAAGAACAACAGAAAAACAAAGTAAAATTAGAAATATATATTTTAAAAAAATGTTATAGACCACGAAGATCCCAGAAGACTAAATAAATTAAAAAATACTGAAACAACAACAGCAAACAAAAAGAAAGAAAGAAAAAACAAAAAAAAGCCAGAACCAACAACAGAATGAACCAAAACATAATAAGATTAATAGTAATAATTATGTTTCCCTGGGGTCTCCGCTGTAAGTGTCCTTGCACATGCCATGAGCCACAGCCCACCTCCACCTCCGCCTCCCCAAGAGGCTCTCCTGTGCCTCTGGGCTGCTCTCTGGACCTGCTGTGGGCCCTGTGGGGACCCCCCTGACTCTGATGTGGCCCAGTCCCCGCGTGTGCTGCCCCCGAAAGCCACAGCTGCCAGAGCTAGACCATTTCCATTTGTGGGAGCAGTCACTGTCTGCTCAGATATTCCATAGACTCAGGGTCTATCTAGCTGATTGCGGGGATTGAATCTGCAACTTGTACAGCTGATGGAAAGATTTTCGATCTTCTTCCTTAGTCGCCCCATCCCTGGGGTTCAGCTTTGGTTTTATCCCCACCTCTGCATGTGGTCCACCCACAGGAGTCTGGTCCTGAGGCTGCCTTGGAGCTCTTGGGTCTGCCCCTGTGTGGAACGGGCGCAGAGGTGGTCTGACTGCTTGGATTGCGGGAGCCTCAGTGGCGCCAAATGCCCATGGAAGCTGTCGGCCATGGGTGCAAGCCGTCGGCCATGGGCGCAAGCCGTCGGCCATGGGTGCAACAGGCCTATTGAGGGCCTGTTCTGGCGCCTGTCGTAAGGCATGTGAGGGCCAGCCCTGGGCAGGCTTTTTTCTGGCAGTCGGCAGCAGGCGTGTGAGGGCCAGCCCTGAGGGGGCTTTTTTTTTTTTATTGCTGGCAGCCGGCCCACGAGAGCCAGCCCCGAGCAGGCTTCTTTTATTGTCAGCGGCAGGCGCTGGCTTGTGGGGAGAGAGAGGCTACAATAGTGGCTCCTCCCCTTGAGTGGGACTCAGCAGTCACGTCCCCCCTTCCATGGCAGTCCGGTCCTCCTCCATAGGCATTCTCTGCTGTGGATTTCCTCCCTCCCGTCCCGTCAGTCCATCTCCCCAACAGCAGTTCTCGTTCTGGGCCTTTTCTCCAGTCCTCACGCTCCAGCTCCCAGCCGCCTTGCACACCTGTGAACACACATCCCAGTCCGGGGCGCGTAGGGCTGGGATCATCTGTGTATTTCTCACTCTCTCCCATCTGCCACCAGTTGGCCACTTCACCTTCTTCCGACAGCCTCAAGTACTTCCCTTCTGTCCCAATCGATTTCCCCATTGGAGAGGGGGTTTCCCCAAATTCGGGAATCTCTCCTCTGCTTCAGCTCGCCCACCCCGGGGTGCAGGTCCCATCCTACTTCCTCTCCTCCTCCTTTTCCCGTCTGTTCTCTGTCCTACCCAGTTATACAGGGATCTTTATAGTCCTTTCCGGTGTCCAAAGTCTTCTGCTAGTTTTCAGCCGGTGTTCTGTGAGAATTGTTGCATCTATAGATGTATTCCTGGTGCATCCATGGAAAGAGATGAGCTCCATGTCCTCCTACTCCTCCATCATCTTGAATCTCCTATAGGATTTTGGATTCTGTAATATTCCTCTGAGGAATACTGAATTTGTTTGTTTGTTTGTTTGTTTCAGGAAGCTATTAACTTGGCTCAACTCATGCTCCAAAGTTTGTTAACTCTGTGAAGGGCAGCCTTTCAGTTCCTTTGCCCTTAGCTGGGCTGCTTGTCATCTGCTTGATGCAAGTGGATTTCAGGGATTAACCAGAGATTCAGGTGGAGTTGATGCAGTCAATTTAGGGTTTCCTCTCTGTGGCGCTTATTGGGACGTTTCTTCTCATTTTCTTCTGTTTCTTCAAGTTTTCGTTGCCTAGCTGGCACAGATCTTCCTTCAGTCAAAAAAGCATTAAAAACAAGAAACTCACCAAGTGTTGTTCATTTATTTCAAATGTTAACTCCCCTACAGTTTCTGCCTACTTTTCATCACTCTCCAGTGCCTTCAGATAGTTGTTTTTTTATATCTTATCTAGAGTTTATAGCCATTATATCTGGGAGGGTTGGTATGATAGAAGCTACTTCATCATTACCAGAAGCCTTATTATAACTTTTAATAACTGTTACTTCTAGTACATGTTTACAGCTTTTTTGGCAAGCCAATAAAGAAGGAAGATAATTTTTTCTTCTCCTGTTCTTATTTGCAAAATATGTTTTACTCAGAGTTACTCTGATTCTCAGAAGTATCAAAGTAAATTCTTTGGAGGTACAGACTACTTAATTTAGTATGATCCTGTCTAGATATTTCTCTGGTATTAAAGACCTAGACCACAATCAATTTGCCAGTCATTACATTTGATTTCTTCTTCAGAAATTGTGTCTGAGACATGGATCTCAAAAGGTGGAACATTAATGGAGTCATACGCTTTAGGAATTTCTACAGCATCTACCATAATGCTTTCCTAGTACCTTTAGGTGCTAGGCTTCTACAATACCCAGCAGTCATGACTTGTGATTAATTACAGTGAAGTATAAATAATCTGAAATCTTAAAATTAATTTTTAGTTGCAAAAACAATAATATAAGCACAATCATTTCATTTTTAAAAATCCATACAAAGCTAAAACCCCCCTTTAGTCATTGTCCTCAGTCCCCATTTCCTCTCCTTCTACCTGTCCTGCACACCTTCCCAGAGGTGCTAACATTTCGGCATGTGATCTTCAAGATCACATAGACACACACACAACACACATCCCATAAGAAAAATAGAGAATTGTTCTGTGCTGTTTTGATAGGTAGGATTATTGTGTGTGTGTGTGTGTGTGTGTGTATGTGTGTAACATCCTTACTTTTACTCACTAACAGGCCTTAGATATCTTTCCATGTTTACTACATACAGATCTACTACATTTGATATTCTATTCTCCAGTGTTTCTGTAGATAGAGTTAATTTATCCTATTGTAAGATAGAGTTAATTTATCCTATTATAATCTCCTTAGGAAACCCTTCAACTAGTATTCTTAATTGAACCAGTAAAGCTTCATTGTTTTGGAGCCTACTTACTTGAAATTTGTGATAATTAGGCCAAGAATAGAATTAAAATTTATGGTTGCCAATTAATGACTTTAAAAGAATATTTTTTTCTAACTAAGAGATAAATTGCTTTTAAACCCTAGTTTAAAATGTACCAATTACATATAAATTTTTATGTTTCATTATCTAACAAAGTAGTTGCTTGTTCTGCTAACTCTATGCATTTGCAAGCAATAAAACGTACATGCCATTAAAATAATTCCACAATCAGATTTGTCACTAATTAGGACTCTGCCTTTGTAAAGTTAGACACAATCATTAACTTTCCATTTTATCCCACTGCCTTGCTTGGTTCTGTTACTTTCTGATTAGAGTTCTGACAGATCCCTGGGTGAGGGGTACTCCCCTTGGGCCTGATCCCTGGGGTAGTTAGGGGAAGGGAATACAGACAGAGACTTTCTCTTCTGGTGCTCTAATAGCCTAAAACTTTTTTTAAAAATCGTTTTGGATATAACTTTCAAAAGAGAAAATGGGAATGAGTAAAGGGTGTTTTCAAATGGGTACATTTGTAAAGTCTCTTACAGATTGCTACAGAAATACCCAATTGTATTTCTGGCTAAACATCAAGAAAGTATAATTGGACCTGATCAATTTTAAATACTACTTTCTGTTTCTCCTTCTCTGAGAATTTAACTCACTTGTGGCGAGTTTTCTCATCTTACACAAAGAGGTAAGGTGGATGCCATCAGTGCAGCCCTCAGGGATGGAGGGGGACAGGAAAGGAGGAGGGCCTGAGACATATGCTATTGCCATGTATTTAGGAATTGCTAGTTCACTCCTTGCTAGTTTTCTTTGTCTCTGGTTTTTGTGACTCTTAAGTCCCCATTGCCTTACAGTAGATTAAGAAAGGGAGGGTGCACATCTCTCAGAGCACAGATTCAGGCCTAAGAAGTGACCACCACATCCACGAGCATGACATGGAAATGGGGTGTTATAATTCACTTCTCACAACTGAGGCTACACATCGTGAGGACGTGGGGAGAATGATGGGGTCCGAGGCAGTACCCTGTTCAGGGCCTGCCCCATGCTAACTCCAGGTGGAATTTGGCCTTAGCAGGTGGCTGAAGTAGGGAGAGAATACTGCTGCCTCTGATTCAGGAATGAGCCTGCAGAGAATGTTGAATTCTTGTTTCGAAGCAACAAACCTGTTCTACGTACTTTTGGGGTTGGATAGAGATGAGTTTGAAATAACATAATGAAAAGTGTGAGGTGATATCTTTTGGGATTACAAATGCCATCCTCTCCTTTATGTTGGCTTTGTTTCTTGATTTGAGATTGTTTGTTTGACTTACTAACATTAAAACAATTATGAAAATAATACATGCATTTAGGAACTTGTCTTATGTTTAATTTCTGACAACATATTTGTCCTTAAATGTTTTGCATGGTTTATTTGCAAAAACAAATACGGTGCATTATTGTAAGTTAGCAGATTCACTCTGTAGAGAGACTTGTTTTCAAGATTTTTATCCAGTTTCGGAGCATAATCATTACCATGACAGTATTCTTTTGTTTATGTGAAATGTGTTGGATATTAATGTTGAGTTGAAGGTATCTGACATGAAGCTTTCCTTACACCAAAGAATATTTTCATGTCTCTAGCCAATTCTCCTAGTTTGTTTTCTTTTATTAAATATTAAAACATTTTGATTTAAATTTTTGTTGCAAAATTTTTCTTTTCATGGCAGAACAAGATGAGGCAGCTACAATGTCAAGATTAAGAACAGGGGACCCAGAGCCAGACCACTTGCTTAGCAATTTGCCATTGGGCAAGTTATCATCTCTGTGACTCTGTTGCAGTATCTGAAAAATGGAGATAACAATCAAAATAGTACTCTATGTAGTTGATCATTTCCATTTTATTTTCAGATGGGTGGTACTTTGTTTCCAGTTCAGACATATCCTAGTCAGTGATTCTTCCCATGTTGGTTTTGGCATTTTATTTTTGATAAGGAGATCACCTTTTCATTAACCATGAACGTTAGACGTTGGCCCTTTCTCTGTGGAGCTACGTGTGGTGATTCTGGATGGATGACTTTGCAGATTGTATGGCTGTTATGCCTGTAAAACTGATTCCCTGCCAAGAGCCATTCACACTGATTCCACATGAAGGAGATTCTTCGATTTGTTACTAATGAGTGGTATTTATTATTGTGGTTCCTATTAGTGTAAGTAACAAATGCTTGTGAAATTCATTGCTACTGACAATGTACTTATGTGCATTATTACACTCTTGGTAGAGATGAGGAAAGTGTGACTGGCTGAAGGGTACTGTCTCTTCTGCTCTTGTTCTTCTGCAGCCTTTCATGTTCCTTCCTAATCATACCCTCCTCCTGAGCACTGCATTGATCAACACAGACATATTAAGCTTAGGCGTTTAGTTTTGCTTTATATTTACTTTTGATTTTTCTTTTTCAATTCTTTGTATCACCAGAATACAAGTTTTGTTATGAAGAAGAGAATTATAAAACATTGATTTGGGGGCTTCCCTGGTGGTGCAGTGGTTGAGAGTCCTCCTGCCAATGCAGGGGACACGGGTTCGTGCCACGGCCCGGGAAGATCCCACATGCTGCGGAGCGGCTGGGCCCGTGAGCCATGGCCACTGAGTCTGCACGTCCGGAGCCTGTGCTCTGCAACGGAAGAGGCCACAGCAGTGAGAGGCCCGCGTACAGCAAAAAAAACCCCACATTGATTTGAAGGAAGCAAACTGCACCCCTTTAATAACGGCAAAGTGACATGACAACTTTTCACCTCTTGGGTGTTCTTTTTTTGCTGACCTATAGTTTAATTTCCAGTGTCTAGACTTAAGAGTCTGGATATAAACAAAATCATCTGGAAGTGATTTTTTTCACACTAAACACTTCTTTCTGATCCTAGTTTCCAGGAGGCTCCCTCCTCCAACCACACCTCCAGATGAAAATCAATTAACCAAGAATTACTGACCTGTCCTTAATTGTTTTTCTCAACAGTCACATAAGTTGGATTCACTTATATTGAGAATTGACTAGCCAGTTGCAAAGCACAAATTCATTCTCATGGACCCTCCACACAGTCTCTTGTTCCCCCAAATAGGGTCTTGCTAAAGACCATTTGCTCTTCTGCCAGCAGCACCAGCTTAGTCGGCACTGGAGTGTGTGGCCTTACAACTATTTGTGGTTTTCCTGCCACATGATGCTGATTGAGCCACACCTCTCCTGAGCATGGTGCACATACAATAACATGCATCTGAAAGCTCCAGTTTCTCTTCCAGGCTGCTGTTATGCATATGCTTTTTATTCAAGCAAAATAATAGAGTGGATTTAAATCGAGTTATTTATTGAATCAATGTGTCAAATGAAAATAATCTTGCTCGTTAGATTCACATCCAGTAGTAAGTTGTCCTCAGTTAGTTATGGTATTGAGCTCTCCTTTCCTTGGAGACCCCCAAGGCTGTGGGCCCTGGGAGGGCATCAGTGAGTGAAGGAGTATCTATTATTTATACAAGTCTGCAGAGCAGCATTAAGAATTTTAAGAACCCCTGCAATCAGGTAGTTTAGCTCAAAATCGTGTGAATTAAGAACAAAACTGTGCTCCGCCACTCGCTGTCTGGTATGTGAACAAGTATGGAGGAGGAGATATGTAAAAACAGTTGTGGTATTAGAGCTTTGTGTGTCTTAGCACCGGTGATAGGGTTTCGTTTAGTTTATCATTGACAATAATCATGATCTTTGTGACATACAGAGTCCCCCAGTTCTTCTAACTCTGCCCTAATTGAACTGTCCTGTCTCCAGATGGCTGTTACAGTAATCTCAAAATGACTCTAACCAGCTCTTATTCACCAGAACTTTTACTTTTATTGACTCTCTCTCTCTGAAAGTTTACTAATTCCAAGAAAGGTTATTCCAACAAAAATAAAGTGGTAAATTCTGCCATCCTCTCCTCCCATTCCACACTTTAATTATCAAACCACTCTCACACCAGAGAGTAAACCTTAAATATTTTAACATTTTTCCCAGCAGGGAGACAGCAGCACATAAAGCAACATGCAATTATACTAAAAGATTTATTTGTCTCTGACCTGGGAAGCCATGCATCAGTGCTTTAAGATGATAAAGTCTGCCCTTCCCACCCTGAGGGAGCTACTGAATTAGCATAAATACCTGTGAGTAGGTTAAGTACACGCAGTGTGACAGATAACAAAATAAGGGACCTTTAAACAATTAACAAGGGTTTAAAAACACTGATCTATCAGATGTTCTAGAAAGTGTTTGCATATAAATTTAGAATTTAGCTCAAATTTTATTGATCAGCTTAAACAACAGTGTCTTCTTTTTCTTTCTAAGTCATGGTTCATTGTCAAATTCATTCATAAGATAGTTTCCATCTGATTGTACTTTAGAAGTTGTTATTTTGGACACAAACTGGCTAAAACTTACCTTTTCACTGTTTGTAAAAAATAATTTTAAAAAAAGTAATGTAAAAAATATTAAAAGACTGAATCTTTTTTTTTTTTTTTTTTTTTTTTTTTGCGGTACGCGGGCCTCTCAGAGTTGTGGCCTCTCCCGTTGTGGAGCACAGGCTCTGGACGCGCAGGCTCAGCGGCCATGGCTCACGGGCCCAGCCACTCCGCGGCATGTGGGATCTTCCCGGACCGGGGCACGAACCCGTGTCCCCTGCATCGTCAGGCGGACTCTCAACCACTGCACCACCAGGGAAGCCCTGAATCTTTTTTTTTTTTTTTTTTTTTTTTTTTGCTGTACGCGGGCCTCTCACTGCCGTGGCCTCTCCCGTTGCGGAGCACAGGCTCCGGACACACAGGCTCCGCGGCCATGGCTCGCGGGCCCAGCCGCTCCGCGGCATGTGGGATCTTCCGGGATCGGGGCACGAACCCGTGTCCCCTGCATCGGCAGGCGGACTCTCAACCACTGCGCCACCAGGGAAGCCCCTGAATCTTTTTTTTAATTAACTTTTTTTTAGTTGAGATAACATTGGTTTATAACATTATATGTTTCATGTATACATTTTAGTTCTTCTGTATACACTACAGTGTGCTCACCACCAAAAATTTAGTTTCCATCTGTCACCATACTAAGACTGATTCGTAACCAACAGTAAAGAACAGTTTTCAGATGCTTTCTAAAATGTCTTGTTTATATGCAAGTTGATGAGAAGTGAATTACAAATCTATTAATTCATTAAAATCAAACCTCCTAGGATGTCCACTAAGCCTCTTTGATTAGCCCAGTTTGAATTACTGTCTTTGTACTTGAGACAAATTAAACTGAAATGCTTTAAAAATTCAAATCTGTAATTAATTCAGAAGGAGTTTTCATCCAGTAATTAAAACTAGTAAGATTTAGTATTAAATTTAGATATTTTTATGGTGACAAGCCTTGAATCTTCTTCAGGGTTTTTTTTCCAGCTCTGCATGTACTGTTTTCCCTTCTCTTTGTAGTTATTTGTTAGGAATTTTATAAAGCAAATTAATGAAAATTATCTCCTGCCTGAGTGTTTATAAAACAAAAGCAGATATAAAGGAGGAAAAAAAAACCTGGAAAAAAGTGTCTGATGTCAGTAATGGTTAGATATTCTTGTAATAATGAAAAAAGGGGGGTGGGAAGGAACAGAATGAGTTTGCTCATTAAGTAGGCATTAAAGTTCCTTGAGGGCAAGAACTGTACCGTAATTGCATTGAATCCCATTCGACACTTAGCACAGTGTTTTACTTAGGATTTTGTTAAAGAATGTTTGTCAAGGGGGCAGAAATTAACAGGGCTTTGAGCACATTCTCACATTTAAGGTGCTAATAATTTCTGGTGTGAATTCAGTGATAACAGTGTTTCAGTATTTAATATTAATTTGATTTTTCTGGCTGGTTTTGAACTTGAGTTACATTTAGAGGTGATGAAACAAATTAAAAGGATTGCGTATTTATACACAGTAGAATCTGAGGAGGATTTTCTCATAGTACATTTTTAAATAGCCTCAGTATATAAATCTGGGATTACAAAATAGGTATAATTGTGGGGTAATTACTCCCTTTACCCCAGAGTTACTTCATTGATTTGCCATAGCATTCCTTTAGAAAGTGAGCATCTCAAATAAATTTCAATTTTGATTCTGTTTACACAACTCATTTTACACATAGCTTTTCAGCAGTGCGTTGACTGAATAAAACAAGTTGCACATCTGGACTCACTTCTTTGAGTTTTGTTCCTAAATCCTCTGAGGAAAATATGGGCACACCTGTGCACGCCTTTTGTTAGACTGACTTAATTGCATGAAGCTGAGCTGAGAACCAGAAGGAAAATATTTCCTCTGGTAAGATGTGCTTTGGATTCAGCTAGGAATGGGTCGCCAAGAAATATCAAGGGCTCACTTTCTCGAGAGAAAAATGGGATAGTGTTTCCTCTCTCTGGGACTTATGCATATTTATTTATATCCTGCCTTATTCTAGAAAGAACTTAAGTTTAAAAAAACAAAACAAAACAGATAAAGTATAAGTAAAGTAATCAGGTTGAGAAGTTAGGAAAGGAAGATAAGTTGAAAGCAGATTGGGGATTAGTATACAAATTCCATGCTGTGAAGAGCTACACAGTCACAAGAGGTAGACCACACATTTGGCTGCTGGCTTTTGAACAAAGCCAATACAAAGAGGATAACATGAATAATGCAACACTCCCAGTGTCTGTGCCAGAACTAAGTTGAGTCCTCTCCCAAAGGCTCAGAGATAAAGCTGACCTAAGGAGAACCTTGCTAAAAGGGTAACATTCAACCAATTAACAAGTATTTCTTGAACCTGAACAATTTGTCAGTTACCATGCCGACCACCGAGGATGCACAGACCATACCCTTAAGGAGTACACAGTGTGAGGGGATAAATAAGTGAAATACACTTGGACATTGCAGTGCAGTGTAATAAGTTCTGTGGAGGTGGGGGGAGGCATAAGGTATCATGACACAGCCTGGGAGAGGAAGCGTATCTGGGGAGGGTTTCTGGAGGAGTTAATGCCTCAGCTAAGTGCTAAAGGATATGTGCTTCTTAACCCTGGCAAAAGTAGAAAATGTTCCAGGGACACAGGGCAAGTATTCTGTACGAAGTGCCAAAGGCAGGAAAGCGTGATGCCTTCTGAGAATCGTATATAATCATTCAGTATGACTGGAACAGAGAGTACAAAAGGGAGAAAGTCTTGAGAAATGAGACAGAGAACTTGGGCACAAGAGAAAAGGGTCTGTGATGCTGTGCCCAGGAGATTGAGAGCAGTGAGATGAAGACAGCAGGTTCTTCATCACAGGAAGCCCTGTGGCAAATGGAGTGGAGCATAGGCAGGGCAATAGATGGGAGTTCCTGTAGGGATTCAAGTAAGAAGTGACAGTGGTCTGGACCAAAGTGGTGATAGGATGGAGAGAAGGGGCTGGATGCAAGAGTTATTAAGGGGCAGAATTGATGGGTTTGGCTTTCAACAGATGAGGGACAGCAAGGAAGAAGTAGGCACTGAGATTACTCTTTGGCTTTGGGCATGGTCACTGCACAGAAGAGAGTTAACGTAGCAGGCCTGAACTGCTGTCCTTGGAAAGGCCTGCTTGCAAGGTTGGTCCTGACATCCAGGAACTTAGATTTCAGGATGGTTTTCCCTATATCAATTGTGCTAAGCTGTCTGTACAAACACTGTGGTTTATGCTGAGCACCTAGTGTCTTTTTGGGATTCTGAAATAGACAGAGCTGCCTATGTGACCAGCTCCCAGTGCAAACCCTGGGCGCTGAGTATCTGCAAGCTTCCCTGGTTGACAACATTTCACACATGTTATCACAGTTCTTTGCTGGAAGAATTTAGACTCCACTGGGAGAGGACCCTTGAAAACTTACACTTGCTTGGTTTTACCCCATGTGCCTTTTCGCTTTGCTGATTTTGCCTGGTGTCCTTTCACTGTAATAAGTCATAGCTTTGAGTATGACTGTGCAGTCTTGTGGGTCCTTCCTGTGAATCATCGAAACCAGGGGTGTTCTTGGCTTCCTCCTGACACAGTCATCTCTCGATGTAGTGGTACCTCTCACAGAGATAAAGAACGTGAAAGGAGTAGCAGGTTTGGGGGTGGGAGCAGTGATAAGTTCTACTCTAAGTTTTCCAGTTTAGTTCTTGTATTGCGTTATTAGAGTTATTTTGAGCTAACATTTAGTTATTGACTATGGGTTGCCTATTTCAAAATTAATTTATTAGAAAAATTAATTTTTTTCAACATATCTTCATTCATTAATTCATTCAGCAAGTATCTGTGGAAAGCCGTATTGAATGTTTGGAACTGGTTGACATTTTATAGGCCATATTGATGCTTTGGAATATGGGTCGAGTGTTCAAAGAAGTTATTGCACTGGGAAAAATAAGGTATTTGCCTTTGAAAAATAAAATGGCATTCATTTCAGAAATGAATTGCTGATATATCTCAATATGTAAATATTTTTGTCATTGAGAGAAACAATACCTTAAGTGTTCCTCTGTTAGTGGTCCAGGGCACTAGTATATGAAATTAGGAAACTTGTACTTGATTCAAAATGGACACGCCACACATATCAGGTTCATCATCACTCAAACAATATTTCTCCCCTTCTTTTTTTTTTTTTTGCGGTACACCGGCCTCTCACTGTTGTGGCCTCTCCTGTTGTGGAGCACAGGCTCTGGACACGCAGGCTCAGTGGCCATGGCTCACGGGCCCAGCCGCTCCGCGGCATGTGGAACCTTCCCGAACCGGGGCACGAACCCATGTCCCCTGCATTGGCAGGCGGACTCTCAACCACTACGCCACCAGGGAAGCCCTATTTCTCCTCTTCTGATGTCACAATATATTTAAAACTAAGACTCAGAGCCTTTTTCACTGGTTTAGGAGGTGTATAGTGGTAGTCACTTTAGGTAAGTGCCCTAAATTCAGCACATTTTCAGGCTACTCCTGATGGGTATTTTTTCTTGAAGAGAGATCAAGTCACACTCAGATGGTGGACTAAAAGGTCCCCTAAATCAGTGACTGACCTGCTTATTGTCTCAGGGAAGTAGTCTTCAGATGTTTTCTTTCACTTATGAGCAATGTATCGTGATGGTCTTTCTGTTAGCACTAAGTCGGTGATGTGGAACACATCAAATTTAACATTTGAAAACACTTTTTGTGGCTTTGACATGGATTGCCGCACGTTTGATCCTAAAAGAGCATGAATCAGCACATTTTTTCCAGTTGTTATCTATTTGCTGAAACACTAATATGGTACCCAACTCCCCACTTATATATCTTGTTGCAGCTATCTTTCCCTGTTATTTTACCCGTAAGCATTTTAAAAAGTTTAAAACATCTATTTCTAATGAAGGTAGGTACCTGAATAAAATCAGGATTATGTTAGAAATGAAGAAGAAGGAATGGATGTCGGGTTGGTGACCAGTAATGTACACTAAGCCGATGGTTATTCCTAGTACTGGTAAAAGTGACCACCTCCCCAGGCTTCTGACTGCCTGGCTTAGCAAAGAAACAAAAAGATAAAATGGGTCCTGGGTGTCTTTCTTGGTGAGAACTAAGTGATTATGTCAGAGCTCAGATCTATGACTCATTCTGCAAATGGGAGCAGCAACTAAAAATTCATTAAAATTTACAAGTCAGAAATATGTTGTTTAAAGAAACTTTTTTTTTAAAGCAGTAAATTTAGTGATCTCTGGAGTAGCTCTGTTTGTTAGCACTGCCAAATTTGAAATTATAACTTAAGTATTCTGCACTGTCTTCTCTATTTTAACTTTCATAATAATACTTATATGCCTCCTTTCCAACATAAATGGATTTTGCTTAACAAATATTGCTGGTAATTAGGCTTTTTACCAGTTTTAGCTGGCTTCTACAAGCAAGAAACACATTTCTTCTTCATTAGTTCTCCTAATTGAGTTTCCGAAAATGAAATATTACTATGACGCAGAATAACTATCTTATTTGCCTTTTTCCTGAAGCTTCTTATAAAAGTTTAAGACCTCTTCAAAGGATAGGAACAGTTGTTTTTCTTAAATCCATCTATCCCTCAGCCTCAAGTCTAAAATTACTTCTTATAATTTCTGAGAGATATTGCTTTTAGTTTTGGTTCTCAAGACTGTGCAACATTCTGATATGACAAAGGTCAGCTCAACATACCTGCTAATAAAATGTGAGCAAAAGGATCCTAATTCCAGGGTCACAGCAGATGAAACACCTACAGTTGGTCAAATAGCTGTTTAGTTTTAAGCACAATTAATTCTAATTTAAAATCTTTCCTATTATTATCAAATATTTATAATCATTTTAATCTGAATATTCTTTATTTTTTCTTTCTTTTTCTAACTGACTGTCTTTTATTATCCCAGACTCTGCTACTTTGGAAAACCTAGCAGCAGCATGCCACCTGACTTGGCTATACATCATACCCCAAGGATCTATTGCCTTTCTCATTTACTTTTACCACTAGTGAATTTGGAGTCCATTAGAAATGTAGGATTTGACTAGGCAAGTGGCTACCTTTGTTAACTATAGGGAATATTATCTATACATTATTTTTATTACACTAAAAGTCCTTTTCTGTACTACATGACTTTGAAATTTTCCAACAATTTTTTATTGTTTCATCAATAAAAATGATTTTGCTTTTGTGAGGGCTTGGATTTGAGTTCTATAGAACAGCAAAATGTTTTTATATGGCCCTTCAGACTGCCAGCTGTTATACTGGGCTATAAAAAGACTTCCTCAAGGTTACTCACACTGGCTTTTCAAAAGCGATCTCCCAAGTTTTTGAGAAGAGGGTAAAATTTTTATTTCCCTAGGAAGAGAAAGGCAGGGAAAAGACCCAGTTCTGCCAAAGAGAAATGAATCATTTATTCTTTCATAAGAACCTACTTTAGGTTACTGACTGGGGTTTGCTTCTATCATTCATAGTTTCCGTCATACATTTTTAATACAAAAACTTTATTTGAAGAACGGTAGTGCATTAGGAGAGAGGGAGGGAGGGAGGAAAACGCCAGTGAATTTAAACCACCATCTAAGAAGCTGCCTTTTTCTTCTTCATTTTTGCATGTAACTCTATTCTTTCTGTACCTAGAAATTACAGGTGAAGTTTATGGAAGAAGAAGAAGGCTAATATTTATTGAGAATCCATCACGTCCCCAACATTATGCTAAATGTGTCACATCTATTTAATTTAATCATCACAAAAGCCTTTTGAGGTGGATACTATTATAATCTGCATTTTGCCTTTGAGAAAGCTGAAGCAGGAAGAGATGATATCAATACACAGCACCAGGATTGGGACCTGGGAAGAGTGATGCTGGGGCTTGTGCTCCTAACCTCTATGTTCAAGTGTTGACTTAAGTAAGGAGAAATTGCCAAAGACAGAAGTTTTGAACTCTTTACAAGAAGTTCTTAAATGTGAACAGAAGTACCTGTTTTCCACACATTTTATTTTGATTGATAACACAAGATTGCATGGCTTTGCATCTTATCACTTCCACTCCCTTATGTTGGATCCTGCTCGTGCATCATTTCCCCTCATGTCTGTGGGCCTGGTGAGATCACAGATAGGGAGAAAATCTTTGCAGTGCACATCTGCAAAGACTTTGAATCACAGACAGTGGTTGCAAATTGAGCTCTACTGTTTACTCTCTGTGGGACCTGAATAAGTTCTTTACCATGCCAAACCTTAGTTTCCTCATCCATAAACCTGTTACTGGAGTAACAGATGAAAGAGATGCTCCCCAAATATTTTTTGAACGAATGAATTTTTCTCCCTTTTCCTCCTGCTTGTCATGGCAGTGGCAGGGGTTGGGGGCTAGTAGCATGGCAAGATGAAATGAGGGAAGGCAGGGAGGAGAGGCATGATAAATTATATTCTTGCTAATTTGTGGGTGTCTTTTTTTCCCTTATCAACTTTACTGAGCAATAATTTTATACAATTAAATGAATCTATTTAATTGGATGAGTTTTGACAGTTTTATACACCCATGAAACCATAATCACACTCAAGATACAAAACATTTCCATTACTCTAAAAAGATTTCCTGTGCCACTTTTTTCTTTATACTATTTTTTATTGCAGTAAAATATACACAATATGAAATTTGCCGTTTTAACCATTTTAAGTATACAATTCAGTGGCATTAGTTATATTCACCATGTTGTACAGCTATCACCACTAACTGTTTCCAACAATTTTCATCACCCCAAATATAAACTTTGTACCCTTAAAGCTATAACTCCTCATTGTCTCCTTCCCTCCAGCTTCTGATAACTTCTAACCTACTTTCTTTCCCAATGAATTTGCCCATTCTAGATATTTCATGTTAGTGGATTCATACAATATTTTTTCTTTTGTGTCTGGCTTTTTTACACATAGCGTAATGTTTTCAAGATTATTCCACATTGAAGCAACTATAAGAACCTTATTCCTTTTTATTACTGAGTACTATTCCATTGTATGTATATACCACAATTTGTTTATCTACTCATCAGTTTGATATTTGGTTATTTCCACCTTTTGGCTGTGGTCATTAATGCTGCATTGAACATTGGTGTACAAATACCTGTTTGAGTCTCAGTTTTCAGTCATTTTAGTTAATTTACCTAGAAGTGGAACTGCTGGTTCACATAGTGTTTAATTTTTTGAGGAACTGCAATAATGTTTTCCACAGCAGCTGCACCATTTTACATTCTCATCAGTAATTCACAAGGGTTCCAGTTTCTCTACGTCCTACCAGCACTTGTTATTTTCTGGGTTTTGTTTTGTTTTGTTTTTGATAATAGTTATCCTAATGGGTATGAAGTGGTATCTCATTGTGGTTTTGATTTGCATTTCGCTAATGATTAATGATATTGAACATCTTTTTATGTGCATAATAATGACCATCTGTTTATCTTCTTTGCAGTTGAACCCTTTTCTAGTCCATCCCTCCCTCCCTCCATCCCCAGCCCTAGGCAACCACTGATCTCCTTTTTTGTTTCCGTACTTTAGTTTGCATTTTATATAAGCAAAATCATTCGGTATATACCCTTATATCCCACTTCTTTCACTTAACATAATGGTCTTGAGATACACCCATTTTGTTGGCACTATCAGTAATTAACTTGTACTTATTGATGAGTAGTGTTCCATTGTGTAGACATACCACATATTGTTTTCCTATTCACCTATTGGTGGACATTTACTCTGAATAAATCTGCTATGAACATTCATATACAAATCTTTGTATGGACTATGTTTTCATTTCTTTTAGGTAAATACCTAGGGCATAGTGGCTTGGTTACATGGTGTTTATGATTAACTTTATTAAAAAACTTCCAAACCACTTTCCAAAGTGGTTATACAATTTTATATTCTCACTAGCATGATATGAGAGTTCCAATTGCTCTACGTCATTGCCAACACTTGGTGCAGCCAATCTTTTAATTGTAACCATTCTAATGGGTGTGTAGTGGTGTCTCATTATGGTTTTGATTTGCATTTCTCTGATTAGCTAATGATGTTGATTATCTTTTCATGAGCTTTTTTGCTGTTTGTATTTTTCTTTTGAGAAATATTTGTTCATATCTTTTTCCCATTTTATATATTTTTTTCTTCATGTTATTGAATTGTAAGAGTTCTTTATATAGTATGGATACAAATACTTTGTCAGATATGCATTGCAAACATTTTCTCCCTATTTGTGATCTTCCTTTTTGTTTTCTTTTTTTTTTTTTTTTTTTTTTTTTGCGGTACGCGGGCCTCTCCCTGTTGTGGCCTCTCCCGTTGCGGAGCACAGGCTCCGGACGCACAGGCTCAGCAGCCATGGCTCACGGGCCCAGCCGTTCCGTGGCATGTGGGATCTTCCCGGACCGGGGCATGAACCCATATCCCCTGCATCGGCAGGCGGACTCTCAACCACTGCGCCACCAGGGAAGCCCCCTTTTTGTTTTCTTAATGGTATCTTTTGAAGAGCAAAAGTTTTAATTTTGGTAAAGTTCAGTGTAACAGTTTTTTCTTTTACAGTTTATTTTTTTTTTAATCTTATTAAAAAATCTTGAACTACATAAATTCACAAAGATTTTCTTATAGATGTTTTAAAATTTAGCTTTTACATTCAGGTTTATAATCTATTTTTAATTAATTTATGCACATGTGAAGTTAAGATTGATGTTTATTTTCTATACAGTTATTTAGTTGTTCTAACATCGTATGTTGAAGAGACTTTCCTTTTCCTATTGAATTACCTTCTCATCTTTGTTGGAAGATGATCACATATATAATTGATCATATATATATATATTTGGCTCTGTTTCTAGATTCTCTGTTCTGTCTATCCTTTCTTCAATATTGTACCATCTTGATTCATATAGCTTCTTAGTACGGGTTGAAGTCAGGTAGTTTACACCCTCTAACTTTTTCTTTCTTTTATAAAAGTTGATTTGAGTCTGTCATACAGAGTGAAGTAAGTCAGAAAGAGAAAGACAAATACCGTATGCTAACATATATATGGAATTTAAGGGAAAAAAATGTCATGAAGAACCTAGCGGTAAAATAGGAATAAAGACACAGACCTACTTGAGAATGGACTTGAGGATATGGGGAGGGGGAAGGGTAAGCTGTGACAAAGCGAGAGAGAGGCATGGACATATAAACAGTACCAAACGTAAGGTAGATAGCTAGTGGGAAGCAGCCGCATAGCACAGGGAGATCAGCTCGGTGCTTTGTGACCGGCTGGAGGGGTGGGATAGGGAGGGTGGGAGGGAGGGAGACGCAAGAGGGAAGGGATATGGGAACAGATGTATATGTATAACTGATTCACTTTGTTATAAAGCAGAAACAAACAAATAAATAAATAAATGAATGAATAAATAAATAAATAAATAAATAATAAAAGTTGATTTGGCTGTTCCGGGTTGTTCACCTTTTCATATAAATTTTAGAATCAGTTTTGTTAGGTTTTTTCACTTAAGCCTGCTGATATTTTAATTGAAATGGTATTGAATATAGATCATTTGGGGGGAGATTTGACATATTAATATTGAATTTTCCAACCTGATGAATATGGTAAATCTCTTCATTCATCTAGTAGTCATCTTTAATTTCTCTCAAATGTGTCTATCTCTTTTGATTGTGATTTAATTTATTGAACACCTACGCTAGGCCAGGCAAAGTACAAAGATTACAATTAATCCCCCGTTATTACCCTAAAGCATGTATTGTTCTCACCATGTTCAGTGGGACAACTGCAACTGAGAGGGGTTGTCACTTGCCCAGAGTCACAGGGCTATTGAATATTGGAACTGGGATTCAAGAGAGGTCTGCTTGCTCCAGAGGCCATGCTCTTAGTCAAGGTAGTATATTTGGTAACTACAGATATTTATTTAAAGATATTCTTAGCAATTTTTGCATGCCTATTTCTCACCTTCTATTTCTCCCAACCTAAAGTAAATCTATAAGCTATATGAGTGGATAGATACATTTATGGAAGGATAGATAAGTCTTTAGTCTACCATCTCAAACTCACGGTGGACTTGTATACCACCGGAAAGTCATGTCAGGTTTATCTCTGAAATGCATTTTAATTAATTAGCCTGGATTTTTTTTCTCTCTTGTCTATCTCATCTAGACACCAGGAAGCAGAAAATAAGTCTTATACTATCAGTATCACATAGGAAATCATTAGAATTTTAGAAAGTTGTCTAATCGCATGCCACCCCATTGATGTGTTGGTCACCTGGCACCATTATCATGCCCTATGTGTGAAGTCTCAGAATATGGCAGACTTGGATTTCACTTGTTAGAAGTTTTCTAGAACTTTGGTTGTTCCTAATGGTTCTTTCTTCCTCCTTTTAAAAGACAAGAAAAATGAATGGGCTGTTTTATAACCCTTTTTCAATCCTCTGATCTTCAGAGAAGAAAATGTTGAAAGGCATGGTGCAGCTGTTTTATGTTGCAGTTAATAATCTAATTAAATGTATTTTATCCAGATCATTATGGACTTCATTAGAGCTGGACTTTTGAAAAGAAAGATGATGAGTTAGATTTATGCAGAATCATCTGGGTCTTTTAAATTTTGTGATCATGCCAGCAGTGCCTGATGAAAAAAATTTCAAATCTGCCTATCTGATTTAGTTGGTTATTTATTTTTGAAAGGTTCTTGCTTCCAATTTTGCTCTTGCTTTTGTGAGTATACAGTTTTCAGAATGATTAATAAATGAAGCTTGTTGTTTCAGAGAGAGTACCATTGGGGAATGATGCACAGTCTTCTTAGAAGGCTATGTATCATTTGAACATCCTGGTACATATGGGAAATAAAACATCTAAAGTAATTGGCATAATCTAAGTCAAAAAGAGAAGAAATGACATTTTGCTTGCTGTGTTTTTTTGTTTTGGAGAAGAAGTTAGTTTTCTGGTCTTCAGTGTAATTGCTGAATTTTTCCAGTGTCAGGGAGAAGTATGTAAGCTAGAAATTGATTTGAAAAGGGAAAGTGACTCATGTTAGCCTTAGTTACATAATTTGTATAAAGGTTTGAGAGTACTTCTACTCTCCATTTGTTTTAGATATGATACTAACTTCTGCATGACTCCCTACTCTATCACATTAAAAAGGAAATTAATATTAAGCTATGCTTAACAGAAATCTCATGTTTTTAAAGAATTGTTCTTGGGATGTGTTCCTTTCCATAATTTTATATTTTTAAATCAAGGTATGTCTGTGGTCTTGAATTTCCTTATCCTTTTAGCTCTCATCATGGGATCCTAATGACATGCATAGCTTTTCCCCACGTGGATAATTTATTCTATCAGTTTAACTGTGGTTGGTCCCAAGCAATCCTGAATTGTTATTCAGTAAGATTAAATATTAAATATTATATTAAATACTATATTATATTAAATATTAAAATATTCAGTAAGAGACAATATAATTTGATGGTTAATGTTCTGTTGGAACTTTGGTCTTGCCCACCTCCTTTAAGCCACGAAACCTGCACTTCCCTTGCTCTCTCCCAGTTGGTTTGTATCCATGTGTGGCTTGCATAATCACACAAACACACTAGGGAACTGGCACAACAAGTTTTCCACCCATCTCTCAGTATTCATAATTTTAGTGTTTTTTTTGTTTTTTTTTATTTTGCGGTACGCGGGCCTCTCACTGTTGTGGCCTCTCCCATTGTGGAGCACAGGCTCCAGACGCGCAGACTCAGCGGCCATGGCTCACGGGCCCAGCTGCTCCACAGCATGTGGGATCCTCCCGGACTGGGGCACGAACCCGTGTCCCCTGCATCGGCAGGCGGACTCTCAACCACTGCGCCACCAGGGAAGCCCCATAATTTTAGTTTTGAACTGTTACAAAGATCCAGTTTTCTTTCTCTATACCCTTTAACTCCTGATCTTCCTCACATTTGGCCTTGGAATCCTTTTGCTTTTTATGATCTCATCATGTACATTGGACCTGACATTCAGAACCACCTCTTGTATGTGCTTTTGTTTCCTTCCTCAACAGTGATTAATATTGTTCCTTCAGGTAGACTACCTTTGGTTATTTGAACAGCACACCCGATCTAGCCTGCTCTTGAGACCCTTATCTTTTGCCCAGCCTCCCATATAGGATGCCCTCCTCTTAGTTCTCCTGGTAGCTATCTCTTAACAAATATACAGTATGCCCTCCATATCCATGGGCTTTGTTTGCATCCTCACATTCAACCAACGACAGATCAAAAATATTCAGGAAAAAAATAATCAATTTCAGAAAGTTCCAAAAAGCAAAACTCGTTTGCCGTGCGCTGGCAAATATTTATATAGCATTTATATTGTATGAGGTATTATCAGTAATCTAGAGGTGATTCAAAGTATACAGGAGGATGTGCATAGATTATATACAAATACTATTCCATTTTATATAAGAGACTTGAGCATCCACAGATTTTGGTATCTTCAGGGGGCTGGGGAGGTCCTGGAACCAATCCGTGGCTGATACCAAGGGAGTGCTGTATTGTACATTGATGCTCTTTGAATTCATAGTTGGCTAAGATTATATCTATGAAATTTTTTTTGTGTAGTGGACCAGGCTTACCTGTCTAGAGACCATTGTGGGGCTAGAGCTTTTCGGTGATCCTCTGAAGAATGATATAAAAATTCTAGACATGACTATGGGTTTAGTGAAGGCCTATACCAAACCTCTAATCTTTCATTTTGAAGTGAAAAGAACATTGGCTTATAGTTTATGGCCCTAACCTCCATGCATTTTGTGAAAGGCTGCCCATTGGTTGTATTAACACACTCACTGTTTGCCCTCTGCCTAATTAACTTGTATTACTTATTGATATTTCTTCATATATATCTTATATTTTTTCTTGTTAAATTTACCCTATATATCATATATGTATTGCTACTTTTTGTTGAATATTTTTTATTAAATATCTAGCTGTTTATTTCTACTATAGTGAAAAATTAATGATTTTGGGGTATATTTATCTTGCGTCTATGCATCTTAGTAAATCCTCTTATTAGTTTAATTATTTTTTCAATTAGAGTTGGATTTTCAAAGTATGTAATCTTATCTGCAAGTAGAGACTATTTGTATGCATATATAAAAATTTATATATATATAAATGTAAATTTATATATAAATTTTTCTTACATCAACCTCACCTTCAAAACAATATAGTAAAAGATAATGACAGTAATGCTTGTTGAGTTTCTCATTTTATTTTATTTATTTTATAAATTAATTAAATAATTATTTAAAGCATTTTTATTGAGCTATAATTGACATATAACATTGTGTAAGTTAAGGTGTACATGTTGTTTTTTACATTTTTATATTGGAAAATATTTAGCAGTGTTGAGTTTCTCATTTTAATAAAAATGACTAACGTTTAACCATTTAGCATTGTTTGCTATTGAATTTTGCTAAATTGTCTTTATCATGTTTAAGTCATTTTCATCTTTCCTATTTAAGTTTATTTATTTATTTATTTATTTATATTTGGCTGCATTGGGTCTTTGTTGCTGCACGTGGGCTTCTCATTTTGATGGCTTCTCTTGTTGTGGAGCATGGGCTCTAGGCGCCCGGGCTTCAGTAGTTGTGGCATGCAGGTTCAGTAGTTGTGGCTCGCGGGCTCTAGAGCGCAGGCTCAGTAGTTGTGGCGCATGGGCTTAGTTGCTCCGCGGCATGTGGGATCTTCCCAGACCACGCCTTGAACCCGTGACCCCTGCATTGGCAGGCAGATTCTTAACCACTGCGCCACCAGGGAAGCCCTATTTAAGTATTTTAAATATACTTATTTATCGACCTAATTTGTTGTATACATGCTGGTCTCCATAAGGGGCCTCATTACCTGTTCTGCAGCCTTGATTCAAATAGAGAATTCTTCATCATAAAATTTTTTGCCTGGTGAGGAGGGCTGGAAATCAGTTTACTTGATGAACCTTTTTCTCAGTGACCTGACCCTCTGGCCTCTCTGCCAAATATGAGACAGCCTGTGTCATCTTTAAATTAGTTCAGTCTTTATGTACCTACATGATTTCTACCCCAAACCATCCATTCATATGAGAGTCTTTATACTGGCATAAGCATTAACAGGTTTATGACCATTTCCCTGAAAGTAAAATGAACATCATGTGATATCTTCATTTTCCTGCTGTGTATTCATCTAGAACATGTTATTTTGGTGTGTAGGGACGTGGACTTATTTAAGCTATTCCCTATAAACTGAACCATGAATCATTATAATTTGCACTAAGAACTGAACCCAAGTAATGCATTTTTATTGCACAATGAACTCTGCCTAATTTAGAAAAATATACTGTGTATCAATTGAAATTAGATCTGTGTTTAATTATTTACAAAACCATTCTAATTAAAAGAAAATTTGAATATATCTTATTTTGCAGAATGATTTCATTTTTTAAATACAAGTCATAGATAAAAGAGGCTGCAAGAGGACATCATTGAGATCTGGGAGAAAAATAAAACATACCTAGAGGGTCTACCCTTTCTCACCGGGAACCATCTGAGGACACTGTAGCAGTTATAGTAAACCCGGAATCTTCCTAAATTGAGTGTTCTGACAGGTTTTCCTTTACTTTTACTTTCTCAGAAGTCCTTGGTGGGAATCATTATTCAATTTACTCTCTGTGTTCAGGATTTTTCCCTCTTAAAGAGCTCTAAGCCCAGTGTTTCTGAGAAAAGAACAGACTGTCATAGCTTTGGGAAGTTGCCAGGGAAAAACTAACCCCTCAGACAATTATTTTATCTTTATTATCCTTTTACTGTACATGTGATACATCATTCATCAGTTTCTAAGCATGTTCATTATAAATGCTGTTTAATCACATTTTAAAGGTAAACAGTGTTTATCAAATTATCAAATCACTATCCACTCTAAGTCAGCACTGATTTTTCACCATAAACCTGTGCTCTGCGGGGGAATGTGTGTTTATTTTTTGTCCCACTATCTGTCCAAAGGCTGAGAGCTACCGCCATGTCCCACTGAGTTATTCCCTGTGTTTCAGGCCATCCCCCATAATAAAATAATCTTATTTTGGTAGTGTTGGTTCTATCTCAAGATATGTTTTAATTATGTGCAGTAGCTAATTTTGCTTTTCTGGACTTTTCTGAATATCTGTGATGTTCAGGCATTTCATGTTCAGAATATGTGAGTGTCTTAATTGACTTGCTTTTAGTGCTTTACATAGCAGTGTGAGCTCAATGAATATTTGTTTGATTGAATGGCAGCAATGCATGGTGAGACTGACGGATTATACAATTTTGTGTGAGTTATCAGAAATTCTTAGATTTCTTGATTCCTCTTTGCCTATTTTTGTTAGTCCATGGAGAAGGTAGAATGGATGACGATGATGATGTGTGTGTTTGTGTGTGTGTATTTGTGTGTGTCTCTGTGTGTGTGCTTATGTGCATATGTTGGCAGAGACAGTGTTAGTCCATGGAGATAATAATGGTAGCAGAGACAGTGTTAGTCCATGGAGAAGGTAGAATGGATGACGATGATGATGTGTGTGTTTGTGTGTGTGTGTATTTGTGTGTGTCTCTGTGTGTGTACTTATGTGCATATGTTGGCATGTATTATCTGTATGTAGGTAAGAGTGAGGATAAAGAAGTAGTGAGAATTGCTGAAAAAATAGATAAAAATTTCCCACTGTGTTCTGGAAATTGTTTTAAGCCATTTAGGCATTTGATTTTTCCTTTATCCCTCAAGACACATTTATTAAGCAGCTACTAATAGCAGGAACTATACAGAGCCCTGGAGACAGCCTCAGAGAACTTAGTCTAGTGGAAGAGAAAGCAGGGAAATATGTGGTCAAGGCTTTGGTAAAGGCAGGGTTCCCAGGTCAAGGCACAAAATAAGGCCTCCATACTAGAGTGGAATTCAAGAAGGCTTTCAAGAAGTGAGTCTTGGGTTTAGTCTTGAAGTTTAAGAAGGAGGTCACTTGACAGAGAAGGGAGGAAGCGGGGCTTTATGCAAAGGAAACAGCAGACGTGACTGGTTGATGAATACAGCTTTCATTTCTTCTTGGGGGATGGGGAGAAACATTTTGAACCTAAGATGTCACACTAGGTGCCTGTTTTAGAATTGGTTCGTTAATAATGTTAAATTCATATGGGTAGATAATCTAACAATACAAAGAGCAAAACTGTTGCCACTGAATGTTCTGTGGTTCTTATTATTTAACTTGCAACTAGGAATTTATAGACAGTTTGAGTATGTGGTTCTTTTTTAATTGAAGTATAATTGACGTACATTATTATATTAGTTTCATGTGTATAACGTAGTGATATGACATTTGTATACATTGTGAGATGGTCACCACAATAAGTCTAGTTACCATCTGTCACCATACAAAGTTAATACAATATTACTGACTATATTCTGCATGCTGTCCATTACATCCCCATGACTTATTTATTTTATAACTGGAAGTTTGTCCTTCTTGCTCCCTTTTACCCAGTTAGCCCCCTGCCCAACCCTCCTTCCTCTGACAACCATATGGTTCTTGAATTATGATTATTTTCCAAAAATTCCCTATAGATTTCCCCCCCAATTTTTTCTTATCATATTAATTTGTTTCTCATCTTAATTTTTCCCATTCTTACAATATGTAATCTATATCTTGGAATCCAGAGGAACATCTTAGAAATATTAATTAGCATTGAAGAATATAAAAAATCCAAAGGAAGTTCTGCATAAGGATAGACTTTAGAGGAAAATAATTGGCTGTCCATTGTCTTTCTAGTTATGCATTCCATAGATCACACAGATAACCTACCTCAGCAGCCTGTTGTAGTTGGGAGAAAGTGGGCATTGGAATCAGATGGGCCCAGTGTCACATCCTCAAAATGTCACTTATCAGTCATGACCTAAGAGAAATTTCTGAATCTTTTGATTCTCAATTTCCTTGACTATGAAATGAACACACTAAAACTAACTTTGTAGGAGAGGCTGTTAGAGACAGTGTTACAAAGTACCTCATGAGGGCCCAAGAAATAGTAGCTATCCTTATTGGAAGTTTCATCTAGGAATGCAAACTATGTATTTGGTCAAATCTTTATTATAAAAATAAGGATTTCATACCATCTAAATTGAGCTAGATATAACTCCATCTGAATCTACTGGAAAAGAGATTATGACCTCTCTAACTGGCTTTCAGAACCAGAAATTCAGATTTTTCTAATGTACCCAGTGTATTTTATTGCTCTAGCTATGAATGTTTTACTCGTTCTCTCTTTAGGATTACTTTCTTGTAGAATATAACCATTGTTGAATTGCCCACTAAGCAGATGTCAGGCTATTTTGTGCATGCTTAATGCCCCAGCAGCATTGAGATGCATGCATAGGCACACATACGTGTGTACTTTGCTTTCATAAAAAAGGTCAACTCTGAACAGGTTAACCAGAAATATACTATTAGACTCTCTATAAAGATGTAGGTTAATTTCAGCATGGGCAGCATTTTTTCTTTTGATGTATAGTGTTTTTATTTTGAAATCTACACTGTGGGGAGAAAGTAAGGAGCACCAAATCTTTTCACTGCGTGGGGACTTTAAAGATTTTATTCCCACCCTCAGGATGATAGGTATATCTTAATTAGGAAGTATTATAGCTCCAAGTGTGTAGTTCTTCAACAGTTTTATTTCAGAAATGGAAAAGGCACAACCATCTGTCTTTCAGTTATTTGCCATTTGTGTAATATTTAACAATTTTCAAATAAAACTCTAAGCAGCAGGACACTAAGATGCAGTAGAATCAATGAAATGTAGCCCGCAAGATGTTAAAGCCCTATAAGAATTTAAGAATCAGCTTGGTATAGGAGTTGTCAAAATATTTTAGCATAAAACCCTTTCTTCAAATGAAAGAGGATATAGGAGCCCACCAAGCCATTTTGGTAAGAGTATATAGATGCTTACTGAGGGTAGTGGGGTCCCCAGGAGCCTGACGCCTCTTCCTTGATTGCCCACTACCCAGCCTGCTAGACTCTGGGGAGGTTCTTGGAAGCAGAGTTTGTAACTACTGGTTTAATATAAGCCCCAGCTGAGAAACCTGACACCCAGAAATCTTTATCCCAACGTGGCTAAACTCTGAGTGTTTCTGTCTTTGGGAGCTGCGTTTTGAATTAATTTGGCAAATTCGTATCAGAAAGCAGTGTTCAGAGGGCATTGTCAGCTTTATTGGGATAGTTCATCTGAGAGAAGCAAAGCATTGTGTCCGAGTCGTTCCAAGCCCAAGTTCATGTTTGTGTGAGAGAAAAGATAAGCAACAGCATTTCTTAGTTCTGTGGTGGCAAAACACAAGGAGTTGATTTTTGAATAAGCTGTGATGGATTAAAAGCCAAGAGTTTTTAATGCTGGTGGTTTTCCTATTTCTTTAACCCCTCAGGTTGGAGCTAAATAAATCCTCCTCCTTTTTAATCTTTGCATGTTAATAACATTCAGATTGTGATGCAGTAAATATCCAAAAGAGCCCAAAATTAATTGTAAACCAAAGCATTAGAATACATCCATTTGAAAAGTGAATGCTTTTTCTGATTCATTATAGCGTCTTGTTAGGTGATTGAATAAATTCAGTTTTATGCTACCCAGGAGAAACGTTTTACTTAATTTTACATAGCCACGTATTATGTTGGACGTTAACTATAATTTAGATGACGACAATGGTACTGATTCACCCTGAATTAGTATAAGTTACTTTTCTAGTACTTGGGATGGATTTGGGTTTAGCCACTCTCTTTTCTTCCCAAATCTCTTTTGATCTTGTGGTAAGATGTTGAGAAGTCTCAGGCCTGGGCTGTGTCTTTGAAGCACCATAAAAGGTAATTGGCAAAGAGAGGACTGAACCTGTGACCTTGCTTCCACTACAGCATGACCTAATCAATTGAGAAAACTCCTGGCCACAGCTTTTCTTTTGAGGGTTCTCCTCTCTTTACTGCCATATAACTGATGTTTGTTAGCTTGTGACTCAACTCAGCTGTCACCAATTACTCCTACCCTTTTAATCCCACGTGGTATTCTTGCACATGAGGCGCTTAGTAAAATTTATTGAGTCAATTAGTGAATGGAGACATGAGGTCTCTAACCAGTTTGTAAGCATCAGTTATTCCTTTGAGGAATATAGTGATATTATGGTCACATTTCAAAGGCTGCCTCGGATTATCCTAGGTATTGTACTTATTATTGAGCTGTATCTTTCTTGTCCCCCAAAGCCTATATCTACCTTGGCTATTTTGGTTTTATATGTTGGCCTTTGTAAATGTATATTTTCTAATATATATTTTGTAGGCAAGATAATGAGATGGTGTGGGTATATATCTGCATATATCTATGTTTACATGTGGATGAACATGTAATATATATCTGCATATGCACATATATGGAGAGAGGGGCATCTAAATATGAATAAATTTGTTCTGCCATGGACAGAGCAACCGATCGCAATTTCAAGGATTATTTTTATAACTCAACTGAGAAATTTCAGATTGTCATTACTCATTGCTAGCATTATTATTTAGAATGCAAATCCATGTTGAAACCTCCAAATTTCCAGTTTGCGTTTTGTCCCTTTACCTGTAACTGTGTTTGCTTCTTTATGGTAGGAGAAAATAAGCAAATCTAATTGTGGCTTTAAAATATTAAATCCCAGTAGAGACTTGAATGTCCAATATTTTTTCCTACAAGAAAAACCTATCTTAGTTTATGCAAATCAGTATTTAAATTGGCAATGTTTTAATTGCCCTGTTTCTTCTTACAAAATTTCCCTAAAGGTATTTGTTTTTTAATTTATAGATGGCAGAAATTCACTACACTAAATTCACTACAAACTAAGGCTAAGAACCCTTATACCCTGGAGCAAAATTATACAGGAAGGATTGTGTGGGTCTGAGATGGAAACACTGAGAGATGCCTTCATGGTGAGACCCACAGCAGGTGGTGGGCATGCCATCTGCCTCTGTACATGATGCAATGGAGAATTCTTGGACTTGTTACAAGGATATGATGTAGAAAACTCTTCTAATTTCTAAGGTCCTTAGTATTCATGTAGAGAAGTGGCTTCTAAGGTCTAGAATCTAGTGGCCTGGGCGGTCCCTCAGGTGCTTGGGAGTAGATAGTTTGCCTCAGCCATGGCGCTCACTATTTTATGATTCAGCCTTCCTTCCATGGAAGATTTTATTAGGTTCCACTAATTGAGACATGTTTTTACAACTCTGGTCTTAGAAAGCTGAGTGGTCTCATTAATAAGACTATTGATGGTAGCACAAGCTACCTGATTGAGTTTAAGATACAGGCTTTCGGCCTTGAGTTTCTTGTGGTTTTACTAACTCTTTGTTCTTTTTCTAAGCGTAACACAAAAATCTGAAGCCATAAATAGAAGATGAATTCCACCATGTTAAAATAAAAATTTAAAAAATTCTGCAGGACAAAACCCCTATGAGAAAAGTTAAAAACCAAACTGGGGAAAAAATATTTGCAGCTCATATCCTAGAGAAGGGATAATTTCCCTAATGCTGGGTCTGTAACTACAGCCCCAAGGCCAAATCCAGCCTGCTTTTGTAAATCAAGTTTTATTAGGACTTGATTTACACACCCATCCGTTTGCATCTTGTTTGGGGCTGCTTTCACCTTACGGTGGCAGAGTTGAGCAGTTGCAACAGAGACCATATGGCACACAAAGCCAAAAATATTTACTGTCTGGCCCTTTACAGAAAATGTTTGCCCCCGCCTTCCTCTAATGAATAATGAGTTCCTACAGCTACAACTCAATATGAAAAAGACCAACGACTAGATAGAAAAATAGGCAAGGGGTTGTATGTTAATATCTCACCAAAAAACACAAAAACAGCACACAGTTTTCAAATGAGGAGACATAGATTAAGGGGCAAGATTAAGGGAATGCACAAGGCAGGATGAGACACTCACAGACCAGCAAAGGCAGGAAGCCATTACCATCCCTTGGATTGAAGGCACAAAGAAAAAGAAAACAGTGTTACCGGAACTCAGTGAGGACCACAGCAGGGGATGACGGATTGCCCAAAGGGAGTATGGAGGCATATAGCCACCATAAGAAACATGGCATTGGAATGAGACAGAAATGGGAAAGAAACATGCTGACTCCTCTGTCCTCCCACCTTCCGGGCCCCTCCTGGTGCCTCCTGGTTACTGAACCCCACCAGGCAAGGGAGGCCAGGTGATGCTGTCCTCCGGAGTCAGCCTCCTGGGGAACAGATGAAAAGATCCTCAGCTCATTCATAATAGGAGCAGTGTAAGGGAAATCGACCCTGAAATGTCCTTTTTTACCAATCAGGTTGGCAAAGAGCAAGGTGTTTGCTAGTACCCTGTGTTAGTTAGCAAGGGTACAGGGAAACAAGCTGTGTGTGTGTGTGTGTGTGTGTGTGTGTGTGTGTATGTACACATTATCTCTCAGATTACAAATGCATATACCCTTTGACCCAACAATTGCACTTCTATGAATTTTTCCAATAGATACTTTAGCAAATACATGAAGTGATATATGTATAAGGCTATTCACTACAGCCTTGTTTGTAACATGAAAAGAATGGAAATAACCTAATGTCTACCAATAGACTGGTTATATAAATTAAGCTATATCCATTCAATGGAATACTAAGAAGTCATAAAAAAGAATGAGGTAGCTCTTTATGTCCTCATATGAAATTAAATCTAAGTTATATTGTTAAGCATGAAGAGAAAATGAAAATAGGGTGTGTAGTATATGCCCATTTGTGTAAAAATTAGGAAAGAAAAGAATACATAAACATTTTGTTACATATGCACAAAATTTAAAAACCCGTGAACTGATAAAATTGGATGCCTCTGGAGAGGGGGGCTGGGGGCAGGGAGACCTTTTATGTGTTTTTGAACCTTTTCAATTTTGATTCATGTCAGTGTATGTACCTAATTTTTCTTAAGAGTGGCTTTATTGCTTTGCCAGGCAAAGGGGGGCACAGTGGGCTCCTGCCTTCGAAAACTATGTGTCCCCTACCTATTTAAAAATAAAGTAAGAATAATCTTGTGGACCAGTTAGTTGCAGTCTTAGATAGCTTTCATCTGAAAATTTAATTTAGGAGAATCTCAAGATTCTAGCCCCCGACTTGTGACTTCTGATAATTTCACAAACAAGATCTGAGAAGCTGATTGGCAGATCCAGTGTGATGTGCTGGCTCTTAAGGCTTCAGTGAGGATGCTCTGTCTCCTCAGCCGTTTCGCTGGCCAGTTGGGCTTGGTCCCTGGTACTGCCTCTTAAATCTTTGTTTTCCTCAGCACGCTTGAAATCAATAACACTATTTATTTTTTAAAATGTTCTCTATCATTGGGCTCTCAACTGATTCATCCTGCCCCCATCTATTGGTCTGATTTATTGAGATTTTTCTGTGCATGTGTTGTCTCTCTTTAAGATAGATGTATGCTTTAGTTATTTGGAGCTACATCTTTTGAATATTTATTTTGACATGGAGAAAATTGTGGATTATCAACAAGTAAACATTTGGACAATCAGAGGATCAAAATACAGGAACAAATCTGGATTTCTCAAATCTGTCTCCTTTTATTTATTTATTTTTTTCGGGGCAGTATTTGCCTGAAGTGGGAAGAACTGAATATGGATGAGCGCATGTTGCAAACGAAGTTTCAACTGTAATTGCTTTGCAGTACGAAAATAGGCAGAGAAAGTAGATTGAGAATATAGGCAATCAGAGATGAGATTCTTACACCTGCCAGATACCGTGTAGCACACAAGCATCCACAGAGAAATTGAAATGCTGCTGTCTTGAGACAAGAGGTTCCAATTAATATGATTCGGAGGCATCTGTCCGATAGCTCACCTCATGAAATGACAGTACTGTCCTGAAGTCGGAGTCAGTCAAAAGGCTCATTTAGTGAGTGGCACAGGAGTCATGCCGGGAACTTTGCTGTAGGCTGTGACCCTCATTCCCTTCCATTTATTTCAACTCAGGACCAGCAGCTTACAGGGAACTCTCCTAGCTGGAAGGCTTGTAACAAGATGGCATTTATACAACAAATGCTATTCTGAAAACATATGTCCCTCAAATACATGGCTATGGAGTAGGGGTTTAACATAACAAATTGCCAGGTTTTGATCACTGAAATACAGGTATGTTTACCACCTTAATTTTGGCATGAAAAAGATTTGGACAGTGCGTAGACCATTTCAGGCCCTAATTTAGAATTGAAGAGTTCAAACAGGGCACCTGGTAATTATATATCCCGAGGCAGTGAACTGGAGGAAAAGAGGTGGGAATGTTTGTACGGCCAAAGACTTTGCTCCTCATTTTATTTTTGAGGCTAGAACACTATGATGCTTCATCCTCTGTGCATATGCGTTTGTGTGTGTTTTCTTTTGCCTATGTTGTAATTAGGAGCTTCATGCAAGCTAATTTATATAGCAAGGATCAGGCAAAGGGGCTAGAGATCTCTGGGAAAGGTGGGATTACTTTGCAACATCAGCAAAGTACTAAGGATGGCTGTAGTCCTTCAGGAGGCCAAGGTCACGTACCAGGTACATGGTACCTGGTACAGCCAGCAGTACCCGGAGAGGCACTATGTGGAATCGGCAGCGTTCTGCTTAGACATGCCCCGCCCCCTCCCAGCCACATGCCCAGATCCCCAGACCATGCTCACCTCTCCCTTCTTGGCAGGTGTGTTGCACTGATGGTCTGTTTCCCCACTTACTTGTTCTCTGACTCCTCGTGTGTGAGACTTTTCCTTCCTCAAGTAGATGTGAACTCTTGAGCATGTGAAACCAGGTTTTGTTTTGTTTTGTTTTTGCGGTACGCGGGCCTCTCACTGTTGTGGCCTCTCCCGTTGCGGAGCACAGGCTCCGGATGCGCAGGCTCAGCGGCCATGGCTCACGGGCCCAGCCGCTCCGCGGCATGTGGGATCTTCCCGGACCGGGGCACGAACCCGTGTCCCCTGCATCGGCAGGCGGACTCTCAACCACTGCGCCACCAGGGAAGACCCTGAAACCAGGTTTTATTTATCCTTTCCATTTTCTTTCTTCAGTGTCTGTAACAGAACATACACATTGATTTTCGGCCATGGTTTTTCTCTTTTGACAGTGGCTCTTGGCCAACTGAATCAAAATCCTCTGCCGCCTGCCCCACTGTTCACATTTTTGTTAAAAAACTTGGTGGTTTCTGAATTGTACAGTTTTGCTGTGGGAATTGGACTGATTCTGTTTGGTATGAAATAATACAAATTTTCCTGAAAGTCTGGATTTATAGAAATAAAGGCCAAGAAAGGTTACAAACAATTAACAATACAATAATACAATAATCATCAGACCGTTTTCATGGAGTTACATTTTCATTTGATCTGCAAACAAAAATCCACCAGAACACATTCTAACTGTGAACAACTTGCTAGTGGAAAGAAATGAACATTTAGTGAGTCTCTGTTTTTGCCAAGAACTGGCCATGCTAGGAGATTTAATAATATTTAATAATTATTTAATTATTGTTTAATTCTATATATTTCTTAATCCTTTTAGTGATCTTCTGAAATATGCATTATTATTTAAACATTTTCTTTTAATTAAAACTTTTATTTTGAGATAACTGTAGATTCACATGTAGTTGTCATAAATAATACGAGAGATCTCTGTGTTTTTTACCTAGTTTCCTCCAGGGATAACATCTTACAAAACTATAGTACAGTATCACAACCAGAACATTGACGTTACTACAGCCAAGAAACAGCATTTCAGGACTTCCCTGGTGGTGCAGTAGTTAAGAATCCGCCTGCCAATGCAGGGGACACGGGTTCGAGCCCTGGTCCAGGAAGATCCCACATGCCGTGGAGCAACTAAGCCCATGTGCCACATCTACTGAGCCTGCGCTTTAGAGCCCGTGAGCCACAACTACTGAGCACTTGTTCCACAGCTACTGAAGCCCGTGCGCCTAGAGCCCGTGCTCCACAACAAGAGAAGCCACTGCAATGAGAAGCACGCACACTGCAACGAAGAGTAGCCCCCGCTCGCCACAACTAGAGAAAGCCTGCGGGCAGCAACGAAGACCCAATGCAGCCAAAAATAAATAATAAATTAATTTATTTATTTTTTAAAAAAAGAAAGAAACAGCATTTCATCACCACAAGTATCCCTTGAATGTTGCCCTTTTATAGCTTCATCTGTTTTCTTTCCACAACAGCCCTTCTTTAACCCAAACAACGACTAACCTGTACTCCAATTCTATAATTTTATCATTTCAAGAACATTGTATAAATAGGAACATATATTATGTAACCTTTTGGATTGTTTTTTTTCACTTAACATAATTCTCTGAAGATTCATCCAGATTGTTGTGTATGTTAACTTCCTTGTTTATTACTAAGTAGTATTCCATTTATTACTAAGTAGTTTAACCTTTCACCCAATGAAGGACATCTGGGTTGCTTCCAGTTTCTCACTGTTACAAACAAGGATGCTATAAAAATTTATGCACAGGTTTTTATGGAAACATAAGTTTTCATTTCTCTGGGATAAATGCTCAGGAGAACAGTTGCCAAGCTGTATGGTAGTTGCACATTTTGTATGAAACTTGCAGTGATCCTCTAAAGTATGCATTATCTTTGTTTATTACAACTACTAGTAGTATTAATTATTTACAGATGAGGAAACTGAAGCTCAGAGTAGTTAGTTGACTTGCCCAAGCTTACATAGCTAGTAAGTAGCAGAGCTATGACTTGAACTCATGTCTGTCTGACTCTCCAAATCCCTACCTTTTCTAGTCAAGGACTCTAATACGGTATGTAGTCTTTACATGTAACAGTGTTTAGAATGGAAGACTGAGGATGCTGTTTCCACCTGACCTTGGATCCCTAAATATGAAGAAGTGATTTAATGGTTATGCTACTGTACATGAGAGCAGACAGCAAGTATCAGTACAGAAGATACCAGAGTCCATGATAGACATTATTATATTAAAGCTCCTAGCATTTCAATGCAAAGGCAGCAACTTTTACAATCCCTGCTTTGCTGAAGGGTTGAAGGACTTGTCCAGTGAATCAAGGGCAGAGCCAGGGCTCAGATGGATATAAACTCTCCATCCCTCTTCCATCTGGTTGCCGTCTCTCTTTCAGCTTGTACATCCTTCAGTGCTGGGGCAGGCAGCTGGTGACTGGTGATCCTCAGAAACGCAGATGCCATCAATTATTGCTGTGTTTGTGGGAAAGATGTGAGTGGAAGAAGGAGGGAGGGGAGTGAGACAGTTCCAGGTGCGGGGTGATCTGATTGTGGCGGGTACTGAAACTCTGACAGTGTTTATGGTTGTTAGATGCACTGTGGGGAACTGCAGCCCCTTCCTGTAATCTAAAGGGTTATTTCTGGATGACATCTTTCTTTTTCTTTTTTTTTTTTCGGCGTCAGGCACTGCCTTTTTTAAAACTTTTCATTTTGCAAAGTTGCAGACATAGTACAGAGTTCCTAAATACCCTTCACCTTGTTTCTCCTAAGGTTAACATCTTACATATATATTGAAGCCAGAAAATTAGCATTAATACAGTACTGTGAACTAATCACTTTATTTGAATATTGCCTGTTTTCCACTGTCTTTTTTTCTTGTCCATGATCTGGGTGACATCTTGACAGGAAACTGTCCTTTGGGAGAAGAGTGCTTACTCAGTGTGCCTGACCAACAGTTAATTATTAATACTTCATGCTCTGGATAAGTAGAGTGATGTTACCTGGGCGTCTGTTATGGAACTCTTGGTACTTTGTTTTCTTTCTTTCTGATACAAAGGAGGAAGTTTTATTAAGCAGTTTCAAAAACTTGCAGCCACAAAATTGCACATTGCTGCAAGAGTGAAAGGGTCTTTTCCACATAACTTTAGAGCCTGTGTAATTTATACTATTACAGGAAATATCCCTTTTGTTTCAGAGATTTTAAACCAAGGCTGGGTGGTTATAACTGCTTTCTGCCACCTAAATAATGTTTCTGAATTAAAATGGCTGATTTCAGTTTAGTCTCTGCAGACTATGATGAAGCTGGAATGAAAATGACCTGATTTTATGTTCATAGCAGTAAAGTCTTTTGAAATCAGCTTCTTCCACACTTAACATCTTTGTAACCTGAAATAATGTTTATTTCCAGAGGTCAACATTATTTCTATTATTATAACAGATTTTCTCAGTTAATTCTTCACTCAGTTTCATATCTCAATATTTAATATATAATAAATACATAAATGAGATTCCAGGGTGGTCTGAGCTCTTTTCTTGGCAGATAGGTAATTTGCCACCAGGATTGTTTACTGTGATCTATTGTGATTATCGTGTCAATGATCGTTTCTTTGTTTATGTGATTTCCTATGAGGACCCTATATCATAGAGTCATAAAATACTATTGCTAGAAGCCTATAGGAGAAAACAAACTTTTATGTATAAGGAATTTCCTTACCTGGAGTGTGATCACCTGTTTAATTTTGTCTGGGAATGAGAAACTTATACTGCATCCGTGATTTTCAAACAGCATTCTGACGAAGCAGCCCTGTCCTCTCCCCACAAACACCAACATGTTCGTGCACCAACCCCCGCATCCCAAATACATATACACGTCTTCCTCCTGTCACAGCAGATCACTTTTATTTTGAGATTCTGTGTTTTGGGGGGTTTATGTAATGTGTTGGTTGATGTAAGGGTTCCACTGCAAAAACGTTTGAAAATTATAGTCAAGGTGCTTGCTTAATGAGGCTTCTTAGGGCTCTGTCATCCATGATACATAGTAACTGACACATAATTTGTGTGTGGGTACGTCCTTATGATCTCCTGTGTGACAAGTTTGGCAACAATGGAACTTTGAAGAAGCTTATAAGCTTTTTTAAAAGACTGCTTAAATGGATTGGCCATCTAGAGTATGATGTAGAGTGCTCTAAGTATCTGCTTGATTTTGCATGTCCTATAAGATTCTGATTTTTACCTATATGATTAATCTAGATGTACTTAAAAAAAAAAACAAACCTGTCTTCTCCCAAAGATAAACAGAAAAACTACAATTTTGTTAGGCAAGTGTGTGTTTCGGGGTTCTGTGGTTAAACTATGTATATCCTATAGATAAACAGATAATTAATTTTAAAGCACTGATTTAATTGAGAGTACATGATCTAAGAGTTCCTTATTACCTCTTCTGTAAAACTTAGGGAAGGTTAGAAGGACTCTGTGTTTTTGAGGAAAGGGCAGCCTTATTCCTGGGACAGGGCTCCCTTTCGAACACTTGGGGCTTAAAGTTTATAGCTCCTTCGTTCATTGAAATTCCTGTTGCTCCATCTTTGTTACATCACCATGTCCATTCATTCTCTCTCTATCCACCCATCTACCTACCCACCTATAATGTAATCATAAACCTACTCAGGTGACAAAAAGGAGAAATTATACTCACTGTCTTTATCGAGATGGTATATTGCTAAGCTTCAGGCAGGCCCAAGTCCCTCTCTCTCCAAAGGCTCTGAGTCTTGGAGAGTCTGTGTCCTCTCTGTGGGTTAGGCCAGCAGAGTGTACAGGATACCTAGCCAGCCTTTTCTGAGCTACAGGCTCAGACCTAACATTATTCTCTTCATGATTCAGTGAGTTAATTCCAGAGACCTGACCTGTGTAGTCACTGGCACTGCTTTTTGGTTTATAGAGGGATGTTAGGAATCTGTTTAGCAAACATTTGGATGGAGGGGACAGATCCTTTCTGGTGGTGCTCTTACATTCAAGGTGATCTGTTCTATTTCTTTAGTTGTTTTCCTCTTGGATCAGATCTGTCATAATTTCCTTTCTAGATGCTGTCCATCAATATAGTCTTTAACATTTTGTTGTTCAGACAGAGATTATACTGAGGTTCTCCTTTTTCTGGAAAAAGATTAAGCTATATTGTGTATCTATTACTGTATCCGAGATTCCTATTTTCTCACCTCCATATCACTTCACAGAAGGCAGAATATGGTGTGATGTGGTTGAAAAAATACTCAGCTGTGATATGAGACCTGATTTTAGCTCAAGTTCACTCCTAGATGACCTGGCCAAGACATTTGACTCTCTGTCAATTTGATGAACTCTGTAGTTTCTCATTTTATCTCCTCCCACCTAGTATAATGATAGTCATACATATAGTAATTTGAAGGAGTTAATCTGTCATTATTCTCTATTTATTTTTGCTAAATGATCAGTATTTACCATCCACAAAGTTCTCTCTGAAATAATAGCTAACAGCTACTCAGTTTGTACTAAGAACCAGGCACTGTTTTAAAGCACTTTACACTAATTAATTCATGTGACCCTTAGAATAATCCTGTGAAGGGGATTCTAGTAGTTTCCTCATTTACATAATGAAGAAACTTAGCTCCAGAGAGGTTAAATAACTTGCCCAACATGAATAACTAAAAAGTGGAGAGCCAGGGTCTGCACTCATGCAGTTTAACTCCTGAGCATGTTGTCTCTTTTCTTCTATGTTATCTGCTTCTCTTTGTCTCAAAGTGAAAGCCACAGCTTCATTTTCCAAACAAGACCAGGACCTGAAGTGAAGCAGCTCATTCTCAGCACCATCCTATACACTGAAAAGAAAAAACATGTAGCCTTTTTTCTTGACAATTCTAAAATAGTAATGACTTTGGAAAATGACAAAGCATGACCCTTTTCTAGTGAAAACCGTCAGGGAAAAAGAGGAAAATGATTCAGGCAGCTTCACTTGGTCATTTTCACAGCTTCAACTTTCTCTTATCGTATCTGAATTCCGTAATCTAGTAACACATTTGATTTATCAGTTAGAGCTTGCTATATTGTCTAATCTTCTGTTTTCTAATTGCTAATTTTAAAGGACCACAGTTCTTGCTGGACTCATATTCTAACAAAGCTTTCCATCAGAGCTCTCAGCATATTATTTCTTGAGACTCTGATCAGTGGTTAACAAGAGTTTGCTTTTTAGGTAGGTGCGTCTTTAATTCCCATTACTTGTGCGTCCTAGCTGTTTTCATTCACCACTATACTCAGTCCAAGACAATTACCCAGTGAGTTTGAGAAGAGCAAAAATCGGCCTGTGTCCTAGGTGGAGAGGCAACCCTGGCTGGGAATTTTAGACAGTGGGTTGGTAGAGAAGTAGAGAGGTATACTTTATTGCTGCTGTAAAAATTCCCGGGCTAACAAGTGGCCTCACTCTTCCTAAATTACATCCTACTGTCCTAATGTGAAAAGGAAGCAGAAAATTCTTCACAGAACTAAAATTTACATAAGAAAATCTAGAGGTGGTTGTTATGAGTGCTGTTTACTACTGTGATGTGGGATCACCCTGGCACCATGAAAAGTGTAAAAGTGAAAGCCTTCTATCGCCTTGTCACACTCCTCATTTTCCAAGGGGATCCATGTTACAATTTGGTACGTATCCCTGCAGACCTTTCACGTGCACTTGCGTGCGTGCACACACACACACACACACACGCAGAGACGTGTGCACACACACACAGAGGTATGCGACTTACATGCATCTACATCTTGCAACAATGACTCAAGATCATCTTTATATGCTAACAGATACAGACCTATCCTTTTTTTAATGGTCACATACATAGCATAATAGTAATGTATAATAATGATTGATAACATTTGTCGAGCTCTTACTCTGTGTCCGGTATTGTACTAAACCCTTTACATACAGATGAGGAAATCAAGATTCAGAGAGGTTTAGTAACTTGCCCAAGGTCACGCAGTCAGTATGTGGTGGAACCCGGATTTAAACCAAGGCTGTGTGGCCCCAGAATCCATGTGTGCACTGTGATTCATGTTACCAATTCCCTGCTAACGGACTTTGGTCTCTCGTTTTTCACTATGACAAATATTTCTATAGTGAACATCTTTGCTTATAGATGTGTGTGAAATATTTCTCTTTGATATGTACCTTTGGATGTTTGAGAGCCAACCTCTTTTTTTTTTTTTTAATGATATTGACTTGTGCAAAGAGGTTACAGCCTATCTCCAGAGGGACTGATGCCTTAAGCATAGCAATGTATCGTCTTGATAATGACAATGAATTTCAATTCTTTTGTTGCTTTATTAGATTTTTATTTATCTAATACAAGGCCTACCAGTCTTTGGCTGTGTTCAGTGGTAATGGCTCTCAGTTGCTGCTGGAATCCATGTTTTCAACTATCAGTGTCATTTAAAGCCTAGGAGAGGAAACTCTGATTATCTAACAGTTTGGGGTACTTACCCATCAGGAGTCAAATCTTCAAAGAGGTCTCCTGCAGAATATTGAAGTAATACAACACTTACAAAGTGAGGTACTAATGTCTTATGTCTTTCAGTACCACACTGAAAAGTGCAGTTTCATTTTTCCACTTTCCATTTGAATGGGTTTAGATTTGCTAAAAAAAAGAATAAAAAATAAACAAAACTTGGCCTGTGAATTTTTTGCCTGTATGGCTGAGAAAGCAACAGAATTGTAAAGCTGAGATGCCTTTTCATCAATACAGTGATTCATTACTACATCAGAGAATGTTGAGGCTGATCAATAATATAATGATTGATAAGTGAATTTTCTGCCTCCCAAGAAGCATCTCCTGTACCTTTCTTCCCTCATATCTACCCGACAGATCCTTATACTAGATCGGGTGGCTCGTTGGCCAGGCAGGTGTCTTTGTGGTTGTAGGACTCCAGATCCATAGGCTCAGTCCTTCCGAGCATAGGCTTCAGTCCACACTCTGTTGTCTGACCACAGGCTGCCCTGTAGCAAGGGCTTGTGGGATAGTGTGGGTAGATCCAAAATCAGAATATGCTATCCCACCACAGGAAGATTAACTCTGGACACTTCCCATCATGGTGGAGTTATATTATATTTTGCACTGAGGTAGACATAGTGGAATTCTGTACCCATGTCACGAGCCTTCAGAGCTCCTCTGTCTTCACTGAACTCTGCTGATGGCAGAAAGGGCAGCAGAAGGGTCTTCCCAATCTTTGCCCCAGATGGAGAGAAAAGGTGATAAAGAGGCCTTTCATCTGCATTTGGAGAGATGCACTCTGTTTTTTCTTTTTATCAGATAATTTGGTGACTACTTTGTGATAGTCACATGTTTCTGCCATAGGCATTGAGAATAGTCGCTTGTCATCTTAACAAAGCAAATGATGTTCTCTTTAGCTTTTAGTTTTGCAATCAAACTTGCCATTGATTCAGACAAACCTATAAAGATCTGTACTGGCAACTATGTAAACGTGCTCATGCAGTTAGGCCTTATAAAAAAGGGGCTCTCTGGGTTTCATGCTATAATGAATGTTGAAGTTTCAGATTCAATCAAAAATAAAAGTTGAAGAAAGTTTTCTTTTTTCCCCATTACAAAGTAACATTCCTTTTAGCATATAACTTAATGAACCTAAAAGAGAAACCATAATGCTGTGAGGAGGGTGGAAATCAGAGAGGCAGAATGGTGGTTGGTAATAGTGGTTTCTAATCAGGCTTTCTGATTTCAGTCCTGGTTCTGACCTACAAAAAGTTATTTAAACCCCTGGGCTTCAGTTTCCTTATCTATAAAATGGGACTAATAATTATAATAATAGTATCTACTTCACAGGTTGTCATGGGATTGAGTTAACACATGTAAAGCATTTAGAATAGTATGTCACACCATAGAAAACGCTCAATTCAATAAATGTTAGCTACTATTATGATTGTTGTTTTTACTAAATAATAATTATTTGTCATTTTCACAGGCTTTTTTCTTGTAACAAGTCAGGGAAGGGACAACCCATTTAAAATAGAGTGGTTAAAAATTTGAACAAAAGCTAGGGGTAGTGATTGTAGGAGAGGAAACAGAAGTTACAGAATTTCTAGGCTTTTAACCTACATAGTAGGCTAAGAAGAATTCTCTTCATTGTATAAGTTCCCACAGCTCCTTAGGGAATCAAGACCACAAGAAGCCTCTCTATTGAGTTTAGCAGTTTCTCACTGGAAATCGCAGTTTCTGAAAATACTGTTTAACCTGTGGTACTTTTTTAAAGGTATTGTGTTGAAGAAAAGAGATTCAGCATAGATTTTTGTTTGGCTGTTAGCCTCTCGATAAGTCTTATTGGCCTCAGCACTCTGCTCCATTCCTGTGCAGTGGTGGCAGAAAGTAGATGTCAAATCTGTCAGGAGGTTAGGATTATGTTCAGATCGATCTGGGACAAAGACATTGCTCTGATTAGGTAGAGGAGCTCATGAAATCCCTTGTTTCTAAGAATTGCATACTTGTGAAAATGATAGTAAACAGTTCTGGCAGGCCAGTAACGATTCTATAAGCAAGAAGATACATGCTGTGTATGCGAAGAGAAAAATGTTTTGAAATCTCCTTTCTTTCTAATATATCTTATATATCTTGTTAAATTTTTTTCCCCCTTGGCTTTATTGAGGTATAATTGACTCTTCTTTTATTTCTTCCTGTTATTCTGCTATATAAATATTTTCTTTCAAGGACCTGAGTTCCAAGAAAGCAAGGATTTTATTTTTAACACTGCTCTTTATTTTAAAATATATATATTAATTAGTATTTTTTTTTAGTACTTGCTAAGGTCCTTGGCATTATAGGATTTGAAAAAATTAAATTATTCATTTCCCTCCTTTTTGGTGGCCATTTATGATAGAGCAAATGTACCCAGATAATCGATATGAATTCTTGACAATATTGCAAACACAGATTCAAGACTTAATGGAGCAGGTGAATGTCTATGTCAAGACCTCAGCTAAGAGAATCCTTTGTGGAAATAATAATAACAGCTTTTTTTTTTTTTACAATGACTTTGGATTATAGGAGGCTCTATGACCAATATTTATAAATCAAATTTAGAGAAAGCCATTGTCTACATTAAAGATACTTCCCTTTTTAGTCTTTCTTCTCCAATATCTTGTTTTGGAAGAAATCAGAAGACTACCTATAAGCAGTGGAGAGAGTATAGAGCAGGGTTTTTCAACCTTGGCACTGTTGACGTTTAATTCTTGGTTGTAGGCTGTCCTGTGCATTGTAGGATGATTAGCAGCGTCCCTGCCTTCAACCTACTAGATGCCAATCACACTCCCCCTCCCCAGGTAACAACAATCAAAAATGTCTCCAGACATTGCCAGATGTCCCCTATGGGGCAAAATTACCCCTGATTGAGAACCACTGGAATAGGGAATAATAGAAATGCCAAAAACTCAGAAAAAAAGTGGGACTCAAGAGGCAGTAGAAAAGCAGCAAGGGGTTCAGATTTTCTAAGTCAACAAAATAAAAGTTCTTGTTAAAAAGTAAAAGAGGGCTTCCCTGGTGGCTCAGTGGTTGAGAGTCCGCCTGCTGGAGCAGGGGACGCGGGTTCGTGCCCCGGTCCGGGAAGATCCCACGTGCCACGGAGCGGCTGGGCCCGTGAGCCATGGCCACTGGGCCTGCGTGTCCAGAGCCTGTGCTCCGCAACAGGAGAGGCCACACCAGTGAGAGGCCCACGTGCCACAAAAAAAAAAAAAAAAAGTAAAAGAAATTAAGAACTAAAGAAGACATCCGGAAATTATTTGCAACAGTTAAGCCAAAAAATTAACTACCTTCACCATACAAAGATCGTAAGCTAATCAACAGGAAATTGACAAAGATCCATTTCAAGAAACAGGCAAAGCATATGAAACGATTTTCTCACCGAAATATAATGGCAAACATGAAGTGTTCAAACTCATATATAAAACTCATAATGTCTCTTGTCCTCAGTGTTTCTCTGTAGTTCAGTGTAAAAGTTATTAGATGAAGCAGAGCAAATTAGGGGCCTTGGTTAGGAAAGGGTCCTGGGAGAGAGGAGAGCTACAGTAGCCCAGAGCCACATGTCAGAACTCAGGGGAAATGAGGAGAACATTCACAAGTTCATGTCGGAGCAGGACTTGGGGAGAGCGACAGAGGCATGGCAGAGGCATGGAGAGGGAGGAAACTGGAATGAACTCTGTTCATTGAAGGTATTGGTGTGAACTCATGATATTAAGTAGAAAGAGAGAGATGGAGGAATAGACATGGATGTAAATCATTGTGTATGTGAGCAGTGCTACCTAGTGCACACCTAGTCCTAGACCTTGGTTTCTAAACACTGTCTGCACTTAAAAGTGTTCCTTGGACAAATGGCTGATACTAGGGCTGAGACAGAGAAAGTAGATGAGCCTGGAATATCTTGTAAGGAAGTGCTCAAAGAAAAGTAGGGAATATGTCAAAAGGACATAGAAGCAAACTTAAAGGGGCTCCCACTAGCCAAATCTGGGGCAGTTTGAACATCAAAATAATGACAGTAATAGATTATAACCCATTGAATAAAATGGGCATTCATGATCCCCTACTGATCTAAATAAATCAATGCTTAAAGTCTGAGTTTGATGAGAAATGGGATTATTTGCATAGTCTCAAAGTAACTCCCCTACCCTCAAATACTAATTAATTACAAAGGGAAAATGAGTGACTTCACAGTGGAGAAGCCTGGCAAGACACCACCTTAGCCAAGTGATCAAAGTTAATAGCATCGGTAATAGGACTGATTGAAATTATGTACCACCTGATAGGCTATAACGAGAAGAACACAGCATCATTTCTGTGATAGTCTAGTCAAAGATGCATAACCTGAATCTAATCATGAGGAAACATCAAGCAAACCCAAATTGAGGGACATTCTACAAAATATCTGGCCTCTAATCTTCAAGAGGGTCAAAGTCATGAAAGTTAAGGAAATGTATGCTTTGAACTGGATCCTTTTGCCATAGAAGTCGTTACGGAATGATTGGCGAACCTGAAATAGAGTCTAAGGATTAGATGGCGGTAATGTGCCAGGGTTAATTTCCTAATTTTCATGGCTCTGTTGTAGGACAATGTTGTCATGTACAGGAAATACCCAGTTTGGTGGGGATGAGGCAACTACCTCTCAAAGGGTTCAGAACAAATAAATTGTCCTGTTTTTGCAACTTTAAGTTTGATATTCTTTTGAAATAAAAAAAATTAAATAACAAAATTAAAAATGGCAGTGCTGGTAGTCTCGTACCTTGCTGATATAACCCTTTGGATAGCAGATTAACAATATGTATCAAAAGCCTTAAATGTTCATATCCTGACTGATATCCAATATTCTGTACTATGGAAAGAAAGGGGAAAAAAATGGAAAGATACTTGTATTATAGTGTTAAGTGGAAAAGTTCTATTAGTAAGCAGTACATACCGTGGGTTCTTTACAGTGTACAAAAATATCATTAAAAGACTGGAAACGACCCCTCACCATTATTCTTAGTGTTAGCCCCTCACGGCAGCTCTGAATGGCCACGCGTTGGCTAAGCTGTTTTCCCATTACTTTTTTTTTTTTCAGTATATATTTTTATTTCCATTAAGGTAGTTCCATTTCCTCGTATTCTTTTTTCTTTGACCTTAGCGAGCTTACTGTCCACCCCCCCATCCCCACTCCATCTTCATCTCAGCCTATCCCTGCCCCGCTCTTGCATCTCACTGAGGACAGCATTTCATCTGTTTCCCGCGTTGAAACATTTTCAAACGCGTGCTCTTATTCTGTGACTGTGGTGTTACGTTCTCTTTCCTTTGTACTGTATAGACCCGTGTTCATGCTTTTCTCTTTCTAACCTGCATCTGCCAGTAGACAGACAGGATGGCCCAGCCATGAGCAGCACAAGACGCCCGCTTTTCATGTGAGCAGGGGTAATTGCTTGGGCTTCTGGATCTTAGATTACAAAATGCCAGCCAGTTAGAAGTTCAAACACTCATTCACTGGTGCTGCCCTCAAAGGGAGCTCCCCTCAGATTGTTGAGTAAAGAATCTTCTCTCGTCTTTAGTTGATATGTACTGTGGCTAGAGTCTATGCATTTTCAGGGGTATTTTAATGGGAAATTAAAAGAAGATACCTACTGAAGTCCAGAAGGCCTCAAATTAACTTCTATTAAACATCTGCTATAAACAAATAATCCTTTTAAAATATTCACAATATCCTTACAAAGGATTTGTTATGTTATCATTGAACACTGGAAAAGCAGGGTGTAGAGAGGTTAATGATATATGACTGGTTAACCAGCTAGTAAGTGGTAGAGTCAGGAGTAAGCCCGTACCTCTTCGTTCAAAGTTCATGCTGTTTCATGAAACCCCAGTTCCTCCAGAAAGCACAAATGAAATGTTACCTGATCACCAGGAAATTATATGGGCTAAACTTTACAGTTTGTTACTTAGGACACGTACTTTCTCTTTATGACAAAGTTGCTAATGAAAGCCAAATTTCTATAATGCTTTTGAATTCTAGGAGATATATTTGGACTTTTTTCTGCATTCTTCTCTCTTTTTTTTGTATTTATAGATAATATTAATAAGATAGTGTAAACTGTACACCAGAAGGCTTCTCAGGTAGAATTTTCAGGTTCTCTGTTCTCGGAAAGCAAGAGTATGGACATTTGATACTATATGACAGAGGCAGCACAACAAAAGCACATTATGTTTTTGCAGAACAGCCTATGATTTTCCTTCTACTTCCTCTTACCCACTCATCCATTTTTACCAGAATAAACTTTTTAGTACTTCTGCAGCTAAACATGCCAAACTGTCTCATACCTGGCATGTCCCTTTAGGCTTGTGACTTGCCCATCCATTGTTTTGATCTCAGCCTTGCTTCATTGGCAAGATTTCCATTGTTAACTTGTCCTAATAAAAAAAAGCAACCCAGGGCTTCCCTGGTGGCGCAGTGGTTGAGAGTCTGCCTGCCGATGCAAGGGACACGGGTTCGAGCCCCAGTCCGGGAAGATTCCACATGCTGCGGAGCGGCTGGGCCTGTGAGCCATGGCCGCTGAGCCTGCACGTCCGGAACCTGTGCTCCGCGACGGGAGAGGCCATAACAGTGAGAGGCCCGCGTACCGCAAAAAAAAAAAAAAAAAAAGCAACCCACAAACTCAAAATTAAATAAATTTAATATATCAAACCAGTAACTGTTACATTATAGTCTAGAAATCATATAGTAACTGCTGCTACATAATAAAATTGTGCATGTGAATAAAAAAGTGATCCATAGGTGTTGAGATTCTTTGACATAACAATTTTCTCATATTTAAAGCAGACACAAAAAGCCTATGAAATGTAATCTGTCTTCTTGGCACATTCGAGAACAGTCCTGAATTCTGTGTTTTCCTTGTAGGAATACAATTTGTGTACCTATTTGTTCCTTCTAAATATTAAGCATGCTCTTTTGGTACAGAAGAGTGAAGACAAGTGCTTATGAAAAATGGACAGTAGAGTGTTTCTTCTTGATGTGAGTTAATTAACAGACTTCTCAGGTCCTAGATTTCTCAGTCATTTGCCTAGAATGTGCCCCAGCACCTTATGATACTGCCCTTCTCTTGTGCACATGTCAGGAGTGGGTGGAGATATACATGTCTATAGTAATTGAAGATCAGAACAAACGTGATGGAATCTATTTCCCTTCTGCTTCTTCCCTGCCGTGGTGTGTCCTTGAGGGACATTACACCTGTGTGTAGATGATTGTGTGGGGAGGGGCATGAGTATGGGAGGGTGGCAATTGGTAAAACTGCAGTTACACAAATTCCAACGTTTCCCTACTCGTGTTTGCATTTACCACATAGGAACATATGTACACGCTGTCGATAGAGGTGACTACAAAAACTGTTGATGCCTCCTGGAAGGTGAAATCACAAACTGCAAAGGTTTCTTGCCAGGGAAGATGTAGCCATGGCAGTGCCACCTGTTGTTTAAATCAGGGAACAGCTTCAAGTTCTGTTGCACAAATATGGGGGCAAACGCTAGGAGTGATCACGGGGGAGCTTTTCTCTTGTCTCCTCATGGGGAAACTCCAGTGCTTCATTTACAATCTCATACATTCCTTATAAAGTAGGCTATCAAATATGGGTTTTCACAGTGTATGGGAAGATAATTTAAATTGAAAACATACATTGGCCCTTGTTTACGTTGTGTGATTTTCAACACTTTCTTCCACATGGTGAAGCTTAAGCCTGTCCCTTTTGGTGCTTTTTCCCTTAAGAAAACAAAAACAAAAGAGGAATTTCTCTTCCTTACAGCTGCTAATGATGGATGGGATGAAAAAGTAGGAAAGTGCTTGAGACTACTGTCGCGTCCTGTCATCCAGCAAGCAGCTCATCCACAGTTTGTGACGGCTAATACTGGTTGCTTTTACTGCCGGCCATACATGGACTCATTTGGGTATCAGATGACTTGCTCCAGTACTGTGTGTTCATCCTTCTGCGGGGAAAACAGTATAGCTCTTGAGGGCATTAAGAGCTGGCGTTAAGTGTATGTAGTGGAGCAAAGTGAACTTAGCAGAGGAGTTTCTGGCAGATGGTATGTGATCATGTAGGTTTCAGACCATTTTAATTGCAAGAGACCAATGCCCACCGTACAAATTTACCATGGTATATAATTCAGTGGCTTTCACAGAGTGAAAGAACTCTATGTTTAGAAACAGGTAGCTTAGGTCAGAAGGCAGCACAAGGCCAGGTGAAGGACATAACCTTATTGGATTCCAGTCTCTGAGGCTGTTGCTGGTTTTTTGTGGGTTTTTTTTTTTTTTTTTTTTTGCGGTATGCGGGCCTCCCACTGTTGTGGCCTCTCCCGTCGCGGAGCACAGGCTCCGGATGCACAGGCTCAGCGGCCATGGCTCACGGGCCCAGCCGCTCCATGCCATGTGGGATCCTCCCGGACCGGGGAACCCGTGTCCCCTGCATCGGCAGGCGGACTCTCAACCACTGCGCCACCAGGGAAGCCCACTGTTGCTGTTTTTTAGACCATTTCTTAACATTCTAAATTGTAGAGGGCTTGTACTGGAGCCTGGGGGAGTGGGGATTCCCACCCACAGGATAGACAGTGGCCTAAGTGGCTTTCTGAATTCTCCCCCTTCCTCATACTCCTTTTCTAAATTTTTCAGACATATGGGCCAGACATGTAGTGCTCAGTTTCTGACCCTGCTAAACCACTAGTGGTAAACTTAAAGTTGTCTTATTGAGGATTGACACCAACCAGTGGTGTTCATATTGGCTTTTTAAGCTCAAGAAAGCCAAAACTCAGGCAGAGTAGTAAAAAAAGAAAATGTAGAAACAGTAATAGATGGGAGATAGTAGATATTTGAGGGCTACTTCTTAAACTTGGGTAAGTTCTTAAGCTCTTAGGGCCTTTATTTCCTTGTCTATAAAATGGGAAATTCAAGTCCAATAAGATAAGAAGATTCTGAGGTTTCTTGTACCTATGTGTTTGTATTTGGAATTTGTCTTATAATATGCCATTAGATATATAAATTTATAATACTATTTAAAATGCAGATTTCTAGTCCAGTTGCAATATTGGACTTTACTTTCCCTGGATTACATGTGGTGACAGGATAACTTCTCCAGCCCTCTTCTAGCCTCATGATTCTGGGAGAAAGTTACGTGTTTTCCAGGACAGAAATTCTCCAGAGTTTTCCTAGAAGATTCACAGATAAACTAGGATAAACACAGCTTTCCTTGGGGAAACACCATCTTCCCTTAACCCTCTTCAGCCTGATATTTTTGGCCTTTAATACGTAGTAAATAGATGACATACATTTTATATCCGATGCCTTGTAACAGCTATTTTTGGAAGTTATTTTAGACCTCCAGACCTTAAGCGTGGATAAGATTTTTTTTTAATCTAAGAAATATTTTATGATGGCTATTTAAAAATGGGGATATTAAGTTTTCTCCACTTCCTGTTCTTTTTCCTATTGGGATTTTCTCTGTCATACCTATTAATTCTACAAGTCAGCAAAGGTAATTCAGTTAACTACTTGCCGAAAATGTACTCAGATTTTCCCTCTAAGAACTCATTTTTGAGCAAAGCAAAATAGTAGGAAAGGAAGAAAACATAGAGGGAGTTTCTTAAATTATGCTTAGTCTGGATACATGTTGATCTGGCTGCTTGTTTTAGTGGACGTTTCTATCCAAGGATAAAAGCTGGGCACGACTGTCATTGGTGAATACCTCATGCTCCTTACTTTCTGTATGGAGAAGCTTCCTCACTGGTGTGAGGCCTGGTAGTAAACTGGTGAAGGGAAGGAAAATACAAGAGTAGACGTCAATTTTTGAAAGTCCATTTTTATTCATTTCATGATTTTGACTACAACCAAATTGTTGCTCCACATAGACAATATGATTCTGAATTCTGGTTCCCATCAGAAATCCAGAAAAAGGAGAGAAGAGTCTTGTAACACCCACAAATACCATTTCCAATGTTATTTTTTAAATTGTTATCATTATTATTTCAAGCTCTTATTCTTTTCGGGGATAATAATAAACGTTGTGATACACACGGTCTTATATGAAGCAACACCACCGCTCAGTAGCTTCTTCCTCTTCATTCTAGTTATTCTTCTTGGGGTCACAACAATATTCTGAAGGTTTTTTTTTCATTTTTAATGAAAAAGAAAACATGTTTGATGTTTCTTTCCTTTTTTAAATAATGAGAATACTGAGACCTGGTCAGAAATGTTGAGACTTGCCTGAAGATTCCTGCCATCCTCAGTATTGGAAGTAGGTGGTCTAACTTGGAATCTAATATTCTTTCCACTATGTTATACATACAAACCCATGTTATTTTCTCCTTTGATACCTGTTCACGTATACGTGTGTATAAATGTGTATGTATGTGTGTGTGTACACACATGTACATGTGTATCCATAAATATTTCTATGACTTCAAAAAGTGTGAAAACTCCTAGCTTCGATGAGAATGCATTGAAGTTAGGATTGTAGAATCTTCCCACAAATGGAAAGGACACTAAAGGAAGTTAATTAAGTCCTCTAGCTTCAGGCTGTTCTGCACCAAAAACAACCTTGACCTGTCACCTAAACTTTCTATATGTTGGTATGGTGTTTCCCCCATTACAAGGATCCATAGAATGTTTATGACTTGACCACCACAGTCTGGAGCACCAGAGCATTGTGACGGATGTGCGTTAAGGGCTTTGAGTATAATATCTCATTGCAATGCAAAGTTACACGCTTCTGTAGATATTTTGTTCGTCTTGCCACTGTGTTTTTTTTTTTTTTTTTTTTTTTTGCAGTACGCGGGCCTCTCACTGTTGTGGCCTCTCCCGTTGCGGAGCACAGGCTCCGGACGCGCAGGCTCAGCGACCATGGCTCACGGGCCCAGCCGCTCCGCGGCATGTGGGATCTTCCTGGACCGGGGCATGAACCCGTGTCCCCTGCATCAGCAGGCGGACTCTCAACCACTGCGCCACCAGGGAAGCCCTTGCCACTGTTTTATGTAGTTAACATTTATTATGTATGGACTATGTGGGGGTCAGGCATTTCACAGCAACCCTAATTTCCTTAGTTTTCAGCTAAAGAGAAGAAACAGACTAAATGACTTGCCCAGGGTCGCACTGCCAGCAAGTGGGTTGGCTCGGCCTTGAACCTGGGTCTCTTTGACTCCAGGGTCTAATAAGCTCTTTGCCCCTGTCCTCTGCCATCTCACCTGGAAAAGGTGTTATGGTGTCTCAGTGGATTTGCCCACAATCTGCCGGCCTAAACACAGTCAATCCTGTGGTTTAATGTTTTCACAGGGATACTGAAGGCAAAGGAGGGGCTCTTATTTTCTAAACAAATGACTTCAGCATTCATGGAAAACTGAAGCCTAGAAAATTGCCAGTGCCTCGCTTTGTGTGTCGACACTGCTGCTTTGTTTCCCTGGGTTGCTGCTCCTCATTAAACGGCCCCCTCCCCGTGTTGGCTGGAGAGAAAGGAAAGCCAAACTTCAGAGGTGCACTACTCCCAAAGTACTGCTGTTGCCAGACCTTCTAGTATTTGCTGTTCACAGTTTGAAAAACAGTGGTGGCATTCATACAGCCCTCACTCCCTCCAGGATCCCAGCGGACTTCCGAGCACAGAAATGTTCATGGGCCCAGGGAGTGGGAGGCGAGAGAGCAGCCTCATTCCCGGAAATTCAGGCTAAGCCAGTTCTCAGCTCAGAAGAGCGCTGGCCTCTCTGAGACCCACCCTTATTTCTTATTTATGTGCAGTTGTAGAATATAGAAAGAACCCTCAGACATCACAGAGGGGAGTGATGACTGATGTTTTCCCCACACGGGCTCTGAGCATGTGTGGGTAAGGGCCTGATTGCCAGTCTCTCTAAGGTCATTTGGACCAGCTACTGAATGTAGCCTGTGGCTCTTCATTACCTTCAGAGTTTAAAGGCCCTGAGTGTTTTGACCCTCCTCTCATGCGCTATTTAAAGATAAGGAAAGGCAGTAGAAGGGAAGGGACTTCATTATTGTCACACAAGCACGGCACCGATGATGCCCCTCCAGACACCCAGCATCTGGGAACAGCATTCATTTAGTGGCATCGCTTGGCTTTTTTTTTCCTGGCACCTTTGTTGTATGGACAGTGGCCATGACTTACACTTTTTTTTTTTTTTTGGTATGAAATCACCCCCTTGACATTGGTAATAGGGTAACAGCTTGTTAGTTGACTAAATCCTGAAATTTTTCAAAATTTCAGTTTCATTCTTTTCTAATGAATTTAATCCTGTTTCTCACTTCTGAGTACAGATTGCCCTGGAGTGTATTTCTTGTCTTACCCTTCTGCCTTTTCTTCCATTATTTTCTTAAAGAAAAGAATTTTATTGTGGTAAGAACAGTTAACAATGAGATCTACCCTCTGAACAGATTTTTAAGTGAACAATACAGTATTGTTATATAGAGGCACAGTGTTGCACAGCAGATCTCTAGAACTTATTCATCTCCCATAACTGAAATTTTATATCCATTGATTAGGAATTCCCCCTTCCGCCTAGCCCCTGACATCCACCATTCTGTTCTTTACTTTTATTTGTTTGACTATTATTTTTTTAATAAATTTATTTATTTATTTTTGGCTGCATTGGGTCTTTGTTGCTGCGCGCGGGCTTTTCTCTAGTTGCGGCAAGCAGGCTCTAGGTGCACGGGCTTCAGTAGTTGTGGCTCGCGGGCTCTAGAGCACAGGCTCAGTAGTTGTGGCGCACGGGCTTAGTTGCCCTGTGGCATGTGGAATCTTCTCGGACTAGGGCTTGAACCTGTGTGCCCTGCATTGGCAGGGGGGTTCTTAACCACTGTGCCACCAGGGAAGTCCAATGTGTTTGACTATTTTAGATAGCTCATATGGGTGGAATCATGCAGTAGTTGGCCTTCTGTGAATGTCTTATTTTACTTAGCATAATGTCCTCAAGGTTTATCTATGTTGTCACATACTGCAGGATTTCCTTCTTTTTAAAGGCTGAATTATATTCCATTGTATGTACATACCACATTTTAAAAATCCATTTATCCTTCAGTGGACATTTAGATTGTCTCCACACCTAGGCTACTGTAAATGATGCCACAGTGAACACAGGGCTAATATCTCTTTGAGATCCTGATTTCAGTTCTGTTGGATAATACCCAGAAGGGGAATCTTCCATTCTTTCCTTATCACATTTTCTTCCCCTAACTCTTCATCTCTCCCTCTGTAGAATGAACATCCAAAGTGCTAGATGCACGAATCTGTTCTACTAAGGAGCCCCAAATCTTAACGGTATTTACTTATTTCTTTAGGTGTTTATTGCTAACAGTTGTTCTGTGATTAACCCCCCCACCCTTTTTTTTGAACCTTTGTGAGATTTGGGGCAACTATGTTGGTTTTCCCTTGGTTATTAAAAATAGTCCAGTCCAGTTTAAATCCAGTTTTATATCTGATTCAAATCTCTTTCTCCCCATCACACATTAGACTTAAAACTCAGGGAGCTTAGAGTAGAGGGGATATGGAGCCTCTCTTTTCCTTACTTCATGTTCCCTCTGATGATACGCTTTGGCACATGTGCCCTGGTGGGCCAGTCAGGGGATGGTTCAAGACAAGTGCTGTTTTCTTTCATGGAGAAGGTGCTGCTGTTCTAGAACACCCTCTGTTGCAAGAATCCAAGCATTGACTGTTGCAACATGCATGTGGGTAAGTTGGAGGGCCCTGTCGCCCTGTCTTCCTCCCACCATGGTGGAGGTGCTGGATGTGGAAGCTTTGGTCCAGCCTTCGTTGGCCACTTCTGGGGTTAGGCAGTAGCAAGAGGGCTTAAACTCAGCTATATTCTGTGGTGTCCACCTGTCCCATGGGACGCATATGTATTTGTGACAAAACAATTGATAGCACACAGGCTATGCCACTGCCTTCTTATCAGCTCTCCCCTTCTCATATTCCCTGCTCAGGTAGGCAGGGGTGAGATCAGGAAATTGGCTGCTCAAGTAGACACCTAACCAGGGAAGTGACACTAGGCTCACTTCTTTTTTTTTTTTTTTATTGAAGTATAGTTGATTTACAATGTTGTATTAATTTCTGCTGTACAGCAAAGTGACTCAGTTAATATACATATATACATTCTTTTTTATATTCTTCTCCATTATGGTTTATCCCAGGATATTGAATATAGCTCCCTGTGCTATACGGTAGGACCTTGTTGTTTATCCATTCTGTGTGTAATAATTTGCACCTATTAACCCCAGACTCCCAGTCTGTCCTTCCCCACCACCCCCAACCCTTGGCAACCATGAGTCTGTTCTCTGTTAGACTCACTTCTTATAGGTACCCCAGAACATTCCATTCTGGAAGGGAAAGCACCCTCTCTCATCCCTCATGGAATCACTTTTCATCTTGAAAACAAGGCCAAAGACAAACTCACATTTTTCAGATTCTACAGTCTGGGAAAGACAAGTGTGGTCACAGAGAGTTGATAGCAGAGTTCTGCTTAGTAAGCCCTGGAGGGAAGGATGTCTGGAACCAACTGTTGGCAGCTTCTCCAGCAGTCTCCTTAGACTGTGGGGAGTTTAGTATTTTGTCCTCAGCTTTGGGCTTTAGCTTCAGTTCTGGACCAGTAGGAAAGCCCCTCTAAGTATGTAACTGGGATAGCAGGAAAGAAGCAGGGAAGGGAAAGACGTGGCACTTTCTTGCTCTGGATCAGGAAAGAGTAATCCAGCTCTTCCCCTCCCTTGCGTTTCTCAATCTCTGGCTGTTCCTGTTCTTGAATTTCATGGTGTTAATTGCTCTTATATTGTAGAGGTTTCAGATCCTTTGTCTTGTTCATTGTCAGGTCACCAGTAACCCTGCCACTGTGTGTTCATTGTGCTCATGATGTTAATTACAGTTGACGTAGTAGTGGGATCCACGTGGAGGGCTTCTTCAGAGACAGCTTGCTACACTGTCTGTGCTCCACCTGTGTTCTGTGGGTGGGAAGGACAGGTGTTTCGCTATGTGAGACAGGTCAGTGTGCCACACCTGTTGCCTTTACCTGTTGATCCACACACCGGGAAGGCTACAGCTGAATTCAGGTTACTTCTGACCCTTTTTAAGGTATCCTGAAAACAAACCTCAGGATACCTTAAAATATCCTTGATTTACCTTGCTGTCTTTGGCAATGACCAAACTTGAACAGCCCCCAAGAACAATAGAAACCAGCTGGTTTTCCCTGGTTCACGATCTCTTTTATTCACAAGAAATCTTCTCAGAGTCAGAATCATAAGTCAGAATCATGCATGGGTTGCTTATCATGGCGCAGTTTTCTCACACATTTCCTAAAACTGTGAGGAAAGGCAGATGTGAGGGAAGGGCTTTCCATATCATTGCCCAGTGTTTCCGTCTGGGAAGGCGGGGAGCAGGCTTTAGCTGCCGTTGGGTAGGAAGAGCCACGTAGATGGGGCTGCCTGAACACTCCTGACCTGTCCCTCTCCACACGGATTATCTCCCCTCTCCCACCCCAGCCTCTCCAACACTCTCGCGCACCCCTCCATCAACTCCCCCTCCCCTTCCCTTTCTAGTCAGTTATAACGCAGAATGGCAAGACTTGCTTTCCCTACAAAGTATATTTGTGCTCCAACAACTTTAAAATTTACCTTGGGGGGACCATTGCATATAGTTAGATTTCTTCTAACAATCAGGGCATTTTTGTGCTTTTAATGCAAACATCAAATGCACAATCTTTATTTTTTAAACTAGTCTTAAAACATTATAGTAGAATTGACTCCCAAAAGTACAGTCAAGACCCACCGTTTCTCCTTTTCCCTTACCCTCTAGCCGCCCAGTTGTCTTTAGAGTACGTAAACCCCACTCACAGAGCTTGGGGACAATTAGATTCTCAAACGCCACGTCTGATATGGAGGTCAGCACTGTATAGAGGCAGACTGGAGATAAACTTTAAATATCAAGCGACGTGTGCTGACCTCTCGCCAGGGCTGGTTCAGTGAGGACCTCAGGTAATGATAGTGAATGGCTGACTGGAGCTTTGAGGGACTTGGCCTTTTCATTACCCCTTTTGCAGTTTTCATAGGACTCTGTACTAAGCAGATATGTATGTTTTACTTTTGCAGTATCATTCTAAGGTTGCCTCTTTACATCCTTAAACCGTGGCCATGTTGATAGTTGTGGAAAACTGGAGATGAGGAATGGAGCCCTCCCAGGCGGTTTGTCCGACTTTCTCACATCCTCTCATTTTAGCCTCACGGCAGCCCCTCGTACAACTAGATGACTATTCCTATTTTAGATGACCAAACCAATGTACAGGGAAGTTGTCCAAGGTCAGACAGCTAGTTAGCTGAGAAACCAGGGTTTAAATCCAATTTCAAGTGTAGTCTTCTCTCCACCGTGTGTGATTGCTTCCCTCCTGTAAGCATTTGCTTTGCTGCTGTGAAAAAGATTTATACTTTGTCTGCTGGGTCTCAGGGCAATGGGAATCTCTTAGGCTTGCCTTAACCTAGCTAATAAGTGGTTAGAAAGATAGGAAGAGCCCCCATTTGTGAAGCCCTTCTTTCCTTCCATTCCTAATATGACCCTCCTCCCTTTAAATGTTTTCATTGTTATCCCATTATTTTATTTCTGATAACATCTGTCATCACATGGGTTTTCCCAGGGAACAGTATTTACTTGCTCCCGATTTCATGGGTTGTCCCCAACTCCACTTTATGGCCTACCCTGTTCTAGTCCCAAACCTCACGTAACCCTTTGTGTGCATGTGTGTTCTTGGGCTCCCAAGGATAGAGTCTCCTGCAGGAGGAAGCTGGATGAAAGCCTGGAAAGGTTATTTTGTTTAAATTCTTTCCTTGAAGTTCCTTTGGTGAGGGAGCCAGGCTGGAAATCATACCAGAACAGTTGTGTTTCATAGTTACACTGTAATCAGGAAACTGTAATTCATGGCCATTAAATTGCTTCCTTTGAAGTGTAAGAAAAAACAGAACAACTTTTATGGCCCTTTAACCCACAGGATTATAGTGCACATGAATTAAAGTCAAGTGTGTTATGAACTCTCCCAGGTACCATGCCTGGCAGAATTCCGTCTTCACCCTAGTGCTCATTAATTGGTTGACTCTCAACTGAAAACTGGAGTGAGGGGTATCAGGATCTTGGAAGGCTTTTTCTTCTCTCTCATCTCTGTATTTTTATAAGACAAGTCAGAGGTGAGGACACTTACTGTGGTTGCTCGACTGAAGATGAGACTTGTTCTTTCCCTGTTAGCTCTCTTCAGGAAAGGGCAGCTGAAAAAGAATTACTTAGCACTTTCTAAATGTCAGCACTGTGCTGGCCATTTTACATACCTGTTTCCATTGAATCCTTACAACAATCCAATGAAGTAAATGTTAGCATTCCTGTTTTACAGGTAGGAATGATACAAACTCAAGAAATTAAATAATAAGCCCAAGGTCACTCAGTAGGTGGTGGTGCCTGAACTCTGGCTGAGAGCGGAGTCAAAGCATATTCTTCACCACCACCCTAAGTTGCTTCCCAGAACTCATACCTGATGCCACAGAAAAGTCAATAGTACTGCTGGAGCCCCATGTCCTGGGTCTAATATCGCTAGTGTAATCAGTTGTACGATCAATCGCTGAGATTTACACTGTTGTAATTTTAAGGAAATTTCATAGGAAAACTATGGAGGAAGATAAGCAATAAAATTGTATATTAATACTCAATGACTATATATGAAATATTTGTATTAAATATAATAAACATGTTTTATGACATATATCTTTATCTAATTTTATTAGAGGCTTAAAATAGATATCATTAGAAAAAATAGCAATGTTTTTTCCATTAAAAATTTCATTGATAGCTGAGATGATTTTAAAAGGAGGGGTGGGTCTTTCAGAATGTAGAATGTCACGTTGTGTTCCACTTGTTCTGAGAGGAGGTAACCCACAGGACATAAAAAAGTTTGAACTTAAGTTGTACATATTTCTTAGTAATAGGTTCAGTCACCTGTATTTATTGCCTGGAATATTTTCAGTATGGACTTAGTCCTAGACAATTCTGATTAGGTCCATTACAGGTCCCACCACTCCACTAGATGGCGCTGTGGTAGCATGGATATGCCTAATGCCCCACCATGGGTTTGAAAAGCAAGTAAGAACTTTGTTCTGTTGGGACGCCTCAAAGCCTAATGGAGTGTGAATTAGAGCCCCATAGCATAATATAATTTTTCCACTTTTCTTATTCTGGTTCCAGTTGTTCTTCTGTGGGTCTGCGTGTCTTCACTTGGTATTTCTTTGCCCTTTTACCATCTTTCCCTCTAACTCTTTAACATTTCTTCCTAAGTCCTGCCCACCAATCCTCTTGGAACCATCACTCTTCTCTCCCTTGCTATGCATACACATTTTCTATTTGAGGGTGTACAACACACTTACATTGTGTGGTGATAGACTGAGACTTTTATGAGCCATGCAATGGGACCAACTACTGGGGCTACTTTGCAAGGAGATGGTCATCTTGCCCTTCAGACTGGAGTCTTTCCTCACATCTGCATGGTCTCCTCAGTGGGCTCACCTTGCTGCTTTCCCCTACAATGAATTTGGTGCTTTCTCAGAAATGGTGGGTTTGGTTCTAGCAAATACAATCAGAAGGATAGAGGCTCTGGCCTGGGATGTAGAATATGGGAGGCGTACAAAGTATCGTGATCTTCTAGGGCATCATTCAGAACCAGGACTGAAAAGGAGCTGCCAGGGCCTCTGTCGAAACCCCTCATTTTTTTTTTTTTAACTAAAATTTTTTTTATTAGTTTCTGCTTTATAACAAAGTGAATCAGTCATACATATACATCTGTTCCCACATCCCTTCCCTCCTGCGTCTTCCTCCCTCCCACCCTCCCCATCCCACCCCTCCAGGTGGTCACAAAGCACCCAGCCGATCTCCTTGTGCTATGCGGCTGCTTCCCACTATCTATCTACCTTACGTTTGGTACTGTATATATGTCCATGCCTCTCTTTCACTTTGTCACAGCTTACCCTTCCCCCTCCCCATATCCTCAAGTCCATTCTCAAGTAGGTCTGTGTCTTTATTCCTGTTTTACCCCTAGGTTCTTCATGACATTTTTTTTTAAATTCCATATATATGTGTTAGCATACGGTATTTGTCTTTCTCTTTCTGACTTATTTCACTCTGTATGACAGACTCTAGGTCCATCCACCTCACTACAAATAACTAAATTTAGTTTCTTTTTATGGCTGAGTAATATTCCATTGTATATATGTGCCACATCTTCTTTATCCATTCATCCGATGATGGACACTTAGGTTGTTTCCATCTCCGGGCTATTGTAAATAGGGCTGCTATGAACATTTTGGTACATGTCTCTTTTTGAATTATGGTTTTCTCAGGGTATATGCCCAGTAGTGGGATTGCTGGGTCATATGGTAGTTCTATTTGTAGTTTTTTAAGGAGCCTCCATACCGTTCTCCATAGTGGCTGTACCAATTCACATTCCCACCAGCAGTGCAAGAACTACAATGAGATATCATCTCACACCAGTCAGAATGGCCATCATCAAGAAATCTAGAAACAATAAATGCTGGAGAGGGTGTGGAGAAACCCCTCATTTTGAAGTGAGGGGCAATCCAGAGGATCCTGTCCCCTCCCAGTCAGTTTAGTGCTCTATTCTGAGTAGCTGCCAGCTCCAAAGAGGAAGAGCCTTGATATGCAAGGAAGGGAACCATCTGTGAATGTTGTTTATTGTAGAGTCTGCATTTCTGAAGATTACTCAGAGAAGTGACCTCTGTTTGACTATCATTTGTAGTTCAAAAGAGGATCATGAAAAACATTTAAACTATTTGCAGTCATCCCCATAAAGTGTTGGCCTTTGCTGTATGGGATTATTACTGTTTCCTGCTTCAAACCACAGCTTTGCAAAGCCACGGATCACCTGGTGGGAAACAGGCATGCTTCTCAGATTTAGATTTTGGCAAGGGTGGCTAATGTAAAATCTCCTCACCTTCAAAATGTGATGAATTCCTCATTTCTTTTGGTTTCTAGAATGAAGCTAGACCTGTCTCTTTAGAGTACTTAGAGCAAGGAGAAACTTTCAAAACACCTATACTCCCTATGAGGTTGAAGATGGGTTGGCAAGAGGAGGAGGTGCTTATGGGAATCAAACTTGTAGGTGGGCAAACATGGATGGGCTTGCCTGGCATGTTTTCTCTTGGGTGCAATTCATCTTCTGTTGAAGTAAAACTTCCTCACTAGTCAGAAGTACATTTTGCCAGGGCTTCCCTGGCGGCGCAGTGGTTGAGAGTCCGCCTGCCGATGCAGGGGACACGGGTTCGTGCCCCGGTCCGGGAAGATCCCACATGCCGCAGAGCGGCTGGACCCGTGAGCCATGGCCACTGAGCCTGCGCGTCCGGAGCCTGTGCTCCGCAATGGGAGAGGCCACAACAGTGAGAGGCCCGTGTACCGCAAAAAAAAAAAAAAAAAAAAAAAAAAAAAAAGAAGAAGTGCATTTTGCCAGATGTAATTTAATTCACACTAACAAATTACAATGAAGTTCAGGTGAATAGGTTGGTAGGCAGTGTTTGCAACTGGCCTATAATGATCCCAAATGTGGTTCTGTCTGGTGGCCTGAGTATCATTTCCATGAACCTTGCTCCCCTCTCCGTCAGAGGAACAGGACAGTGGCCCCATTTCATAAGGCTTGGTTGAAGTAGTGTAAATAAATTTGTTGCTTACTGGGAGGCTTTTCTTTTGCCACCACAGGACTTTAAAAATTAAGTAAAATCTTACTTAGGTGAAATAAGGCAGTCTCGGTTTAAGTTATCTAGACATTCAATCTGTGTAGAATATTGTTTTCAAAGAAATCTTTGATCTTGTTGTTTTCCAACACTGGACAAACCAAGGATAAATTTAAGAAATACTCACTTGTTACATTGTAGTAAGACATGTTCTTTGCCTTCCAGAATCCTACAGTTTACTAGAGAGTAGGAACTCAGTGAATAACCAGTGATCAACATAAGGCCTATCAACCTTGTATTTGAGTTCTCTGTTATCTTGATTAGTGAATCTTAGAAAATGAAACTCATTAATGACTGCTTGGCCTGTTGCAAACTAAAGAATCATAATGTGAATGTGCATGTGGTGGTGTCCGGGGGAGGGGGATATGGGGAGGAGTCCTTTGGACTCAGGCCTGGTTTTGAGGGTATAGATAAGTTTCCTGTCATCTTCAGTTTTGGGGCATGATTGATGCTATGGGACATTCTAGGGAGAAATGGAAGTGGGAGCTTCCTACAGACCACAGCCTCTCCTCCCCTGCTGGTCGGGGGTGTGTGTGGGGGGTAATATCCCATCCCATCTCTGTCTTCACATCCTGTTTCCTTTTTATCTTCAGTGTTCTTTTTTCTCCCCACTCCTTCCTGTCCGCTTTTCTTCCCATGTCTTCTGGGAAGAATAGAAAAGTATATACTGACAATTTTATTCGCACCCTGCCTTGTGTCACCATCTGGCTAGTTTGAGGGTAAGAAACAGGGAGGGGCAAAAGAAACAAGGTAGCTGTTTGTGCTTATTTGTCTGCAGCCTGGCAGACACAATTCCTTCCTTGCCAAAACAAGCACCAAGATTTATATAGCTGATCATTATCAAGAATCATTATTCTGAGGAGTTAAGCGAGAGAAAATGTTTTCAGTCATCCATTATGGAGAGTAAATGGGAGTCAAGAACAGTCACAGCTTCTTTCTTTTTTTTTAAATTTTTTTGGAATTTTATTTATTTATTTTTACACAGCAGGTTCTTATTAGTTATCTATTTTATACATATTAGTGTATATATGTCAATCCCAATCTGCCAATTCATCCTCCCCCCAACCGCTTTTCCCCCTTGGTGTCCATACGTTTGTTCTCTACATCTGTGTCTTTATTTCTGCCCTGCAAACCGGTATATCTGTACCATTCTTCTAGATTCCACATATATGCGTTAATATACGATATTTGCTTTTCTCTTTCTGACTTCACTCTGTATGACAGTCTCTAAGTCCATCCACATCTCTACAAATGACCCAATTTCATTCCTTTTTATGGCTGAGTAATATTCCGTTGTGTATATGTACCACATCTTCTTTATCCATTCGTCTGTTGACGGGCATTTAGGTAACTTCCATGACCTGGATATTCTAAATAGAGCTGCAATGAACACTGAGGTGCATGTGTCTTTTTGAATTGTGGTTTTCTATGGGTATATGCCCAGTAGTGGGATTGCAGTCACAGCTTATTTCATTTACCTTTCCTAACAATTTGTGAGGTAGGTATAATTATTCCCATTTTATGGCTGAGAAGCTAGGATTCAAAACATTGAGTGAACTGGCCAGCCCTGTGCCCCATGCCCAGGGGACAGTTGATAAACATTTGCTAAATGAATAAGTAAAGTGATAGAGCCAGGATTTAAAACCAGATTTTATAACTTCAAGTCCAGTGCTCTTTCTGCGTTATTATTCCTCTTCCTGGAAGGGACTTGGATGAGCCTAAAAGATCAGTAGTATCCTGTGCTATTTATTCAAGAGTTAATGTTTGATTTTGAAAGAAGAGAACTATGTCAGTTTCATCAGCCTTTATCTGTCTCTTTTACTTTAGTTAGCCTATAATTTTTTTATGCATCCCTATCCTTAACCTCCTTTTTTGTGGGTTGGGGGGGTGTCCTCATCCTTATGTCTTTTATACTGGCAAGAGGTACAGTTGTGAAAAATATAGATTCTGGGTCCAGACTTCCTGAGTTTAAATCTGCCACTTATTAGCTGTGTGACCTTGGGCAAGTTATTTAACCATTAGGTATCTCAGAAGAATCACTAACTTTAAAATAGGGATTATAACAGAAGGGGTTATTGTGAGGATTATATGAGTTGTTACATGTATAGCACTTAAAGCAGTTCCTGGTATAGAATAAGTATAATGTAAATTAGTTAATATAACCCTATTGTGAATATTACCATTATCCTATATTTTTTCTACCTTTGGAAATAAACTTCATGACAACAGAGTGTATCATTATCACAGTCTCTCTTTTTTAAAAAAATATTTTTTGAGTAAGCTCTCTGTGTTGTTATTTCTTTTAATCTCCACATTGTATTCTCCCTTATGTTTTGGTTTCATATTTGGTTGGTTGTTTTTATTCTGGTAGAGTATGCCATTTTAACCATCTTTAAATGTACAATTCAGTGCCATTAATTACATTCACGACATTGTGCAACCATCACCACTATTTATTTCCAAAACTTTTTCATTACCTGAAACAGAAACTGAACCCCATTGATCAATATTCCCCATTGCCTTTTCCCTGGCTCTTGGTAACCTCTAATCTACTTTTCATCTCTATAAACTTGACTATTCTATTTATCCTTTATTGGCTGGCTTCTTTCACGTAGCATGATGTCGTCAAGGTTCATCCCTATTGTAGCATCTATCAGAACTTTATTTCTTATGTCTGAATAATAGTTCATTGTATGCATATGCCACAATTTCTTTATTCATTCATCTGTCCATGGACATTTGTGTTGTTTCCACCTTTTTGCTGCAGTGAACATTGGCAGGTTTGTTTGAGTTCCTGCTTTTAATTCTTTTAGGTATATACCTAGAAGTGGAACTGCTGGATCATATGGTAATTCTATGTTAATTCTTTGAGGAGCTGCCAAACGGATTTTCACAGCAGCTATACTGCTTTGCATTCCCACCAGCAATGCACAAGGGTTCCAGTTTCTCCACATCCTCACCAATATTTCTTTTTTTTAACATCTTTATTGGAGTATAATTGCTTTACAATATTGTGTTAGTTTCTGCTGTACAACAAAATGAATCAGCTATACATATACATATATCCCCATATCCCCTCCCTCTTGCACCTCCCTCCCACCCTCCCTATCCTACCCCTCTAGGTGGTCACAAAGCACCGAGCTGATCTCCCTGTGCTATGCAGCTGCTTCCCACTAGCTATCTATTTTACATTTGGTAGTATATATATGTCAATGCTACTCTCTTATTTCGTCCCAGCTTACCCTTCTCCCTCCCCGTGTCCTCAAGTCCATTTTCTAAGTCTGTGTCTTTATTCTGTCCTGCCCCTAGGTGCATTAGAGCCATTTTTTTTTAGATTCCATATATATGTGTTAGCATACAGTATTTGCTTTTCTCTTTCTGACTTACTTCACTCTGTATGACACACTCTAGTCCATCCACCTCACTACAAATAACTCAATTTTGTTTCCTTTTATGGCTGAGTAATATTCCATTGTATATATGTGCCACATCTTCTTTATCCATTCATCCGATGATGGACACTTAGGTTGTTTCCATCTCCGGGCTATTGTAAATAGGGCTGCTATGAACATTTTGGTACATGTCTCTTTTTGAATTATGGTTATCTCAGGGTATATGCCCAGTAGTGGGATTGCTGGGTCATATGGTAGTTCTATTTTTAGTTTTTTAAGGAACCTGCATACTGTTCTCCATGGTGGCTGTATCAATTTACATTCCCACCAACAGTGCAAGAGGGTTCCCTTTCTCCACACCCTCTCCAGCAATTATTGTTTGTAGATTTTTTGATGATGGCCATTCTGACTGGTGTGAGGTGATACCTCATTGTAATTTTGATTTGCATTTCACTAATGATTAGTGATGTTGAGCATCCTTTCACGTGTTTGTTGGCAATCTGTATATCTTCTTTGGAGAAATGTCTATTTAGGTCTTCTGCCCATTTTTGGATTGAGTTGTTTGTTTTTTGATATTGAGCTGCATGAGCTGCTTGTATATTTTGGAGATTAATCCTTTGTCTGTTGCTTCATTTGCAAATATTTTCTCCCATTTTGAGTGTTGTCTTTTTGTCTTACTTATGGTTTCCTTTGCTGTGCAAAAGCTTTTAAGTTTCATTAGGTCCCATTTGTTTATTTTTGTTTTTATTTCCCTTTCTCTAGGAGGTGAGTCAAAAAGGATCTTGCTGTGATTTATGTCATAGAGTGTTCTGCCTATGTTTTCCTCTAAGAGTTTGATAGTGTCTAGCCTTACATTTAGGTCTTTAATCCAATTTGAGTTTATTTTTGTGTATGGTGTTAGAGAGTGTTCTAATTTCATTCTTTTACATATACCTGTCCAGTTTTCCCAGCACCATTTATTGAAGAGGCTGTCTTTTCTCCATTGTATATTCTTGCCTCCTTTCTCAAAAATAAGATGACCATATGTGCGTGGGTGTATCTCTGGGCTTTCTATCCTGTTCCATTGATCTATCTTTCTGTTTTTGTGCCAGTACCATACTGTCTTGATTACTGTAGCTTTGTAGTATAGTTTGAAGTCAGGAAGCCTGATTCCTCCAGCTACATTTTTCTTTCTCAAGAGTGTTTTGGCTGTTAGGGGTCTTTTGTGTTTCCATACAAATTGTGAAACTTTTTGTTCTAGTTCTGTGAAAAACGCCATTGGTAGTTTGATAGGGATTGCATTGAATCTGTAGATTGCTTTGGGTAGTACAGTCATTTTCACAATGTTGATTCTAACCATCCAAGAACATGGTATATCTCTCCATCTGTTTGTATCATCTTTAATTTCTTTCATCAGTGTATTATAGTTTTCTGCATACAGGTCTTTTGTCTCCTTAGGTAGGTTTATTCCTAGGTATTTTATTCTTTTTGTTCAGTGGTAAATGGGAGTGTTTCCTTAATTTTTCTTTCAGACTTTCAGCATAAATGTATAGGGATTCAAGAGATTTCTGTGCATTAATTTTGTACCTTGCTGCTCTACCAAATTCATTGATTAGCTCTAGTAGTTTTCTGGTAGCATCTTTAGGATTCTCTATGTATAGTATCATGTCATCTACAAACAATGACAGTTTTACTTCTTCTTTTCCGATTTGAATTCCTTTTATTTCTTTTTCTTCTCTAATTGATGTCATTAAAACTTCCAAAACTATGTTGAATAATAGTGGTGAGAGTTGGCAGCCTTGTCTTGTTCCTGATCTTAGTGGAAATGGTTTCAGTTTTTCACCATTGAGAACGATGTTTGCTGTGGGTTTGTCATATATGGTCTTTATTATGTTGAGGTAGGTTTGCTCTATGCCTACTTTCTGGAGAGTTTTTATCATAAATGGGTGTTGAATTTTGTCAAAAGCTTTTTCTGCATCTATTGAGATGATCATATGGTTTTTATTCTTCAATTTGTTAATATAGTGTATCACATCGATTGATTTGCATGTATTGAAGAATCCTTGCATTCATGGGATAAACCTCACTTGATCATGGTGTATGATCCTTTTAATGTGCTGTTGGATTTGGTTTGCTAGTATTTTGTTGAGGATTTTTGCATCTATGTTCATCAGAGATATTGGCCTGTAGTTTTCTTTTTTTGTCACATCTTTCTCTGGTTTTGGTATCAGGGTGATGGTGGCCTCGTAGAATGAGTTTGGGAGTGTTCCTCCCTCTGCTGTATTTTGGAAGAGTTTGAGCAGGATGGGTGTTAGCTCTTCTCTAAGTGTTTGATTGAATTTGCCTGTGAAGCCATCTGGCCCTGGGCTTTTGTTTGTTGGAAGATTTTTAATCACAGTTTCAATTTCAGTTCTTGTGATTGGACTGTTTATATTTTCTATTTCTTCCTGGTTCAGTCTTGGAAGGTTGTGCTTTTCTAAGAATTTGTCCATTTCTTCGTGGTTGTCCCATTTTATTGACATATAGTTGCTTGCAGTAATCTCTCATGATCCTTTGTACTTCTGCAGTGTCAGTTGTTACTTCTCCTTTTTCATTTCTAATTCTGTTGATGTGAGTCTTCTCCCTTTTTCTCTTGATGAGTCTGGCTAATGGTTTATCAATTATGTTTATCTTCTCAAAGAACCAGCTTTTAGTTTTATTGATCTTTGCTATTGTTTCTTTCATTTCTTTTTCATTTATTTCTGATCTGATCTTTATGATTTCTTTCCTTCTGCTAACTTGGGGGTTTTTTTGCTCTTCTTTCTCTAATTGCTTTAGGTGTAAGGTTAGGTTGTTTATTTGAGATGTTTCTTGTTTCTTGAGATAGGATTGTGTTGCTATAAACTTCTCTCTTAGAACTGCTTTTGTTGCATCCCATAGGTTTTGGGTCATCGTGTTTTCATTGTTATTTGTTTCTAGGTATTTTTTGATTTCCTCTTTGATTTCTTCAGTGATCTCTTGGTTATTTAGTAGTGTACTGTGTAGCCTCATGTGTTTGTATTTTTTACAGTTTTTTTCCCTGTAATTGATATCTAGTCTCATAGCATTGTGGTCGGAAAAGATACTTGATACAATTTCAATTTTCTTAATTTTACCGAGGCTTGATTTGTGACCCAAGATATGATCTATCCTGGGGAGTGTTCCATGAACATTTGAGAAGAAAGTGTATTCTCTTGTTTTTGGATGGAATGTCTTATAAATATCAATTAAGTCCTTCTGGTCTAATGTGTCATTTAAAGCTTTCCTTCCGGATGTATTTTCATTTTGGATGATCTGTTCATTGGTGAAAGTGGGGTATTTAAGTCCCCTACTATTAGTGTGTTATTGTCGATTTCTCCTTTTATGGCTGTTAGCATTTGCCTTATGTATTGAGGTACTCCTATGTTCGATGCATAAATATTTACAATTTTTATATCTTCTTCTTGAATTGATCCCTTGATCATTATGTAGTGTCCTTCTTTGTCTCTTGTAATAGTCTTTATTTGAAAGTCTATTTTGTCTGATATGAGAATTGCTACTCCAGCTTTCTTTTGATTTCCATTTGCATGGAATATCTTTTTCCATCCCCTCCCTTTCAGTCTGAATGTGTCCCTAGGTCTGAAGTGGGTCTCTTGTAGACAGCATATATACAGGTCTTATTTTTGTATCCATTTAGCCTGTCTGTGTCTTTTGGTTGGAGCATTTGATCCATTTATGTTTAAGGTAATTATCTATATGTATGTTCCTATTACCATTTTCTTAATTGTTTTAGGTTTTTCTTTTAGGTCTTTTCCTTCTCTTGTGTTTCCTGCCTAGAGAAGTTCCTTTAGCATTTGTTGTAAAGCTGGTTTGGTGGTGCTGAATTCTCTTAACTTTTGCTTGTCTGTAAAGATTTTAATTTCTCCGTCGAATCTGAATGAGATCCTTGCTGGGCAGGGTAATCTTAGTTGTAGGTTTTTCCCTTTCATCTCTTTAAATATGTCCTGCCACTCTCTTCTGGCTTGTAGAATTTCTGCTGAAAGATCAGCTGTTAATCTTATGGGGATTCCCTTGTGTTTTTAATATTTTTGCTACTTTTAGTATTTTTTCTTTGTATTTAATTTTTGATAGTTTGATTCATATGTATCTTGTCATGTTTCCCGGATTTATCCTGTATGGGACTCTCTGTGCTTCCTGTACTTGACTGACTATTTCTTTTCCCATGTTGGGGAATTTGTCAACTATAATCTCTTCAAACAATTTCTTGGGTCCTCTCTCTCTCTCTTCTTCTTTTGGGACGCCTATTATTCGAATGTTATTGTGTTTAATGTTGTCCCAGAGATCTCTGAGTCTGTCTTCAATTCTTTTTTCTTTATTCTGCTCTGCGGCAGTTATTTCCACTGTTTTACCTTCCAGGTCACTTATCTGTTCTTCTGTCTCAGTTATTCAGCTATTGATTCCTTCTAGAGAATTTTTAATTTCATTTATTGTGTTGTTCATTATTGTTTGTTTACTCTTTAGTTTTCTAGGTCCTTGTTAAACATTTCTTTTATTTTCTCCATTCTATTTCCAAGATTTTGGATCGTCTTTACTATCATTACTCTGAATTCTTTTTCAGGTAGACTGCCTATTTCTTCTTCATTTGTTTGGTCTGGTGGGTTTTTACCTTGCTTCTTCATCTGCTGCATACTTCTCTGTCTTCTCATTTTAACTTACTGTGTTTGGGTCTCCTTTTCACAGGCTGCAGGTTCGTAGTTCCTGTTGTTTTTGGTGTCTGTCCCCAGTTTGGGTGAGGTTAGTTGAGTGTTTTGTGTAGGCTTCCTGGTGGAGGGGACTGATTCCTGTGTTCTGGTGCGTGGGGCTGGTTCTTGTCTTTCTGGTGGTCAGGGCCACGTCCGGTGGTGTGTTTTGGTGTGTCTGTGAACTTAGTATGACTTTAGGCAGCCTCTCTACTAATGGGTGAGTTTGTGTTCCTGTCTTGCTAGTTGTTTGGCATGGGGCATCCACCACTGGAGCTTGCTGGCCATTGGGTGGAGCTCGGTCTTAGTGTTGAGATGGAGCTGTATGGGAGAGCTCTCGCCAATTGATATTACGTGGAGCCGGGAGGTCTCTGGTGGACCAATGTCCTAGACTTGGCTCTCCCACCTCAGAGGCTCAGGCCTGACACCCTGCTGGAGCACCAAGACCCTTTTACATGCACTGGGAAACCAAAAGATTCATGTGACTCTCTTTATTGTAATATCCACTTTATTGCCATGGTCTGAAACCAAACCCACAGCCTCTCCGAGGCATGCCTAGTCCCCACACCCAGCTGCCAGGCAGCCAGTTCTCCTGCCCTTCTTGGGGCTGCTGGCTTCACTGTTCAGTAATACACATGTGCAAATGGTGTCTCCAAGCCATCCTTTCACCAATATTTCTTTTTCTTTCCTCTTCTTTCTTTTTCTTTTCTTTTTTTCTTTTCTTTTCTTTTTTCCCCTTCCTTCCTCCCTCCCTCCCTCCCTTCCTCCCTTCCTTCCTTCCTTCCTTCCTTCCTCCCTTCCTTCCTTCCCCCCCCTCTGTCTCTCTCTCTGTGTCTCTTTCTTTCTTATAGCCATCCTAATAAGTATGAAGTGCTATCTCATTGTGGTTGTCATATAGTCCCTTACTAAAATTATAGCTCTTAAATAAAATGAAACTAATTTAGCATAAAAATTGAAAACATCAAACTATATTTCAGACATGAGTCCATGGTTAGGTCCCTGACTTACAATTATTTATTCAACAAGAATCATGTCCTGATAAGAGCTATCAGGTTTCAAAACAGTGAGAGTTCAGAAAAGAACGTTTCATTGTACTTTTTATCCAGGGTTAATGATCCCCATACCCTCCCAAAAGGCAGTTAGGAGAGGGTGGATGTTACCTAAGTGGGGCTCTTAGCAGAAAGATACCTTCTCTTCTTCATTTCTCTTTTGAAGAAATACTGTGAGCCGAGCCTCAGAGGAGCCAGCCGGTGACTGTACGTTTTGGAATTCACTCGCTCACAGGTATTGGCAGCCCTGGCCTAGGTCCAGCATAGCATTTTCCCTGGAGGAATGCCATGCTTTGGATTTCCTTGCCTACAGACTATGTTATTGTCCAGCCTTTCCACTGGGATCAGAGAGAGGTTGGTTTGTCTGGGCGTTGCCAGAATGGTGCCTACGCATGACCTCTTGTCTGAGCACCTGCCAGAGAAAGCTCTTATCTCTTCAGGGCAGCTGAGGGCTTGGAGATGCACCTCACAGTGGCTAGTCCAACTCGCAGCACTTCTGTTCACTCCCTGACTGCAAGGCCCTCATCCTCACCTGTTGCCTTTGTGCTTCCTCCTGTGTCCTCACATACCCCAGCTGCCTTGAGTTGGGTATGGTTTTCCTGGTGCTGCTCTGTGGTTCTGGGAAGGGGCTGAGAATCAGGAGTGTGGCCTGCAGCCCTTGCTTATGACGTGCCATTTGCATAGCTAAGTGACCTGGAGAGAGTTCCTTACCACGCTGCCTGCCCTGCCCCAGCCCATGTCTCAGTTTTTCGCAGGGAAAATAATCCCTGTTGCTACTGATTCACGGCTAAGATTGAATAAGATCATGTGAGATGGTAGTGCATTGCTTACCAAAAATGTTAGTTGTTAATATCTCTCAACAGGTTCTTGAGGAGAGATGGAGTCTTCCTTGTCTTACAGCACAAAGCATAAGCTCAGTAAATTCCAGCCGAAAGAAAGATGCTCACACTTCTGATTTCACAGGGAAGTCAGTTTTCCAGGGATCCACCCCCCCCAGCAGTGACATTTCCAGTTGCCTTTGATTAGCACTCAGGTGACTCAGTTGCTCTGAGATGTCTTGTAACAAATCAATCTTTCTCTTCCTGTTCCTTGTGCTATTCCGTTTAAAGGGGGCTCCCCATATTTGACACCGTTAAGTAAATTCACTAAATGTCTCGTTGTGTTGGGCCAGTTTTGTCATTTCTTTGATTAAACTCCATGCCCTGAACTGAGTTCAGAAGCCCCGAGAGCCAGAGCTGACTGTACCCGTGAAAAACCACTCCGTGTATACATCTTCCCAAAACAGACGCCCTGGCGGTCTGCACCAACTGATGTAGTCTCAGTGCCAATTCATAAATCAGAACTCTTCTGGAATGTAGGTCATGTTAGGGCTTCAGTATCTGGGGCAGACTGCTTCAGCCAAAGCACAGAGGCATCTTGCTAAACAATAGGAAAGAGCTGAAGGAAGTTGAAACCTGGGGCTGATAAATAGCTCTTCCCTCTACCCTCTCTGCCCCCCAACCACAGGCTTTGAGCTTTCTGTGTCTCGGGAGGTGTCCCCAGTTTGGATGGGGATACTGGAAAACCACCCAGCTCTTGTTCTGAGTGCTATTCATGATTTTGTTGGATTCTTGAATCCTGGGTTTGGCTCTATTTAAGCTACCCCTACCTTATATATTTATATTTTAGAAATATATATATATATATATATATATATATATATATATATTTCATACTTGGAGGTAGCGGTCTTGTGTCTTCTGACTGTCTGTCAAAATGTGTCAGGTATTTACTGAATTCCTACGATGTGCCTAGCACTCTTCTGGACCCTGTGAATGCATTAGGTAACTAGATAGACAAGGTCTTGCCCACATGGATTTATCTATTTGTTCCATTCTCAAGTGGTTAGATCACAGTGTTTAGAGTAATGTCCATAACATGAGTTCTATTCTATGCAAACCCATAAGCATTACATAGAGAAAAGTTCCACTCATCACAACACCCCACATCCCTCATTCCAGCCACCTGGTTGGCAGGTTTGTGCTATTGATCTCAAGTATCTGGAGAAGTTAGGAGCGGCTCTGAATGGCTCGTCACCAGTCAGCCAGCAGGTTTTCATTGAGCATCTTCTGTGTACCTTGCAGCATGTAGAAAATCATTTCAGAATATGCCTTGCTAGTGCTCTTTTCATTAAAGCAGTATAATGCGTATGTTCTTTTTAGTCAGACAAGATGTCTTATATATATATACATATATATATATATATGTATATATAAAGCAAGAAAATTTATTAACAGTTCATTACATTGAGCATTGTTAACTGACAGAAAAATATTAGGTGTTGGAAATTAGACATTGTAATGAATATAGTCTCAGTCCAAAAACTACAGTGTGCAAGAAATAACACTTAAAACTTTTTCTCTAAAGCTGCCCAATTTCTGGCTCAGATTCCTCTTTCCACTGGTGTGGTGGAAAACAGCCTCCCTCCCGAGGTCCTGGGGTGACCCCAGGACCAAGCCATTGGGGGCTTGGGTCTTTCCGCGGCCGTCTCTGCTGCAGGGCTGGCAGCTCTCTGCTGCTTCCTCGCCGCACAGAGGACTCAGGAAGCTCACGTGAAGTTGCATGTGGCTCTATTTACCCATTTCCTACTCCTGGGGAAGTTGTGCTGCCAGAGTGTCAGCGCTACCAAGAATCGGGGCCCAGGCCCCTGTTCATTCAGACCTCCTGGCCCCCCTCATCCCCAGCGCCTCCACTGAGGCCCTGGGCAGAGTCTGCTCCCTGGGAGAAAAAGAAAGAGAATACAGATTACTGCCTCGAAATATCATCCAGCCCCACAGTTCCTATCTGCCTAACCTGTAAAGATTTACCAAACTTGTTGGCATAAATCATCTATTTAATGCTCAGAGTGGCTCTGAGTTTGTTACTGTTTTCGCCTCTGTTCAGGTGCGTAAACAGGCTTAGGTTACACACTGTCACGCGAGCGGAAATCACAGGGACAGTAAAGGAGTTGGCAGTGACCTTTCTGCAGCTCAGGGCTTCTCAGGCTGTCCTGAGGGTTACGAAGCCACCTTCAATGTGTAGCGTTCACAAGCACAAAAGTTAGTGTGGTAAGTGGGCATCAGAAACATTCAGGTAAATGATATACTTTGTTTTACTTATTTGTTTATTTGTATTTTTTAAGAATTTAGTTTTTTTGGAGGTTGGGTTTCACAAACTGTGTCCTTTTTACAGTATCTTCTTTTTTTTAAATTTTCTATATCTTTTACTTTATCTCACTCCATACCACCAAATATTGTGATCTGCCTATGGATGGATAATAAGGGGAAGTGATTGGTGGATAACAAATTTGTGTTCTTAACTAAGGGCATAAAACTTCATTTATGACTAGGGTCTTCCCTGTTTCTGAAATGAGACCTGAGATACCTCATGGAAGTATAACTCCTGCCCAAACGTGGAGGACAACCATGGTGGTGAGGAAGTAGCCAAAGCCCTGGGCTGTGAGCCCCGGACTCCCAGGTGCACCAGGAGAAAGTGTCTCTGCCAGAGGATGAGGATGAGGGAAGAACATTAATCCAAGGGGCCAACCCGGGAAGAAAGTAACCTTCCCGTGTCCCCTCTGATGAGCCAACACATCTGCAACAGGAGTTTAGTAAGAAACCCTGACTGCCACATGCCCGTTTGTTGTTGTGCATCTTTTCCCCCAAGTTCCCAGCTCCCTCTCTCCTGACTCCGGTGCTTTCAGTTTGTTGGGCCAGTCTCTGACTCTTGAAACACACAGGAGATATCTGGGGAAGAGTGTAAATAATGATAATCATAGAGTAGTTCCTAAAGTATAGGCTATGAAGCACTTAATAGTGTGGGCAGATTTTTCCTGGGTTTAGGATTGAGCTGCACTTTTCACTTTAAAATTGCTGCTTATACAACTTGGGAGATATAAGCGTAAAGGAAACTATTCTAACATTTTATTTTGTGTGAGGGAAAGAGCAGCCAGAAGAGGGTGGAAGAAAGATGCTGAACCAACCAGAACAGACAAATCCTCTGGCTTCTTTTCCATGCTTTACAACTAAACTATTTTCTAAGCATCTAAAGTGCTTAAATATGTAGGATTCTTCATTTTGTGTGAGTTTCTGAATGGAATATCAAATACTGAGTTTAATGTCTGTTTTTTTAATTGTGGTAAAATATACATAACGTAGGCTTTACCATTTTAAAGTATACAATTCTGTGTCATTAGGTATATTCACAGTGTTGTGCAACTATCACCACTATCGAGCTCCAGAACTTTCTCAGCTTCTCAGACTGAAACTCTATACCCATTAAACAGTAACTGCCCATCCCTCCGTCCCCCAGCCCCTGGCGTCCAACTCTCCTACGTCCTGCCTTTATGAATTTGACTACTCTAGGTCCCTCATATAACTGGAATCATACTGCCTATTTCTGAACCAAATTTTAAAGTGTGATTTCTTTTTTTCAGTTTTAGTACTGCTAATGTTTTATAAGTAGTGTATTTACTTGCATTGTTTCCATACTCTCTGTTAGAGAACCAGTAGAGTACAGTGACTTAGAACATAGATTCAGGTACTAAAGCACCTAGGTTCAAATCCTGACTGCCTCTTCCTAGTGATACAGCTTTGGGCAAGTGGATGAACCTGTCTGGGCTTCAGTCTCCTCAGCTGTCACTTGGGGGTCAAAACTGTGCTCACCTCATAGGGGTGTAGTGAGGAGAAAATGAGTTAATAAGGGTGTGATGCTTCCAACTGTGTCTGGCACGTGATAGACACTCAATAAATGTAAAGTGGCAGGAACAGCAGTCCAACTACCACCCAGTGTTATTAATACTTGGGACTCCATTCACATTTTACAGTTATGGAGACTGAGCCTTGGTGGGTCACACATACTGAAGAGTAGCAGACCCATGACTGCTCCAGACCTCGTGACCACATTCTAGAGCCATGCTTGTTATGCTCTTTGGCTTCCTTTGTTGAAATGTTTTGGAAGAACACGGTGTGACAACCAGCCTCCAACGTGGCCCCCGATGATTCCTGCCTCCAGATGTTCACATCCTTGTGTAGAATCCCCTCCCACCTTGGACTGGAGTTGGTCTGTGTGACCAATAGAATATGGCATGACAGATGGTATGCCATTTCTGAGATTAGGTTGTTAAAGACCTTGGCTTCTGTTTTGGTCCTTCTCTTTCTTGGGTCCCTCGCTTGGGGAGAAGCCTCCTGCCTTCTTGTAGCAGCCATACGGAGAGGCCGCATTACCAGTAACTAAGCCCCTGGCAAACAGCCAGGGAGCACCTGAGGCCTGCCTGCCACCACGCGAGTGAGCTTGGGAGTGGACCCTCCAGCCTTCGTCCATCCTTGAATTGACTGTGGTCCCTGCTGACAGCCTGACTACAACCTCACGAGACGCCCTGAGCCGCAGCTAACTAAGCCACATCCAGATTCCTGAGCCTCAAAACTGTGGAATAACGTTTGTTGCTTTAAGCTGCAGCAGTAGGTCACAAATACACATGGCCGTGCTCTCAATTTGCTTGTCTGTAATGACATAACTTTTAAGTGTGATTCTACCCCTATTTCCTGTTTTACTGTTGATGAGCTAAGACGTGAAGAATTTATTTCTGTGCTTGCCCTTGCTCACATATATTGCAAGAATCTTGAAGGTAGAATATCCTCAGGACTCTGACATTCACAGCACCCGGTACATGCAAGGGACTCTGTAAATGATGTGTTGAATTAATGAATTAATACATTTTGTCCACATAAAGAGAAAAAGGCATTTAAGTTAAAGTATCTACTTGTTTAAGTCTGTTTTGTAAATATGAGAGGAACGTTTGATACTCAGATCTGGGCACCTATCTGAATTTTCCTCTTGTTTGGATCCTTGATACATTTTACCAATATTTTCTTTTTCCTAATCTAACTTCAACTTCTGATTATGACTTACTACCATGCTCTATGTTTGAGAAACTTAACAGTTTATTTTAAACAGTAGCACTCAATTTGGAAAGGAGCTGCTATAAATACCAAAGAGGTAGCAATCACCTGTATAGGAAAGTCAAAGTATTAGTGTTCTAATACTGTCATAACAAGTTACCACTGACCCAGTAGCTTTAAACACCACACATTTGTAATTTTATGGTTCTGTAGGTCAGAAGTTTGATACAAGTTACACTGGGCTAAAAATCAAGGTGTAGGCAGGGCTGGGTTCCTTTCTGGAGACTCTAGGGAAGAATCTGCTTCCTTGCCTTTTCCAGCTCCTAAAGACCACTCTCGTTCCTTAGATTATAGCCGCATTCCTCCAGACCAAGATGATCCATGCCAATAAAGAATCTGAATTGCAGGAAATCTCCCAGTCACTGAGGATGTGATGGAGTGTTGGATTAACAGATCTACTCCCGCTTTCTGTTGCATGTTTCCTTCCTGATTATAACCCTTTGAAACCATGTCAGATCCAGAGATTTCACGTAAGGTCCAGTGATCTGGACCACACTGAATCAGGACTATGACTACGAGAGAGTTCTCTCTTAACACTTCTCTCATTTAAATACAATGAATGTAGGAGAAGCATCTCCCCACATAGGTAATACAGGATGATATTAGAATTTAGAGTTGTGATGTTTACAGTTTACAGAAGAGGTGATAGTTTCGTCACGTCTGTCAGACATCACTGAATAGATGTCTTTTATTTGGCATCTATAATATTTTATCTTTGAAAACTGCATTTTCATACCTTAAGGCAAGGTACCTGTAAGATTTGAGTTTTTTGCCTTTATTGTACATGTTAAGCTCTGATTAAGTTTAATAAGGTTGGAAAAGACTATGAACCACATCTATCAGCACAACCCTATCACACCTAAATTGACCTGTAAGCTTGGGTTGGGGGGACACTTGTAATTGGAAATTGGCAGTGCAAGGTAGAAAATGTTTCTCTTTGATTCCTTCAAGGCACAAGGAAGGCGTCTAGAAGGCTAGGGCAGAAACCTTCACCGTTTTTTCCCCTCTCCTGTATCCAGCTAACCAGTCATCTGGCATTTAATGAATCAGCAGTAATTTATTGCCTGCCTTCTGCAGGTCCAGCCCTGTACTGGCATCGAACACACACAGTAAGCTAGATTTGTGCTCTTTGCTGCACAGTTTGCCTGTAAGCAGATAATGCCTGGAGATGACGTCCTCAAGGTGCTCGCCACCTACATTTAGGGGGAGATCAGCATGAGGAAAATTAACAGCGAAATTAGGGATAAAAGAGGAACAGTAAAGTGCTTGTGGGCGTACAGAGGAAGAGTGTTTCTCTTAAAGGCCTTGGGGCAATGGTCACACTTAAATTGGGCCCTAAAAGATGGGGAGGAATTTTTAGGAGGAGAAGGGGGGCAGGGCACTCCAGGCTGCAGAAACCAGTCATCATAAGTGTTGTGAATTTTACGACAGGCACTAATTATGTAAATAGTCTAAGTAGTCGTGGAATCATAAAGTTAGAAATGATCCAAGTGGTTCTATCTCACCACTCCCCTGCAGGTGATTCTGGATAAATAATAATGTTTGCAGTCTTAGTAATAGAAAAAGAACCTCAAACCAGCTCAAACTGTAAAAGGGAATTTATTGGTACACAGATCTCAAAAAATACAAAGTTAGCTCAGGTTTAGATATCATTTGATAAAGGCTCTTGGTAGCAAAACAGCTGCTGAGTGTCAGGTCTCGTGTTGGCATACTCCACAATCTGGGAGAGGAAGTACTCCTCCTTCTCTCAAACAAAAGCCTTTGGGTTCATTCTGATGGGCCCCATTTAGGGCATATACGCAGCCTCCCTTCCAAACCAGCCTCTGTGGCCAGAGGAACACCATCTGCTGATTGGTTTAGGCTTCTTATTGCCTATCGCTGTGGCAAGGGGGCCAGGTGTCGGCTGATTGGATTGGGCCAACCAGGGCCCACAGTAAACTGAGGCTGGAGCCCCTTCCGTTGCATCCCACGCGGGAAGGGTGGTGGTGGGGATAAGGGGAATGGATGCTGACAGAGGCCCCTGCAGCAGCCAGCGGGGGTGGCTACGTGTCAGGTGGGCCGAGGCGTCACTTCCTCATGAGAGATAAAGAGTGTCATTATTGAGCACCCACCTCAGGCCAACCACAGTGCTTGGAAGTGTACCTAATTGTCTCTAATTTGTAACAAGACTTTTTTGAGGTAAGTCATATTCTGTAATTTCCAGTTGAGAGAACAGACTCAGAGAAAATAACTTGACCACTGCACGCCTAGAAAACAGCTGAAGCAGGAGTGGAGCCAGCCGTGTGTGTTTGCAGGGATTGAACTCTTTTCCATATGTCATGATCCCCTAGGAGGTAGCTGCTACCATGTTGGGGAGGCTCTGGTTCTTAAGGCTGGTGTGTGAGTGAGATTTGGTTTGGATGGTCTATTTAATAATGTAAAGCCAAACCTGCCTCTTGGTAACCCCTCTGCATTTATTCCAGTTCTGAGGTCCAGAGCAGTAGTTCTCAGGCCCAGCAGAGCGTTGGAGTCCTTTGGGGACAACGTTATAAAAATACAGTTCCCTGGCCTCTATGCCAGCTCAACTGAATTAGAGTCTGGTGGTGAGACCTTAGAATTTTTTTTTTTTTTTTTTAAGTTCCAGAGGTGATTCTCTGGCACAGACAGGTTTGGGAACCCCTACTTTGGAACACAACCAATTTCTTCTGTCTTCCATATCACATGTCTTCAAATATTAAGACTGCTGTCCCGTCTCCCATGGCCATTTGCTTCTTCAGGTTCTCATGTGGTGCTTCAGAGCTGGGGCTTTGGAATCAGAAAGACTGAGTTCATATCTCCTCTCCATTGTTTCTAAGTCATATATTTTGGGCAAGTTTCTTATTATCCCTAAGGCTTAGTTTTCTTATTTGTAAAGTGGGAATAATAATGCAGCCGATATTTTAAAAATTTGTTTCAAGGAATAAGTTTAAAAAACACACGACATTTCTTAGCACAGTGCTGGCACACAGAAAGGGTTCAGCGGATATTACTAGTTATCAATAATTATTAAACTCCCCTGCTTCCTTCAGCTCTTTTTAACGATGTATTTTCAAGATCCCTATCTTTCACCCCTAATTTTTGGCGCATTTTAATTTTTCTCTTAAAATATGATCCCTTCCACTTTCTTTAGAATGTGGGTAGCAGCGTGGGCATCGAAGCTAGCACAAAATTCTAGATGTCTGACCACATCAGCAAACAGTAGGACTGTGACTTCCTGTGGTCTGAGTGCGAAATTTCTCTCCGTGCAAATATCCTCTGGATCTTAAACATCTGGGAATTTCCCATCCTTGTGTAAGTTCTCTTCTGTTGGGAAATTTATCAGTGGACGATTACAGGAACATCTGGATTCTTCAAGATTTTTTGGATACTCTTCTGCTTACTTTCAGGCCTCAGCTGTGTTTGGAGGCATAATATGAGAGTTGGTTTCATCATAAAAGTAGGTTGTTTCCAAGGCTGCTGTGATCCACTTTCTCTAGTGTAGACCTGTCAGCATTTTCCTCTGCAGCTGCAGTGACGACTAACTCAAAATGAGAATGAGGTGTCCTCTCCAGCAGAGTCAGCAGAGTCACCTTACCCCACAACGTGTGCATTGACATTTACATAAAACGCAAGTGTGTTCATTTAGTTCTATTTATGTTTGTTTCTTGATCCTCAAATCCATGTTTGCTTGCTGTGCCCATCTGAATGGATTTTCTTTAAAACGCCCGTAAGGCAAGACCGTAACTGTTGGGTTTCCCTGGTGGCGCAGTGGTTGAGAATCTACCTGCCGAGGCAGGGGACACAGGTTCAGTCCCTGGTCCGGGAAGATCCCACATGCCACGGAGCAACTGAGCCCATGCGCCACAACTACTGAAGCCCGCGTGCCGCAACTGCTTAGGCCTGCGCCTGGAGCCCGTGCTTTGCAGCAGGAGGCCACCACAATGAGAAGCCCATGCACCGCAACTAGAGAAAACCCGTGCACAGCAACGAAGACCCAAGGCAGCCAAAAATAAATTTAAAAAAAAAAAAGACCGTAGCTGTTGAGAGTGGATGGAGGTAGCACCCAGCTCACCCTCTCTGAGGACTGCTCTGCTGCAGCCTTGCTGTGGGTATGTATGGTGCCTCACACTGAAGAGCTGGGCATGGAGAGTGCAGAGTGTCCGTTCTTCTTTGATGGTGCACGGTTGGGCTCCTCAGGGCAGTAAAGCCTTCACTGAAGACCATGAAAGTGCCCAGAGGCTACCAGTTTCAGTCAGTTAATTGGGACATTTACGACTGGCCTTAAAATTTCTTGTAATTTTATTTCTGGTCTCATAATAGTGTGAAAGCAGTTGGGCTTCCTGAGGGGCTGTGTAGGTAGTCTGTCGTACTTGGCCCAGCTGCAGGAGTAACAGCCCAGTTTCATACAGCCCAAATGTAATTTGAGGTGGCTGTCTTTGATCCAGATGTCAGAAAACAAACTCAGGTACTTACAGAAAATGGAAAATTCCCAAGTACCAGCTTCCCTTAGCTCCCCTCATTCTTCTAATGACTAGAGGAGAAAAACTCTTGTAATGAGAGAAACTCTTCAAAAAGTCTTTCAACAGACTCCTAACCATCCCCAAATCCAGTTTCAGTGTCTCCTTCCCCAGTTCCTTGAAGAAATGAAGTGAACAAGAAATCAACACACTGAGATTGAGGTGAAATAAATACAAGACATTGGTGGTCTAAAATTTAGTATTTCAGTGGCTCTGCCAGAGGAACATGTCCCCTTGTTCAGGGTCATTGATATGTTAGTTAAAATTTATTTTTAGTAAAGATCATACTTTGAGCCTGGTGTTACCCTCAGCAGTGGAGCTTGAAAGATTTACTTCTGAGAACCCTACAGGCTGGTGCAGTGGTAGCCTTAAGAACAGATCATTGCTTTAGTGGAGGGCAGGTGCCACTTGGAAAGAGAGCAGGAAAGGGACCTAAATCCAAGAGGCCTGGGGAAGGTTTTGGAAAGGAGAGAGTACTGGTGCAGGGATTTTAAGGACAAGTGGTTTTCCAGGCAGGGGGAATAAGATATATAGAAGTTTTTAGATGTGCGAGAACGTGACACGTTCAAAGATGTAATTAAATAGTTTGGTATTGCTAGAGCTTAAAATGTGAGGAAGGGGGGCTTCCCTGATGGTGCAGTGGTTGAGAGCCCGCCTGCCGATGCAGGGGACACAGGTTCGTGCCCCGGCCCGGGAAGATCCCACATGCCGCGGAGTGGCTGGGCCTGTGAGCCATGGCTGCTGAGCCTGTGCGTCTGGAGCCTGTGCTCTGCAACGGGAGAGGCCGCAGCAGTGAGAGGCCCGTGAACTGCAAAAAAACCCAAAAAACAAAAAACAAAAAAAACACTTTATTTCAGTGGTAATGCAATCCATTGAATAATTTTGCATAGAGGATTATCAGATATGGTTGAAAGATCACTGTATTTGTAGAGACTGGAGGGGGAGAGCTTAGAAATAAGGAGACCTGAATGGTAGACATTACATTGGTCCAGACTGGATAATGTTGACCTAAGTTGGGGCAGAGGTGATGGGATGGGAACAAATGGCCAGTTTTGAGATAGGAGGTGGATTGGACAGGCTTAGGATATGATTGGTCATGAGACATAAGGACCTGCTTGTCCTTAAGGACTGGCTTGCATGACTAGGTAATGGAGCGGGAGGATGTTATGAGAAAATAAAGGAAGGGGAGCAGGAATGAAGTTGAAGGTAATGGGTTCACTTTTAGGCACTGATGTCTTTGAGGTGCCTGTTGGACAAATAGAAAGAATTGTCTAGTTGGTGACTATTCGATGTATTTGAAGTTGAGGAGAGAGGTCTAGATTCGAGAGTCATCAGGATATAGATGATAGTTGAAATACAAGCATAGATGAGAATTCTCAGGCAAAATGTATAGAGCGAGAAGAGGAGGGCCAAGGAGAGGACCCAAAGGATTACCAACTCTTAAGGGGATGGTAAAAAGGACACATTCCTAAAAAAGGAGACCAAAAAGGGACAGCAAGAGAGGTGGTAAGAGACCCAGAATAGAGAGGTGTTACAGAATCCAAGGGAGAAGGGAATGCCATTTGAGCAGGTGAGCAAGCCAGACATCGTGGAAAGATTGAGTAAGATGGGGGCTAAGAAGCACCCATCGACCTGGAAACTCTAGTGCATGCAGGACTATAGGCTGTGCGGGTCCAGTGAACTTGAGAGGGCAGCTGTCAGGTTGCAGAGCAGTGAGGAGAAGTGGGAAGGAAGAAAGTCATATGTGGAGAACATTCTCTTAAGAATTTGGATGTGTAAGAAAGGAGAGAGAAATATACTACTCCCATTCCCGATGAGGTCAAGGAGGATTTTTGTTTGTATTTTAAGATGAGAGAAATTTGATATTTGAAAAAAAGCAATATGGACGGAGAGTTTCAAGCATCTGGGAAGAGAGGATAATCAGTGTAACAGGTTCTGGAATAGTGTTGTTCAAAGTCTGGTTTGGGACCAGCGGTGTCAACATCACCTGGAAATTTGTTAGAAAAGCACATTTTCAGCCCCTACCTCACATCTACTGAATCAGAAACTCTGGGTTTGGGCCCCAGCAGCCAGTTTTAGCAAGCCTCCGGGTGATTCTGATACACATTCAAGTTTGAGAACTCCTGTCCTAGAGGGAGAGGAGGGGTGGGATCCAGAGCCCGGTGGGTGCACACACCTTGCACAGGAGGGGAGGCACCTCTGTAGGGTTCAGGTGCAAATGGATTCATGTTGGATGGTTGTGAAGTTGCTTCTGATGGCATAAGTTTCCTTCTAGAAATAGGCAGCGGCTTTGTCTACTGAAAGAATCTGGGATGAGAGTAAGCTTGATTGAGTCCATCCTAATGTAATACACCTTTAAGTTTTGGAAGTGTTGCCTTCTAGTTGAACTAGTTTATGATTAAGTTGAAGCTAAAATATCTCTTTATTCTTTGTGTCATTCCATTCCTTCTCCTGGCTGTTTCTCACCAGGAGCAAGCTATTTTTTTTTTAAATTTTTTGCTTTATAACAAATTTAATCAGTTATACATATACATGTTTCCATATCCCCTCCTATTTTACTTACTGGTTTCTGGTTCCTTCCAACCAAAACTGTCCCATCACACCATTATGTTTGGAGACTATGTCTTTAGGTGTTTGGGGCTTTTTGTTTGTTTGTGATTTCAATGGAGCTTTTACATCATTGTCTTAGTCATTGGATACTTTGGGAGATTGCTAAGGTCACATCACTCAAAATCAGAATAAGGAAGAAAACTTGAGCAAGGATCCATCATATCAATATGAGAGATTTACAGATGTTAGATTTTATTAACACTCCCACCCAGAAGGTTTGAAATTATCAAACCTTAAACCTTTCTTTTAAGAAGAGAAGTGGAACAATTTAAAAATCTACTGTGGGTATCTGGTCAAGGGTCCAGGTGACCCATATATGCTGGAGTTTTGATCTCAGATATGTTTCTTAGCTGGCCATGAAAAGGTGGTTGGTTGTCCTTTCATTTTACCATTTTCAGTATTGTGAAGGACTTTGACAAAGAAGCACCATTTTTACATGCCTGATAAAATAATGATCTGCTGTAATTAGCCATTACTTTTCTTTTGCTATTTTCTTTCCATTTGATGAAAATGCATTTATATTAATTCTAATCTAGGCACAGAATCCCTTAAGGGTGAGAGTCTGAAAATCTACCGCTGAAAACAGTGTCCTGAAGGTCATGGCAAAATAAGATAAGGAAGGAAGAGGGGACAAGTTACGTCTGTTAGATCTTCGGTACCGGGTGTTCTCAGCTGGTAGCAGGGGAGCAGGGTCATATTGGGGCATCATCTACCATCACACAGAGCGCCAGCGCTTTAGAGATTGTTGTAAGAAACGCTTGACCACATCCCTCATGGTGTGACTACAAAAGAAATTGTACTCCTTCTAAATGGAATACAACACTCCCCAAAGCAACTCCAGTGAGTCAATCCTTGTCTGATTTTGTGTTCATCCTGTGGAATAAGTAAATTTTCTTAACATTGTAAGAACAGTTTATATGGACCATGCACATTTTCCCATAGTACCTGGATTTTTGTTATAGGGAGTATGAATTAAATATGAAATAAGTGGGCTTAGGAGGGAGTTAAATTTTAAAAATTTGTTATATTGAGATTTCTTTGATACAGTATTTAACTTAAAATTATACTTTAATTGTTATGTCAGGTCAGCCTTCGGAATGGTATTTTGATTGTTATATATTTCATCAGAAACTGAGACCACAAATGCCACTTTTATTTAAATCTAAATGTGATCCTATCATAACAGTAATTAAAACTTCCAATGCCTTCAAAGATAGTAATTCAGTATTACCCAAACATTTTTAAGGGAGAATATGCCTGGATTAGGAGAGAGTCACAGCTCTATAGGCCTCCCAAAAAGAAGACACCACAGTGCTTAGGGTCCCAGTGACCATGAATTTTGCCCCAAATCCCTGGAGGCAGGACTGAGAGAGTCTTCCACCCAAGCCTGCCTTGAAGACGTGCATGGAAACAAGAGTTCTTTGAGTGAGAGGAAAAAAATAGAAAGAGGAAAATAATATCAAAATCTTCCCTTATGGAACAAGTTCCATGTGATCATTTTCCAAGTTAAAGGACCCTTTCTTACTTTGAATCTAACCATGAACAATTTTATTGGAGCCAGAACTTGCACATGCTTTTAATATTAACGCTAAAGGATCTTGCTCAGAAATGTCTGATTTTTCTGTTTCTTTCTTTGCTTTTGTTATGGCAGGTTAAATTGGGCTTTTTCTTTCAAATCTGAGAGTCTTTTTTTTTTTTTTTTCTCAGTACCTTGAGCGTTTGTGTTTATAAATGTTTGGCTTCTGACAGCTGTTTTGGGTTCAACTGTGTAAGGGAACCCTTAAATTTGAACTGCTTTGCAAGTGTTTATTCCCTTAAAACATTTCTAATGTAAATGTATATACATAGAAAAAGGATTTTGAAAGGTTCTTCGTAGTTAGGTTTAATCTGTCCTGACAGGCCAGCATTATCGAATTCTTGTAATCATTACATCCTGGTTGTTTGTCCAGCCTGGGCTCCTAGAGGGCTCCTAGGTACTTAGTTAACCAAGGGACATCCAGTTGCTGCACCAAGATACTCATGGTTTGCCCCCTCCAAGGGGACAGAGCCTCTGGGCACTGGCCTGGCCCTGGAGGCATCCCACTGGCACTTGGTGTGGTGTTGCTACTACCTGTCATAGAGTCTTAACATTTATTTGGCTTAAGTGTTCACCCTGTACTCAAAGGTTTATTGAGTACCTGCTATAAACCAGGTATTCAAAGCATCAGAGATAGAGGTCTGTGTGAGACAGGCAAGGTTTCTGTCCTATTAGAGCTTAAATTTTAGTATAATCACAGCAAGATGGTTCAGATTAGAGGTTGGCAGACTTCTCTGTAAAGAGCCAGGCAGTAAATATTTTAGGCTTTCTGGGCCTTTCTAGGCTTTCTGGTCTTTGTTATAACTATTCTACTCTGTCCTAGAACAAGCAGCCATAGACAACATGTAAGCGAATGGGCAGGGCTGAGTATCAATAAAACTTTATAACAGGTGGCTGGTGTATCATGGGCTGTTTGTCCAGATAATGCCAGCGATCTGGTGGGGCAACATCCATATCACACAGTCTGGACTAGGCTTTTGTTTTCCAGACTGTAAGGCATCTCTCCAATCAGCATCAGGCAGCCATAGAGAGTAAGTGCAGTTCTCAGCATTTGCTGGTTATTGCACAATTACTGACTGCTGCATTTGTCATGTTTTTGAAATTGTTTTCTCTGCCTTGGATTTAATAGGTTTTCCCAGAGTCCTCAGTTAGGAAGTATCACCCTGATTTGTTCTACATGTTACGTGTGTGCGGTGAGCAGAAAGGAAATAGGCAAACTCAGCTCCAAGCACTGAACTTGGAAGGAAGCATTTAATTCTGGCTCCCTTTCCAGCTTGGGAGAGCGGAGCGACCCAGCCACCGACATCCCTCCTGCAGAAGGACTTCCATTTACTCTGTGCGTAATCTTTTAGCTGATGCCGGACACTGTGGATGATACAAAGCTCAGGTTTTGCCCTCAAGGAGTTCACAATCACAGAGGTCAAAGAGATGAAGTAAATTCCTGCCGCCCTTCCCCAGCTGCGTTTGACTGTCTATCACATACATGCAAGGAAGGTGAAAATGCCTGAGACACAGGCCCTGTCCTAGACAAGTTCACAATAAAGCAAACAGAAAATAATGCACAGCAAAATGCAGTCAAATGATCCCGCCTGTGATAGAAAGTGCACTGCTTGGATCGCTGAGTTTTCCTTCCTCTGTGTCATTCAGAAGGCTGCCCAGTGTGCCCTGTGTACTCATTGGTGAGGCACGTTATAGTATCATCCCCATTTAGTACAGGTGAGGAAACTGAGGCGCAGAGAGCCCAAACCCCACAGCTGGTGAGCGGCAGGGCTAGCATATGAACCGAGGCAGTCTGAACCCATGCTTCTAACCTCCAAACCCTGAAAGATAATTCTGCTCTTTACAAGTACATATGCTGATTTGTAATATCCGGAGACTGAATATTTTGGCCGGGGAAAAATAAAGTTTTATAATAGTGTTTTTGTTTTTCAGCAGAAATGTGACTACCCCTTGGATAGTGAGCACTGAATTAGAGGCAGTCTGGCTGCTAGGGCTTGGATCTAGCCCACAGTTGTGTTGTTTGGCTGACACAGGTTTTTTAGACATCTGAATTTGGACACTGTATTAGTTTCCTGCAGCTGCAAAGCAAAATACAAAAACAAAAACAAAGTACCACAAACTGGGTGGCTTAAAACAACAGAAGCTTATTTTCTCACAGCTCTGGAGAACAGAAGTCTGAAATCACGGTGTCAGCAGAGTTCGCCCCTTCTAAGCGTTCTGAGGGGGAGGCTGGCCCACTCCTCTCTCTTGGTGACGACGGGCCATCCTTAGTGCTTCTTGGCTTGTGGATGCATCTGTCTAACCTCTGCCCCCATCTGCATGTGGAGTTCTCCCTGCATCTCTCTTCATATATCCTTCTTACAACGCTCACCTTTCGTATTGCATTAGGGGCTCCCTGACTCCAGTGTGACCTCATCTTAACTAATCCCACCCACAGAGACCCTGTTTCCAAAGAAAGCCACATTCTGAGGTCCTGGTGGCTGAGGCTTCACCATATCTTTTTTTTTTTTGCGGTACATGGGGCTCTCACTGTTGTGGCCTCTCCCGCTGCGGAGCACAGGCTCCGGACACACGGGCTCAGCGGCCATGGCTCACAGGCCCAGCCGCTCCATGGCATGTGGGATCTTCCCAGACTGGGGCATGAGCCCATGCCCCCTGCATCGGCAGGCGGACTCCCAACCACTACGCCACCAGGGAAGCCCTTCACCTGGTTTTATTTGGATAAAACTCTTGTGAAAGTAGAGGGAGGAACTAATGTCTATTCCTCCATCATTTAGCAAACACTTGGTGCCCAGTTGGTGTTTAATGGATATTTGTAGATTGCGTGAATACTCTGTGCACAGCACAGACACCCCTAGTTATATGGCCTCCTGAAATTCCTTCTAGTGCTGTGTCTGCAGACTTTCCTGCTGTAACCTCCAAAACATGATGATCACCCCAGCAAAAGCAGCAAAGAATATAGCTATTTTATCACAGTGCTGTGCACTTTGAAAACAACTTAAAGCTCTTTCCTCTGCAGGTGGAAGTTTTGTCTTTGTTTTTCCTCATCTCACAACTCTTCCTTCCTGTAGCTGAGGGCAGCAGTGGGGTCTGCAGCCGTGGAGCCACGCAACCTGTGTGGGCAGTGAGGTGCTTTGCGTGGTAGTCAAGGTAGTAGTGGTGTCATCACTTATCTATTGAGTGCCTGCTTCGTGCCAGGTGTTGTGATAGGTGGTAATACCCTGTTGGTTAACATAAGGCCAGGCTCCTGTAACAAAGGGACACAACAATAATTCAGCAGCTCGAAGGAGATAGACACTTGTTTTTTTCTCACCAGTAGATGGCTGGGGCTCTGCTCCGGGTTCCTTCCATGGTGTTTCTCCACCATCCCTTAGGGGCTTGTCGTAGGTTCTATCCACCAAGAAGGAGAAAAGAGAGCACAGAGGGGCCAGCCCACAGTCTCGAGGCTTAGACCCAGAAGTAGCTCCCCAAGCTTTCACTTACATTCCACTGGGGAGAAGCTTAGCCACGTGACCAAGCCTGGCCCTGGAAACTTAGTTGGGTCCTGAACCTGGGAACAGGAGGCAACAGATGTTGGTGAACAACACAGCCTGCAGTGTAAGCATCATTCTGTACATTGTGCAGATGAGGAAACTGAACTTTGAGAGGTTAGCTAACCTGTTTGCCTGAGATCACCAGGTTGTAAGGTGGAGGGCGCAGATCCTAACTGTTAGATTCCAAAATCCATGCTCTTCTCACTATCCCATCGCCATCAAACACTTCGTCCTTGTCCTCGAACCCTTTGGAGTTGACAGTAGAGCTTCATGTACATTAACACGCTTATGGCTTCAGAAGCATGTCTCCAACCAGACTTACCCAGCAGCTGAAGTGCCCGTGACCTAGTAGTGGAATGAAAATACAGCATAATGCTAATGAATCGAAATCTGATTTCCTTGACCTCTGCTTTCAGGAGATAGAGGTGAGGACAAGAAAGCGATCTGACATCAGGACTTATTAAGATGTTCGAGGACATGGCCTGGGGTCAGAATACATTCAGATCAGTGCCCCCTGCTCACTCGGGTCTGTTGAAGTGAGGGGTCAGTGGTGCCCCGAGGCCCCGTGAGACCAGCAGTCATCAGGGCAAGGGGTTCAGTGATCGGAGGTGACCACACAGAGAGGACAGCGCATGGCTCACTTCAGCTGGGCTTTGAAGTCTGAATCTCTTGTAGTCACTTACCAGCTACGTCACCTTGGACAGGTTTCTTAATCTTCCCAAGCTTGAGATTTCTCCTCTGAAAAGTGAGGTTAGTGGAACCTATTCCACAGCATCGTTTTAAGTATCACGGATTGTGTACGCCAAGGGCCTACCACAAAGTAGCTTCAGGTTTTCCCTCAGGAAGGATAATGCATTCTAATCAGACTAGAGTGTGTGTTCTGTTAATAGATTGTATAAACTAAAATAGTGCAATAGCCAGTTTGGGGTGCAACTAGGTATTCAAATGAAACATTGACATTTTTGTATGTTGTTTTGATAGTTCTTATGATAAATGCCAACAAAATAATACTTTTCAGAGACACTTGGTTTTTACACACACTTTGAGAGGTAATAAAATCTCCCATTAATGCTAATAGCGTTCTGACGGAGTGAAGACTTAGTGGTGTGATGAAAACTAAGTCACCTTGCTCTTAATGTAGTCTGAATTTTAAAACAACACAGAGGAATGCTCTTGGTATTTACTCGGGGATTTGTGTATGCATTTGATAGGTACCATTTATCTCCAGCAGAGATGAATCCATACTTCCGGCCTTTTTCCCTCCTCAGTTAGCTTGGATTTCCTCAAAACCCTTTGCCCTGTGAAGAGGTGTATGCTATTAAGTAAATGAACGGAGTATGCTTCTGGGTTCGTGCTGACCGATTTACAACAGGATGGTAAATTCAGCAGGGAGAACAGGGTCAGGCAGATACCCTGGCTAAGAAGCTCAGCTGATTCAGACGAGAGAGCTTTGCTTGTGCTTTTCCCCGACTATAGTAGAGAGAGGTCTTGGCTGAGGCCTTGAAAGCGTGTGTACTGTAAGCTCTGGCAGAATATTCCCATCATTACTGTTGGAAGAAGTGGTTGCAGTTGTTACATTGTTGCTATGTTTTATGTTCTGTCTACTGAAGTCATTAATTAATTATTGAGATTAATTTTCACAGTGACCCTGTGTTAGTTTTAATTCAGCCAAGGCTCTCAATTTATTAGTTGAAATAAATTCTGCAGATTTATTTTTATTTTATCTTGCCTCCCCTTCTGACTTAATGAAGAGAATTCACAAGTACTTATATTTTGGGGGAAATAGATCAGTTTTCATAGTACTACCAGGGTAACACATTATTAACTGAGAAAACAATCAGAATTGCATGCTTTTAGAGGTTGCTTTCACAGGACACAGTAGCAATCCCTGAAGTCTGGAAGTCTCAGAGTTTTCTAATGTAGAATATTACCAGCTTCCCTCGTGATCAGGGATGCGGAGAGGGAATGTTTCCTCAACAGTCTAGGGAGACATCTTCCACTAGTCCTTGGAACTAAGCCTCCGTTAGTGACTAGCAAGAGAAAGAGACCTGAAAAGGCCCAAAGTAACAACATAGGAGGGACACGGGCAGCACAGAATTACTCACTGGAATTATGGGAAATGGGTGTTTTGTGTCTACCATCTCCACTTGTGACATAGATATCATTATGTCTGTTCTATAGTGGAGAAGGCTCAGTTTCAGAAAGGTTGAATAACTTAAACAAGGTCACTAGATTAAAAGATGTCAGAGCCAGGATGTAAACCCACATGTATCTGACCTCAAAATCCAGTACCTTCTGCTTTGCCCCAGAGTGGTTTGTGTAACATGTCTCGGTAACAGAATGTATTTGGCCTTGAGCTTCTTTCACCCTCTGTTTTAGATAGTGTCCTTTTTCAACGTAGTGCAAATTCTGAATGGTTTTGTTAAAATGAAAAGTTTTAACCATTCCTTCTTAAAAAAGGAGTGGGGGCCTTGAAGGATGATTGCCATTTCAGTTGTCTGATGAAGGGCATTTCAGGAAGAAGACAAAGCATGGGCAAAGGCGCGGAGGTGAGAAAGTTGCAGGCTTAGTCAGGGAATAAAGAGTAGTTCATTTTGAGGAGATCTGAGTGTATTAGTAGGTGAGGTTTTAGGCCAGGAGCTGGGAAGCAGAAAGAGGCCATTTCTGAAGAGAGGATTAACGTGCTCAGAACTGTGTTCTAAGATTGTTCTGACAGCAGTGTGTAGATTGGAGTAGTGTTGAAATAAACTGAGGGAGAAGTGACATTATCCATAGAAGCTGTTAGGGAGCTAGAGAAATCTGGGTTTTCATTTATCGAGTTCAGGGAACATTAACTTTGTCACAGATGTTTCCCAGAGGTATGAATAAATACTGCACTATACTGGTCCAGGATGCAAGGTTTGGGGGAAGTTAAGAAACACCCTTAAGCCACAAGGTAGATGCTTAAAAATTTAACATTCCCTCGAAGTGGTGCATAAGCAGTGGAAATACGAAGACGTTAATTCATGCCACTCTTCCTGCCTGTTGCCTTACACCAACCATTTCACTGAAATTTGATTTCTCCTTATGGCTATTTGGGTAAATTAGTCACAAATGGAATTATTCAAGGAATGATGCGTTTACTTTGCAGTTAGTGGTCTGTCATTACTGCTCTGTTTAGGTCTTTGATCTCTGTTGTTTTAATTAAGAAGAAATTCTTGAATTATGCCTGCCCCTGATCTGAGGGCCCCAGGAAGTCTGTGTCACACAGTAAGCAGCCCAGTGGTGAGCCCTCCAGATGAACTAAGTCTGTGTTACAGATGCTTCATTTTTTATGGCCCAACACCCATCGTAGTAGGTACATATACATACCAGATGTGGTCACAGGCCAACCTGTTTTGCTTGTCAGACTGAAACAATTCACAGTACAACAGATTTTCAGGGACAAGCCCAGGTTTCCATAAATGCTGCTATGCTATTGACTTTTCCCAGACAGCTTGTTCATAATCACTCAACAGGTATTGATCACCAGCTATGTGCCTGGCATTATCTTAGGAGCTGATGGAGGAAGTTCCACATATGAAAATGGTATTTGGAATTTTGAACTTTTTTCCAGTTCATTTATTTGGCAACTTATTCATAATTTAAAAAAAAAAGACTTTCAGAAACATTTAGTCATATTTGAAATGGGTATCTTCCTAACAGACAATGAAATATATAAAAAGTATAATAATATAGAGAATATAGTACTTGAATATCATATAAGATTAAGAATTATAATGGGGGCTTCCCTGGTGGTGCAGTGGTTGAGAGTCCGCCTGCCGATGCAGGGGACACGGGTTCGTGCCCCGGTCCGGGAAGATCCCACATGCCGCGGAGCGGCTGGGCCCGTGAGCCATGGCCGCTGAGCCTGCGCGTCCGGAGCCTGTGCTCCGCAACAGGAGAGGCCACAACAGTGAGAGGCCCACGTACTGCAAAAAAAAAAAAGAATTATGATGGGATAAAGACCTTTCAGCCTCTTTCTTCTCTCAAAAATCATCCATCCCCCGACAATGATGGGAAGAGTGAGTAGAATTGATGAGACCAGCAGTCACCTACAACACTGGTCCACCAACAATGAAGACAGAAGGCAGATGGCTGCACTCACAGGGTAGGGCTCGGTGAGATCTAAGTGCCTACAGCAATGGCTGCCAAAGAGAAGCAAGCAGATTTCCTGCAGAACTCTGGAAAGGCTCAGAAATTAAAGAAGCCAGGTACTGAGGAGGATGGGTTGACGTGGGAGCTTGAAGGAGAAGGAGTGTTTGAGAGACTGCATAAACCGCCCCCCTCTACTCCCTGTAACCAGGGGCAGAGTCCCGTCATATGCAGTTACGGATTCCGGAGCGAGCCCCAGACCTCAGGCGCAGCAGAGGTTGAGGGTGAGGAGGCTATAGGGGTGTTGGCTTATCTAAAAGTCTATCTCCCCAAGAGCCAGATCTTTAGCAGCCAGAGCTAAGCAGATTGTTTTTTAATCTATGCCTAGAAAAAAGCTTAGAAGAAAATAATCCATCATTATAGTCGTAGTTGGAAAACTCTTGGTAATTTTTCTTTTTTCCTCTGTTTTTCACATTTTAGTATGTATATATTGTTTTCTTGCTAAGAATAGCTAAATAATGCAGGAAAATAATCATTGTGATGAAGAAGAAGAAAGAAGGAGGAAAATGCTTGTCAAGGCTTAGTGAATATGCTCCTGAAAATCATCTTTTTTTAACAAACTATTTTTTAGAGCAGTTTTAGGTTCATGGCAGAATTGTACAGAAAGTGCAGAGGGTTCCCCACACAAGCACAACCTCACTACTGACACCCCCTCTGCAGTGGTACACTTGTTACAGTCAGTGAACCTGTACTGACACATCCTTAGCATTCAGTCTTGGCGTTGTGCATTCTATGGGTTTGGACAGATGTTTAATGGCATGTATCAACCCTTATAGTATCATACAGAGTAGATTCACTGCCCTAAAAACCCTACGTGTTCTGCCTATTCATCCTTCCTTCCCCATTAACCCTTGGCAAAACTGATCTTTTTACTGTCTCCGTAGTTTTGCCTTTTCCAGAATGTCATATAGTTGGAATCATCATGTTGCCTTTTCAAATCAGCTTCATCGCTTAGTAAATAATACGCATTTAACTTTCCCCCATGTCTTTCATGGCTTGGTAGCTCATTTCTTTTGAGCACTGAATATTTTATTGTCTGGAGGTACCACAGTTTTGTTTATCTACTCACCTACTGAAAGGCATCTTGGTTGCTTCCAGGTTTTGGCAGTTATAAAAAAAAGCTGTATTTTATATGATACTGTTTTCTCTCTTTTCTTAGCATATCAATTATATGTCTTTTAAAACTTTTTTTTTAGTGGTTGCCCTAGAGTTTGCAATATATATTTAACAACTAATCCAAGTCAACTTTCAAATAACTCTGTACCACTTCATGGATAGTATGAGTACCTTATAATAACAAAATAATCCTGATTTCTCCTCCCTGTTCTTTGTGTAATTGCTGTCATTCACATCACTTATATATAAGCATAAATAATTGACTACATTGTTGTTATTATTTTGAACAAACTTTTGTTTGTTAAATCAATTAAAAATAAGAAGTGTAAAAGTTTTATTTTACCTTCACTTGTTGCTCTCCCTTTTTTTATGTAGATCCAATTTTCTGACCTACATCATTTTCCTTTTCTCTGAAGACTCTTTCAACATTTTTTGCAAGATGGGTCTACTGGAAACACACTCCCTAAATTTTTCTTTGTCTGAGAAAGCCTAGGTTGGTGATTTTTTTTTTCTCTCAATATTTTAAATATTTCAACTCCACTGTCTTGCTTGCATGGTTTCTGAGGAGAAGTCAGATGAATTTTTTTCCTATTCCTCTATAAGTAAGGTTCTTTTTTCTTCTGGCTCTTTCAAGATTTTTTCTTTCTCTTTGATTTTCTCAAGCTTAGATATGGTATGTTTAGGAGTAGTTTTTTGGGCATTTATCCTGCTTGGGGCTCTTTGAGCTTCTGGAGGTGTGGTTTGATGTTTGACATTAATTTGGGGAAAATTCTCATTCATTATTGCTTCAAGTATAATTGCTTCTGTTTCTTTCTCTCTTCTCCTTCTGGTGTTCCCATTACACATTTGTTACACCTTTTATGGTTACCCCACAATTCTTGGATATTCTGTTCTTTTTTTTTTTCCTTTGCTTTTCCATTTTGGAAGTTTCTGTTGTCATATCCTCAAGTTCAGAGATTTTTTTTTTCCTTAGCTGTGTCCATCAAAGGCATTCTTCATTTTTGTTACATTGTGTTTCATCTCTAGCATTACTTTTTGACTCTTTCTTAGAATTTCCATCTCTCTGCTTACATTATCCATCTATTCTTACATGTTGTCTACTTTTTCCATTAAAGCCCTTAGCATATTAATCAATATTTTTAAATTCTTTGTCTGATAATTCCAATATAGCTACCATACCTGATTCTGGTTCTCATGCTTGTTCAGTCTGTTCAAACTGTGTTTTTTGCTTTCTATTATGCCTTGTCATTTTTTGTTAAAAGGCAGACATGATGCAGAGGATAAAAGGAACTGCTGTAAATAGGCCTTTCATAAGGTGTGAGGGACTGGGAAGCATTCTGTAGCCCTGTGGTTAGGTCTCAGTCTTTGGGTGAGCATGTATCCTGGGCTGTGGACTTCACAGTGCTTCTCAGTTTTATCCCCCCTCCCAGGTAGGACAAGATGGCTAAATTGTTCAGCCAAGATGGAGTAGGGTATTTCCCTTCCCCAGGGCATTTAGGCTCTGATAAAACTCCAGCAGGGGTAGGCAGTGGTAAATAGCTTCTCCCAAGGCCAGGCCTTGTGAAGAACAGAATTCCATGGTGTCTTTCAAAATGGTTCCTTTTCCCCTTCCTCTGCCAGAAGCATGAAAGGATTTTTCTCCAGTATTCACTGTGAGGACCTGGTAGAGCTCTTGGAGGTAAAACTCACAAAGGTATGGGGTCCCCTGTCACTGGGTCCCCTGGAGTTTTTCAGTCTCAGATTTGTCCACACTGAGCCTCCAGCAATTTGTCAATTACAGTTTAGGTTTTCCTGTGCCAGCACTGGTTCCCGTGGAGGTTTCTGCTTCCTGTAGGTTGTGATTCTCTGCAACTGTCTCTCCAGTTTTGGGGCAGCAGTCTGCCCTGTGACCTCACTTCTCTGACAGTTTTGAGAAGAATCATGGATTTTTCATTTGTTCAACATTTTACTTGTTGTTAGGATGGAGTGGCGACCTCTAAGCTCCTTACATGCTGGGCCAGAAACTGGAGATCTCATCCTGTTTTTAAAACAGAGCTTTGTGAAAAACTGAAAGCATTTCCAGTAAGATCAGGAACAAGACGAGGATATCCACTCTTGCCACTCTTATTCAACATAGTTTTGAAAGACCTAGCCACAGCAGAGAAGAAAAGAAATAAAAGGAATACAAATTGGAAAAGAAGAAGTAAAACTGTCACTGTTTGCAGATGACATGATACTATACATAGAAAATCCTGAAGATGCCACCAGAAAACGACTAGAACTAATCAGTGAATTTGGTAAAGTTGCAGGATACAAAGTTAATGCACAGAAATCTCTGGCATTCCTATACACTAACAATGAAAACTCAGAAAGAGAAATTAAGGAAACGATCCCATTTCCCATAACAGCAAAAAGAATAAAATACCTAGGAGTAAACCTACCCAAGGAGGCAAAAGGCTTGTACTCAGAAAACTATAAAACACTGATGAAAGAAATCAAAGATGACATAAACAGGTGGAGAAATATACTGTGTTCTTGGAGTGCAAGAATCAATATTGTGAAAATGACTATACTACCCAAAGCAATCTACAGATTCATTGCAATCCCTATCGAACTGCCAATGGCATTCTTCACAGAATTAGAACAAAAAATTTTGCAATTCGTATGGAAGAACAAAAGACCCTGAATAACCAAAACAATCTTGAGAAAGAAAAATGGAGGTGGAAGAATCAGGCTCCCTGACTTCAAAGTATACTACAAAAATACAGTACTCAAGAGAGTATGGTACTGGCACAAAAAGAGAAATACAGATCAATGGTACAGGATAAAAAGCCCAGGGATAAACCAGTGCATATATGGTCACCTAAGTTACGACAAAGGAGGCAAGAACATACAATGGAAAAGAGACAGCCTCTTCAGTAAGTGGTACTGGGAAAACTGGACAGCCACATGTAAAAGAATGAAATTACAATGCTCCCTAACACCATACACAAAAATATACTTAAACATCTAAATGTAAGACCAGACACTATAAAACTCTTAGAGGAAAACACAGGAAAAACACTCTTTGACAAAAACCACAGCAAGATCTTTTTTGACCCACCTCCTAGAGTAATGAAAATAAAAACAAAAGTAAACAAATGGGACCTAATTAAACTTAAAAGCTTTTGCACAGCAAAGGAAACCATAAACAAGATGAAAACACAGCCCTCAGAATGGGAGAAGATATTTGCAAATGAAACAATGGACAAAGGATTATCTCCAAAATATACAAACCGCTCATGGAGCTCAACACCAAAAAACCAAACAACCCAATGATAAAATGAATGGGAGACCTAAATAGACATTTCACCAAAGAAGACATACAGATGGCCAAGAGACACAGGAAAAGATGCTCAACATCACTAATTATTAGAGAAATGCAAATCAAAACTACAATGAGGTATAACCTCACACCAGTCAGAATGGCCATTATCAAAAAATCTAGAAACAATAAATGTTGGAGAGGGTGTGGAGAAAAGGGAACCCTCCTGCACTGTTGGTGGGAATGTAAATTGATACAGCCACTGTGGAGAACTGTATGGAGGTTCCTTAAACTAAAAATAGAACTACCATATGACCCAGCAATCCCACTACTGGGCATATACCCTGAGAAAACCGTAATTCAGAAAGAGACATGTACCACAATGTTCATTGCAGCTCTATTTACAATAGCCCGGAGATGGAAGCAACCTAAATGTCCATCGACACATGAATGGATAAAGAAGATGAGGCACGTATATACAGCGGAATATTACTCAGCCATAAAAAGAAACAAAATTGAGTTATTTGTAGTGAGGTGGATGGACCTAGAGTCTGTCATACAGAGTGAAGTACGTCAGAAAGAGAAAAACAAATACCATATGCTAATGCATACATATGGAATCTAAAAAAAAGGTACTGCTGGACCTAGTGGCAGGGCAGTTATAAAGACGCAGACAAAGAGAGAAGGGACTTGAGGATACTGGTGGGGAGGGCGGGGAAGCTGGGACGAAGTGAGAGTAGCATTGACGTGTACACACTACCGGATGTAAAATAGATAGCTAGTGGGAAGCAGCCACATAGCACAGGGAGATCAGCTTGGTGCTTTGTGACCACCTAGAGGGGTGGGATAGGGAGGGTAGGAGGGAGGCTCAAGAGGGAGGGGATATGGGGATATATGTATGTATATGGCTTATTCTCTTTGTTGTACAACAGAAATTAACACAGCATTGTGAAGCAGCTATACTCCATTAAAGATGTATTTTAAATTAAAAATAAAAGTATCTCTGCATTGAAATGAATAAATAAATAAATAAAACAGGCTTTGGACCATTTTATTTTCTTGAACACAATGCCAGCAGCAGGAACTGTATAGCAATCCTGAAGTTTCTAGTTTTATAAGAGCTTATAAAGAAGGACTTCGTGTCTTACCCAGTAAGCTCCCCATGACTCTTTTACAGTTCAAGTAAAATCCCAATTTCTGGCAAGATCTGAAACTGTAGCTTTTTGGGTTTTGTCACGTATTTAAAGCATCATACCAGAAGTAAGCCCATGGGAGGCATTATCATATATTAAAGGCTACTGTGATTTTTCCTCCATGGATGTTTCTAGAAACATAGTGAAACACTGAGCTGATTGGATTTGCAGCTGTTGAGGTCAAACCTTGGCCCAAGATTTTGTGTCTCTGTTTTCTCTTTAGTGTTCAGCACAGCCAACATGCAGGGTTCTGTTTCTCCTCCCCACTCCACCTCATCTGCTTGACATGTTGATAGGAACTTGGCCAGGCTGCCTGGCAACTGAACCAAAAGCCATATGGCTTGCTCAGTCAGAAAGGATGTTCAAGAATAAAATAACCATGTGGACAGCCCTGCACAGAGTCTTTTCATCATGGAGGCATTGACCTTTAGAAGGAGTGTAGTGATCACCTAGTCCTTCCCCTTGTTTCACAGTTCTGGAACCAATGTTAGCAAAATTGTATTTCTGACATCAGGATTCTCTAATCACTTCATGTATGGTAACCTTGCAAGATAAATGATGAAGAGAGATGAGGGAACCTGAAGCAGTGAGAAATTCAGCCACTTGCTTAAAGTCCTAAAGGTAGTGGTAAAAACAGAGCAAGAGTGAGATTTGTTACTTGCAGCCTTTGGATCTCACTTCGAAGACAATGGTTTTGAGGCATATTTTTTTCTCTACCACCCACCCTTTCTTTAGTCTAGTGCTGGGAAATAGTTTATGTGAAGTAGATGAGAAAAAGCTGCTGGGCCACGTGGGAGGCTGTATAGCGTGGTGTAGTATTTGATTGAATTGAGACTCTGAAACCACATTGCCTGGGTGCCTCATCTGTAAAAGGAGGAAAACCACTGTACCTGCTTCAGAGGGTGGCTGTGAAGACCAACCAGAACAGTGCCCGGGTGTCTTAAGCATACAATTCATCCATCCTTTCACTTGTACATTCAAAAGTTTTTGTTGAATATGTCAGTGAAGAAAACAGGTAGATATCCTTGCTTTCATGGAGCTTACATTCTCATAATAAAGATTAATTGTAGTAAAATGGATTTAGGGGACATGGGACCTGATTCTACCTCCTCTCTCTCCTTGGCTCCAGGGGTTCCTGAGGGCACAGTGTGAAAACCACTGCAATAGGTCATGCATCTTAACAGCCAGAACATTGTTCAGAGCTAGAGTGGGAAAAGTAGAATTATATGACGGCATTTAAATTTTCCATTACTGACATAAACTCTTCCAGAACTATCAGGTAGGAGAGAAGGATGATTCCTGTGTTTGAGTGTCCAGTTTGAAGAGCTAATTAGCAACTGGTCTGCTTTGCCCTCAGCCATCTTGTATGTTCACAGCTGTGCGTTTTACTTTGTGTCTTATGCAAGCCGATACTGTAGGGTGAAAGGATGAGAAGGAAATTTAGATCCAAAATGCTGACAAGATGAAGTGTTCTCTAAAGGCTCATTCCCTTTAAAAATGAAGTTATAACCCAGATATCTTCTCTTAGCCAGCTGATGGGGGAAAAGTGGAAAACTCAAGAAAATCATTTGGTTCAAAATTATGTTCTTAGAAATCAGGGTTGACTCAGTTTAGAATGAGCCTGTGCAGCTCTGCAAAGAAGCATGTGAAACTTCTTTGTTGTTGTGCCTGAGAGAAAATTGAGTAGATAATGAACCCTAGTTTGTGATTATCTTCAGTTCTTTTCAGATACCTACAAACACTTAAACTTTATCTAACTCTGCCTTCCCTCAGTAATTTTCAAAGACATCTGGTAGCATTTCACTAAACTGAGTTGATTTTGGGGGGGGGATTTTTTATTTTTTTTTACTGTTGCCATTTTAAGGGGCTAAATACCACAGAGGAGACCTTTGGCATTCATATGGAATATGTCCCAGGGCAGTTACAAATCTCCAAATGTAAAAATGCCATATAACATGTAATTCTCCCTTTCTCTCCCTGAAAAATGTAAAGTATAATTGAAAAAGTTAAGTAACCCAGATATTATGTAATGATTCCATAAATTCAGGATTATAAAGCTAATTTCTGGCTATTCTTTAGACTGATTCCCTTCTCTCACCAACACTATCAGTTAATTTTCATGTCAGGATCATTTTCAGACAGAAAAAAGGTTGTTCCATTTTACCCAAGTTTCTGCTTTCATTACAAAAGCCAAGAATAACAGAGCCTATGAATCAGTCACTAGGTAATGAACCTTCTCCTGTGGACATCAGCCTTAGAGCAAGGAGTCAAATATCTTTCTCAATAAAATTACAAATGATCATGTATCATGTACCTTCAAGCATCACATATGCAAGTGTAAAATTCATGAATACTAAGTGTCTACTGTAGTGCAGCTGATTAAATTTTGTAAGTCAGTACCAATTTCCCCTTGGACTTGGATTTGACCTGCATTCATTTGTTTTACTAACTTTTTTTCCAGAAGTCATCCTGTCCAGTGCACTCAAATAAAATACGTAGGTTTTACTCAATTTTTTCTATGCATATCATACCTTATTGTTTAGAAAAAGAGCCATCAGACAGAGAAAAAAGTTTTGGTGCAAGATAGATGGGCAGAGGGCTTTGGGCACTGGTATCAATATGTCGCATAAGAACACAGCAAATGATGGGAAAACAAACAGGAAGCCTTTCTTTGCGTAGGAAGGCATTTGAGAAGCCATCCAGTTGGTCACCTTTACCCAACTCTCTTTTCACCTTTGATTTTATAAATGGGGAAGTGAGATGAAATGACGTATCTCCCTAAAGTCACACAATGGAGTCAGGGCTAGGACCCAGATTTTCTGACTCCTGTGTCTGTCTTCTTGGTATTGTGCCACGGTAGCTTCTGAGACATCAGCTCATCTTCATCAGACAACTTGGTCAGGAGTCGTCAGGAACCACAGACCATCTGAGCTAGAATGGCTGTGCTAGCTCACCCGCACCCTCCGCACGTGGTGTTAGGAGTTCTTTACCACCCACGATGGGTTATTATCTAGCTTCTGCTTGAACGCTGGTTCATGAGATGGACAGTCCAGCTCTTACAGATTTTCTGTATGCGTATCCCAGTTGGACTACTCTCTGATTTCTGTCCAGTTGTCCCAGTTTTCTTCCTTGATGCATCAGGCATTCACTATATGCTAGTGATACAAAGTGGAATAAGATGTGGCTCCTTCCCTCCAGGAGTAACTTTATAGCTTCCTAGGGGAAACCATCAAATAAATGAGCAATTATGGTCCAGTGGGATAAGTGCTTTGGAGGGGTGTGTACCTTGCTATGCAGGAAGAACATCTAAATCAGACTGGAACCAGGTGAGGAAAAGCTTCCTGAAGGAGGTGACCCTTGAGCTGGGGTCTGGGAATAGGAGATAAGTAGATGAAGAAAGAAGCAGGGGCATTTCAGACAGAGGAAACAACCTGCGGGAAGGCACAGAATCATTCATTAGCACATCACTTTAGAGAACAGTACAATGTTCTCTAGGGCTGGGGGAAGGGAGATTTATGGCAAGTGCTAGGAGGGAAGGTGGGGAAGAATGTGGGAGCAGACTGTGCAGCTGCCTGCATTGTGTGCCATTGTGTTGTCAGGCCTTCACCCCTCTTAAGAGGCTGTCAAATTTAACTTGTCCTGCTTCAGAGCATGAGGACCAGAAAACTCTGGATTCAAATCCTGACACCGGTATTAGGCCTTTCTAAGCGTTAGTCTCCTCATCTGTAAAGTGAGGTTGATATTAACTTTCCCCAACTTTCATATAGATAAAAGGATGAGTGAAAGCACCTCACATAATGCCTGACTCACTGTAGCTATTCAGAATATTAGTTTCCCTTCTTTTCCTAAAGTCTCTGTAATGATTACATCCAAAGCCCCTACCTTGGCTGTTGTGAACTCTGTCATTAGACTGGCCTTTTTTGGGGGGGCAGGAATCCTGTCATTTTTACCTAACGACACAATTCTACATTTTGGAGTGAAATTAAATCCAAAGTAAAGATTTCCCTTATTACTTCCTAAGGCTTTGAGAGAGAAAGTAATTAGAAAGGTAAGTTATGACTTTTCCAGATATCCTGCATTTATCAGGCTTAACTAAGGGAGTTAGATGAGGAGGATTTCTGGGAGAGTCAGACAAAAAGGTCAGGGAAGCTACTAGATTTGACTGAAGTATGTGAAGGAGACAATGTTTATATGACAGATATATTTTGTTTGAAGAAGGATTTTGAACCTACCCAAATATAGTAGCAATATATCGGGAGCAGAGGGTGTGCATTAGCTAAAGCACATGTAAGAAATATAGCAACCCTAGGAAAGATCCAGAGTGTAATAGAAACAGTTGAATTATATGCAGTGAAATCATAACTCATATTAGAAAGGAAAAGCCTTGCCCAAAGGAAAGTTGAAGTTAAAGAGTAAGGACCGGTCACTCTTTAACCCCTTCCAAGGATCTTTATCAAGAGAGGCAAAGGAGGCTTCCCTGGTGGCGCAGTGGTTGAGAGTCCGCCTGCCAATGCAGGGGACACAGGTTCGTGCCCCGGTCCGGGAAGATCCCACATGCTGCGGAGCAGCTGGGCACGTGAGCCATGGCCGCTGAGCCTGCGTGTCCAGAGCCTGTGCTCCGCAACGGGAGAGGCCACAACAGTGAGAGGCCCGCGTACCGCCAAAAAAAAAAAAAAAAAAAAAAAGAGAGAGGCAAGGGAATTGTGGAAGAGGAAGTGAGTCTAGTGGAGCAATGGGAAAGAGGGAGGAGGGAGATTTAATGACGAAGCAGAAGTGAAGGAAAGGATGATGTGTAGCATTTATTTGTATATCTAGTGTGTCAGGATAATGACTTTTTCCCTACCTTTCTTTCCACAGGCACCCCTGCCTTTTTTTTTTTTTTTTGGCTAAGTAGTCAGGTCTAAATTATGACCATGGTAAAATGATGAAGGCAACTCAAAGTGAGATGAACTTCTGTTAATAATACTCAAATTCATGGAAAAACTTGTCTGTAGTTGACAGTCTTTACTGTCTTTAAAGTCTTGGCTTTAATTCCTTTTCATTATTTTCTATACCAATTCTTTGAAAGTAATTGGCTAAGCGCTGCAGATAAACGCATACTCATTTGGTTTGGTGTAATTTGTTTTCCCTGGCATCTTTACCAGCAGTGTTATCCTGAGGATTAGTTTCTATTTCAGTAAAATGAGAAATAGACTAATAGCATGCTGGGATGGTGATCATTTTTCTAGGGGGTTGGTTTTGCTCAAGAGCTGACATCAAATATGTTAAAAAGGAAATAAGCAGGGTAGCTCAACTGCCTTAAAATGGGTATACAATGTTCAAATGGTGACGTAGTAAGAGACAAATCATTGCCCAACAGAATGTAATTATCATTGGACTGAGTCAGAGCTTGAGATGGGTCGGCAGAGAAGGGAAATACGAAAGTCAATTCTTACCACCATCCCTAAATCCTTCCCAGGTATACCAGAGCAGATTCATCCAGAGGAAGGGAGTAGCAAAGGAGATAGAGGAGGTGGGGGAGAAGGAGGGTTGCAGAGGGAGAGAGGGATACTTGTGAACCACAGTGGTTTGTAGGAACTCAAAAGTAAGCAGGTAGAATTAACACTGTCAAAGGTAACACTCCGTCCACCTAGCTTGTGGTAGGCATTCCAACGTCACAGTTTCCATTTTGTTCTCTCACTTGCTCAGCGCAGATTATCTGAGTTGTCAGTTTATGAGTATTTTCCAGTGCCAGCCTCAGGGGCTAACATGGTTTTGTGTATAAATATCTCAAATATTTACTGAGCCTCTGAGCATGTGTTGGGCTCGGAGACGGAGGCCATGGTGAATCAGTTGTATTTCTTTCCGCAAGTCCATTTATCTATTCAGAAAATACTCATGGAGGCTTACTGTATGCCAGACACATTAGTAAGTACAAGTGTAGAAAATATCATGATTTATTTGCATAGCCTCCTGGTAAGGAACACTTGGGTCATTTGCAGTTTTTGCGTTTACAAAGGATGTTACTAAGGACATTTTTCACATATGTGCCTCCCAGAGCTCCTTTGCAGGAGGTTCTCTTAGACAGTGAAAATGAATGAACTACAGCTACACGCATCAGTGTATGCGAATCTTAGGAGCATAATGTTGAACCAAAAAAACAAAAACAAACACATGCAAGTTGCAACAGTAAACACAGTATGATTCTGTTCATAAGAAACCAAAAGCGTGCAAAAATAAACAATATGTTGTTTAGGGATACATGCATATGGGATGAACTATCATAAAAACAAGGGAATAAGAAACACGAAATTAAGATTGTGATTATCACTGGAAGGTGGAGAGGGAATGAGTGAGATGGGGGGAGCACAAAAGCTATTGTACTGTTCTACCAATATGGGAAGCTCTAGATAATTTCTGTTTATTCAGTGGGTAAATGGAACCTTGACATAGATTTATATTAAGTATTATATTTATATTTTAAATATGTATTTAATTTTTTATTTAAAATATTTTTAAAGGGAGGTGTGGATCATGACCTCAAGAAATTTATGGATTATTGAAATAGAAAAGACATATTAGCAAATAAATGCCACAAAGTGCTTAAGAGATGTAACTCGTTGTATTCAGTTGCTTATAGTCTAGTATAGACATTGATTTTACATAATTAGCTTCAATTCAAAGTAGAATTGATAAATGCTGTATGAATAAAGTGCTATGAGAGTATAGAGAAATAGAAATAGGTTATAAGAAAGCTTCTTGAAGGAGGTGCCATTTAAGCTGGATCTTGCAGGATGAATAAAATTATGAGCAACTTAGATCATGATGGAAGAATTTGTTTAAAGAGGAAACACTGTTAACAAAAACCTAACACCACCTGAGTACAGGACACAGCTGAGGGATGACAAAGAGACCAGTGTAACTGAAACACAGTGAGGGCTGGGTGTGGTGGAAAGGAAGGATGAGGATAGATTGAGGACCTTTAATGTCATGCTAAAGAATTTTGTCTTTATTCTGCAGCCACTAGGTGGATCTCATATTTCTCTTTATCTGGTGGCAGTTTAAAGAATGGATTGGGGGGCCTCCCTGGTGGCGCAGTGGTTGAGAGTCCGCCTGCCGATGCAGGGGATACGGGTTCGTGCCCCGGTCTGGGAGGATCCCATATGCCGCGGAGCGGCTGGGCCCGTGAGCCATGGCCGCTGGGCCTGCGCATCCGGAGCCTGTGCTCCGCAACGGGAGAGGCCACAACAGTGAGAGGCCCGCATACCGCAAAAAGAAAAAAAAAAAAAAAAAAAAAGAATGGATTGGAAAAAGATGGGGGGGAGGGGATGCAGAGAACCTACCTTGGAAAGTTGCAAGCAAAAGATCGTTGAAGGTCCAAGAAGTAGTGGAAATGGAAAGAAAAGGATGAATGGTAATTGAATCTGGAATGAACTACCACTTTCCTTAGCTTACCTTTTTGCCTTGGTTCTACATTGACTCCTGTATCTGTCTCATTTGATCTGCATCTTTGATTTATTTAATTGCCACTGAACAGCAATTCAGGAAGAGAGTTACCAACTGCATTTTACCTAGCATCTTTAAAACACTTGTCTGGGAAAGATTAGCAGTATGTGACCACTACAGATATTTATACCAGGGCAAATGTGTAAAGACTAAGGAGAAATATACTTTTCCTAATTACAGGGTTGATCTTTCAGGATTTGACTACTTACCTCTGATTTAATCACATCCCTGCATTAACATGTAAAGGTATTATGCCTAATGTGCACATGTTAGTTTCTTTTCACTTAAAAGTATTGAGGCAGAAGGTAGATTGTTCCCCCCCACCCCGCCGGGAAAGCAATTGGATTGGTTCCCTGAGGACCGATACTCCAAGATGAGAATACTCCAAGACAATTGAGAGAGGAGGCTGAGCCCTGCCCAGATAGAAGATAAGAGACCACATATTTATCATTCTTGAAGTCAAGGAGACCTTCCGACTAGAAAGGTCCTTAGAGATCAAAAAGGGAGGGGGCGCCACCCCATAGTAAGTGATGCTAACTACCCATAGGCCTCTTTGATAGAATCCATCATGGCTGAGAGATGCACGTGCACACATGGGAGGGTCCTGAGATATTACCAAATACGGACTCTGAACCACGCAAATCAGAATGATTGGCCAAAGGAAACCCAGAAGAAATGCCCCATATAAGTGATTTAAACTACCACGAGGGCGTGACTCTCTCTCTGAGACTGCCCGTGTGTCTATCCACACGTACTACGCTCTTTTTTTCTCCTAATAAACACTTTACTTGTTTCACAACTTTCCATCTTTATGGGAATTCTTGTCTGCAAAGCCAAAGGGCCAGGGCCTTGTCACTGACCACTGGTCTAGCGACCAGGATTTGGTCCTCTCACTGCCGCGACCCGACCTCAATCTCTGGCCGGGAACTGAAACCCTGCTTCAAGTCTCTGCAGGCCGAGGCCACCCAAGATCAGTATTACATCCATTAGCTCTTTTATTTTTAATTATTCAAGGTAAAGAGGATTATTGTGTTCCAAAAACGTTAAACAGAAAATCTTTTTTTTTAATTTCAACAAAAATCATTGTTGAAAATGTTTCTGAAGTTCTTTTGGCCTTAGTAGGTACAATTTACTAAACACATTTTAACCTTACTTGGTGTTGAGCTTCTAGGCTTCATTTGTGATATGTAGTACTATGGTTGAAGAACAGGCCACAAACTAATCACAGAATATAATTCAGAAACTATAAGCAGAGTTTTTGTTATTTTTGCTGTTCATTCTTTAAAACTGAACCCTACATGTGAGCTAGTTTTCTTAAATTTTCTATCCCTACCTCCTCTGCTCAGACTTATATCCTGAAAAAAATTTTTAGTTTATTTAAAGATTTCTTATTGTTGGAGTCCAGTATATGAATGTGTAGACAAGTTTCCCAATGTAAAATTTAAATATGGAAGAAAAAAAAACTCACCTTACTTTGTTTCTTTCTTCTAATACACTGATAATAGTTTATATTATGACCAAAGAGGTCTAACTATCTTGAATTCCTCTTTGGGGAAACAACACTTTACCCAAAGGTATTTATTTTTATCACTTTCTGGGATGTTTTGGGGATTTCATGATTACATGATTACATGCCTACCAAGTTCCTTTGTTTTAGATTCTTATAGCCTCCTGCTCAGCCTCTAATTGCTACCTACTCTATCTAATAACTGCCTTTCTGTTTTGATCCTAGTGCCTTACTAAAACTAAAGATATTTAGTCTTCACCTTGATATAGCGTCTAGGTATGTGCTGACCCCTGCGTAAGGAAAGGTAGTTGGATATATTAAGAAGGCTTTGGTTGGGACATGACACGCTATATGTGGTTGAGGGCATTTGGGGAGTTGAGGCTCATTTAGGAAGAGTTTTTACAACCCTCTGCTGTTGTGTGTAGCCAATGCTCTATCTGCCTTTAGCTTAGTAAAAACTTGCTGTGTCTACACTGTACTACGAAACATACCATTAGAACATGTCGACTTTCAATGTTTCTTTTGCACAGAATGCTAACCATGGTGGAAGCAGGGAGAGACACCTTTCTTTAGTCATTAGCAGGAGCATCTGGGGAGGCTGTATCACAATCTTCTCAGTAGAACAGTGGTAACAGTGGTGCCCACCACCCAATACTCTCCCTGTTTACCTATAAGCTGCCTCTTTATTGATTTGCTTCTGAAAATAAACTCTCTGACTTATTGGGCTGAATTTTTATCAGGCAGCCATGTAAAATCATTATCTTTTTTCTATCCTTGTCAATCTTTTATTTTTTTCATGACAAGCCAAATACATACTGGCAGTCAGTAATTCTTATACTTCTCTTTACTGTGAGTCTTTGTAACTTGTTTATTGTCAACTTACTGTTTCCTTAATCTTCTTTTCATGCCTTTTTCTTTTCTATTTCATTTTTGCTCCATTTCCTAAAATGATACTTGCATTTCAGTTTTTTTGGACTTCTCTTTTATTGATAATGCTTTGGTTTATTTTTCCCTTTCAGATATGCTTTACAGTAATAATCTTCACTTAGGGATATTTGTGTGTTATTTTCTTTGAAACCAAATTTCTTTTCCTGCCATTGATAACTTAACTAAATTTTTTCTGCAAACTTCAGATTAATTCTCATTTGGACTGTTATGCTATTCATTGTCTCTGAATTCAAAGTTGGAAGCCTCACATATGCAAATTCATTTATATTTGCTTTAATTATCAAACTCTGTTTCCTTTAGTGAATATGTTCTGTTTTGCACTTAGATGTTGCTGGAACATGAGGAGAGAGTATATGCAAAATAAGGCTGGAGGGAAAGAAAGAATCATTTGGAATTTTATTTTTTATTTAAAAAAATCTAATTAAATCTGTATAACTTAAGAAAAGGAAAACTTGACTCTTCTGTGATCATGAAGGTGGACTGTTGAATCTCACAAATCAGCAAGTTCGGATGTTTCTTCTTTGTGGAGGCAACTCTGAGAGTGATCATTATAAAGGACGATGAAAAGGAAGTGGGGAGTTTTAATGGCCAGACCACAGGCAGCATATTCTGATTTTTAATAGTTAGGATTTGTCTATGGTCATGAAAAGGTATTCTTAAAAAGATATCTGAAGAGTATATGAAAATTGTGATAAAATGAACATTGAGTGGACAATTTGCTCTCAGATATTTGTATAACCAAGGAATGCAGTGGGCTCTTGGCCACCAAAGACTCTGGCTGGTGCTATAGAAGATTACCCACTCCTTGGCATTTAGGTAACAAGGGTGTTGCAGAAACAACGTGCCCTGTTTTCCTTCAGGTCCTGTGTAGTTTCTGTATACGTCTTTGTATATCTTTCTTCAGTTCCTTACGTGTTGTCTTGAAGGCCAGTACTCTCCTTGAAAAATAGCCAGCTAAGATTCCGGAGCGTACAATACCTATCTGTATGACTTGTCAGGATAATGATGAGTGACTTTGAAATCCGTCTGCAGTGTCTCTACCCAATGTATCCTCATAAACGCTTTCACTTGGTTATTTAGAGAGAGCTATGTGGTAGGTGGGGAAAAATGTGAACTTGGGTTTTAAAGTAACTAATTTAAATTCCATTCCATGGAAAATTGCATTGCTTAACTGAGTATTGAAAGAAGATACTGGGAACATATGTGCATTAGGTCACCTCCAGAGCTTAGCCAAATTTGGCAAGACCATTGACTTGGCTCAAGCGATGTAACTTTATACCAGGGTTGTACTTTGGGTTTTGAGTGACTTATGATAGTCTGTTTTATGATGACTGATTCAGAGGATGGCGAAAACAATGAACTGACAGTGGTGAATGCCTTTGGGTGATGCTAAGAGTCACCCAACCCAGAGCAACCCAGTCTGTTAGTGGGAGGGCTTCTGAGAGGTCAGAAACTCAGGGCCTGATGTGGCTGTGCTGACACAGACGTCCTGTATGTCCTCCAGTACCAGCTGTATAGACCTCTATTTACATTCTTCTGGGAACCTGGAGCTGTACATAGTGATGTTGTATTTCATTAATCCCAGGGTTCATATTTTTCACAGTTTTACCTCTCTGAACTTGGAATCTGTTTTACGACTAATAGCATAATATAGTTTGTTGGGGTTTTTTCTTAGTGGTGCATAATATAATGGTGCATCTTATTGAGTTTGTCTTATAGTTGATGAACTGGGTAATAATAATGATTTTGCTACTATTTACCAAGCTTCCCGGAGCCATTCTGAGGCCTGCATGTATCATCTCACTTAATCTGCACAATTCCTCAGGTTTATAGCTTTCTGATAAATTCTGGTCTTTTATTTCTGGCTTTTCCTAATCTAAACTAATTGGTCAGTAGTGTAGAAATGCAGACACATAATTTAGCACATTTCACCCCACATAAAAAATACAGATTCCCTATGTTTTTAAATGTGATCAGGTGGGAAGGCAGAAGGCATCCATGAAACAAGAGACCACGATCATGCTTATTTGGGAGGAAGATGGCAGGAGGGCCATGTGGGAAGGAAGAGTTTTTTCCGTATTCTGTCTCAGATCCTTCCCTGTGTGAATGCCTACAGATACCGTGACAGTCACGTGACAAGGTATCAAGGCCTCATTTTCTCCTTCTTCCTTTAGCTGCTTGCTCTTTTGTAGCTGATTGCTCTTTCCAGCCTATATTGGGGAGCAAGTATCCCTTTCTTTGTGGCACTAATTTGGTAAGGGCGGCTGGCTGCAGTCAGACAGTGGAAGAGTGGAAACTTCAAAGGCCACCCATTTTAATTTACGTCTCCCAGCTGGTCTTCAGTAATCCCCAGCAATCCTTCGTGTGAATGATCAGAGGGTGGGGGGCCAGTGCGCCACCCAGGGCCGTGGAAGACCAGCGGTCTCACGTGTTTCTAAATTGAGCTGACAGATTAGAGTGCTGCCCTGCGTCATTGCAACTTGTATTTTGACAGAGTGACTTGCAAAGAGATATGGCCAATAGTCAGGAAAATAATCTTTGGCTGAGGAAGGCCAAACTTTGTCAGAACTGGAGAGAAATGTGACATTTTTTACATTCTTATTTCACTTGGGTCACCAGGCAAAATGGTGAAAGGGGTAGTTTTTGCTCCTTGCTGGTGGTGCCTTGGTGCATAATAGGCCCTTAGTAAATGAGTGAATAAATCTCTAATTCTGAAGGCCCCGGCTACAACACTGTTCCAGACCTCGCCTTTCACTTACCCCCGTCTCCCAATCTGTCCTGTATATAATTCCTTCGGGCCTGAGTTTTCTGCTAAGACAAACTAAATTCTGCTGCTTTGTGAGAGCTGGTGAATATGTACCAGAGGATAGCACATGTATTTCTCTTAGCTTGCTTTTCCTCGTCCTTAAAATGAAACTAAAGTACTAATAGCTTGTTGGTGAGAGGCTGGAGAAGTAGACAAGATAAGATGAGAAGTCCTTCAAAGGGCACCACAGAAATGTCAGATGTCTCTCAAGCTACACATTTGGCTTTAGTAAAGGCTTTTCTGTGCTGGAAAACTGTGAGTTCAGTAGTATGATTTTCACACAGCCTCAGCAAGTGGTGGAGGAAAGCGTTGAGGTCATCCCTACCCAGGCGGCTCTCCTCCCGAGTCACCCTGGCCTGCGTTCAGCCCTTCCTACATCTCCTTTCTGGTTCTTTTTCTTTGCTTTCTTAATTTCTTTTCTTTTTAAATTGAAGTATATCCTTCCTGGCTCTTCAGAAAAAACAATTGAATCATGGTATTTTAGTACTACTATCTTTAATACTACTGTGCCTTTTTTTCTCCTCTCCCCAACATGGAGTGAGAAGAAGACACATTTTAGAGGTTTGTGAGTCTTTTTAAACCAAGAAAGAAATGTGGTGGGTATTTTCTACAATCTGTGTCAAAACCCTAGACCCCTATTCCTTTTACTTATTGGTGTTTACTTTGTAATAGCTACTATTATCAGATGTCACCACCTTTAATTTTTTTTTTTTTTTTTTTTTTTTGCCGTACGCGGGCCTCTCACTGTTGTGGCCTCTCCCGTTGCTGAGCACAGGCTCCGGACGCGCAGGCTCAGCGGCCATGGCTCACGGGCTCAGCCGCTCCACGGCATGTGGGATCTTCCCAGACCGGGGCACGAACCCGTGTCCCCTGCATCGGCAGGCGGACCCTCAACCACTGCGCCACCAGGGAAGCCCCACCTTTAACTTTTGAAAGTCAAAGGGGTCTGTGTAGGTATTAGGTTTATGCCAGTTTTCCTCAATCTAAGGAATCAGATTTTTAGAGTTTATAATTAAGTTGATATTTTCCCACATTCCTTATGTGTCACATAAGGAATAAGAAGTTTGAATTACACTCGTGACTCCAGATTCCAGGTACCTCCTTTGGCATGTGCTCTTCAGTGAGCCTTCGCTGACCTGCCCCGGCTGAGCTAGTGACCCCTCTGTTGGGCACTAGTACAGTTCGAATGTTGTTAACTGACTAATACAGCTGTCTCCCCTGCTGGTCTCAGAGTCCTTGAGGGCAGGGTTCTGACCTTGTATCTTCTTATAGTTCCAGAACCTAGTCTGTTTAAGTCACTGTGACTTCCTACAACTATGACTTTGTTGTAGGAAGGAATGGAGATGGAGAGAGAGAGAAAAGTGGGAAGGAGAGGAGGACGTTAAGAGAACTTTTTTTTTGGCTGTATGGTGATGATTGCCTTGGTTTATTTATACATTTTTTTATAATTTTATATTTTCAAAATAAATTTATTTTTTTATTTATTTTTGGCTGCGTTGGGTCTTCGTTGCAGTGCCTGGGCTTCTCATTGTGGTGGCTTCTCTTGTTGCCGAGCACGGGCTTTAGGCACATGGGCTTCAGTAGTTGTAGCTCACGGGCTCTAGAGCGCAGGCTCAGTAGTTGTGGCACACGGGCTTAGTTGCTCCGCGGCATGTGGGATCTTCCCGGACCAGGGATCAAACCCATGTCCCCTGCATTGGCAGGCAGATTCTTAACCACTAAGCCACCTGGGAAGTCCTGCCTTGGTTTATTAACAATTCTATATAGAAGTCACAAAGGCTAACAAAGTCACTAATATGAAACAAACATTTTTTGAACACAATGTGTCAGACATGTCTGAGCCAGGAGGAAAAAAAGAATAAAGTAGAAGTGCTACTTTCTTGGAAGTCAAGTACACAGAAATAGCTGTAATATCCTGTGCCAAGTGCAGGAGTGAGTGTGTGGACAGCATGCAGGAGGAAAGGCCGAGGGGTCTCCCTCCCCAGCTGGGTGAGACCGGAGGCCTCCCAGGAGAGAAGACATTTCAGAAGAGGCCGGGAAGAGACTGGAAGATTTGGTCAGGACCAGATCCAAGCCCAGCAGTCAGCCTCTCTCCCTCGCCTGGGGCTTGTCTATCTTTTTAAAGCTCATGCTTCTATATTGCTTTCCTACTAAGGAGTCCCACGAACTAGCCAAGAAGAGTCTATCAGACTTTACTTTCAGCAATACACGTTATAGAAGAAAAGATGTATTTAATCTTCCTTTCCAAATCTCCTCCTCTTCACATTCTGATGAACTCTGAATGGGACAAGGGGTCTTCCCTTACGAATCTCTGTAGGTCACTACTGAAGTGGTGCAGGGTGCGTACCGGTGTTTTATCATCACCAACTAGGCGCCTGGTCAGGAGAGAGGCTGGGAAGAGTACCATTTATGTATTCATTATGCTGTTTAATTTAATATGGTACCAGAAGAAAGGACAAATAATCACATCGTGTACTTGCATTGAAGTCCCACCCATCTGTTGTGTATCTGTCTGTCTGTAAGAGTGGCTGGTGGAAGCGGGGAAGGGCTGATTACCTCTTAGAGAAAGGGTTGGGGTGTGGGTGGGAATGAAGCCATGGTTTATTTTCTCTTTTACTTGCTTCTATATTTCTGAAAATAAAGGAGCACACCTTGAGAGATCACAAGAGGGACTATCTAACCTCAGAGTTTAATTTCTTGCATCCTCTGGACTACTTAACTAGAGTTGTGACTCTCTAGTCTGGTGTCCTTTCTTTCCTGGCTCCTGCTCACGTGGGTCATTGGGCGGTGTCCAGGGATTGGATGGGCTTGGGAAGCCACAGAAGGATTGACCCACTGAGATGCTCCCTCATCTGTGGCCACTGCTTGCCAGAAACAGCTCCAGGCACTAGTCCCCAAAACACCCTGGTGCAGGCCCATGCAGCTTGCAGATGAGTCATGCACACTTCACGTGCTCTAATGTGAAATATATGCTTCTGGGGTTTCAGTCCCTGAGATGTCAAGTATGATCAGTATGACAAACCCTTGCCTGCCAAATTTTCTCCTGGAAAGAATATTCACCTTAATTTCTACATAGTGAGCATAACCTCAGCTCACACTTGAATTTATCTTTCGTTTGGGGATTACATTAAGCAGTTGGTTAGTGTTCAGTATTATCTTTCACATGGAATATTTTTCTGCAGTTTTCTTTTCTCCATTAACTTGATGGAAAATCAATTAACTTGATTTGAGGCACACTCTGCTATATTCAATTCAGCCTCAGTCAGGTGATACTCACCACCTAGCATACTTCATTTAGGAATTTAGTACTGAAACTCAGAAAAATTACAGTGAGGAATACTGGCACTGTCCACGGGTAGGTTTTTGCTCCAATTACATGGAAAGAGAATGGTGAAACTAGATTATGATGTAAGAGAACATTTTTAGAGATTCAAGTTGAACAAAAGAATCTTTAAGTGTGCTCTATGGAAAAAAGTTGAATTCATTGTGATAATAAACTTTTTGGATAGGAGCATGACTAAATGAAATTTTTAACAGAAAAGACTCTTATGTCAGAGCTATGGAAACCTACAACAATATTCTATAATAAGTTAAATTCTATAATTTAAGAATATCATAGTAGTTCTGAGCCTTAGGATGTGGGAGGGAAATTAAACAATGGAAATCATGTTCCAGGGCTTTATATTTTTATACATACTTGACAGACATGTATAGTAAGTGCTTTTTTCATCAGATGACTTATAAGGAGGTGAAATGCTAGGTAATATCCTCAGGGAGAGAACAATGGGCAAATCTGTGAATATCATTCCTGTTTTGCTTTCGATTATCAAGGACAATTGTTGAAGATATAATAAGTTCTGCTGTGAGTAAAGCCCTTAGAAAAATGAAAATATGGGTGGATTTTAGAAAGCAAACATTTTATCTAAAGGGGCTTCATTCTGTGAATCCTCATTTGCTAACATTTGATAGTTTGACCTTGGAAAACATGTAAAATAGGAAGCACAATTTTATGATTGCTGTTCCCTCAGTTATGACATTGGCCTTGATGTTGATTTTAGCCTTGTCAAGTCAATGCTGAATATTCTATATGTCTAGTGTACACTATTTGTGACCACAGCTTGAAATGTGACAGACACTTTTAAAGTTGTGGAAACAGTACTTGAATGTACCAGGGTCTAGAAGGACACATGTCCAAGTATATTGTGATATGGGATGTGATAAAGTAGTTTACCTAAGTAAGATTATTTTATTTATTACCTAGTTTGTATAGTAAAATACATTTGCAAAATCAATAATATTCATATAACATAAGGACAGAATTTTAATTTGTCCATTTAACAAGTGATATACATAGCTTATTTGCTTTAAATTAGTTTTGTACCCCCCCAAAAAAAAGCATTATTTATCAACACATAGATTTTTAAATGAATGTTTTTGGTTTGGCCTTAGATAGCATCATGGTTTCATGACCTGATGTAAACATTACTATCATTTACTTTTTAAAAAACAGATTAGATTTTATAATTTTCATGTTCTGTTTCTAAGTGACAAGGTAAGAGAGAAGGTTTTGGGTGACTGGGTGCAAGCACAATTCAAATAACACAATGCAGGGACTTCCCTGCTGGTGCAATCGTTAAGAAACTGCCTGCCAATGCAGGGGACACTGGTCCGAGCCCTGGTCCAGGAAGATCCCACATGCCGTGGAGCAACTAAGCCTGTGAGCCACAACTACTGAGCCTGCGCTCCAGAGCCCACGAGCCACAACTGCTGAAGCCCACGTGCCCTAGAGCCCATGCTCCGCAATAAGAGAAGCCACCGCAATGAGAAGCCCGTGCACCACAATGAAGAGTAGCCCCCACTCACTGCAACTAGAGGAAGCCTGCGTGCAGCAATGAAGACCCAATGCAGCCATAAATAAGTAAATAATAGGGATGGAGCAGGAAAGAGAAAGAGAAATTTTAAAGAATATGTGCCATGTGTTAGATTTACTTCTCTTCGTTATTTTATTTATTTATTTTTATAAATTTATTTATTTATTTTTGGCTGCATTGGGTCTTCATTGCTGTGTGCAGGCTTTCTCTAATTGCAGCGAGCAGGGGCTACTCTTCGTTGCGGTGCACCGGCTTCTCTTGTGGTGGCTTCTCTTGTTGTGGAGCGTGGCTTCAGTAGTTGTGGCTCGTGGGCTCTAGAGCACAGGCTCAGTAGTTGTGGCTCGTGGGCTCTAGAGCACAGGCTCAGTAGTTGTGGTGCAGGTGACCCGTGTCACCTGCACTGGCAGGCGGATTCTTAACCACTGAGCCACCAGGGAAGTCCCAAGGATCCTACATTTTATTTTGAAAATTTTTGTTCTCTTACCTATGAAGTTTCTTAGGTGACTGGTAATCCTGTCTCCCCCTTGTTTTTACAGGTGATCTGCAACTCTTTCACCATCTGTAATGCAGAGATGCAGGAAGTTGGTGTTGGCCTGTATCCTAGGTATGGTGGATGGCATTTCATTTACTGGAAGAAGCAACTTTAATTCCCACCCACCTCCCCAGCCTTTTAAAAGTAGTTAGAAAGGCTGTTACAAGCAGCTGCTTCAAGAGCCACGCTTGAAACTTAATGATAAGTTACAAGAAAATGGAAAATGTGAGGTTTAAAAGAAAAAAAAAACGTTTTATATCCCCACATTATATGCTATGGTATTAACAAAGAGGCATACCTCAGACCTAAATTCTTGTTCTCAGGAACTTTGGGGTAAAAAGTTGGGGATTGTGGGTGCTAATAAACCATCAGGCTGAGATTTTGTTATTCCCCCGCCCTTCTGGGCTGGTGCATGTGATTGTTTCACCAGACTTGCTGTACTGCGCCAGTTGGGTTCATTTGGTCTTTCGGCTTAGCATACTCTGAGCCCCACTGCTCCAGGAGGCGAGAACACTTTCAGGCTCTGGCCTTCTGAAGCATCCTCTCCAGCTCTCTCTGAGGTGATCTGAATCACTGAGCTACTAGACTGTCCTTCCACAAGCACTCCAGGGTCACTCCTAGTTTCATTTTGTTTTCATGCTATTAGGGTCCTAATACAAATAGGGTCTTTCTTATAATTAACTGTGAATCTGAGAATTCAGCTTCTTATTTCTCACGTGTTATCAACTACATGTCTATGGTATGGGTCCTCAAAAAGCAGTAACATAGACTAGTTCAGAGCATGGGCTCTGAGTTCAGACCACCAGTGGTTCAAATTCAGTCACCATTTACTAGTTATAGTTATGTATCCTTGGGGAAGTCATTTAACTTCTATGTGTCAGTTTCCTCATCAGTAAATGATTCTCAGAATATTAATGGTGATGGTTAAATTTGATAAACATGCTCAAGTGCTAAGAAAGTGCTTTCTATAGTGATGCTCACTTACAGTTATTTCTAACTGTAAATGTGGTGGCAGCTTAAATCCATTCCCTCCCCAGATGGAAAAAAAAATGTGCCTCCAACGTAATAAAATGACTTGGCCATGGCCCAGAATGCATGAGGGTCTCGTTAGTGAGATAACCTAGCGTTCTGTTGAAGAGGAAGTACTCCTAATTATTCGTCAGTGTAGTTGTGCATGTTCTCGTGAAGGTGGCAGTTCCTCCAAAGGAGCTTGACAAATGCGGTCCTGTGTGGGAAGCTCAGTGGTGTCTTGGCTGCGGTTTTAACTGCCGTATCCCATTATCTCAGAAATTATTCCTTTGCAAGTCAGTTTTTTTCCCCATCTTCATATTGGGTTGCCTTACTGGCTGGTATAATGAGACAACTACCTCCCCTCACCCATCCCCCCGAAGGACTCAGAAAATGCTTTTATTAACAAACTTCCCTAATGAGCCTCCGTCTTGGGGAGCATTTCACTTCACAGGAAGTGGGCTAGTGGCCCCAGAGCACTCAATCCCTGGTACACTGTCAACCTTACCTGTCCCCCTACCCCTAAGCTAAAGTGTCTTTTGCCCACAATAGTCATTAAGTTTAGATAGTTGACTCCATCTACTGGGCCATGATGGTCTCTCCTTTTTTTCTTTCCTGCAGTATGTCTTTGCTCAATCACAGCTGTGACCCCAACTGTTCAATTGTGTTCAACGGACCCCACCTCTTACTGCGTGCAGTCCGAGACATTGAGGCCGGAGAGGAGGTAAGGAACCCGTGTTTCCCACTGGCTGACCTCCTTTTCCATCAAAGACCCTCTCAGCAAGGCCCTGCCCTAAAGCCAGTTGTGCCTGAGGGGTAGCTCTTCATTGTCCTTCTGCCAAGGAGAAGATGTATATTACACCTCTACCCAGCGACTCATTTACCCATCACCTCTCCCAGGTTATAGATGAGCTAACTTTTTTATTTTTAATCACCATTTTTCTGGATGATGACAGTTCCTGTTGTATGTGTGTGTGGGAGAGGCATGTGTGTGACAGAGTGTGTGTTTTGTGCATATGACAGTTCAGCGGCCCCTCGCATCTCTGCAAGTAGCCATCCTTCCGTAGACAAGGAGGGCAGCCCAGCTTGTGAATGAGATCCCAAGGGCTTACTTATTCCCAAGGTCCCTAATTGCATTTCAGAGGTGACTCGTTTTTACCTTCATGTTAAGAAAGCAAACGAGTTTTACTCTTTCAGGTTGTCATTGGACCTTTACAAACCTATAAACGTCAGCATCTCTGGGTAACTGTGCGTGCAAAGATGTGAAAGGAATAGGGGACAGGAAGTGTGACCTCCAGCAGTGAACTGGCCTTGACCCTTCCAGTTTTGCAGGCTGCCCAGCCAGCCTCTTTTGATGAGGAGCCTTCTCAGAAGTCTGAGGTCTCGCAAGGCAGCTGCAGGTGGGCTGCTCCAGGACCGCTGAACCGGCTCCTGACAGGGTTTACACAATGACTACCCAGAATTCTGGGTTATAGATACTTATGCTTTTTAGAACCCAGTTTCCTTCTACCTTCCAATTTGCTAAAGTGGATATTTATTGCAAGGAAAACAGACCTCATAAGCTTTTATTGCATTTATGCAGCACTCAGCCAATAAAACCTAAACTCAGAGGTACCATATTTTATGTAGACAGGGATTTGGCTTTGATAAGACTCGGTCCAAACTGATTTTCAACTGAATAAGCTGTCTCTTATACAGCCACTTACTGAATGTCCAATTTTTAGGATCAGTGTAGTTGGTACACTGGGATATCTGTCAACAGTATATAGAATTTAGATTTTTTTCCTTGGGTCATATGTGACTTCAAGGCAGTTAAGAAGGGGGGACCACTATCCAATTTCAACATTAGTTTGGGAGCTGAGGGATGGCTGCTTTTTGATAATGATGGTGGTGGTGGTGTTTTACTAAATTTAAAAAGAAAAGGTAACTTGACAAGCAAACAGAAAAACTATTGGAAACAGTTGGACTTTTCAGAAACAACAAAGAAATCTCTTTATATCTTGTTTTCTAGGCTTGGCTGCCAGTTCTCCTTGGCTGTTTTTCATTTAGTTGAAAAAACACTGTCTTTTGGTGCTTATTTCATGTCCTTCTCTTTCCATCTCTGGAGCAACAAGCAAATCCTTCCTCTTGCCTGACACAGAATATTCTGCTCAGCATCAGGCCCTGCAGACTCAGATATTTCCCTATGGTACTTATCAAAGCGGCTTCTCAGCAAAGAGGATTCTCCTCATAAGTCCTTTTTATACCAGCTTGTTCAGAAAATAAATTTCTTTCCCTACCATTATACATGTCTTGGTGCATGACGTTTTCTCTGCTCATTTGCTCCCCTGCTGTCTGCCCACCATTTCTACCTGTCTTAACATTATGCACCCCTCAAGGCCCTCTCAAACATCATGTCTTCTATAAAGCTTTTCCTGATTTCTCAAATTAAAAGATCTTTTCTTCTGAGCTCTCTCTTACAGCAGTTATTAATATTTCTTTGGCACTTATTCCGGCTCTTTTGGTGACTTCTCCACTCAGCTGTGAGCTTCATGAAGACAGGCAGTTGTGTCTTACTGTATCTCCTTTAGCACCTAGCACTTTGCCTTACACCCCAGGAGCCATTCAGTAACACTTCGTTGGGTTGACTTTCTGTTAAATCGAGCATACATGGTGTAAAGACCAGCAGTGTTTCTCACTGAGGGCACTGATGGCATCCCGGATGGGACAGCTGTTTGCTGTGTACGACTGTTGCATCAGTGAGGAACTTCCATGTCTGGTCCCTGCTCATTTCATGCTTGTAGCCACCCCAATACTGAAAATACATCCTGCACACTTAAAACCGGCCCCCTGTGGTAGAGGTAGTGGAGAGGGAGAAAGGACATTTTGAGGTTAATTAAGAGTGACGATTCCTTTTTACTGTGCAAATATTGGCTTTTGTGAAATTGGATAAAGAAGGAAATGTAGAAATTTTGTATTATAGCATCCATTTTGCATTTTGGCTTTATTGCTCATTAGGGTGCCCCCAGTTTTAAAATGTGCTATTTGGGATGGAAGTACCAGAATGTAGGCTGCACGAGAGAAGACTGGATAGCGCCTGTAATATAGAAACTCCCCAGTCTGTATTTGTTGAGTGAATGAATGAGGTTTGCTGGACACAAAACCAGAGGTAGAATAGAACCTTAGACCCATCTTGAAACTACCACCAATCCTCAGGTGTGTCCCATGGGCCTCAGAAAGAAAGTAACATGAAAGCCAACGCATTGCCAGTTTGAGATGACAACATTTCAAACCTCAGACAAGGAGAACTGGAAAATTACACAGGGTTCCACCATAACAGAAATTTCTTACCTTTGTTTCTCTCCACGTAAAGTCATCCTTTGGACTTTTTGGGCCATTTCCCTTCATACCCGCACCACTTATAACACTTTGCTGTTTAAGGATTTTCACTGTGATGTTGAGTTCTGGGACTGTGTTGTGTCTAGCAGGGGTTGGGGGCTGTTTTTTGTTTTGTTTGTTTGTTTGTTTGTTTGGGTTTTTGTCTCTCATCCAGCACCTCCTACCAAGAGATGTGTGTATTATAGTTTAAGTCGTGGCTCACATGCTGGGTTGCTGATGGCTGCCTCTTGGTTTTGTTAAGCTATGAAACACATGTTATCACCTGACAGTCTTCAAGAACGTGGATCATGGAAGAAAGCTGGACAGTCCAGGCCACCCTCATGGGATTTCCTGGTTAGAAGAGATTGTAGCTGTTACAAATAATGTCACTGGCTGCCAGTGTTCTCTGGAGCCACAGCAATTGACAGAAATGTGATTTGCACAGATTGAGCATATCAGTATCCCCAAGTATCAGTTTTCATCTAAAATGTTTTGGGATCATAACGGTCTTTGTCTTCTCCCAGCCATCTCTCTTTGCTAAGTCATTTAACAAATTCACTGCATGCTTGCTGGTATCATGTACTGGGGTGGGTGTTGGGAATACAAAGATGAGTAAGACCTTACCTTGCCTTCAGGAATTCAAGGTGTAATTGAAGAAACTGACACAGAACAGAACACAATAATAGAATCTGAAAACTAAAATAGTGTAAATGGGCACAGGGCTTTCTAGAAGTTCAGAGCAGGGACACTCAAGCGGTGGTAAGGATCAGGGGTGGTGGGAGAGGATAAGGAAGGCTTCCAGAGAAGTGACTCCTAGACTTTTAAAGGATCCAGTGAGTAAAAGTTGGCTAAGACAGGGGCAGGCATTCTAGACAAAGACACAGGGGCCAGGGACAGAATGGTGAATTCAAGGAACAGGAAGCTGTTCACATCAATAGACTGACAAATTCAGATGTGACCAGCGGATGAGGGAATATGTAGGGACCAGACCAAGCAACCCATGGGGGCCTTATTGAGGATCTCAGTTCACTTGAAGGGTCTGTAACAGTGCCTGGTATATAGGATGCACTCATTAAATATTTGTTGGAAGGGAGGGGGACAGGAAATGGGGCATCACTGAAGAGTTTAAGCAAAGGGACGGCACGATGAGTTTTTCCGTGTGTAGGCAAAATTGGGAGAATGATGCATAATCCAGGCAAGAGGTGACAGTGGCAGCCTGAAGACGGGAGATTCAGGTGGTGGCTTGTGATGGGGGATCTGAAGAATATATTTATAAGCTAGAGTTAGCAGAATTTGAAAACTGACTGGCTCTAAAGGTGTGACAAAGAGAAGAGACATGAATAACACTCAGGTTTGACTTTAAATAGAGGGAGGATTTTTTAAAGTCTATTTTCAATTGAGAGCCAGTATTAGAAAAATTTATAATTGTGACAGTGTAATTCGAGAAATGAAGACCAAGTCTAATTTTAATTTGATCTTATTATCCACTGCAAAGTACATAATGAGAAGATGGGCTTCAGGGAAAAGGGGTTCACTTTGCCTTGAAAATTTCAAGTAAGCAACAAATTCGATATCCAGCAAATACCTTTCATGATATTACTCTAATGTTGGAATTGATTTACTGCATTTTCCATAAGAGCTGCACTAAAATGGCAAAGCAATGATCAGTAGCATTAATATTTTAATGCAGTTTTGTTCTTTGCCATTAAAACATCCACTGATCAATGGCAAAGTTTCATATATATGTTCCCACTAAATGAGCCCTACATTTAGTGAGCAGATTCTCCATTAAAACTAGTGAGTCAACAAGTCTTTAATAAAGGTTTTCATCTTTGGTTGATAAAATGATTTAGCTGTCATTACTAGTTAGTAATCCGGCTTTTTTTTTTCCAAAATAATATGAATAAAAATGTTTTTGCCGTTGAGACCTTCAGCTTTGATACAGTGTATTTTTGCAGACTTCAATGGCATGAAAGAGGCACGGGAGGAACTGGACAGTCTTCATTGGAGGAGGCGTATTTGAGCCAAGCCTGAAGGAGAGAATTCTGAATAAGCTGAGAGTGGAGGAAGGGGCGTTGGCTGGTGAAGGCCAACACCATACACGTTGCATGGCGTGCATTGTTTCAGCGTGTAGCATTGTACATAATGATGACAGATGGTAGGGTGTAGGGAGAGATGCGGAGTCTAGAAAGGCAGACAGAAAATCTTCTGGGGAAGCCTTGTGTATCCTTATCCTATAGGCAGGGAGAAACCGTCAGAACTCTTTGCATAGAGAAATGACATGATCAAGTATGAGCTTTAGGAAGATCTCTCTTAAAGCAGTCTAGAAGATGCAATGTAGACTGACGGCAGCAGGGAGGCCAGTTAGAAAGCCACTGCACAGTCCAGGTAATGGTTCCAGGCAGTTACAGAATACTGAGGGAGGCCGTAGGAGTCTCTTTTGGGGGTTAAATGAAATAACTAGTCTCCTGTTTCCCATTCACTGCCTGGCATGATCACTCATGAGTTTTGGCCCTTGTAATAAACTCTTAGGTTTGTCAAGCATATTTCTCTGCTGTGACAGGCCCTGGATTTGTTGGCTTCACACTGGGCCCATTGTAATCACCCGATAAGTACTACCGATTAATCTGACCTGATAGCTGGGGCTGACGACCAAGAGCCATTGGGCTGGATTGAGAATTAGGGTCCTAGAGTTATAACCCAAAAGGGAACACAGAGATCAGCGCATTTTACCATCTCACCTCATATAAGGAAACTGGGCCCCTGAGAGCCTGATAATTCAAGATGAATGTGTATGCTGCCCCCAACTTACTAACAGGCTGTTTAAAAAAGTGTGCTTAGAAATCGGTTATTTGGAATTTAAGAGGAACTTGCCTGATACGGTGGCCCTTTGTACCTCAGAGGCAGCTCTGGCTTCAGATCATGAGGCAAAAGAAAGATTTAGGGAGTTAAAAAGTGGCTGTGGGGCTTCCCTGGTGGCGCAGTGGTTGAGAGTCCGCCTGCCGATGCAGGGGACACGGGTTCGTGTCCCGGTCCAGGAAGATCCCACATGCCGTGGAGCGGCTGGGCCCATGAGCCATGGCTGCTGAGCCTGCATGTCCGGAGCCTGTGCTCTACAACGGGAGAGGCCACAACAGTGAGAGGCCCAGGTACCGCAAAAAAAAAAAAAAAAAATGGCTGTGGTCTCAGCTGCAGGAGCCCAGTTGTTACAGACTATTGCTTAGCGTGAGCTAGAGACAAAAATAAATTTATTTTAAAAATAAATAAATAAAAGCCTCACAAGTAAGGGAACTGTCTCCTAAGTTCCAAGATTCCAAACCTGGTTGACCCTAAATTCCATGAAGCAGCTATAGAATTGATTAGGATTTAAGAGCAATCTGGCTACATAATCTGCCACCCATTTGATTGCCAGGATAAATTTGGCTTCTCTGGTTGCTAGTGGTTACAAAATTTATTACCAGAACTTAGTAATATCAAACATATAACAGCTCTTGATATTGTACTGTTTAGTGAATAAAAGATAAGGTGCAGAAGTATATAGAGTTAATGAGCCCAATTCTTTAAAATAAATCTATGATACACATGTGCTCACCACATAACAAAGACTGGAAGGTAATGCATTGACAATTTTACATGTGATTATTTGGGTGGAGAGACCATAAGTTGTTTCTTCTCTCTTACTTACAGTTTTTGGTGTGCAGTAAAAACGTGTTTTACTTTAATGATTCACAATAATAGCCATTGGTTAAAGAAAACGATCACAGCAGCCGTGTGACCCCTCCCTCTCTGGCCTCCACAGCTCACCATCTGCTACCTGGATATGCTGATGACCAGCAAGGAGCGCCGGAAGCAGCTGAGGGACCAATACTGCTTTGACTGTGACTGTTTGCGATGTCAAACCCAGGACAAGGTATGTTGTATGGAACCAGCTTGGAACACCTCCTGGGCAACGTCTGCATGGTTTTTCAGAGAACTCTGCTTTCATTTCATTAATCCAGAAGTAAATGACCCTTGGTGCATAGTAGGAAACAAAAGTAAATAAAATAATACATTGTGCTGCATATGTTTTATTTCCTGGAACTCTTATCACCCACCAGGCAGTACGAGGTTTAATCTCAGGTAAGGATCCATGGAGTTTAGAGTCTAGAGGGAATGTAGGTGTAAAACATGTAATTAAAAGGACACTGAAGGCCAGAGTGCTATTAGAGCCTGCGGCAAGAGGGTTAATTATGTTACGATTGGTAATAGCTATTGCTCAGTAGTAAACATCTCAAGTTTTATCTAGTTTTTTATTTCTTTCAAATTTCTTCTGTAAGCCTTTCTGCTGCACTACTTTATCAGAGGGTGACCACTTATCTAGCAACTTTTACTCTCTGAGAAATGAAGAAGAGCCAAAATAAATGCCATAAAGATAATGAGTAAACTTTTCTCATGTGAATCTTATACTTTCCTCACATTGACCCTATTTACTCTTAGTTTGCACACAATCAGGTTATCTAATGATTAACTTTTGTAGAGTGTTTTACATTTGTTGGAATTCTTTTGTAATCATTATCTCGTTTGAACTTAATACTCATAAATTAAGACACAGAACTCAGAAAGGTTCAGAAATATGCCTGTGGGAGAGGATGAAGGAAAAGTGGCAGCACCAAGTCTCAAACAGATCTTTTAATAAAGCTGGTGCTCCTTCCCCTGCACCACAACTACCTGTGACTTCTGGCACTGACATCGATGGAGAGAGGTAGTTGCTTTCACTACTACTTTCACTAGTTGCATGCAAAAGGACCATGAGCTCATTCTAAAGATGCAGGAGTCAGTGATCATGATTAGTTTTTCATTAAAAAAAGCTTTTAGAAATAAGTGAATTGAACGGGAAAAGTTGGACCCATTGCTGATAGCCCCCCAAGATTCAGTCCACTTTAGTGTTCCCGTTTTGCTGTTCACAAACGTTCCAGGCATCCTAGGGGATCCCCTGGGATTCCTCCTCAGATTACAACCTGGAATGCAAGCTAACTTCCCATCAGCATCCTTGGTTGGGAATGGGAAGGTTTTTGTATTTAGTGCCTCTTACATGCCATCTATATGGCAGACCCTCAATTTTTTTTTTCTTTGAGTAAGTGATTGTTTTATTAAAGCTGGGGTCATGTTCACTTTTGGCTTATTGTTACAGTTGAAATCTGGGCTAAAATAGTATATTAGGAAAGAGTTTGGCTACAAATAACAGATAACCTGACTAAAACTGGCTTTAGTAGGTGTGATGTGTTTTTCTCAAGAATTCTAGAGAAGCATTCCAACATGAGAGCAGCTACTCATAGGTCTCATCACAGACCCAGAGTCCTCCTGTGTTCCTCCTTAGCTAGCCCTAGCATATGCTTTTGTCTTCAGGGTGCCAGGATGACTGCTGCCCACAAGCCCTAGTCAGTGCATCCAAGCTCTAGACAAAAAAAAAAAAAAAAAAAAAGAAGGGGTAATAAAATGCAAAGAACAAAGGGAAATCCTCCTAGGGATTTCCACCTGTATCTTATGGGTCAGAGCTATGCCACATACTACTGTAGGTGTAAAAGAGGCAAGGAAACAGAATGTTAGCTTTTCACTAGAAGAAGACAAGGGAGAAGAAAGCTGTGGATAGCTTTTCGGTAGCTGATCTACAGTGTCTATCATATCCGTTAAGACCATTTTCTTTATTCCTTTGAGTTCAAAGTTTATTTGAGACAGGATTGTCCAGAGAAACAGAACCAACAGGGTGTGTGTGTGTGTGTGTGTGTGTGTGTGTGTGTGTGTGTAGAGAGAGAGAGAGATTGATTGATTGATTGATTGATTGATTGTAAGGATTTAGCTCATGTGATTGTGGGGACTAAGTCCCAAAATCTGCAGTTGGCAGGCAGGAGACCCAGGATTGCTGATAGTGTAAGTTCCAGTCTGAAAGCTGGCAGGCTGGAGACCCAAGAAAGCCAGTGTTTTGGTTTGAGTCCAAAGGCAGGAAGAAACTGATGTCCCACCTAGTCAGGGAGGAGGAGTTCTGTCTTACTAGTGGTAGGGTCAGCCCTTCTGTTTTTTCAGGGCTTCAACTGATTGGGTGTGGCCCACCCACATTGGAGAGAGCAATCTGCTTTATTCAGTCAATTTATCCAAATGTTGATCTCATCTAAAAACACTCTCACAGATATACCCAGAATAATGTCTGGCCAAATGTCTGGGCACCCTGCAGCCCAGCCAAGCTGACACATACTGTTAGTCATCACAAATATTGTGTTAGAGGTAAGCCAAGCTATATAATCCAAAAAGTACTTGAGGGTGGGAGGAATGGCAGCATCCAGCTTTGGGAAGGTGTGTGCAGTAGCCCACAGGCACCTGGTGCACACCTGCCCCACCATCATGATGCCCAAGAGGAAGGTCAACTCCACAGAGGGGGTGGTGAATGTGGAGCCCAAGAGGAGATCAGCAAGGTTGTCAGCTAAGCCTGCTCCTGAAAAAGTGGGAATGAAGCCAAAAAAGACAGCAGGAAAGGATATATCTTCAGACAAAAAATTGCACACAAAAGAGAAAAAGGGGAGCAAAGAGAAAACAGGCCGAAGTGGCTAAGCAAGAAACTAAAGAAGATTTACCTGGAGAAAATGGAGAAACTAAAAATGAGGCGAGTCTAGCCTCTGGCAAAGCAGGAGAAAAAAAAGCCAAGTCTGATTAATATCATCTACTATGTCTTATCAGTGGCCCCTGTCTCTCTTCTTGCATGATCCAGATGAATATTTTTATCAACTATTTTGTAAATGCAAGATTTTTTAGAAGCTCTAGAAACATTTTTAAGGAGGGAATCCCACATCGTCACATTTTTTATGTGTAAAGGGTTTTTTTTTAAAGAGGTGAAATCATTTGCTGGTTGTTTATTTTTTAGTACAACCAGAAAATAATGGGTTAATCGGATGAATGGGTAAAGAAGATGTGGCACATATATACAATGGAATATTACTCAGCCATAAAAAGAAACGAAATTGAACTATTTGTAATGAGGTGGATGGAGCTAGAGCCTGTCATACAGAGTGAAGTAAGTCAGAAAGAGAAAGACAAATACTGTATGCTGACACATATATATGGAATTTAAGAAAAAAAAATGTCATGAAGAACATAGGGGTAAGACAGGAATAAAGACACAGACCTACTAGAGAATGGACTTGAGGATATGGGGAGGGGGAAGGGTAAGCTGTGACAAAGTGAAAGAGCGGCATGGACGTATATACACTACCAAACGTAAGGTAGATAGCTAGCGGGAAGCAGCCGCATAGCACAGGGAGATCAGCTCGGTGCTTCGTGACCGCCTGGAGGGGTGGGATAGGGAGGGTGGGAGGGAGACGCAAAAGGGAGGGGATATGGGAAAAAAAAAATTTGATGGGCAAATATATATCTAGTATTATGTTACATGTATATCATTATATTTATATTTTATTATATATTGTATAAAAAAAAGAAAATAAAGGGTTATTGAATAAGGAGGCTTTGATTGTCTTGGGTGTCAGCTTAACATTCCATACATGGGGATTAGTTTTTATGTCTTATAATACAGAGCATACTAGATGGCAATTTGGAGTCACGTTGTACATTTACTATGTCTTGAACATTTTAAATTACTTCCATTCCCATGTTGTTTTTGGTAGAATTGTTTCTTAAAGAAAACTACCCCTTGACCTTGGCTGTCCCTTTCAGAACTGTGTGCGTTCCATAACATCTTTGGTCTTGGTAGTGCAGTTTTCCTAATAACTTTGGTAATGTATTGCAAAAGATTGAAAATTTGAGTATGTAATGTATATGATATTAAATTGTGAATTAGTGGTATTTATGATGTAACAGCTTAACAGTATTTGAAGATATTGGTACTTGATATCCTATTAAGGAAAATTTGCCTTCAAATTTTAAACTGGAAAGTCACTGGAATAACTGTTTAGAAAAGAATCACAACTATGTGATTTTTCAGATTTTAAGAATTACGTACAAATTGAAATATCTGTGTACTGATCCTCAAAACAACCAATAAAATCTCAATTATGAAAAAAAAAAGTGCTCAGTTACTCTGCTGGATTCCAGTCCATTCTGTATCTAACAGACTGAGTGATCTTGGGCAAGTCATTCAGCCTCTCTGATTTGCTCCATCATCTGTAATACAAGGGAATTAGACAAGATGGTCTTAAGGCCCCTTCCGGCTCTATTATCCCATATTTCTGTGAAATGTTTCCTAGTGGAAATGAGTAGGATATGTATTTAGATGAAAATATAAACTTGATTTCAGTTAGTTCATCAGTTATATTTTTGAGTTTCTATTTATCTGAGAATTTTGTTCTATTTAGTGATATAAACATTCCTTCTGAAATCTCTATACTGTTGCTTTGATTTGCAAAAATACTACAGAGGTAAATTCAACTTAGCCCATTCCCAAAAGAGCATAAATTAAAAATTAGTTCAAAAATTAAATTTACTTCAGTTCCTAGATTTAAAGTTTTCAAGCTTATTTTTCTGCTTTTCTTGGAACCTAGAAAATTCATCTCAACAGGTTTCTGCATCAAGCAATATTTATTACGTGCCACATCTGTATGTTAGTGGACTTGCATGGTATCATGTTTCAGGAAGGCAAGAGGCCTTTTAATAACAGGTGTAATTTGCATTTGTGGAGTTAGTTGTCGTTTGTAATCAGCAACAACTTAATTTCTGGAATAAATAAAACTTACCTTCTAGAGGAGGTTTTGGGATGATTTGGCTTGTGCAGGTCAAAATCCAAGGCAATAGAAGCAGAACAGACCAAATAGAATTGATTGTTTCCATAAGTTTGTGGATAGTACATAGTGTGCTTCCTTGAATGTCACATGCTTTATTGCAAAAAAAAAGTTGTATTTACTTTCTTTCCTAAGCCTGTTACATATGATCCTTCTTTTAAAACACGATGCCAGTCAATTTACTCACAGCCCTCTTGCCTCATTCCTAGTTTATTGAAATAGCCCCTAATTGGTCACCTGGCACTCAATTTCTTTCTTTTCATCTCTTTTGCACACTGTTTTTGAGTAAGTTTTCTGAAATAGCACTATTTCCATGCCGTTCTTTGCTCAGAATTTTTAAAATATTCGGCATTATCCCTAGTCTTCAGGATAAACTTCAGACTCTTAGCTTGACGTTCAGTGTCCTGCAAAATCATGACCCCAAGATCCAGCCTATATTTGTTTCTTTTTTTCTCTTTTCCTTTTTCCTCTCTTTTGCAACTCGTTTTACCTAAATTGTTTTATCTAATTATACCATTTCCCCACCCAAAAGATTCTGAAGTGGCTTACAGGCACTCATGCACATATATACACATATATGTATCAATATATACCTGTGTATGCAATACAACAACAATAAATTTTATATTGACTTGTGAAATAAGAGTGACAAAAAATAAGATAAAAGCAGGTTAGAACCCAGAATGCATGCCATATGATCCTATACGGTGACAAGAAATAAATCACAGATTTGCTTTAAACTTCTCAGCAGCCAAAGCTAAAGACTAATTTCAAAATGCACAGTAGCTGGAAGACTGGACACATACGTGCTCCTCAGCTGAAGCAGTTTCTCCTGGAACTGAGGCCTCAGGCACTCACCAAGGGTCCCACTGAGACTGAATGAGCAATATCCTTATCAGAATCCACAATGACTTGAAGAGCCGATTTTTATAATATTCTTCAGTGTGGTTGATTGACATAGTTTCATATTATAACTTAATAAAAGAAGTAAGGAAGGTGAAAATTTATGTAATCTATGTTCTCATCTCTCTGATGGTTTACTTCATTCCAAGAATAAAACTGAGACTATATAGAAGAAAGCAAGAACTGTATGTCCTTCAGGTAATCCTTCCTTATTTCTTGTAGTCTTTTAATTTAAAAAAAAATTTATTAAAGCTATACATGTATACAGTTTGAGAAGTCAGAGTACTAGACCCAAGTTGAAAACTTTAGTACATTCTCTCCTGCTGCTGCCTGAGTCCTGCCCCCCAAGAGGGTGCCCTCTTTCAGCTTCTGGCATTTATTCCATGTTTCTAAAACTAAAGTTCCCTTAAGACACATCCTAGGGATTTTTTTTTGCTATTGGGTTGGTTTAATGACTATTTTTTATTTCCAGGATTTCAAATTTGCTTTTTTTCCCCATATCTTCCAGTTTAGGTTTTATTTCTACCTGTTTCTGTTTCATAATTTCTTATTCACTTCCAATGCATACTCCTCTGTTATTTATCTATTTGAGCATCCTAACCATACTTCAAGTCTTGGTCAGTCAGTGCTATAGTTTATTTTACTGGAGTGAAATTGTGTTCTGATTGTTGATTTTTGATTTTTGTCGGTTATCTTCCTTAGCCTTGCATTTCACTATGTGTTCTGGAACTTTGTATGGTGGGCCCATTTTTAGTGGAAATTTTTTTATTTTGTTCCTTTTTCTCCTCTCTGTGCATCTGCTCTGTCTGGTAGCTTTGCACGTGCCTCCCTCAGGCTCCTCAGGCCCCAGTTCAGAATCCAGACTTAATGGCATTTGGAAGTGTTGCACCACAGCAATGCTGAGGCTATTGCAGACCTGGTTACTTAGGCAATGGGCCTCTGACTCCTTACATGGAGAGACTCTATCTGTGCCTTCTAGCCTTTCCAGGTCCAGTAGTTTCTATAAATGTTTATCCCATGTCATCAACCTATATTTTCAGCGTCTTTTTGTGACTGGGGGAGCCGCACCTCATCCCCTGCCTTTAAGCTTTAAAGCAGACTCTACTCACCTTTCTTCTGTGAAACATTTTTATCTCTTTCAACCATTGGAACTGAACTCGTGCCTATGACTGCCAGCTTCTAGACCTGAGGCCCTGGCTTCGGCTTTGCTGAGTGCTCCGCGTTTCTGTTCTGTTACTGGTCCAGGGAGAAGTTTATCTTGTTTTTGAATTAGTAAAGCCACTTTGGGTTTTTCTTTTTATATTTTACTCATTGTTACTATGGGTTTGGAGTAGAAGAGAGCACCTCTGAGTCTGAACTTACAACATCTTGTTGGAAGCCTGCTGTTCGCTTTTCATAGCTAAGAATTCAAGTCTTTGGCGTTAGAGGAAAATACGAGGATAAACAATGATCTAATTCTCCTGAGGGCTTCCAAGCATGTGTGTACTTTTACCCAGTACCTGCCTGTCTGTGGAGCAGAGGTCTGTGTCTTGTATCCCTGGGCCTTCTTTGGAGGGAGAGTTGAGTAGAATCATTCTGAAAATGTATCCATTTCAAAAACAGTTTAATAGGAGGAAACGCCCTAAGAAGCTTCTCATTCCTTGATGCTACAGTTCTAAGTCCACCCACTCTCATTTTCTTTTGTAGAAATAAAGCAATGTTAATGATTGTCTTTGGTAAATATTTCAGTTTCTTTTCAGAGACTCTCTTTTGTAACATGGAGTCACCTTTCTTGGGTCCCTGTGAGGCCCTTCACTACATCTGTGGGTGACGGAGCCCAGAGTAGCCCAGCATCCCTCAGAGACATGACTAGTACTGGCGAGAGTGGCCTCGGTTCCTGTATGTGCTGCACCTTCCCCAGGCTGTCACTGTTAAACCGGGAAGACTGGGGAAAGGAGGCAGCGCTGAACCAAAGGAAGGAACAATGATTGTCTGAAGAAGGAGTAAAGGAATATAGGGTTAAAGCTGTATTCAAAGGAAATGAGAGTTTACTGCCCAAGAAAAAGTTTTTATGGTAACTTGAGTCTATTTGAAATATGAGCAATTACTTAAAGGTCATTAGAAAACCAAGATTTTTTTCTGCTGCCTTCCTCTATTTTGCTAAATTAATGGTAAGCAGGAATGCCTCGTGGTGCGATGATGAGTCCAGCCAGCTCTGAATTGTTTTATATTTCAAGTTTTAACAATCTAAGCAGAATGTGTTTCCTGTTTCTAAAGTTTTCATCATAACTGAATTACATTCTCTTCAGGAAGATTAGGAAGATTTGGCAGGGAATTGAAGGAGAGAGAGAGAGAGAGCGTGTGTGTGTGTGTGTGTGTGTGTGTGTGTGTGTGTGTGGTGAGTTTTTAAGTAGTCAAACCTAACATTACTGTGTGTTACCTATCTTGCTTCTCCAAACAACCAGAAGAATGGGTTTCCCAAGAGTGGGTGCAATGCTGGCTGTCATTAACGTTAAAGTGACGAGAGGGGTTTATTGATTTCATAACCACATAATCCCAGCTGCAGTGTCACTGTGAATGACTGGGCGAGGCTTCTGGGCGTGACACAGTGGACACAGTGGGCTGTAAAATCAGCTGGGAGATAAACACTGTAGCTACCATGTTAGCCCTGGGATATGCTGTTCCCCACATCACAGGACACAACGCTTCAACACGCTCTTCTCCCCAGAGAGCAGACAGCTTTGCCCCCCAGGCTGCTTCATGTGACTCTGGTTTGTCCAAAAGCCCACGCCAGGGGTAAGAAGAGGGTCTCTCCGTAATTTGTGGTGACATGAATTCCACTCACAACCTTTCCAATTGTTGCATAAAAATTCTTTTCTCCTGACTTTTGGCGTAGAAGCAGCTCTGGCTCGGGGAGCAGATTCAGTGATGGCAGCTACTGTGCCATGGAAGTATGTATTCCTGTGTAACAGGCACATTACCTTGCTCAGCACATGGCACACGGTGTTCAAGGAGTGCTGTGGAATGAGGTGCTCTTCCTCAGAGAATATTATCATCATGATGCCTACCAGAGCTTCGGGGGCACTTACTGTGTGCTGGGCATGAGAACTGGGGCATTATGTACCTCGTCTCATTTAATCTCCGTCATTTTATGAGGGGAGTGGTTGCTCTTCTTCCCACTTTGCAAACGAGGTATCTTCAGGAGCTATGTTCTTAACCACTCCACATACTGTCTTTATAATTTCATGAATAACTTACACAGTTTCCCTATCTTAGTTTTTAAATATTAGAGTATAATTTGCATTCAGTAAAATTCACTCCTTTTTTTTTTTTTTTTTTTTTTTTTTTGCGGTACGCGGGCATCTCACTGTTGTGGCCTCTCCCGCTGCGGAGCACAGGCTCCGGACGCACAGGCTCAGCGACCATGGCTCACGGGCCCAGCCGCTCCGTGGCATGTGGGATCCCCCCGGACCAAGGCACGAACCCGTGTCCCCTGCATTGGCAGGCGGACTCTCAACCACTGCGCCACCAGGGAAGCCCAAAATTCACTCTTTTTAGTGCACAGTTCTGTGAGTTTTGACAAATGCATACAGTCTGCATCACCACCACTAACAAGATACAGACCAGCCCCATCACCCTTCCCCAGATTCTATTATACCGCTTTACATTCAGCCTCCACTCCCACTTCCAGCCCCTGCTAACCCCGATCTGCTTTCTGTCACTATAGCTTTACCTTTTTCAGAATGTTGTATAAATTGATCTAAACAACCATTTGATTTTGTCTTCCTACATTTAGCATAATGCATTTGATATTCAGCCATGTTATTTTTACATGCGTGTAAATATATAATCTCAGTATTTGATTCCCTTTTATTGCCCAGTTGTATTCTATTATGTGGCTATCCCATGGTTTGTTTATCTGTTCACCAACTGAAGGACATTTGGGTTCTTTTTCAGTTTTTGGTGGTTATCAGTGAAGCCACTTTAAACATTCACATACAGGTTTTTGTATGAATATAAATTTTTATTTCACTTGGGTAAATGCCTAGGAGTAGGATTCCTGGGTTGTGTGGTAAATATATGTTAAACTCTGTAAGAAATTGCTAAACTGTTTTCCAAAGTAGCTGCACCATTTTGAATTCCCACCAGCAACGAATGAAACTGCCAGTTACTTCACATCCTTTCCATCGCTTGATTTTGTCAGTTTTGCTTTTGTTTTTGTGTTTAATCATCCTAATAGATTTATAGTGATATCACATTCTGCTTTTAATTTGCATTTCCTTAATGACTAATGATGTATTTTTTTTTTCGTGTGCTTATTTACCATCTGCATATCTTATTTGGTGATATATTTGTTCAAATCTTTTGCCTATTTTAAAAATGTGTTTTCTTCTTCTTGAGTTTTGAGAGCTCTTTATTCTGTATACAAGTCTTTTATCACATACATGTTTCAGAAATCTTTTCTTCCTGTCTGTGGCTTGGCTTTTCATTCTCTTGAAAGAGTATTTTGAAGAACGGAAGTTTTAAATTTTGCTGTAGTCCAGTTTTCATTATCTGTTTTTAACAGATCAGTCTTTTGATGGCACATCTAAGAAATCTTTGCCTACTCCAAGAGGATAAAGATTTTTCTCCTATGTCTTCTATTAGAAATTTTATAGTCTTAGGTTTTAGGTTTGATCCATCTTTGAGTTAATTTTTATATATGGTACAAGGTTTATTTATTTATGCACACGGATGTCCCATTATTCCAGTACCATTTGTTGAATCAATATCTTATGTAAGACAGTTGGATACTATAGAAAAAGTGCAGAATTAGATAATAGGAGTAGTTGGGTTCTAGTCTTGGAGCAATAACACTGGTGACGTTAGCCAGAGAGATCAAGTCTGAATGGTGGGTAACAGGGCAGTTAACTCTACATGCTTTAGAGGCATGTAGAGTCTGTTGCCTCCTAACTATTTGATATTGGAAGGTTTCCCTACATTAGCCTTAGTTTTTTCTTTTGTAAGATGAGAATAATCCATATCTGGCAAAGCTGCTTGGAGGGTTCAATTAGATAACGTAAGTCTAGCTTGGGAGATGGTAGTTCCTCAGTAATGGTAGCCATTATTGTTATTGAATGATCTGAGGAAATAGTCTATATGGAAAGTTCCAGGAATTATAGCATCCTCAGTCCCCATCATTTGCTGATCAGGTTCTCCAAATTGCTCACATAATCTTCTTGATAACTTTTAAAGTCTTCCCGCTCTAACCTTTCGTAATCTCTGATTCCTTCCCCTTTTCTGTCCCTTCTTTGCGGCTCCAGTGATGACTGTGTTGCAGAGGTTGGTGCTTTTCACTCCTGTATTCTCCCTGGCATAGCCCCCTCCCCAGCTTGGGCTCTCCGTCCTGAGAGGGGAGCTGACCTGTGTCCAGACTGGGGTATCTCACTGCCCTCCATCACGTGCTGCCCTGTTCACGCCTACAGTTCCTGACATGGCTCATACTGAGAGGTGTGTGGGCAGACTGTATGTAGGGGTGTCCAGGTATGTGTGTGTGTGTGGGGGAAGTGTACTAGGGCGGGGGCTTTCAGAATGAGTAAGAAGACAGCACATGAGTGGCACTGCGCAGAGTGATGTGCAGGCCATTTCTCCCCTTCCCCCCAGATCCCTGGACAAAGTAGGTGTCATCCTGGACTCTCTTTCGTCAAGTTCCCTCCCAAAGGAGATGATGCTCCTTTTAGGGTTTACCACATGGGAATTGTTCTCCCTTTCTGAGTGTAACCATACGGAGTCTTATGCCCACAATGAAACAGAAATAATGTAACTCCATGGGAGCAGAGATCAGACAAGGCTTCCCTTGCCATTTATTTGTCACTACAGTGCAGGGGAGTGTGACTCACCCTTCCTCAGCCCTGAGCCTGAGAACAGTCCTCTTTAGTGGTCGCAACAGCTTCAGGGCTCCGAGATGGGTGGAGACCAGCTCATTTTGCAGTGGGAGTGGGCAGCAGAGGGCTGTGCCTAAAACCTGTAGCTGACCTAGCAGTGACAACGGGAAGGATGTCCCAGAAGTCAGGAGTGGGAAGACGGGTTATTCTAATCCCTTCAATTATCTTAATCTGTGTAGAAATTAAGAGGAGATGATGCCATTCAAAAATAACTTTTATTTGTTCTATTTGCAAAGTACATTTGCTGGGCTCAACAGCAAACTTGAAGGCTGAGACTTTTGGTCCATGGTACCTGCTCAAAGCCCTTAAAATATGACATGCTCGACTTCACAAAATTTTGGAATCCTGCAGGTCTCGGTCACACAAACTTCCACTAACATCTCACTGTTGTAATGTGGGAAGAAGTAAACTAAATAGTGAATTTCATGGTAACTATTTGGGGCTCACTATTTGCGTAGTCATAGACAGGCCCCTGCAGTGACACTGCCTCCTTGAAGGGATGAAGCTGGGGAATTGGTGCCACTGGTGAGCTCCAAGAGAATACATAGTGCAGGTCTGTGAATTGGGGATGGGGGGCTACCAACTGTCGTTCCACTTTCTTAGCTCCTTGCTCTGAAAAGTAGCTGTAGAGCTCCAGGTAAATACGTTATATCGAGCACCTGCATTTCTCCACACTCTCTCCCCAAAACCTGATGAAATGATGGTCACATTGGGCTCTTCCTACATGTTGTTGAGTGCATACCTTCAGAGCCTAAAAGGTGGACACAAGAGTGCATACTTTTTACTTAGATCCATAAATATCACAGAGGCTAAGTGGTATGTCAGAAGGAGTCAATTCAGTTTGAATAGCTGGAAGAAACATTAGGCATCTGGTTCAATACCTTCCTTGTATAGAGAGGAAAAATGACTTGTACAATGAGTGACACTGGAGAGTTGGGACCAGAAATTCCAGGTATCCTGATTCTGAGGCAGTGCTCTTTTGATGAGGCACTGTGGTTACTGCACCTGGGCATGGGGGCAAAGATTAAAGAGTAAATTGGCTAGAAATTCCCCTTCGACTGTTTTTCTTGAAAGATCGTTTCTGTTTGTTCACGCCTCATTTTAAAGTTCTTAAAATAGTGTCTTTATCCAATTTCTCAAGTCCTTTGGACAATAGAACTATAGAAATAAAAACAGAAAATGTGTATAGTAGCATATTTTCATTATAAATGTCTGGATAATTTAGCATATTTTAATTAGAATGTGTGTCCAAGACCATGGACTAACATTCACGAATGCTTTCACTGCCCAACCAGGAGGATGAGACTAGGTCAAGCCTATAAGAAGAGATTAAACTACTAGCTGCTGTGGGGCATCCCAGGAGCCTGGACTCACACCCCCAGATAGGACTGTGATTCCCAAGCAGGTCTTTTCTATTCCCAGCCTGAGCATTAACCCTCAGGAAATCAGGCTTCTGCTATTGCTTAGGACTTAAGAGTGGACCTAAGTCTCCTTTTTTGCCTGTCACTCGTCCACAGTCACCATTTATCTCCAGTCTTTCAGCAAACCTGCTTGAACGCTTCCTTCCCTCCTTCCTTTTTTTTTCCCCTTTCTTTCTTCCTTCCTCAAGTATTTAATGAAGTAAGGCCTGTAATATACCAACTGTGGGAATCCTAAGATGACAAGATCTCCCCTTCCCACAAGTGGCCTACATTCTAGTGTGGAGACAGACACCAGACACACAGTTCAGTTCAGTGCAGCAGTTATCTTAATGGAAGCCTGTTTTAAGTGCAGTGGGAACAGAGGAGAGAAAAAAAATCTCCCTGCACAGTCAGGGAAGACTTCACAGAGGAGGAGACACTGACCTGAGATGTAAAAATTATATAGGAGTTTTCAGTGAGGTAGGTTCCGAGGGGGCAGTTCAGACCGCGGACACACCCTGGGAAATGTCTCGGAGGTTTGGAGAGTATCCTGTAGCAGGGAGCTGCATATGATTCAGTGTTCCTGGAGGGTAAAGGCTGGTAAGGGTAGTGATTGGGGGCGAGGGGAGAGGTATGCCAAGCAGAGTTTGCATTTTCATCATAGAGGGGTGGGAAGCCATTGAAGAAAGTGAGGGTTGGCTTTTGACCAGCAGCAGCCAGAAAAAAATATAACAGTGTGTGTAGAAACAGAGTGAGAAACTATTGCACAAGGAAGGAGAATCATACACTCTAAAAACAGGCGAGACAATTAGTGAGGTTCTCACACTATTCCATCCAGAAGGGCTTTTTGAGAGCTGCTTTTGCATATTTGTAATGGCAGCCGTTCCCCCTCCTCACCACCCCAATGAATGAGATGTTACTGGGTCCAGTTAATACCAGGGGATGTAGCAACTGGTCTGTTTCAAATGCTCATCTGCTTACAGGCTGTGTCTGGGTGCTTCAGTTAAAGACTAGAATATTTACCAATTGTGCTGAGTATTAATTGCTAAGGAGAGGTGTGATGGTTCTCTGAACTAACTGTACTTCTTGGTAATTCGGATATGGTGTTGTTTCAGATGCAGACATCGGCATGTCTGCTGTTTTCTTTCAACCTTCACTGCCAAGTCATTTTCAGACCCTGAGCACTCTAAAAAGTAAAGAAAGATGTGGGCTTTCTGTCTCTCATTTTGATATGTAAATTGGAACCCTGGAGTTATTAAAGCATTGATAATGCTTTCCTGTCTGTGAAATTAAAATTTGAAAGCTGCAGCTAAGGGCCCATAAAAACAGTCATCTCCACATTTGTCATTAAATCCCTTTATGCGATAAATTTGCGTATCCTTAATTTAGAATCATCTTGCTTTTTTCAGAATTTAGTCAATCTTGGCATTTTTTTCAGTGCCTTCTTATGCTAATTTCTTTATTTATTGTGCCTCTTAAAGTGAAACACATAAAGTAGCAGCCAGTTAATAAATTATGTTTTCTACAAATGAAATAAAAGCATGTTAATTATTTCTAAACAATTAGGCCGCATTCAACATGGAGAATTTCTCAGTGGGAGTAGCACACAGCCTCAGAAGATGAAAAAAATTCCCTGCGTTTGACATCGTATCAGTGAACATCTACTGTTTACAACCGCTTCTTGCTACAAATAAGGTCAATTAATGTCACTGTAAGAATTGCGCAGACTGACCTGCAAATCCATAGCACTGCTTTTCAGCTCAACAAAAGGCCCAGAGCAGCTTTTTTCTGAAGCTGCAGTTCACCAGGTCCAGCAGCCCTGTAACTTAAAAAGGGACAAGGAGAACCTCCCATGTGCTCAGAGAAGCGCTGTAGAAAATTAAGACTCTAAGGAAAGATGAGGGGGTCTAGGACTGTCCTGCCTGCAAGGGAAGGGTTGGGGACTGCATCCAGGCAGGGTGACCTGCAGTGTTTAGTTGCCACTAAGCCTGGGGAAATAGACTTAAACTGCAGGTATTTGGAATAGATGTACTGACCTTCTGAACTTTTTTTTTTTTTTTTTTTTTTTAACATGGTGGCATTTCCTCTGTGGGGCATCTTCTAAGAACAAAGTCTTTCCCATCTGTCTGTTGCTTGAATTCCCAAGAAGCTTCCCAGTCCTCAAGTTCCGGAATCCTTTGATTCCAATAGGTTCCTGGATAAGTTAGATGGGGGGAGGCGGGGGGAGGATTTTAAAAATCACACGTACTACCACTAAAAAAAGAATTTCACCCTGAACATTAGAGTTTTTTAAAATCACCCACTCTGGGTTTGGGCCATTTCACCTTTATCTGCTGATTCGCATGACACGTGATCAGCAAGCATTTGCTGAGTAACTGCCATGTACTCGAAGGGCTAAGAGAAGACCCTGTTAACTGAAGCTCCCGGGCAGCAGGCCAGAAATAGGCAAGAGTGAGAAGAGGGTGAAGCCTGTTAGGTTTTTGCCTATATTCTTACCATGTCGGGCCCATCTGTGTGTCATGATATCCTGTTGGTTTCCAGGGAGATAGAGATTCTGGGTGGTCAGAAGGAAGCAATTCTCCTCCCTGGTCCTTCAGCAGCATCACTCAAAAGGAAACAAATTGGTACCCAGGAAATAAAGTTTACTTCTGGACTTCAGTCCCAATATTTTTATTTGTTTGTTTGTTTTTTCTGTTTTTTAAGCACGATAGAGTGGCAAAGAGAGAAGTGAGAAGGGGAGTTTAAAAATGAAAGAAAGGTGGTAGACCATTTTGTTCCTTACCCCAAAATAAGTGGAAAATAACAGGATTATTACAGTGTCTTGGGTTTCAGACTTTTCTTTGGGTGGTTTCAGGGTTTGAACAAGACATCCCTGTCAAGTTTATTTGGAGTATGCCCCTCAGTCTTAGCGCTGGGAGCCTGCTTTAGATGCTATCTGGATTTTTCTGAGCTAATCTAATACCATTCTATAGTCTGGAAAAAATAAACTGTTTTCCTAATGCTGTTGGTTTAGTATCTAAGTATCAAGGGTGTACTCAGTGAAGAGCAGAAGGATTTTCAATATTCATAGCAGAGCTTTAAGGGATTGTTTATGCCCTTTCTGCATTTGTCATTTCATACCTTAAAGATTGAACAGACAGGTTTAAGTGTAAAATCACTAATAGTGTCCATTATGGGCAATGACTGACTATCAGCCTCAGTTTCTTACTGTAACAATCCCAGTGCCACTGTGTTAGCAATTAGAGAAGCCCAGCCTACCCTTTCTATAAAGTACAGCTGCTTGAAAACAGTTTGCCTACCTAAGTCCCTCTATTGATGGAGCTTTTCATGCTACCATAAGCTCATCCCAATAATTTTTGCCCAAGAAAATTACTACTCTTGCCATCCAGCCTTTCAATTAAGTATGCTTTGCTATGAGATGTAGCATTTAGATTTTTATTAATTTAAACATTTTGTGTCAACACAAGGTAGATCATCATTAACTGGTACAGTGCGATGTCTCACAAAATACATACATGTCATAGAAAAGTAATTAACTTCCTCATTCTATTGCCGAACAGATGTGTATCTGAGTAAGAACTGGGGCCCCAGGGTGCTCTAGTACATTTATTTATTTACTTACTTTAAGTCATTAAATTGTTGACTGAGAGGCCTTGTTGCAGATTTCCCAAACTTTGTTCTCTTTTGCATCGCTACCTTCCCCCTCCTCCACCTATAGTTAAAAGTAGGTTTAGAGCAGTCATCCAAGATCATCAATTCACTTTTGGCTTATTGTAATAACTCCAAGCTATAGAGCTGGCTCTCTTTCAGATGAGATAAGGGTTTGTTGACTAAGAGAGTTGGGAATACAGAAGCTAAGAGGGACTTTGGTTGCAAAGCTGCAGCAGCTGCAGGGCAGGCACCTCCTCTGCGATATTCCTGCTGGTGGGTGTCCGACTCGATGTGAACAGTTCTGGTGGAGATCTCAGCACATTCAGTGTCTTTGGGTAGATCCTTCCACTCTCTGGCACCTATGATCGTTCGTTAACCTGCCACTTTAAACTCACATCAGGGTCCTAGTTCTGCCTCGTGGAGCAGGGGAGAGTAAATAGCTTCCTTACATCACCCGCCTGAGTATCGGAGGCGGCGTAGCTTAGCAGAGAGCACTCAGGCCGTCAGTTATACAACCAGGAGCTCAACTCCATGTCCACCACTTTTCTAGCTACTTGAACTTAAGGATGTTACTTCATCTTTCTCAGCTGCAGTCTTATCTATAAATTAGGGATTGAGTGGTTTTTACCTTACACCTTGTCAAAATGATTTAATGAGACAAAGCACTTCAAGTAACTAGTTCAATAAACCTCAATAAATGTTATTATTTTTTGAACCGTAGCTAGCCAGCTCTCTGAAATTCTGCCTGATCTGTAAAATAAGGGAAATAATTTGTACCAAGGAGTGGTTCAAGGTTGACTTCAGTTAATTCTAGGACATGGTTGGTTGGTCACCGAGACAGGAATCTGGTTGCATGCAGATATACATGCATTCTCATCCTAACCAGGTTTCATTACCTTTTTTAAAAAACCACTTTATTGAAATATGACTGACATCCAAAAGGCTGTACATAGTTAACGTATACAACTTGATGAATTTGGAGATAAGTACACAGCCATGAAACTATCACCACAATCTATGCTAGAAACATGTCCATCACCGCCAAAAGTTTCCTTCTCCTGTCTTTATTAATATTAGTTTTTTGTGATAAGAACACTTAACGTAAGATCTACCCTCTTAGCAAATTTTTAAGTATACAATACAGTATTGTTGGTGATGGTCAGTATGCTGTAGGTCTCCGATTTTTATTATCTTGCCCACAGAATATCATGAAAGGCTTTGTTAAATACTTGTTGAGGTAGAAATATACGGTGTTAGTAATATTCACCCTGTGTACTTGCACAGTCGCTATGAGGAGATGAGTGCAGACTGCTGGATTTGTTCTCACTGCTCCCCTGCTGGTATCCTCTAGTGGAGACCACTTTATCTTTTTAAGTCGCAGTAAGCCTTAGCCAGAGAATGACACTGAGTTATCTGATTGGGGGAGGCTTCATTATGCAAACTTTTAATTTTATGTTTTCTTGGGACCGTATTTGCCACCACTTTGGGCTTCCGCTACCACTCCCTTTCTCTCATTCCTCAGAGGAATAATAATACTTTGATGACTATCTCTGCAAAGTTCTTTGATTACCCTGGGATATAGTTCGTCTGGAATTAAACATGTGAACTTTCCTAAAATACCTTGTTCTACTCTGTCCTGTTTGAGAATAATTTCTCTGGGGAGAAAGGAAAGGGAGAAAAATCAGAATCATGTAGCCCTGTTCTTTCTGTTATCTGTTAACTTTGTACCACTTGCCCCAAGCAGCGAATCGCCTTCGTGCTTGCTTCCTGCTCACAGAGCCTGGAACCTTTTCGCAAAGCCACAGTCATTCAGCACTGCCTTCCTCGCTGTCTTCTCATAGGTGACTGCTCCTCTCTGGAACTGTCTGGGGGTTGTGTGCTCTTGTCTGACCTTCTGTCATGATACAGCTTGTGTGTGTGTGTGTGTGTGTGTGTGTGTGTGTGTGTAGCAGTTACTGTGCTGAGCACTTTACACACGTTATATTTCATTTAGTCCTGATACCAACTCTGTGAGGTTGGTCCTCTAGTCCTGTTTCCTGTTGGGAAATGCTTAACACCTATTTTAGCATCATGCTCTCAGATTTTGTTCTGGAAGGTGAACTGGTGCCACTGTGTGAGTAGAGCTGGATAAAGCAAATGTGAACTTAAATGACCGTCAAGAATTTTACAAGCTCGTGGTTTCCCAATAGTTTAATGACGACGCATTATCAAGACTACGGCTGCTTTGTTACAAAACAAAACAAAACAAAAATTCATTAAAAATGGGAGTGGGGCTTCCCTGGTGGCGCAGTGGTTGAGAGTCCGCCTGCCACTGCAGGGGACATGGGTTCGTGCCCCCGTCCGGGAAGATCCCACATGCCGTGGAGCGGCTGGGCCCGTGAGCCATGGCCGCTGAGCCTGCGCGTCCGGAGCCTGTGCTCCACAACAGGAGAGGCCACAGTGGTGAGAGGCCCGCGTACCGCAAAAAAAAAAAAAATGGGAGTGGACACATGGGCAAGCAGTTCTAAAATCTGTTATTAGCATCATGAAACCTAGATTGCAGAAATGTCACCAGTCTTCCTGGAGATTAAACAAATATGCGTTGGTTTCTTGGCTGAATTGTAGCTGGAGGGAAGAAAGGTCATGTATCTGCTCATTTGAAAAGCTCACCATGTCTGGCTTCCCCTCCTCCTTGTGCACCTTCACATCTGCTTCAGCTCCCCTCTTTCTGCCATCCCTGCCCCCGTGGTCCCCACCCACGGCTGAGTTCCAGAGGCTGCGGTACAGAGCCTGCTGGCGCAGAGTGCGGGAGCCTGCGGCTGGACACTGCGTCTGCTCCAGGCCTTCCCTCAGCAGGGCTCCCACCTTGCCGAGTGGTCCTGTGTGTCCTCGCTCGGGCCCCTTCCTCCTTCTCCTCCACAGCGCCCCAGCCTTCACTGCTGCTTCACCCCCCAGTCCCTACTCTCCCTTGATTTCACTACATAATAAAATCCATCAGGCATAATGTCCCTCAACTTCCCGTCCCATTCCACCCTCTCCACATGCAGCTATGTCTGCATCACCCTTCTCTGTCTTCCTCTTCAGCCTCCTTGCCAAAGCCAAGTCACCGCTGCCCCCCGGCACCTCCTGCCAATATTAAAAAAACGACCTCTCTCCCCACCTTGTCTTTTGCCTCTAGCCACCGTTTCCTTTTCTTCAGTTTGTGAAACCCCTTGAAAGAGTCATCTACACACGTAAGGAATGACCCCGTCTCTTCGTTTTCTCTGAACTCCCTCAAATAGGCTTTCACCATCGTCACCCGCTGAAACTGTCTCTCTGGTGTCATCAGTGAGCCCCTGATTCCAAGTCGAGTGGCCTCCTGCGGGTCTCTTCCCCGTTGGCCCCTGTGTTGCATTCCGAGCTGTGGAGCCCTCCCTCCCTCCTTCTAGGAATACTCCCCCCCATCGCTCCTGCACCCTCCTCCACTTCCTCTCCTTTCCTCCTTACACGTTGGGGTTCTTCTGGATGAGCTGGTTTCCTCCACTCCCGTATCTGCAGCTTCCACCTATGTGGCAGTGACTTCCAGATCTGTCCTTCTCACCCGTGCTTGACTTCTGGGTCTAGTTTTGTATTTCTAACTCGCTGTGGGGCAGCCCTAGCTGGGCTCCCTGCAGGCGTTTCGTATTCAGCGTGTCCAGAAGGAATTTGCCTTTCTAAACGCCTTGGTAATCTATCCCCGATCTCACCTGAAGCCTCATCCTGCACTCAGTCATGAAGGCAGAGGCTTGACAACGGTCCTGGCATCTTCCTCCACAGACCGTTTCCCCCCGAGCCATCACCTTCTTCAGCTCCCTTAGCTTGGCCCCTCCTCTGTCTCTATTCCTGGGGCCATTGCCTTATTTGGGTTCACACCACCTCCTTCTCAACTGCTAGATATCTGCCTAGCTGGTCTTCCCACCTTCAGTCAGTGTATTTCCCACATAAATGTTTGAACAACACAGCGGTTATACTTCAGGTCCTTCGACGTCTCTGTGTGGCCCCTGCCCTGCTCTTCGTCCTCGTCCCTAAACCTTTACTTTCTCCCCTTTCCCTCCATTAACTGTTTCATCCAGCCTTACGTTTTCAGGTCTGTGGATGTATCTGGAAGTAGGGCCCCAGGTTCACCACCACCCCACCCTCTGAAATAAAGCCTCGAGCTGTGAACAAGCAGCCCCCAAGCTGCAAGTACCCGAAGACACAGTAGGGCCAGAGAGGCCCAATGTGTGCTTCCACCCTCCGCGTCAGCGCTCCTGCCCTGCAGCTCGGGCTCCTCCCCGCTGAGCGGCCTGGGGCCCCCTGTTTGCTCGCGCTGCCCTTCCCACTTGCCTGCTCCAGTCTAACACTTGCATAGCCCTCGAGAGCGAGCTCAGGCCTCGTCTTCTCTAGGATACATTCCCTAACCCTGGTTGGGCACAGGGCCCTGCCTCTGCGCTCATAACCCCAGGGCTTCTCTCTCTCTTCTCACTTGCTGTGTTTAGGAACAATATGTTTACGTGGCTCTTGCAGCCATTAGACTCTAAGCCCGTCAAGGCTAAGGCCACGTCTCATCTACGTCTTTGCAGTTCCAATGCCTAGCCCTAGTGTACATTTGGAAGTGTTGGCATGTGTTGAGCTTAAGACAATCATAGTGGGACTTCCCTGGTGGCGCAGTGGTTCAGAGTCCGCCTGCCAGTGCAGGGGACACGGGTTCGAGCCCTGGTCCGGGAAGATCCCACATGCTGCGGAGCAACTAAGCCCATGCGCCACAACTACTGAGCCTGCGCTCTAGAGCCCGCAAGCCACAACTACTGAGCCCACGTGCCACAACTACTGAAGCCCGCCTGCCACAGCTACTGAAGCCTGTGCGCCTAGAGCCCGTGCTCTGCAATAAGAGAAGCCACCACAATGAGAAGCCCGCGGACTGCAACAAAGAGTAGCCCCCGCTCGCCACAACTAGAGAAAGCCCCGCGGGCAGCAACGAAGACCCAATGCAGCCAAAAATAAACAAATAAATAAATAAATTTATTTTAAAAAGACAATCATAGTGCCCTGGACTTGGTCACTTCCTGTGTCTATTCTAAACAAACTCATCTGTGCAGAAGCAGCGAGCATGGGAGATGTAACTGTTGATTGAGTAGACCAGGAAAATAAGCCTAAACCATTAAACGCTTGCAGCAAGTCTTGCAAGAAAAGTGACAAGTAGGATCGAAGAGATTAGAGCCAATGACTGAGGGAGCAAAGACCAGGTGTGGTCCTTGGTCCTGACTGTGTGGTGGAATAACCTGGGTAACTTATAAAAAATACAGACACCTGCCCATCCCTGAGGGATTCTGCTATCATTTGCCCAGAGGAGACCTGGGCCTCTGTATTTTAAAAAGTTCTTCAGGTGATTCTAAAAATATACCCACTACATCAGACCCGGACAGCAGGGAAGAGAACCAAAGCTGGAGGAACAATAGGTCTGAGTTTGGAACAAAGTCAGAGAACTTGGTATCCCTTAAAGCACATTCCTGGTGCATCTGCTGTTTGTGCGTTATGGGTAGGATGTGTCAGGAAGTCAGCACTCTGTAGCCTCCCAGAGTGAGCTAAAGCCTCTGATAGATGTCAAATAGGCATATCCCAAAGAGTTCAGCTCCCGTTGGTGATGAAAATCAGGTTCTCTCATGTGTTAAACTCTCTGAATGAAGTTCTGGCTACGCTTGTGCAGAGCAAAAGGGATTTTCATATTTGTCTACTTCCAGAAAAGAATTCCATGCATATTCTAATTGATGATGAGCATTGACTAATATTAGAATCTTACTTTCAAGTAATCTGGGAAGTTAAACAAATAATAAAACAGAAATGTTAAAGGAAAACAGCTGGAGCTATATACTTTGACCCACAGAGTATGACTCACAAAGAAAATAAAAACTGATTAAGAGGTAATGATTTCATAAATCCTCTGTGGCTGGCATCATTGCATTCCCTGGGCAAGGGGTATGAAAAGAGAGAATTAGGCCATCTTGTACACCCAAAATGACATTTTGGACACCTGAAATTTCGTGGGGACCGTGTGAGACATCAGTGTACAGATTATACCTATACTATTTGGGGGCAGATTTGAGATTTGATGTTGACAACATGCCAGGTCCTCACGAAAGATGCCCATGACTCAGTGGGTATTCTTTAGGAGCAGGAATATTCTGAGTACATACTTGAGTGTGTGTTTCCAGTTCTCTCCAGGATTTCCAACATGCCCTCCGTGAAATCACTTGCCCCTTCCTGTACCTCTCTGTCTTTCTGTGAAGTGGGGACATCTCTGATCATCATCTGGTAATGTCTATGAAGCTCCATCAGACTTTTGTCTGGAAGGCTCTGTTAACAGTAATGCCTGCTTGGTTTCTGACATGGTTACAAGAGAATGGAGGTGGAGGCAGGGCACCAAACATGGCCAGTGCTTTTATCTTTGACGTTATAAAAAGGTCCCCTGGCTGAGGGCCAGATTGGAGTTTCCTGGAATATAAAATGCAGACGTGTGCTTTCTGTTGGTGGGGCGCCAGAGAACGCTCACCGAGCCCTCGACCAGTACTTCACTTCCACAGCATGCACAGTTGCCAGGAAGAGCATCTGAGTCCTGGTGATTTTGTGTGGGGTCTCTCACGGGTACGAGGTGGGGCAAAAAAAGAGCTGAACCATGGAATTTGGTCACCTCCTCTCCCAGACCTTAGAAGGAGTGGTCTCCCTGTCAGACCCTCAGCTTATGAGTGATGCCCTCTGGAATGACCCTTCCCCCCTACTCCCGCCAGCTTCCAGGAACAGAGCTCTGTGTGGATTAATTCACAGATGACAGAATTGTTTTAGAATAACTGGAGCAGCACCGGTGTTTCTCCTCTGAGAGACAAATGCAATCCTGAGTGCTTTCTTTTTGAAAATATGACTGAGATATTAAAGATAATTCTTCCCTCAAACCGGGACATACTTCTTTTGAACTTTTTGCCCGTCTGGCACATGGTCTGTGGATTTCAGTGCTTCCTTACAGGGTATTGGTAAGAACTGGTGAGGAGCTGGTGCAAGCCAGCTCTGAAAAGGTAGGGGAAGCTAGCAGAAATGGCCTTCACTGGTGTTAAGATTCTGATGTCACATTAAATAATTTCCTTTGGTTACGCTTATGATTACCTCCTAAAAAAGCACGTCTAGACTTCTGTCCAGGACTATTATCTGAAATCGTTAGTGTGGACCCCAACTAAACTAGTAGTCCCTCAATTTGAGACCACAGATTAAATAATCTGATGTGCTTGCTTTAGCAGATAAGCAAATACCATATTCTCGTGTGAGTTTGGAAAGTTGCCCACTCTAATCATCATACATGCAAGCGTTCGAGGAGATGTGTGGATTAAATAATCACTGTCAAGTTCTTTGGTTGGCAGAGTGCAGTACTGGGCTGGGTCTAGTCTTTGTTCAGTCCTCTGCATACTCTCTCTGCTCTGACTGGTGTATTTTATACATGAGAAAAAAAAATCAGCTTAAAATAGAATGAAGGTGTTCGCAGTCTGTTGCACAACCACAGATTCCAAAGTCTCTCCCATCAGAATTTCAGGTCTCTCTTCGCGCACAACAGACACCATATACACAGGTGACTGATGGAGTGGAAGGATCCGTTTCCATCTCCATGGTAACCTTAATCAGGTTCTCACCTGGGGTAGCTGAGCCAGGAGGCATTGTTAGCCTACAGGGCGCACAGCAGGCCAGCAGCAGAGCTGGGCTTGGGGCTCCAGCCTCCTTATTTCCATTTCACGGTGCTGCCTGTCACACACTCCCATATGCCACAAGCAGAGAACCCACATCCTGCTGTTGTTCATCCTATTTATAAATGTCTCTGGAGGACCCACGTCCAGGTCATGCTAACCGTCGCACTCAGAACACTTGCCCCTTATACCTAACTTGAAACTGTTCTGCTGCGGTTCCAAGCACTTTCCTCTGTGTTTGCAGAGGAAAGTGAAAGCAGCTGTTCCCAAAGAAGGAAAGATGAGCTGGAGGCGTGACAGGCACTAGGAGATGAGGGCTGTGGTTTGCATCTCCATTAAAACAAAACCTGCCCTGAAATTTGGGTGTACACTTTGCCTTAATGAGGGTTGCCATTAGAACATTTTTTCCTGTAAAATGTTTGCGTTTTTCCCAGTCTCAGACCTTCCACCTTGTGGTGTTTACACAACAAGATCAGTAGGACTCTGCTGGGAGTTGCGACAAATTCTCCTTAAATCTGCTTTTGCAAACAGAGCCAGTAGCCTTCTGCTGCGTATAAGCCCATTCTGTATTCTCAGGAACATGTCTTTCTCGTGGAGGAGGGTGGTAGGAAGTGTCTGCTGCTTCAGCGTCTTCGTTTAATCTTCACCTGCCTTTGCCTATCAGCCAGTCATGCTGATCCACACACTGTTGCAGTAAAGGCAGATTTCCAGCAAACACCACAGACACGGGTAGGCTTTCAAACTCCCCCAAGAGTGTGGATGCCAACTGCTTTTTATTTCCTCTAAATGGACCTGATTTCATATAAGCAAATGAGCTTCATTCTCTGAGAAGGAGTTTTAGTCACTGCTTTGGGAACACCCAGCACAGAGGGAGGGGAGGTGTTGAGGCCATAGCTGGGAAAGGCCTTTGATGGTTCTCAGTCACACTCAAGGCTTTGGTCACTTTCCTAGAAGCCCTGAAGGGGCATTCCCCTTCCTGCTGGCAATTCTGTGTTCCTGGATATTTAACCTTGACCCCGCAGTTGGTTCCAGTGTATGGCCTTGTGGCAATCTGTAGTTGCAGTAGAGTCCTGAGGAATCAAGTTCGATCGGCATTGACAAATGCTGACAGCTGCAGCGGGAACAGAAAGTTCAATGGTGCTCATCAATATTAGGATGAGCCTGTTTTTCTCCCTCCCACCAAACAAAGCAGACTCCAGTCAGACCCCTGCCCTCTAGGATGGTTATTGAAAACTCGGGCCACTATGCCGTTCATGACATTAGTGCTTCTAGAGGATGCAAAGGTCATGGGTTAGAAAGTGCATCTATGCAGAATTATTACTACTGAGAATCTTAGCTTCAGGGAGGTTAAATATCTGGCCAAGATCACACAACTATGGAGCAGAGATTCATTTTAGGACTAAATCCAGTGTTCCTTTCACTAAGTTCTAATTATTGTGTACCATTGCTTAATTGCTAAGTAGAACATTCTGCAAGTTGTACATGCTTCCTTGAGAGAACATTCTTCTTCCCTGTCCATAATGCCCATTGACTGGTTTGTGGTTGATATAATAGTGAATGCTCTATTTTTAACCACTGTTTTTTCCACTTTATGAAAGAGCCACTTTCCCCCTCAAGTTAAATCTGAAATGTTTTCAGTTTTTTCCAGAGGAGGTGGAAATTGGTTCCAGCAGAGATGTTTCCTGTGAATCATAAGGTTTTTCAATGATGTTGTGTATTAATCTATTAGTTCCCAGTATATTATCCATGAACTAGAGTACCTCGGTCAAAAGCACTGCAAATTGTACTTTGCTTCCCTCATAATTTTGAATTTCAGGACTTCCCAATCTCTCTCTGAAGTGCAGACACTATATCTGAACCTCGTTTTGCTTTAGAAACAGAACAAAACAAAACACAAAAAAACCTCCTCTTCTTTTAAGACACTAGAATTATTGAATTACTGGAAAAGTTTATGTGTTCAGTAATTTTATTTCCTAGCCTGTACTCGTCTCTCTCCAATCCAATCTAATTAGAGTTTGCACGAGGATTGGGTAACAGGAAGTACTGGAAAGCAGATTGCCTTTCTCCTTTTCCTCTTAATGTGAACCATCTGAAATTAACCCAGTGCAAGAGTTTCAACATCAAACACTTGTGAGCCAAGTGAACACATCTGTTTAAGTGTTCCAGATGCAAAGTAGATCTGGATGGCTGCATCTGATGTTTGAGCCTGATAGAGCCACTGGTCACTTTCCCAAGGATGTGGTCAACCAGTCTTGCTGGATTCCAACCTTGCCCTATTGAAGAAACTCAGATTTCTAATTCTAACAAAAACCACTGACACCTGGCAGGGATGCTTCTACTTTGAAACCTAGAGGAAGCATTTGGCCAATTGAATGTAATTGTGTGGACGGACACCCTTTGACATAGTGGAGTATCTCATATCATCTGGTACCTATTTTTTACTCTTAAGGGAATAAAGTTAGGGTATTTATGTAGCAGCCATGTATGGGGGAACTTAGATGGCCTCACTGATCCATCCACGGGTAGTTGGGGGCAGGGACCTCTCTGCCAGGTGAGTGGCAGGAGGCTCAGGATGATGTTGGAGATAGAAGCCAGGGGAGTGAACAGAGCTCCCTCCCAGGCAGCCTTGATGCGGCTGTCCCACAGCACGGGTCCTGAGCTTGCGTGGGATTTCTTATGCTGTGGGTAGCGGTCACCTTTAGGTTCTAGACCAGTATCTGGGCATTTGGTAAATACCAACAGTTACATTGAGAACACATCATTTTCCAACATAATCATGATACAGTAATATTAGAAACAAGTCAAGATAGGAGTATGGAGTGAAGAGAACAATCTTCTGTTTCCTTGGCTGAGATTGTCCTTGTTGTTGTGGAATTAAGGTATTTTATTCTTGCAGTACTGTTACCTATGGATTGTAGAAGATCACTCCTCTCTCTACGTTCATCTACTTTGTCCCCAAACATTTACTGAATAACTTACCATGATGGCACTGGGAATAGTTATGATGAGGTCATGGTCCCTCAGGGAGTTCTGAGCTAGTTGAGGAAACAGTAGATCATTAATGACAGCTTGGTGCTAAGAGAGAGGTTTGCAGAGTGTCTATGGTGGCTCAGGAGGGTGGATAGACAACATTTCCTGATCGAGAACATTCGACACTGTGTCCAAAAGGGACAAATGGGAAGAAAGCGGGAGAAGTGATTGGAAATAGAGATCCAAGAAAAGAGTAGGAAACTGCAATCCTAGTCCTGACAGAATCCAAAGGGAAAGGATTCCACTTGGAAGAACAGGTGTATTGGCATTAAGATGGATCCGGGAATGGGTCAGATTCGGGCAGGGCGGGGGGCTGTGAGAGGAACGAAAGGGGGCGAATGAGAAGGAATCAAGTATCAAGAGCAATGACTGCAGTTGTGAGGAGTTTGCACCTGGCCACTGGGTGGGGCGGGGGACAGGTAGAGGAGCTTGAGTGGTCGAAGGGAGAAGGGAGAAATTCAGGAGGCTCATTCCTGCCAAGATTCTGAGAACAGCTGGCACAGTCCTGCCTTAGATGAGCTATTTCCATGTGTTCGTTGTGTAAAATGAAGACACACTTTTTTTTTTTTTTTTTTTTTTTTTTTGCGGTACGTGGGCCTCGCGCTGTTGTGGCCTCTCCCGTTGCGGAGCACAGGCTCCGGACGCGCAGGCTCAACGGCCATGGCTCACGGGCCCAGCCGCTCCGTGGCATATGGGATCCTCCCAGACCGGGGCACGAACCCGTGTCCCCTGCATCGGCAGGCGGGCTCTCAACCACTGCGCCACCAGGGAGGCCCAAAGACACACTTTTTAAGGACGTTACTGGAGCTGTGCGAGGGAGCCGTCACCAGAAGTAGAGCTGAACTAGCTGTGCACTGCTCCAGGCTCAAGTGGTCACGAGACCACCTTCTCGTTTGACCAGTGAGGACGCTGAGGGCAGACAGAGGAGGCCCCGCCCGGGACACACAGGGGCCAGGACAGAGGTGCCGTTGTTGCTGCAGCCAACACGTTCCTCATTCTCTTCATCATTTCCCAGCAGAGTGGAGCTTCTCAGGAACCCTTCTGCTTAGAGTCCAAATTATTTTGATCGTTTGTAGAAAACTCAGCAATAGTACATTTTATGTTATATAGATAGTGTTCTCCCCCTACTGAAAACAAATTTCGGGACTCACCTATTCCAGCTCCTTTTACCTAGTAAAGCTGAAGTTCAAAAAGGAATTCTTTCCCTAAATGATAGCAAGCATCTTTGATGTGTTTGGATAAGAAATAATGAAATAAATTTACTAATTTCATACGTCAGGGACTGTGAAAAAGAGCACGCTCATTTACTCTTATATTTGTAAATTGAAAAATTAGAAGATTTAATTTATGCTTCCCTAAGTAGTTTCTCTGTTTGTGTATATATATTACACACGTACACACACACACATACACACACACATACACACACACACACACACCCCTGTGAATGATCTCCTCCTACCTGGTTGCTGTGGAAAGAGGGGAGGTAGACCCCATTATAGGGACAGTTACAGAAGAAGTGACAGAATGGGACGGGAGGGTCAGGACATGGCAGCAAGGTAAGGTGCGCTGGGAACCTGCGAGTGGAGACTATCACCTTGGTGAAACCCTCCTGGCGTGGATGGCTAGCTGTGAGTGAATGTAGCTTTGTCTAGCTCCAGTATAAAGTGCTCCCAAGAGCTATTGTTTCTGAATGTTTGGAAACAATTTCAAAGCTTGCCTGCTCTTCTGTTAAGTAAATAAAGCCTTAGGCTCAACCCCAAAAAACAGCTAATTAGATAATGGTGGGGATTTCATTGTGAATATAATTCCCATATGAAATTGCTCTGCCTTGGGCCATGGTCTCACTCTGCTTGGTGGAAGAATGCAAGTTCCACTGTGGGTTCCACGTTGGAGGATTTTATTGCCCTTTTCCAAGTGCTATGACTAGGAAGATCATAGGGGCCATGAGTTGAGTATGTGTTGAACTTAACTGCCTCACAAACATGAGTTTCACCTTTTAAGCAAGCCTAGGAGAAAGACAAATTCAAATTCAACACGAAGACAGTAGAAAGAGCACGGGCTCCAGAGCCAGACAGACTTGAATTTGAATCTTACCCCTGGCAGTTAGGGGCAGAAGGACATTTGTAACTGTTACTTAAGCTTTAAGACTGTCTTGTGCCTCATTTGTTCATTGTAGGCATTGATGCCCTACAAGGATGTTGTGAGGAATAATTGAAATACATACAAGAGTCATCCAGATCATGATCAAATAAATGGTAGTTTTCTTCTTCCAAATCCATTCTACAGACATTTAACTGTGCTTTTGTTACATACATGGTTCTGTGGTAGGTATTTGGGAGAGGTAGGATCAAAGAAGAATAAGACCTATACTACTGTTGAAATGGGGACAATCTGACATGCGCTCAAACGACAGCCCAGGACCTCTATCCACACCAGCCTCCTTGCTGTTCCTGGAACATGCAGGCCTGTTCCTGCCTCTGCACCTCAAGACTTGCCGTCCCCTCTTCCTAGAACTCTCACCTCTGCTGCTTCACCTCTTCTTCACCTCTAAGTCATCTTCTCAGCGATGGCTTCCCCGATCATGCTACACTCCCTGGGACTAGTACTCCCCATCGCTCTTCCCTGTTTATTTGTTTTTCCCTCTGACAAATATAATTCGTGTGTGTGTGTGTGTGTGTGTGTGTTTTCTGTCATCCCATGCTCCTTCTCACTCTTTTTTTTTCTTTTTATTAGTTTCTGCTTTATAACAAAGTGAATCAGTCATACATATACATCTGTTCCCACATCCCTTCCCTCATGCATCTCCCTCCCTCCCACCCTCCCCATCCCACCCCTCCAGGCGGTCACAAAGCACCGAGCTGATCTCCCTGTGCTCTGCGGCTGCTTCCCATTATCTATCTACCCTACGTTTGGTAGTGTACATATGTCCATGCCTCTCTTTCGCTTTGTCACAGCTTACCCTTCCCCCTCCCCATATCCTCAAGTCCATTCTCAAGTAGGTCTGTGTCTTTATTCCCGTTTTACCCCTAGGTTCTTCATGACATTTTTTTTTTTAATTCCGTATATATGTGTTAGCATACGGTATTTGTCTTTCTCTTTCTGACTTACTTCACTCTGTATGACAGACACTAGGTCTATCCACCTCATTACAAATAGCTCAGTTTCATTTGTTTTTATGGCTGAGTAATATTCCATTGTATATATGTGCCACATCTTCTTTATCCATTCATCCGATGATGGACACTTAGGTTGTTTCCAGCTCCGGGCTATTGTGAATAGAGCTGCGATGAACATTTTGGTACATGTCTCTTTTTGAATTATGGTTTTCTCAGGGTATATACCCAGTAGTGGGGTTGCTGGGTCATATGGTAGTTCTATTTGTAGTTTTTTAAGGAACCTCCATACCGTTCTCCATAGTGGCTGTACCAATTCACATTCCCACCAGCAGTGCAAGAGTGTTCCCTTTTCTCCACACCCTCTCCAGCATTTATTGTTTCTAGATTTCTTGATGATGGCCATTCTGACTGGTGTGAGATGATATCTCATTGTAGTTTTGATTTGCATTTCTCTAATGATTAATGATGTTGAGCATTCTTTCATGTGTTTGTTGGCAGTCTGTATATCTTCTTTGGAGAAATGCCTATTTAAGTCTTCTGCCCATTTTTGGATTGGGTTGTTTGGTTTTTTGCTATTGAGCTGCATGAGCTGTTTATAAATTTTGGAGATTAATCCTTTGTCAGTTGCTTCATTTGCAAATATTTTCTCCCATTCTGAAGGTTGTCTTTTGGTCTTGTTTATGGTTTCCTTTGCTGTGCAAAAGCTTTGAAGTTTCATTAGGTCCCATTTGTTTATCTGTGTTTTTATTTCCATTTCTCTAGGAGGTGGGTCCAAAAGGATCTTGCTGTGATTTATGTCATAGAGTGTTCTACCTATGTTTTCCTCTAAGAGTTTGATAGTTTCTGGCCTTACATTTAAGTCTTTAATCCATTTTGAGCTTATTTTTGTGTATGGTGTTAGGGAATGATCTAATCTCAAACTTTTACATGTCCTTGTCCAGTTTTCCCAGCACCACTTATTGAAGAGGTTGTCCTTTCTCCACTGTACTTTCCTGCCTCCTTTATCAAAGATAAGTTGGCCATATGTGCGTGGGTTTATCTCTGGGCTTTCTATCCTGATCCACTGATCTATCTTTCTGTTTTTATGCCAGTACCACACTGTCTTGATTACTGTAGCTTTGTAGTATAGTCTGAAGCCAGGGAGCCTGATTCCTCCAGCTCCGTTTTTCGTTCTCAAGATTGCTTTGGCTATTCGGGGTCTTTTGTTTTTCCAAACAAATTTTGAAATTTTTTGTTCTAGTTCTGTGAAAAATGCCAGTGGTAGTTTGATAGAGATTGCATTGAATCTGTAGATTGCTTTGGGTAGTAGAGTCATTTTCACAATATTGATTCTTCCAATCCAGGAGCATGGTATATCTCTCCATCTATTTGTATCATCTTTAATTTCTTTCAACAGTGTCTTATAATTTTCTGCATACAGGTCTTTTGTCTCCTTAGGTAGGTTTATTCCTAGATATTTTATTCTTTTTGTTGCAATGGTAAATGGGAGTGTTTTCTTGATTTCATTTTCAGATTTTTCATCATTAGTGTACAGGAATGCCAGAGATTTCTGTACATTAATTTTGTATCCTGCTACTTTACCAAATTCATTGATTAGCTCTAGTAGTTTTTTGGTAGCATCTTTAGGATTCTCTATGTATAGTATCATGTCATCTGCAAACAGTGACAGCTTTACTTCTTCTTTTCTGATTTGGATTCCTTTTATTTCCTTTTCTTCTCTGATTGCTGTGGCTAAAACTTCCAAAACTATGTTGAATAAGAGTGGTGAGAGTGGGCAGCCTTGTCTTGTTCCTGATCTTAGAGGAAATGGTTTCAGTTTTTCACCATTGAGGACAATGTTGGCTGTGGGTTTGTCATATATGGCCTTTATTATGTTGAGGAAAGTTCCGTCTATGCCTACTTTCTGCAGGGTTTTTATCATAAATGGGTGTTGAATTTTGTCGAAAGCTTTCTCTGCATCTATTGAGATGATCATATGGTTTTTCTCCTTCAACTTGTTAATATGGTGTATCACATTGATTGATTTGCGTATATTGAAGAATCCTTGCATTCCTGGAATAAACCCCACTTGATCATGGTGTATGATCCTTTTAATGTGCTGTTGGATTCTGTTTGCTAGTATTTTGTTGAGGATTTTTGCATCTATGTTCATCAGTGATATTGGCCTGTAGTTTTCTTTCTTTGTGACATCCTTGCCTGGTTTTGGTATCAAGGTGATGGTGGCCTCATAGAATGAGTTTGGGAGTGTTCCTTCCTCTGATATTGTTTGGAAGAGTTTGAGAAGGATGGGTGTTAGCTCTTCTCTAAATGTTTGATAGAATTCGCCTGTGAAGCCATCTGGTCCTGGGCTTTTGTTTGATGGAAGATTTTTAATCACAGTTTCAATTTCAGTGCTTGTGATTGGTCTATTCATATTTTCTATTTCTTCCTGAGTCAGTCTTGGCAGGTTGTGCATTTCTAACAATTTGTCCATCTCTTCCAGGTTGTCCATTTTATGGGCATAGAGTTGCTTATAGTAATCTCTCATGATCTTTTGTATTTCTGCAGTGTCAGTTGTTACTTCTCCTTTTTCATTTCTAATTCTATTGATTTGAGTCTTCTCCCTTCTTTTCTTGATGAGTCTGGCTAATGGTTTATCAATTTTGTTTATCTTCTCAAAGAACCAGCTTTTAGTTTTATTGATCTTTGCTATCGTTTCCTTCATTTCTTTTTCATTTATTTCTGATCTGATCTTTATGATTTCTTTCCTTCTGCTAACTTTGGGATGTTTTTGTTCTTCTTTCTCTAATTGCTTTAGGTGCAAGGTTAGGTTGTTTATTCGAGATGTTTCCTGTTTCTTAAGGTGGGATTGTATTGCTATAAACTTCCCTCTTAGAACTGCTTTTGCTGCATCCCATAGGTTTTGGGTCGTTGTGTCTCCATTGTCATTTGTTTCTAGGTATTTTTTAATTTCCCCTTTGATTTCTTCAGTTATCACTTCGTTATTAAGTAGTGTATTGTTTAGCCTCCATGTGTTTGTATTTTTTACAGCTCTTTTCCTGTAATTGATATCTAGTCTCATAGCATTGTGGTCGGAAAAGATACTTGATACAATTTCAATTTTCTTAAATTTACCAAGGCTTGATTTGTGACCCAAGATATGATCTATCCTGGAGAATGTTCCATGAACACTTGAGAAAAATGTGTATTCTGTTGTTTTTGGGTGGAATGTCCTATAAATATCAATTAAGTCCATCTTGTTTAATGTATCATTTAAAGCTTGTGTTTCCTTATTTATTTTCATTTTGGATGATCTGTCCATTGGTGAAAGTGGGGTGTTAAAGTCCCCTACTATGAATGTGTTACTGTCAATTTCTCCTTTTATGGCTGTTAGTATTTGCCTTATGTATTGAGGTGCTCCTATGTTGGGTGCATAAATATTTACAATTGTTATATCTTCTTCTTGGATCGATCCCTTGATCATTATGTAGTGTCCTTCTTTGTCTCTTCTAGTAGTCTTTATTTTAAAGTCTATTTTGTCTGATACGAGAATTGCTACTCCAGCTTTCTTTTGGTTTCCATTTGCATGGAATATCTTTTTCCATCCCCTTACTTTCAGTCTGTATGTGTCTCTAGGTCTGAAGTGGGTCTCTTGTAGACAGCATATATCTGGGTCTTGTTTTTGTATCCATTCAGCCAATCTGTGTCTTTTGGTGGGAGCATTTAGTCCATTTACATTTAAGGTAATTATCGATATGTATGTTCCTATTCCCATTTTCTTAATTGTTTTGGGTTCATTATTGTAGGTCTTTTCCTTCTGTTGTGTTTCTTGCCTAGAGAAGTTCCTTTAGCATTTGTTGTAAAGCTGGTTTGGTGGTGCTGAACTCTCTCAGCTTTTGCTTGTCTGTAAACATTTTAATTTCTCCATCAAATCTGAATGAGATCTTTGCTGGGTAGAGTAATCTTGGTTGCAGGTTTTTCTCTTTCATCACTTTAATTGTGTCCTGCCACTCCCTTCTGGCTTGTAGAGTTTCTGCTGAGAGATCAGCTGTTATCCTGATGGGGATTCCCTTGTGTGTTATTTGTTGTTTTTGCCTTGCTGCTTTTAATATGATTTCTTTGTGTTTAATTTTTGACAGTTTGATTAATATGTGTCTTGGCGTATTTCTCCTTGGATTTATTCTGTATGGGAGTCTCTGTGCCTCCTGGACTTGATTAACTATTTCCTTTCCCATATTAGGGAAGTTTTCAACTATAATCTCTTCAAATATTTTCTCAGTCCCTTTCTTTTTCTCTTCTTCTTCTGGAACCCCTATAATTCGAATGTTGGTGCGTTTAATGTTGTCCCAGAGGTCTCTGAGACTGTCCTCTGTTCTTTTCATTCTTTTTTCTTTATTTTGCTCTGCAGCAGTTATTTCCACTATTTTATCTTCCACTTCACTTATCCGTTCTTCTGCCTCAGTTATTCTGCTATTGATCCCGTCTAGAGTATTTTTTATTTCATGTATTGTGTTTTTAATCGATGCTTGATTCATCTTTAGTTCTTCTAGGTCCTTGTTAACTGTTTCTTGCATTTTGTCTATTCTATTTCCAAGATTTTGGATCTGGGAAATAGAATCTTGGATCATCTTTACCATCATTATTCTGAATTCTTTTTCAGGTAGACTGCCTATTACCTCTTCATTTGTTAGGTCTGGTGGGTTTTTATCTTGCTCCTTCTCCTGCTGTGTGTTTTTCTGTCTTCTCATTTTGCTTATGTTACTGTGTTTTGGGTCTCCTTTTTGCAGGCTGCCGGTTCGTAGTTTCCGTTGTTTTTGGTGTCTGTCCCCAGTGGCTAAGGTTGGTTTAGTGGGTTGTGTAGGCTTCCTGGTGGAGGGGACTAGTGCCTGTGTTCTGGTGGATGAGGCTGGATCTTGTCTTTCTGGTGGGCAGGTCCACGTCTGGTGGTGTGTTTTGGGGTGTCTGCGGACTTTTTATGATTTTAGGCCACCTCTCTGCTAATGGGTGGCGTTGTGTTCCTGTCTTGCTAGTTGTTTGGCATAGGGTGTCCAGCACTGTAGCTTGCTGGTCGTTGAGTGAAGCTGGGTGCTGGTGTTGAGATGGAGATCTCTGGAAGATTTTTGCCGTTTGATATTATGTGGAGCTGGGAGGTCTCTTGTGGACCAGTGTCCTGAAGTTGGCTCTCCCACCTCAGAGGCACAGCACTGACTCCTGGCTCCTCAATTTGGGATGATTTGTTGTCTATTCATGTATTCCACAGATGCAGGGTACATCAAGTTGATTGTGGAGCTTTAATCCGCTGCTTCTGAGGCTCCTTCTCACTCTTGAGCGTGAACGCTGTGACTGTCTGATGTCTTCACTGCTCTATCCTCCGTGCCTAGAACAATGCCCAGTTGGCACCCAGTAAATTTTAATTGAATAGATGAGTGATGGAATTAATTAACTTCAGGTACCAGGAGGGTCATGTACCAAGTCCCAGTGGCCAGAAGAGCAGGAGCATGTTAGGGGCTGTATCAGTTTCCTATGGCAGCTGTAACAATTGTCATAAAATTAGTGACTTAACACAAACTTATTATCTACAGTGCTGGAGGTCAGAAGCCTCACACTGGCCTCACTGGGCTAAAATCAAAGTCTTGCCAGGGCTACATTCTTTCTGGAGGCTCCAGGAGAGAATCCGTTTCCCTGCCTTTTCCAGCTTCTGCAGGCTGCCTGTATTCTTTCCTCTGTGGGTCTCTTTCTCTGTCTTCAAGGCCAGCAAAGGCAGGTTAAGTCCTCCTCACATCACATTGCTCTGACCTTCTCTTCTGCCTCCTTCCGCTTTTAAGGAACCTTGTGATTCCACTGGGCCCACTTAGGTAGTCCAGGACTGTCTCTTAATTTTAAGGTCAGCTGACCAACAGTCTGAATGCCACTTGCAACTTAATTCCCCTTCGCCATGTATGCTAACATATTCACGGGTTCTGGGGATCAGGACGTGGACATCTTTGGGGATGCATGTGTCTGCCTACCATAGAGTGTAACAAGTGAGATATTTTGCCTAGAGCCTAAGGTTTGAGCTGCCGGTAGTGAAATATAAAACAAAAATTTAATCAAGAACTGCCATGGTTGTCAAGATTTTTTTTTTTTTTTTTACATCTTTATCTTTACTGGAGTATAATTGCTTTACAGTGGTGTGTTAGTTTCTGCTGTATAACAAAGTGAATCAGCTATACATATACATATATCCCCATATCCCCTCCCTCTTGCGTCTCTCTCCCACCCTCCCTAAAACACCCCTCTAGGTGGTCACAAAGCACCGAGCTGATCTCCCTGTGCTACGCGGCTGCTTCCCACTAGCTATCTATTTTACGTTTGGTAGTGTATATATATCAGTGCCACTCTCTCACTTCATCCCAGCTTACCCTTCCCCCTCCCCGTAACCTCAAATCCATTCTCTACCTCTGCATCTTTATTCCTGTCCTGCCCCTAGGTTCATCAGAACCATTTTTTTTTTTTACATTTCATATATGTGTTAGCATACGGTATTTGTTTTTCTTTTTCTGACTTCACTCTGTAGGACAGACTCTAAGTCCATCCACCTCACTACAAATAACTCAGTTTCGTTTCTTTTTACGGCTGAGTAATATTCCATTGTATATATGTGCCACATCTTCTTTATCCATTCATCTGTCGATGGACACTTAGGTTGCTTCTGTGTCCTGGCTATTGTAAATAGTGCTGCAATGAACATTGTGGTACATGTCTCTTTTTGAATTATGGTTTTCTCAGGATATATGCCCAGTAGTGGGATTGCTGAGTCATATGGTAATTCAATTTTTAGTTTCTTAAGGAACCTCAATACTGTTCTCCATAGTGGCTGTATCAATATACATTCCCACCAACAGTGCAAGAGGGTCCCTTTTCTCCACACCCTCTCCAGCATTTATTTTTGTAGATTTCTTGATGATGGCCATTCTGACTGGTGTGAGGTGATACCTCATTGTAGTTTTGATTTGCATTTCTCTGATGATTAGTGATGTTGAGCATCCTTTCATGTGTTTGCTAGCAATCTGTGTATATCTTCTTTGAAGAAATGTCTGTTTAGGTCTTCTGCCCATTTTTGGATTGGGTCGTTTGTTTTTTTGGTATTGAGCTGCATTAGCTGCTTGTATATTTTGGAGATTAATCCTTTGTCCGTTGATTCATTTGCAAATATTTTCTCCCATTGTCTTTTCTTCTTCTTTATAGTTTCCTTTGCTGCGCAAAAGCTTTTAAGTTTAATTAGGTCCCATTTGTTTACTTTTGTTTTTATTTTCATTTCTCTAGGAGTTGGGTCCAAAAGGATCTTGCTGTGATTTATGTCATAGAGTGTTCTACCTATGTCTTCCTCTAAGCGTTTTACAGTGTCTGGCCTTACATTTAGGTCTTTAATCCATTTGGAGTTTATTTTTGTGCAGGGGGTTAGGAAGTGTTCTAATTTCATTCTTTTACATGTAGCTGTCCAGTTTTCCCAGAACCACTTATTGAAGAGGTTGTCTTTTCTCCATTGTATATTCTTGCCTCCTTTATCAAAGATAAGGTGACCATATGTGCGTGAGTTTATCTCTGGGCTTTCTGTCTTGTTCCCTTGATCTATATTTCTGTTTTTGTGCCAGTACCATACTGTTTTCATTACTGTAGCTTTGTAGTTTAGTCTGAAGTCAGGGAGCCTAATTCCTCCAACTCCATTTTTCTTTCTCAAGATTGCTTTGGCTATTCGGGGACTTTTGTGTTTCCATACAAATTGTGGAATTTTTTGTTCTAGTTCTGTGAAAAATGCCATTGGTAGTTTGACAGGGATTGCATTGAATCTGTAGATAGCTTTGGGTAGTATAGTCATTTACACAATGTTGATTGTGAAATCCAAGAACATGGTATATCTGTCCATCTGTTTGTATCATCTTTAATTTCTTTATTCAGTGTCTTATAGTTTTCTGTGCACAGGTCTTTTGTCTCCTTAGGTAGGTTTATTCCTAGATATTTTATTCTTTTTGTTGCATTGGTAAATGGGATTGTTTCCTTAATTTCTCCTTCAGATTTTTCATTGTTAGTGTATAGGAATGCAACAGATTTCTGTGCATTAATTTTGTATCCTGCTACTTTACCAAATTCATTGACTAGTTCTAGTGGTTTTCTGGTAGCATCTTTAGAATTCTCTAAGTATAGTATCATGTCATCTTCAAGCAGTGACAGTTTTACTTCTTCTTTTCCGATTTGGATTCATTTTATTTATTTTTCTTCTTTGATTGCCATGCTTAGGACTTCCAAAACTATGTTGAATAATAGTGGCGAGAGTGGGGAACTTTGTCTTCTTCCTGATCTTAGAGGAAATGGTTTCAGTTTTTCACCATTGAGAACAGTGTTGGCTGTGGGTTTGTCATATATGGCCTTTATTATGTTGAGGTACGTTCCCTCTATGCCTACCTTCTGGAGACTTTTTATCATAAATGGGTGTTGAATTTTGTCAAAAGCTTTTTCTGCATCTGTTGAGATGATCGTATGGTTTTTCTCCTTCAATTTGTTAATATGGTGTATATCACATCGATTGATTTGCATATATATATATATATATATATAAATTTTTTTTTTTTTTTTTTTTTTTTGCGGTACGCGGGCCTCTCACTGTTGTGGCCTCTCCCATTGCGGAGCACAGGCTCCGGACGCGCAGGCCCAGCGGCCATGGCTCACGGGCCCAGCCACTCCACGGCATGTGAGATCCTCCCGGACCGGGGCACGAACCCGTGTCCCCTGCATCGGCAGGTGGACTCTCAACCACCGCACCACCAGGGAAGCCCAATTTGTATATATTGAAGAATCCTTGCATTCCCGGGATAAACCCCACTTGATCATGGTGTATGATCCTTTTAATGTGCTGTTGGATTCTGTTAGGTAGTATTTTGTTGAGGATTTTTGCATCTGTGTTCATCAGTGTTATTGGCCTGTAGTTTTCTCTTTTGTGACATCTCTGTCTGGTTTTGGTATCAGGGTGATGGTGGCCTCGTAGAATGAGTTTGGGAGTGTTCCTTCCTCTGCTATATTTTGGAAGAGTTTGAGCAGGATAGGTGTTAACTCTTCTAAATGTTTGATTGAATTCGCCTGTGAAGCCATCTGGTCCTGGGCTTTTGTTTGTTGGAAGATTTTTAATCACAGTTTCAATTTCATTGCTTGTGATTGGTCTGTCTATATTTTCTATTTCTTCCTGGTTCAGTCTTGGAAGGTTGTGCTTTTCTAAGAATTTGTCCATTTCTTCCAGGTTGTCCATTTTATTGGCATAGAGTTGCTTGTAGTAATCTCTCATGGACCTTTGTATTTCTGCCGTGTCAGTGGTTACTTCTCATTTTTCATTTCTAATTCTGTTGACTTGAGTCTTTTCCCTTTTTTTCTTGATGGGTCTGGCTAATGGTTTATCAATTTTGTTTATCTTCTCAAAGAACCAGCTTTTAGTTTTATTGATGTTTGCTATTGTTTCCTTCATTTCTTTTTCATTTATGTCTGATCTGATCTTTATGATTTCTTTCCTTCTGCTAACTTTGGGGTTATTTGTTTTTCTTTCCCTAGTTGCTTTAGGTGTAAGGTTAGGTTGTTTTTTTGAGATTTTTCTTGTTTCTTGAGGTAGGATTGTATTGGTATAAAGTTCCCTCTTAGAACTGTTTTTGCTGCATCCCATAGGTTTTGGGTCATCGTGTTTTCATTGTCTTTTGTTTCTAGGTATTTTTTGATTTCCTCTTTAATGTCTTCAGTGATCTCTTGGTTATTTAGTAATGTATTGTTTAGCCTCCATGTGTTTGTGTTTTTTTCAGTTTTTTTCCTGTAATTGACATTGTCTCATAGTGTTGTGGTTGGAAAAGATACTTGATATGATCTCAGTTTTCTTAAATTTACCAAGGCTTTGTTTGTGCCCCAAGATATGATCTATCCTGGAGAATGTTCCATGAGCACTTGAGAAGAAAGTGTATTCTGTTGTTTTTTGGATGGAATGTCTTATAAATATCAATCAAGTCCATCTTGTGTAATGTGTCATTTAAAGCTTATGTTTCCTTATTTATTTTCATTTTGGATGATCTCTCCATTGGTGAAAGTGAGGTGTTAAAGTCCCCTGCTGTTATTGTGTTACTGTTGATTTCCCCTTTTATGGCTGTTAGCATTTGCCTTATGTTTTGAGGTGCTCCTGTGTTGGGTATATAACTGTTTACAATTGTTATATCTTCTTCTTGGATTGATCCCTTGATCATTATGTAGTGTCCTTCTTTGTCTCTTGTAATAGTCTTTATTTTAAAGTCTGTTTTGTTTGATATGAGAATTACTGCTCCAATTTTCTTTTGGCTTCCATTTGCATGGAATATCTTTTTCCATCTCCTCACTTTCAGTCTGTATGTGTCCCTAGGTCTGAAGTGAGTCTCTTATAGACAGCATATATATGCGTCTTGTTTTTGTATCCATTCAGCCAGTCTATCTCTTTTGGTTGGAGCATTTAATCCATGTACATTGAAGATAATTATCGATATGTATGTTCCTATTACCATTTTCTTAATTGTTTTGGGTTTGTTTATGTAGGACTTTTCCTTCTCTTGTGTCTCCTGCCTGGAGAAGTTCCTTTAGCATTTGTTGTAAAGCTGGTTTGGTGGTGCTGAATTCTCTTAACTTTTGCTTGTCTGTAAAGGTTTTAATATCTCTGTCGAATGGTTGTCAAGTTTTAATGTGGGGGCCTCAACTGGGAGGCACTAGGAAGTTATTAAAGGCTTTTGTGATATGGTGGAACTGTGGCTTCAGGAGATGGAGATGGACTTACAGCAGGTATTTGGAGGGAGACTGATGTTTAACCTTTCAAAAGCAATTGATTTTTATTTCCCTCTTATACACACAAAACACTAGGTTCTTACTTGGAATTTCCTAAAAGAAGTAGGGTCCACTTATGGTGTCTTTTTAAAAACCACCCTATTATATTACACATATGTACAACACACGTACACAGAGACTCATAAAGCCCTGTCACATAGACACACTCACACAAATGCACACATTTCCTCCTACACACACCCACTGCCTCTCCCGTTCTTGAGATCTCTTTTCTGTGGTACTTGGTGGCCCTCCTTTTTTTCTGCCCTGGCACACTTTGAGTGACATGTATCTTCCCACCAGTAACATAGGCTTACTCTGGCAGTGGTTCTCACAGGGGTCATTCTATAAACCTCCCCTCGTAGGCATGTAAGAATCTCCAGGGAGATACATACAGTTTGAAAAAGTCTTCCTTCCCTCACCTTTACCATCACCCCACAGTGGCTGTGATTTGATATCACTTTCTAGAATGGCTCTTCTCCCTGACATCCACTGAGAATATAGTGGATATGGAACACCTGGTTTTGAGTAGAGTCTGATGAGAATTTCTTACCCTTTGGTTAGCCTCTTTAAAGCAGTGCCATCCAGTAGAACTTTCTGTGATGATAGAACTGTTCTCTGTCTGTGCTGCCCAATATGGTAGCCACAGCCACACGTGGCTACTGAGCTCTTGAAATGTGGACATACAGGAAAAATAGAGGACTCAGTAGGAAGACAGACAATGAATAAATGGTAACTCCTACCTTCATTTTGAAGGTTTTAGTACCTTCATTTTTCTTTTTAAGTTTTTTTTCTTTAGTTTTTTCAGAAGTCAACATTGGTTCACATGGGTGTAGTTATGCTCATCTTTTACCTAACTTCATTTTGATTGATAACTCAATATTTGATTGAAGTGTCAGGACTTCCCTGAGGGCGCAGTGGTTAAGAATCCGCCTGCCAATGCAGGGGACATGGGTTCAAGCCCTGGTCCAGGAAGATCCCACATGCCACAGGGTTACTAAGCCCATGAGCCACAACTACTGAGTCCGCGTGCCACAACTACTGAAGCCCGTGCACCTAGAGCCTGTGCTCTGCAACAGGAGAAGCCACCGCAGTGAGAAGCCCACGCCCCGCAATGAAGAGTAGCCCCCGCTGGCCACGACTAGAGAAAGCCCGCATGCAGCAGCGAAGACCTGATGCTGCCAAAAATAAATAAATAAATAAATAAATAAATTTATTTTTTAAAAAAGTGTTATCCTTGGGTCTCCTGACAAATGATTCTTTCTCTTACCTCTGTTCCCCTTCCTGATAAATACATACATACATATATGTATATATGTAAGCTTTATTGAGATATGATTCACATATGGTACGATTCAATCAGTTAAAGTGTACAATTCAATAGCTTTTCATGTATTCAAAGAGTTATGGAACCATCAACATGATTGATTTTAGAATATTTTCATCACCCTCAAAAAACTCATTAGTAGTCACTCCCCCGTTCTCCCTACCCACCACCGCCTGCCCTAGCCATTTACTAATCTACTTTCCTGTCTCTATGGATTTATCTATTCTGAGCATTTCATATGGGTGGAATCATACAATATATGGTCCTTTGTGACTGGCTTCTTTCACTAAGCATGATGTTTTTTAAGGTTCATCCATGTTGTAGCATGTTTAGTACTTCATTTCTTTTTAAAAATTTTTTAAATTTATTTATTTTTGGCTGCGTTGGGTCTTCCTTGCTGTGTGTGTGCTTTCTCTAGTTGCGGCGAGTAGGGGCTACTCTTCATTGAGGTGCGTGGGCTTCTCATTGTGTTGGCTTCTCTTGTTGCATAGCACGGGCTCTAGGCATGTGGGCTTCCGTAGTTGTGGCTCACGGGCTCTAGAGCGCAGGCTCAGTAGTTGTGGCGCACAGGCTTCGTTGCTCCGCGGCATGTGGGAAGTTCCCGGACCAGGGCTTGAGCCCTTGTCCCCTGCATTGGCAGGCAGATTCTTAACCACTGCGCCACCAGGGAAGCCCAGTACTTCATTTCTTTTTATTGTCAACTAATATTCCATTGTATGGGGCCTCCCTGGTGGCGCAGTGGTTGAGAGTCCGCCTGCCGATGCAGGGGATACGGGTTCATGCCCCGGTCTGGGAGGATCCCATATGCCGCGGAGCGGCTGGGCCCGTGAGCCATGGCCGCTGGGCCTGCGCATCCGGAGCCTGTGCTCCGCAACGGGAGAGGCCACAACAGTGAGAGGCCCGCATACCACAAAAAGAAAAAAATAAAAAAAAATAAAAAAAAAAAATATTCCATTGTATGGCTATACCACATTTTGTTTATCCATTCATTGGTTGATGGACATTTGGGTTGTTTCTACTTTATTTGCTATTATGAATAGTGCTGCTGTGAACATTTATGCACAAGTTTTTATGTGAACATATATTCTCATTTTTATTGCATATACATCTATGGAGTGGAATTGTTGTATAGTAACTCTGTTTAACTTTTAGAATAACTGCCAAACTGTTTTCCAAAGTGGCTGCACCATTTTACATTCCTACCACTAATGCATGAGGCTTCCAATTTTTCCACAACCTTCCCAACATTTGTTATTATCTTTTTGATTATAACCATCCTAGTTAAGAAATGGTATCTCCTTGTGGTTTTGATTTGCATTTCCCCAATGGCTAATAATATTGAGCATCTTTTCATGTGTTTATTGGCCATCTGTATATCTTCTCTGGAGAAATATCTATTCAGATCCTTTGCCCATTTTTTAATTGAGGAATTTGTCTTCCTCTGTTCTTTTAATTTGGCCTGAGCAGGATGCTGATATGCTAACTGGTGATGAACAAGTATGGAAGGAAGTTCAAGAATCCCTGAAAAAGATCGAAGAACTGAAGGCACATTGGAGTATCCTTTTACCTGTGGATTGAGTTGTTTTGTAGGATTGCTTCCTTACTGGTTGGAGCCTAGTATTAATGAATCCATGTCCAGGGTTTGACCTCTCCACGAGCCAAAGAGTTTCATTCTGTTCCGTGGTCACAGGTTGCATCCCTGACCCCAGCCAACAATTTCAGTAATGGCTAAGGAAGATATGGTAAGGTCAGCATGAATTCCTCTCCACCATTAGATGATAATCCAAATTTATAGGCAGGATTAGTGGGACAGTAAGTAGTACTCTCTTTATATGTACAAGGTAGCAAATTTCTGGATTCCCTTCCTCCCGTAACCTACATCTCTAAAAAGCATAACTTGGAATCCTTATAATTTAATGACTGTAGTCAACCATGACTGCAATGGCAATGGGAGTTGCTTCACAATACACTTTCTTGGCGTAAATAGTGAGGGGACCTCGGGAGGACTGTAAGCACTGGAGGATTGTAAGAGCCCGTGGTCTGTCAGTCTTTGAGTCTCAAGGAGTTGATTAACTCCCAGGTGGATTCACTGTGTTCCCCTTTCTCTTTTCCCCCAGTCGTCTTATGGTCATGGAAAAGTCTGCAGAAAGGTGCCTGTTCTGTCATCGATAGTCTGTTCTCTTCGGGTGGGCTGTCTTCCCTGCTCCCCTCACTGGAGCAGAGTGACTTGTGATCAACACCCAGAAAACGCAAATACAGTTCAGCATTAGCTTGGGAGAAAAGCCTCTTAGTTAAAATTATTCCATTTTTTTGCTCAGTGATGTGTTTTACAGGAAAGGTTTGCCTTGTTTGCCAGGTGACTGTTGCCATCGTTTCGAAGGGAAGTTGTCACGTGGTCCCTCCCTCCCAGCTTGCTGGGCGATAAAGTAGATGTATTCCTGTCAGCGGCTGCATCTGGTTTTTACTTCTAAGGCTTGTCACCTCAAACCTCTTTAAAATGAGTTGGAGCATATGTAAATGAACAGGCAAATAATTATGGAGGTCATGCAACATGATGTTAAAATAGAGTCAAAGTCTTGCCACAGAAATGTCTGGCATTGTGTAAGAGACAGGCATTCCTCCTGACAATCCATCAAATATCTAATCCTAGGATGAAAAGCCACAGAGGTTAGCCTGGCAGTCTGTTACGAAACCAGTGCGTTGCCTAAGATACTGCTTCCCCCAGCCTCTGGGGGCCACATGCCGCAAACTTTAAACATGTGCGTCAGGTGAATACAACAGAAAGTCATCAAGTCACTTTTCTTCAATAAATGTGCCTCTTCCGAGACCAGAGGCAACTCCTCAGAGAGAGGACTCATCCTAAAGTTACAGAGTGTTATGTACAGAAAGGCCCTCAGCCATGTGTTAGGGGGCCTGAAGTACTAACCAGGAAGTCAGGCCTGTGGGGTAAGGTATTATGCCACCAGAGGCCCCCACTGAAAGAAAAATATATTTCCTGTGAGGGTTCATAAAAATAGGAGCTCCCACTCACGCAAGTGGCTTGATTGGTTTATCAAAAGTGTTCACTGATGTGTTGGAAAGCAGTGCCCTGAGAGTCTGAACTGTGGAAAAGGTAGATTTTGCTGGAGGGAGGGCAAAGGACAGGTGGACCATCTGTCCAGGACGGGGGATGCTGTATTAGGACCTGAGGAAGAGGCTTTGAGTTGGAGGCGCGGTGGAGAGCCCTGGGCTGTGTGAGAGTCAGGCAGGGTGTGGGTGTGTGGCGGGCAAATGCCATCCACCTTACTCCACTGAACCATCTTCCTTAAGCTGGTCACGCTCGTAGGTCGTGACAGTAAAAGGAGGAGGAAGGCACAGATATTTGTGCAGTGTGATCTTGTGCAAGACACTAAATGTTCTCCTGCTGTGTCCCAGGTACACAATTCTGCCTGGCTCAGGAGAGAACACGTGAAGCGTTTTTAAAAACTTTACGTACGGTATCTTATTTAATTCTTACAGCGACATTTGGCATTTTTATTTCTGGCCTACTTCGAAGCACAGGTGACGTCCTCAGAACCTCAAATCTGACCAGTGACAGAACTAGCTTAGATTTAAATCCAGCTTTTTCTGCGGTCAAATGCTATGCCATTTCTGTAAATCTGCAAACCTTGCGCCCTGTGGAATTCCAGCCTATGGAAGCAGATGAATTCGGAGCTACACAGGTTGAAGGTGAGAGAGGAGTGGGGCCCGGGCAGCCCCAGCCCAGCGTCCTCCTCGGCCTCAGTCTTGCCTAACACAGCATCAAAGGGAAGAAACTGTGTCAGGTCCCTGGGGCCTGCCTTCTCTCTCACCTGCAGCTGTGCTTCTGAGGGAGTTCACCTGAAGGACTCGAGGCGTGCTGCATGCACCACCTCCTCAGTGCTCTGACTGCCTTGTCAGTTTTAAAAAGTGAGGTCGCACTGGGCTCCATGAGAGTAAGTTATGGACTCACGGTTAATCGGAAAGTCATTGTGGCTCCGAACTGAATACTGGGTCTTCTCCCCACCCTTTTTAAAGCACCCTTTCCCCCTGCCTGCAATTTATGTACATAAGCTACATGTTCTTAATATTTATCTTTTACTTTGGGGGTTTAAAATAAGAATACCTTTATTTGGTTAAGTATAGACTTGAATCACTTTTGTTTTATAATCAAAAACATTAAATTTGAGATCCAGTGGAAATGGATTTCTTTAAGTTGTTTCCCCTAGTGTGTGCCTGGGGTTGTGTTTTTGGTTTCTTATATGCCCAAGGTTCAAATGGCACAGAAGCAAAAATGAGCTCCTCCTTTTTTAAAAGGAGTCTCTCTAAGGCTTCTTTAATTTCAGATCATTTTTGAAACAGAAACTAACAGAGTAAATAATTTTAAACTGAACTAACTTACTTAGTCTTCAGCTCATTTAATAAACAGCTGCATTTATTTCATGGCTAGGTTTAAAGAGAATACATGTAGGAATAGGAAGGAAGAATGGTTCTCTGGAAATCTAATCCCTCAAAGCACAGGCTTGGTTGGAAGATGGTTTGTTGATGTAAACAGAATTTCCTTCTCTGAGACACCACTTACATGTTTTTGTTTCTCAAGTGTGTTTTCAGGCAGCTCATCTGTGCAAAATAATGGGCGCTTCCTTCCCTCCTGTGCCTGGGAGCTCTTCAGCCTTTTCGAGAATCTCATTTTACTTTTGTTTTTTCTTGATGAAGACAATGAATCCTTAACTAAGGTTAATAACAGAGTGGGAACAGGTTCTGGCCATGTGCCAGACGATCCTAAGCAGCAACGCAGAGCGGCTTCCTGATATCAACATCTACCAGCTGAAGGTGCTCGACTGTGCCATGGACGCCTGCATCAACCTCGGGCTGCTGGAGGAGGCGTTGTTCTACGGCATTCGGACCATGGAGCCATACAGGTGAGTCCCGGGGAGGGGCTAAAGTAAGGGCTACAGTGTCTTTACTTGGGGCAGAGGCTCGAGAGAGCCTGACATCATCCTGATCACTGCTGCTTTGTAAGAGTGTTCCATCTGCTTCTCAATCAGTGTGTAAAACCACACCTTTGTTCATTTATGCATTCATTCCTCATGTGTAAAGTTCCTTCTGTGTGTCAGGCACTGTGGGTGTGCAGGGACTGAAGAGATGCTGTCTGCACGTGGAGCTAGTGCTTGTAATAAGGTGCAATGCTGGCGATGGCAGAGGCAAGGACACAGTTTGGGGGAGCAGAGAGGGGCTCAGCACAGACGTAGCCTGGGGGCTGCAGCCTGTGGCCTTAGCCCTGCTGATCTAGGTGAGGACGCCAGTGTGGGACCCTCCACCTGGCTGACAGCAGTGCTGGTTTCTTCCATTTCTCAGGGCTTTATGGTTCCCAGGGTGCCTTTACTTGAACCTTCTGACCTCATAATCACCTTATGACCCAAGCAGGAGAGCAGGGAGACAGCCCTGCTCAAACATGTCATTGAGTCAGAGGAAGGAACTACTGGTAATGAGTTGTTTCTTGACCAGCCTCAGCTCCTCCAGACCCGTGCGTGTTTTGCCCCTAGAGGTTCTGGTTACCCAGGGGAGCTTTCGGGGGGAGGGCAGTGTTGAAGTCTAGTGCTGAGAATTTGGTGCTGGTGGGTGTGGGACCCTGGTTTACAGTGGGCTAAGAACATAAGTTTGGAAGATGAGATAGATCAGTCCAGAAGAAAGGGCACAGAGACGCATATACCATCATCGCAGGTTGGAATAGCCATCTCCAGCACAGAAGAAGGTCACTCACTGTGGGGAAGGTGCCCTGAAAGCATCTGGGACCTGGGGAGGCTGGGGGAGGCCCCTGCGGAGGAGGGGCGCCATTCCAGGCAGATACTGAGTTTCCTAGCTCTGAAGACCATGCAGACATGATGTCAGTCCTAAGGGGCTGAGCAGAGGGAAGATCCAGGTCTAGACCTATGCAACATGGGCAACAGGCAGGGGAGTGGTCCTCAGGGAAGGAGGGGACGGAGGCAGAGCAGAGCCACCTGTCCCCACTTGAGCAAGAGCCTCAGAAGACACCGGAGCTGGGAAGTTACCAGGGTCAACACGATAAGAACAGAATCAAGTCCAGGGTCTGGGATATCAGTCCAGGCAAAGGGAGGAAGCCAGAAATGACACATTTGGTCAGGAAGCCAGGAGCACGGTGCAGACAGAGAAGAGCCTAAAGATGGCATAGACCCACCAGCCAGGTGCGTGGCAGAAGTCCATAGGCCAGCCACGGCACCAGGGTGACCCTGAGGGTGTTTTTCAGAACTTCTCTAGGTGGTTTCTCCCAGTGCCTTGTGGTTGAACAGCTTCGGAATCCAGACTGTGAGTCATCTTTAATCAAACTTATAAGAGGTTGCCTTGAGGGCTGGGACTGTAGACTTTCCCATGAGCGTGAAATTTCTGTTAGGTATGATGAATCTTGTGGGTTCTCAGAAAATATGAATTGAATACAAAGAGATAAGGCTTCGTTCGTTCTCTGTGTTGCAATGAGAGGCAGGCTGGGGACGGTTGGCGTTACCCCTCTGGGCTCAGGGCTCGGGCTCAGGACGCCAAACCACAGGCTGCCTGGTGAGCAGATGGAATCCGGCCAGGAGACAAAGACGGAAAATCCTCTTTCCTCCAGATCCCCTCAGCGGCTGCTCGCCCCACTGCTGTCTGGGGGTGGAAGTGCGCTGAGCCCGCCGCCCAGGCACAGGAATATATGTTGGTCCCCTGGCTTCATTAAGAAAGCCGCGCGCCTTTGAGGGAGCTCGTTCTCCGCGTACTTTTGAATCCTCTTTTCTCCATAGCCCCCAAGGCTTCTCTGAAGGACTTTCTTACCTCCTTAATTAACTGGCAGTTTCACTGACTTAAACTTGAATCAAACAAAGAGGCCTTTCTTGTAAGTGAGGCCAAGTCCACGGAATGTACACCATGTTGTTTGGAATACTTTTGGTTATGTTTCCCTGGTGTTGGGCAGGTCACGATCTCTCTGTAAATGTACCCTCTGTTCTTACGCTGGGTGACACATTTCCAAGCTTCCCTCCATTTCTCCTCCCTGGAGCTTATTAAGGAGTTGCTCTGTGGTGTTCTGTATTTCAAGAAATCGAATCTGCAATGATCCACTTCAAACGAGTGAGATCTGAACTACTTGCTTTCAAAGTTGTAGCAGAGGAAAGGGCTATCAGTAATCCAGATCAACAGAGTTAAGAGAAATGAGAGGGGTGGATGCCGACAGACTTGGCCCTTCTTCCCTTTAGCCCAGGCAAAAGTGAAAATAAAGAACTAACGGGCCAGATGCCCTACAAGCCCTTTAACAATCTTAGAGTGTGAGGTAGGAATCCCGAGGTGGGCGGTGGTTTTCACCCCGCAGGTGTGCACGAGGGAACTCACGCTATGGGCCTCCCCCGTCTACACAGTCTCCCGGCAAATGCTCCAGGTGGGCTTTTTGTCCACCTGTAGCCAAGGACACGGGCAGTTAGGCATGCGTTACTGAGAGGTGACTGGATTGCCATCTGCCGTAACAGTTTTACAATGTTAATATACTGTTTTCAGCAACTAGATTGAGGTCAAGACTCTAGTGATGATTTTGTCACTGCTGACCTTGGCTAAATCTTAACTGCTGACCTTAGAGGAGAAGGTGTCCATTATTCCATTTTTATCCAAATCACCGCATTGCCCTCAGCTCCCTTCTTGTCACTCCATCATTTATTTTTACTCAATAGAAGTTCCTTTTATGGTGCAACATAAAATATTAAGTTCTTTATGTTTCATAAAACAATTTGGAATTAATTCACATACAACAAGATGTGCAATCTTTAGTAGTAGCTCATAGTACTTCTCCTGAGAGTATCTATGTGTGTATCTGTGATTATATATGCAGTCATCTGTCTGTTAGCACTACCAACATTAAGTAATTTAAAGGTATTTCCCAAATTTTACTTAAAAATATAATTCAGTCAAATCTCAGCTGTAAGACGAATTGGGTTTCAAAAGTTAGTTTGCCAGTTGGAAGTTTAGAACTTGGGAAGCATTTTCTTATTGAAGAAGGTGTTACAGGTCATGCTGAGGTCCCCTGGACTAGCCCGTGAAAGTCTGCTCAGCATCATCAATGTAGACCATAAATTTTTTTAAAAAAAGGAGAAAGAAATACAAAAACAAAACTGAACATAGTTTTAAAAACAAGATTTAAATTATGTTGAATACAAATTAAAGTTGATTTTCTTTAGGAACCAGAGGCTGATACGGAGGTACAGAGGCTTCTTCAAGGCTTCGAGGAGGACTTACAATATACTCACACGTTCTGTTAATTTTTTTTAACATCTTTATTGGAGTATAATTGCTTTACAATGGTGTGTTGGTTTCTGCTGTACAACAAAGTGCATCGGCTATATGTAGACATATATCCCCATATCCCCTCCCTCTTGCGTCTCCCTTCCACCCTCCCTATCCCATACTTCTAGGTGGTCACAAAACACTGAGCTGATCTCCCTGTGCTATGCAGCTGCTTCCCACTAGCTATCTATTTTACGTTTGGTAGTGTATATATGTCCATGCCACTCTCTCACTTCATCCCAGCTTACCCTTCCCCCTCCCCGTGACCTCAAGTCCATTTCAATATATTCACACGTTCTGTTAATTTTTGTTGTAAGAATAATACATACTCCTAGGAAAGGACATTTTCAAAATGACGGAAAGGTAAAAATCATCCTCATCTTTCACATTCTGTCCCACTCCCTAAAGATAGCCATGGTAAGTTTCTTTCTGAACTTTTCTATGTGTGAGGCACTCGTCTGAATATATTCCAAAGCCCCACTTTTCCCTCCTTTCCTCGCTTTCTGTCTTCTTCTTGTCTTTCTTGGGGAGAGACTCAGTCCCAATCCTGATCTATTAAATATGCCTACTGGTGTGGTGGGTGGGGAAGGAAAGGTGACAGGAGAAAAGAGATGGAGAAGCCAAGAATTCTCCTTAGTGGGAGAGAGAAGGAAAAGCTAGGGTTGCTCTCTGTCTCATGTTCCATAACTTGCTTTTTTCACTTTACGACAAAGTGTGGACATCTGTGCAGATCGACTCCTGCATGTCTACCTCATTCTTTTTAACAGATACCTAGTATATCATCTCATGAATGTACCGTAATTTGTCCATCAGTCCCTCTGGCCTCCGTGTATGTTTACCATGTCAAACAATACTATGATTAACAGCCACATACTTGCATCCTTGTGTTCTGATGTGACTGAAGCCATAGGGTGAATCCATATGATAAATTCCTAAATGCTAATTTGCTGCATCAAAAGTTATGTACAGGGCTTCCCTGGTGGCACAGTGGTTGAGAGTCCGCCTGCCGATGCAGGGGACACGGGTTCGTGCCCCGGTCCGGGAAAATCCCACATGCCGCGGAGCGGCTGGGCCCGTGGGCCATGGCTGCTGAGCCTGCGCATCTGGATCCTGTGCTCCGCAACGGGAGAGGCCACATCAGTGAGAGGCCCGCGTACTGCAAAAAAATAAAAGTTATGTACACTTTCAATGTACATAACTATTATCAAATTGTGTCCCCCATCCACCAAAATGTTCATCTTTTCTCAAAAGAATTAAGAATGGATAGCATGATATTGATTATATCTGATTTAAATTCATTTCATAATACATAAGGGCCTTTTCCTGATCAAAGTCTGTTCTTATAGAGTGAGGTTTGCTTGTATTGATTTACTTATCCAAAAATAGTGCTGGGAATGACATTTTGTAAGTTACCTGGAAAGAGGCAGAAGAACAGGAATGACGAAGGGTCTTACACGAGAGTGCGCGAGGGGTATGAAGTCCTCCTCAAGGGGAAGAAATCGTGAAAGAGTGAGATTTTATCTCATCGTTTTCTGTGCTTTGTTGTCAGAAAAAAAAAATGGTGGGAAGAATGGCAGTAAAATGCAGCTGGTGGTTTGTGTACATGATGTAGTTACAAGTAAGTGTTTGTAACTCAGAGATTGCCAGTAATTACATAGCAGCCATTTCCGTTTTGATTTTGCCAGTCATTTTTTGACTTTTCCCTCAGAAGCTTTAGCAGATAAGTTGATGAAATGTAAGGTTTCATCACAGCAGTACCTTCTACGACTGTTTTCAAGGTGGCTTTTCTTCTGAAGACGTTTACGATTGGTCTTCTGTGGGTTTTTGTCTCGTCCAAGAGCCAGCAGAGCATGTGGGTGCGCGTTCCCTGGGGCGCAGTCACTCACTCACTCGGCACTTACCTGGGCCTGCTCTACTGTTGCCTCATCTCTCCGTGTCACAGACCTTGTTAGGCTGCTCCAGGAGGATGCTTGTATCCATATACCTGTCAGTGAAGCTCATTCCTAGAGGGCAGGGTCTTGGCTGGGGGTATCAGCTGTAGGACTTCTCCTCAGCCAGACTCACAGAGGAGGACCCAGAGGTAAAGCAGAGCTGGGTCTCCAGCCAGGAGGGGACATGAGAATCGGAGCTTCACCCAGCGTTCTGTTCACACACCTTGTTTGCAATCTGTCTTCCATGGTGAGGTTTACAGAATTATTTCACCCAATGAATGAACACATGTTTTATTCTCTGCTTACTGATGTGGACAATAATCTCTTAGCCACTTAATCATTTTTTTTCCACACTGTAATTTTCAATTAAAGTATCTTTGGTGGCCAAACCCCTATATGAGAGTTTGAGCTCTGTGTGCATGTTTGTGTAAAATACTGAGTTACCTGATACCTCCAATCGGGGCCTCTCTTTCTTTGCTGCCAGTTCTATGAGATTGATTTCTTAGTCACGGCCCCTTGTCTTGACACTGGGGCAGTGACCACCTGCCTGGCAGTTGGGGTAGGGGCCCATCGAGGCCCAAGCACTCTTAATTTAACCTGTTTAATATCAGCCCCTTAGTTTAATTCCAAAGGGCTCTTTTAATTCAGAATCTAGAAATACAACAAAAGGAAAAAGAAGGCAAAGGAGAGAAAAGAGGAAGAGGAAGGAGGGGAAAACAGCGCAGATGATGAGATGCCGCAGTTCAGGTGCACGTGTGTTTACTTAAACTACCGACTTGAGCTCATCCCTAGTTACTCGTGTTTCCAGGTCCAGATAACCTGGAGCTAGTGTGAGGCTTTTGGTAGGAGAATAAAGAAGAGCAGGATGAGTAATTTCTCTGACTGCACTCTCCTTGGGGCAGCAGAGGAATGAAACGATCCTGCCTTCAGTGGTCCACTCTAAAAACACCCTAACTTCCCTTTCACTCTAACCATCTTGCTGGAGATGCCACCTGTGTGTTTGGGTAAAGATATTTATTGACCAGTGTTCTGGGTGGTTCCAGCCCTGACCCCACTAGTTGCATGAGAATGACCCAGCTTTGTGGTTTTAGTTCCGAAAGAGAAATAAAGGGTAGTCTGTGCATGGAACTGGCATGAGGCTCTGACCCTCCAGCCCTTCTGGAAGAGGGGAGGGGTGGGCACGAGCCCACCCATTCTCCTAGATGCCGCAGCTCCTCCGCCCGTTGCCACCACCCCAGGCCTCTGGCCCTTGAACAAGAGCTGCAGATTGTGACAGAGCTCCCGGTGACAGCAGGCGGGCCTAGGTGACAGCTTCACAGACCAAGCCTTAATCCAACCTGGGTATCCCCACCTGACTTAAGGGTGGCACAAATGACTGGGCGCTGCTGGTATATGTACAGCCCCTGCTGGGGAGGGGAAGGTGACCCACACATTGCCCCCAACATGCTGTGCACAGCAGGACACATGTGAAACCCATGCTTCCCGCTGACTCCTGGCCACACAGCTCTGTATGTTTGTCTTTCCTGGCTACCGGAGGGCCACCACCTGACCATCGTTCAGAGCCCCTGGATCTAGTGTTGAAACCCTCTGCTGAACTTTATTCCGCCCACTCCCCCATGCTAGGATTGTTAGATCAGCACATTGCCCAGAGCCACATTCCTCCTCTCAGACAAGAAAATCCCACAGCCACGGGCCAGCGTCATCCATCCCCACACTTACCTTGACTCTAGACACCCCAGGCTAGGTTGGGGCACAGGACATACTTCTTGTCCGTTGCATTTGCCTGATTCCCGGTAAACAACCTCCCTGCGGAGCAAGATGAAATCCGCGCTCCACCCTGGGATTAGGTACCTGCACAGGAAAGCATTTCATCTTCTGTGTTCACCCATGTATATTCTCTGAGAAATGGTCTTCTGTCCTCCTATTTAAGAAAGCATCTCCAGAATAAAAACATTTCCTATTACGTTTCACTTTTTTTTTTTAAACTTTCACAAGCCATCACTGAGTACTTTGACTTTCCTGACAGAACATCTTCAGTTTCTTATTACAACAGATTGTACCCTAAGCAGCAGGATATCAAATCCTAGGGAATCTTTTGGGATGCATTAAATTTCTCCTGTTGAATCAATCTCTTGCTTGGCTGCCCCTGAAGCTACGTAGCTGCTATCTCTTTTCCTTTTTCGCAGCTCTTGGAAGAGAAAGTAGAGAAAAAAAATATCCCATTTTCCCCTGTAGGGAGCCAACAGAAAATCAGGCAGGCCTGAGAAATGGGAAATGATGGATATAACTTTGAAAGGCTCAAAAAGAATTGATTAAAACCAACTTCAATTTCACGTAAATACATGTTTTGTAATTTAAAAAATGTATTTTGGTCACATGCTATTTGTGTATTTTGAGTGAAGTCCATACTGAGTTTTCAGAACTTCAAGGATAGATGAATGGACCTTCAATTAAATTGCACAAGTAAAGCTGATTTATCAAGCCTCATGCTTTTGATCACTTATAGAGAATGGTGATAGCACTTGTAAGGAACAGTAAGAGGTCCTTCAAAGAAATGAAAGGTGGGGAATAAATGGCCCCAAAAATGATAGGTCCCAGTTTTTGAGAGAGCCAAGTTATTTTGAGCTCGAAAAATGTCCTTCGGCCCAGATAGCACAAGGCTCTTGAGCTCATGAGAGCACACTGGTTGGAAAAAATGTGTAATATGTTCAAGGGAAGTGGCCCCATCAGGGACTAGGAAATTGGAGTGCAAGAGGGCAGTGGGCTGTGGCCTTGAACAGGGCAGAGGGCCGGGCCCTGGGAGCAGCGAGGGGAGCGGAGACAGCGCTCACTCTGCAAAGAATGCAAGGCTGCTGGAAATGGCTCTTCCCGCACAAAGAACACCAATCACACTATCACTCTGCCCTTCAGAATTTAAGAGGAACAAATCTGCTCTCATTTGTATGGGAACGATCACCGTAATATCCTCCCGAAGTAAGATAAATCGGGTCCAGCCACTACAGAAGCATCTGTCAGCTATTTGTTAGCATCATCTTTTTGAGAGGAATGGGTGAAAGGACTGTAAGAGCTCTCCTCTACCTTTCAGCTTTCCTCAACTGAAAAGTAATTGCTATTACTTATTAAGAGCCTCCTGTGGACCAGGCAGCTCGCTTGGCCTTCTAATCCTCCCAGCACAGTGAGGAGGAAGTTAGCCTGTCCTGTCCTCCATGGGAGGGGACTGAGGATGAGAAGTATGTGGCAGAGCTGGGGTTCAAACCTTAGGCTTATTTATTTTATTTTGGTTATAATTTACCAAAAGAGCAGTTGAGTCAGCTTGAACCCAGGTTTGCTCAGTTATAAAGGTCTGGATTGTTACTGCACTGTAGCGGGCTGAGTGTTCTTTCCAGCTAGCCCCTGCCTTCCTACTACATGAATGTATCAAGATTCTTTTTGTTACAGGTGACAGAAACCCAACTCAGACTGCCTGAGCATGAAAGGGGGTTCCCTGCCCACGTAACTGCACAGCTGCCCACGTAACTGCACAGCCAGGGACAGAATTGCTATGACAGAATTCAGGGATACAGTCTCTCTTCCTCACAGCCCTACCCTCCTCCTCTCCCTGGATCTGTTTCTCTCTGCTCTGCTCATTCCTCTATCTTGTCTTCATTCTTTACCACACAGGTAGTTTCCCCACAATGTGGTAGACAGGGTGGCTTCCAGCAGCCTCCGGTTCACATTCTCCTAGTTCTGTGACAAAAGAAAAGGTTCTGTTTCCTCTAGCTCCAATTTTTTGTTTTAATTTTTTTTAATTTTTAATTTTTTGACCACACCATGCAAAACGTGCGATCTTAGTTCCCCGACCAGGGATGAAACCTGAGTGCCCCTGCAGTGCAAGTGTAGAGTCTTAACCACTGGACTACCAGGGAAGTTCCTCTAGCTCCAAATTTTAAACTGTGTCTTGGATGGACTTCTTTGGCCTCTTTGGGTCTCATGCCCACCGCTGCCTGGACCAAGGGAGATGACATGCTGGCAGCCCTACCAGTAACAAGGTGTGGAATGGACGGAAGGTATTCAAAAGATGGAGGGTAGGTGGATGATGGACAAAGCAGAAGAATGTTGTCCACTGTACTAGTCTACTCAGATAGTCTAGTAAAAACTCTGGAAAGAAAAAAATTCACAGGTGGTAAAGAGAGTCCAAAGGCTGATAAGTAAAAAGCTATGACGTGGGAGAGAAAGAAAAAGCAGCATTGTACCATTAGTTATGCATGAGGAATGAAGGTCTGCAAGAGCAGATTCCTAGAATTTTAAAGGGAGCAGCAGTATTCACTTGGACCAGGACACAAGCTAAGCTGCTTAAGAAGGAGTCCGTTCGCTGTAAGAGGAAAGGATGGATCGGGAGGCCGGTGAGGCCCTACCTGAGGCAAAGAAGTTGTGTAAGAAAGTGTGCCTGTTGGCAGCGTGTGATACATCTTGTGAAGGTTTTTCAGTCCCAGTGTGCAGTACCTAGTTCAGGCTGTAGGCACTAAGGAACATAGCCAGAAGACTGCATTTGTTTTGGAAATGCTACAGATAGAGTGCACCTTGATTTCAGCAAGGTATTTGATAATGTCTTCTGGTACATTTCCTATAGATGGAAAAATTGGGCTAGTAAGGTTTGTTTATGCCTTTTAAATAGCTGTTTCTGAACTGTAGCCATTTACAGATTGATAGACTCCTTTTGGGAAATATGTAATGGTATGTGCCTCAAAGCTCCACTTTTTTGGTTCTGAGTCCACATTTTTATTAAAGACTTAATGAGATGAATACATAGCCGTTATGTATATCAAATTTGCAAGGCATGCAAAGCTGAGAAGAATAACTAATACTTTGGGGGAATAAACCAAACTTCAAAATTATCTCCTTAATTAGGAACATTTGGCCGATATCAACAAGATGAACTTAAACAGGGATACATGGAAAAGTCTGCATTTGTGATTAAAAATTCAGTAATAGGCTGGAGAATTTGTCTAGTGTTTTGTAGTGGATTATGTTTGGATGTCCCACTAGCATTAATTCCTCCATTCTCTTTCTTAATAGAACCTCAAATGTCCTAGCCATGTAGTTTGTATGTGATTCATTGACCACAGGGGCAGTGCATGATTAGCTTAAGCTAGAGAATCATATTTCCCTGGTCACCAGCCTCAAGCCAAACCAGTTAGAGCCAATGATGGTCTATTCTTAGACTTCTATTCGCAATATTAAGAAAGTAAACTGCCCATTCCTATGGCTCATGATAGAGGAAGCATATGGCCACAGGAGATGCAGTCTGTTAGGTCTCTTGGGACCACAAAGAGTGAGAATGGAGATGAAACTCAGAAAGCAGAGGTAAGGAATGGAGACAGATCCTGGTCCCATTGTTCAAGAATTGCCTGAAACCAAATTCAGCCCTGTAGTATTGAGTTACACAACACTTAGGCTGATAAATTTCATTTTTTATCAACCTGTGTGAATTGGATTTCTTGGTTCATACAACATAAAGACTCCTAACTGATATATATGGGTGGTTGCAGGAGACTAGTGCAGTGCAGTCACCAAGAAAGATAATGCAACTTTATGCTGCATGATTGTAAGTAATTGTAAGAGACTGGATACACGCATCCATTGCACTGTGTTTAGAGAGTTCCTAGCTAAGAGTGACCAGATTGAGAAGAATCTTGTAGTGACATCATATGAGAAATGGCCGATGAGAAATGGAGATGTTTCACCACAAGATGCAAAGACTTTGAGAAGGAAAAGGAGACCTGTTATAAGTTTACAAATCTTTAAAGGGCTGTAGTGTAGGACGGGGGTAGACTCTTCCTCATGACCAGAGGGGGAGGAACTAGGACGTATGACTTGGAATTAGAGGAAGACACATTTCATGCCAGGCTATTAGGAAGAGCAGTTTAGGGAATTCCACAGCGGTCCAGTGGTTAGGACTCTGAGCTTCCACGGCAGGGGGCATGGGTTTGATCCCTTATATCTCATTTTTAAAATAAAAAGCAACAGGCTTCTGCCTCACCCCTCCCCACTTTCAAGGCTGCTTCTTAAGAGCAACTTTTTAAAAACATTTCTGTTTTCAGTGCTTCTGATAGTTATTTTTATACCCCTGAATAATAGTTTTTTGATTTATGTTTCTTGTGTATCAACTAAATAAATTATCTACTCCTAACTATGAAAAAGTAAAGCTCTAGCTTATACTATCCTCTTTTCCCTCTTGTTCCTCTTCCTTTCCATTAAAAAATTATAAACGTTATTTAATTCATTTAATGGCTAACTGTGAAACTTCAGACAACATACTGAAATCTCTTATTTCTCATTCTGTCAACTTTAGGCAATGTCCCTTGATTTCCCACTATGTTAGATGGAGATTTAGTACTCTTGTTCTTGATGGAGAATTAGAATATAAAATTCTCAGTTCAAAATCACTTTCAATGGCTATTTTAAAAGCCTGCTACCTTGTCTTCTAAGATCTATCATTTCTGATTCTACTTGGATTTGGGTTTCTTTGTTGATCACCATTTTATCTTCCTGTAAGTTTTTAGGCTCCGCTCTTCTCCTTGATGTTCTGAAAGTTCACGTTGATATAGCTAGGCATGGGTATTTTTTCATTTATGCTAGATCCTCTCATTTTAAAGACTCCTGTCTTCCTTTATCTCTGGGAAATTTTTTCTTTATTTTTTCCTTTTTGATTCCATTTCCTCTATTCTCTCTGTTCTTTTGTCCTGAAAGTCCTGGTAGCCAGATGTTAACCTTCTGTTTCCAGTGTCCTGGGCCTTTTGCTTTATGTTCTGAGAATTATCCTTGACTTAATCTTCCAGACCTTTATTGGACTTTTTATATCTCAGCAAAATTTTTGTTTATAAATTTATAAGAACTCATTCTTGAAAATTTTCTTTTTCACAGCTCCCAATTCTTATTTTTTTGAACTCAACATCTTCTTGAATCTAAGGGTAATTGGTCTTTTAAAAAATTATCTCCCATTTTCTGAATAATCTCAGTTTCTTCAAGTTTTTTTTCTTCAGTTTATTTTTTCTGGTCTTTTTCTGTGTTCTAAACTTTTCTTGAATGGTTCTCCATTCATAGTTTTTTACAACTTTATTGAGATATAATTCACATACCATGTAACTTACCCATTTAAAGTTTACAATTCAGTGGCTTTTAGTATATTCACAGAGTTGTGCATCTAATACTACCATCAATTTTAGAACATTTTCAGTGTCTCCCTCTAAGGAAACCCTATGCTCCTTAGTTGTTCTCTATCCCATAATCTCACTCACCCCCACTGCCCCCCTGCCCTTGGCAACCACTGTCCATTCACGTATGAAAATATGGGGTTAGAAAGGTTGGCTTGTTGCTCTGGGGGTTTCAAAATGGCAGTCGGTAAGAAGACAATGGTTGGAAAGGAGGAGAAGGCAGAGGTTGAGATTGAGTAGAACCCAAGTCCCAGAAAGCTGGGTGTAGGAATCAGGACCTTGGAGAGCCCTGAGAGGGGCTAGTGTTGCAGGGAAGCAGTCAGACCTTCTGTATTCATGAGCTTCACTTCTGTATGCAGGATTCAGAGGACATCCTACCACAGATGATGATGCAGTGCCTCTGGACTCTGGGTTCCATAAGGGGAGGGGGGGAACATGTGTGTCTTGCTCGTAGCTCTGTCTCCTACACTTGGCATACTATTTAGCACACAATACGCATTATTTATTTGTAGAAGAATTCAGTGTCATTTGTTGATGTAACGCCTTACAATTTTCAAGGCACTTTTGTATCCTCATCTCTTATCTCAATTGAGATAGGCAGGTATGCAAAAGTGGATTTACCATGGAGCTAATGAGGCTGAAATTGTAGGATCCTCCACTGGCATGAGCCCCTTCTAAAACCCTGTTCTCAATTCTGTATTTGTTAACTTTGCATTCTTTTCCTTAAAGTAGGCCTACAAAATTATATTTTGTAGTGTCAGGCATGAGAAAACCTGAACCTAGATCTGCCTCTCTAGGTAACAGCAGAAGTGATTAGCCCCAGTTTATAGCTATAAAGCTGTGGCTGAGGCATCCGGTGGCAGGGTCTGGGGAAGGGGCAGCAGGCACCATGTCGGGCCACGAAGGTGGCAAGAAGAAGCCCCCGAAGCAGCCCAAGAAGCAAGCCAAGGAGGTGGACGAGGAAGATAAGGCATTCAAGCAGAAACAGAAGGAGGAGCGGGGAAGGGCCCCCTGGCCACAGGTGGAATTAAGAAATCTGGCAAAAAGTAAGCTGTTCCTTGTGCCTGAGGCAGTGATGATCCTTAGTTCCTTTCCTGTTTAAACATCTGGATTAAACATCTGGATTCCCTGCCATAACATCTGTTGCCACCTATAGCTAGCATGAAATGTTGTCTTGGAACCTATTGTACATTTAAGAATAAACTCTTGTAAAAAAAAGAAAAAAAAATCAAAAAAAAAAAAAAAAGCTGTGGCTGAGAGAGCTGGGTACCTCACCCAAGGTCCCACATCTGGTAAGCGGCAGAACATTTCATACTTGAATGATGTCTCCCACTACTTCTCGCCCCCCATCCCACCCCCCGAAGAGGTACGGCTTCTGATTGGTGCCTGTTCCCCAGACACCAGTCATAGGGAGCCGTACAGACCTGAGCGTTCTGCAAGTATCTGTCAGCAAGGGTTGGGCCCAGGGCAACTGGTGAGGACTATAAATGGGAGGTGCCTGTTGCCCCCAAGCTCACAGGCTGTCTCTCTATCCAACAGGAACCAAGCAAGGAAAGCCATGCATCCTCCTCCCACCACCTACATGTTTAAGTTTTAGTTATGAAGTACCTTTGAAAGTATTTTCTCTGAACAAAGAAATGCCGAATTCTCCTCTTCACTTCTGTTTCTGAATAAGACTTTTTGTTTTGTTTTTTTTTGTGATACACGGCCTCTCACTGCTGTGGCCTCTCCCATTGCGGAGCACAGGCTCCGGACACGCAGGCTCAGTGGCCATGGCTCACGGGCCCAGCCGCTCCGCGGCATGCAGGATCCTCCCAGACTGGGGCACGAACCCGTGTCCCCCGCATCGGCAGGCAGACTCTCAACCACTGCGCCACGAGGGAAGCCCTGAATAAGACTTTTAATCCCGTGTTGTTTCACGGTCTTAAAATAAAATGTAAGATCTGATGAAAAGTCAGAAATCATATTTTCAACTCCCAACCAATTCGGTGATTCTCCCAGGTGGAAATCAATGTCTGCTCTGCAGAGGTGAATCATGCATTCCATCGGTTGTGTCTCTGACTTTCTTCTTTGAAAATTGACTTACCCTCCATGCTTTTCAACTTTTCACTGAAGTATATACTCCATGCTTGCCTTTCCCCAGACACCAGTGTATGTGTTCTGAGTAGAAATCTAAGCTGGTGGTGCCTCTTAGTCTGTTGGAGGATTGAACTCAATTCCCCGGAGACAGAGAAGAAATCTCCCAGTGTCTCAGGTCTGAGTCTCTGATGGCCTGCCAGCCCCCAGGCTAATAATGTGAGACTTGGCTCTGGGGGGGAGTTTCATTCTCTCTAGAACTTCCTTATTCTTAAGTTATTGATCCAGTAGCAAGTTACAGGGACCAGACTCCCGTGGGTAATACCATGGTGTGATCAGAAAGGCGAAGGTTATAGAGACTTTCTTTCTTTGGTGCTTCTTCCCTTGTGTCCACACCCTCACCCCCAACCCTTAATCGGCCTGAGAATCACCTTGACTTTGTGCTGACTCGTGCTCATAATAGCATTAAAATAATTTCTTCCCAGTTGGGAAGCAGTCACTGCCCCAGACCCTCTGTGCAGCTACACAGGCTCCTGTCCTGAAACTTTCCCATCATCCAGGAACCAAAAAGGGGGGTGCACTACACTCCTTCTGGGACCTGCTCCATCGCTAAGGCTGGCATCGCTCCGATTGGTTAGGAACTGCGCCATATTGCAGGTTATTAAATACTTTGAAAAATCACCGCAGCTCCTGACAAAGTCTGATCCCTTGGGATGGGGGTCGAATTGGGTAACAGGCTCCTGTTTGACGCCCCAGTTCCCTGGCAAATCAGAAGCAAAGTTGCCCCTTTAAAGGTTGATTCTCAGGGCTTCTCTCAAGGCACACCTTTCTTTTGGCTTTGCTCTGTCAAGGTTTCATGAACACTGGTGACAGTAAAAACACAAAATGAGGCACTAGAGTCACCCGTGGGTCCAAGTGGCAGCTTCCTTGCGAGCACCGTAGCGGTCCCCCAGCTGTGAATGAGTGAGTGTGCGCTGAGCTCCACTTCCTTATAAGAGCATGTGTGTGAACCGAAGAATGTACGCCGCCAGCAAGGCCAGCTTTCATCTGTCAGCAGCTGAAAATATTTAGGCCAGTCCACTGACTGGAAGTGTGCACCGCGGCGGGGTGCTCAGCAGCAGATGGTATGTGTAAAGCCCACCGACTCAGAGCGTTAGCACCTTAGGTGGCCTTTGGATGAGCCTGGAATTAACCTTCATAAACACGTAAACATCTCTCTCAAGATGTCCTGCGAGAAAAGATCACTCCTCGGGGCTGGTCCCTGAACACTGCAGGGTGTGCGTCCAAGGCCGGGCAGCAGGGGGAAGGTCCAGGGGCCGACGTAAGGGAGCAGCAGGGATTCAGATCCAGCCTCACTCCTCAGCTCCACGTAAGCCAGACCATCCTGGACTGAGTCATGGCTTTGGCTTTATCCCGTCTCACCTCTTAGGTCTCCGGCGTCTGTTTATATGTAACCCAAATGGTGTCCTCCTTGTCCCCTGGCCACAGCAGTATTGAAACTAACCAAATGGGCCAGAATTGGATTTTGACAAAAGGTATTTTCCCAGTAGCTTCAGAGACTTGTGAGGGTCACACCCTGTGGGGTGGCCAATTTTTGGGAAGAGCCGGGGGCTTCTGGTCTGGCCCAAAGCAGCCTGACCACATGGGCTCAGGTGTTGTGCTACAAAGGCACCTCCTAGATGCCGTGTAGAGGACCAAACCAGTGAAAATAGGGAGACATCCCTGCCTAACAAGAAGCCACCTACATCCGCAGTCCTGGAGAGAGCAGAACAGAAAGGATGAAGAACCGAGGTCTGTCACTTCCCCCGAAGGTTAATGCAGGAATTAGTATCGTTGATCCTGGCGCTGGGCGCGTCTGTGCAGCAAACTTAGTCTGTGGCATCCCCGCCTTCGTATGTGATGCCATTCCTCTCGTACCCCTTCCCCGCCCCCCCACTGGTGGCTCCTCTAGCCCCTCAGGGGCCAAGGCCTCGCTGCTGTCTCCCTAGAGCCCTTTCCTTCTAAACCCACTCTCAGATCTTTCTACCCCAGCCCCAGCGGCGTCTCTTGACTGGCAAGCTGTGAGCTGGCTTTCCCAAGGACACCTGTATTTAGCAGAAATCAAAGCCTTAAGCTAATTGTTGATCACAGTCTAGTCACCAGGCACCATCCAGAGCAACGATCCCTGGACCATCTTGGACCTTGAAATCTATGCACGTCAATCTACCCACTTGTGCTTAAAATCCGCCTCGCTCAAAGCAGACTGGGTATGACTACAATGGAAATACAAGTCTTAGCTGCCCTTTTGATCCCTGCCCGTGAGCAGTATAAATGCTAACAAAATGTGGGCAGAGAGAGAACAGGAGAAGGAGGGAATAATGTCGAGAGAGAGCGAGACACCTTAGCTCTGGGTAATACCGGGTTGTTCTGATGGACTTGCTTCAGGGCACTGGTGTCTGTCCTGATCATGCTGCACAGTCCAGAGACTGCTTTAAATGGCATCCTGCCTCTCTGGATTGTCTCTGAGACCTTCTCAAAGCTGGGGCATTGGAGTATCAAGCTTGTGCAGAATTGAGACCATACCCTGTATGTCAACCATGAGCTAATCCCCAGTGGAAAGGAAGCTTGCAGTGCAAGGAAATTCCGTGCTTACTACTCACCTTCTCTGTGCCAGGCACCGGCTAAAACCGTTTAGACAAGTTACCTCATTCGATCCTTACAGTATCACTGTCAATAGGCTATCCTTATCCCCATTTTACTGATGAGAAAACTGAAACTCAGAGAAGTTAAGAAACTTGCCTCAGGAGACAGGATTTAAATCATGGACCCTCCAACTCCAAGTCTCGTACCTTTTCTACCATACCGTTCTTCTTTTTACAAAAGGTGACAGATTTTTAAAAAGAAAGTGAAGAGCTGCCCTTGTTGGTCTCTAAGCTCACCTTGTCATATAGCTGAAAATGTTCCCATTCCCATAATGTGGGATTTTCCCCCAGAGACTCCCTGTATGAGTTATTCATTTGATGGATGGTCCTCTACACCTGTTTCTGCATGTACACATGCTGCTAAATACTACTGTCATTTAGTAGGAAAAATATAACCCCGTGTCCTAAAAGTCCTTGTCGGTAGCCGAGACAGAGCCTGACATTAGATCTCCCTCTTTGGTCTCCCGCTTGTGGACTGAACCATCATCACTCAGGACGTTGCTGTGATCTTCTGAAAGGGAAGATGGCCCCATCGGGGCTACTCAAAACTGTGAAATGAGGTTGGCTATCGTAATTTGCTTCCTAAATTTTCAGCCTAGTAGCCTGCCAGTCCAGTGTTCTTCAGAAAATGTTAAAGATCCTGTATCAGAGAACAGGAGTGCATTCTATTAACGTTGTGTATGAGTCCTGCCAGTTAAAGGACAGGAAGGTTCATGGGGGGCTGGGGTGCAGGGCAGGGCTTAGCTGCAACCCGCCGGCCTTCACGGTGGAGCAGTGAGTGGTTCTGATAACGATTCTCGCAGGGGTCAGCCTTTGAGTGCTTGGCTGTCCATCTAGATGGTTTTTACTCCCCAACATGGTGACAGGGGTCAGCCATTCCCAGAGGACTGTCAGCATGACCATCCACAGCTCACAGAAATGCAAGCACAGCCTTCCTGGGGTGAGTGAGAGGTCAAAGAAATCCATTTAAATGCATCAGAAATGTGGCTGAGGATGGCAGAGGCTCTGAAGAGCATTTCTTTATGAGGAAACTTGGTCACATCAGGCAGGTGGGACTAGAGGCAGATTCCAGTCCAGAACCCAAGTGGCTGGACCCAGTCCACTGCCTTCCAGTCTATTCTCATTTCCCCAAGAGTATTCGTAGGTTTAGGTGAAGAAACGCCTCTTAAGTGAAAAAAAGGACTCAATGATCAAATTAATTTGAGAAACAGTGGGTTAAACAAGGTACTGCAGGACATCCTGGAGCCTGTACAGTACACTTCATCCTAAAATAAAGCGCACCGGCTTCCCTGGTGGTGCAGTGGTTGAGAGTCCGCCTGCCAATGCAGGGGACGTGGGTTCGTGCCCCGGTCCGGGAAGATCCCACATGCTGCAGAGCGGCTAGGCCCGTGAGCCATGGCTGCTGAGCCTGCACGTCAGGAGCCTGTGCTGCGCAACGGGAGAGGCCACAACAGTGAGAGGCCCGCATACTGCAAAAAAATAAAATAATAAAATAAATAAAGAGCACATCTTTTTACATTCTAGTGTCTAAACTTGGAGTAAATCTTAGAATCAATGTCGGAAGCAGGGTGAGGCAAGTGAACTGTGTAGGGTGCAAGGTTTAAGGAGGCGCTCATTCTCAGGGTCCTGCAGGTAAGACCCAGGAGTGAGTGTGTCCAGAGCCTCCCTCGCCTCACCCTCCTCCCAGCCCAGGTCAGAACAACCGGCACCCAGCAGGGGGTGCAGATGTACTGAGGCTGCCCCGCCTGCACAAAATGTCGAGACTTACTCTGCCCAGAGACCTGTTCATCTCATGGCCCCTCGAGTGAGTTCTTAAAATAGCCCACCAAGGTTAAATTTTAACTTAGATCCTTTCACTGACTCTTAAAATGCCTTTTAAAAGATTGTTATATAAAAAAGAAAGAACGAAAGAAAGACTATTACTTGCAGTGGAAAAAGCCAAGCAAACAACACCTTAACCAAGTAGATTAGCATCATCAGTGATGCCATGTGCCTATCATGCCCTCTCTGATACTGTTTACAAAAACCCATAAGCCCCATGTAGTCATGAGAAAAACCCAGATCCGGGTACATTGTACAGAATACTTGGCCAATGCTCTTTAAGACTGTCTAGGAAAGTTTGAGAAACTGCTACAGACCACAAGAGACTGGGGAGACAAGACAACTGACTGCAGTGTTGTCCCTGAATTGGATTCCAGAACAGAGAGGGGACATTGGTGGAAGCACTAGTAAAATCCAAATAAAGTCTGGAACTTAATTAACAGTAGTATGCCAACATAGCTTTCTTAGTTATGACAAATGTTCCTTGGTAATGTAAAATCTTAACAACAGGCAAAACTGGAGAAGGGTTTATGGGAACTCTGTACTATCTTTGCAACTTTTCTATAAATCTAAAATTATCCCCAAACAAAATGTGTTTTTAAAAAGAAAAGACTGGGCTTCCCTGGTGGCGCAATGGTTAGGAATCCACCTGCCAATGTAGGGGACAGAGGTTCGAGCCCTGGTCCGGGAAGATCCCACATGCCGCGGAGCAACTAAGCCCATGTGCTGCAGCTGCTGAGCCTGTGCTCTGGAGCCCACGAGCCACAACTACTGAAGCCCGCGCGCCTAGAGCCAGTGCTCCTCAGCGGGAGAAGCCACCGCAATGAGAAGCCCACTCACCACAACGAAGAGCTGCCCCCGATCGCCACAGCTGGAGAAAGCCCACGTGCAGCAACAAAGACCCAACGCAGCCAAAAATAATAAATTAAAAAAAAGAAAGAAAGAAAAGACTGTTATAAAGTAGCATTGCAAAGGCAAATTTTCTGCCACACCCCAGGTAGTGTAGTTAAAGGTGATAGAAATTGGCAGATTTCAGGAAATGGGTCATAGAAGTTTCGAAATGAGAAGACGGTGTGACAATTCTTGAACCAATGATTCCTTCATTATGAAGAACCGTAATTCCATCTCCAAGCATCTATCAAAAGCTTCCAGCTGACACTTAAGGAAGTTGATACCTTCTAGTGACATGTTATTCAGTTAAGGAAAAGAGGAAGCTATAAACTTATCAAGAAGAAAAGGCACGTGAATCTAATATTCCTTTATAGGATTCAGAGTTATGTTGTTTATCCTAAAGGTTCAAAAGAAATCAAGACCATGAAAAGTTTATAAAAAGCGATTCATCACCATGATATATAAGATAACTTCCAAAGGTCAAAAGTGACTCAGAAAACCTTTAGAATCTGAAGGCTAAAATGATTAGATACAAAATGTTACTGAGATATTGAAGAAGGGAGTCTATAAGTACCTGTATAGCTAAATATAAGCTCTTATAATTTAAAAGCAAAACTGCGTTCTTGTAATCAGGTGTTTCTCCCCATACCTTCAAAAAACTGCTGTTAAATCAACGGGGAGCTTACAATTGGTGATGCCTTAGGATCCCAGAATAAAGCAGAGGTGGAGTACATTTTTTCAAACTTAACTGCCCATGGAACCCTGGGGTTCCATGGAGAGTACTTGGGTAAACGTGCTCTACCCTATTTACTGCCTATCCATTGGACACAGGATGAATTCTCAGCCTGAAGGCTACCAAAACTATAGCTGTTAAGTTTGGGAATGAGTGTGCTACGCACACTGATTTATTGGGAGTTTCTGAACCCAGAGGGGCTCTGCATGTAAATGACCCCTAAAAAGTGAGACCCAACCTCTTGACTGATTACTGAGCCAAGCATTAAGTCAGATGAGACATAAAGATCCTCTTCAGCTTCTTTGGATGTGGTAAGGGTGCCCCAGACCTGCCCATTCATTATACAATATGGCTAAAAAACATGGAGGTACACAGAGTTGACAAGGCCTTTCCTCCCTCCCTCAAGGAAAGCAGTGAGCTCTAGGAAACTCACATCCATCACTGAGGGAAGAAACAAACTCTGCTGACGTAACGCTGGCTTGAGTGATGTCTGGCAAGGTTTTCAATTCAAGACATCCTACTTGTGAGCCTCCATCACAGACACATACACATTCATAGACCTTGGCCTTCTCCAGAATCAGCACCAGGTTATTGAGGGCCCATTTGAAGGTTGTTGTCCTCAGAGCCTTGCTTGGCAGTTTTCTCTTCTCTGGTGAATGAAGGGTTAACATGTCACTGCCGCAGTTCCCCTCACAGGGCTTTATTAATCCAGTCCCCTGCTTCAGACTTGACCTTCAATCACTGGAAAACAAGAAAACATTGAAAACAACTTCAACCAAATGAAAAATACTCTGTTGGACTCAGTCCAGACCTTGGCAACCTTTGTGTGAGTGATGCAGTAAAGCAGCTGCATGACAGGTATGTTTCTAGCTGCTGGAAACCTCAAGTAATTAATGGCTTTTCTGGGGCAAGGTGGTAAGGGCAGCATTGGTCCCTGCTGTGGCAGAATAACAAATGAGAGAGAAAGTTACTGAGGCACATGCTTTGCCCCAAACTAGCCATGGATGGAGGGTACTTATCAGATAGATGTCTTAGCTCAATGCTAGCTCCTTCCCACTGGTGAAGATGAGGAAAGACACTTAGTTTCTTTGTATATGTCATGGCTAGAGTTCCGTCACTCTATACAGAGCAGCTATATTTTAGCCAGTTCATCATTTGAGGTCCTGTGTGTAGCTCTGTTGAGGACAAGCATTTATTACCCTCAGTAAGGTAGAGTACTGTCATTACAGAAAAACAGTCATTGAGGGTGGGCCCTGGCTAAAATACTGAGAAGTGTGTCATTCACACAAACCTATGGACCCAGACTTCTGAAGTTCAAGTACTGTTTACTTGGGATTGGCTCAAGTTTGGTTAAGAAGCTGTGGAATTTGGACGGGGTTGTTGATACCACCGTTTGTGATGAGAGAAACCAGACCAACTCTTGTGATGTAAAGAGAGAAAGAAGGGCAGGGAAGTGGGCTAAGAGGCCACCCACCAAGAATCTACATCTCACTCTAAAGGACAATTCTGAAACTCGGTCCAGGCATTGTGAGGCTGGGGGGTGACATTTGGAGAGGAAGAAGAAAGAAAATCTGTCTCTTCTAGTTTAAAGACAGGTATTGGCAATCTCAAATGAAAGATTTGTGAATCCGCATACAGCTTGTGCCACCATAGTGAGCTGTAAACCTTATCAGTGGCTGGGTTTTGCCAGGAAAATCACTCATCTCTAAGCTTTCTACTTTCTGTGGTAGTCTGGGCAATATTTGCCGACTACACTCTGTCACAAATGTTTTGGTTCAGAAAGTTCCCCAGAGGATCATTCTCTATAGGTTTACAGAAGATAAAAGGTAAGGTGGTGCCCAGGCTAGTTGCCTGCTCACTTATACACCTAGCTATTGGGGTCATCTTTCACCAGCTCTCAGTATTTCTTCATACTAGGTTATGCATCATCTTTTCTTTTTTAAATAGTTTTATTGAGAGTAATTCACATCGTATACAATTCACCCGTTTAAAGTGTACAGCTCAATGGCTTTCAGTATATTTACAGATTATAAAATGCAACTATCTTTTTAATGCACTTTTAGGACATTTTCATTAGCAGTCACACCACAATCCCCTCAGTCCCCAGTTCCTAGGCAGCTAGCAATCTGCTTTCTGTCTCTCTATATTTGCCTATTCTGGACATTTTATGTAAATGGAATCATACAGTAGGTGGCCTTTTGTGACTGGCTTCTTTCGCTTAGCATATTTTCAAGGTTCACCCATATTGTAGCATGTATTAGTACTCTATTTCTTTTTACTGAGAAATACTCCATTTTATGAATATACCAAATTTTATTTATCCATTCATTGGCTGGTGGACATTTGGGCTCTTCCTACTTTTTGGCTATCAAGAGTAATACTGCTGTGAACATATGTGCACAGATTTTTATATGGACGTTTTAAAATTTCTCTCAGGTATATACCTAAGAGTGGTACTGCTAGATCATGTGGTAACTCTGTGTTTAACATTTTGAGGAACTGCCAAACTGTTTTCCAAAGTGGGTACATAACTTTACATTCTCACCAGTAATATATGAGGGTTCCACTTTCTCCATATCCTCGCCACCACTTGCTATTATCTGTCTTTTGATTCTAGCCAACCTAGTGGGTGTGCATTGGTATCTCACTGTGGTTTCAATTTGCCTATTATTATTTCTTCTATAGAGAAATGTCTATTCATATCCTTTGCCCGTATTTTAACTGGGTTGTTTGTCTTTACATTATTGTCATTATATTATTATTACATTAGGATAGTTCTTGATATATTCTAGAGATAAGTTCCTTACCACATATATGATTTGCATGTATTTTCTCCCATTCTATGGGTTATCTTTTCTTTTTCTGAGGCACACAAGTTTTAATTTTAATGATGTTCAATTTATTTATGTATTCTTTTGTTGCTTGTGCGTTTGGTGTCATATCTAAGAAACCATTGCCTGATACAAAGCCATGAAGATTTATGCCTGTGTTTTCTTCTAGTAGGTTTATAGTTTTAGCTGTTATATTTAGGTCTTTGATCCATTTTGAGTTCATTTTTCTATATGGAATGAGGTGTAGGGGCCCAGCCTACCTCATGTAGATATCCAGTTGTTATATATCATCTTTTAAGAGAGAAAAACAGAAGCTTTTTCTGGGCAGTCACTCTGGTTGTGTTAAGGACCAAGTGCTGTGCACAGCTGTATCCCACAGTTGAGGGAAAGAACATAGAGAACATAGACACTCTTGACTTCAGAGAAAACAAACCCCTGCTCACATAAAGCAGGAGTATTCTGGAACCGCGAGAGCTAGAGCTGGCCTCTTAAGCCTTGATCCAAGCCCCAGCCCTCTTGCTCATTAACCAGGAAGCCATGGGTAAATCACTTAACCGCTAAGACTCAGTTGTCTCATCCATGAAACGGGAGCTAATTGGAATATAGTCTCCAGGAGAGCAGGAACTTCCTCTGCTTTGTGTAATCCTGTATCCCTAGGGCCTAGAATAGTGCCCAGCACACAGTAGGCTCTCAAAAATCATTTGAGGATTACATAAATAATACCTCCATTATATAATCTCCCAAGTCTATTATAAGAATAAGCATTTAAAAAAATAATGCAGGGCTTCCCTAGTGGCGCAGTGGTTGAGAGTCCGCCTGCCGATGCAGGGCAAACGGGTTCGTGCCCTGGTCCGGGAAGATCCCACATGCTGCGGAGCAGCTGGGCCCGTGAGCCATGGCCGCTGGGCCTGCACGTCCAGAGCCTGTGCTCCGCAACGGGAGAGGCCACAACAGTGAGAGGCCCATGTACCGCAAATAATAATAATAATAATAAAATAATGCATTCAGCTATTTTATAAACTATAAAATGCTACAGAAATGTATGATTTCCTTTCCTTGTAGTGGAAAGAGAGATGTGGGTAGATGTAACAATGCAGCAAACCTGCAAATGAGGTGAATATATATTTTCTAGAAGGTGTAGTACCTTTCATTTTCAAGGTACTAAAAAAACAGCGATCCTTTAATAAAGTTAATTTATTAAAAATTTTGAGGCCATAAAATGTTAATGTCCCCTCTAGATTTTCACACTTTACCCTGGAGAGAATTGCGTTCTCCTTGGCCTTCCTTAAAAGCAAGCAGTATTGGGGTGGGAGGGGGCGGAGGAAGAAGGACCGTGAGAGACTATCTTGTCTTTCAGCTGTTTAATATCTGTCTAAGAACTGGGAATTTTTCACTAGTCTTTATTTTTCTCTGTTCAGTATTCCTTTTCATTTTTTCTTCCCCTCTAGAAATTAAAAAGTAGTACTTTCATATCCCCTTAAAATGACTGAATGTAGGATTTAACCTCTCTTTCCTTGTGTTTGCCCACTTAGGGGCTTAGGACACAATTCTGATGCAGAGAAATGCGGAAGTCTCCTGGTTAGATGGGGCCCAGCACCCAGAATAGCAGGAGAGCACCAACCAGGAGACAGAAGACTGGGTTCTGGGCCCGAGTCTTCACTAATTAGCTCTGTAACCAGACAAGTCACTACACGTCTCTGGGACCCAGTTTCTCAACTGGAAAATGAGAGCGTTAAGCCAGATGTTCCCTGAGGAAGCTCTTAAACTGCATAGTTCTATGGTGCATCCAGTCAGAAAGCATCTATCAAGGGCCAGCCACATCCCCAGGATGCTGTTAGGTGGTATGGTGGGAAGGGAAGTGTGCAGCCTTCCTGGAGGATCATAAAGCAGTATATAATACTACCTGCGAGAATGTACTGGATTTGTCCATGCAAAGCAAAAGGGAAGCAAACTACGAGGAATGTCAGTGGGAGCATTTGGTCAGGAAGAAGTGAGTCTTGATCTGGGCCTTGAGGAAGGTATGGGATTTGGATTGAGTGAGAAGTCACACCCACAGGTCACCTAGATTGGTAATGGCCTGGTGGTGAGTAGGGAAGAGAGCCCTGGGCCAGGAGTCATGAATTGAGGGGTCCACCCCACCTCTGCAGCTAATGGGCAGAGCATCCTTGGTGTCACCTCATGTGTCTGGTCCTCAGTGTCTCTTTCTGTTATGTCACTCACTGAGAGGAAGTACAGATCAATGGAGGACAGCACACTGTAGAGTCAGAGGAGCCTGGAAGAGCATCAGAGATCCAGATTGCTGCACTTTGAAGTTCTGTGACCTTGAATATGTTATTTCATCTCCTTGGCCTCCGTTTCCTCATCTGCAGATCACAACAATGACCTTCAAGGGTTACCGTGAGCACAAAGTGAGAGGATCAATTAGCACAGTGCCAGAGCTCAACAGCTGGTGGGGGTAGTGGTCGTATTATTAAAGCTCTTCTGTGAGTGAAGTGAAGTTAAGAAGGGGTGTTAAGAAAGCAACTTGGGGGCTTCCCTGGTGGCACAGTGGTTGAGAGTCCGCCTGCCGATGCAGGGGACACGGGTTCGTGCCCCGGTCCGGGAAGATCCCACATGCCATGGAGCGGCTGGGCCCGTGAGCCATGGCCGCTGAGCCTGCACGTCCGGAGCCTGTGCTCCTCAACGGGAGAGGCCACAACAGTGAGAAGCCCGTGTACCGCAAAAAAATAAAAAGAAAGAAAGAAACTTGATGAGATAAGGCATTTATAAAACCTAGTGGAATATATATCGGAATAATATTCAGCCATAAAAAAGAAGGAAATCTTGCTTTTGTGACCACATGGATGAACCTTGAGGACATTATGCTAAGTGAAATAAGAGAGTCACAAAAAGACAAATACTGCATGATTCCACTCAGATGAGGCATCTAAAGTAATCAAACTCATAGAAACAGAAAGTAGAATAGTGGCTGCCAGGGGTTGGGGGAAGGGGAAATGGGGAGTTGTTCAATAAGTACAGAGTTTCAGTTTTGCAAGATGAAAAAAAGTTCCGGAGCTCTCATCCACAACAATGTGAATATACTTAAGATTACTCAACTGTACACTTTTAAAAAATCTGATGGAGTGCATGGAGGATGCACATTCTTTAATTTTTATTTAACGAGTATATAAGTAAATACAACATATACAGCACTGTGCTAGGTGCTACAAGTAGGAGCAGGGATACAAAGATAACTAAGAGGAGGTTCCTGCTTTCAGGGGAGAAAGTAACCGAGAGTTTTGTAGAGAGACTTCAATTCTCGTCTGAGATAAGCCTTTGCTGGGGCATGACCTTGGGCAAGTTACTTACTTCTTCCAAACTTGAGCTTTCTCTGGATGTAAAATAGGAACAATTCATGTCTCTCACAGATTGCCATAAAAATTAAGTGACAGTGTATTTAGAACAGTGGGCACATGCTCAATAAGTGCTTTTATCATCAGTTCCTCTCTCAAAGGGGCTTCGACTCTCATGGGAGAGGTGAGCACACAACAGAAGCCACAAAGGCAGTAAGAAAAGTGGATGGAGGGGCGAGGTGTTCAGGGAAGACCCGGGGTGGCCTCATCCCACGTTATTAGCACTTCCTGGCCTGGAGATCAGGAAGCAGACTAGATGAAGCGGCAGCTGTTACAGACTGAATGTCTGTGTCCCCCCAGATTGTATATGTTGAAGCCCTAACCCCCAGTGTGATGGTGTTGGAAGGTGGGCCTTTGGAGGTATTAGATTTAGAGGAGGTCATGAGAGTGGGGTCCTCGTGATGGGATTATACGAAGAGACCAGAAAGCTAGCTCTCTCATTCTCTCTGCTGTGAAGACACAGTAAGAAGAGGGCTGTCTGCAAGCCAGGAAGAGGATTCTCACCAGGAACTGAATCAGCTGGCACCTTGAATTTGTCATTCCCAGCTTCTAGAACTGTGAGAAATAACTGTCTGTCATTTAAGCCACCCAGTTTATAGTATTTTGGTGTAGCGGTCGCAGCAGGCTAATACAGCCACTTAGAAATCTCATCCCAGTGACTACCAGTGGTAGAATCTCCTTCTAGATCTGGGACCGGGACAGACAGGAACAACTGGAGAAGGACTTAGATGACAGGCAGGTGGAAAGCCTTCTAGAGGAGGTCATTGGGAGCTGCCCTGAGAGCTCCAGGTCTAGGAAAAGGTGGGGAAATAGAAAAGGCTTCCCAAGGGTGACGGCTAGGAAGTGCTGGCGCAAATTGCCAGGAGTCGTGGTAGCACTTCTTCCTTTAATGTCTGCCTTATGGCAAAGCTGTGCTCTCGTATGTCTGGGGTAGCTTCTCGGGGGTCCTCCCTAGGGTGACCTATCCAGATCCCTGCTGAGCACTTGGTGGGTCTTCATTGTCAGAGGTTCCTCAGTGGAAGCTCCGCCCGCGGTTTGAGAGAACCATGGTTTCGTTTTGTTGGCCCTGTCACCCCTTCATCTCCCCGTTCATTTATACAGGAAACCTTTAGTGGTGTCCAGTATGGAGGCGATACCCTGCTATGAAGCATCTCTTCTTTCAGGCCATTTGCCTAAATGGTAACAGATATTTTGGTCAGTGGCCAGCTGTGCGCAGCACCCCAGGGCGAAGGCTGTGCAGGCTGCCCCCGGTCTTCACCCACGTCGGGAGCAGTGCTGAGTGGCCTGGGCCCGGGCGCTTTCAGACGCAGCTCATCATCTGGCTGCGCCGAAAGCAAGGGGGGTAGGAGCCCCCTTTGTAGACATGAGTGGGAGCGGAGGCCGCCACGTCACGGAAAGCGTGGCCCCGGGCCTCTGGGTGCCTCCGTGTGAAGGGCTGGCATCTCGCCCTGATTCGGGTGCGCGCCCCCCATCCCCGGAGGCGCAGTCAGCGGAAAGGAGCCTCGCCTGGCCCGCGGCGCCTGGGGCTCCGCCAGAGCTTCCGCGCCAGTGCGGTTTCCTCCCGGGGCAAGACTGGGACTGAATCGGGGAAGTCATTCCAAGTTTCTTTTCTCGTTTGGCATTCTTGCCACTGTGCCCGCCCTCTCTTCAGCGGAAAAGGAGAGCAGAAATCCCGCGTCCAGGCTTCTCTGAAAGGTCGCCCGACCACCTAAGTGAACGACTCGGCGGGGGGGGAAAAAAACAGATGAGAGAGAGAGTCAATAAAGCGCACGTGGGCACGGTGAGAGCTTCTTGGATGAGCATCTATGAAAATTGGCCATGTGGCTGAATTTGATAAATCCTACCGAGCCTGGTGGTAGGATTTAGATGGTTGAGGCTTAAAGGATACTTGCTTTTATTTCCCCTCTTCCTTCCCTGCCTTTCTAATGTATGCTTCTCTGAGCACAGATGCTACAGCCTTGGAAACAGGAGCGCACCCACACTTCTGTGTGTTGGGGGAAGCGGGAGGGGAGGGAGAGCTCAAGCACAGAAAAGCTTCGGGAAGAGGTGGAGAGGGAGGAAGAGAGAGAAAAAATGGATTTAAAAATTGTCCTAAAGAAGATGGAAAAGAAAGAAGATATGAATCAGGTCCTCTAAATTCCATTCCTGTGTTCCCTTTTTTTTTTGGCCGTGTTGGGTCTTTGTTGCTGCATGCGGGCTTTCTCTAGTTGTGGCGAGTGGGAGCTACTCTTCCTTGCGGTGCGCGGGCTTCTCATTGCAGTGGCTTCTCTTGTTGTGGAGCATGGGCTCTAGGTGCCCGAGCTTCAGTAGTTGCAGCACCCGGGCTCTAGAGCGCAGTCTCAGTAGTTGTGGTGCACGGGTTTAGTTGCTCCGTGGCATGTGGGATCTTCCCGGACCAGGGCTCGAACCTGTGTCCTCTGCCTTGGCAGGCGGATTCTTAGCCACTGCGCCACCTGGGAAGCTCCTGTGTTCCCTTTTGTACTTGCTTATCCAGCCCCTTTCTTCTGAAGCCAAAGGCCTCTGTCACTCTGTATTTCACACCAAAGGGCTGGACTCTCCCTCTGCAGGGCCCTAGTGCCTGAGGGTGGCAGACAGAGACTGTAATAATTAGGGAGACAGAGAATGAAAACCCCTTTGCTCTCACAGCATCTGGGTGCTTCAAGGCACCCACCCTGGGCTGATGGAGCAGGGCATGTCTTGCTCATCCTCCAGTTCTGTTTATTAAACACTCACTTTGGCTCAGCCCTGTTCTGGTAGATTTGAGGACAGTCTCACTGGAGGATTTTTTTTTAATGGGCCTTATGCCACATGTGTACAAATGTCTTTTGATTGAAGAAGTAGAGGAGGGGGCTTCCCTGGTGGCACAGTGGTTGAGAGTCCGCCTGCCGATGCAGGGGACACAGGTTCGTGCCCCGGTCCGGGAAGATCCCACATGCCGTGGAGTGGCTGGGCCCGTGAGCCATGGCCGCTGAGCCTGCGCGTCCGGAGCCTGTGCTCCACAATGGGAGAGGCCACAACAGTGAGAGGCCCGCGTACCGCAAAAGAAAAAAAATAAGAAGAAGTAGAGGAGGTATTGAGACCAAGTGCCACGTGGGCCGGTGGAGGAGCCACGTGGAGCAGCAGTGGCAGCAGTGGACCGGAGGTCAGTGGGGTCGCGGAGAACGGTTGCTGAGCCCTCGACCTCAGCTGGGGAAGTGAGCACCATGCAAAGGATGCCGCACCCGTATAGTGTCCCAGTGAAAGGCCTGAGCCCTTGGGGCTGGGCAGCAGCTGGCGGCATCTGGCTATGGCTTTTTCTATGCAGATAAAGGGGACCTCTCACAGTGGAGGTCGCCTTCGATTATGTGATATCTGGCCTTGCACTGGCTCAGCTGAATATCGCATTGTTTCAGTCTCCCATTCCGAAGTGTGTCTGAGGATCCTGCTTAGCTGAGCGTGATTACAGCCAATGCCAGAGTGAGCCCCACTCCCCCTGGCCTGTCTGGATAGAGTGAGGGTGCTGTGCCCCCAAGGAACACTCTCTCTGGGGCGTTTACCACTGAGGTCTGCAAGGAAACAGACTTGATTTTCTCTTCTGCTCAATTGTAATCCATTTGGAGAAAATCTTGGTTTCTTGGCATAGATATCTGGTAGTAGCTGACTGTAGGAAGGATCTCCTGGATCTGTTGTTTTGTCCCCTTTAAGCTTCACTGGACATGCTGACCCCTCCCCACACCTCAAGGCTTTGCCCCAAATCTCTTTGAGGTACCCTGGCCCATCTTCTTCCACAGAGGTGCACTGCTCTTTTAAAAGAACCGTGAGCCGCATCTTACCCATTCACCCAGAGAAGGTAGACGACGCGGGGCAGCCACTGTGGACACTTGAAGGGTAGCACTAATGAATGGCTGGATCACAGGCTTTAGAATCACCAAACCCAGGTCCACAGCCTCAACTCAGCTACTTAGCAGCAGGCTCTGCAGTACTTTTAGGGCACATAATTTCTGAGTCTGTGAAAATAGAGATTCTAATTCATACCTCAGAGGGGTTGATGTGATGAGACAGTGGCTATGGAGAAACTTTGTAGGCTACAAAGTGCTAAAGATGTTACCTTTTGTCACCATCCTTATCCATGAAGGGTATTCTAATGCCATCGAGCAGGACAGCAACCCCACAGAGGAGGCGCGGCAGGGACCCAGTGGCTTCTGCCACCACCCATCAGGTTGCTGTTGGCAACAGGATCTGAGTACTTCCTTGCGTGTGATGCTCAAATGTTAGTATGCATCAGCATGACTTGGAGCTTAAGCATACAGATTCCCTAGGCCCCAACTCTCTAATATCTCCTTGGTTGGCCCCAACTCTTCTGATGCAGGTTATCCATAAGCTACACTTCAAGACAAATTAGAGCGAGCTGCTGGGACTGGGTGACCGAGGGAAGAAGGGGAGCACAGGTGTGATGTCCACGGGCACCCCTGGGTGGGAGGAAGGGACACTTCATGCTGAGCTAACCAGCAGCTCTTCTGGTTCTGCCACCATGATGTTCCTTCCATTTGTCAACAAGGGCCTCCTCTGTGTTCCTGTCTTCTTCTGGTTGGGATATTTGGCTTCTTGTAGTTGTGGAGAAGGAGCAACACTGGGTCCCAGATTTCCGTAGTTAAGTTTTGAATCTGTTTATAACTTTAGAAGGAAGACTGGAGCATATCCCAAACTAGAGCCACAACCCCTGGGAAGGAGCCTTGGGGCATAGTGGGGGGGTCACGGATATAAGACTATCTTCTGTTTCTTACCCTGAAGATCCCACAGTTTGGTAGCAACAGTTGCCTGGCTTGCCTTAAAGTTGTTTTCCTTGGAGGCTGTACCTGGAGATGTGGAGAAGTGATCAAGACCATTGTCCTGCTCTGGCCTTGTCCAAGCTGGTCCTCTGTGAGCTTGGTTTACACTCCATCTCAAGCACTAACCGAGGCCCTTTTGTGATGAAGATGTCCTGGGAGCCTTCAGTGAAGAGAGTGTATGTGTGACGGAATCCATGGTATAAGGTCATTCCCAAGGATCCGGAAGCTGAGGAAAATATACCTGCTGCGAATTCTAAAGTTCTGTCAGGTGGAATGTCCCGAAGTCCTCCTCATTGGAGCTCCTGGCAGAGCCGGTACAAGCTAAGTGACCTCAAATCCTTTGGGAAGAGCAGCTCCTCAGCAATGCCAGTTACACAGCACAGGAGATCAAACATGTTGTTTAAATAAAATCCTGCAGCAGCATCCATTTCACAGGTCCCTGGGGCTGCACGTGTTCAGTCCTAGAAGGACAAGGCTTTGAAACAAGTGTGTGGTGTAACAATGAAGTTCTCTTTTTGCCCCCAATTAAATGAGATCAAGAAAGAAGGAATCTTCTTTTAAAAAGCTGAGCTGGGGCTTCCCTGGTGGCGCAGTGGTTGAGAGTCTGCCTGCCAACGCAGGGGACATGGGTTCGTGCCCCGGTCCGGGAAGATCCCACGTGCTGCGGAGCGGCTGGGCCCATGAGCCATGGCCACTGAGCCTGCGCGTCCAGAGCCTGTGCTCCGCAAAGGGAGAGGCCACGGCAGTGAGAGGCCCGCGTACGGCAAAAAAAAAAAAAAACAAAAAACTGCTGAGCTGTATCTGTCCTTACACTTGCTGCTGCCCCACAAATTTTTCCACCTTAAGTTTCTAATATTTCTGTGAAGACAATGGTTTGGACAGTCGGACATGGCTATAAATGACATTATTAAATTGTTTCTGTTCAAAGCAAGAGGATCCCAGAAATTTGAGTGCTTTCCCTTGGAACTGCAGTTCAAACTGTATTTAATAGTTCATGTAATAGTCATGTTTTACGCCTTTGCTAGACAGTAAGTGTGCTGACCTGGACTTAGGTTCCTTTTTGCAGCTTTCAAGGGATTTAAGGACAGCAGTTGGACTTCCGTTTATTTTCCCTTTTTTCCCTTCTGATTATAAAAGTTATACTATGCTTATTTTTTTAAAAAGGTACCACAATGGACTCCTCCAAACAACCCCATCATCTAAAAGCAACTACAATTAATATTTTAGCTTATTTTATACCAGTGATTCATCTACGCCTAGATGAGGCCCCATGAGGTAACCCAAATGAAAGAACAGTTTCGGTGCTAATATTCTGGTGACATCTAAACTCTAAATGTTGCCTTTCTCCTGAGGACAGCTACTCCTAGTTCCACTTCTACTTTCTGGTTTCCAGAGCCTTCTCCAGCTCTGGTCTTATTTGCAGCCCTTCTGTGGAGCGTCTAGAAATCATAATAAGCTCTTTGATGGGTAGGCCATTACCCACCTAGTCTTTAGCCTTGCTGTAAAGGTTGAGTAGATTAGTTTGACTGGAGCTTGGCCTTCAAAATCTTTTTTGGTTATCTCTTTTCAGATAATTACTATTCATGTACTTCTCCCACATGCCATTAGGCTAGGGAATAGCTTCCTTTCTTGCCATCTATTAGGTGTGATTCTTCTGCCTGGGCAGCCTCCCTCCTTCAACGGTTGGATTCATTTAATCTTATTCTGAGGGCAGCTGCTGAGCCTGCACCTGGGGGAGGGAGGTTTGCCTCTCAGGCTGTGTGTTGACCCTTGTAAATTTTATCTCAGGGACGTTTGCAAATGAAAGAAGCAGTCTCATCACCATTACTGCCCCCCTGTATCTTCATCTTCTTCCATACCCAGGCTGCCTCTCCATCCTTGCTCAAACCAAACTCTCCGGCTTGCCTATTTTTCAGATTCACTCACAGTAGCTTATACCAAAAAAGAGGTGCTAATTATTATATCCTGATAAACCAGGTAGTGCTTCTCTATCACCCCGCCCCTTTGAGTGACTGCCTCTCTCTTTTTTTATTCCTGATACTGGGTGAGTTTCTCATGCATGGCAGGTGACTGGGAATGTTCTCTGTAGGTTACCCTGATGAGGGGATGGTTCCCTAGACCTAACCCCAAGCATGTTTTCCCAGACAACGTACCTCCCTCACTCAGGGTTGACTCAGGCTGTAGGTGTTATGTTGGTCATAAAGGAGGAAACTGGGAGGCACACCATCCACAGAGCACAACGAAGACCTGTCTGCATTCACGCCTTGCCTTGTCCATTCATCACACAGCTGTCGAGGTACCTGGTGGAGGGGGGAGGGTGTTACGGTCCACGGGAACAGCTCCTGCTTGAGGAGGGCTGGCACATTCAGGGAACTGAAATAGTACAGGTCCTTCTGGGCACAAGCCTGTCCTCATCAGTGCAGAGGGTAAAGCAGTCATGACTCAGAAACATAGAGAACTTTAGAATAATAAAGAATGTAAAAGGTCTCCAATCCATTCTTATGATTTCCTGGGGGAGAAGAAATATCACTGAGGGAAATGAGCTGCCTGACTGATGAGGCCTGCAGCCGAATCCTGTTCTTGGGCTGACTCATGTCCCAGAGGGCAAACCAATTTCCAGCCCCTGAGCATAGCCATCACCTACTTCCAGAGGACGTTCCATATCCCTGTAAATGGAAAATCAATTTTGAGACAATCTATGTAAAAAAGAAGGGCCTCTTTCTAAGCTAGTATGATGTAGAGGAAAGAACAAGGCCTTTGGAGGCAGGCCAACCCATGGTCAAATCCAAATTCTTCCACTTACTAGCTAGGTGATCTCAGGCAGTGTACTTAACCTCTCAGAACCTCAGTTTTTATTATTTGTGAAGTGAAGGTAATAATACCAACCTTCAAGAGTTCATCAAAAGTATTAATGGGGACTTCCCTGGTGGCGCAGTGGTTGAGAGTCCGCCTGCCGACGCAGGGGACACGGGTTCGTGCCCCGGTCCGGGAAGATCCCACATGCCACGGAGCGGCTGGACCCGTGAGCCATGGCCGCTGAGCCTGCGCATCCGGAGCCTGTACTCCGCAACGGGAGAGGCCACAACAGTGAGAGGCCCGCATGCCACAGAAAAAAAAAAAAAGTATTAATGGAATAATATCCATGGTGCACCTGTACCGCATATCGCCTAATTTTTAACATTCAAGAAATGATGGTTATTATTTGCTTGTGATTTATTTTTATTTCTTATACAGCAGGTTCTTATTAGTTATCTATTTTATACATATTAGTGTATATATGTCAATCCCAATCCCCCAATTCATCCCACCACCACTACCCCCCACCCCCTCACTATTTGCTGTGATTAGAGATGCCTTCGCTCTTCACTGATTTGTGTTTAGGAAGATAGCTTGCTCTAAATATTAAGTTTGTTGTGTATCTGGTAGAGAGAGAGGCTGGACATAGAACTGTGGTTGAAAAGGCAAAATGACAGGAACAGCCAAATTGTATCATCATCTGTTCCAAAAACCTCTGATCAGATGGTTTTCCAAACTCTGAAGATCCTAAGCCCCGGTCCTTTAAAGAAATAATGTTAAAAGTATAGTGTTAAGAAACCCAAGGCTTTCACCATTTGTTCAAATCTGTCTGGGAGTACAGATACTAAAAGCATAACAGATATCTAATGGAATCTGTCTTTTTGATGATAATTACAGCATTCTGAAGTAGGCTTTAAACACATCTGTATACATGAACTGCTGCTTCAAAATTGCTTGCTTCAAGGGGGCATTCAGTCTCTTGCTCAACTTTCAAGTTAGATAACTACTGTTTAAATTGATGGCAGGTGTTTGATCTATAAATGAGAGTTGTGCTTTGCACTTTAGCGCTCTGTTTACCTGCTGCACAGTGTTCATTCACATCACACCAGGATATTGGGAAGGCCGGAGGAGTCCGCATCAGTGATCTGCCCGAACGTGACAGCTGCAATGCAGCCTTCACACTTTTAGATTCCAAGAGGGACTAGTTCTCCGTTCAGAGACAGGAGGCCCTGTTGAATTGGAAGATGCACCAGTGAGCCTGAAGGGAGGCGAGAAAATAATATCGGAAGGACAACGAGCACTGGGGACTTTGGTCAGAATATCTGATCATCTCAGTAGCTACTAAAAAAATCTTCCCTGGTAATTTTTTTTTTTTCAGTCTGCCTCCACGTGGCAACAGCATTTCCTCAGTCTCCCAGGCCACGTGGCTTTAGCAGCTGGATCCATTTGTAGCATCCTGCTGCCATCATATTTCAGTTTTCCACTGAGGACTTCTTTGGAAACTGGTCCTCTCTCCACAGCTCCCAGTTCAGTTCCGTCATTCAACTTGCAGCATTCTGATGCAGACCCCGGGGCTCATACGGGCCAGGCACAGAAGCCCTTCTGGCTTTCCCTTTCCAGCCTCTTCAAACCTAATGCTGCCGATCAGGTCCATGGACGTGCAGCCCCTCGAGGCTCCGAAGAGAGTGGACCAGCAGGAGTGCAGCTCAGAGCATCAGTCAGTTCTCAAACCAGCCCACCGGGCCTGGAAGGAGTGGCTCCAGTGGAGATACAACTGTCGGTGAGTGACAGGGAGGCGGTGCTGCAGAATGACCTCCTGGCCACTCATACTCATTTGTCAGTTCCAGTCCTGTCTGTAAGAGGACCTTTACAGTTCTGGAAATGGAGTGTGGAACATTTGGGGGAGACTCAGACTGGATGCCCCCCCTCAGAGCCCCACAGTTGCGGTGGTCATTGTCCCGGGACAGGTCATCAGTCCAGGTTGCTGGGCCCACTTGAGGAGCTCCAGAAGGGGTTCTAGACTCTCGGTTCTGTGTTCTGTGAACACAAGCCTCTCCTAGCCTGTTGGGTGAGAGGCCACTTGGTACCCAGCAAAGGAGGCAGTGTTGGCTCAAAAGAGACGTTCTAACTCAGGAGCTGTGCTATCCTGGCTTCCACCCACAGAGCACGAATGGAGGGAGGAAAGCCTCCTTCTGCCCAGGGGTCTTCGGCATCCCTGCTGTCCTTCTCTCCACTTTGCCCGAGCTAGGAGGTCTGTTGCGTCTCGCTTCCTCATGGTACAAGCTCGCAGTCTTTACTTGGTGATCTGTAGCATGGCGTTCTGACGTTGTCCCCCTCTTTGTTCCTAACCTGAGTATCTTGTGTCTGTGGGCCTAGCTGCCACCCCAAGGAACTCAACGGCAGGTGCTCCGAGAAGGGGTACCTCTAAGTATTGATGGCAGAGTTACACTCTGCTCCCTCCTCCTCTTGAACCGTGGGGCTCCGTAAGAAAGGGCCTGTGCTTCCTCTGTAGATTGGGACCCACATGGCTGGGATGGGAGCTGTTCAACCCAGCTATTGGGTCCCTGAGAGAGGGACATGCAAATCCCACCCAGGCCCAGTGCAGCACTGTATGTCGATGCAGGTTTGATACAGAGGCTTGGAGAAGGAAAACGGATACACAGTTGGAGAAGAGAGAAAAGTGGCAGGTGATTCTGAACATTTACCTGGCAGACGAAATTGTAATCCAGCTACCAAATGATCACTAACACCGAGTTGATGAACCCGGCAGCACAGAGCAGCTGCAGCCAGTACAGAGCTCTAAGCTGTTTGGAGACCTTGTGAAAAATCATATTTTGACCCCAGCCTGACTTTAAAAAAGCACAGCCACATTTCTTCCCATTATAAAAAGTCCTGTGCTGGCGTGGGACAGTGTCCCCCAGAAGAGGCTGAGGCATTCTGCAATCTAGGTGGACACACACACACACACACGGCAAACACCTCAAGAACCTTGGGGCATCTAGGAGGCCAACATGGGCTTGAGGACAGGAGAGGAGTGGTTGGCTTCACCTCCCTTCACCTCCTGTGCCAGCTCTCAGGAGGCTGCCCTCTCCCCAGGCAGTCGGTTCTCTGATAAAGTGAAAGCGTTAGAAGGCTAAACTTGTATCCTCTTGAATTCTTCCCTTTTCCATTTTTGCTAGAGACTTCCGTGATAGTGTTACTTTCTTCCCTTGTTCCTTTAGAAATCATGTTTTTGAAACATCATGGAAACAGGTGGGAGAGGAGCTTGTGTGTGCGCGTGTGCTGTGGAGGTGGAGGGCACATGCCCACACGGGTGCCCAGTGCCGAGAAACCAAGAAACGAGTATGCTATCTTGGATCTGATTTTAAAAACGAAAAGAAACACCCCAGCCCAGAGCCTTTATCTATTTAACGTACCAGAACTCAACTGCAGGAAACCGATTTCTGTCTTAGCCTATTACCAAACGTGTAGCGCAGCTGCCTGGGAACGGCCAGTTTATTGTTGCTGGGGGCCGTCCTGGGTTATGATCTGGAAGAATCTGAATCACCCTTTACATCTTTTCCTGCTCTCATTTTGATTTTGGCAGTGGCAGAAGAAGAGAATACTCCCCAGAGATTCAATTATTTCCCTTCAGAATTCTCTTGGAATCATAATGACTGTTAGAAATTGAAGGCACCCATATCTCATGCTAGTCAGCCTAACTGGTAATTAAAATGCAATTAAATTTTTCACGGTATAGATTGTGCCTGTTTTTTCAGGGAAATTACAAACTCCAGGCCCTTGAGAGTTATGGGATTAATCTATAGACATTTAATAATTCAGCTTTGATCAGATGCAGTCGCATCTGAAAGGGAAGGGGAATAGTATTGTTTTGTTATTAATGGTGCATTTTAATTTTATTTGGTTTCTTAGAGACCAGAAAATACTACCAGTCCATGAACGAAAGGCTATTTTCAAATTGGCTGTTACTGCTCTCATTAACATGTGCCAGTACTGATATCGCCACTGTCAGCCTCGCTTCCCTCAAATAGATTTGCACAATTTAGAGTCCATTCCTGACTTGTCACCAGTGAACAAGGAATCAACATTTGTCCAGAAGTTGGGAGGCTTCATTGGTTGACCCTGTCTGGCCTTGGCCAAGTGTTTTTTCCCTCTCTCCTTCCCTTCATCGCTCTCCTAATTTTTTTCTCTTTGTTGGTAAAAATGTCTTTGCATTGCAGGGCTGTGCTCATAAGTAATTTCTTGACTTCTGATCTGAAGCCAGCATTCCCACAGAGACCTGGTCAGCTCCCGGGTCTCTGTGCTGAGGAGAGCGACCCTGGCCAGAAGCCGAGCTGAGCGCACCCGGAGCAGAGCTCCCACCTGCCCGCAGCCCGGCTGCAGCAGCAGGACGTGCGCAGGTGCTGGCTGGGAGGGGATTCGATGTGGGCTGCAGAGGCTGGACCACACCCCACTTGTGATTTGTAGCAGAGGCCCACCTTCAGGCCCTGTCCTCAATCAGATTCATTTCTAACTTTTGAGAAGACATGGCTTTTTTTTTTTTAACCCATTTTGAAAACTCATCTTGAGAAATACCACGTGTCTCAAATTGGCAGGATATAAGTTTACCAGTAAATTAGTGCAGTATAGCATAGCAGCTAAGAGTTTAGATAGGAGTCAGATAGGGCTGTGCTGCAACTCCATTGCCTTGAGGTCCCTTATTTTAGACGTGGGTTTCTTAGCTTCCCTGAGCCTCATTCTTCCCGTCTCTAAAGTGAGTATATTGACAGTACCTGCCTCACAGTGTTGTAATAAGGATTAAAGGAGTTAAACGTTAGCATAATGCACAGTACAAAATAAGCACTCAACAAATATTAGCTGCTAATGTTTTAATTACCGACCTATGGGGTGGAGCATTGGCATTCTTTTTTGGGTACATTTTAATTCTGCATCCCCACTTTGGAGTACTTTTAGAATACTTTCTCACACCTCTCCAGACTAGAATTCTTCCTCTTCTCTGTCTCTTCCTTTGATCATCCCTATGAATAACAAAGAAGCTGAACCACTGGAAAGACTGTCTTACTCATCACCGTCTTCCCAGCAGCTAAGTTGTTCCAAGGCACATAGGAGGCCCTCAATATGTAATAGATGGCCACAGGGATGGAAGGAACGTCCAAAACCAATTCGATGATGGGATAAGAAAGAAAAAAAAAACTCTCTGGTTTCTTTACTCTTCTATCTCAAGTCATATGCTGCATACAGAAGCTGTAGTGAGGGACTTGGGAGTATAAGTTATGTTAAACTCCGAGCTGCAGATTCTTCAAGGAATGTGCTCGAGCCTGGATTCTGAAGGCCTATTTGTCAGGTGAGACAGCAGCTACTGAGTCTCATATTAGCTCACAGGATAATGGCACAACGCATCGTCAGTCGGAACTGGGAAGAGTACACAATTTTCGTTTGGTGGTCTAGAGCCACGAATGGGGTGAACACTGAGTACTGATTTTCAAATGGTGACTAATAGAGGGTAAAAAGCAAAATATGTTTTTGGTTCCAACTTATCCTTTGCCCATGCCACAAATTTTGGCAGTAAATTAAAATCAATCTTCGTTTGCCTGAAACAGTAAATTATAAGAGCAGCATGTAGGCGGAAGGACTTAGGACACAAATGAGCAGCTGGCTGTTACTTTCTGCATTGCACATCCGCAAATGTTTAACCAGCTCAGAAAAGAGACAAAATTGACTTGGAACATTGAGTACTATCTAATATTTTTATTATTAGAATAATATGGGAATATTCTAATAGTTTTAATCTAATAATTTGATAATTTTAATCAAATCTTAGCTCTTGGCTTGTGTAATTTTACACAGCTCACCTCACCTCCAACTTCTTGCCTATGAATGGGGGCATAACAAGCTTGCTTCTGTCTTATATTCTGAAGACCTAACTGTGAAATAGCCTGACTCTTTCCTTCTCAGCTCTGCATTAGACACTAACACACTGGCCGAATCTATGGATGTGAGAAGCTTCTCTTTCATTTCTCCTGTTTTGACAGGAAACATATTCTTTTTTCTTTTTACCCAGAATCTTAGATAAACAATTCATCTCTGTAGTTTTCAGCTACCTGGGGCTTGACCCCGTGGATTTGTGAATCAGGCTAGAAGCCTAAGCTTTTTTGAATTTTTGATATGAAGTGGGTCCTGCCTCTCTGTGATTCATTTCACCATTTTAAGACAGTCTGGTCTAGCATCATAAGCTTTTGTGTATATCATAATTCTTATTTGTGTGTTATGTGTGAGTATGTTTTGTAATGGGAAGACTCATGTAACTGAAAAGTTCAGGAATATCTAACTTCAGGCATAGCTGGATCCAGGGCTCAAAGGATACAACATTGTTTCTCTCCAGCTCTCTGTTTCCCCTGTGTTGCTTTCATAATCAGGTTCATCACATTTTTAAAAACTTTTGAAACTTTGTGACTCTGTCATTTTTCTATTAATTTTTGTTAACTCTAGAAATAGTGAATTTGTTCTTTTCCTTGAATCCTCACCTAATTCCACTACTTCCAGAAGCCATCTCAATAATTGTCCTTTTGTTGTATAAGAACCATTTAGCCTCCACGTGTCCTGGCTTTGTGTTTGGACTGTCATCTATCTTCCTTCTATTGTACTGCACACAGAGGGAGGTCTGTAGAACTCTACTTTCCCCAGCTATCAGGGATCTTTGTGTAAATTTAACCATATGAAACTATTGCTAGTTGATCATTTTTTATCTATGAAATTGGCAAGTTCATACAGTTCAAGCTAAAACACCACTTTGGAGTGGTAAATGTTTTACAGCAGCAGCAGCAATTGTGTCTCAAAAACCTTGCATAAATTGCTATTTTTGTTGTTGCTGATGGTTTGTTACTGGCACTTCTCCTGGCCTCGGTGTGATGTATAAACAGCTGGAGGCAAATGACAGAGTGCTTGAGCATATGGCAAGTCATTCGTAACTGAGCCCCATGCCCAAGATGACCATCTTTCATGTCACAGTCGGAGGTTCTGGCATGCCGTTCCGGAATTTCACCATTAAATTAGGTTCTGTGAATCAGATAATGAGGAAAGGTAGGAGACATTTTTAGAAACTGTAGAGCTTCACTGCCAGCCCTGTGAGTCTTAAACATTCATGCTTTTTAACTCATTTCTGCCACTCTTGGTGGGGATTTGGGGGGGATCCATAAATCCCCAAAAGGCCAATCTACCTATGTGCTAAGGCCGTTAACAGATCATAGAATTTCAGAGCTGGAGAGGATTCTAAAGACAGTCTAGCTGCAGCCACTCGCTTTATAGATGAGAGTATCATATCTCAGTGAGTTAAGAAATTTGCCCAGGGTCAGAACTAGGACAAGGCCCATGGCTCTGGCTTTCTGGTCCTGTCTTTTTCCTCTTATTCTATCATTTCAGAGAGCAGTGCTGGCCTTCCAGAGTGGGGAGTCAAGCCCATTCCTCGCCCTCTTCGCAGCTTGACTTTTGTTATTTTTTTGTTTAATTATGGAATTTTAGGTCACAGACAGACCCATGAGGGAACACTAGAAACTGGAACTGCCTTAGAAGCCAGAAACCTGCAGAGCCCAGAGCCAGGCCCTAGACTACAGTCTGTAGCCACTGACCTGGGGTATCCAAAGCATGATCAAATTCCATCTCTAATATAGCAATCCTTCTGCTTTGGGAGGCATAAGAAGTTTAAAAAAAATCATCTTAAAAACAACTAATCATTTTGCAAGAAATTAAATAAATAAATAAATATAGTTTTGATCTTACTATCAAGTAGCTATTTTTACAATTTATGGTAAAGAAGAAGAAAGAGTCAGCTCATGATTTGGGGAGAAGGGGAGGTTAGTATTTGACCCTGACTCTAGGACTCATGTAGCTGAGGCCTGTGGTGGCCTTGTAGGAGGCTTCTGTACTGGTGGCCCTGAAAACTTGAAGAACTCCATCCCAGGAACACTGTTGGGTCAGATCTCTCCCATTATGTGAGTTTTCAGTAAGCTTTTGCTTATATGCAGGTGTACTCTGAAAGTAACTCAAATATTTTAAATAAATCAAATGATTATAAAATAAAACACAGTGGAATATGTTCACAGCAATGTTTATACATTCCTGAAGTCAGTTCCCCAGGAATCATTGGACTGAATTGTACAACACACAACCTTCCTTTAACGGATAGGACTGATTGACTGCTATAGCAAAGCCTTGATCAAGACTAAATGACATTGTTATATTTTGGAAGAACATGATTTGATATTATTCCAAGTTTGTTTTTTGATATTCTGTTTTTGTTTGTTTGTTTGCCACTCATTTGTTTTCTTCATGTGCCATTGTTTTTGTGTGGATCCTTCCCTAAAGTCATTTTTTTGGAAAACTAAATGTAGGATTCCCCTTTTATTTTGGTATAATAATTGTTAGTTTCAGCCTATTTTTCCAACTTGAGACTTTTTTTTAATCCTGATGCCACCACTCTGCATATGAAGGAGGATAACTAACTTTACTGGCTCACTTTACATACTTTTAGCTCGTTAATTCTTCACAATAACTCTCTGAGAAAGGAATCATTATCCCCATTTTATAGATGAGGAAATGGAGAGTCCAGTGGATTAAGTAACATGGCCAAGATTGTAGAGCTATTATCCCTACTTCTGAACTTTGTAGCAGCTGCAGGTTTGATAAACATGTCTTAAATATCTTTATCCAGATCGTGGCTACAGACGTTGAATAAATCCAGGCCAAGGATGGCCTGTTTCCAGTGCCCTCCAGGACGGAGGGAAATGTTAATCAACATCCTCTGGGAGAAGTTTTTCAACCACTTAGTGATCTACCTTGTCAAATCTGATACTCTGTTTATTGACATTATTATTGTTTTTGAAAATGCTTTTACATATAAAAGCATCAAACACATTTTTTAAAGTTTAGCTATTTTAAACATTTGTAATTGGTTCTGGTATAATATGTAGCACACCCAGACAAAAATAAACTTCTTTAAGATCGAATTCTCTAAGTGGGGCTGTTTATTTGGTTTGTCCACCAGAAACTTGACTTTAAAAGCCAAATTGGACCTAGTGAGTTCTGGCACCCCTACATCATAATATCTAGAGGGCTTCTTCAACACAGGATTTTATGTGATGAACAAAGAATTTGTCGAGAATCACTAAGTCCCATGCTGTGTAATGAGAACTACATGAAATTCATTCAATTATGTACAACTAACCACAAATGTGCCCTGTTCTTAGTTTCTGTCTCTTCCCCATCGGGAAGGTAGTGCTAATGTTTAGCCACAGTGTCCAAGGAAAGAGTCTCTTTCATCAGCCAGACTGAACCCTTCTCCCAGGTCCTGGGGACCTGCCCCTGGGCATCTCTCATTCTCCCATGGGTGGTGCTGTGTTGTCTACTGCTTGTTTTAGGATCCTTATTACTAATTACAGAAAAAATCCTAGTCTTTCCTTATGCTTTATACAAAATATAGTCTTTAAGAACCAGGTTTTCATCCATTGCTATCCATAGATTTCATTGTTCTCAGCCAGTATGCCCTACAACAGTCCACTGCTTGTTTACACAGGCATGATAGGGCTCTCTGTCTCACCTAAGGTGCATTCTTACTACCATTCATTCATCAGCTTCTTAAATATTTAACTATTTATTATCTATCTCCCATGTACCAAGCACTCTTAGATATAGTATTTTTTTAAAAAGCATATATGAATCCTGCCACCAGGCAGATCACACCCTGGTGTGAGAGGCATACCTTAATGACATGAGTCTAAAAATACAGCATGTAGTCAGGCACTGTGTAAGAGCTATGAAGGGAAGATACACTGTTATGAGAGCTTAAGATGGAAGGACCTGACATGGTCTGGGGTGGAGAGAGTTGGCGTTAGGAAGGGTACGTACACTGTTCTGAGAAAGTGATGTGAATTAGCCGAGGCAATGGGCCAGCCTTGGAGAGAAGCTCGCAGGTCCTGAGGCAGGAGGTATATGGGATACTCAAGAACTCACACAAAGGCTAGTGTGCTTGGGGGCAATGGGGAGATGAAGGATGGGGACGGACGAATGGCCCCGAATGAGGCTGGTAAAGTGGGCACGTGCCTTAGGCCAGCTGCTGCCTGGTAGGTGTCTCAGGTTTTTGTTATTAAGTGCAGATGCCCCCTTGGGGTGTCTGGAGTTGATGCCAGCTGCTTATGCGGCTGGTGTGAATTCCTGCGCTGCAGCCCGAGGTGGGCAGGTGCAGCCCAGGGCTGGAGGTGCCACAGGAATCCTCTCTGGCTCACTGGTTCACGAGCAGACATCACAGAGAACCTATTCCAGGGCAGGGTGGATGCCTCGTGTCAGCGCTGCCGCCAGGATGCAGGCAGAGCAACGTGCGGAGCACAGTTTACTCCCATGATTAACGTTATTTACGCGTTCTGACAAAGCATGAAAATATTCATTTGCATAAACTCACTCATCATTTAGCCTGCTTCAGGGCCACTAAATCTACTTCTCGTCTTAATTATCCCAGACTCCGTGCATTCAAGCCCATAAAGTTGTTATTTCATTGGAAAGGAGAGGAGAGGGACTTCTAGAGTGTAAGATAGTGTCTCCAGCCTAGGACAACACTACCTGCTGGTTCTGGTGCATGAGCTGCTTGCAGACCATTCACAGAAACTAGTTTTGGGGTCCTGAACAGCTGAGGATGGGTCTGGGTGTAAGAAGCAGAATGTGTAGAACCGAGTCTTTGGATGAGGCAGGACGTAGTGGACCTTCCGGCTGAGCCGTAGCTGCCTCCACCCCGTGCTGTGACCCCCTTGCTGTGCTCCTTGTGCACCTGTGTCGGAGCATGCTCACCCTCCCGTCGCATTCTGCATCTGACCTGAAGGGGGTGCTTTCGCACGCAGCCCTGCTTCCTGGATGCTGCTGTTTCTTCGAGGAGTGGAAGGGCCTCTGACCCTGAAGGGCCGGGGCGCTCTGCAGAGTAGCGAGAGCGCCGGGAGCCTGGGGGGACGGGGAGCACGGTGTTGGATGTATGGACACGTGGGCTGTGGGAAAGTCACAAGGACATCGTCAGGGAGAGAAGTTGGAAGTGGAGGGAGCAGGACGTGATGGGAGGGGGACCCTGCGGCACAGGCTTCGGGAGGGAGAGAAAAACGGGACTCAGGGGCTGACTGCGTTCCTGGGGGGAGGTGAAAGAAAGCAGCAGGAGAAGTAAGAAAATAGGGAGCAAAGGCAGGATGGTGATCTGAAGAGACTCGAACCACAGGAGTGAGGAGTGAAGCTTGAAGTGGTAATCCAGAGATGGAAACACAGGGGCGACCACAAGTCCAGGAGTGGCAGAGTAAGGATGCCTGCCTGCCCTGCTCTTGTTCAGCCCTCACATGGGACAAGCCCAGCCTGGAGAAAACAGGTAGCCTGAGACCCTTGATACTTGCCCCTCTCTTGCTTGCTCTGGAGCGGGTAGGCTGAGAAGCTGGTGACACTTCAGCATGGAGAAGGCTCAAGGTGTGCGCACGTGCATGTGTGTGCACACTAAATAGTCAAGGCTTCTCACTCAAAAGGCTTCTCAGACTGCAGCTCCCTGCAGGCTGGGGCCCATCTGGCTTGCGCTGGAAACTGCCTCCTCTGTGCAGGGCTGAGGGACTGAAGCCAAGCCCGGCACCAACTCTACTCAGGGATGTAACAGCCTGGGATGGGGCAGCTGGGGCTGCCATGCTCACCTGCAACCGCTTGATGTGAGAATCCTCACATGTGGTTTCCTGGAATTTTAATTACCCAGTAACAGCCAAGAGTTGTATATATATTTAAAGGTAAGATAATTTCTTTTTAAAAAATTAAGATTATTTCTACTTTCTGAAATGTGATTCATTTATGTAGGGAAACATTGGACATTTATGCCTAATCTTTATCTGTTTTCTATGCCCCAAGCTACTAATCTCAAATGCTGAGCATCCTTGAACCCATATCGTGAAAAGTCTTACAGCTTTTGAAAATGAATTCCCTAGAACACACAGGAAACAGACCACTGGTAGTGAGCCTTGGTAATCTCTTGGTCCAGCTCTCTTTTGGAACCTAGAAGCAAATGAGGAGACACATCTTGGCACAGTTTTGAAAAGCTATCAGTAGTGGACATTTGCAGCAGACCTGAAATCTCTTTAGAGTTGGCCATTTCCTGTACTGGCATCAGCAGCCATTTGAAGGAAGGCCCTGTTCAGAAGAAAAGTACACCAAATCCCCTCATATTCTGTGTCCGGCAATTTGGTACTCAAATAGAAAGTTCCTTGTAGTGACTGTTTTGAAAACTTTCACTCGTACTAACAAAGAAGCAATTTCCTCCATCATCTGACTCCTGAGTGCAGTAGCTGGTGTAGATATGTCTTCCCCTGTCCTTCCAAATTCATCATTATTTCTCAGGGGATTTGCACTATAATCGTGGCCTTTCATTTTTGACTAATCAGAATAGTGATGCCTTCTGTAGAGAAAGAAGGAGAAAGAAACACTGAGTCTCCTCACTTCACTGATATTTTCTGCCTGATTAAAATTGGCAGAATGGGGCAATGATCGAGCTGTAGTAAAAGAGCTCCCTGTACATGCAGTGACTACACTATATTCCCTTCCAAATTCAGATCAAAATATGCAAGAGTTTTGTGCAAATCAAATCCCAGTGATCTGACCTCACTGGTTTTGAATTTATGGTTGTTTAGAGAGGACTTGGGTTGATGTTCACATTTCCAGTATCTACAGAAGAAAATAAATGTTTCCTAAAAAGCAAATGATGAATATGTAGGAAATTATAGGGGAAATATTCATGCTATCTTTACAGCATGCTATCCCAAATAAACATTACTAATCACAGGCAGTTCCCTCACTATTTATTAAAGTAGGTCCTGGCAGAGTCTATATTTGGAAGTGTTCTATTAGTCAGTACTCTGTTATTATACAGACTTATAAAAAATCAGTCTCTATTTTACTGAAAGAATCCAGAATTTAAAATTTCTAATAAATAAGTTGCTTCATCAGCCCAATTAGTCCTAACAAATAAAGTTTTATTATATTTTCTCTCTGTAAAATGTTGAAACAACAGAATCTTTGCTTATTAAACATAATACCGACTTCCAGATAATTCCATCATCTAAGTCGCAAAAAGAAAATCAGGCTTCCCAACCCAAGAAGTATGTTTCCTTTCACATCAGGACATTCCTATGTATAATCTTGACCTTCATGTTCATAGGTAGCACTACTGTCAGTGTGAGTTGTATAGGCAAGTTTGGCCAAGAAGACAGAAGTGTGGCCTTTGGCTACTGTTTTAGAGATCTTATGGCTGTTTGCAACTTTGCTGTGAAGAAAATTAACTGGATACCATAATAAATATGTTGGCAGGGCAGGGGGAGTGTCTAAGATACAGTGGTCAGAAAAGGACTCTTTGAGAAGATGTATTCAAGCTGAAATGGGAAAGGTGAGAATGGCATTTGGGGAGAGAAGGAACATGGAGGTTTTGGTGCTTGGCTGTTCCTCTCTGGCATGTGTCTGGTCCTAAGGTGGGAGAAGTCTTGGTTGACCAGATAACTGAGGAGATGCCGGAGTAGGTGACTGGAACACATGGGCCAAGGGCATGAAATGAGGTTATAAAGGTAGTCAGGGAATTTCTTGGTAAGATGGCATTATTAGATCATGCTTTAAGCCAGAAGAGACAAAATATAACAAGGGGAAATTTAAATGTTATTGCCAGGGTCAAAGCAAGTTCTGTGGATCAGAAAAAGAAGGGAGATGCAAAGCAGGTATAGTGCTGAAGCCACTGGCTGCCCAGCTATGGGATAAAGCAGGCAGAAAGACTAAATTTGACTCCTGCAATGTATCAAAGACTAGATATGTTCTCTATGAAATGGGAAGCAGAGTCAGGCTCACTGCTTGAAACCAGGGCTGTTTATAAGTGAGAGAGGGCATCCTCACTTATATGACAGGAGACTGACAAAAGTGACTGCTAACCAATGCCTAAGAGGATGGCTTAAATGAAGCTTGTATCTCTATAGACGTATAGAATCCCAGACACAGGATCCTGACCAGGACTTGAGCCAAACTACCTGCTGGCTTGGTGACTGGATTTGCAATATTTCTGTCACTGAGAGTAGGATCCCTGAGCCATCATTTAAGATTCTGTTCAAGATGGGGGCCCGGGCACTTGTGGGGACATGGTGCAAATAGAGACAAGGACAGAGACAGATGAGAGGGAACATCCCATTGAGAATACACTTACACACCAAAATTCCAAAACACATGAGGAAATATAACATGAAGAAAGTGAACCAGCCCACAGTCAGAAGATAAATTCAATCCATATGGAAATAAAATCATAGAATAAAAGTTTTAAATATATTCTGAATCCTTAAAGAGAAAAATATCTACCAGGGTTGGGGAAATAGGGTAGGAGAAGAGGAAAAGAACCAATTATAGACCCTAGAAATGAAAACTATAGTCCCTAAAATTAGAAAACCATAGAAATATATTGAATTTAAAAATAGTACTTAAGAATTTGTTTAGAATGCAGTTCAGAGGTGGGGGGGGTACTAAGATGGCAGAATAGGAAGACCTCGAACTCACCTCTCCCACAGATATGCCAAAATCACAACTACTTACAGAGTTGCTATCTGTGACAATGACCTGAAGACTAGCAACAACCGCACAAGGCAGGGCCTGGCAGCCAACTGGGCTGGGGGTCAACCCCACCTACCAGTATGCCCACAGTAATCAGCCCTGCCGCAACAGAAGGGTACATGCGACCCACGTAGCACACACCCCTGAACCAACTAGCTTGGGTGGCCAGGGGAGCATGCTGCTGGGCCCAATAGGACATCTCCAACATAAAGCCACTTGTCCAAGACAAGACTTGGAGACATAATGGACCTACCTAATACACAGAAATAAACACAGAGAATTAAGCAAAACAAGGAAACAGAGTAATATGTTCCAAACAAAGGAACAAGACAAAACCTCAGAAAAAGAATTAATCAAAAGAAATTAGCAATCTCCCTGATAAAGAGTTCAGGGTAGTGATCATAAAGATGCTCACTGATCTCAGGAGAATGGATGAACACAGTGAGAACTTCAACAAAGATAAAATATAAAAAGAACCAATCAAAGCTAAAGAGTACAATAACTCAAATTTAAAAATCACTAGAGAGAATCAATAATAGATTTGATGATACAGAAGAACAGATCAGCAATCTGGAAGGCAGGATAATGGAAATCAAGCTGAACAGAAAAAGAAAAAAAGAATATGAAAAAAGAAGATAGTTTAAGGGACCTCTGGGACAACATCAAGTGTATAAACATCCACATTATATAGGTCCCAAAAGGAGAAGAGAGAGAAAAGGAGGCAGAGAACTTTTTTGAAGAAATAATAGCTGAAAATTCCCTTTACCTGGGGAAGGAAACAGACATCCAGGTCCAGGAAGCAAAGAGAGTCCCAAACAATATGAAGCAAAAGAGGCCTACACAAAGACACACTATAATTAAAATGGCAAAAATTAAAGAGAGAATTTTAAAAGCAGCAAGAGGAAAGCAACTAGTTATGTACAAGGGAACTCCCATAAGACAATTACCTGACTTTTCAGCAGAACTTTTGCAGGCCAGAAGACAATGGCACAATATATTCAAAGTGCTGAAAGAAATGAAGAAAGCTACAATTAAGAATACTCTACTCAGAAAGTTATCATTCAGAACTGAAAGAGAAATAAAAAAGAGTTTTGCAGACATGCAAAAGCTAAAAGAGTTTATCACCAGTAAATTGGCCTTAAAAGAAATGTTAAATATTTTTTCTGTGTGGGGAAAAAAAGGCCACAACTATATATAAAAAAAAATTATGAAAAGGAAAATTTCACTGGTAAAAGCAAGCATACAGTAAAAGTAGCATATCAGCCATTTATAAAGCTAGTGGGAAAGTTAAAAGACAAAAGTAGTAAAATAATCTATATCTACAATAAGTAGTTATGGGATACACCAAAAAATGATGTGAAATATGATATCAGAAACAAAATGTGCTGAGGGAGTAAAAATATAGGGCTGTTAGAATGTGTTCAAGCTTAAGAGATCATCAACTTAAAATAATCATACATATAATAATTTTATATATACACACACCCCTCATGGCAGCCACAAACCAAAGATTGATAATAGATAAATAAAAATAAAGAGAAAGGAATCAAAACATAAAACTAAAGGCAGTCATCAAATCACAAAGGAAGAGAGCATGAGAAGAAAGGAACTACAAAAACAACCAGAAAACAATTAACAAAATGGCAGTAACTACATACCTATCAATAATTACTTTAATGTAAATGGACTTAATGCCCAATTAAAAGACACAGAGTCACAGAGTGGATTAAAAAAACAAGACCTATATATATATATGCTGCCTATAAGAGACTCACTTCAGAGCTAAAGACACACACAAACTGTGTGAAATAGATATTTCATGCAAATGGAAACAAAAGAAAGCTGGGGTAGCAATACTTATATAGAGCAAAATATACTTTAAAATAAAGACTGTAACATTAGATGAAGAAGAGCATTACATAACAATTAAGGAATCAATCCAAGAAGAAGACATAACAATTATAAATATATATGCACCCAACATAGGAGCACCTAAATACATAAAGAAAATGTTAACAGATGTAAAAGGAGAAATTGACAGTAATACTGTAACAGTAGAGGACTTTAACATCCCAACCTCAATGAACAAATCATTCAGACAGAAAATCAGTATACAAACACTGGCCTTAACACATTATACCAACGGACTTAATAGATACATACATAAAATTTCATCCAAAAGCAGCAGACTGCACATTCTTTTCAAGTGCACATGAAATATTCTCCAGGAAAGATTGTATGCTAATCCACAACACAAATCTCAGTAAATTTAAGATTGAAGTCATATCAAGCATCTTTTCTAACCACAGCAGTTTGAGACTAGAAATTAACTACAAGAAAAAAAAAACTAGGAAAAACATAAAATATATGGAGTCTAAAAAATATGCTACTAAACAACCAATAGGTCATTGAAGAAATCAAAGAAGAAATCAAAAAATACCTTGAAACAAATAAAAATGGAAACACAATGTTCCAAAATCTATGGGATGCAGCAAAAACAGTTCTAAGAGGGAAGTTTATAGCAGTACAGGCCAACCTCAAGAAATAAGAAAAATCTCAAATAAAGAATCTAACATTAAACCTAAAGGAACTCAAAAAGAACAAACAAAATGCATAGCTAGTAGAAGGAAGGAAATAATGAATATTAGAGAAGGACTAAATGAAATAGAGACAAGACAAACGAAAAAACATTAGAAAAGATCAATGAAACTAAGAGCTGTTCTTGGAAAAGATGAACAAAATTAATAAACCTCCAGCAAGATTCATCAAGAAAAAAGAGAGAGCCCAAATAAATAAAATCATATATGAAAAAAAGTTACAATTGACACCACAGTAATACAAAGGATCACAAGAGAGTAATACAAATAATTATATGCCAACACATTGGACAGCCTAGAAGAAACGGATAAATTCTTAGAAACATATAATCTTCCAAAATTAAATCAGGAAGAAATAGAAAATCTGAAGAGACCAATAACTTTAATGAAATAGAATCAGTAATCAAAAAAGTCCCAACAAACAAAAGTCCAGGACCAAGTGGCTTCACAGGTGAGGTCTACCTAACATTTACAGAAGAGTTAACACCTATCCTTCTCAAACATTCCAAAAAATTGAAGGGGAAGGAATGCTTCTGAGCTCACTCTACAAGGCCAGGATCGCCCTGTTATTAAAGCCATGCAAAGGCACTAAGAAAAGAAGAAAGAAGACTATAAACCAATATCATTGATGAACACGATGTTAAAATTCTCAACAAAATATTAGCAACTGACAGTACATTAAAAGGATCATATACCATGATCAACTGGGATTTATCCCAGGGATGCAAGGATGATTCAATATCAGCAAATCAATCAATGTGATATGCCACATTAACAACCTGAAGGATAAAAATCATGTGATTATCTCAATAGATGCTGAAAAAGCTTTGGACATAATTCAACATCCATATATAATAATAAAAAAAAAACAACTCTTAACAAACTGGGTATAGAGGGAACATACCTCAACATAATCAAGGCTGTATATGACAAACCCAGAGCCAACATAATACTCAATGGTGAAAAGCTGAAAGCATTTCCTCTAAGATCAGGAACAAGACAAGGATGCCCACTCTCACCACTTTTATTCAACGTAGTTTTGGAAGTCCTAGCCAGAGCAATCAGACATGAAAAAGAAATTAAAAGGATACAAATTGAAAAGGAAGGAGGAAAGCTGTCACTTTGCAGATGACATGGTACTATATATAGAAAACTCTAAAGACACTACCAAAAACTATTAGAACTAATTAATTCAGTAAAATTGTAGGATACAAGATTAATATACAGAAATCTGTTGCTTTTTTATACACTAATAATGAACTTTTTTTTTTTTTTTTCGGTACACGGGCCTCTCACTGTTGTGGCCTCTCCCGTTGCGGAGCACAGGCTCCAGACGCACAGGCTCAGCGGCCATGGCTCACGGGCCCAGCCGCTCCGCGGCATGTGGGATCCTCCCGGACCGGGGCACGAACCCGTGTCCCCTGCATCGGCAGGCGGACTCTCAACCACTGCGCCACCAGGGAAGCCCCAATGAACTTTCTTATACACTAATAATTTCTCTTTCTGATGAAAGAGAAATTAAGGCAAAATCCTCTTTACAATTGCATCAAAAAGAATAAAATACCTAGGAATGAATCTAACCAAGAGGTGAAAGCACCTGTACACTGAAAAGTGTAAGACACTGAAGAAAGAAATTGAGGGCAACACAAATGGAAAGATATACTGTGCTCATAGATTGGAAGAGTTAATATTGTTAAAATGTCTGTACTACCCAAGGCAATCTACAGATGCATTGCAATCCGTATCAAAATACCAATGGCATTTTCCACAGAACTAAAACAAATAACCCTAAAATTTTCATGGAACCACAAAATACCTCAAATAGCCAAAGCAATATTCTGAAAGGAGAACAAAGCTGGAGGTATCATGCATCCTTGTTTCAAACTATGCTACAAAGCTACAGTAATCAAATCAGTGTGGCACTGGCCCAAATATATATATATATATACATAGATCAATGGAACAGAATAGAGAGCCCAGAAATAAAACTCTCACTTATATAGTAAATTAATCCATGACAAAGGGGGCAAGAATATAAAATGGAGAAAAGACAGTCTCTTCAAGAAGTGGTGCTGGGAAAGCTGGGAAGCCACATGTAAGAGAATGAAATTACAACATTTCCTCACACCATATACAAAAATAAACTCAAAATGGGTCAAAGGCTTAAATGTAAGACCTGGAACTGTAAAACTTCTTGAAGAAAACATAGGCAGTACATTCTTTGACATTGGTCTTAGCAATATTTTTTGGATATGTCTCCTCAGGCAAGGGCAACAAAAGCAAAAATAAACAAATGAGACTATATCAAATTAAAAGGCTTTGCACAAGTGAAAGAAACTATCAACAAAATGAAAGGGTAGCATGCCACGTGGGAGAAGATATTTTCAAACTGTATACATCTGATAAGGGTTAACATCCAAAATATACAATGAACTAATACAAGTCAATGTCAAAAAAACCATACAACCCAGTTTTAAAATGGGCAGAGGACCTGAATAGACATTTTTCCAAAGAACACATACAGATGACCAAGCATGTGAAGCGTGTGAAGAGATGCTCAATATTACTAATCATCAGGGAAATGCAAGTGAAAACAAGGAGATACCATCTCACATCTGTTAGAATGGCTATTATCAAAAAGGTAACAAATAACAAATTTTGGTGATGTTGGGGAGAAAAAGGAACCTTTCATACACTGTTGGTGGGAATGTAAATTGGTGCAGCCACTGTGGAAAACAGTGTGGAGACTCCTCAAAAAATTAAAAATTTAACTACTATAGAATCCAGCAATTTCACTTCTGAGTATTTACTTAAAGAAAACAAAACCACTAATTATAAAAGATATATGCACCCCTAAGTGTTCAACAGTAAATCAGTGGTAAAGAGGATGTGGGAGGGGTGTGTGTGTGTGTGTGTGTACACAATGGAATATTTCTCAGCCATAAAAAAGAAGGAAATCTTGAAGCCTGTGATGACATGGATGCTTCTAGAGGGTATTGGTTCTGGGGCCTAAGTGAACAAATCAGAGAAAGTGAAATACTGTGTAATCTTACTCACATGTGGAATCTAAAAAATCAAAGTGAAACAAACGATAAGACTCATAGATACAGAGAACAAATGGCTTGTTGCCAGAGAGGAAGGGTGGGGTGGGGCAAAATCAGAGGAATTAAGGAGTACAAAGTGCTGTTATAGAATGAATAAGTCATGGGGATTTAATATACAGCATAAGGAATATTATCAGTAATGCAGTAATAACTTTTATTGGGACATATCATTACTAGACTTATTGTGTGGTCATTTCATAATGTATTTAAATGTCAAATCACCATGTTGTACACCTGAAACTTAGCATAACATTATACATCAACTATATTTCAAAATTAATTAATTTTAAAAAGTTTAATGAATACAGCTCAGAGAGAAAAAAAAATTTTTTAAACACATGAAAAAGCAGCTAAGGAGCATGAAAGATATTTTGAGCCTCTCCAATAAACTTATTTATTCATTTATTTACTTATTTTATTGAAGTAGAGTTGATTTACAATGTTGTATCAATCTCTGTTGTACAGCAAAGTGACTCAGTTATACACATAGAGACATTCTTTTTTTTAATATTCTTTTCCATTATGGTTTATCACAGGATATTCAATATAGCTCCCAGTGTGATACAGTAGGACCTTGTTGTTTATCCATCCTGTATATAATAGTTTGCATCTGCTAATCCCAAACTCCCAGTCCTTCCCTCCCCCAAGCCCCTCCTCCTTGGCAACCACAAGTCTATTCTCTGTGAGTCTGTTTCTGTTATGTAGATAGGTTCATTTTTGCCATATTTTAGAGTCCACATATAAATGATATTACATGGTATTTGTCTTTCTCTTTCTGACTTACTTCACTTAGTATGATAATCTCTAGTTGCATCCAAGTTGCTGTAAATGGCATTATTTCGTTCTTTTTAATGGCTGAGTAATATTCCATTGTATATATGTGCCACATCGTCTTTATCCATTTGTCTGTCGATGGACATTTAGGTTGTTTCCGTGTTTTGGCTATTGTGAATGGTGCTGCTGTGAACATAGGGGTATGTATTTTTTTTTAATTTTTGGGGGGGTAAAAGTCATGTAATATAAAACATACTATTTTAACCATATTTAACTGTACATTTCAGTGGCACTAAGTACATTCATGTTGTCCTGCAACTCTCACCATCATCCATCTCTCGAATTTTTCACCTTCCTAAACTGAAACTCTGTCCCCTTTAACACTAACTCCCCATTCCCCCTTCCCTACCCCCACCCCCACCCCCTGGCCCCTGGCATCTACCGACGTGCTTTCTGACTCTATGAATTTGACTATTCTAGGTACCTCGTAAAGTGGAATCAAATAGTATTTGTCTGCACCTAATGTATATTGGAATGCATTTTTAAGGTTAACTTCATATATGTCTTGCAAACAGATCGTATCTTCCTGTTTTTTTCCCCCGTGCTATACAGTAGGCACTCATCAGTCATCTACTTCATATGTACTGGTGTACAGATGTCAATCCCAATCTTCCAATCCATCCCACCGCCCCCAACCCCCTTGGCGTCCATACATTTGTTCTCTACGTCTGTGTCTGTATTTCAGCTTTCAAATAGGTTTTCTGTACCATTTTGCTAAATTCCACATATATGCGTTAATATATGATATTTGTTTTTCTCTTTCTGACTTACTTCACTCAGAATGACAGTCTCTAGGTCCACCCACGTCTCTGCAAATGGCACAATTTTGTTCCTTTTTAGGGCTGAGTAATATTCCATTGTATATATGTACCACATCTTTTTTATCCATTCCTCAGTGATAGGCGTTTAGGTTGCTTCCATGTCTTGGCTGTTGTAAATAGTGCTGCAATCAATATTGGGGTGCATGTATCTTTTGGAACTATGGTTTTCTCCAGGTATATGCCCAGGAATGGGATTGCTGGGTCATATGGTAGTTCTATTTTTAGTTTTTTAAGAACCTCCATACTGTTCTCCATAGTGGCTGTATCAATTTACATTCCCACCAACAGTGCAAGAGGGTTCCCTTTTCTCCACACCCTCTCCAGCATTTATTGTTTGTAGATTTTTTGATGATGGCCATTCTGAACAGTATGAGATGGTACCTCATTGTAGTTGTGATTTGCATTTGTCTAATAATTAGTGATGTTGAGCAGCTTTTCATGTGCCTCTTGGCCACCTGTATGTCTTCTTTGGAGAAAAGTCTATTTAGGTCTTCTGCCCACTTTTGGATTGGATTGTTTGTTTTTTTAATATTGAGCTACATGAGCTGTTTGTATATTTTGGAAATTAATCCCTGGTCAGTTGCTTCATTCACAAATATTTTCTCCCATTCTGAGGGATGTCCTTTCGTCTTGTTTATGGTTTCCTTTGCTGTGCAAAAGCTTTTAAGTTTCATTAGGTCCCACTTGTTTATTTTTGTTTTTATTTTCATTACCCTAGGAGGTGGGTCAAAAAAGATCTTGCTGTGATTTGTCAGAGTGTTCTTCCTATGTTTTTCTCTAAGAGTTTTATAGTGTCTGGCCTTACATTTAGGTCTTTAATCCATTTTCAGTTTATTTCTGTGTGGTGTTAGGGAGTATTCTAATTTCATTCTTTAACATGCAGGTGTCCAGTTTTTCCAGACTAACTTATTGAAGAGACTGTCTCTTCTCCATTTTATTCTTGCCTCCTTTGTCAGAGACCAGGTGCGTGGGTTTATCTTTGGGCTTTCTGTCCTATTCCATTGATCTTTATTTCTGTTTTTGTGCCAGTACCATACTGTCTAGATTACTGTAGCTTTGTAGTATAGTGTGAAGTCAGGGAGCCTGATTCCTCCAGTTCCATTATTCTTTCTCAAGTTTGCTTTGGCTATTCGGGGTCTTTGTGTTTCCATACAAATTGTAAATTTTTTTTTGTAGTTCTATGAAAAATGCCATTGGTAATTTGATAGGGATTGCATTGAATCTGTAGATTGCCTTGGGTAGTATATTCATTTTCACAATATTGATACTCCCAATCCAAGAACATGGTATATCTCTCCCTCTGTTTGTGTCCTCTTTGATTTCTTTCATCAGTTTCTTATAGTTTTCTGAATACAGGTCTTTTGTCTCCTTAGGTAGGTTTATTCCTAGGTATTTTATTCTTTTTGTTGCAGTGGTAAATGGGATTGTTTCCTTAATTTCTCTTTCAGATCTTTTGTTGCTAGTGTATAGGAATGCAAGAGATTTCTGTGCATTAATTTTATATCCTGCAAAATTCATTGATTAGCACCCGTAGTTTTCTGGTAGCATCTTTAGGATTTTCTATGTATATTATCCTGTCATCTGCAAACAGTGACAGTTTTACTTCTTCTTTTCCAGTTTGGATTCCTTTATTTCTTTTTCTTCTCTGATTGCCATGGCTAGGACTTTCAAAACTATGTTGAATAACAGTGGTGAAAGTGGACATCCTTGTTTTTTTCCTAATCGTACAGGAAAAGCTTTCAGTGTTTTGCTGTTGAGAATGATGTTTGCTGTAGGTTTATCATATATGGCCTTTATTATGTTGAGGTAGGTTCCCTCTATGCCCACTTTCTGGAGAGTTGTTATCATAAAAGGGTGTTGAATTTTGTCAAAAGCTTTCTGCATCTATTGAGATGATCCTATGTTTTTTATTCTTCAATTTGTTAATATGGTGTATCATACTGGTTGATTTGCATTGAATAATTGAAAAATATATTTTTTCAATATATTTCAAAGTATATTGAAAAAGCCTTGCATCTCTGGGAGAAATCCCACTTGATCATGGTGTGTGGTCCTTTTAATGTGTTGTTGGATTCCGTTTGCTAGTATTTTGCTAAGGATTTTTGCGTCTATATTCATCAGTGATATTGGTAATTTTCTTTTTCTGTGGTATCTTTGTCTGGTTTTGGTATCAAGATGATTGTGGCCTCATAGAATAGCTTGGGAGTCTCCCTTCCTCTGCAATTTTTTTGGAAGAGTTTGAGAACGTTGGGTGTTAGCTCTTTTCTAAATGTTTGATAGAATTCACCTCTGAAGCCAGGTGGTCCTGGACTTTTGTTTGTTGGAAGATTTTTAATCACAGTAATTTCATTAGTTGTGTTTGGTATGTTTGTGCTTTCTGTTTCTTCCTGGTTCAGTCTTAAAGGTTGTACCTTTCTAAGAATTTGTCCATTTCTTCCAGGTTGTCCATTTTATTGGCATATAGTTGCTTGTAGTAGTCTTTCATGATCCTTTGTATTTCTGCAGTGTCAGTTGTTACTTTTCCTTTTTCATTTCTAATTCTGTTGACTTGAGTCTTTTCCCTTTTTTTCTTGATGAGTCTGGCTAATGGTTTATCAATTTCATTTATCTTCTCAAAGAACCAGCTTTTAGTTTCCTTGATCTTTGCTATCATTTCCTTCATTTCTTTTTCATTTATTTCTGATCTGATCTTTATGATTTCTTTCCTTCCTCTAACTTTGGGGGTTTTTTTTGTTCTTCTTTCTCTAGTTGCTTTAGGTGTAAGGTTAGGTTGTTTATTTGAGATTTTTCTTGTTTCTTGAGGTAGGATTGTATTGCTATAAAATTCCCTCTTAGAATTGCTTTTGCTGCCTCCCATAGGTTTTGGGTTGTCGTGTTTTCATTGTCATTTGTTTCTATGTATTTTTTTATTTCCTCTTTGATTTCCTCAGTGATCTCTTGGTTATTTAGTAGCATATTGTTTAGCCTCCATGTGTTTGTATTTTTAACAGGTTTTTTTTTCCTGTAATTGATTTGTAATCTCATAGCGTTGTGGTTGGAAAAGATGCTTGATATGATTTCAGTTTTCTTAAATTTACCGAGGCTTGATTTGTGACCCCAGATGTGATCTATCCTGGAGAGTGTTCCATGCACACTTGAGAAGAAAGTATATTCTGCTGCTCTCAGATGGAATGTCCTGTAAATATCAATTTGCTCTCAGATGGAATGTCCTATAAATATCAGTTAAGTCCATATGGTCTAATGTGTCATTTAAAGGTCGTATTTCCTTATTAATTTTCTGTCTGGATGATCTGTCCATTGGTGTAAGTGAGGTGTTAAAGTCCCCTGGTGTTATTGTGTTACTGTCGATTTCCCCTTTTATGGCTGTCAGCATTTACCTTATGTATAGAGGTGCTCCTACATTGGGTGCCTGTGTATTTATAATTGTTACATCTTTTTATTGGATTGATCCCTTGATCATTATGTAGTGTCCTTCCTTGTCTCTTGTAATATTCTTTATTTTAAAGTCTATTTTGTCTGATGTGAGTATTGCTACTCCAGCTTTGTTTTGATTTTCATTTGCATCGAATATCTTTTTCCATCCCCTCACTTTCAGTCTGTATGTGTGCCTAGGTCTGAAGTGGGTCTCTTATAATAAGACAGCATATATACAGGTCTTGTTTTTGTATCCATTCAGCCAGTCTGTCTTCTGGTTGGAGCATTTAATCCAATTAAGGTAAAGTAATTATCAATGCGTGTGTTTCTATTACCATTTTCTTAATTGTTTTGGGTTTGTTTTTGTAGGTCTTTTTCTTCTCTTGTATTTCCCACCTAGAGAAGTTCCTTTAGTGTTTGCTGTAAAGCTGGTTTGGTGGTGCTGAATTCTCTTAGCTTTTGCTGGTCTCTAAAGCTTTTGATTTCTCTGTCAAGTCTGAATAAGTTCCTTTCTGAGTAGAGTAATCTTGGTTGTAGATTTTTCCCTTTCTTCACTTTAAATATATCCTGCTACTCTATTTTGGCCTGCAGAGTTTCTGATGAAAAATCAGCTGATAACTTTATGGGGATCCTCTTGTATGTTATTTGTTGCTTTTCCCTTGCTGCTTTAAATATTTTTTCTTTGAATTAAATTTTTGTTAATTTGATCAATATGTGTCTCGGTGTGTTTCTCCTTGGGTTTATCCTGTATGGGACTCTCTGCGCCTGGATTTGGGTAGCTATTTCCTTTCCCATGTTAGGGAAGTTTATGACTATAATCTCTTCAAATATTTTATCAGACCCTTTCTCTTTCTCTTCTTCTTCTGGGACTGCTATCATTCAGTTGTTGGTGCATTTAATGTTGTCCCAGAGGTCTCTGAGAGTGTCCTCATTTCTCTTCGTTCTTTTTTCTTTATTCTGCTCCTCGGCAGTTATTTCCACCATTCTGTCTTCCAGCTAACTTAATCATTTTTCTGCCTCAGTTATTCTGCTATTGATTCTTTCTAGTGTAGTTTTCATTTTAGTTATTGTGTTGTTCATCACTGTTTTTTGTTCTTTAGTTCTTCTAGGTCCTTGTTAAACATTTCTTGTATTTTCTCAAACCATGCCTCCATTCTATTTCTGAGATTTTGCATCATCTTTACTATCATTACTCTGAATTCTTTTTCAGGTAGATTGCCTATTTCCTCTTCATTTATTTGGTCTTGTAGGTTTTTACCTTGCTCCTTCATCTATAACATATTTCTCTGTGATCTCATTTTTCTTGATGGGTAGGGCTGTGTTCCTGTCTTGCTGGTTGTTTGGCCTGAGGCACCCAGCCCTGGAGTTTGCAGGCAGTTGGTTGGAGCCAGGTCTTAGTGCCGAGATGAGGACCCCTGGGAGAGTCACACTGATTAATATTCTCTGAAGCCTGAAGTTCCCTGTTAGCCCAGTGGCCTGGATTTGACACTCCCCACAGAAGGGCTCAAGCCCTATCGCTGGCCTGGGAACCAAGACCCTGCAAGCTGCACTCTGTGGCAAAAAAAACAAAAACAAAACAAAACAAAAAAACAGACAACAACCAAAAAAGAGCAGAACTATAATAAAGAATAGAAAATTAAATAAAACCAGAAAAATAAAAAATATACTAGAAAAAATAAAATTGAAACAACCACCACAAAACACAACAGGAGAAATAAAATTTAAAAATTAAAAATAAATAAATAAAATAATAATTCCCTGGTGCCTCTGCAATCAGTGTCCTTGCCCCACCCATGAGCCACATCCAACCCCTGCCTCCCCAGGAGGGCCTCCAAGACCTCTAGGTAGGTCTCTCAACCCGTGGTGTCAGCCCTACCTCTGCATGTGTTCCTTTCACCAGTGTCTGCTCCTGAAGCTGGCCTGGAGCACACATGCCCACACGGGCCAGCTGGGGTGCAGGCTTCCACGGGCATATCTGCAGGGACCGGCACAGCCAGAGGAGGCTTTGGAGGGGGGTGGCGCTTGGTCCACCTGGACCCACAAAGCCAGAGGAGGTTTTGTCAGGGGCGGCAAATGGGTCACCAGGACCCGCATGGCCCACAGAGCCTTTGGGTGGGCATTGCTCGGGTCCACAGGGACCCGTGCAGCCAGAGGAGGCCTTGGTGTGGGCAGGGTTCAGGACTGGGACCCATGTGGCCCACAGAGGCTTTGGTGGTGGCAGGTCCCATGCCTGGGACCTTTGTGGTCAGAGGCAGCCTTGGCGGGGGTGGAGCTCAGGCCAGGGACCCTAGCAGGCTTGCTGGGGCTTGAGGGGTGGGCAAGCCTGCTCAAGTGTGTGCCTCCGCCACTGCCCAAGGAGGGTGGGCAGCAAGGGGCACCACAACGGTGGCCCTGCTCTCTGCACACCACTCAACCCAGGCGCCCCACTTCCCTGGTGGCCCAGGCCTCCGCCAACCTTCCGGCCATGGAACCCTTCCCCCTGCTACTCCAGGCCGTCTCCTCACTGCCAACAGCTGTCCCCTCCCGGGGTCCACCCTCCAAAACCTACTGTCTGGCACCCAGTTCCCCTCCCCACCAGGAGGCACACAACCCAGGTCAGAGTGCACAGGTCTGCAGCCTGGACCACGTGCACAGGCCCACTTTTTCCCAGTCCCCACAGACCAGTCACCACACTCCTCTCCATCCCCCTGAGCCCCCAAAGGTCCCCCCATCCCTGCTGATCCCCTGCCATGAGTGGGTGCCCCCAAGTGTGGGAACAGCTCCTCTCCCCCAGCCCCCACCCCCAGGGGTGCTGTTCCATCCCGCCTCCACCCTCTTCCCCTTCTCCTTCCCTACCACACCCCACCCGGTTGCACGGGGGCCCCCTCCTGTCTCCCCAGGTGTCTGAGGTCCCCCAGCAGCACCCAGCAGGCGCTCCTCGAGAACTGATCCGATGCCTCCCACCCTGTGAGGAGATGCAAACTGCACATCCTCCTACTCCACCACCTTAACTCTGAGCCCGCATGTATCTTGTGGAATTACAGTTCTGTCCAGGTACATGCCCAGCAGTGGGATTGCTGAATCATATGGTAATTATATTTTTAGTTTTTTGAGGAACCTCCCCACTGTTTTCCATAGTGGCTGCACCACATTACATTCCCACCAACAGTGTAGGAGGATTCCCTTTTCTCCATACCCTCTCCAGCAGTGGCAGGTAGTGCCTCATTGTAGGTTTGATTTGCATTTCTCTAATAATTAGTGATGTTGAGTATCTTTTCATGTGCCTACTGGCCATCTGTATGTCTTGTTTGGAGAAATGTCTCTTAAGGTCTTCGGCCAATTTTTCGAATGGGTTGTTTGTTTTTGTTGTTGTTGAGTTTTATGAGCTGTCTGTATATTTTGGAGACTCTCCAATAGACTTCTAATATGAGGTTCTAAACAAAAGAACAGAACAAAGAGGCAGCAAATTTTTATTTTGCCAGAAGTTTTAAAAGACATGAGTCCTCAAAGTTAAAGCATACTTCCCAGTACTGAGTAGGATCAATAAAAGAAATCCAAACTTGGACATATCGTAGTGAAACTTGAAAACATCAAGGATAAAGATCTTAAAGCCTGATATCAGTTAGGTTGACAGCCATTTCTCAACAACAGCCATTGATGCCAGAACACATGGAAGAATATCTTAAACATGCTAAAGAAAATAATTGTTGAGAAAGAATTCTCTGTAGATAATTGTTCAAGAGCAAGAATGAAATAAAGATATTTTAGGAAGTACAAAGAACCTCACTAAAAGAATTGTTAAATGGTGTATATTACAAGAAGAAAAGTAATCCCAGAGGGAAGTTGTAGGATGCATGGAACAATAGTGAGTATAGAAATTACTGAAATGTCAGTAAATATAATTAATAATGACCACCAAAGTAACTATTTTTCCCATGTTTCTATCAAAAGGTGAAAGCAAAACTCTAGATAACAATGACAAGAAGGTTATAAATCCACATGTATCACCGTAAATATAAATGGATTGTGATTAAATTTCAATATTAAAACATAGAGATTATCAGATGGGTTTAAAAATAAAAACAAAGTTACATGCTGCTTAAGGAGAAAGCAACACCAAATGGCTAAAAGTAGTAAGATGGAAAGAGAGATACCATGACAACATTAACCCGAAGACAAGCAGGGTAACTATCATCAGGCAATGCAGGTTTAAGGCAAAAAAAAGAAAACAAAAAAAGCATTAGTAAGGATAAAATTCTGTGTAGTTATAAAAGACAGGTAGGAGTGAGCCAGGGCATCTGGGGGAGAGGTAGGAGTGAGCCAGGGCATCTGGGGCCCATGGCCAGGGTTAGGAGTTTGCATGTCAGCCTGACCTCCGTGGGCAGTCACTGCAGACGAGCTGTGTGGAGGGCAGGGCAGAGGCTGAGAGATTGGGGTGTGCGGGGGCGGGGGGGGGCGGGTCGAGCAGTGCTGAGGGCTTGAGAGGTGTGTCTCATGGATCCCAGGAGAGCCTATTTGGAGGAAAGAGGGCTGGTAAGCTAGTGCATGCTGCAGAGGTGTGGACCTCTGGGTGGCATTCACTCAGTGTAACAGCATGGGGGTTTGAGAGGGCTTGGAGGAAGCCGAAGCCTCACCAGTAGGAAGGAAATTGCTGCCACCTTTTTCATTCCCACCTGAGTCTGGTCTGGAAATCATGGCCAAATTAGTGCTGCACCGTGTCTGTCACCCCCAGAAGATGCACAGTGAGACTCTAGGTGGAAGACGGCTTCTGACAAGAAATGCAGCAAAGGGCATGAGGTGACTCTTCTGAAACTCAAGCCTTTATCAGAGGCTGTTCCTTTAACACAGTATTTGTAACGTAAGGAAGCCGATTTTGTCATCATTATGGCACTGGATGACAGTAGCCGCTGGGCAGCTGCTGAGATTAACAAGCTGAGCCTGCCTGGAGTCCTGCGAAGACTTCATTGTCTTTGAACTTTGATTTCCGGCTCTTACCCACCCCACCTCCACTCTAACCCTACCCTGCAGACTGCTCCTGCACTCTTAACTGTTTATTAGGGCCACTGCTTGTAAAGAAGCTGTATGTTAACTATAGACAATTTTCAGATATCTCTGAAGTCGTGGCCTGCAGATAATTTTGACATGTTCACTGTGCTCCCCATGAGCTTGGTACCCCCAAAAGGAAAAGCAAATGGAACGTCAAAATTCCATGCTTATTGAGAAGCGAAGAGGTTTAGAAACTCATTCTTGACTTGTTCCCAAAGTGATCAGGATCTTGCCCATTGGTTGTCATCATTAACAAATCAATTTTTGGAGTCTACTGTGGCATGAAGAATTAGGCATGTTAATTTACCAGGTCTAATTACAAAGAGAGAGACCTGTCTGCTAATACCTTATAGCACCATAAAACGATTACCAGCTAGAGACAGACCAGTTTTACACTGTACTAGTTATGTGATTTAGGACAGTTATTTAACCTCTATGAGCTGCAGTTTTCTTATATGTAAAATGGAAATAATAATGTTAACCACACATTATTGTAAGGATTAACTGAGGTAACGCTTTTCTAGAAAAGTACCCAGCACCTAGAAGAGTGCTTGGCTAATGGTTGGTACTCAATAAATATTCCAGGAAGGAAGGAAGCGGGGGCAAGGAATCGAGGGGAGGGAGGGATGTAAAGCCTCTAGGCACATAGCACTCTTTTATCCATATTTTGAGAAAAAGCCAAGAACAGTTACATAAACAGAATTCCTTAGAGCAGTCTTCTGGGGAAGAAATTTCATATGCCACTAACACACACACACACATATACGTGTTTAAGATTAGAATGTTTTAAAAAATCTAATCAGCTGTCATTGGGCCTGACAATGAGAACTAATCAGAAAGAATGAGAGGAGAGCTGGTGATGGGGGGAGGGAGCGGCTTGGAGAAAAGAGAGTCAGGCAGTGGTTCTGGAGAAAAAAACGAGGGGAGGGGAGGAGGCTGCCTGTCCTGCAGAAGCCGCTCAGTGTCACTTCTTCAGTGGCTTCCAAACACATGTGACCCTCTGGCTATCAGAAGCAATCTGGCTGGAGGCTAAAAAAGACCAGCATGCTCATGGGAGCACGGACGCATTCTCTCTGTTTCCCTCTCTCTCCCCGCCTTTCTCTCTCTCTGTCTGTCTCTCTCTCTCTGTCTCTGTCTCTCTCTCCATTTCTTCCCTAAGAGACAAACTCATTAACTATAGAAAATGATAATCCATCTGGCTGAGCCCTGCTCCACAGCCCTACTCAAGGAAAACATAGACAGTAAGCACATAAACGTTGGTTACCGACAGAGACACGTGTCACAGTGCCCCGAGCTGGGACTGCTGCTGGTTCCGTATGCCGTCCTGCCGTGTCACGGAGTTAGCAGGATAAACTGATCCATTGCATTAACAAGTGTTACAAGTAGTACTTTGGTGCCCAAGAGGGATTTGGATAGGTTCTTGCTGTGCTTGCCAGACCTCTTTGCCTAGGTGAAATAACACATTGTCTTTTTCCCAGCTGATTTCATTCCCTGCAGAATGCCCAGAACAGTTTCATAAAGACATCCCTTGTAGATGAGCAAAAAAAAAAAAAAGGCCAGTTTGAGGAAATGACCGAGTTCTTAGACGCTGGGGAGGAGTTGCTTGTCTGACAGGGACATCACTTTTTAATGGCACAGCTCACTGAAGACATAGAGGCTGGCTGAATAGCTCACTGCAGCCGCCTCCTTTCTTGCCATCTCCCGTGCATCTTTTCTTAATGACAAAGACCAAATTCATGTCCCTAATTACAGAATGGATTCTTTTGTGTCACCTGTGTTTATATTCCCTGGGCTTTTGAGGTAGGTGTAGTACTTTTGCAATTGAAAAATAAAATTTACTCAGGAATATACAGTGAATTAGGCAAAAAATTCATTATTCCATAGTGGAAAACAATGGGGCCAGATGGTTAAGATGGAACAGAGAGCCATCCAGAGTCTTGGATTCAAATTCAGCCCTCTTGCTAAGTTTCAAATTTTGGTTGATCCATAAAGATGCTCAAATGTCTTTCTTCAAGTTAACCATGTCAATGCAAATGATTCAAGCAGCGGTGCCAGAGAATCACGGAGCACACTCACCTCCCACTGTGGCTTGTCTGTGGCAATTCCTGCTTCAAAAATTTAGCTGCTGCTCTGCCTTTAATTATGTGCTTGTGCCTCTCTCTCCCTTTTTTGAAGACTTCACATTTATTGGGTGCCGGCCTGGTTTGAAGCTAGGTGTGAAAGGTACAGTCGCCCTTGAGCCCCAGGCCCTGCCCTCTAAGAGCTTTGTGACCCTGACTCTGGCGAGGCTCCCTTGCTTGGAGCCGACACATGAGTAGTTGGATGAGGATGGGCTCTGTCTTATGCTGCCTCACTCACCACCAGGGTTGACTGAGCTGATCTGGCTGGTAGAGTAATGCACCCTTTCTTCCTCACTGCAAATCAATATTACCTATATCACCTTCATTCTGTACTCAGAACACTCTAGACTTTTTATCAGTTCCTGAAATATGTAGTGTTGTTTTGTGCCCAAAGATCTTCTCACCTACTGTTCCTTCTGCCCAGAATATTCATCATCAGTCTAATTTTGACTCATCTATCATCCACCAACTAAAATGTTTCCTCTTCTCAGAAATTTTTCCTGACCCTGCAGTTTAGATTAGATCCCCTGCTGTAGACCCCTATAGAAGCCTACCTGGTACTCACTAGACCTGTCAATACTTCTCAGTGTCTGGCCCATCCACAGCGATGAGGACAGGAACCATTGTCTGCCTTATTTCCCACTTTATCTGTTTAATGCCTGGCATATAATGGGTGCTCAGTAAATGGTGAATGAATGAATGAACTAATGAACAAATAGATAAGTGGGTTCTCCTGGTGTGTCTCCCCCAGGGTATATGCCACATCAATGATGGGGATTTTACTTTAAGAATATATGAGGAGCTTTGCTTTCCAGCTAGAAAGTTCAAACCCCTGAGCAGGGAAATCCATTAGCCAATTGATAGTCTTTGTGCCAGCAACATTCTGAGAAAGGCTAAGAGAAGCCAGCTATTAGTGTTGAGTGGAATTGGAAAATGGTGGAAATAGGTACAATGGAAAGCTTATGAAATTCTCTTTACATTAGACCTCACTTGTCTGGCACCAGTATTTAGTTTGAAGGAAATTTCCAAAACACAGACCACACAATTCTACCCAAATATAAATAAAAATAATATTCTACAGCCAATAAAAGATTTGGGGTTTCAATAAAAGATTTGGGGTCATTCCCTGTTACCCTAGGCACTTATTATCTGTCCATTGAATTAAATAACTGAATGTTGACTACAGATTTTCCACTGGTCTAAGATTTTTTTTTTAATTGGAGTCCTTGCTTGCCCATAGGTTGCAAAGTTGCAAACTACTAATAATACCAGGTCTATGCTAAATTGCACTGGGTTCTAGTGCCATTCCTGCCCTGCGTTTGGTTGAGAAGGCCCTCATCCCCTCTGTGCATGGGTAAAAATGAAAAGTTTCTAGGAAGTGGGAGAGATGAAAAGAGTGAAGACAAATGTGCTTACTGCAAAACTTTAATGTCAGTTCTAGACCTGGTCCAGCACCAGGACTGGGCTTGATGAATTGCTTATGGAAGAGGTTGCTCCCCACAGGAACTTATGAGTCTAAAATGATGGTAGCTGCCTGTAAACAAAGGCCACATAGACTTTTAGAGAGAGTTCTTTTCCCTAGCAACATAAAGAGCCCCTTATAGCAAGAATAGCTGTAATTTGCAGAAGTGTAGAAAATCTACTTCCAACTATAAAAATACTGAAAAATCTAGAGCATAGCAAGGTGCCTGTTCTGCCCTGTGATATGATGTGTGATCTTGAAAAATAATGAAAATGGAATAAGGCATTGTAAAGATATTGCTCTAATGAACACAGTTCTGTTTGCCAGCCTTTCTTCCTGCTAGCAAATTATATCATTCCATCAACTTGGTAGCACATCAATAATGTCTTTGGAGAATAGCTTGAAAGAGCTGACATACTCTATGGCAGGATTTGTGATGACAATGTAATTTGGCATTTCCCAATTCTCTTTGATTTTGCACAGAGAAAATGGAAGACTGTGATAAATATTTTCCACAAATGGCATCTTAAATGGAAACACAGCTAGTAGCAACAGTATTCTGCTGTTTATTTGGATGCTGGATTCCCAGTTCTCCAGACGAAACAACCATGTTGGCAGATTCATTGGTTTCACATTTTTTCAACACTTTTTTTTTTTTTTCAGTTAAGTGATGAATTTGGTTTCACCAGCAGGCTTCTGGTGGCGAGATGTAATGTCAGGCTGCTGGCATGTTTGTACTCGGTGGAATCAGAGTTGTGTATCAGGGGCTATTGAAATTGATTGGAGATGTTTTAGGTGCACTGTGAGAAGTTAACAAAGTGCACAGAGCTAATCTAAGGCAAAACTTACATTGGGGAGGTTTGGCGAGGCAGTGAGGTAGACTGGAAGGAAACTTCTGGGTTCTGAACTCAGCTTCTCCATTTACTGGATAGCTTAATGGTCAGCCAGTGATGTGGGCAGAGGTGTTGCTCAAAGGTCTTGAACCTGTAAGGCTTCCTTCCACCTGCTGCTGTGTGTGGGAAGGTGTATGCATTCAAAGCGGTAGCCAGTTCTCAAGTCTCCCTTGGCTTTTACTTTTCGCCGGGCTTTCTCGTGTCTCCCTTATGTACATCCACTTTCCCAGGTACCCAGGTGATGTGGAGAGCTTGTCTCAGTCCTTCTGTGGCTCATTCAGGTCGGGGTGGTAGATGCAAACAGCCCCAGGCAAGCAGGCTATAGACTTCTGCTTTTCCTTTTTTTTAAAATTTTATTTATTTTATTTATTTTTTTATTTTTTGCTTTATAACAAATTTAATCAGTTATACATATACATATGTTCCCATATCCCCTCCCTTTTGCGTCTCCCTCCCACCCTCCCTATCCCACCCCTCCAGGCGGTCACAAAGCACCGAGCTGATCTCCCTGTGCTATGCGGCTGCTTCCCACTAGCTATCTAACTTACGTTTGGTAGTGTATATATGTCCATGCCGCTCTTTCACTTTGTCACAGCTTACCCTTCCCCCTCCCCATATCCTCAAGTCCATTCTCTAGTAGGTCTGTGTCTGTATTCCTGTCTTACCCCTATGTTCTTCATGACATTTTTTTTTCTTAAATTCCATATATATGTGTCAGCATACAGTATTTGTCTTTCTCTTTCTGACTTACTTCACTCTGTATGACAGACTCTAGGCCCATCCACCTCATTACAAATAGCTCAATTTCATTTCTTTTTATGGCTGAGTAATATTCCATTGTATATGTGTGCCACATCTTCTTTACCCATTCATTCGATGATGGACACTTAGGTTGTTTCCATCTCCGGGCTATTGTAAATAGGGCTGCTATGAACATTTTGGTACATGTCTCTTTTTGAATTATGGTTTTCTCAGGGTATATGCCCAGTAGTGGGATTGCTGGGTCATATGGTAGTTCTATTTGTAGTTTTTTAAGGAACCTCCATACCGTTCTCCATAGTGGCTGTACCAATTCACATTCCCACCAGCAGTGCAAGAGTGTTCCTTTTTTTCCACACCCTCTCCAGCATTTATTGTTTCTAGATTTTTTGATGATGGCCATTCTGACTGGTGTGAGATGATATCTCATTGTAGTTTTGATTTTCATTTCTCTAATGAGTAAAGATGTTGAGCATCCTTTCATGTGTTTGTTGGCAGTCTGTATATCTTCTGTGGAGAAATGTCTATTTAGGTCTTCTGCCCATTTTTGGATTGGGTTGTTTGTTTTTTGGTTATTGAGCTGCCTGAGCTGCTTATAAATTTTGGAGATTAATCCTTTGTCAGTTGCTTCATTTGCAAATATTTTCTCCCATTCTGAGGGTTGTCTTTTGGTCTTGTTTATGGTTTCCTTTGCTGTGCAAAAGCTTTTAAGTTTCATTAGGTCCCATGTGTTTATTTTTGTCTTTATTTCCATTTCTCTAGGAGGTGGGTCAAAAAGGATCTTGCTGTGATTTATGTCATAGAGTGTTCTGCCTATGTTTTCCTCGAAGAGTTTGATAGTGTCTGGCCTTACATCTAGGTCTTTAATCCATTTTGAGCTTATTTTTGTGTATGGTGTTAGGGAGTGATCTAATCTCATACTTTTACATGTCCCTATCCAGTTTTCCCAGCACCACTTATTGAAGAGACTGTCCTTTCTCCACTGTACATTCCTGCCTCCTTTATCAAAGATAAGGTGACCATATGTCCGTGGGTTTATCTCTGGGCTTTCTATCCTGTTCCATTGATCTATCTTTCTGTTTTTGTGCCAGTACCATACTGTCTTGATTACTGTAGCTTTGTAGTATAGTCTGAAGTCAGGGAGCCTGATTCCTCCAGCTCCATTTTTCGTTCTCAAGATTGCTTTGGCTATTCGGGGTCTTTTGTGTTTCCATACAAATTGTGAAATTTTTTGCTCTAGTTCTGTGAAAAATGCCAGGGGTAGTTTGATAGGGATTGCATTGAACCTGTAGATTGCTTTGGGTAGTAGAGTCATTTTCACAATGTTGATTCTTCTAATCCAAGAACATGGTACATCTCTCCATCTATTTGTATCATCTTTAATTTCTTTCATCAGTGTCTTATAATTTTCTGCATACAGGTCTTTTATCTCCTTAGGTAGGTTTATTCCTAGATATTTTATTCTTTTTGTTGCAATGGTAAATGGGAGTGTTTCCTTGACTTCACTTTCAGATTTTTCATCATTAGTATATAGGAATGCCAGAGATTTCTGTGCATTAATTTTGTATCCTGCAACTTTACCAAATTCATTGATTAGCTCTATTAGTTTTCTGGTAGCATCTTTAGGATTCTCTATGTTTAGTATCATGTCATCTGCAAACAGTGACAGCTTTACTTCTTCTTTTCCGATTTGGATTCCTTTTATTTCCTTTTCTTCTCTGATTGCTGTGGCTAAAACTTCCAAAACTATGTTGAATAAGAGTGGTGAGAGTGGACAACCTTGTCTTGTTCCTGATCTTAGTGGAAATGGTTTCAGTTTTTCACCATTGAGGACGATGCTGGCTGTGGGTTTGTCATATATGGCCTTTATTATGTTGAGGAAAGTTCCCTCTATGCCTACTTTCTGCAGGGTTTTTATCATAAATGGGTGTTGAATTTTGTCGAAAGCTTTCTCTGCATCTATTGAGATGATCATACGGTTTTTCTCCTTCAATTTGTTAATATGGTGTATCACGTTGATTGATTTGCGTATATTGAAGAATCCTTGCATTCCTGGAATAAACCCCAATTGATCATGGTGTATGAGCCTTTTAATGTGCTGTTGGATTCTGTTTGCTAGTATTTTGTTGAGGATTTTTGCATCTATGTTCATCAGTGATATTGGCCTGTAGTTTTCTTTCTTTGTGACATCCTTGTCTGGTTTTGGTATCAAGGTGATGGTGGCCTCGTAGAATGAGTTTGGGAGTGTTCCTCCCTCTGCTATATTTTGGAAGAGTTTGAGAAGGATAGGTGTTAGCTCTTCTCTAAATGCTTGATAGAATTCACCTGTGAAGCCATCTGGTCCTGGGCTTTTGTTTGTTGGAAGATGTTTTATCACACTTTCAATTTCAGTGATTGTGATTGGTCTGTTCATATTTTCTATTTCTTCCTGATTCAGTCTTGGCAGGTTGTGCATTTCTAAGAATTTGTCCATTTCTTCCAGGTTGTCCATTTTATTGGCATAGAGTTGCTTGTAGTAATCTCTCATGATCTTTTGTATTTCTGCAGTGTCAGTTGTTACTTCTCCTTTTTCATTTCTAATTCTATTGATTTGAGTCTTCTCCCTTTTTTTCTTGATGAGTCTGGCTAATGGGTTATCAATTTTGTTTATCTTCTCAAAGAACCAGCTTTTAGTTTTATTGATCTTAGCTATCGTTTCCTTCATTTCTTTTTCATTTATTTCTGATCTGATTTTTATGATTTATTTCCTTCTGCTAACTTTGGGATGTTTTTGTTCTTCTTTCTCTAATTGCTTTAGGTGCAAGGTTAGGTTGTTTATTCGAGATGCTTCCTGTTTCTTAAGGTGGGATTGTATTGCTATAAACTTCCCCCTTAGAACTGCTTTTGCTGCATCCCATAGGTTTTGGGTCGTCGTGTCTCCATTGTCATTTGTTTCTAGGTATTTTTTAATTTCCCCTTTGATTTCTTCAGTGATCACTTTGTTATTAAGTAGTGTATTGTTTAGCCTCCATGTGTTTGTATTTTTTACAGCTCTTTTCCTGTAATTGATATCTAGTCTCATAGCATTGTGGTCGGAAAAGATACTTGATACAATTTCAATTTTCTTATATTTACCAAGGCTTGATTTGTGACCCAAGATATGATCTATCCTGGAGAATGTTCCATGAGCACTTGAGAAAAATGTGTATTCTCTTGTTTTTGGATGGAATGTCCTATAAATATCAATTAAGTCCATCTTGTTTAATGTATCATTTAAAGCTTGTGTTTCCTTATTTATTTTCATTTTGGATGATCTGTCCATTGGTGAAAGTGGGGTGTTAAAGTCCCCTACTATGATTGTGTTACTGTCGATTTCTCCTTTTATGGCTGTTAGTATTTGCCTTATGTATTGAGGTGCTCCTATGTTGGGTGCATAAATATTTACAATTGTTATATCTTTTTCTTGGGTTGATCCCTTGATCATTATGTAGTGTCCTTCTTTGTCTCTTCTAGTAGTCTTTATTTTAAAGTCTATTTTGTCTGATATGAGAATTGCTACTCCAGCTTTCTTTTGGTTTCCATTTGCATGGAATATCTTTTTCCATCCCCTTACTTTCAGTCTGTATGTGTCTCTAGGTCTGAAGTGGGTCTCTTGTAGACAGCATATATCTGGGTCTTGTTTTTGTATCCATTCAGCCAATCTGTGTCTTTTGGTGGGAGCATTTAGTCCATTTACATTTAAGGTAATTATCGATATGTATGTTCCTATTCCCATTTTCTTAATTGTTTTGGGTTTGTTATTGTAGGTCTTTTCCTTCTGTTGTGTTTCTTGCCTAGAGAAGTTCCTTTAGCATTTGTTGTAAAGCTGGTTTGGTGGTGCTGAACTCTCTCAGCTTTTGCTTGTCTGTAAATGTTTTAATTTCTCCATCAAATCTGAATGAGATCCTTGCTGGGTAGAGTAATCTTGGTTGCAGGTTTTTCTCCTTCATCACTTTAATTATGTCCTGCCACTCCCTTCTGGCTTGTAGAGTTTCTGCTGAGAGATCAGCTGTTATCCTGATGGGGATTCCCTTGTGTGTTATTTGTTGTTTTTGCCTTGCTGCTTTTAGTATGATTTCTTTGTGTTTAATTTTTGACAGTTTGATTAATATGTGTCTTGGCGTATTTCTCCTTGGATTTATTCTGTATGGGACTCTCTGTGCCTCCTGGACTTGATTAACTATTTCCTTTCCCATATTAAGGAAGTTTTCAACTATAATCTCTTCAAATATTTTCTCAGTCCCTTTCTTTTTCTCTTCTTCTTCTGGAACCCCTATAATTCGAATGTTGGTGCGTTTAATGTTGTCCCAGAGGTCTCTGAGACTGTCCTCTGTTATTGTCATTCTTTTTTCTTTATTTTGCTCTGCAGCAGTTATTTCCACTATTTTATCTTCCACCTCACTTATCCGTTCTTCTGCCTCAGTTATTCTGCTATTGATCCCATCTAGAGTATTTTTTATTTCATTTATTGTGTTTTTAATTGATGCTTGATTCATCTTTAGTTCTTCTAGGTCCTTGTTAACTGTTTCTTGCATTTTGTCTATTCTATTTCCAAGATTTTGGATCTTGGAAATAGAATCTTGGATCATCTTTACCATAATTATTCTGAATTCTTTTTCAGGTAGACTGCCTATTACCTCTTCATTTGTTAGGTCTGGTGGGTTTTTATCTTGCTCCTTCTCCTGCTGTGTGTTTTTCTGTCTTCTCATTTTGCTTATGTTACTGTGTTTGGGGTCTCCTTTTTGCAGGCTGCAGGTTCGTAGTTCCCGTTGTTTTTGGTGTCTGTCCCCAGTGGCTAAGGTTGGTTTAGTGGGTTGTGTAGGCTTCCTGGTGGAGGGGACTAGTGCCTGTGTTCTGGTGGATGAGGCTGGATCTTGTCTTTCTGGTGGGCAGGTCCACGTCTGGTGGTGTGTTTTGGGGTGTCTGCGGACTTTTTATGATTTTAGGCCACCTCTCTGCTAATGGGTGGCGTTGTGTTCCTGTCTTGCTAGTTGTTTGGCGTAGGGTGTCCAGCACTGTAGCTTGCTGGTCGTTGAGTGAAGCTGGGTGCTGGTGTTGAGATGGAGATCTCTGGAAGATTTTCGCCGTTTGATATTATGTGGAGCTGGGAGGTCTCTTGTGGACCAGTGTCCTGAAGTTGGCTCTCCCACCTCAGAGGCACAGCACTGACTCCTGGCTCCTCAATTTGGGATGATTTGTTGTCTATTCATGTATTCCACAGATGCAGGGTACATCAAGTTGATTGTGGAGCTTTAATCCGCTGCTTCTGAGGCTGCTGGGAGAGGTTTCCCTTTCTCTTCTTTGTTCTCACAGCTCCTGGGTCTCAGCTTTGGATTTGGCCCCGCCTCTGCGTGTAGGTCGCCGGAGGGCGTCTGTTCTTCGCTCAGACAGGACAGGGTTAAAGGAGCAGCCTCTTCGGGGACTCTGGCTCACTCAGGCCGGGCGAGAGGGAGGGGCACGGAGTGCGGGGCGAGCCTGCAGCGGCAGAGGTCGGCGTGACGTTGCACCAGCCCGAGGCGCGCCATGCGTTCTCCCAGGGAAGCCGCCCCTGGATCCCGGGACCCCGGCAGTTGCCGGCTGCACAGGCTCCCGGAAGGGCGGTGTGGACAGTGATCTGCGCTCACACACAGGCTTCTTGGCGGCGGCAGCAGCAGCCCCAGCGTCCCACGCCCGTCACTGGGCTCCGCGCTTTCAGTCGTGACTCGCGCCCGTCTGTGGAGCCCCTTTAAGCAGCGCTCTTAATCCCCTCTCCTCGTGCACCAGGAAACCAAGAGGGAAGAAAAAGTCTCTTGCCTCTTCGGCAGCTCCAGAGTTCTCCCAGACTCCCTGCTGGCTAGCTGTGGCACATTAGCCCCCTTCAAGCTGAGTTCTCGCCGCCAGCCCCAGTCCTCTCCCTGCGCTCTGACCGAAGCCCGAGCCTCAGCTTCCAGCACCGCCCACCCCGGCGAGCGAGCAGACAAGCCTCTCGGGCTGGTGAGTGCCGCTCGGCACCGATCCTATGTGCGTGGATCTCTCCGCTTTGCCCTACCCAGGTATGTGGGGAGTTTCTTGCCTTTTGGGAGGTCTGGGGTCTTCTGCCAGCGTTCAGCAGGTGTTCTGTAGGAGTTGTTCCACGTGTAGCTGTATTTCTGGTGTATCCGTGGGGAGGACGGTGATCTCCGCGTCTTACTCTTCCGCCATCTTACCCGGAAGTCTCGACTTCTGCTTTTCTTACTCTAAGCTCTAGCAGTTTCCTGGAGAATAAAAGCTTCTTAATTTGTTGTTTAACTTTGGTCAATTTCTCATCCCTGAAGTGGTTGCTTTTGGCAATTTTGTCCAGCTTTATACTTGTTTTTTGCAGAGGAGACTTTCCGATCACATCATCATTACCAAAGTTTACTTGCCTAGGTTATTTTAGAATAAATTTAGCTGAAACAAACAAAGTCGTTAGAACAGTGCCTGGTATGTAGCAAGGACTCTAACAGTATTTGGTATAATTATCATTATTCTTCTTATTGACAGAGACAACTATATAGTCACATATCTAATACATATTCATAGTTATCCATTGTATTTTTTTATAAACTAAATGTATTTTCATATATACACAGGGTCTTTTTAATTTTATTTATTTTTATACAGCAGGTTCTTATTAGTTATCTATTTTATACATATTAGTGTATATATGTCAATCCCAATCTCCCAGTTCATCCCACCACCACCACCCCTCCCCACTTCTCCCCTTTCATGTCCATCCGTTGGTTCTCTACATCTGTGTCTCTATTTCTGCCTTGCAAACTGATTCATCTGCAGCATTTATCTAGATTCCACATACATGCGTTAATACACGATATTTGTTTATCTCTTTCTGGCTTACTTCACTCTTTATGACAGTCTCTAGGTCCATCCACATCTCTACAAATGAACCAGTTTCGTTCCTTTTTATGGCTGAGTAATGTTCCATTGTATATATGTACCACATCTTCTTTATCCATTACTCTGTTGATGGGCATTAAGGTTGCTTCCATGACCTGGCTATTGTAAACAGTGCTGCAATGAACACTGGGGTGCATGTGTCTTTTTGAATTATGGTTTTCTCTGGGTTATATGCCCAGTAGTGGGATTGCTGAGTCATGGTAATTCTATTTTTAGTTTTTTAAGGAACCTCCATACTGTTCTCCATAGTGGCTGTATCAGTTTACATTCCCACCAATAGTGCAAGAGGGTTCCCTTTTCTCCACACCCTCTCCAGTGTTTGTTGTTTGTAGATTTTCTGATGATGTCCATTCTAACTGGTGTGAGGTGATACCTCATTGTAGTTTTGATTTGCATTTGCCTAATAATTAGTGATGTTGAGCAGCTTTTCATGTGCCTCTTGGCCATCTGTATGTCTTCTTTGGAGAAATGTCTATTTAGGTCTTCTGCCCATTTTTTGATTGTGTTGTTTGTTTTGTTAATATTGAGCTGCATGAGCTGTTTATATATTTTGGAGATTAATCCTTTGTCGGTTGATTTGTTTGCAAATATTTTCTCCCATTCTGAGGGTTGTCTTTTCATCTTGTTTATAGTTTCCTTTGCTGTGCAAAAGCTTTTATGCTTCATTAGGTCCCATTTGTTTATTTTTGTTTTTATTTCCATTAGGAGGTGGGTCAAAAAAGATCTTGCTGTGATTTATGTCAAAGAGTGTTCTTCCTATGTTATCCTCTAAGAGTTTTATAGTGTCCAGTCTTACATTTAGGTCTTTAATCCATTTTGAGTTTATTTTTGTGTATGGTGTTAGGGAGTGTTCTAATTTCATTCTTTTACATGTAGCTGTCCAGTTTTCCCAGCACCACTTATTGAAGAGACAGTCTTTTCTCCATTGTATTTCCTTGCCTCCTTTGTCATAGATTAGTTGACTATAGGTGCATGGATTTCTTTCTGGGCTTTCTATCTTGTTCCATTGATCTATATTTCTGTTTATGTACCAGTACCATATTGTCTTGATTACTGTGGTAAGTCAGGGAGTCTGGGAGTCTGATTCCTCCGGCTCTGTTTTTTTCCCTCAGGATTGCTTTGGCTATTTGGGGTCTTTTGTGTCTCCATACAAATTTTAAGATTTTTTGTTCTAGTTCTGTAAAAACTGCCACTGGGAAATCTGAAATATGTGACAACATGTATGAACTTTGAGAACATTATTCTAAGTGAAGTAAGCCAGTCACAGAAAAACAAATACTGCACAGTTCTACTCATATGAGTATCTAAAATACTCAAATTCATAGAATCAAAAAGTGGAATAGGGCTTCCCTGGTGGCGCAGTGGTTGAGAGTCCGCCTGCCGATGCAGGGGACACGGGTTCGTGCCCCGATCCCGGAAGATCCCACATGCCGCGGAGCGGCTGGGCCAGCGAGCCATGGCCGCGGAGCCTGTGTGTCCGGAGCCTGTGCTCCGCAACGGGAGAGGCCACAACAGTGAGAGGCCCGCGTACAGCAAAAAAAAAAAAAAAAAAAAAAAAAAAAGTGGAATAGTGGTTGCTAGGGGCTGGTGGGGTGGGGTAAACAGGGAGTTATTAATCAATGGGCAAAAAGTTTCAGTCAAGCAAGAGAAATAAGCTCTAGAGCTGTGAATATACAACACTGTACTTATAGTCAACAAAAATGGACACTTCAAAATTTGTCAAGAGGGTAGATCTCATGTCAAATGTTGTTACCACACACACACACACAAAGTAAAGTAGAGGATATGCATACTCTGCAACCCAGAAATCCCGCTTCTAAATATATTCCCTAGTGAATCCTCCACGTGTATGAAGAGTCATGTGCAAGAATGTTCACTGCAGCATGATATGTAGTAGGAAAAACCTATAAACAACCTGAATGATCACAAGGGAGAGAATGTCTGTGGAATGCTATATGGCAATTCAAATGAATAAACTAGAGCATTTGTATTTAAAAAAAAAACCTGCCACTGGTAATTTGATAGGGATTGCATTGAATCTGTAGATTGCTTTGGGTAGTATAGTCATTTTCACAATGTTGATTCTTCCAATTCAAGAACATGGTATATCTCTCCATCTGTTTGTGTCCTGTTTGATTTCTTTCATCAGTGTCTTGTAATTTTCTGAGTACAGGTCCTCCTTAGGCAGGTTTATTCCCAGGTATTTTATTCTTTTTGTTGCAGTGGTGAATGTGATTGTTTCCTTAATTTCTCTTTCTGATCTTTTGTTGCTAGTGTATCGGAATGCAAGAGATTTCTGTGCATTAATTTTGTATCCTGCAACTTTACCCAATTCACTGACTAGCTCTGGTAGTTTTCTGGTGGCATCTTTAGGATTCTCTATGTATAGTATCATGTCATCTGTAAACAGTGACAGTTTTACTTCTTCTTTTTCAATTTGTATTCCTTTTATTTCTTTTTCTTCTCTGATTGCTGTGACTAGGACTTCCAAAACTATGTTTAATAATAATGGCGAGAGTGGGCATCCTTGTTTTCTTCCTGATCTTAGAGAAAATGCCTTCAGTTTTTCACAGTTGAGAATGATGCTGGCAGTGGGTTTGTCATATATGGCCTTTATTATGTTGAGGTAGGTTCCCTCTATGCCCACCTCCTGGAGAGTTTTCATCATAAATGGGTGCTGAATTTTGTCAAAAGCTCTTTCTCCATCTGTTGAAATGATCATATGGTTTCTCTTCTTCAGTTTGTTAATATAGTGTATCACATTGATTGACTGGCATATATTGAAGAATCCTTGCATCCCTGGGATAAATCCCACTTGATCATGATGTATGATCCTTTTAATGTGTTGTTGGATTCTGTTTGCTAGTATTTTGTTGAGGATTTTTGCATCTATGTTCATCAGTGATATTGGTCTGTAATTTTTTTTTCTCCTGTAGTATCTTTTTCTGGTTTTGGTATCAGGGTGATGGTGGCCTCATAAAATGAGTTTGAGAGTGTTCCTTCCTCTGCAATTTTTTGGAAGAGTTTGAGAAGGATGGGTGTTAGCTCTTCTCTAAATGTTTGATAGAATTCACCTGTGAAGCCTTCTGGTCCTGGACTTTTGTTTGTTGGAAGACTTTTAATCACAGTTTCAATTTCATTACTTGTGATTGGTCTGTTCATATTTTCTGTTTCTTCCTGGTTCAGTCTTGGAAGGTTATACCTTTCTAAGAATTTGTCCATTTCTTCCAGGTTGTCCATTTTATTGGCATAGAGTTGCTTGTAGTAGTCTGTTAGGATGCTTTGTATTTCTGTGGTGTCTGTTATAGCTTCTCCTTTTCATTTCTAATTTTATTGATTTGAGTCCTCTCCCGTTTTCTGGATGAGTCTGGCTAAAGGTTTCTCAATTTTGTTTATTTCTCAAAGAACCAGGTTTTAGTTTCATTGACCTTTGCTATTCTTTTCTTTGTTTCTATTTCATTTACTTCTGCTCTGATCTTTATGATTTCTTTCCTTCTACTAACATTGGGTTTTGTTTGTTCTTCTTTCTGTAGTTCCTTTAGATGTAAGGTTAGATTGCTTATTTGAGATTTTTCTTGTTTCTTGAGGTAGGCTTGTATACCTATAAACTTCCCTCTTAGAACTGCTTTTGCTGCATCCCATAGGTTTTGGATCGTCATGTTTTCATTGTCATTTGTCCCTAGGTATTTTTTGATTTCCTCTTTGATTTCGTCAGTGATCTCTTGGTTATTTCCTAACGTATTGTTTAGGCTCCATGTGTTTGTGTTTTTTACGTTTTTTCCCCTGTAATTGATTTCTAATCTCATAGCATTGTGGTCAGAAAAGATGCTTGATATGATTTCAGTTTTCTTACAGTTACCAAGGCTTGACTTGTGACCCAAGATATGATCTATCCTGGAGAATGGTCCACGTGTACTTGAGAAGAAAGTGTAATCTGCTGTTTCAGATGGAATGTCCTATAAATATTAATTAAATCTGGTCTGTTGTGTCATTTAACGCTTGTGTTTCCTTATTAATTTTCTGTCTGGATGATCTGTCCATTGGTGTAAATGAGGTGCTAAAGTCCCCCACTATTATTGTGTTACTGTCGATTTCCTCTTTTATAGCTGTTAGAATTTACCTTATGTATTGGTGCTCCTATGTTGGGTGCATATATATTTATAATTGTTATATCTTCTTCTTGGATTGATCACTTAATCATTATATAGTGCCTTCCGTGTCTCTTGTAACATTCTTTATTTTAAAGTCTATTTTATCTGATATGAGTATTGCTACTTCAACTTTGTTTTGATTTCCATGTGCATGGAATATCTTTTTCCATCCCCTCACTTTCAGTCTGTATGTTTCCCTTGGTCTGAAGTGGGTCTCTTGTAGACAGCATATATATGGGTCTTGTTTTTGTATCCATTCAGCGAGCCTGTGCCTTTTGGTTGGAGCATTTAATCCATTCACATTAAAGGTAATTATCAATATGTATGTTCCTATTACCATTTTCTTAATTGTTATGGGTTTGTTTTTGTAGGTCCTTTTCTTCTCTTGTGTTTCCCACTTAGAGAAGTTCCTTTAGCATTTGTCATAGAGCTGGTGTGGTGGTGCTGAATTCTCTTAGCTTTTGCTTGTCTGTAAAGCTTTTGATTTCTCCGTTGTACCTGAATGAGATCCTTGCCAGGTAGAGTAATCTTGGTTGTAGGTTCTTCCCTTTCATCACTTTAAATATATCATGCCACTCCCTTCTGGCTTATAGAGTGTCTGCTGAGAAGTCAGATATTAACCTTATGGGAGTTCCCTTGTATGTTATTTGTCATTTTTCCCTTGTTTCTTTTAATAATTTTTCTTTGTCTTTAATTTTTGTCAGTTTGATTACTATGTGCCTCAGTGTGTTTCTCCTTGGGTTTATCCTGCCTAGGATTCTCTGCGCTTCCTGGACATGGGTGGCTATTTCCTTCCCCATGTTAGGGAAGTTTTCAACTATACTCTCTTCAACTATTTTCTCGGGTCCTTTCTCTCTTCTCCTTCTGGGATCCCTCTAATGCGAATGTTGATGCGTTTAATCTTGTCCCAGAGGTCTCTTAGACTGTCTTCTTTTCTTTTCTTTCTTTTTTCTTTATTCTGTTCCATGGCCTTGAATTCCACCATTCTGTCTTCCAGGTCACTTATCCATTCTTCTGCCTCAGTTATTCTCCTACTGATTCCTTCTAGAGTATTTTTCATTTCAGTTATTGTATTGTTCATTAATTCTTCTAGGTGTTTGTTCTTTAATTCTTCTAGGTCTTTGTTAAACATTTCTTGCCTCTTCTTGATCTTTGCCTCCATTCTTTTTCCAAGGTCCTGGATCATCTTCACTCTCATTATTCTGAATTCTTTTTCTGGAAGGTTGCCTATCTCCACTTCATTTAATTGTTTTTTGGGAGTTTTATCTTGTTCCTTCATCTTGTACATAGTCCTCTGCCTTTTCATTTTGTCTATCCTTCTGTGAATGTGGTTTTCATTCCACAGCCTGTTGAATTTTAGTTCTTTTTGCTTCTGCTGTCTGCCCTCTGTGTAGAGTGTTTTTTGTATGAGATCTTCTCTCCAGCCTCTTACTTCTAGAAACTCCTATGTAGACCAGCTGTCTGCAACCTTTTTCTGTAAAGCGGTAGGTAGTAAATATTTAGGCTTTGCAAGTTGTACAGTCACCTACTCAATTCTGCTCTGTAGCCCAAAAGCAGCCATAGACAATATGTAAATGAATAGGTGTTGCTGTATGCTGATAAAACTGTTTACGAAAATATGCTGCATGTGGGATTTGGCCTTCAGGCCATAGTTTGCCAACCGTTGCCACAGACTCACTGTCTCACAATTCTACATCTAAGCAGTGCCATCTGCTCTGCCCCAAGAGACTATATTTTCCTTTGGAAATCACTGCAAAAGAAAACATCTCTGCTTCTCAGCACACAGTCCAGCTCCTCCCAACACCTGTGCTCTGGGAGCCTAAGACTTCTTCAAGAGCTAGGGGCTCTTGAGTGCTTGGCATCTGTATCAGCTAATTTCAATAAAAGTACCTGTCACTTCTGGAATACATGTCAACAGCAACACTCTCGGTTTTGTTAGAGACACACTGTATTATAGATACAGACATACAACTTGGTTAAGCTTATTGATGGCAAACTATATTTCATCTTCTATTTAAAACAAGATTGTGCAACTTTTTACTAGTTGTTAATTTTTTGTAAATCTAATTTTTTCTTTCCAAACAAAGGAAAAGTATGTACATTTTAAAAACCACAGTGTCAGGCTTCCCTGGTGGCTCAGTGGTTAAGAATCCACCTGCCAATGCAGGGGACGCAGTTTCGAGCCCCAGTCTGGGCGGATCCCACATGCTGTGGAGCAATTAAGCCCGTGCACCACAACTACTGAGCCTGCACTCTAGAACCCACAAGCCACAACTACCAAGCCCGCGTGCCACATCTGTTGAAGCCTGCACGTCTAGAGCCTGTGCTCTGCAACAAGAGAAGCCACCACAATGAGAAGCCCACACACCACAATGAAGAGTAGCCCCCACTCGCTGCAACTAGAGAAAGCCCATGCACAGCAACGAAGACCCAACACAGCCAAAGTTAAAAATAAGTAAAATAAATAAATTTTTAAAAAATTTAAAAACCACAGTGTTCCCTTATTGATTTAATACTCAGTCTTTTGAGATCATTAAGTTCATAGGTTATAATTAATTTAATTGTTCTTTACATAATGGCTTTGTATCTAGAAATTAAAACTGAATGTTAAATCAGTTATTTAAGACTATTTTATTATTAAATATATCCTACCTTCCAAAAGGTATATAAATTATATTTTTAAAGTAGTTCATCTATAAAGTAAATATGCATGTAATAACCAGTGTAGGTTCTTCCTGGATTTAGAAGGACTTTAGAATTCTTGAATCCTGTTTTCTTCCCTACTGACATATATGATGTGCTTACTGTATTTTTTATTTTTACCATATTTTTAACCCCCTAAAATTGTTTTGTTTGTCAGTGTTCGTAGATTAACCCATGTAAGCATTCTCTTTATTCTTCAGTCCTTCTTGCACCTTAGACTTCCCGTCTTGGCTCACTTTCCTTCTACCAGAAGTACATGATTAGAAATTCCTTTTGTTTAAGATCTGAGGTGACAAATTCACAGTTCTTCTTTGTCCAAAAATGTCTTTATTTCAACCTCATTCCTTTTTATAAATTACGGCTTAGTTTTTTTAAAAAACAGTTTTATATTCACAGCAAAATTGAGTGGAATGTACTGAGATTTCCCATATACTCCCTACCCCATACATGCATAGCCTCGCTCATCATCAACATTCCCCATCAGAGTAGGACATTTGTTACAATCAATGAACCTATAGTGACACATCACAGTCACCCAAAGTCCATAGTTTACATTAGGGTTCACTCTTGGTGTTTATGGGTTTGGACAAATGTATAATGACATGTATCTATCATTATGGTATCATATAGAGTATTTCACTGCCCTGAAAAATCCTCTGTGCTCTGCCTCTTCATCCCTCCTTCACCTCTAAACTCCTGGGAACCACTGATCTTTTTATTGTCTCCATAGTTTTGCCTTTTCCAGAATGTCATAGAGTTGGAATGTAGCCCTTTCAGATTGGCTTCTTTCACTTAGTATTATACACTTAAGGTTCCTCCATGTCTTTTCATAACTTGATAGGTCATTTCTTCTTAGCACTGGATAATATTCCATTGTCTGGATGTACCATAGTTTATTTATCCATTCACCTACTGAAGGACATTTTTGTTGCTTTCAAGTTTGGGCAGTTGTGAACAAAGCTGCTATAAATATCTATGTGTAGGTTTTTGTGTGGATGTTAAGTTTTCAACTCCTTTGGGTAAATACCAAGGCGCACAATTCCTGGGTACTGTGGTTTAATCTGTTTAGCATGTTTAGTTTTGCAAGAAACCACCGAACTCTTCCAAAGTGGCTGTACCCTTTTGCATTCCCACTAGCAATGAATGAAAACTTGTTCCACATCCTCGCCAGCATTTAGTGTTGTCAGTGTTCTGGATTTTGGCTATTCTAATAGATGTATACTGATATGTCATTGTTATTTTAGTTTGCATTTCCCTGATGACATATAATATGGGGCATCTTTTCATATCCTTAATTGCCATCTGTGTATCTTCTTTGGTAAGATGTCTGTTCAGGTTTTTGGTTTTTTTCCTATTGTTGCATTTTAAGAGTTCTTTGTATATTTAGGATAACAACCCTCTATCAGATGTGTCTTTTGCAAATATTTTCTCCCAGTCTGTGGTTTATCTTCCCATTCTCTTGACATTGTCTTTTACAGAGCAGAAGTTTTTTATTTAATGAAGTCCAGCTACTCAATTATTTCTTTCATGGATCATGTCTTTGTTGTTGTAACTAAAAAGGCACCACCATACCCAAGATCAATTTTGAGTTCTTTTTTGTGAAGGGTGTTAAGATCTGTGTCTAATAGATTCTTTTTTTTTTTTTTTTGGCATATGTATGTCCAGTTGTTCCGGAAACATTTGTTTAAAAAAAAACCTGCCTTTGTTCCATTGTACTGCCTTTGCTTCTTGGTCAAAAATCAGTTTACTGTATTTATGTGGGTCTGTTCTGTTCCATTGATACATTTTGTCTTTTCTTTCACAAATACAGTACCACACTGTCTTGATTACTGTAGCTTTACATTAAGTCTTGAAGTTGGGTAGTGTCAGTCCTCCAGTTTTAATCTTCTCCTTCAGCATTGTGCTAGCTATTCTGGGTCTTTTGCCTCTGCATAAAACTTTAGAATCAGTTTGTTGACATCCACAAAATAACTTGCTAGAATGTTGATTGGGATAGCATTGAATCTATAGATCAAGATGGGAAGAACTGACATTTGACAATATTGACCCTTCCTATCAGTGACCATGGAATATCTTTCCATTTACTCTGATTTTGTTCATCAGAGATTTGTAGTTTTCCTTATATAGATCTTCTATATATTTTGCTAGATTTATACCTAAGTATTTCATTTTGTGGGCGCTAATGTCTCATTCTTTTTGTTAAAGTTTTGTTGAGATGTAATTAATTCACTTACCATACAATTTACCCATGTAAAGTGTACAATTCATTGGTTTTTTATTATGTTCAAAGATATGTGCAACCATCCCCACGGCCAATTCTAGAAATTTTTCATCACCTCCAAAAGTAACCTTGAATCTTTACCTCTCCATCTTGATTCTTGAAAGATATTTTTGAGGATACAGAATACTAGACTAGGAATAATTTTTCCTAGGCACATTGAAGGTATCATTCTACTGGCTTCTGGCTTTCACTGTAAGCCTTACTGTGACTCTTTTGAATATAATCTGTCTCCCATGATTGGCAAGAGGGGAAGCTTCCCTATTAGACCCTTCACCATTGGGTAGACACTGAGCTTGCTCTTCTGCCCTGCAAGCTCCAAAAAGCAGATGAAGCCAGAGGTTTCAGCACACCAGTATAGCAGTGGTTTCACAATCCTACTTACTTCTCAAGGGTACCTCTTCATTTAGATTTTGGCCTGACAGTTCTTTACTATCTTGCCAGCATGTTATTACTTTAAAAAATATTTTATCTAGCATTTTACATTGTTTTCAGTGAGATAATCAATATAGCTATTAAGCTTGCCATATTACCAGAAACAGTATTAAAACAGTTTTCATATATCTGAACAGGCCCAAGTGAATAAATAATTTATGAAAATAAATTTTAAAATTTCTACTCAAGGGCTTCTTTTTGGGAAGTGATCTCAGAGTGATATGACCATCTGTGTATTCAGATATTTAGGGGATTTAGAGTACATATATCCAAAACTTCAGAGGTGTCTTTTATTGCCCATATAAGTGGACAAATAGACCTTGTATAGGACAAGTGGAACTTTTCTTTCTTTTTTTAAAGGGAGAAACTTTTTTAAAATTTATTATTTATTTTTATTTTTATTTATTTTGTCTGTGCCGGGTCTTAGTTGCTGTGTGCAGGATCGTCGTTGCAGCATGCAGGATCTTTTATTGGCGGCAGGTGGACTTCTTAGTTGCAGCATTCAGACTCTTAGCTGCAGCATGCATGTGGGATCTAGTTCCCTGACCAGGGATCAAACCCAGGCCCCCTGCATTGGGAGTGTGGAGTCTTCCCACTGGACCACCAGGGAAATCCCCAAGTGGAACTTTTCTAATGAAAATCTCACTGCCATTTTTTCCCGAGGGATTTAATAACTAAATTATAGTTATAGTATAATTCAGTCATACTGGCTGGCCTTTTTGAAATGTTTCAAAATAGTATTAAATATTCCACACCCTATAAAAAAAAGTGCTGTAAGATATGAGACGGGCAAAAGCCAGACAAAGGACAGTACTCTCACCATTATGAGTATTAAAAAGGACTATTTGCATACAGTGGAGTACCATCCTGCCTGCCTGGAAGATTCTGACCAGTTCTTTCCACTGTGTTGCATGCAAGGCCAACTGCATGGACAGGCCTATGATGTCTCCCTGCTGTTAGCCAAACTGCCAGTGCACCAGGCAGCACGTGAGCAGGTCTGGAAAGAGCATGAGGAAATTTGTGCACAAATCAGCATTAAATGAAACTAAGCACACCTAAGTTGAAAGTTATAAGTATGGGCAATGTCTTCTCTGTTCATTTTTCTAAAAAGAAAGTTAAAACTCAAACTTTTAGGTTCAAAATTGGACACTTAACCCTATCTGCATTATAAGTCTTTCCTTAAGGAGGCAGCTCTTGGCTACTCAGCCAGTATCTTCTCAATTTCTCCAGACCCCACCAGGCTTCTCTTTGTGTTCCTACATATTCAACTTGCATTTAAAAAGAAACAGACAAACATACAGGTGATCCAGGTGGGTCTTTTGGCTGTTGGAATGTAACTATTTTGGTGCTATTAGGCTATCTTTTTTACACTTTGCAACAAAATTGAGTGATTTTTTTCCCATTGTTTATCTCAATATGGATGTAAAAGTGCATCACAACTAATTATCTTACATCCACTATCCCTGGAAACTTAATAATACTAGTTTGTGTTTATATGTGGTTGACAGTCCCAAATGTTCTCCCATCTCTTTTCTTACCATCAGGTTAATTGTAATGTGAAGTGGTCACTCTGCTAACTGCTTGGAAGAACCAGGTCTTAAATCCAAATCTCCTCTAACTCCCTCATTCTAATTTACCTACCATAAAACCTCTGCTCCAGAGGCTGAATTACATGAGCATTTAAAATAAACAAAAAGCTCTCTTGTACTTATTATCTGATGTAGAGATTCTTTCGAACAATGGATCATATACAAATAATTATAAATTGTCAAACTTCTGAGCATAAGAAAGCTCTGCCTTGTGAGTGAAGGACCTATTTGGTGGAAATTAAGAGAAGCAGAAATGCATTCTTTGTGTAAGGAAATGATCCTTCTTACTCATTTTATGGCATAAAATAAACCCAAGAAAAATCTCATTGCATTGAGACAAAGTCTCAATGTAACACTGTAAAATACCATTGTAATGTGTGGTGGGTTATAAGAAGCACTATGAATTTATTTTCCTATACTCAGGTGGCAGGAGGTGGTGTGTGTGTGGCAGAGCCATCTTTCTCAATGCTGTGGGGCTGACAGCACATGTCACAGATGGAGCAAGAGGTGAGGGTTCAATCTAGGCTGGAAGCCAAGACCTTTTTCTTTTGGAAACAAGTGAGAATTCATGACCCTGATCCTCCTGTCACCAACAGAACCAAGCTGTAGAGGTAATGGAGAAGTAAGGCTTCATCACCCCACTTGAAGAGCAGCACCTCTCCAGACTAACTGTGTGAATTAATTAAGAAATGGTAAGAAATAGTTCTCCTTGTTCTGAAGTTCCCAGTATAGTCTGTCTTTTTTTCTTTGGTTTTGTTTCCCAACGTCAGGATCTTTTTTTTTTTTTAACTAACAACAACAAAAATGTATCATATTACAAATAAAGCTACCCTACCACAAAGGCATAAATAACTTCCATACAGCAGCTGGTTTAACTCAAACAGACCCTAAGGAACATCTTATGACTATCTGCCTTTTAATGCTTCCTTGTCTCAGTTACCCATGGTGTTTGACAATGAGTTTCTACACTTGATTTAAGACCTAGAGCAAAGCTTCTTAATGCTGAGTGTGAGCTGCTGTTACATCTGCTGTTCTTCTAGCTATCAAGTAGTGTTGATCTGATGTCTCAACAGTGTGGAAGGCCACTGTATGCCACTCATTGTGTGTATCATTTCATTTCTATATAAGACTTAGAATTAAGTAAAATTCCAAAATCTTCTGAAACTTGGGGCAGTTATCTACCAGAGTCCATAACTTCTGAAGGTGAAAAAGTAAAACCCAGTGCCCTGCTTTTTTAATTAAGAAAAATTTCAAACATACACAAAAATAGAATAATATAATGAACCTTCATATATCTATTATCGTTTCAATAATTATCAAGATCTTGCAACACTTATTTTATCTCTCAACTTACTTCCCCCTCTTTTCCCCTTATTTGAGTTATTTTATTCTTTTTGCAGTTCTTAGCTTTCATTACTTTTGAAAATTCTCAGCCGTTATGGCTTTAGATATTGCTTCTGCCATTCACTCCCATCTCTCATTTGAGATTCCAGTTTACCTATACGAGACCTGTGTTCCTCTTTATTTTCCATTTCCTCATCTCTCTTTGTTTTGCAACTGATATATTCTTTTGACCTGCCTTCCAGTTCTCTAATTCTTTCCTTGGCTATGACAAGTCTGATGTTAAACTATTGAGATCTTAATTTCAGTTTTCTATTTTTCAGTTCTAGAATTTTCATTGGTTATGTTTTCCATAATTTCAATTTTCTGCTAAAGTTATTTTCTATTATTAAGTTTGCAAACATACTTTTTATAATTGTTTCTTAATTGATTTATTAGAGCCTCAATATCTGCAAACCTGTAGGTTTGTTTCATTGTCTATGGTTTTCTCTTGGTTTTCAGACAGTTCTTGTCTTTTTGTATGCCTGGTTATAATTTTACTGAATGCAGGACATTGTATAGAAAAATTAGAGAGATAATTGAGATTCAGGATTATGTTATCTTCCTTCAGAGAGAATTTACTTTTGCTTTTGGCAGTCAGGGTAGAAACAGATCACCTCACTCCAGTCAGGGTTCGAAATGATTCAGTCTTTGGGAGGGCCAGTCTGTTTCTGGCTTACCACTATTCCTGGATTGTAGCCCTTTGGTGGGGCTCACAAATGAAAGTCGGGGATGTTTACTAGAGCTCTTTCTCATCTTTGCTAAGCCCTGAACTCCAAATTCTGTGTCTCCATAGCCTTGAGACTGCCAAAACTTCTGCTCAGCTGTTTAGCCTATCTGCCTCTACTTTCAAATCAGCAAAGGGAAAAGCAGCAACAAATGTAAGGATCACCTACTTGAGCTTCTGCTCTTTCTGCCATTTTGCCACATTCAGACCCCTGTCCCTCTGTAGTTCTTTGACACCTTCAAACAGATTTTTTCTTTTTTTTTTTATGGCTGTGTTGGGTCTTCGTTTCTGTGCGAGGGCTTTCTCTAGTTGTGGCAAGCGGGGGCCACTCTTCATCGTGATGCACGGGCCTCTCACTATCGCGGCCTCTCTTGTTGCGGAGCACAGGCTCCAGACGCGCAGGCTCAGTAATTGTGGCTCACGGGCCCAGTTGCTCCACGGCATGTGGGATCTTCCCAGACCAGGGCTCGAACCCATGTCCCCTGCATTGGCAGGCAGATTCTCAACCACTGCACCACCAGAGAAGCCCCAAACAGATTTTTATAAATATTTTGTCTAATGTTTCTTGTTCTTAGCACAGAGTTTGGTCTGAAACAAGGTAACCCACCATTGCTGGAAAGAGAAATTATGCTGAAGAAATTTAAATCAAAACTCAGTCATTACATCATTTTATCCATGCATACTTCAGTTTGTATCTCTGAAAAATATGGACATTTTCTTACCCACAATGCCATTTCATGTTCAAATTTCCTAGATTGAATCAGAAATGTCTTTTTACAGTTATTTTAAGATGCAAAAGGTCTACAAATTACATTTGACTGTTGTATCTCTTAAGTCCCTTTTAATCTAGAGTGTTCTCCTCCCCTGCCATCTTTTTCTTTTCACGCCATTGACCTGTTGAAGATCCTGGGTGAAGGTCCTGTAGAATTTCCCATACCTCGAATTTAGCTGGTTGCTTTTATTTGTTCCTCTATCACTTGTTTTTCCTATGAAATGGAATTTAACTTTATGGGCTTGATTAAATTTAGTTTCTTTGTTTCTGTTTTTGTTTTTTGGCAAGGATCCTTTATAGGTGGTGTAAAATCCTTCTTATTGCATCATATCAGAGAGCATGTAATGTCTGGCTGTCCCGCTTTAGTGATGCTAAGACTGATCGGTGGGTTCAGATGGTAACAACCTAATTTATCCATTTAAAATTTTTCCATCATTCTTTGATCTACTGATTTCATCTAGTGATACTTTCTTCGTGGATTCTTCAAGAGTTGCAAAATGCTGGTTTTTCTAACTCCATCATTAGAATTGGATTTCACATTAATCAGCTAAAATTCACATTTATCAGCTAAAATTCATACATTATAACTATTCGGTTACTCTAAAGTACAGTTTATACAGTCGAGTTAAGCTCTTGTTTTAAATTCAGTGATGTATTTTATATCAGTTCTAAAAAATAATCCTAACAATAAATGGTTTTTCCTGTCATATAAATGTCAAAACTGCTACCTGTAATGAAGCAATGTGATTGGTAATTGCATCATGTGGAAAAACCTCAAGACCAACAACATAGGTCCTGCCATGTTTTTCTCTACCCCCTTTTAACTTGAGACATTCCAGTTCCCTGACCCTCAGCCTCCTTGTAGAATATGGCAGCAAGATCTTGGTGCTTATGGGTCTGAATTAAACTAGCATGTGTGCTGTTGCTTTTCTCTACTTATTTAAACACCTTCTTCCTATACACTTATTCACCTCAGAAACACCAAGGGCACTTTTTCCATTCTAGGCCCAGCATCCTGGACCACGTGATTGTTAGCACTGTACCCATGAAAAGAAAATTTATAACACCCAAACAAGTAGAATGCCTTGCTGAATGATTTTGTTATTACATAGTTTACTTGTGTTTTTTGTGGCGGCATTTTAATTTCTGAATCTTGGAGTCAGCTCTGACTGCCAGACCCCAGCAAGTCTCCAGGTCCTGTTGAATCAGCTGTAGAACATTTTTTGCATCAGATCTTTCTTTTCTGTTCCCATTACCACATCCTGACTCAGGTCTCTCTGCCTCTAGAGTCTCTTTTCCAATTTATCCTGTTTCCTATTCTGATGAAACACCCTCAGCTCCTCTGTAGTGCCCAGCTGCCTGCAAGCAAAGTCTAAACCTCCTAGCTTGGCATGGATGCCTCTGCACAGCCTGGCCTCAGGTGTACCTCCTCTCCCGCTCTTCTTCACTGCCGGTCAGATCATGCATTCACTGGCCCTTTGTTTCCAGCCTCCTGCACCATTGCCAGAGCTACCCGCCCTTCCCATGCCCCACATGCTCTCCTAGCAGCCCATCACCTCTTCCAATCTGAACCAGCTCAAGCTCTGCTGCTCCAAGTAATCTCCCTGATCACTGTGGTCTCCACTGCTTCTGGAGCACCCATTGTCTGTGCCGTGGTCTGGCAGCTCTCACAGTCCTCTCTGTATCATAACTCAATTTGCTTCATATCTGCAATTAGACTGTATACTAAGCAAGGGCAGGGAATCACCGTGGGCTTCTTGCATCCTTTATGCACTGGGCACAGTACCTGGCCTCTCCTAGCTACTACACCTTACCCTCACCTGCCCACTCAAACTCCTGTTTTAGTCCTCGCAGTCCTCAGGCATCCCTGATTCCTTCTCTGGTTCAGGCTCTCAGCCTGGCCTTGATTCCTGACAGTCCTGTGATTGAAGACCTCTTGCAGGCCTCCTCTCATCACTGTCACACACGGTAAAGTTGATGAAAGCCCATGCTCTGGGTAGAGAACTTCTCCCAGCAGGAGTGAGCTTCACCAGTTTTCCTTGGGGTGCTATTCCAGCAAGTAATCATGATGCTTATTCCATATGTCAGCTGGGAGGCCTCCAGAAACAACCCAGGCACACACTCAGCACCCCTGCCAGAGCTGTTAGCCTGCTCCATAAATATTTATGTGGAAGTCCCCCTCCCAGACACTTCCTCATCCTCTCCTGATTAAACTCCACTTCATTTTTTAATATCTTTAAGCAACCAGAGCAAGTACCTTTCATGGAGTAATTATGCACCACTTTCTCTGCCACCATAGAACCAAAGATTTTCTTTCCTTCTGCTAACTGATGTGACAGACATCCACTTAATGGAATGATTATTAGTATGAAATTACATTTTGGCCTTTAAATTTAATTATGCCACATTCACAGCAATAAAATAAAGTTCCAAATGCAGGTGTGCTTTTCAAGGAAAGTGTCCAAGGCAATTAAGTACAGGGTAGTGGTGTCCTATATTTAAGCCTTTTGTCTGGGGATCTTAAAATCTTTTTCACACAAGTAGATAATGATGTTCATTTTGTAAGGGGGAGAGGTGATGTGACTGATCTCTTGGCATGCTCAGAAGATGACGGAAAATCCAGGACCCAGGTGTCCCCATTGTCTCCCCCCTCCCCTCCCTTTTCAGTTCTTTAAAAGAAGCATGGCCGACCTTCTATTAATTTAAATACCTCTCTCTGAGGTACTGCTTTCCACTTCTTTAAGAGCCTGAATGAAAAAAGTTTCTATATCACATTTCATGTGGGGAAGAGTTGAGGTTCAGGGAGAGGGAATGGTTGAAGATAGTATACTAATCAGAGAACACACATGTCTCTCCTGATAAAGCTTCCTCATCTCTATTACACAGTAGAGCCTAAATGTGGGTTCCATGACTAGTTCATAAATGAAAAGCAGAACAGTGCTTGGAACATGGTAAGCCCCGTATAAGTCATGACTCAGGGTTATCTTTTGGAGGCCTACAGGCAATCACCTATGTTCTCTGGACGGGAAGCATCTGGAATGCACCCTTGCTCGTGCCATCCAACGGTTTGGATGCGTTTCCGTTCTCCCCACCAAGACAAACCTTCTCAGATCCTGGAGAGCCAGGTTAAGTCCTCTTTCCCACTTCCAGGAAACCCTCCCTGGTCCAACCAATCATCATAACTCTCCTTTTCATAACTCCTGTATCATTTTCTCAGTTCATTCCACACACTTGAACTGAGCATTGCTGTCTACTAATTAACATAGACTTCATTGGGACACTAAATCATGCTCTATTGTGTGATATTTTTAAACTGTGGTATGAATGTTTGCTTTGTGTCTCATGGGATTATTGGGCCTTGAGGGAAAAGATCATATATATACAGTATAGTATGTCCCCCAGCCCCAGGATCGATCTTGCACATACAGCAGGAGGTCAGGAGACTATCAGGCTAGGGGATGTGGGGGGCAGAAGATGCCAAACTGTACACATTTTGTTGAATCTAACATAATATATTCTTGTTGAATCGAGTTGAAATAACACTGGGTCTGAAACATAGCCCTGGGTTTTCATTCTTCAGTCCACTGCAACACCCTGTTCTATTCTGTTGTGTACGAAAGAGGTCAAGTATGTACAGAGTTCCTACATGCAACACAATAGCAAACACAGATGGGGTGTCTGAATCCAAAGAGTTCAGTGATATATATATATATATATGGAATCTAAAAAAAAATGGTTCTGATGAACCAGGGGCAGGACAGGAATAAAGACGCAGACGTAGAGAATGGACTTGACGACGGGGAGGGGGAAGGGTAAGCTGGGACAAAGTGAGAGAGTGGCACTGACATATATACACTACCAAATGTAAAATAGGTAGCTAGTGGGAAGCAGCCGCATAGCACAGGGAGATCAGCTCAGTGCTCTGTGACCACCTAGAGGGGTGGGATAGGTAGGGTGGGAGGGAGACGCAAGAGGGAGGAGATGTGGGGATATATGTATACGCATAGCTGATTCCATGTGTTATACAGCAGAAACTAACACAACATCGTAAAGCAATTATACTCCAATAAAGATGTTAAAAACAAAAACAAACAAAAAAGCAGAGTACAGTGATGACAGAATAAGTGCACGGGGCCCGTAAGAAAGGTGGACTGTGAGGAATGATGGACTCTGCACTGAGACTCAGGGGGCTTTGCGGTTAAAAGGAGCGTGTGGGCGTTTCTAGATGGGGGGTCCTGAAAGTAAATGAAAATTCATTTACTTAACAATTATATACTGAGAGGCCAGTTTCTGATCCAGGGCTATCCTGGGTGTTGGAGCTTCACGGAGGAGGCTGGAGGATAAGATTAGCACCTGGTCCCTACACCCCCTGCCAAATATAAACGCAGAGGTCCAGATTCTCTTCTTTTAGTGTTTATTAGAGAGGTATTCCAGTCCTGTCATTTTTTTCCCCAATGCAAAAGGCATTCTGGGGAACAGACCAATAGAGTGCTTCTTCCCTCAGTATCATGTTCTCCCGGCTGCAGAGCTGATTCTTCTCAGTGGCTCACTGACATTCACAGCCAGCATTTTCTCCCTCTTGCATAGTTTCCTGACTATGCTGAATGCACCAGTGAGAGCTACTGACACTGTTTGCCATTTGTTTTCTTCCAGGATTTTTTTCCCAGGAAACCATCCCGTCAGAGGCGTGCAGGTAATGAAAGTTGGCAAATTGCAGTTACATCAAGGCATGTTTCCCCAAGCGATGAAGAATCTGAGGCTGGTGAGTGTGCCAAGATCGCATGTAGTTCTGCCTGGAATACCTTTTCCTGGTTGTTGCTAGGCCTCTTCCTTGTGATTTCTAGCAACTCTACACACGTGTGTGTATGCACGTGTGCAAGCACACATATGTACACACACGCGTATTTGTACACAAACACGTACCCATAAATGTTAAAAACCAGCTTCAAAAAAAAAAGGATTTGTGATGTTTGCCGATCTCTTTGGTATAAACATGCCCACCATTGCTGATTTTAAACTACCAATGTCAAATCAACCAGTTCAAAAGAATCAGTAAAATTTAACAATCAACTCCTACTAACTGGTGCAAACTGGCCTCAGACACCACTGCGCCTGTGCCCTTCTCCACCGTGGACAGGCCACCCTTGTCCATGCCTCCCCACCCACAGAACACAATCCATATTCCCAGCCCCTTGACCACCTGTCTGCAGACTACCTTTACAGCCTCGTCACCTCCAGCCTCCCCCCGCCCACCTACACACACACACACACACACACACACACAGCTGGCGTACACTGAGCCGCTCACCGTTGTCCAGGCATGGTCCTTTCCAAGCTGTCTCCTTTGCCTTCTATGCCCTCCCCCGACCCCAGCCCCTGGGCCTGGCAGAACTCTACTGACCCTTTAAGGCCCAGCTGGAATGTGGTGTCCTCCCTGCCCCCCTACAACTCCGCTCACTCTGCCAGCTGAACACTCATCACAGGGCAGCAGGAATACCTGCTGCCCCGCCCCCCAGGAGGCTGTGAGGTCTGGGACTTAGGAAGTATTCACTGTTGGAAGAAGGGAGGAAGGGAGTGAGGGCGAGAGGTCAATACAGTGCTCGCGATAAGTGCGGAGAAACTCAAGGGGGAGAACTAACTGGGTCTGTGTTGGAATGCAGTGTTAAAGAGTGACGCCTGGGGCCTCCCTGGTGGCGCAGTGGTTGGGTGGGAGTCCGCCTGCCGATGCAGGGGACACGGGTTCGTGCCCCGGTCCAGGAAGATCCCACATGCCGCGGAGCGGCTGGGCCTTGGCCGCTAAGCCTGCGCGTCCAGAGCCTGTGCTCTGCAACGGGAGAGGCCACAGTGGTGAGAGGCCCGCGTACCGCAAAAAAAAAAAAAGTGACGCCTGTCCTCACCCTCTCAATGAGTCTCCTCTGCCACTAGGGCCCGGGGCTCTCTGCTGTCTTGGCCTTTCCACCCTGGCAGAGCTCCCCCTCACCCAAACCGTGGCTTCCAAAGGCAGAGCTCATGTGCTTGTCTGGTCCAGGCACTGGTGGCGGCTATGGAGAGCTGGTGTGTGGGGTTTCATGGGCAGCACCTGGCACTTTCCCGGGTCCTCTGGGCCACGATGCCCTTGTCTGCAGAAGGGTGGAGAGACCCAGGCCCTGAATCAGGATCTCTCAGGGAGTGTCTAGGGGCTGGCTGATCCACATTTAGATGAGAAAAATAACAAATGCCTAAGGGATTCTTAAAAGTGAGATGCCCTAATGCTGGTTTTTGTTGAATGCTAGCCCTGTTGCCTTTTCCTGATCTCTAACTGAAATCAGCCCGTGGTCAACAGGGAGAACACTAGGATTCCTGAAGGTGTCCAGCGCTTCCTGTTCTCTTTGCCTTGTCTGACATCTTTACCAGACTGATGGAAGAACACTGGAAGGCTCCTGCAGTCTCAGGAGAACTTTCCTTTTCTGGTCTGGCTAGTGGTTGTCAGCCAGTCAAATCAGTTGGGCAGAAAAGACTCACTGAGGGTCTACTATGTGAATGTTCTGACAGGAAAACAACATGGAGGAAATTTCCCAAGTATATGATGGACCCAACCCAGGGTCACCTCCAAGTAGGTATTTTATAAGTGATCAAATTAGTCCTTGATGTTTTATGGGGCTAGAAAGTATTAATACTGCTCACATGTACATGACTGATCTGGCCCTCATGACAGATGACAGCCATCTAAGGCCAGTGGGCCAGGCATTTTCGTGTCCATTTGAAAACTGAAGGAGCTAAGGCTTGGAGTCACACTGAACCAGTCTGTTGGATTTAATCTAACATGTGTTGATTAAATGCTTCTATTAATCTGAATAAGGCCCAGTGTTGTCCTCACAGTTTAGTGGAGGAGACAGACACGCGAACAAATCATTAGATCCAGACTGGAATCCAAGGCTCTAGACTGGCCCAGCAAATAACTGAGACTCTCTAGTAAGACTCAGTGTAGAAATCCCTTCAGATCCCGCTGAGCTCCTGGTGCCAACTCAGAGGAGGATGTGAAAGAGAAATCTGAGGGGATTCAGATCTTTTCTGCTCTTCACGTGAGGCTTTATCATTGCCATTGCATGCAGGACTCTTGATGGAGATATCTCGTACCCTCAGCTGCAAAGACAAGCGTGAATGAACCCACACTGATGTCTAGATACAGATTTGCAGGATATTTGTGGGCCAGGCGGATCACCAGCCCTTCTTTTGACACTCTTATTGCCCTTTTATACCCTTCGTGCCCTGTTCCATTCTGTCTTCCTCACGTCCCTCTTGTGAGCTTGCCTCGTTTCCTCCGGAAGCCTCCCTTGGTGATTGTTTTAGCATCTTCTTCTCCTGGTACCAAAGATAAGCCCACATACGGACCCTGACAGCTGCCAAATGAAAGACCTCGGAGCAGCATCAAAACGTCTGTCATGAGGCCTGGCATCAGTCATGGCCTTACCCAAACTTCCTGCTTGGCTCTGGAAAAGACACGGAATCTCCTGGGTTCTGATATCGACCAGAAAGCAGATGTTCACCCCAGCAGTGTCACGTATTAGGAAGACACTTGGATTCAGAGTTCAGGTTCCAGTTCCGTCATTTACTACTTTTATGACTTGAAGCAAGTCTCAATCCCTCTGAATATAATTTTCTTATTTTAAAAATGAGGATCATACCTACCCCATAGAGTTATTTTAGTAGACAAGGTAGTGTGTAAGGGTGTGTTTGGCTGAGTCCCAAGTGTTTTGAGAGTATAAAGGATTATTACTGTGTAGGAACCCTTGTTCTGATCACTCCCTCACTACCCAGTCCCTTTAGCACTTGCGTTTGGAGTTTGGGGTTATGCAGTGTTTCCCCTGTTGAACAATTATATTATAGAACTTCTCCCCAGCAGTTCACATGGGTGTGTTCCATTTCCTGGAGGTGGGTGGGAGTTCCACAAGATACCTTTTGTATCTCCTGGGGCTACCAACCCTAGACACATGCCCTGAACACAGCAAGTTCTATCAAGTACCTACTTGAATGAATGGATTTTTTAATGAGGAGAGGTCTTTAAAAGCACCACCCTGCCCCTGTTCTTTTAGCTAATATGTATACATACTATGTATGTGGCTAGTGGACCAGATCTTCTCAGGACATATGCTGACCATTTACAAGCAGGGTAAGGTTCTGCTCACCCAATTCCAATGTGTGGCAGGGGATTTCCCACTTCAACAAGCAATTCTCAGACACAGCTGGGTGTCCTACAGTTCAACTCAATTCTGACACCATTTACCTGGAGATGGCATCAGATCCCACTGCCCCACGAGATCGCCTTCCACACTTCAGATGCCAGTCACAAGCCCAGGTTGTCACATATGCTTCAGACTGACTGGCTATAGCTTAGAGGTTCCAAGGATACCACCATGGTTTTGATTAATTTGCTAAAGCAGCTCACAGGATTCCAAGAAACATTTTACTTACTAGATCACCAGTTTATTATAAAAGGCTATAAATCAGAAGCAGCCAGATGGAAGAGATGCATATAGGGCATCTCTCCGAGTTCACCACTTTCCATGAATCTCCATGTGTTCACCAACCTAGAAGCTTTCAAACTCTGTCCTTGTGGGTTTTTATGTGGGAAGGCTTGTGGGAAGGCTTCACTACAGAGGCATGATTGATTAAATCACTGGCCATTGGTGATTGATTCAACCTCCAGTTCCTCTTCCCTGAAAGTTCCAACCGTCTAATCATATGGTTGGTTATCCTAGCAACCAACCCCCATCCTTAGGTGCTTCTAAAAGTCACCTTATTAAAATAATAAAGACACCTTGATCATTTTCATCACTTAGGAAATTCCTAGGGTTTTAGGAACTCAGTGCCAGAAATAGGGATGAACACCAAGTATATACTTCTTATTGTATATCACAGTATCACACAGAGGGACAGCCTGCACACCTCCATCTTTTTGCAAGTTCACAGGACCTGTGAGTCTAGAAGCAGAGCAGCTTCGTTCTGCAGAAAGCCTCTCCTCCTGAGCTTTCTCAGGGCTCAGGTAACCCAGAGAGGGGCAAGGGAATATATATTCTTGCCTTTTTAAACTGCTGTTCTCTTTAGACTGGCACCCCCAGACATTCTTCCTTAGAAACTCTGGAAATTACAGGATGAAAGAGTTTGAATAAGGGTTTCAAAGGCTGAGTTTGGAACAAAAATGAGAAAAGCTTCAGAAACAAAAATTAGTTACAGATTCAATTAGGCCCGGCCTCCTCCAGGAAAGGAATCCTCTTAGCCCAGCTCTGATTTGGTTTAGGCTCCCATCTCCCCTGGGCTCAGCTGAAATTCTTGTGATTGCTGCCACAGGACAGTCCTGGGGTCCCTTCACAGTACCTCCCTCTTGCTTCCTCCTGTCTCTAATCTATTTTCATTTCTTTCCATTTATTTCTTAGAAGAATTTTGTTAGCCACTAATTTGACTTCTTGGACCTCAGGGGCAGCCATTCTCATCTGGCCTGTCTTGTCAGTGATCCTACTTCTTTTCTGTGAGCTCTGCACGCTGCCAGCTCCCTCACCCTGGGCTAGACCAGCTGCCTTGTTAGTAGTGCCTTGTTAACTGAAGGCAGTCTGGAAAAAGGCAAACTTCTTCCCCCTCAATAACCATTTTTTATTTAGGTGTAAATTTCTTATATTACACTGTAATGTTTTTTCTCTTCTCATTTCATTACGTTGAAGCATTGTACACTTTGAGGATCTTTTTCGCTTTTTCTGGACCTGAATAGGAAGCTCAGGCCCAGTCCCCAGCACAGCTCCTCTCATACCCACATGGTTACTAGCTATTCCAGCTCATCTAGGGAAAGCTCCAAGCACATGCTGGTCTCTCTCTACTCCAGCCTGCACCCTGATTTCAGGCCCCTCTAAATGGATGATTTAGAGCCTGCAAGTCTATTGCTCCCATTTCTTAATCTGCTACAATGATTTTTAACCTCTTTGATCATGCTCTTACTTAGGAACTGTGTGAGGACCACTGACTCACCAGAGAAAATGAACATACATTTTTTTTAAATTGGGGTATAGTTGCTTTACAATGTTGTGTTAGTTTCTGCTGTACAATGAAGTGAATCAGCTATATGTATACATATATCCCCTCCCTCTTGGACCTCCCTCCCACCCCAGCCCCCCATCCCACCCATCTAGGTCATCACAGAGCGCTGAGCTGAGCTCCCTGTGCTATACAGCAGGTTCCCACCAGCTATCTGTTTTACACATGGCAGTGCACATACATCAATCCCAATCTCCCAATTCATCCCACCTCCCTGCCCCCCACCCCGTATCCACACTGCACAACATTTTTTTTTATATTTGGTGGGGAAGGGGGTTTAGGGACCACCTGAAGCCTCTCCATGGACTTTCTATAGACCCGCAGTCTCAACGTTAAAAAGCTCTCCTCTAGGGCCTCCCTGGTGGCGCAGTGGTTGAGAGTCCGCCTGCCGATGCAGGGGATACAGGTTCGTGCCCCGGTCTGGGAGGATCCCATATGCCGCGGAGCGGCTGGGCCCGTGAGCCATGGCCGCTGGGCCTGCGCATCCGGAGCCTGTGCTCCGCAACGGGGGAGGCCACAACAGTGAGAGGCCCGCATACCGCAAAAAAAAAAAAAAAAGCTCTCCTCTAAATGCATAACATCACCTTAACGTGTGGACAGATGGGAGGGAGAGGGGGAGGACAAGAGGGCATGCAGAGGTGACGTGCCATAATCATCAGCAGTGCCTTCAAAGAGTTGTTTGGCAGTTCCTGGCTCTGATATTTATGACTGTCCCCTACTGACTTAAAATAGAGAATATCAGTTTCAAGAGTATGTTTCTGAACCAAAAAATGAGAAGATAACTAAGAGAATAATCATAAAATGAAAGCATAGTGATTAAGTTACATTACAGGAAACAAGCAGAATTTTACCTACCAGAAAGTGCAAGCCCAGCAGTGACAAGGAACCAAGTGAGGAACCTGGACTTGTACTTCCACCTGGCAATAACATGGTGTCATCTGCCATACTCCTGCTGGAGCAATATTGGAGAGAGCCTGCTAAAACAGAAAGTTTACATAAAATTCAGAATCTCAACATAATACTCAAAATGTCCACGTTTCAATTGAAAATCACTCGTCATACCAAGAACAAGGAAGATCTCAATCTTCATGGAAAAAAGTCAATCAACAGATTGCAACTCCAAGATAACAGATTTTAGAATTATCTGACAAAGATTTTAAAGCCAATAATAAATGTGCTCAAACAAGCAATTACAAACATCCTCAAAACAAATGAAAAAATAGAACACCTCAGCAAAGAAATAGAAGATAGAAAGAAGAAGCAAACAGGGCTTCCCTGGTGGCGCAGTGGTTGAGAGTCTGCCTGCCGATGCAGGGGACACAGGTTCGTGCCCCGGTCCGGGAGGATCCCACATGCCACGGGGCAACTGGGCCCGTGAGCCATGGCCGCTGAGCCTGCGCATCTGGAGCCTGTGCTCCGCAACAGGAGAGGCCACAACAGTGAGAGGCCCGCGTACCGCAAAAAAAAAAAAAAAAAAAAAAAGAAGCAAACAGAAATTTAAGAACTGATAAATACAATTACCAAAATATACAGACTGGAGCTTAACAACAGAATGGAAAGGATAGAGGAATGAGTTAATAATGAACTTGAAGATAGGACAATATAAGCTGTCCAATCTAAAAAACAGAGATAAAATGACTAAAAAAGGTAAAATTGAACAGAGCTTCAGGGACCCATGGTACCTATAACAAAAGATCTAACAGTGGAGTCCCAGAAAGAGAAGAGAAAGAGGGCAGAGTGGAAAAAGTACTTGAAGAAATAATACTGAAAGCATTCAAATTGAAAAAAAGTAAAATTCTCTCTCATCATAGATGACATGATCTTATATGTAGGAAACCCTAAAGATACCACAAAAGAAATTGTTCCAACTAAGAAATTCAGCAAAGTGGGAGGATGTAAAATTAACATGCAAAAGTCAGTTGTGTTTCTATACACTGACAGGGAATGATCCCAAAAGGGAATGATCCCAAAAGGAAATTGAGAAAACAGTTCCACTTATAAAAGCATCTTACAGAATAAAATAATCAGTTATTAACTTAATCAAGGAGGTAAAAGACTTATACACTGAAGACTAAAGCATTGCTGAAAAAAATTAAAGATGACATAAACAAAATAATATTCCATGTTCATGACTGAAAGATTTAATATCATTTTAAGATGTCAATACAACCTAAAGCAATCTATAGATTCAATGCAATCTCTGTCAAAATCCCACTGACATTTTTATTTTGAATTGGAAAAAATCATCCTAAAATCCATATGAAACCTCAAGACCCCAGTAGCATAACAATATTGAAAAAGAAAAAAAAAGTTGGAGGACTCACACTTTCTGATTTCAAATTTTGCTACAAAACTATAATAATCGAAACAACATGGTACTGGCATAAAGACAGCCATATAAGCCAATGAAATTGAATAGAGAGCCAGAAATAAACTCTCAGATATATGTCAAATAATTTTTGACAAGGGTGCCAAGACCACTCAGTGAGGAAAGGACAGTCCATTCAATAAACGGTGTTGAGAAAACTGGATATCCATATGCAAAAAATAAAGTTGGACCCTTACCTAACACTATATTTTTAAAAATTAATGCATGGATTAAAGACCTAATGTAAGAGCTAAAACTATAAAATTCTTAGAAGAAAACAGAAGAAAAGCTTCATGAGACTGGATTTGGCAATGATTTTTTTGGATATGCCACCAAAGGCACAGGCAACAAGAAAAAATAGACAAATTGAACTTCATCAAAATTTTAAATGTTTGTGCATCAAAGGACGCTATCGACAGAGTAAAAAGGCAACCCACAGAATGGAACAAAATATTTGCAAATCACGTATCTGATAAGTGAATAATATCCAGAATATAGAGAGAATGCCTAAACTTCAATAGCAATACCAAAACAGCCCAATTCAAAAATTGGCAAAGGACCTGAATAGACATTTCTCCAAAGAAGATATACAGATAGCCAAAAATCACATAAAAAGATGCTTAACATCACCAATCATTAGAGAAATGCAAACCACAACCACAATGAGATACTACTTCTCACCTGCTAAGATGGCTATTATTAAGAAAAAAAAAAACCAGAAAACAACATGTATTGGTATAGATGTGGAGAAACTGGAACCCTTATGTATTACTGGCAGGAATGCAAAATGGGGAAGCCACTGTGGAAAAATAGTATAGCAGTTCCTCAAAAATATGAAACATAGAATTACTAGTTGATCCACCAATTCCACTTCTGGGTATAAACACAAAAGAATTGAAAGCAGGAACTTGAACAGATATTTGTACACCAATGTTCATAGCAAGCATTATTAACAATAGCTAAAAGGTGGAAACAACCTAAATGTCCATGGACAGATGAATAGCTAAACAAAATGTGGAATATACAGACAATGAAATATTATTCAGCCTTAAAAGTGAAACTACATGGATGAAACTTGAAGACATTATGTGAAATAAGCCAGTCACAAAAGGACAAATATTGTATGATTCCATTTATATCAGGTATGTAGAGTAGTCAAAAACATAGAGACAGAAAGTAAAATAGTGATAACCAGGGGCTGGAAAGAGAAGGGAATGGAGAATTATTGTTTAGTGGGTACACAGTTTCAGTTTGGGATAACACAGAAGTTCTGGAAATGGATAGTGGTAGTGGTTGCACAACAATGTGAATGTAATTAATGCCGCTGAACATAAAAAAAATCTACCTGGGGATTCAAGAAGGTAACTGATTGTGAAAATGACTGTACTGCCCAAGGCAATGTACAGATTCAATGCAATCCCTATCAAATTACCAATGGCATTTTTTACAGAACTAGAACAAAAAATCTTAAAATTTGTATGGAGACACAAAAGACCCCGAATAGCCATAGCAGTCTTGAGGGAAAAAAACAGAGCTGGAGGAGTCAAGACACTATGGTACTGGCACAAAAACAGAAACACAGATCAATGGAACAGGATACAAAGCCCAGAGATAAACCCACGCACCTATGGTCAACTAATCTATGACAGAGGAGGCAAGGATATACAATGGAGAAAAGACAGTCTCTTCAATAACTGTTGCTGTGAAAACCGGACAGCTGCATGTAAAAGAATGAAATTAGAACACTCCTTAACACCATACACAAAAATAAATTCAAAATGGATTAGAGACCTAAATGTATGACCAGACACTATAAAACTCTCAGAGGAAAACATAGGAAGAACACTGACATAAATCACAGCAAGATCTTTTTTGACCCACCTCCTAGAGAACTGGAAATAAAAACAAAAATAAACAAATGGGAACTAATGAAATTTAAAAGCTTTTGCACAAAAAGGAAACTATAAACAAGACGAAAAGACAACCCTCAGAATGGGAGAAAATATTTGCAAACGAATCAACAAAGGATTAATCTCCAAAATATATAAACAGCTCATGCAGCTCAATATTAAAAAAACAAACAACCCAATCAAAAAATACTCAGAAGACCTAAACAGACAATTCTCCAAAGAAGATATACAGATGGCCAAGAGGCACATGAAAAGCTGCTCAACATCACTAATTATTAGACAAATGCAAATCAAAACTACAATGAGGTATCACCTCACACCAGTTAGAATGGGCATCATCAGAAAATCTACAAACAACAAATGCTGGAGAGGGTGTGGAGAAAAGGGAACCCTCTTGCACTGTTGGTGGGAATGTAAATTGATACAGCCACTATGGAGAACAGTATGGAGGTTCCTTAAAAAACTAAAATTAGAATTACCATATGACCCAGCAATCCCACTACTGGGCATATACCCAGAGAAAACCATAATTCAAAAAGTCACATGCACCCCAGTGTTCATTGCAGCACTATTTACAATAGCCAGGTCATGGAACAACCCAAATGCCCATCGACAGATGAATGGAATAAGATGTGGTACATATATACAATGGAATATTACTCAGCCATAAAAAGGAACGAAATTGGTTCATTTGTAGAGACATGGATGAACCGAGAGACTGTCATAAAGAGTGAAGTAAGTCAGAAAGAGAAAAACAAATATCGTATATTAATGCATATATGTGGAATCTAGAAAAATGGTACAGATGAACCAGTTTGCAAGGCAGAAATAGAGACACAGATGTAGAGAACAAACGTATGGACACCAAGGGGGGAAAGCCGCAGGGGAGTGAGGGTGGTGGTGGGATGAATTGGGAGATTGGGATTGACATGTATACACTGATGTGTATAAAATTGATGACTAATAAGAACCTGCTGTATAAAAAAATAATAAAATTTTTTAAAAACCTACAAGAACTTAAAGGAAAAAGCAAAAACTAAGTGAATCCAAATAAGAAAAATCCAAAGAAATGCCCACCAAGACTCATCCTAGACAAACTTCTGAAAACTAAAGACAACAAAAATATCTTAAAAGCAGCAAGAGAGGGGCTTCCCTGGTGGCACAGTGGTTAAGAATCTGCCTGCCAATGCACGGGACACGGGTTCGAGCGCTGGTCCAGGAAGATCCCAAATGCTGCAGAGCAACTAAGCCTGTGCACCACAACTACTGAGCCCGTGTGCCACAACTACTGAAGCCCACACGCCTAGAACCCATGCTCCACAACAAGAGAAGCCACCACAATGAGAAGCCTGCACACTGCAAGAGTAGCCCCCACTCGCCACAACCAGAGAAAAGCCCACGTGCAGCAACAAAGACCCAACACAGCAAAAAATTTTAAAAATTAAAAATTTTTTTAAAAAAAGCAGCAAGAGAAAAATGACATCTTGCTTATAGGAGAAAAACAATTTGAGTTACAGTGGCTTTCTCATTAAAAACCATGAAGGCCAGGGACTTCCCTGGTGGTCCAGCAGTTAAGACTCTGTGCTCCCAATGCAGGGGGCCTGGGTTCAATCCCTGGTTAGGGAATTAGATCCCGCATGCCACAACAAAGATCCCACATGCTGCAACTAAGAACAGATCCTGTGTGCTGCAGTGAAGATCCCGCACACAGTATTGAAGATCCCGCATGCTGCAACTAAGACCTGGTACAGCCAAATAAATAAATATTAACAAACAAACAAACATGGAGGCCAGATGAAAGTGGCACATTTTTCAAGCACTGAAAGAAAAGAACTGTTGAGCCAAAAACCGATACTCAGCAAAATAGCCTTCAAGAGTTAAGGGAAAATCAAAACATTCTCAGATGAAGGAAAAGTAAGAGAATAGGTCCACCAGCGGACCTATTCTAAAAGGATAGCTAAAGGAATTCTCTAAACAGAAAGTAAATAATACAGGCAGGAATCTTTGAACATCAGGAAGAAAGAACATGGTAAGCAAAAGTAAGGGTAAGTAAAGTAGACTTTCATTCTCCTCTTAAGTTTTTAAGATAATCTTTGACATGTTGAAACAAAATTTATAACACTGTCTCCTGTGGTTCTAAATGTATATAGTGGAAATATTTAGGTCAATTATATTCAACAATTATATGTCTATGTCTATATTTATATATATATATACACACACAAACAAATACACTCAAAAAACATTACAGAATTCTAAAAAAAGTAGTAATCCACCAGAAATGCATGAAAAAGAAAATAGAAGCAAAAAAGAAAAAAACAGAACAGAAAAAATTTTAAGTGGCAAACTTAAAACCCTAATATATGAATAACTACATTAATTATGCAAGTGATCTATGTAAAAAAATAAATGTCTAAAATATACTAATTAAATGACAGAGATTATTAGAATGGATTTTTTTAATGACCCAACTATATGCTGTCTATAGGAAACTCACTTTAAATATACTGATATAGACATGTTGAAAGTAAAACGATGGAAAAAGATGTTATCATGAAAACACCATTCATCAAAAGAAAGCTGGAGTGGCTATATTAATATCAGATAAAGTAGATTTTACAACAAAGAAAATGTTGCTAAAGACAGAGAAGGACATTATATAATGGGAAAAAAAGGCCAATTTACCACAAATACATAGCAATTCTAAATGTGTATGCACCAAACAACCCAGTTGCAAAATGTGGGAAACAAAAACTGATAGAACTAAAAGAAGAAATAGATAATAGACTTATGGATACGAGTATAACTGGGGACATCAACACTCCCTGTCAACTACTGACAGGACAACTAGACAGAAAACCAGCAAGGATATAGAAGAATTCAACAACAGGATCAAATTGACATTTATAAAACTCCACCCAGCAGTAGCAAAATACACTTCTTTTCAAGTACCCACAGAATGTATACCAAGAAGGACCATATTCTGGGCCATAAAACAAGTCTCAATAAATGTAAAAGGATTCCTGTCATACAAAGTAAATTCTCTGACCTCAGTGGAGTTAAATTAGAAATCAATAACACATTTTGAAATGAAACCAAACCTGCACCTCCTAGCTCTGTGTCTGGGACTTGGTTTGTCCATAGAATTTATCTAGTCCAATCTTCTCGTTATTCAAGTGAGGAAACCAGAGCTCAGGGAGGAGACATGATGTCTTCAGGGTCTCTCAGGTGCTCAATAAATATGCATTGGATCGATTGATTAGTTAAACATAACAACACAACAGCAACTCTTTCTGGAATAGCTACTCCCACTGGAAGGCACAGACCTGAGCTCACCACGTCTGTAACCCCTTCTGGGGTCTCTCCTCTGGAACCCCAGCACCTTACATCTCCCTTTATCACACACTGTCCTGCTAGAACCCTGATTTCTGGCTGTGCCAGAGCTCCTCCCAGGGCAAGGACCAAGTCTTATTCATGACAGCTGCTTAGCCGATATTTAGTGTATGAATGGATAGATCTTTTCTTTAAGGAATCTTGCCTCCCAGGAGGACAGGTCCTTCCAGTGGATTCTGTACGAGGTGTAGAGCACAGTGGCATCAGCAGGGGTGCTGTGAGCTCAGGAAGGTCATCCAAGCCTTTGGGATTTCCTGCTGCCCCTTGTGAAGGGCTGTCGTGGCTCTGGAGCTGCTTGATGGGTCATAGGTCTGTCTTCTTACATGTCCTGCTTTGGATGCCCCAGCTCACGCCCACGACCTCCCACCCCTCTGCTCTGCTTTCATCCTGAGGTGGGCAGAGTAAGAAAACTTGCCTGCATTTTCCCCTCTTGTGATCTGATTCCAGAGGTTTGGCTCATGCATACATTTCTTTTCCCTCTGATTTATATCCATATTTAAATCCTGCTTGGAGAAGTCATTATTGGATTCCCTCAGGCTTTTGGTAGAGAGTATATGAGATCCTTGATAAGCTTAATATATTTTTATTAAAATTTAATAAGAAAGCTATATTGTTTTCAACTTTAAATCATAATTTAATTCATTTTATTTAATATATGACCCACAATTCTACAATTACTTAAAAAAAAAAAGCTTTGATGAGATTGAAATAAGTTCTGGGGACCCGATCTTTCAAAGACACTATCTTTACTCCTGAGTGAGCCATGCCTGTCACGTGGCAGACAATCTGTGCTTCCATTTCTCGTGTGACATTTAGAGTCAGTACACGGGGCGGGGGGGGGCAGCAACGGCCCCTTGAAGGCTTCAAATAGGTCCTCTGTGGAAGATTACAGGCAGGCTCTTTTTAAATGCTACCATTAAAAAAATAAAATTTAATGGAAAGAGATAAGCGTTTCCCAGCACAGGCTGGCTCTGATTTTCTATTTCCTTAATCTGTTTTACATATTGCTGCAGGAAATTAAATCAAAATTGTTCTCTCTGACATGTGCATGTGTGGCAGTTGGGAGGGGCTGAGAGAAGGGAGACACAGAGCTACAGGAAACAATTGTCCTGGTTTGTCAGAGATTTACTGCAACTTTGTTTTGGGGGGAAAAAAGACCTCCTCATCTTCTTTCTGGGCTGAGGGGCTGTGGCCGCCATGCAGAGGCAGCCTCTGCTGACAGCTACATAGGGCTTCCCTTCCTACATTGCTGAGAACTGCTGCCCCAGCTCACCTGTAGGCCCAGGTGATGTCCAAGACAAGGACCAGACGTCCCGCCGGACCAAGTCTGAGTTTTGGCTTCCCGTCCTGTATACTCAACCTGCCAGATTACTCTCACATACACGCATGCACACACACACACACAGAACATAGTCATCACCATATTTTGCACATTACTAAATCCTATTTCTTTCTCTCTCTCCTTTTCTCTTCTACCCCACCCATCACTCAGAGAAAATTACAGTGTTTACTTGTTAATCCTGTTTATACTTGGTTTTACCTTCTAGACAAATGGGATGGGCTTTTTCCAGTCTCTTCAGTGTGGTCCTCTGCTCCCAGCTATGCCCATTTCCTCTCTGCTTCTAGCCACCCCTGTGCATAGGATCCTCTAATCTTAGTCTCTCAAATCCTACACATACACACCCAGGGGTTGCCCCCGCCCCATTTTTGCTACCGGTGCTGCATTCACCACCAAATAAGAGATCGTAGGTCACAACCAGCAGCATCTTGACTAGGAAGACCTTCATGGCTCCTCAGGGTGTCTCAGAAGCCAGAGACCTCAGAGACCCTCCAGGCCCTCTCCTTGGTCACTGAAGACTGTTTGCAGGTGGAGGCTGCACAGTGCAGTCATGGAATGAACACTGGGTTCACCCTGGGCTCCCTCTCAGGCCAAGTATGAGGACATTGCACCAGATGGTCTTTATGGCCCTCCCACAAGGAAGCAGGCTGGGAGGTATGGAAGTGAGGCCTGGGGAAGGCCAGGTGGCTTCCTTTCCTGGCTGTGGCTCTGCAGTTCGTGAAGGGTTGCAGGGCCGGAAGCCTCCTTCTGATACTCAGGCACCTGCCGTGCTGTGGGATGAGCAGGAATGAACAGGAAGACTCCAGATCAGCCACAATTAACTTTGTCTCTTGAGGAGTAGGCCTTATTCTTAAAGCTGGAAGGGAGGAGACAGTGAAACGTATGACTGGAAGAAAGGCAGCGAGGAAGGAAGCTGGAGCTATAATATGTCTGAAACATGCAGATCGACCTTACCCTTCAGAGTGGTATGAAGATGACTGTCATGTAGCCTCTGAGTCAAGTCCCTGAGAAGAACAGAACATTCTCCAGATGAGGAACCTGGAGAAATAAAACAGGAGGACACAGAGAAGCTGGTCTGGGGGTTCTCCTGAGAAACGAGGCCAGGCCCTAACCCAGCAGAGAGCTGTGAGGGGCCGGAAGGGCGAGAGCCCTCACAGGTCAGGCAGGCCTTTCTCCAGCCGACCTGTCCGTGGGGCTTGGAGGAGCACTATTTGTCTTTCTGCAAAGAGCTTTTCAGGTGATGCTCTGGCCCATTCACCCTCCTCTGTCAGATCACAAGTACAGCTGGCCCTCTGTCGAGTGGAAGGGAAGAGAACATCTAAGCAGCTTTCGAGTGAGAGAATTTCCCATGAAGGGCTCGAAGCATCTCTCCAGTCTCTTTTTACAATTGTGCTCTCATGCAGGCCCCTGCCTGGGACCTTGAGATGTCTAGAACAACAGAGGACCTGGGGGAGTGGGGCGGGAGGGAGACAGGAGACATTTGTTCCCTGAATGGCATCAAACATTTGTTGTTGATCTTCTGCCCAGAGACTTCTCACCGAGCTTGGCTGCCTCCAAGGTGGAGGCTACTCCCAACTCCTCCCCTCGGTCTCGAACACCCCTCACCCTGCCCCACTGCACCTCGGGATTTGCTTGCAGATGCTCTGCACCCACAGGGCAGAACCACTCAGGTTACTAAGAACCAAATCCTCACGGCCCTGACTCATCACAGCCCCCTTCTGGTTTTCCAGATGGGATGTCACAGGTGATGGGCCTGCCAGTGCAGGATTACAGCCAACTCCACGGGCAGAGCTCTTTTCCAGGCTGGGACACCAGAGCCTGAGGTGGTGGGCCTTTCCCTTTTTTTCCCTCTCAGCAGCTAAATCTAGACCCCGTCTGTCTGCCTGTTTTCCTTTATCCCAGCTAAAGGGAACATTTTTTTTTTTTTTTTTTTTTTTGCAGTACGTGGGCCTCTCACTGTTGTGGCCCCTCCCATTGTGGAGCACAGGCTCCAGACGCGCAGGCTCAGTGGCCATGGCTCACGGGCCCAGCCACTGCGCGGCATGTGGGATCTTCCCAGACTGGGGCACGAACCCGTGTCCCCTGCATTGGCAGGCGGACTCTCAACCACTGCGCCACCAGGGAAACCCGGGAACATTTTTTAAAGAGGCCAAAAGGCCAGGAACACAGCCCAAAAGCACTCCTAGCCCTGAACACCCAGCAGAATGAAGAGGTGCGCCACAGCTCTAAAGTCTCTATGGCTTTAAAGAGATTCATACCCAAGAATCCCACCTCCAGAGATTTATCTTAAGCAAATATTCAGCAAAGGCAAAAAAGTCCTATGCTAGAAGAGCTACATCATAACAAAAAATTGGTAGTGATCTAAATTTCTAAGAGTAGAATTGTACACAGCCAGTAAAATGGTAATTATGTTGGCTATAAGTCGCCACTGAATAATAAATCGTTGTTATTATTTGGTGAGAGCTTACTGTATCAGTTGTTCTCAACCCTGAGGGCACGTTAGAATCTCCTGAGCCCAGGCCTCACCCCCAGAGAATAGGCTTCAGTTGACCATGTGTGGGGTTTGGGCGCTGGTACCTTTGAAAGCCCCCAGTTGATACTACTGTGCAGCCAAGGCTGAGAGCGTGGAACTGAGAGGCAGGTGCTTTTCTGGATGCTTAACAGCCCCCAAAGTCTCTTTACCTATCTATCTCTCGAGGCACATTCATATTGAAGACAATGGGTCTGGTGCCCCCCCACCCCTCTGGGGAGCCCTCAATTTGGGCAGTGCAGGATGATACTGTTTATCTCTAATTTATTGCAAAAATATTTTTGAGGATATTCTGGCTATTTATTGCTCAATAACAAACCATCCCAAAACTTAGCAGAGTAAAATAACCATCCTTTTATTATGCTCGCAGATGATTTGAGTCAGGAATTCAAACGGATCACAAGAGGAATGGCTTGCTTCCTTTCCATAATGCCTCTTTTCCACAGTGTCAGCTGGGAAGACTGGAATCTGGCTATCTTCTGGCTGATGGCTGAAATCATCTGGAGACTTCTTTATGCACATTTCTGGTGTCTAGGCTAGGATGACTTTAAAGATGGACTCAGCTAGGACTATCAACCAGAGCATCTCCACTTGGCTTCCCCATGTGGCTTGGGCTTCCTCACAGCACGGAATCTCATGGTTCCAGGAGCAGATATACTAGTGAACAAGGCAAAGTTGCATGGCCTTTCTGACCTAACTTTGGAAGTCAGTAGCATTAATTCCATCACACTCTATTACTGAAGTGGTCACAAACCCATCCAGATTTCAGAAATATTTTGGAGGTAGAATTGGCAAGATTTAGTGAAGATTGAACATGGGGAGTGAAGGCAGGGACTGTCAACCTGCCAATGTTATAATGTCATGTGACATGAATACAAAAATTATATGTATACATTATATGTATCACAGTGCATATAGATGAGAATTAAATGCAGCATGCAAAAATGAAAATTATATTTTAAGATGATAGCAGCCTAGTAGTTCATCTTTAATATTACTTAATCATTTTAGTAACTCGTCTTAAACCTCTTTACCTACACCAAACCTAAGCTGTAATAATCCCTGAAAATTATTGTTGGACACCAGGCCCAGCATGACTCAAGTACTAAGTCTGCTTTCCAAGCACCACATTACAAAATCACCCTTGTCACTTCATTGCTACTGTGGAGAACTACTGTGCTGCTCACACTGCAGACTCTGGGTTTCTTCGGGCTCCTGATGTCATGGGAAAAGACGAGGAGCAGGCAGGGACCTGCCTAATTTGGGGTTCTAATCCGTCTTCTTTCTTTTCCCTTTAGGCTTTTGATATTATGAGAGTGACACATGGCAGGGAGCACAGCCTGATTGAAGATTTGATTCTGCTCTTAGAAGAATGTGATGCCAACATCAGAGCACCCTAAGGGAACCCCCATAGAGGGAGAGACAGCTTATACCTTTATTGATACCTTTATTGAATGCCTTATTGAGGTCACACACTCTATATTTTGTTTGTTGTGTGAACCTCCCCTATTGGAAATGCTGTTCTGTATTTACTTTGGTAAATAAAGTCAGACATATGGTTTGCACACCACATGAATCTTTAGTTGTAGACAAGCACGATTATAATAAATATAAAAAATTTCATTGAAAATGCCATCTGGTAATTGTTTTCTTTGCTTACTCATTGGTAATGTTTAAGATCTCAGCATTAAAGATAGAAAATCCTATTAAAAGCATAACAGAATAAGTTGTAACTTTCTCCTTAGATAAACGGAGGGATAGTTGGATAAAAATCAATGTTTTCATGTTTGCTTCCAAGCAAAAACTTAATGTCCACTTTGGCAGGAAGCACGATTTTCAGATGTCTTCACTGCTTGCGGTAAACGATATGTGTGTCCATTATTCACTTCCAAATACATCTCCAACACAAGAAGTTTTACTCTAAATCCTAGAAAGACGTCATGTTAGGTTTTATTAGAAAAGGACAGGAGGTCTTAATGGGGTAAAAAAAAACTGTTTTTCATATGTCTCATGGCTCTTTGTGTAACTCATTCTGAGCATTTTATAACGCTTTGTGTATGTCATGCTTCTTGGAGGGGAATTTTCTTCTATAAATCTCTATGTCTAAGGTTCGACCCTGTGATCTAATAACATGGGGCTCCATTATCCTGCAGGAAGCAGGGTTCTAACATCCCAGCTCAAATCAGGTTTGCTTTCTTTTCTTTTTTCTTACTATTATCCCCCAATTCTACGGCCTGCTTTTCCACTTTCTGCTTTAGACAAATACAGAAACCTTTTCTTTTCCTCTAGCAAATAATAACTCCTTTCATGGCTCTGGGATCCTGTGAGCAGTTTAGTACCTCAGGCTTAGAGAAGACTCCAGTAGTATTACTGAAGCCCTTGGATTCCTGCAGCTGACAGGATTCTCAGAGAACTTCCTGTCACCCACACCTTCTTTTACAAGCAAGAAAATGAGATACAGGGAGTGAAGGCAGAATCCAGAGCAGCAACTCAGGAGCTTCCCCCACCACCCCAGAAGGAGTGGCACGTCCTCCGGCCACGTGGCCGCACTGCGGCAGCAGCCATGTCCAAATGACACATGGACGTCTGGTCGAGCCAGAAGGAACCAACCTCATTTTGCAGCAGAGAAAGCTGACGCCTGGAAACTGGAATCCACGTGAGCACCTGGTGGTCACTGTGATCACTGAAACGTGCCTGATCTCCCGCATGCTGATGAGTTCTGCAGCCGTTTCATCAGCTTGCTTGGCTCGGGCTACTGTCCATCAAGCATCAGGCACCTCTAAAGCACACGGTATCTCTAATAGCCACAGCAGCCCAACAAGGTAGGTGTTTTGAAGCCCATTTTATAAGTAAGGAAACTGAGGCCTGGAGTTAGTTAGATGCTCTGGGATCTCTCCTGATTTATTGTGACCTTGAGAAAGTGGCTGAATCTGTCTTTTTGAGAGACCAGTTCTACCCAATTCAACAAATACATATTGAATGGTTATTGTGTTTTTAGGAAAAAGAGATATAAAGACTGAATAAGGTGTGCCCCTCATCCTCAAAATGCACACTGTGTGATATAGTATTTGTATCAGTTTTTACTGCATAATAAATTATCCCCAAATAACACTTATTTTGTTCACTATTCTGTATGTCAGCAATTTGGCTGGACAATTGCTTCTGGTTTGGCCCAGGCTCCACATACCCCTGCCCTTGCAAAGTCCCAATGCAAGAGCATGGATGTGTGGAGAGGAAGAAGTTGTGGCCGTGTATGCAGTCCACCATAGCAGCCCTTGCACTCTTTTGGCATTATGGAACATTTAGTGATTTTAATGAAATCCATAGACCTTGGCTTGGCTGGTCTCAGCTGGGCACACTCACTGTCTGCAGTTGCTGGTGGGTCAGCTGGGGAAACAAGGGTGACTGGGGCCATGTAGCTCATTGGGCTAGCCCAGCCTTGTTGACGTTGCAGCAGGGTTCCAGGAACAGTAAGTAGGCAAGCCCCAAAGTGCAAGCACTTTTCCAATCTGCTTGGATCACATTTACTAATCTCCCATGGGCCAAAGCCAATCACAGTGCCAGCCCAGAATCAAGCGTGGATAGACTTCTCTCAGTCAGAGGAGCCACAAAGTCTATTACAAGGACATAGATCTTGGGAAAGAAAGACGTTGTAGACATTTATGCAGTCCCCCATGGCAGCCCTTAAGCTATCTTGGTGTTATGGAACATTTAATGAATTTGATGAAACCCACAGACCTTCCTTCTAGAAAAACATATACATATGAGCAAGTTGCTTGTTCACATTTGCTTGTAGGATCAGGGATTCTTGAACTCCCTACGGCCCATCAGTGGATTCCCTGGGGTCCTTCATCTAATGAAAAATAGACTTGCTGCCTTTCAAAAACCCTGTGAATTGTATTGGTTCCTAATTTTTAACTCATTAGGAAAAGAAAAAGGTCATAACAGAAGGTAGAGGTAGTAACTTACGTGCCAAATGAGCAGAGTTCACCGATAGAGCCCCATGTTTGCCAATTTTCTGAATGAAAGTTATCAGTCAGTGATGATCCTGGATTAAGAGATTTGCCTTCACGCCTCCTAGAGAAAGCATGATAGGCTTTTAAATCCCTCTCAGCCCACCTCCAGTTTTCTGAGAAAAGCCCCTTTAAAGGAAGGGGCCCAGCCTGCACCAACTTCTAATAGAAAGCAAACATTTAAGCAACGGTAAACATCTACCAAACAACTCTACAGCTAAATAATTTTGGAGAAGGGGAAAGGAGATGGAGAATATAATTTAAAATCCATGTCACCGGTGGCTGACAATTTATTGCTGCCCCAGCCTCCACGACTGCTATTTCATTAATCCATAGTCACTGTAGCGGCAGGCTTTTTTCACATCAGTAACTTGACGCCATTAGTTACTCCTCTGGGATGAGAACACAGTTAAACTGAAAATGAACACGCTGGGCATAATTTATGGCCATGCCATGTGAATGCCAAGAGTGCAGCAGAGGAAGGCTTCCTGGGAAGCCTGTTCACTATGAGAGCTCAGGACAGGCTTCCTCTAGCCAAGCGAGAGCACTGGGTGGGTGAAGAGGGCAGCCATCCTCTGATGAAGCCAGACAGCCACAAAGCAGAGTCCCCTCATTCAAGCGTCACTGCAGGGATGAAAGAGCAATTTCATACGTGGGAGCCCCCCGCCTCGAGTTATGTCTTGAAAATTCTTTTCTGGCCCAACCAGGAGGTGATGTTATACTCAGAGTAGCCCACTGGGATTCCACAGGGACATGGTTCTGAGCATTGTCTGTGAAGCAGTACAAAATCCTATCACTGGCAGCAGCTTCAGGAAAACACTAGAGCCCTGCTTTCACCTGAGCCTGTAAGAGATCAAGCTGACAGAGAAAGCCCAGCAATACCACCCCCAAAGTGGGACACTCGACCTTTTTGAGGTTTGTAAACATCAAAATGCTATTGGTTCACAGTCACTATATTCAAAACCAGTTCAACATATATCAAAACTCAATTCTCTGCTCTTCATATTTAGCTCAGCTCCATCATCGTCCTTTTACCCTTCAGCACAGAAACTCAGAGCCACTGACTCTTCCCTTGTCCCTTATCAGAGGAATAAGTTCTGTCTATTTATCCTCTGAAATGCTTTTTTAAATTTCAGCCATTTTTATCCTTATCCATTTCCAGGCTCTTTGCAGGCCCCCAGCACCTCTGCAAAGACTTCCTCGCTGACCTCCTTGCTTGCCATCCCTCTGTTCCCTGCCTCCATCTAGCTGCCAGCCATCTCCCCAGAACACCTATTCCGTCATTTCCTCATATAACTCCTCTGCACAAAAACTTACAGCGGCTCCCCATTGCCACCGCACTCGAAGTCTAATCTTCAGATTGGCATGGATGGTCTAAACTACCAAATCTTACACTTACTGATCCCTATGTGTCCCTGACAACCTAGCTGGACCAACTGCCCCCCCCAACTCCGAGCTCCTGAATTATGCCCTCACTTCCTTCTTTTGTTCATCCTGACTAAACCACCTTTCTTCTCCATCTATTTAAATTGAATCCATTCTCAAAGGTCTAGCCCAAGCCTCTTCCTTTTTCTTTTTAAAAAAAACATTCAGATATGTTATAGTCTATAACCAGAATTCTTTTTTTTTAACATCTTTATTGGAGTATAATTGCTTTACAATGGTGTGTTAGGTTCTGCTTTATAACAAAGTGAATCAGTTAGACATATACATATGCTCCCATATCTCCTCCCTCTTGCGTCTCCCTCCCTCCACCCTCCCTATCCCACCCCTCTAGGTGCTCACAAACCACCGAGCAGATCTCCTTGTGCTATGCGGCTGCTTCCCACTATCTATCTACCTTACGTTTGGTAGTGTATATATGTCCATGCCACTCTCTCACTTCATCCCAGCTTACCCTTCCCCCTCCCCATATCCTCAAGTCCATTCTCTAGTAGGTCTGTGTCTTTATTCCCGTCTTACCCCTAGGTTCTTCATGACTTTTTTTTCTTAGATTCCATATATATGTGTTAGCATACGGTATTTGTTTTTCTCTTTCTGACTTACTTCACTCTGTATGACAGACTCTAGATCCATCCAGCTCACTACAAGTATCTCAATTTCGTTTCTTTTTATGGCTGAGTAATATTCCATTGTATATATGTGCCACATCTTCTTTGATGCTCAAGTTGTATCAGCCTTGGCTACTGGGATCGTCTTCAAGCTGGATCCTGTGTCCTGTGTTGCTGTGATTTGGGAAACACTTTTTTGCTTTGGGGTGCAGCAAGATATTCCAGGCTCACCTTACACTTTTGCACTCTAGACCTGGAACTAACCATTCTCTAAGGAGCTCTGGTTTCTTTTACTGAGGAATGGTATTTAGAAGCCCTGATCCAGGCACTGTGTTTGCTTATTGCTCCTAGGGAGTCACTGCTTTCTATGCCTTTTTAAAATCGTGAGCTCACACTGATACCACCAATTAAAATCCAGCATCCTGGGTATTCTTCCTCTTTCTCCTTCCATATTTGTACTTCTCTCATATACACAAAATAGTTCTGAAATTATGACTACAACCATTACTAACAGCAAACCTACTAAGTGAAATTTAAGATTCTTTTCTAGTGCTTTTTGTTCTTAGGCAAAAAAAGGTTGTATTTTCAGAATACTATGTTTAAAAATTAATTGAATTAAAATTTCCTCTGTGATTATGTAATTTGATATCCAATTAGGTTTGTTTCTTTTTTTATTCAACTTTAGGGTTTGCCCCATTATTAACTTATGCTGGTATATAAATATCAATATAATATATATTAATATAGATTATATTTTGCTATTACAAATAATGCCATAATGAAAAACCTTGTACCTATGATTTTTCATATTGCTAGAGATGTACCTTCAGGATAATTTCCTAAAAGTGGAATTGCTGAGTCAAAGGGTAAATGTATATGTAATTTTATTAGGTACTGTCAAATTTACCTTGAGAGGGGTTATATAATAATGCCTGTTTCCCCTCAGCCTTGCCAACAGAGTGGATTCTTCTAAGCTGATAGGTGATAAATGGTATCTCAATGCATTTTTCTTATTAGTGAAGTTGGATGTCTTCAAATATTTAAAGGCCTTTTGCCTATCTTTTGTGAACTATCCTTACATGTCTTTTGTCCATTTTTCTACCAGATTTTTTAAGGTTTTTTTCCTCTTGACCTTTATATATTAGGGAGATTTTCCCTTTATAATATTTAATCTCTCAGCTTGACATTTGCTTTTTGACTTTGCTTTAATTTTTTGCCCTGAGTTCCTTTGGATAGGATTTTCAAAAACATTCCATAAGAACTCTATTCCATGACAATCCAGCTTCCAGTTATAAAAGTAAGCACTACCAACCTTCCTTGCATGGTTCTTGACTCTTAAAAATTCATGAGTTGAGTTGATATTTTAAAATTCATTTTTCTACTACCCATTCTATGATCTTCTTGTCTTCAGTCAGCACCTTGCCTTGTCAAGGTACTGACCTGGTGAAGTGATTCAGATTTTCATTCCTGAACTGTCCCAGTCCTTAATGGTTTTGCCTTTGTGGGTGTGTCAATCTTCATTAAACTAGTTATACAACTGCTAAGATGCACTTCAGAGAATCCCCTGGGTTCAGACATGGTCCTCCTTCACCCCATTGTATAGCAGCAATTTGATACTGAGATCAGTCAGTTCAACCAGATCAGTAATCTGCTCTTCCCCTGTTGACTCAGAGGCATGAAGAGCCCCAAATGACTACATGGCAGTCTCAGTTCCCATAATAATGGAGCCACTTTTGCATTCCCTGAGGAATCATTCCTCCCTTAGAAAGACATTTAAGCCAGCAGATCCAAAAGTCACAGGAATAGGAAGCAAAAATCTGCAAATGCATTATTAACTGTAACTGTGAGAGAAAATTATTTACAACCCCAAATTTGAAAGATAAATGCCAACCTAGAATATTAAAAGTAAATGCAGGGCTTCCCTGGTGGCACAGTGGTTAAGAATCTACCTGCCAATGCAGGGGACACGGGTTCGAGTCCTGGTCCGGGAAGATCCCACATGCTGCAGAGCAACTAAGCCCATGCGCCACAACTACTGAGACTGCGCTCTAGAACCTGCGAGCCATGACTACTGAGCCCATGTGCCACGACTACTGAAGCCCTCATGCCTAGAGCCCTGCTCTGCAATAAGAGAAGCCACCACAATGAGAAGCCCATGCACCGCAATGAAGAGTAGCCCCCGCTTGCCACAACGAGAGAAAGCCCATGTGCAGCAACAAAGACCCAACGCAGTCAAAAATAAATAAATTAATTAAATAAATTTTTTTTAAAAAGTAAATGTAGAATAAGGACTGTAAGTCTCCCAAATTGTATTTCCTATGAATACTTTCTTAGGAAGCTACTGAATGATTTTAATACTCTAATTTTCTTATCTTGTCTCTCTCTCTTTCCTATTTTCTATTCTGTTTTTGTTTTACTTTATGAAAGATTCTCTCCATTTTTTTTTTTTTTTTTTTTTTTTTTTTTTTTTGCGTTACGCGGGCCTCTCACTGCTGCGGCCTCTCCCGTCGCAGAGCACAGGCTCTGGACGCGCAGGCCCAGCGGCCACGGCTCACCGGCCCAGCCGCTCCACGGCATGTGGGATCCTCCCAGACCGGGGCACGAACCCGTGTCCCCTGCATCGGCAGGCAGACTCTCAACCACTGCGCCACCAGGGAAGCCCCGATTCTCTCCATTTTGTCTCAAATTTTTATAGCAATTTTTTCACTTCTGCTAGCATTATTTTTTTAACTTTCAAGAGCTCTTGTTTTATTCTCCAGTGTTCTTTTAAAATAGCATCTTGTTCTTGTTTTATGGATTCAGTATCTTATCTCTTTAAGGGTAAAAAGATAATGATAGTGGGGAGAAGCTTAATTTATTTTTCTCTGCATAATTTGTTTCTACCAAATTACCTTTTCTTTTTGTTTGTTTTATTCTCTATCATTCATATAATATTTCTTTCTCAAATATCTGGTGACCACTGGCTATCCATTCATAATTTAGAATAAGATTCCATAAAAACTGATTGGACACTTTATGGCTTCTGATTATGGAATGCTGAGTTTTGTGTCACAACTCTCTCATCAAGAACAATGAAAAATGCCAGGGGGAAAACACAAGAATAAGGTTAGAAACACCGAGGAACCTCGAGGCTAATTTTTGGATGAAAGCCTGTAACAGAGAGGTTAGTGAACTATTAGATATCAGAACCAAAGCTGCTTGCCCATGAAAGGCATCTGTTAGTGCCGCATACTTGGATTTCAGAGGCTGTATGGGGAAAAGGGGACAGAAGTTAAGTCTCATGAAATCCCTAAAGTGGTAAGACTTAAGAAAGATTCTGTTTATACTGAACTGGGACCCCAAAAGGCTAAATACCTATTGTAAGAGGAGATAGGCTCAGGAATGTCTTAATGTTGAAAAGAATAATAAATTTAAAATGAAAGGAAAGGGGAGGCAAAAAGAAGACTCTGTAACTCTAGTGCCTAAAGATTAGTCCTTATGTGAGTTTACTATCCAAGCAGGCAAAGTCTGGGCTGACCAAGGAGCCTCAGGTTGTGAACTGACTTGCGATGATTCTCAGCTGATAATGTCCCCTAATCTCTGGCAGAAACAAATGAAAAACCTCACTGGAGAAGGGTACATTCATCCTTGGCCTCTGGGAAAGCCCTCAAGTCATTTTTCAAGGTCAGTGACTGACCAGTCAATGGTATCAGGAACTTAAGAACAAAGGTGACACGAGTATGTACCAGGAAAACAACAAAGAACACGCTCACATCCCAAATACAGAAATATCATAGACGTATTTTAAAACAATTACATTCACTATTTAAATTAATAAGTGATAGATTTTTAAACTACAGAGAATAAGGAATAATAAGAAGTGAAACAGTATATTTGAAAAAGAATCATACAGATTCTAGAGATAAAAAATACAATAACTGAAATGAACTGAAATGAAAACTGCAGTGGATACCCTTGGTAGCCATTTGGTCAGAGTAGAAGAAAAAATTTGTGGACTGGCAGATAAGTCTGAAGAAATTATTCATAATGCAGCACAGTGAGAGAAAAACATGGAAAATATAGTAAATAAGTGAAAAGGTGAGGAGGAAATAGTAATCAGGTCTACCATACACTTGATCTAATAAGACGCATAAGGATAGAAGAGTAAGAATATGCAGCACATAATGGTTGAAAATTTTCCAAAACTGATAAAAGCATTAATCCACAGATTCAAAGATCCAATGAATTTCAAGCATGATAAATAACAAGAAATTCACAACAGGTACATCATTGTGAATTTAAGAAAAATGAAAAAAGAGAAAATCTTAAAGCAACCAAAGTAAAAAGGCAGATTACCTTCAAAAGAATGCCAGTTAGAGTCACAGGTGATTTCTCATCAGCACCACTAGAAGTCAGAAAGAATGGAATGCTGTTTTCCATTGATGAAATTGATCAATGAAATTGATGAAAGAAAATAATGGTCACCCTAGAATATGAAACCCTGCAAAGGTATCTTTCAATACTAAGGTGAAATGAAGACATTTAAAACCAAAATCCAAGAGAGCTTATTAAAAGTCCCTTACTGGAAAAAAAAATCCTAAAAGATGTGCATGATGTGGAAGGAAAGTAATCACAGATGGAAGGTCAGAGTTGCCAAAAAAAATGGAAAAGAAGGAAAATGGCTACTATTTGGACAAATACAAATGAAGTTTACCTTTACAAAAGAGTAATAATAATGTCTACTAGGGTTAAAAAATGAGCCATAAACACTAAATAACAATAAAAGTATACAAGGAGGCAGTAAATAATGCTGAAATGTTCTAAGGCCCTTGTATGGTCCAAACCATACAAGGGTAAAGATTCTGATTAACTTTATACCTTGATAAATTAATTATGCATGTTTTAATTTCTAGGATAGGCACCAACAGGGAAGAGTCAGAGCGTATAACTTACAAACTCTTAGAAGAGAAAAGGGAATTATTTTTAAAAATACTCAGACATCTCTTATCAAAAGAGTAGGGGAGGGGGAAGCGGGGAGGCAGAAATTTTAAAATAAGAGGGAAATTTTAAGCACAAAATAAGATATTAGATTTAAATCTAAATACATCAGTATTTACACTAAATGTTATTTAGTAAACAGAGTAAATACATAGTAAATGTTTCCACTAAAATAATATCAGATTGGATTTCAAAAGTCCAACTATATACTCTTAAAGAGAGACATCTAAACATAGGGGTACAGAATTTTAAGGTAAAAGAAAAAGGTATGTTATGCACATACTAACCAAAAGAAATCTGGTGTGGCTATTAATAATTAATAAATATAATAGACTTTAAGGCAAAAGGTATTATTAAACATAGAGATATTAATCAAGGTAAAATATTCAATCTACCAGGAAGATACAACAATTCTAAAATTTGTAGACACATAATATAGCATTAGTATATATAAAGTAGAAATGAACAGAATTATTAATGGAAATAGACATATCAACAATGATAATGATATATTAACTCAAAGATCAAAGAAAAAATTACAATCGAAATACAAACATATTCTAAGTGAATGATAACAAACAAAAACTTGTATGATCAGTCATAGTTAATCAGATATAGATAGTCATAAATATATACATTAGAAATGTTCTAAGGTCCTTGTATTGTTCAAAGAGAAAATTAGGCCAATAATAAATGAGCTAAGAACCTATCTCAAGAGCTTAGAAAAAGCTCAGAAAATATACTGAACAAAAGTACAAGGAAGGAAATGATAAAGATCAGAGCAGAATTTGAGAAAACACAAAGTAAGCACAAAACAGACTGGATCAATAACAATAAAAAGTCTATTTTTTGAAAAGACTAATAAACTGACAAACCTCTGACAAAATTAATGAAGAAAAAAGAGGAGTTACAAATATGTAGTATTTGAAATGAAAAGGGAACAGCAATCCACATGCCTCAGCATTGAATAAGAGAATTTTTAACAACTTTATACCAAAATTCTTGAAAAGATATGAAAATGAACAAATTCCTAGAAGACTACAACTTGCCAAAGCTAACTCAAAAAAATGTTTAAAAATCTGAAAAATTATATATCCACTAATGAATAACAATGAACACTTTATACTCTTTCATACTCTTTCTAAAAAGATAATGAAAAGCTAAGTTGGTTTCACTAGTGCATTCCACCAAAACATTTAAGGAAGAAAAAAATTCAACCATTCACCATTTTGTTCCAAGGAAGAGAGTAGTAAGGAATACTTCCCAACTAATTTACACATTTTTGCCTTAGCACCAAAGTCTGACAGTATAGAAGGGAAAAGCACAAACCAATTTCACCCAAGAATATAGGTGTAAGAATCCTAAACAAATGTTAGCAAATCAAAGTTAGCAATACTTAATATACTGCTAAGCCAAAGTGAGCACAAATAAAAGGGATAACACATCCAGTAAATCCACTACATTAACACATTAGAGAGATGTTATCATGTGAACATCTTAGGATGTGCAGAAAAAGCATTTGATAAAATTCAACATCTTTTCATGATTAACTAAGATCTCAGCAACTTAATAATAGAAGGAAAATTCTTAAAAGGTGAAGGATATCTACAAAAACATATAGCAAGCATCATACTTAACAGTGAACATTGAAAGTGTGCCTTTATTAGTAGATAAGTTCTGGAGATCTAATGCACAGTATAGTGAATATAGACAAAAATATTGTATTGTAATCATCAAACTTGCTAAGAGACTAAATCTTAATTGTTCCCATCACAAAAAAAGAAATGATTATTATTTGATGTGATAGAGGTGCTAGCACTACAATGGCATTCATATATAAATATATCAAGTCAATATTTTGTACACCTTAAACTTACACAATGTTATATGTCAAATATATTTCAGTTAAAAAAAAGAAATATTCTATCAAGACATATTTTCCCAGCATTGTACAGGAGCTCCTAACCAGTGTCATAAGGCAAGAAAAAGAAAAAAAAAGATTTAAGAATCATTATTAATCATTATAATCACTATATCATTATAACCATTAAAATTATATAGTAATAATTATATTCTATATTATGCATTATATAATAATATATAATAAATATAATCATTATAATGATATATCATTTATATTTATATAAATGAATATAAGTGTATCATATATATAAATATATCAGAGACCCCAAAAGTCCACCATTTCCTAGAGAGACCAGCCATCATCTGGAGACAAACTGAGATTAATTATATTGGATATTTTTCATTATGAAGGTAAAATTATTTGTTCTTACTGGAATAGTATATATTCCACACAAGTATATATACTATAATCTATATTTATGTAAGTATATATTTATATACATATGTGTAAAATATACATGTGTGTGTACTTGTATGATTAGCCTTCCTTCTCCACAATGTCTCTGCCGGAACCACTGTCCATGAACTCATAGAATGTCTTACTTTCCCAGTATCCCACACAACACTGCTTCTGAGAAACTCATTTTACAGCAAAAGAAATATGGTAACATGCTCAAGTCCATGAAATATACCAGTCTTATCATGTACCCTTATCTTCCAGAAGTAACTGAGCTGATAGAATAGTGGATGGTCTAATGAAGTTTCAGTTAAAACACCAATTTAGAGACAAGCCCAGCATGTTGGGTATTGTCCTAAGGCCATGGTTTGTGCTTTGAATCAGTCATCAGTATGTGATTCTCTTATGGAAGACTTGATGAAAAAACACAATTAAAAATGTAAATTCAAGCCATGAAGTTACAAAAGACTAGCATGTTTAATAAACTCATTAATATATACCAACAAAAAAAGGCAAATAATTCAAATGGCAGAAAATCTAAATAGGCAAAAGAGGAAATCCAAGTGAAAAAAGCATATGATCTTGCACTCAACAACATTAGTAATCAGAGAAATCCAAATTTAACCCACAATAAAACATTACTATGCATTCAACAGACTGGATGGTTTTTAAAAAATCTGATAGTACAAGTGTTGAGCAGGCCATAGATGACAAAAATTACTATACTAGGGAATAAAATGTATATAAGCATTTTGATAAGCAATTTCTAATTAACCAGTAATGTTAAAGCTATCTCTTCCCAATCTTTTTTTTTTTTTTGTGGTACGCGGGCCTCTCACTGTTGTGGCCTCTCCCGTTGTGGAGCACAGGCTCCGGACGTGCAGGCTCAGCGGCCATGGCTCACGGGCCCAGCCACTCCACGGCATGTGGGATCTTCCCGGACCGGGGCATGAACCCGTGTCCCCTGCATTGGCAGGCGGACTCTCAACCACTGCGCCACCAGGGAAGCCCTCTTCCCAATCTTTTGATTTCAAACTTTTTTGAATCATTCAGATCTCTCATAAACAACATAGCATAGATGGTTTTTGTTTTTTCTTAAAAATTCTTTCTCATAAATTTTTTCATTGGAGCATTTAGTTTAATATAACTACTGATTTATTTGGGTTTAAATCTACCATTTTACTATGTGCTTTCATTTGTATCAATTGATCTATATTCCTTTCTTGTCTTCACTTAAATTTTTTATATTTTTATCCCCTCCATTAGCTAGAAGTTAACACCCTCATACTATTTTGTTTTGAATTTTATTTTTTATACAGCAGGTTGTTATTAGTTATCTACTTATATATATTAGTGTACATATGTCAATCCCAATCCCCCAATTCATCCCACCACCATCACCCCCACCCGCCACTTTCCCCCCTTGGTGTCCATATGTTACCTACATCCATGTCTCTATTTCTGCCCTGCAAACTGGCTCATCTGTACCATTTTTCTAGGTTCCACATATATACGTTAACATACGATATATTTTTTCTCTTTCTGATTTACTTCACTCTGTATGACAGTCTCTAGATCCATCCACGTCTATACAAATGACCCAATTTTGATCCTTTTTATGGCTGAGTAATATTCCATTGTATATATGGACCACACCTTCTATATCCATTCATCTGTTGATGGGCATTTAGGTTGCTTCCATGACCTGGCTATTGTAAATAGTACAACAATGTAGTACAAACTTTTGTTTGTTGGAAGATTTTTAATCACAGTTTCAATTTCATTACTTGTGATTGGTCTGTTCATATTTTCTATTTCTTCCTGGTTCAGTCTTGGAAGGTTATAACTTTCTAAGAATTTGTCCATTTCTTCCAGGTTGTCCATTTTATTGGCATAGAGTTGCTTGTAGTAGTCTCTCATGATGCTTTGTATTTCTGCAGTGTCCGTTGTAACTTCTCCTTTTCATTTCTAATTTTATTGATTTGAGTCCTCTCCCTCTTTTTCTGGATGAGTCTGGCTAAAGTTTTCTCAATTTTGTTTATCTTCTCAGAGAACCAGCTTTTCGTTTTATTGATCTTTGCCTTTGTTTCATTTCTTTTTCATTTATTTCTGCTCTGATCTTTATGATTTCTTTCCTTCTACTAACTTTGGGTTTTGTTTGTTCTTCTTTCTGTAGTTCCTTACGATGTAAGGTTAGGTTGCTTATTTGAGATTTTTCTTGTTTCTTGAGGTAGGATTGTATTGCTATAAACTTCCCTCTTAGAACTGCTTTTGCTGCATCTCATAGGTTTTGGATCATCATGTTTTCATTGTCATTCGTCCCTAGGTATTTTTTGATTTCCTCTTTGATTTCTTCAGTGATCTCTTGGTTATTTAGTAATGTACTGTTTAGCCTCATGTGTTTGTGTTTTTTACGTTTTTTTCCCTGTAATTGATTTCTAGTCTCATAGCGTTGTGGTCAGAAAAGATGCTTGATATGATTTCAGTTTTCTTAAATTTACCAAAGCTTGATTTGTGACCCAAGATGTGATCTATCCTGGAGAATGGTTCACGTGTACTTGAGAAGAAACTGTAATCTGCTGTTTTCGGATGGAATATCCTATAAATATTAATTAAATCTATCTGGACTATTGTGTCATTTAAAGCTTGTGTTTCCTTATTAATTTTCTGTCTGGATGATCTGTCCATTGGTGTGAGGGGTTAAAGTCCCCCACTATTATTGTGTTACTGTCGATTTCCTCTTTTAGAGCTGTCAGCAGTTGTCTTATGTATTGAGATGCTCATATGTTGGGTGCATATATATTTATAATTGTTATATCTTCTTGGATTGATCCCTTGATCACTATGTAGTGTCCTTCCTCATCTCTTGTAACATTCTTTATTTTAAAGTCTATTTTATCTGATATGAGTATTGCTACTCCAGCTTTCTTTTGATTTCCATTTGCATGGATTATCTTTTTCTATCCCCTCACTTTCAGTCTGTATGTGTCCCTAGGTCTGAAGTGGGTCTCTTGTAGACAGCATATGTATGGGTCTTGTCTTTGTATCCATTCAGCAAGCCTGTGTCTTTTGGTTGGAGCATTTAATCCATTCACGTTTAAGGTAATTATTGATATATATGTTCCTATTACCATTTTCTTAATTGTTTTTGGTTTGTTTTTGTAGGTCCCTTTCTTCTCTTGTGTTTCCCACTTAGAGAAGTTCCTTTAGCATTTGTTGTAGAGCTGATTTGGTGGTGCTGATTTCTCTTAGCTTTTGCTTGTCTGTAAAGCTTTTGATTTCTCTGTTGAATCTGAATGAGATCCTTGCCAGGTACAGTAATCTTGGTTGTAGCTTCTTCCCTTTCATCACTTTAAAAATACCATGCCACTCCCTTCTGGCTTGTAGAGTTTCTGCTGAGAAGTCAGTTGTTAACCTTTTGGGAGTTCCTTTGTATGTTATTTGTTGTTTTTCCCTTGTTGCTTTCAGTAATTTTTCTTTGTCTTTAATATTTGTCAGTTTGATATCTATGTGTCTTGGCATGTTTCTCCTTGGGGTTATCCTGCCTGGGAGTCTCTGCATTTCCTGGACTTGGGTGGCTATTTCTTTTCCCATGTTAGGAAAGTTTTCGACTATAATCTCTTCAAACATTTTCTCTGGTCCTTTCTCTCTCTCTTCTCCTTTTGGGACCCCTATAATGCAAATGTTGGTGTGTTTAATGTTGTCCCAGAGGTCCCTTAGGCTGTCTTAATTTCTTTTCATTCTTTTTTCTTTATTCTGTTCTGCACCAGTGAATTCCACCATTCTGTCTTCCAGGTCACTTATGTTTTCTTTTGCCTCAGTTATTCTGCTATTGATTCCTTCTAGTGTATTTTTCATTTCAGTTATTGTATTGTTCATCTCTGTGTGTTTGTTCTTTAATTCTTCTAGGTGTTTTTTAATTCTTCTAGGTGTTTGTTCTTTAATTCTTCTAGGTCTTTGTTATATATTTCTTGCATCTTCTCGATCTTTGCCTCCATTCTGTTTCTGAGGTCCTGGATCATCTTCACTCTCATTATTCTGAATTCTTTTTCTGGAAGGTTGCATATTTCCACTTCATTTAGTTGTTTTTCTGGGGTTTTATCTTGTTCCTTCATCTGGTACAATGTCCTCTGCCTTTTCATTTTGTGTGTCTTTCTGTGAATGTGGTTTTCTTTCCACAGGCTGCAGAATTGTCACCTTTCTTGCTTCTGCTGCCTGCCCTCTCCCTCATACTATTTTTTAGTGATTACTTAAAGATTACAAAATGTCTCCTTGACTTACCAATGTCTAATATTTCCTAGTACTTTTACTTGCCTCCCAAACAATGCAATAATCTTAGAATTTATGTTCATTTAATTTCTCCTGATTTGCATGCTATCTATGTTGTGTATTTGTGTTAAATACTTTAAATCCCACGAGATTGTTGTTTTATAGCATCAATGTTCACTTAGATTTTCCACATGTTTACCCTATTACTTGCTCATTTCTCTCTGCATTTCTGAACTTCCATCTGGGGTCACTGTCCTGCAAAATATTCCCTTTAGTATTTTCTTAATGGTGGATCTGCTGATAATGAATTCTCTCAGTTCTTGTTTGTCTGAAAATGGCTTCATTTCACCTTCAGTTTTGAAGTATATTTTCATTGGAATTCTAGGTGGCAGATACTTTCATTCAGCACTTGAGTATTTTATTCTATTGTCTTCAATTTCCATAGTTTCTGTTGAGAAGTCATATATTGTTCTGTTGTTGCTTCTCTGATAATGTTTTCTTTCTCCATACAGCTCTTTGTTTTTCCTTTTTAGCAGTGTTACTGTGACGTGTCCAAATTTGGATTTCTTTTCATTTACCCTAATTGGAGTTTGTAGGTCTCCTTGAACCAGTGGTGGTTTGATGTCTTTCATCTGTTACAGAATAGTCTCAGCAAATATCTGTTCAACTATTGCTTCTGACTCATTATCCTGCTTCTTCAGAGACTCCAATTCCATATATGTTAGACCTTCTTTCTGTGTCCCCCTTGTCTCTTACCTGCTCTTGTGTTTTCCGTTCTTTTGACTATGTCACTTCATCCTGAATATTTTCATTTAATTTTTTTCCAGTTTATTCTTTCTTTCTCTGAGTCTAATCTGCTATTAAACCTAACTACCTAGTTCTTACTTTCTGCTACTTTATTTTTTAGTTACAGAAGTTCTGTTTTAGAATAGCCAGTTTCTGTACAAATTCTTAATTTTTTCTTCTTTTTGAATATATTAAGCTTATTTATTTTAAAGTCTGTATCTGATCATGCCTCCAAGTAACTGTCTGGGCCTCCAGGTAACTGTCTGTTTGAAGTATATGTTGTTTCTTTTGGTTTTCCTTCAAGTTGTTTTTATCTTTGTATGCCTGATTTTATATATATATATATATATATATATATATTTGTGTGTGTGTGTGTGTGTGTGCGTGGTATGTGGGCCTCTCACTGTTGTGGCCTCTCCCATTGCGGAGCATAGGCTCCAGACGCACAGGCTCAGCGGCCATGGCTCATGGGCCTAGCCACTCCGCGTCATGTGGGATCTTCCTGGACCGGGGCACAAACCCGTGTCCCCTGCATCGGCAGGCGGACTCTCAACCACTGCGCCACCAGGGAAGCCCTGCCTGGTTATATTTTAATTGAGTGTTAACATTGTTATAAAAAGTTATATAAATAAGACATTGGAAAATGGTATCTTGGCTATGCAAATAGCAATCTTAGATACTTTAGCTATTTTCAAGAATTGAGATGATTTGTGCTGAGTTTCAGTCTACCCGAGTTCACCCTTACTCCTAGGGTATAGCCCTTTGGGGTCACAACCCAAATTAGAGGGGATTATCAGCTCCCTGTTCTTGAGCCCTAGACCCAGTTTTTGTCCCATATTCCCATGAAGCTGTCCAATGTGCTGCTCAGCTTTTCAGCTTCTCACAGTCTCTTCTGATATCAGTGTAGTGGGAAGAGTTGAAGCCTAAGTATAAAATACCTTGAATAATGGGATAAAAAATACTGACTTGATCTCCGCTCAAGGGAATTTTGCTTCATTAAAAGTACTCTCGGGCTTCCCTGCTGGCGCAGTGGTTGGGAGTCTGCCTGTCGATGCAGGGGACAGGGGTTCGTGTCCCGGTCCGGGAGGATCCCACGTGCCGCGGAGCGGTTGGACCCGTGAGCCATGGCCGCTGGGCCTGTGCGTCTGGAGCCTGTGCTCCGCAGTGGGGAAGACCACAACAGTGAGAGGCCCGCGTACCGCAAAAAAAAAAAAAGTACTCTCGCATTTGTAAAAAGATCATTATCATACTGTATCTGGTCCCTCCAAGTGATCAGATAACTCACTGGAATTTTTTTATAGTAGAATCACTTAAGAGTGCCTGTATGCTATGGCTTATAAGTTCTAATACTGTCAGGGTAAGTTTGGCTCTGATCTCTGCTGTAGAACACATGGGGGAATGTTGCTGCCTGTGCCTTGTACTGGGGTGAGAGTTGGGGTGAAGACATATGTGAGAATGAAGGCAATGTATTCAAGGGCCCTTATGCAGGCCATTCCACTCAGCCTGGCTAAATTCAGAATCAACAGAGCCACCATGAAAAGAAGGAACAACAAAAGTACCTGCAGTAGAATAAGGTTGCAAAGGACTGATTTGGCTGAAGTTTCCAAAAGAGCCTCTGGGATAGACAAAGGCACTAGGGCTGGCCTTCTCTGGAGCCAGAGCCATCAGGTAAAGGTGAGCAAGTCACACTGCACACGATGCTAGGGACAGAGACAGACACCCCTCCTTCTCTCTATCTCTATGGTTCTGCCTGCTTCTCCCCAGGGTCTCCTGGTGTTGAGTTGTCTTACCTATAATACAGTTACAAGGGGGCTATCTGAATGCCTAGGTTTTTCCAGAGCAGATTCCACACGTTTATTTTTTTGTCCACATAAACAACTCTAATATTTTGACAACCAAATTACCACTTTAAAAAAGAAATTATAGTAAAATATATATAACAAGCAAGTCACCATTTTAACTATTTTTAAATGTAAAGTTCCAGGACACTGAGTACATTCCAATTGTGCAACCAATCTCAAGAACTCTTTTCATCTGCAAAACTGAAATTCTATACCCATTAAACAATAACCCTTCATTCCTCTCTCCCTGCAGCCTCCTGAAAACACCATTTTACTCTCTGTCTCCATGAATTTGACCATTCTAGGTATAAATAGAATCATACAATATCTGTCCTTTTGTTTCTGGTTTATTTCACTTAGCACATCTTCAAGGTTCATCCGTGTTGTAGCATGTATCAGAATTTAGTTCCTTTTTAAGGCTAACAAAACATGCCAGTGTGTGTGTGTGTGTGTGTGTGTGTGTGTGTTGCATATATATCACATTTTGTTTTTCAGTCAATGGACATTTGGGTTGTTTCAACCTTTTGGCTATTGTGAATAATGCTGCTATGAACATTGGCATACAGATGTCTTTTCAAGTACTTCCTTTCAATTCTTTTGTGTACATACCCAGAAGTGGAATTACATATGAAAATCCTATGTTTAATGTTTTGAGGAAATGCTCTACTGTTTTTCACAGTAGCTGCACCATTTTACATTCCTCTCTGCAATGCATAAGGGTTCCAACTTCTTCATATTCTTGCTAACACTTGTTATTTCCTTCCTTCTTCCTTCCTTTCCTCCCTTCCTTCCTAATACTAGCCATTCTAATGGGTGAGAAGTGGTATCTCATTGTGCTTTTGATTTGCATTTCCCTAGTGATTAGCCAAACTGCCTTTTGTTTGGCCAGATTTGACATTTAAACAGCCTTTATATGTACAATCAGAATAAAAATCCTTTGCTAAACCACATGTGTATTTTTGTTTAAAAAGAATGTAAGGGCCATCAAAATCAACCACAGGGTTTGCTGGTCTGACCAGTCTGTGTGCTGAGCCTTGAGATATTTATTGGGGAAGGCTCTTCTCTGAGACCCTGTAGGCCCAGCTCAAGGCATGTGGGTGGAGCACTCTCTTCACCCCTTACCATCTCAGATACAGCAACATTCACTTCACATACAATGAATGGCTAGGGCCTTTTTACTGTTGGAGACAATTTCACATTAATTTCCAAGAGGTGTCATCTTTCAGTTCAATGTGTTTCACGGATCATATGATCTTCGATTACTAAGGTGACACTTAGGACAATTTTACAGCAAATCGAGTCCCAAATTACAGACCCTGAAGGGGTCCGCATTAACAATGGTCTGTAAGATCCCAGCAGGGGGCCGGAGCCAGGTTATACTGCAATCAAATGTGGTCACTAATATAACATTTCAGTAGGAACAAGAGGAATGTACTGTTAAGACATGTGTGCTGATCTTCTCTTTTCAGAAAAGGAGGGCTCAAATCACCATAGACACCCCTAGATTATGGAATAATAAAGACAGAATTATTTTTGCATGAATTGGGATTTCCCTGTAGCTGAGTTAAGAAGCATGACCCACTATGAGTGAATTGGAATTACTTACCCTTCTTTTTCTTTTCTTCTCTTCTCTCTCTGTTGCATCAACCACTCTGATTGTTTTAGTTCTACTGCAGGCATTTTACTCCTCACATTTAATAAACCAGTGCCACTAGAATAACAGAATGTGAGAAAGTCTGAGTGGGTAATTACTAAGCAAAACCTGTAAAAATAACAAGCATCACCCATAGACTAATTTCTGAGATATTTCATGATTTGAATGCCCCTGCACATAGCAATGTGCTGAGTTTTGCAAAATGCTAGTAAGACACACAGGCTTCCTACTTTTTGATAATCTCCTACAGGAACCACATATTGATGTTGATGTTCATATGGCTACACATGCATTTACAGTCACAAATGTGAAACAAAAACAAGAATTAGATATGAACATTGATGGTGCCCCTACTGATTGTGCAACATTCCCCTATGATTTAGGTAGCTTTTTCATACATTAAATAGTGGGTTATTACTGGATTTTTATGAGTTTTGGGGGAACGCGGACTCACCACATTTCAAGCACATGTGAAAACCATGCTCTGGGAGTTCACTCTATGAGTTTGTACTTCCTATGTATAGACTATGCATTTCTAACTACTATAAAAGGTTAAATATTATCTAGTTCTTTGCTGCTCTGGTTTTCTTAAAAACTTCAGATTAACTGCTATGTGACTACTAAACCCACTTACCCAGTGAAAATATATCTATTTTGTGCAAGGCCCTGTGCTGGGTACTGGGAAACAGACACTGCAGAGCCCATCAGAGCTCACTGTCCAGTAGTGAAGACACAGAGCAGGCAAAACAATGTGTGATTTTCAGTCACTAAGTACCCATCTCCTGGGTGCTGAAGAAATGGAATGAGCCTTCTAGAGACTCTTCACTGCCAATCCCCAGAAAATAGAGGGTATTTAACTCTCAAGAGAGAGCAGTCAGGACAATGAAGAAGTTAACTATTATGGGCTGAATTCTGTCTGCCCCTCAAATTCATATGTTGAAATCCTAACCTGCAGTACCTCAGAATATGACTGTATTTGGACACTGGGCCTTTACAGACGTGGCTGAGTTAAAATGAGGCTATTAGGATGGGCCCTAATCTAATCTGACTGGTGTCCTTAAAAGAAGAGGAAATTTGGACATACAAGGAAATACCAGAGGGATGTGTGCAACGAAAAGATGATGTGAAGGGACAGCAAAAGGGTGGGCATCTGCAAGCCAAGGGGAGAGGCCCTTGGAGGAAACAAACCATGCCAGCACTTTCATCTTGGACTTCAGTCTCCAGAACACTAAGAAAATACATTTCTGTTGTTTAAGCCTGTGGTATTTTATTATTGCAGCCCTAGTAAACTAATATATTAACCATTATTTCTATTAGGATTTTTTTAAACATCTTTATTGGAGTATAATTGCTTTACAATGGTGTGTTAGTTTCTGCTTTATAACAAAGTGAACCAGTTATACATATACATATGTCTCCATATCTCTTTCCTCTTGCATCTCCTTCGCTCCCTTCCACACTCCCTATCCCACCCCTCTAGGTGGTCACAAAGCACCAAGCTGATCTCCCTGTGCTATGCGGCTGCTTCCCACTAGCTATCTATTTTACGTTTGGTAATGTATATATGTCCATGCCACTCTCTCACATTGTCCCAGCTTATCATTCCCCCTCCCCGTATCCTCAAGTCTATTCTCTAGTAGGTCTGTGTCTTTACTCTCCTCTTGCCCCTAGGTTCTTGACCTTTTTTTTTTTTTACATTCCATATATATGTGTTAGCATACGGTATTTGTTTTTCTCTTACTTCACTCTGTATGACAGACTCTAGGTCCATCCACCTCACTACAAATAACTCAATTTCATTTCTTTTTATGGCTGAGTAATATTCCATTGTATATATGTGCCATACCTTCTTTATCCATTCATCTGTTGATGGACACTTAGGTTGCTTCCAGGTCCTGGCTATTGTAAATAAAGCTGCAATGAACATTTTGGTACATGACTCTTTTTGAATTACGGCTTTCTCCTGGTATATGCCCAGTAGTGGGATTGCTGGGTTGTATGTTAAGTCCTATTTTTAGTTTTTTTGTTTTTGTTTTTTTTTTGTGGTACGTGGGCCTCTCACTATTGTGGCCTCTCCCGATGCAGAGCACAGGCTCCGGACACGCAGGATCAGCGGCCACGGCTCACGGGCCTAGCCGCTCTGTGGCATGTGGGATCTTCCCAGGCCGGGACACGAACCTGTGTCCGCTGCATTGGCAGGCGGACTCTCAACCACTGTGCCACCAGGGAAGCCCCTAGTTTTAGTTTTTTAAGGAACCTCCACACTGTTCTCCATAGTGACTGTATCAATTTACATGCCCACAAACAGTGCAAGAGGGTTCCCTTTTCTCCACACCCTCTCTAGCATTTATTGTTTGTAGATTTTTGGATGATGGCCATTCTGACCGGTGTGAGATGATATCTCATTGTAGTTTTGATTTGCATTTTTCTAATGATTAATGATGTTGAGCATTCTTTCATGTGTTTGTTGGCAGTCTGTATGTCTTCTTTGGAGAAATGTCTATTTAGTTGTTCTGCCCATTTTTGGATTGGGTTGTTTGTTTTTTTGATACTGAGCTGCATAAGCTGCTTGTAATTTTTTCAGATTAATCCTTTGTCAGTTCCTTCATTTGCAAATTTTTCTCCCATTCTAAGGGTTGTCTTTTCATCTTGTTTATGGTTTCCTTTGCTGTGCAAAAGCTTTTAAGTTTCATTAGGTCCAATTTGTTTATTTTTGTTTTTATTTCCCTTTCTCTAGGAGGTGGGTCAAAAAGGATCTTGCTGTGATTTATGTCAGAGTGTTCTGCCTATGTTTTCCTCTAAGAGTTTGATAGTGTCTGGCCTTACATTTAGGTCTTTAATCCATTTGGAGTTTATTTTTGTATATGGTGTCAGGGAGTGTTCTAATTTCATTCTTTTAAATATAGCTGTCCAGTTTTCCCAGCACCACTATTGAAGAGGCTGTCTTTTCTCCACTGTATATTCTTGCCTCCTTTATCAAAGATAAGGTGACCATATGTCCGTGGGTTTATCTCTGGGCTTTCTATCCTGTTCCATTGATCTATATTTCTGTTTCTGTGCCAGTACCATACTGTCTTGATGACTGTAGCTTTGTAGTATAGTCTGAAGTCAGGGAGCCTGATTCCTCCAGCTCTGTTTTTCGTTTTCAAGATTGCTTTAGCTATTCAGGGTCTTTTGTATTTCCATACAGATTATGAAATTTTTTGTTCTAGTTTTGTGAAAAATGCCAGTGGTAGTTTGACAGGGATTTCATTGAATCTGTAGATTGCTTTGGGGAGTATAGTCATTTTCACAATGTTGATAGTTCCAATCCAAGAACAGTGTATCTCTCCATCTGTTTGCATCCTCTTTAATTTCTTTCATCAGTGTCTTCTAATTTTCTGCATACAGGTCTTTTGTCTCCTTAGGTAGGTCTATTCCTAGATATTTTACTATTTTTGTTTCAATGGTAAATTGGAGTGTTTTCTTAATTTACTTTCAGATTTTTCATCATTAGTGTATAGGAATGAAAGAGATTTCTGTCCATTAATTTTGTATCCTGCTACTTTACCAAATTCATTGATTAGCTCTAGCAGTTTTCTTGTAGCATCTTCAGGATTCTCTATATATTATATCATGTCATCTGCAAACAGTGACAGCTTTACTTCTTCTTTTCTGATTTGGATTCCTTTTATTTCTTTTTCTTCTCTGATTGCTGTCATTAAACTTCCAAAACTATGTTGAATAATAGTGGTGAGAGTGAGCATCCTTGTCTTCTTCCTGATCTTAGTGCAAATGGTTTCAGTTTTTCACCATGGAGGACATTGTTGCCTGTGGGTTTGTCATATATGGCCTTTATTATGTTGAGGAAACTTCCCTCTATGCCTACTTTCTGGAGGGTTTTTATCATAAATGGGTGTTGGATTTTGTTGAAAGCTTTCTCTGCAGCTATTGAAATGGTCATATGGTTTTTCTCATTCAATTTGTTAATATGGTGTATCACATTGATTGCTTTGTGTATACTGAAGAATACTTGCATTCCTGGGATAAACCCCACTTGATCATGGTGTATGAGCCTTTTAATGTGCTGTTGGATTCTGTTTGCTAGTATTTTGTTAAGGATTTTTAAATCTTTGTTCATCAGTGACATTGGCCTGTAGATTTCTTTGTGACATCTTTGTCTGTTTTTGGTATCAGGGTGATGGTGGCCTCGTAGAATGAGTTTGGGAGTGTTCCTCCCTCTGCTATATTTTGGAAGAGTTTGAGAAGGATAGGTGTTAGCTCTTCTCTAAATGTTTGATAGAATTCGCCTGTGAAACCATCTGGCCCTGGGCTTTTGTTTGTTGAAGATTTTTAATCAGTTTCAATTTCATTGTTTGTGATTGGTCTGTTCATACTTTCAATTTCTTCCTGGTTCAGTCTCGGAAGGTTGTGCATTTCTAAGAATTTGTCCATTTCTTCCAGGTTGTCCATTTTATTGGCATAGAGTTGCTTGTACTAATCTCTCACGATCCTTTGTATTTCTGCAGTGTCAGTTGTTACTTCTCCTTTTTCATTTCTATATATATTGATTTGAGTCTCCTCCCTTTTTTTCTTGATGAGTCTGGCTAATGGTTTATCAATTTTGTCTTATCAAAGAAGGTGCTTTTAGTTTTATTCATCTTTGCTATCATTTCCTTCATTTCTTTTTCATTTATTTCTGATCTGATCTTTATGATTTCTTTCCTTCTGCTAACTTTGGGGTTTTTTGGTTCTTCTTTCTCTGATTGCTTTAGGTGTAAGGTTAGGTTGTTCATTTGAGATGTTTCTTGTTTCTTTGTATTGCTATAAGCTTCCCTCTTAGAACTGCTTTTGCTGCATCCCATAGGTTTTGGGTCGTCATGTTTTCATTGTCATTTGTTTCTCGGTATTTTTTGATTTCTTCTTTGATCTCTTCAGTGATCTCTTGGTTATTAAGTCGTGTATTGTTTAGCATCCATGTGTTTGTATTTTTTACAGATATTTTCCTGTAATTGATATCTAGTCTCATAGCATTATGGTCAGAAAAGATACTTGACACGATTTCAATTTTCTTAAATTTACCAAGGCTTGATTTGTGACCCAACATATGATCCATCCTAGAGAATGTTCCATGAGCACTTGAGAAGAATGTGTGTCCTATAGTTTTTGAATGGAATGTCCTATAAATATTAAATCCATCTTGTTTAATTTATCATTTAAAGCTTGTGTTTCCTTTTTTATTTTCATTTTGGATTATCTGTCCATTGGTGAAAGTGGGGTGTTAAAGTCCGCTACTATGATTGTGTTACTGTCGATTTCCCCTTTTATGGCTGTTAGTATTTGCCTTACGTACTGAGGTGTTCGAATGTTGGGTGCATAAATATTTACAATTGTTGTATCTTCTTCTTGGATTGATCCCTTGATCATTATGTAGTGTCCTTCTTTGTCTCTTGTAATAGTCTTTGTTTTAAAGTCTATTTTGCAGCTTCCCTGGTGGCACCGTGGTTGAGAGTCCGCCTGCCAATGCAGGGGACATGCGTTCGTGCCCTGGTCTGCGAAGATCCCACATGCTGCGGAGCGGCTGGGCCCGTGAGCCATGGCTGCTGAGCCTGCGCCTCCGGAGCCTGTGCTCTGCAACAGGAGAGGCCACAACAGTGAGAGGCCTGTGTACCACAAAAAAAAAAAAAAAAGTCTATTTTGTCTGATGTGAAAGTTGCTACTCCAGCTTTCTTTTGATTTCCATTTGCATGGAATATCGTTTTCCATCCACTCCCTTTCAGTATGTGTCCCTAGGTCTGAAGTGGGTCTCTTGTAGACAGCATATATATGGGTCTTGTTTTTGTATCCATTCAGCCAGTCTATTTCTTTTGGTGGGAGCATTTAAACCATTTACATTTAAGTATTGATATGTATGTTCCTATTACCATTTTCTTAATTGTTTTGGGTTTGTTATTGTAGGTCTTTCCCTTCTCTTGTGTTTCTTGCCTAGAGAAGTTCCTTTAGCATTTTTTGTGAAGCTGGTTTGGTGGTGCTAAATTCTCTTAGCATTTGCTTGTTTGTATAAGTTTTAATTTCTCCATCAAATCTGAATGAGATCCTTGCTGGTTAGAGTAATCTTGGTTGTAGGTTTTTCTCCTTCATCACTTTAAATATGTCCTGCCACTCCCTTCTGGCTTGCAGAGTTTCTGCTGAAAGATCAGCTGTTAACCTTATGGGAATTCCCTTGTGTGTTATTTGTTGTTTTTCCCTTGCTGCTTTTAATATTTTCTTTGTATTTAATTTTTGATAGTTTGATTAATTTGTGTCTTGGCATGCTTCTCCTTGGATTTATCCTCTATGGGACTCTCTGCACTTTTTGGACTTGATTAACTATTTCTTTTCCCATATTAGGGAAGTTTTCAACTATAATCTCTTCAAATATTTTCTCAGTCCCTTTCTTTTTCTCTTCTTCTTCTGGGACCCCTATAATTCGAATGTTGGTGTGTTTAATGTTGTCCCAGAGGTCTCTGAGACTGTCCCCAATTCTTTTCATTCTTTTTTCTTTATTCTGCTCTGCAGTAGTTATTTTCACTATTTTATCTTCCAGGTCATGTATCCATTCTTCTGCCTCAGTTATTCTGCTATTGATTCCTTCCAGAGAATTTTTCATTTCATTGTGTTCTTCATCACTGTTTGTTTGCTCTTTAGTTCTTCTAGGTCCTTTTTAAACATTTCTTGTATTTTCTCCATTCTGTTTCCAAGATTTTGGATCTTTACTATCATTATTCTGAATTCTTTTTCAGGTAGACTGCCTATTTCCTCTTCTGTTGTTAGGTATGGTGGGTTTTTGCCTTGCTCCTTCATCTGCTGTGTGTTTCTCTGTCTTTTCATTTTGCCTAACTTACTGTGTTTGGGGTCTCCTCTTCGCAGGCTGCAGGTTCGTTGTTCCCATTGTTTTTAGTGTCTGTCTCCAGTGGCTAAGGTTGGTTCAGTGGGTTGAGTAGGCTTCCTGGTGGAGGGGACTAGTGCCTGTGTTCCGGTGGATGAGGCTAGATCTTGTCTTTCTGGTGGGCAGGTCAAAGTCTGGTGGTGTGTTTTGGGGTGTCTATGGCCTTACTTTGATTTTAGGCAGCCTGTTCGCTAATGGAGGGGGTTGTGTTACTGTCTTGCTAGTTGTTTGGCACAGGTTGTCCAGCACTGTAGCTTGCTGGTCATTGAGTGGAGCTGGGTCTTGGAGTTGAGATGGAGATCTCTGGGAGATTTTCAGCATTTGATATTATGTGGAGCTGGGAGCTCTCTTGTGGACCAGTGTTCTGAACTTGGCTCTCCCACCTCAGAGGCACAGCTCTGACACCTGGCTGGAGCATCAAGAGCCTGTCATCCCCACCACTCAGAATAAAAGAGAGAAAAAAGAAAGAAAGAAAGAAAGAAGATAAAATAAAGTTATTAAAATAAAAGGGGAAAAAATTCCTTTTTAAAAATTAAGAAAAAAACAAAAACGGATAGAACCCTAGGACAAATGGTAAAAGCAAAGCTATACAGACAAAATCACACACAGAGGCATACACATACACATTCACAAAAAGAGAAAAAGGGAAAAAAATATATATATCATTGCTCCCAAAGTCCACCTCCTCAAGTTAAGATGATTAGTTGTCTATTCAGGTATTCCACAGATGCAGGCTACATCAAGTTGATTGTGGAGATTTAATCTGCTGCTCCTAAGGCTGCTGGGAGAAATTTCCCTTTCTCTTCTTTTTTCGCACAGCTCCCGGGGCTCAGCTTTGGATTTGGACCCGCCTCTGAGTGTAGGTCACCTGAGGGCTTCTGTTCTTCGCTCAGGCAGGACGGGGTTAAAGGAGCCGCTGATTCGAGGGCTCTGGCTCATTCAGGCCAGGGGGAGGGAGGGGTACGGAGTGCAGGGCGAGCCTGTGGTGGCAGAGGCCAGTGTGACATTGCGACAGCCTCAGGCGCCCTGTGTGTTCTCCCGGGGAAGCTGTCCCTGGATCGCGGGACCCTGGCAGTGGCGGGCTGCACAGGCTCCGGGAGGGAAGGTGTGGATAGTGACCTGTGCTCGCTCACAGGCTTCTTGGTGGCCACAGCAGCAGCCTTAGCGTCTCATGCCCGTCTCTGGGATCCGTGCTGATAGCCGCAGCTCACACCCATCTCTGGAGCTCCTTTAAGCGGTGCTCTTAATCCCCTCTCCTCTCGCACCAGGAAACAGAGAGGCAAGAAAGAGTCTCTTGGGCTTCCCTGGTGGCGCAGTGGTTGAGAGTCCGCCTGCCGATGCAGGGGACACGGGTTCGTGCCCTTGTCCGGGAAGATCCCACATACCGCAGAGCGGCTGGGCCCATGAGCCATGGCCGCTGAGCCTGTGCGTCCGGAGCCTGTGCTCTGCAACAGGAGAAGCCACAACAGTGAGAGGCCCGTGTACCGCAAAAAAAAAAAAAAAAAAAAAACAAAGAGTCTCTTGTCTCTTCGGCAGCTCCAGACCTTTTCCTGGACTCCCTCCTGGCTAGCTGTGGCGAACTAACCCCTTCAGGCTGTGTTCATGCGGCCAACCCCAGTCCCCTCCCTGGGATCCAACTTCTGAAGCCCGAGCCTCAGCTCCCAGGCCCGCCCGCTGCAGTAGGTGAGCAGACAAGCCTCTTGGGCTGGTGAGTGCTGGTCAGCACCGATCCTCTGTGCGGGAATCTCTCCGCTCTGCCCTCCACACCCCTGTGGCTGCGCTCTCCTCCGAGGCTCCGAAGCTCCCCCACTCCGCCACCCGCAGTCTCCGCCCGCGAAGGGGCTCCTAGTGTGTGGAAACCTTTCCTCCTTCACAGCTCCCTCCCACTGGTGCAGGTCCCATCCCTATTCTTTTGTCTCTGTTTATTCTTTTTTCTTTTGCCCTACCCAGGTACATGGGGAGTTTCTTGCCTTTTGGGAGTTCTGAGGTCTTCTGCCAGCATTCAGTAGGTGTTCTGTAGGAGTTGTTCCACATGTAGATGTATTTCTTTTTTTTTTTTTTTTTGCTGTACGCGGGCCTCTCACTGTTGTGGCCTCTCCCGTTGCGGAGCACAGGCTCCGGACGCACAGGCTCAGCGGCCATGGCTCACGGGCCCAGCCGCTCCGCGGCATATGGGATCCTCCCAGACCGGGGCACGAACCCGTATCCCCTGCATCGGCAGGCGGACTCTCAACCACTGCGCCACCAGGGAGGCCCGTGTAGATGTATTTCTGATGTATTTGTGGGGAGGAAGGTGATCTCCGTGTCTTACTCTTCCACCATCTTGAAGCTCCTCCTATTGGGATTTTTAAAAAACAATCTCAAAATTCCAGAAAAGTCGCAAGCACAGGACAAAAAGGTTTTTTTTCCTGAATTATCTGAGATACGTTGTTGAAACACTAGACAGTTTTTGAGAGTTTTCTATAAATGAGAATAAGATTTTGATGGAGCTAGAGAGGTTAGCATCTTAGAAAAACAAGGGATTGTTGAAAGCTCTTCCTGAGAATGTGAAAGTGCAGGCATTGCCTGAGGGTACAGGATGTTTGGGAAAAAGACCAGGAGACTTCTTGTGTCCTATCTCTACCATAAGCTTTGTGACCTTGGGTAAATCACCTCTGCATCCAGGGACAACTGGACTAAATGAATAATTTCTGAGTTCACTTCCAACACAAGCATTTTGTGATTTTTATGTCTGAGGGGCATTTTTTTCCCACCATGAGGTTAAAAGGCAAAAATGATTCAGTCCTGTCCACCAGTGCCAAGTGCCCTTGCCCACTATTTGCCCCTGTGCTTGCCAGCCTGTGGCCTTTGACAGGGCTTCCAGCCTCATCTTCCTCCAGCTGACCAGAAGCCTCCTACCCTGCAGCTAAGCCAAGAGCCTGGCAGTCTGTTCCTTCATGTCCCTGTGCTCATGCTACTTTATGCCAAATGCCCTTTTGCCTTCCCCCCAATGCCCTTGGAAACTTTCTGCTCATTCTTCCTGATCTTTCCAAGCATTTCCTCTTCTGTGCTGCTTGAGCATCTATTCATTCCCCTCAAATCTTTTCACATCAACGTAATTGCTTCTTTTTTTTTCTTTTCTTTTTTCTTTTCTTTTTTTTGCTGTACGCAGGCTTCTCACTGCTGTGGCCTCTCCCGTTGCTGAGCACAGGCTCCGGACGCGCAGGCCCAGCAGCCATGGCTCACGGACCCAGCCGCTCCGAGGCATGTGGGATCTTCCCGGACTGGGGCACGAACCCGTGTCCCCTGAATCCCAACCACTGCACCACCAGGGAAACCCCGTAATTGCTTCTTTATTTGTCATTCTCCCCACTAGACTCCGAATCTCTAGAGGAAAGGGGCTGGGTTTCTTTTTCTGCAGCCTCAGCTACTGACACAGTGCTTGGCTTATAATAGGTCATCAGTGAATAAATATGCCTTAAGAACTGTGGGCCAGATACTGTGCTGGGCTGGGTGGAGAATGATCCTGCTCTTGGGGAGTTCTAGGCCAATAGCGGGAGAAAGATGATTAAATAGGAAATTGCCACGGAAGGGAAAGTGAGCAACACTGTGGCAGAGGTGAGCTAGAGCTGATAAGGAAGCTCGCAGGAGGGCACCTTTCAGACTTGGAAAGCCTTCCATTAAGCTGGGTTGCCTCACACTTGGACTTTGCCAACAGTACCTTGCCAGGGGCAGGTGTTGAAGAAATGTGTGCTAGACTCTAAGCTCCATAAGAATTTGGACCATGACTACCTCATTCACTGATGTCTCTATAGCTGTGACACATTGTGGTAACCAATAAATATTTGTGCAATGAGTGCATGAATGAACTAACAACCAGGTCCTCCTTTCTGTTCTTTTCACACGCTTTTCCCACCTTGCCTCTCACTTTCTGACTTGTCCTTGTCCAGAGATGCAAGCTAATACTTACCTCAAAGAGGGTGGTGCTGAAGATCAAAGGCACTAATAAATATGAAACCACTTAGTATAGTATAAAGTGCTCTATACACGAGTTACTACTTACCGCTTCTTCCCTTCCAAGGGACGTGTTGGGTGCAGCCGTTCTGGGCTGACCAGGTTGGGGTTCAGAAGCCCTCAGGACCTGTTATGTTCATGTCGATGCAGGAAAAAAAAAAAAAACAGACTCAAGCATTCTCAATTTACCATTCTTTAGAAATTTCCTACGTTTTAATAAGGACCTTAGAGATTTCTTCTTTTGCAACTAGAAAAGAATAATTCAAGGGCAGTAATTAGGGTTCACGCAGTCACTGCTCCTGTGGACAGCCCTAATGAGGATTTTTCTTTTTTCTTATTGAGCTCTCCCAAAGGGACCTCTTATTAGAGAAAAATGAGTTCCACAGTCATGGTGGGAGGTAGCCTGTATTAGGGTTCTCCAGATAAACGAAACCAGTAGGCTGTGTGTACATACTGAAAAAGGATGTGGACTCACCACGTGGGTCCTGCAGGAGTATGGAAGGGCTGAACCATGCTTAAACCATGAGTTGGGGCCGGTAGAGGGACTGTCATTGGCCTGGAGCCTGAGATGGCTCAAGAGGCTGCAGAGAGGTGTACCGTGGAGCAAGCCCCTCGGCCTGTCTGTGCCTGAGTGACTTGAAACGTGCCATCAGGGACAAGGAGATACTTCCGTCCTAAGAACCCCTAAACGGAAAAGTCCCCAATCCTTTGCCATGACTTAGGATCGCAGCTGCTGTGGGACACAGACAAACTAAGTGGCCTCATGAAAGGTGTGAGAAGCCTGAGGGTTCAAGTCGCTCCCTTCTCCGTGCTGGTACAGTGCCCGTTGTCTAAGGCGCTTACTCGGCCATTTTACAGCACAGCCTCCCCTGCCTATTAAAAAGCACGTGATGCTGAGTGAAACGGACAAGGACCGGGATGGATGAAAATATTCCCCGGGAATGGGGGGGACGGGGTGGGGGGAGCGAGAGGGCGGGTAAAGTCAGTTCAGCTTTTCGGGTGTCCAAAAAGGAAACTCCAGGGGCAGGAGCTCGGGGGCTGAGAGAGGCTGTGGAGAAGGTAATACCAGGGTCTCCTCTCAGCCTTGGAAACTTTCTTACCTCCGGCCTCCTCTCCACTTCTTAGAAATCCAGGCCCCTCAACCTGTCTGCCACTCCCTCAAGGCAGGCCTAGCTTCTAAAGCTAAGACGTTTCCTTTCTCCTCCACAGTTAAAACTTTCTAGAAAGATCAGCAACCCGAGGATGGTGTCGTCTGATTAGCCAGCACTGAAGTTGCTCAGGCTAAGGGCAGTGGACCGCCCGGGTGGGTGTGGGTTGCCGGGTAACGTGGGGTGGGCTGAGGCTGAAGCTAGAGCGCGGGGCTCGGGGCAGCGCAGTCCCCGCCCCCAAGAGCTCTGCGCCCTCGTGGACACGGAGGGCTGCCAATCGCTGGCACTTGCGCCGAGGCAAGCATCGACCCCACACCGTCCTCCTCTCCTTGCGTCGGGGCGGCGGGCTGGACTGGGACGCCCCGCCCTCCGCCAGGCTGAGCCCGGACCCGGGCGCTACATGCCCGTCACTTGTGCAAGCCGTTGGATTCTTCGGCGGCCGCACAGGCCTTGAGGGTGGGGTTGCCTCTCCTCTGACAGGCACGTGAGAGTACACAGTGCGGTCTCGGGGCACTGGTATTCGACAGACTCCATCACCACCTGCACCCAGGTCAGCCGTGGCGCGGCGGCCGCAGGAGAGTCAAGAGCGCAGACCCCGAAGCGACCCCCACACCCTGCCCCGCCGGGCCCTGTCCTTTCCGCTTGGGAGAGCATGCGTGTGCACAGTGGCCCGGCCGCCCCGGCGCAGCGCCTGTGCACCGTGCTGTTCCCGGGCTGCTCCGGTACTTTAAAGCATTCAGTGTGAACAGCGGTGCGCGGGAGCTTCAGTGAACACCTCCGGGGTAGTTAGTCCGCTTCTGCAGCGAAGTCTGGAGGCACCATCCAGCAGGGCTAGTCAGCACGTGAAGGACTCTGATCCGCACCAAAGAAGCCCCGTAATAAGCACTTTAAATCTCATGATCTGAATCAAAGCAGGAGGCTTGTGAATTAATAACTAAGGCATTTTGAAATTATTTCTCTTAGTAAAATAAGAGAGATTGAAGACATGTGGTCGACTTGAAAAACATAAGCTGGACCATCATGGTCTGAGGTGGGTATCTGCATCCAACAAGCCCAGGCCTGTCCGTTTGGAGCGAGGCCCTGGGTCTGGGGCTCCACTTGGTCCTGTGTGCCCTCTGCTCAGGGAAGGGCTGGCGGCTCTTGGAGCCAGCTGCCTGCACCGCTCGATCAGGATCTCCTCCGAGTGCCCGAGGACGGAGAGCAGGCGCGGCCACGGGAAGAAAGTTACACGTGTAACAGAATCCCACCACCTGGGCCTTCATCAATCATCCCACCTGGGAGCAGAGTTTAGGGAGTGGGGGACAGCCAGCCCGTCTGCGCCTAACAGATGGAGGCCACTGACATTTATAAACGAATGGACAAGTGCTGAATGAGGCCAATGGGAGACGTGAAGGCTGTCGGAAGGGTCTTTGTTCTAATTATTAGAACAAATGCCTAGCACTCTACTACCTTACATCTGGTGAGCACTTAGCAGATTCTGACATCCTTCCGCATGCAGTGTCTCCTTTCATCCTCAGAACAAGCCCGAAGGACCCAGGCCACACAGATGAGGCTTCCCTTCTACACAGACAAGGAATCTGAGCCCAGAGACGTTCTGTGACTCCCTCAAAGTTGACCGAGGGACACAGTTCTCAAACCAGCACCCAGGCTTCATGACTTCTTGGCTAAGAGTGAAGACATAGGTCAGAATTCTCAGGGAAGTGTTCCCAAAACATGTATATTTATAATGTATATAAAAGTTCCTTTCTGAGAGTGATGACCCAAACCCTCTGTATCCTAACACTTATTTTGTGCCCAGCACTGTGCTTGACACCCGGGGCCATAGAAAAATCTTCTACTCTTGGAAGAGTTGCAGAACCTGCCACCCAAAACATGCCAGCTCAGCATGAGGATTATTTTGAGCTAAAGGTGCTTGAAAAACAGCAGATGCAGGAAGGATGTTCTGATCTTCCCTTTTCTTCCTGAAAACAGGAGATATAACTCCCATATGAAAAATGCCCTCCCAATACCAGGAGAAAAGAAACGTTCTTATCATCAGGGATAGGAAGTCAAGGCTGAGAGAAATCTGTACAGACTTGTTAAAATAACTCATCTTCCTTTAGCCTCCTGACGTATTTTAGTTCCGTTTCCACAGCTGCCTCTTTCTTCAGCAGAGTTTAAAAGCATTTAGGTTTTGCCACTTCTTTGGGTCTTCATTTTTTTATGAAGGCTCCCGTGGCACTTAAAGCTTATATTAAATAAATGTGTTTACTTTTCTCCTGTTAATCTGTCTTATGTCAATTTAATTCTAAGGCCCAGCAGTAGACTGTAAGAGGGTCGAGGTAAAGTTTTGCCTCTGCTACACCTCCAGAGCTTAATATTTAGGGACAGATACACCCGTCCTACCTTAGGTACAAAGGAATAAGTAAGAACTTGGTGTATTTTACAGCAAGAGCACGTCCCACTTTGGAACTCCTTGATATATATTTGTGGAGTGAACAAATAAGTGAATCAATGAAATAGGAGTTTAGAGAGGAAGAGATGACTGTAAATGGGGCCATCAGGGGAGGCCTCTAAGTACTCTTCTGGGTGGACAAATAAAAATGGCCACTCTCCATGTGTATAAAACGACTTGTAATGTTTTATTCCTCTTGTTACAGCTATTTCACTTCTAGGAATTTATCTTAAGGGACTTGCCAGAGAGGCAAAAAAGAGATATATGTTCAACATGTTTATCATAGTGTAATTTATCATAGCAAAAAAGTGGAAACAATGTTAAGGTCCAATAGCAGGGAATTATAGTACTGAAATGATGGTCAGTCCACCCAATGGAATATTCTGCAGCCATTAAAATCAGTTGTAAGAGCACATGTTCTTGACTGGGGAAATATATGTGTGTGGTAGAATTATTAAAGGGGAAGAAAGCAGAATCCAAAAAAGGGTTAAGTCAATGATTATCCAAAAGTTGTAAAGGTGTTTGTGTGTGTCTATTATGACAGTGGTTCTCTGGAGTGAGATTAAAGGTAATTTTTATTTTCAACTTCCAGCTTTTCTAAAGCCCAGTTTAAAAAAAATAAAGGCCTTTTTCTTGCTGGCTTTTCAGGGAACTTGGGGTTTGTGGAGCTCTGTGGTCTGGTGGAAAGCCTTTATTTTGAGTTTTTCTTCTGAGCACAGGCAAAGTGGTGTAAGGTACACATCTGGACCTGGGACCACTACGGAGGGAAGAGGCCCAAAGGACGGGCAGAAGAAGAGCAATTTAACAATTACAAATGAAAAATAAACAGATGACACACTCTTTACCCAGCACATGGGAGGTACCCAGAGCAACTTCCTTGGGTGCCTCCAGGTCACTTCCCCTGATGGAGAGGTCAGGTGGCTTGGGGGGACAGTCTACCCCTCACTCCTAAACCCCTCGGCCTCCTGGATTCTTCTCAAACTCTTGGCAAATGCAGAGAGAAGGCTTACGAGCAAGGGCTGGAGGACCCAGCTGAGTGGCACCAGGGATGGCCAGGCCCAGCAGACAGGTGGGAGGCTTCATGGGGAGTGAATTTCCATCACAGAAAAAAAGTGACTTGCAGGGTGACCTATACTTATTCTCTCTCCCTCCTACCCTTCTCCTTGCCCTCCCAACCTTGGACCCAAGAAGTCTCTTCTGGAGGTGAGGCCTGGCCCAAGGCCCCACATAGAGGAAAAGGGGCATGTGGTGGGGTCAGAGGTTGGCAAAAGAAGCTTGCACCCTACTTTGAGGAGGACTGTGTTTGCCTCTTTGTACTAGGGTTTCGGTTTGCCAGCTGGTGTTGTCAAGGCACTGAGCTCTCGGAGGCCGGTGTCTGTTTTGTTCATCAGCCCCAGCAGTGTGTGAGACAAAGCAAGCGCTCGCTAAAGATTTGTTCCATGATTACTTTGTAAATGGTGAGTAGGCATGCGCGTGCTGGAACACCAGTCTTCCACCTCTAGGAGGCCTGAAGGCCAAAGCTGCTCAGTAGTAGAGAAGTCAAGCTGTGTGTATGGTAAAGCAAGTGCACGGGTTTGCCTGGTGTGGGCCTGGTGTCCATTGTGAATTAGGGACTTAATCCCAAATGGGGCATTTGCAGTGCAAATGGTTCTTCGTTAATGGTTCTTTGGTTCTTTTGTTAAAGAAGTCTGACATTTCTTCAGACTCCTGCCCAGGTTTTTTCTGTTTCCTCTTCTTCTTCCAAAGGTGATCCTTTCATTCATTCATTCATTCATTCATGCATTCAACTAGTATTGTTTGAGTACCATGTTCCAGAGTCTGTTCGAGACGCTGGGGATATAGAAGAACAAGAGACACCCGTGGGTGCTGGGGCGCATTGGCTGCTGACAGGCCGATGTGTTTACACTCAAGCGCTCTGTATGTTTATAAAGGTTTTCTGGAAACAAAGCCTTCAACTAGAAGAGAGTGCAGAAGCGTCAGACAGTGCAACAGGCCCTAAGTGAGACAGGACGGCATTTTCTCCATGCAGATGCAGGGGTGGAAGGGATGGAAAGGATGAAAAGCATAACAGTTATGTTAATAACAAGTTGGAGAGTTTAACGGTTTAGGAGACAAATGCAAGTAAGGTCATGTATTTGGTAGCCCTCCCCTGAGGGAGGGGGAAGAACAAGGGGTTAGAAGCAGTTCTCGGTGCTGCCTTTATGGTCTCTCCTCTCCCAGGGGATGGTCAGAGTTAGGTGGCCACTCCACCAGCTCTTCTGTTGAAGGCATTATGTCTAGAAAACCCTATGGCTCCTGGCTTCTTAAGAACTCATAGCTTCTGCTACAGTGGCCCAAAGGGAGCCCACGAGGGTCTGGTCTAGCATTTGGGGACAACAGAAAGGGGTAGCTGGAGCTGTGCGTGTCCAGGCCAGATGAGCAGAGTAGGAGATACGGATTCAGAGCAGGGCTGTGCCAGGAATAAAGAGTATGATTTGCTAAGACTGGCTGCTGCACTCTCTCTCGGACTGTGGAGCACTCGTTGATTGGACGGATGACGCACCGGCATCTCGGGAAGTGCCTCATGCTGCCCAAGGGAGTATCTTCAGGGGAGGGAAAGAGACTGTCCTTGAGGGTGGGGAACCCTAGGCCTTCTTCCAGTTTCTGACCTGTTTCTGCTTTCTTACCTGAGTGTATCCAGTTACAGGTGAGACAAGCACAGTTGTAACAAGGGGCTGTGTGTCCAGGCCCAAGCAATCCGCAGTGACTGTGAAGGCCTTTATTCTGTGCCAGCCCCAGAGGCACTGGACTGAGGGAGAGTCACCAGTCCAACAAAGCCATCACCACCTCAATACCTAGCTTCTTGACACGTTTCATGTGTGATCACCAGCCCTGTGACTCTCAGAGACGCAGGACAATGCCAGGGCTCTGGGACTGAGCCCAACATCCACCCACCCCCGCCCAAGCTTCTGAACTTGTTGGGGGCCAGCCCCACAGTGGGAGGAGACAGGCCTCATCCTAGGAAGGCCCTGGGGCCTGGGAGCAAGTCCTCGGCCAAGGTGTTGCTCTAGTGAGAGGGATCCGCCCCGGGCCTTGAATTGTTTCCCCCTCGGTTCAGAAGGATGCACTGGATAGAAGAATTCATGACTCTGAGTAGGAGAAAAGTGAACATTTAATGCCACCATAGTTTGATTCTTTTTAAACACCAGATTCTTTTTTGACAACATTTTTCACCTCATATGCCACAAAAAGTCAGAGATCATAGCCAGCAAACAATGTCTTCACACTGGAAATGGCACACAGTTTAATGAAGTCATGTCACCAGGTTTTGAGAACTATAACTTTCTTTTCCAGACTGTTCTCCAGTAGCCTGCTCACATATATCATGATCAAGCCAACAGCTAACTTATATCGCTATGCAAAGCCCCATACACAAAACCAGCCTGTTTGCAAATAGGCTGTTGGGACCTACCCAAGTACAGAATAGCTGAATTTCTGACTTTAACAAATGAATTTTATTAAAAGTTTTTAAGAGCAAACACTTGTAAGCTAAGAACTTAATTTTTAAAATGGCACCAATCTTTTATCCAAATAGTGAGTTTAAAACAATGACATTAAATACCACCATTGAATTTAAAGTAAGATTTTATGAACTTGTTTATGAATTCGCTGTTTCTGACACAATAAATGCACTTGGGCAGGTCTTGTCTCCAATTTTCAAAATGGCCCATTTCTACAGATTAGCATATTTATATACACATACATACATGACTAGAGCTGAAGGAACCACAAAGATCATTTAGCACACTGTCCTCCTTTTACAGATTAGGAAACTGTGTTCCAGAAAACTTGGGTAATATATCTAAGGCCATAGGACTATTGTCAAAACTGGAGTTAGAACGCAGGTTTTCTGTTCTATGTTCTTCCACCATGTCACATACCTTCTGTACACATGCATCCGTATACACCCCCGTGCACACACACGTCAGTACATCAGTGTGGTGTGTGTCCACATATCCACACAGACCTGGTGCAACAGCACCTCATGGGAAGAGTCCAAGATGTCGGACTCAGATCCCAGTTCTGCTATAAAACTACTCTGTGAACTTGGGCCGATCATTGGCTATTGACTTCAGTTTCTTCATCTAAAATGATTATCCCCAGCTCCTGAACAGAGCTTTCATTTCTTCAAAGCACTTCCCATCAACTATACCATTTTCTCTTTACACTCTCCCAGAAGGGCAGCTATTATGACCCCCAACCTTCCATTGGGGAGCCCGAGGCCCAGCAAAGTGAAGCGACTTGCCCAAGGTTGCATAGCGCATGAGGAAAGCAGGCCTGGAGCCTGGTTTCCTTACTCTGAGCTCAAGGCTTTTTCTCCTAGGTTTAGCTGCCTCTCAAATGAGACTACTGACCCCAGGCCCTCCTGGCCTCTCAGGGATCCAGTGAGGGGACAAGATGCTTTAAGTATTATGGGTTGTAAGACTCACTAAAGTGCTTTGGTTTGTCCAGAAAAAACAGGTACTATATATATCCAAGGTAAGGAACTTCAGTTTCCTTTTCCAGACCCCTTCAGTAACAGCAGGGGTGGGAGGTGGGACATCTTAGGGAAATGTAGGAACCTAATACTGTCTGCACTTTTCAGAAATTTAGTGTTGAACCAGCAGGAGAAGGCTGGATCCTCTTTCACTCAGGCCTGTGGAGGCTGATTTCCAAGACCGTTATCATCAAATTCAAAAGGAAATGATCTTTTCCTTTTCAGCTACTTACTTTAGAAACAAATTAGATTTTGAACTAAGCCCTGTACTTTGAGGATTGGATCCTAATCCCTGTTCTCCTGTTTTCTCTTTCCCCCTAGCTGCCTGTGTCTCTGTTAACAGAGCTTGCTAGAGTGAAGAGAAAAAACAGCCATAGGCAGATCCACCAAACTTACACTTTGATGCATAGCACTTGGATAGCATTTCCAACCATGGTGTATAAATAAATTATAAAACACGAGGCGCCACAAAACAACATCCTGAGTTTACAAATAAATTATAACTTCTTCATAAACTGAATATGACAATGTGGGGTGTTGGTTAGCGGTATGGGGAATGAAACAGTGAGCCTTTTTAGTTTCGAAGGTAATTTCTACATCTACATAAAATAGATGTGTGAGTGCCAGGATTTCAGCACTTGCCCTACACACATGGACATTGGGAACTGCATCTAGAAAATATTGATTATGTGCACTAAAGTCACCTCAAGCACTTCAAGTGTGTCCGATATTATGACATCATCTCTGGTTCCGAGCAGGGCCACCCCAATGCAGAATGCATTGTTTAGGGATGCATAAGCAGCTTCTAAAACTTTGCAAAAACTTCTTCTGAGAAGATGAGCTTCTCCTGGATTGGAATTATGCTGTTATCTGTAAATGACGAGCAGCTTGGAATAGATATGTATTTTGTCGGGAAGATTGCTAAGGGACACAATTTGTGAGTTTTTACCCACAAATGTTGACAGATCTTTGCTGGAGGAGGAGAAAGAGAGGTTATAATCCAAAAGAACACTATATTCAATTACCTGTCCACCCACTACTGCCCCCCCAAAAATAATTTTTTTAGACCATTTGCTGGCATTTGTCAATGAAACTGAGTATCGGTTTTGCTTCACTGGGCATAGAGAAAAGTGGGCTGCATGGGCCTTTCTTGGGCAGTCAAGTTTCAGTGTGGCAGTGTTGAGGAGCATGCCCTATGGGGGAAGATGGGCCGTACTGCCTGGGTGGCGGCAGGCAGGCCCCAGGGCCAGCGCCAATGGATGATTTATTCAGCATCAGTTTGTCAAGAACAGGGCTTTCAACGTGTTTCTTACTTTCATGGTTTCAGGGTTTAAAATACACTGCCTTTAAAAGTGAGGAAATCTTTAAATATGTGCTCAAGGAGTGGGGCTAATCTTCCAGCAGGAAAAGAACACTGAATAAATTCATGAATTCTTCTGGTTTCAATTTTGAAATTAACTCATCTTTAGTAATTTCTGTTACAGCCCAAACCCTTCTTGGAATAGGGATTTAAAAACATTCACCACATCATTATTTATGGTGGGAGCCTTGATTACAGATCAGCAGTGGCCAATGACACAGGCAACTGTGTGTAGAGCCAGGGTAACAAACGCTTGGGCTCTTGCAAGCCCTGCCTCTATCCCAAGAAACCCAGATCAGACAGCTGCTTTTGAATAGTAACACCTAAAAGGCTGATGGATTAACCAAAATTCATGATCAGCATCAGAATCTGAAGCCCAAGAAAGGGCTCTTGCTCAACATGAAGAGAAATCTGAGAACCGGCACAAGATATACATGTGTGTGTGTCAGACTTTTTGAACCACTGCCTGGATGGGTTTTGTGGCTATGATGAAGTCACCACCACCTTCCAGGAGCACAGACTCCAAGCTTAAGACTAATTTATGACAAATGGCGAGATTCCTGCCTGCTGAATTTCCCACTCTGGGCTGCATGGCATTTTATCCCAGCTCTCTCCTCTCCCCAGCATGGGGTCCCTTGTATGAGCCCCACCTGAGTCAACACAGGACCAACCTCTAGCATTTACATCTCAAGCTCCCCACCTTCAGAATAGCAACTGCAGATAAAACAACAGACAAGATGTTTCGATTTCAAATCTGGAAGAGATGAAAGTTAGTGAAAGCTTCCCCATGATGTAGAGGGGAATTCAAGGACAAGAATATCAAAAGTTGCAGCTCTCAGGCGGGGCTTGAAAGCCCAGGAGAAAGCAAACTCTCACTCTGTGGCAACATGAAACACCATCATGAAATGCAATATGGATTCACTCCCCGGAAACAACATCACTATTCCACTTTTGGGCGCTGAGTTTTGCTTCCACCTCACACTAAACTATTTGGAGAGGGGGACAGATTTCAGACAAAGAATTAAGCCTTCCACGTCTAAATGTTAATTTCAAATAAATATTTTTCTGGTCCTTTCATTTGTGGATAATAAAATGGAATAATGGGTTCTTTGACATTCCCTTTGCCTTCCTAGGTTTTCTGTCACAAAAACCACAAGGAGACCTGGACCTACCTCACACCTGGCCATTGAATGAGGTGTTCTTCAGTTATTAGAACTGCTACAGAACAGCTGACCAGCTGTACAATCAACTTATAGGTAGAACCAGGAAAAAGCACATTATAGCATAAAAATCATGATTCCTTCACATGGTTTACAAATACTTGGTGTGTTAAGATGTTTGTAGCTTACTTACGTTAGAAAAGAAAGGAAAAGAAAAATAAGGAAAAAAGCCAATGGACAACCTCCATGCCAAGTTGTTCTCCTACACCATGGCCGAAAGCGTCCTGTGAGAAGCTCCATGGTGTGGCATCTTGCGAGGCCAATCTGACTTGGTAAGAGAGCTCCTGGTCTCATTCAGCCCTTTGGCTATCTCATAAAGTTGCTACAAACATATAAAGCAGGTTTAGACAGGAGGCAAGCGGAAGGCCACTCCCCTAGGAAAGTTTCCACTGATCAAGATTTTAATTTCTGTAGATGTTTCCACTTAGTCTCACTCCAGGAGAGGCATGAAGGCCCCAGTGCTGTCCTGCTAAGGAAGTCAGCACAGTGAGTTAACCTGCAGGAAAGACATGGCCAGGGCCAGAGCTAAGGACACTGATTACTAATCAAATGCATTTGTTTCCAGCAAAGACTAGGATACTCACCTGTGACAATCCCTCAGTTAAAGGCTTTTCATGAAGTGGTGTATATCAAACCAGCAACCAAAGAGGTGCCGAATGGAAAACCCAAACAAACTCAACAGATTGGCATCCTTTGGGGTCCAGAAGCTTCCATTATGCTGCTGTTGAACAAGGCCATTAACACAAGTGCTGAGACCAGAGGTGCACCCAGAGCCATGGGGCTCCCCTGCAGAATGAGGTTAGGGTGTGGGACCCCTGCCTTCCAAGGGGACAGACACACTTGTTAAACTAGAGAGGGAAATGATCCGCTCTGGAGTAACTTTTCACCATATTGTAGCCCGTTTCAGCTATCAGATGGGAGTGCAGCTTCTATGTGCACCTCTGCATAGGAGCATGCTCTAACCAAACACAGAGCCAGACTTGTCATCCACGGAGCTGGTTTCCAGTCTAGGGGGCTGACTTCCCAAACAAAGCTAATGGGGCCGTCTGTGCCCTGTTCTTGACCAGTAAAGGACAAGTACTATGAAGCTCACAAGACTATGGTTCCCACTTACTGAGTTCAGCTGAGCTATGCTGGGCTACACGTGTCCTGAAGAGCACTGTCAAAGAAACGCAAAGGTTCCTTTTCCTTGGGGAGCAGTTGGGGCTGAGGAGTTGGTTAGCCAGGACTGCCTCGCCTGGAAATAGGCTCATGAAGATATGCTGCATTTGAGGGCAAAAAGAACAGGGAAAACCCTGGGCACCTCTATCAGTGGGCAGGCTGCAGGGGCCTGGGAGAGGGCCCTGACCTGGAAGGTAGGCAAACACCCTGCTGTTCCACAGCTGTTATTAGACAATCCCTTGACCACTCTGTGCCTGGGTTTCCATCACTAAAATGGGTATAATAGTCCCTAAGGGAATTGTGGCAGGGATGAACGTCTCAATTTGAGAATGAGGTCCAAAGTCAAGCCCTGTACATCCATATGCATGAAACTCTGTGCCCTGCCTTGCTACAGGTGTGTGATGTATGACAGGAAAACTTTCTCTGCCTTCAGGTGTCAAGGTTGAGTGGCCAAGCCTAGTTGTTTCTTGGGATGGAGGCTTTGGTTCACACGAGGACTGGAACTTCTTGCATTTAAGCAGCACCCTGGGCAACAGAAAAGTTGTGCAACCTCACATCCATCCTTGCTCTGGACCAGTACTGTTGGGGTCTCTGAGCATCTACAAGCCCAAGAATGTCTCCAAACTGGGAAAAATCCTCTGCTCTAATAAATTTGCAAAACTAGGGAGCAAAACAATATGGCTCTGCTGAATTGGTTCAAGGTCTCAATCCATAGTCTTTGGAATAAAAATGAATATGAAAAATGTTATGAGGGCCATGAAAACCCTGGATTCGTGGGTAAAGGAACTAGTATATGTGTTCAGGACTTAGAGGGGAAACTATTCGGAACAAACATCCCACCCAAAGGATAAGCAGGGCCCAGGTCATAGAGGCTCCTTTCCCCCTAGAGACGCACCCCTTTCCCCTCTCTTTTCTCTCAAGCTCACGTGCACCTGCTCCATGATCGACCTCCGAGTCTGCCCGCTGACCCTGCCACTCATAGGAGCTGGCATTGAGCATCACCCGCTGTTCCAACCTTCTTTGGAAACACACTGGCTTGTGCCCGGAAGTCTCTATCTTCTGTTTGAGTGGCCTTCCCAGCAGAACCATAGCAGACAGTTAACATTTATTCATATGCCATACCGATTAGGAAATAGCTCTACAAACACAACTTACTTCGAAACAGCAAGTCAGAAATAGGATAAAACACCAAGAGAAAACGAGCTGTAAATACATTGCAAAAATGTGTTTGATTTTCTTTTTTGTTCGTTTTGTTGTTTTCATCTTGACTAGCACCATCTGTACACAAGAAAGTATGAACATAAATGTTTGGATAATAACAAAGATTTGCAAGGCACTTCATCAGTCATTCGGAGAAACTTGTTTTGTTTTTGCTTTCCACAGCAATCCCACGTCCACCCTCGCCTTTTCTCACAAACCAGGAGAAGAGTGAGGTCTCTTTTGCCAGTTCTTATGTACAAACAAGTTCTTTAAAGTTCCTCAAAGTGCTTTTTCAGTCTCACGGGGGCTTCCACGTCCCTTGGGTTTCCCATCATTTTCTCCTCTCCTGTGTGTTTGGTGTTTGCACCTTTCCTACAGAAAACAAAAGAAAAATCGCCTTCCGCTCCACGCTCACTCCAGACTTGCCACCAACCTTCGTCCTCCTTCCGTGGTCACTGAGCGCGGCCAGCACCGAGGGCCCGCCGAGCGCGGCTGCCTGTGGATCGGGAGCGAGGGCCGGCCGGGCGGCGGCTCCCGTCAGCGGCGCCGGGAGGTGATGTCGAAGCAGGTGATCATCATGAGGTGCGCCTTGCAGAAGTTGACGCGGCTCTCCAGGCGCTCTGTCACGCACTCCAGTGCTTCCAGGTACTCCAGGGAATCCAGCTCCAGAACCTGCTCCAAGTCAACTGCAAAGAAGGAGAAGCCCGATGGAGACGCGCGGCCAGCGGGGAAGGGTGATCAGACGGCTCAGCTGTGCCGGCCCGTGGCTGCTGCACCTGCGCCTGTACCTGCGCCTGTACCTGCACCTGCACCTGCACTTGTACCTGTACCTGCACCTGCACCTGTACTTGCACCTGCACCTGCGCCTGTACCCACACCTGCGACTGTACCTGCACCTGCGCCTGTAGCCGCACCTGCGCCTGTACCCGCACCTGCGACTGTACCTGCACCTGCGCCTGTACCCGCACCTGCGACTGTACCTGCACCTGCGCCTGTACCTGCACCTGCGCCTGTACCTGCACCTGCGCCTGCGCCGGAAGGTCTTAGGCAGTGCTGCCACACCCTCCTGCCCAACCCTCTGCCGCTCTCAGGTCGAGAACAGAACACTTTACTACCTGTAGTTATATTGGGGCCCTTCGTTCCAATGATAATGTTAGACCCCTGACATTTTATTGCGACTCCACTGAGGGACAAAGTGACATCAAGCTCTCCCCACCTCCACCATCTCCATGACAGGATTTGGGACTCTACCAGCACCATTTTCTTTATTAACTAGAAAATAAATAAAGCTTCAGGCTGAGGTGTGGAGAAGCCCTTCCTTTTTGGGGTCTCACCTGAATGACGTTTACGCCTCTGCCTGCTGATATAAGTGTGTTGCTCTCTGGTTAGTCCTCCACACAGCTGTGTGCAGCTGCCTCTCTAAGCAGCGACCCTGCCTCTTGGCATTTCCTGTACAGTTTCATATACTCACTGGTCTTTTGGGAACTAGGGTGGTGATGGAATCTATGTTAATAATTACGATTCTTAGACTCATAGACTTAAAGAACGGACTTGTGGTTGCCAAGGGGGTGGGGGGGGGTAGGTAGGGGTGGACTGGGAGTTTGGGATTAGCAGATGCAAACTAGTATATATAGGATGAATAAACAACAAGGTCCTCCTGTATAGCACAGGGAACTACATTCAGTATCCTGTGATAAACCATAATGGAAAAAATATTAAAAAGAATATAGATGTAAGTGTGTGTGTCACTTTGCTGTACAGCAGAAATTAACACATTGTAAATCAACTATACTTTAATGAAAAATAATAATAATTACGATTCTGTGCTCAGAAGCTGAGATTTAGGACCCAGATGCTGTCCCTAATGTTCAGGCCTGCAAAGAGTTAAAAGTCTGTTTCCTTCAGTTCCTCAAGGGCAATTATCCGAGGCCACCCTCTCCTGGCCCCCAGCCACTACTTGGTCCAGTGGTGACTGGGCAGGGGGGTAGGCTGCTACAGAGTGCCCAGCATGGAGAGGACAGGCATGGGCAGCAGCCAGGGCAGTGGGGGTGGCCCTGGAATCCAAGGCAGGAGACCTGCACTTGACTCCCAGGTCGGCCATGCCTAATCTTTGCTGGCAAACGGTCCTTAAAAGTAACAGGAGAATCATAACCCTAGTCTGCCTACTTTCCTAACTAGAGTTGCCATGAAGAGTAGAACCAAAAAGAGACGATGAATGTGAATGTGGTCTGAGAACTGTAACAAGCTACAGGAACATCAAGGGCTGAAATCAAGGCTGACTTCTTTTATAGGAGACTTAACTGAGCTCACAGAAGTGAGGCATCCTGCTCAGGGTTACGCAGTTAATAAGGACCGGGGCTGGGAATGCGGCTGAGGCTCCTGAATACCAGTCTAATATTTAAAAACCAAACAAAACCCCTCACCATACCATAACCACATCAGCTGTATTATTGGATCACCTTGAAAATTTTAAAAAATGGATTCCAGAACATTTATTTCTAGCCAACACCCAGTCTATTACCCACACCCAGGGAATAGTCAGAATACAGTCTCATTGATTTTTGCGGGGGTCATTTTTGGTTTCAATTCATCTTGAAGAAACAATCTGTGTTTCTCCTTTCACATGGCCTTCTATTCATTACCTTTCTCAGCATCAAAAAAATCCCTGATTCCTGACATGAACAAAGGCAAGAAGGAAGGGATCGTTTCCTGGAAGCATCTACATATGTACCAACGACGTTTAAGCTGCTCCCATCCTGGGAAAAATGTGACTTTGTAAGATGAAGACAATTATCAAGCCTGCCTTAGGCGTAAATAGCTCTCAGAAAATGTTAATGAAAACAGCAAAAAGGAAGAGGAACTGCTGAATGGGCACCCCTGGGATCTTGAAGTGCCTGAGGATTCATGGAAGAAGGAAAAGGGTGTGCACACATGGGAGGAACACAGCATTAGGCTCCATGTTTATGCCGCAGCCAGACTTCAGCTAATGTCCTTGTTCGTGTCTTGTCTGCCCTATCACAGCCTTAGATGGGAATACCCTGGAGAGCAGGAGTTCATGTCTCTGACCAGATTTCTAACAAGGGACCTACCTTGCTGCATCATGCAAGCAGGTGCTGAGGAAATGTCTCCTGTTGAGATAGCTATTTTGTTAACTCTGGGATAATACAAACACTAATTACTACCAGACATTGCTGCTCCATCATGGGCAGGCAGTGTAACCAGCACTCGACTGATAGTAACTCGCTCACTCTCATACTCTCACAGCAACCTTCTGAGGTAGGCACCATTATGTGCCTACCATTTAACAGTTAAGGAAATCAAGGCTCAGAGAGGTTAAGCGTCTTACCCAAGGTCTCACAGCCAGCATCCAAAGTGGGTCTGCATGACTGTGGTTGTCACCACAAATGGTACAATTCAACAAGGTGAGATGCATCACAGACTGGTCCCAGTGACCTGTCCTCTTTTTTTTTTTTTTTTTTTTTTGCGGTACGCGGGCCTCTCACTGTTGTGGCCTCTCCCGTTGCGGAGCACAGGCTCTGGACGCGCAGGCTCAGTGGCCGTGGCTCACGGGCCCAGCCGCTCCACGGCATGTGGGATCTTCCCAGACCAGGGCACGAACCCGCGTCCCCTGCATCGGCAGGCGGACTCTCAACCACTGCGCCACCAGGGAAGCCCCTCCTCTAGGTTCTTTTTAGCCTCATATGCACTCATGAGGTACTCAGGGGAGATGTTACTACCTCAGCGCTATGGAAAAGAAGCCGCCTGAAGACATACTGTGAAAGTGGCAGGGCACAGCTAGAAGGCCAGCAAATTCTGTCCTTTCTTCTTTGCCCAGGATCATTTCACCCAGTATTTCTTAAACCTAAGCCCCAGACTCTGCCTGTCATGCTCCCGGCACTGGCCTGGGAATGCTGGGGAGAGGGTGATGTGACCTTCAGGGGACAGTCGTGAAGAGAGGGAGGCACAGGGAGGCTGAGGGACTGGAGGGAAGAGCTGGTGAGTGCCGGACGGGCAAGGAGGGAAAGGAATTTTAGTGTAAGTAATGTATTTTATTTCAGAGACTGTCATCTAGCATTGGGCCCCCATATCAATGAAACAGTTGGGACCAGATTTGAGCTTTATTTTGTGGTAAATGGAATGGTTCGAAACCAATAAATAAGAAACAATTGAATCCATCTTTCAAAGGGAGCACAATTGTTCTGAATTGTTATTAGACGGTTACTGTCATCCTGGGCTTTCTATTAAATGGAAATAACACTGTGAATGTTATTCTTTTCACTCAGAAATGTTTTTCTTGCTTTCTGGGTTCTTTTTGAGGCTTTTCTAGGATTGCACATTCTACCCTATTAAGCACTCTATAAATTCTTGTCTATTTCAGGCTAGATATGCAATGTGATTTTGTGGCCGGGGAGCAGATTGGTAATATAGCCTTCATGTCTGGGTGATCGTCCACCACATGTAGGGGGAAAAAAAATCTCATTTTCAGGTGCTTTGGACTGAGACACATAAGAAATAATCGTGCAAGAGCAATACTCACCGCCCTGCTGCTGCTCACACCCCTCCCACCTGCCCCCCGCAGAGCGGGATTGCACTCAGGGAGGCCATCTCCAGCCAAGGGGCGTGGAAGGCCCTCGGGTTCAGACAGCGTCTGTGTCCCTCTCAGCCTGGCCTGTTTAAGTGGTGAACCCAGGAGTCGCAGTGATGGGCCTTACATTCGCTGAGCCACTTGTTAGGATCCAGCATCAGATACTGTTTCGTCATCTCCAGCTCCTTCATCAGCCACTCGTACTTGGCTCGGACCTCGGCAATTCTCTGCTGGCGATGCTCCAGAATTTTCAGCTTTGCATTGAAGCACATGACCTCCTAGTACACAGATGGGAAGGAGATGGGGGTGGAGGGGGGAGGAGAAAGGACCTTCAGCTCAAATCCAACCCAGGCAACCTCTTCTGGAAAGGAATACTTGTGCTTATGGTCAGTGCAAAAGGAGCAGGTCACTGGGAAGTTTGGGAGGGAGCTGGGGGCTCAGCTCAGACAGCCCACTCACAAGGTAGGGCTATCCCTGGCATATCTCAAATTTAGAAGGCGGCTGGCGCTCCAAGCTGGATCCAGGAGAGCCTTCAGAGGTCTCCGGGCAGAGAAACAGGCTGCTCTCCCGAGCTGGGTGCATGGGCCCGCCTCCCGCCGGAAGCCGCTGGGAGTCTCGGTGGCCTGCGCCCTCCTCTCGGGCCGCGGCCTCAGCGTCAGCCCGGGGACCTCCTGGGGGACCGCCACCGCGTGGGGAGGGGGAGGCGCACCTTGCTGCTGCCCCCTCGTCGCCGCTGCAGACGCTCCACGTCGTCGATTTCATAGACTTTAATCTCAAAAGGTTCCCCGAGGCCTCTCTGGGTGCTGCGCAAGGGGCCGTCCACCCAACGGACCCCTGCGCTGTTGGCCGGTTTCCTCACAGGGGAGGGGGTGTCAAGGGACAGCGCCGGGATGAGCCTCCGTCTCTGGGAACCTAGAGATTAAGCCTAAAGTTAATCGTTTTGAATTTCTATCTTTTTTTTTTTAACATCTTTATTGGAGTATAATTGCTTTACAATGGTGTTAGTTTCTGCTTTATAACAAAGTGAATTAGTTATACATATACATATGTTCCCACATCTCTTCCCTCTTGCGTCTCCCTCCTTCCCACTCTCCCTATCCCACCCTCTAGGTGGTCACAAAGCACCAAGCTGATCTCCCTGTGTTATGCGGCTGCTTTCCACTAGCTATCTGTTTTACATTTGGTAATATACATATGTTCATGCCACTCTCTCACTTTGTCACAGCTTACCCTTCCCCCTCCCCATGTCCTCAAGTCCATTCTCTAGTAGGTCTGTGTCTTTATTCCCGTCTTACCCCTAGGTTCTTCATTACCTTTTTTTTCCCCTTAGATTCCATATATATGTGTTAGCATACGGTATTTGTTTTTCTCTTTCTGACTTACTTCACTCTGTATGACAGACTCTAGGTCCATCCACCTCACTACAAATAACTCAATTTCGTTTCTTTTTATGGCTGAGTAATATTCCATTGTATATATGTGCCACATCTTCTTTATCCATTCATCTGTTGATGGGCACTTAGGTTGCCTCCATGTCCTGGCTATTGTAAATAGAGTTGCAATGAACATTGTGGTACATGACTCTTTGAATTATGGTTTTCTCAGGGTATATGCCCAGTAGTGGGATTGCTGGGCCGTATGGTAATTCTATTTGCAGTTTTTTAAGGAACCTGCACACTGTTCTCCATAGTGACTGTATCAATTTACATTCCCACCAACAGTGCAAGAGGGTTCCTTTTTTGAATTTCTATCTTTTAAATGTAGTTTTGATGCAAGGGCTGGCGGCGTGACAGGGCTGTCGGAGCCTGTGGCAGAGATGTGTTTGAACCCCTCCAACCTCCCACCTCCCGCCTCAGCAGCCACTTCCTTACCTGGCACTTGCTTTACCTCCTCAAGCTCAGATGTCCCCCCTCACCTGTCGAGCCACCTGTGGTCTCCCCCCTGAAACACACAGGCTGGAGGACACGAGAACTGAGAGTCACCCTGGCCACACCCTCAGCATGGACAAGGGTTACCGTGAAATTAGAGACATTCCATTAGCGAGAAAAGATCCTAGTGTTTGGTATTGTGGTAGGAGTTTATTTGCTTCTAACAACAACACTGGAATAAGCACTGATTATGCCAGGCCCTACTTATCGTGCCTTACACACTGTGATGGAGACTGCTAGCTGCCCCCCAGTACCTGCCCTCCTCTTCTTCCTCTGCAGAAGACCCCGAGTTGGAGCAGGGCACACGACAACCCAGCTGTACCCTGTGTGGTACATGTGACTTAAGCTCCACCAGTGCAATAGAAGCAGAAGTGCCCTGTGTAACAGCTAGAAAGTGTCCTGAAAGGGTGAGGTCTGCTCTCCTCATCCTCTCACCTTTGTCCTGGATGGAATATGGGCCTGCTGGCCGGTCCATGACATGAAGATCATAAACAACAGAAAAACAAGAGAAGGAACCTGGATTCCTGACACCCTGGAGACCTTCACAGTGGTACATGTGTTACAACTGAACCTACATTGACACGTCATTATCCATACGGATACAGATACCCAGGGTCCATAGTTTACACTGGGGTTCACTCTTGGTGTTTACATCCTGTGGTTTGGACAAATGTGCAATGATATGTATCCACCATGATACAATCACACAGAGTGTTTTCCCTGCCCTTAAAACCCCCTACACAGACTTTTACATGAGAAATTAATCTCTATATTGTTATTAGGGTTTTCTGTCACAGACAAGCCTAGTATCTAATTTAATTCTCACAGAAGCAGAAAACTAAGGTACAAAAGACTTCAGTAACTTGCCCAAAGTCTCAGTATTCCCTTGTTTAGAAAATACATTGCTGGGGGCTTCCCTGGTGGCGCAGCGGTTGAGAGTCCGCCTGCAGATGCAGGGGACACAGGTTTGTGCCCCGGTCCGGGAAGATCCCACATGCTGCGGAGCAGCTGGGCCCATGAGCCATGGCCGCTGAGCCTGCACGTCCGGAGCCTGTGCTCCGCAATGGGAGAGGCCACAACAGTGAGAGGCCCACGTACCGCAAAAAAAAAAAAAAAAAAAGTCCATTGCCCGCATTCTCCACCAAAATAAAATATATATATATATCAGATAATAAATGATTTCCCCAAAGGATGGGTTATGATTAAACATCACAGAACTTGGCACATAGTAGGTGCTCACTGAACATGAATATCCTTTTGATTGTTTTTCTTCATAATCTATTTGAGGAGATGAAAAATACACAGAAATCAGAGACTATATGGTTAGGCCATTTAAGATGGATGTTCTCTTGTTCTCTATAAATCCCTTGCTTGAGCAGTCCCTGCTTCACTCACATGACTACCCAATCCTCTTAATTACAGGGCTTAATCAGTCCCTGATAACCAATGAGCCCACCTGACATCAATTCCCCCTATAAATGGTAGCTTCCTTCTCCCCCGAGTAGTGAAGACTATTGCCATATCTTGTCTGCCGTACATGGTGGGGTGTCGCTCCAGGACCCTTTGCGTCAGATCCCTCTGACCAGTAAACCACTGATGTCTCTGTTGCTGTCTCTGGGCTCTTCCTTCGGTCTCGAGGCTGGGTAACTGCAAGGCCTGTGGGCCTGCAGGGTGCATCCCAAGAACTGGCGAGCCTAGCTGGGAGACCGAGGAAACTCCTGTGAGTGCTGAGATGTTGGGGGAAAAGGACGGGAATGGACAGTTGCAGGGGTAATCCAGAGGAGGCTGTCTATTCACATGGTAGGGCCCAGAGGCTTCAGGGATAATCCCGCGGTGGGGCCCTGTGGCAGCTGTCTACCGTGGGAGATGTCTTTCTGTTCTATTCTATTAATGCTATCTTCTTAACCTCCGGGTCTCTTTCCAGTTTAAAAGTAGCAGCCCTGTGCTCGTGGTTCATCTGACGGCCCAAGGATGGCTGGTGAATACAGACAAAATGCAAGGACCTGGATTACCTATCAAGGGTGTCATCTGGTCGGGTAAGACAAGCAAACCCCCAACCTACCATGCCTCAACGATTACAGGCCCAGGCTTGAGGGATATTAACTCAGGAACTGGCTTGTGAATCGGATGTGGCCAGTTACCCAGAAGGGTTTAGTTGGGGCCCATGGCAACGGCAAACGAATAAGAGCGCCCTTGGGCCTCTGGTCCCAGCTCTGGCAGGAGGCAGAGCAATGGTACAGTGTGGTGGCAGCAACAGCTCTCTGCTGTCTACAGCGCATTACAACAGGTGGAAGACGTTACAAAAGGCCCACCCAGCCATGCAAACAACCACTATCTGGTGTCTAGGACAGCTGAGCATGATATACGGGGCCCCCATGGACACTGACAGTGACCAAGGACCATGCAGTTCAGGAATGGGCTGATAAACGTGACATACCCTGGCATTTCCACCTGCCTTACGACCCCACTGCTGCCAGGCTAATGGAAAGGATGACTGGGCTACTTAAACAACAATTGAGATGGGAACTTGCTCTCTCAACATGTGGGCCAGGAGACTCACTCAAGCCCTAGGAGCTACCATTGAACATCCCAGGAGCAATCGTCCCAGTGCTGACGCCATGTTAACCCAGAGGAAACTAGTCAACACAACCTGAGTTCAACAGTTGCCCACCGAAGGACCGTTGCCAACTACTGGTCAGGACAACAATTCGCTTTGGCCCTGGCCACAGGATCTACCCCCAGGGGAACATGTTCTAAAATGGTCTTGAGGCTGACAGGTAAGCCCCTTGTGGTTTGGGTTTGCTGCCTCGGGGGGAATAGGATTAGAAAGGGACCTACAGGTTTTACCTGTCTTCTACCTGCACTCCCCCCTGCCGCAGACTACTAAGGGAATTAATCCAAGGCGCCTACTGGAGAAAGGCACCATTCTATCACATTGCCTCTCCAGTATTCAGCACCGGCTGTAGGGACTGGGGGTGGACAGGCAATATGGTACTGCAGGCCAGGATGAAAACCACGGGCAGGGGTGGTGATATCTCAGGATGCTGACACTGCTTGTTATTTTGCTTAATCACTATCTTCCCTGTAATCTGTCTGTTCAACATCTTACATTTCATCCCTAGTCTGAGAGAGGTAATCTGTTTGTGGACTGGGTGACAACGGTGGCCTCACTACAAAATGAGTTTGATTGCTGGGTCTACAGCGAGATGCCGCTGTCGTCCTCCTGTGAACTTCCATGAAAAATCGACCGGATAAGCACCTGGCTCCAATGATTGCCCACCTCTTGGGCTCTTTTTTTTTTTTTTTCTGTGGTACATGGGCCTCTCACTGCTGTGGCCTCCCCCGCCGCAGAGCACAGGCTCCGGATGCACAGGCTCAGTGGCCATGGCTCACGGGCCCAGCCGCTCCACGACATGTGGGATCCTCCCGGACCGGGGCACGAACCCGTGTCCCCTGCATCGGCAGGTGGACTCTCAACCACTGCACCACCAGGGAAGCCCCCCTCTTTGGCTCTTGATACTCTTTAGCTGCTGGTGTCTGTACTGCATTTGTGGTATTTGGTTGCAGTGCACCTCTACACACCTGACGCCAGGGATATCGCAGAAGAGGGGTGGACCAAGATCGTAAGGGTGGTGCAGGGTATGTACGGGTAGACTGTATGGTGAAGCCATTTAAGATGGCTATTCTCTTGCTCTCTGTACATCCGCTGCTTGCCCAGTCCCTGCTTCACTCACGTGACTATTCAATCCTCTTTATCAGAGGGCTTACTCAGTCCTGATGAGCCCACCTGACATCAATTCCCTCTATAAATGGTAGCCTCCTTCTCCCCTGAGTAGTGGAGACTGTTTCCGTGTCCTGCCTGCCGAACAAGGTGGGGTGTGGCTTCAGGACCCTTTGTGTAGGATCCCCTGTCCAAACACCACTGATGTCTCTGTCGCTGTCTCTGGGCTCTTCCTTCGGTCTCAAGGCTGGACAACTACAAGGCTTGCAGGCCTGCGGGGTGCAGCCCAACAGATAACATGAGCTTTGTGCCCTTGGAGGCAGGTCTCTAGAGGATTATAAAAGCAATCACCATAGGACTGGCAGGGCTGGGGGCACCACTGTACCAAGCACCACCTTTTCTGGTGACTGGTGGCATGAGTGAGTGAAGCCAGGCCCTGGCTTCTGAGGACGGGGCCTAATCTTTTCACCCACATCTGAAGTGGATCTAGCCTCGTGCTTTGGGCAACTACCATGTTTGTTCCCCTGGTTCTGGCCCCTCTCCCGCTGGGAGGCTGTGGGCCTGGCCCCCTGGGAGGGAAGCTTGGGCCTGTAGGTGGTGGTGTTCCCTCAAACAGCTGCATCTCCTGAGGCACACCCACCTGGCAGCTCCTCCCTCTAGTAAGGGGCATCTAGGAGGCTTGCTTTCTCCTGGAAGGAGGATGGTTGGGAAACGTGACACCATCGCAACCGGTTTATCTTGGCGCTGAAGGGAGCCCCATCTAATTTAACTCAGGATTGATGTGTGGTCCCTCCTGAGTCCGAGGAAAGAAGATGGAGTCTGCCTGAAGCCGTGGCTACCTGCACTTAGAGTCTGGGCTGATTCTGCTTTTAAATAGAGTGGACTCCATCCAGTCAGACTTCAGTGAGAGAGGGAGAGCAAGAGAGCTTACACGCCATGACACAGCAGCAGTCAGATGGGGCTGCTGCAGAGCATGTAGGGAGGCCGAGGAATGCTGAGCATCAGTGGGAGGATGTCCAGCTCTTGGAGGCAGGGAGAGTCTGAGCATCTTTCAAGTGGAGACCGGGCCTGGCCACCAGGCAGCCCGAGTTCCTCAGGCTGCAAACACTCATGATAGGGCTCCCAGTAGCCCTCTTCCCTCAGTTGGATAATGTGTACTCAGCCCCTAGGAAGGGTGACTGGTCCTCCCCCTCACCTCCCCTGACCCCAAGGACAAGTCAGGGAGCAACGACCCCTCTAAAAGCGAGGTCAGTCATGTATGGGCATCTCAGTCATTTAATCCACTGGGTGCATGTGTTCAGACATTTCTGGGATGACTCTTCTAAGGATCTGTTTACGTGAGAAACAGGGGAGGAACTGAGGAGGGTCATGAGATTGGTGGTGTATCAGTTACCTATCACCGTGTAACAAATTAGCCTAAACCCAGCAGCTACATTCCTGTGAGGCAGGGAGCTGGGAGCAGCTTATTTACCTGGGCGGTTCTGGCTCAGGGTCTCTCGTGAGCTGCAGTCAAGCTGTCAGATGGTGCTGCCATCATCTGAAGGCTTGACTAGGGCTGCAGCATCCACTTCTAAGCTCACTCATGTGGCTGTTGGCCAGAGTTTCAGTTCATTGCCTGGTGGGCCTCTCCACAGGGCTACTTATGGCATAGTAGCTGGTTTACCCAGAGTGGGAAAGAGCAGCTACCGTGTCTTTCACAGCCTAATTTTGAAAGTGACATACCATCACTCACTTCTATTGAAGTGATTCACCGCCTTATTCCATTGCACACAGAGACCAATCCTAGTATAGTATGGGAGGGGACGAAGCAACGGTGAATACCGGGAGGCAGGGACCATTGGGGGCTACCTAGGAGTCTGGTTACCACAGATGGGATGTGATCAGATGGGAAAACATCAGGAATAAGGGTCACTATCTCCTTCCAGACCACTCCAGGACAACCTATGAGATCACCCCGATTGGGGAAAGAAAAGTAAAGAAGCCTGAATGGAGAATGACATTTCACTGGGCTATCGTAGCTTAATAGAAATACCCTGAAGGCAATCTAATTCCCATTGCCTTCTTTCCATGCGTTTTTGCAATCTTCTCAACTTCCTCACCACGTCAATCAATCCCTGCCAGGGTGGGAAGTCAGTGCCCAGTGTTGGGTGAGCTGCAGTCTGGGGGTTTCTCCTGCATGTAGTGAACGGCTATCTTGCATTTTCTGAGCGTTCTGAATTTGGTCACTGGTAAATCAATTCCATGAATGAACTGATATCATCCAGGTCTTGCACCCACCACTAAGGAGCCTCCCCTCCCCTCTCATCTCCTCCAGAGGTACACTGGGAGCCTTACTTGGGGTGTGATGGGGAAAGCTGAGGGCAGGGGCAGGGGAATGTGGTCACACCAGAGGAAATGGAGTTTAATGCTGTGAAGGAAGTTTCAGAGGGAGACATGGCGCCCTCACACTGCTGGAAAGGGCACAGGAAACAACGGTGCCCAAACGCCACGTCATCACTAGGAGAGAACTGACCACAGGGCCTTTGTCTGGGTCCCCACAGTAATATGACTTCTTGGATTTTCAGCATGCACCACCCTCTCCACCTCTCAAGCAGATGCTTCCAGCTTTCTGCTGAGCCTAGTCCCTGTCAATGACCACTGCCTTCCAGGTTGCTGGAAGGTCAGGGAAGTGTCCGCTGTAAGGAAGCTGCGGGGAAGTGCCTTAGTCGGGCAACAGTGGTGCGGGGCCCTGTCAGATGCAGCTGTCTGTTTTGGGATCACACGTCCTGATGCCAATGGGTCAGGATTCCTTTTTCTTCTCTATCACTCCCTGCTCATCAGCCCAGCACTCAGTCTGGACATGGACACGTCAAGTGTGCAAAAAAAAAAAAAAAAGAAGCACTTAAGCTGATAAATGCCAATAGCTTTGCTGCATGAAATGGCCCCAATTTGACCAAAGCCCACCCTCTCCCCTCCCCATCCAGGCTTGGCTGCCACCTGCGTGCAGCAGGAGGGACCCCTGGCCTGTCACACCCCACTCTATCCTCCGCAGCACTGATGACCCCAGTGAGAAGTCTGATGTTGGGCCTTCCATTTTTATCATCACTGAGTGCAGATAAAAGTGTCCACATTCGACATATATACACCACTATGTATAAAATGGATAACTAATGAGAACCTACTGTATAGCACAGGGAACTCTACTCAAAGCTCTGTGATGACCTAAATGGGCAGGAAATCTAAAAAAGAGAGGATATATGTATATGTATAGCTGATTCACTTTACTGTACAGCAGAAGCTAACACAACATTGTAAAGCAACTATACTCCAAAAAAAATTGTTTTTTAAGTGTCCACACTGAGTCTGAAGATGCTGCTTCTTAGGTCAAATGTCAGGAAACATGGGCATTCTGAGCGCCGAGGACTCACAACACTCCTCAGGGAACATGCTGATGTCCATCCCCACCGCCCACCCCTGAGAACCCGCCATCATCAGCTTTCCCTCCGTCACTCTCCATCTTCATTCCGACTCAGGGTACAGGCACTAGAAAGACACTGAGTCAAAAAGCAGAAAGCACGAATGCCAGGAGGACCCACAGGCATCCGCGATGAGGAGGGGGGAGGGGAAAGATCAGCGTGTGTGGATTTACTGGCCAGCAAGAGTCAGCTCCGTGGCCTCCCAGATGAATGAGGATGGGGCTGCACTGGCTGCTGGAAGCTTGAATTGAAGAGTGAACCCTTCCCAGGCTGGACAGGAGATGGGGAGGGGCCCGGCTGTAGAGCCCAGGCCCCTCACATGCTTGCTCTAGGCCTCTCAGCCCCATACCTGCCTCCACCCACTCTCCACTCTAAGGGGTTTCCTCGGTGTCTTAGGGAGCCAATTATTTTTCTAGTAGTTCCCAACTTATAGTCAAAAAGGCTATCTCATTGGGAACCCTTTCACATCTGTTTCCAGGTAGAGTCTCTTAGAAACACTCTAGAAATCTTACAGCTGCCAAGAAGCTGCTTGCCTTACCCCCATTTTCATTAAGCCAGGAACCACTGTGTTTCCTGAATTCATTAAAACAAAATAAGATTGCACCTGAGAACCGAACGAACCAAGGGGTACAGAAAGAGTGAACCATGGTGCTCTAGGCCCTTTGGAGGAGTAACTGGTCACAGGTTTTGGTGCAGTGGATCTGCTAACTGAACCTGGCAACCCATCGGTCAGTAACGTTTACTCGGTACCCAGAGAAGGGAAGGCACAGTGTTTGGTGCTTAGAGTGGGAAAGAAAATAGACGATAGGCTTAATGTTTAAAACATGGGTCATCAGCAGGGCGAGATACGAGAAGTACATAGAAAAGAATTCAGCTAACTTGTAGGACCACACGGTTAGCCAGCCAACCAACCAATGCATCAATCAATGGTGTCCAACTGATTCATGGTAACCTGTACCAGCCCAGCACTGGGGACCCAACAGGCTGAGTCAAGTGCCGAACAGGGCTCTCAGGAGCTCGTGCCCAGGCAGGTCAAGCCCTGGGTGCATCTCAGAACCGACATACTCCCTGGCTGGTTTCTCTCCTGGGCTTTCTGGATGCTGTGTCACACCACACCCGGGCCTGCTACAGTGGAAATGAACTTCACTCAGACCAAGGTGCTGATCTAATTTTCATATTTCCCCAGCCAGCCTGAGAGAGAAGGAAAAAAAAAAAAGAGAGAGAGAAGCCAAGGGAGTAACACACCAGATTTGGGGTGAAGTGTCAGGAACATGAGGAAGAAGAGAGAGAGTGTCCGTGAGAGCCCACATGATACATGATACCAAAGAGCTATCAATCACTGAAAGGATGGGGCCTCAGGGGCGGCCAAGCTGATGCAATCATGCCATAAACTGCCCATCACCGATTTCCATCCTCTTAGCAACTGAATGCCCTCTGGACAGGGTGGACATTCGCTCCCCACCTGATCTGGCTGTCATCACTCTACTTCATGGCTAATGGTTACACGTATACATTTGTGTACCTACCACGGGGGAGCTGGCAAGCAATGGTGGAGGGGTTGATGAAAATCCATCTATAGAAAGCAACCCACAGCTTCTGTCACCTTATGACACTCTCAGCCAAGAACCTATAATGACTCCCCATTGCCAACTGCAGTAATTCTTATCACAGTTGCCAGATGTTCAAGGAATAACTTGATCTGGGCTTACATTTTCTGTCCATTATTACATCCATTAAGAATATCCCCCTTGAATGTGAATTGGTACAGCCACTATGGAGAACAGTATGGAGGTTCCTTAAAAAACTACAAATAGAACTACCATATGACCCAGCAATCCCACTACTAGGCATATACCCTGAGATAACCATAATTCAAAAAGAGACATGTACCAAAATGTTCATTGCAGCTCTATTCACAATAGCCCGGAGATGGAAACAACCTAAGTGTCCATCATTGGATGAATGGATAAAGAAGATGTGGCACATATATACAATGGAATATTACTCAGCCATAAAAAGAAACGAAACTGAGCTATTTGTAATGAGGTGGATAGACCTAGAGTCTGTCATACAGAGTGAAGTAACTCAGAAAGAGAAAGACAAATACCGTATGCTAACACATATATATGGAATTTAAGAAGAAAAAAATGTCATGAAGAACCTAGGGGTAAAACAGGAATAAAGACACAGACCTACTTGAGAATGGACTTGAGGATATGGGGAGGGGGAAGGGTAAGCTGTGACAAAGTGAAAGAGAGGCATGGACATATACACACTACCAAATGTAAGGTAGATAGATAGTGGGAAGCAGCCGCATAGCACAGGGAGATCAGCTCGGTGCTTTGTGACCGCCTGGAGGGGTGGGATAGGGAGGGTGGGAGGGAGGGAGATGCAAGAGGGAAGGGATGTGGGAACAGATGTATATGTATGACTGATTCACTTTGTTATAAAGCAGAAACTAATAAAAAAAAGAATATCCCCCTTGTTGAGTTAATCCCGCTCTTCATCCATAAACCATGCTCTTACTGCCTCAAGCTCGTGCTCCCATCACTGCCTCAGCCTACAATGCCCTTTACCTGCTTTGTCCCAGCAGCCTTTAAGGCCTGGCCCAATCCCAATGTTTCCCTGTAGCCTTCTTCAATGTTCTGGTCCCTCTTTATCTAAATACTTCTTACCCTTAGCTCTCACGACCTCAGTCAGCACTAGGCAAGGCACCTGGGTTCAGGGTTCACTGTTCCCTGTTCCACAGTCTTCATCCTTGCTCACCAGTGAGATTACACACTTCTCACAGTGGCCTTGTCTTCTACGCTGCCTGATCCTCCCCAACCACACTTGCAACTTCCATATCACCAAGCTCTAACTGCACAGAAGAGGCCTGATCAATATTGAACAACTTCAAAATAAATCCCTTCATCTGTTGATGGACACTTAGGTTGCTTCCATGTCCTGGCTATTGTAAATAGAGCTTCAATGAACATTGTGGTACATGACTCTTTTCGAATTATGGTTTTCTCAGGGTATATGCCCAGTAGTGGGATTGCTGGGTCGTATGGTAGTTCTATTTTTAGCTTTTTAAGGAAACTCCATACTGTTCTCCATAGTGGCTGTACCAGTTTACATTCCCACCAACAGTGCAAGAGGGTTCCCTTTTCTCCACACCCTCTCCAGCATTTATCGTTTCTAGATTTTTTGATGATGGCCATCATTCTGACCGGTGTGAGATGATATCTCGTAGTTTTGATTTGCATTTCTCTAATGATTAGTGATGTCGAGCATCCTTTCATGTGTTTGTTGGCAATCTGTATATCTTCTTTGGAGAAATGTCTTTTTACGTCTTCTGCCCATTTTTGGATTGGGTTGTTTGTTTTTTTGATACTGAGCTGCATGAGCTGCTTGTAAATTTTGGAGATTAATCCTTTGTCAGTTGCTTCATTTGCAAATATTTTCTCCCATTCTGAGGGTTCTCTTTTGGTCTTGTTTATGGTTTCCTTTGCTGTGCAAAAGCTTTTAAATTTCATTAGGTCCCATTTGTTTATTTTTGTTTTTATTTCCATTTCTCTAGGAGGTGGGTCAAAAAGGATTTTGCTGTGATTTATGTCATAGAGTGTTCTGCCTATGTTTTCCTCTAAGAGTTTGATAGTGTCTGGCCTTACATTTAGGTCTTTAATCCATCAACAGATGAATGGATAAAGAAGATGTGGCACATATATACAATGGAATATTACTCAGCCATAAAAAGAAACGAAATTGAGTTATTTGTAGTGAGGTGGATGGACCTAGAGTCTGTCATACAGAGTGAAGTAAGTCAGAAAGAGAAAGACAAATACCGTATGCTAACACATATATATGGAATCTAAGGGAAAAAAAAAAGGTCATGAAGAACCTAGGGGCAAGACGGGAATAAAGGCACAGACCTACTAGAGAATGGACTTGAGGATACGGGGAGGGGGAAGGGTAAGCCGGGACGAAGTGAGGGAGTGGCATGGACATATATACACTACCAAACGTAAAATAGATAGCTAGTGGGAAGCAGCCGCATAGCACAGGGAGATCAGCTTGGTGCTTTGTGACCACCTAGAGGGGTGAGATAAGGAGGGTGGGAGGGAGGGAGTTGCAAGAGGGAAGAGGCATGGGAACATATGTATATGTATAACTGATTCACTTTGTTATAAAGCAGAAACTAACACACCATTGTAAAGCAATTATACTCCAATAAAAATGTTAAAAAAACAAAAATAAAATAAATAAAAATTTTAAAAAAGGAAAGGAAATAAAAAAATAAAAATAAAAATAAATCCCACTGACTACAGATCGTCATATGGAGAGGAAGTCATATTACCACCAATATTCTTTATATTATTTGCACCAACTTCTACAACGTGAGCATCAGAGAGACCATGGTGGTTCTCTACCAACCCTTTCATTTTAGTTTGACGTGAGAAAACTAAGCCCAGAGAGTATAGTTATTCCCCAAAGGTCACACAGCCCAAGACCCCAAGTCTCCTGCTTTCTAGATCAATCATCCCACCGCACCAGGTCGAATTCTGCGCACTCTCCGCTGACATGGATCTCCAGGAATGGGACTGGAAAGGTGAACACTCGTGATGTTTGGTTGTTTCCACTGTTACCTGTACTACAAAGCACTCAAAAAACTCAAGGTTCTCTCCCTGGCAGTATATTTCTAGTTCATTTTCACTAAGGAAATAACCAAAGCTTTAAAGCAACCTCCACTAACAGATAATTGCTTGTCTCCTCTGCAGTTCCAAATGTCTCTAGTAATTGTAAAATCATGCCATCGAGCTAGGAGTTTCCTTTGAGGAGTTTTATGGCTTCTCTTAAAGAAGTTGCTTTTGATTTATGCTGATCATGTCTGACAGCCAGCATTTTTCTTAATAATAATCATAAATAAGCGAGACAAGGTCACCCAGCCTGCAAGGAGCATATCTCCACTGCCATATCCATTATGGAGCCTGGGATCTACGGCAGCTGCTCACAGCAGTCCGATGCCCTCGGCACTCTCTATTAAATCCCGTCTCTGGCACCCAGCCTGGTGCTTTGATTTTACACAAACAGCCTAACCTAACAAGGGACCCTCGAGAACAGCATTTACAAAAGGAGGTAGCAGCAAGCAAGGACACGTGTAGAGCCTGTGGTCCACTCTCCGAGTGGTTGTTTTAGTTCTTCTTCCTCTTTACTCCAGTGTAACAGCCAAACCAAACGATACAAGTCAAAAAAAGAGTAAAGCTGTTGTAAGAATAAATTGGATTGGTAGATTCAAGATGCTAAATTAGAGTAGGTAAAGCACCCTGTAACACTCAAACTCATGTGAGCACATAGCAAACGTCACACGATAATCTGGACTTTGAAGACCAAGACTGGGTAGATTGTAATAATAAGGTTTAACAACCGAGTATGGGGAAGGCCAGATTTTTTTTTTTTTTTTTTTTGTCAAAGGCTCTGGCTTAGGTAAACTTCTTTGCTATTTTTGGTAACTGCTATCAATACATCTGAATGCCCTTGACCCTGAAAATAGGACCCAACAGCTGTCATGTTATACTGAATGGATTTCTGTTCTCCACTTGTCTTATACGGGCGGTTCTGCTCCCAGGTCTGCTGCTGAGACTCAGGGCTGAGGGTCTAAAATAGAGCACCGTCAAAATAGATCAAAGCCTGACGCATACACCGCCTGGGAAATAAAGACCTCGAAATTCTGACAGCCGCAATGACTCCTGCACATGCCGGGAGGCTAACCTCCTCGTCCTATTTCACGATCTGTGATGGGGTGGATGAATGGGGTGATCTACATCATAACGTCTAGAATTACAACATGACTGCATGGGTCCCTTGAGGTTGGTTTCTTTGATTTGAGGCAAACAAATGGCTTATGATGTGCATTGACCACAGTCCCTACATTTGGACCGGAACATTCCAGAGTTTGCACTTGCCTGTGGTGTGACAGTGAAGCCCTCCATGGCTCTGTCCCCAGCAGGTGACAGGCGGTTGGGGACAGGGACGCCCATCCCCGAGTCCTGGGGCCCTCCCTCCGCCCGTCGATGCCCGGGCCCGAGCCTACCTGAGTTGGCGCGCTTCTTCGGGGCTTTGAGGCTGCGGCAGCGCCCGCCCACGGAGCTGCTGTTCTCGCTCATGGAGTCCTGGGCGGACGACGCGCTGCCGGTGGCCTCGCTGTCGCGCATCATGCTCTCGTAGCCGCTGCTGCCGCCGCTGTGGTAGAAGAGCGCCGTCTTGCCCATGGCAGGCGGCAGCTCCCCGCTCAGCACGCTGCTGTTGTCGCTGCCGTGGCCGCTGCTGCAGCGGTGGGGCCTGCGCGGCGGCGTGATCTTGCTGTAGGGCGAGGGCAGCGGGACGGCGGGTGGCGGGCGCTCGTCTGCGGCGGCTGCGCGCTCCTCCGCCTCGGGCCCCGCGCGCCCCGGCGGCCCCCGGGGCCCCGCGCCGCCCTGCAGCAGCTCCGAGATGCGCCCGTTCACTGCCCGCAGCGGCAGCTTGGACGTCAGGCCCGAGCCCCGGCTCCGGCTCAGCGATTGGGTGGACCAAGACATGTGCTTCCCGCCGGAGGGTGGGCCGGAGCTCTGGCCCACCGCCTGCGGCAGGGACTTGGTGGAGAAGCTCAGGGTCTTGGTGGTGGAGGTGGACAGGCTGCGGGCCTTGGGGCTGGCCAGGAGCAGCTTGCTCACGGCGGAGATCTTGGACTGGCTGGCCTTGGGTGAGGCCCCGGCCGACTGCGCGGGGCCGGGGTTGGTGGGCGAGGCTCCGGCGCTGCGGCCCGGGCTCCTCCCCGTGCGGGGCATGGTGCTGTCCTTCCCCACGTGCAGCCTGGCGCTCACGGAGGACAGGCTCTCGGCCCTCTCCAACGAGAGGCATTCGTAGTGGCTGACTGTTGTCCTGCCAAGAGAGTTGGTCCTGCTGGCCAGCTGCTCCAGTTTGGCACCAAAGAGCTTGCTGCTGCTGCTGCTGCCGGCATCCTTCGTCTTGCCGCTGGGCTCGTCCGGGAAGCTGGCCGAGAAGGGCGCTGGTTGGTTCAAGGGGCTGCTGGAGTTGCTGCTGCAGGCGCTGTGCTGGGGGCTGGCCCGGTTCTTCTGGTCCAAGCTGGACTTTCGGACAGGGGGCAGCGGGGGAGTCCCTTTGGGCCGAGCCAGGACACAGTGCTTGGGTGATGCCACCTTCCTCTCCAGGGTGGCCTTGGAGGGCTGGGTGCTGGAAGCCGGGCCGATGCCGTTGGTCTCGGCAGGGCAGTGAGAGAAGAGGCTGTCCGGTTCCTCCTGCCTGCTGGCTTTCTGAAAAGCCCTGGGAAGGCTGCTCGACTTCAGGCTTTTGTTGAGATGCACAGGGCTCTGGGCAGCCACACTGGGCAGGGCCGTCTCACAGCCGTCCACAACCCTTCTGAAGTTGTCGGCCACGGGGGAGGCAGATACCTCACCGCTGCTGCTGCTGAGCCCGTCACTGGAGCTGGCCTTCCTGTCCTGTTCCGCTCTGGCTTCAGGCTTTGGGGGGCCTGGGGCAGTCTCGTGCCTAATCCCTGCTTCGTGGGGATAGGCATTCTCTTTTTTAACCTCCTCTTCTCGTTTCAGCCAGGGGTCCTCAAATTTCATCTCTTTCTTTGCACCACTTTCCTTGCTCTCCTGAGACCGGGCTGCTTTGGGGACTGAGCTGACGGTGGCAAGGGACGCCTCGGGCTCTTGGACGTTCCGGGGGCTCACGGCGATGCAGGGGTAAACCGTAATGTTGGTCTTCATGGGGATGTACCCTTCACAGTTGCTCAGGCTGGCCGTATTAGAGATGGTGACCATGGCTTTGCCCAGCGTGGATATCTTGCAGCCTTTGATGGGGGTTGCTTTGTTGAAGGAGTCGTCCCCCATTTCCGACAAGATGAGCAAATTGTCGGGGCCCGCCTTGGGCTTCTCTCGGCACACCACAGCCGTGTTCTGGATGCCGCTGACGAACTCCGAGGCCGGAGGATCTGCCATTGCTTCCCCGTGCCCGAAACACGTCTGGGCTATGAAACTGTGGCAGGACGGCTCGCTGTCACTGCCTGTGCTCATCTCACTCAGCCAGGAGCTGATGGAGGAACGCCTGCTTCCTGCCTCCCGGGCCTTCTCATCCAGGTTCAGTTTCGGGAGGGGCAAGAACTGCGTGATGCTGACCTCGGAGACAGGAGCCACGTTTGAGTAGCACTCCAGGTCCTCGCTGACGCTGCCAATGATGCTGACGGGCCTGGAGCCCGAGGCCAGGGCCTGCACCGAGCAGTCGCTGTTGAAGCTGATGATGCTGGTGGGGCGGCCGCCGCCCAGGACCCCGCTGATGGTCAGCTCCTCCACCAGCGTGAACACCAGCTCGTCTTCACCGTTCAGCTCCAGGGGCTGCTGCACTGTCACCATCGTGGTGCTCAGTATCTCCTTCTTGGCATCTGCAGAACTTGCTGCCTGATGTTCGGCGTCCACAGGGGTTTCTGGGAACCCTTCACTCCCAGTAGACATGGATTTCTTCAAAACCTGGGGGCTCATTCCGACCGGGGGGGTACGTACCTCGGGCTGCAGCAGGGACTCACTAGATACCATGGCCGCATCCTTGCTGAAGGTGGGCAGGGGGGCAGGAGAAGGCAGGACACCCTTCTGGGTGTAGACTTTGCACCTCTGGGAAGGAGAGCTAGCCGGCTTGTACTCTGAGGTCTTGGACAGGCTGGCGATGCCCAGCCTGGGGGAGCCCATAGGCCTGGGCTTGCCTTCTACAAAGCCACAGGAGTTCAGGCTTTCCCGGCTGCTCTGGAGGCTGGGGCTCTGCACGAGCTGGGAAGAACCGTGCTGGCTGCTGCTGCCTGGGATGCTTCTGGGTGAGGCAGGGGTGGAGCTGTTGGTGAGCCATGCAGCAGGGACAGGGGAGTGATTCCCCTGCACCTTGGAGCCCGGGGGTTCACTGCCTTCTCTAGCTGTCAGCTGGCTATCTGACCCATCATCTTCCTTATCAGACTCACAGAGTGGGCTTGCCCCAGCTGCTTGGCTTAGCGGGACACTCTTGCTTGCCTGCTGTGCCCCAAACTGGGCCGGCAGCTCCTCGAAAGGGAACGTGCTGGACTCCTCGCTGCCGTCAATGCAATCTAGCCTCTCCTGCAGCTCAGCGAACGTGTTGCACTTCAAGCAGTCCCTTTCCGATTTGCCGGCCGTGGCCTCTCCGGCCTCCGTGGACCGGCTGTCACCCCTGGCCGCCTTCTGCAGGGCTGGCACGATAGGGACAAAATCTGGAGGCCCCTCGTTGTCGGTGAGCTCCTTGTCAGAGAGGGCCGTGCCATTTGGCCCAATGTAGATGACCGTGTCGCAGGACTGCTCGCTGCTGGAGGAGTAGTCGGGGTCGCTGGACAGGTGAGGGATCGGGAAGTCCGACTCCACGGCGGCCCTGGCGTGGAAGGGTCTCAGCTGGGTGGGCCTGCGCATTCTGCCTTCCTCACAGGAGCTTTCTCCCCCTGAGGAGCTCGATGTGTACTGTGAGTGAGAGGGGAACCATTAGTGTGGGCTGCCCTTCCAAGACAGCTCTCCCAGGGACCCTGACTTCGTGGGGCAACTGGTGGAGGCCACTGGCTCCATATAGGCCATCCAGACCCCAGTGGGCCTCCCTGCTTCTGGGCTGTTACCCAGGGTGTGCCAGGCCAGGCACCCAAGCTATGCATGTCACGGCCTCATACTCGGAGGATAACCCCTGTGAGGTGCACTGGGGAAGCAGAGGCTGCTCATGAAACGGGGTGACCCACCCAGGTCCCATCTGACTGCCTAAGGACTGAGGAGGGGTCACCAGTTTGCACACCCAAACCATTTAGGACAATTTGTGCCACGGAACAGTGGAAAGATGTGTTTTTGACCAAAAAAAAAGAAAGATACAAAAAGGAGGGGGAAAGCCCCCCACAAATCACCAGCTGGCTATGGACCAGAGTGACCACAATCATGATTATTTTCTCAAACGTTCTTGTCACACCACCTGTCCTGGCTTTGCCTTGGCCTGAGAAAACGAGCCCAGTGGTTTCTAGCTGACTCTGCATCAACCAGAAACCGCTGAATTAACATGACAACACCCAGCAGTCTGAAAATGCCTCCTGGAAATGCAAGGGAAGTAGGGCCACCTGAGCAAGGAGGGGTCAGTCAGTTGAAGGACCAAGGTAGGCAAGAGATAAACTATGAAGAGTTCCCGTCCCTCTCACAATTTTCAAAGTAGCGATCCATTTAAACTAACTAAAGTGGACCAAGTACTCCCTGTTAGGGGTCCAGGCTGGATGACCGAGGAAAGCACCAGCTGTGCGGAGGGGAAGTGACTTCAGTATCGGCCAGAAGGTGTTCCTGCCCCAAGGTGGATGCTGAGCCAGGCCAGCGGCAGCCAGCCACGCTCACCATGCCCCTGGTGCTGGGGGATTAGAAATATTGATCTGGCTCTTTCTGACTCAGTTCCAGGCCAGGGCTGTGAAAGCTCCTTCAGCCACCTGCACCCCCTGCAAGCTCCTTACCTTTGTTTTCTTTTTCTTCATCCTCAACACTCTCGATGCAATCTGGATGGTGGACAGGGTTTCGGCGTAGTTCCCGGCGGCGGCCGAGATGTGAGCGATCATGGTAGTGCGGCAGTTCACGTTCCCCAGGGACTCCCGCAGCAGCATGGTGAGCTTGCTTTCTCTGCCAACAAAGTGAATTAAGGCTGCATTAGCGGGCCATGCTTCACTTTGGCTGTCAAGGTAGGGCTTCAGGCCCCTACATGGCTTGTTTGTGGGCAGTGGGGTTTTTTTTCCCCATTTTTTAAATGGCATACTAATTAACATCATCTTCTACACGAGGCTATTTGTAGTTGACAGCTGAGCAAGTGCTTCCAACCCCAAGGATGGAATTCATGCAGAACACCTCCCCTGGCACCACTGTCCTGGCTGTGATGGGGTATTCCTGTGCATCTGCCTGTGTGCATATGACATTGCACACAATGAGACCTGGGAATAGAAATGAGAGGAAGGGATGGAGAGAGAACAGCTCTGTGATCAGTGATTCGTTATGCTAGCTGCACACCCGGCCCTTCTTTGCAAGTTTCTGCACCAGGCAATCCCCATAACAAAGAGCACTTCCCCAGCCATGAACTTGTATTGAAGATCTATGTGTTTATAATACATGCAAGGTTTCTTTTGCCAAGGAGTTGCACCCACTTTATTGCCATTGTCTCTTAACTCCTATCTGCACACGGTAGTGATGAAGGAAAATGTATTCATATTCCTGATTATTACTGGGGACACACAGACATAGGCCCGAGCACTCACTCAATCAGCAACAGAAAGCAGAACTTTCTAGAAGGGACTCCTCTGGGGACTCTGCAGGTGCTGCGTGGGGCCAGTGCCCTGAGGGGTGATAATGAGGCCCAGGAGTTTACAGATGGTGTTTCTAGGCTCTTTAAAAAGTGGTCTGGAGGAATGGCTCATGTTTTTCCATTCCTATACTTGTCCCAACATTCTTCCTGCCTTGCTTTTAAGAGGCTTCTGCTTACATCATCATCTTACCTGCTGCCAAATGTCACTTCATCTCTGGAGACTCCCCTGATCCCAAAGGCTGAGGGAGACTGTTTGCTTCCCATGTCCTGTGTTGAGTTTATTTTGCCAGATGAGAGGGGTTTGTCCTCACGCCTGTGTCCGCATCAGACTCTTAGCTAGACATCCCCTCCTTTCCCCCCCACCCCGCCGACTCAGCTCTCTGGAGAGAGACTGTCCAGTTCAGGAGACTCAGTGTGACATGCAGGCCGCTGTCAGCAGAGATTAGACCTTGGAGACAGGAAACCACTTCCATGTGACCTGCATCAGGCCTTCAGGGAGGAAAGACTGGTGTAAGAGCAATAGTTTTCCCTTTCCGTCTGGGACCAATTAAGGTGTCAGTTCAGGGATACTGGGCTCACTATGGCTCAGTGCGAGGGCAATTTAAAAATATATCAGGGTTTCCCTTCGAGCAAAATAATCAGTGATAAAAGTGATGGAAGGAGAGTGCTATGGACTGAATGTTTATTTGTCCTCCAAATTCATGTGTTGAAACCTAACGCCCCATGTGATGGTATCTGGAAGTCAGACCTTTGGGAGGTGATTAGGTCATGAGGGTGGAGCCCACATGAGTAGAATTAGTGCCCTTATAAAAAAGACCCTGGAGAGTTTCCTTGTCCCTTCTGCTATGTGAGGACACAGTGAGAAGACAGCTGCCTGTGAGCCAGGAAGCGGGCCCTCACCAGACACAAATCCGCTAGCACCTTTATCTTGGATTCCCAGCCTCCAGAACTGTGAGAAATAAATGACTGTTACCTAAGCCCCTCAGTCTATGGTATAGCAGCCTGAACTGACTTGGACAGAAAGGTAAGTGGGGTGTGGAGGAAGAGACCTCCAGCCCTAACTCTGGGCTCTAAACATTTAACTTCCTTCAAAATGTCTATCAAGAATATCATGGACACCACCAGAACTGATGACCAGATGGGGAAGTCAAGTCCCATTCCTGGCACATTCTCAGCACAGACACTGCACCTGCATGAGTTTAGGACTTTGTCTTCCATATGGGAAGTGGAAGATAGATTCCATTAGGGTTAAGTTGTGATCATATATGGTTAATTCTTATTATTCATGATAGTTATTTTTGTTAAGTCTCCATGAACACTGAATAAGTGAATGCTGAGCCATGCTCCTAGGGGAAATACATGGTTTTAGGTTCCTGAGACCCTCTGGTCACAATAGTTCATCAATGGATCAATACATAGTCTTGTTTTATGTGCATATCTGTTTAAAGACACCTTAATTTCTATTTCTTATAAATAATGAATTATATGTACTTTCTATATAATAAAACACTAGCTGAGAAGGGTTGAACATTTCCCTGACCCTGGGTAACATGACCATAACTTTCTTGGGCTTTAAGCCTTATGATATTGTCCACTATGCTTTTTTTTTAAAAAAAAACTGGTCATATTGTGAATCCACAAATACAGCCTGTTTCTACAGCTTCATTATGCACTTTAGACATAACCTGAGTACTTTCTAGAGCAGTCTGATATACATCGGTGAATTTCCTCTTCCTTTTTCTGGATGTGCCATATTGTTGATTCATTTTTAACACTGAATTCACACCAACAGCACCATAGTATGCCTGAATGAAACTTCTCTAACACATATATTTTCTCTGTAAGGTACGTCACAGCCTTCTTTCACTACAGAACACTAGACAGCACTGCAGCACTACACCTAGGGGCCTACTTTAAACAGCGAGATCACCAAAAAAAGCACAGAAATACTAAAAAAAAAATGTGTCACTAAATAGACTGCAAAAAGGACCCTTGTTTACATGAAGAGAGGTGAAACAAGAAGGCAGGGCTGTTGCCTTGTCCAGTTTCAGCTGGGAACATGTGCACTGGGTGGCTCAGAGTTTTTGCTACTAAGCATGTCTGCAAATTATGGTAAAAGTATGGATTTTGAACATAATTCACAACATGGAATCTGCAAATGATTCCAAGAACCGACTGTACTATGAAGTTCCTAATGATAAGTCTTGTTCATCAGTTGCACTCTGCTGAAGGCACACCCCACTTATTTCTCCATGTGACCCTGTAAAGTCCTTAGGAAACGATACCAAAGACAGAATAAACAGATATAGCATTGTTATATCAAACTGTTTGCCCTGTGTATTTCCACATGATTCCCCATTCATGAGTCAATCATAGGACAATTTTATTTTTTAAGTCCACATTGTTGGAAGAAGCCAGGGCATGTGTGTTGCTTGGCAACCAACATTTTAGCTCTCCTTTGGAAAGCCAGTAAAACTGCCAGCAAGACTGTTTCATGTGGGCCTCTCTAGACTCTAAAACATACCTTATGGGAGTGAAAGATGGTGGCTATAAAGCTTTGTTTTTTTCCACCTCTTCATGATCCTTTAACTTGGAACAAAGACAATTAAGTTGGGGAGGGAAGGTGAAAGAACGGACAGGGTACTAAAGGCTGCAAACTGTAGGTTTAACTCAGTGTCTTTGGGAGGAAACTAAAAAGGTTCAAAAGAGTTTCTAGGGCAGTAGTCAGCACAAACTCAGTTTACACTCTGCATGCAGACTGAGGCTAGAGGAAGAGGAGAGCACAGGTGCAGAGCTGCGTGCCACTGAGCCTCAGGGCCGGGCTGGATGAGGATTTAGACTTGGGGGCCGTGCATGAGAGACAGGTTGGGTGGGAGAGGAAAGCACTGGTGACGGAGCAGAGCTGACTGGGGTCTGGGAAGAACCATGCCGTTCTTTCAGGCAGCCATGTTCTATGCACACATATTCCCCCTCCCTCCCACCCCAACTGTACACACCTTTTAAAATGATTTTTGGAAAAATGTCTTACTTTTTAAAATAAGTCAACCTTTTATTAGACAGAGCAAGAGGACACCAAAAAATGGCATAATGAGTAAATTTTAATTAACAATATTAATTTTACAAGTGCATGAAAGAGAATGTAGTACTCTAGGACAGGGGCTGACAAACTAAGGCCTGTAGGCCAAATCTGGCCCACTGCCTGTATTTGTAAATAAAGTTTTATTGGGACACAGCCACACCAAGTTTTTAACATATTGTCTCTGGCTGCTTTCATGCTACAACAGCAGAGGTGAGTAGTTGTGACAGTCTATATGGCCCCTTAAAGCCACAAATATTTGCTATCTGGTCCCTTACAGAAAAAGTCCATTGACCCGTGCTGTAGAGTAATAACATAAGGTGGTTTCATTTTATACAGAATGCCAAAGAGTTACCAACCAGAGCACAAAGGTGTGTCTTAATTTCCTTACTATTCAATAATCTTGTACTGATTTGATAGTTGTCTGTGTTGTCTTTCTTTCAGTTCAGATGTTTCATGAAGGGAGAGCTTTTAAGGTCAGCAGCATGGAAACAGGCAGAGGAAACTGCTGGCTTTAGAAATCACTTGACCATCAGGACACAGCTATCAGCAACTGCCCCAATCATTTCCTATGTGATGCAGAGCCTGTCCTTCTCAAGGGGGCTGTGAGGTTGCTCACCCTCCTTCAACTTGTTAACTCGTGAATGTCCATAGTGGCTCACTCAAGAAGCATTTGGTGAGTTCTGACCATTAGGAAGCCACCCTGCAGATGCTGAGAATGTGCATGGCAGAGAGCCTAGAGGACCTCAAGAAGCCTGCTATCCAGTGAGGTAGACACATATGTAAACACACATACCATCCATTAAAACTAATGATAAAAGAACAAATCTGAAACAGCACATGGTAAGGAAAGACCCTCAAGGCTGAGGGGTGTCTCCACCATCACTGTTAACTCCCTGATGGCTAGAGAACACCCAGATCTTGATGGTTATAGTGTGGTTCCATCTCCTTGGCTGGGATTCTCCTACGTGGCAGGCATCCAGGGATGTATGAGCTTGAGGTCCCCAAAACACCCAACAGAATTCTAAATTCCTTTCTGAAAGGACAGTCTGGAATCTCTAGCTCCTTGTTCTCTGACCCTGAGAGCTGGGAAACTCTCTCAACTGGTAATCTGGTACTGGGCCGCCAGTGAAATGAGATGTCCAAAGTCACACATTGGCAATGTTGGCCAGGTAATTTCATAAGAAAACGGCCATTCCTTTCATGAGAGCTGTTAAATATATTTCTTCCCCAGAAAGGAGGTGAAGAACTCTGGAAGTAGAAAGAAAGGCATCTATGGACCACGTTCTTTTGAAGGAGAAAAAAGTAGTGAGCTCTGAATCGCCAAGTTGGGCAACCCAATTACAGCACCCTGGGATGGCTCTTCCTCAAGGCCTGCTTCTTGTGAGAGAGAACCATAAATGTCCACTTACAGACATGGGCCTGTTGTCAAAAATGTGCCTCCTTTAATGCAAAAACAATGAGGGCACAGAAGAAAGCAAGATGAGTTATGCTAATTCTTAATAAAGTGAAAGGAAAGGAGCTTAGTTAATCTAGAAAACTAATTAATCTCCAGAACAATTTGCAAGAGAAGGATTCCTGTGGGCAGCAGACGTATAAATCATAAACATACACACATGCGTCCACCCAGGCATACACACGAGCATGTTCTTCTTTAGAAAAGGGAGACAGGGCTTGTTTATTTTTAAGCAATGCACCATTGGCATTCAAGAATGGAAACCACACACACTGAATTCTTACAGGTGTCAGATATTCAGATCAAGATAACAACCAATGTTTACATGCCAAGAAAATGGTGGTGTCACTCACATTGTTAAGGATATGACCCTGGAACTACACTGCATTCTAGTACCTATCCCATTTTCTACCCGTAAACTGCCAGACTGTATTGTAGAGCCCCAGACAGAGAGCTTGAGATGCTGGGCAAGAGTTGCCAGGGATGGAGCCAGCTCTAAGAGTTCTGATCTCCCAGCCTTAGCCCCCAAACACCAGGCCCCTGCATCCACCCACTGATCACCAGGGGAGAGGAGAGTGAAAAGGAAGAAAGAACAGAAAGGAAAAGAAGGACCAGAGGTAGGCTAAAATCACGAATTTGGCCGAGTTTTTTGCTACTCTACACCCTTTCCCCACTGACCCTGTCTCCTTCCATTCACATCCTATTGGTCTGTGAACATCCTCTTACACTATTGCCTGAAGGGTCACCATTGTCCTCTGGAGACCAGCCCAAGGTCTGGGGACAAGGTTCCCAAGACACCAGCATCTATGGCCCAGTGCTCCTGGCCAAGGTGGGCAAGATCAGTGCAGTTCTTTCTCTCTCATTAGAAAGAGCATTGTGCAGAGGGCAAACTGAATCACCAGGCCCCCTGGGTGAGGGCAAACTCTCATGCCTCTGTCTGTCTTCTAGGTCCCAAGCAAGTATGTTTACTTGTGACACTATTGAGTTGTGACACTGAAATACATACATCCACAAGGGAAAAATCACTTCCCTTGCATTTATTTATTTGTAAGGGATTTGGTGGTGCCCTGTTCATGATTGCTTCACAGACATTCACATGTTTGGGAGAAGACTTTACACGCCTTCTTGCCTGGGAAGCTGTCTGCTCTTCAGGAGTGGCCTTTTCTCAGCAATGTTCCCCTCAAGGATGCCAACATTTTAGGACATGAATTTTCTAGTTTCTGGTACTACAGAACAGCCCAAACCTTGGTACAGGCCAAGCTATCCTAATGGCATTTTCAAAAGGAGTTCATGAAGTTAAAGGGCTTTCTGCTCAGTTTCGGATATTACTCCATTTGTACTGCAAATGGCATAAGCAGGTCTGTGTTGCGGGATGCTGGGAAGGAGGGTGCGTAATCCTGGCAACCTTGATAGAGAAGCACGGTTCTCAGGTCTTCCAATGAGAGTGACTCTGGCGTGCAGAATAAAGTACTGGTGAAAATAGCTGCCTGTGTCTGGTGCGTGCGTTAGAGGTGCCTCTGCCAGCACTGGCATGCAGCAGCATGGGAGATGATGAGACTGCTCATCAGAGGACAGCTTAGAAGAGGACCCTGCAGAGAACCACCCACTGCCAGCCTAAGGGTCAGCCTTTGTGACCTGACTGATATGCTACCTGGTATGAGTTCACGCCTTACCTAACCGAAGACCACCTGTTGGTGGAGGCCCTAAGAGTGGTCCAGGCTAACCTAGCTGTTCTCTCATGGAGCTCTTTAGTAAAGACTATAGAACCCTTAGCACAAACAGCACCATTTGGGGACACCTCTGATGTGGGGTAATACATGGGAGAGATGTGTTCTCCCCATGCCATCCTGTTTATTTAGGGCTGGCACCATGGTGGCTTGACAACTTTGGTGGCTGTACCCAATGAGAGGCAGGACAGTGGTGATGGTGCCCAACAGGGGCCTCTATTCTAGGTGAAGCAGGAGTTGCCCCCAGCAGGACTACATGATGAGCATTCATGAGATCTCCCTAAGGCACATCGGAAAGGATCTGGATTGAAAGACAGTTTACATAAACTAGAGGGTTTAAACTGTAGGGATGGGTTGGGGCCAAGGAAATCTGAGTTATGACTTTACTCATTTACCCCTGTACCCACAGGAAGATGAAATCTAAGGACATTTGGGCTACATGAATCCATTTGATCTTGGATATCAGTGTTCTGTTTATCTGAATAGATAAAATTCACATTAATTCAGCCCACTTCATGAGAAAGACCAGCTGTAAACAGGGAATAGACCAGAATATTTCAAAAGAAGTTTATAATGTAACTTGAATTTATAGCTAACAGAAGGTTTCAAGTTAAAATCCTAACTAATCTGCTTTGATCTCACTTGAGATACATTTGCAATTATTGAAGTGGCTATAAACTATGGGTTCACTTATATACATTAAATGTGTTTCATGAAAACTTTCTTATATTATTCTTTTGCTTAAAAATTCATTCCTTCTTATCTAGAGCAATAAAAAATTTCCATCCTGGTCTAGTCGTTGATCACTCAATTACTAGAATGTTAATTACTCTTGGTATTCTAAATCTAAGTTCTGCTCAGGAAAATGTACATTAATTTGAAGGCTGTAGCACTCAGGTATAACATAAGACATCTTAAAGATAATTCATGTAATTAGAATTACAATATAGAAAGCCCACTGATTCTAGGGTACAAGGTTGAAAGATAGGTACAAACTTCCAGTTATAAAATAAATAAGTTATGGGGATGTAATGTATGGCACAGTGACTCTAATTAGTAATAATACTGTATTGCATATTTGAAAGTTGCTGAGAGTAAATATTAAAAGTTCTTATCACAAGAAAAAAACATTTTTTAACTTATGGTGGCAGATGTTAACTAGAATTATTATGGTGATCATTTTGCAATATATACAAATATTGAATCATTATGTTGTACACCTGAAACTAATATAATGTTATGTCATTTATACTTCAATAAAAATTCTTAATTGAGAATAAAAGAAAAAATAGAAAAATAATTTTTTAGAACCACAGAGTATTACAGTTGAAAGGATTCTTAGGGGTCACTGCATTTACTAATAGCAGGACTGCCACCATTACAGGTGATCTGCTTTCGGCCAGAATATTCTTAATGACTGAAAACTTACCATCTCCCAGGCAGCCTGTGTAATATTTTTGAATAGCTTCAATTATTAGAAAGCTCTTTCTTATATTGAACTTATATCTTCCTTATACTTCTAACCCACAGACACTCAACTCTGTTTTCTAGGGGCACACAGGGTGTGCAAAAAGAATAATCCTTTTGCACACACTAGCCCTTCACATTTTGAAAGACATTTATCATGTCCTCCTTAAATGTTCTCTTGCTTGGGAATAGTCCATGTTCCTTCCATTGCTCTTCAAATATTTGGTTGGTCATCCAAGCTCCACTAAGCCCCCCTCTACCTACCACATAATTTAGTACTTCCTCTTCACTCAGACTTGTCTTGACTCCTGTGTAGTCAAGAATATGGCCTTGCTCGAAGAGCTCTAGCCTTTGCCCTCAGCTTCTGGGAAGTAATCTGTATTGTATCTGCTGGGGGTATCTTTGTGTAGGGTGGGGACTGGCCACAGCAGATCATAGGGCCACACCCAATAGTCTTAGGGTAGGAGGTGGCCATGACAGAAAGATCAACTATGTGATTTAGGTCAGTGGATTTGGGTCATGTGTCAACCTAGAGACCAAGTTCAACCAAGTTGGAAATCAGTCAATCAATCATGTCTACGTAATGAAGCCCCAGTAAAAACTCTGCACACCAAAGCTCACTGTATATTGTTACACATCGACAATGGGAGGGTAACACACTCTGTCTCCACAGAAGACAATGGAAGCTTCATGTTTGGAACCCTCCCAAACTCTGCCCTCTGCATCTCTTCCTTTGGATGATTTTAATATGTATCCTTTCTCTATAATAAGATGTAACTGTGAGTACTTTCAGTGAGTCTCTGAGTCCTTCTAGTGAATTACCAAACCTGAAGGTGATTTTGGGAACCCTCTAAACTTGTAGTTGGTGTCAGAAGTGCGAGTAGTCTTCTCTGGATTCTTCCTCTAATTTTGTAGTTAGACCCTAACTCTTTGCAGTTGGTGTCAGAAGTCTTGGGCAGACTTGGCAGTCCAAGGACTGTGCCCTCAAACCTCACAGTTTGGTCAATTCCAGGTAGCTCTTTTCAACAAGGTCCTTGAGGGCAAGAGCTATGCTTTTATTTTGATCCTTCTTTTTATTTTGATCTTTCTTCACAGTAATTCAAACAATGTTTATGACTTATTAACTCCGGGACAGAAAGGGAAAGATCCTATATTTAGTTTTACTTACTTTAGCATAATCAAGAGCTAGGAATGTCATCCCTTTGATGAAAAACAAAACAAAACAAAAACAATAACTTAGAAGGCAAATCAGTAGCCCTTATAGACAAATAGAAAATAATAGATCCATAGGTTTCCTCTGAATTAACAGACTACCAAAAATTGAGTATGCTAATGAAGTTTGAGATACTATAAAGGGGTGCTTAATGGTTCACTAAGCATTTAGTGAACTCTAAAGACTGGTCTGTACAGATGCATACTCATTTTTTAATCCATCTGCAGGACCAGATTAGGAGTAATAGTAATGTTTATATTGTTACTGCAATTTAGAATGTAAATATTACTCTGACATTTTACACATTATCTGAAGTTTTACTTCCTTTTAAAAATTTATTTGGCCCAAGCCATTATGATTAATTATGATGTTTCACAACAGACATTTCTATAGCCTTGTCACTTTTATAGAGGCTTTGCAGTGGTTTATGACAGCTTTACTGGGGGAGGGATAAGGAAATATATCAATTATGTTGCATTATGAGCATTACACATCTTTTGAGTAAGGATGAGCTCATTGTACTATTTAGAAACTTTGCTATTCTTCAGCTTTAAATCATCCTCAGGTTTAGGAGCATGTGTTAATTCCAATGTCAGAGAACTCTGCAGTAATCCAAAAGGCACTGATGGGTGACAGAGATGGAGTCAAGAGTCATGTTGTCATGGTAACCCAGAGCTTCCCCCCTGATTTCTGCTCACACCCTCCTTCTCCGTGGATTCTCAAAGAATTCTCAAGAAGAAAGAAAATGAAAGTTTCAAATTGAATTCTTGATATAATAAAATCCTATTTTTGCCTAGTGCCTGAACTCAAATCTTTCCCACTGCCTTCCCACGACACCATCCCCAAGCCTCCTATATCGCCTTAGTGATAAGCTTATAGTTTTAGAACATTCTTATGCTTTTTCATGAGTTTTAATGTTTACTTCAGGTAAGAAACTTACATGAAGCTTATGTTTGATGTGGCATTTCGATGGTGCCTCTTTCTATAGCTCAGTCTGTGATCATCCTTCAGGGTTATTAGAACTGTGCAGAAACTGGGCTTTGAAAATCTGCAAATGTATTTAGAGTTCTTTCAAAAGAAATATGTTTACCAAAAAAAGGCAGGGAAACATCTGGAAGGGTCTCATCTACTTTTTTAACCTACTCTCTAAGCAAAACACTAAGATGACAGAGCAATGTGGGTACTAGGTGAATTATAGGGTTTTTATTTTCCAACACTGGAAACCCAGATGACCCCTCTTCTACCACATTCCTTGGAAGGCCAAAAAGAAGTTAAATAACATTAGACAAGGAGTCTGGGCTTGACAATTACACTGCATTACAATCGTGACTATTTCCAGTCTCCAGAGTTCAATTTAGCCAATTCCATGCTTTCTTTCAAAATAAAATAAACAGAGAAAAGGCAAATATGAGCCCTAGCAGTCATTTCATTTGCATTCACTTGACTGTATTCTGATCTTGTGCACACAAAAGAAAGGGAAGTCTAATCTCTCTCTGCTCATCAGACTGCATATCAGTGGGCACCCCTTGCACTGTAGAATAACCTTCCAAGAGAGGTGACATGAAGCTGGTTCATTATGTGAAGCCAGTGGTACAGAATATCACCCTGTCGGGAAGGATTCAGACCAGTACTTGGGAGGATGGATTAGATGATTAAATGTGTCCTTCCTGTGATCTCAAGCTCATATCTCTTCCTGTGCAATGGCTTTTCTTTGAAGGCAGCAGCATGGAGCTTAAAACGAGATTCTGATTGTCAAGGTCAGGATGAGCCATTTGTGCCCTCTTCTTCCAAACTTGCTCCCTACTCCTAACCAGTGGCCTTTCCAAGTCTCAGGTGGGGGATACTGAAAGTGGTTCCAGGAGCAGGAATGAAGCACCATTGCCACAAAGTCCATTACTCACCGAGATGAGAGCCCTTGGGTGCCCACCCTGTGGGCTGCACACTGGCATGACCATAGTTCTGATCCATTTGTTACTTCATTGACTGATAGTCTAGGAGGCTTCCTCCTTACCATATAACAGATGACAATAAAGACAAGCTGGCGTCTTTGAATCTGGAGTTGGGCAGCCTAGTGAGGAAGAAGCTGCAGAATATCCTAAGGTGCCTTTCTGCACTGTGGACTCTAGTCGTCCCACTCTAGTCATTACTCCCTGAACAAGTGTGGACTTTTGTGCCTCTCCTGCTTCTGTGTTCATCCCAGGTTTCGGCCTGGAATGACCTTTACTTTATTTACTCTTGTCTATGGAAATAGGAGTAGAAGTTCTGGATAACATGGCAATTCTATATTTAACTTTTTGAGGAACTGTCAAACTGTTTTCCACAGTGGCTGTACCATTTTACATTTCCCCCAGCAATGCACAAAGGTTCCAATTTCTCCACGTCCTTGCCAATGCTGATATTCCATTTTTTTTTTTTTTTTTTTTTTTTTTTGCTGTACGCGGGCCTCTCACTGCTGTGGCCTCTCCCGTTGCGGAGCACAGGCTCCGGACACACAGGCTCCGCGGCCATGGCTCGCGGGCCCAGCCGCTCCGCGGCATGTGGGATCTTCCGGGATCGGGGCACGAACCCGTGTCCCCTGCATCGGCAGGCGGACTCTCAACCACTGCGCCACCAGGGAAGCCCTCCATTTTTTGATAACAGCCTTTCTAACAGATGTGAAGTGATATTTCATTGTGGTTTTACTTGCACTTCTCTAATGACTAATGATGTAGAGCATCTTTTCATGCATTAATTGGCCATTTGTAGTATCTTCTTTGGAGAAATATCTATTCAAGTCTCTTGCCCGTTTTTAAATTGAATTGGATTTTTGTTGTTGAATGGTAGGAATTCTTTATATATTCTGGATATTAATCCTAAATTAGATATACGATTTGCAAATATTTTCTCCTATCCTGTGGGTTGTTTTTCAATCTCTTGATAGTGTCCTTTGATGTACAAAAGCGTCATTTGTTGGTAACGCTTTATCAGTCTTAGATTTTAACTAACATTTTTCTTTGGCATCTGTGGTTCAAAAGCCTTCCAATATTTGGTGTTCCTACGATAAGCTTGCCGATAAGAGTTACCAAAGATTTCTTATGCTATTTTGTGCTTAAGACACTTATCCAATAAGGTCCTTGTTACTTGCAGGCCACTAACCAGTCAGCAGATGGGGAAAACCTGAAAGACTATTGTTAAGCACATGTGCCATGGACTGCCTGGGGATAAACTTCTTTTGAAATCAAGAATAACTTACTCTAAGGACGTTGATGAGGGTAACTCTGTTAGAATGCCTTCTGGGTATCACATGTGGTTTAAAGAAACATGACTCCACACTCTTCACAAAATGTACCAACTGGATTGGCTCTTGGCACAAAGACCAGTGCCTAGTAATTGGAAGGAATTAAAAGGAAATTAAGTTTAAGAATGGTTTCCATTACTGGTCCAAGTCTGAGAAAAGATGTTACACAGAGGCCATAATTCATACATGAAATCTTATTGGGGAATGACATGAAAAACATGAAAGAAGTATGCATTTTTTGAAAAAGAATTAAGAAACATTTGAGTTTTCTAGTGATACTTATTTTGTTTAAAAAAAAAGGCTACTGCAGCACAAATTCTGAATCTTTTAAGTTGGTAAGTTCAATCACAAATAGCTATTCATTCCTTATGTGGGATAAATGTGGTTTGAGTTCAGTCCAGTCACTGTCATCCCTGCAAGATCCCTGACTGGGCACTTTCTCAAAGTCCTGCCAGTGACAAGAGGCTTGCAAATTAGGAATCAATCACAACTTCCTGTGACACTTCTTTGCCCCCTGACCTCACGTTTTTAATTTCCAAAACATCTCAGTGCTTTCCCAAAGTGCTATGAAAGGCTCCTGGTGGGTTAGGTTAGATGGATGGTCCAAATGCCACTAATGATGCCTGCTTTTTTGGAGAACTGCATAAGATGGGCAGAGATCATGTCTAACATAGTGCGCAGCAGAGAGTTGCCTTTCTATAAATATTTAAATAACTATCTAGTGGGTACTTCTCCATCAAAAGAAGTCTCCCCCAGCTTCCTACCTCCATAACTTTCAAAGCGTTACATTTTTTATTTTTACCTCATAGGAGCCATGGTCAGAATAAAACCAAGGTAGATGACACTGCCTTGGATTAGAACGGGTGTCAAGTGCTCAGTACAAGACTCACAGTCTCACCGATGTACAGCAAGAGAGACTCTTCCAGACCCTCTAAGTGTTCTAGAGCACAAGCCACGGCCTACTCAGGCATGCACAGCTCACAGTCATCAAGGGTAGATCATAGAAAAGACATTCACACCAAGGTCACTGTCAGGCCTGTCTTGAGAAATGTGTACAACAACGTTCCCCAAAGAGGAACAGTCAGAACCACTGATATGCCCTCGATTTCAGTCAAGACTCTGGCCAAGTCAAGCCAGGTCAGTCTGCTAATTGTGTCTGTGTTACGACCCCAGGACTCTTCTTAGATTGATACCACACAGCATGAAGTTCTCAAAAGCAAAAACACGTTAGGTTTCACAGGGTGTATGAGTTAAAAGAACTGAAAAAGCCAGCTTGCAGAGCTCAATACATTTGGCTTGTAGAAAAGATGTTCCAAAATAGCAATAAGGGGTCATCTGCTTGCAGTTAAGTCTCAGCAGAGGAAGCAGCTCCCTGTGTGGTGGGATGTTGGAGGGTCTTGTTACAAAGAAACTGCCCATCCTCATTCCTCTGCACTAATATACAGAAAGTCTTAGGCAAACAAATGTGCTATTTTGGGTAGTTTACCCAACAAGCATGTATTAAGAACATAGGATAGGGACTTCCCTGGCGGTCCAGTGGTGAAGACTCTGCGCTTCCACGCAGCATGGCCAAAAAATAAAAAGAACCTAGGATACAGGGAGGCCCTCTGCTGGCTCCGGAATTGCAAACACAAATGAGACATGTCCCCTGGTCTGTAGGGCTGTAATTAGGCTGGACGTAGGTCCTGGTTTGCCCAGAAGAGTCGCAGTATATGCCTATTATCCTGCATCTGTCTGGTTTATTTCCTCCTGGATTTTTCTTTTTCTTTTTTTTTAAACAAAGTATTTTTATTAGGACTTTAAAAAATGAGATGGGAAGAGTTGGGCAGAGCTTCACTCTTTACTTCCATGGCCCCATGTTGCAATGTGTTTGATACATGCAGTGAACAGAGTTCACATGTTAAGACATAACGTTCCTACCAAATGGAGAGACTTGTGCTGAAAGGCAACTGATGGGCTATTGCACACACATAATTCATAACTGTGCTCAAAGACTTTTATTTATACCCAGAGAAATACAAACCATAATTGTCAAAATCAGAAAAATTACACATGTAGAGCTGGAGTAACTGAACTACAAAACTGTTGTGATAAAGCTTATGTTAAATAAAAACCGACTTCATCAGGGAGTAAGCAGTTCTCTTGCTGCCTGTCATCAACTGGATTTGAGAAATGTTTGCAACTTTAAAGAACTAGCTTAAGTGATATGAAATTGCTGACAGTAGACAGTTTTTAATTTCAAAACATACTTTATGAATCTACCTAAGTGTCCTACAGAAAAGTATAGGAGTTTTAGAAACAGATCTTCTAAATTTGATTGTCCAAAATAAAGTCATAAATCCATAATCAAGTGTTCAACAAATGAAACACAGAGATCTCGGCCTCTGAAGCCTGTACAGAGTTGCAATTATTAAATAAAATAAAACTTGCAAATGGGGAGGACGTGAAATACATCCCTGCAAAAGCAAGGGAGGAAATAAATGAGTATCAGACAGCAAGAAACAAACAATATAAAAGGTTAAAGTTTAAAATTCTATAATTGTGCTCCAAAATTGATTTGGAGGAAGATCTTCTGAAACTTGAACACAGAATATTCTTACTGAATTGAGAAATTTATTTTACTGAAATGAATTTATAGCTGGTTGTTGTTCCATAAATTCTTAATAATTTTGTACCAGCCTGTGATATTCTATCAAGAGAAATAGAAGCTGCAGTTATCAAAATACATAGATAGTTTTATATGTTAACAAACATATATACATAAATATATGGGTAGGCAGTTAGATAACTGAAGAAAAATGCTGTGGCTCTAAGATAATACTAGAAAAAAATAGTCTTAAGAAAAATAGCGTTGACATGACATTAGACATAGACTTGGTGAAGGTGACTAAAATACAGAAAGAAGTATCAAGAACAATTATTCTGCTTATTTTAATGTCTTGACAAACAATAGAAAGAAAATTTTAATTTTTTTACTTTGGTGCACATGAAACTTTTTATAAGAAAATATTGTATTTTTGAGAGTGATTTTTGATTATAACTATTTTATGGGTCCACTAATATAATTTGAGATAATTAATAGTATTGGTCACCCCTTTTTCACTCTCAAAAGTGTCTCAGTTTGGATAGTAAATTATGTGGTTCCATTACTTATAATTTAGAACAGGGAGAGATGTGTAACAGAAAAATACAGAAAAGTAGCAAAAAAGCAATATAGTAGTCTAGGTACCTGTAAAGACCTTCTTATTAAATAGAGTTAAACATTATGGATAAGATATTTTCACAAATCTTACTAAATGCATTGCTGAACTTGTAAAAAAGTAAGAAATTTTTTTTTTTTTTTTTTTTTTTTTTGCAGTACATGGGCCTCTCACTGTTGTGGCCTCTCCCGTTGCAGAGCACAGGCTCCGGACATGCAGGCTCAGCGGCCATGGCTCACGGGCCTAGCTGCTCCGTGGCATGTGGGATCTTCCCAGACCAGGGCACGAACCCGTGTCCCCTGCATCGGCAGGCGGACTCTCAACCACTGCGTCACCAGGGAAGCCCAAAAGTAAGAAATTTTTAGGCAAAAAAGTATATATGAAGTTGGGAACTCAAGAGAAGTAAGCAGAACACTGAAGCTTGCTTTTTCCCTGAAGACATTTGCCAAACCAAGTGATATTCAAGCTTCATTTTATACGACTTCAAAGAGCATGGAAAATAGGAGACAAAGCCCAAAGCCTGTCCAACATGAAGATTTTAATAGGAAAATCCCTCTCAACAACAACTGCCCCCTCACATACACAAGAAATTTGTCTTGAAATATGGCACTGAGAAAAGAAGAAAGAAATTATCCTGAGAATTTGGAACCAAAGTCTGAGTTAATGTAGGTTTGCAGTCTTAATTAATTCTCAATACCTGGGGCACCCAAAATGTTTCAAGCTGAGAATATTATTTCGAGTATCCTCAACTGGTAGTAATCCCAGGCACCAAGTAGAAATAAATACAAATGCTAAGGTAAACCATCTTTATAAAAGGTCTCAAAGAATTCTCACAACTAAAATGCCAACAAAAATGAGTCCCCCCTGGGCAAAAATAACACACAAAGAAACAAGGCACCATGAGATAGACCCAGCAGAAACAACAGATGGCAGAAAGAGATGTTCAAACGTAGGTTACAGATAAACAACAAAAAGTAGATTAACGTGTTTAAAGAAATTAAGATGTTTAAGGAGATAAAAAAATTAAGCAAAAAAAAAAAAAAAGAAAGAAAGAAATGATCAGGAATGAGCAATTTCTGCTTCTGGCCATGTTGGACAAACAGGACCTGGATTTATCCTCCAGCCTTAAATAACTAGAAAACCAAACAAAATATTAGAAAAAAGGGGTTTTGGATACTGGGCAATGGACAACAGAGGAAAGTAATCTTTGGGAGAAGGGAAGCAAATGAGGTGGGCCCTGTACTTGCCCAGTTCACTGTCCAGGGAGGACTTCCAGGCCACAGAACAGAGGGGCTCAAACAGAGCCAGGCAGTGACCTTGCTGAATTGAGGAGACAGTTTAGAATTTGGGGAGGCCAAGACAGCTAAAATTTTCAGGGCAAAATATAGAAAGAAAGAGAAGACTTGGAGAGAAAGAGAGAGAGTCTGTCCCCTGGTTGGGAATAATTTATGTTCAAGCAGAGGGGAAAGACCTGCTAATACATGGAGCATTGGACAGAGTGCTCCAAAGGGGTCAATAATAAGAAGAATGTTAGAGTCCTCCAACAGTGGTCAAAGTAACCCTAGGTGCTCTGTATCTGCCCTAGCACTGATTAAAAGCAAGCCTCAAAAAGGACAAATTGATTCCAAATAATTGTGAAAATTAGTAAATTATTCTAAATAACCCATGGATCAAAAAAGTTACTATCTTGAAAAAGAGAAAATATTTTGAACTAATGATAGTGAAAATAATCATCATTATCAGAACTTGAGGCTATAACAAAGCAGTACTTAGTGGGTAATGTACAGAACTAAGCGTTTATAGAATAAGAAAGAGTGAAAATTGTTAAAGCTAAGTAGCCATCTTAAGACGGGAGATAAAGAACAGCAAAATAAAGCAGAAGGAATGAAATAGTAAAGCACAGAAATTAAAACAATGAAGAACAAACATACTATAAAGAAAATTGCAAAAGCCCAAATAATTAAGACAGTCTGGTATTGGCATAGGATAGGGAGCCCAGAGACAGACACATACATATTTGGATACTTGTTATACAAGCAAAGGAGCACTGCAGATCAGTGGGAATTCAATAAATGGTGTGAGAGAAACTATTTGCAAAATAGTAGAATCCAGAGTTCACAAAGGATCCCTATGAATCGATAAACAAAAAGATAAACAACTCTGTAGAAAAATAGGCAAAAGATTTGAATAAGAGCTATACAAAAGGGGAGAAATAACTAACAAACATGAGAAGATACTCAACCTTATTAGTAATCTGGAAGATGCAAATGAAAATTATAATGATATGCCATTAAGAAGCCACCTGATGGCCAAATATTTTTTAAACCAGACAATACAAGCATTGATAAGGTTGGGAAGAAAGGGAACTCTTGTCTACTGTTAGACAATTACTAGATACTACTTTTTGTTTTTGTTTTTGTTTTTGTTTTTTGTTCCCTTTTCTCCACACCCTCTCCAGCATTTGTTATTTCTAGACTTTTTATTTTATTTTTTAAAATGTTTACTTATTTATTTATTTATTTTCTTATTACTCATCCATTTTATACACATCAGTGTATACATGCCAATCCCAATCTCCCAATTCATCCCATCACCACCACCACCAACTCCTGCCACTTTCCCCCTAGGTGTCCATGCGTTTTTTCTCTACTTCTGTGTCTCAATTTCTGTACTGCAAACTGGTTCATCTGTACCATTTTCTAGGTTCCACATATATGCGTTAATATACGGTATTTGTTTTTCTATTTCTGACTTACTTCACTCTGTATGACACTCTCTAGATGCATCCATGTCTCTACATATGACCCAGTTTCGTTCCTTTTTATGGCTAATATTCCACTGTATATATGTACCACATCTTCTTTATCCATTTGTCTGTCGATGGGCATTCAGGTTGCTTCCATGACCTGGCTATTGTAAATAGTGCTGCAATGAACATTGGGGTGCATGTGTCTTTTTGAATTATGGTTTTCTCTGGGTATATGCCCAGTAGTGGGATGGCTGGGTCATATGGTAATTCTATTTTTAGTTTTTTAAGCAACCTCCATACTGTTCTCCATAGTGGCTGTATCAATTTACATTCCCACCAACAGTGCAAGAGGGTTCTCTTTTCCCCACACCCTCTCCAACATTTGTTGTTTGTAGATTTTCTGATGATGCCCATTCTAACTGGTGTGAGGTGATACCTCATTGTAGTTTTGATTTGCATTTCTCTGTTGATTAGTGATGTTGAGCATTCTTTCATGTGTTTGTTGGCAATCTGTGTATCTTCTTTGGAGAAATGTCTATTTAGGTCTTCTGAGCATTTTTGGATTGGGTTGTTTGTTTCTTTAATATTGAGCTGCATGAGCTGTTTATATATTTTGGAGATTAATCCTTTGTCCGATGATTCATTTGCAAATATTTTCTCCCATTCTGAGGGTTGTCTTTTCATCTTATTTATGGTTTCCTTTGCTGTGCAAAAGCCCTTACGTTTCATTAGGTCCCATTTGTTTATTTTTATTTCCATTACTCTAGAAGGTGGATCAAAAAATATCTCGCTGTGATTTATGTCAAAGAGTGTTCTTCCTATGTTTTCCTCTAAGAGTTTTACAGTGTCCAGTCTTACATTTAGGTCTCTAACCCATTCTGAGTTTATTTTTGTGTATGGTGTTAGGGAGTGTTCTAATTTTATTCTTTTTCATGTAGCTGTTCAGTTTTCCCAGCACAAGTTATTGAAGAGACTGTCCTTTCTCCATTGTCTGTCCTTGCCTCCTTTGTCATAGATTAGTTGACTATAGGTGCGTGGGTTTATTTCTGGGCTTTCTATCCTGTTCCATCAATCTACATTTCTGTTTATGTGCCAGAACTATATTGTCTTGGTGACCTTAGCTTTGTAGTATAGTCTGAAGTCAGGGAGTCTGATTCCTCCAGCTCTGTATTTTTCCCTCAAGACTGCTTTGGCTATTTGGGGTCTTTTGTGTCTCCATACAAATTTTAAGATTTTTTGTTCTAGTCCTGTAAAATATGCCATTGGTAATTTGATAGGCATTGCATTGAATCTGTAGATTGCTTTGGGTAGTATAGTCATTTTCACAATATTGATTCTTCCAAACCAAGAATATGGTATATCTCTCCATCTGTTGGTATCATCTTTAATTTCTTTCATCAGTGTCTTATAGTTTTCTGCATTCAGGTCTTTTGTCTCCTTAGATAGGTTTATTCCTAGGTATTTTATTCTTTTTGTTGCAATGATAAATAGGAGTGATTCCTTAATTTCCCTTTCAGATTTTTCATCATTAGTGTATAGGAATGCAAGAGATTTCTCTGCAAAAATTTTTATTTTTAATATCCTGGAATTTTACCAAATTCTTTGATTAGCTCTAGTAGTTTTCTGGTGGCATCATTAGGATTCTCTCTGTATAGTATCATGTCATCTGCAAACAGTGACATTTTTACTTCTTCTTTTCCAATTTGTCTTCCTTTTATTTCTTTTTCTTCTCTGACTACCATGGCTAGGACTTACAAAGCTATGTTGAATAATAGTCACGAGATTGGGCATGCTTGTGTTGCTCCTGATCTTAGAGGAAATGCTTTCAGTTTTTCACCATTGAGAGTGATGTTTGCTGTGGGTTTGTCATATATGGGCTTTATTATGTTGAAGTAGGTTCCCACTATGCCCCCTTTCTGGAGAGTTTTTATCATAAATCGGTGTTGAATTTTGTCAAAAGCTTTTTCTGCATCTATTGAGATGATCAAATTGTTTTTCTTCTTCAAGTTGTTAATATGGTGTATCAGATTGATTGATTTGCATATATTGAAGAATCCTTGCATCTCTGGGATAAATCCCACTTGACTATAGTGTATGATCCTTTTAATGTGTTGTTGGATTCTGTTTGCTAGTATTTTGTTGAGGATTTTTGCATCTATATTCATCAGTGATATTGGTCTGCAATTTTCTTTTGTTGTAGTATCTTTGTCTGGTTTTGGTATCAGGGTGATGGTGGCCTCATAGAATGAGTTTGGGAGTATTCCTTCCTCTGCAATTTTTTGGAAGAGTTTGAGAAGGATGGGTGTTAGCTCTTCTCTAAATGTTTGATAGGATTCATGTGTGAAGCCATCTGGTCCTGTACTTTTGTTTGTTGGAAGATTTTTAATCACAGTTTCAATTTCATTATTTGTGATTTGTCTGTTCATATTTTCTATTCGTTCCTGGTTCAGTCTTGGAAGGTTATATCTTTCTAAGAATTTGTCCATTTCTTCCAGGTTGTCCATTTTATTGGCATAGAGTTGCTTGCAGTAGTCTCTTAGGATGCTTTGTATTTCTGCAGTGTCTGTTGTAACTTCTCCTTTTTCATATCTAATTTTATTGATTTGAGTCCTCTCCCTCTTTTTCCTGATGAGTCTGGCTAATGGTTTATCAATTTTGGTTATCTTCTCAAAGAACCAGCTTTTAGTTTTATTGATCTTTGCTATTGTTTTGTTTTTATTTCATTTATTTCTGCTCTGATCTTTATGATTTCTTTCCTTCTGCTAACTTTGGGTTTTGTTTGTTCTTCTTTCTCTAGTTCCCTTAGGTGTAACATTATATTGTTTATTTGAGATTTTTCTTGTTTCTTGAGGTAGGCTTGCATAGCTACAAACTTCCCTCTTAGAAGTGCTTTTGCTGCATCCCATAGGTTTTGGATCATCGTGTTTTCATTGTCATTTGTCTCTAGGTATTTTTTGATTTCCTCTTTGATTTCTTCAGTGATCTCTTGGTTATTTAGTAAAGTATTGTTTAGCCCCCATGTGTTTGTGTTTTTTACTTTTTTTTCCCTGTAATTGATTTCTAATTTCATAGCATTGTGGTCAGAAAAGATGCTTGATATGATTTAAATTTTCTTAAATTTACTGAAGCTTGATTTTTAACCCAGGATGTGATCTATCCTGGAGAATGTTTCGTGCACACTTGAGAAGAAAGTGTAATCTGTTGATTTTGGATGGAATGTCCTATAAATATCAATTAAATCTATCTGATCTATTGTGTCCTTTAAAGCTTGTGTTTCCTTATTAATTTTCTGTTTGGATGATCTGTCCATTGGTGTAAGTGAGGTGTTAAAATCCCCCACTATTATTGTGTTACTGTCAATTTCCTCTTTTAGAGCTGTTAGCAGTTGCCTTATGTTGGTGTATATATATTTATTATTGTTATATCTTCTTCTTGGATTGATCCCTTGATCATTATGCAGTGTCCTTCCTTGTCTCTTGTAACATTCTTTATTTTAAAGTCTATTTTATCTGATATGTATAGCCACTCCAGCTTTCTTTTGATTTCCATTTGCATGGAATATCTTTTTCCATCCCCTCACTTTCAGTCTGTATGTGTGCCTAGGTCTGAAGTGGGTCTCTTGTAGACAGCATATATATGGGTCTTGTTTTTGTATCCATTCAGCAAGCCTGTGTCTTTTGGGTGGAGCATTTAATACATTCACATTTAAGGTTATCATCAATATGTATGTGCCTATTACCATTTTTTAAATTGTTTTGGGTTTGTTTTCGTAGGTCCTTTTCTTCTCTTGTATTTCCCACTTAGAGAAGTTCCTTTAGCATTTGTTGTAGAGCTGGTTTGGTGGTGCTGAATTCTCTTAGTTTTTGCTTGCCTGTAAAGTTTTTGATTTCTCTGTGAAATCTGAATGAGATCCTTGCTGGGTAGAGTAATCTTGGTTGTAGATTCTTCTCTTTCATCACTTTAAGTATATCATGCCACTCCCTTCTGGCTTTGTAGAGTTTCTGCTCAGAAATCAGCTGTTAACCTTATGGGAGTTCCCTTGTATATTATTGTTCATTTTTCCCTTGCTGCTTTCAATAATTTTTCTTTGTCTTTAATTTTTGCCAATTTGATTACTATGTGTCTTGACCTGTTTCTCCTTGGGTTTATTCTGTATGGGACTCTCTGCACTTCCTGGACTGGGGTGGTTATTTCCTTTCCCACGTTAGGGGTATTTTCAACTATAATCTCTTCAAATATTTTCTCGGGTCCTTTCTCTCTCTCTTCTCCTTTTGGGACCCCTATAATGCGAATGTTTTTGCATTTAATGTTTTCCCAGAGGTCTCTTAGGCTGTCTTCATTTTTTTTTCTTTATTCTGTTCCACAGCAGTGAATTCCACCATTCTGTGTTCCAGGTCACTTATCCATTCTTCTGCCTCAGTTATTCTGCTATTGATTCCTTCTAGTGTATTTTTCATTTCAGTTATTGTATTGTTCATGTCTGTTTGTTTGTTCTTTAATTCTTCCAGGTCTTTGTTAAACATTTCTTGCATCTTCTCGATCTTTGCCTCCATTCTTTTTCTGGGGTTCTGGATCATCTTCACTATCATTATTCTGAATTCTTTTTCTTGAAGATTGCCTATCTCCATTTCATTTAGTTGTTTTTCTGGGGTTTTATCTTGTTCCTTCATCTGGTACATAGCCCTCTGCCTTTTCATCTTATCCATCTTTCTGTGAATTTGGTTTTTGTTCCATAGGCTGCAGGATTGTAGTTCTTGTTTCTGCTGTCTCTAGATAATATCTTTCTAATTTGACCTACGAGAGCACATTATCTTACCATGAAGCAAGGCGTGAAGGGAGAGCCCACAGGGAAGATCAGTTTTGATGAAGGTATAGAGTAAAATGAGGTCTAGGGCACTGGGGGCTCTTAACAGCGGTATAACCAGGAGGATGGTGGTGGAGTGGCAGGCACTGGGCATTTCCAGACATCACCAAGGTACAGGGTACCTGTGGAGGGGGTGAGGGAGGTACTCATTGGGAGGAAGAGGCACAGAATTGATGGGAGAGGTGGTAGTGAGGCACAGTAGTCAAACTTTGCTTGTTTATAATTTTTCCCTTACCAGCTCCAATAACAGTGCTAAATCAAGTGTGGCTACAGAGGTTTCTGTTATCTGCTTCTGCATGCTCCTGGCTGCTGTGACAAAGGAAATTTGGAGTAAACCTCCTTTGGTCAATTTGTAGTACTGATTTCATGGAGTTGTCACGAAGATGAAATGAGTTTAAAAAAATAAATACAAAGAAGTGAGTATAGGCAGTGGCACATAGTAAGCACTAGATGATGGTGGTGGTAATGATGATGATGCAGAAGGAGGAGGAGGTCAATTTGCTTCACATTTCTTTGTCTCAGGATCTTCATCTGTAAAATGGGAGAAACAATAGCATCTACCTCTAGGGTTGGTGTGAAGATGAAAACAGAATATTTGTATTGTATAGACTGGGCTTGTACCTAGCAAATACTCCAAAAGTGGTAGCTTTGCTACTCTTATTGCTTTTGCGCACTACCCATGGTTCCAAGACCATGTGAAACGGGTCCTTAAATGGGTCTTGAACAGAGGACTTAATGCCAAAGGGCGATTCAAACTCATTCAAAAAGCTTTTAGAGGAATAGTCCCTTGGTTCCTTTCATTTACAAATTATAGGCTCAAATGAATGACTTTGGTGAGCAAAAACCTTTGGCTTTTGGAAAGGTCAAATTGTATGGTTTTTTGAAAGTGGCTACTCTCCTTTTCCAAAGGAAATCATCAAGCAGGGGCTGAGACGGGTTTCATTATTCCAGCAAGTATTCAAGCAGGGAAGTTTGCTTTTTCAGAATTTGATTTTCAAGGAGGCCACAGTGGGTAGAGATCTGGGCTGTGGATTTGTCCATTATCCTAGAGTGGGCGGAGGTTAAATTACCCAGAAGTTGGAAGGGCTTGCAGGCACTTCCTGGACTTTACAAAGGAGAAACTACCATCTCCCTTATTGTGAAAATTTAGTCACAAGAGCTGATGAAGCCCCATCCACACATAGCCTAACTGTCCTTCTTGGCACCAGGGTACAATGTTTTCTAGATGTAGCTCAAAATTTACATTATTGTCAAAAGATGGGCTGCCATTCCCAAACCTGGGGACATTAGTTAGTCACAATGACAGCCTTTCCTTAGGGCTCTAATGCACTCCTGGAACTTCCCTATACTTAGATCCGTAGGGCACCAACTTCAAAGACATGCAAGATATGATTATAATAAAGACGTAGTCTGAGTAAGGAAATCTCTTGGATGAACTCTAAGGTATATTTGCTTCTGCCAAATTCTAGACATTTGGAGGGCTGTAGCAGTAAATAAGAATCTATATTCATATCTAGTATTTATTTTGTTATCATCAGAGAAGGCATATTCACTGATGAATTACTGGAACTTCTCACCTCTTCCTTGAATGTGCTTTATTATGTGGCTTTAAACTGCTTTATTATGCCTTGCATTCTAATTTATGTATTGGTTTCTTCTGTCCAACTCGTCTGTAAGCTTTGTGCATCAGCCCTAATGCTTAGAATAATGCTTTATACATCATAGATGCTTGATGAATTGTCAAAATAACCTAGTAGAGTGAATATAATTTTGTTCTATATCTGATTCAGAAAGTAGTGCTATAGCTTCAGTGCCTCTCCTTCAGTGCCTGTCCTAAACAGCTGACAATGCAAAAAGATGCACTTTGTACTAGTTGAGAATGGGGCTCTGATGGCCACAGTGCAAGTCTGGAGGCCCACAGTATCCTCCAGGTAGTGAGGCAGGCCATCAAAGGTTGAAGGCAGATGTCTGACTCATCTCTGCTACTAAGAGGTAGGGTTTAGATCAAGTTAGTTTAATTCAAATTAGTGCAAAAATAATAAGGAAGCTGAAGAAAAAGATTTTATCATTATCTTGCTGAGCTCATGTGGTAGGAGAGATATGCATGTAAACAAATAATTAAAATATAACATCAGTGCCTACAGTGAAATACGTACAGAATGCCATAGGGGATTAGAGGAGGGAAACAACTTTTCTGGAGCAAAGAATTGGGAGGGAGGAAAAGAGATCAGAGAAGGCTTCAAAGAGGAGATAATATTTGAGATAAGCCTTGAAGGAGATGCAGGAAGGAATGCCAGAATTTTTAATATTAGAAACTTGATTTATGTAGTTTACCATATTAAAGAATTAAAGGAGGAAAGCCATGTGATCATCTCATCAGATGCAGACATGGGTTAGATATCCTCCCACAATGAAAAACTCACACATCAATGAAAATTAATAAACGATAGCTACACACATCAATATGGATGTCAAAATGAAATACTAATTGAAAAAAGTAAGTTATAGAAGGGCCAGGGAGAGTATGATTCTATGTATGTGAAGTTCAAAAACAGACAAAACTAAACAATATAGGTTTTTTTTTTTGTTGTTTTGTTTTTTTTTTTTGCGTTAAACGGGCCTCTCACTGATGTGGCCTCTCCCGTTGCGGAGCACAGGCTCCGGACGCGCAGGCTCAGCGGCCATGGCTCACGGGGCCCAGCCGCTCCGCGGCATGTGGGATCCTCCCAGACCGGGGCACGAACCCGCGTCCCCTGCATCGGCAGGCGGACTCTCAACCACTGCGCCACCAGGGAGGCCCTAAACAATATAGTTTTTAAGGATACAAATTTAGGTGGTAAAATTGTAAGTCAAGCAAAAGGATTGTAAACACAAAACTTTTTCAGCACAGTGGTCTCCTCTGGAAAAGGCGGGAGGGCGGCACAATCACAGAAGAGCACACAGGGGCCTTCCGAGGCATTGAAATGTTCTATTTCCTAACCTGGGTTGTGGGCACACAGGTATTTAACTTGTTATTTTATAGATTGGGCAGGTGTGCTTCTACATTTGTATATATGACACAGTTCACAATTAAAACATGTAAGAGAAATAAGCAGAAACTCACTAAGTAGAGAGGGAGATCCAGGCCAGTCCTGGAATATAGCATGTCCTTGGTAACTATTCATTGAATGAATGAATGAATGAATGGACAAGGCCACTGTAAGCAGAAGTAGCATCTACAAAGCATGGGAGTGTGAGAGGACATGGGGGCTTCAGGAGACTGTACATTGTTTCTATGATCAGAAAGGTGGGCATGGCCCGAATTATAAACAGCTTCATAGGCCATAAAAGGGTTTGAACCTGTAGCTGACAAGGAGCCATTGGTGGATTTAAAGAAGGGGGTGACATCAGAACTACATTTTAAAAACACATTCTGGCAGCTGTGTGGAGGGTAGATGGAACTAAAGCCTTCTCTGCCTTCACCACAAAGAATCCTCAGAAGGAAACAGTAGGTATGTCATGTGCCCTAGGGCCTTCCCTGGACTTTGTTCAGGAAACTACATACAAATCCTCTCAATACAAACAACAACTGCAACTAGTCCTCAGCATAGGATTTCATGCTCCGGGATGCAAGGTTCATGGGAGACATAAGGTAAGTGGTCTGAAGGAAAGAGCTCACAGTACTTTAGGACAGATGTATTTAACCCTCAGTAAAATTGGCATGTTGCAGCACAGAACTAGGAAACGCATGCTTATAAACTGTGGGCCCTGACACTACTTCCTTTCATCCAAACCTAGAAACCCCCAACATTTTTACTGATTTTGCTGGTAGGGAGTAGGATAAGAAAGAATGGTAAGGAAAAACAAAAATAAGTAGCAATAGAGGTTATTGCCCTGAAGGAATATCGTAAAGTCTCCTAAAGTCTACTACTCTTCAAAGTAGTAACAAATGTACCATAACCGTCTCTATTTCTTCAGTTCTCTCTTTATTATATCAAAAATAAAATTCAGCTCTATTTTACTTTAAAAAATTGCTAGGTACATTAGACAATTTGGTACAACTTAACTGCTCCATGAATATAACTATTTGGAAATTGTTCAATTACACATGAAATGAATTATCACCTCATTTGCATGGGCAAAAAAAAACTATTAATGCTCAATGAAGCCTGAACCAGTTGTGAAACAGGTGAGAATTTATGGTTGGATACTCTGATTGAAGCTCTATTAATGTTCAAGACAGTTTTTAAATGAATTAAGCCCCAACTCATATGTATGCTCCATCCCTTCTAGTGTCTAATTGTGCCTAAATCAAGCTATCCTTGACTAATCGTGGAGCCCTGTGCATACCCGAGGGCATCTTGGGCTCTATGTGCATTGGCCCCAAACTAAATTAAAGCCCTCCCCCTTTGGCTGTTTTCTCCTGGTAGCAACATGACTTGTGATAATGATGATTAGTTATCATTAAAGATAACAATTAGCTATAGATTCGGAGTCTTGCATTTGGCCCAGTAGTTTATCATGATTTGTATCAGGCAATGTCTACATCATTCTAAGGAATGACAGAACAGCTGTGAAATGGCTCAAGCATTTAAGGATGGACTGTGGGAAACTTTGGAAAACAGAGGAGTGAGAATGGAGAAAGAGTGGGAGTCAATGAGGAGAGCTTCAGAATCACCACCTCTGCCCAGACAGCCTTTTATTTTTTAAGATTATTTTTTTGATGTGGACCATTTTTAAAGTCTTTATTGAATTTGTTACAATATTGCTTCTGTTTTATGTTTTTGGTTTTTTGGCCACAAGGCATGTGGGATCTTAGCTCCCCAACCAGGGATCGAACCTCACCCCCCGCATCAGAAGGCGAAGTCTTAACCAGCCAGGGAAGTCCCCCCAGACAGCCTTTACTACAGTATTTCTGATTCCCTCAGCCTTGCTTGGGTTCTCCTTTCCAAGGTGCGGGTTAAACACTGCTGTTGCATATTACCAGGTGTGGGACTTGGCTGTTTATGTCTCTATCTCCCCTACACTGTAAATTGTCCAGGAGTGGAGATCATCTATGTTTCTCTGTTATATTTCCAGTGTCTTGTGTATGTAGGGGTCCAATAAGTATTTTTTAATTAATAGATAATGAATGACTAAATGGATCAAAGAACTTACAGATATTCTACTATGTATTTCTCAAAGTATTTCCTGTATATGTTTGGTAGCCTCCATCAGACTTGTAACAAAATTAGGTGCTTAAACTCCTCACTCAGCTGGGTCCTTTGGGCCAAAATTCACCTTGCTGATCAGAATAGTACTATGCTTCATGAATAATAAACTTTATGTATCACTTGGGATCTAAAGTGTAAGGTAAGATTTGTATCATCAAGGTCAGCCTTAAAAATCTCTTTGGAAGAAAAACCCTTCTCTCAGGAAATCTAACACAGTCAGGGTTGGAACACATCACTGTCTCTGGCAGAGCACCAGAAGGACGTGGCTTGTATTCAAAGGCCATATTATATGAAAAATTTGTATCTTTAAACATTTGAATGGCAGTGGTCAGTGGGCCAGACAGACGCAACTGGGGGTACAGCACCCTCTGCTCACCCACAACCTCCACCCACTCTCAGGCCTGATGGCCTCACTGAGGGAGGTGGCGGGTGGAGTCCTTCACTTCCTAAGGAACCTGTTACTTCTCTTTTTGTGCAGAGTACTTAGGGTTGCGTTCTCTTAAATTAGATGTCTGTATCTGGCAGTGACCCTGTACATTAGGCACACAAACTCTTGCTGAAAAATGCATGAAGCTTCTGTTTCAACAAAAGGTAAGTCCCACGCCTGGGACTCACGCTTTCAGTTACAACCTACTGCACATATTTAAGCTTGGCAGATACATTAGATCCATCGTCTGGCCTCGTTTGTTATTTCAACAGATATTGATTGAGCACCACTGCATTCCGGACACTGTGTTAGGACGTGGTGATATACCAGGAGACAGTGGAGTAGCCCTGTTGCCTACCAGCCGTGTAGACATGGACAAGTCACTTCCTCCTCTTGTTGCAATTTCTCCATCTGTAGTACGAGTACGACCATAGTAGTATCTATGCCATGAGGCTCTCGGTAGAATTAAACACCCAGGAAGCATTTAGAGCAGCTCCGGATGCACAGTAAGGAAACGATGACACAAGCTGTTGTCACCACGCTCACACCGTGGAAGAGCCCTCACCCAGAGCTCACATATGCACACGCCAACCACCTGGATCCGAGCTGGAAACCCAGAAAATAAGTAACGGAAACGAGTTTTTCCTTCTCCCTATGACCCAGCAAGTCCATAAATCAGGAATCTCTAACCCCTTGGAAAGAAGGAGAACAAAGTTCCCATCCTTCTTAATGTTCTTTTTTTTCTTTTTTTTTTTTAATATTCATTTTTGGCTGTGTTGGGTCTTCGTTTCCGCGCGAGGGCTTTCTCTGGTTGTGGCGAGCGGGGGCCACTCTTCATCGCGGTGCGTGGGCCTCTCACCGTCGCGGCCTCTCCCGTTGTGGAGCACAGGCTCCAGACGCGCAGGCTCAGCAGTTGTGGTGCACGGGCTTAGTTGCTCCACAGCATGTGGGATCCTCCCGGACCGGGGCACGAACCCGTGTCCCCTGCATCGGCAGCCGGACTCTTAACCACTGCGCCACCAGGGAAGCCCTCTGCCCTTTTATTTACTTCTTCTCACAGGAGGAAAAAGGTCTGACTGGTGGTGCTGGTAAACACGTCCATGGGCACGTACAGCCCAATGCTGTCTGTTTTTCTGTCCCCCTGTAGGTTACACACATCCCTCCTCTTGAGCCATGTGGCTGTATGGGTAAGGGATTGCTCTGCTGATCCAATTCTGCCCATTCCTGAGTCCTGGGGTCTATGCTTGTGGGGGGATAGGTGGAGACCTCCTTCCACTCTGCTAGGATTCAGCAGATGGAGAATTTTAATTCCCAACCATACTCTTGTATCTATTTGCCAACTGGTTCAGAATCTGGAGAGAAGAGAGTCTGATTAGGACTCTCAGAAATTGAACATAAAGGAAGAAAACCTCTTGAAAAGCCAAAAGGGAAATGAAGAAACCTCCTGATTTCTGCTCAGTCCTAAAACCATAAGCTCATTATCCAAGAGGGACTAGCGTGGTAGACAAAGAAAAATATATGCCATGGCTTTGCTACCAAGGATCATGACTGAGTTGGGGGCCTAACAGTCTGCTCTGTGAGGGGGCACAAAGGGGTCCCCCTGGGAACAAAAAGGATGATGCGCACAGTTTATGTGTCAAACCAGTGGTTGAAGGACCAATGCTTGAACCCAGGGCTTGTGATCCCAGCCGATCCCCAGACAGCCTCATTTCTCCCTGAGTGACCTGCATGCTTCTGTGATAAATGTGGCAGAGTTCATTTACTGGTAGTTGATGCCTCAACTCTTAAGAAAATAATAGCAATCTCTGAAAATTTTCATAATTATATGTGAAGATACCACTGGCCAGGGAAGCAAACAGAGGTAGGAGGGAAGGATGAAAGGAAAGAGATGCTAAAATCTCATACAAAAGAGACTTATGTGCTGGTGATTTTCTGAACTTACTTTCTCTGCATCCTAACAGTCATTAAAATGTATAAAAATGGATATTTTTGAAGCAGCAACACTAAGAATTATCATTGCTGCAGTTGCTTGGCAACCTGAGACTTTGGTTATTTTATTTCTAAATAGGGAATGCTATAAACTGGTATCTGGAGTTTGTGCAAATAGTTCTAAATTGATGTTCTCCCTGTAAATCAGGAGGAGATAATACAGCATTAATGTACATTTAAAGGTGGCTAAATTTGCATATGTATGTGTCTCATATCACACACACAAAGATTCTTACACAGAGCTTCTCTCCATTACATGCTATCTTAAGTAAATCTGGAGAATTGATATTCTTTTGCATTTTTCCTGGAAAATATCTATTTAATTTCATTTTGTAAATAATATGCATTTGAGTCACGAGGAGCAAACCTTTTGTCGCCTGTGTGAGTCAGGGGAACTGAGTACTGTAGCTCATATTGGTCATGAGCTCCTTTCTCTAGCTTCCCAGACACTGAGTGGGTTTCCAGTTCTGAGAAAGCAGAGACAAACCCAGTATCTAAATGGCTACCGGGGGAAAATATTTTTCAAAGCAAGGCATGGGAATGTCCACATTCTTCAGAGATGCAAGCCCTGTAAAGGCCTTATGAAATCTTAGGCCTGCAGGTTCCAGCACGGATGAGAAGAGTTGTTAACATTTTGAAAAAGTTGCCTCTATTTACAAACTGTCATTTCTCCACAAGTCACCAACTTGAATTTGAGTCTCTAGTGATGCTTGCTGGTTTGAATGAAATGCTGTGCTCTGATGCTGCTTTTCTCTCTCTCTCTTTTTTTTTTTTTTGCGGTACATGGGCCTCTCACTGCCGTGGCCTCTCCTGTTGCGGAGCACAGGCTCCGGACGCGCAGGCTTGGCGGCCATGGCTCACAGACCCAGCCGCTCCGTGGCATGTGGGATCTTCCCGGACCGGGGAATGAACCCGTGTCCTCTGCATTGGCAGGCGGACTCCCAACCACTGCGCCATCAGGGAAGCCCCACTGCTTTTCTCTTAAACGTGACCTTACTCCTCACTAGGGCCTTAGGAGGAAAAGTGCTCCTGTTCCAGATCCTGATGACAGGCATCCTTATCACTTTTGGAGAATAACCGCTTCGAAAGTGGCCCCTGCAGTGGTGTTTGCCTGCAGACTGAAGCTCATGACAACAAACTGCCTCAAGCTCCACCTGCTTCTCCAGAGAGAAGAAGGGCACGAGGAAGTCAGCTGCCTGAGCCCCAGAGTATGTCAGTGACAGATTCCAAAACACAAGGATTTGGTCTTGGTCTGAACCACAGACCAAAACCATAAAAGAAAGGCATCGAGCACCAATTCGATCATGGGATTGTTCATGCAGAACCATGCTTCAAGCTACTTGGGAATAGCATCTCAGACAGACACAACACGAGAGGGTCACAGAATGACTTTCCATGACCTCTTGTTCAATGGAAGCCAGGACATGATAACATATCTGTTGTTTAGAAACATAGGACAGCATCTTGTTGGCAAATAATCAAATAGACCATTTGACCTATTAAAGTAATTATTTATCCAAATGGAATAACAGTTACAAATGAAGGAAAAATGTTTCAGGCTTAAAGTAAGTGTGAAGGGTATGCTTCACCTAACCAGACACCTAAACGGGACGAAACATTCTATTTCGAGAGAACTGGGTGGTCGTTAGAATTTCCAAGTCTCTGGAAAGACTGTAGTCCTGCAGATCAGCTGGGTCATAACAGCACTTTAGCCAAAGCTGAGTGCACACTGCCAGATTCTTGTGGTGGCCCTTCTGGGCACCAATTCTAGTGGTGTGTGCCCGCAACACTTGTTTTTGGCATGGGAATTCATTTCGACGTCTCTGCCTAATTTTTCTCATCTATCGAAGGGAAGGTTCCTACAACCTTACTGCCCAAGAAGTGGTGAGGAATAGCAAATGGCTGAGCGATGGAAGGAAATTGGCAAATGTACTGTCAAAACGCTTAGGACTATGACAGCTTCCCCTAGACAAGAGGTTCCCCAAAGTTAGGGAGTTTTGTGTAGCCTGTCAGTGCAGAACTGACTAGGAGGTTGGAGCCCTTGGTGGTCTCCCTGCTGTCCCCAAATGCTTTTCTGAATGGTGTCACCATTTGGGATTGATTTATGGCACTTGGATTGGTCAGCGAGCCTGTGCTACGTCGCGGCTGAGGCTGGGAACCTGTTCTGCACTTGCATGTGTCATATCTAAAGGCAATATCATTTGCAAAGTCAAAACCGTTGAGAGCACACCTAGGGTACCCGTGGGAGCACCTGTGATGGGTAATGAATACAAACTCGCTTTCAGGCTTGCTCACGTGACAGAGTCTGGCACGATGATGAAGAGAAACGAGGACAGGCTACATCCCCTCTGTGCACATTCCAGTTAATTTCCCAGAAGCAAACACAAATGATGCAGGTTCCAAGCACAGAAGTGTCCAGGGTGACAAACATGAGTGGGCTTTTGTGTTTTGGAAGGGTGGGGGAAGGTAGCGAACGTGGAGTTTGGTTTTCCGTTTTTTTCCTGTAAGTGAATAGGAGCAAGAGGAAACTGCAAGGGCAGGAAATCCTTCGCCGTCTTAGGAACCTACTGCAAAGACAAGGTTTAACATGGGAAAGGTGTTTAGTACGCTAACAAATGCCATGTGATGTGGCTTTGGAGCGCTGACTGAACTGATAAAAGAAATCTGGGCCATCCTGCTGTGCTGAAGACCTCATGCTGTGCAGAGCAAAGGCAGCTAACATATTACAGAGCTTGATGAGGTTGGGGGGAGTGGATTGGCAACGAACTGCCAAGGTCTCTGAGGCTGTGAAAAGTGATGCGGTTTGATCCTGCCACCAGCTGGCTGGGTGATTTGAGTTAACCTTTGCCTTATCTTCTGTACCTCGAAAGAAGACAGTTTCTATTTGATTAATCACTTTGCAAATGTATTTGCAGAACCAAATATTGAATATATGCTGTGGCTGAGAATCTGAAACAATATTACATCAAGGGTCTTTGAAAGCTTACACACAATGATGGGCATTAAGGACTGAGGGCTGATAGAACTGGCTGTACAAGTGCACTGCCAACAAATGTTTTGGGGAGGACAGCACCGGCCGCATGGCCAGGCCACCATGTTTCCTGGCATCAAGCAGTGGGCAACTCTGCAAGATCCCTAGAAGGATCCTGATGGTGGGGACAACTCTATGCCTGTGTCTTACATAGACACCACATTTATGTTAAGTCTGTGCCGACTTCAGACATAGAAACACTTTAATCACCACTCCCTCGGAGCCAGAAGGGAAGGAAGGGAACTGAAGCAGACAGATGTCTGCAGAGAATAGTGAGTGGAGTTTTCACACTTGGTCAGCCCTCCCAAGTGGGCAGGTCGTTGTGGCTAGCTGATGCTAGATATGTTTAATTTAACAAGAGACCTTGAACTACTAATAAAAACAATTCTTAATGTTTCCTTTTAGGTTTATAATAAAACCCTACTGGAACCGAAAGGAAGTTACTTTATCTAAAGTAAAAGTAATTTCATATGCTTGCATTCATCCATCCCTCCCACCATCAATTCAACAAATATTTATTGAAATCATAAAAGCATGTCACTTTACAGAAATAATGTGAGAGATATATAAGTAAAATACATAATCAGTGACCTCATAAGGTGGTATTTTTAATTTTGTCTATGCCATGCTCTATTAAGTTATTACATTAATGGACATGGTTCCCTTTTTATGGACAGGGAAACCAATGAGGGCTGATAACTCTTTCCTTTCTAAGATCTCCAACCTTGACAGTACCTCTGCAGACCTTTATTTTTCCCTCCCTCTCTTCTCTCTTTCCTTTCCTTTCTTTCTTTTTCTTCTTTCTTCCTTCCTTCCTTCCTTCCTTTCTTTCTTTTTTCTTTTCCTCCCTCCCTCCCTTTCCTTTCTTTCTTTTCTTTCTTTCTTTCTTCCTTCCTTCCTCCCTTTCTTTCTTTCCTCTTTCTTTCTTTTCCTCCCTCCCTCCCTTCCATCCTTCCTTCCTCTCTTTCTCTCTTTCCTTGTAATCACAAGTTGACTTTATTCAACTGCAGAAATGATACTGAATGAAACTATATAAACCTTCTACTTGAATTTTTTCTCAGAGAAAAGAATCCTCACAAGGGGTAGAAAAGCCATTTCTGGGTTTATCCTAGGATTCCAAATTTCAAGAATTGAGACAGACAAGATTATAATCTCTATTTAATTTCCTAAAGTAGTCTAGTAATGGGCTTCCTTGGAGAATAAAGGCACAGTGTTGGCATCAACTTAGGGCAGAGGGGAAGGAGAACTCAAGGACTTGTCCTGAACCTCAGCTATTGTAGAACAAACTGCCCACTTACCCTTTCCGTCCTACACAACAGTAATTTGTATTTTGTAGGATCCTACAGATTAAACAAAAATGATTCAATGTACTGTATATTTGCTTAATCCTCAAGGCAACTCTGTAAGGTAGATGTTATTTCCATTTAAATAGGTGGGGATAGGCTCAACCACATTATCATTATTGGTTATTGACTATAGTGTTACACATTTCACAAAAAACTTTCATACACATATCACTCTGAACCTTTTATCCTTGTGATATAGATAAGATATACAGCTATAACCCTCAGTTTATGAGATGTGAAGGAAGGTTCAGATAGCTAGTAGAAGGTGCAGCTGGACATTGGCAGGGCCTGAAAAAACAGAAGAGTACCCATCATCCCATCATCACATTGTCCAATGACAAAGATGAGTTGGGGTGATGGTGGTGAGGGATGGCTCCAGGGCTGGGTCATTCATGAGCACAGATGATATGGCAAGTCTTTGGCTATTCCAGACATAGGAGTAATTCTAATTTCATCTTCTTGGAGCAGCAACAGAAAGAGGAAAAGGATCTTGGAAGTGAAATAAACATCTGCATAGGATGGTGGGTGGTAATTCCCCAAGCTTTTTAAGTTCTCCTAAATAGGACTACCAAATAAAATACAGGATCCCCATATAGCTCATGCAATACTGGGGGGATGCTTATACTAAAAAATATTTGTTGTTTATCTGAAATTCAAATTTAACTGTGTATCCCATATTTTTATTGGTTAAATATGGCAGCCCTATTCCTAAGGGAAGGGTAATTCAATCTTATGCCCCTTGCTCTCATCACCATAAAGCATCTGTACAATGGTGACAATAATCTACCAATGGCAATTGTGATTGGAGACCTCAACTGAGATAACTTCTTATTATTTCTGACTTGAGCAGCCTAATGTCAGCGTTGCAGTAAATTTAAATATTTCCATAGCTTTTGAATTTGGAAGATCATGCATTACACAATTGTTAGTGAAGTCTGGTTTCTGGCACTGAACTAACAATGTGGTCCATACTGTACCTCTGTAGTACAACTCTCCCCAGATGACACTGGACAGAGAATCCCACACACAGTCCTCACACCACGCTTTCCTCATCCCATTCTTGAGTAGAAGAGTCACTTACTTGTATGGGATGTGTTTGCTGCCATTGACGAGAGCCAGGATGACATTGCCCAGAGCAGACAGTGAGAGGCACAGCCCTGAGCCTCCTTCCCGATTTTTGCTAAGAGCTTTCACACAGCTGCCAAGATCAATAAGGTGCAGGCGGCTGCGGCCTCCAGACACTGTCACAGGAGAGAAGATAAGAGAAGAAAGAAGTGGTTAAGTTCTGGCAAACACTCATCTGTCCTTCATATAGCTCCTTGGGAAATCTGATGGGAAAAAAGAGGAAATAAAAGGTTGAAGTTCATGGCCTAGTAGGAAACCCTTACAAAATTATGCAGGGGTAACAAATAGCATGGTCCTCTTAAATTCTGTCCACCACACATCACTGATCTTCTAAAACCTACTGATATTCCTACTATAAATAAATGAATAATTCATGTAGGCTAAATTAGATGAAATTTCACAGAGAAGGTAAATGTCTACATTTACCTTCATCTTCTGTGTGTAGCAGAATTCTGAAATTGATCATATTAAAACATAAATAGCCCATAAGTGATTATCCGCTTTGGTTGACTGTCATAGAGACCGTGACCTAAAGCTCAGCCAAGAATCAGGTTGATAACCCAAAGTAAAACCAGGAAGAATTAATAACCAGGTGCAGAGTCAGGGAAGACCCAGGTATTTGCTGAGTATCTGCCAAGTGCCAGGTGCTGCACAAACAGTCTCATTCAGTTCCCCTGGGAAAATCACAAACTTGTTCATGAGAACTTCCACTTCTGGCCTAGATGAAGTAACAGGGACCAGATTTTTCCTCTTACCTGAGACAACCAAAAACTGAACGAAGTGTGTAAAACAACCGTTTGCAAGACACTAGACATCAAACAGCAAAAGACAGTGATCCTGGAGAGGTGGGAAGTAAGGGAGGTGAGTATTAGCCGTTTCCCAGCTTACTGCACTGAGAGAGTTTTCGGGCCACGGCTCAGAGAGAGGGAACTCGGGTGGAGCCTGGCAGACTCTCTGAACTGAGGAGCTAGAGCTGAGAGTCCAGGGAGGCCAAGGTAGCAACATTTCCAGGACAGAGTGCTGGAGAGGAGAGAATTCTGGAGATTTGTAGTAGGTCTCCTCAAGTATTCAACCTAGCACTGATCAGCACAGAGTGATGAAACTACCCATGGCTGGGGAACTAACCACTGGAAAAGATTAGAAGTAATAGTGCACAGGACTCACACAAGGCCAGGAATAGTGCTTGTTCTCAACAGCCAGACTAGAAAACCTCAAGATTCACAGGGCACTGGGTAGGGTACCCACAAGGGTCTGGCTTCAGTAGTCAGGAACACTTAGCCCTAGACTGAGAACTGACTGGGTTCCACCTTAACAAATCTTAAAAGTAAGGCCATAAAGGATCAAACTGTTTCTAAACAACTGCATCCCCAAACAAAGCTTAAACACATTTTAAAAATATAGAAATGTCCAGCACCCAATCAAAAATAACCAATCGAAAAGAAGCAAGAAAATGAGACCTATAATGAAGAGATCATTGAAACCAACCCAGAACTGACATAGATATTAGAATCAACAGAGAAGGACATTAAAACAGTTAGGATGGCATTTCAAACATTAAAAACGTTAAATAGGGACATGGAATGTATTAAAAAGATACAAATTGAATCTTTAGAGATAAAAATATATTGTGTGAGATGAAAAATACACTGGCTGGGATTAACAGGGTATTAGACACTGCAAAAGGAAAGATTGGTGAATTTGACAATATAGCAATAAAAACGATCCAAGATAAAGTACAGAGAGAAAATTTTAAAACAAACAACCAAAAACTGATTTTAAAAAACAGCTATAGGAGTACTTCAAGTGTGTTAATATGTGTGCAATTGAAGTCCCTGAAGGGAAAGAGACAGAGGGTGGTGCAGATAAAATATTTAAAGAAATAGTGGTCAATACTGTCCCCAATTTAATGAAAACTATAAGCCCACAGATCCAAGAAGCTCAATGACCCCTAGCTCAAGAAACATGAAGAAAACTACACTAAAGCAGATAACAATTAAATGGGTTAAAACTAGTGATGATGAAAAAAATCTTGAAAATAGCCAGAGGAAAAAAATTATGTTACATGTAAAGTAACAAAGATAAGATGATGAAGACTTCCGGGGAAGATGGCGGAAGAGTAAGACGCGGAGATCACCTTCCTCCCCACAGATACACCAGAAATACAGCTACACGTGGAACAACTACAGAACACCTACTGAACACTGGCAGAAGACCTCAGACCTCCCAAAAGGCAAGAAACTCCCCACGTACCTGGGTAGGGCAAAGCGGAGAGATTCCCGCACAGAGGATCGGTGCCAACCGGCTCACCAGCCCGAGAGGCTTGTCTGCTCACCTGCCGTGGCAGGCGGCGCTGGGAGCTGAGGTTCGGGCTTCACTCGGAGCGCAGGGAGAGGACTGGGGCTGGCAGCGTGAACACAGCCTGAAGGGGCTAATGCGCCACCGCTAGCTGGGAGGGAGTCCGGGGAAAAGTCTGGAGCTGCCGAAGAGGCAAGAGACTTTTTCTTCCCTCTTTGTTTCCTGGTGCACGAGGAGAGGGGATTAAGAGTGCTGCTTAAAGGAGCTCCAGAGACGGGTGCGAGCCGCGGCTGAAACCACGGACTCCAGAGACGGGCGTGGGATGCTGGGGCTGCTGCCGCCGCCACGAGGCCTGTGTGCGAGCACAGGTCACTGTCAACGCCCCCGTTCTGGGGAGCCTGTGCAGCCCGTCACTGCCGGGGTCCCAGGATCCGGGGACGGCTTCCCTGGGAGAACGCACGGTGCGCCTCGGGCTGGTGCAATGTCACGCCGGCCTCTGCCGCCGCAGGCTCGCCCCGCACTCCGTGCCCCTCCCTCCCCACCCCGCCTGAGTGAGCCACAGTCCCCGAAGCAGCTACTCCTTTAACCCTGTCCTGTCTGAGCGAAGAACAGACGCCCTCCAGCGACCTACACAGAGAGGCGGGGCCAAATACAAAGCTGAGCCCCGGGAGTTGTGAGAACAAAGAAGAGAAAGGGAAATCTCTCCCAGCAGCCTCAGAAGCAGTGGACGAAAGCTCCACAATCAACTTGATGTACCCTGCATCTGTGGAACACATGAATAGACAACGAATTATCCCAAATTGAGGAGCCAGGAGTCAGTGCTGTGCCTCTGAAGTGGGAGAGCCAACTTCAGGACACGGGTCCACAAGAGACCTCCCAGCTCCACATAATATCAAATGGCGAAAATCTTCCAGAGATCTCCATCTCAACACCAGCACCCAGCTTCACTCAACGACCAGCAAGCTACAGTGCTGGACACCCTATGCAAAACAACTAGCAAGACAGGAACACAACGCCACCCATTAGCAGAGAGGCTGCCTAAAATCATAAAAAGTCTGCAGACACCCCAAAACACACCACCAGACGTGGACCTGCCCACCAGAAAGACAAGATCCAGCCTCATCCACCAGAACACAGGCACTAGTCCCCTCCACCAGGAAGCCTACACAACCCACTAAACCAACCTTAGCCACTGGGGACAGACACCAAAAACAATGGGAACTACGAACCTGCAGCCTGCAAAAAGGAGACCCCAAACACAGTAACATAAGCAAAATGAGAAGACAGAAAAACTCACAGCAGGAGAAGGAGCAAGATAAAAACCCATCAGACCTAACAAATGAAGAGGTAATAGGCAGTCTACCTGAAAAAGAATTCAGAATAATGATGGTAAAGATGATCCAAGATTCTATTTCCCAGATCCATAATCTTGGAAATAGAATAGACAAAATGCAAGAAACAGTTAACAAGGACCTAGAAGAACTAAAGATGAATCAAGCATCAATTAAAAACACAATACATGAAATAAAAAATACTCTAGATGGGATCAATAGCAGAATAACTGAGGCAGAAGAACGGATAAGTGAGGTGGATGATAAAATAGTGGAAATAACTGCTGCAGAGCAAAATAAAGAAAAAAGAATGAAAAGAACAGAGGCCAGTCTCAGAGACCTCTGGGACAACATTAAATGCACCAACATTCGAATTATAGGGGTTCCAGAAGAGGAAGAGAAAAAGAAAGGGACTGAGAAAATATTTGAAGAGATTATAGCTGAAAACTTCCCTAATATGGGAAAGGAAATAGTCAGTCAAGTCCAGGAGGCACAGAGAGTCCCATACAGGATAAATCCAAGGAGAAATACACCAAGACACATATTAATCAAACTGTCAAAAATTAAATACAAAGAAAACATATTAAAAGCAGCAAGGGAAAAACAACAAATAACACACAAGGGAATCCCCATCAGGATAACAGCTGATCTCTCAGCAGAAACTCTACAAGCCAGAAGGGAGTGGCAGGACATAATTAAAGTGATGAAGGAGAAAAACCTGCAACCAAGATTACTCTACCCAGCAAGGATCTCATTCAGAATTGATGGAGAAATTAAAACGTTTACAGACAAGCAAAAGCTGAGAGAGTTCAGCACCACCAAACCAGCTTTACAACAAATGCTAAAGGAACTTCTCTAGGCAAGAAACACAACAGAAGGAAAAGACCTACAATAACAAACCCAAAACAATTAAGAAAATGGGAATAGGAACATACATATCGATAATTACCTTAAATGTAAATGGACTAAATGCTCCCACCAAAAGACACAGATTGGCTGAATGGATACAAAAACAAGACCCATATATATGCTGTCTACAAGAGACCCACTTCACACCTAGAGACACATACAGACTGAAAGTAAGGGGATGGAAAAAGATATTCCACGCAAATGGAAACCAAAAGAAAGCTGGAGTAGCAATTCTCATATCAGAAAAAATAGATTTTAAAATAAAGACTACTAGTAGAGACAAAGAAGGACACTACATAATGATCAAGGGATCAACCCAAGAAAAAGATATAACAATTGTAAATATTTATGCACCCAACATAGGAGCACCTCAGTACATAAGGCAAATACTAACAGCCATAAAAGGGGAAATCGACAGTAACACATTCATAGTAGGGGACTTTAACACCCAACTTTCACCAATGGACAGATCATCCAAAAGAAAATAAATAAGGAAACACAAGCTTTAAATGATGCATTAAACAAGATGGACTTAATGGATATTTATAGGACATTCCATCCAAAAACAACAGAATACACATTTTTCTCAAGTGCTCATGGAACATTCTCCAGGATAGATCATATCTTGGGTCACAAATCAAGCCTTGGTAAATTTAAGAAAATTGAAATTGTATCAAGTATCTTTTCCGACCACAATGCTATGAGACTAGATATCAATTACAGGAAAAGATCTGTAAAAAATACAAACACATGGAGGCTAAACAATACACGACTTAATAACGAAGTGGTCACTGAAGAAATCAAAGAGGAAATTAAAAAATACCTAGAAACAAATGACAATGGAGACAGGATGACCCAAAACCTATGGGATGCAACAAAAGCAGTTCTAAGAGGGAAGTTTAAAGCAATACAATCCCACCTTAAGAAACAGGAAACATCTCGAATAAACAACCTAACCTTGCACCTAAAGCAATTAGAGAAAGAAGAACAAAAACATCCCAAAGTTAGCAGAAGGAAAGAAATCATAAAGATCAGATCAGAAATAAATGAAAAAGAAAGGAAGGAAACGATAGCAAAGATCAATAAAACTAAAAGCTGGTTCTTTGAGAAGATAAACAAAATTGATAAACCATTAGCCAGACTCATCAAGGAAAAAAGGGAGAAGACTCAAATCAATAGAATTAGAAATGAAAAAGGAGAAGTAACAACGGACACTGCAGAAATACAAAAGATCATGAGAGATTACTACAAGCAACTCTGTGCCAATAAAATGGACAACCTGGAAGAAATGGACAAATTCTTAGAAATGCACAACCTGCCAAGACTGAATCAGGAAGAAATAGAAAATATGAACAGACCAATCACAAGCACTGAAATTGAAACTGTGTGCAAAAATCTTCCAACAAACAAAGGCCCAGTACCAGATGGCTTCACAGGCCAATTCTATCAAATATTTAGAGAAGAGCTAACACCTATCCTCCTCAAACTCTTCCAAAATATAGCAGAGGGAGGAACACTCCCAAACTCATTCTATGAGGCCACCATCACCTTGATACCAAAACCAGACAAGGATGTCACAAAGAAAGAAAACTACAGGCAAATATCACTGATGAACATAGATGCAAAAATCCTCAAGAAAATACTAGCAAACAGAATCCAACAGCACATTAAAAGGATCATACACCATGATCAAGTGGGGTTTATTCCAGGAACGCAAGGATTCTTCAATATATGCAAATCAATCAACGTGATACACCATATTAACAAATTGAAGGAGAAAAACCATATGATCATCTCAATAGATGCAGAGAAACGTTCAACAAAATTCAACAACCATTTATGATAAAAACCCTGCAGAAAGTAGGCATAGAGGGAACTTTCCTCAACATAATAAAGGCCATATATGACAAACCCACAGCCAGCATCGTCCTCAATGGTGAAAAACTGAAACCATTTCCACTAAGATCAGGAACAAGACAAGGTTGCCCACTCTCACCACTCTTATTCAACATAGTTTTGGAAGTTTTAGCCACAGCAATCAGAGAAGAAAAGGAAATAAAAGGAATCCAAATCGGAAAAGAAGAAGTAAAGCTGTCACTGTTTGCATATGACATGATACTATACATAGAGAATCCTAAAGATGCTACCAGAAAACTACTAGAGCTAATCAATGAATTTGGTAAAGTTGCCAGGTACAAAATTAATGCACAGAAATCTCTGGCATTCCTATATACTAATGATGAAAAATCTGAAAGTGAAATCAAGAAAACACTCCCATTTACCATTGCAACAAAAAGAATAAAATATCTAGGAATAAACCTACCTAAGGAGACAAAAGACCTGTATGCAGAAAATTATAAGACACTGATGAAAGAAATTAAAGATGATACAAATAGATGGGGAGATATACCATGTTCTTGGATTGGAAGAATCAACATTGTGAAAATGACTCTACTACCCAAAGCAATCTACAGATTCAATGCAATCCCTATCAAAGTACCACTGGCATTTTTCACAGAACTAGAACAAAAATTTCAGAATTTGTATGGAAACACAAAAGACCCCGAATAGCCAAAGCAATCTTGAGAACGAAAAATGGAGCTGGAGGAATCAGGCTCCCTGACTTCAGACTATACTACAAAGCTACAGTAATCAAGACCGTATGGTACTGGCACAAAAACAGAAAGATAGATCAATGGAACAAGATAGAAAGCCCAGAGATAAACCCACGTACATATGGTCACCTTATCTTTGATAAAGGAGGCAGGAATATACAGTGGAGAAAGGACAGTCTCTTCAATAAATGGTGCTGGGAAAACTGGACAGGGACATGTAAAAGTATGAGATTAGATCACTCCCTAACACCATACACAAAAATAAGCTCAAAATGGATTAAAGACCTAAATGTAAGGCCAGACACTATCAAACTCTTAGAGGAAAACATAGGCAGAACACTCTATAACATAAATCACAGCAAGATCCTTTTTGACCCACCTCCTAGAGAAATGGAAATAAAGACAAAAATAAACACATGGGACCTAATGAAACTTAAAAGCTTTTGCACAGCAAAGGAAACCATAAACAAGACAAAAAGACAACCCTTAGAATGGGAGAAAATATTTGCAAATGAAGCAACTAACAAAGGATTAATCTCCAAAATTTATAAGCAGCTCATGCAGTTCAATAACAAAAAAACGAACAACCTAATCCAAAAATGGGCAGAAGACCTAAACAGACATTTCTCCACAGAAGATATACAGACTCCCAACAAACACATGAAAGAATGCTCAACATCTTTAATCATTAGAGAAATGCAAATCAAACCTACAATGAGATATCATCTCACACCAGTCAGAATGGCCATCATCAAAAAATCTAGAAACAGTATATGCTGGAGAAGGTGTGGAAAAAAGAGAACACTCTTGCACTGCTGGTGGGAATGTGAATTGGTACAGCCACAATGGAGAACAGTATGGAGGTTCCTTAAAAAACTACAAATAGAACTATCATATGACCCAGCAATCCCACTACTGGTCATATACCCTGAGAAAACCATAATTCAAAAAGAGTCATGTACCAAAATGTTCATAGCAGCCCTATTTACAATAGCCTGGAGATGGAAACAACCTAAGTGTCCATCATCAGATGAATGGATAAAGAAGATGTGGCACATATATACAATGGAATATTACTCAGCCATAAAAAGAAACGAAATTGAGCTATTTGTAATGAGGTGGATGGACCTAGAGTCTGTCATACAGAGTGAAGTAAGTCAGAAAGAGAAAGAGAAATACTGTATGCTGACACATATACATGGAATTTAAGAAAAAATATGTCATGAAGAACATAGGGGCAAGACAGGAATAAAGACACAAACCTACTAGAGAATGGACTTGAGGATATGGGGAGGGGGAAGGGTAAGCTGTGACAAAGCGAAAGAGAGGCATGGACATATATACACTACCAAACGTAAGGTAGATAGCTAGTGGGAAGGAGCCACATAGCACAGGGAGATCAGCTCGGTGCTTTGTGACCGACTGGAGGGGTGGGATAGGGATGGTGGGAGGGAGACGCAAGAGGGAGGGGATATGGGAACATATGTATATGTATAACTGATTAATTTTGTTATAAAGCAGAAACTAACACACCATTGTTAAGCAATTATACTCCAATAAAGATGTAAAAAAATATAAGATGATGGCAGATTTCTTGGAAATAATACAAGTGAGAAGACAATGGAGCAACATTTTTAAAGTACTGAAAACTGCCAACCTAGACTTACACATCCAACCAGAATATCATTCTCAGATAAAAGGGAAATAAACACTCTTTCAGACTTAAAAAAGTGGAAAGAATTCATCACAAAGGATATACACAAAAGAATGAAGAGCTTTGGAAATGACAACTATGTGAATAAATATATGCTATCCTCCTCTTATTTAAATCTCCTTAAAAGCTAATTGACTGTTAAAGCTAAAATAACAACAATGTAACATGTGGGCTATAACGTATGCAAAATTAAAATGTTTGACAACAATAATACAAAGGTTAGGAGTGGAGAAATGAAAGTACTCTATTGTAAGGTTCTTATTCTAGACATGAAGTGGTATAATATCACTTAAAAGTAGACTGTGATAACTTAAAGATGTATACAATAAATCCTACAGCAATCACTAAATAATAAAGAGTTACAACTAAAAAACCAACAAAGGATATAAAGTGAATCATTTACAGTGTTTAATAAATTCAAAAGAAAGCAAATAAAATAAAAAGGAGAACAAAGAACAGATGGGTTGAATAGAAAACATACAGAGAAACAATACTTCGGAACACACCATATGAAGAATCCCATTAAACGTAAGTTGTCTGAATACCCTTATTAGAAAGTAGATATTATCAGATTTGATAAAAAAGCAAGACTCTACTATATGCTGCCTATGAGAAGTGAACTTCAAATATAAAGAAACAATAGGTTGAAAATGTAAGTATGGAAAAGGCTATACCATGCAAACAGTAGCCATAAGAAAGCTGGGGGTGGCTATATCAATATCAAATAAAAGAGACTTAGGACAAAAAATATTACTAGAGGGAAAGAGAGACATTTTATAATGATAAAGGGCACAATTCATCAAGAGGTCATAACAATATAAGTGTTTATGTATGTAATAACAGAAGTTCAAATATGTGAAGTAAAATCTGATAGAATTGCAAGAATAAACAGGTAAGTCCAGAATTATAGTTGGAGATTTCAAATACCGCTTTCTCAATAATTGATATAATAAGTAGACAGAAAACCAGTAAGGACATAGAAGATTTGAACAACTATCAACCAATTCATTCTACTTGACATTTGTATAACACTCAACTCAACAACAGCAGAATACACATTCTTTTGAATTGCACACAGAACATTTAACAGGATAGACCATATTCTGGTACATAAAACAAGTCTAAATAAATTTTAAAGGATTCACATCATTCATACTATTTTTTTTGACACACTAGAGCTAAATTAGAAGTCAATCCAGAAAGATACCTGGAAAATCCCTCAATATTTTGAAACTCAACAGCACAGCTTCAAATAGCTTAGGGTCAAAGAAGAAACCAAAATGCAAATTAGAAAGTGTTTTTAAGTGAATGAAAATGAAAACACAACATATCCAAATTAGTAAGATGCCTTTAAAGAAGTACTTAGGAGGGAATTTATACCATTAAATGCCTATAACAGAAAACAAGAGGTCTCAAGTCAATTACCTCAGCTTCCATTTTAGTAAATTAGAAAAAGATGAGCAAATTAAAGACTAAATAGCAGAAAAGAAATAATTAATATAAAAGCAGAAATCAATGATATAAAAAATTTAAAAAACAACAGGGAAAACCAATGACATCCAAAGCTGGTTCTTCAAGATCAATAAAATTGATAAATCTCTAGCATGACTGATCAGCAAAGAAAGAGAGAAGACACAAATCACCAATGTCAAGAACAAAAGAGGTGGCCTCACTACAGTTTCTACAAATATAAAAAGGGCAATAAAGAAACATTACACCAGTAAATTAGACAACTTGGAAGAATGAACAAATTTCTTGAAGGATATAAAGTACCAAAGCTCATTCAAGAAGTAATAGATAATGTGAATAGCCCTACATCCATTAAAGAAATAGAATCTGTAGTTAACAACTTTTCCACAGGGAAAGCAGTGCCTTTAACTGCACCGGTGAATTCTATCACACATTCAAGGAAGAAATAATATCAATTCTACACAAATTCTTCCTGAAAATTAAATAGGAGAGACAACTTCCCAATTAATTCTATGAGGCCAGGATTACCCTGATACCAAAAACAAAGATATTACAAGAAAAAAAGTTGAAGACCAATATCCCTCATGAACAATGATGCAAAATTTCTAACCAAAATATTAGTGAACCATACTATAAAATTGTATCTAGGAACATATTAAAAGCATTTTATACCATGAGTAAGTGGGATTAATCTGAGGAATGCAAGGTTGGTTAACAAAAAATTGATCTATCATTATAATTTTAACAGATATTAACAAACCAAAAAGAAGAATGATTCTCTCAGTAGATGCAGACAAAGCATTTAACAAACTCCAGCATCCATTACTGATAAAATGCTCGGCAAAAGATAAATTCAACGTGATATCCTCAGTTTGATAAAAAGTGTCTAGGAAAAACCTACAGCTAATAGCATTCTTAATGGTAGAAAACTAAATGCCTTCCAAGATCAGGAACAAGACAAGGATGTTCACTCTGACCATTTCAATTCAACATTGTACTGTAGGTTCTAGCCAGTTCAATAGGCAAGAAAAAGAAATAAAAGGTATCCAGATGGGAAAGAAATAAGTCAAACTGTCTTAATTGGCAGATTACATGATTATGTAGAAAATCTAATGGAATCCACAAAAAAGCAACTAGAACTAATAATTGAGTTTAGCAAGGTTGCAGGATACTAGATTAACAGACAGAGATCAACTGTATTTCTAAATACAACTTCTAAATACAATTTCCAGTAACAAACAACTGGAAATTGAAATTTTAAAATATCTTTTACAATAACATCAAAAATATTAAATACTTAAGAATAAATCTGACAAAAGATACATATACTGAAAACTACAAAACACACCCGAGAAAAATTAATAAAGACCTGAAAAAATAGAGAGATAAACTGTGTTCATTGGTTAGAAGACTCAATATTAAGATGTTAATTCTCTCCAAAGTGATCTATAGATTCAATGAAATCCCAATGAAAAATCCCAGCAGGCTTTTTTGGTAGAAAGTGATTTGACAAAATCAATTCAGAAGCTGACTCTAAAATTTATATGCAAATGCACAGGAGCTAGAATAGCCAAAACAACTTTATAAACTAAGCACCAAGTTGGAAGGCTAACAGTATCTTTTTTTTTTTAACATCTTTATTGGCGTGTAATTGCTTTACAATGTTCTGTTAGTTTCTGCTGTATAACAAAGTGAATCAGCTATATGTATACATATATACCCATATCCCCTCCCTCTTGCACCTCCCTCCTACCCTCCCTATGCCACCCCTCTAGGTGGTCACAAAGCACCAAGCAGACTTCCCCGTGTGATGCAGCTGCTTCCCACTAGCTAGCTATTTTACATTTGGTAGTGTATATATGTCAATGCTACTCTCTCACTTCATCCCAGCTTACCCTTCCCCCTCCCTGTGTCCTCAAGTCCATTCTTTACGTCTGTGCCTTTATTCCTGTCCTGCCCCTAGGTTCATCAGAACCTTTTTTTTTTTTTTTTAGATTCCATATATATGTGTTAGCATACAGTATTTGTTTTTCTCTTTCGGACTTACTTCACTCTGTATGACAGACTCTAGGTCCATCCACCTCACTACAAATAACTCAGTTTTGTTTCTTTTTACAGCTGAGTAATATTCCATTGTATATATGTGCCACATCTTCTTTACCCATTTATCTGTTGATGGACTCAGGTTGCTTCCATGTCCTGGCTATTGTAAATAGTGCTGCAACAAACATTGTGGTACATGACTCTTTTTGAATTATGGTTTTCTCATACTGTTATGGCTAACAGTATCTTAAAACTTACTATAAAGCCACCATAATCAAGACAATGTGGTATTGGTGTAAAGATTAAAAAAATAGATCAATGGAGTAGAATAGAGAGTCCAGAAATAAACCCGCATAAATATGGACAATTTTTGACAAAGTTGAGAAGGTAATTTAGTATAGATAGGATAGTTTCTACAACAAATGGTATATCCATATAAAAAAAACTTTAATGCATAAAAATATATACAAATTAACTAAAAATGGATCAAAGACCTAAATGTAAAATATAAAATTATAAAACTTAAGAAGAAAGCATAATATGACACATTTTTGATCTTGAGTTAGGCACACATTTCTTAGATATGATACCAAAAACGTGATTCATAAAAGACACATAGATAAATTGAACTTCATTAACCTTGAATATTCATAGTTTTCAAAATACACTGTTAAGAGAGTAAAAAGATAAGCCACAGACTGGGAGAAAGTATTTGCAAATCATATATCTGATAAAGGACTTATAACCAGAGTATATAAAGAACTCTCAAAACTTAACTGTAAGACAAAAAACAATTTTCTAAAGGGCAAGACACCTCACCAAAGATGTACGGATGTCAAATATGGACATGAAAAGATGCTAAACATCACTGGTCATTAATGAAATGCAAATTAAAACCACAGTGAGATATGACTTCATATCTATTATATAAAAGGCTAAAAATGAAAAGACTGACCATACTAAGTGTTGGTGAGGATGTGGAGGAACTGGAATGCTCATGTACTGCTAGTGGGAATATAAAATGGTGTAGTCATCTTGGGGAACAGTTTGGCAGTTTCTTAAAAAGTGATAAATTCATCTATGGTCCAACTATTCCAGTTCGTCTAGGTACTCACCCCAAAGAAAAGGAAATATATGTCCATATAAAGATTTGTACATGAATGTGTATGGTACTTTTATTTGTAATACCCAAATTGGAAATAAAACAAACGTCCATCAGCACATGAATAGACAGGCAAACTGTGGTCATCCAGACAATGGATTACTACTTAGAAATATAAATAAATGAACTATTGATACATGCAACAAAGTAAATCTCAAAATAATTATGCTAAGTGAAAGAAGCTACTCAAAATAGTACAGACTGTGTGATAGAATTCCATTTATATAAAATTCTAGGAAATGCAAACTAATGTATGGGAACTGAAGCCGAGTTCAGTGGTGGTTACTTGGGTATGGGGAGAGGGAAGGAAAAGGAGCTAGAGGGAGTGATTTCAAAAGGTCCCAAAGAAACTTTTGGGGGTGATGAATATGTTCAACATCTTGATTGCATGGGTATATACATATGACAAAACTTATCAAATTATATACTTTAAGTATGTGTGGATTATTGTATCTCAGTATATCTCATTAAAGCTATTAAAAAAAAGAAAAAGGAAATGTGCCCAAGATCATGCTGTCACTGGTAGAGCTAGGATTCAGAGTTTTAAGACATGTGCTCTTCATCCTACACCATGTGGCCTCAGCCAGTTCTGGGGACAGCAGGAGCTACGAGCTGCCTTTTTGTCCCAGGCCCCACTGGCTGAGGGGAGTGTGGCCCTCAGCACATCACCCGAGCTCCTGGATCATCTCCCTTTCCTGCCCCCACTCTCCAGGCAGCAGCAGACTCCTACTTCTCAGGCCTCTGGAATCCTACCTTTCCAGGGTGACCCAGACCACACCATCAGAACTGGCCCACCTCCTATTGCTCTAGGACAGCCACTAATCCCTCTGCTTTCTACTCTGCATGGAAGGAAAACAGCAAAGTTAGAAATGGTGACTTCCCAAAGCTGTTGGAGAAGCCAGGTCACCTGGGACAAGGTGGAAAAGGGGTTGGCTGAGAAGGCTGATGCAGGGGGTGGGATGAGGGTGTGTCTGGGTTCTGGTGGGTGTGCAAGGAGCATGTGGGCAGTGTCTGGAAGCTCACACATCTGTAGGCAGAGTCCACAGGACAGTGCTGATGCAGGAGAGCAAGGAAAATGTCTGGGAAACACTGACCTGACCCCAACCTTGTCTCTGCCCATCCCACCCTCAACTTCCACATCTAGTACTGAGAAAAACAGTGATGAAGGTTTACAGAAAGCACAACATTTCATTGCAGGCCCTCCAGTGACTCGTACACCTGTGGCAAAGAACTTTCCACATTAAGGATGTTATATTTTGTTTACCTCCAACTATTCCTCAATAAAAATCCCTAAAAGGGTGAGAGACCTTCAAGATGGCAGAGGAGTAAGACGTGGAGATCACCTTCCTCCCCACAAATACATCAGAAATACATCTACATGTGGGACAACTCCTACAGAACACCTACTGAATGCTGGCAGAAGACATCAGACATCCCCAAAGGGAAGAAACTCCCCCACGTACCTGGGTAGGGCAAAAGAAAAAAGAAAAAACAGAGACAAAAGAATAAGGATGGGACCTGCACCTCTGGGAGGGAGCTGTGAAGGAGGAAAAGTTTCCACACACTAGGAAGCCCCTTCACTGGCAGAGATGGCAGGGGGGAAGCTTTGGAGCCATAGAGGAGAGTGCAGCAACAGGGTTGCAGAGGGCAAAGTGGAGAGATTCCAGCACAGAGGATCCCTGCCGATCAGCACTCACCAGCCTGACAGGCTTGTCTGCTCACCCGCCGAGGCATGTCAGGGCTGGGAGCTGAGGGTCCAGCTTCGCAGGTCAGATCCCAGGGAGAGGACTGGGTTGGCTGCGTGAACGCAGCCTGAAGGGGGCTAGTGCACCACAGCTAGCTGGGAGGGAGTCCGGGGAAAAGGTCTGGAACCATCTATGAGGCAAGAGACCATTGTTTCGGGGTGCACGAGGAGAGGGGATTCAGAGCACCGCCTGAATCAGAGACGGGCGTGAGCCACGGCTATCAGCGCAGACACCAGAGACAGGCGTGAAACCCTAAGGCTGCTGCTGCAGCCACCAAGAAGCCTGTACGCAAGCACAGGTCACTATCCACACCTCCCCTCCTGGGAGCCTGTGCAGCCCGCCACTGCCAGGGTCCCGTGATCCAGGGACAACTTCTCTGGGAGAACACACAGCGCACCTCAGGCTGTTGCAACGTTATGGTGGCCTCTGCCGCTGCAGGCTGCCCCGCATTCCATACCCCTCCCTCTCAGAGGCCTGAGTGAGTCGGAGCCCCATAATCAGCTACTACTTTAACCCCTTCCTGTCTGGGCGGGGAACAGTCGCCCTCAGGCAACTTACACGCAGAGGCAGGGCCAAATACAAAGCTGAACCCAAGGAGATGTGCGAACAAAAAGAGAAAGGGAAATTTCTCCAGGCAGCCTCAGGAGCAGCAGATTAAATCTCTACAGTCTCAGGAGCAGCAGATTAAATCTCTACAGTCAACTTGATGTACCCTGCATCTGTGGAATAATTGAATAGATGACTAATCATCCCAAAATTGAGGCGGTGGACACTGGGGGTAACTGTAGAGTTGGGGTTTGCTGTCTGCATCTAATTTGTTTCTGGTTTTGTTTACCTTAGTTTAGTATTTAGAGTTTTATTATCATTGGTAAATTTGTTTATTGATTTGGTTGCTCTCTTCCTTTTTTTAAATATATATATATATATATTTTTTTTCCTTTTTCTCTTTTTGTGAGTGTGTATGTGTATGGTTCTTTGTGCGATTTTATCTGTATAGCTTTGCTTTTACCATTTGTCCCAGGGCTCTGTCTGGCTGGTTTTTGGGGGGTACTTTTTGTATAATTTTTAGCACTTGTTATCATTGGTAGATTTGTTTTTTGGTTTGGTTGCTCTCTTCTTTCTTTCTTCTTTTTTTTATTACTTTTTAATTTTTTTATTTTAAATACTTTTTCAATTTTTTATTTCAATAACTTTATTTTATTTTTCTTTCTTTCTTTCTTTCTTTCTATCTTTTCTTCTGAGCCATGTGGCTGACAGGGTCTTGGTGCTCTGGCCGGTGTCAGGCCTGTGCCTCTGAGGTGGGACAGCTGGGTTGAGGACATTGGTCCACCAGAGACCTCCCAGATCCATGAAATATCAAATGGTGAAAGCTCTCCCAGAGATCTCCATCTAAACACTAAGACTCAGCTCCACTCAACAACCAGCAAGCTACAGTGCTGGACACCCTATGCCAAACAACTAGCAAGACAGGAACACAACCCCACCCATTAGCAGAGATGCTACCTAAAGTCATAATAAGTTCACAGACACCCCAAACACACAACCGGATACAGTCCTGCCCACTAGAAAGACAAGATCCAGCCTCATCCACCAGAACACAGGCACTAGTCCCCTCCACCAGGAAGCCTACTCAACCCACTGAACCAACCTTAGCCACTGGGGACAGACACCAAAAACAACGGGAACAACGAACCTGCAGCCTGTGAAAAGGAGACCCCAAACACAGTAAGTTAAGCAAAATGAGAAGACAGAGAAACACACAGCAGATGAAGGAGCAAGGTAAAAACCCACCAGACCAAACAAATGAAGAGGAAATAGACCTGAAAAAGAATTCAGAGTAATGACAGTAAAGAGGATCCAAAATCTTGGAAATAGAATGGAGAAAATACAAGAAACGTTTAACAAGGACCTAGAAGAACTAAAGAGCAAACAAACAATGATGAACAACACAAAAAATGAAATGAAAAATTCTCTAGAAGGAATCAATAGCAGAATAACTGAGGCAGAAGAATGGATACATGACCTGGAAGATAAAATAGTGGAAATAACTACTGCAGAGCAGAATAAAGAAAAAAGAATGAAAAGAATTGAGGACAGTCTCAGAGACCTCTGGGACAACATTAAACGGATCAACATTCAAATTATAGCGGTCCCAGAAGAAGAAGAGAAAAAGAAAGGGACTGAGAAAATATTTCAAGAGATTATGGTTGAAAACTTCCCTAATATGGGAAAGGAAATAGTTAATAAAGTCCAGAAAGTGCAAAGAGTCCCATACACGATAAATCCAAGGAGAAACATGCCAAGACACATATTAATCAAACTATCAAAAAATAAACACAAAGAAAAAATATTAAAAGCAGCAAGGAAAATACAACAAATAAGATATAAGGGAATCCCCATAAGGTTAACAGCTGATATTTCAGCAGAAACTCTGCAAGCCAGAAGGGAGTGGCAGGACATATTTAAAGTGATGACACAGAAAAACCTACAACCAAGATAACTCTACCCAGCAAGGATCTAATTATGATTTGACAGAGAAATTAAAACCTTTACATACAAGCAAAAGCTAAGAGAATTTAGCACCACCAAACCAGCTTTACAAAAAATGTTAAGGAACTTCTCCAGGCAGGATACACAAGAGAAGGAAAAGACCTACAATAACAAACCCAAAACAATTCAGAAAATGGTAATAGGAGCATACATATCGATAACTACCTTAAATGTAAAAAGATTAAGTGCTCCAACCAAAAGAGATAGACTGGCTGAATGGATACAGAAACAAGACCCATATATATGCTGTCTACAAGAGACCCACTTCAGACCTAGGGACACATACAGACTGAAAGTGAGGGGATAGAAAAAGATATTCCATGCAAATGGAAATCAAAAGAAAGCTGGAGTAGCAGTTCTTATATCAGACAAAATAGATTTTAAAATAAAGACTATTACAAGAGACAAAAAGGACACTACATAATGATCAGGGATCAACCCAAGAAAAAGATATAACAATTGTAAATATTTATGCACCCAACATAGAAGCACCTCAATACATAAAGTGAATGCTAACAGCCATAAGAGGGGAAATCGACAGTAACACAGTAATAGTAGGGGACTTTAACACCCCACTTTCACCAATGGACAGATCATCCAACAAGAAAATAAATAAGGAAACACAAGCTTTAAATGATACATTAAATAAGATGGACTTAATTGATATTTATAGGACATTCCATCCAAAACCAACAGAATACACTTTCTTCTCAGGTTCTCATGGAACATTCTCCAAGATAGATCATATCTTGGGTCACAAATCAAGCCTTAGTAAATTTAAGAAAATTGAAATCGTATCAAGTATCTTTTCCGACCACAATGCTATGAGACTAGATATCAATTACAGGGAAAAAAAATCTGTAAAAAATACAAACACATGGAGGCTAAAGAATACACTACTAAATAACCAAGAGAGCACTGAAGAAATCAAAGAAGAAATCAGAAAATACCTAGAAACAAATGACAATGAAAACACGATGACTCAGAAGCTATGGGATGCAGCAAAAGCAGTTCTAAGAGGGAAGTTTATAGCAATATAATTCTACCTCAAGAAACAAGAAACATCTCAAATAAACAACCTAACCTTACACCTAAAGCAATCAGAGAAAGAAGAACAAAGAAACCCCATAGTAGAAGGAAAGAAATCATAAAGATCAGAAATAAATGAAAAAGAAATTAAGGAAAAGATAGCAAAGATCAATAAAACTAAAAGCTGGTTCTTTGAGAAGATAAACAAAATTGATAAAGAATTACCCAGCCTCATCACAAAAAAAAAGGGAGAAGACTCAAATCAATAGAATTAGAAATGTAAAAGGAGGAGTAACAACTAACACTGCAGAAATAGAAAGGATCACGAGCGATTACTACAAGCAACTATATGCAAATTCTTAGAAAAGCACAACCTTCTGAGACTGAGCCAGGAAGAAATAGAAAATATAAACTGACCAATCACAAGCACTGAAATTGTGAGTGTGATTAAAAACTTCCAACAAACAAAAGCCCAGTACCAGACGGCTTCACAGGTGAATTCTATCAAACATATAGAGAAGACCTAACACCTATCCTTCTCAAACTCTTCAAAAATACAGTAGAGGGAGGAACACTCCCAAACTCATTCTACGAGGCCACCATCACCCTGATACCAAAACCAGACAAGGATGTCACAAAGAAAGAAAACTACAGGCCAATATCACTGATGAACAAAGATGCAAAAATCCTCAACAAAATACTAGCAAACAGAATCCAACAGCACATTAAAAGGATCATACACCATGATCAAGTGGGGTTTATTCCAGGAATGCAAGGATTGTTCAATATATGCAAATCAATCAATGTGATACACCATATTAACAAAATTGAAGGAGAAAAACCATATGATCATCTCAATAAATGCAGAGAAAGCTTTTGAAAAAATTCAACACCGATTTATGACAAAATCCTTCCAGAAAGTAGGCATAGAGGGAACTTACCTCAACATAATAAAGGCCATATATACTTCCGGGTAAGATGGCGGAAGAGTAAGATGCGTAGATCACCTTCCTCCCCATGGATACACCAGAAATACAGCTACACGTGGAACAACTCCTACAGAACACCTACTGAATGCTGGCAGAAGACCCCAGACCTCCCAAAAGGCAAGAAACTCCCCACATACCTGGGTAGGGCAAAGCGGAGAGATTCCCGCACAGAGGATCGGTGCCGAGCGGCACTCACCAGCCCGAGAGGCTTGTCTGCTCGCCCGCCAGAGCGGGCGGCGCTGGAAGCTGAGGCTCGGGCTTCGGTCAGAGCGCAGGGAGAGGACTGGGGCTGGCGGCGAGAACTCAGCCTGAAGGGGGCTAATGTGCCACAGCTAGCCGGGAGGGAGTCCGGGAAAACTCTGGAGCTGCCGAAGAGGCAAGAGACTTTTTCTTCCCTCTTGGTTTCCTGGTGCGCAAGGAGAGGGGATTAAGAGCGCCGCTTAAAGGGGCTCCACAGACGGGCGCGAGTCACGACTGAAAGCGTGGAGCCCAGTGACGGGCGTGGGACGCTGGGGCTGCTGCTGCCGCCGCCAAGAAGCCTGTGTGCGAGCGCAGGTCACTGTCCACACCGCCCTTCCGGGAGCCTGTGCAGCCCGCCACTGCCGGGGTCCCAGGATCCAGGGGCGGCTTCCCTGGGAGAACGCACTGCGTGCCTCGGGCTGGTGCAACGTCAGGCCGAACTCTGCCGCTGCAGGCTCGCCCCGCACTCCGTGCCCCTCCCTCCCGCCCGGCCTGAGTGAGCCAGAGTCCCCGAAGAGGCTGCTCCTTTAACCCTGTCCTGTCTGAGCGAAGAACAGAAGCCCTCCGGCGACCTACACGCAGAGGCAGGGCCAAATTCAAAGCTGAGACCCAGGAGCTGTGAGAACAAAGAAGAGAAAGGGAAACCTCTCCCAGCAGCCTCAGAAGCAGCGGATTAAAGCTCCACAATCAACTTGATGTACCCTGCATCTGTGGAATACATGAATAGACAACAAATCATCCCAAATTGAGGAGCCAGGAGTCAGTGCTGTGCCTCTGAGGTGGGAGAGCCAACTTCAGGACACTGGTCCACAAGAGACCTCCCAGCTCCACATAATATCAAACGGCGAAAATCTTCCAGAGATCTCCATCTCAACACCAGCACCCAGCTTCACTCAACGACCAGCAAGCTACAGTGCTGGACACCCTATGCCAAACATCTAGCAAGACAGGAACACAACGCCACCCATTAGCAGAGAGGTGGTCTAAAATCATAAAAACTCGGCAGACACCCCAAAACACACCATCAGACGTGGACCTGCCCACCAGAAAGACAAGATCCAGCCTCATCCACCAGAACACAGGCACTAGTCCCCTCCACCAGGAAGCCTACACAACCCACTAAACCAACCTTAGCCACTGGGGACAGACACCAAAAACAATGGGAACTACGAACCTGCAGCCTGCAAAAAGGAGACCCCAAACACAGTAACATAAGCAAAATGAGAAGACAGAAAAACTCACAGCAGGAGAAGGAGCAAGATAAAAACCCATCAGACCTAACAAATGAAGAGGTAATAGGCAGTCTACCTGAAAAAGAATTCAGAATAATGATGGTAAAGATGATCCAAGATTCTATTTCCCAGATCCATAATCTTGGAAATAGAATAGACAAAATGCAAGAAACAGTTAACAAGGACCTAGAAGAACTAAAGATGAATCAAGCATCAATTAAAAACACAATACATGAAATAAAAAATACTCTAGATGGGATCAATAGCAGAATAACTGAGGCAGAAGAACGGATAAGTGAGGTGGATGATAAAATAGTGGAAATAACTGCTGCAGAGCAAAATAAAGAAAAAAGAATGAAAAGAACAGAGGCCAGTCTCAGAGACCTCTGGGACAACATTAAAGGCACCAACATTCGAATTATAGGGGTTCCAGAAGAAGAAGAGAAAAAGAAAGGGACTGAGAAAATATTTGAAGAGATTATACTTGAAAACTTCCCGAATATGGGAAAGGAAATAGTTAATCAAGTCCAGGAGGCACAGAGAGTCCCATACAGAATAAATCCAAGGAGAAATATGCCAAGACACATATTAATCAAACTGTCAAAAATTAAACACAAAGAAATCATATTAAAAGCAGCAAGGCAAAAACAACAAATAACACACAAGGGAATCCCCATCAGGATAACAGCTGATCTCTCAGCAGAAACTCTACAAGCCAGAAGGGAGTGGCAGGACATAATTAAAGTGATGAAGGAGAAAAACCTGCAACCAAGATTACTCTACCCAGCAAGGATCTCATTCAGATTTGATGGAGAAATTAAAACGTTTACAGACAAGCAAAAGCTGAGAGAGTTCAGCACCACCAAACCAGCTTTACAACAAATGCTAAAGGAACTTCTCTAGGCAAGAAACACAACAGAAGGAAAAGACCTACAATAACGAACCCAAAACAATTAAGAAAATGGGAATAGGAACGAACATATCGATAATTACCTTAAATGTAAATGGACTAATGCTCCCACCAAAAGACACAGATTGGCTGAATGGATACAAAAACAAGACCCATATATATGCTGTCTACAAGAGACCCACTTCACACCTAGAGACACATACAGACTGAAAGTAAAGGGATGGAAAAAGATATTCCATGCAAATGGAAACCAAAAGAAAGCTGGAGTAGCAATTCTCATATCAGACAAAATAGACTTTAAAATAAAGACTACTAGAAGAGACAAAGAAGGACACTACATAATGATCAAGGGATCGATCCAAGAAGAAGATATAACAATTGTAAATATTTATGCACCCAACATAGGAGCACCTCAATACATAAGGCAAATACTAACAGCCATAAAAGGAGAAATCGACAGTAACACACTCATAGTAGGGGACTTTAACACCCCACTTTCACCAATGGACAGATCATCCAAAATGAAAATAAATAAGGAAACACAAGCTTTAAATGATACATTAAACAAGATGGACTTAATTGATATTTATAGGACATTCCATCCAAAAACAACAGAATACACATTTTTCTCAAGTGCTCATGGAACATTCTCCAGGATAGATCATATCTTGGGTCACAAATCAAGCCTTGGTAAATTTAAGAAAATTGAAATTGTATCAAGTATCTTTTCTGACCACAATGCTATGAGACTAGATATCAATTACAGGAAAAGAGCTGTAAAAAATACAAACACATGGAGGCTAAACAATACACTACTTAATAACGAAGTGGTCACTGAAGAAATCAAAGAGGAAATTAAAAAATACCTAGAAACAAATGACAATGGAGACAGGATGACCCAAAACCTATGGGATGCAACAAAAGCAGTTCTAAGAGGGAAGTTTAAAGCAATACAATCCCACCTTAAGAAACAGGAAACATCTCGAATAAACAACCTAACCTTGCACCTAAAGCAATTAGAGAAAGAAGAACAAAAACATCCCAAAGTTAGCAGAAGGAAAGAAATCATAAAGATCAGATCAGAAATAAATGAAAAAGAAATGAAGGAAACGATAGCAAAGATCAATAAAACTAAAAGCTGGTTCTTTGAGAAGATAAACAAAATTGATAAACCATTAGCCAGACTCATCAAGGAAAAAAGGGAGAAGACTCAAATCAATAGAATTAGAAATGAAAAAGGAGAAGTAACAACTGACACTGCAGAAATACAAAAGATCATGAGAGATTACTATAAGCAACTCTATGCCCATAAAATGGACAACCTGGAAGAGATGGACAAATTGTTAGAAATGCACAACCTGCCAAGACTGACTCAGGAAGAAATAGAAAATATGAATAGACCAATCACAAGCACTGAAATTGAAACTGTGATTAAAAATCTTCCATCAAACAAAAGCCCAGGACCAGATGGCTTCACAGGCGAATTCTATCAAACATTTAGAGAAGAGCTAACACCCATCCTTCTCAAACTCTTCCAAACAATATCAGAGGAAGGAACACTCCCAAACTCATTCTACGAGGCCACCATCACCTTGAAACAAATGAAACTGAGCTATTTGTAATGAGGTGGATAGACCTAGAGTCTGTCATACAGAGTGAAGTAAGTCAGAAAGAGAAAGACAAATACCGTATGCTAACACATATATACGGAATTAAAAAAAAAAAATGTCATGAAGAACCTAGGGGTAAAACGGGAATAAAGACACAGACCTACTTGAGAATGGACTTGAGGATATGGGGAGTGGGAAGGGTAAGCTGTGACAAAGCGAAAGAGAAGCATGGACATATGTACACTACCAAACATAGGGTAGATAGATAGTGGGAAGCAGCCGCAGAGCACAGGGAGATCAGCTCGGTGCTTTGTGACCGCCTGGAGGGGTGGGATGGGGAGGGTGGGAGGGAGGGAGATGCATGAGGGAAGGGATGTGGGAACAGATGTATATGTATGACTGATTCACTTTGTTATAAAGCAGAAACTAATAAAAAGAAAAAAAAAAAAGAATTACCATAGGACCCAGCAATCCCACTACTGGGCATATACCCAGAGAAAACCATAATTCAAAAAGCCACATGCACCCCAATGTTCATTGCAGTACTATTTACAATAGCCAGATCATGGAAGCAACCTAAATGCCCATCGACAGACGAATGGTTAAAGAGGAAGTGGTACATATATACAATGGAATATTACTCAGCCATAAAAAGGAACAAAATTGGGTCATTTGTAGAGACGTGGATGCATCTGGAGACTGCCATACAGAGTGAAGTAAGTCAGAAAGAGAAGAACAAATATCCTATATTAACGCATATATGTGGAACCTAGAAAAATGAACCAGTTTGCAGAGCAGAAATGGAGACACACATGTAGAGAACAAACGTATGGACACCAAGGGGGGAAAGCGGCAGGGGGTGGTGGTGGTGGTATGATGAACTGAGAGATTGGGATTTACATGTATACACTGATGTGTATAAAATGGGTGACTAATAAGAAAAATATAAATAAATAAATAAACATTTTTAAAAAAGAAAAAAAAAAAATACCTAGAAACAAATGACAATGGAGACACGACGACCCAAAACCTATGGGATGCAGCAAAAGCAGTTCTAAGAGGGAAGTTTATAGCAATACAATCCCACCTTAAGAAACAGGAAACATCTCGAATAAACAACCTAACTTTGCACCTAAAGCAATTAGAGAAAGAAGAACAAAAACATCCCAAAGTTAGCAGAAGGAAAGAAATCATAAAAATCAGATCAGAAATAAATGAAAAAGAAATGAAGGAAACGATAGCAAAGATCAATAAAACTAAAAGCTGGTTCTTTGAGAAGATAAACAAAATTGATAAACCATTAGCCAGACTCATCAAGGAAAAAAGGGAGAAGACTCAAATCAATAGAATTAGAAATGAAAAAGGAGAAGTAACAACAGACACTGCAGAGATACAAAAGATCATGAGAGATTACTACAAGCAACTCTATGCCAATAAAATGGACAACCTGGAAGAAATGGACAAATTCTTGGAAATGCACAACCTGCCAAGACTGAATCAGGAAGAAATAGAAAATATGAACAGACCAATCACAAGCACTGAAATTGAAACTGTGATCAAAAATCTTCCAACAAACAAAAGCCCAGGACCAGATGGCTTCACAGGTGAATTCTATCAAGCATTTAGAGAAGAGCTAACACCTATCCTTCTCAAACTCTTCCAAAATATAGCAGAGGGGGTAACACTCCCAACTCATTCTACGAGGCCACCATCACCTTGATACCAAAACCAGACAAGGATGTCACAAAGAAAGAAAACTACAGGCCAATATCACTGATGAACATAGATGCAAAAATCCTCAACAAAATCCTAGCAAACAGAATCCAACAGCACATTAAAAGGATCATACACCATGATCAAGTGGGGTTTATTCCAGGAATGCAAGGATTCTTCAATATACGGAAATCAATCAACGTGATACACCATATTAACAAATTGAAGGAGAAAAACCATATGATCATCTCAATAGATGCAGAGAAAGCTTTCGACAAAATTCAACACCCATTTATGATAAAAACCCTGCAGAAAGTAGGCATAGAGGGAACTTTCCTCAACATAATAAAGGCCATATATGACAAACCCACAGCCAGCATCGTCTTAAATGGTGAAAAACTGAAACCATTTCCACTAAGATCAGGAACAAGACAAGGTTGCCCACTCTCACCACTCTTATTCAACATAGTTTTGGAAGTTTTAGCCACAGCAATCAGAGAAGAAAAGGAAATAAAAGGAATCCAAATCGGAAAAGAAGAAGTAAAGCTGTCACTGTTTGCAGATGACATGATACTATACATAGAGAATCCTAAAGATGCTACCAGAAAACTACTAGAGCTAATCAATGAATTTGGTAAAGTTGCCGGATACAAAATTAATGCACAGAAATCTCTGGCATTCCTATATACTAATGATGAAAAATCTGAAAGTGAAATCAAGAAAACACTCCCATTTACCATTGCAACAAAAAGAATAAAATATCTAGGAATAAACCTACCTAAGGAGACAAAAGACCTTTATGCAGAAAATTATAAGACACTGATGAAAGAAATTAAAGATGATACAAATAGATGGAGAGATGTACCATGTTCTTGGATTGGAAGAATCAACATTGTGAAAATGACTCTACTACCCAAAGCAATCTACAGATTCAATGCAATCCCTATCAAACTACCCCTGGCATTTTTCACAGAACTAGAGCAAAAAATTTCACAATTTGTATGGAAACACAAAAGACCCCGAATAGCCAAAGCAATCTTGAGAACGAAAAATGGAGCTGGAGGAATCAGGCTCCCTGACTTCAGACTATACTACAAAGCTACAGTAATCAAGACAGTATGGTACTGGCACAAAAACAGAAAGATAGATCAATGGAACAGGATAGAAAGCCCAGAGATAAACCCACGGACATATGGTCACCTTATCTTTGATAAAGGAGGCAGGAATGTACAGTGGAGAAAAGACAGTCTCTTCAATAAGTGGTGCTGGGAAAACTGGATAGGGACATGTAAAAGTATGAGATTAGATCAGTCCCTAACACCATACACAAAAATAAGCTCAAAATGGATTAAAGACCTAAATGTAAGGCCAGACACTATCAAACTCTTAGAGGAAAACATAGGCAGAACACTCTATGACATAAATCACAGCAAGATCCTTTTTGACCCACCTCCTAGAGAAATGGAAATAAAGACAAAAATAAACACATGGGACCTAATGAAACTTAAAAGCTTTTGCACAGCAAAGGAAACCATAAACAAGACCAAAAGACAACCCTCAGAATGGGAGAAAATATTTGCAAATGAAGCAACTGACAAAGGATTAATCTCCAAAATTTATAAGCAGCTCATGCAGCTCAATAACAAAAAAACCAACAACCCAATCCAAAAATGGGCAGAAGATCTAAATAGACATTTCTCCACAGAAGATATACAGACTGCCAACAAACACATGAAAGGATGCTCAACATCTTTACTCATCAGAGAAATGCAAATCAAAACTACAATGAGATATCATCTCACACCAGTCAGAATGGCCATCATCAGAAAATCTACAAACAATAAATGCTGGAGAGGGTGTGGAGATAAGGGAACCCTCTTGCACTGTTGGTGGGAATGTAAACTGGTACAGCCACTATGGAGAACAGTATGGAGGTTCCTTAAAAAACTACAAATAGAACTACCATATGACCCAGCAATCCCACTACTGGGCATATACCCTGAGAAAACCATAATTCAAAAAGAGACATGTACCAAAATGTTCATAGCAGCCCTATTTACAATAGCCCGGAGATGGAAACAACCTAAGTGTCCATCATCGGATGAATGGGTAAAGAAGATGTGGCACATATATACAATGGAATATTACTCAGCCATAAAAAGAAATGAAATTGAGCTATTTGTAATGAGGTGGATGGACCTAGAGTCTGTCATACAGAGTGAAGTAAGTCAGAAAGAGAAAGACAAATACTGTATGCTCACACATATATATGGAATTTAAGAAAAAAAATGTCATGAAGAACATAGGGGTAAGACAGGAATAAAGACACAGACCTACTAGAGAATGGACTTGAGGATATGGGGAGGGGGAAGGGTAAGCTGTGACAAAGTGAAAGAGTGGCATGGACATATATACACTACCAAACGTAAGGTAGATAGCTAGTGGGAAGCAGCCGCATAGCACAGGGAGATCAGCTCGGTGCTTTGTGACCACCTGGAGGGGTGGGATAGGGAGGGTGGGAGGGAGACGCAAAAGGGAGGGGATATGGGAACATATGTATATGTATAACTGATTTAATTTGTTATAAAGCAAAAAAATAAAAAATAAAAATAAAAATAAAGGCCATATATGACAAACGCTCAGCCAACATCATTCTCAATGGTGAAAAACTGAAACCGTTTCCCCTAAGATCAGGAAGAAGACAAGGTTGTCCACTCTCACCACTATTATTGAACATAGCTTTGGAAGATTTAGCCACAGCAGAGAAGAAAAAGAAATAAAAGGAATCCAAATCGGAAAAGAAGAAGTAAAGCTGTCACTGTTTGCAGATGACATGATACTATACATAGAGAATCCTAAAGATGCTACCAGAAAACTACTAGAGGTAATCAATGAATGTGTTAAAGTAGAAGGATACAAAATTAATGTATAGAAATCTCTTGCATTCCTATAAACTAATGATGACACATCTGCAAGAGAAATTGAGGAAATAATCCCATTTACCATTGCAACAAAAAGAATAAAATACCTAGGAATAAACCTACCTAAGGAGATGAAAGACCTGTATGCAGAAAATTATAAGACACTGATGAAAGAAGTTAAAGATGATACAAACAGATGGAGAGATATACCATGTTCTTGGATTGGAGGAATCAACATTGTGAAAATGACTATACTACTCAAAGCAATCTACAGATTCAATGCAATCCCTATCAAACTACCAATGGCATTTTTCATAGACCTAGAACAAAAAATTTCAAAATCTGTATAGAAACACAAAAGACCCCGAATAGCAAAAGCAATCTTGAGAAAGAATAATGGAGCTGGAGTAATCAGCCTCCTGGACTTCAGACTATTCTACAAAGCTACAGTAATCCAGACAGTATAGTACTGGCACAAAAACAGAAATATAGATCAGTGGAACAGGATAAGAAAGCCGAGAGATAAATCCACACATATATGGTCACCTTATCTTTGATAAAGGAGGCAAGAATATACAGTGGAAAAAAGACAGCCTCTTCAATAAGTGGTGCTGGGAAAACTGGACAGCTACATGTAAAAGAATGATATTAGAACACTCCCTAATACCATACACAAAAATAAACTCAAAATGGATTAAAGACCTAAATGTAAGGCCAGACACTATCAAACTCTTAGAGGAAAACATAGGAAGAACACTTTATGACATAAATCACAGAAAGATCCTTTTTGACCCACTTCCTAGAGAAATGGAAATAAAAACAAAATAAATAAAGAGCAGAAAGAGAAAAACAAATATCGTATATTAACACATATATGTGGAATCCAGAAAAATGGTACAGGTACCAGTTTGAAAGGCAGAAATAGAGATACAGATGTAGAGAACACACGTATGGACTCCAAGGGGGGAAAGTGGGTGTGGAGGGGCGATGGTGGTGGGATGAATTGGGAGATTGGGATTGACATATATACACTAATATGTATAAAATAGATAACTAATAAGAACCTGCTCTATAAAAAATAAATAAAATTCAAGAAAAATTAAAGGAAAACATAGCAAGGAAAAGAAAACATACACAAGATGAAAAGACAACCCTCAGAATGGAAGAAAATATTTGCAAATGAAGCAACGGACAAAGGATTAATCTCCAAAATTTACAAGCAGCTCATACAGCTCAATATCAATAAAACAAACAACCCAATCAAAAAATGGGCAGAAGACTTAAATCGACATTTTTCCAAAGATATACAGATTGCCAACAAACACATGAAAGGATGCTCAACATCACTAATCATTAGAGAAATGCAGATGAAAACTACAATGAGGTATCACCTCACACCAGTCAGAATGGCCATCATCAGAAAATCTACAAACAATAAATGCTGGAGAGGGTGTGGAGATAAGGGAACCCTCTTGCACTGTTGGTGGGAATGTAAACTGGTACAGCCACTATGGAGAACAGTATGGAGGTTCCTTAAAAAACTAAAAATAGAATTACCATAGGACCCAGCAATCCCACTACTGGGCATATACCCTGAGAAAACCATAATTCAAAAAGAGTCATGTACTGCAATGTTCACTGCAGCTCTATATACAATAGCCAGGACTTGGAAGCAACCTAAGTGTCCATCGACAGATGAACAGATAAAGAAGATGTGGCACATATATACAATGGAATATTACTCAGCGATAAGAGAAACGAAATTGAGTTATTTGTAGTGAGGTGGATGGACCTAGAGTCTGTCATACAGAGTGAAGTAAGTCAGAAAGAGAAAAACAAATACCATATGCTAACACATATACATGGAGTCTAAAAAAAATGATTATGAAGAACCTAGGGGCAGGACAGGAATAAAGACGCAGATCTACATCTGAATCCTCAAGAATGGACTTGAGGACATGAGGAAGGGGAAGGGGAAGCTGGGACGAAGTGAGGGAGTGGCATGGACATATATACACTACCAAATGTAAAATAGATAGTTAGTGGGAAGCAGTCACATAGCACAGGGAGATCAGCTCGGTGCTTTGTGACCGCCTAGATGGGTGGGATAGGGAGGGTGGGAGGGAGACGCAAGAGGGAGGAGATATGGGGATATTTGTATATGTATAGCTGATTCACTTTGTTATAAATCAGAAACTAACACACCATTGTAAAGCAATTATACTCCAGTAAAGATGTTAAAAAAACAAATAAGTAAAATTAATTTTTTAAAAATCCTTAAAAGGAAAGACGTAATATGTTACTTCTCTTTTATCCCATTTTGTATCATGCAAGATCAGTCCACGGCAGTGTGCAAGGGAAATAGTTGTTTTTTGTTTTTTGTGTTTTTTTTTGCATTACACGGGCCTCTCACTCTTGTGGCCTCTTCCGTTGCGGAGCACAGGCTCCGGACGCGCAGGCTCAGTGGCCATGGCTCACAGGCCCAGCCGCTTCACTGCATGTGGGATCTTCCCGGACCGGGGCACAAACCCGTGTTCCCTGCATCGGCAGGCGGACTCTCAACCACTGCGCCACCAGGGAAGCCCGGAAATAGTTATTTTATAAGCAAAATATCATCTGTTTTGCAACCTAATTATAAAGACAGGAGAAGCTCAGATATTTCATTCGCTCTGCCGATTAAAGGGCAAAGACAGGGACCAATTTGGACTTTCAGACTCTAATAGTCCATTTGATGTAATGGAATAAAATGCATAATGTGCATGTAGTAAAACAGAACACAGAGAACAAAAGGCACAGTTTAGACTGTGCTGAAGAATAATATTTTAGAATACCTATAATTATACCTGCATGACTCAAAATGAGAGTCACATTTTAAACAATGGAAAATCAACTTTGCTCTATATCCACTGGAGTTTCAGTAGTCACAGAATTCTGAACTTCACACATGGTACTGAATCTGAAATGGTACAAAGTGAGTGAGCACAGGCCACCTGCTGTGACCATGAATTTCCATTACTGCAGGTGGCTGGAGAGAAAGAAGCTCTAGAATCAATGAACAAAATAGGTGATAATTAATAGCAGGTAAGAAGCAGGTTCCTCATGGACTTTTCAGATTTCTGAGGTCACAGCTGCAAGGTTTAGAACATAACCCAGTCTGCCTTGAGACTATTTATATTTGAATATGTATATATCAAGTCTAGACTTTGACCAAATGAAATTACCCACATGCCTTACTCTCCCACAGGAAACAATATACTAATTCACTCCTGAGGGACTCTCCCAGCTCATGTTCATGGTGCCAGGAAATGCTAAATTCTCCTAAAATCACTTAATTCCTACAATGATCCTGTAGTGCAAGAATTGGCACTATTTTATACAGATGAGGAAACTGAGGTTCACAGATGCTAAACAAATCACTTAAGATCTCATAGAAAACAGATGCTGAATCTAAGACAAAAACCCAGAGCTAACTATAAAGCATGTAGAAACTCTTTTAACTCACTTTCCTGTAACTTAGTGGTTCCCAAACTTTGCTGCACAAGAGAATCACCTGGGGAGATTTTTAGCTAATCCCAGTGCCTGTGTCGTACTCGAGACCAATTACATTAGAAAGCCTGGGAGTGGGAGCCAGGCATCCATATTTTCTAAAGATTCCAAGGTGATTCTGCCACTTGGCCAGGTTAACCAAGGCCCTCATCAGCTGTGTCAGGCACGCTGCCTGATGCCCATAGCACGTTGTGTGCTTGTGAGGTGTGCTGACTGTTCCCAGTTTGTCTATGCACTTTTGCACCAAAAACATGAGCTGGACCCTTATCAACAGGTCGGCTGGGTTTCCTCCTAAACCTAATTATGCCACTTGTACTTGATATTATAAATAAAAATATAATCAAATATTATGTAAACCAATAAAATATGATTATGTAAAGAGAGCTAATATTTCTAAAAAATACCTGAAATGAATGCTTTGGAAAGCTGTGATTAAAATGAGTTAATTTTTGAAAAAAAGATGCTGAATCAGGTGTGAATGAGAAATTACAGAGTAGAAAAAATTTTAAGAATCTAGGGAAAGTCTATACCCAGTTAGCTGCACAAGTGTCTCTTAAGTTCTTCAATCACTCAGAAGAAATTGAAAGCAAAAACCTGACTATTATTAATATGAGTGTGGTTTATAAAAGTCAGAAGCTAAAGTTGAAAACTCATCTCAAAGAGAAAGCCGTGGCCCTGTATCAGAAGACTGATGAATAAACACACAATTGTATGTTTTAAGCTGAAAATGTTTTATGACATGAATGTATCCTTTTATATGATTTCCCTTTTTAACTTTCTCTTAACTGATCAACTCCTTCTGACCGTGTTGTATAACAGGGCTCTGAACTCACACCACCTGCTTACCCAAAAAGTAATTGAATGGTCGCTCTCTTTCTGAAACAGCTGCAACTACGTAATCGAGAACTTCACTCACTGTTTAATATTCAGCACACATTTCACGTGGTGTGACACGTAAGGTCTGATGTGTAGGCACACTTCTAGGCTGTGGAGGACAGGGGGCCAGATGACAGGGGACTCTGTCCTCAGGGAGCCTGTAGTCTGATGGGGCTTAGAAAGCCCAGAATGACTGAGACATAAGGTGAGTAAGGCAGTGACTTAACATCCCCCAAACTGCTGTGGGACTTAAAGGAGAAAGCTATTCCACAGAGGGGAGAATCTGAAAGGCTTATGGGGAGGCAGCTCAAGGGGGAAGTAGGGTACAGACAAGGTTTTCTATTGTTGATGTTATTGTTTCTTCCTTTCCCTTCCTTCCAAGATGAGACAGCCCTGACTTCAGTGGTAGGAGAGACTGAAAATAAAAGCACAAAAGGACGATTGATGGGGTCCCAATTGGTAGAGTCCCAGAAAAGGCAGAAGGGGAAAGGATAAAGAAGGCAAGGAGATAGGAGGAAGCAGACCTATGGGAAAGGAGTAGGGGAAAGTGAGGTACAGGGACAAGGAGGTTTGGATGCTAAGAGGACAGAAGCTGAGGTCATAGCCAGGCTGACTTTCTTCTCCTTAAACAGGAAGCTGATTATCTGCTGAAAGAGGCAGAGCAGGGGCCTCAGGCTTCAAGAGGAGGCTGGGAACTGCTGCTCTGATGCAGGTGGTGGGAAGGCCATGAGAGACCACTGTGGGAATTCCACGCTGCACGGTTTGGAAAATTGTCTCCTGGCCAAATATTTTAAAAACTGTATTACAGAAATCTAAAAACATCAAACTGTCATTTCACTGTTGACCGAGGGGAACATGAGAGCCCTAAAGTAGCCCCACCATGTGTGGCCATCCTCCCTGCACAGGGCTTTGCAATGAGGGACAGCAGAGGCCCAGTTCTGCATCATTTAGAAGCAGTGCTCCTTCCTAGATCCCTTTTCCTACATCTACCACCCAAATAATGGATCTCTAGAGTCCTATGGACAGCACAGCCCTGGATAGGGCATCAGCTGATTCAAGCCATTCCAAGATATAGGAAAGAAGGGTTGGTGGTCAAAAGAAAACCAAGACTAAGACTTGTAAACAGACGAGTGCAGGCAGAGATGAACGTCTATGTCCTCATACGGTGGTTCATGTGCACACACACAGATGGATGCCCAGGTGCTGGTACACAGGTGTGCACACAGCCAGCCAAGTCTCCACTTGGCCTCTACACTTCCCCTGGAGGCAATAAAGTAAGTGAACAAATCAGAGACCTAGTGTCATTCTTAGCCCTGGGCAATAGTTGCTTGCAAGCTTAGATTACTCATCAAAGTGAGGCTTTTAAAAACCATCTTAATCAATAGGACTTGGAAAATTCTGTATTGTGAACGTATTCCACTGACGTATCACTCGTAGCATCTGGCTTTGGACTCCTAATTCACTCATCCTTATGAGGAGCACCTCCTGATTGTCATGGTTTCAGGGTCCCTTCCCCATTGCTGCAATTCCCAAGGGGAATATCAAGCCTTACAGACATAGCTTTGCAAGGCAGGGGAAGGCTCCATGACAGGTGAAGAATCAGCCCCACTAATGCTCCAAAAATGTTTAAAGCAGGAAATGTTTTAACCTTAACCTAGTGCTATCTACAAAGCAGTGATACATCCAAACAGAATTTCCTTTTCTACCTTGCCTGGACATGTTGTAAACATTTTTGTCTGTCCACTTATATGTGCATATGTGTATGTACGTGTGTGTTTATAAAATGCATATATGTGTATAAGCTCCAGGTGCCCACATACACATGGTGTGTTTAGTTCTTGCAGCAGAGACCTCTTTGAATCCAGCATCTTCACTGGCCTCTAATGGCCAGTTACCAGCAGCTCACTCTGCTCCGTTTCCCTGCAGGGGGACTAATTAATAAACTTTTCCTTAATTGAGTTCTGGCTGCCAGGTCCACAGGGATTATTGCTTATATATAAGTAAACAAAATTTCCATTTTAAACAACACTCCAAATCTCCTCATTATATTTTAAACAGATATAAATGCACTGAAGTCAAGCAAGCCGTGGGCTAGGAGGCTGTGTGCATTCTGGCCTGGATTCCCTTTCTCATCAGAAGCCAGGTACTGTAGCAGGCAGGTGATGCCCCCAGGTCCTTCGGGGCTAACACCCACATCAGCCTGGATGCCTGCCTTTTCTTTGTTCTCATCTACAGATATGTTAGAAAGTACCTCACTAGGTTTTGGAAGTCATTAATAGCATCTGCCTTGTCTTTTAACCTGAATTTATTATTTAAAAGCAATTCACTTTCACAATTTATAAATAGGAAGAAAATGAATTTGATGTTAAATACTTAATAAGTGCCCAGGATTTGTTAGGTGAGGACTTGGGTGGATTGTTGGGTTTAGGGAATGTCCTAGCCTACGCTTTTGTGGAAGCTATACGTTAAGTTCTTACAGTTGAAATAATTTAATTGTTTCTTTGTTTTCAAGATTCCTCCCTACTTTCAGATTCCAAATTGAAAGCAGAACCATGAAAGAAAGTGAAAAACTGAAAGCAAGTTGTTTTAACTTGGTTAGAAACCTAGAAGGAGGGATGATCCTTCCCTCCTGAGCTTTTCTGCTCAGAGCCATTTGGAAGCCATTTGGCTCCAGGGTCAGATCTTTTGCAAGTCACCCTTTGCTGAGAGTACAAGAATCCACTGCAGGCTTTGATTACGATTATTATTGGTAGCTTAAAAGAATAAAATAAACATTTTTCAGATTCCCACATTCATGCTGCTAAGACATAACTCAGAAAAATCAGTGAGGGCAGGATTTAAAGCCAGCTCCCAGATTGTTAGGAGAACTGTGGATCAAATTCTGTTACAGATTTTAAAGGTCTGGATCATTTCATCCCTATCCTAATCCCTTGCTTCCTTCTTTAAGCAAGTTATTCTAAACAGGAGTGCTGTACATGACACGAGCCCTTCATTGAGAATCAATCTCCCCTGAAAGACTCGCATTCAAAATATTTTGCTCATCCCCTGTCAGACCTTTATCACCATCACGGGTGTCAAGAGCGACCTGATCTGCAGATGGTACGTCTCCCTGGGGGCAAGTGAGGGCCAGTACCTCTTGATTCCTGGGCAGCAGTCAGTGCAGGTAGCCAAGGAGGCGGGTCTGAGACTGCATTAGGGGAACTCTGGCCCCAGCAAGGATATCTGGTGAGATTTTAGTCCTGGGGGTAGGGGTAGGGGTAGGGGTGCATCTCTGGGCCCAGTCAAAACTAAAGGAGCAGGCAGCAAACAATGTGAGTGAATGACTGATCCATGCAGCAATATGGATGCATCTCAAATGCGTTATATTCAATGAAAGAAGCCAGACACTAAAGGGTCACATATGGACCACATGATTCCATTTACATGTTGTTCTGGACGAAGGCAAGGTTATAAGGACAAAAATCTGATCAGTGGTTGCCAGGGGCTGGGAAGGGGACTGACTAGTAGGGCAAGAGGGACTTTTCTGTAGCCATGGCTTTGTTCTGTATCTTGATAGTGGTGGTGGGTACATGACTGAATAGATTTGCCAAAATTCATTTAACCACACATAAAAAGGGTAAGTTTTACTGAATTTAAATTATACCTCATAAACCTGAACTAAATAACAACAACTAAGGAGTAGGAACAATAACAGAAGACTGGGCCAACAAAGGCATCGAGATGGGGGGAGGAGGGAGCTTCCACTTCCCCCATGCGGAAAGGGGGAACAGAAGCCCCCAAGAGCTATCTCCAGGAAAACTGGTTTCCAAGTCTTTGGGCAACAAGGACCCCAAATTGGGGAGCCCATCCACAGGTCCCAGTCGCATGTCTTAATTCCAGGCTCCATCTGGAATTAGGTTAGTTGATTGCCTCCCATTAGGCAATTAGCTGCACAACTTCTAGGCACCAGGCTTAGTCTCCTAACTCGGGGTTTTTGTTTGTTTTTCTGGCATTCAGTGCCCTTGAGGCAATCATTTGGAGAGCACTGGGGGCCAGTTGCCTATGTCTTGAAAGCCCTATAGAAGTGGACAGAGAGAGACTCTGGAAGCTGCTGCCCAGCCAGCCCAGCCCTGTGGCCCACACTTGCCTTAGAAAAGACCAGTGAGGTCCACCGACTACTTTGCCCACTGCCCAGGATCCCACCTGAGACACTCAGCTGAGTGCTGGTACTCAACTCCTGAGCATAGAGTATATACTACTTGGCAGACAAAGGATGGAGCACTACACTGAGGTCGGTGCCAGCTTTGAAAACAGCCAAGAGCGGACCATATAAGCATTGATTTGGGTTCCTGGAGGTGCAGCTTGCTCACTGAGCATGCCCTGGGCATAGGTTTTTACAGAGAAATGTCACAGCTGGGCAATACCTGAGGCAGGGAGGCAGCCAGAATCTGGTTCGTTATTCAGAAGTCTGATTTATAGACTATTTAAAGGATATGGTTTTGTTTCTTTCTGGTCCACAGAGTGGCTTCAAGCTACTGATTAGTAACATTGCCAGGGTGCTTTGGTAGATACATGTTGGTCTTTCATGATGAGCACCTTTAAGGTTTTTGCACAAAAAGATACTATGAAGCAGCTGTTTTTCTTTTTAAAATTTGTTCTCTCACGTTCCCATGGCAATTACATCTGTAAATCATCTTTACCGAGTGAGCCCTTTCCCCTGGGTTGTTCGAAAGCAAACATCAGCCCAGACTACACAATGGTCCTGAATGACACATCGGTGCACTCCACACTGGTCAGATCGTACTACATTTTAAAAGGTCACAGCTGGGCTTCCCTGGTGGCGCAGTGGTTGAGAGTCCGCCTGCCGATGCAGGGGACATGGGTTTGTGCCCCAGTCCGGGAAGATCCCACATGCCGTGGAGCGGCTGGGCCCGTGAGCCATGGCCGCTGAGCCTGCGCGTCCGGAGCCTGTGCTCCGCAACGGGAGAGGCCACAACAGTGAGAGGCCCGCCTACCACAAAAAAAAACAAAAAACAACAAAAAAAAAAACCCAAAACAAACAAACAACAGCAACAAAAAGGTCACAGCTGCCCTCGAGGAGAGGCTTCTCTCCAGCGAGGGCCAAGGAGGCTCGAGGGCAGAGGCCGACTTACTTCCCCCCTTGCCGCTCTTCTCCATGCGGTACTGGTAGATGTGCAGCGTGAAGAGCATGTGGGAGTTGCGGAGGTCGTCCTCGTTGCAGTCCTGCTGGCTGCCCCGCCGGGAGGTTATGGCAGCATCCAGGAAGAAGGCGGCCTTCTCCGCAGTGGGCGCCCGCAGCTCACTCTGGTTCTGCAGCTGGAAGACACAAGGGAAGGACTGAAGCTGCAGGCGGGCGGTTTGCCTGCCACTCGGGCCTGGCTGTCCATTCCGCATTCTTGAAGGCTGGACGTCCTTCTGGAACCAGGGTCTCTATCCATGTGCAATTCTCAGCTTAATTTATTCATATCTGAAAATTAACACAGCACGCTTATTGGATGAAACATATTTTCACCCATTTTACAACTGACGTAGAATCTGTAAGTATCAGGTGTGAAAAGCAAATGGTTGTATCTGGGTGATCCATGGGGGCAGGTGTCCCACCCTGACCTCCGCAGAGGCCAGCAAACCAACATCCTGGGCAATCCATGTACCTAAGAAAACATGAGGGATGTGACCGCATCTTCATTTCAAAGATTAGAGTGTTTAGAAGCAGGTGGGTTGCAAAGTGTGATTTTAGTCCAGATAGTACTGGTATCACAAAGTGGAAAAACTTAGTTAGCTTTAACTCAATTCTCAATTTTCCCAGCTATTTAATTAGAGCCAATTTTAGGCCACATTTACTAGCATAGTTATATATAAGAAGTAAGTGTAAAGGACATAAGAAGTAAGTGTAAAAGACATATGAAAACACCCAAGATACTTGAATGTCTCATCTATATCATTTAAGGGCTATCTATTTTATCTTTAGCTGCTAAATTCATGTTCATGGCATACTCATTAATTGATTAAAGAAGCACTGTGGGCAATGTGTCTAAATCCTATGAGATGCCTTGGTAATTATAGTAAACCTTACTCAGAGCAATATTATCAGCATTTGACCAGCACTCCTTTACTGGGGTTGGGAGGGAAGAAAAGTAAACTAATATTTCTGATTTATTCAAAGGAATGATTTGCAGTATGTGCCTTAGGGTCAAACTTTGACAGTCTTCTATTCTGACTCTAACTGTACCTATAATTCTGAACCATGAGAGTCGATATTTGGAACCTGAGACCATCAAAATCCTCAAACTTCAGAGAGGTTCTGTGGTGCTCGTTGTTTTATACTTACTGTCACAGAAAAGAGAACCCAAAGAATGTTTAAGATTCTTCAACAAGAAGGTAAAGAGGATGTTGGTCTCTTCCTCTTTTTCTTAGTCTTCAGTTAACCAGAGCTTTCACCTCTGTGGAACTTCATTAATGGATTTATAAAAGTGAATGGAGGTTAAAGCATATTTGAATGTCTAAGTAATGCTTGGAGTGGGAGCAGTGAGTAGGGTGACACTGATTCCATCACAGGTGCTGTGTAGATATGGTCTGAGCACATCTTATGCTTCCAAACTGGTGGTTCTCAAAGTGTGGTCCCTGGACCAGCAGCATCAGCATAACATAGGAACTTGTTAGAAATGCACATTTGAGGGCTCTATCCCAGGCCTATTGAATCAGAAATTCTAGAGGTGGAGCCCAGCAGTCTGTGTTTTAACAGGTCTTCCAGGTGACTCTGATGAAGACTGAAGTTTGAGAGCCACTGGATTAATGTTTGTATGACCACTTAGTTTGCATTCTAATTAGGTTTCATATCCAAATGGTATCTGATGCATCTGTTAAAACTATGAAGAGCCAATTTTAGTCAGACATGGTATGGACCTTTGGGAGTGCTGAGAACTAACCAGGCAATCACAGTCGAGAGTCAGGAGAAACATCTAAGAGGGTTTCCTGGAGGAAGTGCCAACTAGCTGATACCCAACAGATAAGGAGTTAGCCAGATGAAGAGTGAGAGGAGAGGAGTCAGCAGCCTTCTGTGCACGGGGGACAGGATGTTCAAAGGCCCAGAGTAAAAAGAGGGAGGATGGTTGGTGCCTTAGAGCCTTGCTACTGAAAGTGTGGTCAGTCATTGGGAAGCTCGTTAGAAATGCATAATCAGAGGCCCAATCCCAGACCTAGGGAACCAGAATCTGCATTTTAACAAGATCCCCAGTGCTTCTTATGCACACCGAAGTTTGAGGGGCACTGCTTTCTTAGGGGACCTTTATGTAATTTAAGAGGAGTGGCAGGAGGGGAGTGGTAGCAGGTGATGCTGGAAGGTTGTGTAGGGCCTCTTGCGAACCACGAGGATTCATAGCGGAAGTGGAAGGATCTGAGGTGCTCTAAGCAGGGGAAGAACATGGCCAAGTGTGAGTAGATGGGTGTAACAGAGTGGGTATCCTCACCCGAGAAAACAGTCCCACCTGGGGTGAGGCAGGTACTTATCAAAATGAACACCTATCTAAAAAGGAGGCATCTGATAAAACTAGAAAATAGAGCCTATAGCTAAAGACTGGAAAAACTGATTATTCTGGAAATGAACCAGGGTCCTCCCAGGTCATTCCCACCTCTACTGTCAAACAGCGAGGGAGAAACAGTCACAACAGGCATGACATCCTGAAAAGGCGAACTGGAACTTCGCTTGGCTTCCATGGTTCCAGCAATTATATCATGGTTCCAATTAGAAAGTTGTTGTTAGTTTTTCCTATGGCACTATTAGTCCGGCTGTAAACCAGTGCCAGAAACACAGTTTATAGAGCCATAAACAGCCCCAGTAATGGCTGGAGCTATTTGTGCAAAGCAGTAAACATTTCTGCTTGTTGCTAAACAAAAGAAAGATGGTATTTTCTTTTTTGTTTTGAAAGGGGCGTAAAGAAAGTGAATTCAATTTCCCCCAAATGCTACAACAACTGTGGTTCCTGTTCATTGTCAATTAGATTCAAGGTACAAATATTTAGGTTGGGCGAGCAGCTGCCCTGCAGCTGCAGGCCATAAAGTTCCAGTCCACTTTAAAGTAAACACTTGCAAGCCTCCCCCGGTTGCATGTTGAGTGAGTCACGAGGTGAACTGCCCCAGCCGCCGAGGTAGGGATGGGCCACCTTGGAGCCAGCCAAGCCCCAGAAGCAATCACCTGCGTGCCACAGATGGGGTCCTCGCACAGGTACACGCCCGGAGACTGGCCGTCCTGCAGGCTGCCCGTGGCCACCTCTGACAGCAGGTCCCGAAGGTTCTCTTCTTTGCCCCACACTTCCACGGCTGAGATCCGCACTGAGAAACGGGCTCCAGTCTTTTCTTTGCGTTCATTTATCAGCTTGAAGAGCCAAGAGATGGCACAGGGGATGATGCCAAGGTTCTGCATGGAGTCGTCTTTTCCGATCATGGTGTAGGATTTTCCTGGGAGAGCGAGGAAAGAAAGAAAAGTAGCTTGAGTGTCCAGGCATCATTCTATAGTCTCAAGAATAGATGCCAAGGATGCAGAAGAAAGGCATGGGGAGTGGGGAATGGGAAGAAAGGAAAGGAGAAGGTGAGAGGAATATTAGACATTTGACATTTCCAAGTACTACTGATGGAATAGCTATAATAAAGAATGTGACAGCCCCGACTAATGACAAGATTAAATCACAGTTGACCTTGAGGAAGATCCCAAACATTACAAGCTATCCAGTTTCTGTACTGTTTTTCTCATGGTGGGAAGGCAGAAGTCTTTCATCACTGATATGGTTCTTTTTATCACCACCCCACAGATTCATTCCACATACTTACACTTTATATCCTTTTTCAAGTTAAATGCTGTGTATATTTTGCATGGGCAAATTCCATTAAAATCTGGATCACTGCTTTGATCAGAGATCAGGAAGACCGAAGTGGCAGGGAGATGAAATGGGCTTTCCGACCTGGCCTAGAATTGGCTCCATCCTTGCAAAGCTGCTGTTGGAAGCTCTGCCCAGGGACACATTTTGGAACTCGCCAAATTACTAACTTATCAAGCATGTAAAGTGAGGCCTGGTGAGCAGATGGCCACAGGTCAGGATTAAGAAGGCACTTCAAGGGGATTCAGTCATCAAACCCTCACAGAGGTGTGTGGTGGCCGCCTTTCCCAGGTGCTTCAGCACAGGTGGATTCCCGACAGCTGGGTGATGGGAAGCAAGGATGCTTGCAGACTGATCTCCCCAGACAGGTGCTAATGTGGTCTGGCCTTTGCTTGGTGGCTGCTCCTCGGTCCTCTGGCATAATGTTGAACCCAAGTCGTCTGGGGAAGCGGAGTCCTCTCTGCTCCCCAGCAACCCCTGCTCAGGAAATGTAATTTTCCTGCTGGCTTTCTGGGAGTGACCCTGACCTGGACCAAGTGGGAACAACCCCACTACTCCTTTTGTGCCTTTCTTGGACTCTAAGGCTTTCCTAGATGACTGGGAATCCACTTAGGATGAGCATCTATATTTCAGAAGCAGAAATGGTTATTCATGATTATTCAATTCAACACCTGTGGGAAACCACCTTTCCCTTCATCCAAGGACTCTGGGTACAGTACAGAAGAATGGATAAAGTGATTGGGAAATCCAGCAAACAGCATGAAAAAGTAAAGCTCTCACTGACCCAGCTTGGCGTGGCCGAAACAGAACACACAGCCATCTGCCCCGTTGACCACAGACTGGATCACCTCTGCCACGGTTCCAGCACACACTTCAGCCTGGCAGACACAAGAGGAGACACAAACTGTGAGTCGACCATTAACAATGGAAAATTGCACCTGCTTTCCTGGGACTCAGGGTCCCAGAGCCATGGCATTTCCAGATGGGTCGGCTCTAACGCCATTCTGGAGGTGCTCAGAACCCTTCATACCACCCACTCCCTCGCAAGCCTGAGCATTACACACATTAAAAGCAAACCACCCTTCTGCTAATTTGTGGTACATTTCAGCTGCTGTCTCTGCAGGCCAGGCACGAACAGGCTGGAACGGGAACGCAGAGTGCTTTCATGGACCTCACGCCATTCTGGCCTCCTCCCCGGGCAAGTATTTAAACATTCCATTCACCCTCTGCTAACTAGATCCTTCCTTTACACACACACACCTCCACCACCACCACACACACACCCTCAGAGCTCATGAAATGGCTAGGCTTGTTAGAGGGTAAAGGGTGATGTGCCATTTCAGGAAAGTGACCTTGGGATATATTATAGTTCTAATCTAAGCAGGAGATTTGTGATGCATGTCTGTTTTGTCTTCCTAATAACTCTCTCCTCTTTCTCCATCTACATCCTTCTCTTTTCAAAACCAGCCTTTTGGGCTTCCCTGGTGGCACAGTGGTTGAGAGTCCGCCTGCTGATGCAGGGGATGCAGGTTCGTGCCCCGGTCCGGGAAGATCCCACATGCCGCAGAGCAGCTAGGCCCGTGAGCCATGGCCGCTGAGCCTGCGCGTCCAGAGCCTGTGCTCCGCGACGGGAGAGGCCACAACAGTGAGAGGCCCGCCTACCGCAAAAAGAAAACCCAAAAAAACCCCAGCCTTTTCTTTCTTTCTCTCTAGAGACATTCAATGTATACACTATTAATCACCATTGGTCAGTATGTTACAATGGGTGGTCTTCAGCCTGTTATGTGTCTCATCTCCAATGTGATTATTATATCCTTAGACAGAGGCCAGTCTCTTGGTAACATTTTGTATTTCCCCATTAACACCCAATACAGCACTCTGCAAATGATAAGAAAATAAATTTTGTGAACCAACTCGGGGGTCTGGGAAATCTCTCTGGTTAGCATCTGAGGCTTTCACAGCAGCAGGAGGACAGAATCACTCGCCGTGTGCTGCACCTTCCTTTCTCCCTCATCACCAGAGTCAGATCTGGAAGCATTCAGAGGACGTGCAAACCCGGGGCTCAGCGGGCATCGGAGCAACGTGCTTCCCAGTGGGAATCTGAGAACTGCAGCCTCGGCACTGAATGTAGTTATTCAGCTCCAGGTTGCAACAGCACAATGAACCTAAGTGTTCGAAAATCAATGTTCTCTCCCGAACTGAAATTGAAAAACCACACTCCTAACAACTGTCAGTTGTTCTGGTGATGGCCTCAGCAGCTCTGCTGGGGGCTCCTCCTGAACGAAGTGGGTGGCAGGATGAAGCTGCGGTGGGGACCACAGGATCTGTCTCACCCCCAGGGCCTAGGCAATGAGAGTCCGGAGCTAAACCCTGAGATTGAGGTGGAATCTTGATGGAATTTGCTAAAGGTGCCTCTGCAGAGCCAGGAGAAGTTATCACCAAATGAACTCTGCCTTCCTCGGACATAAAGTGAGATGGGGGTTAGGAGGCTGAGAGCCCACCTTGAGCCATACATAAAACAAACTGTATTAGATTCAAGGTCAGCAAAGAGAAAGATGGTTGTGTGTGGACCAAATCCGCACACATTACTGAATCACCCGTCCAAAGGCCTGAGGACAGAGAGAAATGGGAGCAGCCTCACAGGGCACAGGGTGGGCAGGCCTCCCCTTGCAGAATTCTTGCCCAGTGTCCACTGAGAAGAGAGTGGTCAGCAACATGTCCATCTGGTGTTTGTTAGCTGACAATGGCCCCTGGAGGCCCTTTGCTGTCTTTCCCCTTGAGCCTAGAGAAACAGGAGCCTTCCCAAGTGGACTCCACAGGCAGGGCTGGGTGTGCAGGAAGCCTGTTACCCACCAGCAGGGCTCAGTCCTCCTGCCCACCCTTCCTGGTGACGATGGAATGTTTGTGTTCCCCTTACCCCACCAAGTTCGTATGTTGAAACTGAATGTCCAATGTGATGGTATTTGAAGGTGGGGCCTTTGGGAGGTGATTAATCATGAGGGTGGAGCCCTCATGGATGGGATTAGTGCCCTTATAAAAGAGGCCCCAGAGTGCTCCCTGGACCTTCCACAATGGACGTAGTGAGAAGACATCTGTCTATGAATCAAGAAGGGGCCCTCACCAGATACTGAATCTGCCAGCTCCTTGAGCTTGGACTTCCAACCTCCCGGACTGTAAGAAATAAATTTCTGTTGCTTATAAGCTACCCAGGGTGTGCTGTTTTGTTAAGGAAGTGAAAATGGACTAAGACACCTCCCCAAAGCCAGAACCAGCAGAGGTATGCCCCAGCAATGGGCAGCTGATGACCACCGAGGCCACTTGAGGGTACTGAGTGTGGCTTATAAGGAGGAGCAAGGACTGTTCTAATCACTGCTTAGCTTCAGGAAGCTGATGTCCTTAAAGACCGGGTAAAAGCAAGGTTCATGACCGCCTTGGGCCACGGTGGTTGTTGCTGCCTCACAGGCCAACGACAGGGGCCTGAGAGCAGAGGCCCATTCTGTATGCTTTCCTGCTTCGGAGGCTCAGAGGGTGCTCCTTCACAGGGGCTGAGGCTGAACACGCGGCAGCATGATATTATTATTAACAATGACAACAGAATAGTAAAAACAGTAGCATTTGTTGAGCACTCACTGTGTTCTGCCTCTGCTCTAAGCAACTCATGTGTATCCACACAGTGAATCAGAGCAGCCCAATGAGGCACATTTTGATCTTGTCTTCATTTTATGGATGAGGACACTGAGGCCCAGAGAGGTAGAGTGACTTGCCCAAGGACACGCTGCTAGTAAATAGTGGATAAAATGGCGAGAGGGCAAAGATACAACACCATCCTGAGCAGGACGCGGATTGGTTAATAGGAAGACTCCAGGACAGATGTCCACTCAGGAAAGAGTCTGTGAAGGAGAGACTGAACTTTTGAGTCTCAGTTTCCTTGTCTGTAATGTGAAAACAGCACTACCTCCCTTTTCAATGCCACAGAATTCCAGGAGGAGTCGAATGGGTTAATGTATATGAAACTTCTTGAAAACTACAAATTTATATAGAAATGTAATTTATTATATTGGAAATGTAACAAAAGCAGGCATTCTGAAGCGATAGCAACCATGAGTGAGCATATGAGCTCTGGAACCAAGTGTGAAATGTAAGCAAAGACTAGCAATAAAAATGGCTCCCTTTTCCGGAATAAATCTAAAACTCATTAATAGTCCACACTTAATTTAGGGTTTGATTTGGAATTCTTACAACTTAGGGAGATTCGCTTTTGAAAAGTTTTAACTGTGTTAATTAAATTACTTGTAGGCCATTTATTAGACCCAATGTCAGGGTTAGATTAGTGAGCCCACTGGGTGGTACAACACACAAAAAATGTAACAAGGAGAAAAACTACAGAACTTATTCATAAAGTACTTTGTCTTCTCATGGTAAAACTCTTTGGGGAAACCACATGCTTAGCTTGCTAATGAATGGAGCCTATAATATGTGTTAAGTGCCTATGGTGTCTGTGTGAACATCGCTACTTCCTATGCTCAGATACCACATGGAGGAAATTAGCAAGAGCTGCAAATGGTAGCCATCAGCACCCTGTCTTCAGGTTCTGCTCTAGGCTATTGGTTACCCAAGTGCACACTGTTTTGTTTAAATCTTGGGAAGTGCTGGAAATTTATCAGGAAGGTGCAGGTGTCTGATGCCAAAATGCAGGCAAAGTAGACCACTGTACACCTATAACCTGGGTTATAGATGTCTACTAGAAGATTCAGTTGCTCCAATTCATTGCAGATAAATTGCACCAGATGGTGTAAGTGAATCTTCTAGTAGACATCTGTTCTACTGGGATTGGTTCCAGGAGACTTGGTTAAGGAATCTTGGCACCCTGGTCCCCCAAGAAGTCTCCAAATTATACTCATAACAGACTAACAAAAATGGCCACAATTCTCCACCCCTCCCTGTGTGCGTGCCCCTTGCAATGTGACTTTGCAGCTCCTCCAGTTAAGAGACAGAGCCTCTTCCCTACTCCTCGAATTTGGTCCAGTCGCATTCAGCAGAAGTGATGATGTGTCAATTCCGAGCCTAGACCTCAAGAGGCCTGCAAGCTTGGATCCTCTCTTTGCCATGAGAGCAAGCCCAAGCCAGCCTGCTGGTTGATAAGAGACAACGTGGAAGATAGACCAGGTGACCTGGCCAAGGCCATTCTGGACCAGCCTAAAACTGGCCAACCCTCAAATATGTGATAGCATCCAGCCAAGATCAGTAGAGCTGCCGACCCAACCCAGAGCTGATCACTGACTGACACACAGGTGAGCCGAGCTAGGAGCAGAGGAATGCTCAGCTGACCTCCAGACTCATGAGCAATAATAAATACTTACGGTTTTAATCCAGTAGGCTTAGGGTGGTTTACAATGCAGCAATAGCTAACTAACACACCAGCTATCCCTAGCCTCTCTTCTTCCTCTCTGCTCCCCTGACGCAGGCCGCAGGACTGCACGTCAGCCTCAGTTTCCCTGCCAAGCACTCCAGGTCCTCAGTAGGACTTGCCCTCTATGGAGCCCTAGAACACTGCCTAATTCTTTTTTTTTTTTTTTAATTTTTTGCCTTATAACAAATTTAATGAGTTATACATATACATATGTTTCCATATCCCCTCCCTTTTGCGTCTCCCTCCCACCCTCCCTATCCCACCCCTCCAGGCGGTCACAAGGCACCGAGCTGATCTCCCTGTGCTATGCGACTGCTTCCCACTAGCTATCTACCTTACGTTTGGTAGTGTATATATGTCCATGCCGCTCTTTCACTTTGTCACAGCTTACCCTTCCCCCTCCCCATATCCTCAAGTCCATTCTCTAGTAGGTCTGTGTCTTTATTCCTGTCTTACCCCTATGTTCTTCATGACATTTTTTTTCTTAAATTCCATATATATGTGTTAGCATACAGTATTTGTCTTTCTCTTTCTGACTTTTTTTTTTTTGATGTGGACCATTTTTAAAGTCTTTATTAAATTTTTTACAATATTGCTTCTGTTTTATGTTTTGGTTTTTTGGCCAAGAGGTATGTGGGATCTTAGCTCCCTGACCAGAGATTGAATTGGAAGGTGAAGTCTTAACCACTGGATCGCCAGGGAAGTCCCAAACCCTGCCTAATTCTAACCCAGCTCCTTGAAACATCTTTTCCCTTCTTACATTCCCACACCCAGAAGCCCAGGCAGGAGTGAGGTCTTTTTTTGTTTTGTTTTGTTTTTTTGCGGTACGCAGGCTTCTCACTGTTGTGGCCTCTCCCATTGCAGAGCACAGGCTCCGGACACACAGGCCCAGTGGCCATGGCTCACGGGGCCCAGCTGCTCCGTGGCATGTGGGATCTTCCCGGACCTGGACACGAACTCGTGTCCCCTGAATCGGCAGGCGGACTCTCAACCACTGCGCCACCAGGGAAGCCCAGGAGTGGGGTCTTAATGGACCAGTTGCCAGCATCTCGATGCAGCTGTACCTGAAACTTCCAATTCTGCCTGCTCTCTTCCTGCTTCTGTTTGCCATCCACTGATTGGATCACTCTTCCTTCTCTCCAAGAATCGGTTTTGTTGAAATCCTGGCACAACAATCCTGCCCAAGGTGTGACACCAGCGATTCAAAAGGACTGAACTATTCAATGGAACTCAAATTGGCTTCTGAAAGTTGTTGTGTAGACAGTGGAAGTGACCCATCAGAGGGCTCTGGAAGATACCCTCCCAGCTCATGGGTCCTAGTGAATCGTTAAAGCTTCTTGAAACTAATCAATATTGCCTGAGCCTGAGAAGGGGTTGTACCCACCTGAGAAGCATCTTGTGGAAAAACCGCATCAAAGGCAAACATCTTAGGAGGAACCTGGTTCCCTCTCTTTTGGAAGGCGTTTAGACCTCCACATGTCAGGGGGTCATACAAGGTGATCTGCTTCTTTCGTGGGTCCACCTTTAAGAAAGAGCTGGATTCCGAGGTATCGCGAGCCAACGTGGAACAAATGCGAAGCATGACTTTCACCTGTTAATAAACAAAAGCAGGAAACGGCAGGGATTAAGACAGTTGGATACTTTATGATGGAGCACCTTTACATGCTCTGGAGACACAAGTATACGTGGCAGCGTGGAACCTTCTCGTGACAAATTATGATAAAATGCACAGTGAATTAGCAACATAACCCTCAGAGGGTCATGGGAAAATTCAATTTATTTATAATTACCAGGTAGAATATTTTGATACGTCTGTTACTTTATTACAGAATTGGCACATCATGTTCTTTGTCTTCCTGTTAATATAAATAGAAAATTAACTGTACCCAGGTGGCCCAATTACTTAGATGAAAAGGTAATCTGGACTGCCAAACTTTGGGGGCTGGTGTAGTTCCCTTGAAGCTCACAGATCAATAAACCCTCTACATAAAAGTTAGCTCCGTAATTTACTCCTTGAGTCTTGCCCGTCAGGACTCCTAGAGACAAAAACCCACAGTTATTGGTGTCATCATTAGAAGCCTGTGAAACGGCCTGTTTTTAATGGCCAGCATTTGAAATGTGTTCCAAGGGGCAACAGTGATAAAAGACTTGTTTGAAACATGTTATTTGGGATCCCATTAAGTGAGTGCAGAGAAATGATCGTTTCAAGGGATGAAAGTGCGTCTCTGTGGGAAACAGGCAGCAGTGCCCCTTTAACCCACCTCCTAAGTCATTGAACATGGACATTTCTAGTGCTCAGCCCAGTTCAGCCCCAGCCCAGGGCTGAGCGGGGTACTTGTGGGAATGGACTGCTTGCCCTAGAGTTCTGAGGTGAGCAGAAGTCAAGCTGAAGCCACACACACAGTTCTAGAGGCTCAAATCCCAGGGAAATGGCCAGCATTTGCTTCCTTACCAGCTCTTTGTTACTGTGTTGCTATTTCACCTACTCTATGAGCCAGGCACTGAGCTAGGCACTGGGGATGCAAAAGACACATAATACACAGAGTGGCAGGGCACACAGACACAGAGAGAGGAGATTTTTGTAATACAATGTGGCAAATTCTGATGCTATATTCAGGGTTATTTTTAAATTCCTCTCTGTGTCATGCCCTCTTCATCTAATCAATGTTCAGGCCTGATGAAATCTCAGTCATGCAATTTTGGGGAAAGGGATTGTAAAATTTTACATAAAGGATTTCAAACATACAGAAATGCTCAGAGAATAATCTACACTGTGCATACCGAGTGAGGTCACCCTCCTGCTTATCTCAGCCGTGTCTGCTGAGGCATGGGAACTCGTCTGCAGTGGGCAAAGCTGAAAGGTAAAGAATTCCTAGGGCACTGGACTCATCGGATGGGCCTGCACTGTGTCCCAGCTGGGCCTGTTCTCATCACTTAAGAATAGTACTCAGGTGTGGATCCGGCGGCCGGGGTCATGGTGGAAGGTTGGGATGAGGCTGACCCCTCAAGGTGCAAATCTTGGTTTTCTCTCTGAGGTCATACAGTGGTACCTGCCTTTTCCTGAGGGTCTATGGTGTGCTAAGGCTGTGCTGTTATCTATGGTATCTTATTTAATCCTCCCAACAGGCCAGTGCATAGGTGTCCAGATTTTATAGATGAGAAAACAGATGTTACAGAAATTGCGGGTGGTAAGGCTAGGCTCTGATCCCATCTCTGACTCCAAAACCCATACTTTTCCCATTATGCCAAGTATTGTCTCCTATACATAGTCAAACTTCTTGGAGCCTCAGTTTTCTCACCTGTATATTAGGGACAACATCACCTATCTCATGGGACTGTTGTGGGAATGAAATAAATTGACATGTGAAGTACTAAGCACAGGGTGGGCGCCTGATTCCTGTTTCTCCTCCTCCTTCTCTCTGTATTGCCACAGTCTGAATCACGATATCCTAGCATGTTCCAATCACAGTGTGAATGATAAGGTTTTAGAACTCCTTGCCCTGGACTCACAAACAGGATGCCATGGGGGAATCACTGCAGATGGAGCTGGGTATTAAGTGCTGGGTTTAAAAAAACTCCTGTTAGGGGCTTCCCTGGTGGTGCAGTGGTTGAGAGTCCGCCTGCCGATGCAGGGGACACGGGTTCGTGCCCCGGTCCGGGAAGATCCCACATGCCGCGGAGCGGCTGGGCCCGTGAGCCATGGCTGCTGAGCCTGCGCGTCCGGAGCCTGTGCTCCGCAACGGGAGAGGCCACAACAGTGAGAGGCCCGCGTACCGCAAAAAAAAAAAAAAAAAAAAAAAAAAAAGCTCCTGTTAGTAAAAGCCGTCAAGTCTCACATAGTCATTGCGTGTATGACAATACACACAATTGTATTGTATGACGATATCCATCACTTCTGTCTACATTCCATTCTGGCAATTTTCTTGTTCACCATGAACGTCTCCAATCTTATTTCAGTTCCATTCATTTCTATAGATTTGCCCCACTTACACAGCAGGTGTGCTAAGAGCATGTATTCAAACTGCCACTTTTGGTAGGTGTCTGGGCCCTCTGGTCTTTCTGTAAGCAAACCTCCTAGCCCAGTCCCTGAACACTACAAGTCAAGGATGATGCAACCCCAGGCAGAACTGATGGAGTCACATGGCCCACTGCCTTTCTATTTCACAATTTTGCATGCAATTTCTGGGTAACTAGAGGTGCTGAATGTAAAATATGAGCTAAGCCAGGCAAGGGCCCGCAAGGAGAAGCAGGAGAGAAGGGGCTGGATCAGTGAGTCATTTGTCCAGGGGGAAGGCTCCTGAATCTTAATGAAGTTCTGAGCCTGCAGTTCAATTTCTGCAGACAAGGCTGCAGATCCCAGCTTCTGGTCTGACCAAGGAGATACGCAGCTCTTTAAAAATCCATTTAATTCTGGGCTGAGAGAAATGCCACACTCCATTCTCTCCTTTGTAATTCATTTAAATAAATGGATAATTTTTTCCCCTTAAAGGAAGGAAATTGGGTTTCTCTGCTTCGTTTCTTTGTGTCATTATTCCTTGAGCCCAGCACTGCACTTCCTGCTAATCCTCTGTAATTAAAGTGCTTAGGAGATACCACTTGTGACCAAGAAAGTCTCCCGACTTCTTGCCAGGAGTTTGTGCTTTTGTTGCAAACACTGGTAGGTTCTTGGCAACATGTACGTCAACCCTCCCTCTGACTGCTGCCCTGTGTAGAGGGTACCCACAGCTGTCAACATGCATAGCCTTCTCCCCAGCTCTCAGGGTCCAGGGGACTGTCACCATTTTAGGCCCAGCAGCAGAGGAGCTAGAAAGGCCCAAAGTGGGGGAGCGTGGGCCTGACACCCTGACTCTCTGGGACTAGCTTAGCACCTCACCTACCAAAGCTCTCCCTGGTTGAGAGCCCGCTTTGCCGCAGTTATCTAATTATTCAGTGGATGGCGGCAGACAGCGGTTGCTCCAGGTGGCATTTGTCTTCCTGTCCTGCTCATTAATCATTCCAGCGCCTCCTACTGGATGGCCTGGCAGAACTGATGGAGAGCGGATATGTGAGACTCGCAGAGCTTTGCGCCTGAACTGGACAGACTCTCCATCAACATGAGCAGCGCCGGCTGCCACAGCCTTCGGGGCAGCCCACTGACAGGCAGATCCACCCACGTGGTCACCCAGACTCCCTCCCCCCACGCCCCGAGCCCCCGGTCCCGAGGCTCAGTGCACAAGCGCACGGTGAGGACCAGGGAGGTTCCTCGCTGCCTGTCTCTCTACCCACAAGCTGTCTGGCCGCAGCCTCTCTTCAGACTATATGGCCCAGGAGGGCTGGGGGCAAATCTGACCATCCGAAGGGTCCCTCACCAGTCAGAGAAAGACTACAGACGATGGTGGGGATAGTGGGAAACAGCAATCCTCAGTATCAGAATTATCTTTACCTTCCACGTCTACTCTTAAGTTCCTAAAACACATCCGGAAATGGTTCTCCAAGGCACACAGAGGCATGTGAGATAGGTTCACCAAAATCTTCCAGCAGGAAGAATGGTGGGGCAAGTAGGGCGGGTGAGACCATCAGAAGGGATTCTAGACCCAAAGGAGCCATCTCCCGAGACAGAACAGCCAAACTGCAGAGCCAGAGAGCACTGACAACTCAGTCCAGAGTCCTGTGTCCCTCTCGCTGAGGCAGAGTGGCAGCGATGGTGACACTGAGACTCCCGGTGGTAAATGTAAGCCATGTAAATATCCACCGTCCCATCTCTCAAGGGCGATTTAGCCTCAGATGAGCGAGAGCGAAGCCCAGGCAAGAGACTGAGTTGACGTCCAGCCCTGCCTGATGACAGCAATGGGGAAGGCTGAGGCATTGCCGCGCTGCCCTCAGCGCAGCCCAGGAAGCCTTCCTTGGTTTCTACGTATGTTTGGATGGGATTCAGCTCTTGAGGGAAAAACATGGAGGGATAACAAAAGGGTCCATTGTACCTAAAGTACATCTCCTTTCTTACAGGTTCCAGGTGTGGTGGGCACTGCCTGAAGTGAACTAGGAACCAGGAGACTGGGTTCTTATCCAAACATCACCACCATGGTGTGGCTGTTCACCTAAGGCAGGGGGCTTGGTTTCCTTATCCCTAAAGTGGGCCAGTTGTGTCACCTCCCTTGCAGGGCAGGTGTGAATAAATAAAGAAATAAAGACAGACTCTAGAGCAACATACAAATGTAAAATATCATTCTTCAAAGAAAAAAGGAAGGGAGGAAAAAAAGAATGAATTCATATTCTTCAAACCAACTAGTATAAAGTAGACTTTCTACATCAAATTAATGGCATTAGAAGCCTTTCTCCAAGGCTTAATTTTTTTAATTAAAGGAAAAAAATATTTAATGAACATACATATCCACAGTGACAAGAGAGACAAAGAATAAAACATCCTCCTTCTTCCTCGCCCGCCCAAAATTAAAGAATACACAGTCTACTTACATCTTCTGTAAAGGTGAGTAATCCATGTAAAATTTGATCTGAGGCTCTAAAAGCTAAATGAGGTATTTACCTTATTTTATTCCTTTCTTTTCTGTCTTGATCACACGTAATAGATGTACTCACATTGTCTACTTATGGTACATTAGCCACTTCAGGAAAATTCTCCAACCATTCCAAGTAAGATGACTGAAGAGACAGGAACCTTAAACAGTATATACTTCTCAATATGTATTCTTCTCAACACACTTGCTTTTCTGATCTACCAAGAAATGCAGCAACCTTCCATATTCTTCTATGCTTAGGACATTCTGACAAATCTATTGTAAAAGATTTTTACAATAGTGCCGATTTCTAAAACACACTGCAAGTGATTAAGGGTGTGATTTTCCAGCCAATATTTAAAGAGTGGTTTCCTCCTCAGCATATAATGTAAGATTCTATTGCTAATCCACCACTGGCACACTGAAACCCACAAATATGACTTTCTTTCCCCCTTTTGATTTGCCAAATGTGCTTGCTTAACTTGATACGGGAGACAGGCAAAGATGTTTTGTAAAGAAACAAATTAAAATTGGGTTTTAGAACAGGAGAAAGTTTAAACACTTTTCTGGTAAAATTTCTAGAAATAATCTGAAATCACTTTTTCTAAAGGAAGATCTTGATGATTTCATGTGCCTGAAAGCTTCCAGAAGTTTTTAAGGAGACCATGGAATCAAATTCCAAAGAGTAATAATCTTGGAGGTCTCAAATAACTCCAATACTGGGAAGTCCAGGGAGAACCAATCAGGTTTGTGCTCCCTACATTTACAGAGGGAGCTTTTAAACATTAGGTTACAAAGTCATTATTCCATCGAAACATAGTTACTGTTACAGAATCACAGGGTCACACTGAGGGACTCCGGAGATTCTAGGCACAGTTGAGTTGTTAGTTACAGAAAAAAATTTCTTTGCATAAAACCACAGTAATAATCCTACATGACATATTCGAAGACCATGGGCTATCTTCACCTGGAGGTCCAGAGCAGTTGGATCCAGTGCTGAGTTTGGGGGGGTAAAGGGCAGACTTCAGGAGGCTGAGGGCACTCCGGGCCTGTTTGGGGTAAGCATCTGCCCTGTGTTGATAAAATCAATCACTCAGTAGAGAGTACTCAAGTGACTTGTCCAAAGCCAGTTGCCTGGCAAAGGTGAAAGGGCAGTGGCCCCTGACCCACTCCTCCTACAGAGAGTGTTCTGGGTCGGAGCCAAAGAAAGAGCGCTGTCCTCCCACCAAAGCCAGCAGGGCTTGAACCTCTCCCACCTGGGGCTGGGCCCACACTGAGCCACCTTTACAGAGATGGTGGGGGGTGGGGGGGACTGTCCCTGCACTGGGGGTGGCTGGCTTCTCAGAGGTACCAGTGGGTAAGCTCACGTGGTGCCAGACAGAAAATAATGAGCAGCGATGCTATCAAGAGGAAAGATTTACATTATTCAAAGCCAGGCTGGGAAAGGAGACAAGTGGTGGCATAATAGAGCTAAGTGTGGGAGAACATGTGCGAGACCAGAAATGGGGCCATAATGAGAGGTGCTCAGTGAAGAAGTGCTTCGGGGAGTGGGGATGGGGGATTCTCTGATGCCCTCCATCACCAGCATCTGTCACCAGGCAGCCATCAGGGGACCACAGTGCTGGAAGGAGGGAGAACGAAGCCAGGGGACAAGCCCTTCCCGTGAGGCTCATGGCCGGGCAGCCTTTGGAAGCAGGGCCCCTTACACCAATTAGCAGGTTGGGAAAAATCTGGCCAGGATTTGAGGAGGAGATGGGCACATTTCAGGAGCTAGTCTGTCAGCAAGGACTGCGACTCTGACAGCAGCCTGTTAGAAAAGGCCCCATCTCTTAGTTCAGCGCTAGGATACTTATTTTAAATGGATAAGCTGTTTAAATATACATCCTGGGACTTCCCTGGTGGCCCAGTGGTTAAGGCTCTGTGCTCCCAATGCAGGGGACCTGGGTTCGATCCCTGGTCAGGGAACTAGATCCCATACACTGCAACTAAGAGCCCGCACGCCACAACTAAAAGATCCCGCATGCCACAACTAAGACCCAGCACAGCCGAATAAATAAATAAATACATATTAAAAAAAAAAGCTACATCCTAAGACACAGGCATTCTCTGTCAAGTGGGATGTGGGATTCTGACCCTCTCCAATATTAAGAACGCTCACTGTCTGCGTGTCCTCCCTCTGACCACGTGGAGCACAGCCTGGAGCTTCGGAGCACACGCTCTGGAGACCCACTGCCTGGGTTTGAGTTCTGGTTGTACCTTTTCCTGATGTGCATCTGTGGACAAGTGACTTAATCTCCCGCAAGCCACATCTAGAAAGATCATGAACTTCGAAGTCAGGACGTCCTGGCTCTTACGAGCTGTGTGACTAGCAACATTTTTTTAAACAGTTTCCTCAACAATACAATGGAGATAATAGCCCCTATCTGGAGGGCTTTATAAGATTATTAAGCAAATAATCATGCTAAGTACTTGGCACAAAGTAGGTCCTCAATAAATAACGGTTCCCATCCCACTGAGCCCTCATTCATGACAGTGCTGTACAAGCCAGTGTCCTCAGGAATCTAGCCGATGATCTCTGCTCTCCCAGCTCTCCCTTTAACCACCTTTGACCTGGGAGTGCAGAAGCCCTAGTCACTAGATTCTTAATCGTTTGTGCCCATAAGAGAGAGCTAGAGAGAGAAAGCATCATCCCACCATACACTCCAGAGCTGAGGCTCCAAGGCTTGCACGAGGCCGCCCAATCTGTATAGATACAGAGTTAGCTTAGGTCTTCCAACTGCCACCCACTCTCTCTGATGCCTGACTTTTGGTAAATCCTGGGTAAGTGACAAATGGAGATTTTTCTGAATACTGGGTAGGAAAACTATTGTGGTTAGTTTCTGGTGATTGTGGTTATTTTATCTTTGGAAATACCCATTCAAAAGATAAAAGATCAGGGAAGAAATTTTTGAGAAAAGCAGCGATGGGCACTCCTTAAATGAGAGTTCTTTCAGGTGGACTCAGTTTGGATTTGGGCACTAATAAGTTAATAAAGGGCCCATTTACCGTAAAGCTCACTCATGGGCTACGACCGGAGAGCTAACTAATGAAGCTGTTGTTAAATCACGAGCATTCAAGAAATGCTGCATCTGCTGATGCCAGCTCGTCTGTCACCAAAGATGCTGTTCAGCTTGGCCACCAACAGGGCCAAGGGAAAGCTGTTTTTCTTTTCTGCAGCCCAGTTTATTATAAATATGAAGACTTCAGCTTGCTAACCTGACACTTGATTTAGTGTCTTCTGTCCCTCATTACTGGGTTCTCCTTGGTCCCAGGAATCTCACTATCCCACTGCTTCTGGCCTTTGACCTAGATAAATAACACCCAGAACTCTGAAAATAAGTCAAATCACCCTGTCAGGGGACTATCGAGAAATACTAGCTACCAGGTCCACCATGGAATTTAGTAAAGCACCATAATAAACAGCATAGTTATCTAAATTAAAAAGGCAACAGCTGTGATCATCTAATAATTAGCTATGTATTTTTCTGGCATTCATCACTTCAGTCCATTTTCTTTATAAAACTGTCATTTAGGAACACTGTCCATGCTGCTCCCAAGTTCCACTACATATGTGCATCTCTCATGGGATGATAATTTTATTCCTGGCAGCCCTCCGCATGGATGAAACCTGAGTAGAACCTAGGGGTGCCAGCATTAGCCCAGGGTCTCAGTGCTTCCTGGGGACAGATGTCAGGTTAGCCAGCACAGATCCCCCTCAAGCTCAGCACTGAGGTTTATCTAGGCCCACAGGACTGCCTGCTTGGTGTTGGGAGAGAAGACGTCCTTCTCCAGGCCCCCAGGGGAGGTCGGGGTCGATGCAGGGGACCGAGTCCCCTCCTGGAAAAGTCCCCTCCTGGAAAAGCCGTGGGCATGATGCATACTCCAGGACCGGGCTGTTTCTCCAGCCTGCAACTCTGCAGCCCTAGTTCTAGGAAAGAGAAGAAGGAGGGACTTGTCCTGGTGAGAAAAAGCACCTGAGGGATCTTTAGGGCCAAGAGGTTGAAATCTGGAACAGTCTTAGCTGACATTTAGGGTAAATGTAACTTTCATCGAAGCCTGACGTACTCAATGGATTGCCATGCCCAACTCCACATTCTCTTAACCTTCTCACACTAGAAGAGGCAAAGGAGAGGGAAGAAGGAAGCGGGAGGAAGACGTGACGCCAGTACCTCGGTCCCCAAACCCTGGACCCTTAATGAGTCTTAGAGACTTTCATTCTCATTCAATTAAAAAAATGAAGAAAGTTCAATCACAGCAACACTAGCCACAATTACTCCAATGCTTTCGCTGTGAGTTTCTCCGAAAGGCCTCCCTACTCAGAAGTGCATATGTCCAATTCCACTGAACACGTATGAAACGCACATTATGCACAGAGCCAGGCCAGGGCTGAGGAAGGGAGGCACAGACGGAGGTGGGAGGGTGAAGAAAGTCAGGACTACATATAACAGAAAAGGGAGAAGGTGGCATTTCCATTTCAGATTACTTCAGTTTCAGGTTTTAGGCTTAGAACCAAAGCAACTTGAATTCTCGGCTTAGCTTCAAAGAGCCCCAAGCTCATGCTGCCTTCTTGTTGGAAGAACTCGATGGGATCTGATACACCTGGGCAGCCCCTGAAGGTGAAGGACATGCTGATAAGAGGAGGGGGTGATTGAAGCCCAGTGGGGGGCAAAGGCACAAATGCTAATGAAAATCTCCCACCACCTCTGGCCAGAGGCAAACCACTGACACCCTCTAATTGCCTTAACTGGCTCTACCTTGGCAGGGAAGCCCTCGCTGGCAGCGGGACACAGGTTCAAAGCAGAATGGTAAATTCTAATATGGAGGATTATTTGGAGGACATGCTTTCTCTTTATTTTCTTAAAATGTGTGTATGAAGAATCAGATGGAGTTTAGGGAGAGAAGTACCAAGTAAATGTGAGATTTACCTAATTTCAGTCTTCTCCAGCGTGCTTATATTAAGAATTGAAAAAAAAACCCAACAAATTCAGGTATATACCCATAATCCAACAACAGTAATCCCCCTTGCCCAGAAGGCTGGGCCTGGGGAGAGGGCCTGGGAGGGGGGGCATTACTCCTGTGGCTGAGGGGCTTCAGCAACCTTTAATGAAACACACTTGATCAATAAGGTGTACTCCTGCATTTGAGAATTGAAAAGCCATCCTAGCATGCTGTGTCTGAAGCAAACGTCAGAAGCATTTATCATGTTCTGGGATGGATGGTCTGAAGCTACAGCTTGCCAAACTATGAAAGTGAATTTCACTTAGGTCCCACAAATACCCTCGACAGGCCCTTTTGCATCGTGTGGAGTCAGCTTTTCCTCAAAGACCAGAATGCATGGGGGAGCTTGATCATGGCTCCGTAGAATGGACACCGCCACAGGGCTCTGTTACTGGGAGGTATCCCCATGATGGAACTTTGTTCCTGGGCTCCAGCTTACACAGGGCTGTTTTATCTTGCCTTCTAGGTGAACCCACAAACTGCCCTCTTTGTATTTCCAAAGAGCCTGAGCTGCTGTCCCCTCAACAGATCATGGTACACAGTTCCTCTTGTTTGGACTTAGAAACCTCAGGCTAGAAGAAATTTGCCCAAGGGACACGGACTGGACAAAGCAATGACCAGTGACTCTCCCAGACTCCTGGCCACTCCCCAACTAGTCTAGTGGGGAAACACCCAGAGCAGGAATCAGAAAGCCTCCATCCATTCATTCCTTCAACATCTGTTGATCATGTCTCATTCTGAGCCAGGTACCATGCCAGGCTCTGTGGTTACAGAGCTTAAAAACCAGCTGTTGTCTTCAAAGGGCTTAGTGTATCAGGTGAGATAAAAAGTGTACCAGGTGGTACAAAAGAGCTTTGTCCTGGGAAACCATGAGGATCCAGTTGGGAGGGTACATTTCCACTAGGGGAGCAGGGCCAGGAAAGGTTTCCTGAAGATGATGATCCATGAGACTTGGAAGAGGGGTCAGGGTCAGCTAGGCACCTAAGGCAGGGTGCGGGCACCCAGGTAGAGGGAGCGTGTGGGCAGAGGCTGACTGGTGTGTTGGAACCTGCAAGTAGCTATGGGGCCTTGAGTCAAGTGTCTCATCTTCTCTGTGCCTTGGTTTCCTCATCTATGAAGTGGAGGTGGTAATAATGCCTACACCTCATGGAAGCTGTTATGAGGATTACATGAGCTGATGCATGTGAAGCTCTTGGCAAAGAGCCTGGCACACAGTAAGGGCTCAGTGACTATTGTTTTATGATTTCACTCTGATGCTGTTTAGGGTGGGCAGGGTGGAGGAGGGGTAAGAAATTCTACTGCAAAAATTGGTGGATGTCAGATTGTGGAGAGACTTCCTTTCCAAACTAAAAACTTTGTACTTAACTGGGATAATGGGGAGCCACTGAAGGACAGAGAAGGAAAGTAACTGGGGATTTCCCATCACTCTGCAATAGAACAACAGCTCTGTAGTCACGATTTCTCCGTCTGTAAACCAGTGCTAACACCACCAACAACTTTCTTCCACTGTGGGCTGTTACAAAAGTTATGGAAGAGAGCATTTATGCAACCAGCACTTTAACAGCATAGCATTTTAGACGTGCTGACCACTTGTTCAATGAGTCTACAGTGGGGCTTGTGTAGATGACAACTCTGCAGAGTTAGGAGTCTGCTGTGTGCATGTGAACTTGGTGCTAGAAGCAGCCGCGTTACCTGACAAGGAGAATAATGAACCAGTCAACCAACAAATAAATATTTATTAAAATGCCAATGAGGAAGGCACCCTCCTTACCTAGGAAAGCAAAGTATGCCAAAACATTTGCATTCAAGGAAAGAGCCAGACAGATCTGCTTCAGAACTCTCAAGAAGAGAACGCTTGTTGTACGGTAGTTGTACATAAATCCACAGGACGTAGACTGCTTACCACGGAACAGACTATGTAGGCGGTAGTTAGGGAACTACTGATAGAAAAGAACATCTCTTTTCTCCCTAGTAGAGGAGAATCCGCAGCCTTCGCTCCTCCACCCTCGGGATCACGTATTAGCTCACCTATTGGACATTACTCTGTCCTGCAGCTGATTCATGCTCCCAGTGAGTGACTGGGTTTCTATCAATCACAAAAAGGACACAACACAGATTCTTTTCTTTATAAACTTGTATGAGGCAATTGGCCACCAGCTATGGTCTCCCTTGGCACATTTTTGTTTTCAGTAACCACGTTCCCAGGAATTGATTTCATATAAGCATGCAAGGTGAAGCTCATGTTTTCTTACTTACAAACAGCAAACTAGAGACTTCCCTCGTGGCACAGTGGTTAAGACTACGAGCTCCCAATGCAGGGGGCCTGGGTTCGATCCCTGGTCACGGAACTAGATCCCACATGCGTGCCGCAACTAAGAGTTCGCATATGCCACAGCTAAGGAGCAGGCGAGCAGCAACTAAGGAGCCCGCCTGCCGCAACTAAGACTCGGCACAACCAAAAAAAAAAGAAAAAAACTAACCGATATTGATTTTAAAAAATAAATAAATAAAGAGGATACGCAAAAAAACCAGGAAACTACTCAGACTTAAACTGCTTGTTGAAACACAGATTGCTGGCCACACCTCCACCCACCACAGAGTTTCTGATTCAGGAGGAAGTCTGGGGTGGGCCTGAGAATCGGCATTTCTAGCAAGTTCCTGCTGCTGCTGCTGGTCTGGGCCTCACACTTGGAGAACCACTGCTCAGGAGGTATGTTGGCTTCATCCTCATGGAATATTTCCTTCAAACTCCATTGTGGATCAAAAACACGACTGATGTGAATGTTAAATCCAAGGCAAATGACAGTCTTATTAGTTTTGAAGACTCTGGGAGCTAAAGAAAGAATATTTTTGTGCTGTCAAAATAAAACTGGCTTCTGATTCTATTCCATATTTCTCCTTGAGGAAAAGTTCTAAAGTGAAATAAGATAAGTGCTAACCTAAGGAAGGATCAGTAGGTTAAGGAACTTTCTCCTAAAAGTAGCCCAAATCTTGCATTTATACTTATTTGTTCTGTAGCTTTTTCTCCCATAGCTTTTTTTTTTAAATATAAATTTATTTTATTTATTTATTTTTGGCTGCATTGGGTCTTCGTTGCTGCACGCGGGGCTTTCTCTAATTGTGGCTAGCGGGGGCTACTCTTCATTGTGGTGTGTGTGCTTCTCACTGCGGTGGCTTCTCTTGTTGCAGAGCATGGGGTCTAGGCATGCAGGCTCAGTAGTTCTGGCTCACGGGCTCTAGAGCACAGGCTCAGTAGTTGTGGCGCATGGGCTTAGTTGTTCCGCGGCATGTGGGATCTTCCTGGACCAGGGATCGAACCCATGTCCCCTGCATTGGCAGGTGGATTCTTAACCACTGCGCCACCAGGGAAGTCCCCACCAGGCTTTTATTATTGTCACGGAAGCATAAGCTTCCCACAACAAAATCCAGACCAACTCTTCCTATAAGTTCGTTTATTTCCCTCTTCCCTCAAACAAACAATTATTTGGGATCTTATTAAAATTATACTCATAAAGAAATCAACATGAAAAGAAGTCAGCAATTGTTCTGAGACCATTTTTCCTCCTGGAGAACATGGTCCTGGCTCTGCAATGTGTGTTACTCTATGGTCATGAGTGTGGACGAGTGTGAGTATATCTGAGGATGATGTTTAACACTTTCATTGAACACTTTCTAGAATCAAAAAGCAGGTATGGTTGGGTAGAATGGCCAATATTTACTTCATGTGGAAAACAGTTATTAAAATCTGAAGACTTAGGGTAATTTCACCAGGGAAGGATCCTCTGCTTCTGGATCACAGTTCATCCAGAACAATGCTTGAATTTGATGGAAGTGTTTCAGAATAAACCAGTCACTAAAAACATGTAACACTCACTGGGTGGGGCAGAGGAAATGCAAATTTTGCTTTGTTGGGTAGGTGAAAACCGGCAACCTTCCATCCAGTTTGTCCAGCTTTGACGCACTCAAAATGAGGATGATGATATAACCCAGATCCAACTTGAATCCCATTTAGGTATCAGAAGATCTCATTATAATACTATCTACGTATAACACAGACCAGATGGCAATGGGCCCTCGGGCAACATTAGAGAAAGCTCTAGTGAACTCTACTTAGAATGAACTGATTTAATAAACTCTCATGCACGATAAAAAAAGCATCCATCTATACAAAGGGAGTAAATGAGACTATGGTGAATTTCCCCCAGAAGACTGAGTGTAGGGTAGAGGGTGTCTGGGTAGGACATGATGGTGGCAGCTAAGAGAGAGACTTAGGTGGCCGAGCCCAGGGGCTGATACAAAGATCTGGCAGTTACAAATGGCAGTTATGTTCTAGGCAAAAACTCATTTTCAAATTTGTAAGACTATGAGTGCCTGGAAGTAGAGCCTGCATCTTGTTTACCTTCACATCCTCAATATCACTGATGGTGCCTTTCACCCAGTTGGAGCTCAATTATACCATAAGGTTTTAATTTGAGACTTAGAAATTAGAGATGGAAGTATTTGGAAATGGAGTCTTTCCTGGGAACGTTCTGGATGCAGGTGCAAAGGAAAATGAAAGACAATAGGAAGGAAGAGGAAGACTGTTCTATAAATAATAATAACAAATTAGATCAGGGTTGGAAATGTTTTTAAAGCAACCTGCTCATATTCTAAACTCTTGCTTCTTCTGTGTCTAGGGGGTGAGTAGGAGGTGGTAGCTGTGCTGACTGGGAGGTAAGGGTGTGTCTGAATTTACAAAAGATACGGACATAAGTGCATTCTGACTGCTGGCCTCTCTGAGGGACACTGTGGGTGTATAGGGGTTTCTTGGAGGTGGTGGTTGTGGAGAATGCTGTTGACCCTTTTGCTCAGTGTCAGCTCTTGCAAGTGGTTTCAATTTAACAAGCCTCTCTTGAGGACTTACCTCTGCCTTGCTCTTTGCCAAATATTCCAGCTACCCTGTAAGTTAGGCCTTTTATTGTCATAGAAGAAATAGATACAAAGGAGCAGAATGGCTTCCCTAAAATCTCATAGAAATAAGCAGCAGAAAGAGGAGTCAAACCCAGCTCTGGGTGGAAGTCATATACATTTCCCTCTCTACCACAGTTGCTTCCCTGGGAAGACAAGGCAAGAGGGCTAATACAAACTCTTTAGATCAAGCCCAACCTAGAGCATGTAAATTGTACACCAAACAGACTTCACACTGAATATATTTATGGTTGCTTTGGCAGGTTTTGTGGGACTCCCTAAAGCCATTTTTTCCTTGTACTGCTGTGGTTCAACATGCTAAAATATATTTCAGCACTTTAAAAAGCACAGGTGGGAGACTGCTTCAAGATGGTGGAGTAGAATGATGTGCACTAACTCCCTCTTGCTAGAGCACCAGAATCACAAATAACTGCTGAACAATCATCGACAGGATACTTGAATCCCATTTAGGTACCAGAAGTACCTAACTCACCAAAAAAGATACCCCACACCCAAAGACAAAGGAGAAGCCACAATGAGATAGTAAGAGGGGTGCAATCACAATAAAATCAAATGCCATAACCGCTGGGTGGGTGATGCACAAATTGGAAAACACTTATACCACAGAATTCCACCCACTGGAGTGAGGGTTCTGAGCCCCACATCAGGCTTCCCAACCTGGGGGTCCGGCAACAGGAGGAGGAATTCCCAGAGAATCAGACTTTGAAGGCTAGCGGGATTTGATTGCAGGACTTTGACAGGACTGGGGGAAACAGAGACTCCACTCTTGGAGGACATACACAAAGTAGTGTGTGCATCAGGACCCAGGAGAAGGCGCAGTGACCCCATAGGACACTGAACCAGCCCTACCTGCTAGTGTTGGAGGGTCTCCTGCAGACGCAGGAGGGGTGGCAGTGGTTCACCATAGGGACAAGGACATTGGCAGCAGAAATTCTGGGAACTACTCCTTAACATGAGCCCTCCAGGAATCTGCCATTAGCCCCACCAAAGAGCCCAGGTAGGCTCCAGTGCTCTATCACCTCAGGCCAAACAACGAGGAGGGAGGGAACTCAGCCCCATCCATCAGGAGACAAGCAGATTAAAGTTTTCCTGAGCTCTGCCCACCAGAGCAACACCCAGCTCTACCCACCACCAGTCCCTCCCATCAGGAAGCTTGCACAAGCCTCTTAGATAGCCTCATCCACCAGAGGGCCAACAGCAGAAGTAAGAAGAACTACGAGACTGCAGCCTGTGGGAAAAAAACCACATTCACAGAAAGACAGACAAAATGAAAATGAAGAGGACTATGTACCAGATGAAGGAACGAGATAAAACCCCAAAAAAACAACTAAATGAAGTGGAGATAGGCAACCTTCCAAAAACAGAATTCAGAATACTCAGAGTGAAGATGATCCAGGACCTTGGAAAGAGAATGGAGGCAAAGATCGAGAAGATGCAAGAAATGTTTAACAAAGACCTAGAAGAATTAAAGAACAAACACACAGAGATGAACAGTACAATAACTGAAATGAAAAATACACTAGAAGGAATCGATAGCAGAATAACTGAGGCAGAAGAACAGAAAAGTGACCTGGAAGACAGAATGTTGGAATTCACTGCCACAGAACAGAATAAAGAAAAAAGAATAAAAAGAAATGCAGGCAGCCTAACAGACCTCTGGGACAAGATTAAACTCACCAATATTTGCAGTATAGGGGTCCCAGAAGGAGAAGAGAAAGAGAAAGGACCCGAGAATATATTTGAAGATATTATAGTTGAAAACTGCCCTAACATGAGAAAGGAAGCGACACCCAAGTCCAGGAAGCGACAGAGAGTCCCAGGCAGGAAAAACCCAAGGAGAAACATGACAAGACACATAGTAATCAAACTGACAAAAATTAAAGACAAAGAAAAATTATTAAAAGCAACAAGGGAAAAATGACATATAACATACAAGGGAACTCCCATAAGGTTAACAGCTGATTTCTCAGCAGAAACTTTACAAGCCAGATGGGAGTGGCACATATATTTAAAGTGATGAAAGGGAAGAATCTACAATCAAGATTACTCCAGCCAGCAAGGATCTCATTCAGATTAGACGGGGAGAAACCTAAAGCTTTACAGACAAGCAAAAGCTAAGAAAATTCAGCACCACCAAACCAGCTCTACAACAAATGCTAAAGGCACTTCTCTAAGTGGGAAACACAAGAGAAGAAAAGGACCTTCGAAAACAAACACAAAACGATTAAGAAAAGGTAATAGGAACATACATATCGATAATCACCTTAAGTGTGAATGGATTAAATGTTCCGGCCAAAAGACACAGGCTCGCTGAATGGATACAAAAACAAGACCCATACATATGCTGTCTACAAGAGACCCACTTCAGACCTAGGCACACATACAGACTGAAAGTGAGGGGATGGAAAAAGATATTCCAGGCAAATGGAAATCAAAACAAAGCTGGAGCAGCAATACACATATCAGATAAAATAGACTTTAAAATAAAGAATGTTACAAGAGACAAGGAAGGACACTACATAATGATGAAGGGATCAATCCAAGAAGAAGATATAACAATTATAAATATATATGCACCCAACATAGGAGCACCTCAATACATAAGGCAAATACTAACAGCCATAAGAGGGGAAATTGACAGTAACACATTCATAGTAGGGGACTTTAACACCCCACTTTCACCAATGGACAGATCATCCAAAACGAAAATAAATAAGGAAACACAAGCTTTAAATGACACATTAAACAAGATGGATTTAATTGATATTTACAGGACATTCCATCCAAAAACAACAGAATACACTTTCTTGTCAAGTGCTCATGGAACATTCTCAGGATAGATCATATCTTGGGTCACAAATCAAGCCTTAGTAAATTTAAGAAAACTGAAATCATATCAAGTATCTTTTCCGACCACAATGCTATGAGACTAGATATCAATTACAGGGAAAAAATCTGTAAAAAATACAAACACATGGAGGCTAAACAACACACTGCTTAATAACCAAGAGATCACTGAAGAAATCAAAGAGGATATCAAAAAATACCTAGAAACAAATGACAATGAACACACGATGACCCAAAGCCTATGGGATGCAGCAAAAGCAGTTCTAAAGGGGAAGTTTATAGCAATACAATCCTACCTTAAGAAACAAGAAACATGGGGCTTCCCTGGTGGTGCAGTGGTTGAGAGTTCGCCTGCCAATGAAGGGGACACGGGTTCATGCCCCGGTCCTGGAGGATCACACATGCCATGGAGTGGCTGGCCCCGTGACCCATGGCCGCTGAGCCTTTGCGTCTGGAGCCTGTGTTCCGCAACAGGAGAGGCCACAACAGTGAGAGGCCTGCGTACCGCAAAAAAAAAAAAAAAAAAAAAAAAAAGAAAAAAAAAAAGAAAAAGAAACAAGAAACATCTCAAATAAACAACCTAAGCTTATACCTAAAGCAATTAGAGAAAGAAGAACAAAAAAAACCCCAACGTTAGCAGAAGAAAAGAAATCATAAAGATCAGATCAGAAATAAATGAAAAAGAAATGAAGGAAACGATAGCAAAGATCAATAAAACTAAAAGCTGGTTCTTTGAGGAGATAAACAAAATTGATAAGCCATTAGCCAGACTCATCAAGAAAAAAAGGGAGAAGACTCAAATCAATAGAATTAGAAATGAAAAAGGAGAAGTAACAACTGACACTGCAGAAATAGAAAGGATCATGAGAGATTACTACAAGCAACTATATGCCAATAAAATAGACAATCTGGAAGAAATGGAAAAATCCTTAGAAATGCACAACCTTCAGAGACTGAACTAGGAAGAAATAGAGAATATGAACAGACCAAGTACAAGCACTGAAATTGAAACTGTGATCAAAAATCTTCCAACAAACAAAAGCCCAGGACCACATGGCTTCACAGGTGAATTCTATCAAACATTTAGAGAAGAGCTAATACCTTTCCTTCTCAAACTCTTCCAAAATACAGCAGAGGGAGGAACACTCCCAAACTCATTCTACGAGGCCACCATTACCCTGATACCAAAACCAGACAAAGATGTCACAAACAAAGAAAATTACAGGCCAACATCACTGATGAACACAGGTGCAAAAATCCTCAACAAATACTAGCAAACAGAATCCAACAGCACATTAAAAGGATCATATACCATGATCAAGTGGGGTTTATCCCAGGAATGCAAGGATTCTTCAAAATATGCAAATCAATCAATGTGATACACCATATTAACAAATTGAAGAAGAAAAACCGTATGATCATCTCAATAGATGCAGAAAAAGCTTTCAACAAAATTCAACACCCATTTATGATTAAAAACCCTGCAGAAAGTAGGCATAGAGGGAACTTTCCTCAACATAATAAAGGCCATATATGACAAACCCACAGCAAACATCATCCTTATTGGTGAAAAACTGAAACCATTTCCACTAAGATCAGGAACAAGACAAGGTTGCCCACTCTCACCACTCTTATTCAACATAGTTTTGGAAGTTTTAGCCACAGCAATCAGAGAAGAAAAAGAAATAAAAGGAATCCAAATCAGAAAAGAAGAAGTAAAACGGTCACTGTTTGCAGATGACATGATACTAAACATAGAGAATCCTAAAGATGCTACCAGAAAACTACTAGAGCTAATCAATGAATTTGGTAAAGTAGCAGGATACAAAATTAATGCACTGAAATCTCTTGCATTCCTATACACTAATGATGAAAAATGTGAAAGTGAAATTAAGAAAACACTCCTATTTATCATTGCAACAAAAAGAATAAAATACCTAGGAATAAACCTACCTAAGGAGACAAAATATCTGTATGCAGAAAACTATAAGACACTGATGAAAGAAATTAAAGATGATACCAACAGATGGAGAGATATACCATGTTCTTGGATTCGAAGAATCAACATTGTAAAAATGACTATACTCCTCAAAGCAATCTACAGATTCAATGCAATCCCTATCAAAGTACCACTGGCATTTTTCACAGAACTAGAACAAAAAAAGTTTCACAATTTGTATGGAAACACAAAAGACCCCGAATAACCAAAGCAAGCTTGAGAAAGAAAACAGAGCTGGAGGAATCAGGCTCCTGGACTTCAGACTACAGTACAAAGCTACAGTCATCAACACAGTATGGTACTGGCACAAAAACAGAAATATAGATCACTGGAATAGGATAGAAAGCACAGAGATAAACCCATGCACATATGGTCAACTTATCTTTGATAAAGGAGACAAGAATATACAGTGTAGAAAAGATAGCCTTTTCAATAAGTGGTGCTGGGAAAACTGGACAGCTACATGTAAAAGACTGAAATTAGAACACTCCCTAACACCATACACAAAAATAAACTCAAAATGGATTAAAGACCTAAATGTAAGACTGGACACTATAAAACTGTTAGAGGAAAACGTAGGAAGAACACACTTTGACATAAATCACAGCAAGACCTTTTTTGACCCACCTCCTAAAGTAATGGAAATAAAAACAAAAATAAACAAATGGGACCTAATGAAACTTAAAAGCTTTTGCACAGCAAAGGAAACAATATTTAAAAAAACAAACAACCCAATCAAAAAATGAGCAGAAGACCTAAATAGACATTTTTCCAAAGAAGATATACAGATGGCCACAAGACATGTGAAAAGCTGCTCAACATCACTAATTATTAGAGAAATGGAAATCAAAATTACAATGACATATCACCTCACACTGGTTAGAATGGGCATCAGCAGAAAATCTACAAATAACAAATACTAGAGAGGGTGTGGAGACAAGGGAAACCTCTTACACTGCTGGTGGGAATGTAAACTGATACAGCCACTATGGAGAACAGTATGGAGGTTCCTTAAAAAACTAAACATAGAATTTCCATATGACCCAGCAATTCCACTACTGGGCATATACCCAGAGAAAACCATAATTCAAAAAGACACATGCCCACCAATGTTCATTGCAGCACTGTTTACAATAGCCAGTTCATGGAAGCAACCTAAATGCCCATCGACAGACGAATAGATAAAGAAGATGTGGTACATATATACAATGGAATATTACTCAGCCATTAAAGGGAACGAATTTGGGTCATTTGTAGAGATGTGGATGAACCTAGAGACTGTCATACAGAGTGAAGTAAGTCTGAAAGAGAAAAACAAATGTCATGCATTAACGCATATATGTGGAATCTACAAAAATGGTACAGTTGAACCAGTTTGCAAGGCAGAAATAGAGACACAGCTGTAGAGAACAAATGTATGGACACCAAGGGGGGTAAGTGGTGGGGGGGTGGGCGGGGGTGGGATGAATTTGGAGATTGAAATTGATATGTATATACTAATATGTATAAAATGGATAACTAATAAGAACCTGCTGTATAAAAAAATAAATAAAATTCAAAAATTCAGACAAAAAAGTAAAATAAAATTCAAAAAAACCCCCCGTGTATTTAAAGAATATATGTAAATGTTTTACTCAGCTTATAGTAGTTATTAACTCCTTCCACAGGTCAGATACACTGGTTTGCAAATAGCAGATATATGTATTTGCTAAATTAATGAATTTATGAATGTTCCAATAAAAACCACTCTGTATTTCAAACAAACAAAAATATAAATAAGCACAACTATGATTAAGTATATTAAGGGACTTCTAAAACTTAGATTAATGGCCTGATTAGTTGTAAAATGGCTCAGAATTTTGTAAATTTGTATTCAGGGATTTTCTAAAATTGTAAGTTATTGACTTGATAGATTGTAACAAGTCCTTTGAAACTGTTCTGCTCTATTACTCAAACCTTTACTGTGTAATTTATTGACAGGTTGAGGGATACGATGACTCCCTTGGTGGACTCATGGTAAATTCTCAGCTCATGCAGTCCTCCATTAAGAAGATCTGCAGATCACTCTGCAGACACATTGGGCAGGACTAGGGATGGTACGATGGTCACATGAAGTTTAGTACGCTTCTTCCTTCCAATAGATCTGACTTCCAAAGGCCATAAAGGTCTTCAGTCAAGTCTCAGTACTTGCCTGGAAGTAACAGTTACATTCAGTACTAGTAAAATGGCTAAGTTATTCTACATTGCTCAATTGGAGAGGAACTACCATTTCATGCTTACTGTACTTACAGGTAAACTACCTGAGACCCAAAGAGGTAAAGTGACATATGCAAGTTCAACAGTTAGATGAAGTGAACTAGTTATAGAATCCATGTCTCTTACCTCTCATTTAATAGCTTTCCACTTGGAAGAAAGTGGTCAATAAGCCAGTGGTTGTGGAACTGAAGACCCCTAGGACTGAAATCCCAGTCAGCTGTCTGAATTAAGGTCAAGGCAGGAATACGGATGGCTCACAGAAGGAAACTGACCCCAGTCTTCAAAAGACACACAGACACACACATACTTCTATCTACTTACCTGTCTATCTATCCATCTATCTGTCTATCTATCTATCTATCTATCATCCCTCCCTATCATTATAATGCTCAATAATGTATTTGCAACAAAACTCAATGCTATTCTGACCAAGGGCAAAGTCTCATCAATAGCTCTAGGTTTGAACCCGGGAAAAACTGGAGGTAGAGAGCCTTGTGAACACCTTTCCAGGTAGCATCAGCTCTTGCAGGTCTCTTGGGCATTGACAACATATCTGGAGAAAGAATCTTCTAAATGTGACTCAAGAGGATCAAAAGGGTTGACATCCAAAAGGCGTGCAGTGTGGAATCCACAGTTTAGCAACCGGGCTAGTGAGTGGGCCAAAGCTGTCGCTGTGCCACTGTGTACCACACACTCAGAATCTGGTCAAGCAGTGGCTACTGAGAAAGATGAATGCAGTCAGCTCAGAGTAAACTGCCCTTCCTAGGTCTGTGTCACTCTACTGGCAGAACAAACCTCATGCTGTTAGCAGCAAAAGAGATGATCTGAAATAACCTTTAGTTTTCCGACCATTATTACAGTATTGGCAGAAGAAGGAATGAGGGCCACAAACAGGATGGAAAATGACAAGTGAGGCAGGGGGTGGGAGGTGTAAGCCACATCCAGCCAAGGACAAGGAGGGGTGGCAGGAGGGAAAGCCTTTTAGTCTCAGCAAGTGAGGAGGGCTATTTTGAAAGAATTATTCTGATCCATACTGGGCCAATTTCCCTCCTTGCCTTCCAGACGCACTCTCCAATGTTCTCCATCCTGCTCTGTGCCAGGGAGGCGGGCCTGCCTGGACCACATCAACAGACACTCTCACACTCCAGAGGGAGGAAGGCAAGTCAGCAGACCTTTCCACCCTTCCTTTTCCCTGGCTCAGAAAGCTGCTCCCTCCCTTCATTCTTCAAAGCTAGGGATATGGGCACTCTGCTATTGCTGGCCCTGGGCTACTGTATTAGCCTTTCTAGTTTTCTACACCTTATCCATAATTCTTTTCAAAATAAGTGAGTGTGACACCGTTCTCCTAGTAGGACCCTGCTGATACACCTGCTTGCTCAGGAAGTATCTTTTTCTCTTGTGTTTCCCTCAGTTTGTAGGCCGTGGCTGCTCTTTGGGGAAGCGGAGGAGAGAGAAGACTCTAGTTTTGACATCTATGGCAAAGGGAAGAATATAAGTGGTGGAGTGAGAAGAGGCCGCTTAATGTTAAATACTGGGTGGGCATGTTGGGGTTGTGTTATGAGATGACATTCTTCCCTAAGAGTCTGAGTTCTTCCCCAACTGGTGCAGCAGTTCTGCTCAGAGCATCACTGTAATGACAGCTGGTACAGCTCTTATCCTCATTTTACAGCTGGAGAAATGTGGCAGAAGGAGTGAGCTCTTTCCCTCAATCAAACAGTCTGCTTGCTGAGCAGGACGAGACACAACTCTTCCTCAAAGAAGAAAACGTTCAGAAACACAGACTGGTATTAGTGAAAACTGAGGCTCCTTTTTTATCTGATTTGCTGCTATTTTTCGCCCTAGGAAACTTCAACTGTAGAGATAAACATGAATTTTTCTTTGTGCAAAGTTTCCAGAATGTTCTTCCTTTATTTGGTGGAAAATGGTGCATTGTGATCCACATGCCAATGGCAATGAAGTAGAGCTCACAGAATCAGTCTAGTTTGTTTTTCCCTTTGGATTATGACCAGGTGGCTGGGAAGGGAAGAACTCAGAAACACAGAGAGTACCCTACTGTTCATTCGAAGAATAAAAAAAGAACTAGGACAGGAAAAGTGTAGAAAGGACTTTTCTCCAAAGTAATGATTTATTAGAATAAAAACACAATTTCTGGTAGCATAACCAGAATTATTCCCTTTAGTTTGTTAACTATGCTCTTAGAGCCTATTTAACTACCCAAAAGTAATTTCATGCAAAAGTTCTGTTTCTATTTTGGCATTTCTAGCATATTTAAACAAAAGTCTCAGAGAATTGAGTGAAATTTTTGCTTTGTGTGTAGGTAGAGCCACCTAATGAAGTCTTGTGTTTGGAGGAAAGTCATCTGGGACCAGCTCCAAGGAGCCCAGTGAGCCAAGGACAGAGCTCAGAACAGGAAAGTTAGAAGGTTAGAATCCAGAGCCCTGGAAGTGGAGTTTTCTTACCTTGATACAGCGGAAACCCAGGTTCATAACAGGCCCCAGAATCAGGCCCAGCATGAAAATTTCTGATCTCTCACCTATGAACTCCCTGGTAATTACATTTGTCTGCCTCCATCAGAAAGTGGCAATACCCCATGGCATGCATTAGCTGCCATACTCCTCACATCTAGTGCTATATGTGTTCTCTAAGCCCATGGCCAGGACAGAAAAGTGACACAGGTTTAAAAGAGAAGAATGGAGCCCTGTACAAATTGGATGCTTGTTAGACCTTAGGAAAAAATGCCAAAGAAACTGTGTGAGTCTGGACTTCCACAAGAGGATGGAGACCAGGGCCCAGCTGACATCTACCTGGCTGAGGATGCGTGGGGCTCTACTGCAGGAGGCTCACGGGGCCTCAGCCATGGGGCTGGTCCCAGGTTCTGGGTGTGTGCATGGTCAGGAGAAACATTCCTCTGCCTCTTGTATTCTCTCCCCTAAATCTGTTCTCTCTGGATATACATCTTATGATTTTCTAAGACATATTGTCTAGTTCACTCATAGAAGTTGAGTCAATGAGTCACTGGGTCAGGTTCTATTAGTAGATGGGAGGTTGGCTAAAGGGAACACATCTGCCCAGAGTTCCACAAAGCTCTTCCCTGCTCCTGGTTCCTTAGTCTCCTAAGTCCTCTTCTCTCCGTCGAGAGCTGTGGAAGCTCTCTTGACTATTACTTAGAGCTCTGTGCAGGTTGAGAACTTAATTCTGGTGCCCAACCTGGACAGAGTGGATCTAGGAGTCAGGACACTTGGGTCCTACTCTTGACTCTGTCACAGCCTAGCTGTGCATGTACCTGTAGACCGGTGGTTCTCAACCACGGAACATTTAGCAATGTCTGGGGACATTTTTGTTTGTCACAATTTGGGGGATGCTCTTGGCATCTAGAGGGTAAAAGCCAGGGATACTACTAAACACCTCACAGTGCACCAGGGAGCCTCCCACAAGCCAGAATTAGCTTGCCCCCAATGTCATAGTGCTGCTCTCAAGAAACCTTGCTTTAGATTTCTGTTTTCTCATCTGTAGAATGAGACGTTTGCATTAGATCATCTACAAAACCATTTTTGGAGACAAGATTCTGAAGTGTAGATGAAGTATTTGGGGAAGCAAATAATCTTATATTAAATTTAGATGTGAATCACATCATAAATGATGCTGAGAAGCAGAAATTAATCCCCTGAAATATATAAGTAGAAATACTGTAGCTCATATCAGTAACAATAAGGGAATGCGACCTGTAGCTAAGGCAGTCCTTAGGCTATGAAATTGTAAGAAACTGCACTTTATCAACAACCTAGCCAACAAGGCATTCATTTAGAGGGCAGAAAAAATCCCAGGTTCCAAATCCAAGGCTTCCACGTAGGAGAGTCTGGTGGGAAGTGATACAGACAAATTCCTCTTTGTCTAAACAATGTGCCAAACAGAAAAAAGCCAGAGGTGATTCATGTGGAAATAGGTTTTTAGAGGAGTTGCAGTAAAGTACCCCCTTTCCCAAGCTCCAAAGAAATGCTAGCTATATAATCAATGAAACAAGGCAGAAAAGGCCTGGGAAGGCACCAGGGAAACCTATTTGATGCCCAGACACTCGGGGTGCACTTCCAGAGGTGGCCACGACACAGTGACAATCAGTTGGTGCTGGTAGGTCAGGGCACTTCTCCCATCAGGCTGTCACACAGACAAAGGCCAACATCACAGATCCTTTTGCAGGGCCTCAGGGCTGGCATTCGTCCCTAAAAAAGTCACTAAATCTCCACAAAGATAGCTGACAGCAAATATGATTACTGGGAGGATGGGGGAGCTGAGGAAAAGGGAAAAGTCTTATGACAGAGAAAAAACCCCAGCAATGACAACAATGACACTCCACATAGAGACGGACACCTGGTAACTCCAGGCCTGTTTTCAAGGGAAGTCAGGGTTACCTAGAAACCCCTCTGTGTCCTCCTCAGTGATAACCTGTGCTTATATGAGTCTCAGAGGCTGAATGTTTACATTTCATTCTCTAACGTTCATACTGGGAAAAATGGGGCACATCAGAGCCATTCGGACTCTTCAAATGTCAGAGCCTGAAAAGACTGACTCTTAGAGGGTGATGGCAATCCTGACCCTCCCCGCTGTGTGCAGGTGGCTGGATGTGCGTGGATGATGCTCCCTCAGCTCCAGGTCATGAAAGGCCTCGGGCAAACCCAAGGAAGGGGCACCAGTGGTGGTAAGAAAGAGCTCAGGCGGGGCTTCCCTGGTGGCGCAGTGGTTAAGAATCCGCCTGCCAATGCAGGGGACATGGGTTCAAGCCCTGGTCCGGGAAAATCCCACATGCCGTGGAACAACTAAGCCCATGCGCCACAACTACTGAGCATGCGCTCTAGAGCCCACGAGCCACGACTACTGAGCCCACATGCCACAGCTACTGAAGCCCGCACACCTAGAGCCCGTGCTGCACAACAAGAGAAGCCACCGCAGTGAGAAGCCCGTGCACTGCAACGAAGAGTAGCCCCCGCTCGCCGCAACTAGAGAAAGCCCGCGCATAGCAAAGAAGACCCAATGCACCCAAAAATAAATAAATTAATTAAATAAATTAAAAAAAAAAAGTTCAGGCCCTAGACTTTCCCCAACAACTGCCTCATTTCCATAACTCAGCAAGAGCCTTTCAGGGAAAATGTCACACGAAAAGAAGACTGATAGAAAAGGTAGCCTCTGTCAATGCCTGGTTTCCTCCCAGGAACATTTATTAAATTATTGTATTGACAATGCTAATAATGTTATGGATTTTAAATCTTCATTTCCCTAACATCCTCACCCACAGGATGGAGGCCCTGTGATGTGGACCAAGTCACTCTCTGAGGGAGAGTTAGAGAAGGCAGGGGGGAGTACAGCCACCAACTCCAGGAACCTGACATATCTGGGGTTAGAGCATACAGAGTTGAAAAGCATGTCAGTATTTTATACTTTGAAAAATATACAAGAAAGATAATCTTCCCAAACATCACCCTTTTTTGAAAAGGAGGATGGCGATGTGCAAGGACTAGGGAAAGGCACGTTTGGAGCAACAGCACACCTCTCCCCCTTCCCCACCCACGAGGCTGGTATAGACGGTACCTCCCCTGGCCTTTAGCGCTACAGAAACTAAGGAAAGAGAAGTTGATGGCCCCGCCCACAAACAAGAGAGGCAAAAGGTGGGCCACAAGGCAGACTGAGCCCCGGAACCTCAGCAGGGAGACCCCAGCCCTGATGTAGGACGGCTGGAGTGAGGTGCCCAGCCTCCCCGCCACACCTGCTGTCCGTCCAGTCTCCTGCTGTGGTTGCTCCAGGAGCGTCTCCCCAGCCTCAACCCCTACTTTTTGGATACTTACTCAAATTAAATGGTCTCTAAGGACTACTGAGGTTTGTTCTAAAATTGGCCCCCAAACAAAGCATGTCAATTTTCATTCTCAGAAAAATCTTATATGAGAAATTGATCTTTTTTTCCCTTGGCCACTTTTCAATAAGCAAGAGCCAACCTTTTAATGGGGAGGGGTCAGTGAGATATCAAATAAATTGAAAGAAAAATAAGCAATGAGATGATACAGAAAAAATTGTCAGGGGAAAAATAATTGTCATTAATTTAAAAAGCATCGTGGCCTAGGCAAACGTTGGGGCCTTAACATGAAAAATATATATTTTAATTTAGATAAAATTTACATCTATGAGCCCCACTTGTAATCATCTCAGGGATGCGGCAGGGCACATCCCTTGTTTTTCGTCTGTGTTCCTGGGATTTCTCTTTTGTTTTTGCATTTTATTCTGTGTGTGTTTCTTTTGGGGTAGAAAAGTTTTATTCCTCCTCAGGTACTGGGCAAAATGTCAAGAACTTTACTGATATGTGTATTTATAAGAATTCCAAGCACTTAAGAGTAGGGGCAGGAAGAGGGGAGGGTGTGTTTCTCCCTTTCTGTGTTAGGGGGCGCCCTTTCCAACAGAGGAGGCGGAGCCATTTTCTCACGGCAAACACATCTGAGCCACTAAAGGGCCTTATAACTTGATTACCTTTGTCAGATGGGCATTTCACAGGGTCATGCTAAACAAAAATAAACATATAATATACGTATGTGATGTATCTTGAAATAAACGTGGGCAATAGCATGTGAGAATTGGGATGAATGTGAGAAATAAGGAATAGTATTGCTGGGATGATTCCTTCTGAGGATGAGATTGAATATTTAGTTTTTTTAACTTTATTTTTAATTTTGGGGGATAAAATTCACATAACATAAAATCTTCCATTTTAACCAGGAGAAATAAGGTTTTTTTTTAAAAGTATATTTACAGTGTTGTGCAACCATCACCACTATCTAATTCCAGAATACTTGCATCACTCCGAAAGAAACCCCATACCTGTTTAGTAGTGGCTCCCAATTTCCCCTCCTCTAACCCGCTGGCATCCACTAATCCACTTCCTGCCTCTATGGTTATGTCTGAGAATGACTGTTTAAAGGGAATTCCAAACGGCTGCCACAGCAACATCCCCATTTGTCCTGGGGATGGTGACGGGTGCAGAGAAGGCCAGATGGCGGACCGTCTTTGAGGTCTGGGCCCGTGAGAGGGTCCTCCGAGCAGTGAGTGAGGGCTGAGGTGCCAGCACGTAGGGGAGCAACAGAAGTGTGTCCAGCCTCCTTCTCAGGGCCACACCCTAAAACCTGAGCATGTGGTCAGGCAGCCCCTCTGTTCCCATGAAAAGCCAGGAGCCAAGTGATGAAACCCCAGAACCTCAACACTCTCAGTGTCCGAAGAGGAAAATGTCACCTACCTCCTTCTGTCTCCAAAAGTGACTCCTGTCATGGGGGCCACAGCCAAGCATGAAAGGGTGATATGCCACATTCCAGGCCAAATGACAAAAGGTAAATAGATCCTGCCTGCCCAAGGGCGAACCATTCCTACAGGAACGGAGGAAGAGTCACCTGTCTGTGGGAGCAGGGACACAGGCCCTTGGTCTTGCAGACAAGGTATCTGGGCTTTGTGTGCATTTGCCACACTTGTCATACTTAGCAGATAAAGGCTATTCCCTGAGGATGCTGTTCTCACATAATTCTCCATTGCTAAGGCCAGAAGCACACTCATCTTGTCTCAATCAAGTTGGTGTAAAGAGGGAAGCCAACCATGTGTATCCGTCATTTGGACGATTAGCCCTTTTGACGGTAGATTCCCCTCTGAAAGGCTGGCTCTTACAAGCACACGATTCTCACCAGGAAATAACTTTCCTATGTCTGTCAAGGGCAGTAAGGATGAATGTCCTTACAGGGTGGGATCTGGAGGCTCACAATGGAATCCGTGTAAATACACTGAAGACACCCTGCTAACATATGACCAAATAGAACGCAAGCCTCTGAGAGACAGAGGCCATACTATAGACTCCACTGTGCACACAGGGAGCGTGTCAGGATGACGCCTCTCCTGAGTCTCTGCTTATTTTTTTTAAATCAAGAGAAAGGCTTAATTAATTCTGTTACTGGAAGTGTTTAGAGAGCCTGACAAAAGGAAGGTGAAGCTAATGGACAAGCACCTCTCAAGAAAAGCCAGTGAATATGGAATCACGGAGCAGTGAACACTGCATCGCCTCTGACCACTTTCTCATCTGGGAAGGAAGAGCAGAGCTTGGAGGACAAAAAGGCTGTATCCACTGGAAATCGGACTTATCTGCACGTTGATCTAGGGATCAAATAACTTTTCACAACTGAGAAGATCTCTCACAGTCAACACGTTTACTTGGAAGTGGTGCGGTGTCGTGGTGTAAACACAGGTGGGAGCTGGGAGCAGGGGCCCCATTCAGTCCCAACACCATCACCTCCCCACCCTGGTGCATCACTGATATCAAGCAACGTGACTCCTAGAGGACCGCAGGTACGTACGGGCCATTCCAAGTGATGGGCACTTACTCAGTGTCTTATTTAGTACCTAATGCATAAACAAGCATGGTTCTTTGTCACTGAGAGACTTACAACCCAACTGGAGAAGGGGGCATGACAGCAACCAAATAGGATATAATGCAATTTTGTTATTTCAAACGATGAAAATGTGGATCATAAAGCAGGCAGTGTTATTCTAATTGATACACTTTAACATGATAGGTTTTAAAATTTTAGAGGTAACTAAGAGGCTAAAAATTACTTGTAATTTTGTGAAATGTGACCATGAAATTGCAAGTATAGATAATGTTGCCTCAGTCCCCAGTCTGCAACGAAACCAGTGAATCCTCATTCTGGGAAAACAAAACAAAACCACTTCAGTTTGAGCTTTCCCTGACTTTCGTGACCTGACGTTCAGTGACCGTGTAACATTGAAAGGGAAATACACGTTCATACAACTCTGTGTCTAACATAAACAGGGGTCCACAGACAGAAAGCAAATACTGAGCACTGTTGTGAGTTAGCACTGAGGTACAAAAGGCACAGTATGTTAAGAAATCTCTCAGAAACTTTTCCTGCCACAAGCATCCTCAGCTCTGTGCCCACAACCCATGGGAGTTGCCAAATGAACAGAACAAATGTGAATTCATATTCTCAAGATTCCAAAACTCAGGGAAGCATGGAGGAGGAGGCAAAACTGGCATCTGAAAGGTAATGCAGGAAACCAATGTAATGGTCCAGGCATGGGGTGATGACAGCCCTAAAGGGGGACAGTGCATGTGGAGAGAAAGCAATGGATGCAGGTAACATTATAAGGGAAAAATCAGCAGAGTTTGGTGATGGGTTGAATGAGGGGTGAGCAGAATCAACACAAAAATGATGCCAAAGTTTCAAACCTGTGTGGAATTATCACTTGACATCCTTGAATTTCAGTTTTCTCATCTATAAAGTGGAAATTTAAAACATCTGTCCCGGGGCCTCCCTGGTGGCGCAGTGGTTGAGAGTCCGCCTGCCGATGCAGGGGATACGGGTTCGTGCCCCGATCTGGGAGGATCCCATATGCCGCGGAGCGGCTGGGCCCGTGAGCCATGGCCGCTGGGCCTGCGCATCCGGAGCCTGTGCTCCGCAACGGGGGAGGCCACAACAGTGAGAGGCCCGCATACCGCAAAAAAAAAAAAAAAAACAAAAAAAAAACAAAAAAAAACATCTGTCCCGGGCTTCCCTGGTGACACAGTGGTTGAGAGTCCGCCTGCCGATGCAGGGGACACGGGTTCGTGCCCCGGTCCGGGAAGATCCCACATGCCACAGAGCGGCTGGGCCTGTGAGCCGTGGCTGCTGAGCCTGCGCGTGCGGAGCCTGTGCTCCACAACGGGAGAGGCCGCAACAGTGAGAGGCCTGCGTACGGCAAAAAAAAAAAAAAAAAAAAAAAAAAAATCTGTCCCTATCTAACTCACAGGTTTGCCTCAAGGGAAAGATAAGACAAAAAGAACTCTTGACCATTCAAGAAGCCCCTAGCTGGATTCTTCATTCTGCTTTCTTTGAGGGGAAGTTTCCCTTAAGGCCCAGTGGGATACTTTGGGAAGACAATCAATAGACAGTGGAGTAAATTGTAAATAAATCATACACAGAGAAAGAACGAGAACTTAAGTGGTCATTTGCTTAATCCTCTAGCTCCAAAATCCAAACTCAATTCGCAGTGATGAAGCTCCATACCTTCCCTGGTGGCCTATCACAACATTTATTCACTGACTAGGGAATATTCTTCACACCCAACCAAACTCTCTTAGTGCCCCCTTAAACCTATTTCTCATCTTAGTCCAGTGAGCATGGAGCAAAACCAATCATCTTCATCATCTTAAACCTGGTAATAATGTCTAACTTCCTCTGGCTCAGAGTAGGGAGGTCACAGAACGTAATCTCCAGTTTTAAAATCATTCCTCTTGTATCGGCTCACTTCAGAAGCACAGCCTGGATGAATGGCTTTAAGACTCGGAGATCATGAAGCCCTTGGGGTTGTTTATTATTTCTCATATCCTTTACCGGTGCTATGACACTGAGTGAAGAGTCAGAACTTGCAAGTGAAGACACAAAATAAACGAATTCTCTATGACTTCAGTTTCTTTTAAGAACTCCCTCAAGGAAGCCCCACGAGACCCTGTGACCCCAGGACCAGAGTGTGATGTCACTGACCCAGACCAGCAGCTAATCAATAAATGCTCCCTCTAGCTCCCTGTTCCCTTTCATACCTCTGCACACGCCAAGGGAAATGCCTCCAACTATGTGACGTTTCACACACTTTCAAGCCTTGCAAACAAGACTTTGAGAGCCTTTTTCCCCTTTGAATTCTAACCCAAGACTGTTAATATAGATGAAAACTCTTGAACAGGGAATGATGACAGCACCATGCTCCCACACAACCCCAGCCTGCTTTCACTCTTAGTATTTCAAGGAGAGTTTTGTCCTGAGATCCAGCTATACAACATCCCCCAATTCTGCAGAGCTCATCTAGTGGGAACCATTCAGCAAACAGGCCAGCTTTTTCAGAGTTTGTCACGGTGGACCACTGAATTATCAGTGTGGTTTGGTTTGAAGAATGTAAGAAAGCCCTTCCAACCCAAACCAGTGGTATTCTTGTCACTGGTCACCTCTGTACGCCACTGGAGGTCACAATAAAATGTCAGCGTTTGGTTGGGGTGGGATAGGTCCCTTCGAGCCAGGATCTCTCTCCCATCAAACCTATTCAGCATCTCCTGGGGATGGTTGGGAAGAAGGGTGCACCGGCTCGGCAGGGGGCTGGGGAAGGCAAGTCTGCCGCTCCACCACTTAAGGTAGGACTCGGGGGCACAGCTCTGTCCGTCACCAGTCACTGAAAGGGTGGCCAAATAAGAAGACTTGAAACAGCTCCTGAAAAGCCAGGAGTGGTCACTTCTATGGAAAAGCCCATGTAAGGAAAGCTCCTCCAGGATGAAATAAATCAGAAGCAGGAAGAGCGCTGCCACTGTCACAGTCTACCCAGCAGCATCTGGAATATCTCCGGGGAAATAGTAATTGCAGGCCTTTATGGGTCTGCTTATTTCTACAGTCTGGTCTGCAGAGACAGTAAACGTTGACTGTGTCTTAAGACAGGAGGCACCTGATTAATCATCATTTGCTACTTCTGACCCTGTGCCCGGGCTGGGGGGCAGGGCTATGCACACTTGGGACCCAGGATATGGGGGTGCACACAGCCATTTTAACTTTGACCTTGTGTTCTTGGCTCGAGTATGGCTAGAGAAGCAAGTTTTAGAAAACAGTATGTTGCCTTTGAATGCTTTTGCTTTGGAGAAAGAGATATAATCATTAGTTTTGCCCTTAATTTCTTTATTTCCTTTCTTTGTTTTTAATCCTAGCACAAGGAATTGCATTTATTTGTTTGGTATTCATTCATGCATTCATTCATTCCCTCATTCATATTCTACTTTATTCTGGAAAAGATTTTGTACAGTGCACACAACTGTCATCTAATTTGCCATTAACTTGCAGGACCCTGAACAAATGCAACTTGAGGGGTGGAACGTGCGGCCCTTTGGGTGAAGGTATTATACTACCTGGAAGGGGGGAGGCAAGTGAGGTAAAGGCTGAACTGAAAAGAAGAGAGGCCCTGCAGCCAACTTACCTATTCCACACATGACGTGAAAATGGCTCACTGACTTCCTGTAGCAAATGCGAAAATAATCTGCACGAACTAACTCTGTGCATCTTTAAAGCAGGGCCACAGAGGCAAATTAAATCATCTCCCTTGTTCCATGTAGATCTATTTCAGAGGTGGAATACTGTTGACATTACCAATGTCATGACCTTAATTTCTCACCTGAGCAAGAACACACACTAAGGAACACTGTGCAAATGATTTGCGAGGGTCCGTCATTCCTGACGGTGACGTCTGAATTAGTGTATTTCACCACAGTGAACTCTAAAAACTGTGGGCATTCAAATTTTGTTCTTTGTAACGTTATTCTGGAAAGGAGACCATTCCCTGGGGTCTGTGACCTCTGCTGTAATGGGAGGGGACATGTATGTATCTTGAGGTCAGGTTTCAATGGAAAAGCCTTTGTTGATGCCTCATGTAAAGATGCACAGTTGAAAGAATGCTCAACATCATTAATCATTAGAGAAATGCAAATCAAAACTACAATGAGATATCATCTCACACCAGTCAGAATGGCCATCATCAAAAAATCTAGAAACAATAAATGCTGGAGAGGGTGTGGAGAAAAGGGAACACTCTTGCACTGCTGGTGGGAATGTGAATTGGTACAGTCACTATGGAGAACAGTATGGAGGTTCCTTAAAAAACTACAAATAGAACTACCATATGACCCAGCAATCCCACTACTGGGCATATACCTTGAGAAAACCATAATTCAAAAAGAGCCATGTACCAAAATGTTCATTGCAGCTCTATTTACAATAGCCAGGACATGGAAGCAACCTAAGTGTCCATCATTGGATGAATGGATAAAGAAGATGTGGCACATATATACAATGGAATATTACTCAGCCATAAAAAGAAATGAAATTGAGCTATTTGTAATGAGGTGGATGGACCTAGAGTCTGTCATACAGAGTGAAGTAAATGAGAGAGAGAAAGACAAATACCATATGCTAACACATATATATGGAATTTAAGAAAAAAAAATGTCATGAAGAACCTAGGGGTAAGACAGGAATAAAGACACAGACCTACTAGAGAATGGACTGGAGGATATGGGGAGGGGGAATGGTAAGCTGTGACAAAGCGAGAGAGTGGCATGGACATATATACATTACCAAACGTAAAATAGATAGCTAGTGGGAAGCAGCTGCATAGCACAGGGAGATAAGCTCGGTTCTTTGTGACCACCTAGAGGGGTGGGGTAAGGAGGGTGGGAGGGAGGGAGACGCAAGAGGGAAGAGATATGGGGACATATGTATATGTATAACTGATTCACTTTGTTATAAAGCAGAAACTAACACACCATTGTAAAGCAATTATACTCCAATAAAGATGTAAAAAAAAAAAAGATGCACAGTTGAGGTGGTCCTTCTCCTATCTTTCTGAGTTCCTGCAGACAGGACTTAACCCCAAGCTTTCAAAATGTTGTCCCCTCCTCACAGCCGTTCACATTTAAAAGGGCAGGGGAAGCAACTCCAGCATCAAGCTGGGAGTAGGAAATGCAATCATGACCAGCTTCTGCCCTGGAGGAGGTCTCAGCAGCAGTAAAGAGAGAGGCCAAGAAGAAGTCCTGTCAGAGACAGGAGGAAAGTGCAAGTGCACTCTGCCTGGGGAAGGGTGGTCCAGAGGATTAGCAGTTTGTGTGGCTGAGAGTGGGAGGAAATGAATTCCAGCAGAGAGAACAGGTGCGAAGACTCCAGGACACAAAGGGTCTGTCAGGGGACAGTGAGGCTTCAGTTTGGCTGCAATGCGGGTGGTGGCGTTTGGGGTTAGGAACGAAGTCAGGAGCCTCACTGGTATTTGGGATTGAATTGTGCAGAGCCTAGCATGACCTGCTCAGCTGTTTAATGGAATCCAGTGTAATTAAGTGTAATGATAGCACTTGGAGTTTAGGAATATAATTCTGTGGTTGGGAGGACACACTGAAGAGGGGGCAGAAAGAGGAGGATGTCCAGCAGAGAAAACAGGAACCTGTGGAAAAGTCCCGGGAAGGAGGCTGGGGCCTGACCGGGAGGGTGGGAAGGAGTAAGGACGGGTTCAACATTGCACTCAGGGGGTGTCTTCAGGAAGACAATGGAATTTGATGTGAAATATTTGAATTTTGCTGATTTCTGCATTTAATAAGCTCCTTTCAGAATCCATTGTTAGAAGCTCACATTCATTCCCTGAACACACATGTACTAACTGCCAGCTTCTGTGCTGGGAGGTGGGAAGGCGGCCCATGTAAAGATTGCCAAGGCAATGATTTTTCAAATTCTCACAAGGAATTCACCGTCGGATGGGCAGTTGGACAAGTAATGAACGACAACGCAGTGGGATAAGTGCATACAAAGGGGCAGAGACAGGGGGACTCACGCCCTCCTGGGGGCTCTCAAGGATTTCTCCAAGAGCAATGGGTCATCCAGGCAGAGAGCAGAGAAGCCAGGGTCTTGGCCTTGTGCTAACAGGTAGATTCTCTAACTGTGTCAACAGATGGGAAAATGATTAGTCATGCAGACACCAGAGGAATCGGTGTGCATAAAAATTGGGAACAGAGGCTCGAATCCTGAGGCCTGGCCTGGCTTTCCTAATGAGCATGTGCCGAACCAGAAGAGCCAACCGTGAGAGTTCTGGTAGGTTTCTCCCTGAAGACCCCTTTTAAGCAATGTGAGGATCTTCCTATTTTAAGGGTAAAACCTAAAAATTACCATTTTTTTGCCACCAGGTTATGGTTTTTTTTTTTTTTTTTTTTTGCGGTACGCGGGCCTCTCACTGTTGTGGCCCCTCCCGTTGAGGAGCACAGGCTCTGGACGGGCAGACTCAGCAGCCATGGCTCACGGACCCAGCCGCTCCGCGGCATGTGGGGTCTTCCCGGACCGGGACACGAACCCACGTCCCCTGCATTGGCAGGCGGACTCTCAACCACTGTGCCGCCAGGGAAGCCCCAGGTTATGTTTTTTGAAGTCTGTCATATTAAGTGCAAAAGGTTAAAGTCACAAACCAAATTACCCTCTCACGTCTCATCCTCTCTGTAGGATTCCTGACACCCCTCCCCCCCAATCCTCCGCCCTTCCTAATCTCTGGGCTTGGCTCTTGGCGGTGGCCACCCACACAGCTGGAAGGTGGTTTCATGGCCAAGTCTGGCAGAGAGCTGGAGAATTAAGTTGCCGGTAGGATGTGGTTCCTCCTGAAGTTGTCCCATCCGCCATCCAGGTGTGCAACAGAGACCACCGTAGCCCTGGAGGTAAAGGCTGGAGGGGTGGTATTAAGCACGTGCTGCAGGAGGATGAGGCCGCAGAGCTGGACAAGCCCTTGCATCCCCACTGAATCCCTCCACGACTAGGAAACCTTGGTTTCTGCCTCATTTGTAAAATGCTCTGTAGGTCTGTTGTGAGGGGCCGGTGGGCAGATGAAACTACTAGTAATAGTTGGTAAGATGTACACAGACATGCTGTTGATCCAAATCACACCATGAGAGGCAGCACAAGCTGACGCAGAGCCCGCAGGAGCTAAGACTCTGGAGCCAGAGTTAACCTGTTTGACCTCAGGCGTGTGACTCTCCGTGCCTATCTGTCCCCAGTAAAACAGATTTAAGTTAATGTATGTAAATGGATTGTGTATGTAAATGAGCTAACATATGTGTTATGGACCAAAACTTTGTGTCCCCCAGAATTCATATGTTGAAACCTAACCCCCAGTGTGATGGTGTTTGGAGGTGCACCATTTGGGAGGTGATTAGGTCATGAGGGTGGTGGCCTCATGAATGGGATTTGTGCCCTTACAGAAGAGGCCCCAGAGAGCTCCCTCACTCTTTCCACCATGGGAGGACACAGTGAGAAGGTGGTTATCTATGAACCTGGAGGCAGGCTCTCACCAGACACCACATCTGCCAGCATCTTCATCAATCAACTGTGAGAAATAAATGTTTGTTGTATAAGCCACCGAGTCTATGGCATTGTGTTATAGCAGCCCCAATGGACTAAGACAATACATAAATGTACTATGTCTGTCAATGAGTTAATGTATGTAAACACACTTTTGTGCATCATACATGTAAATAAGTTAGTACGTGTAAGTATATTGTATGTATTATGTATGTATCATTCATGTAAATGAATGTATGCAAAACACTTAGAACAGTATCCAGCAGTTAGCACTATGTAAGTATTAGCTAAGATTATTATTACCATGGAAATGAGAATGCTATTCCCTTTTTTTCTGGGATTCAAAAATCAGTGCTGAGTCAGAATTACAGAGAATGGCTCTAGTGGTTCTCTCCACAGTGAAGTCCCTGCCCCTTAGTTACACAAGCAGTTCACTCACTTGGTTTGTGTGTGCACATGACCCCACCTTTCTCGTTTCAGGTCTGCTCTTCTACCGGGAGGGGAGCGTTCCACACGCCACATGGCTTCCCTCTGTATCTGTGGCTGCTCAGGCTGTTCCCCACATGTCCAGCTCTCGTCCTCCACCACCCCTGTACTGTCTGTCAGTTTGTGCCTGCACCATTGCTGTTTCAGTATTAACAGGCCAACACCAAGCTGGAAATAGCTCTATGCTGTGGGGTTTCAGCACTGCCTCCTGTCTGTCTAACGCCCCTCATGATACACAGCCACCCACGAGCCGGAAACGTTCCCAGCATCCAGGGCACCAGGTGACTGGCTTCTGGGGGCAACACTTGCCCCCTCTCTAAGGTGCTTTGGTTTCTCCTAAGGGATCGGGGCCACCCTCTATCATATCTGTGCTGCTATCAACCAGGCTTCCCACAGGAAGAGGGTACAAGCTGCATTATTCTTGAGCATGGCTCCCCTTGGGGGCTGTGATTTTGAAGGCGAGACGCCGAAGTCCAGAATCTATTCTCTTCAGAGCACAGGGGAGTCTGGGGGAGGCCACCTGGGTGGAGATAGGGTCTGTCTGTCACCATTGTCTGATGAAAATACTGTAGGGGCAGGGAGTGAGGGGTGGTGAGGGGGTTTACAGCTGGAGGGAAGGATGTCTTCAGGGGAGATAGAGCAGCTGACAGCAGGTGTAACAACCTGAGATTCCCACATCAGACTTCCTCAGGAGGGGAGAGGCTGACAGCTTGTCAGAGTTGAACTTCTCTGTTCCCAGAAGCTTATGGGGTCCCCGAGAACCTTCATGATGTGAAGTGAGATGTTTGAAACCTCTGTACTCTGTGAAAGCAACACAAAATCCAAGCTTCCTCTTCGTTCTTCTGCTAATATAATTAGGAACAGAATATAGTAAGAGGAATAGAGGATTAACATCTGATGATCTCTAAATTTTAAAACAAATATCATGGCAGAATTAAAATGAAGTAATACAATAAGCTACAAATTTATTTCATAGGCAAGAAATGAAATAGTAAGTTGCCAGGCCCAGCATCGTATGTGTAGCTCAACATGTCTCTCTCCTCCCTTAGCAGAAGGAAAGCTCTTTAAAGGCAAGATCTGCATCTTGGGGGTATCTGAGTCTCCTTCCAAGAGAGGAGATGGCAAATGGGAGACGCTCAGTGAATTGAAGTGACAGGCATCTGTGTATTCAAATGAATAAACACCCCCCCCCAAAAAAAGGTGAGTAAGATACAGCCCCTTTCCTCCACGTTCATGGTCTGTACAGGGGAACATGCACAGTGCATGGAGGTGGGACAAGGGGGAAGAGCTGCCAGTGGCAGGTAACACAGGAGCTGGGCCTTGAGGGAAGAACGGCATTTCTTCCAGGCCAGCAAGTGATAGGGAGACAAGCATCCCTGGCAGAGACCAGGCCAGGTGAACAGACAGGGAGGCACCTCGAAGGGACCTGGCATGTCAGTAACATATCATGTGGCATGAAATCTTCAGCCAAAATGCTGAAAATATTGATTGAAAAAAACAGACGTACCCAAGAACAAATCAAAAACCCTTGTTACTCACTGTCCATTTGGTAGTAAAAACAGATCTCCTTAAATTTTAATTTGAGTACCATGAGCCTGCATACACAAAGGCTTTAAGAAAACCCATAATAGATTCCAGTGGATGTTGCAGAATGATGAGTCATTTTTCTTATATAATCTGACAAGAATTCTGCCTCGACTCCTGTCAAAGATTTGAGAGCATCTTCTGTGACACTAAATCGCCTAGACAGAAAATGCATTAACTAACCCTCTCCCCTTCTCACCTCTCTCCAAGCCTGGGTAAGTGAGACACTAGGACTGAGGTCTTGTGAGTGACAACGTCATGCATTTGGCCTTGCAAATAAACATGTCCTTCCCAAGCGTTATGTTGCTATGCAAGTAAATGGTGACTGAAATTATTCAACCTGAATGTTCTGAGAGGGCAGGCAGGAAACATGGTGGGCACCCTGTCCCTGAAGCTCTCTGCCCTCTGATCCTCAGTGAACGGACATTTAGCCAGCACCTACTGTGTGCAGGAAGGACCAGGCCTGGACATGGTCAGATGAAGTCCCTGCCCTCAGAGCCCACGGGGGAAGTGGCCCAGATCCAACACAGCAAAGTAAACACTGAACTGGAGGCCCACCGGGTGCTGTGAGGACAGCAAGAGGCTTGGGAGCCCAAGGGAAACTTCCGGGGGAGAATAACGTCGAAATTCAAGCCTGAAGAAGAAAGATGAGTTAAGAACCAAGGAGGAAGATGTGGGAGCAGGTCCAAAGGCCTGGAAGTGAGATGAAGCATCCTCCTTGCAGCACTGAAAACCGTTCACTGGGGTCCAAAGGGGCCATCAGGGAAAGGCCAGGCTGGAGGGCTGAAGCAGCCCCAGGCAGCCCCCAGCTGAGTGTTTTGGATTTTCAGCTGAGGGCAAGGGTGAGCTTAAAAGGGAAGTCATGTGATCAGCTGGACAGGAGTGGGGTGGAGAATTTGAGCAGCCGTTGGCACAATCCAAGTTCAGTCCCCTGCTGGCCTGGGAACCACTCTTGTCCTTCACAAGAGGACCCTAAGAAGTTGCAGGTGGTCACCCGCTGGCCCTGCATCTAGGTGGTTGGTCACTCATTCCAGGCTGCTCTGGCTGTGATCCTAGGACCCTAGTTTTCTAAGAATCAAGGGCCTTCTTAGTATCCAAGATGGATTTCTTGCCCCTGAAACCCAGTGTTACCCCCCTCAATGTCACCCCCTTTCCCCCTCAAACTTGGAGGGCTGTTGACTAAATATCTCACTTCTGGTTGGATGGACATCCTCTGAGATTGGCCTCAATCTGGACCTTTCCCCCAAAATACCTGTATCTTACCTGTGCCTCTTCCCCTGTTAGGTTTAAGTCTAATTTGAGACCTAAATATGAACTCACATCTCCCATACCCATCTCGTGAACAGCCCACCTAAAGCTTCCACACCGATGGATCACTGAAAATCTCAGTCCCAACCTTTCTTGGTCTGGAACATCCCACCACGCCCTGAGCTCCACGGGACCATGAGAAGAGGCTCTCCCACAGTCCAAATCTAGCTGCAGGCTTTGCTTCCTCAAGCACAGTTGTTGCAGACTTGCTATTACCCTGTGACAAAGTATGATTATTTTCCCCCCTCTGCAAATAGCGAGCTTAAGACCCAGAGAACCCTTCCTGCTATGGTCGGAATGTCTGTGTTCCCCCCAAATGTATATGTTGAAATCGTTGAAATCCTAACCCCCAAAGATGATGGTATTAGGAGGTGGGACCTTTGGGAGGTAATTACGTTGTGAGGGTGGATCCCCCATGAATGAGATGAATGCTCTTATAAAAGAGGCCCCAGAGAGCTCCCTTGACCCTTCTGCCAAGCAAGGATACCATGAGAAGTCTCCAGCCTAGAAGAGGGCCCTCACCGGACCATGCTGGTACCCTGATCTTGGACTTCCAGCCTCCAGAACCATGAGAAAAAAATTTCTGTCATTTATAAGCTACCCAGTCTGTGGTATTTTGTTATAGCAACCTGAACAGACTAAGAAAGTCCCTCAGGCCACACAGCAAATGGAGGAAGAGAGCTGGGATTCTGACGCACATCTCTAATCCACGTTCCTTTCACTGCACTGCATTCAACTTCATTAACTCATCGCACTGCTGGTGGCGATGACAATGGAGAAAGTGAAGATGGTGAGAGCTTCCTTTTGGCCACCCCTCTGCAAAGAGATCTGGAGTCTCTCTCAGACTGCCAATTCAAGGCCACTTAAAATCTACCAGTCTGTTAAGATTTTCTGCTAACTAAAGATGAATATATATGAACACATATTATTGATACTATCCAAGATATCTGGAAAATTCTGGAAACCTAAAATTAAAAAAAAACCCTCTATCTGTTTTGGCTCATATTACACAGCTGGTGTCTTCCACACAATGCCTGGTACTTTTGAGTAGGCAGTCAGGAGTGTTTGTTGAATGAGTGTTTCTTGGGAGTTAGACCATGGCCTAGATTGAGACAGATGTCACTTACAGCCTCCCTCCAGGTGTATGTTTCACAGTGTAACTTCTAAATGGGGTTAATTTGGGAGAGTGCATCCTTCTGGCAGTGAGTTCCACACTACTAGGGAAATGGGATGGCTGTGGGGAGCCACAGTGGGAGTGGGGTAAAGAGAGAAACAAAACATTTTCATGAAGATTAATGAGCTAAAATTTGGGCATTTTTGTGCAATCGTTGCTCTACAGAGTAAGCAGGTTGTGGCCAGCATTAACTAGTAGATGTAAGACCATTCATCTGGAATCAATGCCGCCTGCAAGCTGGAGCTCTGACTCGGGGCTGCATCTCTGTCTCTTCAGAGAGAACCACAAGACTGTCAGTGCTCACCTGCCACAGAGATGCTGAGGTCCTCCTCTGAGGTCTCCAAGGTCTTAGATTTTCTTCCCCATGCACATCTCCCCATTTCACTCTCTGAGCTTATGCCTGTTTTCTGTTATGTCTAAGCTCATGCCTATTTTCTGTTTTCTCTAAGCTCTCTTGAATATGCATGTCACTCTTCCCTAGAAACCGCTAAATGAGTGGTCCACAAAATGAACTCCCAAAGAAACCCTTATTTCAAAAGTTCAGTAACTACTGACTGGGTCGCATCTGAATTTGAGGCATGTCATCCCCTACATTAGTCTTTCTTCCTAAATGCTCACTAAACCTTCCTGCAAATCCTCTGAAAGTGCAGAGGATGGCTTTCCTTTGTCTGCTGTGGGGCAGCATCTCCTTCTACTTGGACATATCCTCCTCACTCCAATCCTGATATTCCGATGGGAGCAGACACTTTTTTATACCCCACACCCAATCAGGGCCAACTCCAGCCCTTCTCTGGAATTTTGAGCTTAGGGTCACAGGAGTCTGCAGGGTCTGCTGGTGGGAACTATAAGATAATGATGCTTTAGAGCTGTCAGCAGCTGTGTGAGGGCCAAGGCTGGTCTGAACTGAAGAATGAAGCCAAAATGTGGAGGAAGCACAAATGAGAGGCAGAGAGAGAAAGACAGTCCTGGATCCTCAATGGACCCAGCTCCAGGCCTTCCTGACTTTCCCGGGTCTGGGGCCATAGACACCAACATCCCTCCAGTCATTTCCCATTCCTGATAGTTTGAGTTTCTGTTGCTTGAAACTAAAAAGACTTCTAATTAATACAAACCCCTTTCATTCTCCTTTAGTCCCCTCTGCTCATCCCCACTCCAGACTATACCACGTTCGAGTACACATATTTTTCAAGATAACTTCAGAATCTCACCGATCATCGATGTTAGTCTCATATCTTAACAGGAGCATTCTCAAAAGAAACCAGGCAACATGGGAATTTTGAAAGGTTGGAAGCGGCTCCCTCGGTGATAAAAGCAGAAAGGAGAATGCAGAGGTAACGGAGGAGCATAACCCAGGATGGTAGACGGCTTTCTCTACGACCTTGAACAAAGCCCCTTGCTTCAGCCCACCTCAGAGAGGACGAGTACAACTTCCTTATCACATACTTTCAGGGGAATTCTATCTGTAAGTAAAGGACACATGAGTTCTTTTAAGAGAGTCTGTAGGAACACAAACGTTCTGCACGCCACTGTGATTCATTCATACGAACTAATCGCAGCGAAATTGCAGGTAGTACATCAAAGTGTTAAAAACGAAACAAAAGTACATCCTTCCCCGCCTGCTGCACTATCAGCTGTCATTACAATGCAGTCTGAATACTTTAAGAATATGACAGTGTATTCAGTAAAAAGGAAGAAGGGAGAAAGCTCACCAGGAAGCCAATTATCTTGTACAAATTTCAGCCTTATGAATGATGATAACAATAACAGGTATTTTTAGTTTGAGTTGTCTACCTAAAGAATGATTTTTAACTCTTCCAAATAACAGTTTTGGGGATCCTTAAGGACAGAGATCATTTTGAACTCATCTGTGTATTCCCAAAGTGACTAACACAAAGCAGGTACATCATACATGCCTTATGAATGAACCAATGGACAGACACATGCACGGATGGATGATGGATAAATGAATGAGGGATGGTGTAGGCCAAAGCAGGAAAAATAATCGTAAAATGACTGTTATACTCTATACTTTAATGTCTTTCAGTGCAGGAAGTTCTATCTGCCTGTTATATGGCTAAGCATCTATGGGGATATGAAAGCAGTATAAACCAAGATCCCCACTCTCACGACTAAACACTCAGTGGAGGAGATAAATTATACCCATAAAACAATGAGAGCAATATAAAGCAGTAAATTGTTAATGAGCGGAATCTGGGCTAGTACATGGTACAAAAGGATCAGAGGATCCTGGGAGCCGGCTTGGGGAATAGATATGGGATGCTGACGAAAGCAGGCACTTAGCCAGCTCTGGAAGAGGGGGTGGGTGTGGACACAGGGGAGAGAGTGGTCCATTATGAGAGAAAATTAAGAGCAGAAGCCAGACAGGGAGGGCAGGCAGGATGGGTTCAGGGCGTGCTGCCTCTCCCAGCACTGTCTCCACAGACCACTGCTCAATAAATACCTACAACATACCTCCTGAAACAGAAGTCGACATTCAAACATTTCTATCGGCACTGAGCTAGTGTTCTAGACACAGAATTTTCATGGGACTCAGTCACCCACATGGCCCAATATAGTGTAGTATGAGATTCACTGTTAAGTCAGCGCCAGGGGTCCTGTCCCACCCAGCTCTGACCCAGAGTTGTCATTCTGGAATACGGCTAAAGTACAATGGACTTTTCTCTCATGGAATTTAGGACATTTTTCGGTTTGCTTTGGCCTTTTAAAAATCATTTTGAATATTAGTTTACTTTCACTGGCTTGCTTACTGCATGGAAGTGGGAGCCACACAAGACAATCCAAACCATTAGAACTTTCAATACAAGGGATAAAACACCATGGTGACAGTTAAAAAGCTCTCTGAGATGATGAGTGGAGAGGACAGCGGCAGGATGCTGGCAGCAGAAGAGGATGCCCTGGTGCCTGCCTCGTCCATGTTCACCACCTTGCAAACGCAGTTGCCCCATGACAGCCAGGGACGTCTGCTTACTGGGTCTTTGCTGAAGCCAAATGACTACATATGAAGTGTGTAGAGAGACAGCATCATGTAACCATCCAGAGAACAAGTCCCAGAACCAGGGCTCGTATATATATCCCAGCCCCACCATGGACCAGGCACACGACCTTGGGCAGATTCCTCACATCTGTTTCAGCTTCCTCCGATGTAAAATGGGGGTGATTATAACAGACCCTTCCCACAGACTCGTAATGAGGATTTAACAAGTTAATACCTGTGAAACACTCAGAACGGTGTTTCAGTGGCACAAAGAAATGGACAATATATGTTGTAAGATCAGGAAAAGAATACTGGAAACAAAGATGTAGGGTGTTCCCATCCACTCTGAAAAGCTGTGATGCCTCTGGGAAGTGTCTTACCTTCTCTGAATCTCATCCATCAGGAGGACCTAACACTCCCCCCTGCCCCCTACTGCCCACCTCTTAGAACTGTATGAAAGATCAAGAGAGACAATAGGGATGAAAGGAAGTGTAAGCCACAAGCCTTACACAGATGTGAAGGATCATCATTGCAGAATGGAGACCCAGGTCATGATTCCATCCATCCATTCATTCACCTAGTACGATGGCTAATTTTTTGTGTCCATTTGGCTGGGCCACAGTACCCAGATATTTGGTCAAGTATTATTCTAGATGTTTCTGTGAAGGTATTTTTAAGATGAGATTAATATTTAAATCAGCAGACTTTGAGTAAAGCAGATGACCATCCATAACGTGAATGGGCCTCATCCAAGCAGTTGAAGGTCTTAATAGAAAAAGACTGACCTCCCTGGAAGAAAAGGGAATTCTGCCAGCAGATTCTCCCCTGGGTCTCCAGCCTGCCAGCCTTCCCACACATTTTGGACTTGCCAGCCTCCATAACTGTGTGTTCTCTCTCTCTCTTCTCCACACACACACACACACACACACACACACGCATGCATCCTGTTGGTTCTGCTTCTCTAGAGAGCCCTGACTAATACACCTACTATTTACTGAGCACCTGGGTAGGATTCAAAGTGGGGCAAGAGAGAGACATAGCCCTGCTTTCATGAAGCTTACAGCCAATAAAGAGACCTGTTAAACATGGAACTGTAGAGATCAGTTATCTATAGGGTGATGAATGCAACGAAGAGAAACTTTGGGTGCTATGAAAACATGTAATGGGGCACCTAACCAGGGAAATCTTCCTCAAGGAAGTGGGATTTCTGTGGATATCCCTGGAATAGGCAGGAACCAGCCAAGCACAAGCTGAGCAGAGAAACAGCAGGACCTCTAGACAAGAACAAGTTTTCTGGTGCCATTCTTGCCCAGGCTCTGGCCACTTGCACTTAGAACCAGAGCAGACAGCCTGATTTCAGAACCGTGTAGCTGGTGGTAGTCTAAATGGCATTTTATTCGCTCTCGAGTCCTTTGGGGCCCCTGTAGGGTGCTACTTTTACCGTGTTCTATAGAATGGGGGATGGAGTGGGGGAAGGCAGACCAACAATCTTGCTCTCTGATCTTCCCATTTCCTGTGATTTTTAACTTTCCACTGCTTTACATGACACAGTGCAGGGAGTATTTTACTGATTGGGTTTTTAAAACTTTGCCCTTCATTGAAAACCTTCTGGTACAAATATAGCAAAATGTTTTCTCAAAATACTTAAAACAAGGAACAGATCAAGTTCACAATTTGATTGGCTATAGCTGGTTCACTGCTCCACTAATGAATCCACCAAATATTCATTGTTGGTGGTATGGGGATCTCAACTAAGCTGCAAATAGACAAAATTTCTATCTGAATAGTTGGCTGTAGCATGGAACACACAGGCAAGACCAAGGGAACAGGAAAAGAAACTTGGAAGGAATTTTGTCCCTAGCACTAAATGCTACTGCCATGGTTCTATTTCTGTTGTTTCATCTAGAAAGCCAAATACTCAAGATTCAGTACTGGAACTTAGAGGTTGGTTTGTGGACCTTATGTTTGTTCACCTGTTCCCAATTCATATATTGAAATCCTAACCCACAAGGTGATGGTATTTGGAGGTGGGGCCTTTGGGAGGTGATTAGGTCATTAGGGTGGCGCCCTCATGAATGGGATTAGTGTCCTTAGAAGAAGAGACGGGAGAGCTTGCTTGTGCTCTCTGCTCTCTACCATGTGAAATACAACAAGAAGGTGACTGTCTGCAAATCAGGAAGAGAGCTCTCATCAGACACCAGATCTGCCAGAACCTTGACCTTGGACTGCTCAGCCTTCAGAATTGAGAGAAATAAGTGTTTGTTGTTTCAGTCACCCAGTCTATGGTATTTTTGTGATAGTAGCTGAAACTGACGAAGACAGCATCACAGAACAGAGCTAACCTGAACTTGTAAAGCAATATGAGAGAACGTAGGGAGTCTTATGTTGTGGCTGTCAGGAGCTAGAGGATTTTTATTTCAGAAACTATGTAATAATCTAAGCAAAATATGTTTTGCTTTTAAGAATGTATCAGAACAATTTTTCCCCTCCATAATGATACATTTTAGTTCAGTGAAGCATTAGAAAGGAATTCAAATGTTTTGTTATGCTAGTCATTGAGTAGGCAAGAAGAGCGTTTCCTACTCACAAAGGACAACTTTCTAATTAACTCAGCAGTTTGGACTCACCATTTTTTTTTAATAAAACATTACTATCAATCCCATTTTAATGGGATAATTATAGCAAATCATGATTAACTTCTCTTTCAGCCATTAGCAAGAGAAAGACGCAGAAAGAGATGTTAGAAATGTTAGCTTAAAATATACCTACTGTTCCCATACTCTTGATATCAGTAATTGTCTAATTGTGCTGAGCCTGACTAAAATGTGTTTTTTGGACAAAGGATGATCAAAAGCCCTATTCTGGCATTATCATCCATCTTATTGCCCTTTGTTTAATTGAGAAAGTGGCATTGATTCCAGAGAGAATTCCCTCATTTTATCTCGTGTTTTCATTCCATAAGTCAGGATGCTAATTAGGGATTACAGGTATTCAGGGAGGCCCCAAACCTATCCTCCAATTATGGTAAAGGTTTATAGCCTTTAAAAAGCCCCTTTAGAAAAATCACCTTCTACCTCCTTCCACCCAAGTATGTGCATGTGTGCGCATGCACACCCACACCCACACACCCCTATCATCTCCACTTAATACCTAAAAAAAAAGTCTTAGAAATGAAGCTGAAAGTCACAAAAAGGGGGGAAAGCTTAAGAATCACTCAAATTCTGCCTTAAAGTCTTCATGACTTTCATGATTTTTCACAGCCCAAAGCTTAAATTTTTGTCTTCTCCCACAAAAATGGGTTGACAAGTTACTTCATCTTGTTGGGCCTCAGTTTCTTCCTATGCACAGTGGGAGGACTGGATAAGATGGTCTTTGGGAAAACTTCTCAGTGAGGGATGTTGATGGTGCTTGCACATCGCCAGAGTGCCAGCACTAGGCAGCAGCATCTCCCTGATGTCACCCTCTCAGGGCAACTCAGGTGCTGAGGACTAAGCAGGGCCAAGGACCACCAGGGTCTTGTCCTTTAGATGCTCTTGGTGTTTCTGCCTCATTACAACAGCTCTATCATGCAGCTCTATCACTCAGCATCAAAGTGCCGAATGCCCAGTACTAAATAGAATTGCGTTAAAATACTCAACATTTCTTGTGTGTCCTTTATGTAATCTGGCATTGAAAGGGTACAAACTTCCTCCCTGCTTAACCAAGAGTCCTTTCATACAGTTTGCTCTGTGTAGATATTTCAGGCAAAGAAAACCAGAAAACGAGTATTTTATATATAATGTGCCATCTTATCAGAAATCTGATGTAATTAAACTGAAATGTGCTCCTTACCCTTCTCGCTCTCGACCTAATAATGAAGCCAACAGAAAATTATATCCATACAACTTGGTCAGCTGTCTTAAAGGCTCTCATGTTAATAATGAAGAACAACAATGGCCGCCGTGCTTTCTTTTACACGTGGTTTACCACGACTTTTCTGTCCAGTGGCCTTTAATGGAGAACATCTTCCTAATACTTCCCTGTCTTTGCAAGAATGAGCCTGATAAATTCAAGAGTGGCATGGCAGGGGGGTGTAGAAAAAAACTCTCTCCCCATCACTTAGCCGCGCAGTCAGGTTCCAGAAGCAGCGTTCCGGGAGGCGGAACCTGCAGCTCCTGAGCTCCGGTTTCCGGTTTCCGGTAGCGGAGCATCATGCTGCGCATGTGCGGTGGAGGGGGGCGGGCTCTAGGACAGGTGCGTGCACCTCTGCATACACGGCGGCGGGGGTGGGGGGAGAAGAAACCGCGAAGATTAATGAGTCAGAACATTTTCCCTTGAGTCAGAACATTTTCCCTAAGTCTCCTTTCTCTGGAGATGCAGGTTGGAGGAAGGGTCAAAATAATAAAGACAGGAAGGAGAAAAAAACCAAACTCTAACTACAGGAGCTTAGCCGAGTCAACCACAACCAACCGAGCACAGAAAAGAACTGCAATTAGGGACTGGAAGGCCACATGAGTTTATTTCCCAGAGGAGCTAACAATTCAATTTTCAAAGCTATCAGGCCAGCTATCCTGATGAATGTGCATGTATTATTTACACAGTCTATTTCTCCCCACCCCCCAAAGCACACCAAAATAGAAAGCTCACGATTCCTTTCTACTGTCTGGCGTGTGTAAGGGGGGAGTAATCACTGGTGAGTAGTGGGATCGAGAATTTTCCATCACATTAGAATACCTGAAATGAATGTTACAGACTGACTCAAATCTTTTCTCTCTGATAAAGCTTCAGGATGAGGAATGGTAGAAATGATAATGAGGAATGTGATAATTTGCATACTATTTAAATAACCCGGACCTTGGTGGGCTGGAAGGCATGAAATTTTCTCCTTGGTATAACCTGGCATCATTTCCTGAACAAGAGAGAGCTACATCAGCCATTTCTACTTGTTGAACAAATGAATAAGAGCTACATTCATACCTTAAAAAAATCTTATTTTAATCTAATTTTTCTATCTTATTGCTTTCCTCTTATAATGAGAACATAAATTGAACAGTTTTCTTGGCTTCTTCTTCCTTACAGTGTCACAAGGGTTTAGTAATCGAATGACTTCTGCTCTAAAAACGTTAAGAAATCTGTAAAGGGAAAGAATCTCTACTGAAAAGCACACATGGTTCATTTATTTTTTTTACCATGCTATTAGTTTACTACCAAATAAGTGGAAGTTTAGAATTAAACTAAACCTAGATAATATAGGACCTGGTTAATGAGCGAAGTAGTGAGTGAGAGTGAGGGTGTGTGTGTGTGTGTATACGTGTGTGTTGCCGGGAGAGATGTTATTTAGAGAATATATGTTTTATGTTTTAACAGAGGTCAAAATATGTTGCTACCAGGTTTGTAAAGTAGTGCTAAATAAGAGGCAGATGACTTAAAATCGAGGACTGTGAAGAAAAAAGAATAATGGCTCCAGCCTTTATTGCATAAGAAAGATAATTTCGCCAAACAAGCAAGTCTATTTCTAAATCGCAACTCCAAGGACTCTGCGGAATTGTCTGCCTTGGGGCTGCACTGTCTACAGAGGAGAAATCTCAGTGAGGCACTTCAGAAATGCACAGATGGATGGGCATGAATGGCGATGGGAATCCAGTGTGACGGATACCACACAACCCTTCTTCTACCCAGACTAGGGATAAACAGGGGTCCCCAGGAGAAGGAAACAGCATTTGTAGCTCAGGAGGGATGGCTGAGGCTGAACGCCAGGCAGGCATTTTCACAGGGGCCTAGAGTTCATAGAGATTAGGATATACACCCCCCTTCCTTTGCAGGCATGTGGCCCAGAGTAGCCAACCAGCTTCTGTGTACTGTCCCCAGCAGTGGCACCTTCTGCAGTACCTGGAACACAGTATGTCTACAGATATTCACTGAGTGAATCGAGTAGGACAAGCCCTCCTCAACCTGTCTCCAGCTCAATTTTCCATAATCATTCATGTTTGTTTCATCCAATTTTTATGATCTTTTCAAATTCTATAGAGTCTCTTCTCTTGTTGCTAGCATCCACCTATATGAGTTTGCTTATATTCCCAAAACATATCTGGGGGAACAAAGGCTGAGTGTTGATGATTCCATCTTTTTGAGGCATTACTGGAGATTATGAAGGAAAAGAAGGCTCATTTTCCCTTCATGCTTCATGTATTTCCCTTCAGGAATACTGCCAGGAAGAGTAGAATTAACAAGGTGAATTGTCATCATCATGAATGTGACTGTGGCCAGTACCATTCTCACCTTTAAAAGCATTTATGCACCCGTGGTGGGGCTGCAGAGCCAATACTGAGTGAGTTAAACAGATAAGATGCTTTGCTCTAGAAGCTTGTAATCCAATACTAAGAGCTCTGACATTAATCTCTGACACACTAACAAATGAACCTTAAACATGGATGTTAATTAATTGTGCAAACAAATTTCATGAAGAGCTTTCACTGGCTTAGGAGAAGGAACCATTTTCAAACAGATTAGAAATATCATTTACATAAAGGCAAACCCGTGAAATATAAACAGGGACTAAGCTGCTTTGATCCACTAATCATCTTTATCTATTCATTAAAAATGTCTCAACAAGACCACTTAGTACTATAGCTCCTTTATATAACTCGAAAGTTAGGCAGAATTATTTGAAGTCTGTGATTCCAACTTTTCCTTAAGTCAAATAGTCCTTCATATTGGTCCAAGTCAGTGAGATGTCTAGGCTGACTGTTATAATGACTAGATTATAAGTGCTGTCGGGGCAGGCATTCTGCCTGTGTGTCCATCAGGGCAAGCCTAGAGCCCAGCACAGGGCCTGACACATAGAAGGTGCTCAATAAATATTTGCTGTGTGCCAAGTACTATTCTAGGTGCTAGGGATTCTGAGGCGTTTCCTGTGTTGTGAGTGTGCTGTGATTCAGCTCCAAGTACACTGAAGTTACCCCAAGTTCTTCCATCACTGTGGCCTCCAGAAAAGCTTTTGCCTCAAGGTGCACTTGGTGGCCAGAAATGACTCTGGGTGGAGGAAGGGGTGCAGGGAGGGAGGAAGTTGTTGCTAGAAATCACTGGCAGTCGGACAAGAGGAGGGGTCAGTGGAGCACCTCTGACTCGCTGTGTGTCTACCATGGCCTGTCACTGCCCTTTCTCTCTCAACCGTGACTCTGAAAAGGGACACATGTCCTTCTCCACTGGATGGAGGTGACTGGTTCCCAATTTATTTTGCTACCATTATGGTCCCATTACATTCTTGTCTCCACTCAGATTTTTAAAGGTCACGTATATCTAGAGGCCACCCAGTGAGACGGAAGAGAATAAAATGTCCTACAGGTCCTGATGTCTGGGCTTGACTCAGAAGGCACTGGAAAATCGGGGCCTCAGTTGTCTTGTCTACAAATGAGAGGAGAGCTCTAAACAAACCCACAAAAGCCTGTCTTCAGGTCTCCCGAGGAAGTCCTTGGTGGTTAAGGATAAGAGGCGTCAGCTGTGCTGGGCTTGCTCCCCATCCCGCCTCAAGAGCCACACCCCGTCCCGCCCAGGTTAAATAATTAAGTTGCTTTTGGCAGTTCAATCAAGCTTTTCTACTTCAGATGTAATGATCTCTATATAGCGCCAGTTCTTTTATGTTCTATATGAAACTCCACTGTATTTCTTTGAAACGTTAACATGTAAATTATGCAACAGAGATGAACCTATGGGGATTTTTCCATATGGATAAGAGGAATGCAGTTCCTCGTTGTAGTGGACTCTCGGGGTGGGAAAAGCATGAGTCTGGGAAATAGGCCTCCACCAAGTTCAGACGGTTGGTGCCTCCGTGGCAGAGTCAAGGCCAGGCCGTCTGGCTTTCTGTGAAGCACACGTCTCAGCAGAATGAGGCATGATGGGAGGTGTGCTCATGGACCTCTGGTTTCAATCACACGTCCTCAAGTAAAAGTATATAATTACACTGCCCTCCAGAAAGCACACCCCCTCCCACTGTCACTTTCTCGCCACCAATGCCCCAAGCCCCATGCTCAGCAGGACAGCTGCCGTGAGGCCACTCGTCAGACAGAAGTCACACCTTCTGTCACCTTCTGTGACACCCAGTCTGGTGACCCCACTTCCATAGACAAACTCCGGGCTTCCTGCATTCCTGCCTGGTTAATATCACCCTTTCTCTCCCACTGAAAGCAGCACATCGGACTGCCAATGAGAGAAAGGGATAGTATTTTACGTTAAAAAAATAAGTGTGTGATTTGCAAGCTTTAGTCTGTGAATGATTATAATATTATAATTATATAATTATAATTAATTATAATTATTAATTATAATTAATTAATTATAATATTAATTGTAGTTATACCTGGTCTTATGCTGCTTATTTTACTTATAATTATACTTCTAACTGGCCACTACATACAGTACATCATGAAACCAAGATTAGACCAGTGCCTTCTAGATTATTTTCGTGCAAGTCCCAGGTCACCCTGGCTGGAAACAGTCTTCCTGCTGGTTCAGTCCCTGCCTGGTGCCCTGATCCCTTTGTCTCAGAATTCCAGGGAGGGGGGTAGGGATGGGGGAAGGAAGGGACAGAAGGCTTGGGGACCAGGCCCACCTGAAGATGTATCTGCATCAACCCTTTTAGGAACCAGAGACTGGGCCACTGTTACAGATGCAGGAAGATAGTTTCTTATGTGGTTCATTTCGAGGTGTCCCAGACAGGGCCATAGTGGGGTGTATGAGTACTCCAGGTTGGCTAATAGTCTGGTACCTCTTTAGAGTGACAGCATTTAAATATTGGTCCACATGTACTCAGAAGAGAAGTAGGGTGTCACTCAGAGCAGGAGAGGAGAAAGAGACTGCAGTGGAGACATTCGATGTCACTGTGTCCAGGGTGGTTCAGCTCTGGCACCAAAGTTCCAAGCTCCTCTTAGCAAAACCAAAGTCCACGCACACTTAAAAATGGCTCAGAAGGTAAATTTTCTGTTATGTGTACCTTACCACAATTCAATTGTTTTCTACAGTTTTGAAAGCCCTGCAGTTACTTGTACCCACCCTCCTTAGAAGACAGCCTCTCAGCCATCCACTATGACCGCCGTGTGTGTGTCCCCGCGGGGATGCCACTCCCACCTGCATGAGGCCTGCTCGTGTGGTTTCCTCCATCTCCCTCCCTGGCCAGTGATGCTAGAGCAGCCCTCGCAGGCTGCCTGGTCTCCTACTTTACCTCTGGGCCTGGGAAAGCCCCACCCAATGCCATGGAACATTCCAGGACTGGATGCTTTCCGTTAGAATAAACATTGCTCTATTCAACATAATCTTAAAATGTAGACTCTGTTGGAAGGAGTAACTTAGCAAGTTAGGACTTTCCCAGTGGGTGATGAAATAGGGGGGTGGGAGGGTATGGGAGGAGGCAGGAGAAATCATCAAGAAAAAGGAGAAAAGCACCAAGGAAGAAGGGCAGAGGGTGTGGGGTAAACTCCAGAAGGACCACTGGTGAGGCTGAGGCCACTGAAGACCGTGAACCCAGGAAGAATCATGTTGAGGGTCAAGGGGAAAGGGAATCAGTGACCTAAATAAGTAAAATCTTCGTCCACATAGTTGAGTAGCCACTCCCTTCAGCAAGACTTGCAACCTCCCGAAATGAGTCCTGTTAAGTCGGTGGTGGGAAAGTGGCAAGGTGGTGTGTACCATCCTCCTTCTGATGAAAGTAAAAGAAAGAAAACAGCCACTGCTTTCTTCAGCTAAATGTTTTTATAAGTCACAGCTTATTTACCCATTGAAGAGTAAACCATAAGTTACTTCACCCAGACGTTTATCTCAGAAGAGACAGTTAAGAGATGACATCTAGGGCTTCCCTGGTGGCGCAGTGGTTGAGAGTCTACCTGCCGATGCAGGGGACACGGGTTCGTGCCCCGGTCCGGGAAGATCCCACGAGCTGTGGAGCGGCTGGGCCCGTGAGCCACGGCCACTGAGCCTGCGCGTCCGGAGCCTGTGCTCCACAACGGGAGAGGCCACAACAGTGAGAGGCCCGCATACAGCAAAAAAAAAAAAAAGAGATGACATCTATAAACGAAGTTACCCCAAACATAGCTGAGCCAGGTCTCGTGATGGTGTTTCTACATCTCATCATAATGTTCCCCATCTCTTTCTAAGTAGTTCTAACAATTCAAAATTGCATTTCTTGGCTAGAATGGCACACAGAAAATCCTCCCCAGAAATCCCACCAGCGGCCTGGTTCAGAAGTAGAACTTGTGACTTCTCTGAAGGGGAGGAACAATGAAATTGTGCCAGGGAAGTGACGAAGCATCTTCATGTCTTATTCCTGTACCGTGTCTCTTGGTCTCTCCTGCCTCTGCCTCTGTCTTTTGTGTTATGGGGTCTTTTCTTTAATTGGGTACAGTCCTGTCAAACAATACAAGGCTGTTTTCTTTCTGCCAAAATCAAACCACATCTCCAATAACTGGAATGTCTTAATTTACTACTAGTATATGTAACCAAAGAAAACTTTACAGTACTTCCAAATGACTTTCGTTTCTTCTCCTTCTCTCCCTGTCACCTTCTTGTTTTAGCAAACAAACCGAGCCCTCATTCTCGCCCTTGCCTTTGATGCAGAACCCCACACACAGAGCCAGCGTGGCACACGGCACAGGTGCCTACCTTGCCCAGGCCTGGGGTGTCCTTCACCTTGTTGATGGCCCTCAGCAGACAGGGCGGGGCCGGGGGCGGGGAAGTCTGCAGAATCCCGCTGAAGCTGGTAGCAAAGAGAGGTGGCTCGGCAAGAGAAGAAGTGGAAGGCCGATGTTTCTTCTTTTTAGAAGATAGATTTAACTTCTGGGCAGCTCTGCAGGGAAAAATCCAGAAAAAGACAATAAAGGAAAAAGTATATTCACAATTCACAAAAAGTATATATTCACAATCAGATATGCTAGGGTCACTTTCTGTTCTTTCTCTTAAAGAAGCCCCTAGTTCTGATTGCGGCTAAACGGTTCTCTCTTCTTCCTCCGAGTGCCTGGTGGTAGCCCCTGACTGCAACCGAGTGAACCCAGGGAGCTGCCCAATCACTGACACGGCAGAGCGACACCACAGCATTGCACGGTCCTGCAGCTGCGATCTACAAAGAATTGTTGGTTATCCACGAACACTCAGCTTAAGCATGAATAAAGCTGGCCATCTTTGGGGATACACAGCACCTATTAGGTTAATCATTCCATAACTTCTGATATAAACTCCAGTGTGAGAGACCTTATGAGTTTTTTAGAAACTCTACCACCTTGTAAAATCCAAACCAGTCTGAGGAAGAACCACACGGTGACCACTCAAGGCATGCTGTGGATGTGATTGTGGAAGAAAAATGCACACCCCAGCGCAACGGGGAAATACAAATCAAACTGTTTTAGAAACATAACACCCAATCAGAATAAACTCCAGCCAAGGTGTAGGGTTCTGAGACTAGGCGTGACTCATGCAGAAAACAGGTTTTTATGTAGTTTGGTCTTTCACTACAAAATGCAGTTCGTGGACAAGTGCAAGGGGTGACACAGTCAGAACCCACAAAGGTGGCAGAGGACGCAAACAGAAAGGTGGGAGGGAAGGTGCCGCATCGTTAATAACATTGATTGTTCATCACATCTTCCATCGTTCAAGAGTTCTGCAACACCTAAAACGTGACAATCTTATCATAGAGAAGAAGGAAAAATCAGGCAAAGGCATTTCAGACTGTAACATACTCACTTCTGGGTTCATTCTTGGTGTTTTTCACACTATACTCATGTTCTAAGAATTCCAATTTCCTTACCAAAGGTTATTAAACATTTTAGCTGCTGCTTAAAACAAATGGGCTACCGTGACTTTATTCTACACATCAAAACCTTACAATCCATCCTGTGTTCTTACCAATTGCATAACAGGCCATAAGCAAAGCAGGCCAAAAAGATTAAATCAGCATTGTTTGTACCCCCTTCCCCCCAACTTCCATCTTAATATCTGAATCTTAAGCTCTGGACTGGTTAACTTTAATTTTGTATCAGTAATTGCCGTGCTTTTGACAAATCCCCTGAGCTACAAAATGGCCACTGCACAAATACAGCAAATAGAATTACCACTTCAAAGCTTAATTTTCCTTAGCTGTAAAACTGAACATCTATTTCACAAGAGTGAAATACAGAGGAATGAGATGCATGAGGAATGACAGGTTTTGATGGAATGATACCCGAACGGTCCCAATGCCATGTGCCAAACTTAGGGACCTCTATGGTGACTCTACTGTAGGATGATGAAAAATGAAGGCACTAGAAGGAGATTTCCACAATGCTTTCTCTTCCCAAACAGCAAAAAGAAAAAACCAGGAGTAATTTTTTCTCATGCTTTCATTGTCACTCTTCCTGATGCTGTCCCTCTAAAATTAAAGGTGAAGTGGAATTGTTCAGTGACTGGTCTGGCGCATCTCTTGGCAGTTTTCATTATTCTGTGAGATTCTCTCCCTGAACAAACTGTGACTCATCCAGAGGTGGGTGTGGGCATCGCATTCTTCTGACACTCACGCCTCTGCTCGGCAACCGGTTACTGCTTTCAAGTCAGGATGCCTATAGGCAAAGGAGAGTTAGAAAGAAGGCGGAAGATGATGATCTGCTAGGAACCAAAAGGTGGTGTTTATCCATTCACATTAGGATTCTTTCGGATGGTGGCAAAAGGACCAAGGAGTTGCTGTGGGTTCCCAGTCCAAATGTGGAGACAGAGAGGAGGTGTGACACTCAAAGGCAGCTCAGAAGAGGTAGTAGCCTGCTGGCTTTTTTTTTCCTTTTTCTTGTCTCTACTACCCATGCCCACTTACTCTCCCCACATAGACCCTGCAGAGGAGGAAAGTGAGGGTCCTTGAACTTAAAGTATATGAAGGACATTCCCAAGAACAGCAATCCAGTGCTTTACTCCCCGCCCTCTCTCCCTCTCGCTTTCCTATAACATCAAAATTTCACTGTATGACTGCATCATTCCCAAAGGCATATAAACATGCTATTATTTCTCCCACCTCGAAAAAGAAAACACAAGTCCTCCTCTTCATTCTTCTTACCCAGCCAGCTACTGCTCTGTTTCCTTGCTCATTTTTGCAGCAGAACTCATGGAAAGTGTTGTCTATACTTGCATTCTCTAGTTCATCTCCTCCCTTTGCCTATAAGTTCATTGCAGTCAGGCATGTGGCCCCTAGCTCCTCTGAAACAGCTCTTGTCAAGGCCATGAATGACCTCCACGATTGCTAAATGTCATGGTTCTCAGCCCCATCTTACCTCCCCAATCAGAGCACTGACGATATCCTTCTACTTTTTTATACTTTCTTCTTTAGATGCCAGGACATCTATGGTGACAGATGTTAACTAGACCAATTGTGGTGATCACTTTGCAATTTATACAAATATAAAAATCTCGATGTACACCTGATGCTAATATAGTGTTGTATGTCAATTATACCTCAATAAAACAAAACAACAACAAAAACACACTAAAACGATTCTACTCGGATATCCAATAGGTATCTTAAACTTGCATCTCTAAAGCTAAATTCCTGATCTTTTCCTAAAAAGCTGTATGCCTTTAGCTTTCCCTATTTCAGAAAATGGCAATTCCATCCTTACAATGGCCCAGACCTCTTTGCCTCCTCTTTTTCTCACACCAAACATCCAATCCATCAGGAAATCTGTTGGCCATAATTTTGAAATAGATCTATGACCTAACCCCTCTCACCACCTTTACTGATATTGTCTTGGTCTGAGCCACTAACCTCTCTTGCCTGGATTACTGCAGTAGTCTCCTAACTTGTCTCTCTTCTTCTGTTACCTTCCCTGCCACCTCCCACTGCACTGGCCCAATCTATTTTCCACACAGTTGCCAGACTGATTCTTTTAAAACATAACCAGACAAGACCCTCCATTTTGACCCTCCTTCTCATCTCATAGTAAAAGCCAAAGTAACTACAATGGCCTATAAGGCCTTCTGTATATCTTCCCTCATATGTCCCAGCCCACCTTTCCTACTATTCTCTTCTTCAGTTACTCTGCTCCAGTCATAACAGCCTCCAAATACTCCTGGTACGCTCCCACCTCAGGGCCTTTGCACAGGCTCTTGCTTCAGCCTGGAATGCTCTGCCCTGGATAGAGATAGGCATACATATCCCTCCCTTACCTCCTTTAAATCTTCATTCAAATGACAGCTTATCAATGAACCTACCCTGCACACCATAGCAGACTGTAAGATGGCTGCACCAACATGTATTCCCTCCCACATGCTCTTCTATGACATGAAATTGACACTTCTCCATTGAGAGGTGGAATCTATTTTCCTTCCCTTTGAACCCAAGCAGAACTCTGAAACTGCCTTGACCAACAGAATATGGTGGGAATGATGTTGTATGGTCTCCAGGGTTAGGTTATAAAAAGCAATATGGCTTCTACCTGTCTCTCTCACCCTTGGCACTCAGCTTCCACATCATGAGGAGGCCCAGGCCATATGGAAAAGGCCATGTAGAGAAGAACAACCAGAGAACAACCAGTGTCAGCGACCAGATATGTGAGTAAATGAGCCTTTAGATGATTCCAGGTGCCACCCTTCAAGTCTTCTGGCTGAGGCCCAAGGCACCGTGGAGCAGAGGTAAGACATCCCCATTCTGTCTTGTCCGAACTTCTGAACTCCAGAAACCATGAGAGGTAATACACCATCACTGCTGCTTTAAGCCACTAGGTTTGGGGGTAATTGCTACATGGCCACCTACTCACCACCTCCTAATTTCAGTTACCCTGCATGCCTTACCCACCCACCCTCCCCATCATGGCACTTACTATCTTCTAACATAGTAGATGATTTACTTAGTTATCAGGTTTATTGTTTATTGTCTGTTTCCTCTCTAGAATGTAAGTTCCAACAGGGCAGACTGTCGTATCTGTGTGTTTAATGACGTGAATAAAGATTGAAGGAACTGGGAACATTTAGCCTGGAGAATATAAACCTGGAGAAAGGGGAAGGAAGAGTTTTTCTAAAAATCTGTCTTTAAAAAAACGAATAAATAACATGTAGCAGGAAGTATTTTTCAAGCAATAATGCCAGATAGCTTCATAGGCCATCATTTTGAATCTCAGAAAACTTTGTGAGGAAAATAATAATAGTACTCCCATTTAACAGACAAAGAAATGAGTCTTAAAGAGTTAAATCCAGATTCCTTGGACTATCTGACCTGAATTTGAACATCCAGCTGCTTCAGATACTAGGTAGATAATAGGCAAGTTACTTAAATTCTGATAATGATTATAATGTGTGTAAAGGGCCTAGCATAGCACCTGGCATATAGTCGGCATTCAACAATACTATCATCATCAATATTATTATTACACATATTATTATCAAGCCTCAGTTTCTGCACTGTAAGATAGAGCAAAAATATTTTCTACCCTTACAGACATTTTATGAAAATTAAATAAGAGTGCAGGTAAATGGTTTAGTACACAGGAAGTACTTAATAGATGGTACTTTGGAGGAATATAATACGTGGTGGAGCTGAGACTGAATCTAGGTCTCCGTGCCCCATATTGCTCCAGATCATCTCTGAATAGGCAGCAAAACAGGCAGGTGAAATGTAAAGGCATTTGAGGGTTTATAAGTGAAAGGGGCATCTTTCTAAAAATTGGAGTAACCCGTTAGTGATGGGTCTGCTTCATGAAATAGCTTTTGTCATTGAAAGTGTCCAAGTAGTAGCTACAAAACCTTTTACAGTGAATGTCAGGGAGATGAAAGCATGCATTGGGAACATCAGATGATTTCCAAAATCTCTTCCAATGCAGTTTCTGAAATGATTCCTGGAACCTCTATTTCATTTAGGGAAGCCTCTGTTGGCTTCAATGCAGAAAAATAGTAATGCAGGAAATTATTTGGAGAATACATAAAAAAATTACTTTCTTCTTAAAACAGATGTATAAGATAAATGCATTAGAAGAATTCTAGAATTTAGAAATCACATTTTAGAGCCATATAGTGTATAAGAACATTTTATTTTAATTTTGACATCATCATAACCAACTGTTTGATCTCCATTTTATATGTTCCAATTTCTTGGAAGTCAGCATTTTCTGATCTTTTTATATAGTACTTCAATGACACGCAGATAGGAGAAGGTTGAAGTACAGAAATCATTCATGTATAATTGTATTATTCAGTGACATAAAGGAGAAGCAATCATGAAAGAATTGAAAAGGAAAAGACATTTGGGCTAGAAGTGTATTTTGTGTTATTAATGCCTTACACAAGTTTTCTTCATAAGGAAAGGGACAGATGAGTGGGTTGTCTTATAAGATTTTAAACAACAAAAAATTAACCTAAAAAGCTATTATAAGTAATATTCACTTGTCTCATTCCTACCATGGACAGTATCACATATTTCCTAGAGCTATTCATCCCTGCACACATCTTTAAATATCCATGGGCTTCATTTAATTCTCTGAACCTTATTTCAAGAAAAAAAGGTGGTCTCTCTAGCAGGATGAAATTAATATTCACTAAACTCCTATAAAGGAAGTGACGCCATGCTAAAGCAGTATCAGACTTGTGAGGAGAGGAGCAATGATGTGAACTTGGCAAGAATTTAAACCAAGTTGAGCTCAGATTTTTGCTCTGGGATCTACCCTTTCTCTCCATTGCCTTACTCATCTCATACAGGAGACAATTATCCTAACACATCAATGTGATGCCATCTGAATTCAGGAATCAGTTTAGAATTGAGATGGCCTTCACATGGGACAGTTCCTTGTTCTCATTGGCCAGATCTACCTGGATTTAAAAGAAAGAGGCAAGTAATTATCTAGTAAAGTTAATTGGTTTAGGTGGGAGAGAGTCTTAGGTCTCCGTTATACAGATCAGAGGGGAAACTTTTGGGGCTTTTCTGACTTTTCTCTTTTTTTTTTTTGCATTTGTGTGATAGACTATTTGACCTTGCATTTTCAGAAATACGGAGTGCTTAAACGGAAAGCGCTTCATTCTAAGTGCATCCCATGAGACTTAAGTTGGGGGTCTACCACGCTTAGTGTCTAGGGATTACTAATATATTGACCTAACAACATTTTAAGAATTATTAGCTTCATGAAGAATAAAACTTTTGGGGCTTCCCTGGTGGTGCAGTGGTTGAGAATCTGCCTGCCAATGCAGGGGACACGGGTTCGAGCCCTGGTCCGGGAAGATCCCACATGCCGCGGAGCAACTAGGCCCGTGTGCCACAACTACTGAGCCTGCGCGTCTGGAGCCTGTGCTCCGCAACAAGAGAGGCCGCGACAGTGAGAGGCCCGCGCACCGCAATGAAGAGTGGCCCCCACTCGCTGCAACTAGAGAAAGCCCTCGCACAGAAACGAAGACCCAACACAGCCAAAAATAAATAAATAAATTAATTTTAAAAAATGAGCATATGTATCTCTAGGGTTAAGAAGATGTAAAAAAAAAAAAAAAAATTAGAACTTTCCTTAGAGAATACCAGGCAGGAATATCAGGCAGTATAGTCGTTTTTTAAGAATTCTCTATCCTTTAAAAAATTCTATGCACCATGTGTTGCTGACCACATCCTGAAAGCATTTCATCCTGTCTGAGGGGGGTGTTCGACTGTGAGATGCTTGGATAGGTGGGTAAAAGGTTTATAAAAATTAAGAGGTCATGCAAGCTCTACTAAATGGGACCCGGGCGATTGATTGGTGAGATATCAACTGAAAAACTGCTCAAGAGGAGGGCAGGGTAAGGCCCTCAGAACTGCCACATCTGCTGCCCAGAGAGGGTCCTGACCCAGGAGCGGGATGAGAGTGGTAAAATCGCCACCGTCAGCAGGTAAAAGACAATCCAGGCTGCAATTTAATGTGACAGTGGCCGGGCTCCGATGGCTTATGTGCCATGAAAAAATATTTCAATGCTCTGAGGATTAAGACTGTCTGATAATGAGCAATGACGTGACAGATCACAGCAGCTCCCAGGAAATCCATGGGGTCAGTGACACAGGGGTAGAAGAAAATAAAACATTATAAATAGGGAGGATATATGACAAGAGCCAGTGGTCTGAGGCAAAGCTTCTGGAAACAATTAAGATATCCATCTATATGGAAAAAAATACCAGTTATGCTTCACTTTGAAATGACACCTATTTAAAAGTATTCTGGCACTGCCATGAAACATGTTAGTCATTTTGGAAACTCTCCAAACAGGGAATAAAGAGCGTCCTCCTTCATCTTTCCATTTTCTAATTGGCTGTCACTGAGGTCATTTCCGTGTCTCCAGAGACTGAAAAGCATATGGGTCTTGGGGTTTTTCTGATTTTTATGTAAATGACCCATTTCATTAGTGTAGGAAGGTAATTCATGACATGACTTCAAATAAAATGTTTACTGCTAGGAGACAAAACATGGCTGACCGTTAACCTCAAACAATATTGTGTTAAAACAGTACAGCCAGACACTATTATAATTTGAAAATGGATTGATTTTTGCAACTTACTGCACGGCATTAACCCATAGTGATAATCTCCATGAATTTGCCCTTATTCTTCTCTTAAAAATTTACCCATTCATCAAAGCTTCTACAAGTTGCTCTCATCAACTACTTCAGGCCTCAGCAATTGGTCTTGAGAGTCTCTGTCTTATGTTGTAACACTTAATGAGGTGCTGCTCTGCAGTGTGGTCTTTCCTTCTGGATGCCATTAGTGTTGCCTCCATCACTGACTTATTAACTCACTGAAGGTCCATACGTATTTCCTTTCTTCTGCAGCTTATTTCCTGCCCCATAGCTTTGTACCTTTTTGCAAAGTGTGCACCCACTCAAGGCTTCTTTTTTTTTTTTTTTGCGGTATACCGGCCTCTCACTGCTGTGGCCTCTCCCATTGCGGAGCACAGACTCTGGATGCGCGGGCTCAGCAGCCATGGCTCACGGGCCCAGCCATTCCGCGGCATGTGGGATCTTCCCGGACCGGGGCACGAACCCATGTCCCCTGCATCGGCAGGCAGACTCTCAACCACTGTGCCACCAGGGAAGCCCCCACTCAAGGCTTCTTAATCGATCTAGCCTTTGGAGTTACACCAACATATGCAAAGTCCCAAGACTATGTATCTGGAGTTCTAGAAATGCTTAGACCTTGGAATGTTTTACTCTTTCTAAAGCATTTTGTACACATTGTCACATCCATCACACTCAGCCCTATGAGGCAAGCAGAGAAGGTGTTTGTACCACAAATTACAGATTTAGAAAGCAATGAAGGCACAGAAGTTACCAGATTTTATCCACAGTCACAGGACTAGTGATCTTCATACCTGGGATCTAGGATTTGAGTTTTCTGCTTTAGACTCAGGGTCGGTCTACCACTTCATGCTGTTATGCAATTTGATACATAGGAGCAGTTATTTTATTTTGTTTGGGCAACATAAAACCAAATGATAATCACTTGCCTAAAAATGAAGACAGAAAAAGCAGTTACATATTTTTGTATGTAACTCAAATCAAATCATATATAAGCATTTACCAATTACTGGTCCAGTTGCTTAGCAACATACCTTCACATCACAGGAGGAAAAGGTCTCAGCTGAGTGAGTCAGGTCATGCCCAGAATTAGGATGTGAAAGGCAAATTATATGAAAATGGTTTCTCTGTTCCTATGGTCCCAACCCGGAGGGAGTCCTTGCATGACAGTTACAATACAACAGCTACCACCACCAGGCACCGTTCTAGGTACCATCCTCCACCGCCTCATGCCTCTCCCTCTACAGACACAAAAAGAATGCTGGAAGCTGCTTAGAATGCATCACAGTGTTCTGGAAACTCAATCAATCAATCAATATTTATTGAATGACAGCTATATACAAAAGAACTATGCAATCCATAGGCTATGCAAGTCACTCAAGTCATCTCTGAGTCACCCTGCAGCTGCTCTGTGTTCAAGAGTCTACTTCTAAATTGTGGCAATGAGAAGAATCCACACCACCCAACATTAATCAGAACTTTCTATTGGCTCCCCAGCAGCCGAGAAAGAGAAGCTTGGAGAAGCTGGAAGCTTTCCCTGAACTACACATCATTCACTCATGCTTAGAGGTGCAAAAAAAGTAAAAAGCAAAATTTGAAACCCATACTGTTGGTGAATATTGCTAATCCATTCGTTTCTGGATTTTTCATGGTCCAAGTGAGAATGTTATGGGTAAATGAAAATATGACTAAAGGCAAAAACAACGGGATGAAAAGGAGCCCATTCATAAACTATTTTTTTTTTTTTTACAGAAGCTATTCAAAGTAAAATCTTCTCCTTTGCTGAAAGTCAGGTTCCTAGGAAAGTGTTTGCTGAGACAAGCTCCTTATGTGAAAATAGAAACACTTTCATACACCCAATAAAGCAGGAGATATTTAATAATAAAAGAATTAGCCATTGGCATGGAAGGCTAAACAAGAGTACAAAGCATGAATTTGTTATTTCCTGGCTGTGGAAATCTGGATTTTAGGAACACTAAATAAAAACGGTGTCAGTGGCAGAATCTATGACCTGCCAAGGCCCTTTGTCTCCGTCTCTCTGATGCTCTGGTTTCTCAGGGCTCAGGTAAGTTTCCTCATTGTCTACTGGGATTTGGAGCATTTTAAGAAAGACTCTTCCACTTGTCTTGCCAGGGGTTAAGCCCTTTCAGCTCATTATACAGCAGCTGCTCAGTACTCTGTGGTCTCCCAAGCTCTGCTCACCTCGGGCCGCATGGCAGCGGGATACCAGACATCACGGCTGATCTTGGCAGCTTCCTTTAATATTTCATGTGACGGGGGCTTTGAGGGAGCGCCTCCACTAATGGCCAAGACGCCATCTGCAGGAGGCTAAGGTTCCAGGGCCCAAGAGGAGGTTCCCCACGAACTCCTAACGAACTTAATCTCATCCAGAACTTGACAAGTTGGGGCTGCACTCTTTTGGCAGCCTGAGGACATGTGGGCCTTCTTTTTCTATTTCTGTGTGTCCAGCAAACCTGGTAAGTCAGACCCGAACACTGCCGAGACAACCAGCTCTGGTCAAGCCCTAGAGGAAAACATGTCAGAAACAGGGAAGTTCTGTCTCTGAGAATCAGTGACCTCAGCAAAATGCAGTTTGCTTCAGGACTCATCAATCTTTCATATTTTAAGAGAGAGCACCCCACTCTTTCAAGGACACTGGAGGATCGAATAAACCAAAACTTATTCTCATTTGATGTGTAATATAAAAGTCTAAAGGAACATACTGCTGATTTGTAAGCTGCCTTTGATGCCATGTGACATACACTTTAGCTCGTGACTCCATAGCTGTTAGCTTCTTTATTTCATTACTTGTCTCCACGCAGACACGCAAGGCTACACTTTCTTCCTGCCTGCTGATCTGGCGCGGTAGACTCCAACTCCAACACTCCTAAGAACTTTACCGAGTAGGGAAAAAGCAGAACGGGCACAGAAGTCTGGAGGTGCGCCTCCAGGGCACTCTGCTTGAAGGGTGTTGACTACAGATGCCCTGGATAAGGCCACGTGAGGGTAAAGCACAGGGCAAGCACACTGCCCCATCGCTGTGGGACACAGCCTTGCCTGCTGTCTGACCTGGTGACAGTGGCCAGGCACCTGATTTGAGGACTCAGCCCCAGCTGCGCTCCAATTCTCCCCACTCCTGATACTGCTATATAGCCTGTGCCAAACCCTGGTCTTGGTCTTCCCAGACTCCTAACCTGGCTTCCTGATCGCCTGCATCTTGACTTCTGCTTGCCCACTTGACTTCAGCTTAGAAGCCTTCTGCCCCAGCCTGGTTGGATCTCCTTGTCTTTCTTCCTTATGTGCACTAAGGTCCTCATGCACCTTTCCCTGTGCCAGCTGACCGTCTGGCCATCAGTCCCTTCTGACCGGATGCTTCCTGCTGCAGAGCTTTAGGTCCCTGGCCTGATCTGCCCAACCAGAGCCTGCTTAGTACCAGGGAAACCAGGGAGCTTCTAACCTCCTCCAGAGCCAGACCTTTGCAAATTGGGCTGGCTCAGTGAATAAATTAAAAGAACTGTAGGGCTTCTCTGGTGGCGCAGTGGTTAAGAATCCACCTGCCAATGCAGGGGATACGGGTTCGAGCCCTGGTTCGGGAAGATCCCACATGCTGCGGAGCAACTAGGCCTGTGCACCACAACTACTGAGCCTGTGCTCCAGAGCCCGCGAGCCACAACTACTGAAGCCCGTGCGCCTAGAGCCCGTGCTCCGCAACAAGAGAAGCCACCACAATGAGAAGCCCGCGCACTGCAAAGAAGAGTAGCCCCCACTCTCCACAATTAGAGAAAGCCCAGGCGCAGCAACAAAGACCCAACACAGCCAAAAATAAATAAATAAAGTTAAATAAATTAAAAAAAAAGAACAGTAAACACCTAGGCCACCAGACCCAAGTCAGTGCAACTGTAAGTTTAAAAATCCATCCCCAAAAAGTTGGTTCGGGTTTTCTGTAGTTAATTGCTAGTACTGCTGTCTTTCACGAACATTAATAATTGAGAATTGGCTGGTCTTCTTGAATGGAATTGATAAAAACCATGTATCTACAATCTAGCTATTTCAGTTGCTTATAAATAAAGACAGAGAAAAAGACAATCATAGGCTAATTAAAGCCCATTCCTTGTGGAATGCCAGTGTCTGATTTTTCTTCAGAGAAACAATTGTCCATAATATATGTATGGATATCTACTAAATTGCAAGAAATAGCCAACTAAAATTATGATTCCTTCAAGGAATACGCATATTCTAGATAATTTGATTTCAAGAATCTAATGAATCTAATGTTCTTTTCATTACATCATGTGGCCTTTTAGATGCTAATGCCAGTAGTTTCTAGTTAAATCATTTATACATATGCTAATGTAATGTTCAAAGGAAGAAACTGCACGATCTACTGTAAACAGAGAGCCCACTTAAAAGCCAAGGGTAACCACTAATTCCCTAGTTTTCCTTAATATTTATCTTTCTTAGCTATTTGGTAGAAAATTATCTTGTAAAGCATAAGAAATTGAAAAGCAGTTGTGTTGTTCACTTTTTGTTTGTTTGTTTGTGTTTTTTTTGCTGTATGCGGGCCTCTCACTGTTGTGGCCTCTCCCGTTGCGGAGCACAGGCTCCGGACGCGCAGGCTCAGCGGCCATGGCTCACGGGCCCAGCTGCTCCGTGGCATGTGGGATCTTCCCGGACCGGGGCACGAACCTGTGTTCCCTGAATCGCAGGCGGACTCTCAACCACTACGCCACCAGGGAAGCCCTGTTGTTCACTTTTAATGTCTTTATTTTCAAAGAAACAGTGCTTTATTTTCATTTTTCCCATGTTTTGATCATGTAAAATTAAAAACTGACATGAAATTACATACTTCAGATATAATTTGCTTCCTGAAGCAGCGAGCTGCTATCAAGGTGTGATGGCTAGAAATGGACAGCGTTTGCAAAGAAAACAAAGCCTTTAATCCATAACTCTTTGCCCAATACCTATAGCTCTCTCAGAGCAAAGCTAATTAATTGTCAATGCTGGGTGACACACTCTGTGGTTTGGGGGCTTCTTGGTTAATTAAATTTGAATGGAAGCTTTGTTTGCTAATGGAAGTAATTTCTTTTTTCCCCTTTAATATCAATATTTCTTTTTATTTAACAAATTATTTAGTATAGTTGAAATCTGAGGAAATCGTTAAGTAAGTTATTTCCAAGAACAATTTGTAAGGGGTCTCTGCATTAAAAAAATATGAACCAGACACAGCAGTGGCTCAGAATACCTGCCCCCATGCCCTCTATTGCAAGGCCGGGCAGCCCCAGATCCAGGGCAATCTTTTAGACTGTCGGTACCTCAGCAGCCCCACTGGAGGGAGAGAGGTAGAAACTCACACCCCCGCCTCTCCTATTTACTTTACTGGCAGGTCACTTGGGAGGGAGTCTGTGCAGATCCCTGAAAAACATGGCAACAGCACACTGCAATAGAGTGCACTCCTCACAGGCACATTCAAAGGCTGTGAAGCAGAGGAAAGGAGGCAGTTTCTGTTTTCAATAAAGTTGAGAGCAGACGGCCTAGATGAGAGATTGCTCCAGAGCAGAATAACTTGTGAAAGTAGGAAGGATCTATAGTAATCATGGCCTATTAAGACTATAGGGGGTGGCAAAAAGGAAGGAAATTCTGACATGTGCTACAACATGGATGAACCTTAAGGACATTATGCTTAGGGAAAGAAGTCAGGCACAAAAAGACAAATACTGTATAATTCCTCTTGTATATGGTACCTAGAGTAGTCAAAGTCATAGAGACAGAAAGCAGAATGGTGGTTGCCAGGGACTGAGGGAAGCAAGGAATGGGGAGTTCCCGTTTCATGTCTAGAGTTTCAGATTTGCAAGATAAAGAGTTCTGGAGATGGATGGTGATGACGCTGAACAACAATGTGAATGGACTTAATACACCTGAACTGCACACTTAAAGATGGTTAACATGGGTAAGTTTATGTGTACTTTACCACAGTAAAAATTTTGTTTCGATATTAAAAAAAACAAAAAGGACTATAGGGGCTGGTTCGTTCCTGGGGTTCAGCACCAAAGAAAAAAAAATCAACAAAACTATAAGAGCAATTCTTTTTGTGACTTTGCATCAAAGCTGCTAACAAAGACCTATGCTTTACTTTTTGATGCATGTACTTGCTTATTTGATTATTTCTGCACAAGCAAGGCAGTTATGCTATGAAGTAGCCTGGGAAGGGAACAGGAAGTAGGACTGGATGCCCATCCCCACTGCCAGGACGTGGACTCGACCATTAAGAACGGATGCTCTCCACCACTCCCATTCCACTATTGCACTTATTCTCTCTAACACTGTGCCTGGGATTTTTGGGGTCTGGACATGCACGCATGTGTGTGTGCGTGTGTGTGTGCATATGTGTATGTGTATGGAGCATGGGTAGGGAGGGAGAAGGCAGGAAGAATACTAAAGAAATTAAATAATATAGAATAATAAAAAAGATAATGCAGTGGATTCCTCCCAAGTAATTCACATCTCTCTCTCTCAGCTAAAGTCTTTATCATATTCTTCATAGTTACTTTTTTGTCTTGTAGTTAAAAAAAGTATTTTTGAAAACAATTATCAAACAATTAACAATTAAACTGGTATAAAAATTATTTTGAAATAAATTGTAGGCAATAGAGAAATTTGTCAAAATACAACAAGGATTTAGTTCAAATTTCCTGGTTAACTCCATAAAGAAACCTGAGCCATGCCAAACTGCACATTTAACTATTGTTTACTTTAGTGGGCCTATTATATTTAAGTAGGTGAAATTTTAAATGGGTGAAGTTAAATTTTTTATGCTGTGGTTACTCTTAGTTATTAGAATCCTAAGTTAAATGATCACCATTTTTGCAGAATTTGGAGCATGATTACATTAAGCACCCATGTAAGTTTAAAGTACTATCTCAACTTACTAACACATATTACAACATTCCAGGCTCTTTCATGCCTATGATTTAAACAGGCCTCAAAGAGTTTCTGGGTGGAGAAAAGACTTATGTAAAGGAAGTCGTGTGATTCAATACATGCTCCAACAAACATTGATATAGCATTAAGTACTTTAGTATTTCAGAGTTCCCTCAAGAGGCAGAAAGGAGAAACAGTCCAGAGTACAGATTGCGGAGCCAAGTTGGCTGGGTTCAAATCTTCTGTCTGACACTCATAGCTCTGCAACTTTCCTCAAGTTCCTTGACCTTCGTGTGCCACAGCTTCCTCAGCTGTAAACGGGATGCAAGAGTGGCCACCTCGTGGGGTTGTTGTGAGATTTAAGTGAATATACACACTCTTAGAACATATGTCTTCAAACAATTCCTGGCCCACAGTGAACACCCAGTAAATGTCTGCTTGCTACAATTATTATTATAATAAAATATTAATATGAAAGCTATATATAAATGTTTCTTTTTAGAGATTCTTTCCCATAAGCTTCTTAAAATGTAAATCATAAGAAGCAAGGTAAAAGAGATGCCTTGGCTTTAAGCCCTGCTACATTCTGAGTCAACTCAGAACACCGTCCACCAGGGCTTATTGCAACTGACTCTATGATACTGAATCTGATGTGTTCAAGTCCTGGGCATCTTGAATGGAAGTTTTGGTTGTGCTGTTGGCTGGGAGGGCCTTATTTATAGCAAAGAAAGGTCAGAAAAGAGGGCAATGTCAGTCGATAAGTCGGGGTGTTCTACAACCTTTAATCAGATGTCAGGGAAATCTCCGTCAGTGCAGTTGCTTTGGCCTGAAAACCACCGGATGAAATGACCGGGGCAGGACAACCAATTTTCACCCTCACCAAGACACATAAGGCAGTGTCCTGGGGGCACTTAGAAAAATCAATACATATGCAAAACCAAAATACTGTGTTAAGCAAACTAACATAGTTGTTTAAACTGGCCCACAATTTAAACTGGGTGTAGACAGTATCATTTTCCTTAATGCACTGGAAATAAGTTGTCTCTGCTGCACAAAGGCTGATGGAACCAGACTGCCATGTGTCTCACACCAGCCAGGCACCTGCCAGTGTGGTCCCCAGTCAAGATGAGGACTGGACCAAAAGCATGACTTGCCATACTGCTTTTAACAATTGGCTGTGATTACTGTGTCTTCCTCATAATACTAAAAGTTTCATAAAGTCAGGAGCCACGTCTGTCTTTCCTACAATTGTGTTCCCAACATTGCCTAGTCCATAGTGAGCACTCTATAAACATGTATGTAAGGATGGATGGGTAGATGGATGGATGGATAGATGGATGGATAAGTGGATGGATGGATAGATGGATGGATGGATGGATGGACAGAAGTGGCCCAAAGTTAATGACACTAAAGAAGAAAGTCTGGCTTCCTGTCTTCCTGATAGGGCAGCCCTATGGTCCTCACATGCTTCCCAATAGAAAAGTTTGGAAACATTGGTCTAGGTGGAGGTGATTTATAGTTAAGTATTTCTCCAGCCCAGAGGTTCTGCAAGGCTATGCCTTGGGGCACATTTTGATATATTTACATTTCTAAATATCTTCCAAAACAAGCTTGTCAGGTTACATTAACAGGTTCTTCATCATCTGTGGGAAAGGTGATTATTTTTATTTTTAGGGGAACTAAAATAAGGTTCTATCTATTTCTTTTTAAAGACTTAGGCAGTCTAACCTGAGAATTCCCAGATTCACCAGTATCTTTGCTTCTTTGACTCCATACCCACACCCTCACTCATCCTGCTGTGTTCCCTGAGGAAAGGCATATGGTCAGAGCTGGTGCTTAATTATCTCCTGCTCCCACATAAGTTTCATGCAGGGCTTTTGTTTATTTCATTTCTTGCCAATAATGGTGCCTGGTACACAGTAGGTTCTCAATAAACACTGTAGAATGAATGAATGAATAAATAGACTTTTGGGGGTTTGTTTTTACACTTTGCTTGCTTCTTAAATGATGATAATCCATAAAATATTTTGTGATATGGGATTTTGCAAGCTATCATGTTCATAAAACTAATAATTATTGTGTTCATTATTAGTCTGTGTCCAGCATTTGTTGTAGCAAGCCTTTGGGGGAGGGATGTTTCTGAAGTTGCCTGTTGATACAGATATCCTCACTGGGTTCTCATGAGTTAAAGGTTGTAGACTTCTGTTTCATAAGGTTAATTCCAAAGTCATTTGATTAGATGTTTCTTTTTTCCAGTTCTGACCTTTAGAAAATAAACCATTTGCTGCCAGACCAACAGGGGAGGGCTCTCTCTCTTTCCTCCAGAGGGGGCTCAAAGTCCACATTTCCTTGGCTTATCCCTGGGGTAGTTCTGAGGCCAGATGCCTTTAAATACTGCTCACATTTATCGCTAACTAACTGATGAATCTTTGATTTTTTTTAGAAAAATAGATATTCGTCACAATCATATTTTCATTGTAATTAAATCAATAATTTTCTTGTACTTGAATAATATGTTCTTATTAGACTGTCAACAAATGACAATTCAACAATTCAACTTTAATCCTGCTCTGCATTTCCCCAGGAAAAGAAATATGGTGAAGTCAAACACTTAATTTTATCTAACTTTTCCCCCTTATTGAATGCTCAAAACTTCTTAAATAAAACAAATGTAAGTCTGAGTTAATATAGCAAATTCTCTATTTCAGGGCACAGTCATCCGTTTTACTTGGAAATAAGTTTCCGTCTTCTGAACTTTAATAGCTCCCTTTCATTTTATTTTAAAAATAACTTCCCATTTGTATTCTTTACATCCATGTCTTACCTCCTTACAAAGCTGTAAGCTTCTGGAGGGTATAGCCGGTATCTTATCCAAATATTTATCCTCCATGTTGCAAGGGTGTTATGAACATTTGTGAATGAAAGAATGAATGTGGACCCAAGAGTGAGTATGTCAGAGTACAGTGGTTCTCACTAACTCTGCTCCCAGACACTTCGCACAGTTTCCTTTTCCAAAACACCATTCTTCAAAGATTTAAAAGCCAACAAAACACATGATCCCTAAGGGCTCTCCCAATGCTAAAATGCTTCTGTAACCACTCTGATGCTTTGATTTACTATTAAAAGCATCTAAAACATTACCCCACCCTTCTTTGGGGTTTTAGCAGGCTCATTAGTATCTTTCCCACTACCATGAATTTGGGGCCTGTACCTTAGTAAAGTAACTGGTTAACAGGCAGCCTGCTTACAACAACTGTAAAAAGACTTTGAATTACCTGAAAGGTAACCCTGTACTTTTAATATAGATACTTTCCCAGTGACTTTTTCTGACTTTTCAAGTGAATTCAAGTTGTTTGGACTCAATCTCCTGTTCTCTCTCCTGAGCAGCTCTTCCTTTTCAAGCAATGATTTTTAGAAATGGATGCACAGATATCATGAGTTAACCAGTAGTCTGAGACCACCCACCCACTCAGCCACAGAACCAAGGTTCTAAACACAGGGTGCGGTCATTCCTATACAACCTCTCCCTTGTATCAATACTACTTGACTCATGTTCTACTGTTTCTAATCAGCTGTGAAAATGTGATGTGATTTCGAATCTTGTCTGATACCAGTTGTTAATTCATCATCATTATAATCCCTATTTAATGGGATCTATTACTAATCACTGCCTATTTTGAGACTCCAAAAACGATTTTGTTTTAACCATGTAATATAAAGATCATTTCATGACACCCATGCACTTCCATGCGTCTGTGTATAAACGGAGACTCCAGCCAATTCCTGTCTAAAAATGCCCTCCCCTCCCTGCCACCTCCCTACGCATCCTTCTAGACTCAGCTCTAATGCCCGGGACTCCTTCCCTACCGCCCAAAGGAGAATTTATCCTTTTCTTCCATATGTTCTGATTGTATTTTGCTGATAGAGCTACTCTGTGGCTTATCGTATGGTGTACTACACTAGAATTAATTTGTGTCCTAACCATACCTCTCCTTGATCCACTTTTGAATCCCCCAAACTTACAAAGTTCTTATAACATATTAGGCGCTCAGTAAATGTTTGTGTACCAAATAGCTGCTTCCCGCCCTGAATCTGAACTGCAGGCCTATATTTCAAAATGAGATAGACATAGTGTAAACTACTGATTTGATTTTTATTAAAACTCCCAGTAGAGTTTGAAACATAATACAACAGAGATTGAAATTTGGACAGATTCGGTTACAGCTGCCAAAAACGAAATGCTGGCAACTATTTTTCCTGTCCCCATTTATACATTTAACCCTCTTCCTATTCCAAGTGCAGAATTCTTCCCCACATTTAGTAATCAAAATACCCAGAGACAAAGCCCCCGATGGTGGGGCGGGGGGCGAGGACAGCAAACCATGGCGGGCAGCCATCAGCACAGCCTCCCTCCCCACTCTCCACTCACCAGCTTTCAGTCCCCAGTATCTAGGGACAGGCTGGCAACTGGAACTTTGTGTCCAGCTGACTAGAATGTGCAAATGACAGTTTTGGCTGTCAAGGAGCTTATTACCTAAGCGAGGAGCTTACATATTTATGAGCTGACATCTCAGATTTGTGGCTTCGCAGTATCTCTCAACTTCCCTTTAGAACAGCCAATAGGCATAGGAAGGCCTTGCAGGCTCATTACTTTACCCCACATCTCCGCCCTCACACCAAGATACAGCAGGTGGCTCATTTGTGGAGACATCGAGGGTCAGAGGAAAGGGAAAAATGAGCCTACACAACTCCTGGGCTGGACCTGAAGAGGTGAATAATAGATCCACAGTGCACCCATTCTAATGGCAAAGGCAGCTGCAGCGGGGCTTTTCCATATATATATGAATATATACATCTCTACAGAGTTGTCTGTTAACAAAGCACACTCATGGACATGATCTCATGTCATCTCTGGCCATCTTACAGCTCTGCATCAGGACTGGCCATTGGGAACGACTATTCCTGTTAAACGTGCTTTCTCTTCTTCATGCAATAAAACAAAAACATTTTCTGAACGAAAAACAGACCTAACACCAAGGAAGAGCTGTTTTACCAGGGGCCAGAGTTCAAGCATTGCTCTGGGAAACCATAACCTCCAGCCAGAGGGCTCATGAAATGCAGCAAAGACCCACATATGGGGCTGGGATCCAAACTCAGGTTTGTCAGACTCCAGAGTCCCTGCTCTTTCCTTGCCTGAACTGCCTCCGTGATGAAGCTGAGAAAGTAGACGATGTTGATTTTCTGTGCCCCAGGACCCCTTTTCTTCCTCGCTCCCCACCTCTGCTCTGAGAACCCCATTTCCCTCCTGCGTCCTCTGGACGGCTGGGACCTGCCCCGCCCAATCATGCCCGGGAGAGTGAAGCCACACAGGGCTGCCCCCCAGGGGCTTGGGCTTTCAGAGCCTTATCTCTCCCTGTGGAATGAGAAGTTCGGTCGCTCACAGTTTCAAACATCAGAGCCTCTGGCCCACATAAAGCTTGTCCTGTTTCTATGACAAAGAATGGGTCCGTACTACGAGGACAGTACCGAAAAAGAATGCTTTTTTGTTTCACTAAAACTTATGCATCCTAGTATGAGAAACCAACTTAAAATACTAGTACTAAAGGTACACTGTGCCTCCTACAAACTTAAAACTAAAGGTCGTCTCTCCTCAACAAAGCCTTTCACATACGTTCTTTCATTTTTTCTCCACTCGAGACCTACGACGGTGACGGCAGGGACCCTTCACTCATCCTTCTTTCACTCACGCATCCATTCCGCAAGTGTTTACGGAGCAGCATCCTGGTCTTGACGCCAAATGCACAGCTTCAGACAGAGGTGGTTACAGTGCAGTGAGGAAGGCAGGGGAGGTGAAGCCTTGCCGATGGGAGTGCCTTGGAATTGCAGAGGGGGGGCCCTGATCCGTCACAGGGGATCAGGGTGGATCTCATAGAGGAAAGAGAAGAAAGGAATTAGCCAAGAACAGGAGGGGAGGAGGACAGCTGCCTGAGGGACCGGCATGCATTGAGGCATGGTGAGTGACAGAGTAACCTGTTTAGGGACAGAGAAGTGTTTCAGTAGAGCCGGAGCACGGAGAAGGGGTGATACCTTCCTCAAGGTCACATGGCGATTACTAACAGAGCTGGGACTTAAAACACCCAGGTCTTGACTCCTACCCAGTTCTCTTTCTGTCCCATCACACTGTCTTCCTCAGGATCCCCATCACTTAGGACGTGGGTCCTCTGTTGAAAGTGTCTGGCCGACAGGCCCACGGCTACCAGCAGAACACGAGGACAGCGTCCTCCCAAGGACATGACCGGGCACTGTGCTAAGCACCATGTATCATCATTTAACTCTCGCAAAACCTGAGGAGGTAAGCTGTGCATGCATTTTACTGAGGCAAAGAAGAGAAGCTTAGAGACGCTAAGTGATTTACTGGCCAATAGCTCAAATGTGCAGAGTAACTGTGGGTCCTGCTGAATTTAGCTGTAATCCAACAGCAGCTCTTCCGTGGACTCCTAGAGGAAGGCAGCGACAGAAGGCAAGTCCTTCCTCCTCCTAGGGAAGCTTGCAGACACTTTTCACCCGGCAGATTCCTTCTCCACATTTACTGCAGACACATTTCTCCCCTGCAGTCTCTCCAAGGGAGCGGGTGGGCAAAGGAGGTTAAGAATGGGCACAATGTGTCAACAGGCCACGGTGCTGCAGCAAAATGCCCCAGGAACATCAGGCACTCCCTACAGTACAGGCGAGACCCGGGAGGAGTGAGCTCAGAGGTGAGAAGGATTGTGACAGGTGTAAAGCTAAGGCCTATCAGTGCAGCCCAAAGGCACAAACTAGACCCAGGCGAGCTGTCTGCTAAGAAGAGTGAAGAGGACCCTAATGGAAGCTCTCTTCCTCAGTGACAGATCTGAGGACCATCCTTGGTTTTAGAACCTTCCTTTTTAGAAGCTCCCACTCATAGAGCAGAAGCAGTCACCGGGGAAGATGGAGATCCAGGGCTGCACGCTGTCAGAGAAGGGGCCGCCGAGCAGAGCGAGAGAACAGGCAGCGCGTCTCCAGCAAAGCTTTTCAGCAGAACCTTGGGCCACAATGAAGGTTCCGTTCCATCTGCAAGGTATTGGTCAGTTCAAGACTACCTTAACCATCGGGCACTATTTAGACCTTTTGGGTACTCAACAGAACTTTGCCTGAAACTCCTCAGAGACAACCCTCCTCCTTCCCTTTCTTTTTCCCCTTTCTCGCACCTTGACTTCCAGTATTTTTTTAACTGCTCAGCAGTTCTACTGATGCCAATCAGCTGCCTCTCTCAAAGACTGTTTGCAGGTGTGAGCGTTACTGGCCCCCTTGCTCACTCACCACTAAAAAGCACTCTCACCCTCCACGAAAACCCTGCCCTTGGCAGTTGATCTTTTTGTCTTAATAGGACACACTTGAGGTTCCAGGGGACATTTCTGAGGCACAGAGAGCCTGGGCTGGGCAGGAGGGGGATGGGGAGGGGGAGGGTAGCTGCTGCCTCTAAGTGAGCAGACACGTAAAAGATTGTTTCTCATTGGCTTTTCTTTTCTGTTTCTGGAGAGATCGCCCTCCTTTGCTCAAAATCTAAAAGCAGTATGAAAGAATTTCTATCTCCCTGAACCCAGGAAGGCTATGATCGGTGTCTGCTTTAACAGGAAACCAAAACCAAGGAAGGGAAATGGAATTTGGGTAAGAGAATGAGTCCATTTCTAGGCTGACTTTGCTTTCAAATTATTTCCCTTTTCCCTGCATGTTTTGCTTTAGGTTTTTCAGTCCCCTCCAAATCTCTTCCAGATGCTCCAGTCTGACAGAATCCATATAAACAAGAAACCAAAACAAAACAGCACAAGATCGAAAGCATTTCCCCTTGTGATACAGCCACTTCATGTGCAGCGGCACTCACGTGACACTGCCAACATGTGTTTTCTGTCTCAGATTTCCCTTGATAACAAAGGACATATTTTAAAAGGCGTGGCTCTAGGTATATTTGACCAGCAGGAATCTGAGAGAGTTTGGGGATTTTGTTTGGCTTTAGGCTGGTCCCCTCAGGTGCCCAGTGCTGCAGCCCTTGAAGAATGTTAAATGCCAATCAATAAAGTTAGGAACACTTTGGGTCAGCTTTGTAAGATATGATCTCATTCAATGGCTCACAGAACTGATTTAATATTCAGGAATCAACTGAGCTCATTCAATTCCAAATTTGGCAGCCCTGTCTGTTGCATTACAGTACACCCTCTGTCCAGAGCTGGGCAGAGAGTGCTAAAGGGAATCTTTAGAAGGGTCTTTCATGATGTTCCAAGACTCAGAGGGAAGGATGGGGGCTGGGAGACAGGCAGGGGGATGAGTGGGTGGGAAGGGCTACAGCCCCGCCTGGGGTATGGATGTGATGCGAGAGAAAGGCAAAGATCACTCAGAAAAGCTCATTACAGTGTCCGTGTTAGAAATCCCACTTCCAAATAACTTAAGCAAGTTTTAAGCCAGACATATTTGTAATAACACTGCTGTATAGACTCTAAAACAAAAAGTTGCAACGGGTCATAAAAAAATATCAGCAATCTGTTTTGATGTTCTTACCTAAGTGATTTATGATATTAAAAGTTTCCTTTGAAGTGCTTTTTTTTCTTAAATCAACAAAGTTTGTTACTTTTTCAATACAAAACTAACCTCATTTCAAATTTCGAAAAAAGGCAAATCATATTCTTTAATTCCAATTTCTAATATTTTAGATAGCTATTCCTTCCCCCTGTGAAATGAACTGATTTTGGTCTTCCAGTTACTTGTTGTTTCTCCCCCTGCCCACCAAATACTAGAAATTAAGTGCTTAAATCAAGCCCTAGCACAGAAAGATGGAAAATCCTCTGACGGGCATTGACTGGCAATGACTAGCTTTCAAAATGCCAGTGTCATACAGCCCTAGGGTAACCAGACATTACGTTCTAGAATGGGAGGTGTTCTGTCTCAAGAAAAGCTGAAATGGAAGGTAAATATAGTCAACATTGAACAACATTAGGGGAAAAAAATCCATCTCATATTTATGTAGCCAGAAAGAACCTGTTCCGAAAGCCACAGGCTAACTTCATTTTTAAGATCTTGTGAAGAGAGCACATGTCAGTTCTGTCTTTGATTCTAAAATGAGCCAATGTCAAATTTCTTAGCACCTCTGAATAAGTCTGATTATAGCAATGATTGTCAGTTCAAATCCCCGGTTCATTTATTTCTTGTTTTAGCCTCATCCTGCAGGGGATGTTTGCAGATTCTCTGTAGGCAGTTTGTGTGTCTCATTTGATATAGCTGATGTATTCTGCAAGTCAACTGAAAAAGGAGAAAGCTCATATAATCTGAACCCTCCTAACTTCTAACTTCTCCACACTTTATACATTTTATTTTCACTTTTGTCAAAAGGAAATTCACCAGAAAAGTTAAAGCGAAAAAAAAAGCAACTAAAACAGACCATCTAACTACAGGTACATATATAACTGTTACTTACACCGCTTTCCAATCCATCATCATTGATAAATCATGGCTAAATAATCAAGTGCAGAATCCATTTCTTCACATCTGTTAATAAATAGCTTCTCTCAAATGTCTCTTGCAGATCTGGGGCCATCTCAGGAGGAAGTAAGAGAGTGCGAAGGTGAAGGAGAAAAGGCTGGGAAATTCTAAAATCCATGGGGGTCTGGGAATTCTCAGAGCAGACCCTGGTGAAACATTCCTGTGATTCCAGCCTTTGGCTAAGCCAGGATCCCAGCCTCCCTGAGCTTCCAGCCACCTTCCTGGTCCAGCTCAGCCCCTGCTCCAACATTGCATTTCCCTCCAAGAACAGTGCATTGATGGAAGAGGAACTCAGGGTATCCTGCCAATCCGCACACACAAGCACGCTTCTCAGGGGAAGCTGCTCCAGTTTCTCTCTTGTCTGCTATCTCAGAGAGAGAGAGAGGGAGGGAAGAGCAGAGGCAAGCAGGGAGGGAGCGGCGGGGAGACAGCGAGAGGAAAGAGAGGAGCTTTACGAAAAGAAAGCAGCAGAGAAACACTTGCTAGAACTCTCATTAACACACAGTAGCTGAGGAATGAATTTTCTGAGCACAGCAGCTGCAAAACAGACTATCAAAATCAAGTGTTTAAAATCTTTAATTATACATCCATATGCACGTTTGGTGCAGACAAAGCCAAGAGAACCAAGGTTCTGGATATGTGTGTGAGTCTGCAAGTAAACACTTGTAGACAAACAGATGCAGGCGTACATCCCCATGAGACTAATATCTACATTCATATATTTCAGTGAAAATATCTAGTCTCACAGTTTATATGTCTTAAAACTATTCAAATGCTCTCAGTGATGGAAGTGCAAGTCAGACCAACAGCGCCCTTTGCCTCTGATGCCATCCCTGATCCTGCCTTCCCCAGGTTTTTAGGGGGGTTCCTGTTTCTTTTTTCCTGCCTCAGGAAAGAAGCCCCCAAAAGGAAGAGGGTAGGAGGCTTGGCAGAGGTTTTCAGTGTGACTGTCAACTTTGTGTGCCATGCTCCTTTGTTTGGGGCACTCCGCAGACAGAGCCCAGACACAGACTGTGCCTGAGGGAGGCAGTGGCATGGAGCAGGGCTGTGACACACACACGGGGCTCTGCAGATGGCCAGGAACAGGTGGAGGCATATGAGGAGGAAGCAGCAACAGGAAGAGAGGATCTGAAGCAAGCAGGTTAACGCGGGGAAGGGGCTGGCTGGCTGGAAAATAAGCCTGAAGGTAGACAGCACAAGACCATCTCTGACCAATTTCTGAATGTTCTCTACAACACTCCTCTCTCCATACAAGGAATCCCTTCACCGTGTTTCTCCAAGTGTCCCGATCATCTACATTAGAAATAGCTGGTGACAGCATTAAACTGCAGATCCTGGCACCTACCCCAAAGAGTCTGACTGAGCGGCTGGGGGACTGGAATCTGCATCTTATGATTCTGATGCAGGCTGGACTTTCTGAAGACTCGTTTCTTCATCAGTGTGGAGTGAGTAAATGAGTGAATGAAAAGAGAAGAAATCCAAATGGGACACCTGTGAGAACACCAACACTGATGGAGGGTGGGTGACAACACAAACTGAAAATGCGTGGCTGGAGTGGTAAGAGGGGAACCAGGAGGGAGCAGTGTCACAGAATCAAAATGAGAGTTATGAGAAGGACTGACTTGCCACTTTCCAGATGTGCCATGCTTTTCACAGCTCTGAGACGACACTGCTGTTGCCTTTGCCTAGAATTCTCTTCATCCCCAGACAAACCGTCCCTTCAAGCCTAGTCCAAAGCCACATCCTCTTAGAAGCCTTTCTATCTCTCTCAGGTGTAGGTAATGGTCCCAATCACATTTTGTTTGTATTTCTTATTGCAAGTACCTTTATACATTGCAATTATTTATCAGCCTCTCTCTTTCTTCCCTAGTAGATGGTGGTGGGTTGTTTCATGGAGACCGATGATCTCTCAATCATTGTTATACATCCTCAAATTTTGGATACAAAGTAGGTACCCAGTAAATGTGCATTCATTAAGTGGCTAAACATATCATAAGAGTATTTCTTAACCTGGGTGGTTGTTACATAAATGTTTGCTCTATTGGTCTTTAATACGTTTCACATATTATTTTGTAGGCATGATACACTTAACAATAAAGAAAAAATTTTAAATAAGTCATTACATCTGGGATTTAGTCAGAAAGTTAAGTCTTAATGAATAATGAAGAGAAAAGATTGCCAAGTGCTAACGTAAAAAGGAGGTGAACAGGACAAAAAAAGCAAAGAGAGCACCAGAGTGAGGTGAACCCAGTGGGATGTACTACATAGTGGAGTTGGTTTTTGATAAACTGATGTGTTTGGGGCTCAGAAAGTTGTCACATTTGCAATCAACGGTGGCAAAGAAGTGTCCTTACAGAGATGGGATGCAAGAAGTGGGAACAGAGCTTGCACCAAATCTCCTGGAGAAGGACCACTTAAATTAGCAGAGAACAGAATCTCCCATTTACTTGGCTTAAAAAGTTTGGAGGAATTGTAAGTTGCAAGTTAGGAATGACACTAATAATTGAATGAATGAATGAATGGATGGATGGATGAATGAATACATGGTTGGATGGATGGATGAATGAATGGAGTGCTAAAGGAAAAGGGCCCACAACAACTCTGAGGTACATCACTATCTAAGGGGCATTTTAAATACTGTTGAATACTTTTTAAAGTGTTTCGTTTGGTATCAAGACCCCATCTACAATGAGGAATCATCGCTCAGAAAGGTTAAATGGCTTGCTCTCAGGACACAGCTAATAACTTCCAAAATGAGATCTAGAATCCAGATCTTACCACACATAATCTGCTGCATTTCCCACTGTACCAAATTAAGCCCCAACAGGTGAATGTGGTCATTAAACTTGGTGAAACAGAGATAGAAATGAATTCCATCTTAAAAGGCTTCCATCTTAAAACACAAAGGAGAAGCTATCTTAAGGACTGGTCTATTTGTCAACACATTTACTCAGCAAGCATCATGCTCAGTACTATGGAGGTGGGACTCTAATGAGAAGTCTGAAGTGGCCTGGCAGACGCTGGGAAAGCTGCTGCCACCACCTGCCTCTCCACTATCTCTTGTGTTCACCAGAACACTAGTGGCCATGGGTCCTGGACGTGGAGGTGTGCTTTCTAGATCTTTCTTCAAGGGAGGTCTTCTTGCCCCAGCTATGGGCAGTCAGCCTCCAGCTGTCAGCTCTTTTAGGATTTGCCTCAGCTGCAGAAAGCCACTTGACCCAAGAGTATGGCCTTCCCAGGGTGACTCACATTCAATGGTTGATGGGGGTTCAAGGGTCCAGCCACTAAGTCCAATATAGGTCACCAAGATGGCCATTTATGCTCTGGAGCTTCCCTGTGGGGTTGACAGAGGCTTTGTTGGGCCTGTCTGGCAGTTTGACATTTTCCTCTATATAATCCTGCATCCTCCTCCTCATTTCTACAGGCTTAATCTCTAGTAAACATGCTTCATGGCCAAGTCCAGCTCCATGTTGGCCTCCAGAGAACCCAACCTGCAAGGCCACAGGGTGAAGCAGTGGTGTCCTTGTGCTCTGTTTGGGCTTTACTACCAGCGTTCTCCACACGCATCTCCTCTAGTGATGTCAAAGCTTCAAAGCAATGACAGCTTATTCTTCCACCAAAGTGCTGGGCAACTGACTTGATCTCCAGGTCTCAGTTCCCTCATCTAGAGGAAATCAGAGGCTGTGGAGCCCTGACGCCACCTGGGCGGTATGAGGAAAGTCAGAGCCTCCTTCAACCAGAGTAGCTCTGCTTTTATCTGTTTTATACGTTGAGGATTTCATTTGAAATTGGAGCTTTACAGTTACACATTTTTTTTTGAAAAGCATTGGTTCATCTGATCCCATAGACAGCTCCCATCTGTAACATTCTATGATGCTCCTACTGTCCTCAGAGGACACCAAAAAGTAGAATAACAACATGGTACCTAAGGCCATCCACTGATTTGGAAAAACAAATCAACTCACATATAGAGCCAAGATATAGATTAAGAGACAGAAGACTTTAAGGCTAAATTCTGGTTTATTGGACAAATAGGGAACTATACAAATGATGATGGAATTAAGAAGAGTTTCCCAGAGGATTTGGAAATTTTATTAGTTTTTGGGGCTATCATAAGGATTTAAGACAGCAAAGTAAAGGAAAGAGCATTCAGTTAAGTGTGATTCTGAGCCCCAAACGCAATGTGTCAGGTATGTGACTAAGCCTATCTTGGGGGACACAAGAAATTAGGCCGCACTGTCTCTGCAGTAGGCCCTGGAGAGAGTGGTTTCCTTATTCCCTCTTATAAGAAAATACTAGTCCAATGAAAATGATTGAAAAGAAAAGAATTCCAAGCTGCTAAAACTCTAGCGACACATTTTATATAAAACTGTATGTATTCACATGCAAGGAAGAAGGTTTAATGGTTATCAAATCATTATAAACAATGAAAAAAAAACTCTAAAAAGAGAATCATATCTAAATTACCTGTGAATTGCCATGTGGAAAATACTAAACATATGAAAATCCTTAATAATTCAAAGACACTCATATTGAAACAAAGCATATATATTCTGGAGATGCAACGCAGAGATGGTTAAAAAGTAATTTATGTTTCTTGATGTGCTGTGCCAACAAATCTACACATTTTCCAAATGTTTATATTTGGCCATTATTTTCAAGATCCATGTTATTTGGAAAAGACATTTTGACATAGGAATGAAGAAATATTATAATATGTAATGAGAGTGGTACATAGTGCCTTGTATACAATCCTCTCCATCTTCAAAACTTCAATTGTCCACCAGTGTGGATCCCGAGTCTGTTAATGAGAAAACTCTCTCACTATTTTGAGCAGTCAGGCATGTAGGAGCTGGTATAGCTTTTTTCTTTTCTTTTTTTTTTTAAACAATACTATGAGTTATTGCTTAATTTTCTGAGGTTAAATCATTCTGCAGTTCATCTTCCAGTAGGAAGTTAAGGATTGGTTCATCTAAGATATATAAAGTTTACAATATCTTTTGTAACCTCCTGTAGTCTTTTCTACTCATGTTTTCCAAGCCTCCTCATCATGAGATGGGGACAGCCCAGGCCACAGGTATAATTTTATTTATTTATTTATTTATTTAATGTTAAGGTTTTTTTTTTTTTTTGGCAGTTTTGGATTATTTACTTGATTAGAAGTTCAATAGACAACGAAACAACTCTTTAGTATATTCTAAAATAGTAAAGATACAATATAATTTTATACAGATAAGTGTGTTCAGCAATGATTATCTAGTGTTAATATGCATACAACTTTTTTTTTTAACATCTTTATTGGGGTATAACTGCTTTACAGTGGTGTGTTAGTTTCTGCTTTATAACAAAGTGAATCAGCTATACGTATACATATATCCCCAAATCCCCTCCCTCTTGCGTCTCCCTCCCACCCTCCCTATCCCACCCCACTAGGTGGTCACAGAGCACCAAGCTGATCTCCCTATGTAATGCTGCTGCTTCCCACTAGCTATCTGTTTTACATTTGGTAGTGTATATATGTCCATGCTACTCCCATTTGACCCCAGCTTACCCTTCCCCCTCCCCGTGTCCTCAAGTCCATTCTCTACGTCTGCGTCTTTATTCCTGCCCTGCCACTAGGTTCATCAGTACCATTTTTTTTTTTAGATTCCATATATATGCATTAGCAAACGGTATTTGTTTTTCTCTTTCTGACTTACTTCACTCTGTATGATAGTCTCTAGGTCTATCCACCTCACTACAAATAACTCAATTTCGTTTCTTTTTATGACTAATATTCCATTGTATATATGTGCCACATCTTCTTCATCCATTCATCTGTCGATGGACATTTAGGTTGCTTCCATGTCCTGGCTACTGTAAATCGTGTTGCAATGAACATTGTGGTACATGACTCTTTTTGAATTATGGTTTTCTCAGGGTATATGCCCAGTAGTGGGATTGCTGGGTCATATAGTAGTTCTATTTTTAGTTTTTTAAGGAACCTCCATACTGTTCTCCATGGTGGCTATATCAATTTGCATTCCCGCCAAGAGTGCAAGAGGCTTCCCTTTTCTCCACCCCCTCTCCAGCATTTATTGTTTGTAGGTTTTTGATGATGGCCATTCTGACCAGTGTGAGGTGATACCTCATTGTAGATTTTTTGTTTTTTTTTTTGCGGTACGCGGGCCTCTCACTGTTGTGGCTTCTCCCGTTGCGGAGCACAGGCTCCAGACGCACAGGCTCAGAGGCCATGGCTCACGGGCCCAGCCGCTCCACGGCATGTGGGATCTTCCCGGACCGGGGCACGAACCCGTGTCCCCTGCATCGGCAGGCGGACTCTCAACCACTGCGCCACCAGGGAAGCCCCCTCATTGTAGTTTTGATTTGCATTTCTCTAATGATTAGTGATGTTTGAGCATCCTTTCATTTGTTTGTTGGCAATCTGTATATCTTCTTTGGAGAAATGTCTATTTAGGTCTTCTACCCATTTTGGTTTTAGGTTGTTTGTTTTTTTGAAATTGAGCTGCATGAGCTGCTTGTACATTTTGGAGATTAATCCTTTGTCCGTTGCTTCATTTGCAAATATTTTCTCCCATTCTGAGGGTTGTCTTTCTGTCTTGTTCATGGCTTCCTTTGCTATGCAAAAGCTTTTAAGTTTCATTAGGTCCCATTTGTTTACTTTTGTTTTTATTTCCATTTCTCTAGGAGGTGGGTCAAAAATGATCTTGCTGTGATTTGTGTCATAGAGTGTTCTGCCTATGTTTTCCTCTAAGAGTTTGATAGTGTCTGGCCTTACATTTAGGTCTTTAATCCATTTGGAGTTTTTTAAAATTAATTTTTATTGGAGTATAGTTGCTTTACAATGTTGTGTTAGTTTTTACTGTACAGCAAAGTGAATCAGCATCCTCCTTTTTGGATTTCCTTCCCATTTAGGTCACCACAGAGCACTGAGTAGAGTTCCTGTGCTATACAGTAGGTTCTCATTAGTTATCTATTTTATACATAGTATCAATAGTGTATATATGTCAATCCCAATCTCCCAATTCGTCCCACACCCCTCCCCCTTGGTATCCATACGTTTGATCTCTACATCTGTGTCTCTATTTCTGCTTTGCAAATAAGATCATCTATACCATTTTTCTAGATTCCACATATATGTGTTAATATACGGTATTTGTTTTTCTCTTTCTGACTGACTTCACTCTCTACGACAGTCTCTAGGTCCATCCACGTCTCTACAAATGACCCAATATTCATTGCAGCACTATTTACAATAGCCAGGACATGAAAGCAACCTAAATGTCCATCAAAAGAGGAATGGATAAAGAAGACATGGTACATATACACAATGGAATATTACTCAGCCATAAAAAGGAATGAAATTGGGTCACAGGTATAATTTTAACTGAGGAGAGGAAGGAGGGAAAGAGCAGAGAGAAAAGAGGGGAGAGCAAAGTGCACAGGGAGGCAGGTGGAGGGGTTGGAGAGGAAGCCCTAGCATGGGGCCATCTATGCCCAGTGGAGCGGAGGGAGTGATGGTGGGTGGAAGCTCCCAGACAGATCTAAGCCCAGGGCCTCCTCTCTCCCCACATCTGAAGCACTGCCTTCCTGGCCCATCCTCACCAACCCTGCTCAAACAGTGTGTGGAGGGGACAGGACAGCTCTGAAAGTTTGGAAATTGGTGTTTCATTAAGTAGTCTCTAGGGGTAGAAGAAAATGACCAAAGCAGGACCAGGTTCTTTTCCCTGGGAAGTCCTCACACTGGCTGCCCCTGGCAGTTGGGAGATGGCCATTGGCAATCATCTCCAGAACATCTTAGGAAATGCCTCTGGCTAATGCCTGGGGTGGGCCCAGGTGGAGCCATGTGACATCAAATTCCACAGTACAGCTGAGCCGGCCTTGGAAAACTACAAGAGCCTTACAGGAGAAGAGACTGATGTTCAAACCTTCACAAGGCAAGACAGCCACCCCGTGGCAAAGCCAAGAGTAAAACTCCCAAGTTCTCGCTCCAGACCCATCGGTCTATCCAAGGGTTGAAGCATCCCCATCACCGTGGAGCCTTCTTTAACAGACAGTGATCACTCTGCAGATAAGTGGGGCTCTGATGCCTTGATCTTCGGTCTGGTGGACTTAAGAGAGGATTTTTATCCCTCTCAAAAGAAATGAGGATTTCTCTCCACAGAATGGATTTGAGAACAGAGATCTTTGTTGAAAATAGTCAGAACATCAAACATTTTTTAAAATGAAAGGTCAAATACTTCTAATATTTAGTTAGATCTGTGTGGGAAAAAGGAAGCGCTTTCAAGAATGTAAATGCTGAATTTGGGAAAAGCCAATATCTTAAAAACTCACTCGACATGTGGTATACAAAGGTGGTTGGCACCACCCAAAGAGAGCATGAAAACCATGGCACCTTATAAAAATCAGAAGTTTAATTCATATCATACACAGCCAAATAGACATGAAAGCTGTGTGTTAATCAGATATATGCATGAGGAAAAATGATACATGAAAATCTAGATGTAATTTTTAAAAGATAAATTAGGACAATGCATATGTAGTTTAAAAAAGAGCTCAGCATAAAGTTCTTTTCCAATTAATACAGATAGGTTTTCAGGGAGACACCGCTCCTGACAAGGAAGGATTTGGTACCTGCTGATGCCCTGTATTCTTTAGTTCCCCTGCCATTTTACTTCTCTTTCCTTATCCAGAGGGCATTCTCCTCATACTCATATAATGTCTATAATCGTAACTATTATTTTCATACATTCACTCATTCATTCACTCATTCATTCAATCAAACAAATATGTATAAAACCCCTGGAACAAGACAAACCTAATTTTGATCTTATGGAGCCTGCCGTCCAACATAAACTAGTCCTGGTTTTCCAGAATAATTGTTGCTGCTTTTTTTTAAACATAACAGCCCCTTATTCGACGTTGTTCTCGAAAAGATGTAAGGAAGTATATATGTTTTATCTAGTTTTTCATTAAATTTAAAATCTCTTGTTGGAAGAAATCACGTTACAATGACCTCTCGTATCAAGTAGTTATAAAACAATAGATAACAGTGACTTTCTTATCAGAAAAGCAAAATGTGGTTATTTGTCCTGGGCCTGGAGTTCATCTTACCTGAAGTGCATGCTACCTTAGCTGGATCCTCAGTGGCCAAATGCTCAGAGAACTGTATCGATGTACAGCTGGCATCCTATGAATGCGCAGCAGTGCAAGAGTTACCAAAATATCAAGGAAACACAATGTGTGCATGATGAAGCAATTGCTAGTTCTAAAGACAGAAGTGTAGCAGCACCAAATTTAGCAAAGGGCTTGACAATCCTCTGTCTGTGTGTTGGTAAAGGAACAGGATTATTTCGGACTTCTATATGTCTCTAAATATATGGCTAGTCTTAGGAAAAAGGCAGTCGTTGATATTTCAGGTCACGAAGCCTAATTCTGATGTGAAATCTAACTCCTAGCCCAGTATGGCAATTATCTTCCCTTTAAAAAGTGTTCTGTAGATAAATATGAATCTCCATGATACCTTTGTATGCTAAAGCAGGATTATCATCTCTTTTTAGATGCCAGAGAAAGAAGAAATTTATTCCACTTGAGTTTATAAAATCATAAAACAACAGGCAACAAAGAACCCTAGCATCAAATTAATCTAGGTTCAAATCTCTCAGCACAGCTACAAACAAGAAACCACCATAACAAATGCTGAACAGTACTTGCCACGTGCCAGCCCAGTCTAAGGGCTTACTTAACCTTCATCACAACTCTCTGTAGTACATAACATTATTATCTGTATTCCGCAGATGGGGAAATGGAAACATAAATAAGTTAAAAGCTTTTCTCCAGATCACACAGCTAAGTGGCAAGGCCAAGAATTGGACCCACTCGATGTGGTTTCAGAGTCCCCTCCATCACACATTACACTAGACTGCCTTGTGTAAATTATTTAAGTTCTCTAAGCTACTGTTTAATCTGTGAAATGGGGATAATGGTTCTGACCTCAAGGATTGCCAGGATGTCTAAGATAAAACATCTAAAAGTGCTTGGCACGCTCATCACATGGGCTTGGTCTCTATTTTAATGATTAGGCAGTGCCCAATCCCTCCTCAGCACCTTGTCTCCATTGGGCTAAGTAGTTCATTCTTCCTCTAAGAATACCTGTAAGTGACCTGGCATTGCATGCTTTCCTTTCTGGGCTCTGGGGGTGTGACATCACTAAGTCCTAGGCTGGATAGAAAGATTCCTCTTTGGTCATCACGGGATGGAGGTGGCATTTTAGCTCCAGAAAGAAAGGAGCCTGAGCTGTTGAAGGAAGTGAATTCCACTTTTATCCTCATCCTGACTCTTGTTGTAAGATACAAATCTGTTAATTTATCCCATTCTTATTCAGCATCTTGCCATCCTGAGGTCCCTTCCCAGCTCTTTGGAATTCCTTCTCTAAGTCAGTATGGCTTTTCAAGTGGGCCAGGAGCCAGCCCTTGCCCTTGTGAAGTCTGAAGGTTACATAAGCTACCTTGTCTTGAATGTTCTTCTGGGAGTTTGGAAGGAACTCCAAGTCCGTTTTTGACAAGTTATTGGCAAAAGAAGAAGACGCTCCTGCCAATTTGCTTCAGGCACTGAGCATGTTCACAGGTATTACCAGGTGTCATTAATATGTTATTTACAACGAACCCAGTGTTCAACTTATTCTTTGGGTTATATAGGGTTACAGGTTTTGTACTTTACAGAGTAATGTATTTTTCCCAACTCAGAAAGCTTAGAATGTGTGAAGAACTCAGACCTCAAATGTGAGATATTCAATACATTTATTGCAAACGAGTCTTATTTAGGAATCAGGATGTGGGCCAAATGATCAATGCCCTTTCTTCAAGTCAAATAATCACTTTATAAAGCTGAAGACTGGGACAGATGTCACTCCCAGGGCTCAGCCAGTCAAGCTCACAGGTGTGAGGTCAGCACCCTGGTGAAATGCTCTACCTTTTCAGTTCTCCGAGGTAAACCCACAACTTCATCCTAAGGAACTTCAGAACTGGAAGGAATGCCTCTGAATGCTCTGCTCTGGGGCTTAGAGAATGGAAGCCTAAGACACACAGTTCCCCAAACTGCCATATTCTTAGCAAGAGTGGGGGTCGTCTGTCTACAGTCTACTTAATGGCACGCAGCCACCCAGCTGGAAACAGAGTGCGCATTGAAAGGTCGAAGAGCTAGGGAGAAAGTGATGCTCCCACCCTGGCCAAGCCCCAGCAGAATCTTGAGGGAGGGAGAGTCCCCCCAAGGAAAATGGCCTTTTCACACATTCCACACTGTTTACCTGGCATCCATAATCACCTCCACACTTTACCGGGCATCAGACCTACCAGCCTGAACACCACAAGCAAAACCCCAACAAAACAAGCTTCTGCGCAGTTTTCTATCCCTTCAGGCCCAGGACATCAATTGGTTAATCTGAAAGCCATGTGTACTAATAAACTGTTCCCAAGAAACACATGCTTTCTTTTTTTTTTTTTTTTTAGACTTTATTTATTATTTTCTTTGCTGTACGCGGGCCTCTCACTGCCATGGCCTCTCCCATTGCGGAGCACAGGGTTCAGACGCACAGGCTCAGCAGCCATGGCTCACGGGCCCAGCCGCTCGGTGGCATGTGGGATCTTCCCGGACCGGGGCACGAGCCCGTGTCCCCTGCATCGGCAGGCGGACTCCCAACCACTGCGCCACCAGGGAAGCCCCGAAACACATGCTTTCTGAAGCATGCTGTCATCTTTGCCTCCCGGGCCCTTGTAAGTAAATTTATTTGTTGTAAATTTATTTATTTGTAAGTAAATTATAGATACAGAAAATCTGTGAGTAGAAACTTTTCGGGCCACAAAAATTATACCACTAACAGTTACCTATTTATTTATGAGTCAGTCGTGTGCCCCCAGCTATTTAGCCAGGTTAACCTGTCCAGAAAAACTAAAATCAGAAAATAATCTCATATCTCATAGTTCCCAAGGAATATGGCAGGAAAAGTCAGTATGAAGTAGGGACTCTATCTTTAATCTGACTTTACTTCTAAATTCACTGTGTGACCTTGGCTACATCACTTAGTCTATCTAGGCTGATTTATTTAACCTCTTCATACTCTGATGATGTTGAATTAATCTAGATTATTTTTGTAAAGTGTTAGGAGCCTCTCCAGGGAAGGATACGCACCCCCCCGCCCCTTACACACACAAGCAAAACTTTGAATTTTCTACCACCGTACTTAATTAGAGAAGGAATTCCGAAGAGTTGGGAAGGGACCTCAGGATGGCAAGATGCTGAATAAGAATGGGGTGAATTAATTGATTTGTATCTTCCACAAGAGTCAGGGTAAGGATAAAGGTGAAATTCACTTCCTTCAACAGCCTGGCTCCTTTCTTTCTGGAGCTAAAATGCCACCTCCCTCCCATTGATGACCAAAGAGGAATCTTTCTATCCAGCCTAGGACTTAGTGACGTCACATCCCCAGGGCCCAGAAGGGGTGGAGGAAAAGAAGAATGGGAGCCAGTAAAGGAAATGTAGGTGGGCAAGAGAGAGGAGTGAGGGGAGACCAGCCTTGCTCCCGCCTCTTTGCCCAGTGTTCTCAGAGCTGCCCTGCAGAAGCACAGAGCCACGAAGCAGTGGACAAGACTGACTTTCCTCACAGGCAGCTGGTGAGGGCAGCTATTATTAAATTATTGAAAATTTCAGGCTGAAAGAAAGTCAAATATTAATGACTATATTATTAGGAGGAAGAAAACTTGACAATCCACACAGATTTAAACTATCTGTTCAGGAAGAAAGCCCAGCGAACAGGACTGAGTGCCGTCAGATACAGCTTCAAAGAAATTACCTGCTGCTTACACACAGGCTCTGTGAGAAGACCACCAACGGCTGCACTTTCTCCCACCCTCGCTATTGCTGGTGGTTGCTGTGGATAAACAGTTTTCAGTTATGGTTCACAAAACCTGTTTTCAGCATGTTCTTCCTTAACCCACTTGCTTCTCAGGTGAAGATTTTTGCTGGTAGAGGAGATGATAATATTCCACTAGCTTCTAGTTAAGCACATGGAGCCAACAGTGATAACCTTCACGTCCAGGCTGACTCATCACTTGGGTTGCCCCTGAGGTCTCTGATTCAGTTTCCAGCTTCTCCGATCACACTAAAGCCATCGGGTTGAAAATATGAGAATAGACAGTATGGCGGCCCAGGTTTTCATCCCTCCTACCTCCCTCGGCTGCCAGGAAGACTTCCACGTGGGAAAGAGATACACAGGGAAATGGGAGAAGATGGGAATTTGATGTTTAATAAATGATGTCTGAATGTTGAGAAATCACTTTGGAAATTACATGTGCATTATTTTCATATTTTGTATTTTTGTATTTTTTTAGATGGATGAATATGATAGAACAAGTGTGTTTTCAAACTAGCTTCATCTAAGCATTGCTTTTTATTTAATAATTGGAGATTTCACATAAAGCACTGGCATTACTATAATTATCTCCATTCCTGTCACTGTCAGCGATTTGCTTTAAAATACAGTCCTTCAGCATACATAGCGTGATATATATGTGTTAGTATTAATTTACACTATAGGGAAAGTTAGTTAACATTTAAAATGCCTTAATCAGGAATACACACTTCAGGAATGATTGGTTAGCACTTCATGTGTCAAATTTTCATTATCGTTGAATTTCAAAATATTATCTGATTTCCACTGAAATTTCTTCTTCAACCCATGGGTTATTTATAGGTGGATTGCTTACTTGCCAAATCTTTGGCGATTTTTCTATTTTCTTTGTCATTGATTTCTAGCTTAGTTTCTCTTTGGTCAAGAAAACTTACTCTGAATAAACTTATGTCTTTGAAATTTGTCAAGACCTGCTTTATGAGCCAGCATACGGTCAATTCTGGTAACTTGGAAAAAAATCCTGTACTGTGTCAATATTGAGTACAATGGTCTATGTACATCAATCAGGTAAAATTAATTAATAGTAATTGTTCAGATCTTCTTTATCCTTATTGAATTTTTTGTCTTCCTGTTCTATTATTTCTTGAGAGAGTGGTGTTAAAGACTCCCACTATGATTATGGATTGATTTATTTATCCTCTTAATTCTGTCAAATTTTTGCTTTTTACATTTGGAGCTATGTTGTTAGATATATACAAATTTAGAATTGTAACTTTCTTGTGGATTCATCCTTTAATTATTATAAAATATTCCTATTTATCTTTAATGATGATTCTTCCCTTAAAATCTATCTTCTCTGATCTAAGTAGAACTACACCAGCTTATTTTGGTTGGTATTTACAAGGTGTATCTTTTCTCATTCTTTTATTTTCAACTTCTCTGTGTCCTTCTATTTAAGGAGTGTCTCTCACAAGCAGTATATAGTTAGATTTCTTTTGTTCTTTTTTAATGCAGTAGGATAATAATTATCTTTTAGTTGGAGTATTTAGTCAATTTCCATTTAATTCACTTACTGATATGTTTGTGTTTATAGTTAACATCTTAGAATTGTTTTCTATTGGTCTACCTGCTTTTATGTTCCCTTTTCTTCCCTTTCTTACTTTCTTTTAGATTAATGAAGTATTTTTCATTCTGTTTCCCCTTAGTAATTAGTATTAGTATTAGTAATAATACTAATAACTAGTATTATTTTACTAGTTACTCTAGAGATTACAATGCATGTCCTTGACTTATTATAGTACAGTAAAATTATAGCTTTTAGTACTTCCAGATGTTGCTGTGACCTTATAACACTTGAAAGTCATTTAGCCCTCTTCCACTTTTTGTATTATTTTGGTCATACATTTAATCTACATATATTTTAGACTCCATGAGACTTCATTTTTGTTGTTTTGTATGATCAATATTCATTTATATTTGTCCATATATTTTTCTCAACATTTATTCTGAAATGGTATTTTTCAAAAATAAAAATGGAAGAAGTATATAGTAAATGCCCATATAACCCTTATTCATACTCTCTAATCAACATTTTTCTATATTTGCTTTATTACATATCTATTCATCTCTCTATCCAGCTATGAATCCATTTTATATTTTTAATATATTTCAACTTAAGCACATATTCACCTTTTCTGTCACTCTCTAGTCCTTCTTGCATTTCTGGGATCATTTTCTTTCTACATGTATAAATAATTTTAGTATTTCTTTTAATTTTAGTCTACTGGTGATTGATTCTTTCAAGTTTTGTTTGTGTTAAAATGTCTATTTCACATCAACTTTTGATGAATATTTTTGCTGGATTTATGAAATTTTAGGTTGGCAGTTATATTCTTTCAACCTGTTAATATGACATTCCATTGTCTTCTGGCATTCATTGTTTCTTCTGAGAAGTGAGCTATTGGTCTTATTGTTGCTCCTTTGAAATTAATGAATTTTTTTTTCTGGCTGCTTTCACAATTTTTCTCTTTGGTTTTGTTTTCAGCAGTTTTACTACATTGAGACTAGTTGTGGTTTTCTCTGTATGTATCCTAGTTGGGACATGCAAGGCTTCTTGAATCCATGTTTTGATGTCTTTGATCATTTTCAGAAAATACTATTCCTGCCTTATTCCTTCTTCTCCTCTTCTGGGATTCCAATCACATGTTGTTATGTAGAGTAATATATGTTACATATGTCTCTTATGCTCTTTTCAGTATTTTCATCCTTTTTGCTCTCTGTGTATCATGCATCCACTTGAATATTTTCTACTGATTTGTTTTCCATTTTCACAAATTCTTTCTTGTAATGCATCTAATCTGCAGTTAAATACATCTATTGAGCTCTTAATATCCATTATTTCATTTTTTAAGTTCCAGAATTTGGTTTTTAAAAATTCCAGTTTTCTGATGAAATTATTCATCATGTCACCCATTTTCTTCAACATACGAATCACAGTTATTTTAAAGTCTATGAATGATAACACCAATAAGTGGGTCATTTATAGGTGGGGTTTTTTTTCCATTGCCTATTTTTTTCTCTTGGACCTGTTTTCTGGTATGCCTGGTAATTCTTTATTGAAAAAAAATACGAAAAAATTTAGAGACTCTTGAAAATACTCTCTTCCTTCAGTGACCTTATCCTCTGGTAGGCAGAATGGGGGTGATCACCATAACCCAATCAAAGAGTTACTGAGTTTTTGTATGGCTTGGTCTACTTTGGGTTTACCTCTACTCCTAGGTGTAGCTCTCTAAGGATCCCAAAGGGGTATCTGGTCATGCCTGTTCTCCTTGGGGGGCTTTGAATGCCAATATATTTTAGTCAGCATTGTGATACTGAAAACTCTTCAGTGTTTTTTTACTTAGCTCCTTAGTTTCTTGTTCTGTACAGTAATATTTGTCAAATGTTTCAATAGAAAATATACTGGAGTATCTAGCTCACTTTTCTATAACTTCCTTCTCTCCAGGATCTTGACCTCTCAAGTCCTGCCTACCTTAGCAGCCCTGAACACAAATTCCCATAATATTGCCAAAAGGTCTGCTGTATTCTCAGCAGATGACCTGAACAAGAAAAGCATCTTCTCAACTCTCTGTAGTTCCCTTCTCTCTCAGATCTTAGCTACTCAAGTCCTATTGCCTTGGCAGCTCTCTGATACAACTCTGGCTCAGTAGGGGCCTTCCTCAATTTAGCATCAGCTAAGACAAGAATCTGTTCTGATTGATCGGTGCCTGTGACAGTCCAAGTTATTATCTGTGAGATTCTAATTGGGAGGTAACAGTCCAGAGGCAGTCACTATAATTGGTTTGGCTATCTTTATTACTGGTCAACAGCAGAAACATTGATAATTAAAATAATGCAAGTTAGAAATGGGTTTTCTTTGGTGAAAATGGTTGTGTTCAAAATATGTGGATTGGATAGAAATATTATGTAGGTAATCTTGCTCTTACACAAACAGTACATAAGAATCCAGTGAGCCCAATTAGCCTATAGATTAGAATCCAATTGGTCCATTGTTCAGATCCTTACAGGAGGATTTTTTGGCCCAACTTTAACTAGATGAATCATGCCATCAGCAAAGAACCACACCTGCCTCTAGTGTATCTTTTATGCAAGGTGCTGAAGGAGTGTGTGCCTGAAAGGACAATGATGTGGCTCTTCATCAAGTTTACAAAACAGATTGTATAACTTTTTTGGCAGCTTGCTAACACGTGTTTGTAACTACGGCAGAGTTTAGTTTAAGGTTTATTTTCTTTATACCACCTGAAAATGTTTTGTGGGAGGAAACCTATGGCCCCACTTACCTTGAACTACGGGAAGCTAAGATATCTACCAAAGATAATTACAGATAACCAAATTGGCCTAAGGCAGTTTGGAAAATACCCTTGGCTTCACAAGTCAGTGCAAAACTTTAGTGGCCATGATGGCCTTATTGTTTGCTCTGGCTTTCCACCTTTGTTGTTGTTTTTTTTTTTTAATATCGTGAAGTATGAAAATCTTGGCTTTTTCATGGCCCAGTTTAACCCTGTTCTCTTATTAGCCCTAGTTGCACACAGAAGGAATTAAGGTTACTGAAAAGTCTTTCTAAGTTGACAGGTGAACTGTATTCAAGAGAACTGAACTCTTCCCTCTCCCCATCAGAAGAAAGTATACAAAGCTTGTAACATCATCTTAGGAAAAGGAAACATCGGAGAACCTGAATCCTGCTTCAGTGAAACACCTCAAGAACCTAGAGAGGCCACCAAAGCGGCATTTCTGACAACTGTGAAGTGCTTAAACTGCTTCCTGGGAAAGAGCTGACAGTACTCAGCCCTTGTGTTCAGGGGGCTCAGTGGGAATGTCCCCCCCAGCAAGATACAGAGAGTGAAGCAGCATTGCTGTTTCATTGCCCCCCCTGTGAGAGCAGACACAAGGAAGGTCCCCGGCACAGAGTACCATGGGATCCTTGAACTCCTAAATTTGGCAGGAACTTAGAGATTTTCTGGTCTATTATTTCCATTTTATAATCAAGGAAACAGGTCAAGAGAAATTTGGTAACTTAGCCAAAATTACTCAGGAGTTAAGGCCTGACCCAGAATTCAGTTTACTAGATTTTAATCTACTGTCCTGCTTAGGGCTCCCTGTTTTCTGTCCTTCATAAGGAGCTCCTGGAGGCCAGTGGCTCTTGCTCAGGCTATAGTAACACTTCCCCTGGGCCAGCTTGTACGATCTAGCCCAAGTTAGGTCACCATACTCTGAATCCGGCACAGAACTTTTAGGTTACCTGTGTCTATCCAGCTGTCTTGGATATGAGCAGAATGCCCTAGACGAAGAAAATAGAAGTTTTTATATCAGAGTAACAGGAAACAACCTCAGTAAGTGATGCGGGCTACTTTTAATTCTGAAATATCAATATATAGTTATTTTCTTTTCAGAAGAAAAATGTGAAAAGACCAATGTCAGCAAGATAAAGTGACTTATATGTTAGCTTTGACCTAAATTTTTTAGGTCCTTACATCTCTGGTTGAAATTCATTTCATTCTTTGGATAATTATGGTGGAGAACAAATACGCTGTCTCAAAAGAAAGAATAAACAAAATTAAATCTGTTCAGTGATTTCTCATGGGACAAATGCCAATCTAAGCAACAAAATGAAAGAGCAAAAATTCTTCATCACTGAAGAGGTGGATATGTGTTTGAATTTCCTGTAAAAATGAAGAATTACGAGGATCTAATTTATTTGCCAATATTACAGATATTTTGAAACAGCATTTACTTGCTCTGTTTTTATTTCTCCAGCTATAATTGGAGTTAACAATGTACTTCACAAACAGGGAAATCACAAGCACCTGGGATTCTTGAGAGAAAGGTTCACATACAGCAATAAACCACTCAAATATTTTTCATCGTACATACCATTTTCCAAGGACTCAATATTAAGAAAGAAAACAAATCCCAAAGTAGAATTTATGGAAAATGGGCATTGCTTCTGATAAGACATTAATATGAAACTGTCTATTCTTTATTAAGTAAGTGGCCCACTGACAGGCTAGAAATACGAATATAGACTGTGTAATAAAAATGTGTTCTAGGGGCTTCCCTGGTGGCGCAGTGGTTAAGAATCCACCTGCCAATGCAGGGGACACGGGTTCGATCCCTGATCCGGGAAGATCCCACATGCCGCGGAGCAACTAAGCCCGTGCGCCACAACTACTGAGCCTGCGCTCTAGAGCCCATGAGCCATAACTACTGAAGCCCGCACGCCTAGAGCCCATGCTCCACAGCAAGAGAAGCCACCCCAATGAGAAGACTGCACACCCCAACAAAGAGTAGCCCCCACTCGCCGCAACTAGAGAAAGCCCACGTGCAGTAACGAAGACCCAACGTGGCCAAAAATAAAAAAATATAAATAAATAAATAGTTTTTAAAAATGTGTTCTACAGAAGCCCAGACGGCATGTGGTCCACAAAGAAGCCCCTCATGTCTGTGAATAATCTAATATAGGAATGGCAACTCGAGTTGCATCTTTCCTTTCCCTGGATCTACCCATTGCAGATAATCACAAATCAATCACAGATAGCACTGTGTCCTGCCAAGCTCAATATTCAAGGTAGAGACCAACATTTAATTATTGTGGGCAAGCAAGCTGATTTACTATCCCAGATAGTCAGACAGTTCTATATACAACAGTACAATTGTTACAAGCACAGACTTTATACACAGCTCAATCACTGATTAGCAAGCTGTTCTTGGGCATGTTACTTAACCTCCCTGACCCCCTGTCTCTTCCCTCTGTAAAATTAGGATATTAACAGTATCTGCCTCAAAATGTTTCTGTAAAAATTAAGTAAGATAATTAGCATAAAGTTCTTAGCAAAGTGGCACGCACACTGTAAGCATTCAGTGAATGTTAGCTATTATGAGTAGTCCTAGAATAATATAAATAGCATTAGCAGTGTCTAAAGAAACAGAGAGTTCTGGTCTATATTAAACTAAGTTACACCATATTATACTATGACACCTTCTGGGCAGAAAGTTTGCTTCTTCCTTTAGATAACCCCGGACATTACATACTCACATCCCAAAGAAGAATCAGAAATGGAAAATAAATCTTTTTTTTTTTTGCTTTAAAAAAATTACAAACTTAGCAATCACTAAAGTTAAATCTTTCAAGAAGGACGCAGCACTATGGTTAAAATGTACTGAATCTTACTGTCTTGGAAAATGACAGGCTGAGATAACACTTGAGGGCTAACCCAAAGTCACTTCAGTCCATCATGGGGCCTGACACCTCTTAGATTTCTACTCCAGGACTTGATCATAGACTGGATAACTTTAAAATGAAATGAGCCATCAGATTTACTTCCATGAGATATAAATATCTTTTCTATATTTGCATCATGTATCCAATCCATATTTATTCATAAGGGACACGCAACTGCAGTTTAGCAAATGATGCTGCATTCTCATATCTGCTCTTGAGGGTTGAAAAGGATGCGTTAGTCCTCCTTAGGCTGTTGTTTCAAGAAGTTTGTTCAAGAAATGGCCTATAATTCAGAGGGCTTCTTTATGGCGGATGTATTTATAATGATCCATAAGTGCTGTTTACCTAGATGCTCAGCAAAGAGGTCTAGCAGCCAGAGTGTGGAAGCTGGACTAGCTGTTCCATGTCTGACAGGGACTTGTAGGAGATAAGAATCTGCTTTCCTGTCCATACAAATCCACAGGATCCACTGCAAGGGAAGCCAGGGTGCTGGAGCCCAGGGAGTCCTCTGAGATGGAGGGTAGAGGTCATTTGCAAATAAAAGAGCATGAGGCTCCCTTAAGAGTCACTAGAAGAGCTTTAATCTTATCAGTATATTTTGCATCTTCCAACTGCAAAGCCAGGAGAAGGCATATAGAATCTCATCTTGCCTCTGTTATTAAGGACTCACTCAGAAAATTAACCTCTTATAGATCTGCCCTCCGATTTTACTGTCTGAAATGCAAATGGAGCACCACTTCAGTGCCTTGAGATACTTATAATAATTTTCTTAAAGCTAACATGCTTCACTCTCCTGTAAGTCTCCATTACAGCCCAGACCCAAGCCTTCCATTCATCAAAAGCCAGATGGGGGATGGATGGGGCCACAGCAGAGGAGTGACATGGCTTATGGTTCAGATCTAATCCCAGGAATGGACAGACCAGGAGGCGCCAGGTTCTTCCAGGCTGCAAGGGTGGTTCATTCTGTAGAGGTTGTTCCTTCAGGAACCAGGCTGTGTGACACTGCTCAGACGGAGCTGTGACAGATGCAGATGCCACAGTCAGATCCCTGTCTCCTCACATCCTCCGATACAACCCTACGCTGTGAGAAGGAGTGTAGATTTGGTAGTGTTTTCAGGGAGTGTACCTACTCTTGGGGTCTGTTGCCAAAATTGTGGCCAAATGTCAGGTGGGTTTGCTCATTTTTTAACGATAGTTAGAGGATTTTTTAAAGTTAAGACAGCCTAAGAGTTGCCACCAAAGCAATGAAGAGAGAGGGCACTCTACCAATGGAAAATTTTCATGTTTTGAGGAGACAAAACAAACAAATATCCAATTTAAAATTATGGGTTAGAGGGCAGAATTCGGGCCTGAGCACTACTTACTCCTCCTCCTCTGACTCTTCACTTTGTATGATGTCAAGGAGAAAGGCATGTAACGAGGCTACTCATAAGAGTGCGAGGAAAGGCCAAAGCAGCCGCCAAAGTGCAGGTGAAGGAGCATGGCTGCAAAACTGGCTGCAGCTTCTCCAGGCCCCGTGCTTGGTTTAATACTGTGCTGTCACCATCTTGAAATTTTGGTATCATTTCTGAACAAGGGGCTCCACATTTCCTTTTGCACTGGGCCACACAAATCATACAATGGGTCCTAGCATGGCACTTTTCTCTTTTAGATTTGTATAAGCTACCAATCTATTAAATCTGTCAAATTTAAAATCTCAAATTCATATGTTAAAGACCATTTCAGAAACACATGGTGGCATTTCAGAAAGAGGTGGCAGAATATGAGTTGCATTGGTGAAACACTTCAAGGAACTGGAAACACCCCCCAGCTCAGTTTTCTACAATTAAGGGTTCATTCTGCATATACATAGAGTCACAAAGGTTAACTAATGGGGATCCAGCCCTCTGCAACTAACCCAGCCCTCAGGCCCGGGACTCTAGACTTTGGGACATGAACTCAGGCTCTGCCAGACTTTGGTTTCTTCCTGTGGTCTGTGTGACTTTGAGCGAGCCGTTTATGAAAGCTGAAACTTCAGAACAAAATAATAACTACTTTGCTGTGTTGTTGTGAGCATTAATGAGATACTAGGAATTAAATTACTTTATGTATGTTAAAGTTCTGTAACAAGAACCATTTTTATAGTACTCTATGTAATGTTCTCTCTTTCTTTTTTTCCCTTGAATTGTCTGCTCAATCTTATACTTTGCTGCAACTTCTTTCCTGGGAAAGATTTATCAAATTGAGAGATGCTTTTCTTCCTTCCTTGGATCATATTTGTTCCAAATATGATCCTCTTAAAAAAAGGCAGGAATTTTTTTCTAGAGTTTCTCAGTGATTTTACAAAACGCTCAATGAAGTAGTGTTAGCCCAAATGGATGGACAGGATACAATAGGAATGTGTTACAAAAAGGGCCTGGAAAAATAGGCACTTAAATTAGGTTTCTTCACTTTGCCTACATTAACCCTTGAGAAAGCATACAGTCTTCTATTTTTAATCAGGGTATATGGATTTCTTTAAAGCTCCTTTAGCAAAGGTCAAGTCTAAGTAAATGCCAGTATATTTAAGAAGAACAGCTGGGAGGAGGCTGCTGCGAAGAAAGATGCTCACATTTAACCAGAAGATAGAATGACTGTCGATCAAGACGCAAAGCAGAATGGAATCTTAACTCCTTCCTTTATTCATTTATTCATCACAGCAATAGAAAAAATGTCAATACCACTCATGTGGAAGGGCCACCATGCACCACCTTAGAGTCTTGCCCCACAGTATCTGTGATCCCAGAGAAAGGCTACACAGGGTCACCAAGTTATAAGAAGATGCAGAGTTTTCTCCTCAGGCTACCTTCACATGCAGCAATTTCTGAATAAAATTTTTTATTGTGGTAAAATATGTATATAACACAAAATTTGCCATTTTAACCATTTTAAGTGTGCATTTTAGTAGCATGAAGCACATTCAAAATGTTGAACAACCATTACCACCATCCACTTTCAAAACCTTTTCATCTTCCCAAACTGAAACTCTGTACCCATTAACTCCTGGCAACCACTGTTCTACTTTCTGTCTTTATGAATCTGCCTATTCTAGGTACCTCATATAAGTGGAATCATACAATATTTGTCCTTTTGTGGTAGGCTTATTTCACTTAGCATAATGCCTTCAAGGTTCATCCACGTTGGGGCATGTGTCAGAATTTCATGACTTTTTATAGACAAATAATATTCCATTGTATGGGTATACCACATTTTGTTTATCCATTCATTCCTCTATTGATGGACACTTGGTCTGCATTGTTTTAATTTCTCGGCTTCTGTTGTAAAAACAGACTTAAAATACCAAGGTGTCTGCTTTTTTGTCATCCAACTTAATCCAGAGAAGAAAAGCAACTCTTGGGGTCTCCTGTCACAGAAATCTACTCTGTTGGAAGTTTCTTCAGAGAAAAGAGAGAGAGGGAGAAAAATGCAGGAAGGAAGGAAGGGAGGGAGAAAAAAAGAAAGAAAAGAGGGAGGGAGGGAGGGAGGGAGAGAGGAAGAAAGTTAGTTAATGGCCCACAGTAAAAAGAAAAAAGGTTCCAAATTGCTAGAACAATCTCCAACCTTTGAACAATGCTTCAAAATCTGTTTCATTGTGCAACAAAATTTCTTTTCCATCAATCCAATTTGTAAGCCAAATCCTTCAGAGAGGAATCCATCCCAGAAACTACATGGAATAGCAGAGGGACCAATCTATATCATTAAACTGTACTAGAGAAGTTACTCAGTGTCTGTACAGTGTTATGAGGTACATCTGACAGATGACCAAGGTTATGTGCCTTCATTCACCGTTTCTGGGCTTCAGATGAATGCAGTTACGTGGCTCCATCAGATGCTTTGAGCTTATTGGCACCTGTAGGAGAGCACAGATGCATAATGTGGAGTATCTCATTAGCACTTTCTTTAGTGAGGTAAGATTCAGAATATTGCCCAGAATGAGCAAAATTACAACCCAGAATGATGAACACTTAATAAGGGAGCACAGGCAGAGGGGTCAGAAGTAAAGGGAAAGAGAGAAAAGATATGGAGCTGGAAATCCTTGGAGTGGAAGGAGAAATAAAACAGGAGAAATAAAAGCAGCCTATTGACTGTTACACTTGACAAAGCACCGTTTCAGCGAAGAGCTTCAATTCAGGAGAAGGTATTAGGATGAAGAAAAGACATAAGCAAAAACATAAAGATGCAATGAGGAAAACTAACTTATAGATTTTTATACCAATATGTTACTAATACATTACTAAAAGTTGAAAAGGAAGAGAAAAACATTTGACAGACTAAGATAAAAAGAAATATTCTTTCTGATTCAGTTCCAAGTAGTTGTTTTGTGTAATGAGAATTTGGGGTTTCCACACCAAACCTGACAAAATTCGCAAAGTGAATGTTCCAGCTCTGCCAGTTACCTTCTCCTTTTTAACCTTCTGGTAGCTCCACTGTTGTGACCCCTGCACGTGTTTAATCTGTGCCCACCTGCGATGGCACCTGTAGCAACGAGCTCAGACTTGCTCAGCATGTCCTCCCGAAATTAATTAGCGAAATTTCTTGTTAGCGATTTAAATTTTATTCTTGCACCTCCCCTGTTCCCCCCCAGACAGGTGTAAGTATCTGTGGTAAAAGAGACTGTGACACACAACACTGTAAATCAACTATACTTCAATTTACAGAAAGAGACTGTGACATTCCAGGCACTTAAGCCAGTTCTGGAATGACGCAGAGCAGTTCAGGGCTTGAGCTCTGGGACTCTGGATTTCAGTGCCAGCTGGGTAACCTTGGAGAACTCTCCTGATCTCTCTAAGCTTCATTGTTCTCACCTATAAAAGGGGACACTAACAGAAGTTGTGAGGATGAAAAGAAATGATGCCCTGCTTGACACAAAGTAAATGTTCTATAATGTCAATTATTAAATATTATTTTTATTACAACTGATTCTGAGACAGCCTCTCTCCACCAGGCTCTTGCATTCTACATGAAACATCAATGTTCGTATAGACCCCAGGCACTCATGAAACCCCCTGAGATCTGAGGGGACACAAAAGAAGATGACCCAGAGCTTTGCCTGGCACCTAGTTCCCCACCTTCCAAAGGAAACTAGGCCTGGGAGTGTAACCTAGCACACGCCACTTGTGCTTTCGTGTACCCAAAGGGGAAGATTTCTTCAATGACTTGGACTTGGATTGATGAAATTTCATATTCCCCAAAACCATGCACTTGTTACCCTGATTCATCACACCACACTCCCAGACTCCAAGGCTCCAACATTGGAGACTATGTGTGTGTTCATTAGTCTCTTAGAATTGGACTTCATGGCACACGCCTTCCTCTGAAATCCACATGTGCCTCTGGGTGAAGCCGTCATTGGTGGGGACACCCGTAGTAATCATCAGCCATCCCAGGTACGAGGCAAGTGAGAAACATATTAATTAAGGCTCCACAGCCCATCAATGAAGTGAGTTTTCCACTGGCCCCTTTCCCATCTCAATCTCACCCAACAGTGAGACTTCTCATTGCAAAGGAGGACTTCAGGCAGATGGAATATATCATGTACACAGAAAGCAGGGTGGCCTCGGGCAGTTTCTTCCTAAGCCCTGAGAAGAACCTGGTTAATGACGGTTATATTCGGCCTTCTGGATTTTCATATAAAACGATATGCATCTCTGAATACACATCCACCTAGTGAGGCATCCAGTTCTAATGTTGGCTACAAAGGATTACTCATTGGAAGCTCTTATTTAAAAATAAATGTCTCGGGCTTCCCTGGTGGCGCAGTGGTTGAGAGTCCGCCTGCCGATTCAGGGCACATGGGTTTGTGCCCCGGTCCGGGAAGATCCCACATGCTGCGGAGCCACTGGGCCCGTGAGCCATGGCCGCTGAGCCTGCGCGTCCGGAGCCTGTGCTCCGCAACGGGAGAGGCCACAACAGTGAGAGGCCCGCGTACCGCAAAAAAAAAAAAAAAAAAAGAAAGAAAGAAAGAAAAAAAGAGGCAAAGAACATTAATCAGGTCTGTGGGCAAGATTCCCAGCCTAGAGACTCTTGGGAAATTCTGGAGAAATAAACAAAGCTTAGCGCTCAGTAATGGTAACATTTGTATTCCTCTCTTACAATAATCATCAACACTTGGCCACAGCTGTCCTCACTTGTTGAAAAAGAAAATCTATTCCTTGTCTTTATGGTGAGTTGACAGGAGGTCTGACACTCCAGGGAAAGAAAGAATTTTCAAATATTAGCCTCATGTAAAAAGGTGAAAGATCTGGGAATAGGAATAAGCATTACATCTCTCTACAGCATGGAGACTGGAACACTGAGTGATGCTGGGGCACACATTGAGTTTTCCTGTTTAATGACAAGTCCCCAAGCATTACCAGGGGTGTAGTTCAAACACGGGAGCCTGAAATTTTCTGTTGTCCTTTTTACACTACATTTGAGCATTAGAATGTTTCAGGAGTTCCATTGTTCTCTAGACAGATTGACTGAAACATGGGAACAGGACCCAAAACAGTTTGTGTGCCAGCTGAGCTGGTGGCTGTGGGCATTTTCTCAGCCCAGGGACGGCCACAGAGCTGTAAAGAGAGCCTTTGCCAGTTATCATTTATGGAGAAACCCACATGGTAGAAAAGATAACAGAAAAGCCATTTGGTCCACCATTGGCTCTAAGCAGATGCTTCTTCCTAAAGCATGAATATTCCAAGATAGCACTTACAGGTGATATTTTAAATAAGAAAATGCATGTGCAGTGCCTGGCACATTATAAGTACTTCTCATAAGGTAGTTGTTTCTGAATCTTAAATATAAAGTAACTGTGGATAAATCACTATCGTGGGAATAAGAAGAGAAGGTTTGAATCAACCAACTGCTCTGGGGTAGACCTTGCTTCATCCCTTCTATAAAATGAGGAAATGGGACCACGTGATCTCTGTGGTTGCTTTCACTGGGAATATTTAATGACTCCAAGGGTTTGTATTCAAACTTGAAACGTTTCTTTTCTCAACCCTCTAAAAGTGTTAGGATTAAACTACATTAGCATTTGGAACACATAAGATAAGTAGAACAAAGAATCCCAAGGTCTCTACAGAATGAAGGACAATCCATGTACAGAAGGGCAGTGTATTTCTTAGAAACCTGCCCAAACTCAGTCTGTCCAGCCGATCACTCACGTGCTCTAACTCTTGGAATGCACTGTTGCAAGCCAACCATTCACTTCAACCTGAGATTCGCTGGTTAAACAATACCGGACTGGACTAGAATCCTCTGAAGAACGAGGGCCTATTTACATCACGGAAATGTAGAAACTCTCAAAGGCCCTTCCCAAGTCCATCCTCTCTTTTTTAAGCCATGCTACCTGAGAATCATGGGATTTACAAGTTGGCAGAGTGCTCAGAGGTCCGAGCCCAGCGTGGAGTCCCTCTGGTTGCACCCTGACTGACGATATCCCTTCTGCGTTGCAGGCGAAGAGGTGGCAGCTGAACTGCACCCAATACCCTGCATATAGTTCTGCAGCTTTAATGATCTGAAAGTTCCTTCCTATTTAAATGGAAGTTTGTTAATTTGCAAACCTTACCCACAAATCCTGGTTCTATCTAGAGCAACATACAAGTCTGGGTCCTTTCAAATAATTCAGTATAACTCCTACCTTCCTCCTCTCCGTTTCCTCCAGGCTCAACCCTCTCAGATCTGAAATTATTCCTCCCTGAGGTGGTTTCTGGACCAGTCAGCACTCTACTTGCCTCTTATGGATGGACTCAATATTCGGTCAGTGATCTAACAACGTAAAGGTGCTTTTTACCATCCCCTGCCTTCTGCTGTCAAACGACTTTCTCTACATGGGAACAGTGCAAATTAGTCAAGTTAGGTAAGGTTACCACCAACTTTTGGGGCGGTAATGTCTCAACAGCACAACCATTCCCACTCCTTCACACCGATCATAAGCTGAGGTGTACGTGGGAGAACAGGAAAATAACCCAAAACCAGAAAGCATAATTAGAACAAAAGAGACTTCACACGATACTGATGCATACGCCCCTAAGGCGTTAGTGAATGACTTCTTATATACACGCTGGGTGCCTGTAGCATTACCACATTAAATGTGCATTTCTAGAGAAGCTTCTCTTGTGATGTGTGTTTTCAGTTATAACATGAGCTCATTGCTGGAACTCAGTAAACAGAAATTATTACCACGCTCTATCCATATTTATGTTATTTTGTCCTTAAAGTAAATGGGAACCTTGGTGATCTTGCTCAATTTCATGATTCTAAATACCATCTAGATGCCAATGACTCCCAAATTTATATCTCCAGCCCAGACTACTTCCTGAACTCCAGACTCATTTATCCAACTGCCTGCTTGACAGCTCCTCTTAGACGTCTAACCGACACCTCAACCTCAGTATATATCCAGACTGAACTCCTGCCCTTCCTTCTCAAGTCTTTTTCATCTCACGTAATGACAACTCCATCCTTACAGTTGATCAAACCAAAAACCTTTGGATTAATCTTTATATCTTCGCTTTTTCTCACTCGAAGAGAAATTATACTGGCTACCTTCAAAGTACATCCAGAGTCTGACCACTTCTCCACCATCACTGTTCCCAGCCTGGTCTGAGCCAGCAGCATTCCTCCCCTAAATCAACGTAACAGTTTTCTGCCTAAGGCTCCCTTTTGTTCATGCCACAGTCTATTCGCAACAAGGCAGCCAGAGCGATCATTGGATACGTCCAAAACCTTGCTGTGGCTCCCCATTTTACCCAGAACAAAATAAAACAAAGTCCTTCCACTTGTAGGCATATACCAAAGAACTAAAAACATACACCCACACCAAACCTGTACACAATGCTCGTAGCAGCATTATTCATAAGAGCCAAAAAGTGGAACCAACCCAAATGTTCATCAACTGATGAATAAACAAAATGTGGCATATCCTTACAATGGAATGTTATTTGGCCATAAAAAGGATTCAAATTCTGATACATGCTGCGAGTGGATGCGCCTTGAAAACATTAAGGTAAGTGAAAGAAACCAGACACAGAAACTCACATATTGTACGATTCCATTAATAGGAAATGTCCAGAATAAAGCAAATCCATAGACACAGAAAGTAGATTAGTGGTTGACAGGGGCTGGGGAGGAGGGAGGAATGCAAAGTGACTGCTTGCAGGGTACAGGGTTTCATTTTGGGGTGATGAAAATGTTCTGGAATTAGTGGTGATGGTTGCACAGCCGAGAATATACTGAAAACCACTGAATTGTATGCTTTAAAAAGGTAAATATTCTGATAAGTGAATTATATCTCAATTTTAAAAAGGGAAATTCCTCACAATGGCCCCCTAGGTAGGCTCTGCATCATTTGACCCTCCTAGTTCCTTTCGGATTCAGGCTCTTTTCCAGACAATCCAGACCCTTTGCTGTTCCTTGAACATAATAGGCCCGTTCTCAGTCTTTGTGTTGTTGTTCCCTCTGCTGGGAATGCTTTTCCCTCAGAGACACGCAGACACCTGCTTGGTTAACTCCCTCACTTCCTTTCTGTCTTTGCTCAAATCTCACCTTTCAACAGGGCTGGGCCCTTTTATGTAATACAACCACTTGCACCAACGCACTCCTAACACCTGCTCCTTTTCCTTTTATTCCAAAGCTTTTATCGCCTTCTAATCTACGGCCTGATTGGCTGACTTATGCGTGTACTTGTGGTCTGTGTCCACACACACTAGAATCTAAGCTCCGTGAGGGTAGGAACAGAGTAGGAGCTTGAAAGGTATTTGTTAAATGAATGAATCTTGTGTCTTGAGCTTCAAAAATGCACCTTCTAAGTCAGGATTTAGAACAATGGTTTGGAGAGAAAGAAACAGTATTGAACTAAGAAAGCATCAATACAAGTTACTAACCCTACGTAATTGAAGATAATGCTGAAAATTTGCTCCAGTTTAGTTTACTTTTACAAACTAGTGGCCTGCTAAATGCTTCCTTTTTGCCAAAATGTACTGGCTCACTGTCAAAAATATCATGTCCCATACCCATTGAGATTTCTCTCTCTACCTCTCCTATCAGTTATTTCAGATGAAGAACATTTTTGTCTGTTTTTCCCAGTTATACCACACGTACACTCCATTCTCCCTTTGACTTAGGGAGGTGTATGTATTATTTATACTCTGGCTTTTTAATTACTGTTCCATAATCAAGTGTAAGAAGCCCATTTAAGGGAGCTTCTTAGGAGCCAAAAACAACATAAACTTGATTTTCACTGATTTTTAAATTATTATTTAGGGGCTTCCCTGGTGGCGCAGTGCTTGAGAGTCTGCCTGCCGATGCAGGGGACATGGGTTCGTGCCCCGGCCTGGGAAGATCCCACATGCCGCGGAGCGGCTGGGCCCGTGAGCCATGGCCGCGAGCCTGTGCGTCCGGAGCCTGTGCTCTGCAACGGGAGAGGCCACAACAGTGAGAGGCCCGCATACCACAAAAAAAAAAAAAAATATATATATATATATATATATATATATATTATTTAGTTAAAATTCACATAACATAAAAGTCACGATCGAAAAGTATACAAGTAAGTGATTTTTAGTATATTCACAGAGAGTAAATCTTAAAAATTTTCATCACATTCAAAAATTTGTAACTAAGTGTGGTGATGAATATTAACTAGACTTACTGTGGTGATTATTTCATGATATATACATACATTGAATCATTGTGTTGTACACCTACAACTAATATAATGTTATATGTCAAGTATACAAGTGAGTGGTTTTTAGTATATTCACAGAGCTGTAAAACCATCACCACAGTCAACTGTAGAACACTTTCATTACCCCCCAAAAGAGTCATTCCCAATTTCCCCTAACACTCCCAGTTCTGGGCAACCACCAATCTACTTTCTGTTTCTATAGATTTGCCTGTTCTGGAAATCTCACCACATGTGACCTTCTGTGTCTAGCTTATTTCACTTACCATGTTTTCAAGGTTCATCCACTTGTTAGCATATATCTGTACTTCATTCCTTTTCATGGTTGAATAACATTTCATTGTATGGATATACAATACTTTGTTTCTCTATTCATCAACTGATGGACATTTGGGCTCTTGTGAATAATGCCGCTCTGGACACTTGTGTACAAGTTTCTGAATGTACGTATGTTTTCATTTCTCATGGGTATACACCTAAAGGTGAAATTGCTGGGTCAAATGGCAACTCTATGTTGAATCTGCTAAGGAACTGACAGACTGCTTTCCACAGTGGCTGCATCATTTTATATTCCCACCAGCAATGTCTAAGGCTCTAATTTCTCCACATCCTTGCCAACACTCAAACCACCACAAAAATACCATGTCTTTTTTATTATAGCTATCCTAGTGGTAGGTGTGAAATAGTATCTCATTGTGGTTTTGGTTTGCAGTTCCCTAATGTCTAACAATGTTGAGCATCTTTTTATATGCTTTTGACCATTTGTATATCTTCGGAGAAATGTTTATTCAAACCCTTTGCCCTTTTAAAAACTGGGTTGTTTGTGTTTTTGTTGCTGCGTTGTAAGAGTTCTTTTTATAGTCCAGATACTAGACCCTTATCAGATACTTGATTTGTAAACATTTCTCCCATTCTTCTTGCTGATTATTACTGCCATCCAACCAGTGACCTTCTGACTCCCAGCCTGGGCCCACCCCAGGATACCTCGTGGTGCCCCTACTGCCTTCTCTGCAACTGGCACCGTGCAGCTCCTCCTAATCACTTGTTAGTCAACCAACTCTTACTCTTCCTCAGCTGAACTGGGGCCAGCAATGGCGCCCCTGATAAACATGAACAGGTATGAGCCGATTCCCAGCCAGCAGTTCAACTGTCTGCACAGCTCAGTCCAACAGGCAGAGGTGGCCACAGTCTCTGCAGGGCACAGCATATGGCTGCTCCAGGGCCAATCTAAAGCCCAACATCCAGGGAGGGAGGGCATATGGACAGAGGTGTTTATCAGAGTTTTTAACTTGGGCACATAGTACATGGGCACATAGTACTCTACTCAATGGAAATGTGACTTTTTTACAAGGTGCTATTTATATGAGCAATGAAACCCTGTTACCAAAAATAATTATTTTTTACACAATATATTCCAGTAAGAGTGGAGTTGCACTGAGGAGGGAAAACTAGATGGGCCCCCTGGCACTTTGCAGGGTCCCTGTTCTCTTGAGCTGGGCGGCCCCTGCCACTCCTTGGAACATAGTCTGAAAACTATTTATTGACCTGGAAGTTCACTGTTAGTGAGAAAATTGGTATTGTAATTTTCTCTGTGGTAAAATTTTAAAAGGAAATATTTTTTCAAAGTATTTAGAGCTTTACACTGAGATATTAATAGTAGCTGCTGGTGGGACTTCCCCGGTGGTGCAGTGGTTAAGAATCTGCCTGCCAATGTGGGGGACATGGGTTCGAGCCCTGGTCCGGGAAGTTCCCACATGCCACGGAGCAACTAAGCCCCTATGCCACAACTACTGAGCCTGCGCTCCAGAGCCTGTGAGCCACAACTACTGAGCCCATGAGCCACAACTACTGAAGCCCACGTGCTCTAGGGCCCATGTGCCACAACTACTGAGCTCGTGTGATGCAGCTACTGAAGGTTTCATGCCCAGAACCCGTGCTCCACAGCAAGAGAAGCCACCACAATGAGAAGCCAGCACACCGCAAAGTAGCCCCCACTCGCCACAACTAGAGAAAGCCCACGCACAGCAACGAAGACCCAACACAGCCAAAAAAAAAAAAAAAAACAAGAAAAAAAATAGTAGCTGTTGGGATTATGAATATTTAACTTGTTTTCTTCTTGCCTTACTTTCCTTCCCCCTTTGTTTCCAACCCTCTCATTAAGGACGGATTAATTATGTAATTAAAGAAAGAAAGTGAGTGCAAGAGTAAGTGCTTATAGTGCAGATTTTAAAAAGCTCTTCCATCTCCCCCATTGACAAGGCACACTCACCCAGATGACCACCACTCCAGCAACGGCACCACCTCACTCAAATGAAAACGGCAGGCATCAATTAGAAGCCCTGATGCCTTCACATGCCATTTCAAGATCATAAAATATTTAAAGCTCTCAGGCAAATCAAAGACATCAATTAAAATATCGAAAACAATAAGAACTATCATATAAAAGATACATCATAAAACCATTGCATACTGGTCTTTCAAAACAATGTCTTTGCCTCTAATAGTAAAGACTAGAGGAGGACAAAGACTGGATATTGGCCTTCTTTGGTCCAATGGTCTTTACTGAGCAAGTCAAGGAGACCATGGTGAGAGACATCCACTCATTCAGCTGATTCTCTTACTCTCATCCCCTCTGCATTTCTCCACAAGTCTTTACCATCTTGGTTTGCAAATGTTCTCTTATTTTTTATGCTTTATTTATTTTCCCTAAATAAAGGGTAATTTGTATGAGGGCAGGAAGCAGAGACCTAAGGGAACACCACAGTTCTACATACACAGAGGTAAATGGCCAGGCTCGGTGACTTTCATCTCAAAAGGAAATAGTTCCCCTGCATCTACTTCTTGGTTGCATTAGGAAAATAACTTTCTGTGTCTACACTGGAGGAGCCTGGTTTAGAGAATGAGACAGGCACATAAACTCTAATTTCAATATAGGTCCATAGAGATCAGGAAGGTTCCCTGAAGAAACTATAGCCTTGAAAGGTAAGGAGGAGTTGACTTGTTTTAATTATCTGAGGGCAAGAGGGTGTAGTGAGCCCAGAGACAGAGGGCCAACTAAGGCAGCCACTCGCTTCTCCATGAAGTCTCTTTGGAAGGAAAATACTACGTAAGGTAAGATCACTTTTATTAGCACAATAAAGTTCTAAGAGCCAACAGTCTACTGGTGAAAGTTTTATGAGCAGGAAAATAAATGCACTCATCCATTCATTTATTCACTCAATAAATGCATCAATAATATCTCCCATGTGCAAGGCACATGTGCTTTTATGTACATCTTATACGAGTAGAGATGTGCCTGGAATGCTCTCCCTCTAGATTTTTGCCTGGCTTATTTCACCATAGCTTTTTGACTGTCAGATATTTTCTGGTTTATTTATTGTCTGTCTCCCCTGATCAGAATGTAAGATCTATGAGAGCAGGAAGCTTATTTTTACTGTCCCATTGTACTCAGTCACCTAGAACCATGCCAGGCAAGGCTAAATAAATGTTTGTTGATATAACTAATTAATTAATTCATGAATATGAATATCATATATTTAGACAGAAAATGCCTACCCATAGCCCTAAGAGATACAGAGTTTTGTATGACAAGAATTCACTAATGAGGATGCTCTTTTATTAATAGAGATAACATATTTCAATGCAGTAAAACAAAATTTTTTGTTATGTGAATAGATATTGAAAACACTGTAATGGTGTTTGTCAACACACTAATGACTTCTGTATCTTCATAGGTGCCTTTTGGCCAGCAAAAGTTAAAAAATAACTATCAAAAGCTGAATAACAGGCTCAACTTTAGTAATCATTTTTACATTGTCCTACTTGAGAATATAAACAATAAATTTAGAAGCCAGTATAAGAATGGGCTTCAGCTCTCTTGAAAATGCTTCCAGCTAAACAGGAACAGAATGTATCTCGAAATTCTTGAGCCAGTTATCAAATCAAATATATATTATATATCTATGTGAGAGAGAAAGAAAGAGCTAGAGACCACATATGAAATTGCACTGGGGAATACAGAAGGAAATGAGCATCTGAAAGTTACATGGATAAGATTTCAAATTATGCACTAATTGGCAGGAAATTATCAAACAGGGGAATTATCTCCATCTTGTCCCTCAGGAGATTGGGGATGGAGACTGTGGAATCAAAGTGGCACTATGCTTCAGACCACAGTGCTTCTCTAAACATGAACTCTTTGGCCAACCCTTGCCAATTCTTCCCCCATAAATTGAATCCATTGCTTTCTTTTCATGTCTTCGTGAACCAAATTCTCAGTTACCCCAATCTTGACTACTGCAATAGCCTAGTTCATCTGCCTTCTGCCTAATCCATTAGGACTGCCAGGTTTTCAGTATTTAAAATCCTTCAGGAAGCTCCCCCTGCCTACAAGATCTAAGCCTGGGTGACCCACCTTCCCACCATAGTCCCCTGGGCTTAGCAACCCAAATCCTGAACTATCAGAGTGTGTGGTGGGAAACACCCTCTAGCCCCTCTAGCTCATCTGAATCCTCTTGGTTCTTTACAGGCCTAAGTCAAACCCCTGAAGACTCTCCCCTGACTAATCCACTGCGGCCTCCACTTCCTTTGAACGCCTATAGAATTCCCTTCTGGTACTATTCATTTGGCATGTATCCACAGACTACCTTTTGCATCTAGTTAATAGTACACATTTTATTCTTTTCAATGAGATCTTGAATTCCTAAAAAGCAGGGACTAGATTATCTTTCCCTCACAGGGTGAAGCACAGTAATATACACATTGCAGGTAGACAGTAAAAAAAAGTTTTAATTGTTTATGTCAACTGGGTTTTGGATGTGTTGCAATAGGCTGTAGATTGTCCATTTCACTAAAATAAACATGCATGGTGACAATGCCAATCAAACAAGGATAGAGATGTATAAATTTTTACAAGTCTGTGTGTCAGTTTTTAAAAGGCTCGGCTGACACAAAAGTCACTTGAAGGTGCTACTAGATACTCTTAGCTAGTCCCACCTGGAATTCAGGTAACCACAAAAAACATGGTTTAATTCTGGAGTAAAGGATAACTCTGATTAAGCCATGATAGTTCTTGCTACAGGTACGGAATGTTAATAATACATACTAAGTATTAATAATACACATGAAATACTGCAAGACTATGCCAATCAGTTCTGTTACCCATCAATCCCCCTTTTTAAATGGATACCATCGAAGAAAATTGAACCACAAAATCTCCACATTAAAGCCAAGTTAATAGCTTGATTATAACTGAGATGAGGAAAAAGGCATTTTCAAGTCTAGGCAGGCCATCCCTTTCTACTCCCTCTTCCCTGGGGACCAATGCTTCTCTGTGTGCCACAATATGGGTGTGGTGTGTGTGTGTGTGTGATCTTTCTACCCTGAAATCTGGTGTTGGTGTTAAACTAGGGGACCATGCTGGTGAGAGCAGGAGGGAGCCAGAGATTCTTCTTTACGACCTAGTTGGGGAAAAGCTTACAGCAAAGATACCCTTCTCTTTCTACCACAGCTGATGTTAAAAGACAAAACAAAACCATACACACACACACACACACACACACAACATATATATGATGTATGTATGTATTAAAATATACATATTTAAGTATATATGCATATTTAAAAATAACTAGTTTAGCAAGTAGTTTCACTTGCTAAAGCAATAAGAAGTATTTCCCCTGCAGAACCCCTTAATTTAACTGTCCAAGGCAAACTGTTAAAAAAGCACAGCTGGCAAAAAACCAAACCAAACCATAGCGTATAACTGAGCTTTATCGGCAGTTCTACCCCCAGAATTTACAACTTTATAATAAAGAGAAATGTCACTCAACTCAATAACAAGGGGTCCCCACCCACCCCCCGCCCTGGCCCCAGTCTCTTTAAGATATAAGAATTTCAAACAGTAACTTTCTAAACCCGAGTTCCCTCTTTTGGCAAACAGCTCCCTTCTTTTCAGCAAAAGCTTCCTTATCTTTTTGTTCTTTTCTCTAACCTCTTTGGGTTTTCATACAAATGGCATATGACTCCTGGGACATTTTGCAATGAAGTTCCACTCTCAGGAGAATGAAACACTACTACCCCGATGGGTTGCCACCTGCTCTATAAAAAGAGCCTGGATGAAGGTAATTACCTCTTTTGTGAGGAGAGCACAGGGAAGAGGGTCTGCAGAAGTGAGGTCTTGGTAAGGGGACAGAAGGACACAGCTACTCTCCCTCCCTCGCTTTCTCAGACCAAGGACCACCTCTGCTGGGTTGTCTATCAGTAACCAAGGAAAGGTGGTTCATGTTAACTCCCCAGGGCAGATCCTTTGTGGAGGATAAAAATGTCCTCATGATGGCGGGATGGGGAAGGGTGAAAGGCAGAAATGAAGCTGGCGTGGAAGTTTCTGATAATTCCAAATCATTAGAAAGGAATTTAAAGAATTCTAGGTTGGTGCTACCCATCCCCAATGCCCACCCCTCCTCCTGGGGAAGTTCAAAGGTATAGGTGACTCGATAGGTCAAAGGACAAACACTTCAGGAGTGTTGTTCTACCTGGTTCTCACTTACATTTCACAAAGGTACCTGGCTCTAACACATGATGTAAGCCATTATTAAAGGCAGGGGCCACGGGCATGAGAGCCGTTGCTAATCAGTTTTAGGCCAGACTGATTAAAATATCAGCCTGGTGGCACCTCTTAGGAATTCAGATCCAGTGGTTTCCATCTCAGAGCCAGAAGAGGGAGAAAGAACTGGGAAACAAAGGCCTCCTTTTGTTTGCAAATACTCCAGCACCAAATACAGATGTGCTCCAGTAATAAAGGAAAACGCTTTTCTCAAGGAACCAGATATTTATCTCAAACTCTCACAGCAACCAAAAACCAGTATTTTAAGAAATGACACACAACAGGCATTACCATCTACACAAAGCTCCATGAAGCATCATCCTAATGATTAAACTGAAAACACAGAATAAGTAGCTTGCATCATCCTTTGAAAATTTTTTAAATTGAGGTATAATTAATATGTAATATTATAGTGGTTTTAGATGTAAACAGTGATTCAATATTTGTATATATTGCAAAATGATCACTGCAATAAGTCTAGTAACATCCATCACCATACGTACATTTTTTTTCTTGTGGTGAGAACTTTTAAAATTTATTCTCTTAGCAACTTTCAAATATGCAGTACAGTATTATAACTATAGTCACCATGCTGTCCATTAGATCCCTGTGATTTGTTTTACCTTTTGACCCTGTTCACCCATTTTGGCTACTCCCCACCCCCAGCTCTGGCAACCACCAATGTGTTCTCTGCATCTATGAGTTTTTGTTTTTGTTTTTAAGATTCCACATACAAGTGAGATCATACAATATTTGTCTCACTTATCTAAGTTCACTTGCATAATGCCCTTAAGGTCCACTCAGCTTGCAAATGGCAAGATTTCCTTCTTTTTGTGGCTGAGTAATATTCCACTGTATATATACACCACATCTTCTTTATCCATTCATCCATTAATGAACACTTAGATTGTTTCCATATCTTGGCTATTGTACATAATGCTGCAGTGAACATGGGGGTGCAGATATCTTTTTGAGTTAGTGTTTCACTTTCTTTGGATAAATATCCAGGAGTGGAACTTCTAGATCATATGGCAGTTCTATTTTTAATTTTTTGAGGAACCTCCATACTGTTTTCCATGGTCGCTGCACCAATTTACATTCCCGCTAACAGTGCACAAGGGGTCCTTTTTCTCCACATCCTTGCCAATACTTGTTATCTTTTGTCTTTTTGGTAATAGCCCTTCTGACAGGTGTGAGGTGATATCTCATTGTAGTTTTGATTTGCATTTCCCTAATAATTAGTGATGTTGAGCATCTTTTTCATGTACGTGTTGGCCATCTGTATGTCTTCTTTGGAAAAATGTTTATTCAGATCTTCTGCCCATTTTTCAGTAGACTGTTTGGGTTCTTTTGCTGTTGACTTGTATGAGCTCCTGATATACTTTGGATATTAACCTCTTATTAGATATATGATTTGCAAATATTTTCTCCCATTCAGTAGGTTGCCTTTTCATTTTGTTGATGATTATCTTTGCTGTGTAGCTTGCATCATCTTGATCACTAATTTTTCCTTCATTCTTTTATACCACCCATCAGGTGGTGTAAATATTTCATATTTAGGAGAATTTATTTTATTATGGAATGCTCAAAATATTAGTGTCTAGGTGAATTCTCAGATAATTACAATTGTCCTAGTTCCAAAGCTTCATAACTTCCAGTTTTGAACAAAAACAGTCATTTTAAAACAGAAACAGACTCAGACTTAGAGAATGAACTTATGGTTACCAGGGGGAAAGGACGGGGGAAGGGATAGATTGGGAGTTTGTGATTGACATGTACACACTGCTGTATTTAAAATAGATAACCAATGAGGACTTGCTGTATAGCACAGGGAACACTGCTCAATATTCTGTAATAACCTAAATGGGATTTGAAAAAGACTAGATACATGTATATGTATAACTGAATCACTTTGCTGTACACCTGAAACTAACACAACATGGTTAATCAGCGATACTCCAATATAAAATAAAAAATTTTAAAAACCAGTCATTTTTACCATTTTAAGCAGAGTGGTACATTGTTGGCCCCAAGACCCCAAGCGACTTTATTATCTAAATGAATGCAAAACTAAAGCTAAAAACTAAAGGGTTAGGTAAGACTTCTTTTTTTTTTTTTTGCGGTACACGGGCCACTCACTGCTGTGGCCTCTCCCGTTGCGGGGCACAGGCTCCGGACGCGCAGGCTCAGCGGCCATGGCTCACGGGCCCAGCCACTCTGTGGCATGTGGGATCTTCCTGGACCGGGGCACGAACCTGTGTCCCCTGCATCGGCAGGCGGACTCTCAACCACTGCGCCACCAGGGAAGCCCAAGCCTTCTTCTTTAAGTGAACGCCAATAATTTAAGGAACCAGAGAATTTTTAAAGCCTTTATGAGAAAAGGCAATCAAGCATTTAAGTCAAGATCCTCACAATGGTCTGCCTACACATTTGCCTTTCATTCAGTAAACCAAGTAGAGGAAAAATGTTTTTGGTTTAATATCTTTCCCTTCCTTCCTATGGTTGATTTTATTTACTTGTAAATCCCAGCCACAATTTTCCTTTAAATAGCCGTTACTTTAAACACTCCCTTGAAATAATGTAGGGATGTATTCTATTCACCTGATCCTTCCTTCTAACAGGCTGACTTATTCTTTTGTTATGTAGAAACAAGAAAAGAAGCACCTACTTACTGCACATTTGACCTGTGTACCCATGTGCTGGCCATTTGTTCATTCAGCTGTTACAGGCTTCAGGGAGCGCACATGCCCAAGGTTTTCCATCTAGGAAAAAGCTATTCCCATCCATCTCCATCAAGAACTCTCACCCTGAGAGGTCCAGAGATGGGCTGAAAGGAGTGCAAAACTCCCTGAAAACATATGCAACATTTTGCATGTTTGGGCATTTTTCTGAGGAGCAGGCCTATTGTTCTCATTAGATGCTCCTGCTGTGGGTCTTCCATTTTGCCCTCTAGGTCCCTTCCCAGCATCCCCCTCCTCAATGCCAGGGGTGGACTGATGCACACTGCACAGACAGACAGATTGCCTTCTGGTTGCAGGATGATGGGACACTCCGAAGGAGATGGGAGAGGACAGGGCTTTGGGGGCCACAGAAGGCTGGCTATGTGTCTCAGCTGATGGTCCCAGCTCTTGTCAGGGGTCTTCCCTGTCTGGGTGGTGCTCTAGCAGCATCCCCTGCTTGCCCTCAGGCCTGCCCATGGTAGGCGCACTGGGTTCCCAGCTCAAGGAGCATCCCTCATGGTTTCTCTACACCTGCCACAGCTTCATAAACAGCCCCCTTTTAAACTGTTTACTATACAGACTGTGCCATCTTTTTTCTGCCAGGACCCCAAGAATGTTTAAGTGGTTGATGACCCTAAGGGGTTATGAATATTTATATGTTAAAGGAATCTGTACAAATTCGAAGGAAATTGAACCTAGAAAAAACTAAAAATCAAGTCTCCAGGTAACTGGGCAGGAAACCCAAAGACGGGTGCTCTGTGGTTCCTTCCCATCCTTTGGTTGATGTAATCTCTCTACCCCCAGTGCCTTTATATGAACCCCAAGCACTAGGCGTGGGTGCTCCTGCTGGAGCATCAATGCTGCTTTCCCCTCTCATCTGAGTATGAGTGTAGGCTAAGAGGTAACATCTTCACAGGCAGTTTCCTTAGGTCTCACCTGTGAAACTAAGACAAGAACAGCCCGCAGCCCATAGGATGCTGGAGGGAGAGATGCGGTCCTGCAGGTAACCTGTGAGCCTGGTGCCTGGGTGGCCGGCAGCCCCGTGCACCTGTGCTGGGCTCCCATCTGTCAGCCAGTCCCATCCTCGTGCTCTGCACCATGGCACTGCCCTCTGCTCGCCTGGCCCCCTTGATCAGTGAACTGCTTTGGATGTAATTTGCTAAATTTGATATTGGTGTCCTCTCTAGGACACAACTTTGGGTGTTTGTCTTCTGGATACTGGCACCACAAAAGAAACACCATGGGCTGGGCATGTGCATGCATACCCCTGCACACATGTGCACTCACAGGTGGGGGAACTGGACCCGCTTGGCTCTGTCTGGCCGACCATCTCCTGAGGCATCCAGCCACCCCCATCACTGCTTTAAAGACAACCCAGAACTGTCTCCGACAGATCAACCGTGGCATATTTGGAACCAGAGACCAGCACACTTTTCTGAATGTGCATTTAGCTCTTGGTGTTTATTTCCTGCTACTGACTTATGCTCCTTTCATCCCACTTGCGCCAGAGAGACAGGAACTGGCAGAAGTTTGAGGAAAGACTAGAAAGGGTGGGGACGGCATGATTAAGTGTGGTCGGACGAGGACCTCAGGTCACGTTTTCCTGAGGAGGGGGAGGTAATGATTTTGAAAGCTCTGTGGTACAGCAATAAAACAACACTAATTGAGGAATGAATCATTTAAAAAAATCATTACGGGGAAGCCTTAGGCAACAGACCTCACAGCACAATATCCCCAGGTAGGAAATGAGTAAGATGGATTTGTCTCTGAGGTGTGTGTACACGGTGGAATCCTTCTCCCACCTCCATCCCCAGTTTCCTGTAACAGAGTCACACTACACTCAGAGTACATGACCTCGTGTACTCCTGGGTCCGCCTCCTCTTCTCTCTTTAATCACGATCCAGACAGACTGTTGGTCCCCAGAGGTGGGCCAATGGTAGCTGCACCACATGAGTGGAGAATGTGCTGGACTCCCAGGTCCCAGAACAGGCCGATCTAGAGTAATTTCTGTAACCATGATTGCATAGTCCAAGGAAGTCTGTGAACTTTCTGATGGTGCAAATACCTTCAGCTCTATGACTTTGCTTCTGTTACCTTACTGAGCCCTCTAGCCCCCAGCTGCCCATTCCAGCTAGGAAGAAATAAAACCCACCCCAGTACTGAAGTACATATACATGGGACTCACAAGATATCATGGGACTCTGAAGGCTTTTGTGGTCTGCCACACCACTGCATGGATCCTGACTTTACCGCTGCTGAGCTATGAGATCTGGAAAGTTGCTTAACCTCTCTGAGCCTCAGTTGTCTGTTCTATAAAATGGGAATAATAATCCCTATCTCATGAGATTGGCATGAGGACTGGATATGGTCATGTATGTAACGGGTTGAGTGCAAGGAATAAGTAGGAACTGATACGGCTCTTATTGACCTACACTGACATCCAAATGCTCTGGGTCCTTCTGAAAAGGGCACCATTGGGGAGTATGGGTGGAGAACAGAGGGAGTTTCCTCAGCGTCATGTGACCCATCTAGTATCGCTTGCTATCCAGTCATCCATTCTGTTCCATTTATGTGTGTTTGGTATCAAGCCTTATCTCTCCAACCTGGTCATAAGCGTTGGGCAAGCGTTGTCTCTCTGTGTCCCTCAGAGCCTGTCTCAGTAGATGTGACTCATGAGTTTATTCACATTGATTCTTTCACAGGAGGCACTGAGTAAAGGTTGAGAGGGCAGTCTCTAAAGTATGTCCACTGGAGTCCAAATCCCAGCCCTAAAGGACTTAGGGCCACTAACTTTACATTCTGTGCCTCAGCTTCCCCATGTGGATACTGTGAGCACAAAGGAAGATGATGTCTGTAAAACACTTCTTAGAAGAGAGCCTGACACTTGAAAGCCACCCGGTAAACATCGGGTCTTATCACTTACACTGTGGGTACACAGTGAATACACGGTGAAGATGCTACCGAAGGTCCACTGCCATGACCATCACCTCCTCTTAGCCCTTCAAAGCAGGAGTCCATTTCTGGCTTTGATGTACTGGCTGAAATACTCCATAATGTAAAATATGCCTAGTCTATATGTTTTAAGAAGTTATCACAAAACTGGACTTTAAAACATTTTGGAGATTAACTTTAAAAATATATTATCTAGGGAAACGCATAAGCATGTCTGTGTAAGAGCATTCTTTCAGTATGTCTTGAAGCCATTCCATTTGCTCAGATTTTGATGTAACTCCATTCTCAATGGTTTTCCTGAGGAATAAGGTAGATTCCGTGGAGTTCTGCAGAATTCTTCCACCACTACCAGTTAAAATCTCCTGTCTTCAAGACACCTAAAATCAAATTCCTGAGGCAATAGTGCAATCATATGAATATCTGCATTCCATCTCCACTAATACCTCTTCCTTGTCTGGAAAGAGCTCCACTTGGAGCACCACTCCCGTGGCCAACATGACTGAGACCACGGATGCAAGTGGAAGATGGAACGCGGAGCCCTCTGCTTCCCTGAGAACCACTGGGCAGTGTCCCCGGGAGGCTCCCATCAGCTCTAGTCAAGGCTCAAGCAGCTCGAGGTAATTGGAATGAAAGATGGGTATTAATTTCTTTCCTCCTCAGTGAGCTTCTCTCAACAAATTACCACTGACCATTGTCGGCTGAGCGCTAGCCTTGCAGAACACATTATTAGCCAATCTGATTGGTTATAAGATGGCGAAAACTGAGCTGACTCTGAGAAAGCAGAACTGAAGAGTCAGTCCAGATTTTAGCACATCACCTCTCAGCAATCCAGGCTTCTAAAGGGTCCCCAAACGTTGCCTGAAAATTGAGGTGAGAATACATTTTCCTGAATGTCTGCTTAGCCGTGACAGGGAAGATGGCTATTGGACGCTTCATGTCCTCAGTGAATGGACAGGCTCTTGGTTTCCATTCAGATTCTTTAATGAGAATGAAAGGAACTAGACCCTAGAACTGTAGGGTTGGGTCTTCAGCTCTCCCAGGCAGAGCAAGCTGCTTTCCTTGGGTTCCCATCAACCTTGTTCCTCTCTACAAGGGCTCTTCTGGGATATTTGATGTTGGTAACTTTGTCTGCAAGATTTGTTTGCATGTCTGCCTCTCCATCTTCTCAGAAGCAGGAGTCTGCTTCCGCCTTCTCCATCTTTGTATCTTCTGTTCTGAGTGCAGAAGTTTTCAAGAAAAGTCTGTTGAATTGACTTGGGCCATTATGGCCAAAATAACTCTGAATGGGTGGCATCATTTCAGAGCTGTGCGTATGCTCCCACACGGACGCCATGACGCCATGCCCCCTGCCGCTGGAAGAAAAGGCAGGCTGTCCATATTGTCTGCCTTTCTTTTACAAAATATACACTTTTTCCTCACAACTTTCCTTTACCAAATGACTTTTCAAGAGCTTTCCTACATTGGAATTCTCTGAAGCCTTTTTCTTTCTACTCTTTCTGCAAAGAGCTAAGTGGTAAATATTTTAAGTTATATGGTTTCTGTCCAGCTGCTTTAAGAAAACTCTGAAGATAACTCTGGAGAGAATTAATTCTAGGGCATTTCTTGACTTCCTCATTCTACCATAGGTCACAGGCAGAAAAAAGAATTAGCGGGAGGGGGAGAGACCCTGAATCATAGATTTTGTACGATGCTGCAACCTGGATCACAAATCCAGATTTCAGAGGTTTTCATCCTTTTATGTGCTGTAACAGAGCACGGGAACGCAGCCCCAGATCTGCAGGATTGGGTTTTATCTCCCTCTCACATCTCTTTCGGGCTTTGCTGCTTTCTTTAGTTCTCTAACAGTTCAGGTGACCCCAAAGTACCCAGTCATTCTTTTATCGACTCAGTCAGTCCTGAGGTCGTTTATGGCAAGGTCATATTCACTTCTGTATTTCACCCCATCCTCCTGGGAGTGACAGCGCCTCGCATATAGAGGCAGTGCCATGCACGCAGTGGAGGAGGTGTCACTGCCCTCTTAAGGAAGGTATAAGGCATGTGGCTTTGTGGACTCTCAGTATATTATTCCAAAGCAGATAAGGCTGAACACAAGCAAGATAACATAAACCTGGAACTCCAACCACTGCTCTGAAGGCAGCTTAGAGAGATTCAAAAAAATAGCTGGGTAGGGATGGAAGAGGACTTAGAAACCCAATCTGGAAACAACAAAACCAAAAGAGGGGTGGTAAGTGGACAGCTGGACTTAACCAGAAACATAACCGATGAACCCACTTCATCTTGTGTCTTTCCAGCACACAGGATGGAAATAATGGGCTGTTTGCAAACAAAATGCAGAAAGTGGAAACACTCAACCTAAAGCTATAATTAGTTTGTCAGTGCTTTGTGTCTATGATGTGTGTACAAAGAGAAACGCACTCCTGCTGCGTCTTCCACCTCTGCCTTCTCTTTCCAAAACGGGCTTGAACAGTAACAGGCAAATGGAAGGCAGGATTCAGCCAGCCATTTTGTAAGCCTGACTCATGACACGGTCCTATCAACTGAGCTCTAAGGCCACGAATAGTTTCATCATCAGCTGTTCCAAACACTGATGGAAGCAATAACACTAGGAAAATTATAGCGTAGGGAGATTTAATTCCATGCCCTTATTTGTAGGCGAAGGACGCTAACATCTCTTCTAACTGGGCTCATGTCATATTTGATGAATATTCAAACGTGATTGTACCAGTAGCATTTTCTCTGAAAATTGCAGCGATTACTCATTAGTAAATGAGGGGCCTTGGGCAAAGAATCTGGTCAGAAGACTGAGTACCATGTTACCATCAGATATAACACATTAATCCTGAAATTTGGCACTTAGAATGGGGATTAAAGTGCTGCAATTAAAATTTACATGATTATATCCATTACTACTCCTAAAAAAATTATTTGACCTTTCTATTGAGAGCTGTCTACCCTAGACTAAAAGAAACTGAAAGCACATGAAGATATAGCTTTATACCTTTCCACACAGGTGGAGAGAGAGAGACACTGAACAGAGACAGCATGGCCAGCACGATGCATCCAGAGCCTGGGATTTAGCCTGCAATCAGTCACTGATCCGTGGACCTTGAACAAATTAAGCAACGATTCTGTTTCTTCTTCCCAATCTGCAGACAGTAATACTCTAGTAAGGTTGCTCCCTTCTTCAGAGGTTTCCTGTCAGCTACTAGCTGATGTCTTTGTACCAGTGAAGCGTAAAAATGAGGTGAGGATTAAATGTGTTGAATCACGTAAAAACCCATAGAACATTTCCTGGCCCATGGTAAGTACTCAAAAAATATTTACTGGTGCTATTTATGTAAATGTCCATGGGGAAGACTCAAGCATTTATATAATACCTTAAAAACATGAAAAATAATTTTCTAGTTTCTAGAAAAGAAGGAGATGCACCTACCTTTGACTCAGCAATTCCACTGCTACCCTAGAGAAACTCACAAGTGAACACAACCAACAACATTAATTGAAGCAACATTTGCAAGCACAAAATACTGGAATGACCACCAGTGGGAGAGTGGATAAATAAGCTGTGAAATTTCCATATGATAGAATAGTATTAAGATGTTTGATACAGCCACTATGGAGAACAATATGGAGGTTCCTCAAAAAACTAAAAATAGAACTACCATATGATCCAGCAATTCCACTCCTGGGCATATACCCTGAGAAAACCATAATACAAAAAGATACATGTATCCCAAAGTTCATTTGCAGCACTATTTACAATAGCCAGGACATGGAAGCAACCTAAATGTCTATCAACAGAGGAATGGATAAAGAGGATGTGGTACATATATATAATGGAATATTACTCGGCCATAAAAAGGAATGAAACTGAGTTATTTGTAGTGAGGTGGATGGACCTAGAGTCTGTCATACAGAGTAAAGTAAGTCAGAAAGAGAAAAACAAATACTGTATATTAAGTATATATGTGGAATCTAGAAAAATGATATAGATGAACTTATTTGCAAAGCAGAAACAGAGACACAGACGTAGAGAACAAACGTATGGATACCAAGGGGGGAAGGGGGAATGGGATGGATTGGGAGATTGGGATTGACATATATACAGTACTATGTATAAAACAGATAACTAATGAGAATAGACTGTATAGCACAGGGAACTCTACTCAATGCTCTCTGGTGACCTAAATGGGAAGGAAATCCAAGGAAGAGGGGATGTGGCTGATTCACTTTGCTGTATAGCAGAAACTAACACAACATTGTAAAGCAACTATACTCCAATAAAATAAATAAATAAATAAATAAATAAATAAATAAATAAATAAAATGTTTGTATCCCCAAAACATAATATTGAATGAGAAAAGAAATGCTGCAATAGGAAACTTACAGTATGATCCATTTATAAAAGGGTTAAAAATGTAAAACAATCTTTCATATGCTTACAGATACATGCCTGTATTATAAAAGTATAAAGCATGTGCTCAAATAAAAAAGTACCATATTCAGAATATTTGGTAAGAATAGCTACTTCTGGAGAAGAAGAGGAATGATATAGAAGGAGGAAATACAGGTGGCTTCAACTATTCTGTGATGTTTTACTTCTTTAAAAAAATGATCAGGGAAAAAATGATAAAAACCTATTTAGTAAAAGTCTTTCTTATATTATTCTGTTAACATTTTACATTCATAAAATATTGTTTAATTGGAAAAAATTCTGTGTTCTACTTTTGTTTTGATTTGTAAAATTTGTTCTCTCTGATGTTCTGCTAGCCCGAGGTCATATATATGAATATAGTTTACTTTTTCTCTTCCACCTTTCTTTTCTGGGACAATCCATTATAAAAGAATAAGTTCCTTATGATAACTCCTAACAGACTAAAAATTTTCATTTTAGCTTTAGTAACCAACATTGTACATCAACAACATGTTTAGATAATGAATCATTCTCTCATTAGAAAGAATTTATGTAGCCCCTTGTATAGATAGCTCTGTTCCAGGTACAAAGGTTACAAACCCTGAAGCATACCAGCTATTGTAGCTTCATTAAAATTAAAATATTTTGGTAACTTAGTTCATACTACATAATAATAGAATTTTAGAGCTCTTAAAAATCACTAAGAAACACCCAAACACCCTAATGGAAGGATGAATGAAAAATACAGAAAAATTTTAGCTGAAGAATTTAAATGGCTGATGAAGACACGAAAAACATTCAACTAAATAAGCAATAAAATGAACAAAATTTAAAATGAGATATCATTTTAACCTATCAAATTGGCAAAGGTAATATTCAATATTGGCGTAGGTTCAGGAAAATAGGCACTTAGTACATATTGCCAGTGGGTAGTTTGGCATTATGTATCAAGGGCCTTAAAAATATGGATACACTTTGACCCAGTGATTCTCCTGCTAGGATTATATACTAAGGAAATAACAGAAGATGTGCACAAAGATTTATATGCAAAGATATTCACTAAAGCATCATCTATCATAGCAAAACAACTAAACATGTAACAATAAGGTATTCATTAAATAAAATATTATCCACATGAATAATAATTTTCAGTCATCATACATATTTTCATATATTTTTCAATTTATATTAAATGACATGGACAAATGTTCAAGAGACAATGTTAGTGGAGAAAGGATACAATACTGCATATACACATGAATCCAGTTCTGCAAAATAACTGCATGCATTGGAGAAAGACTGGAAAAAACACTCTAAAAAGCCACTAGTGATTTTCTCTGGCTCCTGAGATCACGGGTAGCTTCTTACTTTATAACCTTTTTATAATCTTTTTCAAATATTTTTCAATGGGCTTATTTTATAATTAGCCTAGAACACAAACGATCAGATAATTACAGAAATTGAGACCTAGAAAGGACCTTCATTTTTATAGATGGGGAGACAGTGGCCATACGGGCTCCTGGCCTGGGCAGCCATGTCCTGCGGGAGCCCCAGAGAAGAGCAGCAAGGCCTCTGCTGGGCCCCAGTGGTCCTGCCAGAATAGAACTGCCAGACTCCGTGCACGAGTGCACTGGGCAATGCTCATGCTCTCTCACTTCCGGAATATTTATCCACTTGTATGCAGTTGGGCTTACCACAATGACTGGGAAAAGGTAGCTAAATAGATATTTTATTTCTCTTGATGTCACCACCTTAAGGATTTGCTTTATAATACAAGCTGCAATTGAAAATAGAAAGTAACATAGTATAGTTTTTTAAAAGTAACTGATGTTCCAGAAGTTCAGAAATACTTAAAATTAATTAAAATCAAGCAAAGGGTGATGGCAAGAGATTGGAGATCAGTGAACATACGGTACTGAGCCAGCTTCGAGCAGACCCACAAACAGTCCAGTGAGGAGGGGGCAAAGGGTTCCCTAGCAGGAGGGTGATGAACAAGTATTTAACATTTAGGTGCTTTAAAAAACCTTACTCACAACATCTAGTGCTTATTTCACCTTGAACTCAAACATTTGTCCCAGGTAAGTTTGTTATAATCTGCAGTTGAGACTCTGGTTTTACAGAGTGGATATGAGATATCTAGGCATTTATCCATGTTGGAAAACAAAGCCCAGCTTGAGAGTTATTTTCATTTAAAGAGAGTTCCCACAATTCTTACAATAGAAAGGAGATTAAAAAGGAGAAAGAAAAAAAGACTGTTGGGGGGTGGGGCAACCTTCTCTTCTAGGGCTGGTGGCTCCCCTGATAGAGAACTAGGGCAGTTTCTAGGGCAGATCAGATCCTTTCCATTGAAGCCTCGTCAATAGTTTCCTCAATGTTTGCCTAAAGCAGGGGCTTGCTGACAAAGTGCATTGTATGAAGCCTCCCAATGGAAGGTATCAAAGGAAAATACCAAGTTTTGTTCAGCCAGGGCTTTCCTGATCTGTTATTGATGCCTCTGAGCACCTCAGAAGGAGACAAAGGGAAGAAAACCTGATGTACCAAAATGCACTTTTTTTCCCCATTCACATAACAAGGCGTACAGAGAGAAGCATGAATGCATTCGGAAGGGGCTGGTAAGGCCAAAACGGAGCCATATTTTATTTCCACCCGTCTTCAGATTTTCCTCCCTGAATGCTCCAAGACACAGACACGAGAACCACTTAGAAGAAAAGTAAGAAGCCAGTCTCAAATGCTGTGGAACTGCTTGAATGAAGCCAGGCTAATTAATGTAGAGGCTGTAAGGCTGCCGCAAGAAGTACAAAAGGGAAAGATAAGAGACTCGACTCTGTAAAGTGCAGCAAAACAACTCCCTTCTCTCATACAACTTCCAGGAGCTCAAAAACGAGGCCCAGGATCTTGTTGTTAAAGCCAAAATTTCTAACTATTTGAGTCGGCTGAATCGTCCAAATCAACGGATTGGCCTTCCTCCAGCTCACATCCTTCACACAGGTGCAAGTTTCAGCTCCCTCACAGGGTACCACATTCAGCCCAGAGCCTACTCGAATCTGCCCATCCTAAAACCTCAGTGGGGTTTGTGGCCCATGTGGTGCTTACACATAATGAGGCTATTCACTGTAATTTTGATTTACACAATTTCAGAATGATACCATTTCCACATGGAAGTATACTGAGGCTGTTGCTATGTCAGTACTTAGAAGTAAAGCAATCAACACTTTTAACTTAATAGGCATAATTATTCCAACTCCTTCCAAAGTCTTTGGGCCTCAGTTTCATCACTGGTAACTTGAGGACTTGTTAGCATCTCAAGTTTCCCCCTACAGTTTGTGATTCTGATATGAGACAAGGTAGAATGCAGGTCAAGGAGCATTAAACAAGACAAATGACACTGTAGCACTAAAAGCCACAATGCACAACAAAAGTATAACATTTATGAATTCTTTTGCATCAAATACATGGCAACCACTTTAAAAAAAAACCACTGCATGAGCTGCAAGGAGAAACAGACAGAAACACACTAATAATAGGAGCCTTTAACCCAAGACTGGGATTAGGGTGAGGTGAGTGAGGCACTTTCCTCAGATGCACCATTATAGGGAGTGCCCAAAACTCGGAACCAAAATAAAAAATATTTTAATGCAACATTTTAAAAAATAAAAATTAATGCATACAAACTATAATAAATAAAATATGAAATTTTAAAAGAAAGATAGGGGCTTCCCTGGTGGTGCAGTGGTTGAGAGTCCGCCTGCCGATGCAGGGGACGTGGGTTCGTGCCCCAGTCCGGGAAGATCCCACATGCCGCGGAGCGGCTGGGCCCGTGAGCCATGGCCACTGAGCCTGCACGTCCAGAGCCTGTGCTCTGCAACGGGAGAGGCCACAACAGTGAGAGGCCCGTGTACCACAAATAAATAAATAAACAAACAAACAAACATGTAAATAAATAAATAAATAAAATAAAGATAGGAGCAGTATTACTGATTTTTTCTTTTGGAGCCCCAGGCTTCAATATAGTTTAGCATGACACTGGCACTACTTTAACCTGCCACTCTTTGTCCAAAGATAATTCAAGAGGACAAAAAATTAAGTAAGGCTGTAGGAGACCTAAGCAATATGGTCAGTAAGATAAATCTCTGGTGTACTGGGAAAACTGTATATCCACATGCAAAAGAATGTATTTGGACCTCTATTTCATACCATAAACAAAAATTAACTCAAAGTGGATAAACAACCTAAATATAAGAGCTAAAACCATAAAACTCTTAGGAGAAAACATAGACGTAAATCTTCATGACGTAGGATTTGGCAATGGAATCTTAGCTATTAACACAAAAAGCATGAGCAACAAAAGAAAAATACACTGTATGTCACCAAAATTAAAAGCTTTTGCATCATAGACCCTATCAAGAAAGTGAAAAAACGATATATTCACTGAGAGAAAATATTTGTATATCATGTATCTGATAATACCCAGATGATATAAAGAATTCCTACAATTCAACAACAAAAGACAATGAAAAATGAGCAAAGGGGCCTTCCCTGGTGGGGCAGTGGTTAAGAATCTGCCTGCCAATGCAGGGGACATGGGTTCAATCTCTGGTCCAGGAAGATTCCACATGCCGCAGAGCAACCAGGTCCATGTGCCACAAATACTGAAGCCGTGTGCCCTAGAGCCCGTGCTCCACAACAAGAGAAACCACCGCAGTAAGAAGCCTGCACACTGCAACAAAGACCCAATGCAGCCAAAAAAAGAAAAAAAGAATGAGCAAAGGATGGGACCTCCCTGGTGGTCCAGTGGTAGAGAATCTGCCTTACAATGCAGGGGATGCAGGTTCGATCCCTGGTCAGAGAACCAAGATCCCACATGCACGGGGCAACTAAGCCCACATACCACAACTACTGAGCCCTCGTGCCTCAACGAGAGAGCCCTTGTGTCACAAACTACAGAGCCCACGTGCCCTGGAGCCTGCACACCACAGCTCGAGAGAGAAAGCCCACACGCCACAACTAGAGAGAAGCCCGCGTGCTGCAAAGAAAGATCCCAAGTGCCTCAACGAAGATCTCACTTGCCGCAACTAAGACCTGGCACAGCCAAAAATAAATTAAATAAATACATAAACAATAAATAGAGCTCCCCTCGTGGCACAGTGGTTGAGAGTCCACCTGCCGATGCAGGGGACACAGGTTCGTGCCCTGGCCCAGGAAGATCCCACATGCCGCAGAGCGGATAGGCCTGTGAGCCATGGCCGCTGAGCCTACCCGTCAATAAACAAACAAACAAACAAATAAATAAATAAATAATCTTTAAAAAAATGAGCAAAGGATCTGAATAGACATTTGCCAAAGAAATGGACAATACGCATATGAAGAGAAGTTCAACATCACTAGTGGTTAGAGAAATGCAAATCAAAACCACAATGAGATACCACTTTATACCTACTATACTAGTTATCATTTTTAAAACAAAGAAACAAAATGGAAAATAATATGTTGGTAAAGATGTGGAGAAATTGGAATCCTTATGCTTTGCTAGTGGGAATTTGAAATGATGCAGCCTCTGTAGAAGACAGTTGGACAATTCCTCAAAAAACTAAACATAGAATTACCATATAACCATATAAGCCAGCAATTACACTCCTAGGTATATACCCAAAAGAAGTGAAAACAGGGACTCAAACAGCTACTTGTGCACTAATGTTCATTGAAGCATTATTTACAGTCGCCAAAAGGTGGAAACAGCTAAGTGTCTGTGAACAGATGAATGGATAAACAGAATGTGGATATACATATAACAGAATATGTTTTGACCATAAAAAGGAATGAAGTTCTGATATATGCTACAACTTGGGTGGACCTTGAAAACAGTATGCTAAGTGAAAGAAACCAGACACTAAAGGACAAATACTGAATGATTTCACTTATATGAAATATCTAGAATAGGCAAATTCATAAAGATAGAAAGTAGAATAGAGGTTACTATGAGGTGGGGGTGGGGTTGAGGGATAGAGAGTTATTGCTTAATGGGTACAGAGTTTCTGTTGGAGGTGATGAAAAAGTTTTGGAAACAAATAGTAGTGATAGTTGTACAATATTGCAAATGGAATTAATGCCACTACATTATGCATTTTAAAATAGTTTAAATGGCAGATTTTATGTTTTATATTTATTCCAAAATAACTTTGTTAAAAAATAGATAATAAAGACGCAGATGTAGAGAATGGACTTGAGGATACAGGGAGGGGGAAGGGTAAGCTAAGTCGAAGTGAGAGAGTGGCATTGACATATATACACTACCAAATGTAAAATAGATAGCTAGTGGGAAGCAGCCACAAAGCACAGGGAGATCAGCTCCTGCACTGTGCCCACCTAGAGGGGTGGGGTAGGGAGGGTGGGAGAGAGATGTAAGAGGGAGGGGATATGGGGATATGGATATATATAGTTGATTCACATTGCTATAGAGCAGCAACTAACACAATGTCAAGCAATTATACTCCAATAGAGATGTTAAAAAAAAAGATAGACTTTCTTTATATATATCATACTTTGCACTCAAAAAATAAAGACTACACCCTTCTCATATGCAATTCATAAAACTTGACTGTATCTTAAATCATAAAGAAAACTTAAATAAGTTTCATAAAGTTGAAATAATAAAAACATTATCTGATCATAATGCAATAAAACCAGAAATAAATAACAAAATAATAAAACCTTTTAAGTTTCATTAGGTCCCATATGTTTATTTTTGTTTTTATTTCCATTTCTCTAGGAGGTGGGTCAAAAAGGATCTTGCTGTGATTTATGTCATACAGTGTACTTCCTATGTTTTCCTCTAAGAGTTTTATAGTGTCTGGCCTTACATTTAGGTCTTTAATCCATTTTGAGTTTACTTTTGTGTATGGCGTTAGGGAGTGTTCTAATTTCATTCTTTTACATGTAGCTGTCCAGTTTTCCCAGCACCACTTATTGAAGAGACTGTGCTTTCTCCATTGTATATCCTTGCCTCCTTTGTCATAGATTAGAGAAGAAAGTGTATTCTGTTGTTTTGGGATGGAATGTCCTATAAATATCTTTTTTTTTTTTTTTTTTTTCCTGTACACGGGCCTCTCACTGTTGTGGCCTCTCCTGCTGCGGAGCACAGGCTCCGGACGCGCAGGCTCAGCGGCCATGGCTTACGGGCCCAGCCGCTCCGCGGCATGTGGGATCTTCCCAGACCGGGGCACGAACCCGTGTCCCCTGCATCGGCAGGTGGACTCTCGACCACTGCGCCACCAGGGAAGCCCTAAATATCCTTTTTGACCCACCTCCTAGAGAAATGGAAATAAAAACAAAAATAAACAAATGGGACCTAATGAAACTTAAAAGCTTTTGCACAGCAAAGGAAACCATAAACAAGACCAAAAGAGAACCCTCAGAATGGGAGAAAATATTTGCAAATGAAGCAATGGACAAAGGATTAATCTCCAAAATATACAAGCAGCTCATGCAGCTCAATTTCAAAAAAACAAACAACCCAATCCAAAAATGGGCAGAAGACCTACACAGACATTTCTCCAAAGAAGATATACAGATTGCCAACAAACACATGAAAGAATGCTCAACATCATTAACCATTAGAGAAATGCAAATCAAAACTACAATGAGATATCACCTCACACCAGTCAGAATGGCCATCATCAAAAAATCTACAAACGGTAGATGCTGGAGAGGGTGTGGAGAAAAGGGAAGCCTCTTGCACTGTTGGTGGGAATGTAAATTGATACAGCCACTATGGAGAACAGTAAGGAGTTTCCTTAAAAAACTACAAATAGAACTACCATATGACCCAGCAATCCCACTACTGGGCATGTATACCCTGAGAAAACCATAATTCAAAAAGAGTCATGTACCACAGTGTTCTTTGCAGCTCTACTTACAAAGAGCCGGGACATGGAAGCAACCTAAGTGTCCATCGATAGATTAATGGATAAAGATGTGGCACATATATACAATGGAATATTACTCAGCCATAAAAAGAAATGAAATTGAGTTATTTGTAGTGAGGTGGATGGACCTAAAGTCTGTCATACAGAGTGAGGTAAGTCAGAAAGAGAAAAACAAATACTGTATGCTAACACATATACATGGAATCTAAAAAAAAAAAAAGGTCATGAAGAACCTAGGGGCAGGACGGGAATAAAGACGCAGACCTACTAGAGAATGAACTTGAGGACCCGGGGAGGGGGAAGGGTAAACTGGGACAAAGTGAGAGAGTGGCATGGACATATATGCACTACCAAATATAAAACCGATAGCTAGTGGGAAGCAGCCGCATAGCACAGGGAGATCAGCTCGGTGCTTTGTGACCACCTAGAGGGGTGGGATAGGGAGGGTGGGAGGGACGGAGATGCAAGAGGGAAGAGATATGAGGATATATGTATATGTATAGCTGATTCACCTTGTTATAAAGCAGAAACTAACACACCATTGTAAAGCAATTATACTCCAATAAAGATGTTAAAAAATAAATAAAAATAAAACCAAAAGGCTCTTCCAGTGGAAATTTTTAAAATCTATATTAAATAATTCTCAGGTAAAAGAGGAAATACAAACCAAAATTGCAGAATTTCTAAAACAAAATGTTAATAAAACACTACATATCAGTCTATAAAATACCATTAAAGCCATCATGAGTGGAAAGTTCATAGCCTAAATATTTATATCAATAAAAACAAATGCATTAAGTTCCCAATTCCAACAACAAAGTAAACTGAAGGAAAGCAGAAGGAAAGAAATAATAAGATTAAAAACAGTAAACAATGAGGTAGCAAATAGAAAAACACTAGAACCAATAAAAAAAATACATCAAGCAGCTGGTTCTTTGAAAAACAGAAAAAGAAACTTTTCCCTGTAGTAAGTCTAATGGCAATGGACAGAGTGAATTAGTTCCAATGGTGGAGACATAACTCCGAACAATCTAAATCTAGCAAGTAATTACTTAGAAGTTCACTCCTTATCTTTAAAATTCATCCAAATTTCATATTGTGTTCCATAATACATCTCTTTGTGTTTTACAGTTAAAAAGTTGGTCTCCCCCAACCCCCAAGACTTCAGGGAAAACTAATGTCCCCAGGAAGATGTGCCATATATCCAACAGCTTCTCAGAGACTCTGGCACATCACTCTCTATGCCTGGGTGTTCAGGTACCTCAGTCTGAGAAGCTCCCTTCAGTATTCACACTCTTTCATTCTAAATCCTACCACAGAATACACCTACACAAGAGGTATAACACCACTGGTCTCCTTATTTTCTCAAAAGATTGTCACAATGAAGTGAAATTTTTTTTAACTTTAAAAAAAAATAAATTTATTTATTTTTGGCTGCGTTGGGTCTTTGTTGCTGTGCATGGGCTTTCTCTAGTTGCGGCGAGTGGGGGCTACTCTTCATTGTGATGCACGGGCTTCTCATTGCGGTGGCTTCTCTCGTTGTGGAGCACAGGCTCTAGGCATGCAGGCTTCAGTAGTTGTGGTGCACGGGCTTAGTTGCTCCGCGGCATGTGGGCTCTTCCCGGACTAGGGCTCAAACCGATGTCCCCTGCATTGGCAGGCGGATTCTCATGGGGCTTCATGGGAAGCCCCATGAAGTGAATTTTTTTTTAACCAAAGCACGGAAATCAAATAGTAGCAGAGATGGAACAATAATTCACCAGCCATTATTGTTCTCAGAGCCACTGGACCCACTGGAGAGTGCCCTAAACTTTATTGGAAGGACCACATAAAAAAGGATTAGATTATTTTACTATATAGTTAACACGACTCCTTTCTCCCTGTAGCATTAAATTGACTGAAGGTGACTCATTTCCTCTTTTCAGAACACCTGGAGCAACAGTGAAAATCCTTTCAGAGAAGCATGGTGCCAGTCCTCCCAGTCTTCACGTGCAAATTCTAAACCCAGGCAGCTAACATGGGTAGCAAGCAAGCTCCTTTAGCCCTGTAAACTCAGTGATTTGGGAGGATCCATTCTGTTGCTTCCAAGCTAGACAGAGAAAGCAATTTGCGGATGGAAAAACAAAGTCAATGGAGAAGAGTGAGAGAAAATGGCCACCAAAAATACCAACTGGAGGAAACAGTTGATTGCTGGAAGGGGTTCAATGGAAGGAGAGCAAGGAAACCCACCACATTCTGCCTAGACATACACCAACCACATTTTATATTGCAATGCTGCTGCTGCCCAAGACAAAATGCATGTACAATCCCTATTGATACATTTTTCTCTCCTATCAATAAATGGCACATCCATCATGTATGGACACACCTCACATGTATAAGAATGAAAAATGCTTACACAAGAAAAAGTAGATTCCATGTATGGTAAACCTACTTGCAATGAATCCATTAGCAGAAACCATTGACAATAATTGCATAAGATATCAAGTAGACTATAAAAAGATTAAAAAGCATCTATGGTAGAGGCATATCTTTGAGACAAATTGTCATTTGAAATTTACTTTTTTGTCTTTTGTTGGATAAACCCCTCCCCCAGCAGTAAAGTATCAAGGATATTTTACCTCTTTATTCAACCAAGGGTTTCAAAGCAATCTTAATTACAAAATTCCATAATTCAGTCTAAAATGGAAAAGTCATTATAATTTCTGTCTCCTGTTTTGTCAAATGTAAAGAGCTTGAGGCTAGCCAGGTGTTTAGTGAATGCACTTTCCAGCTTGTAGTAAGTTATCTGATAAACAGTACAAAGTGGAAATGTATGTCAGCCATAGAAAGGGTGATAAAAATGGAGCTTTTACTGCACATTGAATCATGGGAATTAGGTCTGCGATGATAACACAGCCCCTCCTGCTCCAGCTACAATGGAAGTGATTACTGGACACTTGATAAACAAATGTTACTCAAAGGCAAGTTATCTAAAACCTCCTCCAAAAAAAGTTATTGAGAAAATTTCCTTTGTGGTGTATCCAGCTTGTTTCTTGACTCAGGCTTGCAAACCGTTCTCACTGATTTTTAGGAACATCTTGGCTCTTTTCACCCCAATCACTTCCATATGACAACAATCCACGGGGTTGCAGAGCTCAATGAAAGCAAAAATCCTTGATGTGGATGGCATGTGCAGGCTCCAGCATCCTTCTGTTATCGTGATGGACTGTCTGTTGTATTCATTTTGGTTCAAAAATCCACATGATGTTATCCTGTACTTGCAGGCCCAAAACAGCAACATGGGATCAGTCCTCAAGTACAGGTGTGCTAAATTGAACAGTCTCCTCGTTCCAGGCATTGAAGGTTTTTTACTCTGAGAATATGCATATATTTTGTATTACTTTAAGGATTTAATAGCTGCTGGGTGCTTCTGGCTTTAAAAACCACAAAGCTAGCCAAAGCCTAGCAGACCTCACTATCTGGAATCCATAGATATTCAGTAGGATATTTTTCAATGTATGGAGAACATGAAGTTATTAAAATCCAAGGCAGCTCTGGGAATGCAAGAGAGGATTCAACACTTTATAGGTTGTGATGTCAATTCTGAATCTGAATGATAGCTATCTGTCTGCACACCAAGCTGAGAAGAGCCCTGGGCTGTTTCTGTAACTGAGAGAACTCCCAGGTCTCCTCCAGGCTTCTAAGCATCAGCCAGCCCTCCAGAAGATCTATACTAATTCCTTCTTTCTGAGATTAGTCCTTATTAAGAGTTATGATCTATCCTCCCAGTACTAAGCATATTCTTATTCACTTAGTAGATACTCAAAATGAAAGATAAGTTGGGCAGAATGAATTAAAATATCAGGGCTGGGCTTCCCTGGTGGCGCAGTGGTTGAGAGTCCGCCTGCCGATGCAGGGGACACGGGTTCGTGCCCTGGTCCGGGAAGATCCCACATGCCACGGAGCGGCTGGGCCCGCGAGCCGTGGCCGCTGGGCCTGTGCGTCCGGAGCCTGTGCTCCGCAACGGAAGAGGCCACAGCAGTGAGAGGCTCGCGTACTGCAAAAAACAAAACAAAACAAAAACAAAAACAAAAACAAAAACCATCAGGGCTGGAACATTCGCCATGAGGTCCTTGTCCTGATCAGTATCAACTGACCTTGAGGAGAGGAGACCAAAGCACAGCGGCAGCATGGAATTTACTAGCAATGCACCAGCTCCAGAAGAGCCAGCCTGATCCACCCCACATGCCATAAGGTGAAGGGGTAAATAAAACAGAGCTGAGAGTTGCAACTGCAGAGCATATTACCATCCAATCAGTCAATCAGATTATATCCTAGAATCTGTTAGCGTTCATGGTACACATACCTTTATGAAAGAGACCAGAGGTGTAGTCAGAAACTGTACCCCCAAACATGAAAGAAAATTAAATTTACTTCCCAAATAATGGAATTTCCTTTCCTCCTCCAGAACCCAGTCAATGTCTGTGGGAACTCCCTAGTGAGAGTAGTAATGATCTGTCTTTGTGTAAAATGGCAGGGGCTAGAGTTCCATGTTGATGTTTTGTAAATTGGAAGACAGCAGGATTTGCAGTTGTATCACATACCACCTCCATGAGATAAACCATTCATGTAAGAGTTAACTGCCTTATAATAGGTTTTTTGGTTATTCTTTAAATTACTCTTAAACCTAGAGGTCAGTTTTTATGTTCCTCTAATTAAACTCTAGAACCTCCAGACTTACCAAAAGGAGGTGGCCTTGGGGGATAAAAATCCACCTCGGAGCCAAGAGGCTGGGATCCCAGGCCTGATTCTTTTCTGAGCCTGCTCTAGGCCTAGTTGCCCACATGGCCACTCTGTTTCCAAGGCTGCAGATGTCTGGGACTAAATCACAGCTCCTTATACTTTTCTTAACTAGCACTATAAAATTTAGCTGGGCTCCTTCTATACAAGCAAACAAACCCAGTGTTTATCTTAATGTTTTTTTCTGAGAAAAGGGAATGTCATGAGGGCCAACGAAATTGTAATAGTCAGCGTTGCTCAAATTAGCTCAGTCCCTGGCACTCATGTCAAGAGTAAGTTCTCATGTTCATAGCAGCACTATTTATAATAGCCAAGACATGGAAACAACCTAAATGTCCATCGACAGACAAATGGATAAAGAAGATGTGGTTTGTATAGACAATGGAATACTACTCAGCCATAAAAAAAGAATGAAATAATGCCATTTCCAGCAATATGGATAGACCTAGAGATTATCATATTAAGTGAAGTAAGTCAGAAAGAGAAAGACAAATACCATGTGTATCACTTATATGTGGAATCTAAAATATGATACAAATGAACTTATTTACAAGACAGAAACAGACTCATAGACATAGAAAACAAATTTATGGTTACCAAAGGGGAAAAGAGGTGGGGAAGGGATAAATTAGGAGTTTGGTGTTAGCAGATACAAACTACTATGTATAAAATAGATACAACAACAAGGTCCTACTGTATAGCACAGGGAACTATATTCAGTATCCTACAGTAAATCATAATGGAAAAGAATATGAAAAAGAATATACATATAAAACTGAATCACTTTACCGTACACCAGAAACTAACACAACATTGTAAATCAACAATACTTCAATTTTTTAAAGTTTTTTTAAAGACTAATTTTGCAAGAAATAAGGGAGGAGGCGTACTAGAATCATAATGCTGGGGGCCCTGTGCCTGGAGGAGTGGGATCCTGGGAGGAGTGGGGTGGTGGCAGAGTGCCAGGTGTCCTCAGCAGTCCTGCAGCAGAGGCTATAATTATGGTCACCAGGGAGAATGCAAGGTATACTCTGGGACCAGCAGGGCTGTGCTTCCAAAGAGGCTTCTGGATGGATCCTTAAGTATAAACTAGTTTCATGACCTTTTTTCCTTCTTATTATGGAAAATTTCAAACATATACACAAATAGAACAGTCTGTGTTGAAACCCAGTTTCAACAATTATCAACTCATTGCCAGTCGTATTCCATGTATACCCCCCTCCCCCCAACACTTCTCTCTTCTGCATTATTGTAATATTTCATCTGTAAATATTTCAGTATATGTCTCTAAAGAATAAGTACACTTAAAAAATTGTAATTCCATTATCATCATAAAACATTTTCATTCATTACCTGTTTCAGTGTTCACCCATGCCCCTTTGATGGTTCTCTCCACGCTGGGGCTGCCAGGAAGACTAGGCTTACATAATAAGAGAAGCATGGTTCCACGGCAGTCCCTGATTACCACGCTTGGATTTCACCCTGCCCTCAAACAGCCCAAAGAGGAGGAAGATTCGTTCGTGTCTCTGCTCAGTCACAGCTTTAAAACCATAATGTACTTGGGGTCTAGAGTCCTCGATGCTGATGTCTGTGACAGATACAAAGAGAGCTAAGGACAGAACCAGATTCTGCTATAAACTACATCAGGATTTGGTGTTCCTGTTCAGCTGGAACACATGTGGGGAACCCCCATACCCCCAAACAAAGAGTTGACATTTCTTTTAAATGGAAGAAATCTGTTTTCATTTAAAATATTATTGCTATGGCTTCACATACTATATAATTTTTTTTTCACATGCAGCTATTGGTTTTGAAGAGAGACACACATGGGTCTGGAATCTGCAGCACTTCAAGTCACAGCATGGTTTCAGATGGGGAGGCTCTCTGTCTTGGGCACCCCTGACTTTTTATTTTCCCTTTCCATTTTCCCACCTCGTAAGAGAACACGGAAGTTTACTTAGGAACAACTTCCCTTCACTCCCAAGAGGTCTGCCTTGTCCACATGAATTATATCAACCAACATGAAATAACCCAACATTCTGTTCCGTGCTGACTTGGGTTGAAAGTGGCTCACTGATCAAAGACATGTGAACTCAGTGATAGAAAAAACACCATTCCCAGAATTCAGGAAAATCGACACTCTTTCTTGTGGAGATAGAGCTGAGGGTGTTGCTTGAAAACACCAGGGGTCCCTGATTCATCTCCCTGCTGTCTTCCTATCTCATCAGTCTCCTCTGCTGCCAGCTGGGTGTGACAAAGGGCAGGTGCAGGTGACAAGGCTGGTGCAGAGCCCAGGGCCCCTCAGCGCTCTTGCAGCATTTTGTGTGCTGCTCTTCAGTGCACTTCTGCTTCTAACAGTCAGCACCTGCTGCTCTTTTCCGAAGGCCCATCCTTGGGCTGCTGGAGCCTGGTCTGCCTGCTTGGGTGGAGCGCTGGCCAGAAGTCTCTGGGATTTCCTGCTCTCCTGCAACTCTAATAAGTGGTCAGGGAGTATTACAGCCCCAGCTCTGCTGCCCAGCTCAGGACAGCTCTGAGGTGTAGTTCCCCAGCAGAACCAGGCTGATGCTGAAAGCCAACCTCTGCCGGAGGGAGGGTGCGAAGATGTACCTTTCTTTGGCTTCCCCTTTCTCTTCTCTTTCCGGCCTCACTCACCCCCTTACAAGTCCCCCGGGGACCACATTCTTCATAAATCACTTGCACAGGGCTCCTTACTTCAGGACCTGCTCCTGGGAAACCTGACCTAAAACAGCAAGTCACTTAGTACTCCCATGGTTTACTGTGAGAATTCTGGAAAGTGTCACCCCTTCTCAGCACACACGTGCCCGAGCACCAGGTAGGAGAGGCAAGTGCAGAGCTATTTCACACGTACCCAGAGCACACACAGCAAGCAACTCCTCTCTTCTTCCACCTTTGCAGCAATGTGGCACAGAGCAAAGGCCACCAGATATGGACATCTCGGACTGTCACCTGCAGCAGTGTGCCCTGGGTACATTTCCTCAAAGATTCCAGGGCTCTGGTTTCCATGATATTCTTTTTTAAGTGGTGATAATCCCTACCTCACAGTTGTGAGGATTACATGTGATAACTTGGAACAGAGCAGATGCTCAGACCGCCCACTGAGTCTGCATCTACATGCTGATGGTGCCCGTTAGATCAGAAGTGACCCAAAACCCATCAAAGGAGCCAGATGCCTCTGCAGTCCGGCTCTTCCCCGGCAGTTGCCTGCCTGTGCCTGTGGATTCTTTGCATTTCCAGGGACAGGAACCAGATGCTATCATAACTGCATGAAAAAAATGGTCCCGCACCAAGAAAAAAGGCCCTTGACGGACGTTACCGAGGCTTTATGAGCCATCAAGTGCAACAGCTGGATAGTTCCAGGGAACGTTTCCACCCAATGACTGTTAAACAGCAGGAGATGTTTTATTATCTTTTCCCCTCTGTTTAATGTGTTGTTCACCTTCTGCCAGGATTGTTAGCCTTGATTATCAATCTCCACATAAAAATATAGGGGTGACCTATTCTTGTTCCTCTCCTGGGGGTCTCCCCATGTGGATCATTACTGTCAGAATCACATGCTGGTTAGCCAGGTGGACTGGAACCCCTGCTCCCAGGAGCCAACAGATAGATGGGGGCAGGACAAGAAGAAAGCCGGAGAATCACCGATGGTCATGAGCATCAGAAAATTATAGGATTACAGCCAACAAGACGCCAGCAACAGAGAAAGACTCTTCTATTCAGCTGTGGCTGAGGTGCAGACATCTTGAAAAAAGTCAATGCGTTTTCTAAACTATACAGTCCCGTTTCTTTTACAAAGGAAACCTGGCGGCTGTCTCCTCTGGGAGCCATCAGGCTTCCTGCATCTTCACTTTCAAATGTGAATCCCCGCGTTTCCCAAGCCCAGTTCATCGTCGGTGAGGAACCGGATAGCAGCACCTCCGTGCTCTGTGCCCTCTTCATTAGGGCGGCAGATACCAGCAGTACTGCTCTCCAGGATCCAAGCAAGCAGATGGCTAGAGTTCACAGTCCTAAAGCAGTACTTTGCAACTCCACACGTAGCCAAGGAGAAAACGCCAGGCCACCCCCTGTCCTCTTTCTGAGTGACTGCACTGATTTGGATTTTTATTCCTTCCTTTTGGGCATGAAACAATCCAGGTGCGGGGGGGAATTGCCTAGCATCTGCTGTGCTGATGTTCATATCCGAAACATCAGATGCCAGAAGTCACTCTACACCAGCCTGACCCTGAGTCTGCGTCCAAAGGAGAGGGTCCCTGACGTGTGCCCAACCTAGACGTGCCGAAGGGGGCTTTGAAATCCTGGCCTGCTTTCAGCCAACTTTATGCATTTATATCAGCTGATTTGTTACTTGATAAAAATGTTCAGGATAATGCAGCCACTTTTTAAAATGCTGTAGAAAAGACCACTTCAGAAACAGATGAGAACAGCCATGATACTGGACCAGAGTCCTGAGGCATTGAGCTGAGAATTCCATCTTCCCCTGCATGAGAAAGGCAGGTTGTTACCCTCTACAGCATCTGAAGGTGGGGATTTGCTCCCTACCCCACAACTCTGGCGAACAGCTTCCCATCAGCCTACCATCTGTGAATGAATCTGGACCTGCAGATTTATAGTCTCTGTCAGTACCGTGTCTTAGGATGTGGAGGACAGCTTGCTTTATTTTTCCCTAATGCTGCTTCTTCTCAATCTTAAGAGCTAACTCAAGATTAAGTGAATAATCTATACACATGTTACATGAGCTACTCAGATTCCCTCCCACATCACGTCTTCCAGACTGAGGAGTTCTTCCAACCGCCTATTCTCAAACGGGAAGTTCCTCCTCCCCCTCGATGGTTTTTGCTTCCCTCTTGTGTTTAAGGTGTACTTATCAAAACTTCATAAGAACTTCTAGGTTCAAACAAATTTCTATTTTGTCCAAGGGTAAGACGATACCTTTCACTTTGTTTCCAATATCCTTTGTGATAATGTCCAACAAATTCTGTCAGTGTTGGTTTCCTGGTCGTAATCTTAGACTGAACCTTCAGGCAACGGAGTCCTTAGGCTTTCTTCCGCAGTGTTAATCAGTTCTCAGAGTCTTCCATCTCATAGAAGAGTTTCAATTATTTTACCTGAACTGTTGCTTCCTGCTCTCATTAGAGCTCCTCGGCTCATTTCATCTTCTGCTCATCCTACCTTGATGATATTTTTATTACCTGGAAGAACTTAGTTCTGTGCACAAAGTTGGAAATTTTCCCATGGTACTTCTTATCTTGAGCCCTTGAAAAGAATGTTAAATAAAGCCAGTTCAACATGCCTTCTTAGGGGTTTCTATTATAAACCCTTTTCCTTCCAGAGAAAATGATCATTTATCCCAACTCTTCATTTACTCTCTAAGGTAATTCTCTCTCCATCTCAAAACATTGTCTCTAATCCCAAGAAAACTCAATTATTTAGCTTTAGTGAGGTATAATTGATATATAATAAACTGTACACATGTACAATTTGGTGAGATTTGTCACATGTATACACCTGGGAAACCATCGCGAGATAACGGACACATCCATTACCCCTAAAAGCGTCCTCCTGCCCATTTGTTATCTGTCCCTCCCCACCCCCATTCCTAGTCAACCACTGATATGCTTTCCGTCATTATAGATTAGCTCGAATTGTCTGTAATCGGATAGAAATGAAATCATACTGTACATTGTCTTCTGTTTTTGGTGGGGGAGTCTGGCTTCTTTCACTCACTATAATTACTTTGAGATTCATCCATGTTCGTACATATATGAATAGTTTGAGTATTCTGAGTAGTATTTCATTATATGAATATGCCACATTTTGTTTATCCATTGGACACTTGGGTTGTTTCCAGTTTTTGGTTATTATGAATAATATTGCTGTGAACTTTCATGGACAAGTCTTTGTGTGAGCATATGCCTTAACTTCTCTTCAGTAAAAATAACTAAGAGTGAAGGACTGAGGGAAGGGTAGTGTAAAATCATTTCTACTGCTTCCAGTATGACATATTTTTAGAAGCTTCCTGAAAATCTAAATAAAGTATAGCCTCTCTTTTTCCTTTATTTATGCCTTTTTCTCAAAAAAAGTAAACATGGTTCTCAAAGAACAAAATTAAGAAGTAAAAGTATATGGGGCCTCACACAACATTGCAAATCAACTATACTTCAATAAAATTAAAACAAAAACAAAAACATATGGGGCCTCGAAGCTGTACCTGTACTTATTTAGGATTTTCTTTCTCCACCAGGGCTACTCAATCTTAACCTCAGTGAAGTGGCATACACAGCTACACGGCCCAAGTAACAAGCCATCCCTTAGGGATAGGAGGAAAAATCTTTTCCCCACTCTTGGAAGTGCTGTGGTGTGCAGGTGCTAAAACATTTAAGAGGCTAATCAAATTCATTCTACCAGTCCTCTTGGGTGTATTATTTGAGTACATGGAGGAATCTATGGCTCAGAACAGAATGGAAAATAAAGAAGACTTTTCTGTGTTTTGTTTCTGATGGTGTTAGACTTGTTTTGAAATTTATGTAAAATAACAAACCAAAACCAAAACCCAAGACAGAAAGGGAGAAAAAGAAGAGAGAGTAATAAAAGAGGAAGGTTAGAGGAAAAAGATAATGGGACCAAATTTTTAGAGTCTATGCTTCAGGTAAATAATTCCCTTACCCGGAAATATTTTTTAAGCAAAGGTCAAAAGACATGGGTGAGTCATTGCCTGGATATCAAAGCTATGTTGGGAAATCCTGCTTGAGCCATCACCCCCATGCCTCTTTTGTGAAGGAGGCAATCACAGAATGAATGGATTGTAATTTTGAAGTTCCAGGTGTATAGGGAAGAGACTTGGTATTTTTTAATTTATGAGCTTCTGTAGCAATGGATGTAAGTTAATTTTTTTTCCTGAATGTGTAAAGAAACACTAGTGATGTCTAAATTTACTGCAGCTTCCCTCCCCCACCACCAACTAAGCAGGATCTAGACTCCATAAATCAATCTTCCTCATGTGCCTAGCTTTAAAGGAAATAAAGAACATGCAAAGTAGTAATCCACCATAGGACTTTGACGCTGTGGTTGGTGATTAGGACCACAGGAGAAGCATAAAGATTAATAATATCTATTTTTATTTTCTCTACCTTTAGCGTGAAAGCTAAAACAAAATGCTCAGCATCTTCAGTGATAAATGATATGGGACTCTCCAACTGATCCAAATGACACAAGGATTAAATTACACCTGTCCACAGGTGGGGACCCTGAGGACCAAAGGATAAAGATGGGAGGTGGGCAGAGGGAGGGAAGGAGGCACACCTGAAGACCAGCAGGCACATCCCTGCAGCCCCAGTGCTAAGAAACCAGAGCCAGGAACAACCTAAGGGTGTCTCAGTAGGGGCCTGGAGAATTGCACAGAATGGAAAATATTTTCAAGTTAGACTGAGTACTGATTCTAGGTGTGATGGTCCACTTGGCCAGGCTATGGCACCCAGTTAGTTTGGTCAAACACCAGCCTAGATGCTGCTATCAAGGTATTTTTTAGATGTGATTCACATTTAAGTCAAGACTCTGAAGTAGATTCCCCTCCATTATGTTAAAGGAAAACACTCATCTCAGGTGCCTGGTGGGGCAAAGTACTCAGTTCCAAGTGACCAGAAAGAAGGCCCCACCCTCAAGGCGCAGTGCTGTGCAGGCAGCACTTATTCTTTCTCTCCTGCCCTGAGCACAGGCTGTCATTCTGTACTGGAGATACTACTTCCACAGTGGAATTCAGTGAGCTGCGACACAGGTGGACTCCCTGAGGAGGGACAGGAGAAGGCTGGCAGGAACTCTCCACGGCAGACTCCCAAAGCTCCTGAGACACACTCATCAAATATGTACTGAGCCCCAGCCCCATTCTAAGAGTTGAGGTTGCAACGATGGAACAAGATGGACAAGTGCCTCTTTCTATGGATCTCACATTCTAGAAGGGGAGACAGGAAATGAATGGATAAGACAATTTCTGATAATACTACACGCTGCAAAGTCACCATTACCTTGCAAGCAACTAGAAGACGTGGAGAGAGTGATACTGGGAGTTCTCCTGTACTGCTCTGTCCTGGACTTCCATGCTGTTTATAACTCTCCAGTAATGGGACTGGCTGCCCCTCTGGACGGGGAGCTCCCTGGTGGCAGTGGCAGCCCTTTTGTCATCCTCGGCGTCTAATATAATGCCTGGCATACAGTATGGGCTTACCAAATGCCTGGTGAATGAATGAAGGAATGGATACATGAATGGGTAAGTGAATGAGGATATATTGCCAATAGCTTATGCTGGGTTTCCCTAGAAGCATCCCTGCATAAGGATGAGAGTGCTAATAGCTTTAATTGCAGGCTGATTCCAGGAAGCAGTGTAGGGAAGTGGGAAAGCAAGACAGGGAGGGAAGGAAATGACCAGAGGATGCATTACCAAGCAGATTGCTGACGTAGGCAACTGGGGCTCAGTCCTACTTAGGAAGTCAGGGAGACAGGGTAGACCTTGTCTCAGTGTTATACCAACCCAGGAGGAAGGGAGCTGGGATATTTATCCATCAATTCCTGTCAGACTTATTTGGGAGCAGCTCTCAACAGGACTACCTGCCTGGCAATCTGGCCTGTCCCACGCTTGAATACAGTGGGCTCTGGCAGCCAGAAAAAACCCTCGGGCAGTCACAAGTCCTGGACCTTGGGAGCTGCAAGGTTTTGTTTAGAGAATGATAAGCAGAAGGGCATGGGGGCGTGGGGGCCAACGGTACCTGCTATAGCCAGCTACACGCATCTGGTGAATTCCATGGGGACCTGAAGCCAGTGGTGTGCAGCCAGGGTGCTACAGAGGCAGCAGCAGAAGGGAGGTTTTGCCGCCATCCTGACAGGCCTGGTCAGACGTGACGACACGCGGCTTGGTAATCCTTGGCTCTCCCTCTCTACATCTCTCAGTTTTTTGTTTGTGTGTTTTAAAAGAGAATGAACCACACATAAAGTCTAGACAATTTTTAAAAATTAATTAATTTATTTTTGGCTGCGTTGGGTCTTCATTGCTGCACGTGGGCTTTCTTTAGTTGCGGTGAGTAGGGGGTTACTCTTTTTTTTTTCCCAACTACGCAATGTTTTTATTTTTATTCAACTATAAGCAAACAGCAGAATTAACACAACATTCAGCAACTCCAGACTGGCTTTTCTTACACCGAAGAGTGATCAATTTAATAGGCACAGACTTTCAGATTGCTGATGACCTCTCACTCAGCCCTGCAGCTCATCTAGATGGCCAAGCTTTAACAGCAACTCTCTCCCTATTGCTCTTTTCAGTATTGCTCTTTAAAGGAGCCAGAGCAGGACACTGACACCCAATAACCAGCCTGAGATGTATCACATGGGGGGCTAGCAGACGTGCCGGCCCCTGGTTGTCTTAGTGAGAGACAGGGCCGTGAAAACACATGCCAGAAGATGCCGTCACAGACAATCCTGGGCTCGGGCTCACAAAGGCAGAGGCAATCAACCTTTTCTTTTTTTCAACCTCCCTTAAAGATTCTTTGATACTCTGTTCTAATACTGCAGACCTGGTCTTTTTACCAGAATTTTTTTCTTCTTTAACGTCTGGATTGTTATTCTTATATTAACATTTTGACGACCCCATCCTAGTACCAAAATATCCCCCACCAAAACGGAGTTTAAATTTGATCAAAACGTAAACCCCCTAGAATTAAAGAGGACAGGCAGAAGGAAAAGTCACCCTAAACCTAAATCTGACCGCTCAGGGCTCAGACAGGGGGAAGGGGAGAAATCTACATGCATCACTAAACTGAAACACTGCTTGGGAACTCTGGGACCGTGTCCACCTCCTGGCTTTCCTCTACTTCCCAGACAGCTGCTCATACAGTTGGGGCACATAGTCATCCCATTCGGCCTGGTAACACGCGCCGGCCACCAGAGCCCTGAGCTCGTACTTTTTGTGGAAATTCGCCGCCTTGAATTTGCCACGCTCCTCTGCAGATCGGTTGCTGAGAATGGGCTCATCACACTTCAGTGGCCTGTCCTGCTCGTAAACCAGCCAGGCGTAGCGGTGAAGGCCTGTGCCCTTGGGAGGCCCAGAGCCCACATAGTCGGAGAGCACCGTGCCACTGCTGATGGCGTTGCCCTTCATGTTGACCACCAGGAAATGGTGCCATTCCCTGTATTTGGGGTCCTTCCTGCTGGGAGCATCCGGGTCTGTCAAGACCAAGGTATATAATTTACCTGGATCAAGGCCATCCCATGCAGTTCTGGTGGGCCGGTTCTTCACCTGAGTGGGTGTCAGCACTTTGCCCAGCTCGTCAAGCTCCGCCCCACCATATTTGACTTGCAGCAGGTGCTGTGGCCTCTCGTCCACTTCCTGCAGGCTCAAAGGCCCGGACCACTTGCTGAGGTCCACCGGCATCGCGAAGCCGAGAGGGGCGGACAGCGGGGAAAGCTGCGGGAGGACTCACGCAGGGTAGCAGCCCAGACTCCCAGAGGTCTGCAAGCTGTACTGAGGCAACTCAGGCCCCACGGCCGGGGAGCGCATGCGCGCGGGGGTTACTCTTCGTTGCGGTGCGCGGGCTCTAGGCGCGCTGGCTTCGGTAATTGTGGCTCACGGGCTTAGTTGCTCTGCGGCATGGGGGATCTTACCGGACCAGGGCTCGAACCCGTGTCCCCTGCACTGGCAGGCGGATTCCCAACCACTGCGCCACCAGGGAAGTTCACCTCTCTCAGTTTTAACCTGATGCTTGGAACTCCTCAAGCGTGGAAACAAGGTCTTATTTTGATTTTTAAACACTTGTGGGTGGTCAGAGCTTATATAGTGATGTAAGACTGTTTAGCTTTTTTTTTAATCACTAGAAAGTACTCCTAAAATTCTGTTCAGGGGTATTCTGCTTTCCCCCCAAGTGCCACCTTGCCACTTTAGACAGGTATAATAATAGATGAAGATTTATTTCAGAAAAATGAATCACAATTATTTTTTGAAGCACCTAAAAGACTGGAAATAAATTTTGAGTGATGGTTTATATTTTCTCATTTTTTTTTATTTCAAGTGGCTTGCCTGGTGCTGATTACTTTACAGACTCCGAGAGACTTCTCTTTCTTTGTCACTGCCAAGGCCCTTTCTTTCCTTTGCTAGAGTTTAAAAGGACAAACTATGGACTCTTAAGGCTTTGGTTTTGAGGATGCCAAGAAAATGACACAGTCTATTATGGTGTAGGCTCGTGAAATTATATTTCCCGAATTCCAGGGTACTTCATGAACAACAAGCACACCAAGTACCAGGAAAGGCATCTAATTACAGTGTAATGCTAAAATCATTCTTGCACCAGCTAAATAAAAAGATGATTATTAGAAATAGTGTCCTGCTGAATCTGTGTGGAAATGAATCATGAAAAATATTCCATTTAGTTTTTATCTATCAGAATTATTTTTATCATTAATACTAGTACTTGGAATGATAACTCTGAGGCTACATAATCCCACAGTTTCTTTTAAGTAGTTCATTCTTATGAGAAGCAGGACAGACCTAAGTTTTCAAGCATGGTTGATTCATTATTTCAACATTCATGTACTGAGCTCCTACTCTGTACCAGGCAGTGCTAAATGCAATAAAGGGATTAGACACAGTTCCTGTTCTCTTGAAATCGACACCTTAGTAATCAGACAGAAGGAAAAGAAAAAGTCATTATGTCCACTTCAGAGGCAAGAAAATAAAAATCCCGCCTTCAGGGACATCTCTCAGTTATGAAAAGCAGACACTTCAGTGAGATCTCTTTATGCTTCAGTTCTACCTATTTCCCACCAAATTATTATAACAGTACTCCCTAAATTCCGCCTTCCTATACCCTCAATGAGGAGTCAGTTTCTTAGTCAATACACAATGCCACAGACACGATTTGTGTTTTCATCTAGGATAGGATCCCTCAGCACACGGAGCCTCTACCCAATACCACATAAGATAATACATCTTTAGTTTCTGTAATGTCTTCCACATGATTTTATCCCCAAATGCTTTACATACTTCACTAAGACAGCTATAGAATTAAAATAATAACTCAAAGCAGAGGACAGAAAGCAAAGAGGTTTATTCAAGGGAGGAAAAGACAGCTTTTCAATGAGACAGGAGAAAAGATGGAGAGCCCTGCTTCATTGTGCTAGACCTACAACTCATAAGTCTTTCCTGTGCTTTAACTCTTTCTTTGGTTTCCTGTCCCAGGCAGCACCTCTTGTCCCGTCTCTACAAATCCTCCTCTTGAAAAGACAACCAGGTACTTATATTTTAATATGAATCTCAATTTCCCAACAACACCTTTTTCCATGCTTTGTGACAATGTTATCTCCCTCAAACATCCTAGATTTATAAGAATAATTTAATTCCTAAGCAGGTAGTTTGAATTTAGTGGGAAAAAAATGTAAGCTTCTCAAAAGAAATTCAGTGTAAGATAACCTGGAGACTTAGGTGCCCATCTCCCTTTGAGTCTGAGATTCATTCATTCAACAGATATTCATAAGACAACAGGTAATATGTGGGAAGAGGGGTGCAGAGCCGGAATAGCTGTAATATTAAGTAGGGAGGTCAGGGAAGGCCTTGCCATTAAGTGGCATTTGAGCAAAGATCTGAAGGAAGGAAGGGTCGAGCCAAGCAGATACCTGGAGAAAGAGCAGAGGAAACAGAAAGAGCAAAGTCTGTGAGGAAGGAGTGGTCTTGGCACTTTCGGAGGAAAAGCAAGGTCAGTGTGCCTGGGTCAGAGCAAGCAAGAGGGAGAGTGATAGAGGAGCGTGGAGGGCAGATTGTAGAGAGACCCTGGCAAGCCACTGAAAAACCTTTAACTTTTACTCTGAGTGAGACAGGAAGCAATATTTTAGTAACTAACAAAGTTAGAGGACTAGAGTAGTTGGTCAAAATGTTTCTCCCTTATGTCTTCAGTGGTGTGCTCTGCATTCCTTCTCTACTATGGTCTCACTGATCATCCTTGTGTTGGGACTTTATGAATGCCCACCCATCACAACCCATTTTGAGTTTGGAGGCAGGAGAGTGTAGTAGTGATCTCAGAGAGGCAGCACTGAGAGCAGTGACTTGAAGTGAGATCTTAGTTCCCTGCCCAGGAATTGGACTTGGGAAGCCTGGGTGAAAATGAGGAGTCCTAGCCGCTAGTCCACCAGTGGGTAGAGGCTAGAAGCAAAATCCCCCTGGCCCTTGCCCCCATTGAAAAATGCATTTCTCAAGGATGCAAAAACTGTAAAAACAGGTACAAAGTTTATTATTAGAGACAGCACAAGTGGGAGAGCACACAGAGAAACAGTCTGTTTACTTAAGACAGAAGCAAGGCAGAGATGCACGCACACCTGGAGAGCAAGGGTGTGGGCGTCCTCCCTAACCAGGAGGCAGTAAAGAGGCAGTGAAGTCATCCATATAGGGCAGTTCTTCCGGGTCTTTGTTTACCCTTGGCCAATTATCTGGTTTCTTTTTCCACAGCTGATCTGCCTTAGTACCCTCTCCAACATGCATGTGCAGCTTTTTTCCAAGATGGATTCCAGGGCAGAGGCCTAGAGGACGGCCTTGGCATCACCTATTCTGGGGAGGTGCCCCCTCCTTTCTGACCCCCAAGGAGGCTTTCTGCACATGTGCAATGTCTCTCTTGCCCCACGGTTGGGGAATATATGACCTCCTGATCCTTTATGCAAACAAGGCTTAGTCCCTCTCTGGTCCTGCCAGGACTGTTATCTTAAAGTGTCCTCAGGAGACAAAGCTTGGCTATTTACCCTGTTGCTGTTGTTATTTCTAGTTCCAAGTGCAAACAGGAGGCTGACTGTAAATGCCTAACCTGGAGCCCACCTATCTCCTGCCTCAGTAGCTAAGAGCATTTTTTCATCCATTCAACAAACATTTCCTAGGTACTCTTTTAGGCACTAGGGGTTCAGCCAAGAATAAAGAGACAAATATCTCTCCCCTTACGGAGCTTACATTCTGGCTCATGAGCTCTGGAATCAGATAGCCTGGCTCAAGCACCTACTCATCTCCTTCTAGCGGTCTGACCATGATCGAGTTACCTCACCAATCTGTGCTTCAGTTTCCACATCTAAACAATGGGATGACAAGAGGGCCAAACTCATGGGGGCTTCTGAAGTTTAAACTCGTGTAAAGAACTCAGAGTAGTGTGTGGCCTATAGGAAACCCTCAATAAATGTAGGCTATTATGTTTAAATGAGTAAGTACTGAAGAAAGGAACAAGTTACAGAGGTATTGCAACAGGGTAGGGACAGAAGTGCAGTCAAGGAAACATTTTATCAAACATATAGTAGATAAAGTTGTAGCCTTTCTCCATCCATCTTCTCATTCAGGACACAGGTCATTCCATTGTTCTTTTTTTTTTTTTTTTTTTTTTTGCGTTACATGGGCCTCTCACTGTTGTGGCCTCTCCCGTTGTGGAACACAGGCTCCGGACGCGCAGGCTCAGCGGCCATGGCTCACGGGCCCAGCCACTCCACGGCATGCGGGATCTTCATGGACTGGGGCACGAACCCGTGTCCCCTGCATCGGCAGGCGGACTCTCAACCACTGCGCCACCAGGGAAGCCCTATTGTTCTTTTTGAATCGACTCCGTGCCACCATATCTTCCTTCTTCAGCCCCCAATTCAAATCATGAAGGTATTAACAAAGAGAGTGAATATTTCCCTCTTTTACTTCTATTTTATTTACTGTTTTGATTCATTTTCACTGTCAGTGTCATGGCAGACTTCCAGCTCCCACACTGCAGTCACCACCAAGCCATATGGTCATAGAATTCTTAATGGCTCCTCCTTTTCTTCCTTTTGTTTTCTTTCTTACTGTTTGAGAGTTTTTTCTAGGGCTATAAAACTACAAAAAGAAGCCCTTCAAAAGATTTAGAAGTGTGTAGTCAGCTAACTGGAGCTCCACAGGAGAGGGCAGGGTTTCTCTCTCTGCTGGTCACTGATGTTTTCAATCACCAGTGACACCTGGTTCTTTCCAGGTAAGGCTTTAAGAGCCAGCTGTGATCTTCGGCCCCCCGTGATGGCAGTTTTGCTCTCCGAGGCGTGATGCCTGATCTTTACAATTGCCATGGAGGTCCTAGGTAGTCATTAGGCCGGATTACAAAGTGGCATGTAAACACACTGTAAAGGTACGCACAACACAAGTCACCCACTCTAAAGGGAATGTTGAGAATTCATTGGATTTCCCACTGAGGGTAGAATTCCATCCTTTTCATAGCAAATGCCATCTTAACGTCACCTCTAGGATTTAGATGATGTTTACAAAGAACTATCACATTTTCATTTAATCCTCACTATAATCCTATGAAGTAGATATGATAATCTCTGTTTAACAGGAGAAACTGAGGCTTAGCGAGATTTAAGTTACTTGCCTAAAGTCAGAATGTCAGTGGCCGGCTGTGGATGCAACCACAAGCCACTCCATCTTTCTCTTTGCTTTATCCAATACTCTTCTTCCCCTCCCCTCACCCCTGCATCAGTAAGAAGGACATTAAAATTGTTCAGTAAGAACCAGAATGCCTAACCCTGAGAATATTTGACAAGAATCACAGGGATCCTTCAGGCTCAGTGGAATTGCTTTGCCTTCAAACACCCACACCAAGGCATGAACTGGATTTTCAGCTGAGGCAAAGCTGTACAAATGAGTCCCAGATGTTGTGAGCTGATTGCCAGCACCCTAAATGACCATCCGTCAAACAAAGGACTTAAGTTGGAAAATACGCTATCTTACACATTTCCTGCAGCGGGAGATGGGAATGGGGCAGCAAACACTGACCATTTTCTTTAGCAGAGATCACCAATTCAGAATGGCGTGGGCCAAGCCATGAGTGCCACTTCTATTATGGTCTGCACACCCCAAAACAGGGGTTTTGGGGTTGCCGGGGTAGGGTACTGACTGTTAGGGTCATATATTTAAAGTGTTTTAGGATCTTTTTTGAACACAAAGGATCATAGTGTAGACACTGAATTATGGCCACTTTTTCTTCAGTGCTTTCTCTGTCTTTCATAAGCAATCAAGGGTTTACTTCTTCATGCAGCAAACACCTGAAACTATTTCCTGGGGCCCCTGAAATCTGACAGCACTAAATATTCACTGCATCAATATACATGAGCAAGAGTCCCTTCTTCTCTGAGAAGTCCATGGAGTCTTTTCTAAGAAAAGTAAAGCTATGACTTGCCAGGAATAAGTAAACAAGAAATTCAGAGGGTAAGGATTTGGTTTCCACTTCAGGCCTTCAAAGATCGCCGCCCTGACACTGTTTAGCCCTCAGGGAAGGGGCAGGAGCAGCTGGTGAGACACGAGCCCAGACAGTGCCTTTGGGCAGTTGAGAAAAAGACGTCCCTTTGGATGGATGGAGCCCAGTGGGAGGTGTCTCAGCTCAAACAGTAGAGTTTTGGCCAAACAGCAAATGGCACAATTATGCATGTCGGCCCTGACCACAGGTGTTCCCTACAAGGTTCAAGGGCAGCCCCACTTCCATGGGAGCCATGGAAGAGGCAGACAGGGAGGTGGTGTGGGGAAGGTGGAGAGTAATGGGAGAAAAGGGGAAAGGGATAGACACTAAGTCAGAATGAGACCCTAGAAGGAGTAAGGAGACAAAGGTGCATACTTGGATGCAAACAAAACAGGAAAAATACAATAATCGTATAAGAGAAATTCCACAATATGAGCTCCTCAAAGCTCCTAGTGTTTTTTGTTTTGTTTTGTAGAGATATCATTCTATTGCAACAGACATGGCACTGGAAATTAGCTTCCCATCTGTAAAACTGGAGGCAGAAAGTCTGCCCTATCCCTCCACAGAGAATCTGCAAATTAAGAGTTGGATCTGTGCACCCAGCTCCACGTTTCTCCCCCTAGATCACCTGAGACCAACTGTGGTGTGTTTAGGAGAGTTCTTCTCTGGTAATAATTGCTGGTGTACTTATAATGGGAAGATGTGAGCATCCCTAAGGGAACTGTACCTGATGGAAGAACAAAAGAAACATGAGCAGTTTCACACTTCATCCTTCTTTGACTTAATAGGCTCCTCTCAAATAACCAACTACTACCGTTATGTGTCAGCATGCCCAGGGACTAAAGAAAGCCTTTGCTGTACAAGATTATATACGAAAAGCATCTGCTGTGACCAGCGAAAGGCACTATTTGAGCTGGCTGTCAGTGAGAGTGCGGAAATGGCTTTTAAGGAGGACCTTCTCTGTAGCAGTGGGAGCTGTGTGTACAGCAGCACGTGGACCCAGAGCACTCAGGAGCAGGTCCCACAAGAAGGCTGATGAACGGAGGGACCCGTCTGAGGGCAGGGCCTCGGAGCCGGGAGTTGGCCTTCTCAGCGCAGCTTAGCCCCTCATTCTGGACCCGAGCTGGTCTTGCTTTAATGTCACAGCAACCTCTGGCCTCAGAGGGATGCCGGTTAAATCAGTCATAAGAGTCAACAGCATAACAGGGGCTTGGAGATGGCCGTCAGGTGATACAAGCAACGGTCTTATAACAAAGATGGAAGAAATTGCACAAGAGGTGGAGATATAATAACATCCCTAAGAAAAAAATGAGTTTAGGCAAAAGGCATAAAGTTAGCAGAAGGAAATGAGGGACAGCTTGCCAAGCGAGAGAGAGAGAGAAAACAGAGCAAGTGGACCGCACAAAATCAATCTGAGGGCAACCCAAGATTGAGGTGAACATCAAAATTTACGCAGAAAATTCCAAACCCAAGAGTTATGTATTTTTAATCAACAACAGAAAATTGTGTAAAGGTCAGAATCTTCATGAAGAGAGTCAGTAAATAAAAAATAACCCTGTTACTGGAAAAAAAAGAACAGAGGAAAAAGAGAGGGAGAAGTTCTAACTAATGTGATGGATCCAACAATGAGCAAATGGACAGACAGTAAGGATTTGAAGGCACTGAGTAATCTGAAGTAATCAAAACCTATGAAAACAGATTTAAAGGCATTTATTTACATTAAGAAAATAGAGAAATGAGAAAATAATAATGAAAAATGACCTTTATATAATTTTACTTGAAAATTTCATTTGAATTTGGTAAAAAGTTATGGTCTTACAAAGGTTGTGAACTAAATGTAAAAGCTGTAAATAAATAATATTACAGGGCTTCCCTGGTGGCGCAGTGGTTAAGAGTCCACCTGCCGATGCAGGGGACACGGGTTCGTGCCCCAGTCCAGGAAGATCCCACATGCCGCGAAGCGGGTGGGCCCGTGAGCCATGGCCGCTGAGCCTGCGTGTCTGGAGCCTGTGCTCCGCAACGGGAGAGGCCACAGCAGTGAGAGGCCCGCGGACCACAAAAAAAAAAATATATATATAAATATATATATATATATATATATAATAATATTACAATGAGAAGTGGCGTCTGAAGACAGAACTGAAAACCCATGTGTTCACCAGCTCCACAGAGATGGCAGTGCCAGTTCTGCCACACTTGAACTTGCCTTTGCAAAGCTCACGCGATAGCTGGCAATTTTCACTATTTTTCCCATACTTGCTCTGAATGTAGATTAAAATCCTCCAGAAACTCATTTTCTCCATGAATTAAAACAACAACAATACGATTATCTGTAAGGTTATTTGGGAAAGAACATCAATGCAAAGATAGGAGATCATCTGAAAGATTCATTTTACTTACCAGAGCTCCAGGCAATTCTATGCGTAACCCAGAATTTGTTCACAGCTCTTCAAATTAAAATGAGGATTCTACCACCTCAACCTACAAATCTGAGGATTCACCCAAGAGTTTTTATAGGGTTTCATGCACTTCATACTTTAAAGCACAAAGTACATCATTAAGTAAATCTCAACTATAGTCATCATATTGTACATATATCCCTGGTACTTATTTATCTTATAACTGGAAGTTTGTACCTTTTGACGACCTTCATCCAGTTCTCAAGTTAACACTGCTGTATGGTATGTTTGAAAGCTGTTAAGAGCGTAGATCCTAAGACTTCTCATCACAAGGGAAAAAAAGTTTTTTTCTTTTTTTTTTTTTTTTTTGGTATCTGTTTCCGTATGAGATGATGGATGTTGGGTAAACCTATTGTGGTAATCATTTCACAATATACGTAAATCAGATCATTATGCTGTATGCCTTAAACTTATACAGTAATATATATAAGTTATATCTCAATAAAACTGAAAAAACAAGATCATGAGAGTTTTTTTAAAAAGTAAATCTTTATTCAAAGTGAATAGTCAACAAACGGGAAATCTAATGACACCTGACTTCACCACTTAATATTAACATGGGAATCACGCAAAGGAGATTCCCTCATTTGAAAAGTTCAAAGCATGAAAATTAACCAACTTGATGATCAGTTATGCCTATCTCTTTTTTTGGTTAAGATTACTATTAATATTTTTAGTATTACTGTTACTATTTCACTGTTACTACTTTTTTCCAAAGGGGGAAATAAAGTGTTTTTCCAAAAGCAGAGTACTGAAATTCTGAAGCAAAGGCAGTCCACCAAAATGCTGATATTTAAAGAAATAAAGAGGGAGGGACTTCGCTGGTGGTCCAGTGGTTAAGACTCCACACTCCCGATGCAGGGTGCCTGGGTTCGATCCCTGGTCAGGGAACTAGAACCCACATGCCCCAACTAAGACCCAGCACAGCCAAATTAATTAATTAATTAATTAAAGAAATTCTGGCGAAAGATATGTAGAAGGAAAGCAATTTGGGCTTCAACATTTTCTAAAGCAGCACTTCTCAAACTATCTGTGGTGAAGGAATCACTTTTTTCTTTTATTTCTAATTACATTCAAACAATAAGACCTACTTTTTAATTTTTAGATTCAATAGGCATAAACTTACTCTGTCAACTTGCTACAGAAGTTTCTAAATGCTTCCTCTGAATTTCCACACTTATCACAGACCAGTGTGTACTGTCCACAAACCACACTGGGGGTAGCCCTGGTCCAGAGTATCACTGCTTATTCAGAACTGGAATTTTTACTTTATAGCTGTTGAATCTGAAATGCAACAAGATCCACCCAGTCCTCTACCCATAGCTCTGAAAAGTAAACACTTTAAAAGAAAGGCCTGTATCACAGAGAAAAGTGGACACCTGCAGCCCTCAACAACTCAGGGTTTTGTCGCTGTTCTGCTTATCTTCTCAAACTGATTGCAGGGCCCACTTACTTCATGGGTTTTATCAGCGACGACCATCAGTTCATGATTATGATGGGAAAAGCCTGCTTAGCACAGAGAACAGCAACAAGGCTCACAGGTGAGAGGAAATGAGGATGGACTCCCCACCCTGCCACTTCCCAGCTGTGTAGCCTTGGGCTGGTGACTTGACTCAGGACACCTCTTTCTCTATCCATCAAACAGGGGAAATGGCAGGATCTACGTCCCAGGGTTACTCTGAGGATTAAGGGAGATTCTGCATATGAAGAGCTTAGTGCAGTGAGTGATACACACAGTGTTCAGTAGATGTCAGCCACGTTGGCCACAAATTTGGCAAATGGTGCTGCTCCTATCTGCAATGAAATGACGCCCAGCACAGCTCTTGAGGGCTGGCCAGCCTGTCCTCACTTGGAGCTATGTGGAGTCCAGAGCCCTACAGACTCACGGATGTGTTCCAATCACACAGTCAAGCAGAACGTGTTGAAAAGTGGTGAACACAGATCTGAGGGGCTGACCCTGCCCCCAAGTCCCTATGTGGAACGACTCTCCTATCCTTCCATGAAAACCATAACCACTAATGTGTTTCCAATTTTGGCCCCAGCAACAGACCCAGATTCCACCCTTCTTAAAAGCCACGCCTACCATCACCTCACACAGCTTTGCTTGAGCTGAAACAGAAAGCTCCTCTGACACGACCTCAGTTTACTGCCTGACAATGTAAGGGGGCTGCTTTGGACTTCTCAGGGGGCGCTTTGGGGACCCACAGAGGTGAGGGACAACCCTGGTTCTCTCTTGACAGTGCGGACCTTGAGCAGGTCACCCGACTTTGCTCTCAGTCCCCGTCCATGACAGGGAGGTTGTCAGTATGCTGCCACCCTCTATGGGAGGCGTGACAGCCCGAACACTATGGACGAGAGCAGCAGGGCAAACCGCGTAATGAGTGTGTGTGGGGGTGAATATATATACATTCAGTCTCTAATACACATATATAATTCTTTAATATATGGGGTTTTTTTCAAATTTTTCAGAACTTTATTTTTTTGACTTTTTTTTAACACCTTTATTGGAGTATAATTGCTTTGCAATGGTGTGTTAGTTTCTGCCGTATAACAAAGTGAATCAGCTATACGTATACATATATCCCCATATCCCCTCCCTCTTGCGTCTCCCTCCCACCCTCCCTATCCCACCCCTCTAGGCGGTCACAAAGCACCGAGCTGATCTCCCTGTGCTATGCAGCTGCTTCCCACTAGCTAGTTATTTTACATTTGGTAGTGTATATATGTCCATGCCACTCTCTCACTTCGTCCCAGCTTACATTTCCCCGTCCCTGTGTCCATATATATATATATGTTTTTAAAGAATTATTCTTTTTCTCATGGTACTTTCCCCCTCACTCTACACTGTAAACGCTCTAAACACAAACCATGTAGTTTTGTCTTTTTTTGCGGTACGCAGGCCTCTCACTGTTGTGGCCTCTCCCGTTGCGGAGCACAGGCTCTGGACGCGCAGGCTCAGCAGCCATGGCTCATGGGCCTAGCCGCTCCGCGGCATGTGGGATCTTCCCGGACCGGGGCATGAACCCGTGTCCCCTGCATCGGCAGGTGGACTCTCAACCACTGCGTCACCAGGGAAGCCCCAAACCATGTACTTTTAATGCTTTAACCCACTAAGCTCCAGGTGCTGTCAGCATTCACCACAAAGCAATGACAAGGATTTAGGTAGCCCTCTAAATCCTTTCTAGCTCTTTGAAAGGTCATACCACAAGCCCTTGCAATTCTGAATTCAAGGGTTCATTGTTTATCACTAACATCATCCGCAGGGCCTCGCCCAACCGACATCATTGGCCCATTCAGGTGGGTCCACCCTGGTGTTTCCGTTCTACCCCTTGGTGTACAAGCAAAACTCTCAGAAAGACTGTCTTTGCCAGTCATTCGCCATTCTTTTCCCTGATGTTTGTTCACTTGTTTGTAAATCCTCCTCTGACCCACGTGAAAGCTGGCCTCCATACACCATTTGTCCAGCACTCAGGCCTTCCTGGTCTATCCCATCTCGACATCCTTTCCCTGACTCGGATGACACTGTTGGTTTCTCCCCAGCAGGGAACACTATTCTCCCAAAACACTATCCATCAGGGACCATAGCACCTCTTATTTCTTCCTGCTTCAACTCCTTTTTCTGAGTTTTTTTATGAGTCAGTCAATCTGTAAAAATCTCTGGACATTTCAGTATTTCAGGAGATCAACCCCCATCTGAGCACTGAATGTTCTCTCCGGCAGTGAAGCCAGGTAGTCACCCAATGTAAGCTTGATGTCCCTCGGTGATGGGGACCTCGCTGTCTCCTGGGGCAGTTTGAATTGTGAGCAATTTCTCCTTCATTCTGAGCTGGGAGATCTCTCTCTTTCATCATGAGGTCTTATTCAGCCTTTGCCCACATACTCGGGTTTTCTATACAACCATCCAAATCCCTCTTTTACATGATGGCCCAAGAGACAGCTGAGGGCTCTCTTCTCCAGACTAAGCCTGCCAGGACTTGGCCTACTAGCTCCTCACCCCTTTAGTCACCCTCCTGTAGACATTCTCTAATAGCCTACCTATGTCCCGGGATCTTCTGTGCTTGTGGCATTCCCTCATATTCTGTTCCATCTGTTTATTCTCTCCTTGAGTGGCATGGACATGACCTCCCAGTAAGCTTGCTCAGTGGTCCCAGACAACACAGAAATTCACGTACACACAGAGCTAACACGATGGCCTCTGTTGTCAGGTGGCCACTACATACCTATTTCCTGTTACTTCCCATACATTCAAGTTGGCCCAGTGGTTCACAGGACAATAAACATGGCACCAAGGTACAACCAGAACCTCAAAGCCAACCTTCCAACAAGCCCCGTGTGCTGCCTTTATTGTGGCTTAATCCAGGATGTCAGCCTCTGTTCCTCCTCTAACTTGCTCCTTTCCTAATCAGAGCCCCTTCCTCAGATTTGTGCTTTGGATGTTACCATCGCTAAGGGTAACAGGAAAAGCCAAACAACGTTCCCTGTTACTGACACACTAGTTAAGTCCACAGTGAATTACCATTTGTACAGCACATGCTTTATAATGTATAATCATCTTATGTTAACCTTCAGAGCAACCCTGAGGAACAGGTATTATCTCATTTTATAGATGAGGACACTGAGGTAGAGCTGGAACTCAAACCCAAGGGGTCTTCTGATTTCACATCTGAAGCTATTTAGTCTATACCCTACTTACTCAGAAGCTCACGAATCTTAGGTACAGAAAAAGTTTTCTAAGGTTAAGTTCCAAGTATCAAGTAAAGAATGAGTCACAGAGGAAAACCCAGAGGAATCTGGTTTCTATTTCTGGCTTTTCTATAAACTACCTCACAGTTGAACTTTCCTGGTCCTCAGTTTCCTTATTCATAAAATAAGGAGATCAAATTAGACAATCCCTGAAGTGCCTTCCTGCTCAGCTGTCCTATGTCTCCTGCCCTGTCTCTGCCGTGTTGCTAAAATTAGGCAGAAAACATTGTTGAAATACCTTTCTTTTTTGTTTCTCAGGGTTTTTTTTTTAAGTTTCTGAAATTAGCTGGATAGTTGACAACTATCCAGCTAGTCTGTCAAGAAGGAAGAAAATTGTCATCTATTTAATAAGTTAAATTTTAAGCAGTTCATTTTCTGTAATGAGAAGAGATATCTGGAAACACCAGCCATGGGGCTGCACCCACAAAAGTCCTCCTCCTGTGGAGATCATCTTTAGAGCCACCTATTCCCAGAGCCGAGGTTCTCAACCCAGGCGACATTTTGGGTTGTCACAACCGGGGAAGGTGCCACAGGAATCTGGTGAGTAGAGGCCAAGGATGCTGCTAGACATCCTATACGCACAGGACAGTCCCCCTAAACAGAGAGTTATCTGGCCCCAGATGTCAACGGGCTGAGGTTTTGAAACCCTGTCTTAAAGAGTGAAGTCAAAGAACAGCCCCAAACTCTTCCCAGTGTTTTAGCTAAACTGGTCCACGTGAGAGGCTAACCGGGTGGGCTCACCTGAAAGAACCGAGGGTCTGGACACCTCTCTTACCTGGCGAAGAAGGACGCGGCCACCGAGGTGCCCGTGGAGGTCTCGCTGGCCACGCAGGAGGCTTGCGAGGCCGGGACGCTGCAGGCCGAAGGCTTGTCTGCATTGTAGCGATTCAGCGCCGCCTCTGTCAGGCCCTCCCGGCCAGGCTCTGTCATCAGCTGGGAGATCTGGCAAGGAACACGGATATCGAGCTCATTACCTGTAACTCACGGCATTTCCTGACTACCACCGGTAGTGCCTCCGTTTTGGGGTCGGGGCCAGAGTGCGGGGCCGGGGGCGGTGAGGCTGGGAGGGAACACGTCCCCACGTGCATTCAGTGACGCAATATGGCCTCCTCTAAGGCCATTTTCCTGCATGTTAGCTAGAATACCTCCTCGTTTGCATTAAATATAATGGAATACAATTATGCCCTGACACTGTAAGTTTCAATTACTTCTGTGTCTCCCCTCCATTTGGAGGGGGAAGCAGGAGCCATTAACCACACTATCTGCAGCCCAAGACCAGACCGGTAGGACCAACTAGTGCTGGTTTCTTACTAGGAAGGCCCTAAAGGCTCTCAAATAGACAAGAGGGGCAAAGATATCATTTTTTTAAGGGAGAAGTGAACCTGCTGATGAACATAAGAAATTAAACAAATCACTACTTGTGTATTGTTGTTGTTTGCTGTAGGCAGTCAGCAAAGAGATGACTTAGAGAAGCTCATAAAAATAGATACAGCCCATCGTGAATTACCAATGGGTTTTTTTTTTTCCCTTGGAAGGTTTAGACCATTTCAACAGACTTAATTTTCCTACTGGTTCATTAAGATAAATGGCTTCCATTTTATTGGCAATAATTGTCTTTATAGCGCAAATTCTAGTGAATGGGGGCAGGGTCTATTTTGCCTAAATGCACATAATATACTATGAAGAACCACACTTCTGGGCAAAGTAAGATACTGGTATAGAAATATACTTTCGGAAAGTGCTAATCCCATGACAAATGTAATAATTATGCAGGCAAGTCTAAGTGTGCTATTTTGAAAGCCTGTTACTTTAAAACTTCAGTCTACTTGCAAAAAGGAAAAACTGTCAGTTTTTTTTTTTTTAAAAAAGGAAACTTTAGTTTGGGGGAAAAAAAAATAAAGGTCTCCAGCCCATTCAAACCTCTTAAATGCTGAGTGGAAAATGTTTCTAATTGCCTAGAAAATACAAGTGCAATAAGGCAAAGATCAGGAACAGTTTCCACTCTGTGCTGAGCCGTCCAGAAGGCCAGTGAAAGAGTCCCGTTTGTTAACCTTTGAACATAAAACATTTGTACTTTTCATTATTAGAAGAATAGCAATCACTCTTGAGCCCCATGGACTTGAAACTTTGCTCTGCTAAATTCATGCTCTGACTTGGAAAGCCTTGGCATTATCCAGCTGTAATTCTGCCAATACACACTTTCTTATTCTCATTCATTCAATGCATTGTAAGGAAACTCAACCCACATCAGAGAAACGGGAGAGGAAGCAGCAAAAGCAGCCAATGGCCTGGAGGACGTTCCCTGCACTGGCAGGGGCTGCTTCCCTGGCAGAGGGCCTGTATCACCTCTCTTTGGGCTTCCTCTGCAGCCTGTGGGGTGTGGGCTCCCCGCAACCAGCTACCACTCTCCCAGAGGAGTGAGGCATGCTGGAGGGGACGGCTGAAACAACCGGGGACCTGGCCGTGGGCACGCACACTGTTGTCACCACGAAATGGCATTTATGAAGCACCGGTGGTACATGATGCCACCCTGGACAGTGTCCCAAAACAAATCTCACCATGAATTCCCTCCATCCCACAGCTCTCCACGCCAGAATGGGGTCTCAGGAGCGACGTGGGGCCGACCCTCCTTGATCATCCTTGTGACAAAACTAACACCTACCCCAACCCTGTGTTCCCTAGGCGACTCCCCCTTGGAAGCAGACCACCTACGCAGCAGCACTCACTCTTCCCCTGGTTCCGAATCTTATTTCAGGGCAATGAACTTTCCTACCAGCGGGCGGCCTCCCCACACTTCAAAAGCAAGTCTCTCTAAGAGGGGCCTGCTTTTTTTGCTGCTAGCTATAATGAAGGCTCTGTTCTGTAAGAATCTGCCCGGGGCGGAGATCACCTTCCTCCCCACGGATACACCAGAAATACAGCTACACGTGGAACAACACCTACAGAACACCTACTGAACGCTGGCAGAAGACCCCAGACCTCCCAAAAGGCAAGAAACTCCCCACATACCTGGGTAGGGCAAAGCGGAGAGATCCGCACACAGAGGATCGGTGCCGAGCGGCACTCACCAGCCCGAAAGGCTTGTCTGCTCGCCCGCCGGGGCGCGCAGCGCTGGAAGCTGAGGCTCGGGCTTCGGTCAGAGCGCAGGGAGAGGACTGGGGCTGGCGGAGAGAACTCAGCCTGAAGGGGGCTAATGTGCCACAGCTAGCCGGGAGGGAGTCCGGGAAAACTCTGGAGCTGCCGAAGAGGCAAGAGACTTTTTCTTCCCTCTTGGTTTCCTGGTGCGCGAGGAGAGGGGATTAAGAGCGCTGCTTAAAGGGGCTCCACGGACGGGCGCGAGTCGCGACTGAAAGCGCGGAGCCCAGTGACAGGCGTGGGACGCTGGGGCTGCTGCTGCCGCCGCCAAGAAGCCTGTGTGCAAGCGCAGGTCACTGCCCACACCGCCCTTCCGGGAGCCTGTGCAGCCCGCCACTGCCGGGGTCCCGGGATCCAGGGGCGGCTTCCCTGGGAGAACGCACGGCGCGCCTCGGGCTGGTGCAACGTCACGCCGACCTCTGCCGCTGCAGGCTCGCCCCGCACTCCGTGCCCCTCCCTCCCTCCCGGCCTGAGTGAGCCAGAGTCCCCGAAGAGGCTGCTCCTTTAACCCTGTCCTATCTGAGCGAAAAACAGACGCCCTCCGGCGACCTACACGCAGAGGCGGGGCCAAATCCAAAGCTGAGACCCAGGAGCTGTGAGAACAAAGAAGAGAAAGGGAAACCTCTCCCAGCAGCCTCAGAAGCAGCGGATTAAAGCTCCACAATCAACTTGATGTACCCTGCATCTGCGGAATACATGAATAGACAACACATCATCCCAAATTGAGGAGCCCAGAGTCAGTGCTGTGCCTCTGAGGTGGGAGAGCCAACTTCAGGACACTGGTCCACAAGAGACCTCCCAGCTCCACATAATATCAAACGGTGAAAATCTTCCAGAGATCTCCATCTCAACACCAGCACCCAGCTTCACTCAACGACCAGCAGGCTACAGTGCTGGACACCCTGAGCCAAACAACTAGCAAGACAGGAACACAACGCCACCCATTAGCAGAGAGGTGGCCTAAAATCATAAAAAGTCCACAGACACCCCAAAACACACCACCAGACGTGGACCTGCCCATCAGAAAGACAAGATCCAGCCTCATCCACCAGAACACAGGCACTAGTCCCCTCCACCAGGAAGCCTACATAACCCACTAAACCAACCTTAGCCACTGGGGACAGACACCAAAAACAACAGGAACTACGAACCTGCAGCCTGCAAAAAGGAGACCCCAAACACAGTAACATAAGCAAAATGAGAAGACAGAAAAACACACAGCAGGAGAAGGAGCAAGATAAAAACCCACCAGACCTAACAAATGAAGAGGTAATAGGCAGTCTACCTGAAAAAGAATTCAGAATAATGATGGTAAAGATGATCCAAGATTCTATTTCCCAGATCCAAAATCTTGGAAATAGAATAGACAAAATGCAAGAAACAGTTAACAAGGACCTAGAAGAACTAAAGATGAATCAAGCATCGATTAAAAACACAATACATGAAATAAAAAATACTCTAGATGGGATCAATAGCAGAATAACTGAGGCAGAAGAACGGATAAGTGAGGTGGAAGATAAAATAGTGGAAATAACTGCTGCAGAGCAAAATAAAGAAAAAAGAATGAAAAGAACAGAGGACAGTCTCAGAGACCTCTGGGACAACATTAAACGCACCAACATTCGAATTATAGGGGTTCCAGAAGAAGAAGAGAAAAAGAAAGGGACTGAGAAAATATTTGAAGAGATTATAGTTGAAAACTTCCCTAATATGGGAAAGGAAATAGTTAATCAAGTCCAGGAGGCACAGAGAGTCCCATACAGAATAAATCCAAGGAGAAATACGCCAAGACACATATTAATCAAACTGTCAAAAATTAAACACAAAGAAATCCTATTAAAAGCAGCAAGGCAAAAACAACAAATAACACACAAGGGAATCCCCATCAGGATAACAGCTGATCTCTCAGCAGAAACTCTACATGCCAGGAGGGAGTGGCAGGACATAATTAAAGTGATGAAGGAGAAAAACCTGCAACCAAGATTACTCTACCCAGCAAGGATCTCATTCAGATTTGATGGAGAAATTAAAACGTTCACAGACAAGCAAAAGCTGAGAGAGTTCAGCACCACCAAACCAGCTTTACAACAAATGCTAAAGGAACTTCTCTAGGCAAGAAACACAACAGAAGGAAAAGACCTACAATAATGAACCCAAAACAATTAAGAAAATGGGAATAGGAACATACATATCGATAATTACCTTAAATGTAAATGGACTAAATGCTCCCACCAAAAGACACAGAGTGGCTGAATGGATACAAAAACAAGACCCATCTATATGCTGTCTACAAGAGACCCACTTCAGACCTAGAGACACATACAGACTGAAAGTAAGGGGATGGAAAAAGATATTCCATGCAAATGGAAACCAAAAGAAAGCTGGAGTAGCAATTCTCATATCAGACAAAATAGACTTTAAAATAAGGACTACTAGAAGAGACAAAGAAGGACACTACCTAATGATCAAGGGATCGATCCAAGAAGAAGATATAACAATTGTAAATATTTATGCACCAAACATAGGAGCACCTCAATACATAAGGCAAATACTAACAGCCATAAAAGGAGAAATCGACAGTAACACACTCATAGTAGGGGACTTTAACACCCCACTTTCACCAATGGACAGATCTTCCAAAATGAAAATAAATAAGGAAACACAAGCTTTAAATGATACATTAAACAAGATGGACTTAATTGATATTTATAGGACATTCCATCCAAAAACAACAGAATACACATTTTTCTCAAGTGCTCATGGAACATTCTCCAGGATAGATCATATCTTGGGTCACAAATCAAGCCTTGGTAAATTTAAGAAAATTGAAATTGTATCAAGTATCTTTTCTGACCACAATGCTATGAGACTAGATATCAATTACAGGAAAAGAGCTGTAAAAAATACAAACACATGGAGGCTAAATAATACACTACTTCATAACGAAGTGATCACTGAAGAAATCAAAGAGGAAATTAAAAAATACCTAGAAACAAATGACAATGGAGACACGACGACCCAAAACCTATGGGATGCAGCAAAAGCAGTTCTAAGAGGGAAGTTTATAGCAATACAATCCCACCTTAAGAAACAGGAAACATCTCGAATAAACAACCTAACCTTGCACCTAAAGCAATTAGAGAAAGAAGAACAAAAACATCCCAAAGTTAGCAGAAGGAAAGAAATCATAAAAATCAGATCAGAAATAAATGAAAAAGAAATGAAGGAAACGATAGCAAAGATCAATAAAACTAAAAGCTGGTTCTTTGAGAAGATAAACAAAATTGATAAACCATTAGCCAGACTCATCAAGAAAAAAAGGGAGAAGACTCAAATCAATAGAATTAGAAATGAAAAAGGAGAAGTAACAACTGACACTACAGAAATACAAAAGATCATGAGAGATTACTATAAGCAACTCTATGCCAATAAAATGGACAACCTGGAAGAAATGGACAAATTCTTAGAAATGCACAACCTGCCAAGACTGAATCAGGAAGAAATAGAAAATATGAACAGACCAATCACAAGCACTGAAATTGAAACTGTGATCAAAAATCTTCCAACAAACAAAAGCCCAGGACCAGATGGCTTCACAGGCGAATTCTATCAAGCATTTAGAGAAGAGCTAACACCTATCCTTCTGAAACTCTTCCAAAATATAGCAGAGGGAGGAACACTCCCAAACTCATTCTACGAGGCCACCATCACCTTGATACCAAAACCAGGCAAGGATGTCACAAAGAAAGAAAACTACAGGCCAATATCACTGATGAACATAGATGCAAAAATCCTCAACAAAATACTAGCAAACAGAATCCAACAGCACATTAAAAGGATCATACACCATGATCAAGTGGGGTTTATTCCAGGAATGCAAGGATTCTTCAATATACGCAAATCAATCAACGTGATACACCATATTAACAAATTGAAGGAGAGAAACCATATGATCATCTCAATAGATGCAGAGAAAGCTTTCGACAAAATTCAACACCCATTTATGATAAAAACCCTGCAGAAAGTAGGCATAGAGGGAACTTTCCTCAACATAATAAAGGCCATATATGACAAACCCACAGCCAGCATCGTCCTCAATGGTGAAAAACTGAAACCATTTCCACTAAGATCAGGAACTAGACAAGGTTGCCCACTTTCACCACTCTTATTCAACCTAGTTTTGGAAGTTTTAGCCACAGCAATCAGAGAAGAAAAGGAAATAAAAGGAATCCAAATTGGAAAAGAAGAAGTAAAGCTGTCACTGTTTGCAGATGACATGATACTATACATAGAGAATCCAAAAGATGCTACCAGAAAACTACTAGAGTTAATCAATGAATTTGGTAAAGTTGCAGGATACAAAATTAATGCACAGAAATCTCTGGCATTCCTATATACTGATGATGAAAAATCTGAAAGTGAAATCAAGGAAACACTCCCATTTACCATTGCAACAAAAAGAATAAAATATCTAGGAATAAACCTACCTAAGGAGACAAAAGACCTGTATGCAGAAAATTATAAGACACTGATGAAAGAAATTAAAGATGATACAAATAGATGGAGAGATGTACCATGTTCTTGGATTGGAAGAATCAACATTGTGAAAATGACTCTACTACCCAAAGCAATCTACAGGTTCAATGCAATCCCTATCAAACTACCACTGGCATTTTTCACAGAACTAGAACAAAAAATTTCACAATTTGTATGGAAACACAAAAGACCCCGAATAGCCAAAGCAATCTTGAGAACGAAAAATGAAGCTGGAGGAATCAGGCTCCCTGACTTCAGACTATACTACAAAGCTACAGTAATCAAGACAGTATGGTACTGGCACAAAAACAGAAAGATAGATCAATGGAACAGGATAGAAAGCCCAGAGATAAACCCACGGACATATGGTCACCTTATCTTTGATAAAGGAGGCAGGAATGTACAGTGGAGAAAAGACAGTCTCTTCAATAAGTGGTGCTGGGAAAACTGGATAGGGACATGTAAAAGTATGAGATTAGATCAGTCCCTAACACCATACACAAAAATAAGCTCAAAATGGATTAAAGACCTAAATGTAAGGCCAGACACTATCAAACTCTTAGAGGAAAACATAGGCAGAACACTCTATGACATAAATCACAGCAAGATCCTTTTTGACCCACCTCCTAGAGAAATGGAAATAAAGACAAAAATAAACACATGGGACCTAATGAAACTTAAAAGCTTTTGCACAGCAAAGGAAACCATAAACAAGACCAAAAGACAACCCTCAGAATGGGAGAAAATATTTGCAAATGAAGCAACTGACAAAGGATTAATCTCCAAAATTTATAAGCAGCTCATGCAGCTCAATAACAAAAAAACAAACAACCCAATCCAAAAATGGGCAGAAGACCTAAAAAGACATTTCTCCACAGAAGATATACAGACTGCCAACAAACACATGAAAGGATGCTCAACATCTTTACTCATTAGAGAAATGCAAATCAAAACTACAATGAGATATCATCTCACACCAGTCAGAATGGCCATCATCAAAAAATCTAGAAACAATAAATGCTGGAGAGGGTGTGGAAAAAAGGGAACACTCTTGCACTGCTGGTGGGAATGTGAATTGGTACAGCCGCTATGGAGAACGGTATGGAGGTTCCTTAAAAAACTACAAATAGAACTACCATATGATCCAGCAATCCCACTACTGGGCATATACCCTGAGAAAACCATAATTCAAAAAGAGACATGTACCAAAATGTTCATAGCAGCCCTATTTACAATAGCCCGGAGATGGAAACAACCTAAGTGTCCATCATCGGATGAATGGATAAAGAAGATGTGGCACATATATACAATGGAATATTACTCAGCCATAAAAAGAAATGAAATTGAGCTATTTGTAATGAGGTGGATAGACCTAGAGTCTGTCATACAGAGTGAAGTAAGTCAGAAAGAGAAAGACAAATACTGTATGCTAACACATATATATGGAATTTAAGAAAAAAAAAATGTCATGAAGAACATAGGGGTAAGACAGGAATAAAGACACAGACCTACTAGAGAATGGACTTGAGGATATGGGGAGGGGGAAGGGTAAGCTGTGACAAAGTGAAAGAGCGGCATGGACATATATACACTACCAAACGTGAGGTAGATAGCTAGTGGGAAGCAGCCGCATAGCACAGGGAGATCAGCTCGGTACTTTGTGACCGCCTGGAGGGGTGGGATAGGGAGGGTGGGAGGGAGACGCAAAAGGGAGGGGATATGGAAACATATGTATATGTATAACTGATTAAATTTGTTATAAAGCAAAAAAATAAAATAAAATAAATTAAAAAAAAAAAAAAAAAAAAGAATCTGCCCGGAAGACTTGGCTTCTCCAAAGGGCAAGGGGATGAGCTCGCCGAGAACCCCAAGCCCCTCTCCAGTCATGCAGCAGCCCCTACCCTTGGTTCCCAGACCAGGTGGGCAGCACGTGAGATGTGCTAAGATGTGTGTGACATGGGGCTAAGGGGTGTGCTGTCGTGGTCGGTTCCCCCCAGGGCCCTCACTGCAGTCCTGCAGAAGGTGGATTCTAAGAGACCGAGGGTCAGAAACCTGGGGCTGCTTCCCCAGGGGAAAACAGCTAGGGAGCAGGGGCCAAGACTGGACCCCAATTTGTTGGATTCTGCGACATTTTCACTCTGCCCTCCCCCCCAGTCCAACCCCCATTCCCGCTTTAACTGTCCCCTCAAGGCGGCTCTAGTGGCCCCCTCCCCGCAATCCACTGTAAGAGAAAACGCCCAAACAGCAGGAGTTCCCGGAAACCTTAGCTTCACTGCACAATCTGCAATCAAGAGCCTTCTTTGTAGAGGACTATGGTTTACCTCTGCTTTTCAGACTGTTCTGACTTAATTTTTTCTCTCACGATACTGTGAAAGCTACAAGACTCTTCGTGGGAAAATTCAGAAACCTCAATCTCTTCATCTAACACATTCGAAAAGCGTAAAGTTCTGGGGGAAAGGATTCGTTATCTTGATTATGTGTGTATGTCATAGTCTAGAAGCAGCCCCTGAAAACTTGCCAGGGGGTCCCAATCACTAACTGGGGGTACTAGATTTTCACCACAGGATTTCGTTTGCTTTAGTTCTGATTAAAACCTGCTGTTAGCTCTCCATCTCGGTTACACCGGATGGTTTCACTAAAGCAACAAGTATCTGTGACTTTCAAAACACCACATCACATCCCGAGGGTGGCGGTCAATGGAACACGGGATGGCAGTAAAGGAACCAGGCTCAGGGAGCGGGGGCCTCCTGTGTGTTTGCACACGTGTGTGCTTGTCCACGTGGGGTCTTCAGTGCGCATGGGAGTCCCCGCTACCGTTCGTGTGCACAGGGAGCTGCCTCTCACAGACCTCACAGATAAAGCCGCTCACTACGTTGTCATTCTAGGCAAGATTCATGTCTCTCAACCACATTTACATGTTTGCACCGATACCTCAATATGAGGAGCCATATACTTGTTCACAAAGAAATCTCGAATCTTAAATTCAGTTATGATCTTGACCACAGAATCAAGACAAAAGATGTTCGGCTGTTATCAGCCAAGGTTGCTTTCACACGGCAAATCGCAATCTATAAGCCACTGACCTTTAACTTCCTCACTGATGGGAAGGACTCTGAGAGCTTCCAGAGTGTGACAACTTGGGGGCTCATCTTAAATGGCATTATTGACCCAGAAAGCCGCCTCCCTTGGACTCTGCCGAGGCAGCAGGGAACACCAACAGTATCCATTTCCTGTGCAGAGGCTTCTAAGGACAGCAAATGCATCCCACGCAGTCTTTATATTTAATGGCATTATGATCCCAAATCCCAGAAAAGAACATATGAAGCATTTTCTGTTAGGCAATTTGTATCTCACTATTTGGGGATATCTCCTTTATTGTTATTACTACTTACACTGTTACTTAATATTTTTATATGTTTTGCAAACAGTGGTGCTCAATAAATATTTTTTGATGTGTGTTAGCACAGACCAGCTCACAGTTATCCTGAAAAAGACTGGACACAACTAATGTCAACCCTTGGTATTGTCTATGCTGTCAGTGGTTGCACTCTAGGGAATGAGGACAGCAGAATATAATTTCAAAAAGCCGACGTAAAATAGAAACAAGGTAAGCAACTCTGCAAAGGACAAGATCAACAAATGCATCCCCAAACCAAAGATAAACAGTTACAGCTGATCATGCAGACCCTGCATTTCAGTACCAGGGTAACAGAAATCTGGTGGCAGTACACAGAACAGCATCTTCCTCTAATAATCACACTGCAGTGAGCTAGGCCCCCATTAACTCATTTGGTTTTTGCTCCTATCAGAGAGTAAGGGGGGGAGAGGAAATTTTCCATCCTTTTCTGTATATGAGTCTTTGCTTGCACTGCAGGAATATGTGTCAATCCCCACTTGAGTCACTTCTGGGGCTGGCTCTAACAGCATCTGGCCAGGGGCCCCCTTCCCCCCCTCCCCTGAAGGATCCCCTTGGGGAGCAGCTGCCCTGTGTGACCCAGGGACGGAGCAGCACAGAGAATTCTTGGAACAGCCATGGGCGCGTGTCTCTTACTTCTGTACCCCTCCTTCTGGAGACCAAAATGCTTCATTTTATGAGCTATGTTCATTTGATCCTGGCAGGCAGAGAAACAAGAGGAATACCCCACTCAGGAGGGAAGCACTGGGACGTCTCCAAAGCCAGAATGATCTCCTCTTCTGCAGTGTCTGTACCGGCCTCAGCCCTCCCTAAGTTGTTCCACTGCACTCTTTTCGTGTCAGTGCTTTCTGTCCCTGAGCGATTGGGTAAACTTGATCTCATTTCAACTTTCATCTCACCCTGCCTGTCTGTTCTCCACCTGGAAACCAGACCTACCCAGAACTGAAGTGATGCATTGCAAAGGTGGCTCCCGTGCCGTGTGCAGTGGTAGTAAGCACCTTTCCTAAGCAGGATTTGTAAAAGGGGCGGAGCTCACATGGCAACACAGTTTTTGCTTAGAAGTCTCAGCAGACATTGCAGCAAGTTAACTACTGCTGGTCTTTTTGCCTGAAGAAAAGCTACTGAAAACTAGAACAATAAAATGTGTTTTCCACTAATCTCATTTAAAGATATTTTAACAAAAACAGAACAAAACAAACAAAAAAACCAGAAGGACAAATATTGTATGATTCCACTTATATGAGGCACCTGGAGTAGTTAGATTCAGAGAAACAGAAGGTAGAATGGTGGTTGCCAGAGGCCCAGGGAGGAAGACAATGGGGAGTTACTGTTTAACGGGTACATAGGTTCAGTTTGGGAAGATGGGAAAGTTCTGGAGATGGATGGTGGTGATGGTTGCACCACACGTGACTATACTTAATGCTACAGAACTAATGGTAAATTAAAAATGGTTAAAATGGTAAATTTTATATCGTACATTTTACCACAATTAAAAAAAAAAAAACTTAGAATAAAGAGCACCAGGGGACTGCTGACTAAAGGAAGAGCCCAAGATCCGCTCACTGAAAGGACTAAGAAAAAGCACTTGGACAGAAACCAAAGCTGTAAGGACAGTGCTCCTCTATTTTAAAATACGGCCCCATAATCATGATAATAACTCCAGGGTCAAACTCAATTATCTGGTTGTATCTGAAAGTTCAGAGCTCCTAATGCAACACCTGGCACATAATAGGTGCTCTAAATATTTCTAGAATTGCTTGAATAAGTAGCTCAAGGGTTAGAAATTGTTCTGGTGCACAGGCCACTCTCCTGGAACAAAGCAGAGGTGGTGAGATTTGACCTCCATGTGAAACTCACCTAAGGGACAAAAGATTCTCTGTTCAGAAACATCAAAGGGTAAATTTTAGGTTATGTATATTTTACCACACACACAAAAAAAGGAACAAAAGAGAAATGCCACCGCACCAAAGAGTTGATCCCCTTCAGCTTGTCCCAGGTGGCCTGCGCCTGCTTTGTCATTTTAGAGGGGGACATGAGGACTCTGGGTGTCGAGGCCAAGTCAGAGAAGGGGGCCGAGTCCTCCAGGGACTCTGACAGTGAGTTTGCAGGGGGGTCTCAGGGACAGGACCCCACCAGCCTATGCCCGAAGCCTGCAGGAGATGGGGTGAGCCAGAGCCCTCGACGAGGGAGCAACGGGAAGTGGGGAGACCAGGAAAGCTGGGAGGGACTGGAGAAAGCCTCCACCGGAACTGGGCTCTTGGATTAAGCCTCATTTGATTTCTGTGCACTTGCCCAAGTCAAACGCCGTCCTTCCTCAGCTTCCTTCATTTCTGCCATGTCACACTCGAACAGTCAGTGAACATTTTTTCCATAATCTAGTGTTCTGGAACTGGGTTGGTTCAGATCCTCTCCCATGCCACTGTGACTTTTAGGCATTTAAATGCTCCATGCCTTGGCATGCTGTCCCCCAGAGCACAGGCAATGCCGCCTAACTTGAACCTGGTCCCTGGCCTGGCCTAGTCCTCGTGGCTCACATGGGGCACAGATCCCCTCTGAGACCCCGCGGCTACCTTGAGTCACACAGATATAGTCCTCCTGTGTTGTCCAGCTACCCCCTCCCCACAGCCAGCACCAAGGGGCCATGATGGGATTCTTATGTCCCACGGCTGGATGTTTGATTACCCTTATTATCTTAACTTGCTTTGGCTATAAAATTTATTAGCGGCCATAAAATTATCCATCCACAGCTTTGACTCAGTGACCTCTTGCCACAGAGAATTCCACACACCGGTGCTACCAGGGCCTAGGAGAGCTGCCTTTTTCCTCACCCTGGATTTATAGCCTCACCTTCATCAGGGTTCCGCCCTGTATGATGAGTCAGCAAACAGAGGAGGCTGCTGTGTTTCATGATACCCGTTATCAGGGCTTAAATCTGGCCTCTCAGTGCACATGACTGTCTATTTTTATTCTTTGTGTTGCTAGAAGGTAAAGGGGCAGGGCCACCCAAATGCTTTAGAAAAGACTGAGGTGCAGGGTACAACAAAGGGCCAGCTACATTTCTGTTTTGGATTCTTCCCTTAGATTTCTTTTTTGTTTTTAATTTTTATTGGAGTATAGTTGCTTTACAATATTGTGTTAGTTTCTACTGGAGAGCAAAGTGAATCAGCTCTATGTATATAGATATCCCCTCTTTTTTGGATTCCTTCTTCCCATTTAGGTCACCACAGAGCATTGAGTAGAGTCCCCTGTGCTATATAGTAGGTTCTCATTAGTTATCTATTTTATACATAGTATCAATCGTGTATATATGTCAAGCCCAATCTTCCAATTCATCCCACCACCCCTTTTACCCCTTGGTATCCATACGTTTGTTCTCTATGTCTGTGTCTCTATTTCTGCTTTGTAAATAAGATCGTCTATACCAATTTTTTCAGATTCCACATATGTGCGTTAATATATGATATTTGTTTTTCTCTTTCTGACTTACTTCACTCTGTATGACAGGCTCTAGGTCCATCTACATCTCTACAAATGACCCAATTTCATTCCTTTTTATGGCTGAGTAATATTCCATTGTATATATGTAGCACATCTTTTTATCCATTCATCTGTTGATGGACATTTAGGTTGCTTCCATGTCCTGGCTATTGTAAATAGTGCTGCAATGAACATTGGGGTTCATGTGTCTTTTTGAATCATGTTTTTCTCAGGGTATATGCCCAGTAGTGGGATTGTTGGGTCATATGGTAGTTCTATTTTTAGTTTTTTAAGGAACCTCCATACTGTTCTCCACAGTGGTTGTATCAATTTACAATCTCACCAACAATGCAGGAGGGTTCCCTTTTCTCCACACCCTCTCCAGCATTTATTGTTTGTAGATTTTTTGATGATGGCCATTCTGACTGGTGTGAGGTCAGAACTACTCACTGTAGTTTTGACTTGCATTTCTCTAATAATTAGTGATGTTGGGCATCTTTTCATGTGTTTGTTGGCCATCTGTATGTCTTCTTTGGGGAAATGTCTATTTAGGCCTTCCACTGATTTTTTGATTGGGTTGTTTGTTTTTTTGATATTGAGCTGCATGAGCTGTTTGTATATTTTGGAGATTAATCTTTTGTCAGTTGCTTCATTTGCAAATATTTTCTCCCACTCTGAGGGTTTTTTTTTTTTTTTTGGTCTTGTTTATGGTTTCCTTTGCTGTGCAAAAGCTTTTAAGTTTAATTAGGTCCCACTGTTTATTTTTGTTTTTATTCTCATTACTCTAGCAGATGGGTCAAAAAAGATCTTGCTGCAATTTATGTCAAAGAGTGTTGTGCCTATGTTTTCCTCTAAGAGTTTTATAGTGTCTGGCCTTACATTTAGTTCTTTAATCCATTTCGAGTTTATTTTTGTGTATGGTGTTAGGGAGTGTTCTAATTTCATTCCTTTACATGTAGCTGACCAGTTTTCCCAGCACCACTTACTGAAGAGGTTGTCTTTGCTCCATTGTATATTTTTGCCTCCTTTGTCATAGATAATTGACTATAGGTGCATGGGTTTATCTCTGGGTTTTCTATCCTGTTCCACTGATCTATATTAGTTCTGAGATGTGCAGCTCAAGGCAGAGCTCAAATATTCTTTTAAAGAATATCTTAAAACAAATAATAAAGTCTAACCATCAAGCTTGTAGTATTTCTACATATAGATACATGTAAATAGGTTGACTGACAATACTTTTAATACTTAGTGCTCAATTATGTTTTGTGGGGTGGTTTAGTGACACATTCAAAGACATACAATGATACCAGGTGTCTAGTTGACATGACGAGGTTAGTTTCAGCCTGAGAGAATGTTGAGAATTGACTTCAGGCATCCTCATAGGGCATCATCGTACTCACTATCGTTTTTGAGTCAGGGTCTGTTCTAAGAACCTTGCACATATGCTGCCATATTTAATCCTGACAGCAACCCTATGAACAAGGCACAACTGTCACCAAATAATAGCTTTAACTCTGCCACATGGGAAAAACCCTGGAGGAGGTATTGCCACCAGGTTTCCTTTCTTTCCATCCTTGAGTTTATCTTGCACTGATCACATCATCCAGAGAATGTACAGCTCTTCAACTGTGGCTACCCCATTCAGAAAATGTGTTAACAGCCAAAGAGTTGATGAAGAGCAGAGAAAAGGATCATTTGAATAATTTCTCAATATGCACACAGGCTTGCTCTATCCAATGTTTTGTGATTTTTAGGATCAAATGAAAGCAAAATCAAATGGTCTGAATCTTGATGTAACCGATCTCACTTTCCATTTGCAACTAAGCAAATTCAGACTGAGTAGAGCAACCATCATCAACCCAACCCTGGCATCAGGGTTGGGCCCCAAGGTCAGCTCCAAAAACCTGGAAGAACTAAAGGATTTTTTCATGTACTGAATCACGTGGGCTGCTCTTTTACTGGGGGAAGGTTACCATTGCACCCCACCCCAAACACTTCCAAGAGCCAGTGCCCCAGGAATGCCCTGAGCACTCTTCCCACCCTGGATGATCAGGGCCACCCCTCCCTATGGTCCCCACAGCTGCCCTTGTATCAGAGCATTTGTTTTGTTTTGTAACTGCCTGTCACTGGTCTCTCTGCCCAACCAGATAGCAAGCCCTGTGAGGAGAGGGACTGGGTCTTGCTCACTTCAGTATTACCACCATAGCACAGTCTCTGGATATGGAATATATCTAATAAATACATCAATTAATACATTAATTACAAATACATACAAATAAAAATAAACTTAATTTAGTTGCATTAGCATTGCTTGAGTTTTGCTTGGTTTTGAGGGATAAAGGTTATTTTCACCTGATTTTAAAAATTATGAACAGGTTAGACAAAGCTTTATTCAAAAAAAAATAAGGTATCTCAGGGTACACTTCATTCAATATATTGGTGAGATAAATGACCAGAGTGGGGGAAAGAAAAGGCAAACAAGAAACAAAGAGGCCGAGGGACAGAGATAAAGCAAAAAAGAGAGAAACAGGAGAAAGGGAAAGAAAGAGAAAAACAAAAAGAAATTACAGAAAAAGATGTTTTTAAAAGGAGAGGAGAGGGGCTTCCCTGGTGGCGCAGTGGTTGAGAGTCCGCCTGCCGATGCAGGGGACACGGGTTCGTGCCCCGGTCCGGGAAGATCCCACATGCCGCAGAGCGGCTGGGCCCGTGAGCCATGGCCGCTGAGCCTGCGCGTCCGGAGCCTGTGCTCTGCAGCGAGAGAGGCTGCAACAGTGAGAGGCCCGCATACCACAAAAAAAAAAAAAAAAAAAAAAGGAGAGGAGACCAGTGCCTTTCAGCCAGCTTGAGTGTGAGCATGTGATGGCCACAGCTAGGGAGCTGGAATTCTCTGGAATATTAGGCAAGCGATCCTAGGAACATGGTTTCCAGGAGAGACAGAATCAAGCTTAGAGGCTGAAGTCCCACTGCCTGTCCTAGCTCTTCCCGGTATCAGACAAGACCTTCAGCTACACATAGAACCCTGAGGTGCCTGAGGAAAAAATGTGTGAAGGAAGAAGTTTAAAGACCCATGTCACAAAATTGAGCCATTGTCTCACACTTTTCCAATTAAAAAAAAAAACCTAGTTCTAATTTCTGAAAATAAAGGGCTTAGAATTTCTGAATATCTCAATACTTGCTCATGTAACTTTTACAGGTGGCATTGTTTATTAGTTATGCTTCCAAGAGAAAACACAGTAAGATTAAGAAACTGAACATTAGATTACAGAACTGATGTAGCATTTAATTCTAATACAGATCATGACCTTTCCATCCATGCCTGACCTGCTGCGTTCGTCTGTACATGGTCATGCAGCTTTAGGAAGCAGTCCCTTCCTAGAGCACGCCACTGTTCTTCACTTGTCTTGGCTAATGCTTGGAAAACTTTCAAGAAAACCAGCAGCGCCTAATGGCCTGGAATTTTAAATGTGCATTCCTTGTAGGCACCTTACTTCCTCATATTTTCCTTGAGCTGTTGTGAGAAAAAGTCAAGAGGGACCTGAGACAATACTCTGCTGTAAGTGACCCACCAAGGTCTGCAGAACAGCCAGTTTACTAAATGCAAAAGCAACCTTGCATTCTGGGCAAAACTGAGGGGACAATGTTGGGAACTTAACAAACAAAGGCATGTGTACACACACACACACACACACACACGCGCGTGCACGCACACAGACACACATGAACACACACAGCCCTCAGGATGCTGGGATGGTAGACAGAGAGTCCGCACAAAGAAGGGGCGAGGTTGGCAGCTGCTGGAGCCCTGACCCAGGAGTCATGACAGCCAGGTCTGCAGGGCTCCCAGCACCAGGGAAGGGGCTCGTCCTTGTTTGGAGTCCTTCAAGGAAGCTGACAGCATTGAGGCTAGCTCTAGATTATAGGATTCATCCTGCTCACACCACAGCCACAAAGGAGAGATGCCCAGACTGGAGACAGGCTGGACCAAATGGAATTGCCAGTGTAATCCCAGTGCCTAGGAAAGGGTATGCCACGCATCAGGCCCTTGGTAAGCATTGCACTGAATGAAAGGATCCAATTCTGGGTCTGGCTTGGTTGATGACAACGTGAGAGACTTGGAGCAAGTTATTTCCCTTCTCTTAGCCCTAATTTCCCCAGTGAGGGGAACTCATGAATCCGTGTCTTGGGTGAAATGAGATAATGCACTGAATGTGCTCTGTGGTTCCCAAAGTCATCATCAAATAAAAAGCAGGGACGTTCAGAAATATTCCTCTTTCACCTTAAAGCATGTCCCTAATCTAACATTTGTGTGGCCATTATGCAAAAACATACAAATATGTCAATGTCAACAACAAAACAGAAAGCATTCCCCAGTACTGTACCAAACCATCAATGGTGAACAAGGGGCTGATGCTCTCAAAGGATCAGCTGGTTGTTCCAAAGCGATGCACAGATTTTCACAGTTCCAGCTTTGAACTGACCTCACTTCTTCTGTTTACCAGTTGCAGAAATGCCAAATCCTCCACCAGCCAAAAAGCAATTTTCACAAAAATGTTTCAATGGAGCTGGAAAAGTCCTTAGATAGAGTCTAGGCCAACTTTCATGTGTAAACATGAAGACACTGTGGTCCAGATTGGTGAGCTGAGTTGTCCAAAATCACATATCTGGTTTGTGGCACTGCCAGTCAATTGCAGCACTTACTTAAATGCACATCAAAAAGCTAACAATAGGACAGCAAAACTCTAAAATGATTGAAAATCCCTGAAATACATACAGAGAGAGAGAGAGAGAGAGAGCTCCAGGCTCTGTAGTTCAGCAATAAGCCAGGGGCTTGGCTGTAGCCAAACAGCTGGCTGCGGGACCTTTGTGAAGTCAGTTAACCTCTCTACAACCTAGTTTCCAAAATCAGGGATCTGCCATAAGGAATATCCAATAAAAACACTCCCAATTGTCCTTCTCCTCAAATAACAACGGCTTAAGATTCTAAACCGATGCTTCAGAGTCTCTCATTGAAAAGCTGCACAGGAGTAGGCAAACATTTGTGGGCCGACCTAAAATAATCCTGTGAAGACGTCTGGAACTGTTCCTCTGTCTAGTCCCTTCTGAGTTTAGGATCGCTCACTCTATATGGCTGGTAATTTCCACTTTTGTATGTTCCTACATGTCCAGACTTCAGAGAACAGCTCAGCAGGGTTGCTTCCTGGGAAACTCTGGATCATGAATCCCAATCAGGACAGATCTTAATCCTGTCACCAGACCTATGACAAACTCCATTTGATGGTTTTCTAAATCAGTTCACCCAGGGGATTTGGATGCTTACTAAAATACATTTATTTACATATGCATGCTTTCATTGTGTATTTCACTAGTACAAATAACATTGAGAATGCTTAGAAGTTTAATAATGTTTGGGTGCCCCTTACATCCTTAACCCTGAATTCTCAAATTCAGGGATATTTAAAAATCCTGGGCCTCATGAGTTGTAAAATGAAATTCTGATACTAACTTTGCTGTTGTCTGATTTCTTCAAGTCCGTGTCATTTTCTCAGCACCTCTTCTCTTTGAACATCATTAGCCAAGAGACAAAGACTTTCTGTGTGAGTTGAAGCCAAAGTTGTACAATCTCATGTGTCTTTACTAAATAAATATCTACTTTTTTTCTGTTTCGGCTGCAACATTCCATCCAGTGTCCTAATTTCTTCACTTGGTGGTTCTGCTCAAATTTCTCTTCTGTTCATTTAAGATGTTGGTTTTCTCTTCTATTGTACATACTATGGCTTTTCCCAAAGCTCAGCTATACTTTCCACTTGTTAGAACTTTATAATATGGGTCAGGCCCAGCAAAGTCAATACCAACTAACTTATTGTGAGCCTATCTAACTAGATTCCCCCAGCTAGCAACCCAGAGCCAGCCAGATTGGCAGACCCCGACACCTCAGGGATGACAGCCAGTGCCGTGCTTTATTCTCACACAGAGTTGGACCTGGGAGTTCATCTCTTCCATATCTGCCCTTCTGTTACAATCCTTGAGTCCCTGGAGTCTGCTATTTAAAATAGAGCTGATCTTTTGGGATTCTTGTCTTTCATACACACTTGAAAAGCTATTCATCCAATCCTGAGTTAAAAGACTCTAAACTGTATTAACAAATCAGTCTGGTTGCAATTCTCCCAAAATTGAATTATTCTCTTAACAACCTCTTGAGAGAAAGCAACAAAACGTTAACATCTCAGCTAAGCCTGCTTGTCATCTTTCCTCGACTCCCCAAACCTTGACTCTACCTGTAACACAAAGTTACGCTGAAGTCTACAGGGCTTCCACATGTGGGGCAACCATACAAGCAGACCCAGGTTCTCAGATCCAGAGTGTGGAATCAGCAAGGCCATCGTAGAAAGAAGCTGGTGGCCCAAAACTACGATTTTCAACACAAATTGAGAATACATAGAGCCTGCAGTAACCCCATATTAGCATGGACAGCAACATACCCATTTCAGAAGGTCAGTTCCATGAAGGCAGGAAATAAATCTTGCCTTTGGAATACGTTTACACCTCTGAGCAACCCTCTTGGAGTAAGTATTGAAAACTCTGCTATTTGACTTCCTACAGGGCTTACCACCAGCACGTTCATACAAAGTTGGCAAGTGCAGAACAACACGTAGATATTTTATAGTAGCTTAAGATTTAGTAGATTGTTTTTTCCCCAGAGCCCAAGATGAGGCCAAAGTAAACAAGCACACACGTGTGTACACATACTCACACCCCAGAATCGCTCTTGTTGGAAGAGTAATTCTGTCGAGCAGTGTCTTTGAGAAAGAATGAAAACTACTTCTCTGGGGGAAAGAACCCTAAGAAGAAACTTTTGAAATATACAAAGACACATTTGAGAATTAGTAAACATGTCCACTGAGGAAATACATAGAATAAATAACCTAAAATTAGATTGGCCCTAAAAGGAACACATCCCGAAAGTGGGGTTGCAGGAGGTTACAGACCCACCTTCCTACCACAGAGACCTTTAATAACAATCACAGTAGCCAGCTGTCTAGAATGGCTCCAGTGTAGATCTACGCAGAGGGAGAGAAGTACCAGATGTCTAGAGGAAAACTTTTCCCAAGCAGGAGTTTTTGATGTGTAGGTACTTCTAATACATAGACTCTAAACTTTTGCAGTCTTCTAATTACCAAATTATAATTTCATTAATGTCCCAGACAGACCATAGCTCAGAGTAAACCTAATGTGTACCATGCTTACCCACTTTCTCAGCTGATTTCTTAGATAGTCTTTAGTGTTACATATCTATGACAATCATATAGCTCGCATTTTTCGGCCTCATTCAATTAAAACTTTTTCTTGCTATTGGCCTCCTAAGTACATTTACATGTGTCAAATCCTGTCTCGTGAATTTTGATTCAGGAATTATGTTTGCTCTAGATTGCAGACTCAATTTTTAACTAGTCATCAGGAGGGAAAAGGCAGTATTTATGAAAGATGCTTTATCTTCAAATTCTACAAAAACTTCCCTCCAATCCAGGTCAGCATGGGGATCATCTGTCACATCCAAGGGTCAAACATAAAAAGGCAGTAGTGGGAATAAGAGGCGTGGGCTCCCTCTTTATCCAGCAAGCCTGCCAAACCACAGACAGGAGGCACTCAGATGAAGGCACCCCGTTTAAAGGAACTTTGTTCTGTTTGTGCTTTGTTTAAATCCCAGAGTGGGAGATGACCCACAATAAGCCACTTGAACTTTTTTCTCTGTAAGTCTCCAGTTGAAATACAGTATGTGGGAGTTCTTTCAATAGCAGTTATGCAGGCCTTTTCAGAAACTAAATTTGAATACTCCACAGTTACCAATTAGGAGTATAACTGCTCAACAACAGGCTTGAAAGCCAATGGCAGCCCCCCACTGGCCTCACTTTACCAGGTTCCCAGCCAGGTCTTCTGAGGGCTTCCCCACAGGCAGCCCTGCTTCAGCCTTCCTGACCAGGAGACCCAGCCCTGGGAGACCCGACCCTCTTCCTGGGTGACTGATGTTATTTGTACTGTTCCTTATCTATTCAAAGCTGGAGTAATAAGAACAAACTCAGCTAAACTAAATTGGTCCTTTGTTTGCCATTATCATAAAAATTTTATGTAGGAACTAATAAAAACATGCTTTACGTGCACAGTTACACGGGTTTACACAGGCAATAATATCCAGCAAGTTATATCCATAAATTCAGTTATAAACCCTTAGGAATAAATATTTTATCTTTCCCAATGTTTTCGTTTATTGAAAGGAAGGTGTGAACACAGAAGTGTGACTATCTGTGGCTTCTAAGGGCTAAGTCCCCCTGGATGCCTCTCCAGGAGACCAGAAATGTCCTTTCAGGAGTTTCTGGATAATTTTCATAATTTTTTGGCCTCCTAAGAGCTCAGTATTAATCATTCCTCCAATCTCAGTAAATGGAAAGCTTTTTACAAAGCTTTTAAAAATAAATCGCTTTTGAAATGAGTTCAGAATTTTCTTAGAAAAAAATTTTAAGCAAACAAAAAGATTCAATTCTCTTCCCAACTGGGACCTTAGAGCAGATTTACAATAGATTTAATTAAAGAAGTTTAATGAAATCCAAATCTAACCACCCCCCCAAAAAAAAACTTGGATCATTGGATATTTCAGCTTTTCCTTCAGTAATGTACTCTAAAAATACACTGAATGAGTTAGGTTTTGTGTGGGGGGTTTTTTGGCTCTATATTTTCTTTTTTTCCAGATCTGCAGTGTCCAATAGAAACATAATGGGAGCCACAAAAGCAAGCTGCATGTGTAATTCAAAATTTTCTAGTAGCCACATTAAATAAGTGTAAAAAGGAACAGGTGAAATTAATTTAAATAATATATTTTATTTAACCCAATGTATACAAAATATTGTCATGTTAACATGTAATCAATCTAAAAAAAATCTTACTAATGGAATGTTTTACATTGTTTTCTCTTGTCCTAAGTCTTGTAAAACTAATGTGTATTTTACTTACAGTACAATTCAATTCAAACTAGCCTCATCTCAAAATGCTCAAGAGCCACATATGACTGACGGCTACCCTGCGGGACAGCAAAGGTCTAGAGAATTGTTGACCAGCCTGGGAAAGATAATCTCAAAGGATTCATGATTTATATGATTGCTTTTGTACCCCGTGGGCACACCTTCCCTGGATTATAACTGTGAATCTAACATATTATTAACTCAGAAAATATTAAAATTACATGTTATTTTAAAAGTCCAATTTCTTCCTGTCTATAACTGATAGTAAAATAAGCAAAGGTAAAGCAAGCCAGGTGAAAAGGCAAAATACTTAGGGCAGCCAAAAAGAGTCTATGTCAACAGTTATCAGAGCTAAGTTAGAAAGTGTTACCAATCAGATCCTCTACCAGCCTTCAGAGCCCCTGCGGCCTCTTAAATACAGACCACTGTGAAGTCTCTTCTGTATAAAATTGCACCTTGGGAAAATGAGAAGCTAAATTTTTTTCCACTTAACTTTTTTCTCTCAAAGAAGCTACGTACTAAGTTTCTGTAACCTTTAAAAACAATGCTATCTTCTATTACTCTTTCATCATCCCTCTCTTTCTTAGAGTAGATACTAAAAAAGACATTTGTATAGGGTGTTTTTGTTTCTAAGATTTTTTTTTTAATGCAGACCATTTTTAAAGTCTTTATTGAACTTCTTACAACACCGCCTCTGTTTTATGTTTTGGTTTTTTGGCCCCGAGGCATGTGGGATCCTAGCTCCCTGACCAGGGATCGAACCCACACCCCCTACATTGGAAGGCGAAGTCTCAACCTCTGGACCACCAGGGAAGTCCCCATATAGCATGTTTTTAAAGTGAGGGTTTAAACCAAAAAGTCGGTACTGTATCTCTGATTTTTTTAAAGTAAGTTTTGGCAAATTACTGTTTCTCTGTGGTTAAATGTTGCCATCTTAAAAAAAAAATCACCCCAATAATTCTAAGTCTGTGTTATGTCTTGCAAGTGTTAGTCATATTTTTACTTGATGTGTTATTATATTTAATAATGCATACTGATGCATGTTAAGCAAGTTGTTCTGGAGGGCAGAGACCAGAATTGCTGACTATACCCTTTGCTGAGCTAACCAAAGCACTGCATGCATAGAAATGCTTAATTATCTCATGTGTTGCTGCTGTTGACTCATAAAATGCGTGCACGTGCCAAAATAAGGGCTCTGAGTAAATGTAAAGGTATTTTTTGTTTGTTTCTAGATTCATAAGAGTGTGCTGTCTCAAGATAAAACAACGAATCTTGAAATATTGTTTTTATTTTCTCCTGCAAGATGAAGGAAAGTCTTTCTTGGCAATAAGTCAGACTGACAACAGGGGAATTAGAGGATGCTCTCAAAGTCTCTGATCTGTTTTTGTGTGTTTTAAATCAAATAAGGAAAAGTCAACCACATATAAAATGCACACACAAATTTCCTTACCCCCTCTCCCTTAGACCTCAAGTTTTCTCTAGAATGGGAGTGGGTTTTGATTCCAGAGAATCCTGCCTTGGTTTTCAAGTGAATGGAAGGATGGTGGTAAGTGAAATATACCCTAAGATTAGAAGTGTTTTTATCTAAAGATTTAGAATAAGGCACTAAGACAATCAATTAACTATAATAATGGCACTGTTAAAAGATCTTCAAAAAGAGACATAACAGGGCTTCCCTGGTGGCGCAGTGGTTGAGAGTCCGCCTGCCGATGCAGGGGACACGGGTTCGTGTCCCAGTCCGGGAAGATCCCACATGCCGCGGAGCGGCTGGGCCCGTGAGCCATGGCCGCTGAGCCTGCGCGTCCGGAGCCTGTGCTCCGCAACGGGAGAGGCCACGACAGTGAGAGGCCCGCGTACCGCAAAAAAAAAAAAAAAAAAAAAGAGAGACATAACAATTAGATGCAAACTAATCTACACTAAACCCTGTACAGGAGGGAAGACAGTGCTATCATTGGGTCAACTGGAAGATACTGGAATATGGATGGTAGATTAAAGTTATTCATCAAAGTTAATTTGACCGAAGTTGATAACTGCACTCTGGCTACACAAAAGAATATCCTATTTCCTGGGAAATACACAATGAAGTATTTAGGCATAAAGGCCCATGGTGTATGCATCTTACTCTGAAATGGTTCAGAAAAAAGTGAACAATAGTTACCTAAGTACAGGGAATATGGGTATCCTTTGTCCTTACTTTTGCAAACTTTCTGGAAGTTAAAAATTATTTCCAAAAATGTTCTAATTCCTTTAAGAGTGAATATACATGGTGGGGGAAAAAATTCTTCTGAGCCAAATTTCCTTTAGGAGTTTACACTGCACAGTTCCTTGTCCTCGCTACCTAATTCCCACAGCAAGCCTCTGGATTTGACTGTAGAAGACACAAAGCGATGACCTAACTCCCACCTGGCAAAGGGCTCACCTCTCCACAACCCACCCCTGGCTCCAGCTCTGTGCCTGAGGCCCTCCTCCTGTCTTCTCCATAGAAAGAATGTGGGCTTTGGGTGTTGGGTCTCCTATCGGCCCACGTGTCCTTCTCCTACTCTCATTTCCGGGGTTGGGTGAGGGGAGATACAGGATGAGTCTGTCAATGGTTAAAGCAATGCTCACAGTGGCTCTGAAAGCTGATAAGACTCTCCATAAGGAGATAACCACAGGCTCCTTGGAACCCTGGCTGCCAACACTGCCGCCACCGACAGCCAGGATTATCGAGGGTTAAGGTACCTGTGGGAATCCCCGGGGCCACCGAGTACAGGAACTGGCTTGCCAAGGCATTTTTCATGCCTTCCCTCTCCCCACCCCCTGAAAACCTACTGATTTTGAAACAAACTGATCCTTCAATCTTAGCACCAAAACCTCCGAGTCAAAGAGAATAATGGGAGCAGAGCAGGGCCAAACCTTAAAGGTCAACAAATCCACCCTCTCCCCTGATGCAGGGGTACCTCTCAGGCTACTGGGTCATTCAGCCCCTTTTCAGGATCCTCCAGAGATGAGACGGGAAGCTCCCTACTTTTTGCAAGGCAATAGATGTATTTGATACATACATACATATCCACGATTTGATAACTCTGAGTTTTAGAAAGTTCTCCTTTGCAGTCAGATAAAAACTGCTTCCCTAAAATGGAAGAAATTTGAAAGCAGAAAAAGGAAAGGGAACTTTCCTTCATCGGTGCCTGGACAAGCCGGCACACAAGAAATAACTTGGGAATGAATGACTCAATTAATGGATAGTCTGTGCACTGGCTCTTTTTCTATCCTACGGAGCAATAAAAAGCATCCACTGTCTCTTCCAAGATATAGCATCTCAAGCACTTGAAGACATTTTCATGTCCGTCTCTGTCTTCTGTCCAGCCGAAAATCCTCCAACTCCCATAACTGTGCCTCACACTACAGTTTATGAAACTGTCACTCACCTTCCTTCACTCATTCACAACTCATTCATTTATTTATTCATCTATTTCCAAAAGGAATTTGTCATGTCCGTTTAAAAAAAAAAAGACAAAAGCAACAAAATTACTAAAATAGAAATGATCATGCAGAAAATAGGGTCTGGAGAGATCTACCATGCCAAACAAAATGTTTACATTGTTTTCATGATTAATTTCAAAACTTGATCCTAATGTTCCTGTTGCAAAGGTGAATAGGGAAACATTGCAAGTCTCAAAACTCCGGATTATGAGGATGAAACAGACCAGTTCCTTGGAAGAGAAAAGGTGATTGCCTGTATCAAGGACAGAGGTCTTGTGTAGGGCATTGTAAACCAGGGACATTGAGTCGTGCAATGGATAATCAGTGTTCCTACTCAAAATTCACAGCAAATGCTGAGCAAAATTAAAATAGTTAGGGTTTTGGGGTTTTGTTTGTTTGTTTGTTTTTGCAGTACGTGGGCCTCTCACTGCTGTGGCCTCTCCCGTTGCGGAGCACAGGCTCCGGACGCACAGGCTCAGCAGCCATGGCTCACGGGCCCAGCCACTCCGCGGCATGTGGGATCTTCCCGGACCGGGGCACGAACCCATGTCCCCTGCATCAGCAGGCGGACTCTCAACGACTGTGCCACCAGGGAAGCCCAAAATAGTTGTTTTTTTGTAGTAATTTCTGATGCAAGCTTGAAGGTAGAAGATCAAGACACAATTCAGAGTGGGTGATTACAAAAAGGGTTAAGTTGATTTGGTCCAAATATGTAAATATCTTCTTCAGTATTTTAATTTACTCCAAGATGTAACTTAGAATAGCTGGATAATTTGTAAGTAGTGTTTTAAATTATTGACCCTTAACCAAACCTCCTCCTCCGGAATTCTGAGCCCTGGAGAGAAGAAAGCTTCAGGTTATACTCTCCTGAGAGTCTGAAGTACACTGATCCCATATTCTTGAACAAGCAGCTTCATAAAATTTAGAGACCAGATAAACAAAAGGTAAAGTTTGTATTTTGTTATGAAAATGAGGATACTAACTAATGATGTCACAGCTCTGCTGGAAAACAGAAATAGCACACAGAGGTACCTGCCCACAGAGCCAGGGCTTTCTGCAGGATGTAGCTGGGGAGGATGTAGATGTAACAATAACTGTCACTGTTGTTAATTTTTATAACAATCCTGTTAGGTAGAAATTGGTTTTCCCTGTTTTACAGATCAGAAAGTGAAGATGAGGCCGAGAGAAGTCTGCCAAAGGTCACAGAGCTAGAAGTAGCCGTGGAAGGATCTAAATGTCAAGCTGTCTGGCTCCAAATTTTGTATTTTTCCCACTTTATCACCTGGCTTCCCTGGGCCACAGTATGACAAGTAAATACAATGTCTGTAATGTTGACTTAATGACATAATTATGAAGCTTTGGGAGTACACCAGACTGCCCTGACAGTAACGTCAGGTCTAGGCATGATGTGCTGGCATGGATTTTAAAACCAGGAAAAAATAACTTGATTGCAGCACTGCCCATTTCTAAGGTGTAAATTCTCCCACCATGGCCCAGGCATGGGTTCCAACACACCACTGGGTCTTCAGGGCTTGTTCCCAGGTAGCAGTGTCCAAGGAAGTCTACTTGCACCTGGTTCACTTCCCAGTGAACAAGGAAGTTCCATACTTTCCTGACATTGTGTCCCCGCTACACTACCGAACTTTTATGTCATAATGTGACCTGTTTCTGGGAAAGGAAAGGAAAAGAATTGGCCAAGTCAAGTAAATCAAGATCATAGAAAATTCCATCCTGACAAACCAGAGCATCCTTAAAACACCCCAGTAGTTGCTTTATCTTCAACACATACATGTGCCCCGATCTACTTGCGTCTGAACCTGATATTACATTATGATTGTTCAGTGTTGGAACCAAAATCAAACTGCTTACTTTTGTTAGGTCTATAATATTGCAGGTATGGATAAATTTTTTAAAATAAATAAATAACTTTGTTCAAGAGGTAGTAGGGTCTGAATAAATGCTTCTTACTACTAGCAATTTCACCTACTAGTACAATGCTAAAGATATTTTTATTTTAATACTAAATATTAAAGACACTTTTTATGCTTTTTAAATATTAAAAAAATATTCTGGTTAAGGATGGTGGGCTCAATACATGCACTTAGGACTGCTCTTTCCTGAAACCCTAATAAAAAGACAGTAAAGAATTCTGAAAAGGACATAAACTTACAAGGCCAAAGAAAATGGGAAAGGAAGCAACTGCAATACAATTTTGGAAGCTGGAACCCAGATTGGTGAGTAGTAACTAAGTTAGCAGACCCAAGAAAGATGAGTCCCAAGCCAGTGATGGGCAAGCTAGCTGCAAACAACCCAGTTTACACCTCAAAACCCTTAAAAGGCTCAAGAATTGATGGCACCACTGGAAGTAGGCATGAGGAAGCTAAGGCAAAGGGACTGGTTTTTAAACTCTGTTTAAGGGCTTCCCTGGTGGCGCAGTGGTTGAGAGTCCGCCTGCCGATGCAGGGGACACGGGTTCGTGCCCCGGTCCGGGAAGATCCCACATGCCACGGAGCGGCTGGGCCCGTGAGCCATGGTCGCTGAGCCTGTGCGTCCGGAGCCTGTGCTCCGCAACGGGAGAGGCCACAACAGTGAGAGGCCCGTGTACCGCGCGCAAAAAAAAACAAAACAAAAAAACAAAAATAAACAAATAAATAAATAATAAACTCTGTTTAAGACGCAAGAGGGAAGAGATATGGGGACATATGTATATGTATAACTGATTCACTTTGTTATAAAGCAGAAACTAACACACCATTGTAAAGCAATTATACTCCAATAAAGATGTTTAAAAAAAACAACAAAAAAGAAGTAGTTAGAGCTCCAGATCCCTTCCTCTGGGTGGTTGCACCTTCCCACCCTGGCAGAAGTCTAAAGGTTTATTCTCTGAGATGATAAATCCCAGGGTCTCTAGACTAAAACCCACTAGGCACAGTTAAGTGCAAGGAACTAAGAAAAGAGCAATTAAGTCAAAGTTTACATACTGAATTTCAGATCTCCCTTGTCTTCTTCCTTTCAGGTCCCAGAAAACAGGCACCCACCAGGCTAGAAGAAGAGTCTTTTCTGACTCTCCAAAGAAAAGAACTGAAGAAAAAATTTAAAATGTCTCCTTCAGGTAACAGGTAAGACCTGTTACTATACAGGTAAGACCACACTCAATCCCCTCCCATGCTCCTCCATTCAGCTATTTTATGCCTCCTTTATAAATAGGATCAGTCAGCCAACGATCACCAAATATTGGAGGAAAGCATCTAATACAAAAGAGGAAAGGAAACAAAGCCACCTTGAGGAAAGAGAGACTATAGAGCAAAATAAAACTAAAACAGAACAAAACAAAATCCACTCTCAATAATATTCTCAGAGAGATGAATAAAAATATTATATCCATAAAGAATGGAATGCCATTTAAAAAAGGAAGATTTGGAGAAGAACAGTAACAACAACAAAAAGAAGCTTTTGGAAATTAAAAATGATAGCAGAAATGAGCACCTTACTAAAATAGTTAAAAGATAAAATTGAAGAAATTCTCCAGAAAATATACAGGAAAATGAAGAAGGGTTTGGCAGATAGGAAAGCAAACATAATATTTTTTTAAACCAGACCGTAAGACCTAATAATAGGAGCTCCAGAAAAAATAAACAAGGAAAATAGAGGGGAAGAAAACTATCAAAGAAATATTTAAAGAAAGTGTCCTAGAAGAGGCCAACATGAGATTGTAGATGGAAAGGCCCATGGGGTGCCAGAACAACGGATAGCAATAGATCCATACCAAAATGCACCTCTGTGAAACTTCACAACACTAGGGATAAAGGGCTTCTTAAGAGAAAGACAGAGAGAGATGAGAAATGTTCTACACAAATGATCAAGATACAGATTTAAACATTAACACAGGAAGCCAAAAGGCCATTAGAGAAGTGCCTTTAAAATTCTGAGGGAAAATGACTTCCAACCTAGAACTCTATTACCCAGCCAAAAGTTATTAATCAAGTGTCAAGAAAGAACAGAGATGCTTCAGATCCACAGTATCAGAAAATTTGCCCCACTTGCATACTTAAAGGAAAAGTAATCACAGTTATATGGGTCAGCTGCAAACGCCTTTATATGTCATAGCAATACCTTTATATAGTCTTTATATAGTCATAATAATTGAACCAAAATTGTTGGAGCAATGGGAAGACAAGAAGTGAGCATATCTGTGGTGTAGGAATGGGGTGGGTGGTGATGAAAGAGGATTAAATCCTCATGTTCCTCAGTGGTTAAACAATAGGTCAGCGATTCTCAAACTGGTCAGTTTCAGGAACCCTTTACAATCTCAAAATTATTGAGGATCCCAAAGAGCTTTCTTTTATTGCATAATATTTCTGTTTTTCAATTTGCTTAGCTTTCCATGTATTTATCACTAATTCAACCCCAAACTCTCCTCTGTGTTCTATAACTCTGTCCTTAAAATGTTCAAACATATCAGCTAAAATGATCATGACATCTTTCTCAAGATTTCTTTCCCAGATTTATGACCTGCACAGTCTAGACTGGTTGCTCTCTCTTAAAGTCAATATTCACCATTTTAGAAATTAAACTAAAGCTTAAAATACATATGCATTTATTTATTTTAAAATAACAATAAGATCATTATATGTTGGCATAAGTAACATATTTTATGAAATATATTTATTTTCCCTTGTTAAAAAATTTAATGAGAAAGTTGATGTTGTTTTACATTTTCACAAATCTCTCTTTTTTTTAACATCTTTATTGGAGTATAACTGCTTTACATTGTTGTGTTAGTTTCTGCTGTATAACAAAGTGAATCAGCTATATGTATACTTATATCCCCATATCTCCTCCCTCTTGCATCTCCCTCCCACCCTCCCTATCCCATCCTTCTAGGTGGTCACAAAGCACCGAGCTGATCTCCCTGTGCTATGCAGCTGCTTCCCACTAGCTCACAAATCTCTTTAATGTTTGGCTTATGTTGTTTTGGCTTGTGGATTATGTCTGGGTATGTTATTTCAGTTGAACATATGAAGAAAATCCAACCTCATACAGATATAAAGTTGGCAAATGGAGGACTCTTTTAATAGCCTTTTCAGATACTTGTGGATATTCTTCTCTGATACTATACTAAAAATTGACAAATGGTAGTTTCCTAAAGGTTCACTGAAATGAGCAATCTGAAATTACATTGATAAATGTTTAGTACTCTGTTGTACTAAAATCCATAAGGCTACCTTGCACTTTGAATGGATATTATGCACTTTGAATGGCTTTTGTAACATAATGCAATGGTCATTTGGAAAATACTGATTTACTGAGTTATACATATCTTCCAGATGTTGATACATTCTATTATGCAATATAAAAAAATCACATTTGTTATTATCACCACTAATCTTATCAGAGAAGTCTTTAAGTGTTGGGAAGCTTTCAGGCTCATGGTGGAAAAATCAAGTTTTCCAAAATTGAGCCTTCAACTGACAGCTCAAATTTTTTCACTGGTAAACCTAGCCCATCAGTTGTTTTCCTCTAAATAGCAAGCCCTTGCATTCATTTTTGAGAAAATGTCTGCAAAATACTTAAGTCTGAATAACTATGATTTGCCTGTCAGTTATTCTTTCAAGTAAAAATGTATTCCACAGGGGGAAAAAGTCCAGGAGCTTGCAACTCAGACAATTGCATAAGTGCTTTTCCCCCAAGACAGCCATTGCACATCACTGAAGTACCTCACATTTCAACACACATTTCTAGGCTTAATACAATTAATAATTTTTATTGCTTCATCAAGGACATTCTTAAGTGAAAATGTACTTTAAAAAAAACCTCCAAATGTGTAATTGTAATTCTTCAGTAATTAAAAGATGAAGAATACAGTGACTAGTACAGTTTGGTGCCCCTGCCTTGATTCATGCAGACGCCGGCAGTTTCACCCATCGTTGTCTTACACCATCAGAGCAAATGTCCACACAGTAAAAAAAAAAAAAAAGCAAAAGGATGTCTGAATGTTACATAAAAATAGTTTTGAACTCATGGCCCCAATGAAAGGATCTTGGGACTCAAACGGTCCACAGAGCATGCGTTGAGAGCTGCTGTAATAGGTAATCTAAAACTAACTATATCAAGTTAGTAGGAACATAGGAATGATATGATATGGAAATAGTTATTAATGGAAGCAGGAAATGCCCACTGCATTCCCAGTGGTGGACTGGTGTCCTTCATATCAAGTCTTGTCAAATGATTTAACTCTTTAACTTATGTGCATGTATAACTTAGATTTTAAAAACTGATAAAAAGACAATTTTAAAAAAATTTTAAACATCGTAAGTAATTTAAGCATTCTTCCAAAACATAATTTACTGCTTCAGATACTCAAAGGATTAGAATACCCCTTCAATGGATAAACATGGTTATGTACAATGAGCTTGAAATGTTTCATTTTTAATGTTGATGTAATATAAGCTATAGCTCTTTTGTCAGCCAATTCTAGTAGTAAAGGTAAATAAATTATAACTTATTCCAGTTCTGCCAGGAGAGTTGTGTGCTTGTGTGCACGTGTGAATGTGCATACATGAAGATGAGCTTTTTTGAGAGTGGACAGTGTGAACTCTTGAATTATTAAACACTAGATGTAACAGAAATCCTCCCCCATCTGAGAGGAAATGACATCCCTTGGATTAAGCTTTCTTGCTGACTACAAGCCTCACTCAAAGAGGGTCGTTGCCTCTCTTCCCCAGTGCTCACTGTTCCAGAGTCACCTTACAGAGACAGACTTATAGGGACGAGGGCACACTTCACACCCCACGGTAGCTTTTCTGTGGGCAGGTCCAAGGTTCAGAACCAACCCATTGATTGGCTATCTTCCCTCCTAGAATAAACACAGACTTAGAGCAGCATTCCTGACAGAAATACAATTTTGGACGAATGGAATTGAAAGGTTAGATTCGTAACGGTGAAGAAAGGGATATGTGAGGAGGGCTGGTAAGCCTGTCCCCAGGAAGAACAGCCCAAGCGCCATCTTTCCATGATGACTTAGACTCACTCCTCTCCAGGGGAGGCGGGAGAGAGATGTGGAAGGAACGACTCAGTCACGCTCCTGTTTCTGGTGAAAATACACTGGACCAGATTAATTAACACAGTCATTACCTTGGCAGTTTCCAAACACAGCGATAAACACTAACAGCAGCACATGTGCAAGGTAAGAGAAAAAAGAGCAAATCTGGTCAAATCAGGACTGTGACACTTATGTGACTAGGCATTTAAAGTAGCTGTTTTTTCTTCAGTAATTAAAAGTGCATTGGGACTTCCCTGGTGGCGCAGTGGTTACGAATCCGCCTGCCAATGCAGGGGACACGGGTTCGAGCCCTGGTCCGGGAAGATCCCACATGCCGTGGAGCAACCAAGCACGCAAGCCACAACTACTGAGCCTGCGCTGTAGAGCCTGCAAGCCACAACTAAAAAAAAAAAAAAAAGTGCATTATTCGAATAGTCACTTTTGTCTTATTTTTCGAGGAAAACTATTTTCAGTGTGAGCTACTTTATCTACTTTTCTACTTCTTCAAAAAGTATTGATCCAGAATGTTATAATGTAAATCTTCTCAGAAGGTGGTTTCTTTTTTTAATCCTACAATAAAAATACTAAACTGTTCAGATCATGGGCCTTTGTCCTGTAAGATTAATTCTCACCAAATACTAAACGTGAACTTCACGTGCCAGAACATCTCAGTCACCATAGTTTCCATGTCACACCTTTGGTCTCATACAGATGAGCATGGAAGACTCACCAGGGAGAGCGGCAACTGATCTGGTTCTCAGTGTCTGAAGGGGGCGGCATGGAACCAGAGGACCTTTTAACTCAAGGGTTCAAATTGGCCTATTCGAGCCTCAAAAATATAAGCACATATTAGACCAAAGTTGGTAACTGCAGCCCAGGACTCTTAACATTTCCTGGGTGAATAACCAGAGGTTGGGTGAATAACCAGATGTTGGGTGAAGCAGATGAGGGAGAAAAGTGAGACTTGGACTTGATCTCTGGTGCCTTCCCATTCTGCCCTGCCTGCACAGGGTCAGAGCAGCAGCCAGTTACACTCGGGGGGAGGTGTCAGGGCAGCTCTGCCTGCTGATAATACACACGGACAAGGACAGCAGAGAGATATTTCTAAAGGTGGAATCAAGAGCTAGACAGGGTAATATACCTCTACTTCCTCTAATAATACAACATCTACTATTTATTTCTGGATTACTGCTCAGTTAGATAAACAGTTCACCTAATCCATAGCTATATAAATAACCAATGTTAAGATGCATTTTTCCAGATACACGGATGGAATTCCTATCTGGGTCCCACCCTGTTTTCTCACAGCATGGCGCCTGTGCTTCTGCCCTGGCACTGACCCCAGTCTGACCTTCATCAGAGCGCTGTGCTCTAAGCCTCACTCATCTTTCCATCCCAGTCCCTGATACCTGGCATATTGTGAGTGTCTCAGAACACTGAAAGAAAGGAAATACTGACTTGAATCTATTCTTCAACTGAACTGTCTTTCTCCTCCCAGGATCAGAGAGTGACAAAATGATTCGTGACTTTTGTCATAGGTTAAGCTGATGAAGTTACTCATCACTTATCTTATCAATGGATAGCATTAAAAAGGAGGTTGTTTAAAGTAGGAAACAATGCTAATACAGGTTGTGAAGCCAGTTAGTGGGATCCCTGTGACCCTTGCAGTGTTTATGGACACCAAGATCAGGGTGGAGGAGGGTGAGGGTGAGATTCTTCTGCACTGTGGGTGGTCAGGGTCTAGTTCTCCTCCATAGCTGCAACCCAGCTGGGCGTCAGGAGCTCCCTGAGCCCACCGTCCAGTAGTTAGGGTCATAGAGCCTGCCCACCATCGAGGCCACAGGAGTCACTCAGTGCCACTTTAAGAACACTACTGGCTGCCCCCCCACACACACACACACGTGCAGGTAAAGGACAGCCGATTAGGACAGCCCATCATCCCTCACTGACCTCCTACACCAAGACACACTGATAACAGGCAAAGCCCTACCTCAGCTGTCTAAAGCACTGTGCTTTGTATCCCCAGGAACTAGTATGGTGTCTGGCTCAAAAAATGTTTGCTGAATGGATGAATAAATGTATGACTTAACACAGTGTGGTTATAACATAATGACACTGCTTTTCATGTCTAGGTACTGACACGACAGAATAGTATCGTGGAGAAGACACTGAACCAAAGCCGGAAGACCTGGGCTCTGGAAGAAATAGCTTCTCCCGCTTCTCTTACCGCCTAGCCTCGTCTGTACCTACCTCCTAGACACAATGCAGCCTTGCCTCTAACCCTGCCGACTCTCATTCACATCTGCCTCTGGACCAGGGTCCCACAGATATCCTGGAGCCCAGGTATTCAAACCTGAACTCTTTCCTTGTGTCTTCCCCCAGCCTCACCCCTTCAGCCTTCCTTGAACTAGTTAACAGCTCACCACCATGTGGCACCCGATGCAGAAACCCAGATGTCCTCCTCAACTATCTTCTTCTTTGCCCCACCGTCCTCAAGGTCTTGGGGCTTTATCCTAAACATCCATGGAATCAGTCGTCCCTCACCCAAGCCCTCTGCTGCTGTCTTTCTCCAGGCCTCTCCACCTCCCAACGCAGTGGTCTGCCCACTTCCCTCTCTCTCCCTGTTAGCAGTAGCATTGCTACCCTACTACCCAAAGAGTTGTATCTACATGTGGCTTCTCATTGCCTAACTACCAGGGCCCTGTACGTGGTGCGTAGGAATGGAGCCCACACGTGGCCCATTTTCAATGCCACCTCGGTCCTCTGCCTCTTCGCCAACCTGCAACCCACCGTTCTCACGGTATCGCTGTGCCTTCACCTACCTGCTCTTCTTTCCACCTTCTTGTAATCCTGTCCCCAGATGTGCCTTCCTAATGATAACAAGCAGGGGTGTAGATTCAGGGTGCTATGAAGTAACAGTATGCGAGAGAGTTTAAATACTTGGTTCTAATAGGTGTTACATGTGTACAATATATATGTATTCAGTGTATGTGTATTCAATAGATATTATGCTAGGAACATACATACCCTAGAAAACATTTAATGAGTAGTTACTGTAATTAATACATTTACACCAATTAACCCCCAATGCTGTGTTGGTTCATTTTCCACTGAGCCTATTGCATAATTAGAAGTTAGCAGCTACTTCGAAGAGGTTGAAAGGTTTGTGATGTTTAAATATGTGACTTCCTTTTTAATGAGTCCATTTTAGTTTCCATTGCCTTTTCTGCCAAATATTTTCTAGAAATTGCTAACAAGTGATAGCACTGACTGATCTTCACTGCAAGTCCTTTTATTTCCCTTGCCCACCCTTTCTCAGAGACGCAAATAAACTGTGTTAAAATGAAAATATAAGGGTAGAATGAGGGGAAACGTATGAATAATTTTCAACCTAAGTAATTAAGTCTTAGAAGTCTCAAGAGGTGATTGTGTAATTTAAAATAAAAAAGGAAGAAAGAAAAAGAGAGCTGGGACTCTGGGCGAGGTGAGGAGAATGAAGACCGAAGACTAGTAACTAAATAAGGACAATCGTCAGGATAGGACTTGCTTAATATTGAAGTCAGATAAAACCAGAACTCCCTCATCAAGTTTACTATTAATATAAAACTTATATCATTATTAACTTGTAGAAATGCTATCTACCAAACTTCTTAATTCCAACAAATGACTAAGTACCTGCTGAATAACACATTTGTTGACTAAATTTTTCGGAGTTCAGAAGTGTGGGATTTCTCTGTGCAGGGGTTGGCTATTCACATTAATTTGTACCTCAGTTTCCTCATCTTTAAAATGAGCATCACCATCTCCTTACGTCAGAGGACTGTTATGAAGCTTATCTGAGTGAAAACACACAAAGCAGCAAGCACCGTGCCTGGCATATGGTGTGCACTCAGTAAGTGTTAGCTGTAATTATTATTCTTATTACTACGAAACTAAATCAATAACATGCACATACGGCTCAATATGTGCATATTGAATTGCAAGCTGAGAGACAGTGAACTTGATAACTTTGGAGAGAAACCAAACCAGAAAAAGGATGAGCACCCCGCTAGGGGAGTGTGAAATGTTAAAAGCTCAGCTGTCTGTTCACAGGCTGCCACAGCTGAGGGTAGAATGGGACTCCAGTTTTCCTCTTCGTAAATGGAGAAACTGCCCAGGGTCATGAAGTAAGTGGCAGAAGTGGGGATGGAATTAAGATTTGTGGTTCATTGCACTCTACCGTCTCCACGGTCCCCAAAGCAAAGGTCATTTCGATGGCTGAAACACTTCCTGCCCTTTTTAGCCAACCAGCCACACTCTCAGCAACTTATCAGTGTCCCCTCCTCAGTAGCAAGTGGATTTGCTGCCCTTTTTCTAGAACAGTAAAGCTTCGAAACTACCCTTGTTAGAGGCCAGCGTCCCCTGTCCCTCATTTTTTCCACAAAGCACCAGCTACCCCCATCGATCTTTTCTACTCATTACTTGTGGACAAGAATTTTCATTTCTCTGCTCTCTGTCCCTCTCTTACCTCCTAAGGGACTCAACCACATGGCTGCTGCTTCTAAATGGCCAGTTTCATAAACGGTGACTCAGCCCTGAATTTTGAACAGCGTGTCTGGAGGGAGTGGTCCACCTAACCTGACGGCAGCAATTAATCCCTCAAAGCGCCTACACCACTGAAGCATTCTACCAAAAAGGCTATTTAGTTGAAAAAGTGCAATCTGTCCTTAGAGGAAAACAAGAAAACTGTTGTCTTCAACAAAACCTCCGATACACAATCTTAGCTGAAATGGGTTCTGAATGAATCTTGAAGCTACAGAGTGAGCTGTGCGAAACAGCCGTGTTCAAGATGGTCATCATATCATGACTGCTGGAAACTGAGCTCAGATACAGGGATGCCTCAGTCTTCTGATCACCAGTTCCACCATTTTTCTTCAGGCTTATGTGCATTGTTCCAGGTATGGCTACCTCACCTTCAAATGTCTTGTTAGGCTGCAGGTAGGCAGAGAGTCATGCTGTATGAATAGTTGATCAGGCTGATTTTGTAGAATTTCTCAGTATGGGATCTCATTTTGTGTGCATGTGTGTGTGTCTGTGTGTGCCTAAAATTTCATTAAAATCCAGTGCTTAGAAGTAAAAAAAAAAAATTTAGAATGAATGAACCTAATCCTTAAAACAATCTTAGGAGAGAGATACTATAAAAGGAGATATTGATATTTTATGTAGTAAAATGTCACTCAGCTGATAAGCAGGTGAGCCAGACCTCCATGCAGACCCGGGCACCCTGTCCAGTACCCCAAACCGAGTTCCATCTTCACTGGAGATCTTGGCCAACGGGGTCCTTTCTAAAGAATGTGTGTTAGGACATTGAGTTTAAACATATACTATTCTGCTCAGTTAAGACCACACTGTTGACAAGGAAAGGGCCCTGTTGCCTCTTATTCATCTTAGGAAATTAATATAATTCATGGTGAGATTCCCAGTATTAGGCGTGTTCAGTCTGTCTCTCAGATGAGCTAAAACCTGTCTCACTAGATGGCAGCATTGCTTCCACAGCCTTTTTTGTTTGTTTTTGGCCCATCTTTGTCTCAAGCTTTGTCCCCACCGGCCTCTCCACCTCCCAGCGAGAATATGTAACACAGGGCACTTATTTCTACATGACCGTGCAGAGCAATACAACATGAACGTGGACTTGCAAGCCCTATTGACTCAGAATTGCCCCAAAGAAATGTTCACAGAGTGTGCTGTGAGTGGCTCTCCCCAGGATGTGGAATGTTGAACCGATTTGGGGAGCTGGCCCCTTCCCCTGGGGGGAGGGGCCAGTGCAAAGGAAACTCTTTGAATCCCAGCTCCAGCGTGTTCTAGCTGCGTGACCTTGGGCGGGTCACTTGACATTTCTGGGCCTCAGTTTGTCATCTGTAATTCACAAGGGCAGCCTTCTCATCTTGCTTCCACTAGGGTCTCTGGGATCTGTTTGCTTTAACAAAAAGGGAACGTGTCATGAACAGGCTGATTCAGTCTTCGCACTGATACTGCTCCTCACACAGCCTGAGCCACAGGGACTGAGGGAAACCAGCCTTGCTAAGGTGATGGAAACTGTCAGACTGGCTCCGATTAGTAATTAGAAAACTCCTGGTCACAGCCTTTAATATGGACATGGCTGCTGCTATGTTTGCTTTTCACCTGGTACCTTTTTCCTCCCCAGAATCTCAGTCCCTCCCAGGCACTCAGATAAGCTTCCGAAGGGGTATGTTAACACTTTGAGGCCACTGTTGCAGCAACAATGCACTAAATGGTCTCCAGAGTCCTAAAAATGGTGACTAACATGCTTCCTAAACACCTAAATTACTCCCTGGGAATGATTTAGGCATAAGAAATATATGACTTATTAACTAATCTTCACAAATACTCCGTAAGACAGAAGCATGCTAATTTGTCACGCTGAAGACTGTTAGCACAGTAAATCTCAATTTAAAATTAATTAGGTGTGTGCCTGTGGTGGGGTAAGCAAAGAGCAGACTTGAAGTTTCCAATTTATTGAAGATTCCAAATTATGTAATAATTTTAAAATACTTTTAAAAGAAAAACATATTTTATAAATAAAGATGTAAGTGAATAATAAGAATGCAAGTGTATCACAATTACATTTACCAAAGGTGTAAACTAAGGAAAGCAAGAATGAGAGACCCGAGGACTATTTCAAAGTGTTCTTTCAATGGGAGTTAACTCCAAAATAATGAGATATTACTCTTTTGAATTATTTTAAATGCTACCCTCTACTACTATGTAGAATTTTAAGTGATTCATGTTTATATACTGCCGCCCCTCCTCCTTTAAAAAGATCTTCAAAAATGGAGAAAAATGGGTCCATGGGCCTTTCAATATTTTATCAATTTACTCACTAATGATGGGATGAGATCATCCTGTTTAGAATATGACCTTCTCGTGTAAGATGTGGTGCACATATGGAAAGCTGGTTTCTGGTACTACGTGCAGGTGGCTGACGTTATGGGGTAACATTTATTTCATGAGCTTAATATCACTGTATGGTTTGGGTCTTGTTTTTTCATCCACCACTGGTTCTTATATAGGAAAAGAGGGCCCTGATTCCATTCAGTCTTGAGTCTGGGGAATCTGCATTGACCAAGAGGAGATGTCCTCAAGTATCAAGTCCCTTCACGGAGGGATCACCAACATGTCAGACACGATGCTAAGTGTTCTACATACATCATCTCATATAATCCCCATAACAGCTCTGCAACAGACCACCTTGCAGAGGAGAAGATAGAGACACATAATAATAGTAAGATGCCTGCTCGAGGTCACACAGTAAGCAAGGAAGCTGGACTTCTATTTCAGGTGCATGAGCTGCAAATCTAGTGTGACCCAACATCTAGTCCCTCAGAGACTTGGATAAACTCATTGATAAGTATCAGCCTCACAGTTCCTTAAAAAAAAAAAAAATCTGTTTACTTTGTCATTTAAAAAAAGCAGTAGCCGTTGTTACCCCCTTGGGTAGCTCACTATGGACAGTGAGCTTGGTTCCTTTCCTCAACTCTACTGAGAAAGCGAGTATTCTGCCTGAGGAAACCAGGGCTGGGGAGGATGGCCAAATGGGAGAGGTGGTGAGATGCTGTCTAAAACAAAGATAACTGTGAAAAAGGGTCACATCCAGGGAATCTTCTCTCCGGCATGATGTCACTTCCCTCATGCAGCAATCCTCAGCTCTGCCCTCCACCCCAGCCTGGCCTCGGAGAGCTGGAGAAGAGGGGTGAGTCAGGTCCCCTCTGCTTGAGAGAGAGTACCACTTTCCCACACCTCTCAGTTCCCACGCACACAAAGGACCGAGGGGAGAATAAGAAACACTTTTAAGCAGCATAGCACCTTACTCAGTATTTCTAGCCTCTTTCTAGGGCCCAGAAATATCTCTGAAGGAGAAAAACAAAAACACAGACCATTCCACCAACTTAACCCAAACGATCAGCTTGGTCAGTAGAAAAGGAACAGAACCTTTCCAGCACTAGTCAACTTAGGTGCTCAGCGTGAGCTGAGCTACCCCAGGGGGCGCTCCAGGAAGTGCTATTTACATTTATACCTATGGCTGTGAAAGCACAGCTGACTTTAAAGGTAGTATGTAAGTTCAGAGGAGGAGGTGGTTATTACTCCACAAAAAAAACTCATGTGTGAATTTTTTTTTTTTTTCATTTCACCTGACTCTTGAGGTATTCTCCATCTGGATACGGCTGTGTGTGGATACGACTCTTCCCTCACCTTCTTGGCTTTGCCCTTTGCATCATTTCCCCTTCCCTTAATTTCTCTCCCTCCACAGAACAGAACGGGAATGCTCTACTGCTGACCATCTGTGAACATCTGCACCTCCTCCCTTTTTCAGAAGTGGATCAGCAAGGAAGGAGCATGGGTGTGCTCACCTCCTCAACGCTACCTTCACCTTTCACCCATCCATCTGTCTGGCATCTACGTGGCATCTATCTATATGTAGTGAGAGGAACTAGCGCCCCCCGCAATTCATGTCCACTCAGAGCCTCAGCATGTGACCTTATTAGGGTCTCTGCAGATGTAATTAGTGAAGGGTTGGGATGAGATCATACTGCCTTAGAGTGGGTCCTAAATTCAGTGACCAGTGTCCTTTTAATAAGAGGGTAGAGACAGAGGAGAAGGCCTTGTGAAGACAGAGGCAGAGTCTGGAGTGACACAGCCACAAACCAAAGAACACCCGCTGGAAAAGACACGGAAGAATTCTCCCATTGAGCCTTCAGAGGACCACGGCCCTCCCAACACCTCAGTTGTGGACTTCTAGCCTCCAGAACTATGAACCAATAAATTTTTGTTATTTAAAGCCACTTGGTTGGGTCTCCCTGGTGGCGCAGTGGTTGAGAGTCCGCCTGCCGATGCAGGGGATACGGGTTCGTGCCCCGGTCTGGGAGGATCCCGTATGCCGCGGAGCGGCTGGGACCGTGAGCCATGGCCGCTGGGCCTGCGCGTCCGGAGCCTGTGCTCCGCAACGGGGGAGGCCACAACAGTGAGAGGCCCGCATACCGGAAAAAAAAAAAAAAAAGCCACTTGGCTTGTGGTAATTTTATTATGGCAGCCCTAGGGAACTGATATACTATCTATCTATCTATCTATCTATCTATCTATCCATCCATGTTCATTGTTCCCTTCCCTGCATTTATTACACCACTGTCAGATAAATTGTTCTTTAAAGCTCTGGCTCTTCGCCCTGGCAGTTAAAACAAAGCCTGGGTCCCACCCGAGATATTCTGATTTAATTGGTCTGGAGTGTGGCTTAGACGCTGGTATTCTTCTTTAAAGTTTCCAAGCAATTCTAGTGTGCAGCCAAGTTTGAGAATTACCACTGTCAAGCAAGGAAATCTTTCCATTCTCCTGCTCTGAAATCTCCAGTGGCTGTCTTCTGCCTACCAAATTAAAAAATGATAGCGACCAATACTTACCTTCTGCTCTGCAATTTTCAAGGTGTTTTCAAGTTCATGTGAACCCTCGAAACACCAGATGACATAAGAAGGAATACTGGGGCAGTTCTATGAAACCCCTACACTCTGGTCAACAGACCCTACAGAGAAGATGAGCTTCCTTCTACAGATATTCCAGCCGAGTCTCTCCCCAACGCTCCCACCCCCGGCTTCGAATGTTTTCTGCAGTTTCAACATATGAGATACTTACATAACGGTAATTACTAGCTACCCGATGGAGAGTGGCTGTGATGTGCTTGTTATTATGATGCTATAACAATAGGGAAATCTGAGACAATTGAAAACCATCCGCGCAGTTTGAGTAACCTCTCATTCTGTGGAGGCACCCAAATGAAATAATCTGACTTGCTAATGTACTGTCTGATCCACCGGGTAACGCAGTTTGTTGTATGGGATGAAAAGCCCATGTTCTTGGCCATCCTGCAGGTTTCCACAGCAGCTCCACGGTCTGCATACCTCATTAGCTTCTCCTCCCGCTTTTCAGCTACCAAATGCTTATTAATCTCCTATTCCTATTCCTGAAGCAAATTACTGAAAGTTTTGCATTGTAAAACAGCGCACATCGATTCTCTATTCTGTAAAGTTCAGGAGGTCAGACATCTAAAATGCGCTTGCAGAGCTGCTTCTTTCTGGAGGCTCTAGGGGAGGATCTGATTCTTGATTTTTCCAGGTTTTTAGAGGCCGCCTTCACTCTGTGGCTTACAGCCCCTTCCTCCCCCTTCAGAGGCAGCAAGGTTTCATCTTCTCTCTTCTGACCTCTGCTTCTGTCCTTACATCTGCTCTTTCTGACTCTGATCCTCCTGTCTCCCTTTTATGAGGACCCTTATGATTACACTGGACCCACACAGATAATCCAGGGTGATCTCCTCATCTGAAGATCCTTAACTTTATCATATCTGCAAAACCTCTTTTACTTTGTAAGGTAGCCTATCCATAGGTTCCAGGGATCAGGACATGAATATCTTTGAGAGGCCCTTATTCAGCCTACCACCCAAGTAAATGACCAGATAAAAAACATTTCTGTAATTTCCTGATGAAGTTTGGGTGTCCCCTTCAGCCCATGGCCCTGTCCGTATTTATAAGAGGTTATGACTTTTTTGGAATTTCACCCTGAGCACCATATTCTTGAGAAATGCTCTGTCCATGACTGAGTATACAAACCGATTCCTTTTCTTCTGTTCAGCATTTGTCAGAATTTATAAAGATGATAAATAACACTCATTTGGCCATCTATAAACAGGAAAAAACAAAAACCCATGATGTTAAAAGATTGTGACATCTTATGCTATTGCCCTGGCTGGATAGAGCAGCAGCAGATGGGCAGCAAATTGGCACTCGGGCTGGCCCAAGAAGGGCACTTTGCATATTTCAGGAACAGGCAGCTGAGCTCTGGAGGGCTGCAAAGAACGTGAATGGGAATCCTCCACTCCTGACACACTGCAAACACCTACCCTCCTCCTTCATGAAAAGTGGCCTGGTGAGGAAGGAGCACATGTGCACCTCACCCCGCAGGCATCAGCTGTACTACCCATGTGCCTCCAGGTTCCACAGATCCATCACAGTCAAAGCCTCTGGGTACTGGGGCACTAGTGAGCGTCAGAGTCCACCTTCCTCTTCCAAGGGCACCTGGAAGTCCTCCATAAAAGGGTCAGCACCAAGTCCTCCCATGGCTTCTGACCTCTGAAGAGCAAGGCTTATAGGTACCGCACGGTTCAGCAAACCTGGAGCTGCTTCCAGGTTGGTGCTACTATTGCCTGCCTCTTGCCCTCATCTTCAAATATTCAATACAAACTCCAATAATGCCTTTGCTCACTAGGCACAATGAATTCCTAAAGATATAATTAAGACAATCCCTCACTGACTTCAACCAGAGTTCAGCCTGGAATTATCTCTAACACTGATTCCAGTGGATGTTGTCTGAGAAAGCAGGATAATTTTTATCAAACTCATTTTCCCTCAAATCAAGAAATGTGCATTGAATACTTCATCACATTAAGGCTTCATTATGGATTTATTACTTACGTATTAATCTAACATCTTCTCGAATTTTCTTGACAAGTTCAATTTATCAAAGTCCTATAAAATAAAGTTCTTCTACCCTTTCAAATGCCCCTGTATTGAGGGGGACATCAAAAAGCCACCTGGACTACTTTCATTGCCTCCAAGGATTTATTGATTATCATTAAGATACTTCAGGTTAAAGATTAGCTTGGAGCCAATTAACTGGTGGTTTCCACCAAAAACCTGGAGGTCTGGATAGGTCTTATAGCCTGGAATTTTTTCGTAAATCTAGGGCCAGTCAGGAGAAACAACTTTAGTGTTTCCTTGAGATTGGAGCTTTCCCTAATGAGCAGCCATTTTTTTAATGTTAGTTGCTGTCAGAAACAGGAGAATAAAATGAATCTATGTTCTCAATGAGAAAAAGACATGAAACATAATCAGGAAGCTCTACCCAAAAGAAACCTCCAATCTCTCAACCTTGGGTTTCTCCTCTGGCAATAAGGGAGCTGATAGCTGTTCCCCTGCGTTACAGTTTACAAAATACGTTCATACTTTTTCCTTAATTGTTCTCCATGTTATCTTGCAAGGTAGGGATTTCACTCATAAGGAAATAGACTAAAATGTTAAGCTACTAAAATGAGATTCAACAGATGGTGGAGCCATGGACTTGAACTAGGCAGGACCATCTCCAAATCTCCTACCATGATGCAAAAGGCAATTACCATCCTATAGTAATCACCAGCATTCTGTGATTATGAGCATTATGTAAAGTCTCTCCTGCATGTACTTACTATAATAAATGTAAATCAGGCAAAAGCAGTTGTCACTCAAAAGAGTTAATTAATCTGTTGTGAACTACAAGAAAATAATCCAGACATGTCTTTTCAAAGTCAAAACTCATGTGATCAAATGAAAGTTCTAGAGCATTCTCTGCTTTCCATATATATGTATTGATGGTGTTAAATGTCTGCAAGTTAATACAAGAAAGTCTTTCTTTGAAACAGTCCATCTTAACAACTGCTGTGACATCAGCTTGCTATGATATTTAATGAAAAATTATCTTTGTGGTTTGTTTGCCATTTTTGATATAATCTCAGTGTCTCCTAACTTACTGTTTTTCTTACCTCTCTGGATAGATACATGTTTATCTGTGATGCTTATAGGTTCCCACTCTTTCCGGAGGTATTTGAGAAACGTGAAGGATACAGCAAAAGAGAATCAAGAAATCTTCCTATTGCAGCCTTTGAAGACTGCTACACAGTGGTGTAGGAAACAGGGGAACTGAGGGATTTGAGGGAGCCTTCTATCACCCACACAGAGGTTTTACCCTGCTCACTATCGCAAAGCCTGTCCTCATTTTTGTCACCTTCCCTGCACTTAAGTGGCAGAAGGGCAGGGTCCTCTTCTCCCTTGCTTCTACAGGCTCCAGGTCTGTGGGTGTGGAGCAGCACCAGCGGCAGCAACAAAGTCTAGATGCTTCTCTGCCCAGGGAACAGCTCTGGCACTAAGCCAGAGGGCCATCTTCTCTGGGGGGAGGGATATGGGAGTAAGGGTGAGCAGGAAAAGTGAGGTCAGCTTTCAGAGCAGTCACCCATCTCTGCTGAGCTGGCCAGACTGTGAACTGCAGAATATTTACTGCCGGGAGATGTCCGTAACAGGAGCCATTCAGTCTAGCCAGACCCAGAGCCCCCCTTCTGGGGCATCAGGAAGACATAGTCATGACACGGGGACACTGGTTCACAACCAGGCACCAAATCTCTTGATCCCAGAGAGATTTCCTCTGATCCCTTTAACTACTGCTCAGGGGAAATGCAGGAATTAGCCTGTTCTGAGTTGGAAAGAAGCAATCCAATTTACCCAGGGCAATCTCAAGTTGGTGGCTTATGGGAATCACCTTTGTATCTGGCTTTGGCCACATCAACCCACCTTGCCCCACGGGCTGAACTGTGAGCCCTTATGCACGCTCTCAGAGCAGACTGGGCATCTATCTTGCACTCACCTCCCTGGCTTATAATGCCCCCTTCCGGGACTTCCCTGGTGGCGCAGTGGTTAAGAATCTGCCTGCCAATGCAGGGGACACGGGTTTGAGACCTGGCCCAGGAAGATCCCACCTGCTGCAGAGCAACTAAGCCCGTGCGCCACAACTACTGAGCCTGAGCTCTAGAGCCCGCGAGCCACAACTACTGAGCCCGCGCACCACAACTACTGAAGCCCGAGCGCCTAGAGCCCGTGCTCCACAACAAGAGAAGCCAACACAATGAGAAGCCCACGCACCTCAACGAAGAGTAGCCCCCGCTCACCGCAACTAGAGAAAGCCTGTGTGCAGCAACAAAGACCCAACGCAGCCAAAAATAGACTAAGTAAATTTATAAAAAGAAAACAATGCACCCTTCCCCTGCTTCCTCCCCTAAGGGCCACAGGACAGGAGCCTGGGTTTCCAGACCATAGCAGCAGCCCCCAGCAACACATAGCAGAGTGTCTGGCACTTGGTAGAGCTTAATAAACATTTGTTATTGTACAGGAAATTCTTTTTCATCTGAGGTAGGGGGAAAAAAGGAGGAGCAGAAAGAATTATTGCACACATTTTTTAAGCTGAATCTTCAGCTCTCCCCCTTACACAAAATTTCCCCACACTTTGAATATTTTATATGAAAGCACCAGTTCCAAGTTCTTCTGTCCTCGCTCATCAGTGCTGTGCAGCAGCTGAATCTTCTAACTAGCACCTGATACACGTTACAAGTGCTCTAGGGCGCTGGAAGGTGAAATGTGAGTTGTCTGTGTAACATGAGGCTGTGGCTAGCACAGCCCAGGATGTGTAGAAAATATGACCTGGGTAAAGGATGTGCACCAGAGCATTTTATTTATAGTAGCAAAAACCTAAACTCTAATAATTGATGTTTGGTTATATAAATTAGGGCATACTCATATAATGGGTAGTATTTATATAATGGAATATTAGGCTACCATTAAAGATATTTTAGAAAAATAGATAATGGCATGGGAAAATGCACCTAGTATATTAAGTGAAAGCAGATCAGAGAACTGAACATAATCACAATTTTAGAAAGTGCATGTGTAGAAAATCCTGGGAAGGAAGTACACCCAAATGTTAGGTAGTCTATTTCTGGGTGATGTTGATTTTTAAAGGCCTACTTAAACTGTTTCATATTTTTTAAATTTTATTTTACAACAGACATGTATTCCTTTTTCATAATTTTCAGAATTGTCTATTTTTAAACTACAAACCCAAAAAAAAAGCATATTTTTCAACAACGGAAAGAAGCTATTCTGTTCCTGCCCTATAGATGGTTATGTTCAAGCATTAGACTATTAAGCCCCACCCAGGGTGCAAGTGGTTCCTCATTATATTTATATCTACAACCCAGAAAATTCTGTCCAAAGGTGAAGTGGCAGCCAGGCGCCCACAAGTCAAAAGGGGAGTCCTCTCCCTCGGTATGCCACGTCTGAAAAGAAACCATATCTGCAAGAGATGTTGACCAGAGATTGCTCTGGAGTAAGCTAAGAAAGCTGGAAGCAGCCGTGGCAGGGAAGGCCATTCTCCTGGGCAGGGGAGAGCTGGTGTTGGTCTGGCACCGGCTCTGTGACCACAGGTAATTATTCTATTTCTCTAAGCATCCTGATCCCCATCGGTAAAAGAAAGATCTAACATCTGCCCTGCCAACCTCACAGGCCTACTGGGGGGTTAAACAAAATGATGTGTGCTCTGTATTTTATAAACTACAAAGCATCCAGGCAATGAAAAGTTTGGTAGCCCAAGAACGCTAACTTCTTAAGATAATGATCCACGCTCCCCACTTTCATTTCAAGATATCAAGAGAAAAAATCTATATTCCCTTCTACACTCTAGAAATTGCACAGGAATTTTATCAGCCACACTTAACTCAATTTATGTTTCCCGGTACCCTTGCCCCATGAAACTAAAACTACGCTATGTGTTCACTCAGCGTGTTCCTTTTTTCTCCTCAGCATATGGACAGATCGGCCTGCCCAGACTCCCCTGAGAGAAGGTGCGACCTGGAGACTGAATTCTTGCCCCTTCCAGGCTGGGTCCCCACATGTCCCTGTGAGATCCTCCACCCTCTCTCTTCCTCCAGTTCCTGGCTGGTTATACAAGGTCTGGTGGAAGACTCTGAGGCCTCTGGAAAAGGGTGACGTGCTAGATGAAGGAGGCTGAGTCCCGATATCAGAGTGGAAGGTCAAACACCCCACACAACAGGGGCACAAGCGAGAAACAACTTGAGACCACTTGCCGCCCCAATTACCTACCCCAGCTAACATACTCTACGACCTTGGTCACCTCTCCACCCCAGAACGACAGTCAACACTTTCTGCTGCTTCCCACGTGAGTGACTCAAGGGACATAGAGAACACATATGGTAAAGCCAACCCTCTTCCAACAGAAAACTCACACTAGCAAAATTAAGACAAATATTTTAGATTCCTTGGCAGATTTAAGACCTGCTCTCTTATTTCTATAGGGAAACCTGAGAGTACATGCTAATTTAAATAACTGAGAAGAGAAAGTAAGAAAAGGGGAACACACGGTTAGTTACCTAATCCCACAGTATTTAAGGTGGGTTGCAAATAGAAAAGGGTTAAGGTCTATCAAGTTGGGAGAGATTAGGAAGGGAGTCGACCTCTCCTTCAGAGGGTAGAGACAATGGAAACAGAGCGCTATCTTGGATCACTGGTTCCGCATATATTTTATCTCTATTTAGCATTGCTCAGTAGGGCTACATGGAAACATTAGGCCCTGAGTTGGGGAGTTCCCAGGAGTACAAAGTAGAGACAGGAAGTGTTGCCCACTTCTCTGCTTTAACTGTAGCCAGCCCTGCCCTTTCTTGCTCGGAGACTACTTACCTGGTAGGGGTAGAGGGTGACCCCATTGGTTCTCGACAGGGACCAGGTGCCATCCAGGTACTGGTGAGCCTGGATGGCCACTGAGTTGAGGATGTTCCCATTGCTGGGGCTGGTGGCCATCTGGAGGCTGACCTTGGCCTGGTGGGTTGGAGACCCACTCTTCTTCTCCGCCCCATTGCTGACCCCAAGGCTGTTGGGTTTGCTGCTATGCTTATTGGTGATGAAGGCTGTGTAGTTGGAGGAGGCATAGGAGGTGGGCACAAAGGCCCAATCCCTGGGCTGCTGGAGCCCCACCATGTGCCGGGACCCCACTGGAGTGGGGATGTTGGAGAGGGCTGGGGGCGAGCCAGGTGAGCCATCGAAGTGCTCACTGCCAGCCGCCTGTTCCAGGGTCAGCACCATCTGAATGGCCTCCTGCTTCAGCTGGTTCAGGTGTGTGGCACAAATGTCACAGCGGTTGTCCCTGTCATTCCATGCCTTCCGGATGGTGTTGGGGACCTGGAGCTTGTCGTGAATCACAGCCGAGAAAGCAGGGTCCTGGAGAACACACAAACAAAAAAATAAGGAGAGCCTATCAGTCAAGGCTGGTAAGCACAATTCAGATGCCTGGTTTCTGAGTTAAGCCCTAGATGTACCCAAAGAGTTTGACTGTTTGATTGACATCCAGCAGAAATGAGCAGCAAGACTGGCAGACGAGCCTCTAGTTGACAAACACATTTGACAAATGTAAGATTGTTATAGTGGAGACTTTAAGGAATTAAAAAAAAAAAGCTTTCTAAGCATCCTCCTTACCAGGCCAGTCAAATAAGAACATTCCAGATTCTTCCCCTTGTGTCCACTAAAGAATTATAGCTATACCTGGATGCTCCTAAGGTGGTCATTAAGTAGACACAAATGGTCGTCCGGGCCTGGCAGGGGTGAGTGCAGTCGCTCTGGACCAATGCGTTGTGGGCCCCCATGAACTACGGAAAATTGGCAGCAGGTGGTGGTACTACTTGTGACCCAGAACAGGGATTCTATTCTAAGAAAATCCTAGCCTCATTAACACCATGTGCTAAGTGCCACTGGAAGAAAACCAAACTAAACAGATTCTGGACCAGAGATCTAGCCTCTCCAGCAGCCCAGCAAACCCCTACAGATTCACTCTGTTTACCATTGGCTCCATGGCAGGCTGGCCATGCCTGTACCCATGTGTCTGATATCCTGATCCATCAAAAAAAAAAAAAAGGTCTCCTTGATAAACAGTCCAAGATACTTTTCCCCAGAAACTTCATCTAAAACTATTAAAAACGCTTTCGTTCAGAAGCCCTTATCTAAAAGAAATCAGAAAGTGAATTTAATGAGGATGATTTCTTTCATTTACTTTGCTTTAATTTTTATAGGAAAGCAAGACTGCACAGAGAAATAAGCAGTAGGTGTGTTAACTGGGTATCAAAATATTTGGCTTCTAGTTCTGGTTCTGCTACCAATTAGCTGTGTGACCTTGGACAACTTACTTAGCCTCACTGAACCTCTCATCTGTCACGCAAGGCCATGGCCCATCTTTATTGTAAGGTCCTTCCAACTCCATGACTCTGTGTAGGGAAAGGGAGACAGGAGAGGACAGTGTCTGCATATATGGACGGAGCCACTATGCTATTTTGGGGACCTGGTTGAACTTTTGAGATTCCACAATTGCTGCAGGTAATTGATGAGGCTTATCTCAAGACCTATTTTCCTTAGGACACTGGAAGAAAAGCTTCCCTTCAGAAATGTGCTGGAGCTTTTTTGGGGTGGAAACCCCATCAGGGTTGACTGGAGTTTGATGAGCTGTGGGTGGGAAGGGAGATCAGCGGTGGGAGGGTCACCCTTAATTACGATCCATCTTGATTATCGGCTCCAGCATTTTGTTTTCCCTGTTTAACTACCCTGAACAGCTCTTCAGCGTGCACTGATTAATTGATTAATAAATTAAGAGGCCTCTTTACACAGCAGCAGCGAGGAGTGACTCAGGAGGTAGAAACTCAAGACGGTCATAGAAAATGATGGGAAACAATAGGAGGTCAAGGGTGATCAAGTCTGGCTGACGAAGCGATGCAAACCACATGAGACCGGCTTGCGGCGCCCTCCTCAGTGAGAGCTGCTTTGTCCGGAGTCCCCGATCAAAACTTAGCATGTGTGGGACCCAAATGGGCCCCTTAGGGACCATTACCTCAGTTTCCAGATAAGGAAACAGCTCCAAAAGGGTTAAAAGCTTGGACTACAACCAGACTTCTTGACCTCTAGTCCATGATTTTCCACTTCAAGAGCCAAAGAGCCATATTCATCAATGGACTCATAAGTTTGCCCAGACTTAAGGCTCTTGCCACATTCATCTACGAAATGTTCATTTATTCAAAAGGAAGTATTTGGGCCCCCATATGTGTCAAGATATAGATTCTTGCTTTTTCACATAATGAGAATTTTCCCTTGTCAATATATGTCATTTGAAAATGTGATTTTTTTTTAATGACCACATGGTATTTTATCCTGTAGCTGTTTTGTAAGTCATTTTTTAATTCCCAGGTCTACTACATAATTAGAGGCAGCATGAGAAATCAGAGACTTGCATTCAAAAGCAATCTGCCACCCATGGCTTATGCTTTTAAGGCACCAAACTATTTGGTCTCAAGAAACCTCAAATTAATTGCTGACTTAGAATATTTTGGTTAACCCAATCACCAGGAGGGAGCATCACAGTAAAAAAAAAAAAGGCAGCAATAAGATCAGTCGCGGGGCTTTCCTGGTGGCACAGTGGTTGAGAGTCCGCCTGCCAATGCAGGGGACGCGGGTTCGTGCCCCAGTCCGGGAAGATCCCACATGCCATGGAGCGGCTGGGCCCGTGAGCCATGTCCGCTGAGCCTGCGTGTCCGGAGCCTGTGCTCCGCAACGGGAGAGGCCACAACAGTGAGAGGCCCGCGTACCGCAAAAAAAATAAAAATAAAAAAAGATCAGTCCCATCCACACATCATAGTTTATTTTAGATCCTTGTAGAATCTAGATGTGACTCTTGACAGCTGCAGCTGGAGCAGAAAAGATACATCCACTCCACAAAAACAGCCTGGTGCTGGGGACTCCTTTTCTCTCTTCTTCTTGGTTTTCACTGCTCTCCCTTGAAGCAGTTCCTTCCTCACTCAGCCTACGGCTATTTGCTGCTCGACTTGCCACAGCAATGCATGTTGGCCTCCAATGTGCCAGGCCGCGGATCTTGGGATGCACGAGAGCGGTTCCGGTTCTCTCTGAGCTCACCCTCCAGGGAACCCACTTGGCTCCTGGACTGCCAAATGCCATGCACCCTTGCTGCCACCTCTAGTCTGGGACCAATCGGCACACACTCAGACCCATGGAGCCCAGCACTCCCCTCCCAGTTCCCGAGGGGTCTACAAAATCACCTTGAGCACCGGAGCTGAGCCCACCACCAGGATGGCCCCCCGACAGCCAGCAAGTGGCAGAGCCCAGAACCCACTGTTGTCTCATCCAGAGGAAGGAGGAGATTAATGCTTTAATGAGTCTTCAATTGCTGACAGATGTCAAAGAGGTGTTCCCTAAATTAAGCCACCCTTGATCTGAAACTTTATGTGAGTTCTTATCATCAAAAGGCCTCAGTAAGTCAAAAGATACACCTTATGGAAACTAAAATCCCTTTCAAGTGCTGGTCTACACAGTATAAATATTTCAGTGCAACTCAAAACTTCGAAGAGGAATGGTCAACAGACATAGCTTTCTGTAAGTGCTGGAACAAAGGGAATACTGCTTCAAGGGAGAGTAGTAATAAACAGGGAGAAAAGAAGGTTTCAGAATCATGGATGGCTCACACTTACTGAGCTTTCCTGACATGGACACAAGAAGAACTGTGGGAGTGCCCTCTGGTTTAGCTGGCACCAAAAGAAACCTGGACTCAGAGAAGGAATGAGTTAAGTGTGCAGTCTGGCATGCTACCTAGTTCATGGGCTTCAAACACATTCATACTGTCTAGTCCCGATTCATCTCGTGACTTCAGAAAATAGTCAAATGGGAATAACAGGAATCCAATGAATGGCTAAACCTCTATTTTTGGAGTCATAATTTTTATTTCAGCACCTTTGAAAATGGGCTAACAGCACTTGGGCAACATTTTCATCCTAAACTTTCAATATAAGTGTTCTGTGCCCAAAAGATTCTCATCTTTCAAAAGTAATACAAAATTGTTATTATCCCACGTGTACCGTGAAGAGGAATTCAAGAACACACTGAGGAAGCTGATAAAGGTTCTTAGAAGGAAGGTTAGGGATAAATGAAGTTAATGTGCAGACACCTAAATCTGCCCACTTAGTGACGGCTGCAAAAGAACAAAGAAAACTCCAGACAATGGTTTTCCAATCCCTTTAGTGCTCTTCCACTTCTTCTAGGGGCATTTCAGGAAACAGGTGTCCTGCCATGTCCCCTAGGGCTCTCGTAATCTAATGGCTCTCAAAGATTGACTCACATGTCTTCTGGCAGACTGCTCTAAGAGATCATGACTAAATCTCTCTTCCTCAGGCAAGGGCAACAGAACCCACGGCTTCCATAGCCATCTGTATCCCGTTGACTGGGAATTCTCCATCTCCATCCATGCCTGGCCCTTCTCCTGAACTCTGAGCCTTACAGCCCCCTAGAAAACATCATCCAGATACTCTTCAAACTGACAATTCAAAATTAATTTTATTTTCCCCTAATCCTATTCTTATTCCAGTAGTCACTATTAAAGTAAATAGTATTATTATCCACTCAGGCACCCAGGCTAGAAGTCTCCTCCCTTTCCCTCCAATCCAATCACCAAGTGTGGTTGATGGTCCTTCCTAAAAGCTCTTGAATTGTCCCTCTTCTCCATGCCCACTGCCATGAGGAAGCTTTCAGCGTTTCTCACATCATGGTTTCCCTGATTCTAGCCTTGACCTCAAAACTCTCCCTCCACAAAAAAAAAAGGATTTAACTAAAATGCAAATCTGATCATGTCATTATCCTGCTTTCCTGCACCTCTATTCTAAGAGCTATCTTCTTGTCTGTAGTCTTTATTTGTAGAACTATTTGTCTGTTAGACTGTCAGCTCCTTAAGAGGAAATATTCTTTTCATCTTTAATTCCCCCAAGTCTAGAATAGTGTCTACTTCATAGTAAGGGCCCAACAAATATTTATGAGATAAATAAGTGGAAAGAATTCAACCAAAGTTTTCCAACTGTATTTGTTCTGCCTGGCTAAAGAGCCCAACGTGAGTCAACCATAATCTGGATATCCTCCTTTTATTTGAATCTTCCTTAAACTATTAAAATAGATTCTCTATTTGCTTGCCTCAGTACACAATCTATTATTACTCTTTTTCCTAAGTTCCCAAGAAAACAATATTTATATGCAAAGAATTTTTTTTTTTAACCATCAGGCCAGCTCATCATCGGGAAACCAAGAGAAATTTACCTAAAGGAAAACTCCAGATTAAATACTACACACCTGGTCCAGCAGGGTTAGACACCCCCCCAGCAAGTAGGTAGCATGCTTATTTTCCAAGAGCCGGCAGCCAGCTTTCAACACGTGAGGCATGGCTGCTAGTGAGGGTAGAGACTCTGGAACCCCAGCAAGAAAACAAGAACTACCGCCCAGGCAAACCAAGCTGTTTACTAGTGTCCTCACTGTTTTCTGTCCCACTTCATCCTCTGAGGGATGGGCTGTTTGGCAATAAACACTCATGCCACTTGCAAGGACAGGATTTTTTTTCCAGGTTATTTTAGCCAAAAGAGTACTTGGAGTGCATTTCTGCAAAGCCTCTGGGTCTGTGAGGAAAGCAACAGCTGGAGTCAGCGTCCAGCATGTGTTGTGCAAATTCCTGTTGATGTTTGCTCCTGGTTTATTATTCTAGAGGCCTCTAGTGACAAGCTTAACAAGATTTAAGCTGTTCTTCAAAGGCAGTTTCTTTCCACTTTGTTCCTAAACTTTCTTCTTCCATAAATGCTATCCCGTGAGGCCCAGAATGATGGCTAGAACTCCGAGAATGCAATGTTTTGTTCCCCACCGCGGGCAGTTTCCCAGAAGATCAAGGGAATTTACCCTCACACGCCTTGTAATCCTTCCACACGAGGGTCTGCACCCTCCGCCCCCTCCCTACCTCCTGCTGCATTCCCTATCCGTGTCCTTTCTTTCTCATGAATCTCAGCATTCTTCCCAGCAGTTCTGTCCCCAAAGGCAGGTGTCAATATGAATGATCCTCTGTTTTTAATGGAAACTGCAAAATTGGAAGTTTGCAAAACAATAGGTAGCAAAGCTCAGGTGAATCCAACCCAAGAAAACAAATATTCTCATTCACAGTGAAACATTCAAATATTTGGATTCAAAGGTCTCTCGAACTGGGTTTGTTTCACCTTGGTAATTTCAGAAGAAGAAAAAACAAATTTCCCTTAGTCACTGGCAGAAAGGAGACTTTAAAATCTGAAATTTAAGGATACCCCCAAAATGCCAACCAGTGGGTGTAACTTCTTCCTCAGGAAGATTTGGTTCCGCCGTGCTCATCAGCCCCTGAACTTGCATCTCACTGTCCACACGTGCTTGATGGGATGTGCAAGATCAAGGGGGGATGCAAAGGGTTGGGGAACCCAGAGCCTCTCACATGAGACTCTACTCACCCAGCCATCATACTGAATCTACCCAGCAGGAGTTGACAAACATCAGTATCCTTTACTCCTGTTGTTCGGAGTTCCCAGACCCACAAACAAGGCATATGACAACCTGGGAGGGAAGCCGGGGAACAAATTAAGACTGTCACAAGCAACGACATCCCAACACTCTTTGCAGAGAAGAGTAACCACCCTCACGGGCTGCCATTCTCACTGACACACGGTGCAAACTTAAAATCCCTGAGTGCTTCACTCAGTTTCACACAGCAGGGCTCATTCTCCAAAGTTAGTGACACAGAGAAAGAGGGGCATGAAAAGAGTTGACCAGGGCTTCCCTGGTGGCGCAGTGGTTGAGAGTCCGCCTGCCGATGCAGGGGACACGGGTTCGTGACCCGGTCTGGGAAGATCCCACATCCCGCGGAGCGGCTGGGCCCGTGAGCCATGGCCGCTGAGCCTGCGTGTCCAGAGCCTGTGCTCTGCAACAGGAGAGGCCACAACAGTGAGGCCCGCGTACCGCAAAAAAAAAAAAAAAAAAAGAGGTGACCAGGTGTGTTACAATTAGAGCTTGCTCCCGTGAGGCCTGAGACAGCCCAAACAACCAGCACCGTAGTGACAGCAGCTGGGTCAGGCCCTGGAATCACAGGTGGCCCACAGACCGGCTCCATGAACGTGAAACTTCCTTCTGGCCTTCCAGGCCTCATCCGAACCCCAGGCTTGTCATCACTATTGGACACAAGCACTGATCCTTAGCGTGTAAAAAAAGAATGAATGTAAAAGATGCTGGATAATGAGCTCAGAGAGAGGCCAAAAAAAAAAAAAAATGTCAAAGGAAGAAATGTTAAATGTCAGACCAAAGCTGTTCTACATGAGAAACCAAATTAACCTGGACCATAGTGACTGTGCACAGCCTAAGCAATCCTGCCCTGGGTTACAAGCTGAGAGATGCGGGGCCCATTAGAGACGCACGTGCACTTCAGTTTGAATGATTCTCTTCAGCACGGGAGGCTGCTGGGAGCGCCAGATGCAGGCAGGATGCAATTAATAGGGCTGCTTGCTGCAACATGTGAAAAAGTGTTGCAGATGATAAGACTTATCTGCTTCAAAAGAAAAGGGAGGTTTTTAATTGGAACTTAATGTGATTAAGAAAAGTTCATGAATTACTCAAAAGAATAGGTGAGGTATTTCTCATAATGACCAGAGAAATTTTTCTGTCTATGTCTCTCATCTTTTCCAACTGGATGGCACAGACAATGTCTCGATTCTTTTGAAAACGTTTGGTAGAGAGGATGGACGGTTCAAGACAGGGCTCCATCACTTAGTAGCTGTGTGACCTATCCAGGCTTCAGTCTCCTTAAATGTAAAAATGGGAAATGATAAGAGTCCCTATTTTTTTGAGTAATGTAAGGATTATACATGCAACATGTTTAGCACAGTCCTGGTCCTTGGGAATGCTCAATAATGGTGGTGATTATTTTCAGTGTTTCACTTCTCAGTATCTAAAGCAGTACCATGTTTATATCAGTTCGGTACTTCAGATGACGGTGATGATGAGAACAACAATGATCTGGGGCTTACTTATATCCAGGAGGATTTAGCAAGCACTTTTGGAATTAAGAGGTGTGGGGATGGTAAAGAGAACTTGCGATCTTCAGCTAACCACCTCTTACATTAGAGGAAGTCAGGTCTTTTCGAAAGAAACCAAAATAAGAGTGGGTCCCTGGAACTCCTGAGCTGATATCCCTGAGCAGGGACTGGATGACTCCCAGCCTTCTCTCCTAAGAGGTGAAATAATCCAAGAGTCATTCATTTCCATGGAACTGAGACTATGATGCCTCTCGCTGAAAAGTATTCCTCATTTCTCCCTCAGGAGTGGGTGATGCTCCAAAGCGGGTGCTGATTGTTCAAGCCGAATCACAGAGCCATCAACTGGCCAATGTCTCCAAGGAGTTGCCAGACTCCACCCAGGAGATGGAGAAAGAGAAAGAGAAAGAGGATTTCACATTAGCAAACCTATCTTCAAACCTGAAAATCTTGCTCTCCAGTCTACCTCTTGGCCCTGGGGGAAAAGGATCCATTCAAAAATAGTTTAAGAGCTTAGGATGGGAGAGTAGACTCATAACACCTACTTAAAATGTTTTCCTTAACTTTAAAGTTCATGTTCAACATGACACGAAAGTAATGTGCTGGACTTTACAAATATGAAGAACTAATCACGACTCTAGTATGACATGATAAAATTTTACCTTTAAATTATTAAAGTCTATCTAGATTAGATGTATTTTTTATGTGTGGGCTATAATGTACCATCAGGTGGCAAATGGATTTATTTTTGATCTGTAAGTAGTTGTATTAGTATAAGGTTACTAAGGAATCTGTTAATTATCTAATTATGAAATTGCCTAATGTTTCTTTTTTCTTTAATTGATTCTGTATGCATGAAACACTGCAGAAATTTACTTGGCTATGTTTCCTTGGACTTACTACAAAAAGATAAAGTACTTAAAATTTGATGTTGTTGCTGGTGTTTCTAAAAGATGAAATTTTAGCAGATAAACTCTGTTTTGACCATAAACTACAAATTTAAACACTTCTGCTGGTCCCCCTGTGACCTAACCCTTGCAACCCAGTATTTTGGGCCCCATGTGATTTACTTCAAGCTGTCTTGTCAGACATCTCTCTCCGGGTTCCCCGTGTGACCCTGCAGGACAGGCAGGGTGGGTTTCCCTCTGTCCCATAGAAGCCCCTGCATTTCCCTGCCTCTGTGCCTTTGCTTACGTTCCTGCCCTGATGATAATTCCCAACCTGCCTGTAAAACACAAGAAAATTTGGGGGGTGGGGGCAGGTAATAGATATGTTCACTGCTGTGGTGATGGTTTCATGGGTATATACATATGACCAAACATATTAAATTGTACACTTCAGATGCGTACCATTTACTAAATGTCAATCATATACCCATTAAGCTGAAAAGAAATCTTGTTTTTCCATCGTAAGGCCCAACTTGTCCATGAAGTCTGACTCCCAGAAGGCGCTTCCATCACACTTCTCTGGTCTGAGTGATTCACGTCACTTAGCAAACACTTCCTTGTTAGTTAGAGTTGTACATGCTCTATCTCCACCATCATGGTAAATTCCTAGGGGGCAGAAACCATACCATAATTTCAACAGTAATGATAACTTCTCTGCTTGCCCCCCTGGAGTCTACTCAAGACAGCAGCCAGGGTGATCCTTGTAAGTCTTAAATCTGATCCTGGCGTTCCTCGGCTAAAAATCCTCCCGCATCCCCACCCGACTTCCGTCAGAGTCAAGGCAAAGTCTTTGCACTGGGCACTGCAGGACCTGGCCTCCTGTTCCCTCTCCGACCTCCGTTCCTGCCCCTGCTCCCTGACTCACTCTGCTCCAGCCACAAGAGCCTGAGCTGGTCCTTGATCACACAGGGAATGTTCACTGTCACCTCAGTGACTCTGTACTTCTTTTTCCTTCTGCATGGAAAACTTGCCCCTACACATACGTGCCTGACTGTCTCTTACCACCTTCATGGTGGTCAAATATCACCTTGTAAATGAGGCCTTCCTGACCACCTAATTACAGCTGCAAGCCACCCCCAGCATTCCCTGACCCTCTGCTCTGCTTTCTCTCTACGTGATCTATAGTTAGGAAGTCTGTTCACTGTCTCCCCTACAAAATATAAACTGAATGAGAGCAGGGACTTTTGTCTATTTTATTCATGGCTAACTCCCTAATGCCTAGAGCAATGCTTGAAGCAGAGTAGGCCCTCAGAAAGTATTTGTTGAATGAGTGAGTGAGCGAGTCTCTTTTCAGTGTAAGGGGTTCCCACATCTATTAGCTTCATCTTTCTTACGGATTATCACTTTTTGCTTTGTGCTAAAGTCTTTTTTTTCCCCCTCATTCTCTTTCATGCTAGATTTTAGCGTCCTCAGAGGACTGGGAACATTTGTTGTGTCTGACATCCCTCTGGGGCTTTGCTTCTCAAGGTGTTGCCTCCAGACCCCACCCCATCCCCATACCCCTGCCCCATGCACTTGGGAAGTTCAGAACAAGTCAGATCCCAGGCCCCCTCCCAGATCCTCTGGATCAGAATCTCTGGGGAGTGGAGCTCTGGGTGCATTTTAACAAGCCTCCCGGGTGATTCAGTGGTTCAGTGTCACAGAGGAAGAGACAGGGAGGGAGAAGAAGGAAGAGGTACCTCTCCCTTTCAAGTATCTAAGCCTAGCTGTGGCCTTTGAAGAGCAGCTGACCATTTCCTGCAGAGCTCTCCATGCCAGCCAATGGATTGCAACGCCTCCGAAAACCTCAGGCCTCCGCTTTTTCTAGACAATAATTCAAGACAATGATAAATGGCTCTTGGGACATAGCCCAAGACTACAGGTATAAGCAAATGTCTTTTCACCAAATTCTCTCCCTAATCCAGTGGTTTCAACCGCTGGTGATTTTGACCCTTAGGAGACATTTGGAAATACCTGGGGACATTTTTCGTTGTCACAACTGGAAGGGGGCTACTGACATCTGGTAGGTAGAGGCCAAGGATACTGCTAAATGTCTTACACTGCATAGGAAAAAACTCCCATGACAAAGAATGATCCAGGCCCAAACGTCAGTTGTGCCGAGGTTGAAACCCTGGCCTGAGCCCTCTCCCTGCTTCTTTCTCACACGCTTTCCTAGGAATCTCTATGCAGGACCACGAGGGGGGTGTTCTAAATCCAGAAGCTAATCTGGGCTCTCATCTACCTCGTTTTCTCTTAAGTGTGGAGACACTAAACTCTAAAAAGCACAGGCTCTATGCTGACTCTTGGGTGGTGGCCGACAAGCGGGCCAGCACAGTGTACGTGGGTGGGCGAACCCAGGGCGGGCACTGGCCCCAGGCTTTTAAACCCCTCACTCTGCCGCCCCCAGCCTCGGGCCTCCCTCGTATCTGGATCGCATGCCCTTGCCCTTCCTGGTGCGACAGGCACTGCTGGCAGGGCCACTCGCTGTTTCCAAGAGTGTGGTGGGAAAGGCTGACGTGAGCCCCAAGGTCCTGCCCACACGAAACCGTAAATCCGGTCGGGGTTCAGGCGGCTGCAGCAGAGCCCAGTCACCCCTGGCTCTGCCGTCTGCCTGGGTTTGAGAGGGTGCTGCTGAGGTTGCTATGACTACGAAATCCCTTCAAGCCGCTGGCCAGATTTCACATCATGGTAACTTTGCAGTTTCCCTCTTGGAGAAAGAAAACCAATGCCATGACAAGAAAAAGTCACCTCTGAGATGTAATTTGGTGCAATTATAGAGAAGACCAGGGATTTCTTTGTTCCTGTGAAAACCACATTTATTATGTAGCACAGACGATGTGCCAGGTTCCATGCCGGTTGGGTTTGGTGAGGGAAGTCACAGAGGCTTTGGCCATAAGTGCCCCCAGCTGGAGGAGACTCCAAGAGGATGAGGACCTGACGGGACACTTCTGTTTCCACTCATGATACATTAGAGATGACATCACACACCCTTGGCAGGGGGAGTCCTGGAAACATCTAACAGATCAACAACTTCCAAGACCTAGTTATAAGATCTGGGCTTGGAGGCCTAGAACTTAACCATCTATCATTAGACATTTGTTTCCTTGTTCAGGGTGGAATAGATTAATCACAGAATAGTCAACAATACCTCTTACCCTTCTTTCTTCCATAATGATTTTCAGTGAGACAGTCTGAACTGAAAAGTCACTGAGATGAGCAAAATCACTGAAAAAGCTATGAATGTGGTAGGATGGGAGGGCTGGGGGCTCAGGAGGGGCAGGAAGCCTTTACCCAGCCTCTCTGCCAGCTTCGGTTAGTAACAGTCATTCCTGGGAAGCCAGTTACTGCAAACTATTTACATACACACAAGTCAGAGGACCAGCCAGCCAGCCTTCGTTCAGATTCCCATCTCCTCAGTCCTGACCAGGGGTTACTGCAGGGCAGGTGAGGATTTCCACACATGCCCGTGAGTCTGTACCATGACTTGGCATCCTCCTTAGGGTGTGCCACCCCTACCAAACCACACCAACAGAAGTTGAATCTCTTTCAGGGCTACAATCTTTCCTGGCTTCTCAGAGGACCTTTGTGGCAGGGAGAGCTGACACAGCATATCTTGAAGATCCGAGCAAAAGCTGAAGCTGTCTATTTTGAATGATCCCTTCTAGACGCGCCTATATAGGCTCAACCACAACAAGCCCAAGTTAGTATTAGAAAAAGAGAGAGGGTGAGCAGACCAAGACTGCACTCTCTGCTTCTAGTCATGCTAGCACATGGGGGCCTAGCATTTGACAGTGTGCATTTGTACTTATCTGCTATACTGTTAAATTATTCACTTATCTTCATATTTTTTAAGGGGGCCTTTTGACTAACAGGCCCTACAAAAGACGGATTTGAATCAGTCAATTCATGTACATTGTCTATGTATGTAAACTAATTGTGAAAGAAACTTATGACGACAGCAACTATCTCACCAAAATCTCTGACGTGTCAATCTTATGAAGAACATGAACAGCCTCAATGGGAAGGAGCAATGCATTTAGGAATGCATTAAGAGTGCAAGGGGGACACACTGCCCGTCTTCCCCACTCTACGTGTGCGCGTGCACACACACACACACACACACACACAAATATACGTCTTTCTTGGAGGAAACTAGTAAGATGACTCTGGTGGGAGGTTCCGGGGAAGCAGTACAAATAAGACACGCTCAAGAATTAAAATTTCCAAGGGTGGGAAGAAAACTCATCCCCTCCCCACACCTGCCTCTAGTCGGTCTCCTCAGAATCAAGTGTGGAAAGTTAGCTATAGATAGGTTCATTCAGCTATCTCTGTGTCTCATAAGGGATGAGAGTGCAAAACTCTGCCCCAGGCATTTCTTAGGTAACTTTAAAGAAGTAGGAATGAGAGAACAAGAGCATAGAACACATTTAAAAATAAATTTTAATTTTGGTTTTGATTATAGGTTCCAATAAAATTTAAGAAATTTTTAAGAAACATGGTGTGAACTGGATTCAGGCCTTCCATATCAACAGGGAGTCAGAAGCAGTGAAAGATTTAGGGCATATTCCCACACATACATGGCCACGTTTTAAAATTCTTGAACATGTAGTAATTCCCAATACAAATGCAGACAGGTAGATTTTGCCCCGTTTATCTACTCATTCAATATATTCACTCATTCATCTCTTCATTCACTAATTTCATTCATTTATCAAACACTAACTAGGTACCTAATTGTGTCAGGTTCTCTGATAGGCATTGGAAAACAAACATAGTCCAACTTTTATGGTCCTTTAGGAAAACCATAAGCTGTTAATGCTTTAAACTATTTCTGGCTATTATCATCAACTGAAAACATGCTGTAAAACCTTCTGGAATCTTTTATTACAATTTCAGGTGAATTTATAAATGTCATAAAACTTGAGGGAAGAGGAAAGATGACTATTTATACATTTATTATTTTATTCATTTTGTAAATGTGAATCAATTTACTTAAAAAATTAAAGACATAGACTTCTAAAAGGCATCTGTCTGTACGTTTCCTGTGATGACTTCATTCATTCACTCAATAGCTATTTCTTACACACCGATTATACATCCTGCATTGGCGACAGAGTGGAGAACAAAGCTCTGCAGAGCTCTGCCGCCTGCAGCTCTCTTCTGGAGAAAAATGAATAATGAGCAAACACATGACATGTCCCATGGTGACACGTGGAGAACAATAAAGCAAGGCAGGTAAAAAGGGACTTTTGGGGTTGGACAGGCAGAGATGGCCTCTCTTGAACAGAGACTTGAAGGAAGCAAGGTCATGGGGCCCAGCAGGTATCTCCGGAAAGCATCGCAGTCAGAGGCCAGGTCCACATGGGGAGGCCCCCAGGTAGGAGCACTATTAGCATAACTAGGAACAGCAGGGAGGCCTGCATGGCTGGAATTGGGTGAGTGAGGAGGGGAACGGTTGCAAATGAGGTCATGAGGTCAGGGAGAATATCAAGTCTAGAGTTCAGGGGTGAGGCCCAGGCTAGAGACAGCATTTCAGAGGCCAACAGTGTATAGACAGCATTTAAAGTCATGGGACTGGGAGGGGTCACAAAGGGAGTGAGTGTAGATAGAGAAAAGGTGTGATGACTGAGCTCTCCAGGATCTATTTAGGGGAGATGAGAAGGAATCAGCAAAAGATACTGAGAGGAACAGATAATGAGGTAAAAGGAGAAACCAAAGAGAGGGCTGTTCAGAAAATGAGGTGGAGCGAGTAGTTCAAGAAGGAGGGATGATTAACCGGTAAACACTGCAAGTAGGTCAAGTAAAATGAGGGCTGAAAAGTCATCACTGTGTACTATGTATGGCGTAGAGGGTAAACTCTTTCATCTCTCTGTTTCTCAGTTTCCTCATCCGCGTAATGAGGATAATAACAGCACCCACCTCACAAGCTTATGTGAGTTAATATTTGTAAAATGCCTACAACAGTGTGGAATAGTAGGTGGTCAACAAGCACTTATTGAATGAATGAATGTAGCCAAAGGATCATATCACGATTAGTGTCTATCACATGTCACCTATTATCCACCTATCATTATTTTCTTTGATGACCTGTGAGCTTTCGTCTGAGTAATGGCAACTAAAGGCTGAATGGAGTGAGCTCAAGAAAGGGTAGAGATGAGAAACTGAAGACAGAGTACAAAAAGTCTTTTTTAAAACTAAATTTGCTGCAAAGGGAATCAAAGAAATGGGACAGTAGTCAGTGGGGGATATGAGGTCAAGTGACCTCTTAATTTTCTTTTTTAAGTTGCGAGCTATAACAGCATTTTGGTGTTCTAAAAGGAACGATCCCATAGAGAAGGAAGACATGATATAGAAAGAAGAGGAAACCGCTGGAGGGTGTCACTGAGCCAGTCAGCAGGGTGGCATCTAGAGGATGCCCGCAGCCTTGTGGAGAACAAGCAGTTCACCCAAAGTATCAGCCAGAGGGGAGAGAAGGTGAGCAGTCGGTGGGAGCCTAGGAAATTCAGCTGAGAGGGAAGATGGAGAAGGCAGTGTCAGAGGCTGGGAAGAAGAGGAGGGCATAAAATAGTCTAACAGGAGAGTGGAGAGTGAACAGTACAATTGCCAGCAAGGACCAAGAGCCTGCTTGAGGTGAATGGTCAGAAACTGAACAGTCACCATGCTTTTGTGTTTTACTTTACCCAGGTTCAGCTGGGCAAATATGTGGGCAAAGTTGGTGGAGAACAGGATTTTACCAAGGCTGCAGTTCTATAAGGAGAGTGGGATGGAGAGAGAGATGGGGAGAGGAAGGAAGGAAGGAAGGGAGGGAGGGAGGGAGGAAGGAAGGAAGGAAGGAAAGAAGGAAGGAAGGAAGGAAGGGAGGGAGGGAGGGAGGAAGGAAGGAAGGAAGGGAGAGAGGGAGGGAGGGAGGAAGGAAGGAAAGAAGGGAGAGAGGGAGGGAGGGAGGAAGGAAGGAAAGAAGGGAGGGAGGGAGGGAGGGAGGAAGGAAGGAAAGAAGGGAGGGAGGGAGGGAGGGAGGAAGGAAGGAAAGAAGGGAGGGAGGGAGGGAGGGAGGGAGGAAGGAAGGAAGGAAGGGCACAGTAGTTCTGGTTAAAGCAGGGCAGGGCCAGAGCCCCACCTGCACCCCAAGACAGCCTAGCGATTCCACCAAGGAAGCCCTCGGCCTTCTCTGGATGTGTAGGAAGCATTCTGGATTTCTGTTTAACACTTATCTTCAGCAGCTGTGACAGCACAACAAAGGTCTTCTTGTTTGTTCTCTGGCTTTCACCTCGTAAATCAAAACCACACCTCTGCCAATTCCTCTCCTTTACAGGTGGCATGTTGCAGTTTCATGAATTACAAGTCAACATCTCATGCCCAAATATATCTATTTCACTTGAGATTTTGTGGTCTGTCAAAAACGTCAAGCATTGACAAGAATAATAAACCAGATCCCACAGTGGCCATGAAGGAGGTCCTTATCAATTGAGCAAAGAATATGTGCTTACTGTCAATTCCAAAGATGACTTCTCTCCTACCTCTAGCCTACTGCTAAAAGCAAAAAAATAAAAAAATAAAAAATAAATAAAAATCTAAAGTTTAAGAATTTAGCAAGAACTTTGTGAAAATTATATATTCATATTCACAGGCAGTTTCATCATGCTGATTTGGACACAGACCTTCACGTGTACAGGGTATTAATTATCCTGGCAAAGCAGAGGCAAATGGAGATTCTCTTGAATATATATATTATCATGGTAGGCAAAAATAGATTTTATGGAACTTTCTAAATATTTTTAACAGTTTTTATACAATAAAGTCATTGGCCAGCTCCACTCTTAAATCTCAAATGATCCCCATATGAAAGGTATTAACTCTTTCCTCCAACAATTCACACCCAAGCAACTATATACTAAAGATACTAAAGGAATTTATTTTCCTAATTCAGCCATAAGCAACATAATAGCAAAGGCAGATACCTGGAATATATATTTATGGTTGTTTCTTTCCAAATTAAACATGAATCTAAACTCAGTCTCTGACTCTTCTCCAAATCCTACTTAAGTTGATGCCTCCTCTCTTCCATCTCCTTTCTCTCCCCATCTCCTCATACAAAAGTCTTACTCAGCTGGATCGCTTTCTCCCAGGTCTCTAAAGCACTGAGTTCAACCCTGGTAAACTGGCCTGGATTACTAAGAAATTGTGCAATGGTCCCTTCAGTTCCTCGGGAAAAACAAAATAAAATAAAACGGTATCAACTTCAGAAGAAAGATAGAAGCAAAATGACTAAAGACCATAGACTGTGGAGCCACCTTGGATGAGAGACCTATTTTTCCCATCTCTAATGTCCTCTCTTGCTTGAATCCATATCATCAATACTCTCAATTAAATGACAACTTATTTTTTGAAAAAGCAATTTTATATAAAAACACTGAAGACAACTGTCTCTGCACCTTTCTCTCCTGGGCTCCAACTTAAGTAGGATTTGGATGACTCTACCTGAATGACTCCAACACCTTCGACTCTTGAATTTCTTCATCTTGCAATGGTTGCTGGTTGTGAAATTAAAACCCACTGAAGGCAAGAAGCTATTTATTTGGTCAGGGCTTCCCTGGTGGTGCAGTGGTTAAGAATCTGCCTGCCCCAAAAAAAAAGTAATCTGCCTGCCAATGCAGGTGACACGGGTTCGAGCCCTGGTCCGGGAAGATCCCACATGCCACGGAGCAACTAAGCCCGTGCGCCACAACTATTGAACCTGCACTCTAGAGCCCGCGAGCCACAACTACTGAGCCCACGCGCCACAACTACTGAAGCCCGTGCACCTAGAGCCCTTGCTCCGCGACAAGAGAAGCCACCAAAATGAGAAGCTCGCGCACCACAAAGAAGAGTAGCCCCCACTCGCCGCATCTAGAGGAAGCCCACACACAGCAGCGAAGACCCAATGCAGCCAACAATAAATAAATTAAATAAATAAAACAATGATTAGGAAAAAAAAAAAGAAGCTATTTACTTGGTCAAATGTATGAAAAATCTTAAGCAGTCAGGACTACTAATGCACACACAATCCCTACGCCATCCACCAAAGGCTCAGAGGCAATCAAGTGCATTCCCCCAAAGTGCAACAAGGCCTGGGGATGTTTTCTAGTTGACAGCACCTGGGGTGGTCTCCAGAGGACACATTCTTACTCTTCATTCAGGAGGAAGCATAGGATTACTTCCCAACTCATTTTGTAGCCTGTGAATTTGAAAATCCAGAACGGAAGTGAAAAGAAAATCTACATCTGGGTAGTAAAGCATCATGTTAACCCTGGAGGGAGATGATGGAAGGCCCGGGAGCTCAGGCCTCCCACAGCTGTGCTGCCTCCCAGCCAGTGGCCAGTCAGCCAGCAAAGAAGCAAGACACGTGTAATTTGGATGCTTCTAAAAAGAGGGAGGAACTTTTCAATGTGGAGAATGTGGTTTGCTGGGTGGAAGCAAGTTTATGAACTCATCTGTATCCACATGATTCTTCTCTAGGTCCCTGGAGACTCTGCCGTCTCTAGAGCCCTCAGCTTTTCCAGTGAAAAATCTGAAAAACCTACCCTTTTATATTTCATGGTCTCTAGCATTATAGACACAGCTCCAAAGCTCCCCTAAGAGGACTCCCACTTGACTCCAGGACATTGAATGACTTTTAGTGTATATTCAGTGTATTCTCAGCCCAAAGAACAATAAGAACATCTAAGTAGCTAGAATTGGGAAAGGAGGATGGATCTAACTGTAGGAATGAAAAAAAATAAAGAATGAGATGCAGTAGGTCCTGTTGACTCCATCTCCTAAATATGTTTCAAATTCATGTTCCCTATCCACTGCTGTCCCCAACCTAGTCGAGGTCACCATCATGTCCCACCTGGATGACTATAATAAATCTCCCTGTTCTATACTAGCTCCCTTCACACACAGCAATTAGGGTGGGGTTTTTTGTTTTGTTTGTTTGTTTTGAGCTTCAGGAATTCCCACAGCTTAATCCAAAACCCTCCCTTTGCCTGTAAGGCCATCTGTGATGTAGCTCCTACCTCTGTCTCTCCTCCTTCCCTTGCCATATTTATCCTTCAGATCTTGGCTAAAAAATATCACACCCTCAGAGACGCTTCCCTGCCTGCAGACTAAGTCTGACCCCATGTTGTACTCTTCTATCGCAAGACTCTGTACTTTTCTTTTGGTGCACTTATCACAACTGTGACTGCAGAATTAATTGGGTAATTAGTCATTTAATGTCTCTTTTCTTCACTGGAATATAAACTTCTTGAGCGTAGGAGCCTGTCTATCTTCCCTCTGTATTCTCAGGGTCTAGCATGTGGTGTAGGATTGCTACAAGTACTTATGAGAGAATGAATAAACAAATGACTGGTCTCTTTGCACAGGGTCATTCAGGACAGACTTAGGGATGGGGCTAGACCAAGGCAGGGCAGGTCCATTTACATCCCAATACAGACTCAAAGGAGAACTCTAGCTCAGCCAGAGCAGCATGTCATTTTCAGTATACTCCCCTGGTTTCACTATAATGGAGGGAAAAAGAATTCCAGAGCGAGGGAGCTTGATCAAACCCATGGGGTCTGAGGTTAGGACAAAGGGCTGGGACACTGGGCCCTGGTGTTCTCTCTGACACTGCCCAACTGCAACGAACAATATGATGTATAAAATAACTCAGGGTACCTAGGACTGTCAGAATCCACGCTCAGCAAATCCCATGGCACACAGGCCATTTGGTAAATCTCAACAAAGCATAAATGTGTGGATTTCAGTGCAACTCTAACAGCCACTTTTGTATGGATTACATAGAGTTCCTCAAAAATAAACCAAATTTCTTGTGTATTAAAAGAAGAGGTGACTGTGTAACTTTGTAAATATACTAAAAGCTATTGAATTGTACACTTTAAAAGGGTCAATTTTATTATGTCTCAATAAAAAAGGCATTCCCTTCACCACCCCAAATCCAAACCATGTTTTAGTGCTCATTTTAATGATACATATAAATATTTTACCCATAGGAGTCTATAATCTTAGAAGCCTACCTTCCATAATGAATATTGACTCTTGGTACTCGAAAATTAATAAAACAAAATGAAGTATATTAGCTAGACTGAGCAAGGAGTACACTGAAGTCAGAACTAGTAAAAGCTAACATTAATGTGGTAAAGCCACATCAGCACAGAATAATAAACCAGCATGACTGCCTTCACAGGAGAATGTTTCTCCATTATCAGTGGCAAAGGCCACAAGAATAATCTGAAAGCAAATTCTATCTAGAAAAGATATAATCTTTTCTAAATCTTATAGAAAATTATAATTCTATAATCCATGAACTATACACTATTTCTTGCTATGGTACTCGAATTCCAGTACCATTTAAATATCCCACAAGACCCTCTGTAATCTGGGATACATAATCATGGAATCCTTCACACTGCAAGGACATCTGTCATAAAAGCTGAGTGCAATCAATATGCCTACGCTCCAGGAGCTATTGAGAGGGCAGTTAACGTGCTGTGAGGTTTCTAAGAGTGCTATAGTTCTCCAGAATGTTTTTGCCCTTTGAGTCAGAGGTCACAACACACCATCAGTTGAGTGAAGCAGGGAGAGTAATGGCTAATTGGACTCAAAAGCCATTTACAGAGCTACTGAGCTACGTTTTAGAAGTAAAGGAAATGTGGTGCTTAGTATTTAGTCGTGCTTACTATCAGACAAAAATGTGTATGCATACACATGCATGTATATGGATCACTCAGTAATGCATGCAAACATATCAGATGTACACATAAGTAGAAACTAACATCCAGGAAGAACCCAACATGTAGATCAGGGATCAGCCAACTTTTTCAATAAAGTACTAGACAATAAATATTTTTGGCTTTGCAGGCCCTATAGTCTCTGTTGCAATGACTCAACTCTGCTGCTATAGACAATATGTAAATGAACGAGCATGGCTGTTTTCAATAAAACTTTATTTATAAAAGCAAGCAGCATGCTGGATTTGGCTTGCAAGCCATAATTTTCTGCCTCCTGGTATAGATAATGGAAGGATATACTTGTCAAGAAACAGTTATTTAAACGAGTCCAAAGGACTCTTTCTAAAGAATTAGAGACAACCTTGTCTTCTTATAGTTATGAGACACAATTTAAGCTTTCAATGATTCAGTATCTACTTATAAACATTAATTAATTTCATACTATGCTATATAACATAATGTGCAATGGAATAGTAAAGTGTAAAAGGCTGTGTGCCCCTAAACCAACTGGTTCCAGGAGGCCATACGTAGATGACACGGGTCTGTTTTTTGTCTCCTCTCCTCCTGTCAAGCTGTTAGCCATCACTTTGTTGCTTTTTTCTCTGTGATTGTCTCTGTCTTCAGTATGCCATTTCTGATCTGCTCCAGGCCAAGAACACTATCTCAAGTAGGCCTATCTGTGAAGGACCAAACGTCTCTCTTATGCGTAGAGAAACACAAGGACGAGGTTTGTCACCCCCAGGCGTGGCTACTCCATGGCCCTTTGGACTATGTTCTAATTCTTCACTTATTTTACATACTCAAGGTTGTTAGATAAATGACTTACGGTGAGATGTTACCCTTGCCTGTACGTGTAGGTGCACCTACCTACACACACATCCATAGTTATTTATTATTCGTTCCACAAATATTTATTGCATTCCTCTGTGCAATTCTAAGTAACTCGGATTACATTAGTGAACAAAGGTTAGAAAACCGAAATAAACATACACACAAACAAACAAAAACAGCCATCGAGGAGCTTACATTACAGCAGTGGGAGATGGATAAATCATCTTTGTCCTAAAGTAGAAATGGATCTAAATCACTAAAAACACGTGGCTCTTAACACACACAGGTACTTCCTAAGTACTTGTAGGTCACCAGGTTAAATGACTAACGATCTTTGGTTACAAAACCTCTAAATGCCTCCCTCCTCCACACACAGGTAAAGTTACTTCTGTTTGATAAACCCGGACGCCCACTCACTCCGATTTTCTCCTGCATCTCATTTCCTGCCTCCCCGCCCCAGCGGCAGGCCCCCTTGGAAGCAGAGGTAAGTCACAGACCAGCAAAAAGACCTAACAGACTACCTGGGATTCCAAGTGGTCAGCCTGTTCTTGGATCATTTAAAACTGCTTATTTGACTGGTAATGAGGTAATAAATTCCTGTGATCTGGGAGGTGAACCAAAAATCCTAGCCCGGGTTTCAGTTTCATCTAAAATTGACTACTTAGCAAAGGGCCAGTCTTTCCAGTTTAATGAAGCTGGCTTTGTGGTCCCTGAGCACTCTGGGAAAAGAAAGGATAAGAACTCACAGGGTAACAGCAGCATTCAGGTGAGCAAGGCCAAAAAGCATGTTGTTGATCCAGAGGGTGAACAGGAAAAACTAGGAAATGACTAAACCCCGAGGGCCCTTCACGAGCTCTCCCAAGCACTACTGCCATGGATCTGCCACCGCCCATGCCTACAGACAAGCAAATCACCTTACAGAGAGAACATTTCCTGCCAGTGCATGGGGTCATGATTTCACATTCGTGGAGAAAGGAAAATCACATCCCTCCCCAGAGCAGATCAAGGATACAACCGTCACCAAGTGGCCAGATCAATCGTTCAGCATCCAGGACGAAGTGCACATAAACGGCTGTGACCCACAGTCTTGCCATGTGCGCCTAAGTCCTACACATCGATACACTGGCCCCCTGTACAGCGGTGCTTCTTTTTATGGACCCCCCCCCCCAGCCTCCATTCCCTTTCTTCTTCCTGGGGACAGAGGATGGTGCTTCTTCTAGAGAGCCCCCTTGCAGCATAAAGGCAAGAGCTACACAGAGTGGGGCAGGATTTTTCAGTGGAGGATTTTTCTTTTCCTTTGGGAATAGGTGAGCAGGGACTTCCAGCTCTGACTCACTTCCCAAGCCTCTCACTCACCAGTAACCAGAGGGCTAACTCACTCAGTGGCAACCACTCACTGGTAAACCAGATGCAGGAGCCTGGGATGCCATGCCTAGGGAGGCCACAGCAAGGCCCTACAGGGAAGGGGCACTCGAGGGCTGGGAATGGGTTGAGAGAATACCTAGGAGGTCAAACAAACAGTGCCCTGGGTAGCGGGGCCCATCTGTGGGCTGGGCTAGCCCAAGTATGCCTTCACATTTAGCACAGAGGGGCCAGTTGGGCCGCACAGGCCAGAGGTCAGGTGGATGGTCAGAAGTAGCCGTGAGTGAGCAGGGCAGGAGAGGGCAGATACTCCATTGGCCCAACTGTCGCTGTCTCTATCCTAGTTTCTCAAGGAAAACAGAAACCATAGACCTACAGGGGCATGCTGGGGACTCCAGATTAGACCCAGTGTTTACTCAGTGTAGGGGCATGAGCTTTGGAGTCAAACAGATCTGGGTTCAAATCCCAGTTCTGACACCAAAAACTCCTGTGGCTTTGGTCCAGTTACTTGCCTCTTTGCACTTTGGTTTCCGCATCTACAAAATGGAAGGGAAGGAACACCTCCTCACTGGGCGACGGGAGGCTGACAGGAAGGTGACTGTGGAAAGTGCCTGGCAGAGTCATACAGTGACTGCTCAGAAACATCATCATCATAGAGGACAGACTAACAGCCACACACTACCTGTGTATTGCAAACTCACTCCTCGTTCTTGGGGGTTGTTTCTGTTTCTTTCCCTAGTCAAGCAGCATCCATATTCCTCTCTAGAAGATGATCCTTCTCTGCCGATCCTCTGGGGAGCACTGGCCCCAACTCAAGCAGTGATAATTAATCTGGGAAAGGGCTGGGGTCACTCTTCCGAAGGCTCCAGCAGGGTTGCTTGCTTTGGTATCCTTCCTGTGCACTTCAGGGGCTTCTCACCTACGTGTTGTAAGAGGAGGGGCTGAACGGTAGGAATTTCACTCTCTGCAGAAGACATCTGCTTTGAGAGCAGTAAAGACCCAGGTGGCACTGTTTTGAAGGCAAAGAAATGAAGGGCAATTACCCTGCCATTAATCAGCCAGGCTGCAAGGACTGAACAGTGTTAGTTAAGGCCAGGAAAGAACATTTGAATAACATTCCTGGTGATAAGGAATGAGCAAAACACAAATTAAGTTAGTAAGCATCTATGGATTTCCTTGATACATGTCAGTGTCGATTTTAAAGCTGCCTTGCAGAATTCAAGGTGAATTTAAAGGGAGCTACTACCACTACCTCTGCAAAATGCAAACAAGAGAGGCCATCACCAACTCCCACACATGTTGTTTCCTGTACTTCAGTGTATGGGTAAAAGGAGACCACCCAACTTTCCTTTCCTGCTTCCTTCTGAGTCCCAAATAAATTCCCCATCCCACCTCCACACACACTCATGGGAAAATACTTAAAGATCTGGAGAGGTTAAAAGTTAAGGATCTAAGAATAGAAAATGGAGAGTTCCAATATTTTTTTTAATGTGGTAAAATAGACATAACATAATATAACATTTACCATTCTAATCATCTTTCAGTGTATAGTTCAGTGGCATTAAGCACTTCCACACTGCTTTACGTTCACATCCCCAGAACTTCTTCATCATCTCAAAATGAAACTCTACACCCATTAAACAATAACTCCTTCCTTCTCCCCCTCCTCCCAGCCCCTGGCAAGCACCATTCTGCTTTCCGTCTCTAAGGACTGGACTACTCTAGGGACCTCGTATAAGTGGAATCATCAATATTTGTCTTTTTGTGTCTGACTTATTTCACTTACCATAAAGTCCTCAAGATTCATCCATGTTCTAACATGTCAGAATTTTATTCCTTCTTAAAGCCAAATGATAGGCCATTGTATGGATATACCACATTTTGTTTATCTATTCATCTATCAATGGACATTTGGGTTGTTTCTGCCTTTTGGCTATCATGAATAATGCTGCTCTGAACGTGGGTGTACAAATATCTGGGGGAGTATTCCAATCTTATATTAAACCATCCATAGCATCTCTGTCCTGCTTTTCTCTTGCATGTTGACTCTTTCTTATTTTCCACTAGTCCTCTGATTATTGCTACCCAATATATCCTTTTGTACCAGAGTGATGGCTTCCTGTTGGCACCCCTAGCTTACACTGTGCCCTGATTCTGTGGAGTTTATTGAATAGACCCACTTTGAAAACACACAGTCTCTCCAGGAGATGCTCCTGAGCAGAGCTCACTCCCACTTCTGAACTTGCCTCTCACCCCTGCCATTAACCAACAGAGCCCCAGTGCAGAGGAGAGGCAGTGTGCTGGCATAAAAGCCACAGACACCCCTCCCAAAGAACAGCAAATTGTTGAGCCATAAGTGGAAGCCAATAACAGTGCTGGAAGCTAGCAAAGCAGCCAGGACTCCTCCCTGTCTTGTGTGAAGCACGGACAAGCATAACAGACTGATGTGAGGGCCCCATCACCTCTGTGAAACCTAAAGGAGTTGCAGCTTCCAGGGGACAATAATGGGGGTGTGTGTGTCAGCAGTGGGGGTGGCTGTGCAAGGCGGGGAAGGGCAGGAGAACGGTGGAGGGGCTGAAACTAGCCACAAAAGGAAGGTTAACCAGACAAAAGCTCCTTCAGTAAAGAATCTTCTGGGGAAAAATAAAATTTAAGAGGAAGTGCTTACTTCTGACATTCAGAAGCCAAAGAAAGAACATACTGCAAATTGCAAATGCAGATCTAGGGAGTGAATGCTTATTAATAGTGAGAACCCCTGTTCCGTCCTGAAATGTTATTCACACCTTTCACCTGGCCCTTGGGAGACTGTAGGGCTTCTGTCATTTTCAGTCACCTGCCTGAATGAATTTACACCTGTTCAGAGAATGGTTTACATACACACTCTTCCAACCACCCATACACGAGTATCCTCAGAAGAAGATTCCCCAGCAGCTTAATCCAGCTCATAATCATACACTTTACTGTATTTCCTAACATGCATTTTAGTCTAAACACAGAATCTGAGTTTAAAAATCCCTGCATCTCCTCCCTATGTAAGAAGTATACAGTATCACATTTTGGGCATTATTGTATTACTATACATTACCTAATAGTATATGGTGAATATTACAGTGTAGATCATCTATCTATCTCTCGCCAATATCCAGTTAATGATCTAAAATCTCACAGCCAACCAGGCCTCTGTGGAAAAATCAAGTCCTTCCTCTGCAGCCACCAATCAAAGGACAGTCCCTAAGCCCAGGCTCGGGCTCCCACGGACAGCACCTTATTTTGGGATGGACCCAATGTTTGGGCAAATGTGGTTACCTCAAATTTCCTCCATCAGTTTCCAGATCTGTATTTTCAGTCCAAGCCTTGGATGAAAGAGGGCTCTCTTTAAGAGCCCCTCGAGTTATTGGTTCTTTTTTTTTTTTTTTTTTTTTTTTTTTTGCGGTACGCGGGCCTCTCACTGTTGTGGCCTCTCCCATTGCGGAGCACAGGCTCCGGACGCGCAGGCTCAGCGGCCATGGCTCACGGGCCCTGCCGCTCCGCGGCATGTGGGATCTTCCCGGACCGGGGCACGAACCCGTATTCGTTCTTTTAAACATGAAGAATGTTAAGGGCTCTAATTTTTCTCAACTTGGGCCTGTCACTCCTCAAAGCTGGCTTCTAAAATTCTTCTAAAATTCACCTTTCGTGACCCCAACAACTTGGCTCAGTGCTTCTCAGGAACCTTTGGCATTTGTGCACATCCCTCCAGGGCCTGGACTTCTCCGGCAAGGACGGGATTCCGGGCTCTCTGTCACTCACGGCAGAATGAGAAGCTATGTTTCTGTCACCCCAAAGCGCCCAGGCCCTTTCCACTGCCACATCCTATGGCAAATTTCCACCTGCCCTGAAGCGCTTCTGCATCCTGCTCTGAGGCTTCTCCCTCCTGGATGTCAGCATTTCAGGACTGTGGTTTCCCGTCACCTCGGGCTGCATTTTTCCAGCCTGCTTCTCCAGAATCTCTAACCCCTCCTGTTCCTTACGTGGCGTTCTGTCTTTGTTGAGGTTTCCCCCACCTCGTTTATGAGCATGTCTGTTTTATCACTTAATTTGAAATCACTAAGAGAATGAGTGAACAGATCAGACTTCATCTGACACCCTTGCTTCCCCTCCCCCCATGCCGTTGTCCCCACTGCTCATCTTCACACGTGTCGTGTGGCAGCCTGCCACCGGTGGCCTGCCAGCTTGCCTCTCCGAAGCCGTCTGCCTGGGATTCTTTGTGGGGAACTTCCCATGGAGAACTATGCTATTGCTCATCACCGGCCCTACCTGAGGGGTCCCAGCCCACGCCTGTCTGCTAGGAGAGCACAGCACCCCTACTCCCGACTCCCCTCCTCAGGCCCACCCAGAAGGGCTCTGTGCTCTAAGAGGGGACCGCTCACCACACAGAGCCTGACAGCCAGAGAAAAATGCAGGCTCTGAATATCAAAATTCTTTGGTTTTATTGATCATATACATATCACTCCATTGTTTATTGGACAAATATTTAATTAGTATCTACTGTGATATCATTTGATGAACCCCTAGGTCATACATGAGAGAGAGAGTTGGGGGGAAGGGGGTGATGGAGAAATGCAATGAATGGTGAGTGAATGACCGTGTATGAGGGACGTCGTCATGGCCTCCAGCCATCCGGCCCCTGGAAAGGAGGCACGGAAGGGATGGAACGGTGTCACACCCTAGGCTGATGTTCTGGACCTCCCGACCCTCCCCAGGTGCTGCTGCCAGCAGCCCACAGCTCATTCTGGGTACCTCATCTGTCTGTGGTCCAAATCCCAAGAGAACCAGTGTGGGTACAACCACAGTCAAGGATAACGGGGTATTTATGTAAATTGTCTCTGCCTTTGTAATTCATTGCACTGTCGATGACTGTTTCCCTCTCTGACTTGTGTTAGTGACAGGTGGTGGGCTGACAGCCCTGAAATTCAGATGCTTCTCTGGGACCCCGCCATGCTGGAGTTAGAAGGAAGCCCAACCCTGAGACTAAGTCAATGAAACCCGTCTCCACTGAGTAACACGCTGCTGGAATATCCTCTAGGGACTAGTGGCCACCTCCTTTCCTACTCCCACCTTCACAAAAAGGAAAATCACAGAAATGGTTAAAGCTTTTCAAACATACTCCCACTTTGAGAGCCTGTGAATTCAGCTGTTTTTTTTCCCAGTGATATCCAGATGCCCACATTTCAATGCCTTTTGAACAGAACTGCAAAATGACGGAAAATTAGAGAAAATTACCCTCTAATAGATTATAATATATTAATAATAACACACAACACATCACAGAAGGTGCGTGGACAGAAAAGACTGCGATAGGGATGCAGCTTTCACTGCAGAATGAATGAAATATCCTGGCTAATTCCCAGCTGTTGCTCACTCGCCTGTCTTCACAAGCTCCCCGTGGGAGACAACTCCCTGATACCCTGGCACCTAACCTTGTGATGAGAAAGGCCCTGCCAGTGTGGGGACCGGGTGGAGGGTGGTCACGGCACCGCAATGAGTGCCATGCTCGCCCCCTCTCATGGAAGCTGGGCCTTTATACATCAACTAAGTGTATCACCACAACCCCTGGTCTTTGCTAGAAGGAGCTTAGTGTCAGGTGGTGGTCACAGTGCAGCTGGCCACTCTAGGAACTGTATGAACTCTATCACAGACACAGCATGAATTAAGGTCAGATGCTTACAGCTTATATACAAAGGCATTCAGTTTCGCTGTATGCTTAACATATCCAGGTAATTAAGAGATAAAATGAACATAAGATACCCAAAAGAGAAAGTCTAACAAAGTAAAATTATAACTACTAACTCATAGTCTTGGTCTACTTTACAGATATATTTATAAATAAGAATAAATAGATCGAAGGATAACAAAACAGAGGACTACAAGGGACCCTTAGTCCTAGCAGAATCCCTTATTTTTGCAAATGTTAGGACTAAGACCCCAAAAAGGAATAAACGACTCCCCATCTTGACATGCTCCAAGTGGCACAGGAGTGAGTCAACCCAGGTCTCCTGCCCCAGGTGCGGGCAGCTCCCCTGCACACCCTCCTCGGCTAAGGATAGCCTTATCCGCAGAGCTGCTCACTTGGGGCCTCCCTGTCCTTCCTCACCTGTCACTCCCCCGACAGCTGTGACAGGACCAGATAGTCCTGCGCACTGCCACTCTTCCCTCTAACCTAGCTAAGGGTTTATTGTTGTGGCTAGGATAAAGACATTCCCCCAAAGCCAGATTAGCCTGCTATCATTTTCTGGAAGTCACAAGTTCTTGAGGTCTGATAAACTCCATTTACCACCGAAAAAAACTACCTTCATAAAAATATAAAATGCTCACTTTTCCCCATTGATGTAGTGCCTTAAGGCACTGGAATGTGCATTTCATGGAAAACTTGGCTACAAACATGTTGATGTTTTGCAGTCATCTTAGAAGAAAAGATATAAGAGGCTAGATGCCTCCAGGGTAAATGCTGTGCAACAACAGTTCTCGACTCTTCCAGGGTCTCAGAACCCTCTGAGATCCAGGTCAAGAGCCCCTGCTGTATCTTCTGGCAAATGTGGACCTCTAGAGACAGGCTGTAGCTAAATGTTTGGAGGAGGGAGAATCCAGAACACAAAGGAGGAAAACAAGGAAGAAAGGAAAAGCAACTAAAACAACCTGTGCAATAACCAATCAGAGTAGTCAGGCTTGCTTACATTTATTCCACACGCCCTGATCATCTGAAATGGTACCACTCTATAAAGGAACTCTGCACTTTATAGGTATAACCATGATATGTATAGATTTTTAAAGCATTTATGTTTTTAAAATACTAGGTGGAGGTCCTTCCTTACCACAAAATCACGAGTCCTGTTGGAAGTCATTCCAATTTGGGGGGAAGAACCTGCAGTCCAGTGGAGGGAAAAAGTATCATGTTATCTATGGGCAGGCTCATTTGTTGACGTGACCTTAAAACCAAGGCTTTTCCACTGAATACCACTTTGCCCTCGGCCCAGGAAACCATACAGATGAGCCTGAGAGTCCATTTTGTCCCAGGCTTTGGATTCTAAGAATATGAGCTTCAGTTCAGCCCAATGAATAGTTGAACAGCTTTCCTTGTGTCAGGCCCAGGGCTAGCTGTAGGGTGTAAGTCGTGATGGAGATTTTCCAACGAGAGCTGCCATTGCAGGCTTGATCGTGACCTCCCACTCCTCTGAGGGCTACTTGGAAACCATTGTCTCTGTTGCTGCTCCCTTGCTTATTGTCAAATGGAGAGATTCAAACTCGTTCCATTGACATAAAGCATGGGGCGGGGGGAATAAAATAAGAAACCTTAACCAGAGATGGAATCACCATAAAGCTAAAGGAAGCTTCAGCTTCGGGGCCCTCAGTTGCAGGGGTCCTTTCCAGGCCCTGGGGATGGGGGGCCCGGCAATGTATGCCCAGGGTCATCTGCATTCTTTCTCTTTATTTTTTACAGCTTCCTTGAAATGTAAGTGATATATACCATTATGTAAATTGAAGGTATAACAATGTGATGATTTGATACATGTATATACTGCAAAATATTTTCCACAATTAGGTTAGTTAACACTGCGTTCTTATTCTTTTTATTTATTTATTTATTTATTTATTTATTTAATTTTTGGCTGTGTTGGGTCTCCGTTTCTGTGCGAGGGCTTTCTCTAGTTGCGGCGAGCGGGGGCCACTCTTCATTGCCGTGCGCGGGCCTCTCACCGTCGCGGCCTCTCTTGTTGCAGAGCACAAGCTCCAGATGAGCAGGCTCAGTGGTCGTGGCTTACGGGCTTAGTTGCTCTGCGGCATGTGGGATCTTCCCAGACCAGGGCTCGAACCCGTGTCCCCTGCATTGGCAGGCAGATTCTCAACCACTGCGCCACCAGGGAAGCCCTGCATTCTTATTCTTAAAGAAGGTCCCCCACATTGTGTAACACTTAAGGTCTCACAAAACTTGGTTCTTCCCCTGTTCCCAGCATCGCTGCGACCATCACAATTTTAACTTCTTCAAACCATAAAGCATGGGAAGGGAAAGCAGAGAAATTAAGGAAAACTATACGAGAGAGAAAAAGCTGAGAGATGTGCGTGAAGATGACAAGGATTCCCACTAAGCACTTGGCCCCTTGGGGCCTGAGCCTTCACCTGCAAAGGGAGCAACTGGACTGGAATCCGGCCCAAAGAGCTTTTCAAGTCACCTTCCATATCTACGGTGTTTCCCACTTATTAATAAATAGATGGATTTTTCCAACTATGAATATAATTCTTAGAGACAGAGAAATGCCTGCTAGATCTATGTAACCCACAAGATTGCCCTGAACTAGTTTCTGTGAGAAACGTGCGTCACGGAAGGCCCGCTGCTCTCATTCATCACCAGCTTCCTCTCCTGTGCCAAAGCCCACAGCCAGAGCCTTGGCACATGTGCAGACCTTCCCGTGGCCTCTTTGTGAAAGACAACAGTTCTGAGCGTTATGAGGCCACAGGAATTGACAAAGAAAATGGTTCAGAACCTGTGCTTGGCTGCCCTGGAATAAACCCAACAGCCGTTGGAAATTGAGCCTCTGGGCTGAAGACAGCATAACTACCTTGGTGGGAAGAAGAAAAGGCCATTTCATTGAATGTATGAGGAGGTAAACAAATTTACCACTGTCCAGAAACACTATTTGCTAAATAACCCGAAATAACTCACCTACTAAATCATGTTCCTGATATTTCTGTTGGAATATTCTAACAGCTTATTTTCTTTCTAAACAGAACACCTTTGTGACAACAAAAGTGAAGTCAGGAGATAAACTGTTGCTGCCTGATGACTTTTATGTACATCTTAAACACATCAGTTAGATTTACTGCAACTGCTCTAAATGTGCACTCTGCAAAGAACCCACCTCACTTTAATTCATATTCACGAAGATCTCATTAGGTGTCTCTCATCTTTCTGGAGGCGCAAATACTCTTTGGGGCAGGGGTGAAGTGCTCTGTGTTCCTGCCCATCTCTGAATCAGATCCAGTTTACCATACACTTTGATTTCATTTTCACCATCTCCCTCACTTTTCTCTCCATTTGACAATAAGCAAGGGAGCAGCAACAGAGACAATGGTTTCCAAGTAGCCCTCAGAGGAGTGGGAGGTCACGATCAAGCCTGCAATGGCAGCTCTCGTTGGAAAATCTCCATCACGACTTACACCCTACAGCTAGCCCTGGGCCTGACACAAGGAAAGCTGTTCAACTATTCATTGGGCTGAACTGAAGCTCATATTCTTAGAATCCAAAGCCTGAGACAAAATGGACTCTCAGGCTCGTCTGTATGGTTTCCTGGGCCGAGGGCAAAGTGGTATTCAGTGGAAAAGCCTTGCTGATAGATAACATGATACTTTTTCCCTCCACTGGACTGCAGGTTCTTCCCCCCAAATTGGAATGACTTCCAACAGGACTCGTGATTTTATCATAAGGAAGGACCTCCACCTAGTATTTTAAAAACATAAATGCTTTATAAATCTATACATATCATGGTTAGACCTATAAAGTGCAGAGTTGTATAAATCTGCAGATGAGTATGATTAACTTACGTAATTCTGATTCTCTTAAATGTCCTTTTCCTTTGCTGGATAATAAACCCAACCAAACAGCTTGTCATTTAGTCAACAGAATGTATAGGAGAACTTTCAGCCTCTTTCCAGCTTTTAATATATTTCCTATTAAACATCTATTGTGTGTCAGGTACTTTGCTAAGTGATATGGATTCAAGGATAAACAATGAAGTGATCCCATCCCATTATCTACAAAAATATACATAAACAATCTAGATAACACAGATAGTAGGTTGAACTATATGAAACTGCCATTTTTGTGGTCAAAATGGTGAACAATGGCAATTTCATATGGTTCTGTTCTCAGAGACATGGCAGTGAGCAGTGGCTTGAAGTGAAATCTTAGTTCCCTGCCCAGAAATTGAACCTGGGTAGCCTGAGTGAAAATCAGGAATCCCAGCTGCTAGTCCACCAGGGTCTAGAGACTAGAGAGAAAGTTGCCCTGGCTCTTGCCCCGTTTGAAAAATGAATTTCTCAAGAGGCAAAAACTGCAAAAACAGGTACAAGGTTTATTATCAGAGACACAGCATAACACATGGGAGAGCACACAGAGAAACAGTTTATTTAAGACAGAAGCAAGGCAGAGATGCACACCCAGAGAGCAAGGGTGTGGGTGTCCTCCCTAATGAGGAGAAGCACAGTAAAGAAGTGGTTAAATCATTTATATAGGGCAGGCTTCCAGCTCTTTGTTTACCGTTAGCCGATTATCTCATTTCTTTCCCACATCTGACCTGCCCTAGGACCCTCCCCAATATACGTGTGATCTTTTGGCCAAGATGGATTCCAGCACAGAGGACTCTGGGAGGTTTCACAACACTTATTATGGGGTGGCACCCCCTCCCTTTTGACCCCCAAGGAGCCTTTCTGCGCGTGTGCAGTTGGGGAGGTCTCCCTGACCTCAGGAGTGATAGATGTGGTCATATTATCTCTTTACTCAGCAGAGCTCAGTTCCTGCCACTACCTTTGCCCTTGGAGTGTCTAGGCAAGACAAAGCTCCAATTTCACTCTGGTTGACAAACGCCAGCTGCTCAGCCCAGGGGCCCATCTAGCTCCTATAAGTTGTATACCTCCTATACAACTTAATATATGGAAAAATTGCTATGAGGAGATGATGAATTCAACCTCAGGTATGCGTGTGAGGAGGTGGGCAGTAGATATCACTTTTCTCTAGAAACACGGTATCCTGGATCCTCCTCTTGTGTTAACAAGCCTGCAAGATCACAGCAGTGGTGTGCTCGAGGCATGGCTGGCCCTGTGGTAGGTATCTCAGGATACTGCACACTCCAAAAACTGCAGGGCTGCCAACAGGCAACGTCTCAAGTCAAGGGAGATGATAGACAAGTGAGCTGGGCACTAAGCTAAGGAGAAATGGTAAGACAGAAATGAATAAACCCCCACCAAGAGCACCCAGCTCCATCCTACCTCATGCAGCCTCTGCAGTTTCACCATGTGGGGAACGTCTCTCTGCAGGTCTCCCCAGCCCCTTGCAGAGGGGTTTTCCTATGACCCTTGTGAACTTTGTGTGAAATACCATAACTGTTTATTGCTTCCACTGAAAGACTTCTTTTTCCACCCAGCTAGGACACCTCAACGTTCTATAAGAACAAGAGTGTATGTCTTGAAGATCAAATGTCCTAAACGATATATCTTTTTTTTTTTTTTTTTTTTTTTTTTTTTTGCATTACGCGGGCCTCTCACTGTTGTGGCCTCTCCCGTTGCGGAGCACAGGCTCCGGACGCGCAGGCTCAGCGGCCATGGCTCACGGGCCCAGCTGCTCCACGGCATGTGGGATCCTCCCAGACCGGGGCACGAACCCGTGTCCCCCGCATCGGCAGGCGGACTCTCAACCACTGCGCCACCAGGGAAGCCCCGATATATCTTGATTTTACTTTTTTCCAGCAACTCTGTCCACCATATGGGACCTATCCCAGGTCTGAAAATGTGCTTCCTGTCAGCCCAACTGTGCAACATCCAGACCAACTCCATCTACACTGTCTGCTTCCCACTTCAGCTTGGTCCTTGAGGGCACATAGTAGGAGCTTAGTAAATGCATTTTGAGAGAATGAATGAATAAACGATTAGATGGATTGACTAATAAATTCACAACTACATGAACAAATGGTACCTTAGAGAGTGGGGGCCTTTTAGAGCCTTTCTTTTTTTTTTGACATTGATACTGAGCTTTATTAAATTTCAGAACTTAGTTCATCAAAAGACACTAGAAATAGTCAAGTCACAGACTGCAAAAACATTAGCAATACATACATCTGGCAAATGACCTGTATTGATAATATAGACATAACTCCTACTAATCAATAAAAGCAAATAATTCAATTAAAATAAAGAACTGAACAGGCACTTTACATAAAAGGATATCTACATGGCCAAAACACAAATAATGGTGTAGAGCCTTTCTTAAGTAACAAATTTAAGCAGCACTTTCAGGTTGAGTGAAAGACACCATCCTGAAGAGAACCTTCCTGGGAAATCTCATCCAACATGCAAATTTATGGTTCAGTGAAACACACTCTTCGGTCTCTGCATCAAGAAAGACCTTTTTCAAAAGGCTGGGACTTCCTTGGTGGCACAGTGGTTAAGAATCCGCCTGCCAATGCAGGGGACACGGGTTTGAGCCCTGGTCCAGGAAGATCCCACATGCTGCGGAGCAACTAAGCTCGTGTGCCACAACTACTGAGCCTGCGCTCTAGAGCCCACGAGCCACAACTACTGAGCCCCCGTGCCACAACTACTGAAGCCCATGCGCCTAGAGCCTGTGCTCTGCAACAAGAGAAGCCACTGCAATGACAAGCCCGTGCACTGCAATGAAGAGTAGCCCCCGCTCACCTCAACTAGAGAAAGCCCGTGTGCAGCAACGAAGACCCAATGCAGCCAAAAACAAATAAATAAATAAATAAATTTATAAAACAAACAAACAAAAACAAAAGGCTTATCTTCTTGATTTCAGTTAATGAATTTCTTTAAATTTTTCCATACCTGTTCACAACTTGGTTACAAAAGCACTTAAAATTGTGACTCTGTCTACACTGAAGGTCTTTTTCCTTTATTTCAAAATCATGGTAACTGTATCAAGTTTCAGGAAGCATAACTTCTCCCCACAACATGTATAACATGAATGCAAAAACATCCTCCTTCTGAGAGATTATTGGGAGAATCAAATGAGGGTAATGCCTGCAAAAGAACTTTGAAAAACTATAAACCACATGACACATACATAAGATACACACACACACACACATATATGTATATGTGGATATACACACATATATGTGTTGAACACTACTAGGATATATGTAATACATATTAATATATACATATGCCATATACAAGATAATAATACATACATATGCCATATAAAATAAATATTAATGGTAAGATGCTTTTAATATGGACACCTGCATAATAGCTTAAAGTTGTATACTGACAGCACAAAACTCTCAGTATTATTACCTCATTTGTCCTAAGTCAGGGCCAAGTATCACTATGATTGTTCTCATTTTACAGACCTGGCAAGGGAGATCAAAAGAAGTCAAGTGACTTGCCCAGGGTCACCCAAATATGATATCAATAAGCAACTTAGGAGCAAATTGGAGAAATTCTGACCCACAAGCTAGAGCTGTTTTCTATTAGACTATGCTGCCACCTAACTGACAAGGTTAAAAACACCCATATTTACTACACCAGCACTTAGAAGAGTGCATTAGCCGTAGATGCATCCATGGTTATCTGATCCTTAGTTATCTTATCCTTGGTTATCTTTTTAATAAGGTACTCCCTCCTTGTTAAACAGCAAGAAGGATTTTTAAATGTTTAGGAACCTTCATCTTTTTGTCACTCTAAAAATTGTAAACAATGACCACCCAAGCAACAGAGAACCCACAATAATTAAGAATGCCAAGCAAATGCATCAGTTACTGAGTGCATTCTTGTTCCTCTCTCCACTATAAAATGACTTCAGAATGTAGTCTCTTCCATCAACCAATACTAGTACTCAATCCCTTCAAGCAAAACTAACCAACAAACACAAAAACATGTGTTTGATCTTTCTCTGGTAGAACATGTGTTTGGCCTGTTTTATTCCTGGGTTTGGGGTGAGAGGGAAATGAGATCTAAACTTACTGTCTTGGTTCCTCTCACAACCCAGTAGTTCCACCTTGGTCCCCACAGCTTCCAGGAATTAAAGGTGAGTTCCAAGGTAACTCATTAACTTCCATGAGGATCAAATCGGCAATAGTCAGAGCTTCTGTGCTAAATGGCTGAGCTAACTGACACGGTCTCTCCTGTCCATGTCTCTCTTTGGGGGCACTGGCCAATCACAGCTAAATTCAGCAGCATCTCAAATGGAAATAAGGAAGACTTGGCTTTCATTTTCTCTTCTCTTAATATCTTCACTTGGGCAAGACTTTTCCTCTTTCAACACCCCAGTTTTCTCGATTGCTACAGTAACATTCTCTTGTAAAACAGGTTTACAGGAGAGTAGATCACAGGTATAGTAGATCACAGGTTATACTAGATTTTTGCTGATTTTCCCCAGAGGAGCAAAATTTTTGATACATGCAGTTAAGTTTGTTATATAAGGCAAGGACATCTTAACCAAGAGATAAATCTACTGGCTATATTCCAACCAGTGGTAAGACCACGGATAGGAGATGGCGGTAGAAAAAAGGAGGCTTCTTTATGTACGCATCTTCATGAAAACAATTCAACTCAAATAGAAAGAAACAGTAAATTTTTGTTATTCTTGTTGATATAAACAATGAAGGGAAAATATCAGAGTTTTAAAAGCAGTAGAAGGATACCATATGATTCCAACTATGTGACATTCTAGAGAAGACAAACTACGGAGACGGTAAAAAGATCAGTGGTTGCTGGGAGTGAGGGAGGGAGGATGCAGGTCTGAACAGGCAGAGCACAGGGAATTTTTAGGGCAATGGAACCATTATTCTGGATGGTACTTGAATGGTGGATACATATTGTTATACATTTGTCAAAACTCATAGAATGTATGACAAAAAGCGTGATACCTAATGTAATCTGTGGACTTCAGGTAATAATAATGTATCAGTATTGGCTCATCAGTTATAACAAGTGTACCACACTAATGTAAGAAGTTAATAATAAGGGAAGCTGGGGGTTGGGGAAGCGGCATATGGGAACTCTTTGTGCTTTTTGCTCACTTTTTTCTATAAACCCAAAACTGCTTTTAAAACAAATCTATTAATTAAAAAAAAAAAAAGGTAGTAGAGGGGTTTGGGGTTCCAGCCTGCCTGCCTCTGGCCCTAAGCACTAAGTACACGGCAGTGTACATGTCACATTATTGCTCTGAGTCTCCAGTTTCTCATCTGGAACAAATAAGAATAACAATAGCTGATTTACCTCACAGAGCTGACCATTATGATATAAAAGTCAAAGTAATATACATAAAAGCACTTTGTGAAGAGTAACATCCTGAATAAATTTAAGCTATAGTTTTTCTAAAATTACGGTGTGGTTTCATTATTATGAAAAGTTCTTATAGGTTGGTAGGAACAAATATATTTTCTATAGTGTTAACAGACCAAATGATAACACTGAGACTGTCTTTTCATGCTCCTAAATCATTCCCACTTGAGGGACCCACGCCTAAGGTGCTACAGAAAAATATCATGAACTCATGAGTCTAAGCCTCAAAATGCTTCCACTCACATGTTTCTCAAAGTCACAGGCTGCCTTTTCATGTACAGTCTCTTCTTCTCCAACCCGTCCTCAGCAATGGGCCAAAGACCCCATCAGTAGTGAATTACAGTAATGAAGTTATTCACAAAAATCCTGGGAAGTGACCAGCAACTCTAACCAGGCTTCATCCCCAGGAATTTGTGGACACGTTTTTTTGTTTGTTTGTTTGTTTTTCTTAGGAAGGACAGAGATTGTGTGAGATGCACACAAGAAGTCAAAGCTCAGAAATCGTGGAACGTTCCGTAATCCAGATACGGGAAAACATTCTATCAGTGTTTTTTGATTTTAAAAAAGCATAGTAATTATTTTGCCAAGCACGGAAGATGTAATAATGAAGTAGCCTCGACAATAATTTTTAAAAATCACTTTATGCCAAGTCATTTTCACGGCTGTTTGTCAGGCCTGGCACACGGCCAGCGACAGGAGACTTCATGAGGAATGCTGAGCAAGAAGTGGTCCCACAAAATGCCACATTGTCACTGGCTATTCAGCAGGCTGTTATTTATACTAAATGGTGATAGCTGAGAAAAGCCTCAGAAGTCAGAAAGTACAGCCTGAAGACAGAGGTCCCAGAAGTCTGAGTGCGTAAGTGATCTGGACCTGGACATGTTATCATACAGCCCTGTGACATCCGCTCAGCTTGTGTTTTGCTTTCTATAGTTTACACCCTGGTGGATATAACTTAAAGGAAAAAACACCCATGGCTATACGGAATTTATCTTCTTGGGTCTACATCCTTAGCAGTAGAGTGATGACATCAAACTCAAAACCATAGGCATCTGAAAATCTGGTCAGTTTGCCCCATTCTAACTAAGGGCGCTTATGGCCTCCAGACCTTTTCCACCAGCTTTAGTTCCTCCCAGTTGCCTGCCCTCCCATCAACCCCCCTCTCTCAATGCCTATTTGTAGACCTTCACAGAGCTCTTATCTCTTGCAGAGAAGAGCATGGTTCTGCTGGGTCTTCTAATTTCAGAAAGAGAGATTCATCCTCTCCTTGAATCTTCTGGCACCTCAGAATGCATTTTTCCTATAAAAGCATTACTGCAGACTCAGTTTTATACTGTCTCTCTCCACCACTGCCAAAATCCCTGAGCTTTTTCTTCCAGTGTATGATACTTCATGAACCTTAGAGTTTTCCTCTAAGCTGAAGATGCTTCTTAACCAGAGGATAAAGATATATGAGTTGATATAAATCCTCAAAAGAACCGAGATCTACATATTCCTATATTCTTCCTACTTACAAAAGTGTCTTTCTTTCTAGGAATAAAATGGAAGTGTTTTTTTTCTTGGTCAGTCTTGGCTAGGCTGACCTCAAATAGTAAAAGTTGTCCTTGTTATTAAGAAACCCTTTTCTCTTCACTTTGTTTTGTTGATCTTGCCTCCCTAGCCCCTGTTGACCTAATCTGGCCATGTTGAATCTCGGGGATGACAGACACACCAGCAGGTGGGGGAATTAAGTTATACACAGTTTGTGGAGTTTTCAGAACCACCCTTTACCCTGGGACTCTAGTGTGTATGCCAGTCCCCCAAATTTATGCTTGTTGCTTTCTGACGTAGCCTTATGATCTTAAGAAGTCACAGCGAAGTCCCTGCTGGGAAAGGTCAGCATCCAGAAATGACACTGCTCAGCTCTGGGACAATTCCAGCACTGGTCTGTTACCCACAGCTCAGGAATCAAGCAGACACTAGCAGGCAAGCCCATCTATCAGATTGTACACTTCCCAGGGTAAAGAGGGCCCCTTGGAGAAGCAATGGGAGTAAATAGTCAAGCCCCGGAGGGATACTCAGATTGGTGCTGGCAGAATTCTCCCCTTCCAGAAGCTTCCTCTTCCTTCATCTTGCTGAGACTAAGTGGAATTCACACCTGTATTTGCCAGCCATTCGTTGTACTGCCTTTTTCGCCTAACCAGTGACAAGTGTTGATATTGTTTAATTGATTTGTTTTGTCTTTCAGTGCCCTGCCTTTTGTGTGTGCTTATTAAATATTTGCTGACCTGACCCAGAGTTAAATCTTACTATGCTAAAGGATCTCCTAGCTCTCTTCTCAGAATTCTTAGTCCTTGGGATAGAGGCAATATAAATGAAGAAGAAAAACAACAGATTTGCCTCATCTGTACTTCTCAATCAGTCTGCCTCCGGAGAATGGTCTGGCTCTGCTCTAACCCAGAAATCAGGTGGAGTGGAAGCTTTATCTTAGAGACGCTAACTTGCTTAAAAGTGTTAAATTCCCATCTGTCCCCATATCGTTCAGGGCCATTGAAGATAGAAAGATAAAACCCAGTGGCCATTCTACTTTAGCAAAGTTTCCTTGTTTGCGGTTTTTTCCTTTTCACCTGAAAACCTTCCAATTGCTGGCAAGAAAGGCTAACATTCCCAGTGTCCGAGCTGTGCTCTGCCCAGCACACCTGCCTGGGGGCAGCCCCTTGAGCCAGCACCAAGGTCTGGGGGAGCTCAAGGGAAGCTACCAGACACATACAGAGGAGTCAGCTCTGGATGGGGGTCCCACCCCTGGACGTTTAAGGAAACCAGATCCCTTTCTGCTGGCCATGATGACAGCGCCACAGGATACAGCTCTCCAGGTCTCCCCCGGCCTCCTCCACCCCTTCACGGTCCTCACTCAGAATCAAATCACAGGCCCCATTCCATCTCTTTTGGAGTTACTTCATTCCCCAAGGTGATGTTTAGGTGATTAGGCTGTTTTTCTCAGCAGTGCCCCAAACAAACAGCCTCCCTTCTAGCTCCAGCCTCTAGCTTAGAATAAACAGATCAATCAACCCTGAGGGAAAGCAGCAACCCCTGAAAACCCACAGACAATGAGCCCTCTGGGCCTGCCAGATGAGAAAAATGTAAGGGCTATTAGGACCCCTTAATATTGCTATTTGTTAGCTGCAATTTTAGAATTTCTAGAGTTAGAAGGGACCTTAGTTCAATTTCTTCCTTCTGCAGATAAGAAAATTAAGGCCTAGCATTTAAGTTCTTTTAATTATATAAAATTGAATACAATATGCCCATTTTTAAGCAGGTTTCTAGATTTATTTTCCTCTTGTTGAACAGTAAAGCACAAAACAACATGGCAGCAAAATTCCAGTCAAGGAGTACAGAAAATCCAGATCACCCCTGAAATGTTGAAATCATATATCACCACCATGTAACAGATCCAATATGCACTCCTGACTAGGGCATCCATCACCAGGTCTCTGGGAGCCCCTCCATTATGGCTGGACAATCTGGGCACCAGCAATCTTAAAGGAAATGTGCTGGAAAAAAGTGAAATGCAGATTACCTTGTTTCCTTGAAGGTGATAATAGGGGTCCTTGAGCTAGTTTGTGTATGTCAAAAGCCCCATGGAAATCACACTTTTATTCATATTTAAGCATTATATCAAATGCAGCAATTATATCAAATCAATGTGGAGAAACTGGCCATCCAGGCCAGTACAAACACTGCTGGGTGGTTATATGTGTCTAGATATTTTCAAGGGCATGAGGGGAGACAAATAAGTTGTTCCTTAATAAATGCAGGGATAGGAAATAGTTTAAAACTCTTTTAAAGCAAATTGTATCAGAGAAAACAATAACAAAAGATGGTTCAAAAAAGATTTGGAAATCACCAAGCTGGGTTTTCAACTAGGGAGAAAAGGTGGAAAATTTTTCTATTGAGCCAAAATGAGTCTCATCTTGGGAATAATTTTCCTAAATAAGAAGCAGCCAGGGAACCACGATGTACTCAGCCTCAGAAAACGTCCTTGCGGTGCAATCATGCACTAGCTTGGTGACATGCAACGGACTGTGGTCTCACTAGGTAACATTATACTGCACAGTCTATAGTCATGTTTAGAGCACCTATTTAGACTGGTATTCTGTTTGATTTTGTGGAATTAATGACATACGTTATAATGGGAATCTAATTTTTATTGTAATAAAATAATAAAAATAAAAAATAAAAATTTACCATTTTGATTGGAACCAAGATGGCAGAGTAGAAGGACGTGCTCTCACTCCCTCTTGTGAGAATACCAGAATCACTACTACCTGCTGGACAATCATCAACAGGAAGACACTGGAACTCATCAAAAAAGATACCCCACATCCAAAGACAAAGGAGAAGCCACAATGAGACGGTAGGAGGGGCGCAATCACAGTAAAACCAAATCCCATAACTGCTGGGTGGGTGACTCACAGACTGGAAGACACTTATAACACACAAGTCCACCAACTGGAGTGAAGGTTCTGAGCCACACGTCAGGCTTCCCAACCTGGGGGTCTGGCAAAAGGAGGAGGAATTCCTAGAGAATCAGACTTTGAAAGCTACTGGGATTTGACTGCAGGACTTCGACAGAACTGGGAGAAACAGAGACTCCACTCTTGAAGGGCACACACAAAGTAGTGTGAGCATCAGGACCCAGGGTAAGGAGCAGTGACCACAGGGGAGACTGAACTAGACCTACCTGCTAGTGTTGGGGGGTCTCCTGCAGAGGCTGGTGGTGGCTGTGGCTCACCGTGGGGACAAGGGCACTGTCAGCAGAAGTGCGGAGAAGTACTCCTTGGTGTGAGACCTCCCAGAGACCGCGCCATTAGCCCCACCAAAGAGCCCAGGTAGGCTCCAGTGTTGGGTTGCCTCGGGCCCAACAACCAACAGGGAGTGACCCATCCGCACCCACCAGCACTCAAGCGGATTAAAGTTTTCCTGAGCTCTGCCCAGCAGAGCAACAGTCAGCTCTACGCACCACCAGTCCCTCCCATCAGGAAACTTGCAAAAGCCTCTTAGATAGCCTCATCCACCAGAGGGCAGACAGCAGAAGCAAGAAGAACTACAGTCCTGCAGCCTGTGGAACAAAACCACATTCACAGAAAGATAGACAAGATAAAAAGGCAGAGGGCTATGTACCAGATGAAGGAACAAGATAAAACCCCAGAAAAACAACTAAATGAAGTGGATAGGCAATCTTCCAGAAAAAGAATTCAGAATAATGATAGTGAAGATGATCCAGGACTTCGGAAAAAGAATGGAGGTCAAAGATCAGAAGATGCAAGAAATATTTAACAAAGACCTAGAAGAATTAAAGAACAAACAGAGATGAACAATACAGTAACTGAAATGAAAAATACACTAGAAGGAATCAGTAGCAGAATAACTGACGAAGAAGAACGGATAAGTGACCTGGAAGACACAATGGTGGAATTCACTGCTGCGGAACACAATAAAGAAAAAAGAATGAAAAGAAATGAAGACAGCCTAAGAGACCTCTGGGACAACATTAAATGCAACAACATTCGCATATAGGGGTCCAAGAAGGAGAAGAGAGAGAGAGAAAGGACCCGAGAAAATATTTGAAGAGATTAGAGTCAAAAACTTCCCTAGGGCTTCCCTGGTGGCGCAGTGGTTGAGAGTCCACCTGCTGATGCAGGGGACACGGGTTCGTGCCCCAGTCCAGGAAGATCTCCTGTGCCGGGGAGTGGCTGGGCCCGTGAGCCATGACCACTGAGCCTGCGTGTCCAGAGCCTGTGCTTGGCAACAGGAGAGGCCGCAACAGTGAGAGGCCCGCGTGCCGGAAAAAAAAAAAAAAAAAAAAAAAAACTTCCCTAACATGGGAAAGGAAATAGCCACTCAAGTCCAGGAAACACAGAGAGTCCCATACAGGATAAACCCAAGGAGAAACATGCGGAGACACATGGTAATCAAACTGGCAAAAATTAAAGACAGAAAAATTATTGAAAGCAGCAAGGGAAAAATGACAAATAATATACAAGGGAACTCCCATAAGGTTAACAGCTGATTTCTGAGCAGAAACTCTACAAGCCAGAAGGGAGTGGCATGACATATTTAAAGTGATGAAAGGGAAGAATTTACAACCAAGATTACTCTATCCGGCAAGGATCTCATTCAGATTCCATGGAGAAATCAAAAGCTTTACAGACAAGCAAAAGCTAAGAGAATTCAGCACCACCAAATCAGCTCTACAACAAATGCTAAAGGAACTTCTCTAAGTGGGAAACACAAGAGAAGAAAAGGACCTACAAAAACAAACCGAAAACAATTAAGACAATGGTAATAGGAACATACATAGCGATAATTACCTTAAATGTGCATGGATTAAATGCTCCAACCAAAAGACACAGGCTTGCTGAATGGATACAAAAACAGACCCATATATAGGCTGTCTACAAGAGACCCACTTCAGACCTAAGGACACATTCAGACTGAAAGTGTGAGTGGATGGAAAAAGATATTCCATGCAAATGGAAATCAAAAGAAAGCTGCAGTAGCAATACTTATATCAGATAAAATAGACTTTAAAATAAAGAATGTTATAAGAGACAAGGAAGGACACTACATAATGATCAAGGGATCAATCCAAGAAGAAGATAACAATTATAAATATATATACATCCAACATAGGAGCACCTCAATACATAAGGCAACTGCTAACAGCTCTAAAAGAGGAAATCCACAGTAACACAATAATAGTGGGGGACTTTAACACCTCACTTACACCAATGGACAGATCACCCAAAATGAAAATTAATAAGGAAACAGAAGCTTTAAATGACACAATAGACCAGATAGATTTAATTGATATTTATAGGACATTCCATCCAAAAACAGCAGATTACACTTTCTTCTCAAGTGCGCACAAAATATTCTCCAGGATAGATCACATCTTGGGTCACAAATCAAGCCTCAGTAAATTTAAGAAAATTGAAATCATATCAAGCATGTTTTCTGACCACAACGCTATGAGATTAGAAATGAATTACAGGGGAAAAACATAAAAAACACAAACACATGAAGGCTAAACAATACGTTACTAAATAACCAAGAGATAACTGAAGAAATCAAAGAGGAAATCAAAAAATACCTGGAGACAAATGACAATGAAAACATGACAATCCAAAACCTATGGGATGCAGCAAAAACCGTTCTATGGGGGAAGTTTATAGCTATACAAGCCTACCTCAAGAAACAAGAAAAATCTCAAATAAACAATCTAACCTTACACCTAAAGGAACTAGAGAAAGAAGAACAAACAAAACCCAAAGTTACCAGAAGGAAAGAAATCATAAAGATCACAGCAGAAATAAATGAAATAGAAACAAAGAAAACAATATCAAAGATCAATAAAACTAAAAGCTGGTTCTTTGAGAAGATAAACAAAATTGATAAACCATTAGCCAGACTCATCAAGAAAAAGAGGGAGAGGACTCAAATCAATAAAATTAGAAACAGACAGTTACAACAGACACTGCAGAAATACAAAGCATCCTAAGAGACTACTACAAGAAACTCTATGCCAATAAATGGACAACCTGGAAGAAATGGACAAATTCTTAGAAAGGTATAAGCTTCCAAGACTGAACCAGGAAGAAACAGAAAATAGGAACAGACCAATCACAAGTAATGAAATTGAAACTGTGATTAAAAATCTTCCAACAAGTGGGGCTTCTCTGGTGGCACAGTGGTTAAGAATCCGCCTGCCAATGCAAGGGACACGGGTTTGAGCCCCGGCCCAGGAAGATCCCACATGCCGTGGAGCAACTAAGCCCATGCACCACAACTACTGAGCCTGTGCTCAGGAGCCCGCAAGCCAAAACTACTGAGCCCACGTGCCACAACTACTGAAGCCGGCGTGCCTAGAGCCCGTGTCCCACCACAAGAGAAGTCACCGCAATGCATGCACTGCAACAAAGAGTAGCCCCCGCTCACCGCAACTAGAGAAAGCCTGCCCACAGCAATGATGACCCAACATAGCCAAAAATTAAAAAGAAAAATAAATAAATAAATTTATTTAAAAAAAATCTTCCAACAAGCAAAAGTCCAGGACAGGTGGCTTCACAGGTGAATTCCATCAAACATTTAGAGAAGAGCTAATGCCCATCCTTCTCAACCTCTTCCAAAAAATTGCGGAGAAAGGAACACTCCCAAACTCATTCTATGAGGCCACCATCACCCTGATACCAAAACCAGACAAAGATACTACAGAAAAAGAAAATTACAGACCAATATCACTGATGAATATAGATGCAAAAATCCTCAACAAAATACTAGCAAACAGAATCCAACAATACATTAAAAGGATCATACACCATGATCAAGTGGGATTTATCCCAGGGATGCAAGGATTCTTCAATATACGCAAATCAATCAATGTGATACACCATATTAATAAATTGAAGAAGAAAAACCATATGATCATCTCAATAGATGCAGAAGAAGCTTTTGACAAAACTCAACACCCATTAATAATAAAAACTCTCCAGAGAGTGGGAATAGGGGGAACCTACCTCAACATAATGAAGTCCATATATGACAAACCCACAGCAAATATCATTCTCAATGGTGAAAAACTGAAAGCATTTCCTCTAAGATCAGGAACAAGACAAGGATGTCCACTCTCACCACTATTATTCAACATAGTTTTGGAAGTCCTAGCCATGGCAATCAGAGAAGAAAAAGAAATAAAAGGAATACAAATTGGAAAAGAAGAAGTAGAACTGTCACTGTTTGCAGATGACATGATACTATACATAGAGAATCCTAAAGATGCCACCAGAAAACTACTAGAGCTAATCAATGAATTTGGTAAAGTTGCAGGATACAAAATTAATGCACAGAAATCTCTTGCATTCCTATACACTAATGATGAAAAATCTGAAAGAGAAATTAAGGAAACATTCCCATTTACCACTGCAAGAAAAAGAATAAAATACCTAGGAATAAACCTACCTAAGGAGACAAAAGACCTGTATGCAGAAAACTATAAGACACTGATGAAAGAAATTAAAGATGATACCAACAGATGGAGAGATATACCATGTTCTTGGACTGAAAGAATCAATATTGTGAAAATGACTATACTACCTAAAGCAATCTACAGATTCAATGCAATCCCTATCAAATTACCAATGGCATTTTTTACGGAACTAGAACAAAAAATCTTAAAATTTGTATGGAGACACAAAAGACCCCAAATAGCCAAAGCAGTCTTGAGGGGAAAAAACGGAGTGGGAGGAATCAGACTCCCTGACTTCAGACTATACTATAAAGCTACAGTCATCAAGACAATATGGTACTGGCACAAAAACAGAAACATAGATCAATGGAACAAGATAGAAAGCCCAGAGGTAAACCCACGCACTTATGGTCAACTAATCTGTGACAAAGGAGGCAAGGATATACAATGGAGAAAAGGCAGTCTCTTCAGTAAGTGGTGCTGGGAAAACTGGACAGCTACATGTAAAAGAATGAAATTAGAACATTGCTTAACACCATACACAGAAATAAACTCAAGATGGATTAGAGACCTAAATGTAAGACCGGACACTATAAAACTCTTAGAGGAAAATATAGGAAGAACACTCTGACATAAATCACAGCAAGATCTTTTTTGATCCACCTCCTAGAGTAATGGTAATAAAAACAATAATAAACAAATGGGACCTAATGAAACTGCAAAGCTTTTGCACAGTAAAGGAAACCATAAACAAGACAAAAAGACAACCCTCAGAATGGGAGAAAATATTTGCAAACCAATAAACGGATAAAGGATTAATCTCCAAAATATATAAACAGCTCATGAAGCTCAATAGTAAAAAACCAAACAACCCAATCCAAAAATGGGCAGATGACCTAAAAAGACATTTCTCCAAAGAAGACATACAGATGGCCAAGAAGCACATGAAAAGCTGCTCAACATCACTAATTATTAGAGAAATGCAAATCAAAACTACAATGAGGTATCACCTCACACCAGTTAGAATGGGCATCATCAGAAAATCTACAAACAACAAATGCTGGAGAGGGTGTGGGGAAAAGGGAACCCTCTTGCACTGTTGGTGGGAACGTAAATTGATACAGCCACTATGGAGAACAGTATGGAGGTTCCTTAAAAAACTAAAAATAGAATTACCATATGACCCAGCAATCCCACTACTGGGCACATATCCAGAGAAAACCATAATTCAAAAAGACACATGCACCTCAGTGTTCATTGCAGCATTATTTACAATAGCCAGGTCATGGAAGCAACCTAAATGCCCATCAACAGACAAATGGATAAAGGAGATGTGGTACATATATATAATGGAATATTACTCAGCCATAAAAAGGAACAAAATTGGGTCATTTGTGGAGATGTGGATGGATCTAGAGACTGTCATACAGAGTGAAGTAAGTCAGAAAGAGAAAAACAAATATCGTATATTAACTCATATATGTGGAACCTAGAAAAATGGTACAGATGAACCGGTTTGCAGGGCAGAAATTGAGAGACAGATGTAGAGAGCAAACGTATGGACACCAAGGGGGGAAAGTGGTGGTGGGTGGGGGTGCTGGTGTGATGAATTGGGTTATTGGGATTGACATGTATACACTGATGTGTATAAAATTGATGACTAATAAGAACCTGCTGTGTAAAAAAATAAATAAAATAAAATTCAAATATTAAAAAAATTAAAAATTAAAAAAATTTACCGTTTCAACTCTTCTTATGTGTTGAAAATCCACACAGTTCAGTGGATTAAGTGCATTCATGTTGTTGTGCAACCATCACCCCCATCCTTCTCCAGAACTTTTTCATCATCCCCAAATGAAACTCTAAACCCATTCAACAATAACTCCCCTCACTCTCCCCGTCCTCCCAGCCCCTGGTCATCACTAGGGCTGCTTACTGTCTCTATGGACTGGACTACTCTAGGGACCTCATATAAGTGGAATCATACAATACCTGTCCTTTAAACAATAACTCTAGTGGGGATTAGAGTCAAGTAATTTTGGTACCTAACGACACTTTACCAACCACTGTGTTAATACATGAATTTAACCCTTGCAGGAAAAATAGAAGATGATTTAATATTAGAAATAAAAGACGTCTCCCACTTTTAAGGAAGAATGGTGGGATACAAGGCAAAGTGAGACAAACCAATGTGCCCTGACCCCAAGAGCATGGGAAATAGTGGTCAAAGCTCAAAAGTGACTGTCTTGACTATGGCTTACCACACAGACAATGGAGAAGAATGTGAGACCCAGAGACTTTAGTGAGGCCTCATTCATCCATTCATATGTCCATTCATTTGTTTATTTAATAAATATGTAGTCAGCTGCTTCCTAGCTAAGTCAATTGCTGTACTAGCTAAGCCCAGTGCTGAGGATAAACTCTTAAGGGCAAGTGTTGCCACCAGTCCCACTTCCTGACCCCAAGGAGTTTGCCATCTAGTTGGGGATTCAGATAAGTGAGCAGGGTACTACATTACAAAGATCCACTAGCTAAACAGAAGGGCTGACAGAGCAAAAAGGAAGGGGTTTAATGCAGACAGGAGAGGCCTGGCCTAAAAAAAATGATACAGAGTAGGAGTAGCCAGAAGGAAGTGAGTGGGGAAGGAAGTACTGCAAGGCAGACGGCACAGGCCAGGAGGTAAGGAGAGCGAGCACGCTTGGCAGAGACAAAGGGAGGTCCATTACCCGGGATACGGTATGAGGAGCGGTGAAAAATGAACCTGGGGAAGGTGTCAGGGGCCAAATCAGGATGGGCCTTAGTCGTGTTAAGGAGTTTTAACTGTTTCCTCAGGACAATGGGGAATCATTGAAGGTTTAATCAGGAAAATGGTGTTTATAAAACAGGAATCACCCTCCTTGAACCCATAAGCACAGATGTTTAGGAGACGTTACATGGTTTATATCTGTTAAATATCTGTCAAATGCTTGGACGTGCTTCCAAAGTAATTTCCGGTAGTATGAATGTTTTCCTCGGGATCTGTGACATGGGTGTTTGTCCAAAGGTGTCCTACTCCACAGGACAGACCTTATGGTCTGTGGATGGAGCGACGGTCATTGCTGGTGGTCACCAGTATTGCTGGCTTTCCTCCCCTTCCAGGATGCACAGAAGACAAGGTTTCTCACCCGCTGTGCAGTCAGGCAGGGCCATGAAACTGGCATTAAATTTTGTTACTTCTGGGCTGAAGCATCTAAAAGCCAACATGCAAATCTTCCATACCCCTTTCCCTGCCTCGGAGCACCCTTGAAGCTTCATGCTGACATGGAGGTCATGAGATCAAAGCAGTTTGGAGAAGTGGAGGGCAACTGCCCCGGAGAGTCACCTGGACCCACAGAGGACTTTGTATAAACAAGTTAAACCACTGGAATTTTGTCTTACCACAACCTAGCCTAACTTATCCTGACTAATGCAGGTGGAGTACAATATAAATCCATCTTAATCCCAAACTCCATTCTGTTATAAATACTTTATCACAGTTACTATTCCAAGGCAGCCTGGTGGGATGAAAGGGCATTGAGCTTGTTGCCAAAAGAACTGGGTTCTAGTCCTGACTCTGCAACCCATCAGCCATATGAACTTGGGCAAATCCCGGAAGCTCTCAGAGACCACTTTCTTCTATAAAAGGGGGAGCAATACTTGCTACAACTCGAAGAGTTGGTATAAAGTTTAAAATAAGAAGGGAAAATGTATGTGAAAATGCCATCCAAGGTACTACTGGTGTGATCATTTTCTTACAACTGCTAATGATAGTGTCCTGGGGGAGAAGGGGAGGAATGAATTAGACATTTTTTAATCTCCCCTCCTCAAAAAAAGTGGGTGGGGGGCAAAAGACTTCTGTATTCACATAGATTAAAAAATCTCATTTTGTGGCTTGAATAATTTCAGGTTTTCGAAAGCTCATGTGAAAGCTGATAATCACATGCAGCCTCAGATAATTTCCCCAGAGAGCTAAACAAATTAAAATATATTTTTTAACTCCAACAAGCTGACACGGACCATCAGTTGTATCCTTGGTACAAGTTTCATCATGTAGCTTTAATCAGAACCTGGGTGTCTAAGCAATATTTACCTGGTGGGGAGGGAGGTGGCAGAAAGGACAAGCCAGGAAGTGGTTAATCAGCAGGGTCCTCCGATCCCAGTGCCCACTGCCCCCAGACGGCCATCTCCACACTAGAGGCAGACCTGGCTGCGCAGACAGAGGCTGGGCTCTTCACAGCTTGAACACGTTGTCTCCCCTCCCACCCGGCCCACCACCCCAGGAGGCTCTCAATCTGCTACACCTATAGCCTCACTCCAGTCCAGCTTGGCTGATCCTGCCAGGGGGTGATTCAGATGGAGCAGGTAAGGCTAACTCCCCCAGAAAGCAGACTGAAAACCATTTCAGAGGAGGAGACAATGACAAAAGGGTGACCAGCCTAGGCCTCAGTAGCAGCTTTATGGAACACAGACCTGTATGTGGTTGGCTCCAGACCCAGCCATGCTGCCACCGTGCTGGGATTCTCTGGCCCTGCACAGAGCACCACTCCTTCTGAGCTGAGGTAGGATCACGGAAAGTGGATAATCAAAAAGGAAAAATCAGGCAGTGAGAATGACTCCTATACAGGGAGAAGCTAGTCTGAAGGTCAGTAGGTAGGCTCAAGACCCAGGAAGACCCAATGTTTCACTTCTAGTCTGAAGGCAGGAAAAAAAAAAATTATGTCCCAGATCAAAGGCAGTTGAGCAGTGGGAGTTCCTTCTTACTCACATGAAGGTCAGCCCTTTCGTTCTATTCAGGCTTTCAACTGATTGGACGATGCCCACCCACACTGGGGAGAGCAATCTGCTTTACTCAGTCTATGGATTCAAATGCTAAGCTCATCCAAAACCACTCTCACAGACACACCAGAATAATGTTTGACCAAATATCTGGGCACCTGCGGCCCAACAAGTTGACATATGAAATGAACCATCACAATGCCAATGGCTACATAATCAGCATGAACAACCCTTGGTTTCCAGGCATTCCTGATGCACACTGACCACTCTGTCCCTCAGCTGAGCTCCCCGCACGTGGTACACACCACTCCAGTGCATTGCGTACTTTTCTACAATGTTCTGGTTGGTCCACCTTTCCACTCCATCAAAGGTAAGGATCACATCCTCAGGGAAATGGCTCTCAGGCTTCTGTGGTAGAAACAGCTATTCTTCTTTGGGCAACTGGTTTGCTTTTATCTTCAGGGCCCTTAATTGTGTCGCCGATCCCTTTAACTTCTTTCACTGTCTACCGAGAAGCTCATGACCAGATTTGTGGGCCGCTTCTAGAGAAAACTTCACCCCTAATAGCCTGTATTCCATGTGCTCGTCTTATCTTAGAGTTGAACTTATTATTCCCATCCTCATTTTCCCTTCATCTTCATTTCCTGACCTCAGCCCTTTTTTTGTTCCACTGCATGTATTTTAAAAGGACATCTCAAGTTTATTCTTGAATGAGGCAGGTATACACATAAATAAGCCATTTGTGTATGTGTAAACACACACACATCCCCACATAGGTTATTTCATTTTCCTCTCTCCAGGACCTAGCGTCTTGTCATTTTCCCCCAAACTGCTACTGAATTAGACTGCTCTGCATTTTGATAGTCTGTTAAATGCACCATAACTGCCATACCCAAAATGTCCTAGCTGTTACCTAACTTTCACATTTCAAAGACAAGACCACACTGGCTTTTCTTTACTCTTCCCAGAATTCTAGGAATGTGGTGATAAGTGTCACTCTGTAACTGTCCTCCCCTTACCCAGGGGCTGATTTAAAACGACTCAGGGAAAACTCTCATTTAATGTCGAAGGTGGACTCAATATTGCAAACGACAGTTCTGGCCTCAGAAGTTAACAGTTGACATCAAAGTTGGACTGAAAGATTAACCAGTTAAAGATCCCTGGAAGAAGATAATAGTTACCTCTGAAGAGGGAGAAGGAAAGTGGGATTGGGGAGGGGAAGGAAAGATGCAATGAACTGTCTTTGAAATGTCTTTCATTAAAAAGAAAAAATACAAAGCCAATACGGCAAAAAGCTAGCATTTGTTAAACATGAGTGGTGGGTTTGTTATAACACTCTCTGTGCATTTCTGTATATTTGAAATATTTCTAATCTGATAAATATATTTGCTTAAAGAATTCTGCTTTTAAACAAAGATCCCTAGAGAAAAGGAGCTTTCAACCAAACCTGACTGGGTATCAGGGGCTTATCCCCCAGGACCAGGAGTCTCTGGGGCCCGCTCATTAGCAGGAGCTAAGGACAGAGCAGAACACTAATTTACTTACCAGATCACAATTCCTTCTTGCTGAAATGGACTGAAGTGTTTTCACAGAGCTTCTGGCATCCTATTTCCTCTTTGTCATGATCGCGCACATGAGACAGTTTTGTTTACAACTATGAAATGCTGCCAATCTCTTCAGTGACAACTGTACCCAGAAAAAGTGCATTACCTCATCTGACAAACTAACGCAGACGATGAAGAATCTTCAGGGTGCCGCCAAAAGTTAATTGACACTAATTTGAATAGTTACCAGGATTACAGATAATAATAATACCCGGCACAGTTAGAGTTTTAAGCGTTTCCAAAAATGTCTTTATATGTTTGCTCTCTCATTGTTCTTGAAAGACCCTTGTGAAAGAGGTAGGTAAAGAGAGTGTCATGTCCAGGGTCACTTCTAATAATTTCATAATCCATTCATTCTATCAAGTGATAAACATTTATTATGTATCAGCCAGACAAAATTAGAGGCCAGTTGCTAACATGAACAGGCACACTCTCTGGCCTTAAAGAGCTCTCCATTAGAAGCAGATAATATAACAAATACAGAAATAAATACAACTAGGCAGACTGTGCTAAGGGCTACAGGAGAGGGATGAAGGGAATGTCTATCTAGAAGGAGAAGACACATCCAATTTGACGCACTATGGCATTTGAATAATGCGTAAGGTTTACAAATGTATAGATGAAGGGAGAAAAATGTTCCATATAAATAAAAGCCTTCGAAAGCCAAGCCATGGAGTTTGGACTTTATTTAGAAGGCAATGGATGCATTTTAGAGTACAGACACACATCGATAATACTTTTTCCCTACATTTTTCAAATAGCTTTAATGAGATACAATTCAAATACTGTGCAATTCACCTGTTTAAAGAGTACAATTCTGGGTTTTTAATATGTTTACAGGGTTATGCAAACTTTCCCAATTTTAGAACACTTTCAACCCCCTAAAAGAAACTCCATACCCATTAGTTGTCACTCCCCACCTCAGCCCCTGGTAACCTCTGATCTACTTATTTTCTCTACAGATTTGCCTATTCCGGACACTTCGTAAAGGTGGAATCATACAGTATGTGGTCTTTCGTGTCTGGCTTCTTTCACTTAGCATGATGCTTTCAGAGTCCATCCAGGTTGTGGCATGTATCATTACTTCATTCTTTTTTTACTGCCAAATAATGTTCCATTCTATGGATATACCACATTTTGATTAGCCATTCGTTAGTCGATGGACATTTGGATTGGTGCCACTTTTTGGCTATTATGATTAATGCTGCCATAAACATTTGTGCACAAGTTTTTGTGAGGACCATTTTTCATATTTTCTCTTGGGTATATATATACCAAGGTGTGGAATTTTAGAGGCATATGGTAACTCTATGTTTAAATTTTTGAGGATCTCTCAAGCTATTTTTCATAGTGGCTGCACCATTTTACATTCCCATCAGCAGTGTTTGAAGATTCAGTTTCTCCATATCCTTGCCGACATTTCATATTGTCTGTCTTTTCCATTCGAGTCAAAATGCCCACAGCTACTCCACCACCACCTGACAGGAGAAGTGTGAGGAAGGGCAAAGTTGGGTGTAAAGAGGAGTGATCTTAAACAATGGTAGTTAAATAGCTCAACTGAAAATCTGAAAAAAACTTACAGCAAGGATCCTACACACCTTGGAAATGGCCCATGTTAGTGGGAGGCCCTGAAGTTTAAACTTCATCAATTTAATAGTAAGTCCACTCTGCATGCCTTTTAAGAGAGAAGATGGTTAAGGACAAAAGCACAGGGAGATGTCTCTATTTAACGAGCAGAAAGAATAAATAAAACCAACAAAAAAGAAACAGGCAGGGGCTTCCCTGGTGGCGCAGTGGTTAAGAATCCGCCTGCCAATGCAGGGGACACAGGTTCGAGCCCTGGTCCGGGAAGATCCCACATGCCGCGGAGCAACTAAGCCCGTGCGCCACAACTACTGAGCCTGCACTCGAGAGCCCGCAAGCCACAACTACTGAAGCCTGCGTGCCTAGAGCCCGTGCTCCACAACAAGAGAAGCCACTGCAATGAGAAGCCTGCGCACCGCAACAAAGATTAGCCCCTGCTCGCTGCAACTAGAGAAAGCCAGCGCACAGCAATGGAAGACCCAACGCAGCCAATAAATAAATAAAATAAAATAAAATAAAAAACAGGCAGCATAAAAGCACAGTGATCCAGGATAATGCCAACAGCAGTTAGTATTTATTGAGTCTATGTGAGCAGTTTCTAAGTGCTTTCTAGACATCACTTGACTTAAGACTTATCATAGCCCTATGAGAGAAAGCCAGAGAAGGAAAAACTTTTCCAGAATGGAAACAGAGTCAACAGTGTCAGATGCTGGTAGAAAAAAGTCAAAAACATTGAAGGCCCATGAAATGGCTTTGGAATTGGTGATTAGCTTTGGTAACCAGTAAGTTGTTGGCCATATTTGATAGAGTGGTCTCAGGACAGTGTAAGGAATTTACGACCAACTGCAAAAGATTAGTAGTGAGTTAGCTGTGAGGCAGCAGATGTGGCAAGTACCAACTTTTAAAGGCACCATACCTGACATATCCAAAATGGATATTTTGCATTTCAAAAAGCTGGACAGTGGGTGGAGAATTAGGACAACAGTAAGAGGGGTTTGCAGGATGAGGGGACACTTGACTTTCATTTCAACTTGGGCTTGTCTATAAACAAATAAAGAATCAGATGGAGCAGATTCCCAGAGAAAATAGAAAAGGACATCCAAAACCAAAGAGGAGAAGAGTGAAGAAGTGAAGGGATACTTCTTCTTCAGAGTCAGTGAAGGCAAATATTGATATTTCTGAGGATTCAAGAGAAGAATCTAAAATGGCACCAACTCCAATCCCACTACTGGGCATACACCCTGAGAAAACCATAATTCAAAAGAGTCATGTACCACAATGTTCATTGCAGCTCTATTTACAGTAGCCAGGACATGGAAGCAACCTAAGTGTCCATCGATAGATGAATGGATAAAGAAGACGTGGCACATATATACAATGGTATATTACTCAGCCATAAAAAAAATGAAATTGAGTTATTTGCAGTTAGGTGGATGGACCTAGAGACTGTCATACAGAGTGAAATAAGTCAGAAAGAAAAACAAATACCGTATGCTAACACATATATATGGAATCTAAAAAAAAAAAAAATTTGTTCTGAGGAACCTAGGGGCAGGACAGGAATAAAGATGCAGACATACAGAATGGACTTGAGGACACGGGGAGGGGGAAGGGTAAGCTGGGACGAAGTGAGAGAGTAGTATTGACATATTGACATATATACACTACCAAATGTAAAATAGATAGCTAGTGGGAAGCAGCCGCATAGCACAGGGAGATCAGCTTGGTGCTTTGTGTCCACCTAGAAGGGTGGGATAGGGAGGGTGGGAGGGAGGGGATACGGGGATATATGTATACGTATAGCTGATTCACTTTGTTATACAGCAGAAACTAACACAACATTGTAAAGCAATCATACTCCAATAAAGATGTTTTTAAAAAGTAAAAATAAAAAATAAAATAAAACGATACGAACTCCATTTTGTACCAGAAGTCAGATATACCTTCCTGAATAAAACATCCTCCTGACTCCTCATCAGTTTTGCCATCAATTCTTGAGCCTTTCTCCGGTCTTGTTTAGTACCTGGATTGATCAGGGAGGAGGCAGGGATACTGTGCTATCAGCCTCCATCACGCCCAGAGGGAATAGATCAAAACTTAGCTCTCTGGCATCACAAAAGAATGAGACTGAAATCCTTCCAAAACCCCATCAGACTTATTTGTTATTAGTGATTGTCCTTTCCCCAAAAGCCAGTGCCAATTTTGCTCCCTTCGTATGTGGCTGGTTTATACTGCTGGAACTGGAAAGTTTTTAATTTTTCTTTGGTGTAAGGTGACCTGCTCCTCTGTGAACTTCCCCAGGGACCCTCATTTGAAAGGGGTAGTCTACGGAGATGAACAGCTTTTCAACCAAGTCATTAACTTGAGAAGCATCACATTTGCTCTGTGGTGAAGCCGGCACCTGTAGGAGTGTCTTCACAGCCTCACACTTCCTCCCCCTTCACATCTTGTCACAAAGCCGGACAGGATGTCATTTCATGGTACAAGAGCCAGAAACCACTCTGAAGCCTCAGAACTCGAAGGGGGCAGAAGGGCCCAGCCTGGCTACAGTGCCTCTATGTATATTCCATCAGCACTTGCTCTAAAAGAGAAGTTGCTTCTAGTTTTATTTTCTTGGGGGGTGGGGCGGTTCACGTTTCCTTCTCTGCACCTTAAATTAACATCGGAAACCGCCACTACTCTATTCTTCAGGTGTGCAAGCAGTAATTACCCAGATGCAAACAAGTAACAAACCCAAATTAATTCTGCTAAGACTGACTAAATAAATGAAGGGAGTTGATGTACTGAGTTCAAAGTCAGAGCTGAAAAGGATCTTCAGGGATATTTAGTCTGACAATATCTTTTCACAGATAAGGAAGTTTAGGTCTGGCAAGGTAAAGAGACTTGCTCAAGGTCCCTGAAAGTGTTAGAAGCAGAACTGAGAACAGAACTCAAATCTCTTGATTTATTCTAGTTTTCTTAATCACCGTGCAGATGGCCATTTCCCATCTCTATAACCACATAGTTCTTCATGTTCTGGAAGAAATAAGCACAATTCCCTGATATACTGGGAAAATCCTCAGTGTTCCTTGCTGCTTGTGTGACACATAAAAAGGGTGGGGATTAGAGCCATAAGCTCGCTATTACCTCCGTTGCTGCTGAATTTATAGAACCACCTTCCTTCAATCCTATATCCAGAGAATACAACGTCCAATTTACGGCTGAATAAAACTGGATGCTTTCACATGACTCAATTCATTTGGACATGTTTGTGTACTATCAACCATCATGTTTTAGAAATAATTCCAAAACAAGTCCTTCAAATCCTTTACCACATCACCAGCTTTCTCTCCCAACAAGAGATTATTTAGGCCCAAAAGGCTGGCACCCTTTATGCCATTACAGTAAATTTATATTAGATTTTTTCTGACTACTACTGATAATAACATGCTGACAGATATAATCCTGTTGCTATGACTACACATCAACAAACAGAGACTTGATGGTGAAGTAGCAAATGGACTGATGTAGTATACTAAGCATAAATCTAAGAAATATGATGGAAAATGATTGCTTGAAGATGTACTGATGGAAGTCACAATCACAGATCAAACAAAATTCTTCATCTTTGGTAAAGTTAATAAAATGGTACTTTAATGACATTGCTATTCCAGCTGATTAAAACACCCTAGAACACTTGCAGAGACCATGGGGGTGGGATAGAGCAACAAAGAAGTGGATACTAAAGACACAGAAAGTGAAACAACTGGGTTGATTCTACTTAGCATCTTATGGTGCTAAGGATTCCGTTTTCACACATCTTGACAACTGTTGAATACTCTGGAGGTTGCCATCTTAACTGATTAGTAAGTAATCAGGCAGTGGAAGGCAAAAGCCTTCGTCAGGGATTTCTTTGAGATCCGATTCAGCTTAACAGCCAACAGGCTGTTAAGCTATGAACCAGATTAATTTAACCAGTAAACATTTGAAATGATAACAGCAATAAAACATTTCCTCTCTTCTGAAGAGCTCGCTGATACAGGCTTCAGAGAATAAAAGCCTACAACGTTAAGATACAGGGCAAGGACAGGACGACCACTCCAGGCCAAGTCCTAGAACCCTATTGAGTTCCAACTCCCGGAACCCAACCAGGTAGTACAGCCAGAATTTGGCTGGGCAGCTACTTTATTGCACTGCCTGACTGTCCATTTATATAAACACACAGCTGAAGAGAATCCAGGAACATCTCCAGAGGAGAAAGCCCTACTTTTGTCTGACAAAGCTGCTCTGACCCCGAAGGAATGCACAGTAGGAAATGAAAGTTGGACAGAAAATCAATTCCAGCAGGAAACAGGAAGATTCCTGCTCAACTCAGCTGTAAGATATATCACTGTAATAACCGAGAGCACTGTGGCCAGGAGCCCCGGCCTCACCTCCTGCACAGTTCAGGAGCGGGGAGGAAGGAGGGCCCAGAGAAACCAGGGCAGGGAGCTCACAGTATAGCCAACACAGTTCACTGTCATTTCAACGAGATTTTAATTCATCTGTGCCTCTACCAATGCAAGGATGATGGTTGTGTTTTAGGAGGCACTTGAACTAAAGACATGAAAAACCTCCTTTAAAGTAGGGGGAGGGCTTCCCTGGTGGAGCAGTGGTTGAGAGTCCGCCTGCCGATGCAGGGGACGCGGGTTCGTGCCCCGGTCTGGGAAGATCCTACGTGCCGCGGAGCGGCTGGGCCCGTGAGCCATGGCCGCTGAGCCTGTGCGTCCGGAGCCTGTACTCGGCAACGGGAGAGGCCACAACAGTGAGAGGCCCGCGTACCGCAAAAAAAAAAAAAAAAAAAGTAGGGGGAGAAGAAGTTATGAATGAGCTATGTCTGAAATCTTAACAAAATGAATTTTCACTGAGCAAATCCATGTATTTTAATGCCTCACAAGAAGAAACTGGTATCTTCCGAGGCTCTACTCAACACACAGTTAACTGAGTTCCTGTTGCATCAAGCACTGGCAGAGTGCCCGAAGCAGAAGGGTGAAGATACATTCCCTCCTCAAGCCACACCAGAATTTCAGCTGGGCAGCAGGACACAGTGTTTTCCCCAAAACTACTAGAAAGCTCCAGAAGGCTTCACAGAAGTAGATTTTGCAATGTCTGCTATCCTCAGTTTCCTTGACAGGGAAACGGGAACCCAGTTTAAGAGGCCAAGCAGGTCCTCTATCAGGAGCCCAGTCCCCTATCTCAGGCTCTCTCCTCCCACGCTGCTTATTTTCTGACTCACTTTGCCAGTCTGTTAAAGTGGGTCAAGTGCAGACCGTTGTCACTGAGTTACTAGAGAACAAAGAGCATGAGAGAGGATTTTGCAAAGCTTAAAAAGTCACTATGACTTATTTAATAAAGGACAACAATGACCTGGTAAGTAGCTCAAAATGGTGGCTAATGCTGAAACTATTTACCCTAAATTGGATTTTCTTTTCCAGTAGGTAGAGTGGGATGGTGGAAAGAATGCTACATGTAGACCCAGAAGCTATAATCTCCAGATCCAGCTCTAACCAATATTAGCTGGGCAATCTTGGGCATACTACTTAACATCTCTGTGCCTCAGTTTCCTCCTATGAAGTGGAGAATACCTGCTCAACTCCTCGGGACTGCTGTCAGGATTGAAAGAGATTATTTATGTGAAAAGTGTTTTGAAAATTCAAATATTAACTTTTATTACTTTCATGATTGTATTATGTTTTTCTTACATTAAACGTAAAATAAATTTGCCTTTCCTATGAAAACACCGTCTGATGATGGGAAGCCAGCCGGGTAAGGAAAAGTCAACATGGGATCAGAACTTGTCCTCTCAAAACACATCAAGCAGATGATCCAAACTAGAAAAAAATAAATCCAGAATTGAACATAAATGCAAAGTGAAAGCCATTCATTCGATCAGACCTGTTGGAAAAAGGATTTTATTGACCATGCTAGACTCTGGGTAGTAGAGGCTGGCACCAATACAATAGTAGTAAGGAAAAGAGAAAAATAATGCAACTGTTCAAACCCAGCTCTGAGAGTGCTGGTTAAGCTAAAAGCCAGTCAGGAGGCAGGGAGCTGGGTTACGAACACAAACAGGTTTGGTAATCAATCCAAAATCACAGTTGTGAAAACCACATAAAATGCCATCTGGCCTCCTGGATCATGTGGAACATTAAGCAAAGGCAGCCTTCCAATACACATGTTCTCGTTTCTCTGAGACCAGCTCTTCTCATTACCCAATCAACTGTGAAAGAATCACCCAGATCCTGGTCCAGAATTGCTTCCCTCGCCAGAGCTGCTCTGAATACTAGCGAAGCAGCTCCTGTATCACAAGAAGGCTGTCCATCCGATGCTTTCTGCACTCTGAACACCAGTTGGTGACGTAGAGTCTCCTCTGCTTTCCCAAGACTGTGCATTAATCAGTTCCATTTTCCTCTTGTCTTAAACATGTTTATAAGTATAGCTGACAATATTCTGGAAAATTAACTTTTGTGTGTGGTAAAATATAATTAACATGAACTTTATGAATGTAACCATTTTTAGGTATACAAATCGATGGCACTGATTGTACATCCATATTGTTTTGCAACCATCAACGCTATCCATCTTCAGAACATTTTCATCACCCCAAATTGAACCTCTGCACCCATTAAACAATAACTCCCCATTGCCCTCTTCCTGGCCCCTGGCAACCTCTATTCTACTTTCTCTCTCTATGAATTTGCCTATCATATAAGTGGAACCATATAATATTTGTCCTTTTGTGTCTGACATCTCATTTAGCATAATGTCTTCAAGGTTCATGCTATATGCTGTAGTATGTATCAAATTTTCATGATTTTTAACACTGAATAACATTCCATTGTAGGTATTTGTTTATCCATTCAGCCAGCAAAGCACTCTGGAAATGACTTTTTGTATAATATAAGCTCACTTGTAGTGAATGAAGGTCAAATCTGCCGATCAGTTAGAACACTAGGCATCAATGTTCCAGGTTCACAAGCACACGGGAGATTAGCCACCTTGGTGTCCCACCTCCCAGCCACTAGGCTGTGAGATTGAGAGGGGCAGGAACCATGTCCTCATGTGACACTGTTCCCATTCCCGTCAGCCAGCACGATGCCTAGAACAGGACAGGCCCTTGACAAATACTTCACAAAGGAAGAAGCAAACCTGGAGAACACCTTTTTCTGAAGGCTGAGCCTACCCTTTTACTCTAAGTCAAGTTATTTTTTTAGAAAAAGACATACTGTTCAGAAGGATATTTCTGCCAAGGAAGGCTTCCGTTTTTTAAAAACTTGTGACTCTACTTTTTTGAAGGCAGAATTTATTTGCTCCATCAAGCTAAGAGGCAGTGAGCAGCTGTGGCAAGGATACTGCCCATGGAGTCAGAAGACAAGGATTGAAATCCCACTCTGCCGCTGACTGTGTGACCTTGGTTAAGTCACCGGGCCTCTCTGAGCTTCAGTTTCATCACCTGGAAATGGAAATAATAATAACTGTCCCCCCCCAAACTGAATGTTAATGTAAGGTGGTTCATACAGTTCAGTGTGCATAGGTCAGTTCTACTTGCTTGGGAGTACAAACACTCTTAAGTGTGCTAAGAAGTCAAAACATAAATGAAGTGACTAAAGAACAGTTACAAGGTACATGCAGAATAAGTACAAAATTACACGGTACCGAGGCGAGGCCATAAAAAGAATGTTGGAAGAGCTGAGTTTTGACTGGGCCCTTGAGGAAAGCAATAGGGGTGAATTTCCAGGAAAAGAGGGGATGGAATTCTGGGCAAGTGACATAGAGATAACAAAGGTGGGGAAGTGAAAACCAGTAGCTGGACAGGGAAACATAAGGTGGACTTTGCTAACCAAGGGCTCTGTTCCTGACCTAACATAGGCATCCCATCAAGACTTGTGCCAGCAGAGGCTCACGAGTCTAGAGGCTACGGGAAGGTCCTTCAATCAGAAGTCCACAGGGCTGACCCTGGTGCACATTGGACAGATCCAGACCCACTTCCTGACTGCACCGCCTTTTGGGCCCTTATCATCCCCACCAGGATTATTACCTGCACCTCTGACTGTTCTGCTTGCCTCTGGGATTAAACGGCACTAGCCTGTAATATGGAGACTCAGGATGTCAACTACAAAGATGGCTCTTCAGCACAGAACTGAGGGAAGAGACTTCAGTCAGCAGCATGGACACTCCTCACTTGCTCCTAAAGGGGGGGACACCATGTACAACACCTACCCTCCTTGTTCTCTGAGCTTAGGGTAAATTTTTCAGCCCATAAAGAAAAAAAAAAATGACAAGACATCAAAACTTCTAGGACCCTAAAGCTTCCTTCCCCAAAGCCACAGGTCTTAACAGCAAATTGAGCCCAATTCATTTATTCATTCAACTCAAGGGCTATAGACTGGCAAACAACCAAACCTGAAGATTTATTGGATACCTTATGATCAACATTAGGCTAGATACTAGGGGTACAAAGATGAGTAATGGAAAGGCAGAGAAGTCTCCACAAGTTCAAGTCTGAACCAGAGCTGTCTTAGGCAAATGTAAATTCCCAAAACATCTTCACACTCATTCAGGTCTCCTTATATCCCAAAGCCATCAAGTCAAAGCAAATCCACCCAAGCCAGTCTCTGAATAAAGTCCAAAAAAAAAGTCTCTCAGGCAAATCCATATACTCAAAACTAGACAGAAAATTTTTTCTAAACATACTTAATGGACATCTCTCTTTCAATTACTTCAAGTCCCTGAAAAATAATGTTTCCAAAAAGGACTTAAGAAAATACTAAATAGCATCATCATGTCTAATGTCCAAATTGCCTCCGGAAAGTTCACTCTCATTATCTCCTTTGTGGCCTGTCACTCATCCAAATGTGTCGACATCTTTTCATGTGCTTTTCAACATGGATTGAAAATACCACTTAATGTGAAGTCAGATGAGACCTGGAGGAGTGGGGATTATGATTTCATTTTATTAGTTCAGGAGATGTTGGTCTGGCTCCATGGTTCAAGTTCTCTGACTCTTCCTTATGTTTGACCATAGCCATTTACCTTGTTACTCTAGGCCTGTGTCTATATCACACAAATGACCAGTTGGTTCAAGCAGCTGACTGGTTCGGTTTTGTTAAGAATCAATTAGGAAGCTAACTAAATTGACCACTTGTTGAAGTGTCTAATTAATTCAGTTAAAATGTTAAACCAATGGTGTGTATAAACATCTCCCTGGAATATATGGAGTTGTATCTAATGTTTGAAAAGGAATAATTTCCCTGCATTCCCAATAAAGGTTTTTAATACGTCTATGCTTCATTATGTATGTCTCGATGGGTGTGACATTCTACTTTGGGCTCTCTCTGCCATCTTTCCCCATGAGTTGAAGGAGACCAGGATATATTTAAGAAAACATCAGAGCAGTCAAAAACTGGAGTATCCACAGAACTCAAACTTGGCTTTCTTAAGAACATTTCTTTTAAGAACTAGTTTCAACCCTTTTCCTCATCTCCTCTCTCTATTCCCAACATAAATAGACCTGAAAGAGAAATTCAATCATTTAGATGAAAAAGCAAATGCCTGCTATGTACCTGATCCAGTTTTATGCTGTTCAAGGGTAGCCTTGTTAACTCCGACTCCTTAAGAAGACAAGTCAGCTCATGATATATGAAGCAATTCAGAAAAAGGAAAATTTGAGAGGGGAGCAACCTTACTCCTTCAAGTATGTAAGAGGTAGACCATGCGGATTCATTGTTAGAAGGATCCTCGTGTATAGTTAGACTCTGATCCTTTGGCTCTTTCCTTGAGAACAGAGTAAGGGGCGGGGGGAGTTTATTACAGATCCTCTCTCTTTATGACTGAGAGTGAAACGAGAGCCTGGAGATTGTGGGAGGTTTCCAACACAGCTGTACCGCCTTACATTTCTACGGCTCCTTTCTCTGAGAAAGCTCTAAATGTTCTGTGAACCTTGTCATAGACTTCCTGTCCACAGCCCCTCAGGATACAAAACAGGGCCACCATTATGGTCTATATTCCTTAAAGGAAGAACCGCAAACAGTCTAACTGCCTTCTTTCTCAAGGGGACTCTGCCTGTGGGAAATCAGAGTTTTAACTTGCAAATTCAAAGACTATCATTCATAGTGATGCTTCTTCCGAGAAGACAGATCCGAAAGATTAAATTCAATTTTAAGCATGTTCCTCAACAGAAAAATAAGAAGAAAGAAATCTTCCTTATTCATTGCCGCGCTTTTACCCCAAGAATCTTTTCACTGCTAAGAGCCATCCATCTGCTGTGAAGCTAAGTTCTGTCTGGAAAGCCCCCGAAGCCGCTCAGGCTTGGAAGAATCAGTAAAATCACCCAGGAGACGTGTGCACACAGTTCATTTGCAGCCAGAGCAAAGACCCCAGGGCCGCAACGCTCCGCTTCTACCATCACCTCCCACTCCAGCTGCCCGCACTCAGGAAGCACGACCCAGACCATCAGGACCTCGCCAGGCAAAAACAAGAACGAAATAAAAGGGACAGCACAAGCAGAAGACAGAGAAAACAAGGTTTTGCTTAGCCCTGAGGATAGGATTAAGAAAGATTAAACACACACACACACACACACACACACACACACACACACACGTAAGGTCTGAGTTGAAAGCCTCTCTAAATTACATTTCTTGGATTTTATTATATTATCTTTGTGGCACAGTTATTAAACATTAAAGATAATAACTCCATTCTCTAAGTAACCCGATATTGAACATGATTGATAAGCAGAAATCATGGGCTTTAAAGAAAACTCCAAATGTTGAAATTCAGGAGCGGGGACAAGACAGGCGTGGCACTCAGGCCACCTGGTGAATGAACTGTTGGCCAGAGAGGGGCCGTCAATGTCTCATCAGGCAGAAGCTGGCTGGTTAACACACTGCTTCTGTGACCCACCGAGGACTGAATGGAGCTGGAATCTGCTTGCAAGACACACTTGGTTCACTGCATTGACAAAGGTCTGTCAGCTACTCCCAGAACACAGCAAAGCTGGTAAAGCGGGGCTTAGAGACACGCCCACGATAAGCAACATCTGCTTCATCCTGAAAACCAGGTGCCCTAAGGTAGCAAAAGGTTCTGACACATTGCAAAGTTTTAAAAATGACCCCCAATAAAAGGGTTAAAAAGGGGGGAGGGGCGGATCAGCCTCTTCAACCTGTTTGAGGACTTATGCAGCCACAGTAAGGCACCCAGCCCTTCGCCAGCAGGCAGCCAGGGTGACAGCCCCCTTCCCCGGCCCTTCCCTGTCCCCTCACTTCCAATACCCACAGGCTGAGAAGTCACTGTGGAGCCCTGGGTTCAGGATGACTCTAGAAGTGCACATTAAAGATGTATTCGAGGGACTTCCCTGGTGGTCCAGTGGTTAAGACTCCCAGTGCCGGGGGCCTGGGTTCGATCCCTGGTCAGGGAACTAGATACCACATGCATGCCACAACTAAAGATCCCGCACACTGCAACTAAGACCCAGCGCAGCCAAATAAGTAAATAAATATTTTTTTAAAAAAAGATGTATTTGAACAAACACTACTGACAAGATTATCATAACTAGTGAGGGTTTGGTTTAGTCCTTCTGCTTTCTTCCCAAGGGCATGCTGGGTATGGTGTTTGGATGGTGGAGAAGGGAGTAGGTTTTGTATCCAGTCTTGCATTCCTCTAATCTATTCTCTATGCAGCCCAGGAAGAGGTTTTTTTTAAAGTGAACTGGGTCCTATCTCTCCCCTGTTTAAAACCCTTCAACAGCTTCTCCTATCTCTTGGGAAAGAGTCTTTAGGGCCTTCGAGCCTGGGAGACTGGGCTCTCCACACCCTCCCGCCCTCGCCCCAGGGCTCCAGCCTTTCTGTTCTCCTCCCCTTCCCCGCCCCCCTCTCCACTCTCCACGTCCCCTTCTCTGTCTGTAAATGCTCCCAGGTCAGCCACCTCCAACTGACCCCTTCAGGCTCACCTTAAACGTCATGTCTCCAACAGGTCAGTTGTTATCTGTTCTCTTCAATCCTACATGTCTTTGTAACTAATCACACTTGTAATTTCTACTCAAATACCTTCACCACTACAGGACAAATTATGTTTCACTTGCTCCCTGCTGTATTCCTAGTATAGAGTCTGGCTTATACTAGGTGCTCAAGAGGACCGTAGGGGCCCAACAACTAATCTGTCAATTGACTAGGAGGACTTGGGCACTGACGGGCAACACAAAGGCCTGAGTACGTGGAACAGTGAGGTAGAGCCCTTGGGAGTGGGAGGATGACAAAAGCGATGTGGAACGGAACCAAAGAGAAACGTTTTCTTCCTTGAAAGATTTTCCCGATTTGGCTAAATCTAATATTCTTCAGATTTAATTCAATTCAAGCATTTTTCTTTTTGAACATTTACTTTCTGCCAAGTGTGGTAGGTTGCTTGCAAAAATAATTGAAGACATTTTTGTCTTCAATTATTCTCTTCCCTGTATTCCTGACCCACTATAGTGAGACTTTGCAGCTCTCCCCGCCCCACCATTAAAATGTGAAATCTATTTCCCCTCCCCTTAAATCTAGACTGGACTTGTGGTTTCTTTAGCCAATAAAATACAGCAGAAGTGGCACCATGCCAGTTCAGGCCTCTAGAGACCATGCACACTTCTGCTCACTCTCTTGGAACCCTGCCCAGTTGCCTCTTGAACGAGCCCAGGTTGGCCTTTTGGAAGATAAAAGATCACAAGCCCCCAGCTGACCTGGAAGCTGAACACAGACACAGGAGGGAGCTCAGCTAAAAGCAGAACTACCCAGCTGAGCCCAGAATCACGGCGAAATAAATGACTGTCATTTTAAGTCACTAAGTTTTGGAGCAGTTTGTTGTGCAGCAATAGATAACTGATACACCAAGAAGCACTGGGGATGCAAAAATGAATGCCGTCTGGAAGAGCCCACCACCTCGGTGAGACAGACACTATTTCCATTCACTCATTCACTCATTCGATACAGGTTTTATTGAGCACCTAAATGAATGCCAGGCTCTGTATTAAAGCTGGAGATAGAAGGGTGACAAGACACAGTAAAAGAGAATAGAGGCAATAAACAGACAATTCCAAAATAGAGTGTGTTAAGTACTAAGACAGGGTAAGGAAACCTAACAGAGTTGGAAGTAGGATTGTGGGTAGAGGGGGGCAGTTTGGGGAGGTTTTCCAGAGGAAATGATGTCTAAGAAGAGCCCTAAGGAATGAGCAAATTTAGCCAGGAAAAACAGAAGATTCTTCTAGGCAGAGGGTTGATACTTATATTTCCAATCTGTACTACTTATTGTTAAAAGGAGAATAGCATGTATTGTGTTATTTCCATTACATCTCCTGATGCTGTTCCTCTCTTTATTGGCCTTTTGAATGAACTGAGAAAACTCAGGGATTAAACTCCCAGCTCTCCTGCAGAATAACTGGCAATTTAGAACCTGTTACTCCATAAAAAGAGTTTTAATTGAACACCCTCCCACCCTCCAAAAAGAAGGAAATTTTTTCAGCTAGATGGGAAAGGAAAACATAGAAACTCTAAATATTCAAGGAGGAAAAAAAAAACTTCGAGACTGCAAAAACTCATTTGAGCCACAAAGCCACAGTTTAGGTTAGCAATTTTCACCCTTGAGGTTGCATACCACTCCTGATTACACCAATTAATTAAAGTGAGTGCATCTGGTTCCTTCTAATTTTCTGCTATCAGGCATCCAGCGGCTACTAATAAATGTTTATTAGATGATTTTTTCAAGCCCATACACTTGCTGAATAGAAAATCACAATAATAATAATTGAATGGGGTAATAGAAGGGTTCTACGATGTCTGGATTCCTATAAATTGTTAGTAATTTTTTCAATGATAGTCTTCTATTCAAGGTGCAGAGGATGCTTTCAAATCCCACCCTATAACCATATCTATGATTAAACCAAAATTCAATTTCATTGCATTTTATGAAGAAGGTTGCCTGACTTGGTCAATCATTTACAGAGAGGATTCCAAAATCACTGTCACTTCAGAGGGAAACATTTTATTTCTGAGCAACTTTTAGACACCAATTCCAACAGCTTTCTTTTCTATGTAAGTCACATATAAAAAAGTAGCACAAATCTCAGACATAATCAAATACAGTGGAGCCCATTACAGTAGCTGCCTGCGTCTTATACATGGCAGGTATAAAAAAATAGTCGTCCTATCTGGACTGACTTTCCTCTTGTTGATAAAACCCCCTTCCTTGAAGTAGCAACAGTGAACTAAAAACACGGTATTCAACTGTCATGGATGTTACAGGTCTTTGGGCAAGAAATAAAGACCTTTGGGTTACTCTTATTGCTGTTAATTACACGGAGGCTATAAGTGTTAACTCACAGATCTAGTTCTATGTGTTGTATAGCTCTTCCTGTTCAAAACACAAGGAAACTAGACATAAATTAGACTTGACTCATTCAGACTTAACTGACTGAGAACCCTGTCACCCATCTTGTGATGCCGTCTCTCTAGGAATCGTACTGGCCAACTGGTCCACCACTGTCAGGCAAGACTTCCTCTTGGATGGACCCCATCCTCATTTTTATGGTACACATTCCTATGTCCTTTCACCACATGAGTGCCACCTTTTCCGGGGAAATTTGCACAGTACTGTTTCATGGCAGCTATAATTTCTTATTGAGATTATGTTCTGGAGGCATTTAGAACAGATTATTAAATTGGATGCTGTATTTTCCTCAATCCATTTATGCTGTTCATTTTTCTGTCTTACGTTGGTTGCTAAGGAGATTAGTATGAAATGGAGTCCCTGTCCTAAGGGGTTAATAATTTTACATTGCTCACTCTCCACAGAAGTCATAATCTGCTGTGTGTGAAATCCCATTTAGTTGCTGTGAAAATGATTACGATGCTTGGAATGGAACATTATAGCTTCAGGTGGGAGATAAGTAGTAAGAGCAGATGGACTACTAGAAAATACAAAAGTTCTTCCCAGGAATAATGCTCAGTAGTAAAAAAGAGTGGGAGGAAGGGAGGGTGCAGTGAAAGAAAATAATTTGGGACACAGAAATTGACTTTGTCGGTGGATTTTGTTTCCTTCTCTCATCATTCTTTTTATCTTTTTAAAAACCTATAATAGTATGATTGGGACCCTCAAAAGATAATTATCAAAATCCAGAAGCTGGTGGGAAAAATAAAGATGGGGAGATGAAAAGGAACAGTTACTTTTCAACAAAATCCTAAATAACCATTGAAATTAGGAATTCCTTCCTCTTTTTTGGGCATGTATCAGTAAAGAGACAAGGTACTCAGAGATCCTCAGATCACAGGCTCTGACTGATAATGTGATCTCTTTAATGTGCTAAAAGTGCCAGTCCACCAAAAGGCGGGTTGCAATAATCTCTTAGACTGAAAATAGAGCCAAATCCCAATAATTTGGGGGAAAAAACACATTTATATAGATTTTGAAAAACTGGAGATAATTAAAGTAATATGCAAACACAGTCCAATTTTAAGACATTTATTATATCCTGCTTAACATGAAAATCTAATGACTTAAAGTAATAGAAATTAACAAGTGTGTAAAATGACCCATATATGAATCCTTAAACATTTTTAAAAAATAAAAATTAAGGGCTTCCCTGGTGGCGCAGTGGTTGAGAGTCCGCCTGCCAATGCAGGGGACGTGGGTTCGTGCCCCGGTCTGGGAGGATCCCACATGCTGTGGAGTGGCTAGGCCTGTGAGCCATGGCCGCTGAGCCTGCGCGTCCGGAGCCTGTGCTCTACAATGGGAGGGGCCACAACAGTGAGAGGCCGGCGTACCGCAAAAAAAAAAAAAAAAAAAAAAAAAAAAAATTAAATGGAATAGTTAAAAATATATAGTGAACACCACAGAGGAAAAATAGTTCCAGATTTGCAAAGATTTTCCTGTTATATGTGATTTAAAAGAAAATTCTGAAAAGCTGTAAGAAAATCAATGATTAAAATAAAAAATTTTAAATGTTTTGAAAAAATTTGCTACTTAATTTACTTGTACCGACTCCTTTTATAAAGTGAAGAATCTTTCACGTATGAATAGCCACCACCATTTATCTTTTTTATAAATATGCCAAATACCTAGATATCTTAAAAATGGGACAAATTCATATCCCAGTAATTTTCTGCAGAATTATGATATGGTTCCCCAGTGGCTTAAGGAGCAATGTCCAAAATATGTGAGTTTGGGTTTTATTTCACTTTCTCCTACCCATTCCAGCCTAAGAAGCCCCAGGTAATGCTCAGGTACTCCTCAGACCAGGTAACACCCTTGGCCTGTGAGGAGTAAGTTTTAAGGGCTGAGGCTGCCACGTGAATTCTGTTCTCAGGTGCCCTACCCTCTGGAAGCAGTAAAGCAGGAGGAAGCAGTGGTCCATTTGAGTAAGTGTTCCTCTGATTTTCTTTTTTTTAACTTTAAGAAACATCCTATCTGGAATATCCCACATGAGAGACCTCAGGGGTAAAAATGAACACACTTGAGTGATAAATTCAACCCTCAAGAGATTTAAACTTTTGAGCATAAAACTCAGTGAGCACAGATCCATGCACACTGACAAACATGAAGGAGAGTGATATCCCTGGTAAATTGAACTATTATTCCAAATGCTTTACCTGTATCTGCCATGTGATTTTACAGTTCCTTCCGCTGAAGGCAGAGTAGATTTCTTACCCCACTGGGGGCCATGTGAGTTGCTCTGGCCAATGGAATGTGGGCAGACATGAAGCACGCAAGGCCTAGACCTTAAGAACCATGGCATCTTTCGCCCAGCAGTCTTCTACTTCTGCCCCAGCAATGAGAAGAAAATGCGGTCCTGCTCCATGGAGGATGACAGCCACGCAGAGCAGACTGCACCCAGGGCTCCCCTGGGCAGCAGGCTGAGCTGAGCCCAGCTGGATCAGCAGACCCTACCCGACTTCCCAGGCACAGGAGCAAGAACAAATGAGCATTATCTTAAGCCACTGAGTTTTGTGGTAGCTTGTCATGTGGCACCACTGTGACAACAGATAACCAATATCCGTTTTACTGTTTTATTGCTGTATACCAGGCCTAATACTTTTAGAAGTGTAGGAATCCAAATGAGAGAACTCCATAGAAAACAGGGCTCCCAAAAGGATGACACCCTCAGTAGGTGAGCTAGAACAAAAACCTGCCCCACAGAAGAAAACTACAGACATACACACCTCTCTCAGACTTGACTCCAGGTGGAATGGATGAAATGCAGAATGTCTCACCTAAATTTGGGGTTTGAATCAGAATTCACACTACCTGTGTGTTCCTTAAAAAAAAATTTTTTTTTAGTTGACCTGCCATATCCAAGTACCTGGAAAAGTAAAACCCAAATACCTTCTGGAAGAAGGTTGTTTAAACCCACGACTCAAAAATTCCCCAGAGATGAAATTAGAAGGAACATGAATCCCTCTCAAAAAATTACTGTAACTAAATCAACACAATTAAAAAAAAAAACTTTAGCAAGTTGCAAAAAAAGGCAAACAGTATGATTCCATTTATATAAAGTTCAAAAGGAGGAAAAACTAGACAATGTGTTATCTAAATGTATAATGTATGGTAAAAGGTATATTACTCTCAAGGGGTTGAGAGCACTAAATTCAGGGGGTAGAGAGGGGAAGGTACAATGAGGGAGCATCAATATATGGGCTTCGAGAGTACTATAATATCCTATTACGCTTGCTGGAAAGGACATGAGTGTTCTCTTCTTTTTGTTCTGTTTTGTTTTGTTTTTTAGGCTGCAGAACTTCCCTGACGAGGCATCAAACTCGTGCCCCCTGTAGTGGAAGCACGGAGTCTTAACCACTGGACCACCGAGGACATCCCATGAGTGTTTCTTTCACTACTCTTTTTTAAACTCTCCATTTCTACCATACACACTGTTTTACACACATATTCTACAATAAAAATTAAAGAGAGAGACACGTTGCCCAGGCCCTGACTGCCTATAGCCCAGCCTGGGTACTCTCGACTCAGCATGGCCAGCAAGTTTCTCAATGGGCCAGGCATTTCTCTTTTCCAAGTGGGTGAAAAGAGAAAGCAGATGGTCTAAGGCCTCGCCGTCATCGGTTTGGGGAGCAACTCTAACACGAAAGCACGTGGGAGGTTGAGAACTGCTTAGCTAGGGAGAAATGAGAACAGTCAGTTTTGATGAAGGTCCACATTGCCACTACTTCACACAGACAGAATAGAAGCACCGGCGCTAACCCCGCCATGCCTCCTTACCACCTCAGTGGGTAACCAAGGAAGTCCACTGATGAGCATAAGTGCCTGGGACAATGGAGAAAACGTAAGAAGACCAGCTACCTGTGAGTTCTTTTCAAACACATACAGCTCAGAGACTACCTGGGACCTCTTATTTCCCAGCACAGTGCCATTCATGGGATCAGAGGTAACATCCCACTGCCCTTCTCCGGTGACTTCAAGAGGGCCCCCTGCTCCGTGAGTACAGGAGAGGTCTCACATGAACCGGCTTTCGGACGTGTTGAGAGGAAGCTAGGTTCCAAACAGAAGGAATCAGAGGAGGGTCTGAACTGAAGGCTTCGTGTGCAACTGGTCTGAGACTCATCATCATGCCTGCCTGGGGATGCTTCTCATGATGGTCACGTGGTAGTTTCTCAATCACAATATTACCCAAAGATTCGTTGAGTCTCCATTTTATAGGAGAACATGTGGAAAGACGAGTTAACTAAGAGCTCAGGCGTGTGGCAGAGTTGGGGCTGGACCTCATAGCCCAGGTACACGGGTCCCATGCACAAGCCTCTGTTCTTTGCAGGAAGGAACAGAGTGCAAGAAGGCACTGAAGAATGGCTGGGGGTAGAAGTAGATGGAGTCCTCTTATAGGGAGCTCTCATCACCCATTCTTACCCCCATCTTTCCTGCTAATAAATCAAGACATATTAAGTGTGCTATTTTCCACAGCGGACTTCTGGAGAGAAAAAGAAATTTCTGATTCAGGAAAGGAATTGCTAATGCCAAACAGAGAAAGCAGGGACCTGCCTTTATGTCAAGGCTATTGATGGAAGCCTGAAATTCTGAATACAAAGTAATGAAATAAAGGAGCTCTGAAAATGAGAAGTGATGTAAAATAAAAAGTATACTTAATGATGTCCATGACTTGAAAAGAGGACATTTTGGCAGCAAAATCAGTGCAAAGAAATGAACACTCAACAGTAGCGGATGATAATGTACGAAATGAGTCCTGCTGACTGATCCACGAGGAAGAGGATGTGATGAGACAGCGTGAACAATACAGGTAAATTGTTCTCAAATTTATGCGTGGAGGAGAGTCTGAAGTGCGATTTCTATGGCAGTACTGGGGGAAAATTATAGCACTCTAATGTAAGTACGGTTTTTCCTTTTGCTATTACCCCGCCTCCCTTTCCCCCTAACCCTTTTAAAACCATTTTCCTGCCTGCCCACTTTTCCCCACCCCGCTGTATTTAATGATTTCACCCCACCCCCTTCCCACCCTCCGCGCTTTGCCAGAGGCCATCAGTAAACCTGAGACACATCAGCCTTGCATGGGAATACTTGCAGGAAACTGGTCATGAGAGGGAAAGGGGGAAGGGCAGCTGCTCCAGAGATTCTGCTGTAAGCCCCCCTCCATTTCCGAATCATCGAGTCCTTGGACCGTAGGAGCTGCTGCGCCCCTAAAGGGTATTGCCTGGAAAGGGGCCGAGAATGGCACGTGAAGAGAAAGGAGAGAGAGAATGCAACCTGTAGGGATTTCATGAGGTTTCTTTTTCTTTTATTTTCTTTCTTAAGTGGCAGAAATAGCTCACCTAAGACAGAGTTGCTTTGGCTTCGGAGGTCCAGGATCTGGAGACCATGGGCTCAGCCTTTGCTGGCACACCCCCTACAACGCAGCCTCTAGGCGCTAGGGCACCCACTGGGATCCCTGGGCACTGAGGAGTGCAGTCGGCCACTACTGAACAGAAGCCCCCCACCAAACAGCCGTGTAGATGACAGCCACAGACTGAGCCTGCCTCGCTTGGAGCAAGGAGGCTGGGCTGCTGACATCAGAAATCCCCCTCCCAGGCTTCCCGCAGTAAAAGTCCCAAACTCACTTCCCACGTTGTATTAGTTTTCTAGGGCTACCATAACAAATGACCGCAAACTTGCTGGCTTAAAACAACAGGAGTGCATACTTTCACAGTTCTGGGGTCCAGAAGTCTGAAAGCAAGGTATTGGTTCCTTCTGAGGGCTCTGAGGGAGAATCTGTCTGTGCCTCTCTCCTAGCTGCTGGTGGTGGCTGACAATCCTTGGCGTTCCTTGACTTCCAGACACATGGCTCCATTCTCTGTCCCCATCTTCACATGGCCTTCTCCTCTGTGTCTCTTCCTTTTCTGTCTCTTATAAAGGACACTCATCACTGAGAGGATTTAGGGCCCACCCTGATACAGAATGATCTCATCTCAAGACTCTTACCTTAATTAAATCTGTAAAGACCCTTCTTCCAAATAAGGTCACATTCTGTGGCTCCAGTGGACAGATCTTTTCTGGCAGGCCACTGTACAACCCACTACACTATGCACGGACACACGGCTATGGCTCACCTGCACCAGGTGTGCAAGGCAGGTGTTGGCTGGGCAACCAACAGTCCTGGTTCGCTCAGAACTCTCCCGATTTTAGTACTGAAAGTCCTGCGTCCAGGATAACCCTCAGTCCCAGGCAAACCAGATGCTTGGTCATCCTAGTGTTGGCTCAGAAACAGGTGGATTTTTCTTTTTTATTTAATTTATTTTTTGCGGTACGCGGGCCTCTCACTGTTGTGGCCTCTCCCCTTGCGGAGCACAGGCTCCGGACGCGCAGGCTCAGCGACCATGGCTCACGGGCCCAGCCACTCCGCAGCATGTGGGATCCTCCCGGACCAGGGCACGAACCCGTGTCCCCTGCATTGGCAGGCGGACTCTCAACCAGTGCGCCACAAGGGAAGCCCTCTAGCTCTGTATTCTGTTCATTGGTCTATTTGTTTCTCCCTATGCTGATACCTTGCTACCTTAACTATTTATATAGCTTTATAATGAGTCTCCCTTTGTCTCTCAATTCTTTCATATAAATAGGAGAATCAATGTATCACATCCTCCTCTCCCAAAAGCCTGTTGTAATTCTGATTGGAATTGCACTGAATCTTTACCTCATTTTGTGGAGAACCGACATTTTGCAATATCGAGTCATCCTACCATGAATATGGTATTAACTCTCCGTTTTTTAGAATTCTTAATGTCTTTTGAAAAAAATTTATTATTTTCTCCATAGAGATTTTATGTATCATTTGTTAGATTTATCCCTGGGTACTTTTCATTAGCAAACTATTGGCGATGTAAATAAATACGATTTAATTTTATAAGTTGCTTTTGAACCCAGAAATCTTGATAAACTCTTTTATTAAATTAATAATTTATTTATAAATTGGAGAGGTGATTTTTCATACAAAATAATGACAGTGCTTTTATTTTTTTAAGAACAATAATTCAAAACTAGATGCCATGAGACCAAGACCAGTAATTTCCATTTTCTTTGAATAACACTGTAACAGGACACAGGGAAGAGCTTGCAATGAACTCCAGTTTCTCTACTTGCCCCCAAAGAAAAAAAAAGATGCAGTAATGTGGGGCAAGGAGCATGCATGTTTAACACTAATACATTTGTCAGATTATTGATGAAGACAATCAGAATTAGTGAGCATCCACTATATGCAATGCAGCGCTTCACCTACATTCACACATCTAAGAATGTTGGTGACCATGGAAGAAAGGAGAAGAAAAAGCTGGAACCGAGTATCTGTTTAAAGCTGTGGTCAAGAGCTTAGAGCTCTTTGGAGATAGACACCATAATGTAAATGCCAGGCACTGCTGTTTTATAACACAGGGATATAATGAAATACATCTTGAAGAGAGAAACAATGCACTATTGTGTCTAGCAAAGTTTTGGCCAAAATCTCAGTTTTGCATGTGTTTGTATTTAAGAAATAAATCTGCCTTAACAATTCTTTAATTAGTGGCATCATAACTTAGAAGCTGCCATCTGTGAATTTAATCATCTAAATACTGGAAAAAACTGACGATGATCCTGAGGGAAAAGCCTCAGCATAAGAAAGCTGGGCAGACGCACACAGTCTGTGGCTGCAAGATGACAAAAGAACTAGTCAGCTCATTGAAGTTGGCCAAACCAGTTATTTAGCATTGTGACATCTGTTAACTAATTGTGCTTCTCTTTTTTCCAAATGAATTTTTTGGTATCACCCAGACATTAAATGACTGATGCTCGACTCTAGAAAGAGAGTCCTCCACAATAATTATGCTTTTTAAGGAAATGGATCTTACAAGTCACATATCTCCCAACGGGCCTGGGAAGTCGGTTGGCTCCTGGACCAATCAGCCCAAGCTCCTGAGGGCAGGATGCAGATGAAATCTGCAACAACAGAGTCTGCCTCTCAGCTTTCTGTCCCCAGTGCCTGTCCCAGTGCCCCGCACATACTAAGTACTCAATCAGCGTTTGTGAGATGTATCTGCAAATCTCTCTACAAAGGCCTCAATTTATACTCTGAGAACTGCTCACTAGAGCATGTCAATTCATCACAGATGCCACTGTTGTGCCTGGAGAGTATGGAGGGAGCATTAAGGCACCAGAACCCAACCTAGAGCTTGATACAGCGTGTGTGACAGAGGCATAACTTCAGATGCAAGCCCCTCCACCTTCTCTCCAGATCAGAGCAAGCAACTGCAGATATGAACTCATGGGTAAAGAGGCACAAGGGGGGTCAGGAGAATGAATGGGTCAGAAGAAGTAGCGCATCCACTCATCACTACTAAGGAGGGCTCCCCCCCTGCCGTCGTGATTCTCCTCCTGTACCGGGGCTACAAAAGCAGGGGTTGGTTAGTCAGAGGGAGGCTTTTGAAGTTCCCTTATCATGACTCTCCTGTTTGCTGCCTGACATGGAACCCTGACCAGAAGTAAAAGATGATAATAACACGGGCTTTCCTGGTGGCGCAGTGGTTGAGAGTTCGCCTGCTGATGCAGGGGACACGGGTTCGTGCCCCGGTCCGGGAAGATCCCACATGCCGCGGAGCGGCTGGGCCCGTGAGCCATGGCCGCTGAGCCTGCGCGTCCGAAGCCTGTGCTCCGCAATGGCAGAGGCCACAACAGTGAGAGGCCCGCGTACCATTAAAAAAAAAAAAAAAAAGATGATAATAACAAGAACAACGAATACTTGCAGTTTTTATTTTGTGCTAGGTATGGTTCTGGGGGCTTTCACACACATACACGTGAACTAATGAGGATGAAGTTCTCTTTCTGACTAAACCCTAAACACTGGTTGAGATATCAGTTGCGGACAGGTGCGTTTGTACATAAAATGAACATCTGTCTTCCATCCTTCTGTAAAGTCCATTCTACTTCCAGAGTGAGACTCCTGAGAGGCCCCACTAGGAAATCATCCTCTCACTGGACACTACCGGAAAAGAAACTAAGAAGTGAAGCACAGGCAGATGTCTCTTAAGAGTCAACGAGGAGGTAAAGAAGGTCTTACCAAGGAAATAAAATTGTGTACAAAGCAAAATTACAAGTAATCAAACTTAGCAGCCCCTGGTCTTTTCTTTAGTCATTTACTCTGATAGGTGGCTGTCTCCTATACTTCTTATAATATTGAGCCCTGTGCATTTAGATGTATATATTACAAGGAGGAAAAGAAGGGCTCTCCAAGAACAAACATACAGATGGGACCAAGCTGTCTGCCAGCATGGGAAGCAGCGGTAATACTGTGCTCCACCTCAAGTATTTCATGCCCTAGTTCAGACAGGATATTTGAAAAATGTTGGCCACACTTATCAGGGACCAAAAGAACATAAGGCAAGCTGCTGTGGAGAGAGATGATCTTAATGTTAGATCCAGAGATGATTGATAGCTCCCAGATTTCAGATTCTGCACATTAAGAACCATCAGGAAATTCAAGGGTTAACTGCTCAGACTGCACAGTTCGTCAACCAGCCATCACTAAGCATCTGTGGACATTCACAGCCCTGGGCTAGGTGCCATGGAGAATATAAGACAGGAACGTAGGAGACAAGATGGCTGTTGAGCCAATAATCTAATAGCAAAAATGCTGCATCTGAAGTCCATTTACTAAGTGATGTACACCCCTTGTCGGGAGCCTGCATCTGCGTTTGTTGAGGTGAGCACCTATCCCGCCCAGGTGCAGCACAGATACGAGCGTGACATTCATACTTGGCAGGAGGTAATAGATGGGTGAGAAGAGCTTCCCTCTTCCGGCCATTCAAGGGAAGGACATTCCACCAGGTAGTGTGACAGGCATCCAGTACAGAAGCTTCAAACGCTGTTAATCCTATAGGCCTCACTGAAGTCTTATAGTAAAAATAAGTTTATAAAGCGTCAAAGCATTCTTTTTTTTTAATAAATTTATTTATTTTATTTATTTATTTTTGTTTGCATTGGTTGGGTCTTCTTTGCTGCATGTGGGCTTTGTCTAGTTGCGGCGAGCAGGGGCTACTCTTAGTTGCGGTGCGTGGGCTTCTCATTGTGGTGGCTTCTCTTGCTGCAGAGCACGGGCTCTAGGCGCGTGGGCTTAGCAGTTGTGGTGCACGGGCCTAGCTGCTCCGCGGCATGTGGGATCTTCCCGGACTAGGGCCCGAACCCATGTCCCCTGCACTGGCAGGCAGATTCTTAACCACTGCGCCACCAGGGAAGCCCCTCAAAGCATTCTTATTCGATATTCTTTCCAGCTCTCTAGGGAGACTCAAACATCCTCATTTCCTTTCTTATAGGTACCCAAACCCCAGTGAAGTTAAGTGACTGCCTTGGGTTACACAGGAAGTTGGGAGAAAAGCTGAGGTAACTTCCAAGCACCTGGTGGCCCCTACCCACATCCACATCGCTTCACTGCACAGACCTGAATGACATTTCTTCAGTGACAGAAAGGACAAAGGGTGCTGCACACTTACAGATCATCAAACGTGGTTTCTTGATTCTGGAGGCCGAGCTTCTCCTGTACTCCATGGGAAACTCAGCAAGGGGCAGGCAAATAGCCCACCAGGAGAGTCCAACTCCATCAGTGCTTTGTTCCACCTTCCTGCCTCCCTACCCCCAGCCCCCCTGAAAAAGCAAACCCCTCAGAGAGCAAACAAACAGCATCCTATCCTGTCATGCTGTACCCCAGCTGTACTGCACTTCGATAAACTCAGTAGAGAAGATTCATCCTAAAAAGGAACTTTTTTCAGTTATTAGCAATATCACAAAAGGTTTCTTCACATTATGAGAGGTTTGTTTCCAGGTTCCCAGGAAGTGACGTTTGCATTTAGTGGCTAGGTACAACCAAAGCCCAGGGCATTTCTACCCCATTTTGTAGTCTCCATGAGCTTACTTCCTAGGCCTTATTCTCCAGAATTCAGAAACCTAATCTGATGAGGGTATTTAAGTTCATGGGAGCTGACCCTAATGCTCCCTGCCCAGCAACACCTATGCATTCCAGCGGCTGGGGCCCAGTCCTTGCCCAACAGGGAGAGACGCAGTGGAGCCCAGCGGGGCCAGGGAGAGAAGACGGGGGTGGGGCATGTGTGGTCTTTTCTACGCCTTGAGTCCCATCACTGGGTAGCCGTGATCAGGGCTATGCTCCAAGTTGGACATATGAACAGACCTAAGCTGGGAAAGATCTTAAGAAATCATCCAATCCAACAACATCTCTTCTTTTAGTGGTAAGCAGAGTGAGGCCCAGGACAGAGGTGTGACGTCCCCAAATTCCCCTGGCCAGTGGCAGAGCTTAAAGTCTAATATCTCCTGAGCCATTACTATTTCTATCACCCGATAACCTGCCCTCCACCCTCTGCAGAGGGAGCAGCTTAGGTTTGGCAACTGGAGGACTGTTGCAAAAGTCTGACTGACACAAATCTGTGGCAAAAAATGAGAGGCATCTGTGATTGCAATGCAGCCTCGCTTTTACCTTTTATGCCAGCGGGCGTGTCAACATGCCAAGCGCTAAAGTGGGTTCACACACGGGGAGAGTGGAGCAGAGAGGGCTGGGGAACCTCCCAGACACGTGGTGAGTCAGCAACCGCCGGGGCGGCCTCTGCCTCAGCCGCTGTCCTCACCCCCACCCTCGGCGCCCCCCGGCTCTGATCTCACGCTGCCCCCCAATGCCTCGCTCCTGGATAACAGCTCTGCCGCTGTTATCCTTGGCAAACGCCAGTGTATTGTTACCCAAGGCCCCAGGTCAGACGCTGTGAGAAGACATTTGGAATGAGACCTCGCAGCTCCACACAGAGCAGGTGGAATTTGGAAAGGGTCCAGCTGCTAATCACAGTGAGACAAACTTTCATTTTAGTCTCTCCCTACTTTATGGCTCCCAATTGTTTACCTGCTCACATATGCAGGTTAGCGAGGAATGAGCTTTGATCCCGCTCCAAGCCCAACAGCACCGTTTGCCCACGGCGGTGAGCAAAGGAAGCGTGGCGAGCAAGGCAGGTCGGGAGTGAGGCCCCTTTCATTCCCAGGGGACCCCGAGACTCCTCCCCGTGCACTTCGGCCCCCGAAGTTTGCGTTTCACTTGGCCCACGTGGCCTAGTGTGGTTTTTATCTTTATGTGTTGGTTCTGCCTTCTAGGACGGCAGCTTCAGAGAAGATGGGGTGATGACAGTGGTGAGGAAATGACAAGGAAAACAGCACAGCATAAAACAGCAGCCCTACCAAGGGCCCCAGGGCCCCAGGCCTGGGCAGCTTCCAACTCGCCTCCAGAGAGTGTGTGAAGTAGAACAACCCTCTGACCAACGGCCTTGATAACAAACCCGGACTTGAGTCCTGTGTCACCTGAGACCCCGCCATGGCTACGCTTCCAGCCCTGGGCCAGGCCACTGTGTGGCAAGGCCTTTCACTCGACCAGGACAAGAGTTTCAGGCAAAGAAAAGAAAGTTCATCAGTCTCTTCCCACTAGCTGAGAGGTGAGTAGAGATAGTATTTGAGACTCACCATGTACTGGTTGGATGTGGGCGACCTAACCCATGAATCCACACGTGACCTGTAAACAAGCAAAGTCACCAAACACTCCTAAGATGGGGGTGGCTGAGAAGCTCTGGTGGGGAGCGACCGCCGCTCCCCTCAGCACTGTGCTCTCCAGGGATGGCCTGGGCCTCAGCTTCCTCACCGGGACAATGAGACCGTTGGACAGGGTGAAGGTGACAGTGCCTTCCTGATTTAATGCTGACACCTGCCTCAAAGTGTCATGAAAACATGTATGTTGGTTTCATATTTGCAGTTAACAGATGTCACGCGGTACATGCATGGACCCAGGGTACAGTAAGGCAAATCAGGATTTCATGTCAAATCCCCAAACGTTGGTTATTCCTGGCCTGTAGCACTGGTGACCTAAGGGCTCAAATTTTTTCAAAACTTCACTGGCCATTAGAAGAGATGGGATCTTAGATTTTATAGATGAGAAAGCTGAGACTTTGAGAGGTCAAACAGCTTGTTCAAGGTCATACAACTGGGAAGGGGCTCACCCAGGTTCAATGGTCTTTCCAGCACAGGGAGGGGGAGAAGGAAAGGGTTTAAGCAACAGGAGATCGAGAAAAGAAAAAAAAAAAACACAAAAAGAAAAACAGACAGGATGACTTTAAGTGACTCATTTAATCCTTTATGCTTCCCCATTTCTACTTCACAAATAAATATTTCAACCATTCACTAACTTTGAGTACCATAAAGAAATGGGTTATGTGAAACCAAAGAAGCACCATGTCTAACAATTTAGAAACTTCTACTCTGGAGGAAAACGAGAAGGAGAGAGAGAGAGAGAGAGAAAGAGAGAGAGAGAGAGAGAGAGAGAGAGAAGAAAACATTAGAGGTAACATCTTGTCAAAAAGAAAAAAGGAATTTTTCCATGTACCCATATCTTAAACTTTTTTTTAATTAAAAGGTTAGATTTTTACGTATGCAGATCATTCTGTATATGTCTTAAAGAATTAGTTTTTAAACTAATCAAGACAGGAATGTCTCAAAAAAAGCCAAATTGCTTTTCATAAGAAAGTGTGGCAGCACCGTCTTCTGTGCTCCTGGTACAGCACAAAGCCACCGGCTCAGCTCACCTGTGGGCAGTGGGCTGTAAAAGGCTAATTAAGTGCATCGAGCAGAAAACATACACAAATCATGGCCGTAGAAAGCACTTTTGAGAAAGAGTATATATCAGTGAGGGCTCTTTAAAAGGAGAACTCACAAGCCTGACCATGTTTCAATCTAAACGGGTCACACACAACTCCAATCGGGAAATCGACATGAGTTTTCAGAGACTTCTCCGAAGGACACTGGCTGCAGTGACTCTGAACACTTAACTAACGTTGATGGGTGTGAGGGAAGGTATGGAAGAAAAGATTTTAGACCTTTCAAAATGGCAAGAGTGTTTTGTTTTGTTAAGAAATATAATTGCTATGTCCTAAGCCAAGCACTGAAAGGGTCCAACAGTTCCAAACTTGACCTGGGCATTGCATAAACCCAGCAAAGGGCAGCTGTCTTTGTAGCTCCATGTGCAGCTTCTCTGAGAATGCACTTGCAGCAAAGGTGCTGGCCCCATGTGTGGCATCAAGAACAGCTCCATGAAAAGTTATGTGCTATGCCATATAAACTGCAATCAATAAAAGGGGAAAAAATTTCCTCCCCAGGTTACTCTTCCCCCAGAACTAAGAATCTGCCACCTTTATATATGTACTTTTGGAAATCTCTATAAATGTCTTTCAACAGAAATTGCCTATGCCTAGGAATCTGAGCTCATCAGTTCGGGCAGGATATGTTTCAAAGATAAGTCATCATTCAAAAAGAATGTGTTATTTTTCCTTTTGCAAAAAGGAAACCCCCCCTGCCCCTTTGTTAATTTTCGTAGAATTACCTTTACCCTCACTCTGTAAAGCATGAGGAAATTCCAGCATTTTGCTCTGGAAAGTTCCAATACCTGGTTAGTTCTGGGTGCAATGTCTAGCAGAAATGATTGTGTCCATTATGTGCCCAGCACTACTAGCTATGCTACCTCATGCCTGTTACATATGTAATCTTATGAAATTCTAGAAATAAAGTCATTCATAAAAAAACATGGCTAAAGTAAATGCTGTAAAAGCCACCTTCTTGATGAATTTTAATGACATAGGAAATGCCCATGACATTAAAGGAAAAAAGTAGGACTTAAAGTTCCATACACAATATAATCAAAAAACTTTTCTAAATCTGTGTACAATTAAAGAATAAGTAGAAAAACTAAACAGTCCTATAATCATTTTTAAAAATTAAATGAGTGGTTAAAAACTGACACAACAACAATCCGCATGTCAAAATAGTTTTATAGGCAAATTCTACCAAATTTTATCAATCCAATCTTATGCAAACTCTTCCAGATCATAGAAAAAAAGGAAACATTCCCCAACTCATTCACCAAAGCTACTATAACTTTGAAACCAAACCAGGTAAGAACAGTACAAGAAAAGAAAATTATAGGCCACGTTTACTCATGTACACAGATGTGAAACTCCTAAACACATTTTAGCAAGTCAAACCCAGCAATATATTTTTTAAAATAATGATGATAACCAAAGCACTTTTAGTGCAAATACTATAAGAATAGCTTAACATTAGAAAATATCTTAAAGTTTCTCCCCCATTAAATAATAAGGATAAAAAGTATAATCACCTCAATAGATGTAGAAGCTCACTTTATAAAATTCAATTCTCATTCACAAAATTTTAAAAATATTAGCAAACTGGGACAAAAGTTTCCTTACATTGGTAAAGGGTATCTACCCACATCACACAGCAAACATCACATTCAATGGTTGAATACTAGATACATTTCCTTAAAAACTTTAGAACAAGGATGCCTACTATCACTACTCCCATTCAACATGGTACTAGAGAAACTGGCTAGAAGAGTATGACAAGAAAAATCAACAAGAGGAAAAATGAAAAGAAGGAGACAAATGGTCATCAGTGCAGATAATATGATTATCTACATAGAAAATTCAAGAGATTCCACAAAGTATTAGGCTTAATAAAAGAGTTCAGCCAGTTTGCTACATATCTCATTAATTTGTAAAATCTATTAGAGAAATATATAAGGAACTACTTTTATGAACAAGTTAAGCAAGGATATTTTTAGGTACAACATTAACATTACAAACCATTGAAGAAAAAATAGATATTACTACTTTATGACAAAAGACAATATAAACACAGATTAGGGGAAGATATTTGAAATTATAATTAACATAGCAGACCTGAGACTACTGTCCTTCAAAAGGACTCCTTGCAAGGTTGGCCCTTGGCTGGCATCTGGGAATCTGGATTTCAGGAGGGTTCCATCATTCCCAGAACTATTAAGAGTGGCTCAATGAGTCTAACCTATTTGTTCAAGCATTGTGGTTTATGCTGAACATCTGCTTTCCCTCTGGGAGTCTTCACACTTCACACTTATTGTCACAATTTGGTGCTGGAGGAATTAAGCACATCCCATGTGACTCCACAGGAATGGAAGTCCTCAAAGCTTGTGGCTGGCTTCCTCTGAACTTCACCCCATGCTCCTTTTCCCTTTGCTAATTTTTCTTTGTAACCTTTGGCTATAATAAATCTTCGCTATAAGACTTTGTTCTGAGTCCTCTGAGCTCCTGGTCACAGGGGACCCCAAACACAATAACCAACAAAGATGTACATTCAAACCTCCTAAAATTCAATTGTACCAATGGATATGAAAAAGACAAGTAGTACAATGAGAAAAATGAGGAAAGGCTATGAACAGACTATTTTTAGAAGAGAAAAACCCCACAGCTAACAAAACTATGAAAAGATGAGCAATCTCACTAGTAATCAGGGAAATGCAAATTAAAACAATGAAACACCCTTCATTCCCATCTGACAGGCAAAATTTTAGAGTATGAAAACATAGAGTGAGATTGTAGACAAACCACTTTGGAGAACAGTCTGGCAGTATCTGGTGATGCTAAAGTCATGTGTACCTTGTGAGCCTGCATGTTACATGAGCAAGGTATGTGTGAAGTATTAATGCACAAGGATGTTTACTACAGCATCTTTTGTAAGAGTGAAACAACCTCATGTCCATCAAAAGAAGAACGGCTAAGTGAACTATGGTACAGTCATTCAGTTATACAGTTGAAACTAAATCAGCAGATAAATCCTGAAGCTTTCATCGAGTGAAATAGCAAGTTCTCAAAGGGTATGTAGAGTATGCTACCCTTATGAATGACTTTAAAATACACAAAACATACAACATTAAACATTGCTACTATATGATACTCCTACATACAAAGCTATGTAGTTATCCATGAAAGCACAGATGAGGCTAATTTCCATTATCTCTAGGGAAGAAGAGAGGGCAATGGAAGGGGAAGCCTTCAACAATAATGTTTTATTACATTAAAAATGCATCTGAAGCAAATATGGCAATGCCAAATATGGATGAAAGCTACATGGATCATATAATTTCATTTCCTGTAGATTTAAATATTTGAAATATTTCTCAATTTTTAAAAAGTGGTAGACATTTGGAGGTTAATATTCAACACAGATAGTTACGGGGCCTTCTACTCGTTGGGAAAATAGGATTTCTTCAGTTTCTCAGTATACCAATTTATAGATATACTAGTTAAGGTTGCTGTCAGACCAAATGTTACTGTTATTCTAACCTGTCCTGTATAAACCCCAAAACAAAGTGATGCTTCCCAGATTAGTTCTGTGGATTCAGTATCTAAATTAAATTGTGTTAACCTATGTCCACAAAGCAGGAAGCTGACACGTCATTGTTATGACAGGACTTCCGTTTGGCCATTGAAATTCATCCTGCTCCATCTGTGTTATAGTTGCCTCCTTGCTTCTTCCTTCACTGTTCCTCTTGCCCTCCTAGCTTACTAAGCTAAAGCAAAATCACTTCCTTTGTCCTAAATTCAAGCATCTCTCTCCACAGCAATCTAAAGTTTTTCCAGAGATACTAAATCTCCACAAAGCCTTCTTCAATGAAAAAAAAAAGAGAGAGAGAGAGAGAGAGAGAGAGAGAGAATAGAAGATTAAATTTATTCACATCCCAACAACTTATTTCCACTTAGGGTACAGACTGATTTACACTTGATTTCTTGGACATGTCATTTAGTGTTCATTTTCACAGGAGAAGCTATGTCAGAGATTTTGACAAATATCTCAAACAGAAAAGAGAAAATAAGGAAATCCACAAATCAAGTTCAGTTTAAACTACATTGGGGGATAATCACATGTTAGCTTAAAGAAAGATTTTATGAGAGAGTTTAACCATAAAAACAACAAAGTGTTATCTAAGCCTAGATCCCTGCTGTGAAGCACACATGAGCATTTTAAGTTCATTACCATTTAGTTCTTGGCACATACAACTTTCATGATGGTGGAGCATTGCAAAAGCAAGCACACTTCTTTGATAATTATTAAAATGAGTGATTTGGGGGCTTCCCTGGTGGCGCAGTGGTTGAGAGTCCGCCTGCCAATGCAGGGGACACGGGTTCGTGCCCTGGTCCGGGAAGATCCCACATGCTGCGGAGCGGCTAGGCCCGTGAGCCATGGCCGCTGAGCCTGCGCGTCTGGAGCCTGTGCTCCGCAACGGGAGAGGCCACAACAGTGAGAGGCCCACGTACCATAAAAAAAAAAAAAAAAAAAAAAAAAGAGTGATTTGGGTATTATTGCCAAGTTCAGGAAGCAGCCTAAGTCCAGTCTTTGGCCAAACATAGGCATCTGCATATGTGAAAAGCTGTTCTAAAACAGTCATGGAAACACAATGAGAAGCTAGAGGAATCTAAGTAACCTAAGAGATCTTTATTCCCTCTTGCAGGCCGGCAGAAGGTGACTGAGTGAACACTGGCTCTCAGACCTCTGAGGACAGCCCCTGCAGAGGCTCCCTCCGCTATGGAGCCAGCCAGCGCTCCAAGTAATACTGCTGATGGTCCCAAGTAGGTCTCAGCATCTTTGTCAAGACACTCAGTTATTTGGGGTATAAAAAGTCTACTGTCAGCATTTTCATCACAGTGAGAAAAAAAGCAATGTATCTTAGCTATAAGCCTCAGACTCACCCAGGATGTTAAGAGGATAATGAAGCCATTTGAATGTTCATGGCAGAGTTTGCACCCCTGGTGATGTGACTAATAGAAGATGTTTTCCCTTATCTTCCAGCCTGGCCCCTGCAGCGAGACCCAGAATTCGAACCAGGGCTAATGTGGGCGCTGGTGAGCTGCGGACATCTGCTGCGACATCTCTGTGCAAAGGAGTTCAGAAAGGTACATGGAGCCAAAGAAAAGAGGGCAAAGATTTCTGCAGGATGTGGATACATGTGGCTGAGGCAAGGGCCCCTCCTTCTGCATCCTCGCTCCTCCGAAAAGGAGAGTTTTAACTGTTCTGGGGCAAGAAGCCTGCCCTCTAACTTAAGGGGTGGCTGGTTATTTCCTCACCATGGAATTTTTACTGATATTCATATTAAATCCAAAACCCAGTGTCCAGTCTTCAGGGTCCTGCCAGCCCCCTCTGCATCCCTCGGGCCCACTGACCATGACTCCCACAAACAACCCACCTCCCAGCCAACCTCACCACTGTGATGGCCCACAGCTGCACCCCCTGCCCAGGCCCTTCTCCTCATCTGCAGTGTTTGCCTCTCTTCTCTCCCCACCAACCTGCCCTGCCTTAAAAATTCACTTACTTTATATTTCTCCAATCAATTACATTTTAAAATATTTACTAAAAATCCTATGCAGCCACATTGGCAGGCACCATAAGAATCACGAAGAAAATCGTTCAGAGCAGTCTGGCTGTGTCTTTACTCTCCGACCCCTCAGCACCTGTGTTCTACATCAGTGTCAACATGGTGATGCACTGTCTGTGTGTGTATGTGTGTGTTCCGCCCTGACAAGCAAGCTTTTCATGCACCATCTATTATTATAGTGTCTCTAAAGAAGGCAGCACATAGCTTTGCATACAACGAAATTCCTTTTGTCCTCTAACCACAGAAAAGGGCCCACATTTTGCTTTATGATGTTTTGATATTCACGATGTTTAATAACTATTGTGCCATGGACACCTATCAATCAAAATAGATTTCTCAGCGACCATGTGTGAGGGTGTGTGGGGAGGTGAGGCTGTCTGCCTGTCTGTCTCCCTACTAGAATATAAACCAGTCAGAGTTTTGAGTATGAGCAGGGCCCTGGAGACCTCCTGCTGTATCAGGTGTTAACCCTTTAGTTGCTGATTGTAGGGAGGTCCTAGAAATCCTACAGGAGTGGCTTGGGTGGTGGCATGGACGTGGACTCAGGACAGCAGCTATTAACCAACGCGTGTGATGATATTTCAGTATTTTAACAACCAGTGTGGCCATATATATGTATACCAGCTGAACAGCAGTCCTGCTGTTGATGCTATTGAAGATAAGGGTGATGAGGACAATGATATCACCCACCCCTGGAAGAAATGATGATTCCAGAGAGCAGAGTCTTGAGTCAGGTGGCATCTGAGTGACCTGGGCTAATGTTTAAAAGGTGGGACTTACAAAATAACAAACAATGTGATTTTAAAACGTACAGAAGAGCTGAATAGATATTTTTCCAAGGAAGACATACAGATGGCTGACAGGCATGTGAAAAGATTCTCAGCATCATTAAGCATCAGAGAAATACATATCAAAACCGCAATGAGATATGACCTCACACCTGTCAGAATGGCCATCATCAAAAAGAACACAAATAACAAATGTGATAATGAGGGTGTAGAGAAAAGGGAACCCTTGTGCATTGTTGGTGGGAATGTAAATTGGTGCAGCCACTGTATGGAGGTTTCTCAAAAAACTAAAAACAGAACTACCGTAAGATCGAGCAATTCCACTCCTGGATATATCACACACACACACACACACACACACACACACACACACACACACACAGGAATACTACTCAGCCATAAAAAAGAAGGAAATTTTGCCATTTTCAAAGACATGGATGGACTTGGATATGCCTAGTGAAATAAGTCAGACAGAGAAGGACAAATACTGTATGATATCACTTATATGTGGCACCTAAAAAATTCAACAAACTAGTGAATACACAAAAAAGAAACAGACTCACAGATATAGAGAACAAAGTGGTGGTTACCAGTGGGGAGAGGGAAGGGGGAAGGGGCAAGATAAGAGTAGGGGATTAAGGGATACAAACTACTATGTATAAACTAAATAAGTTACAAGGATATATTGTACAGCACAGGGAACATAGCCACTATTTTATAATAACTATAAACAGAGTATAAACTTTAAAAATTCTGAGTCACTATGTTGTACAACTAAAACTTACATAATACAGTAAATCAACTATACCTCAATTAAAATAAAATAATAAAAATAAAATGTGGTATATGGAATCTAAAAAAACAGTACTGATGAACCTAGTGGCAGGGCAGGAATAAAGACGCAGACGTAGAGAATGGACTTAAGGACACAGCGGGTGAAGGGGAAGCTGGGATGAAGAGAGAGAGTAGCACTGACATATGTACACTACCAAATCTAAAATGGATGGCTAGTGGGAAGCTGCTGCATAGCACAGGGAGATCAGCTCGGTGCTTTGTGACCACCTAGAGGGGTGGGATAGGGAGGGAGGGAGGGAGACGCAAGAGGGAGGGGATATGGGGATATATGCATACATACAGCTGATTCATTTTGTTGTACAGCAGAAACTAACACTACATTGTAAAGCAATTATACTCCAATAAAGATATAAAAAAAAATAAAGACGTAGGATGGTAATGGTTGTGCAACAATGGAAATGTACTTCTAAAATTGAACTCTATACCTAAAAATGGTTAACCAGGTAAAATCTGTACTATTTATGTTTTATTACAATAAAAAGGCAAAGTCACAAAACTGAAAATAAATAAATAAAATGTGGAACTTTGCTGAGAGGGATTTTTCAAGAGTGACATCTGAAAAAAAAATTCCAAGGCTGTACCTTTAAGTCTTTTATTCTACTGTAAATCTTAAATCCACCTCTGATGGATCCAGAAAACTACACAAAGTTACTCCAAACCTCCCAAAGGTCTGCAATCTGCGGGCTGGAATGAGGGGTGTGAACTTAGAGTTTTCCAAAGGCTTACCTTCTGCTGAGAACCATAAATACATGTGCTGGGAAATGGGACTCAGTCCTAGCATCACCCCATCCTGAAAGGGTATCAGCGAGGCCCAGCATTCCTGAAACTCCCCATCTTGGGACGCAACTGTGGGATGACAGCAGGACCACAGTCAAGGGCTCTGCTCCTCAGCAGGCCACCTGCGTGGTATCCTAGGGACACAAGCCGTGATGCACAGACAGATAGGCAGTTAGGGACAAAAGCCAGACAGCTCAGAGAGACCACAGATGAAGCCATGGGCAGCCCTGGCTTCTGCAGGCTTTCAGTCGTGTCATCCAGACCCACTTGCTAAATAGACAACTGTCTCCATCACGAGTTAATTTCTATTCTTAGTCTTTCATCAGCCACCATTCCTTCCTTCTAATCATTCTGAGGTTCATGCACCCTGGTGTGAAGTTCTACACCTTACATACTTAGAAAGGAACAACAGAGCTCAGTCTTGAGGGGACTGAAAGCTAAAAATTTCATCCTGATTTTACCCTCTGACTCATGATATGGATGAAGCGACCCTCACTCTGAGCCCCTCTCTGCCAAGTTGTGGAAGGGACTGGGGAGACCAGAAGGGATCACTAACAGTAATCACAGAAGGACTAGAAGCATCCAAGTCCAAAGCAAATCCCAGCATGGTGTATGCGTGTGCGCACATGTGTGTGTGTCTCCTCTCACACTTTTATGCAGATTGGAATCTGGCTATAATGAACACCTAAGACAGCAGTATGAGAAGAGAGGTCAGGAGAGATGTGGGCCTCTGGACGTGCCCATGACCCTCCCTTGTGACTGTGACATAAACGTCCCCTCACTCTGCACCTGCCTTCCTCACTGACGCAGCCGAGCACCACAGGATGGGTCTGGACTCGGCCAGCAGCCCACAGCCAAAGTCTTTCCCAGCTGTGGCTGAAGCCCATGGAGCCACTCCCACAGTCACAGAGCTTTCATGAATTTTATTGATTCTGCCATCGTCAACTACAGACCATGACAATATTCAAGATACTATTCTGCATTTCTCAAGAAGAGACTGTGAAATATCTCGGATTGTCTTTCTCAGACTAATGAAACAAATGAGCTTTTCAGAGAAAATATAGAAAGATTTTTAAGGAAGAATTTTCTTAGATAAGACCCTCAAAAAGCAAAAACAATACAGAAGGATATGGGTAAATGTGACTACATTGAAGTTTAAAACTTCTGTACAACAAAAGACTAAGCATGATGAAAAGACCACAGACTGGGAGAAAAAACATGCCACACATAACCAACAAAAGATTATTACTTAGAATATATTAACAACTCCTAAATCAGCAAGGACAAAACAAGCATCTAATGGAAAAATAAGCAAAGGAGATAAACAGGCAGTTTATAGAGGGGGAAACTCCAAATAGCTAATAAACATATGCCATGATGATGATCTCACCAGGAATCAGGAAAATGCTAATTAAAACAACAATGACACATCACTTCTCACTCATATGATTGGCAAGAATTTAAAGTTTGATGAAAAAGAAACAACAACAAGTGTTGGCAGGGGAGAAACAGGATGGGAGTGCCGTTGGAACAATCACTTTGGAAAGCAATTTGGTAATAACTAGTAAAACTGAAGACATGTACAATCTATGACCTGACAATTCCTCCCTCCTTTCTCTTCTTCTCTTTCTCTCTTTCTCCCTCTCTCTCTCTCCCTCCCCCTCTCTCTCTCTCTGTATCTCTCTCTCTCTCTCAATATACCAATAGAAACTTCCACATAGGTGCAAAAGAAGACATACACAAGAATGCACACAGCAGCTATGTAGGTAACAGAGGGGAAAACCCCTAAATCAGAGATGACTAAATAAGGCAGATATTTACACAATGGAAAACTATACAGCAGCTAATACTGTGTACCTATCAAGTTGAATAAATCTCAAAAATACAATATTGAGTGAAAAAGCAAACTGAAGAGTACCACACACAAACTAACACCATTTTATATACAACTTTTTAATACTTGTAATTATGTATGCTAATACGTGTTAGCTAGAACATGTAGCTAGAACATGAACACCATATGTGGGAAGGGTAACCACAAATGACTTGCAAAGCTACCACTTCTAAGGAAGGAGACCAGGAGCAGGAAAGAGCACAGACAGCCTCAGCTCCATCTTTATCACCTTAATTCTCTAAAAGAAAGTGGGGCCTGAAGCAAATGTGGCACCGTGCTGAGATCTGATAAAGCTGGTGATGGACATTCAACATGTGATTCTCTATTCTTATCTATATGTTTGCACTATTTAAAAATAACCATGGACTTCATGATGCTATTTTAAATCTCATAGGCATTTTTCTCTTTTGATTCCTCAGCAAGGAAAGACATGGCAGGCAGAGGGAAAGGCATGTTGAAAAGCACAGAGGTTCTAGAATACCTGGGAAATTCAAGGAACGGCAATTAAGCCCCTGCATCTCCAGTGGCTGCAGTTGAGGCTGTCAGGTCACAAATGAGCCCTGGAGGCCACCCGAGGAATGTGGCTGGAGCTCATGCCACAGGCAAAGGGGGGCCTCCGGGGCCAACTCCCAAAGCAAGTACTGATCAGACACAGCTCCTGTTGCCACTGCTGCTGTGAGCACCTGCCCTGGGCCCCAGAGTCTGCCGTGGCCACTGTCCCCACAGCCCTGCGGCAGTCCCCAGCTCCAAACAGGAGGACACTGGTGGGTCACCGTTTCTTGAGGCCCTCACCCTGCAAGGTAAAGGAGGCTAGGGCCAGCACTGATCAAGGCCGTGGACTGTGGCCTCTAGAGGCCTGGGAGCCCTGCTCCACCCCCAAGGGCCCTGGGATTCTGCGTCTGTGCACGACAGCTGGTCTGCTGGCTCCCTTTGGTCAAATGAGCATATAAAACCTGCCGACTGCCTCCCCTCCACCTGGGAGTCCTCAGGCTTTGTCATTGTTCCCAGCTGCCCCTTCCAGGCTCTGGCCACCACGGTCATTCCACCTCCTGTCCCTTGCTTCTCTAGGTGGCAATGACACCCCCAAATCCTCCGGAGCCACTCAGGAAGTACTGACACTAATTGGTGTCAAGGGAAGACAGTCCTCACTACTGATTATTATTCCTCTGACAGAAAAATTCCAAGACCAGGAAGAGCTGCTTAGTAAAATTCAGCGATATTCTGGATGCACCGTAGGACCCAAGAACAGGAAACAGTAAAGATTCAGGGTCCACAGGAGGCGAGCTTGGGGCAGGTCCCTGGGGCCGGGCCAGAGTCCTCCAGCTCCATCAGGGCGCAGAGGAAGCAGGTTCTCTCCCGAGTCCCCTGGGGCTCTCTCCCAGACAGCTCTGACCTGCCTCCACCCTCCCTGTGCCACCGAGCTGCAGCCTCCATCCTCCCCCTGGCAGCTCCCAGGAGCTTTTTAGCTTCCTCCCCGATGGCGTCTTCGGCTCCTGGCCTCTCTGAACACATTCCTGCTTCCACCAACATGCCTTGCTGATAGGACCGTCTCACCCAAACTGCCCCGCTGCTCTTCTTCCCTGCTGGCTGTCCACTCACCTCTAGCCCGAATGGAGTTCTTGGTAGAAAAGTTAATATACTGTGAGCCCCCTTTTGCCTTTTGAAAGCTTCTCCTAGAAGGGAAAAGACTAAATAGAAACGCAAGAGTCTGAGGAGAATGGTATTCCTCCACAGTAATCTTATGCACACACACGCATGTGTGCATATGTGCATATATGCACACTATTCTGAACACGCTCAAAATAGTGCAGATTTCAAATTCCAGGGTTTATGAAATAGAAGACTAATTCTATCAACCCGAAATCACAATTTTCAGGAATTTCGACGTTAAGACACGTACTAAGAAGGTGATGTTGCAACTCTACTCTCCTAGCTACCATGACGACACACTGCCTTCACCCTCCCCCCAAGGAAAGAAAAATAAAGAAAATGTGGTAATGGAAACTGCAAAGTGGACTCAGGAAGACACTAGGCATCAGAATAATTCCTGCGTATCAAGGAGAGTGGTGTGACTTTCACAGGAAGGAACTCTTTATGTGGCAAAGAAAAGTACACCGTCAGGAAAGATAACTTCTGGATGGAAAAACACGAAAATATTCAGATCATCGTACTGACCATAATCCTAATCAATGGATCCAAAATTGGTTCCAGTCACCTATTATGGCATTTCCTCTAAGTTTCTGATACAAGTCAATGCAAAGAAAGAATTCATTTCCTAGTAAATCACTAAAATGTAGCTCTTCTGGAAAGTGAATCAGATGATCTTTTTTCTTGATCTCATGTGGATAGCTCCTTTTTTGCTATGTGCGGTATCATTATTTTCCATGGGATTTCAGCTAAATATCTGCATAGATGAAAGAAGGACAGGAACTCATTCTCAGGGGGAACAAGCCAACTGCAGCAGGAAGCAGCGGCATTTCCTCCCATCCCACCTCCGTCTTCCACTAAGTGTCATGGGCTTCCTGGTCACAAGGGCCATTCTAAGATCAGGGAAGTAAAATCAATGGATTGGGAGGGGAAGGGGGAAGTGAGGCAGAAAATAAAACGCTTTTAGCAAATGGTGGAAAACAAATTTTGAGATAAGAAGCCATATCTCCACTTTAAGGGCTACTCCAAGTCGTGTCTGCAGACAGTTTATTGACGCCCAGAGATAAGTATAGACATGAAAGGGAAGCATTTAGAATCTTTTGTAGCAATTTGAATATAAAATATATCTGTTGTTTCCAATCATAAAAAAACTGGGGGCTTGGGACTTCCCTGGTGGTCCAGTGGCTAAGACTCCACACTCCCAATGCAGGGGGGCCGGGTTCAAACCCTGGTCTGGGAACTAGATCCCGCATGCCTCAACTAAGAGCCCACGTGCTGCAGCTAAGCTCCTATGTGCTGCAACTAAGACCCAGTGCAGCCAAATAAATAAATAAATAATTTTTTAAAATAGGGGCTTATATGTCTTTAGGTTTCTTATTTCATTTTTCTAGTATTTTTATTGTATTTTGTAAATGTATTAATATGCAATATATTAGAAATTATTAAAATTGGTCCTTCACCACAGAGAGTTTAGGAAGTGCTGCCCTCTATGAGGAACGTTGAAAAAGACTGGTATTTTACAACTTTCAAATAATGATTTTCCTATTTGCACAGAAATTTGCAGATTCCCAGGAACAAACCAAAGTAAAGCACTCTGTTCAAAAGATAGCCCGCAAAAGATTCTGCCAGCAAAGAATGGCGGGAAATGTGTGAGTTTCCAAAAAGCTGAAAGCAGTAAACTGGGAAGTCCCTGATGTTCATGGGCCCCTAGGCCCCAGCTTCAGCATCACAACTCACCAGGGCACAGTTTCCCAAAGCCTGGGAAACAGGCTTCACCACAGCCGAGTGATCGCTGGCACCATTACCCACCCAGGGTTTCCTGGGTGCTGGAGAAGCACTTTCCCCATCATGAAAACTCCATCCAGATGGCCTCCAGGAACCAATGGCACCTTGAAACTGGTGGCAGGAGAGCAGACTTGCTATCAGAGAAATATAAATGTGCCATCTGTCCATAAAGAAGGGAGGTTAAATGCCCACATCTGCTACAGGCTTAGTCCAAGGATGGTCTTCAGAGGCGCATGGTAGGAGACCGACCTGTAGGTCACATCTGTCTTTGTCCAAGTCCTGGTGTTGGCAAAGGACACACCACCGGGGGCAATGGCATGGGAGGAAGGAAGAAGGAAGTAGGGAATGAGGGAGGGCGGAAGGGAGGAAGCTAAGCATCCAGCCAGCCATGGTGTTGCTTAGGGCATCACAAGCTTCATTTCCAAGGAATTCAGCTGCTCTGTAGCCACAGAAGCATTTGTGATCGTCAGCACTGACCACCCCATCTCTGCCTTAAATAACACTGAGCAGTTACTTCATACCTCTGTACCCCATTTTGCCATCTTCAAAATGAGAGTTTTGAGCTATGTGATCTCGTGAGTTTAATCAGGCAACACAGTTATTAGGTATCTACCATGTGCTCTGAGTAAAACAGGCAGGGTCCCTGCCCTCATGGTGGGCTCACAGCCAGGGAGACTTGCTATTCCCTCCCCCTAGCTCTAGCATTCGAGGACTCCATATTGGGTACTTGTATTTCTACCCTCTAGTGCTTTTAGGTTTAGCTTTTTTTTTTTTATTTTACCAAAAATAAGAAAGTACAAGGAAAAATCAAGTATCATGCATTATACAAAGCGAACCAGATATTCTTTAAGAAAATTCACTACGCCAGAACTCTAACTTATAAAACAAATATAATTCAGAGCTAATTGTTAACATTATAAATTTATAAAGGAATTCATTTCAAGGCTCATTCAAATGATAAATCCTGTAGTTCACTTATTAGCAATTACATTTATCAAGCATCAGTTATGTCCCAGGCATTATGCCAAGCTATTTCATATACAATATCCTTTAATTTCAACAACAAGCCTGTGATGCAGGTAACATCTCATTCCCGTTTTATAGCTGGAAACAGTTGAGGCTGAATGAGCTTAAGACTAAGATGTCCAAAGACCCACAGCTGGTAAATAAATGATGGGACCAAGATAAGAAGTTAGCGTTTACACGCTTAACTTTTTCACCTGTACATACCTTGCCCATCAAAACGTAAATTATATAATGTGCACGAGCATCTTGTAGTAGTGGTGGTGATGTTTGGGGAAGGCAATTGGCATTTTCTTAACTACTCAAAAACCCACCCAAATGATAAACCCCGTTTTTCACTTACACGCCTTAAAATTGCACACACAGTTCCCAGTTACCACAGTGACTACTGCAGGATCTTTATACAGTACTCCAACATCACAATACCGAATCATTCAAAACTCTGTAGATCCACAGATGTAGAGAACAAACGTATGGAGACCAAGGGGGGAAAGTGGCGGCGTGGGGGAGTGGTGGTGGGATGAATCGGGACATTGGGATTGACATGTATACACTAATATGTATAAAATAGATAACTAACAAGAACCTGCTGTGTAAAAAATAAATAAAAGAAAAGAAAACAAAAACAAAACTCTGTAGACCCAAATGTCATTTAACCGATATAAATTTTCACTTTGAATGGCAAAGGACATCAACCTCTAATTAACCGTGGCCTTTAAAGCACAACCTTAACGTAAGAGAGTAATGCTCTAATTTACTAAATTCTACCATAAACAAATATTTTCCTTGAATACATCAAGTCTGCAAAGAAATGTACAGAGGTTGCCCCTCCACAGACAGCTAAACGCAGTGTGGGGAGCAGAGAAGGGAGACCAAAAAGTCACATGACACTTCGCAGCTATTTCACCAGATGGGAGTGCGGCAAAGGCCACTTACCTCTTCAGGACCACTCTGCCTTCTGAAAGGCAGGGAGGCCATGGCCACCCCCTGCCAAGTGGGCCTGAGGGCCACCAGGCTGGCAGAGGGCACAGGCTTCTAACACAGCAGGTTTTTACTCTGTTAGAGTCACTTCACAGCAGGCTGGTATTGCAAAGACCTGGAAAAGGAGCCCCTGCTGAGTTCAGGCAAGTCCAAAGCTTACCATCCAACGGGCAAACCTGGGAATTCACAGCTGAATAAATCAGAGCCCTTTCCCCCTTTCCCTCTTTTCATTGCAAACCCCCAGGAAACACCAAAGCTCTGGGCTGTTTCCCCACCCAGGCCTGCTCACAGGAGGCCCAGGAAACACTGCTTCTCACCAGCAATGCTCACCCACTGTGCTGAGAAAACTCCCCTGCCTGGTCCTCTAGCTCCCAGAAACAAGTGGGAGCGGCCAGGTAGCAGTGGGACCTAGGAGACCTCCACAGGCTGTAAGGCAGAGCTCCCCACCCAAGTTCCGGGCCGGGACTTAAAGTCTAGATTAGAGACCTAAATGCAAGATCGGACACTATAAAACTCTTAGAGGAAAACATAGGCAGAACACTCTATGACATAAATCACAGCAAGATCCTTTTTGACCCACCTCCTAGAGAAATGGAAATAAAAACAAAAATCAACAAATGGGACCTAATGAAACTTAAAAGCTTTTGCATAGCAAAGGAAACCATAAACAAGACAAAAGGACAACCCTCAGAATGGGAGAAAATATTTGCAAATGAAGCAACTGACAAAGGATTAATCTCCAAAATTTACAAGCAGCTCATGCAGCTCAATATCAAAAAAACAAACAACCCAATCCAAAAATGGGCAGAAGACCTAAATAGACATTTCTCTAAAGAAGATATACAGGTCCAACAGACACATGAAAAGATGCTCAACATCACTAATCATTAGAGAAACGCAAATCAAAACTACAGTGAGTAGTTCTGACCTCACACCAGTCAGAATGGCCATCATCAAAAAATCTACAAACAATAAATGCTGGAGAGGGTGTGGAGAAAAGGGAAACCTCTTGCACTGTTGGTTGGAATGTAAATGATACAGCCACTATGGAGAACAGTATGGAGGTTCCTTAAAAAACTAAAAATAGAACTACCATACGACCCAGCAATCCCACTAGTGGGCATATTCCCTGAGAAAACCATAATTCAAAAAGAGTCGGGCTTCCCTGGTGGCGCAGTGGTGGAGAGTCCACCTGCCGATGCAGGGGACAGGGGTTTGTGCCCCCGTCCGGGAAGATCCCACATCCCGCAGAGCGGCTGGGTCCGTGAGCCATGGCCGCTGAGCCTGCGCGTCCAGAGCCTGTGCTCCGCAACGGGAGAGGCCACAACAGTGAGAGGCCCACGTACCGCAAAAAAAAAAGAGTCATGTACCACAATGTTCATTGCAGCTCTATTTACAATAGCCAGGACATGGTAGCAACCTAAGTGTCTATCACCAGAGGAATGGATAAAGAAGACGTGGCACATATATACAATGGAATATTACTCAACCATAAAAAGAAATGAAATTGAGTTATTTCGTGAGGTGGATGGACCAGAGTCTGTCATACAGAGTGAAGTAATTCAGAAAGAGAAAAACAAATACCATATGCTAACACATATATATGGAATCTAAAAACAAAAAAAGGTACTGAAGAACCTAGGGGCAGGACAGGAATAAAGACGCAGATGTAGAGAATGGACCTGAGGACACGGGGAGGGGGAAGGGTAAGCTGGGACAAAGTGAGAGAATGGCATGGCCATATACACACTACCAGATGTAAACTAGATAGCTAGTGGGAAGCAGCTGCATAGCACAGCGAGATCAGCTCAGTGCTTTGTGACCACCTAGAGGGGTGGGATAAGGAGGGTGAGAGAGAGGGAGATGCAAGAAGGAGGAGATATGAGGACAAATGTATATGTATAACTGATTCAATTTGTTAAACAGCAGAAACTAACAACACTGTAAAGCAACTATACTCCAATAAAGATGTTAAAAAAAAAAAAGATCTGAGTGGGAAAAATGAAAAAAGAAACTTTGCTAAGTCCCAGTTGTAAAACGAGGGTGACATTATCTCCTAGGATTATTGTGAAGATTAAGTGAGATAACAGATGTAAATCACCAAGTATTATTTCCTGCACAGAGTAAGCACTCAGCAACTGTGAGTGTTTTGTTGCCATTATTAACATTATCATTACTCTTTCCTCTAGTCCTAATTATAACTAAAGGAAACTTTATAATTAAAAAGGAGAAATTGACCTTGTTTTCTTAATTCAGAACACATGGGAAGATATGGACCTTGGCTAGCTCTTAGGAACATTTAGCTACAAAGGTGATTTCAGTTATGGAAATATACAAGTGAATATACAAGAGAATATACAATATATACAAATATACAATATACAAAATATACAAGAAGATAAAGAGGGCCCACTAAGGAGCTGCTAGGATGGTAGAAGGAGCAAGGGAGAGTGAAGAGAAATGTCTTCCCAGTCACCCGATTTGCTATAGGATCTATGTTATAAAGTGATAGGTGCACTTTTTATGACCCTGCTAGCACATATGGCTTCTGAAGGCAGGTCTAAGGATTTTATGTCATGGATAAATACAGTCAGAGTTTAAAAAGAAAAAACTACAAAAGGACTTTTGGAAAACAACCCAAATATAACAAAACCTGCTACACTTAGTGACTCAGGAAACAATGTGTCTAAAACTTTAATGGTGTTCTTCCTATTCTCCTGTCATTATTGATTTTAAATTCCACACACTGGAGCAAAGCAGAGAGCAGGCTGAGAGGCATTGGCTTTGTACACAAGGAATCCAAGATGCATAACCATCATCAAAGTGCCGCATGAGCGGGGTAAGAAGGAAAGAAGAGAGAGCGATGAGGAACGAGAAGGGAGGCCACAGCCTCAGGCCTGGGTACAGAGACACACAGCTGGGCTTCCCTATCATGTTGGTGTACCTGCTGCTATGTACCACGTCATATGCAAGCCTGTGTTATGCTGTTGATTTCAGCAGGCTTGAAATTCTCTGGCTGTGGAATAAAAGGGTTTTTTCTTTTCTTTACCATACAGGTAGGTACACAGCGACTCATCCCATCACAGGGACATCTATCCTTCCTTTCAGACCTGTCCATGGCTCAGCTCAACCAGGAATGCAAGCCCCTCAGCAACTGGATCTTGATAATAATGTTGCCTGGTACTAAACAAGCAGTTTCCTTAGAATATGTTAAAAAGTGACATAGGACTGGCTCACTCTAGGGGGACTGAGTTCATAGCCTACCATTCTCTACAGTTCATTCAGAGCAAACTGCTTGTATTTCAAGAATCTGAAAAATGCCACCTGACAAACCAGTGACATGGAACTGGATGTCTGTGGGGGGCCTAATGGAGAACAGAAACAAACTGGTTTCCTTAGGCCACCTTTATGGGCAGAGGGCAGGTCTCTGGGCTTTCTTATGGCAAATTAGAAGCTTAAAGCCATGACATCATCATGATAACTATGCAGCAGCATGTGACTCTGCAATGCCCTTTTCTTTCCAAAATTCCAAGAGATGCACACTCCCCAGGAATACAAACTCAGGGCTGAGATTCCCAAGCAAGAGTGACCAAGACAGAAAACGCGCTCCCTGATGGTCGGGAAGATCTTGCTTTCAGTCTCAGCTGGGAAGAGCTTGTTAAATAAAAGAGAATGTGCAGTTGGCTCCAGAATCTGAGAAGCCCAGCTGATCTGCAGGCCTCAAGTTCATGTCCTCAGTTTCCATTTCACCTCTTACCCTGTCGGGGGACTTTAGGAGGAAAAGTTGTCACTGTTGGACAAGGCCTGGATTCCAGATCTTCCCCATTTTGTCCAAAATTCCTGCAGGTAATAAGGACCCTGGGCTCAGTAGGGAATGCTCACACCCCCCAGCCCCAAGTGCCTGGATGATGGTGAAGATTAAGTGAGATACTGGACGTAAATCACTGGGCACTATTTCTTGCACACAGTGAGCACTCAGTGATTGTGAAACCACTAATAGAGCATCAACAGCACCCTTGTTCTATTTTTTTTTAACACATCATGTTCAGTGAAACACAAAACAAATTTGCCAAGTGCCTGTTCCCTTAATCCTGAACCCCCATAGCACAGGGGTTTCCAGACTTCACTCACAAATAAATCAATATAATGTTTGTTCAGTAAAAGCTGTTTTATGCTCTCATTTTTATGAGCCTTTTTATCCCAAGTCCTAAAATAATAATCATCATCATCATCATAAAAGCTCATTCTGTTTTGCTAAGGGTAAATAAACTGGCTTAAACCCTTCTGTCCTCTATGGACTAGAGGTGGGAAGGTGCCTCTGATCATAGCTAAGCGAGAACACTCTCTGGCCTCAAACCACCTGCACAGGACTTCAAAGCCAGGGGGAAAATCCACAGCAAGGAACTCCAGGACGTAGATGAGTGAGGGAAGCCCAACAGAAAAGTAGTTGTTGATTCCCAATAGGAATTATTAAATGATGGGAGCAACAGGCCCATTCCTCTTGCCTGATGCAGCCAGCAGAAGCCTGTTTTCTCCATTAGCCCTCCTGCAGAAGGTCAGAGATGCTCTTCATAGAAATCTGGAGCCTCAGAAGACTTAGATGCACAGAGATTGGACAGTAAAATAAAGCCCGTGGCCACGTTGCTGCCACAGATACTGATATTCTGGGAAGGGTTTATCTATTAGAAAGAGCCCCATACCTGGTATCCCTCTCCTTGTTTTATAAAACGGTGCTTTATTTATTTATTTTTTGCGGTACGCGGGCCTCTCACTGCTGTGGCCTCTCCCGTTGCGGAGCACAGGCTCTGGACGCGCAGGCTCAGCGGCCATGGCTCACGGGCCCAGCCGCTCCGCGGCATGTGGGATCTTCCCGGACCGGGGCACGAACCTGTGTTCCCTGCATCGGCAGGCAGACTCTCAACCACTGCGCCACCAGGGAAGCCCTAAAACGGTGCTTTAACAGAGCTTTACAACGCCTTACATCTGGCTGTGCAGTTCTCCCCATTCCATTTCCCTGCCTCCCCCACCAGGATCGCTGTCATCTGGAACCCTATGCTCATCACTCCCTTGCTTTCCTGTTTATATAGTATTATTTCATCTACATGAATTCTGAAATTGTGTGTGTGTGTGTGTGTGTGTGTGAGAGAGAGAGAGAGAGAGAGAGAGAGAGAGAGAGAGAGAGAGATTTGCTGTTTTAACCTTATAAAAAGGCTATTAGACTCTCATACATTGTGGTGGGGATTTAAATAGTAAACTACTTTGGCAAACCATCTGGAAGTTTCTTACACACTAAACATATACACCTATGCTATGACTAGTCCAATTCAATGCCTAGGTATTTACCCCAGAGAAATAAAAACATGTTCACAAAAAGATCTGGAAACCATACCCTATAACACACACTCAAGGCCCGTAACGTAGAAACAAAATGATTAACCGAAGCTTGTTCTGCAGAGGATCAGGGAAATTGCAGATATGGAGACAACCTGCTGACAGCCCCTTTGCTTGAGCATCACACAGGTGCATTGAGGGTGCAATGACCTATAGTGAACTCTGGACATCACAGGCTGAAAATCCACCACATGTAACATATAGAATCCCCCCCGCCCCGAAATTGCACGTGTGACCCATGAAGAGGCGTGAAGGACAGTCGTGCCCGCACAAAGAACTCTCGAAACTTCCCCTTACTTCCCACCAATCATTTCCAAGCCCCCTCCCCCTCTTACTCCCTACTTCCACGATAAACACCCCCACCAAAAGCTGATGGGGAGACAGATCTGAACATTGCCTCCTGTCCCCTTGCTTGGCTGCCCTGCAATAAAGACTTTTCTCTCTGAAAAAGACAGTTGTCTTGGTATTTGGCCTTTCCGTTGTGCAGAGGGCAACAAGCCCACTTGCTCGGTTACAATTTGTACAAGAGTGTACATAACAGCTTTATTCATAATAGCTAAAATCTGGAAGGAGCCAGATGTCTATCAATAGGAGAATAAACAACCTGTGGTATATTCACACGATGCGATACAACGCACTATAAAAAGGAATAAGCGACCGATACAGTAACATGGTACATCGTAAATGCAAAGTCAGCCATGCTCAAAGTTTTTGGTCTCGGGACCACTTACACTCTAAAGTACTGGGGACCTTCCAAAGCCTTTGTTTATGTGGGTTATATTTTATAGCAATGGAAATTAAAATGAGAAAGTTCCAGTATATGTATTAATTTATTTAAATATAATAAATAAGCCTATTATAAATTAACATGTTTTTGAGAAAAATAATTTTCCCAAGCAAAAAACAAAAATGAGAACGGCCCCATCCTTTTTTTTTTTTTTACATTTCTGCAAGTCTCTTTAATGTTTGGCTTAACAGAATATAGATCAGATCTCATATCAGCTTCTGTATTCAAGCTGTTGTGATAAGTTTCTGTGGTTAAAGTATATAAAGAAAATTCAGCCTCACACAGATATGTAGTTGAAAAATGGAGGCATATTTTAATAGTCTTTTCAGATAATTATGGCTATTCGTCTTTGATACAAACCAAAACCTCACAAGTGGTTGCTTCTTAAAGATTAGTTGTAATGTGGAACCTGAAACCACATCAATAAGCTTTTCGTTCTGTTACATGAAAATTCATTGGTCTATTGACACTTGGAATGGACCTTTTACCCATATCTGATGTAACATCATACACAGGACATTTGGAAAATAAGGATTCACTAAGTTATGCAGAATTCCCGAATGTTGATGCATGTCATGACACAATATTTCAAAAATCACATTTATTAAAATCACCACCAATCTCATCAGAAAAGCCTTGAGGTGTTGGGAAGCTATCAAGCTCATGGTGACACAAGTTCCCAAAATTTTCATTTTTATCTGAGGCTCAAGTTCTATCAATAGTAACAGACTGTTTAGTTATTTTAAGTGACAGGTTCACTCTGCCACATACTCAAGTCTAAACCAAAGTTTGTCTGCCATTTGTTCTTCCAGGTGAAAATGATACTCATAAAAAAAAAAAAAACACTAGTTCAGCTCACAACTCAAATAACGGTACACATGCTGTTCCTGGCAACAATCGTGGTATGTAGCAGCAGCGTTGCAAGCGTGCTTCCCATTTTGTCACTAAATGCTAAGAGGACGTGTACTCAGGGGCCAAGATTTATCATTTTTACAGCTTCAGCAGGGGCATTCTTAGGTCATACTGGCTTCTTTTTCTACAGATGCAGGTGAAGAATAATAACTATGTACAGTTTGGTGTCCCTGCCTTGATTCACACTCGGGCACCAGCAGCTTTCCTCCCATCACCTTTGCATCATCAGTGTAAAAGTCAACCACGGTGTAAAGGGTGAAAAGAGTCCCAGTACTGCTATGAAATTACTGTGACATCCAGACCCCTTGAAAGGGCTTTAGATACTCCCAGAGATCCACAAAATGCTTTAAGGACTGCTGTGCTACGTACTTGAAAGAAGTCTCACACAGAAGGATATATATTTTATGATTCCATTTATATGCAATTCTAAGGCAGACAAAAGTAATCTATGGTGGAAACAATCAGAACAGTAGTTGTCTTGACGGGGCAGTCTGAGGGGCTTGGCTTGGGAGGGGCCATGAGAGGACTTTTTTGAGGCAATGAAAATGTTCCCTATGGTGTCTCCAACGTTCTATGAAATGCATCAAGAAATAAGGTAGATTAATGCAGGGCTTCTCAACCTCAGCACTCATAAACTTCGGAGCTGGATAATTCTTTGTGGTGGGCCTGTCCTGTGCAATTTAAGATGTTGAGCAGCATTTGGTCTCTACCCTCTGGATGCAAATAGCACTCCTCCTCCAGAATGGCCAAATGTTCCCTGAGGGCAAAGTCAGCACCCGCCCACCCACCACCCACCCCCATCGGGAACTGCTGCATTAAAGGGAAGGATGGATGGATACTGTATGTGATAAAGCAAATATAGTAAAACGTTAATGGTAGAAAGTAGATGGTGAGTGTACAGGTGTTCACTGTGAGTGCAATTCTTTCAACTTCAGTGTTTGAAATGTTTCATATTAAAATTTGGAGTAAAAATGCTATCACTTTGTTGTCTGCCTGAAACTAATATAATGTTATATGCCAATTATACCTCAATTTAAAAATAAATAATTTTTAAATGCTATTGTGTTGTGGGCAATCTTTTTTGCACTTAATATTATATTGTTAAAATGTACATATATTATTGTATGTCATTGTAGTCATTAATTTTGGCTGTTTATAAAAATTCCACTGTGTGAAAAATTCTATAGCTTATCCATCATCTTCTCAGTAGGCATGTGGGTTGTTTCAAGGTCCTGCTGCTGTGCTCCTATGAATACGCCTGTGTACGTAATTTGTAACTCAATCTATCAGTCTTGCTCACTCATTGATTTTTCTTCCTTTGCTGTCATATTTAGATAGGGCTTCCCCTCTCTGAGATCAGATAGAAATTCACCTATATTTTCTCCTTGTCCTTTCACAGTTTCATTTTCTACAATCAACCATTCAATTCGTCTGGAGTATATGTTGGTATTCAGCATTATTCATTCCAGAACCACTTGTGAAGAGATTCTATCTCCCCTCCCTAAGTTGGCATGCAATAGTTCTTAACCATTCCAACACGCCTCTTCCTACAAACAAGAGAACTGAGAAGATGCTCCAGAATTTCACTCTCCACAACTTGGAAGGATTACTATTCACCTTCTCTGTGTCCTCACAGCCTTCACCACATCCTGCCTTGTATGTGCTCTTCATGTACATATGTCTGGCTACGCTGATCGATAGGCCATAAATTCCAATGAACTCATAGAACAACCAGACCTAGAACCCAGGGCTCCTGACTTCCTTGTGCTTCAAAGGATAACAAAGGCATTTTTAAGATGGTCCTTGAAAACCCAACACTGACTCTCACAGCTACTGAGCTATTTGGTAAGGCTGACTGAGTTTGTCAGCTGAAAAGCTGAAGGTAAACGCAGAGTGCAAAGCAGGTGCGGATCGAGAAAAGGTTTTTTCCCTTCCCTTCAAATTTCAGAGAAAGTCGGGCCACCTCTGACCCCAGAAGGCTTGTTATAAATGTTACCCGGTGCTTTCAGGAATGTGGAAATGGCTTCCGAAGATGCTGATGTTTATTCCTTTTCTTTCTTGGGTTTGACCTCACAAGACTTGTTGGTGACATCAGCTCCCCTGTTTACTGTTCATATTGGTGCTATGTTGAAAATATTTGGATTCAGGCTGCATATTTTTTAAGATTGGAGAGGAAAAATTCATTTCCCATTAACAAACTTACATATACCAATGTCTCTGGAGCTTAACTGGCAGCATGCCCTTCCTCAGGCATGTGCCTTTCCCAGCTGATAGGAAAGCAGTCATTAGAGGTCCTGCCCAATGGGGCTGTCCTGGCTGATGTTTGGTTTTTATGGCCTCTGCTAATCCCTGGGGCCTGTTCCTTCCTGATCCCCTTCTTTCCCAGGCTTACATTTGAACATCCCGCAGACAAAATCGTGGACAGTGGAGCCCTGTGAAATTCATTACCGAGGAAGGACAAAACGGCTCAGGCTGTGGTCTTCCCTCCCCAAGCTTGTCCACACCCACCCCAGGCCCCAAAACCCACACCCTACACTCCTGGAATTTCCATTGTGTTTGGAAATTCTGCGGCTCTCCGAAACAATGCTGGTGTTACTGGTAGTTAAAGAAAACCAGCTGTAAAATCGCAACCTTTTTTTTTTTTTTTTTGCAAGAGACAGCAATTATGCCCCAAAGGACATTATCTCAACCCCCGCACACAGCCATGCCCCCGGCCACACACACACACTTTATTGGAACGGCACACACGGTCACACATCTTACCCCTTCAAGATGCCTCACTAGAGAGGGATGCCCTCCATCTTGGCCTGCTGTTCAGTGAGGCATCCTCATCCTCCCACAGCCAACACAGATGACCAACTGCAGTGAAAGTTTACACCCGCTTCCTTACCACACTCCACTCTCTACTCCAAAGCAATGGGACTACCTGTCAAGCTTGGGAGACAAGGCTCTCAAAACCAAAGCTAGAGGAGGGCTGAAAGGAGCAGCGGATGTGAAGACAGTGGAACCTGCATTCTAATCCTTTGGTCATTTAACCTCTCTGAGCCTCAGTTCCTGCATCTGTGAAAAATGGAGCCAGTAATAATAATAATTCTTACTTTAACCCCGCCCCCAGGGTTACTGTGAGAAAGGTGAGCATATATGAAAGACTTAAACTGATCAGTACAACTTAATAGTGGTGGTTATCACTACTGTTTGTCTAAACTGTCAAGGGGAAGACAAAGAATTCTTAAGAAGGAAAACACTGCCCTATTCTCTCTTTTTTTTAAAAAATATTGACATATGTCGTGAATTTTTAAATTAATTTATTTAGTTATGGCTGTGTTGGGTCTTCGTTTCTGTGCGAGGGCTTTCTCTAGTTGTGGCAAGCGGGGGCCACTCTTCATCGCGGTGCGCGGGCCTCTCACTGTCGCAGCCTCTCGTTGCAGAGCACAGGCTCCAGATGCGCAGGCTCAGTAATTGTGGCTCACGGGCCCAGTTGCTCCGTGGCATGTGGGATCTTCCAAGACCAGGGCTCGAACCCGTGTCCCCTGCACTGGCAGGCAGATTCTCAACCACTGCGCCACCAGGGAAGCCCCCTGCCTTATTCTTATTTTCTGGTCCCACCCCGCCCCCAAATTGTTCACTGGCCTTCAGTGCAAAATGGACAATGTGCTGCTGGAAGAGATGCCAGAAGCTCCATGGGAAGAACCTGGCCTCTGGAAGGCCAGTCTCACCAGGCCTCCTGCAAAAGCAGATGAGGGAGCATGCGAGAGTCTGGGCTGATCAGAGCTGTTCAGAAGAGTAAAACAAAGTGGAATGTGCTCCAACCCCAAAACCCTCCTGAGATCTAGATGGGGCCATCCCAGCATCCTGGGTGGAAGTCGCTGCCCTCTCCCACCACGGCCAGCTCTGCCTGGAAAGAGGGGAGTGACAGGAAAAGCAGCAATCAGGGTGAAAACTGAGAAGACACAGCTGGTGCTCTGGTTTCCAATACAAGTAGGTGTTTGATATTTCCTGTGGTGACAGCGCTTTCACCTCTCAGACAGACATAAAGAAACCCAAGGTCAGACGTTCGCCAGTGGACGAACAGTGCGGATGCAGAATGTTCCCTCCTGGCACACGTGGTCTCAGGAGGATTCCTGCGAATCATGATGGCAAAGGCAGAAACGCCAGCGGGAGCCGGGATAAGGGTGCCAGGTCTGGCCGAGAGGAGCTTGTCAGATGTACAAAAAGCAGGAGCTAAGAGCCAATCACTTTTTAGTGGTTCATGCTGTCCCAAGCTTTCTTTTTAAAAAGGCTCAGGCTACTTATTAATTCATCAGTTCGGAAATCTAAAGCCCCCCCTACAGCAAGGTACAATGCCTATCTGCTTATTAAATTCTTATCTAGAGCCCACATGTGAAATACACAGTGAAACTGTCCCTTCCTAGGCAGCCCCGTCTTTAGGAATCCCACACAGCACACCACAGAGCACACCCAGCTCCGTAGGGCTCACCCAGGCTGGAAATGGGGCCAAGGGGGAAACCTGGTTCCTGTTCCCCCTTAGATAGTTAATTCTCAGATCTCTCACTGGCTGCGTGAAAGCCACCAGGCCCCATAACCAACACCCGCCTGCTTTTTCTCACTCGCCCTCTTCTGTTCTCCTTCTGTCTTTCAGATGTGGGCAGAAAGGTAAGCAGGGAGGAGACAGAGTGCCCTGGAGTTTCTTCTCTTTTCACCTGAGCTCCCCTGGGGAGCAGCTGCCAATCCTGTGCCCGCTCACCTTACACAAACCAGACCAAGGGGCCTGAAGTGGCAGTCACGCACTCCACTGAGAAGCCACAGGCTCGGTCTGCCCCCGGGGCCTGATTTCATTGCTCAGGGGACACGAACACACAGACAGAAAGCTGGACTGCACTGGACTGCAAGCCTCAGAGTCCTGGGGGTCCCAGCCATGGCGTCAGCCCTCTGTCCACTGCACCGGATCTATGTGTACTGAACTACAGGCCAGCTCTCTTCAGAGGTACCGTGTAAAAGCGACAAATCAGAGTGCCCAAATACTGGGTCACCCAATTGGGATTTGGGGAAGAATACTGGACTACGTCTGAGTTCTGCCACCAGTTAATTAATCTCAAGCAGTTCACGTATTCCTCTGATGCCTCTGTCTTCATTTGTAAAACTGGGGCGATATTAAAACCTAATTGGCAAGGTAGTGATGACCAAATGAGGTCAGAAAAAGGGCAATGACAATCGCCATAACTATTCATAAGGAAGCGTGGGGAAGTGTGTGTGCAGGTGTGCGATGACGGGTAGCTATCCCCGTCATTACCATTAAGCATGTGCCTTGAGCGAGTCACAAAGCCGCTCTGAGCTTCAGTTTCCTCATCTGAAAATGGAGGTAACAATCTTTACCAGGCAACCACTCAGGATTCTTGGGGGACCGGGAGGTGCCATGAGATTACATATAGAAATAATATGTGTGTTGCAATGTCAAAAGGAAAAATTACAACTAAACAGAAGATAAGAAATTTTTCAGAATTAGAAACCTCTCTACTCAACACAAAACGTCCTGTTTCATTGTTAAATTGGGTGTGCGGGCTATTCTTGTTTTTTTAACCATTTACACCTTTGTCTCCTTTTGAGTTCCAACAGTTTAGAGCAAATAGGGTCTCAGTCAGAGGGGAACTGGCCATCACATCTCTGTCCCCAGATGAGCAGACAGCAGTGGGGGACCTCCCTGCAGAGACAAACATGCTTCCCCGTGGTGGGAATGCCTCTGGGCTGCGTCAGGAACTACAAAGCCGCAGCCCTCTCAGAAGCCCCATGGACATAGTGGTATAATGGTCTCAGATACGAAGAAAAGGCAAAAGTGAAACATGTTCATATTAAACAGTTAAAAAAACTGTAGTCACAGTTGAGGCAGGAATAGAGCCTCCCCTGAAGATCGCTAAGCCTCGCTAAATCTTTCAATACCCTGACTTGCTCCAAAAGAACCAATCTGCCAAAGAACAAAGGTCAGACACTGCATTACCCACTGCAGAGCCCGTTTATGGGTGTTTCCAGGGGACCAGCTCCCCAGACGACTAGACGAGTTTTCTTCATTTAAAATCCAAAGATAATTCCTGAGAACATAAAGCACACTCTCCGAAAGGCTACAGTAAATCAATTTTTCTGGCCTGTGTACAATCTAGATTTAGCCACTTAGTTCATCTTAATAAACAAGTTACTCATTCAAAGGAAAATAAATGAAATGTTTTGCCTTGAGGGACAGTTTTATTTTTAATGGTTTGGTGCTATGGTGACAGAAGTAATGTTCTGCGACGTGAATTGCCTTTTGTTCTTCAGGAGCTCTTGAGGACAGGTTGGGGGCAGGGTGGGGTAACGGGTTGTCACTCTCTGAGTTCACCCCACTGAGCATAAGCACGAGATCTTTCTCCTGCTCCTGTCTTTGTCACAGATACATCTGCTCTTGCAAGGAGCTTCATTAAAAGAAACTGTGGTTTATCTTCCTAAGTGATCAGTGCAATGTTGGGGGCTTTGACGAATTACTTCATTTTTTTAAGCAAGTAATGCCAATGAAAATGGAGCTCAAGGAGAAGGGATTTCTCTTTTAAAACATAAGGAGTAGTATAACTATCATGTTGCGGTCTGACTCCTTTTTTTTTTTTTTTCCCGGTATGCGGGCATCTCACTGTTGTGGCCTCTCCTGCTGCAGAGCACAGCCTCCGGACACACAGGCTCAGCGGCCATGGCTCACGGGCCCAGCTGCTCCGCGGCATGTGGGATCTTCCCAGCCCGGGGCACGAACCCACGTCCCCTGCATTGGCAGGCGGACTCTCAACCACTGCGCCACCAGGGAAGCCCTGACTCCTTTTATAAATATTATGATATCTTGAAAGGAAGCTTAGGGCATGCCAAAATTATGCCATTCTATATGATGAAGGTAGACAGCACATTATCAAATTCTCTAAAGAATTAATATGATTAGTCCAAAAAGACACTGATCATGTAAGTCTCTAAAGAAACACAAAAATACAAAGATGATACACAGAGAACCAATTTCTACTATCCCAGCTTCCGAGGTCCAAAGTACATCCTCAAAGGCTCTCAGGAATAGAAACCAGGCCCGATTCCCTTCTGTATCCTGGAAGGGAAGGATTAAGGCCTGGAAGAGGGCAGACACTGAACGAATATGTTCTGAAGGAACGAACAAGTGAGTGAGTGAGTGAGTGAGTGGGTGAGTGAACTAACAAATGAAATGAATCCGCAGAGAAGGAAATACCTCTACTGGCTTCTGGAACAAAGTTCTGTCTCTGCACAACCTGAGGAGGCACCTTCTCTGTGACTAGCACCATCGCCACCCTAGTCTCAAAGAGGCCTGTTCACTACTCAGGGAGATCAGTTCTCCTCAGGAACTCAGTCCTCTTAACAGGAATTCTTGCAAACGTCCACACAGTGAACCAAGGTTCCTCGGACCATGTCATGGTTAGGGCACCTGGCACGTCACCGAGGAACCTTCCACTGGTGCCACCATCCAGCACCAGCATAAACCGAACCTGAGGACATCTTCCATCACAACCTGAGACTAGTAGAGTATACACAGCAGGTGGAGAGTTTTGGTCTGGGAAAAGGAGGAGAAACGAAAGGGAAGGGCTGAGGAAAAAGATTTAAGGGGAAGAAGATAGGCAATCCCAGCAGCCTCAGTGTCGTCCGACTTAAAGTCACCCTCTTGATGAAGCCTTTCCGAATTCAGCTCAGCAGACAGAATGCCCCCCTCTTCTGAGCTGAATTGTGTTGTTCAGCATTTCTCTTTTAGCACCTACCATAGTCTGGCTTACAGTTTTTTATGCACTTGCTTTCTTCTTCCAAAACCTCAATAAACCACAAGCTTCATAGGGACAGGACTACATCTTACTCATCTTCCTATTTTTTTAGGTCATGCGGGGACATGACTGGCACTTAGAAAATATTTACTGATTTAAATTAAGTTGAAATTGAGAATGAAAAAAGGACAGAAACAAATTGGAAACTATGAGAGAGTCTGGAAAATTCTAGGAAAAATAGGGCTAAAGCTGTATGTCAATCATTTAAGAAAAGAATAAAAGGAAGATGGAACAACAAAAACAAAACATCAAGGTAAGAGGCACCAAAAGAAGATAAACGATAAAACACGATCAAACCAGAAAGTGGAAGAAATAAAAATGTTAATTTTCCTTTTAATTTTCATGTCAGAATATTATAGCAACCCATATACACCAATATCAAAGATTGCTATTCCACATGACCTCAGAGGCTAGAGAAGGCAGAGCTAAAATAACATCTGACAGAGCAGCATCAGTCAATTCAGTAAAAACAGGATCATTTTGGTCACATAACAGCAACATACATTCATGGTGGGAAAAGGCTTTTCTCTTAAAATTTCTTTCAAGTTGCTAGTCAATTCTGTTCACATATAACTTGTTTTTGGAGTTCTACCAGGCAGGAAAAACATATTATACTTTCTCAGAATGAAATAACAGAGATATACTGGTATGAATGCAAAATGGGTTTGTGAGCATATTCTTTAAGCTCCTTCACTTTACAGACAAGGCTAAAGAGTTGCCTTTGCTGGGTGTTCTCTTTCCTTAATACAGGACATTAGCTGCCATATGAGGCATGGACAATGCTAGGCCAACCCCCTGGAGACAGAGACTAGGAAACAGAAACTGCGCTCCTAAAACAAACTGTGCTTCTAACTTAGGCCTGAGCTGTGCAAACCTGTCAGGCATGTAGGCAGACGAGGTACCAATCTCCAGAAGGAATATGCCCAGACCTTGGGGAGACTACTAATCAATTACAGAGAGAATAGTTTTCCGGGTGTGGGCATTTCTGTGATGCCTGTGGTCCGGATACTGCACACACAAGAACACGAGGATTTGTCTAAGTAGTGGGGAGACTGGGGTGTGCAGCGGGCAGTGTTAAACACAGGTGGCCCCGAGACTCTCAGCCACTGAGCATCTGTCTCAAAGGGCCCTCCCATCTATCAGGTATCCACCAAATTATAAACTCAGGTGTGTAGGTACCATCTCCAGGTCCTTCATTCCTCTGAAACAGATTTCCCTGCTAACAAAATTTCAGCTTCTGGTCCCTCTGAAGAAAAAAACAATGTCACAGGAAGGCGTACAGAAGTGCTGTGAGAGTCTTACTGTATGGACAGAAAGAAACTGCATTGAAGATTTCAAATTTTAGAAAGATTTGCATTCCGGTATAATGACTAGGCCACAGTTACCTCAAGGTGGCCCCAGGCTCCATCCCCAATCAGGAAACCCTGCAGTCCAGACAAATAGTGACGGGGTAAAGTAGGACGGTGCAAGCCCGCAGCTCGGTCCTGCCACAGCGACACCTCTCTGGTGACTTCATGCAAAGTTACATCAAGTGTGCAGACTTTGGCTCCAAAACTAGGGCAAATTCTGAATGCATGCAGCCGACTGGGCTGCTGCTCTTCAGTGCCTCAGAGGAGAAAGACAAAGCCAGGTCACCCAGGAGGATCTGGGGCAACGCTGTGTCCCAGGGGGAGGAAGGGAGAGAAAACCTGCATTTGATTTTCCCCTCTAAACTCACTCCAGGCATGACAACCTATTAGCCAACATGGGGAAGAATGGGAGAGGGCCCTAGACTTGTGGGGAATGGAGCAGAAGATAGAAAAGAGCCTAAAGGATGTGTATCCATCCCAAGAGGAGAGCAGGGCTGGAGGGGAGGCGGGGGTCCTGCAAGAACACAGCTTTTCCAGTCCCAGCTCCACCACCTGTTATCATGAGCGAGCCACTTAATCTCTCTGGGTCCCAATTCCCACCCTTTAAAATGGAGACAAACAGCACACCTCTCTCCCAAACAGGATGCTGGGAGAACGCTTCCACGATGGGATGCTCCACATGCACTATTACCAGGCACTGCCCCAGAGGCCCAGTCATCTCCCATTTCCACTCGAAGTTCCCAGATAGACTATATCGTGTGTGTGTGTGTGTGTGTGTGTGTGTGTGTGTGTGCGCGTGCGTGGGGTCAGTGACCTTGGGGCGTGACTGAGGTATGCTCCCCTCTCGCTGGTCCCCAGGCCTCAGGCTCTCTCCTGAGTACCCCACCTCCAGGGCTGCATGCTAAATGCACAGGTCATGTGGTTTGGTGCCAACGAGAAGTCAGACTGCATTTTCTAAAAAACAGAAGAAAAGACTGCTCCCAAGAGAGAACTAGACAGTTCCTGATAGCAAGTTCTTTCGTTGTTTGTGGGTAAAGTAAGGGAAGAGGAGGACAAGAGAAAGCAAAGAGGATTTCTTTTTCTTTATGAAAAGTTATCATGAACTCTGCCAGAAATACAAAGGAGCATAAAGTAAAATACAATGAACAACATGTATCCACATCAGAAGGCCCTCGCCAGGGGGCGCGTCCTTGAGCAAGCCCCGTGCAGGTACGCAGGGAAGAGCCCCAGCTCAGACCAGAACTGGGATTCTACAGCTTACCACGCCTTTCAGCTGCCTTGGGTTTTAAGGCTGGCCTCCAGAGCCAGATCATTTTTGGTCCCCTCAAGAGGCAGAAAGCTAGACGGCTGTGGTGGAAAGGGAGATGGCTCCATGCCTTTGGATGGTGGATCTCAGCAGGGAGAGACTTTCCACTGCATTACTGATGGGAGAGCCTCGGGCCACACAGGGGCTCAGACAGCTATCTGGGGATCCTGTGGTGACTGCTCCCATCCCACGCCCAGCCAAGCGGCCCCTGGTTTGGCTGGAAGCTGGGCCTTTTCAGTCACAAGGGAATACTGCGTTTAGCAACAGCTGGCTAGTCTTTTTCTTTCAGGCCCATCGCTGGGAAACACCACCACAAGAAAACACGAAGCCTATACAAACATTCCCTTGGTGTGAGCTTTTAAAACTGTCATATTTCCCTGGGATATATTTTTGGTCTCAAAAACAGCAGGACAGGAATCAAGACGCCAATGTAGAGAATGGACTTGAGGACACGGGGAGGGGAAAGGGGAAGCTGGGACAAAGTGAGAGAGTGGCATGGACATATATACACTACCAAATGTAAAATAGATAGCTAGTGGGAAGCAGCCGCATAGCACAGGGAGATCAGTTCGGTGCTTTGTGACCACCTAGAGGGGTGGGATAGGGAGGGAGGGAGGGAGACGCAAGAGGGAAGGGATATGGGGATATATGTATATGTACAGCTGATTCACTTTGTTGTACAGCAGAAACTAACACAACAATGTAAAAGCAATTATACTCCAATAAGGATGTTAAAAAAAAAGAAAGAAAGAAAACCAAACAGGGCTGCGGTATCAAGAGGAGAAATGAACGTCACCAGTGGCAAAGAATAGAGGGTGAGACTGCAGAAGGCAGATGTGTCTTCTGAAAGGATTTCCTAGGTCTGGGAGGTTTCTCCAGGGAAGAAAAAAGCTACAGACCTGGCTCTTCCGAACCCCACTTTGGGAAGAGCCTAATTCCTTCAGGGTGCAGAAGCATCTGAGAAGGGCCTTGGGAAATGCCCCAGGGCCCTGCTCTGCAACCTGCCGAGTTCACCAGGACGAGCCGAAAACAGCCGTTGTGAGCCTCAGAGGCTCCCAGGCTCCATGAGTCCAGCTTCTCCAGCCTCGCGATAACCTTCTCTGGAAATGCTTTCATCCTCCAGCTTCAATTCTGACCTGATCCTGGTCCTCAGAACTGACATGAGGACATGCAGAACTCTGCTAAGAAAAAAAACAGAATGCCCCAAACAAGAGAATAGTGGTGGGCTTCCCTGGTGGCGCAGTGGTTGAGAGTCCGCCTGCCGATGCAGGGGACACGGGTTCGTGCCCTGGTCCGGGAGGGTCCCACATGCCACGGAGCGGCTGAGTCCGTGAGCCATGGCCGCTGAGCCTGTGCGTCCGGAGCCTGTGCTCCACAACAGGAGAGGCCACAGCAGTGAGAGGCCCACGTACCGCAGGAAAAAAAAAAAAAAAGAGAGAGAATATTGGCTCTTCATTCCAGATATTTCTCTAAGGGTCCCTTTCCTCTGCCTTGCCTAAAGAGCATCCTCCTTCCTGTGGCTCCTGGCGTAGCCTGAAAACAGTCCAGAGGGTAGATCTCTACCCTCTTTCCATCTTCCACAGAGGCCCCTAGGCTCTACCACGCTATATGATTGATCACATGACTTGACATTCAAAACCCTTTTAAAAGCCTCATGGTCAATGAATCAAGTCCATCTTTAGGCTGACGTTCAAGACTGCCATGACTTGCCTCCAACCTGCATTTCCCCTGTGACCTACGACTATTTCTCAGCACATATCTAATTCTCAATCAAAGCCAGGGGCGCCTTGCATTGTTTCCTCCATGTACACACATTCTCTGAATCTACTCCTGCAATGCCCAGCTTCCACTCTCCTGTCAACATCTCACCCATCGTCCAGGCAGCCTCTCCAGGAAGCCTTTCTGGCTCGCCCCAGACAAAAGGGGCATCTTCATTGTTGTGAGTCCTAACACCCCTTCTGTACCCTTCTGGAGGCCTTATTATGTGTTTTTTCTTTTCCAGTTTTGCATCTATGTCTATACTTGTCTTCTCTCCTCCGTTAGATTAATCCATTTGCTAACGTCCTCTAAGTGTCTACTGTGTTCTAGGTTCTGTAGAAAATCCAAAGACAGGACAGAGAAGACAAGGTCCTTGACCTCAAGGGGTTTACAATCTGGTTGGGAAATAAACAGCAACAACTGGTCTCATCTTCATATTCCCTGAGTGCCCAGAATGCAGGAGATGGCCACAGTGAAGCACTTGAACGTAGTCACAGGTTTCAGCTGCAAGCATATTGAAAGGAAGGAGTTGGGCTAGCCAAGCTCATAGTGACCTATGGTGGTGACCCACGTGTCGTATTTTTCGATGTGACACTGAGGGAAACAGTAGCCTATGGCTACTCCAGCAAACCGTCCCCTTACGTTACCTTTACCCCTACCCCAGAAACCTCGCTGTTGTACCCTAAAAATCAACCTGGAGATGCTGGACCCTGGGTGGGAGGAAGCAAATGAAAGGAAAGAAGTATCATTTTGTAAATAGAGATATTCCTTATCTCTCCCAGCCTCTTCCTCAATTACGCTAACCCCAAGGACTTTCTGTGCCTATCTCACCTCTCCCCAGGAAAGAAAATAAGCTCCAGCAGAAGCAGCCAACTGGCCCTCTGGAGAAGGCTAAATCAATGCAGCTCTCCAACAAGTCTGTTTATTTTATATCCTTAGAGAGAGAACCACCACTGAAAATGACCAACTTGTGTCAATTACAGAATACAAGGGCCTGGTGCTGTCAATGGGGGAAGATAAATGTAAATTACAGCTCACTGAACTCCAGTGAATTGGCCGTTAAGTGGGACAATGGGCTAAAAGATGTTGTTTAAAGCACCTCATTAATAAAATTCAAAATTGTTTTCTACAATTATGTGCAATCACTGGTTATTTTACCCCTAGCCAAGTAGAGTCCCACTGCCAATCTATCACTTTGATTTCCATTGCCAAGAAAATGTCCCTGGCACAGAGGTGAGAATAGAAGAGGGAGCTCCATCCGAGGAGCCCTTGATTAGCTAATAGAGAATTATCTGTCGAGAAAAGAAAACAGCTGAAAAAGGAAACCAGAGAGGATCTCACCAAGGCAGTACTCCAGCTGCAAAGCCCACCTCCCATGATTTCTGCATTAGCTTCCCAGATGGTTTTGCAGCCAAAAAGCGGAAGGGAAGGGCTACTCCCTCCCCTGCTGCTCCCTCCTGCTGCAGCTCCTTTTTGCTTTACATCTTCTAGCAGACCTGACAGTGTCAGGTCAGTGTCAGCGTCAGTGTAAAGTGACCTTTACATCTTCTCACCTGACCTGGTGAGAAACTGACCAATGCAGGACAGAAATGTATGCTTTTCTTTACCAAAAAGGATGGTAAAAATGTGATGTGTGAAAAATGGGTGTGTGTGTGTGTGTGTGTGTGTTTGTGTGCGTGTTTTGGAGGAGTTGTGGGAAGGTGGGCTGTGGGAAGTGGAAACTAGTAACTCAGGATGGAGGAGGGAAAAGCTCCCAAACCCATTAGAATGTAGAACATTCTATGGTCTCATTCCATGTGAATGCCCAAGAAATTCCATCATGTTTCCTGTGGTGAGTCCTGCCTTAATTCCATGCATTCTATTGATTTGCTTCATTCATTTGCTCAGCCCACTCGACTCTCCCCTTCTCCATGCCAGCACCACACTAGCCTTCAGGGCAACGGGCGCCTCCCTCGGAGGAGCTGGGCTGAGATGCCAACTAAATGTCATCATGCTGTCATACAGAGTGAAGTAAGTCAGAAAAAGAAAAACAAATATCGTGTATTAACAAATATATGTGGAATCTGAAAAAATTGTATAGACGATCTAATTTACAAAACAGAAATAGAGACACAGACATAGAGAACAAACGTATGGATACCAAAGGGGAAGGGGGAGTGGGATGAATTGGGAGATTGGGATCGACATATATATCACTACTGATACCATTTATAAAATAGATAACTAATGAGAACCTACTGTATAGCACAGGAACTCTACTCAGTGCTCTGTGGTGACCTAACTGGGAAGGAAATCCAAAAAAGTGGGGATATATGTATACATATGGCTGGTTCACTTTGCTGTAGAGTAGAAACTAACACAATATTGAAAAGCACCTATACTCCAATAAAAATTAAAATAAAATAAAATTTTTAAAAAATGTCATCATGCTGATTCAGACTTGATCATTCCAGCCAGTCAAAATCAACTGGACTCTTAATTCTGTGGTCTCTGTCTGGTGTTATTATAGATGAATTTATGTACTTGGTTTCTTTCTATATTTTCCACATTCTCTATAATAGGTATATATCAGTTTTATAAACAGAGAGATTTTAATTTCCTACTTAAATATAATATTTACTTCATAGACATTCACAGAAAGATAGACAAGGAAGAGGTCTATGTACCAGATGAAGGAACAAGATAAAACCCCAGAGAAACAATTAAATGAAGTGGACATAGGCAACCTTCCAGAAAAAGAATTCAGAATAACGAGAGTGAAGATGATCCAGGACCTCGGAAAAAGAATGGAAGCAAAGATCCAGAAGATGCAAGAAATGTTTAACAAAGACCGAGAAGTATTAAAGAACAAACAAACAGAGATGAACAATACAATAACTGAAATAAAAAATACACTAGGGGCTTCCCTGGTGGCGCAGTGGTTGAGAGTCCGCCTGCCGATGCAGGGGACGCGGGTTCGTGCCCCTGTCTGGGAGGATCCCACATGCCGCGGAGCGGTTGGGCCCGTGAGCCATGGCCGCTGGGCCTGCGCGTCCAGAGCCTGTGCTCCGCAACGGGAGAGGCCACAACAGTGAGAGGCCCGCATAATGCAAAAAAAAAAAAAAAAAAACACTAGAAGGAATTAATAGCAGAATAACTGAGGCAGAAGAACGGATAAGTGACCTGGAAGACAGAATGGTGGAATTCACTGCTGCAGAACAGAATAAAGAAAAAAGAATGAAAAGAAATGAAGACAGCCTAAGAGACCTCTGGGACAACATTAAACACAACAACATTCGCATTATAGGGGTCCCAGAAGGAGAAGAGAGAGAGAAAGGACCAGAGGAAATATTTGAAGAGACTAGAGTCAGAAACTTCCCTAACATGGGAAAGGAAATAGTCACTCAAGTCCAGGAAGCACAGCAAGTCCCATACAGGATAAACCCAAGGAGAAACATGTGGAGACACATAGTAATCAAATTGGCAAAAATTGAAGACAAAGAAAAATTATTGAAAGCAGCAAGGGAAAGATTACAAATAATATACAAGGGAACTCCCACAAGGTTAACAGCTGATTTCTGAGCAGAAACTCTACAAGCCAGAAGGGAGTGGCATGATATACTTAAAGTGAGGAAAGAGAAGAACCTACAACCAAGATTACTCTACTCAGCAAGGATCTCATTCAGATTTGATGGAGAAATCAAAAGCTTTACACACAAGCAAAAGCTAAGAGAATTCAGCACCACCAACCCAGCTCTACAACACATGCTAAAGGAACTTCCCTAAGTGGGAAACACAAGAGAAGAAAAGGACCTACAATAATAAAAACAAAACAATTAAGAAATTGGTCATAGGAACATACATATCAATAACTACCTTAAAAGTGGATGGATTAAATGCTCCAACCAAAAGACACAGGTTTGCTGAATGGATACAAAAACAACACCCATATATATGCTGTCTACAAGAGATGCACTTCAGACCTAGGGACACATACAGACTGAAAGTCAGGGGATGGAAAAAGATATTCCATGCAAATGGAAATCAAAAGAAAGCTGGAGTAGCTATACTCATATCAGATGAAATAGACCTTAAAATAAAGAATGTTACAAGAGACAAGGAAGGACACTACATAATGATCAAGGGATCAAACCAAGAAGAAGATCTAACAATTATAAATATATATGCACCCAACGTAGGGGCACCTCAATTCATAAGGCAACTATTAACAGCTATAAAAGAGGAAATCGACAGGAACACAATAATAGTGGGGACTTTAACACCTCATTTACACCAATGGACAGATCATCCAAAATGAAAATAAATAAGGAAACAGAAGCTTTAAATGACACAATAGACCAGGTAGATTTAATTGATATTTATAGGACATTCCATCCAAAAACAGCAGATTACACTTTCTTCTCAAGTGCGCACAAAACATTCTCCAGGATAGATCACATCTTGGGTCACAAATCAAGCCTCAGTAAATTTAAGAAAATTGAAATCATATCAAGCATGTTTTCTGACCACAACGCTATGAGATTAGAAATGAATTACAGGGGAAAAAACATAAAAAACACAAACACATGAAGGCTAAATAATACGTTACTAAGTAACCAAGAGATCATTGAAGAAATCAAAGAGGAAATCAAAAAATACCTAGAGACAAATGACAATGAAAACACGACGATCCAAAACCTATGGGATGCAGCAAAAGCAGTTCTAAGAGGGAAGTTTATAGCTTTACAAGCCTACCTCAAGAAAGAAGAAAAATCTCAAATAAACAATCTAACCTTACACCTAAAGGAACTAGAGAAAGAAGAACAAACAAAACCCAAAGTTACCAGAAGGAAAGAAATCATAGAGATCACAGCAGAAATAAATGAAATAGAAACAAAGAAAACAATAGCAAAGATCAATAAAACTAAAAGCTGGGTCTTTGAGAAGATAAACAAAATTGATAAACCGTTAGCCAGACTCATCAAGAAAAAGAGGGAGAGGACTCAAATCAATAAAATTAGACATGAAAAAGGAGAAGTTACAACAGACACCACAGAAATACAAAGCATCCTAATAGATTGCTACAAGCAACTCTATGCCAATAAAATGGACACCCTGGAAGAAATGGACAAATTCTTAGAAAGGTATAAGCTTCCAAGACTGAACCAAGAAGAAACAGAAAATATGAACAGACCAATCACAAGTAATGAAATTGAAACCATGATTAAAAATCTTCCAACAAACAAAAGTCCAAGACCAGATGGCTTCACAGATGAATTCTATCGAACATTTAGAGAAGAGCTAATACCCATTCTTCTCAAACTCTTCCAAAAAATTGCAGAGGAAAGAACACTCCCAAACTCATTCTATGAGACCACCATCACCCTGGTACCAAAACCAGGCAACCATACTACAAAAAAAGAAAATTACAGACTGTTATCACTCATGAATATAGATGCAAAAATCCTCAGCAAACAGAATCCAACAACACATTAAAAGGATCATACACCGTGATCAAGTGGGATTTATCCCAGGGATGCAAAGATTCTTCAATATACGCAAATCAATCAATGTGATACACCATATTAATAAATTGAAGGAGAAAAACCATATGATCATCTCAATAGATGCAGAAAAAGCTTTTGACAAAATTCAACACCCATTTATGATAAAAACTCTCCAGAAAGTGGGCATAGAGGGAACCTACGTCAAGATAATAAAGGCCATATATGACAAACCCACAGCAAACATCATTCTCAATGGTGAAAAACTGAAAGCATTTCCTCTAAGATCAGGAACGAGGATGTCCACTCTCACCACTATTATTCAATATAGTTTTAGAAGTCCTAGCCATGGCAATCTGAGAAGAAAAAGAAATAAGAGGAATATAAATTGGAAAAGAAGAAGTAAAACTTTCACTGTTTGCAGATGACATGATACTATACATAGAGAAACCTAAAAATGCCACCAGAAAACCACTAGAGCTAATCAATGAATTTGGTAAAGTTGCAGGACAGAATTAATGCACAGAAATCTCTTGCATTCTTATACACTGATGAAAAATCTGAAAGAGAAATTAAGGAAACACTCCCATTTACCACTGCAACAAAAAGAATAAAATATGTAGGAATAAACCTAACTAGGGAGACAAAAGACCTGTAAGCAGAAAACTATAAGACACTGATGAAATAAATTAAAGATGATACCAACAGATGGAGAGATACACCATGTTCTTGGATTGGAAGAATCAATATTGTGAAACTGACTATACTACCCAAAGCAATCTACAGATTCAATGCAATCCCTATCAAATTACCAATGGCATTTTTTACAGAACTAGAACAAAAAATCTTAAAATTTGTATGGAGACACAAAAGACCCCGAATAGCCAAAGCAGTCTTGAGAGAAAAAAACAGAGCTGGAGGAATCAGACTCCCTGACTTCAGACTATACTACAAAGCTACAGTAATCAAGACAATATGGTACTGGCACAAATACAGAAACATAGATCAATGGAACAAGATAGAAAGCCCGAGATAAACCTACACACCTATGGTTAACTAATCTATGACAAAGGAGGCAAAGATATACAATGGAGAAAAGAGAGTCTGTTCAATAAGTGGTGCTGGGAAAACTGGACAGCTGTGTGTAAAAGAATGAAATTAGAACACTCCCTAACACCATACACAGAAATAAACTCAAAATGGATTAGAGACCTAAATGTAAGACCGGACACTATAAAACTCTTAGAGGAATACATAGGAAGAACACTCTTTGATATAAATCACAGCAAGATCTTTTTTGATCCACCTCCTAGAGTAATGGAAATAAAAACAAAAATAAACAAATGGGACCTAATGAAACTTCAAAGCTTTTGCACAGCAAAGGAAACCATAAACAAGACGAAAGACAACTCTCAGAATGGGAGAAAATATTCGCAAATGAATCAACGGACAAAGGCTTAATCTCCAAAATACATAAACAGGGCTTCCCTGGTGGCGCAGTGGTTGAGAGTCCACCTGCCGATGCAGGGGACACGGGTTTGTGCCCTGGTCCGGGAAGATCCCACATGCCATGGAGGGGCTGGGCCCGTGAGCCATGGCCACTGAGCCTGTGCGTCCGGAGACTGTGCTCCGCAACGGGAGATGCCACAGCAGTGAGAGGCCCGCGTACCGAAAAAAAAAGAAAAAAAAAAAAGACACATTCACCCCAATGTTCACTGAAGCACTATTTACAATAGCCAGGTCATGGAAGTAACCTAGATGCCCATCAACAGACAAATGGATAAAGAAGATGTGGTACATATATACAATGGAATATTACTCAGCCATAAAAAGGAACGAAGTTGAGTCATTTGTTGAGACGTGGATGGATCTAGAGACTGTCATACAGAGTGAAGTAAGTCAGAAAGAGAAAAACAAATATCGTATATTAACGCATGTATGTGGAACCTAGAAAAATGGTACAAATGAACCAGTTGGCAGGGCAGAAGTTGAGACACAGATGTAGAGAACAAACGTATGGACGCCAAGGGGGGAAAACCGTGGTGGGGTGGGGATGGTGGTGTGCTGAATTGGGCGATTGGGATTGACATGTATACACTGATGTGTATAAAATTGATGAATAATAAGAACCTGCTGTATAAAAAAAAAGGATTTACTACATACTTATTTATCCTTGGTATTATGATTACCATTAAAATTGTTACATCTTACTATTAAATTGTTTAAATTTAAAAAAAAGAAATATAATATTTACTTTTTAAAGAGCAAAGCACAAGGGAGCAGAAGTGGCCTGCAGTCAGAGGGTTCGTGGAAATTTGCCAGTCCTGCCTCGTGACAGTCTCACCTGAGGCACAATCGACCCACACAGCTGCAGTCGATAGCAGCATCGCAACCCAGGGTTAGAGGCGATGTGTCCAGACACTCTCCAGGATTCTTCCGGCCTCCTTCAACAGAGATGCATCTTATTCCTTGAAGCAGCCATTGAGGTTAATTCTCCAGATCAATAACTGCCTACATCACTCCGTGCAGTGGTGCCTTAGGCTACTCCCCAGCCTGAAGTTGGTCTTCTAATGTCAAGAACATATTATCGCATGAAGAAAACACATTATTTGATTTAACAACTGTATTCTATTCCCACGCCCCTTCCCCGCTCACCAGGAAAGTCGATTTAAGACATATCACATGAAATGCGTTATCCTTTGTGCGAAGAAGGGGTGGGGGTGGTGGATTGCCAGGGACAGATGCCAACAGTGGAGGAAGTGGGGACCACACTGGTGCGGGTACGAGGAAGGTCCCAGGCTTCACACCCCATTTCTGTACCCAGTAACCCCATTTCTCCCCACCTGAGCAAAAGATTTTCACAGTTATGCCTTCCGCCTGTCCAGGTAGCTGGAGAGTGAGCAGGGGCTGCTGATACTTCAGGACACTGAGTTTGAATAAACACGAGAGCGCCCATGGTAGAGCGCCCAACAGAGACGAACTCTGGCTGCCTCGCCTGATTCTCTGAGCACAGCAAAGTCTGGATTCAGAAAAGTTTCCTTGGGAAGGCTGCTCTGTTGCATTAGCCCAGAATGAGATACAGTGCTAGGACCATCTTGGAAGTAGTTTTACACGGGAAGATTTGCTGGCTAGTATACCAGCAACGTCACAGGGCTGTTTTGCTTTCCCAGTGGAATGTAGCCATTGTGTAATTATTGAGGAAATGTAGTTTGGAACCACGTCATTCTAAAGCAGTATGAGTTCTGTGCTTTAGTAGGATAATTCCTGTTTATAGGATAAACAGGAATTAGTATGCTTTCCACAAACCTTCACAATGATAATCACTATGAATTATAGAAATAATTCTGGCATATCTAACAATAAACTGCATTATTTTTAAAAATTAACTATAGTAATGGTCTTTTTTAACAGAATTTAGTACCCTGGCATGCACCCAATCCGGTGCGTTAGGGAGGCTGTGAGATAATAGGTATACTAGGGGCCTGAATTTATGGCTGATGCTAAACAAACCCATTGACTACTTTTATTACCCCAATTAAGGCTGTTGATGAACAATTATGAAATACCTCACCAAACAAAGTGCCGTACAAGAAAAAGATAAAAACTTGAAATTTTAAGGAGAACTGTTTGCTTTGAGGTTGAAACAGAGCCACAAGAGGAATTTAAGAGATCCTTACAGCACATTAGATGCATTTCACTACAGCTTCAAATTAATAGTTTCTAGGGTGGATGTTCCAAGTAGTATTTATACTTAGGGCTCTAGTTGGAATATTTCATATATGAATTATTATCATCCGTGAAGCTCCACTGTGGTTTTTGTTTGTCCCTCCTTCCAGGGACAAACAGGCCCCATAATTTCCCTGTTTCACTGGCACCCAAGCCTGGCTTGACAATGACTGCAGAAGGATATACGAAATGAACCTAAAATATCTCTGTGTAAAGATGTAAGCTAATTGCTGACTCCCTGCAAGCTATTCGTGCCCTGGCATGAACAGCATGGGGATTTACACTCCTCTCGGGAACTGGACCCAGTTCCCAACAACATCCAAGAAGCTCTCATTGACATCAGTTCCCATGAAAGCTTTACCCATAAGCTCTAACTACTTAAGTTCATGTAGCAGCACCAACCCTTCTCTACTTCTTTTGGGCTCTGGCCACTGGAATATGCACTTGGCCACAAAGCATGCAGAACATTTTCAGATTTGACGGAATAAATGACACAACAGAGATGCCAAGACACTGGCTGCCGACAGTCAGGGTTGGAGAGGGAGGCTAGGGCCTTGGGTAAAGATGCTCTCCTGCTGCACCCCCAGGAGAGGCAGGAGGAAGTGCATCGTGGAAACAGCGCTGGACAGAAGTCCACCTCCCGACTCAAGATAAAACAAAGGCAAGAAAATCTTTCAAATCTTTAAACGTGGACAAATGCCAGTTGTGTGGTAACTGGGGGTCCCATAATGCATTCCACACACAACCATAAATATCTGCCCCATGGTCTCTTGTGACAGCTTGAAATCCTTGCTGTTACGGCATTTTCCCAGTGAAAATTCAAAGGTACCCATCTCGAAACACCATAGGATGATCAATAAATATTTGCTGAGTAAAAATCTATGAAAAAAGTAGGCGGAGGGGAAATAATGTATATGTATTAAACTTCTACAGTGTCAGAAACCATCGTCATGGCAACCCATGCAAGAAGCAACTATCACTATGCCCATTTTTCTTATGGGCACCAAAATCAGCTTCCTTGTAACTTCAACCCACTTTCAAATGGAGAAACTGAGGTTCAGAAAAGTTAAATAATTTTTCCAAGCTCAGACAATTAGATCGGGATTTGGACCTCAATCTGCCAGACTTCAAAGCCCATGAGCTTTCCACCAAACCCTATGAGTCCGTGTCCTCCAGTGTAAGGGAACTTCTCAATCATTTTCTTGGAGTAAATTTAGTACAGGTAGAGGGACACAAGAGCTTGCCTTCTGCAGTGAGGATGCCGGGGAGCGTTGTGAGGGACCAGTGACATAAACTTGAGCTCTCCCTGCCGACAACAGTTCCCAGGTCTTACTGAAGATGCATAGTGACAGCAAGTGACAGCCTGCGCGGAAGAGCTTGGGGGAGACGTGGTACAAAGGACCCAGTCGTTCAAAATGGGATAATTGAGTACATATGGCCTGCCTAGCAATCCTAAATAAAGCTGCTCTGTAATTCTAATGCCCCAAGGCCAACATAACATAGACCAACAAGCCTCCTGCCTTTCAATATTCAGGCAGACTTATAAAACAGCAACCACCTAAACAAGAGCAACTTTAAAACCCTGACAGGAAATAAAATGTTTCTCCCTGAAGCAGAAAGTCAAGCTGCCTTCTCAGATACAATCATAACCCTGTGGTGAAAAATAGCTGAGGGTAAAAATTCTCCCTATTAAAAAAATCCCTACAGAAGCATGGCAAAATTAGAAATGGATCCCCTTACCCCACTCGCCCCTAAAAAGGAGGCTTGTTTCCATTTTAGAACATAGTTTAAATAGTAGATAATGGCTTCTGGTAATGTTTAGCTTTGATTTCTTCAGGCTGTGAATCTAAGGAAGTGGAAAGCTGGTTTTATGTTAAAGCAAAGATCTAAGGCCTAGAATTACAAGTCATTTATTGTAGTTATCCTCTGCCTCTAGGTGGTTGTCTTAAAAGTTATAAAGGTGCAATTATCCAGGTGGCTAATAACCTTTCTGAATTCAGAATTCCAGTGGTCAAGGAAGAAACCACAAGCAGAGCTGAACATCAGAAGGCAAATGGGACAAATCTGAAAACGCCAAGAATTCAGAACCCAGTAACGTAACAACCCTGGCTGGCACCCAAAGATCTCTGCATCTTCTCTACTAATAAATCTTAAGGCAGGTAACTGTGTTTGCTCTGTTGACAGACTGTTTCATTTCGAGCATAGTATTATCTGTATTCTAACAGCTATGTTATTTCAAAATGGAACTGACCCGGCCTATTTGTATGTTTAACTTGTAATAACTTGAAAATCAGGAGGTGAGGCAGTGGTGATACTGAGACTGTATTTCACTCAGGTAGGTGATCCAGACCCAAGAGCCCCGGTCTCAAGCCCAACTCCAATTCTTAGCCATGTGGCCTTGAGCAAGTCCCTTAATTGCTGTAGTCTTTAGCTGCCTCACCTGTAAAAATGAAGATAACAAGCCTCCTTCTCAAGTTCTTGTAGGGATGATACTGGGCATATGGTATGGGATTAATAAACCTTTTTCGAAAAAGGTTACCTTTTAACCCTGTTACCTTTTTCACAAAATAAGAATAAAGAAGCATCGACACAATGCCTCATAGAAATATGTCTCTTAAATACAATAGCACAGCAGTCTTCACCCTATTTGAAAAATGCCCAGCACTATAGCCTCACCAATGCAACCAGTGTGATGCCTATACATATGCATTGTGATTTCAAGAATGCTTGGGAAAAAAAAAAAAAAAAAAAGAAGAATGCTTGGGAAGTCCTACTACTCCAAAATCAGTCCCGCCCACATCTGAAATTCAACAATTAGAGAGTCATTCCTTTGGATTAAAGATTTGATTTCTATGAAAAAGCAAGTTCCCCTGGAAGAAATACAATAATAACTCAAGTCTCTGTCAGTCATTTACAGTGACAATTTTTCATCCTTTTCTGAAAACAAAGACAAAAATGTATATTAAGGTAACCAGGGACTGAAGGAGGAACGTAAGGGGTAGGCCCAAAGGGGAAAGGAAGACATAGTTGGGAGGCTGGAGAAATTTATGAGTATACATGTACATTTCCATACACAAAGATACTGATACATTCTCTTGGGATGGAGATTGTGCTGAACAGCACCTGATAACACTTGCATTAATTATATTCCAAAAATTTAGGATTTCAGCCACAATATTCCTTCCTCAAAGTCCCTAGAGCTGCAGAAGATTTAAATATTTTGTCTCAGAGATTACCAGGGCTCTAGACAAGATCAACCAGACTCAAGAGACCAGAAGGGAAATAAAAAACGGTTCATGAAATTCTGTTCCTCGTTGAATGCCATGTGCTGCTACAATAGTCTCCCAATCCTTCATTGAGCATTTGTGAAAAGGAGATTTAGGAGAGAAATGAGATTTGGGACTATCATTGCCCCTATCCTGGAAATTAAAAATAAATAAGCCAGTAAAAAAACTGCCCAGTGGGATCAACAAGACTGTTCATTACTTGTGGGGGTCAGGACCATCTCACATACTTTTTGAATCCCATAGCCATTGATAACACATATCAAGTGTATTACTGATGGACCATAAACTATATGAGGGCAGAAACCAGGTTTGTTTGGTTGACTATCAAATACACCTTGCACAAATGCATGACTCATAGCTGCCTTTCAATATTTATTTCAATATTTCAATAAATATTTGTGGATTGCATGAACAAATGAACAAACAAGTAGATGGAGGGATGGATGAGTAGAATGAGAGATGCATGTAGAGACATATGGATCAGATGATTTAAGTCTGGAAACAAAGGGGCAGCCTGAATTCTCCCCTACTCAGCTACCCACTACCATCCAATGTACACTTCTGAGCCCTACCATCCAAGGAAGGAAGGAGGGAAGGAAGTATATACATGCATGCATGTTGGGAGGGGGAGGTATATTAAATTCACTAATATTTGCCCTCTTTTGTATGAGGACCTGCCACCCTACCAGGCACAAGTCTAAGGACATTTAGATTTGCATCTGGTGAGAACTGAAAGTGATAAAAGTTTGAGGGTAAAGGGTTTTCTAGCAGGAGAGAGACCTGTGTCTTACCTTAGCTCTGTCACTGGTCTTGTAACCTGGGAAAAGCAATAATCTTTCTGGGCCTTAGTTTCCTCATCTCTAACATGAATGAAGTGAACTAGATGCCCTTGGGCCCCCGCATGGTCTGTCCCTGCCTGGAACTCCAGCCTCAGCTCACACGCCCTCCCTCCCCACTCCTCCCCTGCCTCCCAGGCCTCCTTCCCATCCCCGGCTGCTCATTATGCTCCCTTGACCTCCCAGTCTAAATTGGAACCCCCTGCTACTCTCTCTCTCATCCTTCACCTTTCCTTTACAGAGCTTATCTCAGTTTATTACTTCATATTTATTTATTATTTGTTTAATGTCTGCCTCCACCTTGATTATAAATAATAACTTACATTTATTGAACTTTTACCAAAAATTAGGCTCTGCTCTAATTATTTTACAAGTATTATTTATTTTAATCCCTACAATAACATTTGAGGTAGGTATTTTTTATCATCCCCATTCTACAGATGGGGAAATTGAGGCCCAGAGACACAAGTAACCTGTCTGAGTACACACAGCTTAGTAAGTGCCTGATGTGAGACTTGAACTCAGGCCATCTGGCTCCAGAGACTGCACTGACACTGCTATCGTGATCTGAACCTCCAAAAGAAGCAGGCACTGGGTCTTTTGCTCACCACTGTACCCCTGATGCCTGGCAAAGTGCCTGAGTGAGGCAGCATGGAGTAAGTACTCAGTGATAATCTGCAGGAAGAAGGAAAGAAGGGGGGGAATCACAAAAGAGGATCTCATTCCTTAGCTTTTTCTTTCCCACAGTTTGATTAAGGGCATCTGCTTGAGAGAATGCTGGCTGAGGCTGGAAACCACTGGGGAATAATCAAATGAGAAACTGAAACATACTTGTGAAATTCAGCTATGTATAGGAGTGCTAATAATTTTGGAAACATCAGAAAAATCATACAGTGATCATCCTGGGTAACAAAAGTGTAGCTGTTTGTTGTCTATACTGTGAACGTCATTTATTTTACTTTTGAGGCATTAAAATATCAAAATATCTCTATATGTCATTTTAAATTACAAAACTATACTTCCCCAGCGGTACATTAACTTTTGGCTCTACCTATTTTTGTACTGTTTTCATTGTTTGTAATGAACATGAATTATTTTTATAAATTTTTTAAATCAAGTACTAAAAAATAAATCTTTAAAAACATATACCTCTTCTCCCTTGCTTGTCCCTGATTCTCCAATCTTCTTCTCAATGGATAAGCACACAGACACCATCACTGGCCATAAGCGACTTCTGAAGGGTGTGTGTGTGTTTTGAAGAGCAAGGTTATTATAATTATACTGAGCTAAAATAAAAGATCAGTCTTCACTGCCCTCTTCAAAGTGCTCTCCTCTGGAAAAGTAATAACCTGGCGATAAAGCGTGCCCCACCCCTCCTCAGATCTTCCCGGCTGATGGATACTATTCAAGGCTAAGGGATGAAGGATAATAAATAGGTTTAAACTATGCCACACACCAGTTCATTAAAAATAATGAATGTTCTCCTAGAAGACCCACAGTTCCTAAGAGGATTACAGGCATAAAAGCAAGAAGGCTATGTAGAACTTCCTCCTGATATCTCAGGCCTGCAACATCTTGAGTATTTAAGCTTGCTATTCATTCAACTAATATTTGTTATGGGCCTACTATGGGCAAGGAATTAGATGCTCCAGAGGATTCAAATACGAATAAGATATAATCCCTGCCCTTTAGGAGTCTCAAAGCACTTGCCAGAATCTTTAAATGCAGAACAGAATCAAGTAAAAGTAAGGTTTCTTGTCTCAAAAATTGTTTTCCAAAGAGCTTACCATCCAAGAGGGGAAAATAAGGTGGAATATAAGTAACTATGGCACATGATAGGCTCTGATGAAAGAGGTAATTGGATCATGCTCAGTCATAGGAGGGTGTGCTCTGGGTCATTCAGAGGGATTGGCAATCACTTCCTTAAGAGGGTGACATTAGGAAAAGTTCTGATGGACGTGTAGGATTTTGACAGGTAGAATGGGCCAAGGACAGTATTCAAAGTGAAGGAAGAGCACTTAAAAGAAATTCAAGGGAGAATTTTGAGGTCTGTTAAACTACAACTGTCTAGTGTGGCTACAGCAGAGGTTCTCAGAGCATCATCTGGCAACCTGTTAGAATTGCAAGTTCTCAGGCCCATCCTAGACCTACTCTGGGGCTGGGGCCCAGCAATCACTGTTTTAACCAGTCTTCCAAGTGATTCTGGAGCAAGCTAAAGTTGAAAAACGACTGGTCTAGAGTACAGTACACACGAAGGGAATAAACCTCGGACAGGTGGGTAGGAAACTTGGAGGTCTAAGGAATTTACACCAAGCTCACCATTCAGTGGAGAGCCAATGAAGGTTTTTGAGAAAATCGGTGATATTTTAAGAGCTATGCTTGAAAATACACTTTAAAAACACGGTGAAAGTCGTATTTAAAGCCATTAGAAACAGAAAGAAAATGGGCTTAGGGAGGCCAGGAAGGAGGTACCCCAGTACTAAGTAAAGAGACAGGTACTGATATGCTAATCATTGCAAAGTGGAAATGAACAGAATTCTGATTTGGCCAGAGTAGCTGCTGGAAAGGAGACAAAAAAAACCACACAAATATTATATTGTAAATCTCACTGACTGGGAGAATAGTGGTTTTGGTAAATCACTATTGGTTTAAATACCATGGTCTTGCCATGGGGACAGCATCTAATCACTGTGTCCTATCTGTAAACATAATATATAAGGTCCTAAAACCTGACAAAAGAAGACTGGAAGCATATACTTCCAGGATCCTCTTTCCACAGAAGGACCTCCTGAAAGGCCCTGGAAGACAAACTCAGGCTCCAAGCAAGGGCTCCCGTCGCTCCATTTCCCATAAGGCAGAGTGACAAGCCAATGACTCTTCCCCAAGACACCCTACACAGGCCTCCTTCCCTCAGCCATGAGGAGGAGCCCAGGGGGCAAAGAAAATCCATCTGGGAAGATCACAGGCAAGGATTTAAGAAGTAGAAATGCAGATACCTAATCCTTAAAAAAAATATCACAGGTTCATGTTTATGTGACTTATGCCTCCTAAGGAATTCAAGAAACGTGCAGCTCAAAGACTGTAACCCGCCCAACACATCTCACAACCTCAGGTGGGAACAAGGTTGCTCCCCACCACTGTTGCACACCCCCTATTAAATGATGGTGAATGGAGGGAGAGCAAAAGAATGATGTTATTCCCACCTCAGAAAGAGGAAGACTCCCCTAACTGGGTGCCAAGTAAACAGCAGGAAAATACAGGCATAATCTGAAGATGCTGCTGGCACAAGTTTTGTTCACTTGAGGAAAAGCAACATGCCATAGCAGACTCCTGCCTACGCTGTAGATGGAGAAAGGAGACGTATGGGTATACACGTCAACAGCAACTACACAGAAACATAATGGTGGCTTTTCAAAGTCGGTCTGCTAAGAAATCCGACCCCCACCCAGATTACATTGGTTCCTACATAAAATCCTAGAGCAGCCCACAAAGGGCAACAATCACTGAGGCCTCCTTAGCAGCTGCCTTTAATACCAGAGTCCCTTTTTCACTTACCCCACATGCTAAGTGCTTTGGAGCCTTATGTATTATGTTTGGACTAGATACTAACCATGGTCAATTGTTAAAGTCTACAACCCTCTCCCAACACACACACACACACACACACACACACACACACACACACCCCACAGAGTGAGGAAATTACTGATATTTCTACTGTGGACAGATTTTCGCTCTTCAAGAAAACACCAATACTTGACCAGTCCCTCCCATCAGGAAACTTGCACAAGCCTCTTAGATAGCCTAATCCACCAGAAAGCAGACAGCAGAAGCAAGAAAAACTACAAAACTGCAGCCTGTGGAACGAAAACCATATTCACAGAAAGATAGACAAGATGAAAAGGCAGAGGGCTATGTACCAGATGAAGAAACAAGATAACAGCCAGGAAAAGCAACAAATGAAGTGAAGATAGGCAACCTTCCAGAAAAAGAATTTAGAATAATGAGAGTGAAGATGATCCAGGACCTCGGAAAAAGAATGGAGGCAAAGATCGAGAAGATGCAAGAAATGTTTAACAAAGACCGAGAAGTATTAAAGAACAAACAAACAGAGATGAACAATACAATAACTGAAATGAAAAATATACTAGAAAGAATCAATAGCAGAATTACTGAGGCAGAAGAATGGATAAGTGACCTGGAAGACAGACTGGTGGAATTCACTGCTGCAGAACAGAATAAAGAAAAAAGAATGAAAAGAAATGAAGACAGCCTAAGAGACCTCTGGGACAACATTAAACGTAAAAACATTCACTTTATAGGGGTCCCAGAAGGAGAAGCGAGAGAGAAAAGACTCGAGAAAATATTTGAAGACATTATAGTCGAAAATTTCCTTAATGTGGGAAAGGAAATAGCCACCCAAGTCCAGGAAGTGCAATGAGTCCCATACAGGGTAAACCCAAGGAGAAACATGCTGAGACACATAGTAATCAAATTGGCAAAAATTAAAGACAAAGAAAAATTATTGAAAGCAGCAAGGGAAAAATTACAAATAACATACAAGGGAACTCCCATAAGGTTAACAGCTGATTTCTCAGCAGAAACTCTACAAGCCAGAAGGGGAGCGGCATGACATATTTAAGGTGATGAAAGAACCTACAACCAAGATTACTCTACCAGGCAAGTATCTCATTCAGATTCGATGGAGAAATCAAAAGCTTTACAGACAAGCAAAAGCTAAGAGAATTCAGCACCACCAAACCAGCTCTACAACAAATGATAAAGGAACTTCCCTAACTGGGAAACATAAGAGAAGAAAAGGACCTACAAAAACAAACTCAAAACAATTAAGAAAATTGTCATAGGAACATAAATATCGATAATTACCTTAAACGTGGATGGATTAAATGCTCCAACCAAAAGACACAGGCTTGCTGAATGGATACAAAAACAACACCCATATATATGCTGTCTAAAAGAGATGCACTTCAGACCTAGGGACACATACAGACTGAAAGTCAGGGGATGGAAAAAGTTATTCCATGCAAATGGAAATCAAAAGAAAGCTAGAGTAGCAATATTCATATCAGATAAAATAGACTTTAAAATAAAGAATGTTACAAGAGACAAGGAAGGACACTACATAATGATCAATGGATCAAACCAAGAAGAAGATATAACAATTATAAATATGTATGCACCCAACGTAGGAGCACCTCAATTCATTAAGGCAACTGCTAACAGCTCTAAAAGAGGAAATCGACAGTAACACAATAATAGTGGGGGACTTTAACACCTCACACCAATGGACAGATCATCCAAACAGAAAATTATTAAGGAAACACAAGCTGTAAATGACTCAATAGACCAGATAGATTTAATTGATATTTATAGGACATTCCATCCAAAAACACTTTCTTCTCAAGTGCGCATGGAACATTCTCCAGGATATCTGCAGGATAGGTCACAAATCAAGACTTGGTAAATTTAAGAAAATTGAAATAATATCAAGCATCTTTTCTGATCACAACGCTATGAGATTAGAAATCAATTACACGGGAAAAAACGTGACAAACACAAACACATGGCGGCTAAATAATACATTACTAAAAAACCAAGAGATCACTGAAGAAATCAAAGAGGAAACCAAAAAACACCTAGAGACAAATGACAATGAAAACATGATGATCCAAAACCTACGAGATGCAGCAAAAGCAGTTCTAAGAGGAAAGTTTATAGCCATACAAGCCTACCTCAAGAAAGAAGAAAAATCTCAAATAAACAATCTAACCTTACATCTAAAGGAACTAGAGAAAGAAGAACAAACAAAACCCAAAGTTACCAGGAGGAAAGAAATCCTAAAGATCACAGCAGAAATAAATGAAATAGAAACAAAGAAAACAATAGCAAAGATCAATAAAACAAAAACTGGTTCTTTGAGAAGATAAACAAAATTGGTAAACCATTAGCCAGACTCATCAAGAAAAAGAGGGAGAGGGGGCTTCTCTGGTGGTGCAGTGATTGAGAGTCCGCCTGCCGATGCAGGGGACGCGGGTTCATGCCCCAGTCTGGGAATATCCCACATGCCACAGAGCGGCTGGGCCCGTGAGCCATGGCCACTGAGCCTGCGCGTCTGGAGCCTGTGCTCCGTAACGGGAGAGGTCACAGCAGTCAGAGGCCCGTGTACCGCAAAAAAAAAAAAAAAAAAAAGAGGGAGAGGACTCAAATCAATAAAATCAGACATGAAAAAGGAGAAGTTACAACAGACACCACAGAAATACAAAGCATCCTAAGGGACTGCTACAAGCAACTCTATGCCAATAAAATGGACACCCTGGAAGAAATGGACAAATTCTTAGAAAGGTATAAACTTCCAAGACTGAACCAGGAAGAAATAGAAAACATGAACAGACCAATCATAAGTAATGAAATTGAAACTGTGATTAAAAATCTTTCAGGGCTTTCCTGGTGGTGCAGTGGTTGAGAGTCCTCCTGCCGATGCAGGGGACATGGGTTTGTGCCCTGGTCTGGGAGGACCCCGCATGCCGCGGAGCGGCTGGGCCTGTGAGCCATGGCCGCTGAGCCTGCACGTCTGGAGCCTGTGCTCCGCAACAGGAGAGGCCACAACAGTGAGAGGCCCATGTACTGAAAAAAAAAAAAAAAAAATCTTTCAACAAACAAAAGTCCAGGACCAGATGGCTTCACAGGTGAATTCTATCAAACACTTAGAGAACAGTTAACACCCATCCTTCTCAAACTCTTCCAAAAACTTGTGGAGGAAGGAACACTCCCAAGCTCACTCTATGAGGCCACCATCACCCTGGTACCAAAACCAGACACGGATACTACAAAAAAAGAAAATTACAGACTGTTATCACTCATGAATATAGATACAAAAATCCTCAACAAAATACTAGCAAGCAGAATCCAACAACACATTAAAAGGATCATACACCATGATCAAGTGGGATCTATCCCAGGGATGCAAGGATTCTTCAATATACACAAATCAATCAATGTGATACACCATATTAATAAATTGAAGAAGAAAAACCATATGATCATCTCAATAGATGCAGAAAAAGCTTTTGACAAAATTCAGCACCCACTTATGATAAAAACTCTCCAAAGTGGGCATAGGGGGAACCTACCTCAACATACTAATGGTCATATACAACAAACCCACAGCCAACATCATTCTCAATGGTGAAAAACTGAAAGCATTTCCTCTAAGATAAGGAACAAGACAAGTATGTCCACTCTCACCACTATTATTCAACATAGTTTTGGAAGTCCTAGCCATGGCAATCAGAGAAGAAAAAGAAACAAAGGGAATACAAATTGGAAAAGAAGAAGTAAAACTTTCACTGTTTGCAGATGACATGATACTATACATAGAGAATCCTAAAGATGCCACCAGAAAACTACCAGAGCTAATCAATGAATTTGGTAAAGTAGCAGGATACAAAATTAATGCTCAGAAATCTCTTGCATTCCTATACACTAATGATGAAAAACCTGAAAGAGAAATTAAGGAAACACTCCCATTTACCATTGCAACAAAAAGAATAAAATACCTAGGAATAAACCTACCTAGGGAGAGAAAAGACCTGTATGCAGAAAACTATAAGACACTGATGAAAGAAATTAAAGATGATACAAACAGATGGAGAGATATACCACGTTCTTGGATTGGAAGAATCAATATTGTGAAAATGACTATACTGCCCAAAGCAATCTACAGATTCAATGCAATCTCTATCAAATAACCGATGGCATTTTTTACAGAACTAGAACAAAAAATCTTAAAATTTGCAGGGAGACTCAAAAGACTCCGAATAGCCAAAGCAGTCTTGAGGGGAAAAAACGGAGCTGGAGGAATCAGACTCCCTGACTTCAGACTATACTACAAAGCTACAGTCATCAAGACAATATGTTACTGGCACAAAAACACAAACATAGATCAATGGAACAAGATAGAAAGCCCAGAGGTAAACCCACGCACCTATAGTCAACTAATCTATGACAAAGGGGGCAAAGATATACAATGGAGAAAAGACAGTCTCTTCAATAAGTGGTGCTGGGAAAACTGGACAGCTACATGTAAAAGGATGAAATTAGAACACTCCCTAACACCATACACAGAAATAAACTCAAAATGGATTAGAGACCTAAATGTAAGACCGGACACTATAAAACTCGTAGAGGAAAACATAGGAAAAACACTCTTCGACATAAATCACGGCAAGACCTTTTTGATCCACCTCCTAGAATAATGGAAATAAAACCAAAAATAAACAAATGGGACCTAATGAAACTTAAAAGCTTTTGCAAAGCAAAGGAAATCATAAACAAGATGAAAAGACAACCCTCAGAATGGGAGAAAATATTTGCAAGTGAATCTACGGACAAAGGATTAATCTCCAAAATATATAAACAGCTCATGCAGCTCAATAGTAAAAAAACAAACAACTCAATCCAAAACTGGGCAGAAGACCTAAATAGACATTTCTCCAAAGAAGACATACAGATGGCCAAGAAGCACATGAAAAGCTGCTCAACATCACTAATTATCAGTGAAATGCAAATCAAAACTACAATGAGGTATCACGTCACACAAGTTAGAATGGGCATCATCAGAAAATCTACAAATAACAAATGCTGGATAGGGTGTGGAGAAAAGGGAACCCTCTTGCACTGTTGGTGGGAATGTAAATTGATACAGCCACTATGGAGAACAGTATGGAGGTTCCTTAAAAAACTAAAAATAGAATTACCATATGACCCAGCAATCCCACTACTGGGCATATACCCAGAGAAAACCATAATTCAAAAAGCCACATGCACCCCAATGTTCATTGCAGCACTATTTACAATAGCCAGGTCATGGAAGCAACCTAAGTGTCCATCGACAGATGAATGGATAAAGAAGATGTGGTACATGTATACAATGGAATATTACTCAGCCATAAAAAAGAACGAAATTGGGTCATTTGTAGAGATGTGGATGAATCTAGAGACTGTCATACAGAGTGAAGTAAGTCAGAAAGAGAAAAACAAATATCATATGTTAACGCATATATGTGGAACCTAGAAAAATGGTACAGATGAACTGGTTTGCAGGGCAGAAATTGAGACACAGATGTAGAGAACAAACGTATGGTCACCAAGGGGGGAAAGCGGTGGGTGGGGGTGGGGGTGGGATGAATCGGGACATTGGGATTGACATGTATACACTAATATGTATAAAATGGATAACTAATGAGAATCTGTTGTATAAAAAGATAAATAAAATAAAATTCAAAAATCAAAAAAAGGAAGCAGCAATACTTGATTACAAGCATCTTTACTTTCCTGGGTATACAGGCACCCAGGCCAACATTCTTCATCTGAATCAGTTAAGCCTTGTTAAAACTCACAGGCTAAAATGTCAATTTCAACAGTGAAAAATGAAATATTCTGTTATTTCCATACACCAAGTTTGCAGTGTCACAATTATACCAGAGTCTACACAACTCTAATCCCATGCAACATGCCCAGGGATAGCCTCCCTTTCTATAACAGACTTCTGCATCAACCATCTATGCAAAATGAAACTCCAAATCAATTCCAAAACAAGGGGGGAATTTTCAAAATGCATTTAGCATGAAGATGAGGAATTCGGTCTTCTCCAAAGCTAAACTGAGGCAGAAATGAGGCTAAAAGAGGAGATCAGAACTTTACATAGAAGCAACTATCTTATTTCTCTTCCTACAACAATCAAATTACCCAGCATCCTGCAAGGACTGCTTTAACAATTATGTTAGTATTATTTGGGTATTCTCAAAAGTCCATGCAAAACTCATAAACGTTCATTTTAAAGCAAAAAGAAACTTTCAAGTGCAGATGTAATTCTCTAGCTTCACGAAGCTCAGCTCCTCAAATGATAAATGGACACAGCCATATCTCTGCTCCAAATCTCTCTCTGCCATCAATTTGCTAGATGCTTCATCAAATGCCAACCTTGGCCGCTCTATGCCCGAATTGATTCCTTCATAAAGTACATGTAATTCATCAACAGACTCTGCATAGCGGTGGAAAGACTCTGGAGTCAGATTACCTGGGTTTGAACACGGGCTTCTCCACTTACTTCACTGCCCTATGCCTCAGTTTCCTCATCTGCACAACAGGAATAATAACAATACCATCTTCACAGGATTGCCGTGAACAGTAATTTATATAACACACATGAAGTGCTCAGAACAGGACCTGGCTCTTAATAAACTCTTAATAAGCTCTATTTATTGCTTCCCTAAAATGAGGGAAGAAATATAGAATTTAGGGGAAAAAACTACTTAAAAGTAAAGCATAAGGTTTCTTTTTACAAAACCAATTGAAATAGACTGCATCATATCTGATTATGAGTGCAGTGAATATAGTGGCATTAAGACTTCAAGTACATCAGAGATGACAGTTCACAAACTCATGCCTGGTGACTTATCTTTGGCTTCCTTTTCCCTGAAGGAAAGAGTTACTGTAGGCAGTGCAGGCCCCTAAAATAAACACAATCCTTCCCTCTCTTCTGGAAGATTACACTATTTTAAAAAGTCATCAGTATAGATGCTCACTCTGCAGGATACAGTTTGAAAACTACGTAACCTTCTCATAGGTGGTTTATACAATAGAGAAATTCCCAGAAAACGATATGTGAGAATCATATTTTTACAAAATGCACCAAATTTTAAATATTTTTTAAAGTATTTATTTATTTATTTAGGCTGCGCCAGGTCTCAGTTGCAGCATGTGGGATCTTCAGTTGTGGCATGCAAACTCCTAGCTGCGGCATGTATGTGGGATCTAGTTCCCTGACCAGGGATCGAACCCGGCCCCCTGCATTGGGATCGCAGAGTCCCAGCTACTGGACCACCAGGGAAGTCCCTAAATATTTTTTAAAGAAATATATGCCCTTTGTAAAAAATTTAGAATACAGTTTACAGGAGATTAGCAGCCATCCATATTGCTCTCTGTTAAGATTTTACCAAGCAATCACTTTTTTTTCCCCTGAGAAGTTTTTAATTGTCTAGACCAGGACATACTCCACATGCCATGGCCCATCCTAATGTTCACTTGGCATAATTATATCATGAGCATTTCCTGAAACACTGGAAAATTTTTTAAATGTCATTTTGAATGACCACATAGTATTTGACCAGATTGATCATAATTTATTTAATCATTCCATAATGCAAAATGTGCAACTTCTTTTCAATTTTTTATAATCATAAATAATGTTTGAGGAAATATCTATGCATTAATCTTTGTAGTTATGATTATTCCCTTAAGATAGATTCTTAGAGGTGAAAGTACTAGGTCATAAGCAAAGAATAATTTTAAGATGCATCAAACTGCTTTCTAGAATAGTTGTATTAATTTACCCTTTGTGAAAGAATATCACATTTTTAAAACTTTCAGTAAGCCAGGTCAATTTTTGCTTTCTCAATGTTGTTTTAATTTGCATTTATTTTATTTCTAATGAGGTTGAACAATTGTTGTTATATTTGTTAGCCATTTGTGTTTCCCTTTTGCAAAGTCTGTTCATTAACTTTGTCCCTTTATTTATTGGGCTCTGACTGCTTACATTAACAATTTGTATAAAAAATTATATATTAAGTATAGTAACACTTTGTTGTAATTTTTTACTTCCTCTGCAGATTGATTTTATTGATCAAATGTCCAGCTGTTTCCTGCTATAGAGTTTAATTTTTATGTAGTCAAACCTGTCCCTATTTTCTCTTGCCATACCATATTTCCATTCCTTTTTTATGTCTTTCTTTTTTTATTGAAACATATTTGACACATAACATTGTATATGTTTAAGGTGTAGCCTTTCATTCTCTTAAGCTTAGAAATTTCTCCATCCACTGATTAATCATCTATACTTTTTCCTATTTTTTAATTTTTTTCTTACATTTAATTCTCTTATCTATTTACTATTTATTTTAGTATATAGTATTTTAATTATGTCTTGAGGACAATAGTAACAGCAATTTAATGGAATGTTAAGATAATTATTAAGGCAAGATAATTATTAAGGTGATTAAGTTAATAGTTTTTTGTAAAATTAACAGTGTTTTCAAAAGAACAAATATTGTTATGAGGTACATAGAATAGGCAAATTCACAGAGACAGAAAGTTATCAGCAGCTGGGGGAAAGAGGTAGTGACGAGTTACTGTTTAATGGGTACAGGGTTTCAGTTTGGGAAGATGAGAAAGTTCTGGAGGTGGATGGTGGCCACAGTGGCACAACACCATGAATGTACTTAATGCCAGCGGTCCCCAACCTTTTTGGCACTGGGGACCAGTTTCGTAGAAGACAATTTTTCCATGGACCGGCTGGGGGTGGGGCGTGGGGCAGGAGATGGTCTCAGGATGATTCAAGCACATTACATTTATTGTGCACTTTTTCTATTATTATTACATTGTAATAGATAATTAAATAATTATACAATTCACCATAATGCAGAATCAGTGGGAGCCCCGAGCTTGATTTCACTTGCCACTCACTGATAGGGTTTTGATATGTCTGCAAGCAGTTGATTTATTATGGTCTCTATGCAGTCTAACCTCTCTGCTAATGATGATCTGTATTTGCAGCCGCTCCCCAGCACTAGCATCACCGCCTCAGCTCCACCTCAGATCATCAGGCATTAGATTCTCATAAGAAGCACGCAACCTAGATCCCTCTCATGGGCAGTTCACAGTAGGGTTTGTGCTCCTATGAGAATCTAATGCCGCTGCTGAACTGACAGGAGGAGGCGCTCAGGCGGTAACGCGAGTGATGGGGAGAGGCTGTAGATACAGATGAAGCTTTGCTCGCTTGCCCCCCACTCACCTCCCGCTGTGCGGCCTGGCTCCTAACAGGCCATGACCGGTACTGAATTATACACTTAAAATAATAAGTTTTATGTTATACCACAATAAAAATTAATCAACAGTGTTTTATTTAATCATTGTTTAAAGAGACAGAAGTTCTGGTTAGTGAATTGTACCTCTAGCAGGAGTGATAGTCAAAATACTTAACACCTGGTGCTACCTAGTCCCTGACTGATCATAATTAGAAAGCATGTTCAACCCATAAAAAAAGGTACCCAACAGATCAAGAAGGACAAGGGCCATAAACAACCAGGTAAGCCTTACTGGCAGGTAGCAGCTGAGTATCTGCCCTACTTCCAGGGTTAATTATAACCAATTGTCAAGTACACTCACACTTGGAAGTTTATAAGGCACACTAACAAATACCACCCAATTCTCCTTTTCTTTGGTCAGCCATGGCACCATCAGCTAATGGCCAGATATTACAATACAATTGAGTTGATTATAAATTCCTCTTCATAATAATGATACAGGGGCTTCCCTGGTGGCACAGTGGTTAAGAATCCGCCTGCCAAGGCAGGAGGCACGGGTTCAATCCCTGGTCCGGGAAGATCCCACATGCCGCGGAGCAACTAAGCCCATGCGCCACAACTACTGAGCCTGCGCCCTAGAGCCCTCAAGTCACAACTAGTGAGCCTGTGCACTGCAACTACTGAAGCCCACAGGCCTAGAGCCTGTGCTCCTCAATAAGAGAAGCCACCACAACAAGAAGCCCATGCACCAATGCCCGTGCAGCAATGAAGACCCAACACAGCCAAAAATTAATTAATTAATTAATTTTAAAAAAATGATACAGTCATATCTTCCAGAGAGCACATCCTGGCCGTACAAGCTCATCCCTGATCAATCATTTCTTCAGATGGGTTTGTTTGAAGGTTTTCTACACATGGATAACATCATCTATTAGGTGTTGACTTTACTACTTTCCATGTTGGGAGGTAACTTCTTCTCAACTTTCTTCCCAAATTTTGGTGGCATCTTATCACAGGAAAAACCAGGATCACAAATAAACAAATGTTTATATTTATACATGTTTGGTACTTATTTTTTATAGCAAGACTAAGGCATCATGAGACTAAGGGGAAATGGCCACTTCCTTCAAATCAAAGAACGCTTTACAAAGGTGCTGAAGTTTTAGTGACAAGAAAAGTAAGAGGATTATTTTGGGAAACTTACAGGAAAAGACATCCTATATACAAGAGGAAAATGGGTACTGGCACAGGAATTAGGAACCGGTGTTTTCAAAATCGGCAGAGTTGCTCCTAGGGAAATGAGAGACTATTTTCAATGTAGCCAGGGTTCCTGTGACTGATTACAGGGTGTACTAATGGCAGCTGTGGCAGCCTCCCATCTACAGGATCCAGACCACACAGTAATTCTGGGCTAAAGGTCCAGTAGACAGCCTTTTACATGGAAAGTTAGCAAACAAATGGCTTGATTCTGATACCTAAAAGGAGGAGGGGTTTGTGGCAAGTGAGCCCTAGTGATCCGAGCAGCTGCCCACGAGCCCCTTCTGCGGAGTGGTCCTTACCCTGCCTTTCACTTTCCCTCAACACTTGCAAGTCTAGAGAAAATGATGCTCTTCCTGGCCCCCAAAGTTCTAACTTCTCGAGCATCACACAGGAGGGAAAAGGTTTATTACCTTTAATTTAGGGACTCCTTCAGAAAGAAAACCCTCAGCAGACATCTAGAACCCAAACACTGCCACAGCCTTAGGCCCACAAAGCCCCGAGGGCACAGCAAACACACTTTTAAAGACAGTCCAATTGTTAGTATCAAACCTGAGGTAAACATTGCTTCCTTGCAGCTTAACAATATAATAGAGTGAGATAAACTTTAAATTACACTTAGCTGTTTTGTTATGAAAGTGTTAAGAAGGTGTGCTTGGCCCAGGAAACATCATTATCTTTCGCTTTCTTAGAGCAAATGACATTAAAAAGAAAAGAACAACCATTGTTAACTTTCCAGAGCTGGAATAATGTAAGAAGAGACTTTTATAATCTATATTTTCCAGGAGATTTTTTTTTCCAAGAAAAGAATCACCAGTGCAAGATAACAGTTCACTATTTTTTTACTGTGGTAAAATATACATAAGATTTACCATATTAACCATTTTAAGTGTACAGTTCAGTGGCATTAAGTATATTCACATTGTTGTGCTACCATCACAACAAGATATATTATTGTGATATATAATCGATTCACCCATCAGTGGATGCTTGGGTTGCTTCCATTTTTTGACTACTGTGAATAAAGCTGCTATGATTGTGGCTGTGTGAATATATGCTTGAGTCCCTGTTTTCCATTCTTTGGGACACATACCCAGAAGTGTAATTGCTGGATCACACGGTAACTCCATGTTTAATTCTTGAGGAACCACCATACCAGTTTCCATAGCAGCTGCACTGTATGACATTCCCACCCGCAAGGCAAAATAGTTCACAATTTTAAAGTTTAAACAATTTTGTTGGTGGAATTTACTTGGCAGCTAGTTTCTCAAAACCTATCTTGTCGGGATTTCCCTGCTGGCGCAGTGGTTAAGAATCCTCCTGCCGATGCAGGGGACACGGGTTCGAGCCCTGGTCCGGGAAGATCCCACATGCCGCGGAGCAACTAAGCCCGTGCGCCACAACTACCAAGCCTGCACTCTAGAGCCCGTGAGCCACAACTGCTGAGCCCGCGCACCACAACTACCGAAGCCTGCGCGCCTAGAGCCTGAGCTCCGCAACAAGAGAAGCCACCGCAGTGAGAAGCCCGCGCACCGCAATGAAGAGTAGCCCCCGCTCACCGCAACTAGAGAAAGCCCGCGCGCAGCAACAAAGACCCACGCAGCCAAAAATTAAAAACAAACAAACAAACAAACCTTTCTTGTCACTAGTTTGCAAAGCATAATGGGAAAGTTAAAATGCCTCTCCTAAACTGAGCTATTAAATCAAACCCAAACATGACAGTATGAAAATGTGATCCTGGAACAAACAGAGGTTCTCAGAGAGGGAGGTGGGTTTTGCTTGTTATTGCAGTGGCCTCACTTCCCACCCACTCGCCCACTAGCCACATCTATGTTCTACAGTGTCTTAAATCTGCCCCTTGATTCCTATTGCAATGTTGGCTATCCTCATTCAGATGCACATCATTCAAACTTGAATTTCTCCAAGATCTGAAAAGAAATCCTCAACCACAATTTTCATTATCTCACTCTTAAGCTCGAGAGTATTAATTAATTCCATGTCCTTTGCTTATTGGCAAAGATGGCCCTTAACCCACTTACCCTATCAGGTGACTAATAAATGCTCTCATAATTGTTTAATATTATCTAGTAAGCCATGAAAGCTGAGTCACCATTTTATCACCTCCCAACATCCCATCCCCACTCACAAAACTCAAATACCAAGAGCCTTCCAATCCATATTCTCCTAAAGTACGAATGAATGTGTTCAGTATTTGGTCAAGACAGGAACCTGAATCATCAATTTTCCTGTTTGTCAGGCTGGTCAAAAGCAAGTGACCACAGAAACACACCACTTCATCAGCCAAAGCACCAGTTATCCACAGGTCTTATCATCTTTTATTCTGGAGAAATAAATTGTTAGAAAAGTGCTGGACCTTTTGTCCAGTACCATCATAGTTCTTTCGGTGACGATGGTAACAATGATGTTATTTATTGAGTAGACACTTCCACTGCCACATTTGATTTTTGCCTAAAAGGTAACCAGGACATGTATTAAGACGCCCACTTTACAGAAGACCACATTGGAGGTAAGTCACTTACCACACGGCTCTCAGAGCAGAAAGCGGGACTAGAAGCCCACCCAGGGTGTTCTGACTCCAGACCTTGTGACCTCCCACTCTCAGTTCCTACTGCCTTTCAGGGTCACTCTCTAAAAACAACTCCTGTCAACCATCAAGTTAGTGAAATTTCTTTTACCCCAGAGACACAGTGAGGTCATCCCAGAGGATAACTTACCAAGGTTGTTTAGCTGGTTTCATTTGCACCCGAATAAAGCAGAAAATGAAGAAACTCAGTAAGGGGGCTAGTGGGATGACACTTACCCTGAGGTTAGAGAAGCAGGGCCCATTCTTTACCAAAGGAGATTTCACACAGTTCTCAGGGGATCGGCATCTCCAGAACCCATCTCAGTCCGTGCTTTATTGACGAGGGAATTTTGCCGTTGTTGCTATTATTTAGAAAACTAGTATATATGGGAGGGGAGGAGAAACTATAAATGCTAGAAATACAAGTAAACTGGTGGCAAATGGGATTCTTCATGTTGGTCATTAAGCTGCCAGATGACTGCCTATTCCTGTGACATAAGGAATGTGCTGCCCCTCAGGCTTTGCAGAGAGAAAAGAGAGACCAGAGTGTTGTTGACTGAGAACAAAGCTGCCGTTCAGAGTAATGGGACGACCTAAGAAAGGATATTTAGAGTCACTTAGTCCCAGCACAACTTGTGTTTCTGGATATTGTCCAGACTCTCCACCACCCCCCCACCACCCCGCTTTATACCATTCCTGAAGGCTGGAACCGCAGGTCTTATTAAGTATCTCCACTGCCTTAGCACACAGCAGACTCACAAAAATGTGGGTTGACTTGAATGTGAATTGGATGATTTGCATAATCCCAGAGAAGCAATATAAAAAAATCTGGCTCTGAAAATTAACTGTGGATTCAAGTGTCTTGGATTCCAATCTAGAATCATATGGTTTCCCATTGTACTGGGATGTCAATACCCAGAGAAACGTTTTATTGCTCTGGATAGGCTTTTTCAGTGCAGACAAGGGACATGTTCATTAATACATCTCTACCTGCTGCAGCAGTAATAAACATCCATCAATCCTCTCAGGTTTAGAAGGAAGAAACCAAACAGCTATATTTGCTAAAAACTGTCCACCACGCACTTACACAGCCTCTGCTCCCTGGGAGATCAGGTGCAGGCACGCTTCCATACCTAATAAAAGAGTTCCTGAGGGGCTTCCCTGGTGGCGCAGTGGTTGACAGTCCACCTGCCGATGCAGGGGACACGGGTTTGTGCCCCGGTCCGGGAAGATCCCACATGCCTTGGAGCGGCTGGGCCCGTGAGCCATGGCCGCTGAGCCTGCGCGTCCGGAGCCTGTGCTCCGCAACGGGAGAGGCCACAACAGTGAGAGGCCCGCGTACCGCAAAAAAGGAAAAAAAAAAAAAAAAAAGAGTTCCTGAGAAGTCCATCTCAACTGCACCAAGGAGAAACTGCTCTCTAAAGATAAACCATGGATAAATCATTTTGTGATGAGAACTGATGCTCCATATTTAATTTGTTGCATACACTCAGAATTTTAAATAGTGGCCTTTTCTTATTTTTATGCAGCAGAGATGAATACATTCGATCTTCAATACTTTCCCCCAAGATTTTAAAATCAAATGGTGGCTGGAAGAACATTAAACGTGAACCAACTTCCCTGGAGATGCACACAGGGTGTACTTGGGTGTGCAGATGATTCAAGTGTGTGGACGAGATCAGCACCTAAGGCCAGCCCACAATCACTCTCCATGATCACTCGGCTCACTGTAGGACTAAGCTATTGCTGGCGACTTGCCCAAAGTGTTTTGAGACCTGGCCTGGAGCTCAAGTTACAGAGTATTAAAATTCATCTTGACAGGCTACCACTCAATTTGCCTTTTCGATTTATGCCACAAGAGGGAACATACTATGAGGTCACTGCATGTAGTGACTTCCATCTTGTGTCACTAGTCTTGGTTTTTGGTAAAAATATGGTCAGCATCTCACCTTCCCCCACATCCCTCCAAAGTCATATCTGATCCTTGGAGGACTCGGGAAGAAAACCAGAGCTGTGCTTAAGAAACCTCCTGTGCCTTTTGCAGGAGGGTGAGGGATAAGGTGTTAAAAAAAAAACCACTGAAAGCAAGAATGGAGAGACAGCTTTATCAAATAACTACATGACAGCACCCCAGCAAAAAACCTGATCACTGTCTGCCCTTCTGACAGCTCACTTGGCAGGCTGCCCTGGTACCACAGTGACTTAATTGTGCCATGCCACCAGGCCTCTCTCTGATGGCTCATTTGCTTTGTCACCTCTGAGGCTGGTCAACAGGTCAAGCTTTCTTGTGCTGAGTGCTAAGGTCCTGAAGTCCATCTCCCACCTCCAAGTTACTTGTGTGACAGTTCTCCCACCCCTCCAAAGATGTGTTAGAGACTTTGGCAGGATCTCCACCCCCTGCCTGCTCATGTGCCAACTTTCACGTCAGTCTCTGCAGTCCTGATTACCCAGCATGTGATGGCCACCATGCATGTTTTGTTAAAAAATAAGGAATGGAAAAGAAAATGTACAATGGTATTCTAAATCTACCTTGTTGAAACTTCAATGAGTCTGGGAAATTTTTTTATTGCAGGAAAAGTGAATGGTCTTAATTCAAAATGGATCATAGGGCTTCCCTGGTGGCACAGCGGTTAAGAATCCACCTGCCAATGCAGGGGACACGGGTTCGAGCCCTGGTCTGGGAAGATCCCACATGCCGTGGAGCAATTAGGCCCGTGTGCCACAACTACTGAGCCTGCGCTCTAGAGCCCGCGAGCCACAACTACTGAGCCCACGTGCTGCAATTACTGAAGCCCAGGCGCCTAGAGCCCATGCTCCGCAACAAGAGAAGCCACCGCAGTGAGAAGCCTGTGCACCACAATGAAGAGTAGCCCCTGCTCACCGCAACTAGAGAAAGCCCATACGCAGCAACGAAGACCCAACACAGGCAAAAATAAAATAAATAAATTTAATAAAAAGGGATCATAGACCTAAGTTGGAGCTAAAACTGTAAAACTCTTGGAAGAACATATAAAAATAAATCTTCATGATCTTGAGTTAGGCAATGATTTCTTTAGATATGACACTAAAAGCACAGCAATAAAAGAAAAATGAGTAAGTTGGACTTCATCAAAAATAAAACTTTTGTGCCTCAAATGACATCATCGAGAAAGTGAAAAGATTGGGAGAAAATACTGGCCTATATATCTGATAAGGGACTTATATCCAGAGTATATAAAGGACTCTTACAACTCAGTAGCAACAGCAACAACAAAAAGCCCAATTAAAAAATAGACACAAGATTTGATTAGACATTCCTCCAAAGAAAACATATGAATGGTCAATAAACACATGAAAAGACGCTCAACCTCATTAGTCATCAGTGAAATGCAAACCAAAACCACAGTGCGATACCTCTTCATATCCACTAGAATAAAAAAGGCAGACAATAACAACTATTGGAGAGGATGTGGAGAAAGGAATCTTTATCTACTGCTGGTGGGAATGTAAATGGTGCGGCCACTTTGGAAAACAGTTTGGAAATTTCTCAAAATGTTAAGCATAGAGTTGCCATAAGAACCAGTAATTCCACTCCTACGTATCCACCCATGAGAAAAGAAAACCTATGTTCACACAAAGGTTGATACACAAATGTTCATAACATCATTTTTCCTAAAAGTGAAAAACTGGAAATGACCCATATATCCATCAATTGATGAATGGACACATAACATGTGCATATCCACACAATGGAATGCTATCTGGCAATAAAGGTATGAAGTTCTGATCCATGCTACAACCTGGTGAACCTTGAAGACATTGTGTCAAGTGAGAGAAGTCAGTCACAAAGGACCATATATTGTATGGTTCCATGTATATGAAATGTCCAAAATGTAGATTAGCGGTATCCTATGGCTGAGGGAATGAAGAGAATGGGGAGTGATTGATAATGGACACACTTCCTTTTGGAGTGACAGAAATATTCTAAAATTTGATGGCTCCAAAATTCTGGAAATTAATACTAAACCCCACTGATTTCTACATTTAAAACAGGCGAGTTGTATGGCATGTAAATGGTATCTTAATAAAGCTATTTAAAAACAGAAAAGAACAATCTCACATTCCTACTTGTCCAACAGTCTGGTCTACACACAAACTGGCCTACAGAATCAGCATCAGCCAGCCCACGGTGGCCAGCACACCCTCCTCTGCCATCTCTGCGTCTCAAGCTGAAACTAGGAAAATCTTGCCAGAGCAAATACACCTACCTGACAGCCTCATCTTTTCCCTAAAATCATAATTTCCCAAGAAAGTCAATCCTAGAATCAAAAGAAGAGACCAAAGACGTGAAGTACTTTAAAACCTGTTGCTGGGTGTCACCATGCCTTATAAACAACCTACCTACACATACACACACACACATCACAGTCTCAGAAGATCACCAGGTGAAGCCATGATTATTTTTATCTGGATTATAATAAAACGAAAGAAATGTTCACCTTCTTGTTGCCTTTTATTATTTTTATTTATTTTTAAATTTTGGCTGCGTTGGGTCTTCGTTGCTGTGCGCGGGCTTTCTCTAGTTGCGGAGAGCTGGGGTTACTCTTTGTTGTGGTGCGTGGGCTTCTCATTGCGGTGGCTTCTCTTGTTACAGAGCACGGGCTCTAGGTGCATGGGCTTCAGTAGTTGTGGCTCACGGGCTCTAGAGCGCAGGCTCAGTAGTTGTGGCACACAGGCCTAGTTGCTCCGCGGCATGTGGGATCTTCCCGGACCAGGGCTTGAACCCGTGTCCCATTCTTAACCACTGCGCCACCAGGGAAGCCTGTGACTTTTTTTTGTTTTTTACTTTACTACTACATGTTTCTCTCCTGAATTCTCCTGAGCTAATGTGATACAATCTTGAAAATTTACACCGTAATGAGATCAAGAGGGGTTGGCAAGAGCCTGTGCAGTAAATTGGCATCTGTGCTAATCGATAACCTACTTTCAGATGAAAGGAGTCAGGCCCAATCCATCTCCACACCAAGGCGGCTGAGCACCGAGCGCCGCCTTCTCAGGGTGAGCACTAATTGCCGCTCTCACAAAGCCAGGGGCAGTCTTATCCAGGTGATCCATTAGCAGGAAACTATTATAAAAGGAGCAAGACAGGAGGGGGAAGAATCAGGGTAAAGAGGTTAAACAGTACAAAAGTGATTTAAAGGAAAAAAAGGGTTTGAATTTGTGTGTGAAAGAGATAAAGAGAAGAAACTTTACTGTGGGAAGACGCTGAGTGCTCTCGCAAATTCCTCGCTGGCACAGTAATTGTTGTGACCCCCCCCCACCCCCGGCCTCTCAACGTCAGACAGGCTGGGGTAGGGGTGGGGAGGGCACATGGCCCCCACCCCATTTCCCCACAATAGAGAAAAGGATCTACGCACTGACTGCAGAGGACCCCAAGCGCTGCTCTGGTCGTGAGCAAATGTGTGACTATTTCTGTGGTTTGGTTCTTTCTGCTTCCTTTCTCTTACTGTTTCCCTGGTAACCACTGGCCCATGAACTGTATACCTACCTCGGGCAGAAAAATGAACACAGTCCTCAGCACTGCATGAGGAGATCTGTACGTTTTACAAAGTGACTACAAATCCCCTCTCTTAGCCACTCATCTCTACAGCCTCCAGCATCTGAAGCTGAATGTTCAAACGCAGGAGAGACACGAGTCACTCCCACACTTAGAAATGAGGAGGACCTGACATCCACAAAATATTTCATAGGAAAACAGGAGTTCCAGTGAAACCAAATGTTTCAAAGGTAAGATATTCCTTTAAAATCTCACAACAGTCTCCTGTTGGGTGCACTGCGGTCTTCCATCCCTCCAATTCTTTTCCTTATTGCTGCCAGCGATTACGCTAGAGCACAGATATCTGGTCCCCTGCTTAAAACGCAGAAGGAAATACAAATATCATATGATATCACTTATATGTGGCATCTAAAAAAATGATACAAATGGGGTTTCCCTGGTGGCACAGTGGTTGAGAGTCCGTCTGCCAATGCAGGGGACACGGGTTCATGCCCCGATCTGGGAAGATCCCACATGTCGCGGAGCGGCTGGGCCCGTGAGCCATGGCCGCTGGGCCTGCGCATCCGGAGGCTATGCTCCAAAACGGGAGAGGCCACATCAGGGAGAGGCCCGCGTACCGCAAAAACAAAAACAAAAAAATGATACAAATGAACTTATATACAAAACAGAAACAGATTCACAGACTTTGAAAACGTATGGTTACCAAAGGGGAAACGTAGGGAGGGTGGGATAAATTAGGAGTTTGGGATTAACATATATACACTATTATATATAAAATAGATAACCAACAAGGACCTACTGTATAGCACAGGGAACTCTTCTCAATATTCTGTAATAACCTATACGGGAAAAGGATCTGAAAAAGAATGGCTATATTTATACATAGAACTGAATCATTTTGCTGTATACCTGAAACTAACACAACATTGTAAATCAACTACACTCCAATATAAAATAAAAAATTTTTTAAATAAATAAAATGCCACAATAAAGAAAGTCTTCCCAAAAAAATGCAGTCCGGGGCTTCCCTGGTGGCGCAGGGGTTGAGAGTCCGCCTGCCGATGCAGGAGACAAGGGTTCGTGCGCCGATCCGGGAGGATCCCACATGCCGCGGAGCGGCTGGGCCCGTGAGCCATGGCCGCTGAGCCTGCACGTCCGGAGCCTGTGCTCCGCAACGGGAGAGGCACAACAGTGAGAGGCCCAGGTACCGCAAAAAAAAAAAAAAAAAAAAAAAAAATTCAGTCCGGTCCTCGGCCAGGCCCACAAGGCCCTGAACCTGCGCTCACCTCGGTCTCCCTGGCCACCACGCCTGCACACGTGACGCCCGCCCGCCCCGCCCGCCTCTGCTCACACAGTGGCCGGTCTCCGGAACGCCCTCCTCCCCCTCTGTTGTCAAGGCCAACACCTGCTTGTCCGTCAAGACTCAGATGAGGGTCCACCCTGGTCCTCCTGGCACTGCCTCAGCTGCTCCTCTCTACCCTCCACACCTGCCCCGCAGCCATCGTAACAGGCTGAGGGCTTGTTTATTTACACCCTTTTCTCCCCTACCAGTCGGTAAACCTCTTGAGACCAAAGTCTGAATCTCATTTGTTTCTGAAGCTGTAGGGGCACACATTAGGAGCTTAGGAGATGTTTGAGGAATGAACATGTGAATAAGAGTTTTAATGAAGTCATTTGGGTCTCTCTCCTTAGAGCATTCTCTAGAGTGTTCCAAATGCTATTTTACTTCAAAATAATGTAGAGCAGGGAGTGGGAGATGGGGAGTTGTTTGATGGGTTCAGAGTTTCAGTCTGGAAAGGCGAGAAAGATCTGGAGAGGATGATGGTGATTGTTGCACAACAGGTGAATACACTTAATGCCACTGAACTGCACACTTAAAAGTGGTTGAGACAGTAAATTTTATGTCAGGTACATTTTACCACAATTTAAAAAGAGACAACTTAGGGACTTCCTTGGTGGTCCAGTGGTTAAGACTCCATGCTCCCAATGCAGGAGGCACGGGTTTGATCCCTTGTCGAGGAACTAAGATCCCCATGCGCAGGGCACGGCCAAAGGAAAAAAAAAAAAAGAAACGACTTAGAATAAAGAGCACCGGGAGACTTAGGACTAAAGGGACAGCCCAAGATCCGCTCACTGAAAGGACTAAGAAAAAGCACTTGGACAGAAACCAAAGCTGTAAGGACAGTGCTCCTCTTATTTTAAAATGCGGCCCCATAATCATGATAACAACTCCAGGGTCAAAGTCAGTATTTGTACCTGAAAGTTCCAATCTCCTAATGAAATGCCCAGCACATATTAGGTGCTCTAAATATTTCCTGAATGTTCTTAGAATCATTTGAATAAGTGGCTCAAGCCATCGTTCTGGTGCACGATGGTGAGATTTGACCTCCGGGTGGGATTGCCCTCAGGGACGAAACAGTAGACACTCAAGCAAGCACCTGGCTCCTTCAGCCCCTGCCAGAGCCAGCTCTCCCTGCTGCCTGCACCCTCACCTTTGGGGGTCTCCCCGCTGAGTGGAAGCCGCTCCGAGCCCACCCCTGGCCCAGCTCTTACTGTAACCCCTCTCCGCTCTCCCCAAACAAAAAACTGATTCCCCACTGCAAGTCTCTCCTTTTCTCAGCTAAGCGCACAGGACCTGAGGCCATTAAACTTGCAGGTTCCGGAGGTTCTGGAGAGCGCTTGTCTCTCTGTCTCATTGAAGGGTTGCTGCGCTAATGAGAAACAGGCCCAGCCACTGCCTACATATCCATCACCAGAAGGCACACACACACACACACACACACACACACACACACACACACACTGGTGCCAAGGCAAGCAAATCAGAACAAATGGGCCATGAATCCTACCCCTTCGTGTCGCAGGGAGTGAGACAGCATTCATGCAGAGGGCCCAGGAGGAGCCTGCCAGGCTGCCAGGCTGCCCCAGCTGCTCACAGGACATCCATCAGTGTCAGCCATTTGCATTGTCATGTTAACAGCCCAGGTTCTTCATAAGCTTCACACCCCACAGTCCTCTCCCCTGAAAAAAGCCCTAAATAGGGTTACTTAGCACTACTCTTTTATTGAGATAGTGTTATCTTACAGGACCTTAGGGAATCAATAAAGACTGTGGTATTTTTCTTTAAAAAATAGGGGGAGAGCCACACCCCTGTGTGTCCATGCAAAAGTTACAGCAGAGCTCTCTGCAAACCACCTATTCACAAAAGTCCCAGAGAGCGTTAAATGCTTCAGACTGCGTTCTATTCAGAAGTAAACATTACCTACAAAAGTCACAGAGAGAATCATCTGAAATCCAGAGGGCCCAGAGGACTGTTGGCCCATCCTGTCAGCCATATTCGTTCCACTGCAGCTGAAGTTACAGTTAAAGGATGACTTGACATACCAGGTGTCCTTAAAGCCCTTATATCGAGCATGAAAGAGCTGAACTGGACCCCCATGCCTATCTGGTGTCTTTGGGGGGCGGTAGCTAACATAGGACTTATTATACAACACCTGTCAGGACTTTCCCCATCTTCTATGCCTTCAACTGCCAGGCTCACATCAAGAGTGTGCAGCTTAAGATACAAACTACTATATACAAAATCAATAAACAACAAGGTCCTACTATAGCACAGGGAACTATATTCAATATCTTGTAATAAACCATAATGGAAAAGAATATAAAAAAGAATATGTATATATATACATATCTCTGAATCAGTTTGCTGTACACCAGAAACTAAGACAACATTGTAAATCAACTATACTGCAATTAAAATTAAAAAAAGCACGCAGCTTAATCAAGGAAATTAACAAGGGTGGGTGCAGGCTACACCAGGCCCAGAGTTTTTGGCTCCTGGAGACAGGCCCAACTACAGCAAACACGTGGGGAAAGTGGGGAGGAGGATCCTGGATGCCAGCTGGGACACAGAAAGAGAAGGAGACAAAATCTTATGATAGACCCAAAGGATGCATCTTTCCTGAACTCTCTGGTCCCTTTCCATAGAATATGATACTCTATTTACTAGCAAATTCTGGTATGACCTTCATAGATCTGAAACTATTTCTTCTCAAAAATTTTTTTTCTTTTTTAAAAATAGTTATTTATTTATTTATTTGGTTGCACCAGGTCTTATTTGCAGCACACGGGATCTTCCTTGCGGTGTGTGGGATCTTCATTGCAGCATACAGGATCTTTAGTTGTGGCATGCGAAATCTTAGTTGCGGCATGTAGTTCCTTGACCAGGGATCAAACCCGGGCGCCCTGCATTGGGAGCGCAGAGTCTTAGCAACTGGACTACCAGGGAAGTCCCCCAAACAAATATATGTGTATGTATATATATATATATATATATATATATATATTTATTTATTTATTTATTTATTTATTTATTTTTTTTTTTTTTGCAGTACACGGGCCTCTCCTGTTGTGGCCTCTCCCACTGCGGAGCACAGGCTCCAGACGCATAGGCTCACAGGACTAGCCGCTCCGCGGCATGTGGGATCTTCCCGGACCGGGGCACGAACCCATGTCCCCTGCATCGGCAGGCAGACTCTCAACCACCGCGCCACCAGGGAAACCCCAAACAAATATATTTTGAAAAAGAATGCCAATGTCTCACAGGAAATAAACACTGAGATCAAATTTCTCAGGATAAAATTTCACCACTTTAAAATCATGCTTCCATGCTTATGGCTCTCCCTTTAACTCTAGACAGGAAGAGAAAACAATCAGAAGTGGAACAAACAAAAAGAGGCTTTTGAGGAAACATTAATACAATAAAAGAGATCTTCGAACTTGGATCATGGCCTCTTTGTTATTTTCAAATCATGGCTGGACTTTCTACACTTTGCCACAAAATTCTATTTTCTAATTCCTGTACCTTTTTAAAAAAAATAAATTTATTTATTTTATTTTTGGCTGCATTGGGTCTTCGTTGCTGTGCGCGGGCTTCCTCTAGTTGCACTGACCGGGAGCTACTCTTCGTTGTGTTGCGCAGGCTTCTCACTGCAGTGGCTTCTCGTTGCGGAGCACGGTCTCTAGGCACATGGGCTCAGTAGTTGTGGCTCGCGGGCTCTAGAGCGCAGGCTCAGTAGTTGTGGTGCACAGGCTTAGTTGCTCTGCATCATGTGGGATCTTCCCAGACAAGGTCTCAAACCCATGTCCCGTGCATTGGCAGGTGGATTCTTAACCACTGTGCCACCAGGGAAGCTCTATCCTGTACCATTTTTTCCCCCAAATCTTTACCTGATGGAATCTCAAAGGATCTCAGCTGTTGGAAACTTGCCCTTGGCTGGCATTCGTAAAGAGAATCACCTAGTACCTCAAAATAAAAAGGCAGCCCTGCCTCCTATTCACTTTCCCTCTTCCAAGTTCCCTGTTCTAGGCCTCTGTGTTCATGTCACCACCTCGGCTGAGTCATCCAACATAATCATGCTCAGAGCACAGGTGACCTACCAGCCACCCATAGTGAATGAGCCTGAACACTGCACCCTAAGACCTGGAAAGGAAATGAGTTTCAACCTTCTAAGACTTATTTCAGAACTGTACTCGGAGCTAAACAATGTTAACTAAGATTTCATCCTTTCTCAAAACTGTAGGAGGGAAAGAAAAAAAAAGGGGGGGGATCTGAACCTCAGTACTTTGTAATTCATATATATGCCCACTCTATACATTCACATGTATTATAGATTATAGCCATATGCAGCCTATATTCCAGGAATATAGAATTACATCATTGGCATTTTTGTATTAACATTAACATAGGTGGTGCCTTTTACAAAAACATTTCTAGAAATTGAAGCTCCATTCCTGGATTTTCCCATACCTATTTCTAGCCACTGTCTAGTGTGTTATGTCATCCTATCCTGCTTCCTTTCTCTGCTGAAATGCACTGGAGTCTGGAGGCTGATTGGCTCCCAGCTGTAATAGAATATATAGCCTTTCACCTCTGGGTCACAGTATTGAATCTGGGCCACATCAGCAGCATCTGAAAGCAGTTACTGTACCATCTATGGCCTTGCTTAAGACAAAAGCCACTGTTCTAGCTTTTCATTCTTGTGGGAAGCCTCAACCAGGAAAGGCAGCAAGGAATGAGCAATGGGCCCCCAAAAGAAACTCCCAATTAGCAAGAGTCCATGAGAATGGTTTGAAGGCCCTTTGCAAGAAAGCTTAGGTGCTTTACAGTCTGATGGCTGTGGCACCTCATCTGTGGCCAGAGTCATCAGGTATGTTATGCTATGGTACAATTCCCTTTCCTCAACCTGCATAGTGTCAGACACCTGTAAAAAGTCAGGTATTTCAATAACCCCTGAAATCCCATAAACTCCAAGCAGCACTGCTCCAGAAATGGCAGGAGTCTTAGGCTCTGACCTGAGCTCGCTGGTGACACTGATCAAGAGTCCAAGGCTAGAACAGTGACTGGCACAGAGCAGGTGCTGTATAAACTGTTGTTGAATGGATGGGGAAAAAAACGCTTCTTGTTCTCTCTTTTGCCTATTAAATGAATTTAAGACAGACTAGCCTACATCCAGCGATGACATTCCTTAAAGGGAGGCTATGAGAAGGAAGGGGGAAAGTGGCAATGGCCCAGTCCAGTAACCTGAAGAAAGCAACTATATAAATATAAGGTTTTATTTACTCATCTGGTCTTTAAAAGGGTCCATTTGGTCTAACTCCAAAAAAGCAATACACACAAAATGTGTGAGCAAATTTGGAAAAGTGATGCTACCATTGAACATATTGCTGTCAAGTACCCAAGAGCTAATAAGTCATTTTTTTTGGAGTTTACTGCAAAATGTACAATGCAATTACAGTAATGTATTAGTAACTATTATTCAGGGAACCATTCAATGTGCTGCCCACAAAGATTTATTTGCCATCTTAATGTGTTTACCCAGTGATGATAACTGCCCAGGTAAAACTTTTCAAACGATTACAGGCACAAATGGAACAACTGCTTTGCGCTGGTTCCTGCAGAAGAGAGTAACGTGGGTCCTGCCCGTGACACACGCCCTCCCACATCAAATGCAGACGGAGGAGCTGTCAGGCTCCTGGCTGGCCACAGCCAGTCCCCTTCTCAGAAGGTAAGTGGAAGTAAGAGAAAAGAGAGAAAGGGTGAGGGGTATTCCTGCATCCCTCCACAGGCCACTCACCGGGCCCGCCTCTGCAATATCTTCTCCTCTCCCCCTGAGGGACTCTAATAGGGCTCACAGGGAGGCAGCACTGTGAAGGGGGTAAGGAGGGGGTGAGGACGCTGACCCAGATACCTAACCTCGCTGAGTTTTCTCATCTGTAAAAGTGGGGACAGTAACCGTACCCCAGTCCTGGGATGGTTGTGAGGATTCAATGTCATACTGCACATAATGTGCTTAGAAGCATCCAGTGGTTAGATCGACACATGTTATCATGTTTACCCTTCAGGAGCCCTTACTGGATGAAATCTCCCTGCTCAGGCAGTCCACAGGGATATCTCAGCCCTCAAAACACTATTTTGTGACACAGTTCGTACTGCTATCTGTGTGTGTGTGTGTGGTACACAATGCATAAAATTGATCATTTGAAACAGTGGCATCAAGTACATTTTCATGGTTGTGCAGTCATCACCACCATCCACCTGCAGGACTTTTTCATCTTCCCAAATTGAAACTCCTTATTCATTAAGCAACAACTTTCCATTATCCCCCTCCCCCGACCAGGCCCTGGCAACCACTCTTCTGTCTCTATGAACTTGACAACTCTAGGTATCTCATATACATGGAATTTGTCCTTTTGTGACCAGCTTACTTCACCTAGCATAACATCCTCAAGGCTCATCCCTCTTGTAGCATGTGTCAGAATTTCCTTCCTTTTTAAGGCTGAATAATATTCCACTGTGTGGGGACTTCCCTGGTGGCACAGTGGTTAAGAATCCCCTGCCGGTGCAGGGGACACAGGTTCGAGCCCTGGTCCGGGAAGATCTCACATGCCTGGGAGCAACTAAGCCCGTGCACCACAACTACTGAGCCTGCGCTCTAGAGCCCGCAAGCCACAGCTACTGAGCCCACAAGCCACAGCTACTGAGCCCACATGCCGTAACTACTGAAGCCCATGCGCCTAGAGCCCGAGTTCCACAACAAGAGAAGCCACTGCAATGAGAAGCCCACACACCCCAACGAAGAGTAGCCCTTGCTCGCCACAACTAGAGAAAGCCTGCACACAGCAACAAAGACCCAATGCAGCCAAAATTAAATAAATAAATAAATATTTTTAAAAATATATATATATATATATTCCACTGTGTGTCTATACCACATTTGTGTGTCTATTCATCCATTGATGGACACTTGGATTGCCATTGTGAATAATGCTGTAATGAACATGGGTGCTATACTGCTATCTTGATGTATTACCTGGTGTCATCACCTGTTAATACTGGTATATAAATCTAATGTTGTCATTTAACCTCTTATGAAGGCAATGTGGTTGGTTACCCTTTTTGGACACTATGTCTGGCAATACTGCATTTCTCAGGGGTCAGGCAGACCCTTGAGGCTTATTCTTTCTTCATGAGATTCCCTGGAATACCTCACCTTCTTCAGCTTTCTTTCGCTCACCAATTCCTACTCATCTTATTAGCCTCAACTCAGCTGTCACCTCTTCTAGAAAACGATCTCATTCCACGCCACATCCTGCCATGACACATCTTAAAGGGGTGCTGTGAAAAGGAAGTGGCAACAGTCCAGCACAGTGGCCTGAAGCAGTGGAGGCTGCTCCCTGTCTGCCCCTAACTCCACACTCAGCACTTCGTTTCCATACCCACCCTACCCACCAGGCTGTGAGAGACGCAAGGACAGGACTGTGTCTTAATCATCTTTCTATCCTCAGCACTGAGTCCAGGACCATATACCTATATGGTAAAGGCCAAAGAAATGTTGGACCGGCAGATGAACGGATAGATGGATAGAGAGATGGATGATGAGAGAATGAAAAATGAATAAACCAAATGTTAATTTTGTGGAATCAATCCTGGAAAATGAGGTCACCATCTAGATATATAAGTTTTACTCTTCTCTTCTGTAAGATGGCAGTTTGAATACTAACATTTAATGAGTGCCTACTATGTACCAAACAAAACATGCCTACAAAGCAATTTTTTTGACGGTTAATCTTATTTTTCTATTTTTAAAATACATTTTTTTATTGAAGTATAGCTGCTGTACAATGCTATATGTTACAGATGTACAATATAGTGATTCACAATTTTTAAAGGTTATACTCCATTTATAGTTATTATAAAATATTGGTTATATATTGTTGTACAATATATCCTTGTAGTTTGTTTTATACCTAAAAATCTGTACCCCTTAATCCACTATTCCTATCCCTTTCCTTTCTGGTAACCACTAGTTTGTTCTCTATATCTGTGAGTCTGCTTCTTTTTTGTTATATTCACTAGTTTGTTGTATTTTTTAGATTCCACATATAAGTGATATCATACAGTATTTGTCTTTATCTGTCTGACTTATTTCACTTAGCCTAATGCCCTCCAAATCCATCCATGTTGCTGCAAATGGCAAAATTTTATTCTATTTTATGGCTGAGTAGTAGTCCATTGTGTGTGTGTGTGTGTCTGTATACGTGTGTGTGTGTATATATATATATATATATATATATATATATATACACACACACACATATATGTACCACATCTTCTTTATCCATTCATCTGTGGATGGACACTTAGGTCGTTTCCGTATCTTGGCTCTTGTAAATAATGCTGCTATGAACACCGGGGTGCATGTATCTTATCAAATTAGTGATTCTGGTTTTTTTGGAATGTACCAGGAGAAGAACTGTTGAATCATATAATAGTTCTATTTTTAGTTTTTTGAGAAACCTCCATACTGTTTTCCACAGTGGCTGCACCAATTTATATTCCCACCAACAGTGCAGGAGGGTTCCCTTTTCTCCACATCCTCACCAACATTTGTTATTTATGTTCTTTTTGATGACAGCCATTCTGACAGATGAGGTGATACCTCATTGCGGTTTTGACTTGTATCTCCCTGATGATTAGCAATGTTGGGCATCTTTTCATGTGCCTGTTGGCCATTTGTATGTCCTCTTTGGAAAAATGTCTATTCACTTCTCTATGAAGCAATTATTAACACCATTACATAAGTGAGGAAACCGAGGCAGAAAGCAGTAAGTCCTTCAAGTTCAAGAGCTGATAAATGACAGAGCAAAGATTCAAACCCAGATGGTCTGGCTCCGGGCTGTTAATTACAAAAGTAATGTAATGCTGCATAACCTCTAAGGTTCCTTCTATGCTCTTGTTCTATGATTATAAAATGCTGATGATTAAAAAGGATATTCTGAAGCCTCCAGGAGGTGTACAATGTTAAAAATAATGGCATCCATTTAAACTGACATATTATATTGACTTTTGCCCTATGTGGGAATTATAAAGAGGGTTTGGAAAGCCCATGATCCTACTAAAAAGATGCTAAAATGGGTGCCTTAAATGGAGTGATGAACACAACTCCATTTCTTTCCAGAATTATCAGGACACCATTAATGTCTATGCAAAAATCCACCCTGCTTCCTTGTTACTCTGCACTGAATGACTGAAAACCAGGTTCTTACCTACTGCATTTCTCCTCTCACGTCAAACTGAGGCAGTTCCAAGCCTTTAAAGGGAGAGATTCCTTTATCATTCCAGACCCTTCTCCATCCTGGATGTGATCATGTGTCACCATCTCACCAAGTAGTGGCGGCAGTGCGGCACCAACTGAGCTGTATCAATTATCAGATGAAGGAAGAGATTAAATCGGAGGGACCAGTGTCTGGGGAAGTAGCCTCGAGTGGCCCTCTCAGTTTAGTTCCGATGGTACCAATAAGTTTCCTCCCTGAATACCTGGGACCAGTGAGAGTTCCCACCTTCTCTTATTCTGCCAGAAGAGAAGTGAATGCAACCACATTAAACTGCGCAAAAATAAGGACTTGTTAACTAACAAGAAATTCAAGGCCCTCCAAACTAGCCAACCCATAAATCCTAGACCAAGATCCACTCAGATGTAGAAGCTGCTAGCACTCTGATCCCTGTGGATTTCACTCTTCTAGAGAACAGAAGGCCATGGCAGTGGGACAGCATCCTGCCACTTCCCGGGACTAATCCAGGCATCACCTCCCACCCCCTACACACTGCCTACATCCCCTCCTCTGTCACCTTCCCTCCTCCCCCATGATGCTGTCCTTACACAGCAGTGGTAAGATTTTTTTCCAAAAGGCCAGAAATTTTTGGAGAATTCATGTATTCAAGAAAATAATTACTGTCTACGGGGTAAAATTAATAAGATATGATGACTGTGCTCCCAGGGTTCAGAGTCCAGGAGATCCACGTGGGCAAAACAACTGCATAAATAAATCCTATTAGAACCTGATGGAGAGTCAGGAGCCCGAGGTTTTCTGGGTGACCCTGGGCCAGCCTCCTAAACCTTTGCCATCATTCTGCAATCTCCTTCCTGACCACCATAAAGGGGCATCATGCAGAATCACTAATAATGGCAAGTACTCTATTTAAAAAAGTAAATTAGCACAAACTACCACCACAAAAATGCCCACAACCGGCAACTTCCTTCCCCAAGTGGATGCCTCTCACAGGAAGCAGAGAGCTGATTAGGCACATGAAAACCGTGCCTTTGTATTACATTTACCACCCTGGCTGCAAAATATGCGTGTAAAGCCATCATTAGCAGACTCACAGCTGTCAACCCTCCCTGCACTCCCAGCTTGAGAGACAGTTAGCCATCCTTCTGTGCTGAATGCCCTTTTAATTGCACACCCCACTTTATTAGCTGCCTTGACCTCCAATAAAAGCTTCGGCCTAACAACGTCTGAAACCTGAGACAGGATGTCTACTGTGTCATCAACTCGTAGGCTTCCTGCAGGGCTTCTGCCAAGTGCGCGCATGCACGCACACACGCACAGCCCGTTAGAAAGACTTCTCCCTAGAAATTTCACAAATAATTACATGAGCAAACTTAGGCGGAAAGAACAAGAGGAGAAATAAAGGATACAGTATCTGAGAACAGAATCAAGGGAGACACGTGGAGGGTGTGCTGGGCTGCAGGACGCTCTGTCAGTGCTCCCTTAGGGTGCCTGCAGGCATCCGAGGCAAACAAGGGGCGTGCCTGCCGTTCCTCTGCTCTCCGGATGCTCCCACTGTGTCTGCCCCCAAGTCCTAATGTGCTCTGAGCTGGGAAAGGCCAAATGAAGGCCGGCTTTTAATACCTGTGCTCCCTGAGTTGCGTTTAGACTACAACAAAAATATAAATTATTGTAGTTGAAAGAAGAGTTAGGGAAACATTTCACAGGAAGCAGACAATTTAAAGAGGCAACCTAGGGGACTTCCCTGGTGGCGCAGTGGTTAAGAATCCACCGGTCAATGCAGGGGACACGGGTTCGAGCCCTGGTCTGGGAGGCTCCCACATACCGTGGAACAACTAAGCCCATGCACCACAACTACTGAGCCTGCGCTCTAGAGCCCACGAGCCACAACTACTGAAGCCCGTGCATCACAACTACTGAAGCCCGTGCACCTAGAGCCCGTGCTCCGCAGCAAGAGAAGCCACTGCAATGAAGAGTACTGCGACGAAGAGTAACCCCTGCTCACCGCAACTAGAGAAAGCCCTCGCGCAGCAACAAAGACCCATCGCTGCCAAAAATTAATTAATTAATTAATTAATTTTTTTAAAAAAGAGGCAACCTAGGCTAGTGCTAAAGATGAAAAATAAAATTGATAATAACTGAATAGGCCTCGTTGACTCAGCATCTTCTAACTGCCATCTCCTTTGCAGACCACAGCATCCAAATGAGAGGATTATTACACCCAAGTCATGGGCATGGGCTGTGTAAGTACTGGTCTAAGTAACTGTGGTCTTGTCTAGATATTTGAAGGAGCAGAAAAGAGAAGGAGAAAGCAAAGGGGGCAAAAAGGGGTTCAAAAAAATTAAGATGTAGAATTTTTTAAAGAATGATGAATAAAATGTTTGGAGTTCTGGTATTTCTACATTGCTATCCAGGGAGAAGTCCCCACAGATTATTTCTAATTCCTAATGAATATGGCAGATCTTTTTAATGGAAGACTAACTATAAGCAGTCTTTATATCTAAGGTAATACTTTTTCTCAAACATCCCTTACCAAACTGCTCTTGTAAAATCAATTGTCCTTTTGTTTGCCCCAGTTTATTTCTGCTTCCAAATACAGAAGACAGTAAACAGCTTCATTAAGAAACAGGAAGAATCTTGTGAGTCAATTTATGATCCAAATTCCAAAGGCAGAAATATCATCCATGGCAATGCCAGTGACTACCTTCACCTGGATGGCAAACAAGGGGGGACACACCTTGGCTGGCTGGGCGTGGGATTCCCACAGGTGTGCCAACCCATGGAATAGCTTCAGCCTCCAGGTTCAGCCAGAAATCCATCTAAGACTTTGTCAAGCACATCCCTCTAGAATTTGGGGTCCAAGATTGGGCTCCTTAAGACTTGCAGGCTTGGAAGGAGTTTAGAGACCACCAACTCCCTCCTCTCGGTTTACAAAAGAGGAACAAAGCACAAGCTGGCTAGGTGACTCGCCCAAAGCCACAGTTCTAATTAGTGCCAGAGGCGGGACTGCACCCTCAACATCTGGGACGGTAGACAGCCTTCAATGCCTACCAGCCACCCACCCTTGTATTTCTGTTTCTCTCACCCTCTCTCTTGTCCTTCCTCCTACTGCTCGCATCTATGTTATTTGTCTCCCTTCTATCCCCACACCGCCCAGCTTGATGGAAACAAGTGATGCTCCAGTTCACAGCTGTGGGCCCACAGGAAGACACTCAAGGCCACCTCTTCAGCTGCCGTGCTCAGGATCAAGACATCCCTCTAAGAAAAGCCACACAACCGAACCAGGCAGGTGATTATTTTTCATTAAATAATGGCAGTTACTAGTCGTCTGCCTGAATTCAACTGTGTATTTTCTGTATAATTCTTTGGTTAGATAGCTCAATAGCTTTTGGTTGTTGTTGGTGGTGGTGATGGTTTCTAATCAGTTAATAAGTAAGTCTCCTACAGCTGCATGAAACCACCAGGTAGATGGAGCAGGGAGTAGGGAAGTAGTGATTACAACTCTAAAGAAAGCAACCACTATAAATAAGATGATCGTGTTTCATGGGAAAGTGTAGCTGCTCATCACCGCTAATTAAAAGATGGAATTACTTCATAGAAAAATCTCAAGCCCTATAAATTCCTATGTTATCTTAGAAGAAATCCTTAGTTAGCAACTACAAATCCCAGACATCACTCAGATTAGATAAAGAATTATTCAACGTTTACATTTTTCACCCCTGTGGTGGCAAAGTGGATTTAAACTGATTATTCCCAGTCCATGCTTTAAAAATAAAAACATTTCGTGTGCAAGAACTAGCAAAGATTTTTAAAACATGCTGTGTAGAGAACTAAAACTTTTAACAAGAACTTTTTGTGGCCAGCAGCAACATCGAGCTTAAACTCCATTCAGCAGAAAAGATGAATAAAAATAGCCCGTCAGCTGTAAGTTAGTCTATAACACTTAAGATATATTTCGATATAGTTCTGCTTATCAAAAGAACTTACTCTACCCCAGAGCCTTCTGAAATGTTCACCTATAGAGCAGCATAAGGATATCGACTCTTTCTACACAAGCGTTTGCAAGAACACTCTCTACCCAGGGCAGCTCCAGCTCCGAGAGCAGGGATATGTGCAGGAAATACTGCTTGGTGGGGAGAGAGTGTCTTTATTTCCAGACTTCTCCACTGGGCCTGGCGGAATCGATGCGATAGGATCAGCAAAGTATAACTGCAAAGAAAACTGTCTGAGAAAGATAAAACTGGATCGGGAGGCAGATAAGCCTAAATTCCCAATGTCGCTCAGATCCACACACTGCATGTGCAGTCACTGGGGGACGTCTGCTCTCCCACACTCACCGGAGCGGAACTGCAAAGTTCAGTGTCTGCAGAGCTCCCTGGGGGGCCTCTGAGAGGGGCAGGGCTTAAAGGGGGGATTTCCATCTGTGACAAAGAATCTCAATCCATATTCATGGCATCTCAACTAAAAGGAGTAGCTATTTTCATCAACCGAGTTCTCCTGGTTCTGTGGAGCCACCCTACAAATGAATAAGTAGGAGATGCTTTATTCACTTGGAGGTGAGGAAATGGGAAAGGAGACGAGCTTAATGGTTTCACCTTCTCTGACAACTGCTTTTCTGTTTTGGTGTCAGATCACTGGCAAAAGGAAAAAGAAAGAGAGAGAGAGGGAGAGAGGAAGAGAGAAGAAAGAAGAAAGGAAGGGAAGAGAGAGAGAGAGGGAAAGGAAGGAATTTTCATAAAATTCAACTTCCTGTGGGGCATCCTTGGAATAAAACAGAAAGTGATGGTTGGATATCATCTCACAATTTCACCAGCTCCTCACAGCAACCCTGGCAGGGCCCCAACCCCCATTTTATAAATTTATTTTATTTATTTATTTCTGGCTGCGATGGGTCTTCATTGCTGCACGCGGGCTCTCTCTAGTTGCAGCGAGCGGGGGCTACTCTTGGTTGCAGTGCTCGGGCTTCTCATTGTGGTGGCTTCTCTTGTTGCGGAGCACAGGCTCTAGGTGCATGGACTTCAGTAGTTGTGGCACATGGGCTCAGTAGTTGTGGCGCATGGGCTTAGTTGCTCTGCGGCATGTGGGATCTTCCCGGACCAGGGCTTGAACCCATGTCCCCTGCATTGGCAGGCAGATTCTTAACCACTGCGCCACCAGGGAGGCCCACCCCCATTGTAAAGGTGAGAATAACCAGGTTCAGAAAGGCTAAGTGACTTGCCCGGTGATGCAGCCTAGTTTTGCACCCAAGTTGTTGACCTCAGATCTTTGTGTTTTAAGGTCATAAGAGCCTCAGAAAATGAATCTCTCTTAACCTCTCAGTGTCTTCAACAACTTTGAGCTGCCTCAGATGTCCTCACCTGTCCATCACTCCTGGACACACTGTTATTGCCTGCCTTTCTCCAGGGTGCCAGAAACTTCTAACAAAGATCCCCAGTGACCTCCTATTTACTGATTCAGTGGAAACCTCAGTCCTTACCTCCTTGATCTCTCCAAGGTATCTGACCTTTCATCACCCCTACCTTCTCAAGCTCACCCCTCCCTCCGTTTCCATGATACCACTTTTTCTTATTTTCCTCCCCCTTTTCTGGTCTCTCCTTGAATTGTCTTCCTGAATCCTCAGGCTGCCTGTCCCTTCAATGTCAATGGGTCCCACGGCTCCACACTTCACCATCTGTCACTCTACACATCCTCCGTGGAGAGCTCACCTCATCTGTGGATTCCACCACCTTCCTCATGCTGACATTTCCCAGATCCATGGCTCCAGCTCTGAATCCACTCTAGAGCCCCACTGGACCCCACTGGAACATTCCACCTCAAGCTCTAGAGAACCCAAACCAATTTTAGTATTCACACCCATCCTTGAAAATCAGACCCACCATAACAAAACCCCCCTCTCTGCCTGTATTCTCCATCTCAATTAATGGCTGCAGCACCCTCACACTTGCCCTAGCCAGAAATCTTCATCATCTCGCCCCTGCCCCATTTCTCAGCTGCCAGCCGCCATGGGTTTCCTATGTACAAAATCTGTCAGGGCCAGGCTGCCTCTTCATTCCCACTGCTACTGCCTTAGTTAGGTCTGCACCATCTTTCACTGAGGCCACGGCGAGGGCCCTCTCCACTGAACTCCACGATACCACTCTTCAAATCCGGTTTCTCTCTCCCTCTCAGAGCAATCTTTCTTAAATGAATATCTGATCACTTCACTCCCTTCCTGAAAGCCCTTCAATGGCCACCCAGCCTATAGGTTAATATCCAGATTCTTTAGCCTATGAGGCCCTTCGTCCTCTCCCTGCCACCTCCCCAGCCTGTCACTCACCCATGCACACACTGCACTATGTCGGCAACGCACCGCTGCAGTTCCCCCAGGATACGGAGTGTCCATAACCTCTTTTTGCCTAATGCTCACCATTCCCTCTGCCTGGAATGCGGGTGATTCACCATGTTCACATGCTGAACTCCTACGCACTCTTCCAAAGCCAGCCCGAGCCTCACCCCTCTTTGCTTCCTAGCAGCCTCCACAGCCCATGGTCCAGCATTTAATATGCTGCACCCTAACTCTTTGGTTCTTTGTCTGCCTCTAATACTAGACTGGGAGTTGCTCCAGGGCAGGAATTTTTAGTCTTTTTCATATCTTGGTTATAATGTGGCATAGTACCATAGCTGGTACATGAGTGGGAATCAAAAATGCTTATGGCATATGAATATGAAAGCAAAAACAATAAATAAAATATTAGCAAACTGAATCCAGCAGCATATTTAAAAAAATACATCATGACCAAGTAGGGTTTATTATGGGAATGCAAGGATGGTTCATTATTAGGAAAGCAATGATAATAATTCACGATATTAATAGATCTAAGGAGAAAAATCATATGATCATCTCCCTAAATACTGAAAAAACCTTGGCAAAATATAACACCCATTCCTGATGAAAAACAGTAAATAAAATAGGAACTGATGGATACTTCCTTAACTTTTAAAAATATATATAGACCTCAGTCCAAAAGCCAAGATCTTACTTAGTGAGAAAAACTGTACATATGCCCACCATACATTACCATTTAACATTGTGTTGGAGGCATAAATCAACGTAACAAACAAGAGAAAACTATTAGAGGAATAAAATTAGCAAAGGAGAGGAGTGATGCTATCTCTATTTGTAGAAGATAAATCCTTTTGAAAATCCAAGAGTACCAATTTAAAAACTAATGAATACAGTAATAGAATTTAATAATAGGATATAAGATATGTATAAGATATATATGTAAGATATATATAATATCCTTCTTATATATTAACAATTATCAATTAGAAGAAATAATGGAAGAGCTCCTTTATAATAGCAACAAAAAGTATTTTTAATGCCTAAAAATAAATTTAACAAGAAATAAAGCCTCTACAAGAAAAACCTTTAAAATTGCTGAAAAGTAGATGTGTTCAAATGGAAAGACATTCCATGTTCTTGGGAAGGAGTCAACATCATAAAGATGCCAAATATTCCCCAGGTTAATGTATAAATTTAACATGGTCCCAATTTAAAAAAATTTTATGGAGTTAGGCAAGTTGATTCTAAAGTTCATATGGGAGAATAGTCTGGAAGAATAACCAGGAAACTACTAGAAAGGAAAGGCATTGTTTGGGAAAGAGAGAGAGCCCACATTACCAAATACTGAAACATGCTCCAAAGCTTCTGTAACTAAAATAGTAAGGAACTGGTACATGAAAAGACAGATAAATGGGACATAACAGCAGGTCCAGAAGTAGACCCAAGTACTGAAAATCTGGTTTACGATAATGGTTATTTCAAATCAATGGGGGAAAGATGAATGTTTTAATAAAGGGTTTGGGGACAACTGGATAGACATTTAGAAAAAGATAAAATTGATCTATACCTCTCATTATACACCAAAATAATCTCCCAATGGATCAGAGATCTAACTATTAGAAAGGAAACCTTACAAATATTCAAAGAAAACATAGGTGAGTTTCTTTAAAACCTGGAAAAGGTGGACAGACAACCTTTCTAACCATAATTCAAAATCTAATTTTCTTACATGGGTTCTAGAGCATCCCAAAGGCAATGGGAAGCAGGATGATGAGTACAAACTGATTCACTATTCTGATTAATATTTCAAAAGCAATTTAGGAATAGAGATGTATTGCCAGTCCTTTTGCACCTACACAAATATACTTTTAAGATATTTCTGATTGGTGCATTTGAGTCTGAAAGATCAACGGGAGCCCTTTCTAAACAGTGCTTCTTTGTCACAATAAGACCACACAGGAGATTTTTTTAAAAAAAGGAAAGATTTTTATGATCAGCCTGTGACTCAAGATACGGGTAAAAAGGAAATTAGTTTTGCATTCCTGAAAAGAGACTGGGAACCCTCACAGACACCAGCGTGCACGTGGTCTCTGCACCAGTCTCTGCGGGGACGAAACAGAGTGGAGTCTGGCAGCCCTGCTGATGCGGCGCAGAAGGTCTACTAAAGAACATGTCCTCTCAGACAGTCCCCACGGGTCCCTCGGGCAGGGCTTTTCAGAAAGGGCTGACAACAGCCTCAGCCAAGTGAATATAAATATAAGGAAGTTCCTTTGCCCCCTCTAATACATTCCAGCCAAGCAAATTACTCAGCTCAGGGTCCTGACCACCTCACATATTTTGCCCCCATCCTGAAAGTGAAGTTACTAGGAAAAATAACCACAACCTTCTCCCTCAAGCAAGGGTCTCCACTCAGGCAGTTATACTAATAGTGTAATACCCTCAATGGCTTTGGAGGGGGAGAAGCATCCTTGGATTTCTCTGTTCCTTGCATCTTTACTCACACTTCCTTTTGTGACCTGAACCACATCAATCACCTGGAATTCCAGGGTAAAGAAAAGAAATCGGGTTCATCTTCATTTTGCTACATGAGATTTTATGAATGTATGTATGTATGTGTGTATATATTAGTACAGTGCCTAGCACATACTAAGGATGATAATTGTTAGCCACTTATAATCATCATTGTTATTACCATCACCATTATTATTAGCTGATGAATGGTTCAGTTTGATCTGTGATATAATGCCAAAGAGCAACTGATGTTGCCTATTTTATTGACTTAATCCTAAATGCCGACAAATTACCAGGCTCAGCCATTTAAAAATCACATTTCTAATGCAATAATACAATCTGCAATGAGTGTGAAAGAAATTACTACAGGCCAGGGACTTTTACAAAGTGAATTAAATCACTATAAAAACTGACCATGGGACTTCTCTGGTGGCACAGTGGTTAAGAATCCGCCTGCCAATGCAGGGGACATGGGTTCAAGCCCTGGTTTGGGAAGATCCCACATGCCCAGAACAACTAAGCCCGTGCGCCACAACTACTGAGCCCACGTGCCACAACTACTAAGCCCATGCACCTAGAGCCCATGCTCCTCAACAAGAGAAGCCACTACAATGAGAAACGCAGGCACTGCTATGAAGAGTAGTAGCCCCCACTCGCCACAACTAGAGAAAGCCCAAGCGCAGCAACGAAGACCCAAAGCAGCCAAAAATAAAAAATATATATACAATAAAAATTTTTTTAATTAAAAAAAAACTGACCCTGTTGGTTCACAATTAAAAGTCTGGTAGAATGAAATGCAATTATGCCATAGCTTACTAAGCCTTAAAGAAGATATTACTGCTCATATGTCTCTACTGGGAATGTTTTTATAATGCCTAAAATGTTTGAGAAATGTTTTAATGATAAATGCTACTGGACTTTTTCATTACCAATATTATCTATTAGCTGATCCCTTATCTAAAATATTTCCGAAATGGAAAAGATTCAAATGAAGCTTTCTGAAAACAGCCATGTGTTCTTAAAAAGATTTCTGATAGAATTTTCTCATAATTAATAAGTACTTAAAATTCAGTATCTATTTATAAAGAGTCTTACATTGGCTTCTAGGGGATCTTTTAAATGGAGTTATTTTTTCATACCCCTGTTTTGGAACTGAAAAAAAAAATATATATATATATACACACGTATATATATATATATTCTCAAGTCTAGACTTACTTGGGCCCTGGCTATTTAGAGTCTACGTTTGGTGTTCTTAAACCCCCTGACACATTCCTTTCTTTCATCTCTGTGATTCCTGGCCACTCTTCTCAGTATGTCTGGCTAATCTTCCTGATATTTCTGGGGCATAAATGGACCCAGAATATGTGACCAAGGAAAAATTCAGCTAGGAATGTAGTTCTGTACTGTTTTTTATATAAAAGATTTTCTTTTATTGATATGGAAATGAATAGATGTCTGATAAACTTTTGCCAACCTGGAACATTTCTACTTACCCCAGGGAGTTCTTTGGGGCTGATGTTTCATAGGGCTTACACTGTCAATTCAAAGGTTCTGTAACAGATCTCGAAATGATCTAGGATAGCCCCCAAATGGGAGATTCGTTCCTTGGCCCGCATTTCTGGCTTTGTGCCTTGACTGTGTATAAAACAGGAAAGATGCTCTGGCCAATGGATATGAAATGGTTTTATATTTACACAGTGGGACACTACAATGGGTAAGAGGACTGATTTCACTTAAAATCCCAACACTTTACAAAACCACATTCTTTCCTTTTATCTGACCACTTCCACTTACTAGCCCTAGAAAAGAAATGATATAAACCCAATAAGTACTTTTTTTACTGACTGAAGTAATAAGTCAATCCAAATGGTTTACAGTCTGTCACCAGGCAAAAATCTTGACTCACTCAGGTGAGTTGCTATTTGAAAGGTTGGATCCAGGGCATCATTAAGAGTCATGTGAGCTCACAATTGTCCCTTCTATATTCCTCAGTCTGTTTCATTCCTAAATCTGCCTTTATTCTCTATCTCTTCCAAATCCATTATCATCTTCCTCTATGAGCTCCCCCCAAATCTGTATCTCCTCCCATTTCCTGCCTCAGTTAACATTACCCCACCCACCCAGTTACCTAAGCTAGAAACCTCCAAGCCATGTAACCTTCTGCCATGAAGTCTCATTCTCCAGTGGACACGACTAGTACTGAGAGTGCTCGGAACTGGGTGGTCACGCCTCAGGCCACTAGAGCCACTGTCTAACTCCTGGGACCAGCCCGACTCCCCTGCATGGGCCCGCCAGCACGTTACCTCCCCTCCTTAGCCAACTGTTTCAGAGACAAAACTGGGGGAATTCAACAGCGCTGGCTACCTACCAGTGGGCATGATGTGAGAATTCATATGGCAAAATGATATTTGGGAAATGTACTGATGAAATCAGAAACTGAAAGTGGATAATATTTTGCAAGAAAAGCCCTAAATTCTGTAAAACATAAATCCCATAGAATCTTCTCTAGTTAATAATCATAGACCTTCATATCTTGGACTTCCCTGGTGGTCCAGTGGTTAAGACTCCACGCTTCCACTGCAGGGGGTGCAGGTTCGATCCCTGGTCAGGGAAATTCCGCGGTGTGGCAAAAAAAAAAAAAAAAAAAAAAAGATAAACCTTCACCTCTTTCTCTAAAGAATGGAAACACTTTTCAAGCCTCATCTAAAGTAATTTTTTTGACATTCTAATCATTTAAAAGATCCTCTAGAGTCTGAATCATTTTTTCCTTAGTGTATTAATGGGAAAGTTAAAATACAGAGGAAAACTGATTTACTCACTGTCACAAAATAAATCGGTGGTAGAGAAAGAACTAAAACCAAATCCCCCCTAAAATTATAAGGTTCTTGGATGTACTATTCTGCCTTTGACTTTTAAATACCTATCGAGGAGACTTTTAATACCACCTCACAGAATGTAATACTCTATGTAAGAAAAGAGTCCCCAAATACAGCTAAGCATCTTAACTGAATTACAAAGATGATTTTTGCTAATTACCTCCCCAAAACATGCCTTTATCTTCTAGACCCTTACTCTTCAGGGCAAACTACATGTTGGAGTCACAATGACCTCTCTTGTTCTAATGAAACTTAACTCCTTCTGTGCCTGAGGGCTACGGAGGTCCACAGTTTGCTTATAAATCTGGCTCAGGGAAGAAGAAAGGCCTTGTGTTGGAGTTACATGGGCCTCCATCCATGGTGCTTGAGAGAACACAACATTTGTTTGGTTAAAATGCTGCAAACTTTGAAAAAAAAATGCTGCAAACTTTAAAGGTGTAATGGAAATATTACCTGAGGGTGTCAATACTTAAAAAAGGAAAAAACCCTAAAATTATTATTCCCAGAGACAGGCAGAGGATTGGTAGTTAAAATTCTGGCCCCATACCTCATTACTAACAACAAGGTCATCCGAACAGCCCTGGTTTCTGGCTAAGTCTTATGCTCTCCCCTACACCACGGGTCATGTTACACTGTGCTACATCACATCTTAAACTCCAGGCAAATTCATGTGTGCACTTAAAGTGACCCCATGTGACTGTCCCCAAGGCTGACAGCTCTTCTCTAGATGTGCCTGGGTCACTTTAAATTGGTGTAGAGCACCGAGGTTCCCCAGATCCAACGTTTCCTCTGGAGCCATCGCTCTGATAATAGAATCAGTTTCCCAGCATCACTTTTATTTCATCACATAAATAAAACTGCCAAATATATCAGGCTGCCTCCTATTGCACTGTGAATGAATTTTCCAGGCTGCTTCAACAAAGCCAAAAATCTGCTTTGTCACATGACTCCACAAAACATGATGGATGCATTTAAGTCTCAACATTTGTTTCTTCTTCCTATAGATTTCCTTTCCTCCCTCCACTTTTATGAAAAGAATATATTTTAATTTACCTTTGCACACACGGAGCATTCAACAACGCAAAGAAGCTACTGTAAGAACAGGTCCGCAAGAATGTTCTAGAATAAATTGGTAGGCTGCAACTTACTAGGATTGCCAAAAATATATCTTTAAGAACCAAAGTTCTTGGGCTTCTCTGGTGGCGCAGTGGTTGAGAGTCTGCCTGCCAATGCAGGAGACACGGGTTCGTGCCCTGGTCTGGGAGGATCCCACATGCTGCGGAGCAACTAGGCCCGTGAGCCACCACTACTGAGCCTGCGCTCCGCAACGAGAGAGGCCGCGATAGTGAGAGGCCCGCACACCGCGATGAGGAGTGGCCCCTGCTCGCCGCAACTAGAGAAAGCCCTCGCACAGAAACGAAGACCCAACACAGCCAAAAATAAATAAAATTAATTAATTAATTTTTAAAAGAGACTTAAAAAAAAAAAAGAACCAAAGTTCTTCAAAATTTATCAGCTGGTCTAGTCTGGTTATACAGACAGCATCCCACACTCTTCCTCTGTAACACTCACCGCAAATGGAAACAAATTATGAATTGTGCATTTTGTGGTTAATGTCTGTATCCTCCATTAGAATATAAGCTCCATGTGGACAAGGACTGTGCGTACCTGTTATTTTATTGCTGTGCCTAACACAGTTCCTTGAGTGTAGTAGATAATCAAATAATATTGATAAACAATCACAAGAGTAAATAAATCTGTGAGTGAAGAGAGTGTTAAGTCAGAAGATATGGCATGCAAGAGTGAAATAAACTTTTAGAGTCCCTGAGATTTATTTTTAGGGCTGTCCTGAAAGATTTATTATGAAACTACGAAAATGGCATACTGACAACAATCTACAAGTTAATTATTCTTGAGATAAATTCGGGATTCATAAAACCAATTCTCTTGGTGGCAATTTTCCACATTTAAAATTTTACAACTCCTGTGGGTATCTGTTTAATTTAACCCTTGCGTATGAAAAGATCAATGTGTGTATATTTGGATAAGCAGAAACGGCAAGCAGATGCAGCTATTCCTAAACTCCACTACTCAAAATCACATTTCACTTCAAAAGTCACAGAAGTATATAAATCAGAAAGTGCCACTGAACAGTGTCAGAATTCTCTACAGCAATTCACGCTGTTTTCTTGATATTTCTCTCTAAGCACTGATAAAACCTCTTTGAAGTGAAAGAGTAAATATTATCATTTGATAGTACTTAGGCCGAACAGTGCAAATACAATTGCACTGTGTTACACTCTGGGGACACACACAACGCTGGCAGGGTTGCCACGGAGGAAACAACGTGCTCAGCACTGGTGCAGGCAGGAGGGAGCCCCGCTCAAAGAACTACTCACCCCTTAATCTTCCTCTGATAGACACACAGAGGTTAGGGGGAAATGCTGACTTTCCAATATGTGTTTCTGTTTTGGTAGCCCTGGGAAGGAAGGACCACAAATAGGCAATGGGAAATGCCAACTCCCTAATTATCAGCCCGCTTTTACTACTCCCTCCGACATTTTTGTAAATGATCACGTATGGGGGTGGGGAGAAAAATCTAAGGAGTCGCCCCGGCAGGGGGGCGCGGAAAGGAAAGAATCTCAGTAGCTGGTGTCAGCGTGTCCCCGGCCTGCGACGCAGCAAAGGCCTGTGGACGCGCGGGAAGAGGGTCTCGGGCGAAGGCAGCACCGCGCGGGACCAACGGGATGGATGGGCGAGTGCTGGGGGCACAGAAAGGGCACTCTGAGGAGTGGAGGGCAGCAGGAAGAATAACCTGGGCAGCCCCGGTGGGCGGCGAGGCCTGGAACCGCGTACGCACCATCCAAGCATTGCGCCCGGGGAAGGTCTGGCGGGGGAGACGCGCAGGTCGCCCCCGAGGCCGGGAGCTGACCCGGCTCGGCCAGCGCCTTCTCCGGAACCGAGCAGCGCGCAGCGCTGCAGGTCCCCCGACCCACGGCCGCGGCGAGGCGCGCAGCTGTTGCCCGCCCAGCCCTGTCCCCGGCGGCGCTCACCTTGCCGGGAAAGGGCCCCGGGAGAAGCAGCTTCAGAGCCTGCCTCTTCAGCTCCACCAGGCGGGCGTTGCAATTCTCGCACCAGACGCCGCGGTCCGATCCGGGGGAGGAGCCGCCGCCACTGCCCGAGCCCGGGGAGCCCGTGCCGAAACCTGGCGAGCCGCCCAGGGAGCCAGGAGAGCTGGTGCCAATGCCCGGGGAGGCGGGGCCCGGGGAGCCCGTGAAGGAGCTCGGGGACGAGGTGCCCGAGCCGGGGGACGGCGTCCCGGACGAGCCGAGCGCCGAGCCCGCGCCCTCGGGAGTGGGGCGGCTCCCGGCGCGCGACTCTTCGTATGCTTTCCGGTACCAGCTTTCCGGGGAGAAGGGCGCCGCGGGCTTGGTGGGCGAGCAGACTTCATTCACCTGCGGGGGAGACACACGGTGTCAGGGGCCGCAGGGCGGCTGGCTCCCGCGCCCCTGCCCAGGGCCGCCCTCCCGCCTGCCCGGGGACCTGCGCGCCACCGAGGACTCGGCCGAGCGCCCACGGGCGCACGTTAGGGACCGTTCTGAGCCCTGCGGCCAAATCTGCCTCCATATGTCTGGTTAATTGTGTTTAAGTGAATCCCCGTCGCCCGGGTGACCCCTACACCGGTTCCCGGGAGGCGGCTGACTCCTCCGGTTTGGAGGAGAGGGGCTCACTCGCTCAGGGAATTTCGATGGTTTCTGCAGAGGAACCCACGGATTCAGCTCCCCGCGCTTTTGAACCCGGCACCCATCCCAGCAGGAGCTCACTTTTAAGATCCTGGACGACGGGGGGCGGGGGGGGCCTATGACTTTTGGATTTTTATTCATTCAGGGCAAGGCCCTCCGGATCCTGAAGGTAAATGAAAGGTTCTCCCGGCTCCAGGAAAACGGTCCCTTAAGAACAGCAGAGAAATCGTGGGAGACCCTCCCATTCGGCTTAACTCTGCTTGGAAGTGCAGGAACGCTGCAAAAGTTAGGGATGCAGGGAAGAGAAGGAACGAGAGGGCTGCAAAAATTCCGAGGGCAAGGCGAGTGCGTTGGCGTCGTTGCTGGCGGACCCGCCTCCGCGCGCGCACGCCGGGCTGGCCCAGCCGAGGAGCCTCAGCAGCGGGAGGAGAGCTCGGGGCCCCCCTGCCCTGGCTGCACGTTACCCGGAAAGGGGAACCCTGGCCAGGAAGAGTCCGGTAACGCGTCTCCGCATTATACCCATCACAACTTACCCCGTATTTCTTGCCCCTCGTGGAGACTGCAAGCCTCTCTTTATTCCCAGCTACCGAATTCATGGTGGCTTTTCCAGAGGAGAGTGTCTAAACGTTCCACCAACGCTACATCCAAAAGGTCTTCCAACCCAGAAGGGTGTCCAGTTGTAGGGGGCTGTCTCTTGGCCCTCAAGCCAAGGTTTCTTAACTGAAGGGGGCGGGGGGATAAAAGCAGATGGACCCCAGAAGTAACAGCACTAATTTGCAGAAGGGTTGTAATGCCTGGTTTATTCTTCTCTTCAAATAATGCGTTTCCTCCTCTTCTGCCTTCTCCAACCACACGTTCTCTTCTCACGGTCACATCCAGATAATTGGCATTCTCCTCAGCCTAGTGAGTCCGTTTTCCTCCACGAGGGAAAAGACGAGTACAATCGGGGCACACGGCAGCTACAGACAAGGTGGGCGAGCCCCCCCGCCTCGCCTCCGCCGGCGAGCCGGCTCTGGGAACTTGTCTCCTTCGCGGAGCTTGGTAACTGAGTTCAAAGAAATTCTCCCAAAATATAAAGATCCAGATCGGGGAGGAGCCTCGGCGTGTTGGGGAGCCAATATCCGCCGGCCCGCTTTGCCTGACAGTTGCGCGAGGGCAGAGAGGGGCGGCGGCGTGGCCCGGCCGGAGGGGCGCCCCGGCCGGCGTCTGCGGTCAGGGCGCGCGTGTGCGCCGGGGCGCAGCGCGGAGCCTCGCGAACAGCGGCCCCTCCGGGGAGCCCGCCGCCTGGCTGCAGCCGCTGTGCCTGCCGGGATCCATTTTATGTTGCGGCGCTCCTGCCTGACATTGCGAGGCCGAGAGCCGGGGGAGGGGGTCGTAAATCTCGCCTGTTGCGGGGAAGTTGCTGGTGAGTGGCCCAGATCCAGGGCTCTAATGAAACAGCACTGCGCGAGCCTGGAGCTGGGGGCAGCGCCGAGCGAGCGCGACCGGACAGAAATGCGCCCGAGCCTCCCCGCCCCCAAGTTCTTTCTCTTCCTGGCAAGGCTTGCAGTTCTGCCTTTGAAACGCCGTGTAAGAGGGATTGAGTCACAAACAAGTCCACAAATATGCCGGGTCCTCCCCCCGGCCTTTGTTCTCCTAGACCTGCCCTGCAAACCTTTTCTGAAATTGCCCTACCAAGCCCGGCCGGCCTGGGGGCCACCCTCCCAAGCGCAGCGGGAGAACAGGTCCTTCGCCCCCGCCCGCCCGCGACCCAGTGTGCGCTGTGCCTAGCCGCCCAGGGCTGGGACGCGCGAGCCCGGGGAGCAAAGGGCCGCCGCCGGGCAGGGAAACTGAGGGACTCGCCGCGCGGGCCTGGAAGGGGGTGTGTGCAAGCTGGCCTTGGCCTCGCCTTGGCCGGGGGTCCCCTCGGCACCCCCCTTCCTGCTCTTCCAGCGCGCAGGGCCCGCCGTGTCCCGGGAGTACCCAGTCATAGCCCTCTCCAGTCCCCCTCCGGCCCCCGGCGCAGCGCCTGGAGCGCAGGAAGCCGGCATTTGCCGGGCTCCACACGTAGCTGCTCCAGGGTGTCATTTTTCATCTCCCGGGAGGACATTTCTTCTGGTGAGCCCACAGGTCTGTCTGTTTTGTTGTGACCTTTAATTAACACCCCGCGACACGCCTCTTGAAAGGACCAGCCCCGTGCGGGGATCACGTGAGGTGTAATGGCATCTCCGCGCCCGGGAGGGACCGGGCCTGGGGGCATGCGAGGGCGCAAAGGACGCCTGGGGCTTTTCGGCCCCTAGCTTCCCTCTGAGGAAGACAATATCCTGGGGTGCTGGAGCCCTGTGGCAACGCCGCCCCACACCTGCTTTCCTCAGGGAAAATTCCTTCCGCGCATCCCTCGCACTGCCCTCCACCCACCCCTTCCCGCCGCAGCCCTTGCGTGGGAATGTTTCACAGGCACTAAAGCGAGGTAAGAAGGTCAAAATGTAGATGTCGAAAACAGTGTGGAAGTTTCCATTACGTTCCTACTTCCCATTTAAAAGTGATCATATCAAGAGAAGACCTTAGGGGGCAGGTACACCTCCGGGCAACACCACCCAGCTTCCATCCACATCTGTATTCCGCTGAGATGCTGCGAAAATAGCATAGCCATTAGCTACGCACTGCTCATCTGCCGAAAAGCAGCGTGTGGCCAGGTGAAATCCAGGAGCCAGTGAGCCGAGGGTGGGGAAGGAGTGGTGTGGAGGAAGAGTATTGGGGAGGTGGGAGATTCACCTTGGAGACAGAGGAGACCCGAGGTGGTCTGATTTGCATCCCAAAGTAGCTGGGGCGCCAAAGCGTGTTTGGTGAGCTCGGAGCGCCCTCTGTCGATCAAAGTTTACAACCAGAAGCCCCGCAAGAGAGTTTGATTTGATGCTTTAAAAAATGGATGTGAAATTTACATACCGTGAAACGCACAATTTTTAAGTGTACAATTCTCTGAATTTTGATAACTGTACACTCCCAGGTAAGCCACCACCTCAATCAAGTTATATATTTCCATCACTCCAAAAAGTTCTTACCTTCCTCTTCCCAGGTGATCCCCACCCCTGGTACACAATCACAGCTCTGATTTCTATCACCATAAATTAGTTTTACCTGATCTTGAACTTTTTATCGGTAAAGTCCATGCAGCGTGTATTCTTTCGTGTTTGGCTTTTGTTGCTTAACGTGAGGTTTTTGAGCTTCATGTTGTTGCTAATATCGATCTGTTTTCTGTGTGTACTCTTTTTTTCATTCCTGTCTCTTCTGCCTTCTTTTTGTTAATTGATTTTTTTTTTTAGTATTCCGCTTTCATCCCTCTATTGGCCTTTTAGCTGTAAGGCTTATAATATGCATCTTTAACTTGGGCTACTTAGAGTTAACTTTGTGCCACGTCACCTAAAATGTAAGAAACTTGCAACAGTATAATTCCATTTTACCTCCCTCCTTTGTGCTACTATTTGATGTATTTTATATCTACATACATTGTAAAACCCATAATACAATCTTCTCAATTTTACTTTAAACAATTTGTTGTCTTTTAGTGAAACTAGAACATTTTAAATATGTGGTTTTTTATATTTACCCAATTTTATCATTTGGGGAACTCCATTTTTTTCCTATAGAGCCAACTTTCCAGCTGGGTCATTTCCCTTCAGACTGAAGAACTTCCTTTAGCATTTCTTATACTGAGGGTCTCTGGGCAACAAATTCTCTCAGCTTCTGCTTATCTGAAATGTGTTTGTTTCACTTTTGAGCTTGAAGAATAGTTTAACTGGATGCAGAGTTTTTGGTTGACAGTTATTTTTCTTTCCACCCTTTAAAGATGTTCATTGCCTTCAGATTAGAAGCCTTCCTTGCTTCTGATTAGAGGTCAGCATTAATTCTTATGGGAATTCCCCTATCTGTAATGTGTCCTTTTTCTCTGGATGCTTTGAAGATTTTCTCTTTAACATTGGTTTTCAGCAGTTTGGCTATGATGCTCCTGGATGTGGGTCTCTCTGTATTAATCCTGCTTAGGGTTTGCTGAATTTCTAGGACCTATAACTTGACCTGTAAGTTTTTCACCAAGTTTGGGGAAATTTCAGCCATTATTTATGGAATTTTTTCTGTCCCATTCTCTCTTTTCTCTCCTTCTGGGACTCCAATTACATGTATATTATGACACTATTTGAATTGTCCCACCAGTTACTGAGGCTCTGTTAATTATTTCAATCTTTACCCCTTTATTCTTCAGAGTGGATACTTTCTATTGACCCTTTATTAAGTTCACTGACCCTTACTTCTGCTATCTCCAATCTCTGTCAAGCCTATCCAATGAATCCTTCATTTCAGATACTGTACTTTTCAATATATACATACATAGTTTCCCTTTCTCTGCTTCTTTTTCCTTTAAATCTGTGAACATAGTTATAATGACAGCTTTAAATTTCTTGCCTGCTAATTCCAACATCTGGCTCATTTGGGGGTCCCTTTCCATTAAGTGATTTTTCTCTTGACTCTGAATCACATCTTTCTGTTTCTTTTCATATCCACTAAATTTTAACTGTATGCTGAATATTGTGGATATTACATCATAGAGATGTTAGATTCTATTATCTTCCTTTGAATAGTACTGATTTTGTTCTAGTAGACAGTTAAGTTAGTGGTGGGTCACCTTAAACTTGTAGAGGCTTGGCTTTATACTTTGTTAGAGAAGTTAGTTCTGTTTAGTTTTAGCCCTTAGTCCTGGGACTTGTTCTTTACCCCTAAAGTATGGCCCTTCTAGGGTTTTTGTGGAAAGTCTAAAGTGCTTACCAGGCCCCTCTAACTAGGGACTTAAACTCCAAGCCCTGCTCCCCTGCGGTGATAGCAGCTGAAATCTCTGCTCAACTCTTTCAGCTTCTAGATGCTCTTTCCCCTGGACTTCTTGTAGCTCTTCCATGTAGGCAAAATTCAAAAATATCAGCCAAGGATTTGAGGGAAATGAAATGTGGATTTTAGAGCTGCCTCACTTTGACTCTCTCCTTTCTGGGACTTTTCTCCTTCCTTTCCAGCTACAGCCCTAAACTCCACCATGTAATGCCTCTAACCAATAAGACTGGCTTTCACCTTGAGTTATAGCCACTGTGCCCAGCAGACTGGAAAAACCCATGTAACCCTTCTTTCAAGGATTGAATCCTTGAATCCCCTCCAGTCTCTGCCTGCTTTTGGCCACTCTCCAGTGCCTTTAACTATGTTTTTGTTGTTGTTGTTATCCAGTTTGTAATTGTTTTCTTGTGGAAATTCAATTGTATATAAAGCACTCCCTAATTTTAGCTTAATGGTGGCTTTTCAAGTTGATCTTAGGTTTTTAGAATTCTTGTAGTTTTTATTTTGTGAGTTAGCAGCCTAAAGAGTTAGTCTTTAAAGAAACCAGCTATAATTTTATTTTCTATCTAACTGAAGTTTTTTAACGGTGCAACCCAAGCCCTCACTGATAGATAGATAGAAATCTCTAGATCTATGGAGGCATGCGTCAGTTCAGTTCCAGACCACCGCAATAAAGCAAATATTGCAATAAAGTGAGTCACACGAATGTTTTGGTTTCTTAGTACATATAAAAGTTACCTTTACACTATACTGTAGTCTATTAAGTGTGCAGTAGCATGTTTAAAAAATGTACATACCTTAATTTATAAAAATACTGCTAAAAATGTATCATCTGACAATGCAGGGCTACAAGCCTTCAACATGTAAAAAACAAAAAACAAACAAACAAAAAACATTATATGTGAAGCACAGTAAAATTAGGTGTGCTTGTATATTTGAGGGTGTTAATGGAATTACTTCAAGATTTAGGTTAAAAAAACCACTCATTTTATGAATGAAAAAATTACATACTGGCTTCCAAAAACCCAGAGCTTCTATTAAAACAAATTTATTTACTCCATTGATACCCCTGGGTGAAAAACAGTATCATCTCCCTGCTATATTCATAAGTACAAAGTGCAAAAAAAAAAAGTTAAGGTCCATTACCTGGCTAAGAATGAAATTCTTATTCCATATTCCTTGTTGCTTACTTATTAAACAGATGTAACTTCTTTGGCAGTGTTTCATGGGACTTTTATATTTTCAGAAAATGCAATTTAGCTTTCTCATTATTTATACCTCAGGGATGAGTAGCTAATAAATTTTATAGCTAAAATATATTATGTTACCATGTTTTTGAAAGCCTAAAAGTATAAATCAGAAATAAAAAACCAAAATCAGGCTGGCAACTTCTAATTGCTAAGCAGAGGGCAGACTATGATAGATTTCACTCCTCTTTAATATTTTTCTTTTGAATAATTTCCAAGTTGGTTCAGGCACCAGCATGCCAACGGAGCCAGTGGAGTGCATGTGCCAGAGGCGCCTGCATTTCTCCTTGAAAGAGAATCAAAGCAACTTACACCGTCCATGTGGTACCTTGATGAATATGCAAACAATATTTGCATATGATCTACTGGTATTCTGGGGAACCATATGACCATGTGTGGGCTGCCAAAAAGTCATCAGCAAGCTGATAACTTTAATTTGTGTACTTGGCCACTGCAAGAGAAGGGTTGTTATCCTGCAAGCTAAGGAAGGCTTTCCACTCTTAGATGATCATTTCAATCATTAATCATTCTATGCTCATGAATTCCTTTCATGCTAAATTCCAAGTTTGATTCCTGTCCAAAGTTCAGACAGTTCAGAAAATAAAGGTATACAAAGAGAAAGGGTGTGAACCAAATTTGTGTGGCTAGAGGGTTTTTTTTGTTTGGTTTGTTGGTGGCGGGGAGAAAAGACATTATTAAAAACAGAGAGGAAGATCAGACAATGAGTGCTCACCCACTGACACTGGACACCAGATGCGATGTCTATGGACTGTGCTGCCACTTACCACAAGAAGTAGCCGGCTTTGGAAAGGGATCACAGCATCCTATGCATCACTGTTTATAACAGTGAAGGAAGAGAAACAACTTACGTGTGTATCAGTAGGGGATAGGTTTAATAACTTACAGTAGTCAGACCGTGGAATACCATGCAGCCATTAAAAATGTTTTCATAAAAGAATAATTTTTTGGAAAAAATGGAAAGATGTTGATGATATCATAGTGTTAAGTATTTTAAAAAGTTATGTACAGTAAAATGATAATTCAGTGAAACCAAAAGAAAATTATATATGCAACAGAAAAAAAGAGAGTAGAATCTAACATCAAAATATTGAGTATAACAGCTCTTTCTGGGAGTTTCCAATTCTATGTTTTCTGAGAGAAGTTTAACATCATTATTATTATTATAAGAAAAGTTACTAAAATATAAAAAGGAAATTAAAACAAGTGTCAATTATTTTATTTATTTATTTATTTTTTGCGGTACGTGGGCCTCTCACTATTGTGGTCCCCCCCATTGCGGAGCACAGGCTCTGGACATGCAGACCTAGTGGCCATGGCTCACGGGCCCAGCCGCTTCATGGCATGTGCGGTCCTCCCGGACCGGAGCACAAACCCGCGTCCCTTGCATTGGCAGGCGGACTCCCAACCACTGCACCACCAGGGAAGCCCAAGTTTCAATTTTTAGGAAAGGGATCACAAGGAGCTAGAGGGTAAAGGAGGTGGGTGCCCCATGAACATCCATAGCCATAAGTGTTCACACACACACACACACACGTACACACACGTACACACACACATACACATACACACACACACATACACGTACCTGCACCCCTAGTCAAAGGATACAAAAACAAACAACAAAAACAAAAAACCCCACCATAGCTGGAGAGAGAGATGGGTAGAGAATACTGGTGATTAAAAATAAATATTTTGGGACTTCCCTGGTGGCGCAGTGGTTAAGAATCTGCCTGCCACTGCAGGGGACACAGGTTCAAGCCCTGGTCTGGGAAGATCCCACATGCCATGGAGCAACTAAGCCCGTGCACCACAACTACTGAGCCTGTGCTCTAGAGCCCACGAGCCACAACTACTGAGCTCATGTGCCACAACTACTGAAGCCTGTGCACCCAGAGCCCGTGCTCCACAACAAGACAAGCCACCGCAATGAGAAGCTCGTGCACCACAACAAAGAGTAGCCCCCGCTCGCCGCAACTAGATAAAAGCCCGCATGCAGCAACGAAGACCCAATGCAGGCAAAAATAAATTAATTTATTAATTAAAAAAAATTTTACAACAAAATAAGACTTCAGAGCGCTTTACCAAAAAAAAAAATAAGAAAAAAATAATCATACATCATTTATCTTTTACAACTTACTAAATTTGGAGTTAGGAATATAAAAGGGGGACCCCAGAGCCCTTTAGAGGTGAGGTGACTTGCCCAAGACAGAGATCCAGCAGGGAAGAAATACAGGCCCTTCTTTGGTCCCCAACCAGGAGCCACACACAGTCGCAGGATCAGAGGTGCAGCACATGTTGGTGACAGGTGAGACTTTAAAAGGCTGTGAAGGAACTTCCCTGGTGGTGCAGTGGTTAAGAATCCACCTGCCAATGCAAGGGACACAGGTTTGATCCCTTGTCCAGGAAGATCTCACATGCCGTGGAGCAACTAAGCCCGTGCGCCACAACTACTGAGCCTGCGCTCTAAAGCCCATGAGCCACAACTACTGAGCCCGTGTGCCACAACTACTGAAGCCCATGCGCCTAGAGCCCATGCTCTGCAACAAGAGAAGCCACCGCAATGAGAGGCTCGCACACCGCAACAAAGAGTAGCCCTCGCTCGCCGTAACTAGAGAAAGCCCATGTGCAGCAACAAAGACCCAATGCAGCCAAAAATAAATGAATAAATAAATAAATAAAAGGCTGTGAAGTCCAGGACATAAAGTAAAACAGAACCACTGCCTATCTATTTGATGACTGTTCCGATGAACTTGTAACAGAGCTGGAGCAGAATATCATTATGTGTTGGATGCTGGGAAACATTTTTATTTAAAAGTTCTGAAACAGCACTCAGTTTAGAGGCAGGCCAGGTAAGCAGGTCAGCAGGACAAAGGAAACAAGGAGTCAGGGTAGTCAGAGAAAGGTGGGAGAGTCCCCCAGGAGGAGTCAGTGAGGGGACCCTTGGGAATGTGACTTGACTGGGCCTTGCAGGGTGGGTCAGAGACTAGGGAGGGTGGGAAAGACATCAGAGACAAGACAAACACCCTGAAGGAAAAGGCAAGGAGGTCATAAGTGAGAACTCAGAGTGCCTGTGGGAGTATGGAGAGATGGAACCACATTGTGTAATAGTTTGAATGTCAAGTTTAGGAGTTTGAACTTCAGACAGTGGAGAACACTGAGGGGTTTCGAGTAAGTGAGGAACAGTGCCTAGGCCACACATAATATCAATCTGGTAGCACTTTGTAAAAAATAGTACATGGAAGCAGGCATACCAGTTAGGAGGTAAAAGGTGATGGGAGGTGTTAGAATTCCATGATTAGGAAACAAACAACCTAAAGATAAAAGATGTGGACAGTGTTTCATCAAAGCTATATAAATGGCTACTAAACCACATGAAACAATGCTTAACATCCTTAGTCATTATGGAAATGAAAATTAAAAACCACAATGAGATACCACTTCATACTCACTGGAATGAGTATAATCACAAAGGCAGACAATAACAACTCTTGCTGAGGATATGGAGGAATGGGAACCCTCATACAGTTGCTGGTGGGATGTAAAATGATGTGGCCACTTTGGAAAAGAGTTTGGCAGTTTCTCAAAAGTTAAGTATAGGGCTTCCCTGGTGGCACAGTGGTTGAGAGTCCGCCTGCCGATGCAGGGGACATGGGTTCGTGCCCCGGTCCGGGAAGATCCCACATGCCATGGAGCGGCTGGGCCCGTGAGCCATGGCCGCTGAACCTGTGCATCCGGGGCTTGTGTTCCGCAACGGGAGAGGCCACAACAGTGAGAGGCCCGCGTACCGCAAAAAAAAAAAAAAAAAAGTTAAGTATAAAATTACCGTATTACCCATCAATTCCACTCCTAAGTATCTACCCAAGAGAAATAAAAACATACACCCACACAAAGACTTGCATACAGAAGTTCACAGAGGAATTATTCATAAAAGCCAAAATGTAGAGACAACCTAAATGTCCATCAATTGGTGAAGGGATAGACAAAATGTAGTATATCCATACAATGGAATATTATTTAGCAATAAAAGGGAAGGAAGTGTTGATACATGCTACAACATGGATGGACCTCAGAAGCATTAGGCTAAGTGAAAGAAACCAGACATGAGAAATCATATACCTTATGATTCCATTTATGTGAAATTTTCAGAAAAGGCAAATCTATAGAGACAGAAAGCAGATTAGTGGTTGCCTGGGGCTGGGGTTAGGAACAGGGATTAACTGTGGGCATGAGGGATCTTATTGGAGTGATGAAAATGTTCTGAAACTGATTTATGGTGATGGCTGCACTATTCAGTAAATTTATCAAAAAAAAGTTCACTTGTGTAAGGTGAATTTTATTATATGTAAAATATATCTCACTAAAGCTGTTTTTAAAAAGTGATGGGAGGGACTTCCTTGGTGGTCCAGTGGTTAAGAATCCGCCTTCCAATGCAGGGAACGTGGGTTTGATCCCCAGTTGGGGAACTAAGATCCCACATGCCACGGGGCTACCGTGTGCTCTGGAGCCCACAACTAAGACCTGATGCAGCCAAATAAATAAATAAATAAATATTAAGCATTAACTGTTAAACAAAAAGTGATGGGAGAGGTAAAATGGGATGGAAATGAGGGATTCGTTTCAGGGCTATCAGCACTCAGTCAGCTAAGCTTAGAGACCAAACGAATGGAAGGAGGACACTTGAGGAGTCAAGGGTGATTTTCAGGCATGTGAGCTGAAATAGCATTTTCGACAACAAGGAAAATGGGAGGAATATGATGTGTTTGATTTAGAAAAGATACAGCCACAATAATCCAATTGCATTTTCCCTCTGAAGCACAATTCCCAGAGAGAGGGTTGACCTGTGTGCCCACTTCAGGAATTCCGGCAGCTCCAGCTGGAATCCCATAGGGTCTCTCTTCACATTGACCAGCACTGAGAAGAACATCAAGAGACCCTGGCTGACTGCTGGTGGGAATAGAAGAGCCATGAAAAAAAAAACTGAGAATAGGTGCTTAAGAAGAACAGTTGTGATATTAGGATCTCTGTAAGGAACTGCCAGATGAGGGTCACCGTGGCTGGGAGGAGGGGGTGAGCGAGCATCAGCAGGGGCAGCAGTGGCTGGAAGCAGGCGCTGGGAACGAGCTCCACAGTCAACCACAGGAGGTGATGGGCAGAGAGGCACACGCAGCCCAGGGGAGGGCTTCACAGCCCATGGTGGAGGACAGGTAGCCATATGAGGATCCTGCTTGAGGGAGAGAGGCACTTGCAGGAGATGTGGGATTCCACAAGTTCCTCCAATGAGAGCTTAGAATCAAGACCAGTTTTTCTAACCAGTGCTGTTGTTGCCCACACCCTAGATGGTCATCTCCCAGCTATGTGTTGCCTGAGCCCCGGGCACCAGCCTGAGGAGCCTCTGGTCCTCTGAACTGCTGAAGCCTCCACTTTCACTGCAACCATGCCCTCTGTTGCCCCCCACCCGCCTTGATCTCACCAGCTCTACGAGATCTGCCATCACACATCTGCATCACCAAAGACACCCTCTCTGTTCTACACCTGCTAGAAAGTCAATAGTTCTGATCTACTTGCATTTGCCCCCATTCACCTCATGAGTTGGAAATGCAGTGTGATGGATGGATGGATGGATGGAGACATGACCTTGAAAAAAAACAGTGATCAGGTGAGAGTAACTGGTTAACAGATGCTCCTTAGTGGGGAAGCAGGGGCAGCCCACACTGTTTCTTATAAAAAGGTTGTGATTGAGATCAAGCTGTGATCCTTCCTACTACTTTTCTAATATAAAAAAACCACAGGATTTAAATATAAAGCCTCTTTTAAAAGCAAAACACAGATAAGTGTCAGAGAATTCAGGAATTATGGTTTCCACAGCAACGTTCACGTGGCCATCCAACTACTATTAAATAAATAAAATTAAGCATTTCTGTTGCCCTTGACATTCAGCCATATGCTAAGCAATCCCTTTATTGGTTTCTAATTCCTTGCAGCCACCTGTGCAAGAGGCAGCCTTCTCAGTCCCACATTAAGGATGAGGAAACCAAGTCCCAGGAGAATAATAATAATGTGCTCAGAGAAACCGTGGCCGTCTGACTAACTGGCTAATCTGACTGTCCACGGAACAGCAGGCAGCAGGGTGAAATGTCAGTCCCAGGACTGCCTGGAGTACACGAGGAATACCAGTCATCAGTTAATGCCTCCTGCACGCTGGGTCCTGCTAGTGTGCTTTTTCAGGCCCCTGTCAATGAGGACAGAGCCACAGGCAACTAAAGAAGCAATAAGAAAAACCAGGGGCCTCAATGTTCCTAGTGGAGGGGATACGAAGAAATACTGTGTAGCCTCGGTTCAATGGGTCTCTCATATGACCAACTTCACTACCTGTCCAGAACTCTGAATGTATACTAAAGAAAGAAAATTATTCCTCCAGTGGTTCAGAAGAATGAGAGGCAATAAACACCTAGGTCTTACAGAACAGAAGCCAAGCCTAGCACACAAGATTGCCTTTGGAGAGTTCCCCTTGTTTGACAGATGAAGAGACCCCACAAGAGGTGACAGGTATTTACCTTGATAAAGCTTTTACTGAAGCAAATCCTAGCCAATCTTGTCTCTCAGACGCACCCTGGCGCATGGATTGAAAGTACAACCCAGGTTTCTGAGCTGCAAAATGTGATGTGTGGCCCACAGTCCCAAGGCAGGGAGGCCTGAGGGCTTAGTTGTCATCTTAATGAGTGATTTTAAGGACGAGTAAATGAGGACTAGTGAAATACAGGGCTGTGCTAAATTGAGAGGTGTTGCCAACAGTCCTGAAAAAAGTGAAATAACGTGTGAAAATGCAGTCTCAAAAGTGTGAGAAAATAAAAAGCACAAAGGCAAGCCAAAAACAGCAAACTTCCTACATCAAGGAGATAGATTTTGAATCCAGATTCTGAATGCTAGACAATTAGAAAGAAGTTTTCCCTAAAAGACAAGCAAGAGATAATAGGCTCAGAATTAATATAAACTTTTGCTATATTAAAGCAGACCCACCTCCTGCAGGAAGCTTTTCCCAATTAGTCCAACTTACATTCTCTACAGCCTCTCTGGGACTGCAGTCTTATCCTCCCAATATCCCTAATTACTAAGCATTAAGCAGATAGCTGTATAACAATATAACTATGCATGAGCTGTCCATGTATCTGTTTTCAGTTGCCATCTTTTCTCTATTAAATGGATTACTCCTAAACAGTTCTAAAGCCACAGTGCAGTGCTAAGGTGCAACATGATTGTTAACTACAGAGCTCCAACTCAAGATGTGAGGCATCCATTTAATATTTCAAAATTGTGTGCACAACGCCTGTTAGATTATGAGCTTCTTAAGACCAGTGGACACATCCTTAATCTTTATGTCCCTAACACTCAGCACAGTGCTGGGTGTGGCTCTTAATACATGTGTATGGTGGAAATGAATGTGTACCACTATTTGAGTGCTGCGCTTTTCATGTGAAAAAGGTCACTTGAATTTTTTTTTTTTTCTTGCAGTACACGGACCTCTCACTGTTGTGGCCTCTCCCGTTGTGGAGCACAGGCTCCAGACACGCAGGCTCAGCGGCCGTGGCTCACGGACCCAGCCGCTCCCTGGCATGTGGGATCTTCCCGGACCGGGGCACGAACCCGTGTCCCCTGCATCGGCAGGCAGACTCTCAACCACTGCACCACCAGGGAAGCCCCAACAGTCACTGTTTGATCAACCCACTGCCTGACAACCCCTGTCCTTGAATCTGCATTCCTGCTGAATCTTTGCTTGTAGCTGAAGCAATGTAGGGAAGCCTGGTCACTTGAAATTTACCTTGAACACTGCATTCTGTTCCGAACGTCTTACAGCCCAAAAGACAAATGTAGTGACCAATCACAAGTAATTATAAAAATAACTATAGTAAAACAAGACCGTTTTCAGTAAGTCCATTTCCGGGGTGAGAACAAAGACAGGAATATACCTCGTTCTAGAAGATTAAGATTTAGGGGTGATGGGTTTAGATTAGAGCTAAGAAAGTGCAGGCTTTCAAGGCCAAAATAATGACTGAAAAATCCAGCAGACTGTGTAATCATCTTCCTTAAGTACTGGAGGCAAGCCCTTCACTGTTGAATTTTCAGTGACGCCTGGATGATCCTCTAGTCCAATATTCAATTCTATGCCAGCACAGAACATTACTCTTTAGCAGCTGGGTTTTCAGAATAATTTATACCAAGTGATTAGTATCCCCCTCACCCCTTATTCTTCTATGAGGAACGCTGGCATAGGTATTTCACTTACACCAGTGAGATGCCCCAAAACACAAGAAGGCTAAATGATATGCCCAACATCACAAAAGAAGTTAAAGTAGCAAAGAAGGGATTAGCCTTCCAAATCACAAACCATCCTTCTCTACTTACCCCCTCTTTGCTACAGTGAGCAAGCGATGTTGCTGTTCCAGGATTCCCTGACCCAGAGGACATGCTTCCTGAGACCTGCTCCTAGCTCATGTTTCAAACTCCCAGGCATTACCTTCGAATAGTCTTTATTTTTATGTTACTGACAAATCTACCCAGACTTATAAAACTGTTCCCTCCTCGTGCACCTTCATACAGCTGAGAGCCTCAGAACTAGTGTTCACACTCCTTAGGGCGGGGCACGGGCTGGGCGGGGAGGAGTGATCGAATGGTTAAAAACTCAGGCTCCAGGGCTTCCCTGGTGGCGCAGTGGTGGAGAGTCTGCCTGTCGATGCAGGGGACTCGGGTTCGTGCCCCGGTCCGGGAAGAGCCCACATGCTGCAGAGCAGCTAGGCCCGTGAGCCATGGACACTGAGCCTGCGCGTCCGGAGCCTGTGCTCCTCAACGGGAGAGGCCACAACAGTAAGAGGCCCACGTACTGCAAAACAAACAAACAAACAAACAAACAAACAAAAACTCAGGCTCCAAAGAAAAGAAGGTGGACATATTCTGCCTTTGATGGAATTTCAGCTGCATTCTCTACCCTTGTATATTCTCCCTTAGCAGGGGCTGGAAACCTGGGGACTACATTTTCCACCATACCAACCAGGAGGATTTTAGGTTAGCTTGTGTGATATTTGGGAGAAGGAAGCAATCTCGTTGCTCCCCCGTCAGGAACAGGCAAACATGACCCACAAACATGAGCTTTGCCTTCACACATTTCCCCAGTAAAGGCCCGCCTCCGTGATGCAGGCAAATGTGACACTGGCAATTGTTCCTGCAGGTTCTGAAATTTCCTGATTTTCCATAAGCTAGTGGTGGGCCTGAGCGCTCATGATGATTTTCCCTCACCTTTATACCTCCACTCTTCCAGAGATTTTGCAAGCCCTCTATTCCTTATATTAAGTCTCTTATTGCTTGAAATACCTAGAGTGGTTTCTGTTTTCCTGATTGGTTCATTGCCTAAGGAGTGAGAAGTCTCAACATACTCATTCATTCAACAGTTATTTACTGAGTACCTAAGACAGTCAAGGCACTATTCCAGGTGTTAGGAAAACAGCAGCAAACCAAACCAAAAAAGACCTGCCCTCCTGGAACTTACATTTTTGTGGGGCAACATACTGGAAATAAATGAGTAAACAAACAAATATGGCAGGGGTTGATAAGTTCAGGGCAAGGAGGACCGACAGTGTGGGATGGGGTAAGGGACACTATTATAGGGCAGCCCTGGAAGGCTCCTTGCTAAGGTGAAATTTGAGCTGAGACCTGAAGGGAATGAGGGAACAGGCATGCAGCTATCTGGGGCAGAGTACTTCAGGCAGAGGAGATGGCAGGAACAAAGGCCCTGAGGTGCTTGGCCTGTTGAGGGAAGAGCAGAGTCAAGCCTCACTGTGGCTGCAAAATCAGAGCAAAGGGGCTTCCCTGGTGGCACAGTGGTTGAGAGTCCGCCTGCCGATGCAGGGGACGCGGGTTCGTGTCCCGGTCCGGGAAGATCCCACATGCCGTGGAGCAACTAGGCCTGTGAGCCACAACTACCGAGCCTGCGCATCTGGAGCTTGTGCTCCACAACAAGAGAGGCCACGACAGTGAGAGGCCTGCGCACCGCGATGGCCCCCGCTCGCCACAACTAGAGAAAACCCACGCACAGAAACGAAGACCCAACACAGCCAAAAATAAATAAATAAATATTTTAAAAAGGCAACTACCAGAAGTCAACAATTAAAAAAAAAAAAAAAAAAAAAAAAACAATTCCTAGATTTTTTGACCTGAGCTGGATGAAGGGAATACTTTGTGGAAAGCTGAGCTAATACATCAGCCCACAGCAGTGTCTCCCTTCCAGCATGTTCTCCCATCCCATTCGCCCCTGCCACTCCTACCCTCAGCACTTTGTGGGCCTCACTACAGCTGGCATGTCAACAAGGGACTGGTGAAACATTTAAATCTTTCCATCATCCAGATGAAAGAAACAAGGAGGATTTGGACACTCATCTTGCCTTCCCCCAATGTCAGTGAAACAGAAAACAACTCAAGAGTCTAAGAACACCATCAGAGAACAAACGAGCGTCTCAGTCACCGATCTACACACCAGAGTCGGCAATTCACCAGCTAAAATGCTACAAGATAAGATGCTGAGAGAATCTGGTACACATTATCTCAACCTAAATAAAGAGTGAACGTCAGCAAGGAAAGCTTTCCCACTGAATCCGGCCCTGGAGCCTGACAGTTCAGTCCCTGTTCACAGAGAAGTTCTCAGAGCCAGTTGCTTTCCTCTTTTCTCTTCCCATGACCATTCCCCTTGGTCAGCACTCATTTCCGCATAACTAGGGTGTTGGTGGTGGTGTCCCCACAGGATTCTGCCTCTGGTTTTGCCCCACCCCAGTAAGTCTTACAAGGAGATGCAGATGAATCATCCCCTGCTCAGAGGTTTAACGGTCCCCTTTTGCTAGGGCATCAGTCCTTGGGTAGGAGGGATGGCTCAGTGGACATATGACACCCTTTGGAGGGGCTATTTCCAACTACCTCCACTCCTGGAGACTCTCAAACCACCCTCCTGGGGCTGTGTGTTCCCTCCTAATCTGGGAAGGATGGATCTGCACAACAAACTCCTTTGCATGACCTTCAAGGCCCTCCCTGAGCCGGCCCCAACCTAACCTCTCCACACTTAATCTCAACTACCTTCTTCCACACACTCTAATGTCCAACCAAGCTGAGTCCCTCATTATTTCCCCACACACATGCTGTGCAACCTCTCACCCATACATCTGTTTTTGCCTTTGCCTAGAATGGCTTTCGTCCTATCACCACATATTCAGTCCTCCCTCCTACAACGTCCAGCTTCAATGCCACTTCCTCCAGGAAGCCCTTCTTTGATGCCTCCACCCGGATTTACTATCTTCTCCAAATCCCCATGACTGTCTGCTGTGGGCTCCTTTCCTGTGAGAAGGTCCTTCTCTCCTATCAGACCATGAACTCTTTAAGGGCACCGTTCAGTCACATTCTTATTGGTTCCTCTCACAGGGCCTGACACGTGTCTTTAGGATTCAAAATTTGTTAAATCAATGAACAGATAAAACAATCATTTATGTGAGTCAAATATATAACTAGAAAATCACTCAGCACAGGGACTCCTGGAAATGTCAGTATCATATTCGTTTCCTTGCTCTATGCCTGCTACATATCATTTGTATTATCACACACAAAATCCAATGAGATAACAGAAAAAACACGTCAACTTTTATCATAGGTTTGTATTAACTTTCAGGTTCTCAATTGCCCTGTTTTTTCTCAGTCCTATTCCATAGTTTTAATATCTTATTATTGATCCATTCATTTTACTTCTTTACCAAACAAAACAAAAACAAAAAAAGAACTTTAAAGTTTGCCCAATACTCCTGAGAAATCCTCCCTCCCACTTAAGTCAAAACAAGGGTAACTATAGTAGGTTGAATTTCGGCACCCGACAAAATACATCCAAGACCTAATGCTCCCCCATCACCTGTGAATGTGATTTAATTTGGAAATAGAGCTTTTGCAGATGTAATTAAGTAAAGGATCTCAAGATGAGATCATCCTGGACGTGGAGTGAGCCCTAAATCCAATGACTGGTGGGGGATCTGAGACACACAGACACAGAGGAAAAATGGGGGAGAGGGCCATGTGAAGGCAGTGGCAGAGATTGGAGTGATGCTGCAACAAGCCAAGGAACTCCTGGAGCCACCAGAAGCTGGAAGAAGCAAGGAAGGATCCCCACCCCCAGAACCTTTGGAAGGAGCATGGCTCTGTTAACACCTTGATTTTGGACTAATGGCAGAACTGTGAGAGAATAAATTTCTGCTGTTTGGAGCCATCGAGTTTGTAATTTATTATGGCAGCCACAGGAAACTAATACTCATTGTATCAGTCCCCAAATGACACCCAAACCCAGTTCTTCAGCCAGTCTCCTATCTTCCTATTACGTCTTTTTTTTAAAAAGTCATCTCCCTTTCCCCATCTTACTTGGCTTTCCTCTCTCCCACCTTCTACCTTTCAGTCCCTGTCTCAGTGTGGGCTGCCATAAAAAATGCTACAGACTGGGTGGCTTAAACAATAAACATTTATTTCTCACGTTCTGGAAGCTGAAGTCTGAGATCAGGGTGCCGGCATGTCGGGTTCTCGTGACTTCTTCCAGGTTGCAGACTGCCGACTTCTCCTTGTGTCCTCACGTGGTGGAAAGAGGGCAAGCTAGCTCTCTGGCCTCATATAAGGGCAGTAATCTGTTCCTGAGGGCTCCACCTTCATGACTAATCATCTCCCAAAGGCCCCACCTGCAAATACCATCACACAGGGGAGAGTGGGTTATATAAACATTCAGTCCAGGGCTTCCCTGGTGGCGCAGTGGTTTAGAGTCCGGCTGCCGATGCAGGGGACACGGGTTTGTGCCCCGGTCCGGGAGGATCCCACATGCCGTGGAGCGCCTAGGCCCGTGAGCCATGGCCGCTGAGCCTGCGCGTCCGGAGCCTGTGCTCTGCAACTGGAGAGGCCACAACAGTGGGAGGCCCGTGTACCGCAAAACAAACAAACAAACAAACAAAAAAAACATTCAGTCCATAACAATCCCCTTTCTGCCTTTCTGTTTTCTTTCTGCTTCTTACTGTTCCTTTCTGGTTTGGGTCCCACTATTCCTAACCTCGCTTCATCATGCCAGTGGCACCTCTGGACCTCCCCCCTGAAAGTCCCCCGTGATGAATGCTGGGTTTACCCTGCACACTTCACCGTGTGGGAGCTGAAACCTCTCATTTGGAGCAAAAGCCACAGGAAATAAGCAAGAAGCTACTCATCATGTCAGTAGAGAATCTTAGCCCTCTTCCTATCCACTTGCCTCCCACGTCTTCTTTCTCTTTCAGGTCATCATCTCTCCTGATAACCAGTAATTTCAATCATTTTCTACATGTGTTTCTGTTGGTCTTCTGAGAATTCTCATTTTCCAGAATAGAAAGGCCTCATCATCTTTGGTGAGCCTGGGTGGTGCAGGGGATTGGTGTGCTGGGGGAGATTACAGTGTGACAGGGATGGGGGCAAGATGGCATCACCCCACTTTCTGCCGACCCTCAGCAGAAGGGAGAAAACAGAGCAGACAGCACCTGGGAGAAAGGAGAGATTTCTAATTACTTCCTTCCCGGGTTCTTCCCCTGCGTTATTCCTACCCTTCTGGGGCTCTGCATTTCTCTCACTGAGCCAGAAAAGAGCTTAGTGAATGAAGAGTAGAATGTCCTAGCTGCATAGGATGAGTGTAGGAAGTCATCAAACCAGGGCAGGAGGCCCCCAGCACAGCAGGGCTCACCTGGCGAAACACCACTCAGAAGTCACCTTTTGTGTGTGTGTGTGTGTGCACGCACACATGCAAAAGTCCTCTTTTTGCGTCCTTTAAATTTTCTCTATCAAAGAAATGTATGTAAAATAGTTTAAAATCAAATATCCAGAGGTACTTTTACAATTCCTCTGCCCCACTCCTCCATTCCCCACCTGTGCCCCTCTCCCCTGGGGCACCAATTTTGAACTTCTTGAGGCAGTTATCTCCAATTTTTTTTTCTTTTTTTTTTGGCGGTACGCGGGCCTCTCACTGCTGTGGCCTCTCCCGTTGCAGAGCACAGGCTCCGGACGCGCAGGCTCAGCAGCCATGGTTCACAGGCCCAGCCGCTCCACGGCATGTGGGATCTTCCCGGACCGGGGCACGAACCCGTGTCCCCTGCATCGGCAGGCAGACTCTCAACCACTGCGCCACGAGGGAAGCCCTCCATTTTTTAAATGATGCTTATACTGTTATTTCTGTCACTTCTTGATTTATCCATTTTAGACACTGGCTCTTCACTCTGTGTCGTGATGCATGGAATTTTAGCCCTCTGCTCTCTGCTTCCTCTCACCTACGATATTAATAAAAACCAGAACAGGCTCCTACTTATGGGGTCCTTGCTGGGTGCTGGGCACTGTTCTGTTTTGGCACGGCTGGTCACCCTTTCCTCCCGGACACACAGTGGATCCCAGGACCCCACACTCCCTCTGGCTCGTTCCGCCATACCAACCACTCCCTTGGCCACTTCTGCCGGCTCCTTCCCTTCTCCCTGCCCTCTTCAGGATGGAGCACGCAGGCCTCAACCCGGTCCTCTCTTCTTCACCATCTACTCTCCCCTGCTTGGTGGTCTCATCCAAGCTCATGGCTCTGAGTATCTCCATTTCTTGATGACTCCTGCCCTGACCCCTTCCTTGACCCCAGACCCTTATGTCTGACTCTCTTGACGTCTCCACTTAGACGGCTAGTAGACGTCCCACACTTAACACATCTCACGCCCACTCTGGCTGATCATTCCAAAGGCTGCTCCCCCTGCCAACTTCATCATCTCTGTGATGGCAGATCTATCATCACAATCGCACAGGTACAAAACCTGGGGGGAGGCTGCGGTACAAAGAGAAGACGGAGCCAGTGAGAAATTCCCCACAGCAGATGTGGTGAAGACATCTTTAAAACAAGCTACTATCACCAACGTTCATAGCAGTATTATTCATAGTAACCGAAAAGTGGGAAATACATAAGTGTCCATCAACAGATGAATGGATAAACAAGATGCGATATATCCGTACAATGCAATATTATTCTGCCATAAAAGGAATGAGGTTGATAAATACTCCAACATGGATGAATCTTGAAAACCTTACGCTAAGTGAAGGAAGCCAGACACAAAAGACCACATGTTGTATGATTCCATTTGTATAAAATGTCCAGAATAGGCAAATCCATAGAGGCGGAAAGCAGACTATTGGTTGCCAGGGGTTGGAGGAAGGGGGAAATGAAGGCGAACACTAACGGGTACAGGGTTTCTTTCTGGGATGATGAAAATGATATGCCGTTAGATAGTAGTGATGGTTGAACAACGCCATGCATATACTAAAAACCACTGACTTGTACACTTTATAAGGGTGAATTTTATGGTGTATGAACTACCTCTATAAAGCTATTTTTATGAGCTAATATTCAATTTTAAATTGTTTGCTGTAATGTGTTACTAAGTAACTCATTCTCATTACTCCAACCTTCAGTTAAGGACTGCTACATATTCTGTCTCTGTTAGAACACTTTAAAGCAAATTGAGGGAAAAGAGTGATGTTCTGTGTTTGGGTGAATATGGAGAAAAGCAGACAGCCACACAAGGTGAGATGCAGAGAGGAGATCAAGAATTAAGGAAGCAAAAAATTAGATCAAGAAGTAGCCAGGAGAAGCCTGAGAGCTGTGAGGCTCCTAGAGGTATCAGTGGCAGGGGTGCCAGAAGGCAGGGCCTGCTGGTTTTCCTCCCGTTAGAGGCATGGGGACTGTAGAGATATTTGCTCATTTCTTCCCAGCCTCCCATCCCTAGTTATGTTCAGATATGTACCTCTCCCTGACCCAGCTCATACACTGCATGAAAGCCTTCAGATATAGGGGCAGGGCATTGCCTCAGAACTAAGCTAATCAGTGATGGTCCCAAGAAGGACTTAGTGTGTCAAGTCAGAATAAAGTCCAAGACTATTGTTCCGTGACTGGGGCTGGAAACAGTGTTTCCTGGTGATATATCTCTGTGAGGGAAAGTCCAGGAACTGCCTTCAGCCATCTTGAGAATATGAGAGAAGAGGTGGTTTGAAAAATGGAACCAACCCAAGATACTAATTCTGACATGAGCCCTGGATCAAGCTGCATCTAAAGTTCTGTCTACTATTGGACTATTCAATTATATGAGCCAATTAATTCCTTTTTATGGTCTGAGCTTTCTGTTACTTGGAGCAGCAAAGATCACATCTATGGTCAGGTGATAATGTTTGAGAGTACACAGACTATGCAAAATACACCTTGCTATCCCCCTACTATGTTACTAGTTTCGTTATCAGAGGTTTATAAAAAGGGGCATAAAACCTCCTGAAAATTCTGCTTATGAAATATTTGTCTGGGTTTCATGATAATTAATACAAATCCATAAAGGTTTCAAAACTGAAGAAAAATGTAACTGACAAAATTAATTTTGATTTGTGTTTGCCTTAAATATTTTGAAAATAGAAGTCTAAGCTTGGCAAACCCAAGTTAGAGCTGGACTAAAACCATTCCTGTCAACATGTCCACCATTTGGTTTCTGTAGGAGGCCAGGTGCCATGTTGTTTTGGAGTTTAGTGGGCTGCAAGTCAAAGTTGGCCATGCCCAGCATCACTCTTCACCTGTAATCCACCCAGATTGCATGATTCCACACAGTTCATGTACCAGCTTCTAGGGGCCTTCCCATTCCAGGAACTAGCCTGGAAGCTTTTCATGCGATGTTCTAAGTGACAGATGTCTCTGTATCTAAAATGGAAAATTATAGCAATTGCTGGAAATGTCACCATTATCGCTTGAGTATGCAAGAGATGCACCCAAAACAAAATGCTTAAGCAATGTTGAAAATAAAGTATGAGCAAAAAACTACCAGGCAAATGAAATAAGGAAAAAAGCTGGGGTCCCACAATATTTATGAACTGAACGTAGAGGATCTCTTGCTTAGTGAAAAAAGTGTGATGTATAAAGACGCATAAAGCATGCCACCTGGGGCTTCCCTGGTGGCGCAGTGGCTGAGAGTCCGCCTGCCGATGCAGGGGACACGGGTTCGTGCCCCGGTTCGGGAAGATCCCACATGCCGCGGAGCGGCTGGGCCCGTGAGCCATGGCCGCTGAACCTGCGCGTCCGGAGCCTGTGCTCCGCAGCGGGAGAGGCCACAGCAGTGAGAGGCCCGCGTACCGCAAAAAAAAAAAAAAAAAAAAAAAGCATGCTACCTGCCTACACACTTACACAAACTCCCCCAAACTGGTGAACAAACTGAGTGGTTGAGGGAAAAGTTTCTAAGAAAGAATTCATTTTTACCCTCTGAGCCTTCACACTTTTTTTTTTTTTTTTTTTTTTTTTTTTTTGCGGTACGCGGGCCTCTCACTGTCGTGGCCTCTCCCGTTGCGGAGCACAGGCTCTGGCCGCGCAGGCTCAGCGGCCATGGCTCACGGGCCCAGCCGCTCCGCGGCATGTGGGATCTTCCCGGACCGGGGCACAAACCCATGTCCTCTGCATCGGCAGGCGGACTCTCAACCACTGCGGCACCAGGGAAGCCCCGAGCCTTCACACATTCTGGGTTTTGTAGCAAGTGCATTTTTATTCATTCAAAAAATAAATTAGATTATTTATTATTTTTACCTCCTCAGGTTATGATCATCCATATTTCTTTAACTAAATGGTGAACAGCCTCTCTAAGGCCCCAGCATACACACTGGGATCAGTTCCTTACTCATAATGGTCACTTGCAGTATGAAAAAGAAATCACCTCTTCAATTTCCTGTATTTTTCTTTCTAATGGAGGAAATTTGGGTTAATAAGCCCTTAAATGTTACATTTAAGTTTGTGGCTGGTCATTATTATTAAAGTCATCGGAAGTGAGGAATACTTTTACCTGACAATCATGACTATACCTTGGTCAATAATCCACATTATTTATTTACTCATTCATTTATTCCTTCATTCATTTTTCCTACTTGTTAATTAGAAGCACTTACTATAGCAGACTATAAACCTACCCATAATTTCTCTTCTTGCTACCAGTAGGTCACTGGAGGGTTAATGGTTTTAGCAAACTCGAATATTCCCATCCCCACACACTAACCAGAGGCATGCATCGGGCTCGGCCAACATCTCATAGCCATCAGTAACCCGAGGGCCCCCAGTTCTCTGCCACCTGGGCCCAACTCCTCACTGAGTGAGTGAATCACGCCCCTCTCCCAGCTGAGGAGCTGGTCAGCTGTCCCTGGGTAGACACAGTCTTTTCTGTATATGATGTCTGCTACAATCAAAGCTTTCTAAAAAGCCCTGGGAGCTGGTAAGCAGGGTTTTCCCGGTTCTCCAGAGGAAGCTGGAGGGTGAACTTCAAGGCAAAGCAGGAAACTTCACAACCTTCCTCACCAGCTCTGCCAAGTTCACCTGCCCTCATGTTGTTCTTGGCCCCTTTCCTTCAAGATTTACTAATGGTTTCCTGGAAGAGACTGGTCTGCAATTTCAATCTCAAAAAATGCAGTATAGGTGTCATAGTTTGTTCTAATTCCCTTCTCATCTATGTCTCGTGGCAGATCTTGGATATTTTGGACTCTAGGATCTTTCATTTGCCAATATAATTAAATACAGAGCAGAGCAGCCCACCCCATAGCCTCAAAATTATTCAAAGTTTGCTCATCCTCGTGTGCCATAACTGTGGCATCTGCTTGAGCAACCATCCCCCTGCCTGGCAGTCATTATTTCCCATTTGAGGCATATTTAAAACTAAGTGGATGTGCTTTAGTCTCGCTGTTATCATTTACCAATAAAAAGAAGCCAGATTGAGTGACAACAAGCTCTCTGCAAATTGCTTAGCACTGGATATCTTTGGGAGCTTCTCAAAACCGGTGAAAAGAATGAAGAAAAACAGCAATTTTCTTTACAGGGTATAGAGGCTTTTCCATTGATATTTCTGAATGTCAGATAAGATCATTGCTGCCTTTATAAGTATTAGCCACAAGAAGAGAGACAAAAACAAAATAGTTTGTACCACACAGCACACAGCTGAAAAGCCAGGATATTATTATACAGTTCATGCACGTATTTAGTTGATAAAATATTTCTACAAGACCAGCTTTCATGCTATTTTGACAACTTTAATCTTTGTGTCTATAGATTAAGACAAAGAAAGGTTTTAGCCAGATACTCAAGGTGTCCGAAAGTTTTAGAAAAATATAAATAAAGATTTTGTACTTATAGTACAAAATAGAAACAAGAAACCCAGGCACTTTCTTCTGCCCCTAGTAGATTTCTCGTTTTTGACGCTTGCACCTGTTTGAGGAGGCCTAAGCTAGCTGGCTCCGGAAGTTTGTGCCCTTGCAAGTGCTATCTCTACCTGAAACAACCTCCCCTCTCCACCACTTGTCTGGAAACTTCCTACTCATCCTTTAAGACACAGCTCAGATGTCACCTAATTTTTAGACTCCCCAAGCCGGGGTTGCTGCTCTATCTTCTGTGCTCCAGCCACACTTTGACCATCACTCGACCAGGGCATTGGCCATGAGTGTTGTGATTCACCCATTCACACGTCTGTCTCCCTCACTACACAGCAAGCCCTGTGAGGGCAGGCTCTGTGGATTAATCTTTAAGGCCCACTACACAGTTTGGTGTGCCTCACTCAAGGAAGGAGCTTACTCATGAACAAATAAATGAATCACTGAGTGACTGAAAGACTGAATGAGATACATACGTCAAAGGTGGCAAACAGCTGGCTGGGGAAAGATAAATCAGTTGTCACCAGCTGCCAGGTCCTGCCAGCTGCACTGCTCCACTTAAGAGTACACCTCTGGTATCACTTGTGAGAACTGCCTTCCCAGATGTAACAGCCCCACTTGAGGATCCATGAAGTAACAACTCTCCTCCTTCCCATTGATAAAGAGTGGGCAATAATTTTTTAAAATAATAATTTAAATTACTTGGTTGATAGCATCTCCCTTTAATACGCTTTTAAGACATGAAAACTCCACCATATTTTACCATACAATCAGGCATGCTCTTCAAGCATCACTGAATATCCTCTTGAATAAGAATGGCGGAAATGGGCCTCTGGCCAACCACTGAACTTTGCATGGTGATTTCCACAGGAAAGGCATACATGAAGGGATCTAGAGACAGCCTAGGAAGACAGTTTTAAAAAAAGAAACTTGGCATGGAGACTAATGAGGGACTTGGCAGGTGAGACCAAGGATTATATTATTAAAAACCCTATGTCATCTTTTTGGATGCTCTTTTAATAAATTGCTCCCTTTTCTTTTTCACTTCAATGAAAAATAAAATATAAAGTGCAAAATCAAGTCTCTTTTCTTTCCAAACCAGACATCCCATATGATGAAATAGTGTACCAATGGTTGGCCTAACAACAGTGACAGACATAAGCTTGGTCCCTGGAGTCAGATCTGGGTTGGAATCCCCATTTCATCACTTCTTAGTTCCATGCCCTTAAGCTCTTTGTGTGTCAGCCTTTTCCACTGTAAAATGGGGATAATAACACTAACCAATTGTGAAGTTTCATGAGTAAAGTGCCTAGTGTGGTGTCTGACACGTGGTTAATGCTCAGACTGTTAAGTGTTAACACCGTTATTATCGTTAGTATGCTAATATTTCAGAATTCAGTTCTGTCTTCATATCGGAACATATTAATGTTCACGTTGTATGTTCATAAGTGGCATATTAATTTTAGACTGGAAATCACCATGTTTTTGGTAGCCAGCTCTAAATGAATGTCCTCCTTCTATTGCATTTTTCCTCAAGGAACTGCATTATTGTACCAAGTGGTAATCACATTTTCGACTTTTATATTTCCCATGGTACCTGGTACACTGCAGAGCAAACAGTGGGCCTTATAAAATGGTACTGAACCAAATATAAGAAAGTGAAAAGAGGGACTTAACCACTGATCCAGTGGTTAAGACTCTGCGCTTCCATTGCAGGGGGCACAGGCTCGATCCCTGGTTGGGAAACTAAGATCCTACATGCCACGTGGCCAAAAAATAAGTGAAAAGACAACAGAGTAATGCTTAGATATAGTCCATACAGCAGACGTGACCTGCGATCAACAACCTAGACACGAATTGAGTAAAGATCAATGAAAGTAACTCTAGGTACATTCTTAATAGCTTTCTCAGAAGCTTTATGGAGAAGTACCTGGAAACCTCATAAAACTAGCATTTCAACTGTGTCTTATCTGGCTGACTTGCTTCAACTGTGTCTCATTTGGCTGACTTGCTTATAAGACACTGTGATGAGCTTTTCAAGGCCCGTGGGGAGGTGGGGAGAGACTTCACAGAAAAACGAATCTTGGAAACACAGCATAATGAGCAAACGTTATTTAAGGAACAAGGTTAAGTGTGCTCTGTTTTTCAAAATATAAGCCTTTATTATAAAAATCACACTCAAAGTATAAAGCAGGGACAGGGATCTATTGTTTCATGGGTACAGAGCTTCAGTTTAGAATAATAAACTTCTGGAGATGGGCAATGGTGATGGCTGCACAACATTGTGAATGTACCTAGTGCCACTGAACTGTATGCATAAACTGGTTAAAGTGGTAAATTTTGTGTTATGTATATTTTACCACAGTAAAAAAAAAGAGTATAAAGAAGTTTGAAAATCACATGCTTTCACATATCTCTCTAAACATATGAACACACATATATAAAATTTGCACTGACCTTGTCTCACTCAGCTACAGATATCTCTTTTAAACTCCAATAATCTTAAGGATGACCTTAAATGAAATAATTAAAGTAATAAGGATCGGGCTTCCCTGGTGGCGCAGTGGTTGAGAATCTGCCTGCTAATGCAGGGGACACGGGTTCGAGCCCTGGTCTGGGAGGATCCCACATGCCGCGGAGCAACTAGGCCCGTGAGCCACAACTACTGAGCCTGCGCGTCTGGAGCCTGTGCTCCGCCACAAGAGAGGCCGCGATAGTGAGAGGCCCGCGCACCGCGATGAAGAGTGGCCCCCGCTCACCGCAACTAGAGAAAGCCCTCGCACAGAAACAAAGACCCAACACAGCATAAATTAATTAATTAATTAATTAACGCCTACCCCCAACATCTTAATAAATAAATAAATAAATAACATTATTAAAAAAAAAAGTAATAAGGATCATTCATATAAAACAATCAAGTCAAATCCTTCAAATCAGCTGGTGGACCAGAGGGCTTTCAGGAAGTCCCCAGGCTTCTTGTTATGTTCCCTTAAATGAGCTCAGGTACAATAGATAGCATGTTGTTTATACAGGAAATTTCAAAGTCAGAAGGGAAAAGCTGTCTTTTATGAAAGTGAAGAGAAGAGAGACAAAGCAAGTAGGCACTGGAAATACTTTCAAGAGGTAAGAAAGACAAAATCCATAGAAATCATGAAACTAAACGATTCATGTCACCTTCATTAGTCTTACTTTTTGCAGCCCTAGAAAAGTCCAAGTGCACTGCAAAGAAATTGTTCATAGCTCCTTCCTTTCCTGCAAATGACTCGTGGGAGACCGAGGGGGTGAGAGAGCCATGTTTTTCTTTTACAATCACTCTGCCCTGCAGTCAGCAAGGGGGCAGGGGCTTGGGCACCGTTGTCCTCTGCAGGTCACCCTCAGTTCCTGGCACCAACCCACCCACATGCACTTGGTGCTCTCAGCACAGTGCACACGCGTGCCAAACACCCACCCAGGAAAGAGTGAAGAAAGAGGGGGAAGGCTGTCTCCCCTCTGTCTTTCTTATGTCTTTGCTGTTCATTCTCATTATCCCCTATTGCCAGAAAGTAAATTATAAAGTCAATTTTTAGCAGTAAAGTCTGTGTTTTTCGGTCTTTGTTTTCCTAGGATATATTTATTAGCAGGTTCAGTATATGATTGTGTAGTTGGGTTTTTACAAGTTTGCACATGCAGTTCTTTTCTGTTGTTTTTATTAAAGAGAAAAGTATTCTTTTCCTCAACACTCTGTAAGCTAGTCTATTACACTGGACCTGGGTGGAAGTTTCTTCCAGTAAGAAGCTTTCTCCCTCCCATTTTAGGGTGGATAAGTCCACACGAAAACCTTAAACCCCTTTGGCTATGTCAGTTCAATAGCCTTTTAAGGAGCAAAGATGGCAGGGCTCTGGTGGGGGAGTCGTCCATTGACATTTCCTCCTATTGCCTTTCTGTGGCCACAAGCCACTGCCAGCATGACTCAAACATGTCCTATCAACATGCCCAGGACAGGCGACAAAAGCAAAAACAGACAAGTACAACTACATCAAATTTTAAAACTTTTGTGCATCAAAATTAACAGAGTGAAAGGCAACCTACAAAATGGGAGAAAATATTTGCAAATCTCATATTTGATAAGGGGTTAATATCCAGACTATATAAAGAAGTCCTATAACTCAACAACAAAAAAATCAAATAATCCAATTTTAAAATGAGCAAAGGACTTGAATAGACATTTCTCCAAAAGACAATATACAAGTAGCCAACAAGGATATGGAAAGATGGTCAACGTCACTAATCATCAGAGAAATGCAAATCAAAACACTCATTAGAATGGCTACTATCAAAAAACCAGAAAATAACGTGTTGACAAGGATGTGAAAAAAACTGGAAGCCTTGTGCACTATTGGTGGGATTGTAAGATGGTGCAACCACTATGGAAAACAGTATGGCAGTTCCTCAAAAAATTACAGATAGAACTACCATATCATCCAGAGGTCCCATTTCTGGGTATATACCTAAAAGGACTGAAAACAGACTCTTTTTTTTTTTCCAGGAATTTAAAAGTTTCCTTTTTTTTTCTTTTTTTTTAACAACTCACACACACACACTGTAGTTTATTTTTACAAGAGATAAATACACTGACACCAAGCATTGTAAATGGATGACCACAACAAAAGCAAAGATTGCAATTACCAAACACGAAACACACTCATACTATGTCATAATATTGACATTCAGTCCAGTAATCCTTCACTGTAACAGCTCCTTTACTTTGCAGTGAAAATTGATTTGTATATTTTTTGCCTCTGAGTCCTTCTGGGATTTTTTTTTAATTCAAACAGAAAGTCACAAAAATTATAATCATCCTCATCAGTTCACTCAGTCCCACGTAATTAATTTTTTTTTCATCTTGATCTTTTGTTAGCAGTTTTATGAATTCATCAGTTTTCCATTAGAGTTCTGAAAATGCTTATTCATTCAGTTCAGCAGTATAGTCAGTTACCAGAAACCTGTACTTGTCAGAGTCTTTTCCATGAATTCCTTGAAGATGAAACCCTTTTATAGGAACATTTTTGTGAAAGCATCAGAGTACACCCAGAACTGTCTGAAAACAGACTCTTGAAGAAACATTTGCATGCAGGCATTGTTAGCAGCATGATTCACAACAGACAAAAGGTGGAAGCAACCAAGATGAACAGATAAACAAAATATATGTACATACAATGGAGTATTATTCAGCCTGATAAAGGGAAATTCTGACATATGCTACGACATGGATAAACCTCGAGGACATTATGCTAAGTGAAATAATCCAGTCACAAAAAGACAAATACTGTATGATTCTACTTATGTGAGTTATCTAGAGTAGCCAAATTTATAGACACAAAAGGAGAATGGTGGTTACCAGCGGCTGGAGTAGGGAGAAAGGGGAGTTGTTGTTTAAAGGGTGTATACCATTTCAGATTTGCAAGATTAAAAAGTTTTGGAGATCTGTTTCATAACCATGTGAATATAACAACTGTACACTTAAAAATGGTTAAGATGGTAAATTTTATGTTACGTGATTTTTACCACAATTTTTAAAAACATGCTCCAAATCACAGAGACTTAAGAGCTTTAAGGAATTTTTTTTAATGTTTTGGTTTTCTGTGCATAAACTAAGAAGAAAACAGACTCTCCCTTGATTTGAGTAAGGGTCTTGCCTCTGTCCCTTGGGGGAAACACTGCGTAGATGGAAAGCCACCTAATATTTCAGGTGACTTTCTAGAGGATGCAAACCATGCACCATTAGAGTTATTGTACCTCTTTCTTTCCTGCCCAGCAAAGTATGTCTGGAAAGTCAAAACAGGCCCCTATCTTTTTTAAGAAGTTTCATTCCTCAGTGCTTGTGTGCATGATATTAAAAAAAAGTCGAATTTCAATATTAATTCAGCTTAATTTTAATTTTAAAAGTTAATGAAGGCCTTAGTCCAAGGTACGCAATGGGCCAGGCATTCCAGATGAAACATGAGGGACTTACAGTTTAAAAGAGAAGTCAGATGAATGAATAAATAACTGTGCTACAAAATGACTCCTGCTAAAACAAAAACGCATACATATAAAAAGGTACAGCACAGTATGGGAAGACGAGGAGAGAATATCTAGTGGAGATAGAAAGAGTAAGGACAGGTCACCACTGAGCTGAGTCCAGAAGCATGAGGCAGTTCATCTTAGTGGTTAACCTACAACACAGACTTTGGAGCAGAGGGATTCTGGATGTCAAAACATGGCCCTGCCACTGCTAGCTTTGTGCCAGAAGCATATTAGTTAACCTCTCTGAGCCTCAATTTCCTTACCTGTAGAATGGAGACAGTAATTTTTAAAAACTCAATGTATAGAGTTATTATAAGGGTTACATTAAATAAACTAACATAAAGAAATGACCTGCTTGTAGCACATGCTCAATATATGTTAACAGTGTAGTGTTATCAGTTAAGCTAAAAGAGAAAGGTGACCCAGAGACAAGAACATGTGCAAAGGCATGAAGGTGGAGGCACGAGAGCTCTTCTGTTCTTTGGGAAGAGCCTGAGAGCCCGTGTGCATGGAGGGGAAGGCTTGCAGGGAGGAAGCAGGAGAGGAGGCTAGAAAGGCAGTCTTTGGGCAGTGGGGACCTGTGGAGGGTTTAAGCAGGACGGTGATGAGGAGACATTATCTGTGTCCCTCACATAGTCCCTTGGGCCTTACCATTTTAATAGCTGGTCTGATTTCCCTGTCTGAGGGCTTCACAGGCTCCCCGCCTCCAAGCACTGCAGGAGGGCCATGAACTGCTGCAGAACTGGCACATCTCCCCCACCCCAACCAATGCCTGATGAGAGCTGGAGTATAAATACCCCAGCTCTCTCACCCCTCAGGTGGGATAAATCTGAGGCATATATTCCACAGTGACTCCACTGGTTCCCCAGCAGTACTCAGCTCCAGTTACTCACATTGGTATCTGGCTTGATAACACATCCCTTACTGGCTGGCTTCCCTTCCCCCATCTCACTTCCCTACTCCCACGGTATCATTTCCTGGGATCACCTCCCAAATAAATCAAGGACCAGAATCCTTGTCTCAGGGCCACTTTTTTTTAAATTAATTAATTTTATTTTTGGCTGCATTGGGTCTTCATTGCTGTCCGTGGGCTTTCTCTAGTTGCAGCAATTGGGGGCTACTCTTTGTTGTGGTGCGCAGGCTTCTCATTGCAGCAGCTTCTCTTGTTGAGGAGCATGGGCTCTTCTGTAGTTGTGGCATGCGGGCTTAGTTGCTCCGCGGCATGTGGGATCATCCTGGACCAGGGCTCGAACCTGTGTCCCCTGCATTGGCAGACGGATTCTTCCCCACTGTGCCACCAGAGAAGTCCTCAGGGCCACTTTTGACAAAACCCATACTAAGACGTGTGCCATGACCTTACCTATTTAGAAAGATACTTCTTGAAGTAGATGAAGAATGGATTGGACTGGGTGGAGCTAGAGGCAGAATTAGGAGACCACTGTAATAATCTAGGAGGGAGATGATGAGGGCTTGAACCATATTGTATTACAGGAGTAGAGTGGAAGGGACACTCCAGAGACAGTGAGGCAGGTCCTGAGTGACTGATGCACGTGGTCTAGGTTGGGCAAACAAGATAGTTGAGGAAGAGCCTCCTCTTGTAGGTTTTGCTGCATATGAGGGACTTGCAGGACATTCACTGGTGAAAACCTCAGCAAAAGGTTGGATCTCGAGGTTTACGTATGGAAGTTCTTGGCTTGTAAGTGGTAAATGGGATCATAGGGATGAATGAGGCCACGTGGAGAGAGGATTAACGAAGAAAAGCTAAGACTAGCATCCTGGGGATGCTAAATATTTAAGGATAGTTATAAAAGGAGGCATCGGTCAGAGGTAATAAGTAGTCATCAACAAGAAAGGAGAGAATCTAGAATGAGTATGTCTTTGAATCCAAAAAGCAGGAAATGCTGTAGTGAATTCAAATAGATTAAGGCCTAGAACAAGGTTACTGGCATTGGCAACTGCTATGTCGGGGGTGACCTCCACCGCAGCTTGAGTAGAGTGATGAAGGCGGAAGGCAGACTGCGGAGCCAGAGAGACAGAGGGAGGTGCGGGTGTGAGCTCAGAGAGGACGGAACTATCTTTCAAACTGCTGGGTGGTGACCGGAGGGAAACAGAGGGACCATGGACATGGTGGGGGCGGGGTGAACACATCTAAGGGAAGGGAAGGTGTCTTTTAATAGATGGCGTGGACCTGAATAAGATTATGGTCTGAGAGAAATAAGCACGTAGATAAAGCTAAAGCTAAAAGGACAAAGAGAATATTTGATAGAGGAAGGTCAGCACTGATGCAACCGGGGAGCGGGGACAACTGCATAGGAGGAGGCTGGCTTTGAAGAGAGTGTGAGGGCTTCTGAGAATGAGGTTAGGAGGTAGGGATGAGTAAAAACAAAGGTAAATTTAGAGATTAAGAGGACTGCACGCTGCACAATTGCACATAGAGGGAATCTGGGCTGGCGCGGGTTGGTAATGGAGAGTGTCAGGAATTAAAGGGCTGCTTTAGGAGCTTGGGCAGTGGTGGAGTGGGGGGCAGTGAGGACTCCAAAGGCCTGTGAGCTAAGGGATCTGAGCACCAGGAGAGGGCAATGTGGAGGCAGGTGCTGGCGCCAAAACCAAGGAGCAGACACTCCCGGGACAATCCCTGCCTGGCACCTGCACCTTCTGGCCCCGGATCTTACAGGTGTCATTTGGTCTTAGATGAGCAAGACTGGAGAGCGTGCAAGCCTAAGGGTGTACATTCTCTATGAAATAAGAGGCCAGGTCCTCCGATGAGAAGGCCCAGGGGTGGGGGAGGAACTTGGAGAAGAGTTGCAAAGATCGGGAGCAGCCTTTGATTTCGTGTTGATTAAGGAGGTCAATGATGGGATGCAGTATGCAGTCTCAGAGGGCCAGGGCCAGTGAACAGCTAAATGCCCACTTGGCTCTGTAAAGTCTGTTACCCGAATGCACACACATTTCCTTTTCCACATCTTGACTCTTGGCTCCACCTCCACTTTTGCAACTTGCAAACACCTAAAGCCAATAAAACTCCCGGTGCTGACCTTCCCCAGCATGGCACCCTGTAGGTCTCACGGTGTCCATATCCACTTGGTGGAATGACACCCCAATCACCTTCCTCCCAGCACAGTTTTCAACTGTTACGGATTGTGCCTCTTGTCTCCCTTTTAGGCCCATGGTTTCCACTTCTCTCTGTAGGTAGTGCTGACCCCTGCCCACTCACCCCCACTATTGCTTCACTGCTCTCAGGATGCTGAGGTCTGGATCTTAGCCATGTATTTGGATGATGTCCATCAAGGAATTAGAAATGCAATCTTTCTTTGGAGTTAGGTTGTCACTGTTTGGAAATAGTTCTATTTCCTATATCATATGAATTCTTAATAGCTAGATAAAGAGAATTTTAAAATTATCTGGTTAATCCTGATTATTGCAGAAATTAACTCAAATTTCTACCTGGCTTACAACTCCAGATTCAGTGGTAACCAATATGTGTTGTTGAATGACCACATTTAAAGTGGAAGAAACAGTAATAACAAGTTGCAAATGAGTTGTGTGATTTTCTTATTTTTCAGTATATATTATTTTGACATATAACTTAAATATATTAAATATCAAAATACACAAAAATATATGTGTGTGTTAGTTGATTATTTAATGTGTTTAGTTGGGGACGAATTATATTCAGAATTATTATGAATTCTTGCTGTGCTATTATTTATATAGTTATTTTAAATCAATCTTTTTCCCTATAACCCTATGATCTTTGAAACCTGTTTTATCAAACTGAAACAGCTTTATTAAAGCAAGTCAAACCCAAACACTTCAATTCCACCTACATTAAAGAAAAGACAGATTCACCGTGACAGAAACAGCAGTATAAATGCTAACGCAAACACTGTAAATGCCAGAAAATAATAAGGTAAGAATGTTACCCAATTTAGCCTTGGCTGGCATAGGTGCCAAATGGGGGCTTACACTTCTGATAAGAACACAGGCAATTTCAAGCCCCCTTGTAACACACACAATTATAAAAATAAAGTGCATGTTTTTAAAAGAAATCAAGAAATATTTGTTTTGAAAAATTAAACAAAACAATGAAGGGAACTGCTGTATCCTTGCTTGTACATACTGCATTTCAAAGAAACCAAATGGCCCTTGAAGGAAAATTATCCTAAATAGAGTAATTCCAGCATATAAATGCAAAAGGATGATAGAATTTTTTAAAAAATCACCATTTCACAACTTCTACTAAATCATATTTATAGGCAAGCATTAGGGAAAGGTTAATGGGGAATGTTATACTGGCTGGATCACACTGACAGCAACTGAACCTGAGCAAGTGACAAAAAGAGAGACAACTCAGACATTACATGCCACCTGTGGGAAGGTGATAAAAATATGCCACCTCTGATGAAGTTGATTTACAGAAAAGCAAAAACAAAAGCAAAACTGACCTTGAATTTGATCAAGCCTCTAGATATAACAATGGGTCTATAGAAAATACAGGGAAGAGAGGGACATGTCAAATACCACCACAGAAATGCAATCAGACAAATCCAAAATGTGGGAAATAGAACCAATACAGAACCACCGGCCAGGGTTTTCAACAAATAAAGAGCAAGAACAAAAGTGGACAGGAGTGTTAAAGACTAAAAGACACATCAACCAAACTCAATGTTTGGATCTTGTTTGGATCCTGATTGGAATAAACCAGTAGTTAAAAGACATTTATGAGACAACTGTGAAAATTTGAACAATGATTGTGTATCAGATGATATTAAAGAATCATTGTTAAAATTTTTGTTATGATAATGGTTTCATGGTTGTGTGGAAAAAAGAGGAGGAGATCCTTATCTGCTAATGGTAATATCAAAGCCCTTACAGATGTGATGTCTGGAATTTCTTTTGAAATAATCCAGCAGGAGTTAGGGTGGAGGTGAGGGAAACTGTGGAGGGGGAGTAGGTAAAGCAAGATTAATAGGTAATGGATACATGGGGGTTCATTTACCCCATTCTTTCTGTGTTGAAATTTCTTAACAGAAAGTCCTTTTTTAATCACCTAAACTGCTGATGAGTCCGTTGCAAAGGTAGTTCTAAAGCAACTTAAACTTGGTTGTGCTCCATCCATAGACTCTTCCCTCATGTCCCCACCTTCTCCCATCAAAGCAAGCACCCCATCTTATTTCCAGTGTCCCCATAAAGGCCCTTGAAACCAACTGGTCATTGTCTCTGGCTCTGTATATTCAGTCTACTGCCCCCTGCCTCTTTTTACTCTGTCTTATCCCCGAACCCACCCTCCCTCCTTAGGTCTATTTTTATGGATTTTAGACTGTGAACATGACTTCTTTTGCCGTCACCCTCTGGCCAGCCTCTAACAGTCCACTCTACACATAACCACTCTTCCTCTGTCCACATTTCTTCAACGGGTCTTGCTCCTGGTACCAGGGAGTTCTGAGCCAAGTGGTGGTCCACAGACCTCCTCAGTCTGGTCTCACCCTCCTACCTGTGGAGAGGAACACCTGCGATCCTCCTCCTCGTTACGGAGGTCGAGTACTACAGTAACAACCCTGGCTGTCTCCAACTGCTAACGTGGTCCTCCCCTTATGAAGAAGACAAATCTGATTGGTCCCAGACAAGGGTATGTGTTGAGCTTTGCTTTTACTGCTTTTTACCACTTTTTTGAAAAGTCTGTACTGGGCCTGCCTCTCCTGTATTTTTTGTTCTACCAACAAACAGGAAATTAAGGCAACCAATAAATCCTTCTGCCACTGGGATGTAAAAGTCATTTATTACACGGATCATAACAATGGATTCAGAGGTTCTACATGCACTGCTTTCCCCATAGATGAATCCTATCTTGATTTGAGAAAGAGGCCCACACTTTGGCCTCAGGTTCCAGCTACATTCTCCAATCTATCTTCTAGAATCAGAAACTATTAGGCTGCTCATAAACTGTCCTGGAGATGTCTTTGATCCCCATTTACCCGGTGAGTTTTGTGCCTGTGTACTATTATGTAGAACTGTGATGGAAAAGCAGGTAAGGGGACCTGCAAGTCTCTAACACAAACCAAACTCTTCTTCCTCTACTTATTGTCTAATAACACATCATTGGAAAAGGCCACTGTTGGCCTTGATTTCAGGTCACTAAAGATTGACAACATGTCATTAAAAACTAAATACTATACAAGATCAACTTAAAACATCATTATATCATACACCTAGGAAGTGCTCAGAAGCCAACCTGAGAGGCTTTCATTAACCAAAGACCGTGAGCATCAGTAAGAAAAATAACTATAATGGATTGAAACATACCAATAGTCATAAGTTTATAATGATATTAAAAAAACTGATCACTGTTAGAGAATGCTAGGAGGCCAAATCATTATTTTGAAAATTGGTAAATAAAGGAAAATATTCAAACATTTATCCTGCTTTTCTTATAGGACTGAACCACAGGGTAACTGAGTAGTGGATGAGAAATATCTTTCTTTAAAGAACAATTTCAACTGATAAGTGAAGAAAGAATGACAGAATTAGATTATCACCATTTCACAGCCCCTGATGTATTAATAAACCCAGCATTCATCAATAACAGCACTGACATCATAGACAGACAACCAGATACCACATACTTCCTGATGGAAGGACAGAACACCTAAAAAGTCATCTTGCCCCACCCCCCCACCCCCATCAAAGCTGAATTTGATCAAGCCTAGATCCAACGGCCAATTTACCAATTGCAGAAGTCAGAGGAACACGTTCAACTACGTGTATACCAGAGGGTGCAACCAGCAAAATCCAGGCTGTGGGAAACTCTACAGGACAACTTGGTTCCTTCAATAATTAAGTGTCAAGAAAAAAGAAGTCTGGAGGTGAAAACTAAATGTCAAAGGAAACTTTAAAAACATACCAGCCAATCACAATACAATCAATCTCATTTGACTTCTAATTCAAATAAGCTGTTTTTCTAAAAGCGACTCATCACATTTGTGGGAAAACTGATCATTTGAACACTGGAAAATTGATAATATTAAGCAATTATAATTCTTCAGGGGTGATAATAGTATTGTGGTTGTGTTTTTTTTAAGAATCTTTTATCTTTTAAATATACATGCTGAAAAATTATGGATGAAATGAAATGATGTCTCGCATTTGTTGCAGAATAATGAGGGGGAGGTGATACCAGCAGATGGAGACAGGATCAGCCCTGAGCCGATGGCTGCCTAGGAAGGAGATCCTACGTGGGGTTCATTGTACCTTTGCCTGCTGACTCACCAGGATAAAACACCACAAAAACATGCATATCGGAGTCTTTTTGAAAGTGGGAGGATCCTCTCTGCCTAGCAGGACAATTCACAGAGTTATTATTTTGTTGTTGTTGCTGTTATTACTGCTGTTAAAAAAGAAAAAAAGGAAAAGAATTCATCCTCTCCTCCACGCCGCCCACTCCCTCAAGGGGGCAAACTGTGCTTTGAGTCCCAGAGAACTGGGCTTCCTTTGCAAACGTGGCAGAATCAAAGCCTTTACACAAACAAACAAACAGCTGACCTGTCTGGAGAATGCAGGTGGTCTCCGGGCCTGGGAAGCGGGAAGGCAGGAGAGGTAGACCTATGACCCCCATGAGGTTCTAACATCAGGAGGTATGTGCTGCCGGGGCTCTGCGGTTGGCTGGCGGGCAGTGGGGAGGGAAATGAACTTCCCATTCTCCATGGTTTGGCTTTCACACAGCCTTCTCTGCTACAGTTTCACTATAGTCTTAACAACCCTCACGTCCACATATTCCCTTGATGGATAAAGAAGATGTGGTACATACATACAGTGGGATAGGGCTCAGCCATAAAAAAGAATGAGATAATGCCATGTGCAGCAACACGGATGCAATCAGAGATTATCATACTAAGTGAAGTAAGTCAGACAGAGAAAGACAAATACCATATGATATCACTTACATGTGGAATCTAAAATATGACACAAATGAACCTATCTATGAAACAGAAACAGACTCACAGACATAGAGAACAGACTTGTGGTTGCCAAGGGGAAGGAGAGATAGGGGAGGGATGGAGTGGGAGACTGGGATTAGCAGATGTAAGCTATTATATATAGAGTGGATAAACAACAAGGTCCTACTATATTGCACAGGGAACTTTATTCAATATCCTGTGATAAACCATGATGGAAAAGAATATAAAAAAAGAATATGTGTGTGTGTGTGTGTGTGTATGTAATTGAATCACTTTGCTGTAGAGAAGAAATTAACACAACATTGTGAATCAACTATACTTCAATAAAAATAAATAATAAATATTTCCTTTAAAAGTCTGTCGAAAAAGCCCTATTTTTTTTTTTTCTTTCTATTGGCTGTGCCATGCAGCATGCTGGATCTTAGTTCCCTGATCAGGGACCAAACCCGTGCCCACTGCAGTGGAAACTCTGAGTCTTAACCACTAGACCGCCAGGGAAGTCCCAAGCCCTAGTTTTAAAGAATGTGCTCAGGTGTCCATCGGTTTTTTCACAAGGGCATTCTAGTTTTCTTGAGAAGGTGACAGGACTTGTCAGGTGGTGATAGGTGGTGATGACAATGATTGAAGTCAGTTTTGATGTTCAATGATTGTCATGTTCTTGGCAAAAAATGTTAGATTTTAGAGGTACCATGTAAGTGCCCAGATTCTCGTGTGACACAAGGTCAACTGAGGGCTCTTCCTAACATGATTGGCCAGTAGGGGCTTGGGGCCAGACCTGATTTAGAAAAACGAAGTCATGTTTCAGGCACAAGAGTGTGATGGTTCCCTGTCACACCTGAGAGTCACATATTATCCGTTCCTTCCTTCCCAAATTATTATAAAATTAAGAACCCCCGATCTCTTCCCACTTACCTTTAGACACAAAATTTTTGTTAATGGTTTACTTTTGGTACCACACTGGCTCATTGAGATCTAGCCCCTTTAATTTCTAATGTAGCCCCAAAACAGTGCCAATCAGGCCCTGCCTCAACCCACTTCCACTCGGATAAGAATGGTGACTGGAACCGAAGATCAAGAGAGTTTAAAAGAAATTCAGGCAATCATGGGGATCAGGATAGTTCAATTAGAATGAGATAAAAGGAGATTTAACAGATTTCACAAGCAAGTAAAACAACTGGAGCTGTCATTGAGTTGGACATAAAATACTTGTAGTATTTTCTAATCCAGGTAAGTCCAGTTTGTCTCGGGGAATCTGAAGGACCACTGAATAGAAAGAACTGGGTGAGAGTCTAAACAGAGGCCCTCAGTGGCACTGGTGGGTAGGGACACAGTAGGATCTGGGATCGCCTGTGTCTCTTTTTTTTTTTTTTTTTTTGCGGTATGAGGGCCTCTCACTGTTGCGGCCTCTCCCGTTGCGGAGCACAGGCTCAGCGGCCATGGCTCACGGGCCCAGCCGCTCCGCGGCATGTGGATCTTCCCGGACGGGGGCATGAACCCGTGTCCCCTGCATCGACCGGCAGGTGGACTCTCAACCACTGTGCCACCAGGGAAGCCCCGCCTGTGTCTCTTTTGCTGATCTTGCTTCTCTTCCCTGTCTCTAAATGTGGTCTGCCCCCAGGTTCAGTCCTCAGAGCCCTCCTCTTCCCTACCCACGCTCCCTCCTTAGGTGATCCCAACCAACCCATGGCTTTAAACATCGTCTGTCTACTGACTGCTCCAAGCCTAGCCTCTCCCCTGGGCTCCAGGCTTGGACAGTCAACCTGGATGTTTAATTGGCCTCTCAATGTTAACATGACCCCCACCACACTCTCCATCTTCCCCCTAAACTTTAACTAATGGCACACAGTCACTTGGGCCAAAACCCTGTAGTCTTCCTTGACACTTCTTTCTCCACTCACATCTAATCCATCAGGAAATTCTTTTGATTCTGCTTTTCAAATGGATCCCAAATCCAACCACTTCTCACCACATCTACCATTATCACCCAGGTCTGAGACACAATCTCCCACGTGACAGCCCACTAGCTCATTCCATAGCACTCAATGGCTTCTCTTCACGTTTAGCAAATATCCAGGCCTTTTCCCTGCCCACACAGGGCCTGGGCCCCGCCTACCTCTCCATCCCCAGCTCCTACCCCTCCCTTCCTTCAGGCTACCACAGCCTCAGGGACCTCCTTGCTGTCCCTTCAGGCTGCCAAACACTTGGCACTTGATGTCCTCTCTGCAGGGAATGCTCATCCCCAGTACTGCCTCCTGTCTTCCAGGTCTCTGTTCACACGTCACCTCTTTGGAGAGGACGTCCTCAGCATTCTAGCCAGAACAATACCCCATCACTCTCTTACCCCTTATCTTGCTTTGTTTTTCTCCGCTAGTGCTTATCCCCACATGACAGATATATCTATTGATTTATTGTTGACCTCCCCAAAGAGAATTTAAGTTCCATAAGGGCAGGGACTTTGTTTTGTTTACTAGAGCAGTTCCTAGCATGGAATATCACTAAATAAATGTTTATGAGATGAATGAAGTTAAAATGACATGAAATCCATGCAAATCCTTTCCATGAAATCCCTGAGGTCACTAGATTAGGAAAACAGCTTTTCTTATTCCCAGAAATCCTACAAGTATCTGGATCCAACCTCATTATATAATTTTAAAAGATTTAGAGTATAGAGAAAATATTTATATTCAACAGATATTTACTGAGTGCTGTAGATACCATTATCAACTCCTGGGCAGGTAGCCCTTAATGCTCAGAATAACCCTATAAGGTAGATATGGTTACTGGCATTTCATAGCTGGGCAACAGAGGTACAGACACATCAATGACTTTTCCCAGGTCACATATCCTGTACCTGGCACAGCTGTAATCCAAAAGCAGGCCCATTTTTCACCCTAAGCCATGCTATAATTCTATTTTAGCAGGAGCCTCAAGCCATCCCATTCCAGAACATTCTCTCCCACCCTGGACTGGCAGCAATACTGCCAATATGAGCACAAACACCATTTGTGGTTCATCTTATCACTTCCTCTATGAAGTACTCTGTGAGTGCCACCAGCAGAGCTGGCTGCTCTCTGCGCTGATGTCAAAGCAATTTGCTAGCATTGCTGAACAACTATTCCTTGCTATAATTACTTGTCTCACCATCTCTCCCATAAGACTGAAATCTCTCAAGGACAAAGACTGTGTCTCCTATTCATCTCGGCACCTCTGGTGCCCAGCACAGTGTCTGGCATGTAGTGGGAATTCAATAAATGTTGACTGAATGAGCAAATGAACTACACTGGGAAACACATTCCCATCCCAAGAAGCGGGTAGTGGAGCAGATGGCCAGTCGGGGCCTCGTGTTCTTGCTTTGGTGATCGTTCCTCACTTCTCATTTGCATGTTTATTTCCCCAGGTCCTATTTCTTTGCTTGAATATCTGTGACATCTCCTGCTAACTGTTCTGTGCAACAGTGGCTCATTCTCACTAATCACCGCCTCCAAGTGAAAATCGTTCAGAATGAAAGTGTACCTCTTGAATTCAGATTCTGCCTGTAGTGCTGTGCTTTGTGGGATCCACTTCACAGCGACCAGAGGGGCTCTTCTTTCTGACACAAAACAATCTGTGAGGTTCAAATTTGGTGCCTCCTTGAGTTAATCCAATTGAATTCTTTAGTATACATGGTCGTGAGCCTTTAGAAAGCTCAAGTCATCAACAGAATGCAAATTTCAAAAAATCAATGAGATTATTTTTTGCCTATCAAATTGGCAAAATTAAAAACAAAAAAAAATTGCTGATGAGGGTTTGGGATATGAGAACAATCTTCCTCTGGGATACCCTGAAAACACACTTTTAAAAAGGCTCCCAGCTCTTTAAAGTTGACCCGACAGTCCCATTTCTAGGAATATGTTCTAAGAAATAATTAAATTAAGATTTAACCACCGGGATGTACGTAACAATTTATTATAACAGAGAAAAATTGAAAATTATTTAAATAACCAGGAATAAGGAATTAGTTAAATAAATTAAGGTACATCCCAACAATTAGATACTGTTCAGTGATTAAGATTTATATTTTAGGTGAATATACATTAACAGAGAAAGATTGTTCGTGAGGTATTAAAATGTAGATTATATAACAGCATGTGTAATATGTACCTATAATAAATATTCATGGTGTTTATTTATTTCTCCAATAGCAACCTGACCTCTTACTGGAGTGTTTTCTCCCCCTCACTGAGTATAGCTGTTTGTTGGATGATTCTTAGGATGACCCCCGCTGCCTCAGCTCCCTGGGCTGTCTCTCCCAGGACCCTGACCTGAGTCAGTGCAAGGCCACCCCTGTAGCAGCGGCCCCTGACAGGCTGTGCCAGTCATAAGATGGTTGCTATGCCTTGCTCCCTGCTTCTTTGCCTCCGGAATCTTGCTTGGCTCCTGTCTGCCCTGAGCCTGGCTCCCCTGGCTCCTGTGGGCTCTGTGAACAGCCCTTCCTCAGCCAAGGTACCAGCCTGTGAATCCCCTTTTGCTTCAGTTAAGCAGGCTTGTTTCTGTCCTTATAGTCAAAGAACTCCAACTGATAGCTTCTACAGTGATACTCCGAAGAAGTTATATAGAGATACATATTCTTGGGTTTTCTCTTCTTTTTGCTTACTGGTATTTTCCAATTTGCTTTAAAAATACCATAATAATTTTTAGAGTATTTTACATTTTACATTGAAAGTGAGATAACTGATTAGGGTGCAGCAAGAAAATTAGAATTTCTACTTTAATTTATACGCTATCTTCAAAATTAGAATGAGAGCTCACCAACATGTAATACGGATGGACACTAGCATCATCACTGGATCTGTGTGTGAGGCAATCACATATCAGGAAGGCAGGCACGTGTCCCAAGGGCAGCATGTGGGTGCCTTCACACCCACACACACTTTCACCTTGCTTAGTGCAGTGGTCTTACTAATTTTATGGGTGTCAGATAAGTGGAGGATTCACAGGTGTTATCTAGTTTTAACAAAACTAGCCCTAATAAACTGATAAGAGGCTAAAATAGTTTCCTACAAAGTAACCTTGAATTGAAAATAATGCTAATACCCTAAACAGAAGTGAACTTCAAGAAAATGGCAGAGCTACAATTCTCCTCCAAGGTAAAAACTATGACAGTCTAATGCGATTTGATGAGAAGTAACTAAGAAATATTGTAAATTATCAAGAAGAATGGTTGTAAAATAGATTTACCTTTACTATCACTAACAATGAACTCTGCCTAAGTAAGTAAATATCATGCCTTCAGCAGGTAAACAGGTTCAGAATGGAGCCATCATAATTAGCAAGACATTTAGAAACTAAGCATTCAGAACACAAAAATAAACCTCGACATTTTTAAAGCTATACTCAAAGTCAGGTGATACTCAATCCATACTTTAATAAATTTCATGATCAGCGATAAATGGTTAGAAGCCTCTTTCAAGATTTCTTACTGAGTAGCTGAAGACTTACTAGGGAAGAACCAAGAGATATCTGGCACTTTGTTCAGTCACTCATAGAAAACTATGTCCTGAATTTCAGAATGTGCCGCTTTATCTTATCTCTTTCTTCAAAGAACTAGAGTTGGCCCCAAGTTTTCAACTTCGTGAATATTTTTGTCAGAAAAATGAAACACCTTTCCTCAAATGAATAAGAGCATTTTCTCCAGTAGGTGAGATGAATAATTCATGTTGCTCTAAAAGCACTATGACTGATAGCAATTTTTTTTTTTAAGAAGAAAGATCCAGCAATCTCACTTACCAATATACATCCAAAAGAATTGAAAGTAGGGTCTCAAAAAGATACCTGCACACTCATATTCACAGCAGTATTATTCACAATAGGCAAGAGGTGAAAGCAACTCAAGTGTCCACCAATGGATGAATGCATAAACAAAATGTGGTATGTACAAATAAGGGAATATTATTCAGCTTTTAAAAGGAAGGAGGGGCTTCCCTGGTGGTTGAGAGTCCGCCTGCCGATGCAGGGGACACGGGTTAGTGCCCTGGTCCGGGAAGATCCCACATGCCGCAGAGCAGCTGGGCCCGTGAGCTGCCGCAACGGGAGGGGCCACAACAGTGAGAGGCCCGCGTACCGAAAAAAAAAAAAAAAAAAAAGGAAGGAAGCTCTGTCACATGCTACATCATGGTTGAACTTTGAGGACATTATGCTAAGTGAAATAAGCCAGTCACAGAAGGACAAATACTGTATGATTCCACTATATGAGATACCCAGAGTAGTCCAACTCATAGAAACAAAGTAGAATGGTGTTGCCAGGAGCTGGGGGCAGGGAGAAAGGGGAGCTTGTTGATGGGTATAGTATTTCAGATTTGTAAGATGAGAAAGTTCTGGAGATCTATTTTACAACAATGTGAACATATTTATTAACACTACTGAACTGTGCACTTAAATATGGCTGAGATGGTAAATTTTACGCCAGCTGGTTTTTACTACAATTAAAAAAACAAGACAAACCACCTCCTAAAATCTCCTAATTGCACATTCTAGAAAGAAACGTGACCACTTATAACTAATAACACCACGATAGCGAATCTCCTGGTATCTGCACCAGTACCTCAGGTGGCTCATCACCTTCACGACATAGATCATATTATTATCTACCTGCAGTCCCACACTCCTGTCTATACCCAGGCAGCAGGTTGGCCTGTCTGTCTCTCCCTTCCTTCCCAAGCCCTCTCTTTCTGCTTTTGTTCCTTCCCTTCCTCTCTGCCTCCCTTGCTGTTTTCCTGTAAATAACCATTTCTGTCACACTTTCATCTTTAAAGAATTTTCACTTTCATTATCTCATTTACACACCAGCCCTGTAAGGTAGGTGTTCTTTCCACTTTACGAATAAGACACAGAGACCCAGCAATATTAAACGTGTGCACCAATCACCTAAGCACTAAGTGGCACAGCCCAGTTCCAAATCCCACACTTTCACAATATAACACTACCCCAGACAGTGGTTCTTACACTGTAGCATGCATAAGGCTCCCTTGGGAATATCTGTGAAAATGTGGGTTCCTGGGTCCCACCTCCAGAGAGTCTGTTCTAGGGGTCTGGAATGGGACCCAGGAGTCTGAATTTCTAACACGCACCCCCTCCCAGGTGCATCTAAGCAGGTGATTAGTAACCTACACTTTCACTAGGTGCAGGCCTCGGAGACAGCCATGCCTGGCACAGGCAGGGCACATGTTACCATGAGGATCTCTGCTTACTTAACCTGCCCAGAAGGGGCAATGTAGTGACATGGATCTTCTATAGGGAATTGGCTATATAAACAAGGTACTTTCTTAACTGGAAGCAGTTAGAAAAGGGAAAGAAAGGAAAGCAGGAAGGAAGGAGAGAAAGCCCTAAATGCACCTCGTTCCACAGAAAATAATCCTGTCAGTGAAAGTCCCAACCAGCCTGTCGTCTCAGACATTCTTCTTAATCTCTTACCATTGGACACTTGGACATCTGGTACATGCAAAGGGGACTACATCTGCCCTGCTTTTGGAAGGTGGAAGAAGAACTAGAGTTGGGCGCTTTATTTTCCAGACAGAGAGGCACAGGAGGGAAGCACCTGATCCAGAGTGAGTTACAAGCAAAGCCTAAACCAAGGTGCAAGGATCTCCAGACTGCCAGGCCTGCACCCCGGACCCTGAGTCATGCAGCTTCCCCAGCCCAGAGGTGTGAGAACGGACCTGTCTTTCCACAGGGCCTGGTATGGCAGGCTTTGCAGAAGCCCAGAGTCATTAAGGACAAGCAAACTATCTACACAGGAGACCGAGCACTCTTCTTGCCAGGAAAATGCCATTGTGATTTAAGTTGGATGTTGAGGGCTAAGAGGAGTGAAAAAAGGTAAAATATGAATCAAAATGGTTAAAGTATAAAGAAAAGTGTTCCTTTTGCAAATATGCTACATTTATTCTGCAGCTAGGAGATAAAGATGAGATTTCTGTGGGAAGCCTGTTGTTCTTTTTCATGGCCTTATACAAACAAATTTGTGCTAAAGTGAATCATATTCCATAAAGCTAACTCTTACGACTACTGAAGAGATAGTGTTTCCTTGAGACGGGGTGTGAAGTTTGACATCAGTCAGAACTTTTGAAAGAATTCTAGAAGGTGAGACTTGGGGGTACCCAATCCTGAGGCATCCTTCCCGAGAAGAGAATATGATATCACCATTTATGAAGCAACTGGGGCTAATTCACCAGCCTGTATTTCTCTGGTATGACCAGGGTCATGCAGGGTAATGGGCTTAGAGAAGACAACTCAGAGCTGCCTTGTGGGCTCTGAACAAGTCCGTGCCTGGGCTTATGCGTTGGGCACCAGCACACGCTTTCACGCTACATGTTGGTGCCGGCCGCTGCTGCTAAATGATATGCCCCTGGGTATACTTCCCCCTTCAAGGGTGTTCATGTCTCTGGCACCCTCCTTTCCAGCTGCAGTGTGTCACCTACCATAAGCCACCTGTCTGCTAAAGCTCTGGGGGTCACCACACCCCCTGCCTCATACTTCTCTGCCCTGGCCTAAGGGCATGTGGCTCATGTTCACCTCTGGGTGGTGATTCTAACAAGCACGGCTGAGTGAGTGGCACATCAGGCCTCCACTTGGCTCTCACCCCGGCATAATCTTGGGACACTAGTGAAGGAAGAAATGCCTCCCATTACTACACTTCTGTGGTTATTTTTCATAAAACCTTCTACAAATGATGACTCCTCAGCATCATTTCTATTCACTATTTTTCAAATGGGATGGCCACATATTAATCATTTAAACCAGGACACTTCTAAGAGAGAGATCTATTAACAACTACACTGGGACAACAAAGGTAGGCTGAGACCACCCTGGGTAACCCAAGACACATGGTCACCCTGCTTAGGAAGTAGATGAACTGCACCAAGACGACACATGAAGCAGAGTCCCAGCCGCCTCCAGGTGACACAAAACATGAACAAAAAAGAACTCATTGTAGTAAGCCCTGAGCTCTTGAGTTGTTTGGTATCACAGCATAACCTAGCACAAACTGATGAATACAACCCCTTATAGCTGTGACCCGTATCGCTGGGTGGCTGGGAGGATTAAATCAGCTAATACATAAAAAGCACTTAGATCAGAGCCTGGCACATAGTGAGCAGTCCCCAGATGTTAGCTATTATTATTAATTACAATAATAACATAGGAGAATGAAGGAACACTCTAAAAACACAGTGAAGTCAAATTTCAAGCAAAGCATGTAATTACTCAGGAATGGCAGGAAAGCCCATCATCTCTTGCTCCCGCTGCACAGCTGTTTGCCCCTTTGGAGGTCCTGAGGCCCTGCCTCCGCCTCTCAGTCTGAGAGCCCACTCCTACCTGTATGTATCTCTACTACTCAGACTCCAGAGAGCGTTGTTACAACTGCTTTCTTGTGAATTCCTCTACTCCCTTGACCTTTGGTTGCCTCCATCTCACTCAGATGACAAACCTTAACCCTGAATCAATACAACAATCCATCATTTTTGCTCCTGGGCCTGAGTTACTGAATAAAATCCTCCAGGATTTCTTGAAATTCTTACATGGGCTCTTTCTCAACTCTTTCTCCCATTTCCCACAAGAGATATTTCCAAATTTTACCATTCTCCTCAAGCTCTGTAACCTATCACCGTCCTCTTCACTCAGAAAGCAACTAGAGGCCCTGAATGTGCCCTGTCTGAAATGTGGTTGCTGATTGACTTGCAGGTCTCCCTCACTAAACTGTGATCTCGACTAGTTAGGGACTGATTCACCGTGCAACTCCAGTTCCTAGTACATTATCTAATAATTCTCAGTAAGTGTTTCATGAATGAATGAATGAACAGTGATAGAGTCTGTTAAGTAGCAGCCCCCTGCATGCCTAGGAGGAAGAATCACAAGCAGCATTAAATGTTTATATGTATATATATAGGCACATGTAGTGGTGAAGCATCTTTAAATAGAGATCACTGTGTGTGTGTGCGTATGAGAGAATGATATAGGTTATGGAAGATTATTCATTTTCCTTTATCTTACTTTCCCCTTTGCTTTTCCATTGTGATTCTTTGTGCTCAGATAACTTTATCTCGCTCTTTCAACAGCTGTACCTCCTGCACCCCATAACATCTCTCAATTTTCTTACTCAGTATTCAGGACAATATTCTCATGACAGGTATTCTGAATAGGTTAAGAATTCTGAAGACCACAAGAGAATTGCCACTTCCTTACATTACCAATTTCCAATCAGTCTTCTTTTCTCAAGGTTCAATGATCTCAACTCCTTTACGTATTCCATAAATGGTAGGTAACTCGCTAGATCAGCAAATTTAAATTTTCATGCTAAGTTACTAGCATCTCAAAGGAGATTTTTTTTTTTTTTTTTTTTTTTTTTCCTTTTTGCGGCATGCGGGCCTCTCACTGTTGTGGCCTCTCCCGTTGCGGAGCACAGGCTCCGGATGCGCAGGCCCAGCGGCCATGGCTCACGGGCCCAGCCGCTCCGCGGCATATGGGATCCTCCCAGACCGGGGCACGAACCCGTATCCCCTGCATCGGCAGGCGGACTCTCAACCACTGCGCCACCAGGGAGGCCCTCAAAGGAGATTTATAATTGGCACTCATAAGAAATTAATTATTAATATCCGTTTCAATGACTTTCCTTCCACATGCTGATTGCTGAAGTGTTTGCTGTTTCAAAAAGAAGCTGTCGTCCCATTACTCCTCATCTTCAATTGATGGTCATTCTGCCCCAACCCAAGATCTTCACATGCAAAACTTTGGGTCATTGTAATCATTCTTCATTTTGTCAGCTTTATTAATTGGAAAGTAACATGGATTTTATTGCAGAAAATTAGTAACAATCCATGGATAATGTTAAATATTTTAAGAATAGTTTTAAAATAATTAGCAGTTTGTCATTCCATAGGGCTAGCCATACTAAATAAATTTGTGTTTTAAACTGTTATGATCACCTTTAAAAAACAAAATATCTTGAAATAGTTGTCACAAGGCATTAATTAGCAATACGTAGGAATTATAAAATAAAATGTGAAATTAACAAGGACAAGCAATTCTTAAAATGATCTTTCAATTAGAAATGAAGTCTGTAGAGTGTTTAATTTTCATCTGTCACCATCATTGTTATATAGTCCTTGTAATGAACTGAATTCGATTCTGGATCAACTGCAGCAGACAACATTTCTTCCATTTCCTCCTGAGAAAAAGGCTCACCTGGGAGGAACAAGAAGGGAAACTCATCATTTACAATCCTCTGATTTTTTTTCTTTCTCGTTCCACTAGCCCACTTAATTGCCATGGAGCCTCACCATCCCCCATTGTGTCTCTAGTTACTCTCCCTGGGGCCATAAAGCCAGCACATCGTGACAGTCCAGAGGTTCAAAGAGCATGCTGTTGGACCCCTGGCAAATTCTGGAGTTATTTTACCTTGCAGGTATCATATCTCAAGCAACCTATAGAATCAATCGTTTCAGCCAAAACAGCAGGAGGACATGAAAACATCATAAATAAGGTTGTTTATTTACTTAAATTAAAACCACTAAAATCGCCAAAGGATTAACCTGAAGTCATAGTTTTACAGGGAGTCTAATCATTATATTTATGAAGGGTATGAAGAAAGAATTAACTGGTTGCTACGCAGAAATGCTGAAGAAGAGATAACAGAGGTTTAAGCTATAACAATGTCTACGAATATTCTCTAACCAGAGTAGGTTAATTTAGTGATCCAGCTGCACCCAGTGACAGATGCATTCATCAGCCATTTCAAAACAGTCCTCTTTGTTATAGTTTGGCCCAGTGCTGCTGTCAAATGAAACCACAAGCTGGATAGAAAATCTGTGGGCTTTAGCTGGATTCAGGTAATAGCTGAAGGCCATCTTGGATATTGGTTTCACCAAGATGAAAAGCAAATTCAGGAGGAACACTGGAAACACTGTCATCTATTTAATATAGAACTTTGTGCTGATATTAAACAAAAATACAGAAACATCCAAATCACCAGCTCACCCCTAAAGAGTCTTAATCCAAGCAGGTAAATTTCTGAGTTTGTCACCTGCCACTACAAACAACGCTTTCTAAGGTGGAATTCAGTTAATAATACAGAAATTATTCAAGTGGGGATTTTTATGACAATGATGATAGTGTTACCAAACAATGGGAACGTGCTTGAGTTCTTCTGAAATCATGTTTACATCCTAAGGAAAGAAAGAATGCCTAAAATGCCTAAAAAGACAATTTCTTTTTTTTAATTTTATTTATTCATTTATTTAATATTTTAGCTGCATTGGGTCTTCGCTGCTGCACACGGGTTTTCTCTAGTTGCTGAGAGCGGGGGCTACTCTTTGTGGCGGCGTGTGGGCTTCTCATTGCGGTGGCTTCTCTTGTTGCAGAGCACCAGCTCTAGGTGCCCGGGCTTCAGCAGTTGTGGCTCGTAGGCTCAGTAGTTGTGGCTCGCAGGCTCTAGAGTGCAGGCTCAGTAGTTGTGGTGCACAGGCTTAGTTGCTCCACGGCATGTGGGATCTTCCCAGACCAGGGCTCAAACCCATGTCCCCTGCATTGGCAGGTGGATTCTTAACCACCGTGCCACCGGGGAAGCCCCAAAAGACAATTTCTGAATCTTTCTTATATCCTGATTGTTAAATACTAAATCCACTGCCAATGAACTTTGCTAGGCATGTAAGTCCTTATGAGAATACTGACAATAAACATTTATCGGGAACTACCGTGTGCCAGGCACTGATCTTAGTGCTTCACAGATTTTAACTAAGTTAATCTCCCAACCACCTCATGAGAGGTAAGAACTATTATCCCCACTTACAGCTGAGGACACCAGCACACAAAGAAAACAGGCAGGCAGCCCCAGCCAGTGACTGGTGGAACTGGATCTGCATGCCAACTCAAGGTCCAGGAACCACACTTGACTGCTTGGAACAAGGTTTTGCTCACAGTGAAATACAGAAGGTGGTCACTGCTTCCTCAGGCAAGGAAAGAGATACATAGTATTTGATTAAGGATGGGAGGAAAATAGCTTAAGGACTAAAAACACAAGCTTGGGAGCCAGACTGCCTGGGTTCAAATGCTCTGTCTCATTAGCTTTAAGATCCCAGGCAAGTCACTTAACCTCTCTGTGTCTCAGTTTTTCTGTCTGTAAAATGCAGATCATAATAATACTACCTATCTCATAGGCTTGTTACGAGAATTAAGTGTTATTATTTGCATAGCACTTAGAACATTGCCTGGCACATAGGCAGCAATATGTGTTTGTTCAAAAAGTTTTTTTCAAGATCTTCCCTGCTGCTAAATGCTGTCTGACACAATTCACATACCTGGACACGTGCGGACTTCTATCTTGTAGGAACTTGATTCTATGTGATTTATTACATTCACCATACAACATCCTGGGCATTTAGAATGCATATTCTCAAAGTGATTAATATTCTGTGGACACTGAAAAGTTGCACTGTCTCTGTATCCACTGCAGTCTGTTTCTGATTCCCCTATTTCAGTCAGTAGCATTACTGTAATACCCATCGTCCAGGCCAAAGCCTTGTTACTTTTGACTCAGCTCCCGTCTTTGTCCCCGACACTCTGTTACTCATCATGACCTGTGGATCCTTCTGTAGACAGTCCTATTGTATCAATCTCTTCTTTCCATCCCCACTGCCACTGCCAGATACAGCCCTTCAAAATGCTGAACTAGCCTCCTAACTAGTCTCCCCAGTCTCTCCTCTTTCTCGCTCATCTCACAAACCTACCAGCACCAGATTAACCTTCCCACAATCTCTCTTGCATTGTGTGATTCACCTGCTCAGAACCCTGCAATGCTTCTCCATTGCCCGTAGGATGAATTCTCCTGAGCCCCGGCCTCCGCAATCTAATCCCAGTCAATCGACCTAGATTCATTTCCTACCGTTTGCCAACAAGACCCTCTGGGCCCTGTCTTCTCACAGGCTCCCGAAATATCATGCTCATTCCCACCTCCCAGTTTTTGTTCATACTTTTTATCAATCTATGTCTCCCCCTCATCAGCCCCTTCACCCATTCTACATTCATCTCCTCACTCATTCGTTAATTCAACCAACATTAGCTGAGACTTACTATGCATGGGAGGTGCTACAATGACGGAAGATTTTACCCCTGCTCTCAATAACCCACCCAGGTAATTCTACCATCTTAACAAACCTATTTTTTCTTTAAGTCTTCCCAGACCAAGCTTTCCAGGCTGGTCCAGCCCACGTTGATCTTCTGATACTCACTTTTTTCTACTGTCTTATATTTTGAATTGTTTTATAAGTTGGTTTTATTTCCTCCAATAAGACTATAATTTCCTTGAGAAAGGGAGCGGATTTTAGTATCATTACCTCTTGCTGTGCTTAGTATACCTCACCTACACAGTGGGCATGTCTACTAATGACGTTGAACTGTTGTGGCTGTTTTGACGAAATCCATATTGCCTAATATAACCTAGGATTTACTTCCCTTCAAGTAATTCCTAGGTTGGTGCTTTGAAACATAACATTTCCGTCAAAGTTAACCCCTAAGATAATTTTAACAAGGTCATGAATTCTTGGATGGCAGTTATGATGATCATGCCACTCTTACTCTCACCCCCTGTATTCTCACCTAATGGTAGATCAAGTCAAAAATGGTCCCATCAGTGGCACATGGAGATGCAGTCTTAATCTTCCCGACTCAAAATTCCCTGCACTTCTGATTGTCTCAAGTGATTAGCAACTCTGAATCACTCAGGACTCATCTATGAACTAGTGAACTCAACAGAGACAGAGCTCTAACTTTATATAGGAAGAGGGGAAGTGACTAATATGAGAATGGCTTCAAAAGAATGTCCATTAGGCTACTGACATTCAGGGAAAACAAATTTACACATCAGCCTAAGCAGAGAGAATTCCTAAAGGAAATATGTTGGCATATATAGGTGTGCATATATATGTATGTATATGTGTGTGTGCATGCATGTGTGTACAGTTCAAGTGCAAAGCAAATACATATGGTACCATTAGCATAAAAAACTGAAACACTTTATGTGAATTCATATTTATTTGAGGCTTTATTATCCCTAACTTCACCAACTGAAAAGTTTTTATAAAAGGAATTTTTATAGACTCCAATTCAAATCTTCAATCTAGTAACAAGCATTGATTTATAGTGATTGATAGTTCATGTTTTCCTGGTGGCATACCCTTTATTCTGGAAATACTCTAAGTGACTGGAATGACTTCAATTTATAGAAGTATCATTATACTTTACAAAATCCTATAAGGCAATAATCCATCTCCCCTTAACTTACTCTTTGTCCTCTTACCCCCTACAAAACAGAAACCACACCAAAACCAAAATAATAAGAAGAGTAAATAACTCCTTTTAACTGGAATGACTGATTTTAAAGTATCCCCTAGAATTTTTGCCTAATTGTTTTAAAATTATTAATCACTTAAATAAGTTACTGTTATAAGGTAAGTAATAAATCACTCTCACTGGGCTTCCCTGGTGGCGCAGTGGTTGAGAGTCCGCCTGCCGATGCAGGGGACACAGGTTCGTGCCCCGGTCCAGGAAAATCCCACATGCCACGGAGCGGCTGGGCCCGTGAGCCATGGCCGCTGAGCCTGCGCATCCGGAGCCTATGCTCCGCAACGGGAGAGGCCACAACAGTGAGAGGCCCGCGTACCGCAGGGGGAAAAAAAAAAAAAATCACTCTCACCTTCTTCAGTCATATACTTGATCAATTCTTCCTTAGAAAGAAACCCACGTTTAGCTGGATCTAACACCTAGGGGAAAAGAAAAGATAGAGATTATATTTTTTGTTTGGTGAATAAATTCTACATGATGAATTTTTCATGTAAATATAAATATATATAAAATCTGGAATTTACACACCTCAAAAGCTTGATGAAGGATATCTTCTGGAATTGGTCTATATCTAATTATAAAATAAAAGGAGTAAATGCCACAGTGTTTAGCTCAGTCTCTATGTAACAAATGATCACATTAAAAAAAAAAGCTGCTAACATACTAGGATATTTAATAATACTTCCCTCACTGAAATATTTTTAGATATCTAGATAATGAAGTTGAAAGTACTCCACACCCACAAGGAATACTTAGTTAAAAATCACTGGCATGTTTGATGTTATCTATTAGCTTTTTCATTATTGTGCAAAATAATCCGGACAAAACTTGTTCCCATTATTATCTCCTCCCAGGTAGATGAAATTACATGCACTAAGACCCTGTGGGATGCATTGGAGGCCAGGAGGCTGGAGCATAGGAAGCAAGGAGGAGAATGTTTTCAGATAAGGCTGGAGAGAGAAACAGGGACCAGAATGTACAGGGCGTTACCATCCTTGAAAGTGACTTTGGTTATTTTTGTTGATTTGGGGACAAAATTTCTACAGTAAACCAACTATGGTAAGCTAATGCTACACTTTCTCTAGAAAAATAATCAGGGTTAATTCTTATTTATCATTGATAATTCAAAACAGAAGATAATAAGAATGCTGTTGATCTATGCTTTTTGCAGCTTATTTGCCCTTTAATTACACTTTGCTTATTAGATTAATACTGAAGTGGTTGATACTTCGGAGCACATACCAACCAGCAGTTCAGAAGTATACAGAAAAATTAGAAGGAAGCTATCCTATGATAAATATTGGTTGAGTATAACATATAAAGGGAAAAAGCCAAGTGTTTTGAAATTAATGCAAGTCCAATCATTACCTTACCTTAACAATTGCACTTATTTTCTTACCTTCTTTCCAGTAGTACTTCAGTCATCACTGGAAGAAATTTTTCAAATCGAATGTATCCAGTGGGTTCTTCTTCCTCCACCTAAACATTCAATAAAAAATAGCCACTTAGGGCTTCCCTGGTGGCGCAGTGGTTGAGAATCTGCCTGCCGATGCAGCGGACGCAGGTTCGTGCCCTGGTCCGGGAAGATCCCACATGCCGCGGAGCGGCTGGGCCCGTGAGCCATGGCCGCTGAGCCTGCGCGTCCGGAGCCTGTGCTCCGCAACGGGAGAGGCCACAGCAGTGAGAGGTCCGCGTACCGCAAAAAAAAAAAAAAAAAAAAAAAAAAAAAAGCCACTTATTCATTCAACAAATGTATTGAACAACTACTTTTTTCCAAGCACTGTGCCAGGTGCTGGGGATTTGATAGTGAGCATACTTGGGCATGGTCCCCACTGACAGAATTTATATGCTGGTAGTAGAGACATATATCCATCAACAAACAACAAAGCTGTGTCTAATTATAAGTTGATATTAAGTACAATGAAGTAAAGGAGCATAGAATAAAGAAAACTTTTCTGGGCCAAATCATCAGGAAAGGCATTGATGAAGAAATCACACTTGAGGTGACTTATAAAGGAGGGTAGAAGACAATCAGACAAAGACAGCAGGGAAGACACTCCCAGGTAGATGAAATTACAAGACCCTGTGGGATGCACTGGAGGCCAGGAAGCTTGAGCACAGGGAGCAAGGAGGAGAATGTCTTCAGATGAGGCTGGAGAGAGAAACAGGGACCAGAACGTGCAGGGCGTTACCATCCTTGAAAGTGACTTTGGTTATTATCCTAAGACACTGCTACCCTAAATCACTGAAGGTCTCATAGATGTGTGTCTGAAAGATCACACTGGTTGTAGGTGAGGCAGCTTCTGCTGTAGTCTAAGCAGATATGACAAGGGCTTGGATTAGAGTGGTGGCCATGGAGAGAGAAGTGGGTGCTTTCAAGAAATATTTAAGAAGTAAAACCAATAAAACCTGGCGCAGCATCTAATATGTGCAAGGATAAGAAAAAAAGAGGAGTCAAGGACAACTCCCAGGATTCTGACTTGCACAAACGGGATGGAGTAATGTTTTTCCTTGAGATGAGGAACACTGGGTAAGAGACCAGGTTAGGGGACCAATCTCAATCTCAAGGACTAAAATATCTATCGAATCCTTGTAATATTTATTAAATAACCAGATGGTCTGTGGAACATTGTTATATCACCATTAATTAAGCGAAGACAACACCTAAGAAAGAATTTTTGGTACCCAGCACCATTAGATGAGAATGAGGAAGACTCGTGCCCACAGGGTTCAACTTTGATGGTGTGGCTACCAATACGCTATTGATTTTAACTTTCATGTCACGCTATTTATGAGGGGCTGTAAATTTTCCACTCCCTTTCAAAAATTCTATTAAAAGGCTCACACATCCCAGTTCAGCAGTGGAGATTTTTAAAGATTTATTCTTTGAGCAAAAGATAAGAAATCTATAGGTGCTGCTAAGCGGAACACACTGTCATCAAATGACAACTATTTTTGAATGTTTATACTAGATTCTTACCTAGTATGAGTGAAGCCCTTGGACTCCACTATCAGCAAAAAATGTCATCCATCTAATGACAGAACGATGTGTTTCAGAACTTCTGAGCCCACCAATACATGAACAATTATTTTCAGCTGCCTCTAGATCCAAGGCAAGCTTTTTGCAAATTTAGGTTCATATGGCTCCGATGTGCTTGAGTAGCACTCTGTAACTCCCAACCCCGCAAGCCTCTTAAAAATAAAATGTCAATCTCATGAGACTGCCTCTGGAGGGATAATTTTTAAATTAAAATGTTGAGTTTCTATTCTAATTAATCCAGAAATCTGTTCCAGAAGCTAGAGCAATGGTTTGTTTCCCTTTCTCTACCCCCAACAAACCACTGCAGAGCAAACAGTCTTGACCTTAAAAGATCAAAGCTCCTCTTTAATTTTTGAGCATCCTCATTAATCTACAAACTGTTTTTAGTTTTTCTAAAGGGAGTTCAATTCTATAGCACTCTCTCCATCACATGAGAATTCACAAACACATACTATGTCCCTCATAATGCTTCCCCCCCCCATCGCCACACTCCTGCACAACTTCCACAAGCCCTCGGTGCTCTGAACATGGGTGAAAATGTTGCAGGTCATTCTGGCCTGATCTGTGTAGACCTGAAACTCCATAAAAATAATAAGTTAAAGCAAATCTCCAATAAATCAGAATAGCAGATGAAGCATACATTTTCCTTAGTTTTTTTTTTTTTTTTTTTTTTTTTTTAAAGAGGGATAATGAACAAACAGGAGCCTTGGAGTTAAAAAAAGGAAGAAAAAATGTGTAAGTCCATCTTCAACTTGGGCAGATTGTGAAAATCTTTCTATGACTCAACACTGTCCTCTAGAGGTCACAACTAATCTGTTCTTTTGTACTAAAAGACGTACAAGCAATGGCATAAAAACAATACAATTATATGATATTTCTAAATACAGCATTAATGTACTGTATAATATATACTATATACTACTTTCTATTATAAAAAGTTTTTTATTCTTTAAATAAATTTATTTTTGAATAGTTTTAGATTTACAGAAAACTTGCAAAGATAGTAGAGAGTTCCCATATACCCCACCCCACCCCACCCCACCCCAGTTTCCTCTATTGTTTACCCTTTTCTTACTATGGGACAACTACACTTGGTTCATTGTCACAACTAATGAACCAATACTGACACATTGTTATTTACTAAACTTTATGCTTTATTTGGATTCCACTAGTTTTCTAAAAGGCATTTTAGGGAATTCCCTGGTGGTCCAGTGGTTAGGACTCTGTGCTCTCACTGCTGGGGGCGTGGGTCCAATCCCTGGTCAGGGAACTAAGATCTTACAAGCTGTGCAGCATGGCCAAAAAGTAAAAATAAAATAAATAAGTTAAGTTTAAAAAAATAAATAAAAAATAAGAGGCATTTAAAAAAAATCTGGTATGTTCCTTTACCATAAAAGAGAAACAAGAAGAGTAGGGCAGAATACCACTCCTGGCAATCTGGAAATGAGTGGGTAGAGGGAGGAGAAGAGGTGTTTCTATTATTTCTGGTGCAGGACAAACTAGTTAACTTTATGAGGCCATGAGTAAGACAGGACAAAAACACTTCTTTCTAGAAATGTTATGCAATGATGGCTCAATGATTATTTAAATCCACATATTAAAATGTCTTTAAGATTTAATAGAAATATATCAAATATTGAACCATTCTTTATAGTATATTGTATATATACATATATAGATAGGTAGAGTTATGGATTGAGTTGTATCTTCCCAAAATTCATAGGTTGGAGTCCTAACCCCTAGTACCTCGGAATGTGACTTATTTGGAGAGAGGGTACTCACTGAGGTAATCAAGTTAAAATGAGGTCATTAGGGTGGGCCCTAATCAAATATGACTGACGTTGTTATAAAAAGGAGAAATTTGGACACAGAGACATGCACACAGGGAGAACATCATGTGAACATGAAGACAAGCCATCTACAAGCCACGGAGAAAGGCCTGGAACAGATCCTTCCCTCATAGCCAACAGAAGGAACCAACCCTGCCAACAACTTAATTCTGTACTTCTAACCTCCAGAACTGTGAGACAATAAACTTCTGTTGTTTAAGCCACTGTTTGTGGTACTTTGTTACAGCAGCTCTAGCAAACTTTATACACACACACACAAACACACACACATGCACATTGTTGTGAACCTTACATGAGATATGACATAAAGGTTCTTTGTGAGCCTTGAATTATTATGATTATCTTTTTTTTTTGATGTTGGGGGTAGGAGTTAATTAATTAATTTATTTTTGCTGTGTTGGGTCTTCGTTTGTGTGTGAGGACTTTCTCTAGTTGTGGCAAGCGGGGGCCACTCTTCATCGCGGTGCGCGGGCCTCTCACTATCGCGGCCTCTCTTATTGCGGAGCACAGGCTCCAGACGCGCAGGCTCAGTAGTTGTGGTTCACGGGCCTAGTTGCTCGGCGGCATGTAGGATCCTCCCAGACCAGGGCTCGAACCCGTGTCCCCTGCATTAGCAGGCAGATTCTCAACCACTGCGCCACCAGGGAAGCCTGATTATCATTATTTTAATCACTTCTGATTCTGTATCATGCAATGATACCTCCTAAAAGAATCAATCTCTGGTGCTAAAATTTTAGACACATCCTCCTTGACCCACCATATGGACCCAACTTTTTACAGAAGTTTGATCTTGCCTCCTATCTGTAAAATGTCACATGGAATGTGACCTGAATGTATTAAACTGCTAGCTAATATCTTGTCCCTTGAGCCCTGGATCCCTGCCTAGAGGACAGGGTATGTGGATTACCAGCAGTGATGTCTGCTCCTTTGCTGTTCCCCTACATGCTTCCTGGACTGATAGGAGAGGGAGAATAATAGACAGCCACCAAACACCTCCCTACTCTTCAAAAGACAAAAATAAACAAAACAAATATATCTTGTTACTACAAACATGAATGAGGCAAAGTAAGTTATAATCTAGTCTGTTTCATCTAAGAGAAAGGCTTATGAGCTTGAAACGAGACAATAATTAGAAAGTAATCTCAGTAGCATTTATGAATGCAAAGCAAATAAAACCTCTTTGCAGGAAGATCCTCAGCTTAGCCTTCAAGTACCATTTATAGTGAATTCATCTTAATAGCCTGCCAGCAGGTGTCCGCCCTGATACACCTGGCTTCTCCTCCTCCAAAGAACTATGGTGGTAGAGGCGACCTGAAGACACTGCTTCCTTGCCACACAAAGGGGCCACCTGCACAAGGCTAGCACAGTGCCTTCAGACAGTCCATAGTCTCTTTGCATCCTTTTACCCAATACAGAGAAGTCTCAATAAATATGTAAATACTGTGGGATTTTTTTAAAAAAAGCAACATTTATCTAAGTTTCAAAGCATGAGAAAAATACTGTTTCTCACTCTATTTTGGTAAAAGTCAATTTTCTTAATCTGTTTTGCTTCTGAGGAAACTCAGGCACAGGGAAGTGAAGTGCCTATCTTGGTCCTCAAAGTCGGTCAGGTGTTCTGATGGGATCATAGCCCAGGGTTCTTTCTCTCATTCCCATAGTGAAACCATCAGGCCATCTCTTTTCTCATTAAAGCATTATTTATTTTAACGCTGAACTCACTGATAGGTATAATAAAACACAGTGAAAATTCATTTCTCCCCAGTGACATACAATCAGTCAATAAACTGAACTATTTCATGCTTCAAGAAAGCAAGATAATACCAGTAGTTAAGATGGTTTATAAAGCACCTACATTTCATCTAGCTCCAGGTCACCAAATAAGATACACATATGATTTTTTAAAGCTACTTATAGTAAAAAATATAAAAACAAGGAGATACTTCAAGTTCAACTTGAATACCACATATACAAATTTGGACATAAATCATGTTTCAAAACCAAAACACAAATACAATTTAGAAAATATTTCTCTACTTTGGATAGAATAAAATAATAACAAAAATTCATTGGCATTTGCCAATTATATTATCTTTACAAATAAAAAATCTTAAAGCTACCTACTTTAGAAAAATTATTTTCTCCAAACATTCCAGAGGCTGTTGTATAAAAATTGGGATATGTACTTCTTTTGGGTTATAAGTCTCTTTCTTAGTACTGGAAGTACCAAAAAAGACTGAATCATCTTTTGGCTGGACTATCAGAAAGTCTAAGAATCAACAGGTGGCTAAACCACATAATCAATAAGGTCCCTTCCAACTGTAAGTTTCTATAATTTGAAGCGATGGGGGGAGTTCAGCGGCTGTCAAGCCATTAATTTCCCCATTTTATCCTCAGGTCAGGGTTGGGGTGGGGAGGGTAAGAGGCTCCAGCTACACTAATTGTTTCACACCCTTCAGTTTCATTTTCTCTCCACGGAGGCATTGAGTGTCCCTCCCTACTCCTAGTAGAGCCCTCTCCTGTTTGACAGAGGCAGTTAAGTATTGAAGCAATTACCACTAAGGTAATCCCCTACCCATTTATATCAAAAGCAATTGTTTAAAATTGTGTTGCAATAAGACTGGAGGAAAAGCTCTATCCTGGGTTGAGATTTGGTTAGCACAATAAATATGCAAATACTGTATGAACTTTATTAGGTCCACAGATATATTTAAAATCACATTTATAACAACATGTTAATTTAAAAATATCACTGTTTTTATATTTTATGAAGCAATTTTACTCAAACTCTCTATGTATCTTCAACAACAGACTTTCTGGGTTTTTAAAATATTTAATTAATTAATTAATTAATTAATTTGACTGTGCCAGGTCTTCGTTGTGGCAAGTGGGATCTTCGTTGCGGCATGCGGGATCTTTAGATGCGGTACGCAAACACTTAGTTGTGGTATGTGGGATCTAGTTCCTTGACCAGGGACCAAACCTGGGCCCCCTGCATTGGGAACATGGAGTCTTAGCCACTGGACCACAGGGAAGTCCCTAGGCTTTCTAAGAGTTTGACTACTTTAGATACCTCATGTAAGTGGAATCATGAAGTATTTGTCTTTTTTGTGACTAGCATTTTCACATATCATAATATCTCCAAGTTTCATTCATGTTACTGTATATGACAGGATTTCCTTCTTAAAATGTTACTTTTTAAAAATTAGATAATAGTATGGAAGAATCATCTTGATGTAATATTGAGTAAAAAAGGTAAAATATTCTGGTTGTGTTTGAGTGATGGATACGAGAGATCACTCCCCTACTTTCTTCTTGTCCAATTTTAATCAGCGTGTATTTTTTTTAATAACGAAATTTTTGTAATAACATGGAAAATCGTTGTGATATAATTAGGGAAAAAAGCGAGGTTCAAAACTGTATATACTGAACTGTACTATAAGATTACTGTCATGTTAAAACCATGTACAGGAAAATAATATGGGAGGAAGCGCACTGAAACACTAACAAGGATTATATTAAGGTGATGGATTGGGGGTGTGGCCAAGATGGCAGAGTACGAAGATCCTAAGCTCACACCTTCCCACAGGCACACCAAAATTACAACTACTTACAAAGCAGCTCCCTATGAGAATTATTTGAAGACTATCAGGAAAGACTTTTCACAACTAAGGATATAAAGAAGTAACCATAACAAGACAGGCAGGGGGGCTGGAGACACTGTATTGCCAGAACCCATACCCCTAGGTAGGTAGCCCACAAATAGGAGGATACTCACAATTGCAGAGGTTCCCCCCAAGGAGCAAAAGGTTCAAGCCCCATGTTGGGCTCCCTAGCTCAGGGGTCCTGTACCAGAAGATGAGCCCCCAGAATGTCTGACTTTGTGTATAAGAGAGCTGGAGGGCTGTAGGAAAGAGAGACTCCACTCTTAAAGGGCACACATAAAATCTCACACACTCTGAATCCTAGCACAGAGGCAGTAGTTTGAAAGAAGCCTGGGTCAGACCCACTTGCTAATCTTGGAGAGCCTCCCAAAGAGGCAGGAAGCAGCTGGACCTCCGAGGGATGAAGACACTGGCAGCAGCCATTTCTGGGAGCTTCTTCTACCACAATGACACCAGCACTGGCAAGTGTCATTTGGAATCCTCCCTCTAGCATATTCGTGCTGGGGGCTTATCCAACCACCAGTGAGCTGGCAGCAGCCCCTGTCTAATGCCCCTCCCCAGGCCATACAGACAGCCTCAGATGGACCAAGCCCTGCCCTCCAGTGGGCCGGCAGTGGTTGCCTCCCCTCACCAGGCTGCTCAGCCAACCACACGGGAAGCCTACCCCACCCTCCAGCAGGACCACAGCCACTGCAGGAGGCAGGGCCTTGCAGCCAACTGGGCTGGGGACCAGCCCCGCTTACCAGCATGCCCACAGTAGTCAGCCCTGCCACAACAGAAGGACACACGCAGCCTACAGAGGGGGCATATAGCTCTGGTGACCAGAGGGGAGTGTGCTGCTGGGCCCCATGGGACTCTCCTACATAAGGCCACTACTCCAAGATTGGGAAACAAAACTGGCCTACCTAATACATAGAAATAAACAAAGAGAATTAGGCAAAATGAAGAGACTGTAACAAGAGACAAAGAAGGACATTATATAATGATAAAAGGATCAACCCAACAAGAAGATATAACAACTGTAAATATATATTCACCAAACACAGGAGCACCTAAATACATAAAGCAAATATTAACAGACATAAAAAGAGAAATCAACAGTAATACAATAGTAGGGGACATTAACACCCCACTTTCATCAATGGACAGATCATCTAGACAGAAAATCAATAAGGAAATACAGACCTTAAATAACACATAAGACCAAATGGACTTAATTGATATTTATAGAGCTTTCCACCCAAAAGCAGCAGAATACATTCTTTTCAAGGGCACATGGAACATTCTCCAGGATAGATGCTAGGCCACAAAACAAGCCTTGGTAAATTTATGGAAGTTGAAATCATATCAAGCATCTTTTCCAACCATAATGCTATGAGGCTAGAAATCAATTACAAGAAAAAATCTGCAAAAACCCACAAATATATGGAGGCTAAACAATATGCTACTAAACAACCAGTGGATCACTGAAGAAATCAAAGAGGAAATAAAAAAATACCTAGAGATAAATGAAAGTGAAAACATGATGATCCAAAACCTGTGGGTTCAGCAAAAGCAGTTCTAAGAGGTAAGTTTATACTGATACAAGGTTACCTTAGGAAACATGAAAAATCTCAAATAAACAACCTAACCTTACACCTAAATCAACTAGAGAAAGAAGAACAAACAAAACCCCAAGTTAGTAGAAGGAAAGAAATCATAAAGACCAGAGCAGAAATAAATGAAATAGACTTAAAAAAAATCAATGAAACTAAAAGCTGGTTCTTTGAAAAGATAAACAAAATTGATAAAACTTTAGCCAGACTCATCAAGAAAAAATGAGAGGGCCCAAATAAATAAAATCAGAAATGAAAGAGAACTTATAACTGGACACAGAAATACAAATGATCATGAGAGATTACAATTTTACACCAATAAAATAAACAATCTAGGAAAAATGGATAAATTCCTAGAAACATACAATCTCCCAAGACTGAATCAGGAAGAAATAGAAAATATGAACAGACCAATTACCAGTAATGAAATCAAATCAGTAATTTAAAAACTCCCAACAAACAAAAGTCCAGGATCAGAAGGTTCACGGGTGAATTCTACAAAACATTTAAAGAGGAGTTAACATTTATCCTTCTCAAACTATTCCAAAAAAATTGAATAGAAAGGAACATTCCATGAGGACAGAATCACCCTAATACGATAACCAGACAAAGACACCACAAAAAGAGAAAATCACAGGCCAGAATCACTAATGAACATAGACACAAAAATTCTCAACAAAATGTCAGCAAACCAAATTAACAATACATTAAAAGGATCATACACCATAATCAAGTGGGATTTATCCCACGCATGCAAGGATGGTTCAATATTTGCAAATCAATCAATTTTCAATTTGATACACCACATTAAAAAACTGAAGAATAGGGCCTCCCTGGTGGCGCAGTGGTTGAGAGTCCGCCTGCCGATGCAGGGGATACGGGTTCGTGCCCCGGTCTGGGAGGATCCCATATGCCGCGGAGCGGCTGGGCCCGTGAGCCATGGCCGCTGAGCCTGCGCGTCCGGAGCCTGTGCTCCGCAACGGGAGAGGCCACAACAGTGAGAGGCCCGCGTACGGAAAAAAAAAAACAAAAAAAAACAAAAAAAAAAAACTGAAGAATAAAAAGCATATCATCATCTCAATAGATGCAGAAAAAGCTTTTGACAAAATTCAACATCCATTTATGACACAAACTTTCAATAAAATGGGTATAGAGGGAATATACCTCAACATCAGAAAGGCCATATATGACAAACCCACAGCCAACATCATACTCAATGGTAAAAAGCTGAAAGTATTTCTTCTAAGATCAGGAACAAGACAAGAATGCCTACCCTTGCCACTTTTATTCAACATAATATTGGAAGTCCTAGCCACAGCAATCAGACCAGTGTACACAATATCACACTGTGCACAATACCACACAATATGTGTACAAATAAAATACTGTCTTGATTACTGCAGCTTCATGTAAATCTTGCAATGAGGTAGTGTAAGTCCAACTTTGCCCTTTCTTGTCAAAATTATTTCAGTTGTTCTAGGTCTTTCACTTTTCCATTCAAATTTTAGAGTCAGCTTGTAAATTTCTTCAAAAAAGCTTGCTGTGGGGCTTCCCTGGTGGCACAGTGGTTGAGAGTCCGCCTGCCGATGCAGGGGACGCGGGTTCTTGCCCCGGTCCGGGAAAATCCCACATGCCGCAGAGCGGCTAGGCCCGTGAGCCATGGTCGCTGAGCCTGCACGTCCGGAGCCTGTGCTCCGTCCGCAATGGGAGAGGCCACAACAATGAGAGGCCCGTGTACCGCAAAAACAAACAAACAAACAAACAAACAAAAAACAGCTTGCTGTGATTTGGCTGAGAATGTATTGAATCTATAGATCAATCTGAGAAGAACTGCCATCTTAAAAATATTGAGCTTTCTAATTCACAAACAGGTATATCTATGCATTTATTTAGATCTTAATTTCCCTCTACAATGTTTGCTGTTTTCAGTGTATATGTCTTGCCTCTGTTAAATTTCATTATTTCACTTTTTATGTTATTGTAAATGGAACTGCTTGCTTAACTTCATTTTCCTAATTGTTAATTTCTAGTTTATAGAAATATAATTAACTTTGTATGTTGACTTTGTAGCCTGTGACCTGGCTAAATCCATATATTAGTTCTAATGGCTTTTAGTAAATTTCTTAGGATCTTCTAGATGAACAATCGTGTTGTTTGAAATAAAGACAGTTTTACTTCTTATTTTCCAAACTGTGTATTTTTTATTGTTTCTTGCTTTGTTGCACTGGCTAAGACTTCAAGTACTATGATGAACAGGAGTGATGAACATAGACATTCCTGATTTTAGGTTAAAAGCATTGAGCTTTCACCACTGAGTAAGATGTTAGCCTTACGTTTTTTTGTAGATGCCCTCAGCCAGGTTGAGAAGCTTCCTTTTATTCTTAGTTTGCTGGATATTTTTATCTTCAATAGGTGTTGAATTTTTTCAGTGTTTTTTTCTGTATTTATTGAAATGATCATATGGTTTATCTACTTTGTCCTGTTAATGTAGTAAATTACATTGATTGATGTTAAGCCAACCTTAAATTTCTGGGATAAACCCCACCTGCTCAAGATGTATTACCCTTTTTAACATATTGTTGAAATTGATTTGGTAAAATTTTATTAAGGATCTTTTGCATCTATGTTAATAAGGTCCATAGTTTTCTTTTCTTGTAATATGATTGTCTGGTTTTGGTATCAGAGTAATACTAGCCTCAGAAAGTGAGTTGGAAAAGTGTTCTTTCCTATAATATTTTCAGAAGGATTTTTGTATAGAATTGGTACTACTTCTATAAATGTTTGAGAGAATTCACCAGTGAAGTCATCTGAATCTCTAGCTTTCTTTGTGGGAAATTTTTAATTATAAATTTAATTTTGGTAATTGATATGAGACTATTCAAATTCTCCAGTTTTTCTTGGGTCAGTTTTGGTAATTTTTGTCTGTCAGGGAATCGGTCCATTTATCTAAGTTGCCAGATTTATTGGCATAAAGTTTTTCATAATGTTTCCTTATTATCCTCTTAAAATGTTTGAAGGATAATGATAACCCCTCCTTTATCGTTTTTTTTTTTTAACACAGAAGTTACTCTTTAATTTTTGCTTCAAGAAGCAGGGATCAGTGACTACAGATCTCATACTATTAAGAATTGGTAGAAGGGAAATTTCATAATTAAATTGAAAGATTATTTTTTAATTTTTATTGAAGTATAGTTGATTTACAATGTTGTGTTAGTTTCAGGTATATAGAAAAGTGATATATATATATATATATATATATATATATATATACATACATATACATATATACTCTTTTTCAGATTCTTCTCCCTTATAGGTTATTACAAGATATTGAGTATAGCTCCCTGTGCTTTCCTTTAATCTTGACATTGGTAATTTATATCTTAATGTCCTTAGCTATAGGTTTATCAGTTGTATTTGAAAAGACCAGTATTTTGCTTTCAGTGATTTTCTCTGTTCATCTTGTATTTCACTGATTTCTGCTCTTTATAATTTTCTTCCTTCTATTTATATTGGGTTTACGTTGCTCTTCTTTTTCTGGTTTTTAAGATGAGAATTTAGATAATTACTTTTAGATCTTTTTGTCTTTTCTAATATAAACACTTAAAGTGGTAAACTGTCCCCTAAGTGCTGCTTTACTTGCATGACACAAAGTTTGACACACTGTATCTTCATTATTGTTCAGGGAAAAATATTTTCTAATTCCCCTTGTGATTTCTTCTCTGATTCGTGAGTTATTTAGAAGTATGCTGCTTAGGGACTTCCCTGGTGGTCCAGTGGTTAAGACTTCACCTTCCAATGCCAGGGATGCGGGTTCGATCCCTGGTCGGGGAGCTAGGATCCCACATGCCTCAGGGCCAAAGGACCAAAACATAAAACAGAAGCAATACTGTAGCACAGTATTGCTTTAAAAGTGGTCCACATTAAAAAATCTTTAAAAAAAATTATGTTGCTTAATTCCAAGTATTTGAGGATTTCCTAGTGATATTATTCTCAGTTGATCTCTATTTAATTCTTTTTTTTTTGGTATCAGTAAACATATCCTGTATGATTTTAATTTTTAAAAATCCGTTATGACTTGTTTTATGCCCCAGTACTTAATCTATCTTAATGAACATCCCATGTACACTTGGAAAGAACATGTATTTTGTGGTTGTTGGGGTTAGTGTTCTATAAATAACAATTAAGTCAGAATGGTTGATGATGTAGTTTGTATCTTCTATATCTTTGCTGATATTTTATGTAGCTGTTCTATCAATTACTTAGAGAGGGTTACTGAAATCTTCATCTGTGATTGTGGAATTGTCTGTTTCTCCCTCTAATCTGTCCATTTCTGCTTACTGTATACTAAAGCTCTGTTATTAGTACATAGACATTTATGATTTTTAAAACTTCCTGATGAATTGACCTTTTTTTAAAATCACTGTGCAATATAATAATCTCACCAACATTGGTATTATTTTCCAAACATCTTTTAGTTCTCCTTTGTAATTATTTTAAATTCTCCATAATACCACTTAGGTTTGAACTTTAAAGGATATAGACCTCTAAATATCCTTTCCACTTGTACTAAAATGCCATTATCTCCTCCCAGCACACTGAAGATCCTAGATAGCTCTAAATTAATATTAAAGGAAGAATTGTTTAGTAAGCTGTATGTTGGCAAAATTTTTATTAACCTTTCTCACAGTTGCTGGGTTTTGTGATATTCCACACAGGCAGAGATTATTTGGGGCAAGTGGCTGACTACAGAATATTAAGTGATTTTTTAAATGATCTATTTCAAGAGATACATCAGATTTCAAGTTGATCTCCAGGAAGTAGAGGGCTGAAAGTTAGTATGCATCGACACTAAAATTCAAGTAAATGACAACTAGAGAACCACACACAGATTTCAATTTTTTACAGAAGAATTTTAAAGCATAGTCATTATTTCATTTCAGAGCAAATGAGGCAGAAACAGTTTTAGTTCTGAAACTATGACAGAGCATTTAGCAACATGACATTTACCCCTAGATGTTTACTATTATGTAGCTTTGATTTTCTAAATGTATTTGAATCATACAAATATCTACATGCTTTTTTTCCTCTCAGTTATTTGGGAAACTTCAAAAAGGGTAGTCACACCCAAAGCTCTTTAAGCATTTGGCTAGAATTTAATCAAAATAAACTGTGTTGTGAGCAAGTATAGAAAAACATTTATGGGCTTAGACAGCTCAGTGATCCCTACTTGTCCATAACTGTTCTAAATATCTGTAATTTTCAAAAGTTGTGTCAATGTACCTAAGAAAACTGTAAAGACAAAATAAAACATTGGGATCTGAGCACCTACTGTGGTTAACTACCCAAACCCATGGGGGCATTTTGGTAGAGAGCCACCTACAGAGCAAGCAAACCCAAATATGCACTGAGGGCCCACAAAGTAACAGCTGATTCCTCACAGTTATTAAATTTAATCTTCATAAAAACACTATGGTATTGTTGCATTCCTTTTGCAGATGTGGAACCAGGCTTTGAAAGATTAAGTGGCTCACCAAAGGCGACATGGCCGTAAGTGGTAGCTATGGGATGTGAACCTAGATCTCCTGACACTAGATGTGGTATTTGCTCTACTTTGCCAGAGAAACCTATAGATCAGGAGTTGGCAAACTTTTTCTGTAAAGGACCAGATCCTTTAAGCTCTGCAAACCATATGGTCTCTTAACTCCGTTCTTGTAGTAAGTAAATAGCCATAGATAATATGTAAGTAAATGAGTCTAGCTGTGTTCCAATAAAACTTTATTTACAAAAACAGGTGGTGGACTGGTCCAGGGGTTGTGGCCCAGGGGCTTTGGCCCACGGGTTGTGGTTTGCTGATCCCTGCTACGGATTAAAACATACAAACAAACCATAAAAGAATTAGGCTCTAAAGTTTTTCATCTACTGACTTTCAGAGACATTTTCATTACTACTCCCTTACTCTACTCAATTACACACAATAATTATGATTTCGCTGTAAATTCATCTTCCAGTTCCTAGGTCTTCCACAGTGCCAACTTTCATCTCCCTAACACAAATTCTAGCTTTGATGATGATCACTTTACGGGAGTGATCAAAACCTTTTTTTTAAAACAGTGAGGACCAATGAAGGAAACAGATTCTCCCCCCGCCCCGCTCAGTAATAATACCTTTACTGGATCCCCAAATGAAAAAACAATTTCCTGCTTTACTGAATACTTTTAAATGCTAATGAAAAACTGGTACTTCTTTTTAGTTATCAAAATGCTAACGTGGAGCAACAGAGTCATCTTTCTAACCTTCCATGTGCTTTAGGATTCAAAACATGTCTTTTTTTTTTAGATGTTGGGGGTAGGAGTTTATTAATTAATTTATTTATTTTTGGCTGTGTTGGGTCTTCGTTTCTGTGCGAGGGCTTTCTCTAGTTGTGGCAAGCGGGGGCCACTCTTCATCGCGGTGCACGGGCCTCTCACTATCGCGGCCTCTCCCCTGCATTAGCAGGCAGATTCTCAACCACTGCGCCACCAGGGAAGCCCAAAACATGTCTTCTTATACATTATTTCATTTACCTTTGAAGCAAACTCTGAAGTAGGTGTCATTATGGAGAAACTGATATTCACAGAGGTTAAGCGACTCACCCAGAGTCACAACTCCTTCTCTTCTGTGTAACACTGAAGAAGCAAGTACTGTGCTGGGTGCAAGGAAGAAGGAGAAAAATAAAATCACACTTCCTTGCCTTTCTCCTTATCCTCTTTGTTGATCCCTGGCCTCCACCAAAACCCACATACCTAGATAAGCAATTCTGAAAAGATTCTTCTCCTGGTGGTTGCCCAGGTAGTTATTTTTTTCCTTTCAGGCCTCTGCCTTGTTTTTTATTTGTTTGTTTTTTGCGGTACGAGGGCCTCTCACTGCTGTGGCCTCTCCCGTTGCGGAGCACAGGCTCTGGACGCGCAGGCTCAGTAGTTGTAGCTCACGGGGCCAGCCGCTCCGCGGCATGTGGGATCTTCCCGGCCCAGGGCACGAACCCGTGTCCCTTGCATCGGCAGGCGGATTCTCAACCACTGCGCCACCAGGGAAGCCCGCCTCTGCCTTGTTGAACTGAAAGCTGTACTTGAAATCAGATTGGACACTTTTCTGGAAAACCAAACAGGGCATGAAGCTCTCTGGTCTTGGGCTGTTCATCACCGCTTTATGAGATAATTCCCTCCAGCAACTCATCTACACTATTACAAATAAGCATTTTCAAAATTCAGTGTCAAGGTAGTTATTATTTTATTTACTACTGCTTCTGAAAGTTAGTTATATTTCCCCAAATATATTCTGTAGTCTCTACTACTTCTATCCCCTTTGAAATGATGTTATTTACTATATTCCTTCATCTGTCAATATTCCCTCTGCATATAGTCAGTCCCCTGTGTCTACTGGCCTTTCTTCAACTAATTATAAAGTGTGTAATATCTAAAGTGAGGTCCTTACTTGACCCATTGCATTACCTGGTCATAAACATTTCTTCAAGGTCTGATATTAATTCTTGCAGATCCTGTTGATTTGCTAATTCATATAGCTGTCCTAATGTCTTCACTAAGCACATTTGGTAGTTTAGGGCATTTTTCACTTCAGGTAAGGATTTTTTTTTTTTTTTAATTACAAGAAGATAGAGTCGCACAGAGAGTCTGCTGAATGGAACTTTCTTAGCCCTACTTACCTCTGCAATCAGATCATGTAGCTCTCCTTCACTAGGGCAGCATCCTAATGACCTGATAATTGTTCCGATCTCTCTGGGGAAAAAAGCAGTCAATTGCTTTAGAATATAAACTATGAAAAGACAAGTGCTATATTTCTCTAAATTATTTCAGAGCAGATGTAGCGTAGCAAACAAAGTCATACAATAAATATTGTATCAAGAGGATGGAAGATACTTTCTGAGGAAAGGAAAAGGCCGACAAGTGAACCCAAGAGAGAAGAAAGAAGTATTTGTGTTGACTGGCAAGTGCAAGTCCTGCTTGGGCCAAAATCAAAAAGTTCTAGAAAAGGAAAAGAAAGGAGGGAGAAATAAGAAAAAGAAAGGTCAGCCACTTACTAACTGGCTTTAAGTGTTAGTTGATTCTTTTAAGCCTCAGTTTCCACATCTGTAAAATGAGGATGATAATTTCTAATGTGGTGAAGTCTACATTAGTGGCAGAGAACCTAAAAGCAAGGGCTCTAGTGGCAGACTGCTAGGGTTCAAACTCCAGCCCTGCAATTTGCTAGACTGGGCAGGTTAATCCCTGTGCATATAATCCTGCCTGGTAGGTAAATCCCAGTACCTCCCTTGAAATACTCAGAACTGGACTGGGAGCAGTCTAAGGGCAAAGAGCCGTCATAACATAAGCACAGCTTTCAGCAGAGCAGCCACCCAGTAAATATCAGCTACTCCCCACCCCGCCCCATGGTAATTTAATTCAATTCAACAAATAGCCCAAGGAAAGTATAAATTATATTCAGTACTCCCTGGGTGCTGAGACAGAGGATTTATAATAGATTGTTAAATATTTCCGCTTAAAATGATTAAAAAGTTGTGATATTTTGAATGTTAATTTCACAAATATTCACTTAACTAGAATATTTAGCTTCTTTACCATTCTGGCTAATATTGGTGGTGTTATATTTACTGTCTATTTTACTGAGAAAATATTTTAAATAAGAATTTTTAAGTTCTTCACTTAAGGAGGCTGCAGGATGAGTATCAACTTAAGAGAAAAACCTGAAGTCAGTAACTGTGGAAGACAGGATTCTTGACGCTCACTGATTGATCTGAAGGCCAGCTAAACATGTAAGGTCTTCACGCCAACTCTGTTTCACATCTCCCTGAGCACCTTAGGCTCAACACCTCTGCACTGCTTTTCCTGCCCACAGCCCTCATTGAGGCAGGATCTGAACATGACGCTACTACTAGACACTAAAAATATTTTATGAGATTATACTTTCTCTCAAGAAGCCCCTAAAGATGACCCATAAGACTGGCTAACACCAATGTAGTAATGTTCTTGTAACATCAGACGGGGCTATTGCATACATTAGAACAAATAGTTAATGAGGCAGGGACAAAAAATATAATTTGAGAAGTATTCACAGATTTATCCCCTCCGTAACCTCCTAGGCCTTCTGTTCTTTGAATCAGAGAACCGCTTCAACTCCAGACTCAGAAGGACAAGAACAAAGGCTTCCTTAACTCACAGAAACAAAGGGAGGGTAGGGAAGGGAGATGGGAAAGGCCTGAACGCCCCTGCAGGTTAGAAATCTCAGGGAGGTGGGATGGGGAAAAAGAGAAATTTCAGGCCTGAGCCGTGCAGTACCGTAGCTACTACCTCCATCTGGCTATGGGGCACTAGCTAGCAATGTGACTAATCCAGACTGAAATGGGCTCTAAGTAAAAAATATACATGGACTTCAAAAACTTAGTGTGAAAAAAATGTAAAATATCTCATTAAAAAATTTTAATTGATTACATGTGGAAATCATAATACTTTAGACATATCAGTTAAATAAAACATATTGTTAAAATGCCCTTTCTTTTACTTCTTTAAAATATGGTTACTAGAAAATTTTAAATTATATGTGTAATACTCCTTTTGATGGTACTTTTCTAGGCAATAGCTGCCATCATGATTCACACTTTGCAAAGACAAGTACAGTACATAAAGAGAAAATTAGAATTACAGTGTGCTGTGTCAGCAACATAATCAATCCCCTCCTTGTGCTGCTCTGAGAAAATTTCAACCTTATTTCTTTATTTATTGGCCGCACCTCGCAGCATGTGGGATCTTAGTTCCCTGACCAGGGGTTGAACCCATGCCCCCTGCAGTGGAAGCATGGAGTCTTAACCACTGGACCACCAAGGAAGTCCCTCAACCATACTTTTTTTTTTTTTCTTTTTTTTTTCTTTTTCTTTTTCTTTTTATTTTTATTTTTTATTAGTTTCTGCTTTATAACAAAGTGAATCAGTCATACACATACATCTGTTCCCACATCCCTTCCCTCATGCATCTCCCTCCCTCCCACCCTCCCCATCCCACCCCTCCAGGCGGTCACAAAGCACCGAGCTGATCTCCCTGTGCCATGCGGCCGCTTCCCACCATCTATCTACCCCACGTTTGGTAGTGTATATATGTCCATGCCTCTCTTTCGCTTTGTCACAGCTTACCCTTCCCCCTCCCCATATCCTCAAGTCCATTCTCAAGTAGGTCTGTGTCTTTATTCCCGTTTTACCCCTAGGTTCTTCATGCCATTTTTTTTTTTTTAAATTCCGTATATGTGTGTTAGCATACGGTATTTGTCTTTCTCTTTCTGACTTACTTCACTCTGTATGACAGACTCTAGGTCTATCCACCTCATTACAAATAGCTCAGTTTCGTTTCTTTTTATGGCTGAGTAATATTCCATTGTATATATGTGCCACATCTTCTTTATCCATTCATCCGATGATGGACACTTAGGTTGTTTCCAGCTCCGGGCTATTGTGAATAGAGCTGCAATGAACATTTTGGTACATGTCTCTTTTTGAATTATGGTTTTCTCAGGGTATATGCCTAGTAGTGGGATTGCTGGGTCATATGGTAGTTCTATTTTTAGTTTTATAAGGAACCTCCATACTGTTCTCCATAGTGGCTGTACCAATTCACATTCCCACCAGCAGTGCAAGAGTGTTCCCTTTTTTCCACACCCTCTCCAGCATTTATTGTTTCTAGATTTCTTGATGATGGCCATTCTGACTGGTGTGAGATGATATCTCATTGTAGTTTTGATTTGCATTTCTCTGATGATTAATGATGTTGAGCATTCTTTCATGTGTTTGTTGGCAGTCTGTATATCTTCTTTGGAGAAATGCCTATTTAAGTCTTCTGCCCATTTTTGGATTGGGTTGTTTGTTTTTTTGCTATTGAGCTGCATGAGCTGTTTATAAATTTTGGAGATTAATCCTTTGTCAGTTGCTTCATTTGCAAATATTTTCTCCCATTCTGAGGGTTGTCTTTTGGTCTTGTTTATGGTTTCCTTTGCTGTGCAAAAGCTTTGAAGTTTCATTAGGTCCCATTTGTTTATCTTTGTTTTTATTTCCATTTCTCTAGGAGGTGGGTCCAAAAGGATCTTGCTGTGATTTATGTCATAGAGTGTTCTACCTATGTTTTCCTCTAAGAGTTTGATAGTTTCTGGCCTTACATTTAAGTCTTTAATCCATTTTGAGCTTATTTTTGTGTATGGTGTTAGGGAATGATCTAATCTCAAACTTTTACATGTCCTTGTCCAGTTTTCCCAGCACCACTTATTGAAGAGGCTGTCCTTTCTCCACTGTACATTCCTGCCTCCTTTATCAAAGATAAGTTGGCCATATGTGCATGGGTTTATCTCTGGGCTTTCTATCCTGATCCACTGATCTATCTTTCTGTTTTTATGCCAGTACCACACTGTCTTAATTACTGTAGCTTTGTAGTATAGTCTGAAGTCAGGGAGCCTGATTCCTCCAGCTCCGTTTTTCGTTCTCAAGATTGCTTTGGCTATTCGGGGTCTTTTGTTTTTCCAAACAAATTTTGAAATTTTTTGTTCTAGTTCTGTGAAAAATGCCAGTGGTAGTTTGATAGGGATTGCATTGAATCTGTAGATTGCTTTGGGTAGTACAGTCATTTTCACAATATTGATTCTTCCAATCCAGGAGCATGGTATATCTCTCCATCTATTTGTATCTTCTTTAATTTCTTTCATCAGTGTCTTATAATTTTCTGCATACAGGTCTTTTGTCTCCTTAGGTAGGTTTATTCCTAGATATTTTATTCTTTTTGTTGCAATGGTAAATGGGAGTGTTTTCTTGATTTCATTTTCAGATTTTTCATCATTAGTGTACAGGAATGCCAGAGATTTCTGTACATTAATTTTGTATCCTGCTACTTTACCAAATTCATTGATTAGCTCTAGTAGTTTTTCGGTAGCATCTTTAGGATTCTCTATGTACAGTATCATGTCATCTGCAAACAGTGACAGCTTTACTTCTTCTTTTCCGATTTGGATTCCTTTTATTTCCTTTTCTTCTCTGATTGCTGTGGCTAAAACTTCCAAAACTATGTTGAATAAGAGTGGTGAGAGTGGGCAACCTTGTCTCGTTCCTGATCTTAGTGGAAATGGTTTCAGTTTTTCACCATTGAGGACAATGTTGGCTGTGGGTTTGTCATATATGGCCTTTATTATGTTGAGGAAAGATCCCTCTATGCCTACTTCCTCAACCATACTTAAATGAAGTCCTTTGTCGCTGACCCAGGTCTCATGTCTTCCGCAACATCTATGAAACAGTAACAGACTAACTTACCAGCTTTCAAGGGGGATAAAAGCAAACCATAGACTTGACATGTATAAGGATGCACAGGAGAAAATCTGGGCTGGAAACACAGGTCTGGTAACGAAGCCACAGGAGCAGAAGAGCTCCTCTAGGAAGAGTATCCCGGCTGGAAGAGATGACGAGCCAGGAAGAGCTCAGAGGAGTACCTACACTGACACAGTGGTCTAGTCCCTGTACTAGACACAGGGAAGAGGAGCCAGGCAGTAAAAGCAGAAATTCAGGACAGGGTGGCGTCATGGAAGCTAAGGAAAGAGATGGAAAAATTGAGTCATCTTTGGTGTCAAATGCTGCTCGGAGGTCGAGTAAGACAAGTTCTGAGACATGTCCACTGGATTTAGTGAAGAAGGAAATCAGTTCTGATTTTTGATCAAGGATGTTTCGCTTGAAAGTGGGGGAGAAATCAGATTGCACTGGGTTGAGGTAGATGGATCTATAAAGTGAAGGGGAAGAAGAGATGTCTGGAAGGGGACATGGTGTCAAGGAAGATTTTTTTTTTTTAATTTAAGACAAGAAAGAGGTGAGCATGTTTTAATACCACTGGGAATGAGCCAGTGCAAAGTAGAAGGATGATAAGGTTACCGTTAACTGAGCAGGTGGGCTTCCAGAGGAGGTGGGAAGGGCTGGGCCAGGTGCTTAGTGCTGCGTCCACACAGCCATCTGATCTGAGGTCCTGCCACCAGCAAGTTGCTACCTGTGAGAGGGTGGCAGGATCCTCCTCACAGCCTTAGAAAATTTTACTCTATCCCTCTTTCTACTTCCCTTTGAAGAACCTATCACCATCTTCTGCTCTTCTGAGTGCATCTAGCTGGATTGTCACACTCTGCCTACGCAGACCACAGAAAACAAAGCCTAATGATGTCCTCTAAGCATCAAGAAACTTCCTTCTCTCTAGTCCTGAAACACAAAGACCTGATCATATAAGAGAAAAGGGCAAAGACCCTTTGGCTGATGAGTCCACAGTGGCCTAAAGAACAATACAAAACTCAAGAGCTCACCTGTACACAACCAACAGGTCTGCTAGCTCATGCACCCTGCCTCCTGTGGAAAGCTAACCTCTTCCTCTGTACTCCAGGGCTCTGGAAGCTGTGGTCGGGATCCCTTCCGCTGAACTTGGCACAGAGGAAGGCGATGCTACCCCCGCCTTCAGGCCTCGACATCTCAGCAGTACAGTGATCTTCCTTCTCCTTGTTTTTCCTGAAGACTGCATCAGCCTTGGGATCCCAGAGCAACATGAGAGAGGAGAAGGAGAAGCCAACGAATGGCTAATGTTGACCTTTTCCTGGTCTTGGCACATGGGAAAATGGAATTTGATTAGATTTAGAAAAATACAGAAATGTGACACATCTTTGTCCTCTACTTCATATCTGTAAGCCTAGTTTGTGGTTGGGAGTGGGATATGAAGGCCTGCCTCGCCTCTGTGTGGAAAGGCAAGGTCCTCTGCCAAGAGTGAACGGGGAGGCACGGGCTCTTATCTGCCACTCACCACCATGACCTGCCTCTCTAGGCACCCGTTTTCCAGACGGCGAGCCCGGCCCTCGCTCTCACACTCTAAAGCCTGGGCTTCACCGGCTCTGCTGCATATTCTCTGTGTGCCCCTCCAGAAGCCCTCTCCATTCTTCCCCTGCTCCACTCCCTGAGGGCCTGACCTCCTACTGCACCGGCTCCCTTGGCCCCAGGCTTCCGGTTGCAGCTGTCCAACTCAAGGCAGAGCATTGCAGGTTTCCGTTGCTGGGTCACATGCTACCCAAAACGTAGGAGCTTAAACAACAACGAGTTCTTATTTTTCATAATTCTGTGGGTTGGCTGGACGGTTCCTCCACTGGTTTCCCCTGGGCTCACGCAGGCAGCTGTGTTTAGCAATTAATTAATCTACACATATGGTTGTTCAATATTCTATAGTCAACCATTCAAAATTGCCATTACCACCATCCTGGATTCTGGGCCCCTTAACTTCCATCCTGCCTGCTCTAATGAGCCAGAACCCTGAGCATCTCTAACTTTTACTTTCCTGTTCCTGCAGAGCACTGCTGGAAGAAAATAATTAACAAAAAACAAAACAAATCAACCATGATCCACTACAAATTCATGCCATCCAGCATCAAGTGTCCTGGACGTCGCCTGACAATCCTTTATTTCATCTCCTTTTTTTTTTGCGGTACGCGGGCCTCTCACTGTTGTGGCCTCTCCTGTTGTAGAGCGCAGGCTCTGGACGCGCAGGCTCAGCGGCCATGGCTCACGGGCCCAGCCACTCCGCGGCATGTGGGATCTTCCCGGACCGGGGCACGAACCCATGTCCCCTGCATCGGCAGGCGGATTCTCAACCACTGCGCCACCAGGGAAGCCCTTTCATCTCCTTTTGATTCCCTAGAAAACGCCTCCCAAAACAGCTCTTCTGAAGCCTCTCTTGCCTCAAGCTCCAAAGCACTGACTCCCTTAATCTCAGCAGAAAACCCTGCACCTCCTTCACTGAACAGATGAAAACTGCTAAGGCTGGCACCATCACCAACCCTCCGACCACCTGCTCAGTCAGCTCAGGCTGCTCTAACAATTAGGTGGCAGATTAGGTGGCTTAAACCACAAACATTTATTTCTCATAGTTCTGGAGGCTTGAAGTCTGAGATCAAGGCACCAGCGGATTCGGGGTCTGGTGACCGCCCTCTTCCAGGCTTGCAGACAACCACCTTCTTGCTGTGTCCTCACAGGGTGGGAGGAGAGGAGAGCAGGCTCTGGTCTCCCTCTTCTTCTGGGGGCCCTGATCCCATCATGGGGGCTCCCCTCTCATGACCTCATCTAAACCTAATCACCTCCCAAATGCCCCACCTCCAAATGCCATCACGTTGGGGGTTAGGGCCTCAACATATGAATATGAATTTGAGAAGGACTCAAACATTCAGTTCATACCACCATCTTTCCAGGCACTTCCCTCACACCACGTTAGAAGTACGTACATATCCCCTTCCTTACACTCTCAACCTTGAAGGAATAAAAAGTGCTCTTCCTAACAAAGCTAACCCCTCTCAGTTTTTCTTAGTTCCAGTCGTGGCTCTTAGTCTTGACACACCTGCCTCTCTCACCATCTTCACTCTTTTCCTTTATTAGTTGCTTCCTCTCTTGCTGTAAAACATTCACATATCTTCCTTATCCTGAAAAAATTTCTGATAGGTGCCCTACCACCTCCAACCATGCTATTTCTCAGCTTCCTTTTGCTATCACAATACTTCTTCTAAATTACTTATCTTGTAACTGTCGATTCCATTTCCCACTCATCCACTCCACACCTAACCCCTCTGCAAAATCCTGCCGTCACTGGGTCTCAACCCATCAATCAGTCCATGTCTCTCTCTCGCTCCCATGTTCCCTTCCTTATCTTCATCTAACCCTCTCTTCTTCCTATAGCCCCCTTAAGTGCCCCCTGCCCAGTACCCTTACTTGCAAGATTATCTCTACTGTTAAAAATATTACAGAAGGCTAAGAGAATAACAAGTATTTTAGATTTGGACAAAAAGAAGACCACTGGTATCTTAATAACAGCACTTACAGAGGAGAGAGGAAGAAAACTGCTCCCCCCTCCGCCCCCAAGAGTGCTAGTGGTAAGAAAATCTAGACCACAAGTACAGAATACACGGTTGAGGAGGATGCCTACTGAAGAGAATGCATGTCATACCTAATGGCACAGCTCCACAGCACTTACTCTGTGCCAGGCACAGTCTAGCACAGTGCATATATCGACTCATTTAATCCTCATCACACAATGAGGTAGGTACTACTATTATCTCCATTTTACAGATGAAGAAATTAAAACCCAAAGGTGTTAAAGAACTTGCCTGAGGTCACATATAGCCAATATGTTAAAGCAACGACTTCCTCAGGGCTAGGGAAATCTCGGCAGCTGTGGAGAAGTCTGACAAGAGGACTAAGTAGAGAATGGGGATGAGAACAGAAACAAAATCTCTCACGATGTGAGAAAACTAGATTAATTAGCTTTCTGGCTTAGGAATGGACATCTCTCTAAGACTCCTAGAAAGAACAGCTTCACATCTCACTCACCTCCCTTATACCACAATCATGATTTGTACGGACGTGAGAAAAAAATATCTCCTCACAATAGCTCTGTGTGGTAGGTACTGTTTTACAAATGAGGAAAACGGAACCACAAAAACATCAGGTACATTTCCCAAGATCCTAGTAAATAGTGGAAATGGGATTCAGACATACACAAGCTAGAATCTATACTCTTAACCACTGTACACTGTTGTCTCTCATAAATCTCAACTGAGCATATACTTAGGCTTAAAGGAGAACTTCTTGACCATAACAAGGTGCTTCTAAAGAAAGCTGTGGATGTGCCACCCTATGAGACCCTTGAAGATAGATCCAGGGATCACAAACTGATGACCCAAAGAACAAAGGTGGCCCTCAGATAAGGTTTTGTTTAGCATAGCATTGGTTTGCTTCTTTGTTTAGAAGGGACATACATAAATATCATGAGAACTGTCCTACACTTCTGATTCACACACTTACATTACAGGCCCGGTCTATGTAGGAATCTGTGTTTATCACTCTTGGAAAATATCAATTTTGTACTGTTTAGGAATTTACCTGCAAGAAGCAGGGGAAGGAGCCAAATGGCTTCTTAAAGTTCTCCCCAAGTGGTCTGACTCTAAGATTATTTTTAAAGACACAGACACACAAAACCTGTGGCTTATAAAAGAGAATGTTCTTGTTCTCAGAGGATACACACTAGAGTACTTAAGGGAAAAGGTCCCAGTGCCTACAACTTACTCTCAAAGAGTCCAGCAAAAGGAAAATAATAATAAAATGCATAAATACATACATATAAATATATACATGTATGTACCTATTAATATATATGTACATATATATGGAGAAAGTGCACACAATCAAAAGCAAGTGTGGTAAAATGTTAAAAATTGGCGAATCTAAGTGAAAGTACACAAGGGTTCAGTGTACCATTTACTATTCGTCCATAAGCCTGAAGTTTTTTAAACTTCATTTCATTCTCATAATCAAAGCCAAAGTAGTAAGAAATTCTGCCTTGTATAAACTATTCATAAAACAATTTGTTTTTTCATGTTATACTATTTTTACCATTTTGGCTTGAAAAGCTGATTATTAAGGATGTCTTCGCCCTCAGTTTCACAATAAAATATATTAGTTACAACATTTTTCCTCAGTATTTTAGAATTTAATATTGAAAACTTTACCAAGATGATAGATCTAAAATATCCTGTTTCATGAAGTACAAGTAGAGGTGAAGCTGGATACCAGTCTACCATTCTTTCAGGTAAAAGAAAAGCGTATGAAAAGGATGGAGCCCTTTTCATCCCTCGACCAAACAATGAGAAGGCAGCATGGGGAACTGTTCCTGCTGCTGCAGGAAAAGGGCTGTTTTTTTTTTTTTTTTAACATCTTTATTGGAGTATAACTGCTTTACAATGTTGTGTTAGTTTCTGCTGTATAACAAAGTAAATCAGCTATATGTATACATATATCCCCATATCCCCTCCCTCTTGCGTCTCCTTCCCACCCTCCCTATTCCACCCCTCTAGGTGGTCACAGAGCAAAGAGCTGATCTCCCTGTGCTATGTGGCTGCTTCCCACTAGCTATCTATTTTACATTTGGTAGTGTATATATGTCCATGCCACTCTCTCACTTTGTCCCAGCTTACCCTTCCCCCTCCCCGTGTCCCCAAGTCCATTCTCTACGTCTGTGTCTTTATTCCTGTCCTGCCCCTTGTGAGTGACTCTAACAAGCACTGGGCTCAAGCTCTCTAAAGATGAGTAGCACGTCCCAGCGGAACAGTCAGATCAGCCTCTGACCCATAAGGCAGCTCAACCGGAGGTGGCTTTCTGTGGCCATTGGTTGACTGCACCGCCTTGTAAAAGCCACAGAGAGGGCGACAGAGAAGAAAATAATGCGAAGGCAAGTGAGGTGGAGAAGGGAGATGATGTTTAAACACTCATAGTCCCTTCCTCTCTTGTGTGCTCTTTCTTCAAATGATACCAGATGAGGTATCATATTTCAAGAGGCCTCCCGGGTTCCTAAATAGAGTCCTAGAGAGGACAGTAAAGGGAAATGACAGCAGAAGTAAAGGTAACTCAGAGCTTCTCTTTTTCTTGCAGATTCTGAGGCACCAAAGACCAAATGATCCCCTGGGCTCCTCTCACATTATAATCCTAGTGCCAAGAACACTGGACGCAGCAGAAGGGTCAGGTGGGCTCTGAAGAACTCAAGATGGATCTGGGTGGGGCTGAGACCCTGGCCATTCTGAAGAAAACCATATTGTGAACATTCAGCCCCATGTATTGTAAGGCTCCTAAAGGTGAGCTAAGAAAAAAAGAGAAATGCAAGAAAGAACAGAGGCCAGAAAAAGACCAGACCATTAATTTTTTAGGAAGAGAGAGGTCTGAAAAGGAAGAGATCTAAAAAGGAAAATGTAAGAAAACACTGAAAGAGGTGAAAATATAGTTTTAGGAGGCAAGGAATAGAAATGTCAAAGCTTAATGAAAATAAAAGAGAGAAGTTCAGAAATAAGAGAAAATAAGATAGTAGACAGGAACTAGAAAATGAAATAAAAATATGAAATAAGAAAGTAATTGATAGAATTATATATAATATTAAGGCTGATTAACCTATCTAACTTCTACTGAATAAGATTGTGAATCAGTGTATTGATTGAAAATTATTTTAAACTAACCTTTTAAAAGAATTTTAATATTATTAAAATTATTAAAGTACTTAAAATTATTAAAGTCACCTTTAAAAAACTATTTAAGAACATATTGATGTCAAAGTAGTAAAATAAAATTAAAACAGTTTTTTTTTTTTTTTTTTTTTTTTTGCTGTACGCGGGCCTCTCACTGTTGTGGCCTCTCCCGTTGCGGAGCACAGGCTCCGGACGCACAGGCTCAGCGGCCATGGCTCACGGGCCCAGCCGCTCCGCGGCATATGGGATCCTCCCAGACCGGGGCACGAACCCGTATCCCCTGCATCGGCAGGCGGACTCTCAACCACTGCGCCACCAGGGAGGCCCTAAAACAGTTTTTAAATTTTAATAATTTCTTCTAAAGTCTTTCTGTTAGGCTTTTGGAAGAGTAGAGAGAGAGAGAAGGCATAAACAAACTCATGTGTGTACAGGAGTGTGCATGTAGTCAACTGGTTCCTCAGGAGGAAAAGCCCTGATCAGGAGCATTTGCATCTCTATCGGTCAGTTTAAAGATGCCAATCTGACATCACTCAAGGCGGAGCTGGGAAGAGATGCACAATAGCACACCATCACGTGGTACCCTCACCATACAGGAGGCATAAGTCATCTCCAGAGCATAAATAAGACAAAAACATAGTAGAGTAATTAGGAAGTGGTAAGTTTTGAGTATTTACTTTTGTTATTTTTCACTGGTAATAAAAATATTTATTTTACATTTTACATAGAACAACTTGGAAGAGTATAGAATGCTTTATAAGTTTGTGTGTCACCTTCGTGCAGGAGCCACACTAATTTCTCCATACCATTCCAATTTTAGCCTAAGTGCTGCCCACGCGAGCACATTTGCTTTTAGTGTCATTTACTTGTAAGTTTATATAACTTATTTTTTATGAGTTAGGTTTTGACAGTGGCTTGCAGGATTCCTGAAAACTTACTCATCAGTTCTTGTGAGCTGGTACAAGTCAACGTGATTTCACTCCAGCACACCACTGATCCTGTGAGTCCCAACCACATCATTCAACAGGTCAAGTGACTTCTGCCCTGCCATCTCTAGACAGGTGCATCTCCTGAACAACCAGCGCGGTTAGGACCAACTCACTTGTGTTCGGTTAGGACCAACTCACTTGTGTTCTACCATATACACAAACCAGAAACGAATACAAACTATGTAAAAAAACAAAACAAAACACTTTTTCCTTTGGAAGAAAAATTTTCTTCCTTTTAAATCAATTTCATGGACTTTTTTCAGGGAAGTCCGATTTTAAGAACTTGAAGTGAAACAACTGATTTTCATTTTCTCTGAAAGCCCTACCAAAATTGGTGTTGGTAACTTTTTAAATATTCCATGAGGGACTTCCCTGGTGGCACAGTGGTTAGGAATCCGCCTGCCAAGGCAGGGGACACGGGTCCAAGCCCTGGTCCAGGAAGATCCCACATACCGCGGAGCAACTAAGCCCGTGCGCCACAACTACTGAGCCTGCGCTCTAGATCCCATGAGCCACAACTACTGAATCCCCCACCTAGAGCTTGTGCTCCGCAACAAGAGAAGCCACTGCAATGAGAAGCCCGTCCACCACAACGAAGAGTAGCCCCCTCTCGCCTCAACTAGAGAAAGCCCGTGCACAGCAACGAAGACCCAATGCAGCTGAAAAAATAAATAAATATATTTATAAAAAATAAAGTCCTTAAAATCTGCAGAGACATTTCTTTTATCAGAGTAGATTTCTCTTATATTGATAAGAACTGCAAACTAACTCCAAAAGCCTTTTTGGTTAAATACTGGTTTAACTTTGGTTAAGAATTTGTTTCCATAGCTGCACTATATACAGAGTAGTAGATATGGAGGTGAAATCATTTCACAACAAATGAGTCACAATAAGGTTGTCCAATAGTGGCATCATCATTTAATTTACATACGGCAATTGGACCACTTAAGATGTTTAGCCAGGGGCAGGCTGGCTCTCGGTAGGCTGCGTTTTGGTGAGTGCAGTATCATGTTCCTGACGCAAGGTGGAGCCAGTGGCATTGAGCTAGGTTGTGAGTCTTCAGCTTAAGGGCAGTCTAAGGTCAAAAAGACCACAAAGTGAAAACCTAATTCAGGATAACTGTAATTCTAAGGGAGAAAAGAATAGGCAAAATATTGTACCTCCTCTATGAAATAGCTGACACTAGGCTAAGTATGAGAAAATGTTTAAAGCAATTCAAAAATGTATAAGAAGGAACAAAGTAGGATTTGAAAATGATTTTTATTTATTCAATAAATATTTTTGAACACTACTATGTGTCAGGTAGAATAGAAAACAAAACAAAGACCTTGGCCTTGTGGAAGGCATTTTTTCACAGACTAAGCTTATTTTGGCAAAGCCATGACATGAAGCTGAAATAATGCCTCATCTCCTTATTTAACAGAACTACTCTGTTCAGAGAAAGGCCTTGGGACTTCCCTGGCAGTCCAGTGCTTAAGACTTCGCGCAGCACTATTCGCAATAGCCAAGACATGGAAACAACCTAAACGTCCAACGACAGACGAATGGATAAAGAAGATGTGATACATTTATACAATAGAATACTACTCAGTCATAAAAAAAATGAAATAATGCCATTTGCAGCAACAAGGATGGACTTAGAGATTATCACAGTAAGCAAAGTAAGTCAGCAAGACAAGTACCATATGATATCACTTATATGTGGAATCTAAAATACGACACAAATGAACTTATCTATGAAACAGACTCACAGACATAGAGAACAGACTTGTGGTTGCCAAGGCGGAGGGGGGTGGAGGAGGAATGGACTGGGAGTTTGGGATTAGCTGATGCAAACTATTATATGTAGAATGGATAAACAACAAGGTCCTACTATACAGCACAGGGAACTATATTCAATATCCTATGATAAACCATAATAGAAAAGAATACGAAAAATAATGTATATATGTATAACTGAATCACTGAATAAAATACTTGAATTAAAAAAAAAAAAAGACTCTGCGCTTCCACTGCAGGGGGCGCAGGTTCAATCCCTGGTGGGGAACTAAGATCCAGCATGCTGCACAGCACGGCCAAAAAAAAGAGAAAAAAGAAAAGGCCTCTTTCTCCAAAGTTTCCTATAATAAGTGAGGATCATTCTTCCACTGCTAAAATATGCTTTCTGAAAACCTTCTGTTATTTCTTATAGTTTCCTATGAGCTACAGTTCACAGCCTCCAAATGAGGAACTCTGGATCTACTGCGTATTAATTTTAAAAAGGCTCTATAAAATATTGGACATTATATAGAGAGATACAATAAATAAATAAGTTAATGACATCTTTACTTTTACATCTGCTATGGCTCAGACACTGCCCTAAGCACTGTGGTTACTGTCATGAATTAAATAGACTAGGTCCCTGCTCTAACCATGGAACTCACAATCAAGTAGCAGAAAGTACACACACACACACACACACAAATAAGTATGAGATAATTTTAGGCAGTGATAAATACTATCATGAAATCACAGACTTCCCTGGTGGTGCAGTGGTGAAGAATCTGCCTGCCAATGCAGGGGACACAGGTTCGAGCCCTGGTCTGGAAAGATCTCACATGCCACGGAGCAACTAAGCCCTTGGGCCACAACTACTGAGCCTGCGCTCTAGAGCCCGCGAGCCACGACTACTGAGCCCATGTGCCACAACTACTGAAGCCCGCACACCTAGAGCCCGTGCTCTGCAACAAGAGAAGCCACCACAATGAGAAGCCCGCGCGCCACAACGAAGAGTAGCCCCCACTCGCCACAACTAGAGAAAGCCCGCACGTGGCAGCGAAGACCCAACAGAGCCAAAAATAAATAAATAAATAAATTTATTTTTAAAAAAAATCTCCATCACCATCATCATCATTACCATCATCATTACCATAACTGTATTAGTTTACTAGAGCTGCCATAACAAAATACCATGACTGGGTGGCTTAAAGAACAGAAATTTATTTTCTCACAGTTCTGGAGGTTAGAAGTCCAAGGTCAAGGTGCTGGCCGGTTTAGTTTCCTCTGAGGCCTCTGAGCCCTCTCTCCTTGTCTTGTACATACCTGTCCTCTTGCTGTGTCCTCACATGGTCTTTCCTCTGTGTGTCTGCATCCCTTGTATCTCCCTGTGTGTTCAAATTTCTTCTTGTAAGGCCACAAATCAGATTAGATTAGGGCCTGCCCTAATGCACTCATTTCAACTTAATCACTTCTTTAAAGACCTTATCTCGGGGCCTCCCTGGTGGCGCAGTGGTTGAGAGTCCGCCTGCCGATGCAGGGGACACGAGTTCATGCCCCGGTCCAGGAAGATCCCACATGCCGCGGAGCAGCTGGGCTTGTGAGCCGTGGCCGCTGAGCCTGCGTGTCTGGAGTCTGTGCTCCGCAACGGGAGAGGCTACAGCAGTGAAAGGCCTGTGTACAGCAAAAAAAAAAAAAAAGACCTTATCTTCAAATAAGATTATATCCTGAGGTGCTGGGCACCGGAGACATAACTTGTGGGGTAACACAATTCAGCCCATAACAAGAATAATAATTATTAGTACACTCCTACTCCCACCATCATTCTCTGACCACCGTTCTTGCATGGACTGCTGCCATAGCCCTCAGGTAGTCATTCGGCTTCTGCTCTTACCAATCACCTCAACGCATTCTCCTCACGGCAGCCAGAACAATCTTCTAAAAGTGAAAATCACAGCACGCATTCCCTCTGCTTAAGACCCTCCAGTGGCTCTCCAATTCACTGATAATCTAAACTCACTTTCATGACCTACAAGGCTCCACATAATTTGGCCCCTGCTGACCTTTCTGACTTGATCTTATACCGCTCTCCTCACAGCTACATTGGTTTTTTTCGCTTTTCTCCAACACACAAACCCCTTCTCTTCATAGGGCCTTCATATTTGCTCTCCCCCAGTTCATCACATGGCTGTCTCCTAATCTTAAAGATCTTAACTCAAAAATTACCTCCAGAGAAACTCTCCCTGACCAGAATGTTTAAACTGTTCCATCCCACCTAATCACCCCTCCTTCTCTAATACATCATCCTAGTTTTCATTTATAGCACATTTTATTACCTCATCCTGTTTTAATTACTTTATAGCACTTATTACTATGTGAAATTGTATCTATTTATCTGTTTGCTTGTATACTGTCTGTCTCTTCTTTCTAAAATACAAGTTCCATAAAGACAGAAGCCTTTCACTGCTGTATTTCAACTCAGAAGGAGCTCACACCTAATAGGGACTCAGTAAATATATGTTGAATAATAAATGAATACTTTTCTATACATTCAATCATTTAATTCTCACATCAATCCATATTATAATGCCCACTTTAAAAATAAGGAAACTGGAACTCAGAGAAGTCACTTGACCCACCCTATAGGAACATGACTTGTATGGAGCAGACCTGGAAGCTGGTCCCCATCCTCTGACTCCCGAGATTCTGTCTCTCAGCATTCTTTGCAATAATACCTTCTTAGAACAAATCATTGTGGTTAGTGTAATTTGGGATGAAAAGTAGTGACAGAGAAGAAGACTCGGATGCAGATCTGAATCACTATGCCTTCTGCATTTTTCTCATGGATGCTTTGGTTATAACAAGGGTTTAATAAATGTTTACTAAATTAATTGACTAAAACATTTTTCATTGTTGTAAAAGGGCTAAATAATTCCAAATTCAACATTGCCAAATGGCTGCTCACTGCCCAAACAAAGCAAACAAATAAAGCTTAAGAAATAACACTGAAACACCATTGGGCAAACACTACAGTAATCATTGTTATGGATAAGATCAACCAATGGATGCTAAAATTAGTGGGCAAATATTAAGGAGAAATAGGATGTTTGCATGGCCTTGATATATCTCCCCAGGATATTTACTAATTACAAAGGGGAAAATAACAACCTTATAGTGGGGAAAACCTGGCAGACACTACCTTAACCAAGAGAGCAAGGTTAACATCAGCACTGAGATATATCAACATCAAGTACCCCAGCCATGGTGCTCTGAGAAAAATACAAAATCACTTCTATGGTATTCTTGCCAAAAAATGCATTACCTCAATCTATGCATGACAAAACATCTGACATACCCAAACTGAGGGACATTCTACAAAATCACTGAGCAAGACTTTTCACAAGTATCAAGGTCATGAAAGACAGAAAGATTGAAGAAGTGTCACAGAATGGAGGACCTAAAGAGATACAATAACCAAATACAACATAGGATTCTGCACTGGATCCTGGAAGAGAGAAAGGACATTAGTGGAAAAGCTGGTACAAATCAGTTAAGATCTATAGGTGGAGTTCGTGGTTTTGAACAAATGTTAATTTCTTGATTTTGATAACTGTGCTATGGTTATATAAGATATGACCATTAGAAGAAGCTGGTTGAAGGATACACAGGAATACTCTGTAATATTTTTGCATTTCTGTAACTCTAAAATTAATTTCAAAATAAAATGTTTTTAAAAGCATCAAAAAGATTAAATTTTAAAATAATGGCATACTAAGTTCCTTTTTTCTCTATGGGCAAAGAATGGAGATTTCTGGTTAATCAGATATTTTTAAGGAGTTACCACTTTTACATATTAGGGATATTAGCCATTTGCAATATAACATTCTCTCAAGTTGTCATTTATCTCTTGATTTTTCAATGTGTTTTTAGCTTGAAAAAAACCTTTTAAGCAGAATGTGTCAATCTTTTTACTTCTGGATTTTATTTTGAGTCATTTTCTCTACTCCAAGTTCATAAAGGAATTCATCCACATATTTTTTTAATACTTGTAAGATTTTATGTTTTACACTTAGATTTTTGTTGCATATAGACTTTACCTTGGTATACAACCTGAAGTACAGACCTAATTTTATATTTTTTTAAATGGCTATCTAGTTGTTAAGTCTATCTTTTCCCCACTTACTGGAGATGTCACCTATATCATGTATTACCTTTCCACTGGCACTTGTGACTATTTCTGAATTTTCTGTTTTATTTCATTGGTCTGTTATGCCATACTCTTTAAATTATAAAGGATTTGTCATATGTTTTAATATCAAATAAAGCTAAATTTACCTCCTTGCTCTCCTTTATCTGCATTTTCTTGGCCATTCTGCTTATCTATTTTTTCATATGAACATTAAATTCACTTGTCTAGCTCCAGAAAAGAATTTGTTGGTATTTTAGCCATATTTATATTAAGTTTATAAGTTGATTTAGGACCACTTGACATCTTTGTGATTTCAAGTATTCCTATCCAAAAACACGATATGTCTTTCCATTTGTTCAAGTCTATTTTTATATATTTTTCAGGTTTTCCTAATGTAGCACTGTATTTTTTTGTTATATTTATGTCTATACATTTTAACTTTTTTGGTGCTATTGTAAATGGGTCTTACCTTTCATTATATCACCTAACTGGTCATTATTGGTATAACTGAAATCTTTTGCTTTCTGTATATTAAATTCATTTCCTACAACTTCATTAAACTTTCTTTTTCTGTGCAGTAATTATTCCACTGAGTTTTTGGGTTTTCTAGATATTTCATGATTTCATATCTGCAAATACAGACAGTTCTCTTTCTTCTACCTTTTCTACATTCTACCATTTTGTGTCCAATATTTATGCCTTTGTTATTACTTGTCTAACTGCTGGCTAAATCCTCTAATACTAAATAATAATGGGGAATATGGATATTCTTATTTCGTTCCTGAATTTAATGGAAATGCTGATTTTGTGTCCTCATTAAGTAAGAAACTGGATTTTAGGCTGAGATATACATATTTCATGTTATGGAACTATTTCCTCAAAATCTATTTCATTGAGTGTGATGGCTAATTTTATGTGTCAACTTGATTGGGTTTAAGGGATGCCCAGTTGGCTGGTAAAACATTATTTCTGAATGTATCTGTCAGGGTGTCTCCAGAATCTAGCATTTGAATTTGTAGACCTAGTAAAGAAGACTGCCCTCCCCAACTTAAGTGGGCATCATTCAATCTGTTGAGGTCCCGAATAGAACAAAAAAGCAGAAGAAGGGCAAATTTGTTCTCTTTGCTTGAGTTGAGACATGCATCTTCTCCTGTCCTTGGACAACCATCCTCCTGGTCCTCAGGCCTTCAGGCTCAGAATGAATTACACCACTGGCTTTTTGATTCTCCAGCTTGTAGATGGCAGATCATGGGACTTCTTGGCCTACATAATTACATGAGCCAATTCCTAAAATAAATCTCCTCTTCTCTTTCTCTTTCCTTCTCTCTCTCTGTATTTTAAAGATATACATGTCTTTAAAATGATGAATGTGTGCTGAAGTCTGTCAAATGCCTCTTAAGTATCTATAAATATGATCCTATGCTATTTCTTCTCAGGTCTACTAATATGATGAAATACATTAATACACTTCCCAACATAGAACTATTCTTTCATTCCTGATATAAATCCCATTTTGCTTTAATATGCTATTGCATTTTGTTGCAAGTATTTTATTTATAATTTTTGTATAGATGTTCATAAGTAAGATTGTTTTGTAGGGTTTTTTAATGCAATCTTTATTAAGTTTTGGGTATCAATATTATAGTCACTTCAGTAAAAGAATTTGGAAGTTTTTCTTCTTTTCCTATTTTCCAGAAGAGATTAAGTACCACTGGGAGTAAAATATTTTTAGGTTTGAAAAAATTCTATGAAACCATCTGGATTGAAGCCTTTTTGTGAAAGAGCTCTTTGAAAACTTGCCTACCGATTCTATGTAATTTAGTGTGTTTAGATTTTCTACCATTACTGGGATCAGTTTCTCTGTTTGTTTGCTTTGTTTTGCTTTTTATTATCGGCAATTGACTTTTTTTAAAAGTGTATAATTCAGTGGTTTTCAGTATATTCACAATGGTGAGCAGCCATTACCACTACTAATCGTAGAACATTTTCATCACCTCCAAAAGTATCCCCATACCTGTTAGCAGTCACTTCTCATTCTCCTCTCCACCTACCTCCTCACCATCATTAATCTACTGTCTGTCTCTATGGATTTGCCTATTATAGACATTTCATATGTCATACAATATATGGCCTTTTTTTGTCTGGCTTCTTTCACTTAGCATAATGCTTTCAAGGTTCATCCATGCTGTAGCATGTATCAGTACTTCATTCAGTTTTTATGGCTGAATAATATCCATTATGTGGATATACCACATTTCTGTATCCATTCATCAGTTGATGGAAATTTGAATTGTTTCTACTTTGAGAGTATTATGAATAATGCTGTTATGAACATTCATACACAAGTTTTTATGTGGACATATTTTTTCATTTCTCTTGGGTATATACTTAGGAATGAAATTCCTGGGTCATATGGTAACTCTATGTTTATATTTTTGAAGAACTACAAAACTGTTTTCTAAAGCGGCTGCACCATTTTAGATTCCCACCAGGAGAGCGTGAGGGTTGTAATTTCTCCACATCCTCACCAACATTTGTTACTTTACTTTTTAAAATTATCCTAGTAGATCTGAAGTAGTATTTCATTGTGGTTTTGACTTCCATTTCCCTAACAACTAATGATGTTTGGCACATATTTATGTGTGTATTAGCCATTAAATGTGTTCTTTGGAGACGTATCTATCCAAATCTTTTACTGACTTTATAAATGGGTTATTCGTATTTTTATTATTGAGATATAAGAGTTCTTATATATTCTGGATGCTGGACCCTTATCAGATATATAATTTGCAAATATTTTCTCCCATTCTGTGGTTGTCTTTTTGTTTTCTTTATGGTGTCCACTGAAGCACAGAAGTTTTGAATTCTGATGAAATCCAACTTACCTATTTTTTCTCCCTTGGTTGCTTATGCTTCACGTGTCATATCTAAGAAACCACTGCCTAATCCTTGGTCACAAAGATTTACACCTATGTTTTCTTCCAAGAGTTTATGTTTCTTCCTCTATTTTGAGTTAAGTTTTGTATATGGTATGCTTCATTCATTTGCATGTGGATATTCAGTTGTACCAGCACCATTTGTTGCAAAGCCTATACTTTCTCCATTGAATTGACTTGCCAACTTTGCTGAAGATCAATTGACCATAAATGTAAGGGTTTATTTCTAGACTCTCAACTCTGTTCCACTGATCTACATGTCTAGCCTTATGCCATATGCCAGTATCACAGAGTCTTCATTACTGTAGCTTTGAAGTAGATTTTGAAATAAGAAGTGTGAGATCAACTTCTTTTTCAAGATTGTTTTTGGCTATTCTAGGTCCCTTGCAATTCCATATGAATTTTAGGATCAGCCTGTCAATTACTGAAAGAAAAAAAAAGGCAGCTGGGATTTTGATAGGGATTGTGTTGAATCTGGTGATTAATTTGGGGAGTTTTGCCATCTTGACAATATTAAGTGTTCCAATCCAGGTACACAAGACTAGGATAAGCTTTGACAAATTATATTTAACTAGGAAGTTGCCTTTTTCAGCTAGATTTTCAAATTTGCTTATAAAGTTGTATAAACCACTCTCATGATATTTTAAAATTTCCTCTGTTTTGATGGTTATTTCCACAAAGTCATCTGTGCATTTGTGCCTCCTTTAAAAAAAAATTGCCATTGGTTTATTTTTTTAGCCTTTTACCAAAAAACAGCTTTTCATTTTATTTATTAGTTCCTACTATTTCCCTGATTTCCAGCCCCATTAATTCTGTTTTTATCTTCTCTCATTCCTCCCTTTTGCTTTCTCTCAGTTTACCCTTTTTCCCTAGCTTTTTGAGTTGAATGTCCTATTCATTTTGTATGCCTTTATTTTTCTTGATATAGGCATTTAATGAGTTTTGATTTGGTTATATCACATAGATTCTGATGTCATTTCCATTTTCATATCTCATTTCCATTATAGTTATTTTCAAGAAGTTTTCAATTTCATGGTCCTAAAATTTCCCCTTTGACCTAAGAATTGTGTATAGACTTTAAATTTTTTCTAGGTTGAGCTCCAAATTTGGGTGTGAATGAGATCTCCCAGGAAAGGATGTAAAGTAAAAAGATGGATGGAGATGAAACTCTGGTGGACATTAATAAGCCAAATAGAGGGAGAGCTGTCCCCAAAAGGAGCTAAGAAGAAGAGTCGAGTTGGAGATGTTGGATGAAAACAAAAGGAGATGTCATGGAAAACAAGGGACAAGACAATTGGTGACCTCAGGGAACACAGTTAGAATGGGAATGGGGTTGGTAGACAGAAGTCAAATTACAAACTGCGTGTTGAAGAATGAACAGAGTGAAGGTCATCACTAAAGCAAACTCCTTTTTTTTATTAAGATTCTTAGCTATGAAGAGAAAGACAACGAAGGAACATTAGCTGGGGTGGGGGTTACTGGGTAGAAGTTTTAACTGTTGTTTTTATATGGGAGACATTTGTGCAGTGGGGTAGTTTAGAATAATAATGGAGGCTTTTCCATCCATAATTCTTTGTACCCTTCCCCCCAACCTAGGCAGCTAGGGCATTCCAAGTTCACTGCCTCAGGGAGAGGATAACTCAGCAGAATACAGAGATCAGGGTGAATGCCAAAAAAAGCTTAGTTATGGAAAGGAATCATTACTTGTGAGAGTGTGGCTAAGGCACTTACACTATCCATGCCTGCCCCTGTGGAGACATCCTTGTTTCTGCCTGGCTTTAGGCTATGTGCTCAGGAGAGCCACCAGGCCTTGTTAGCTTGGAGAGCTCTCAGCGGCAGCTCTATGCTGCTTTTTCGCTTGCAGTCCTAACAATCGGGGCTTATTATGGACAGCTCTGTAAGGCCACCGCACACACATGGTCATCCAAAAATTTTCCCAAGCTCTAATAAAGATTCCTTTGAGCACAGTATGGGAATCCCTCTTGCTCCATATACCCTTGTCTATACCTGCTACTGTGAGACTTTGTAGCACTGAAATTTGTTCTTCAAGTCTCTGGTTCAAATCTGCTCATTTTTCTGTGGTGTTTTAGCTTCCCAGGTTTTTAGCTCCCCAGGTGATTCTAATGTGCACCCAGCACTAGGAACTACTGCTGTAGTCCACATGCCAACCTACCCACTATCCTGTAGCTAATTTCCTTTCTAAAAACCTGAGTCTAGTCTTATCAATTCTCTACATTTATGGATTTATCTTGCCTACATAACTGAATCCAGTCTCCTTAGGGCAGCGAACACTCACTCTCTGGCCCCTAACCCACCTTTACACATGCATTTCCTAATAACTCCTCACAACTAGTTACATACCTTCTGCTGTATATAGACAGACAAGCCTGTACACGTTACAGAACCCAAATATTAAATAGGTTTGTCTTTAGTAAGTTTATAACTTAGGAGAGACAAGACTATAAGCTTTCAGTTAAAAATATAAATACTTCTAGAGTTAAATTAGCAAAGGAAAGCCTAAAATGAGCTCTCAAGGTTAGAAACTATTACAAAATGCATCAATAGTTTTCAGAAAAAAGTAGACATTTGAGTGCCACTTCTCAGTAATTCAAAAACTAAAATAGAAGAAGGCAATGGGTTAGGAGCTGGTGAGGCTACCATGCCTTTAAATAAACCAAGAGCTGCCTTGAATTACAGGGCTGATGGCCTGGCTTCTGGCCTGGTTTCATTACTGCATTATACAGTGGCACCTCTAAACACTTGTTTCTGAATCCTTCAAAGACAAAAATAATGAATTCCCATGCTCCTTGGGACCCTGCTACTGTAAGCGAATCTTCTCCCTTTCATAGCCACCTGAATAGAACCAATACCTGTCCAGTCTTTCTCACCTCCCCCCAGGGAAAGAACAGATTTGAACATCTTGCCTTATTATCTCTGTAGATAAAATGGATGCACTTCCTGTCATTCACTCTATCTAGAATACACAGAACACTCAACTTCACTGCTGCAATTGACCACAGTTTAGATAAAGTTACTTGCTCTGTGTTCAAGGTGGAACCACTAGTTACGCCTACTGACCTCCAAATAAATTTGGGGCAATTTCAAACAATGTATCTGATATCCATAACTTGTGATTTGTGGAAGAAGTCTTAAAGGGAGACATTCTTCATGTCATGCTTGACTGGAGTAGCAAAACAATGATGGCTCTTCTTCTCTACCCCAGCAGCCCCCTCTGAAGGAGCCACTCCATCAACCAACTTCATTCAGCCTAGGACATAGCTTAGTAAGATACCTAGGGGCCCCAAAGCCTTCCTTGAGTTCCTGTGAGGAAAATTCAATGAGGACAATCTGTGAGGATAATGGTCACTGTTATAACAAACACCAACATCCAGTGGCATAATACTATTGTCATAGAAGTGGCTTATATTAAATTCAAAATGAGTTTTCCTGATCAGTAGGTGGCTTTCCTCCAAAAAATCATTCAGGGACCCAGCTCCTTCTATCTTCTGGTTCTATCATTTTCAATACATGACTTCCAACGTCACTCTGCTTGCCTGTATCAAGCTAGAAGGGAAAAAAGCCTGAAAGATCACACGTGGAGGTTTTTATGGATCTGGCCTAGAAGTGGCACACATCACTTCCACCTACATCCCATTGGCCAAAACTCAGTCATAATTCCCAGCCTCCCTGTATCTGCAAGAGATTCCAGGAATTATACTTTAGTCCATGTTCAGGAAGAGAGCAAACAGAATTAGACCACCCAATCTCCACCACAGTCGACCAAAATGACATGAATCACTAGCACTATCAGGTAAAGGGGGTGTTAAGAAACCAGTGAGTTTATCACAGAGTTCCAAGTGGCCTAGAAATTGGGTTGGAATGGCCTATTATTAGGCTTATACAACCTCATCAGGATTTGGGGGTCACCATACCAGACAGGCAATAAGGTACCTGAAAGATCCACAGTCTTCCTGAGAGTTTCTTAGTGTATATATTGTTATGTTTTGTACCATTTGATCCACCTCCTTAGGCACAGCTGCTTTAAGCAGAGATGGCTACTTAACCAAAAAATGATCTCTCTCTCTATAGGCCTACAAGAGAGGCCTATGAAGTTGTCTACTGTAAGAGCACTGCTCAACAAAAGCACTCTCTACTCAATATTGACAAATAGCCAAAGCGGACTTTTCTCTCTTCTTCCTTGGGAGTTTTAAAGGAAGAAAAACAGATAGAGATACAGATGAAAGAGAGATGAAGAGGAATAACAGAGAGAGAGAAAACAGCAGAATCAGAAGGCATCAGAAGCCATGAGTCAGTAGAGGCAAAGGGACAGGAGACACACAGCAGAGGTTAAATTAGTCAGTAGCAAAGTAGGAATAAGAATCTGGAAGAGAGGGAATAGAAGTATATGAGTAAACAAAGGGGAAAGGTGTGGGGGGCACTAAATTAGGAGTTGGGGATTAACATATACACACTACTATATATAAAATAATCAACAAGGACCTACTGCATAGCACAGGGAACTCTACTTGATATTCTGTAATAACTTATATGGGAAAAGAATCTGAAAAAGAATAGATATATGTATATGTATAACTGAATCACTTTGCTGAAACTAGCATCTGAAACTAACACAACATTGTAAATCAACTATACTCCAGTATAAAATAAAAATTTTAAAAAGAAGTGTATGAGTCAAATCACCAGCATGCTAGGCTATCAGAAGTGGACTTGAAGTGGAGTCACAGAGTGACTGCTGAAACACTAGTGCCCTGTGTTCCCTTAACAGCAACAAATGTCGCTCCAGTGAGCTAAGAGGTTGAATGAACTACAGTCAGTTTTTTGCTTATTCCTTATGATTATAAGAAATAATTACTTCTTATATCACTTATTTCCAAATAGATCCTTACAATACCCTTCAGTAACTAAGAAAACTTAAAAGATTATCTGGTCCCATGCAACCGGAAAGAGTGCAACCAACAGAATGAAGACAGGGAGCCAGATTTCCAAACACGCCTGTGGCTATCTGAGCAGACAGTAATGCTTCTTGGGTGCGTCCCCTCTAACTTTCAAAGCTAATGAAGATACTGCCATGAACTGTCCTTTGTTATGCATTTGCATCAAGTCTTCCACATTTAATAATGCTGACAGTTTTCAAATGGAAACCAATATTTTATTTCGATGTTAAAGAGAACAGGTTGAGGCCACAGAAGTACGAACTTGGGAGCAACAGAGGGTACACACCCAGAGGCCCCAGGAAGTACACTCCCTGAGATCACCAATACTCAGAGAGCCTCTGGCTCCCAATTTTTGTAGACACACAGCAAACCCTGCACCTGATCTAGATAATAACAATAAGTACAACAGACAGATACCTACAATCCAGAGTCAAGAAAAGTTGACCTCCAAAGATAAAATACAAAAAGAGTCTTCTTTATAAAAACAGGCAATTAAGTACCCTGAACAGGATAGCCCGAACCCAAGTGTTATTTTTATGTCACAATGCCATCATATTAATCCACTTCCATCTATAAAGCCTGAGACATAGTTTACAGGGATACCTAGAATCCCACACCCTTTCTGATGCCCTCCAATACATTTATGCACTCAGCCTAAGATTAACTGGAGAACTACATCCATTCCAGACTCCTGAATGCCACTGAGAAGCCATAAAAATAAACTTCAGCACAGGTTTGACCCCATCCCATGAGAACATTATCATACTATAAATGTAACTGTATGAGTAAAAAAAAAGGGAGGGGCAAGAAAATAATATATATGCATTTCCTTGTATATACATAGCATATTTCTGGGGTGATCCCTAGAAACTAGTACTTTCATTGTTAGTATAGTTTGGAGGGGTTTTGAATGGCTGGTGGAAGGGGCTTAGAGGGACTTTTCTCTGTACTTTGTTCTCTTTGAATTTTTAACCATGTGAATATATTATCTATTCAAAAATATTTTTCAAAACAAATTTTAACTCCCTTTCCTGATTATTCTCTTCATATCCTATAACTGTTTAAGATCCACTGCTCTCCCTCAAATCTTACTTTCTCCTTTAACATCTTTAACAAACTCTTCTTTCAATCTCATAGAGTGAGTTTCTGTCTTTGTTCAGACTGCTATAACAACATACCACAAACTGAGTGCTTATAAACAACATATATTTATTTCTCACAGTTGGAGGCTAGGAAGTTCAAGGTCATGGCACAGGCAGATTTGGTGTCTGGTGAGAATCTGCTTCCTAGTTAGCCATCTTTTTGCTGTAACCTCACATGGTGGAAGGGATGAACTAGTTCTCTGGTCTCTTTTATACGGCACTAATCCCAGTCATGAGGGCTCCACCCTCATGACATAAGCACCTCCCAAAGGCCCCACCACTAAACACTATCACACTGGGGGGCAGGATTTCAACATATGAAACTTGGGCGAACACAAACATTCAGACCATAGCAGTTTCTTATTTATCCTCTCCACCATCCTACTGTCAAAATTTAATTATGTAGATCAAAATACCCTACCTGCCAGCAACAATAATAAAAATCTTCCTCTTTAGGAAAAGGCAAAAAATAATTTGAGCTTACAGGATTTATTTTTTGGCATTCTAGGAAAGGGATAAAATCTTTGAACAATTCCACATGAATAATTTTAGCCTTGATACAATGGTAACATAATATCACAAATAACCCAAATTTCCAAAATTAGGAGATATGTCAAACTATGAAATGCCTTGTAGCCATTAAAAATAATAATATAAATTTATAAAATGTCATTTAGATACAAAGTATTCAAATAAAAGCAAATGTTTTAAAGATGAAAGAACTCTTGGGATTAACATATACACACTACTATATATAAAATAGATAATCAACAAGGACCTACTGTATAGCACAGGGAATTCTACTCAATACTCTGTAATTACCTATATGGGAAAAGAATCTGAAAAAGAATAGATATATGTATATGTATAACTGAATCACTTTGCTGTACACCTGAAACTAACATAACATTGTAAATCAACTATACTCCAATATAAAATAAAAATTAAAAAAATAAAATAAAGATGAAAGAACTCAGGGAAAAATACCCATGAGCACTTTCTGAAAAAACAAACAAACAAATAAGAGAATCTAGACAACAGAAATAAATCAAAGAATTCAAGGATGGAGGAGGAAATGGTGGTTAGCAGAAATTCCATTGAACTGCGGGAAAAATATACTAAAAGATTGCATGAATACTAAAGTATGAACATTCTACCTTGTCAATGTAAAAATATTAATAATAACATACCTAAGATAAACTGGGGTTGGGGGGGCCTGAGGGAGAAAAAGTAGAAGGAATGTTGAAAGTACTAACACCCTCATCTTCTACAGCAGGAAATCAACTGATACTTTTATATTTGAAATGGGTAGTTTTTTTCAAAAACACAGTGACTACAACCTGTTAATGTTTTTCTTGTTATCTTTCCTGAATTTAACATAAATAATGTCTCTCATGGCTAACAAACATTTGAGGTTACACAATTTCTTCAATTTAAATTAATTTTTTTCTTGTGTTACATTCAAGTAAAATTAACTTTTATTTTTAAAGAGCATGATTATTGTGATCTTATTTTTATAGGAATAGTCTCTTCATTTATTTAATAAGTTTTATTGGTGATCTACTACGTGCCAAACACAGTTCTAGGTGTTGAAATACAGCAGTGAACAAAACGACAGAAACCCCTGTCCTTGTGGAGATTATACGCTAGACTTTTTTCTTCCATCCTTTCTTTCTTTTTCCTTCCTTCCCTTTCCTCCTTCCTTCTTTCTTATTAACTCCCCACCCTTTTACCCATTTATCCTATTACAAGTGGATAAAAAAGATCTAGAATAATAGTTCTCTGACATTAATAATTGTTATTTCAAGAGGTGGAATTCGGGATAATTTTTTTAAACTTTCTTTCGTGATTCTTTAATCACAGTTCATCAGAAGGACTATTACAAGCAAACCAATTTTTTACAAAGCGACTTCAAAGTGAGATGGTGAAATAAGATATAAACCACTCTTTAAAAATATTTATTGTTATGTATAATTGTGAACTATTTCAGAGAAAAGTACAGAAAAAAATATTACAGGGAATTCCCTGGCGGTCCAGCGGTGAGGACTCTGCGCTTTCACTGCCAAGGGCCTGGGTTCAATCCCGGGTCAGAGAACTAAGATTCCACAAGCCACTCGGTGCGCCTCCCCCCCGAAAAAAAAAATTACAGAGAGCCTTATATCCAATACCAAGATTTAACAGAAGTTAACATTTTGCCACATTTATTTGCTTCAGATTTTGTTCCCTAACAATAAAATATTGCAGAAACAACTAAAATTCCACTCTTCATCCCTCTCCCTCCATCTTCAACCACTATTCTAAGGATAATGTTTATCACTCTCAGGCATGTATTTGTCTTCATAAACAATAGACTATCACTTTGTATATTTAAAATTTACATTATGCGGTTATCATAATGTTCACTTCCTTTTGCAATATTTTAAACTCAACATTATTTTTGAAATTTATCCAAGTTACTCACGTAGTCTTATTTCATCATTTATTTTATTCGTGTGTGAATTATCTTTGTATGAATAAAATTATAAAAATTCATTCCCTATCAAGGGGTCTGTGGGTCCAACAATCCCATTCCTCTTTTATAATATACTTTTCCATTCCACAAAATGCAGGCCCATTTACCTATTCAGTTTTTCAAAAGCTCTTTGAGTGGCTCCAAGCTTTCTCAGGTAATAATTGCTTGGGGAAACTATCCATGCCATTTCTCCTCACTGCTCACACTTTTTACTACCTGATAAAAATGAATTGTGAAATGTTGTATTAACTTCTCTTCAAAAATAGTATTAAAAGTGAAGAAGTTGGACTTCCCTGGTGGCACAGTGGTTACGAATCTGCCTGCCAAGGCAGGGGATATGGGTTCAAGCCCTGGTCCAGGGAGAGACCACATGCCACGGAGCAACTAAGCCTGTGCACCACAACTACTGAGCCTGCGCTCTAGAGCCTGTGAGCCACAACTACTGAGCCCGTGTTCCACAACTACAGAAGCCCATACGCCTAGAGCCCATGCTCCACAACAAGAGAAGCCACCACATTGAGAAGCCTATGCACAGCAGCAAAGACCCAACGCAGCCAAAAATAAATAAATAAATAAATAAATTTTAAAAAGTGAAGAAGTAGAAGTAATATTTATGGCACCTCCAGTCCTCTTAGGAAGAGTTATTTCTAAATCATTACAAAAAGGTTCTTATTAACTATATCTTATTGAAGTTTAGACAAGTTCTAATACACTTAAGGTTCTTGCCAACTGCTTCAGAAACTTGTCTCCTTATCAGTAAAACAAATGAATACTGGGTGTTGCATGCCCCCAGAGACTCATGCTGAGTTGAGATGAAAGCTGTGAAAAAGAGACTCTCTGCATTAGCAAAATGATACCTGAGGCTGCTAGACTGCATAAAGTTTGCCTAAGACTAAAAAAAAAAACAAGAAAATATTAGGAAGAAACTCTTACAGATGCAGCAGGTATAAAATAAACACAAAATAGTGTGGAATACTACTAATAAGGTCACTCTGCAAAAGCACTGAAGCTTAGGAACGGCTCAGAGGGATCTGTTTGGAGAAAACGGAAAGACTAGAACTTTTAAAACCAGCATTGGACCCTACCTCACTTTGGTTCACCAAATTCTTGAGTATCAGTTTGTTCTGGAATTGATTAAAATTGAGTGTTTAAAAATATATGTTGATCTAACTTTATACTTTTCAAAAGTCCTATTTTTTCACTTGATACTCAATATTCTTGTGGCTTAAGTCATGCAGGTATTATTATTGCAATTTTATAAATAAGCAAAATGAAATAAAAAGAGGCGGCCTATTGTAAAAATCACTGATAGAGCCAGCAACTGACTCTATTGACTTCTAGTGTACTTTTATTGCTAGAATCAAAGATGAAAAGAACATAGATTATAAAAAACGAGATATGTTTGTATACAAGATTAGAGCTACTTTCAAATTAAATTTATCAGCTACATGGAAAAATTAGCTTCCTTACTCCTTTCTTTTTGGTTGCGCTACGCAGCTTGAAGGATCTCAGTACCCTAACCAGGGACTGAACCTGGGCCGTGGCAGTGAAAGCACCAAACCCTAACCACTGGACCACCAGGAAACTCTCAAGCTTCCTTACTTTAGGGGTATTCCTTGTGGAGTGGGTTTTATTTTTTACCAAACTAGCTTTATTCAGGGTAACTTAAATTTATTTTATTAAAACTACTCTAATGACTTTTGTTTCCAAAAATTAAATCCATACTCACAAGGTGTGTCATATGATTAATTTTTCTAAACTTTCTGAATACATGAAAGTAGAAATAGTCAAAAAATAGATGGCATACATTTCACAGCCTAAGGCTAAGATCTTTCATGTATTAAAAGATAAATCACTAAATGGAAAAATGGGGAAAGGTCATGAACTGCCAGTTCAGACAAAGGAAAATACAAATTGTCTTTAGACATGCAAAAGGTATCTATAATTAGGGAAATGAAAATTAACACTGAGTTTCTAATTTTCACATATCAGATTGGCAAAAGTCCTAAAGTTTGATAATTAAACTTTAAGAGGGAGTGGGGAAATAGGCATGCTTGTATAATGATGTGAGAGAATATATTGTCAAGATAGCAACACCTACCAAAAATATTCATGCAATTTGACGTATTTCCAAGAATTTATCCTAGAGAAAAATCTCAATTTTGCAAAATGACGTGCATACTCAGATATTCTTTGCAACATGGACTGTTGTAGCAAAAGCCTAGAAACAACTTAAATATCCATCAAGGGTAGATTAATTCAATATATTATGGTTCATCCAAACAATGAAATGAGGAAGCTCTTTATGTACTAATAAAGAATAGTCACCAAAATATATTTATAGGTGAAAAAAGCAAAGTGCATAGTGATTTATATAATATCTCACCACTTACGGTAAAAATACACACACATCCTGCAACTCAATGTCAAAAAAACAAACAATCCAGTTTAAAAATGGGAAAAGGACTTGAGTAGACATTTCTCCAAAGAAGATATACAAATGGCCAATAAGTACATGAAAATATGCTCAATATCATAATCATTAGGGAAATGCAAATCAGAACCACAAGATTCCACTTTATACCCATTGGGATGGTTATTTTAAAACACAAAATGTATTGGCAAGGATGCGGAGAAACTGGAGCCCTGTGCTTCGCTGGTGGGAATGTAAAATGGAACAGCCACTGTGGAAAACAGTACAGTGGTTTCTCAAAAAATTAAACATAGAACTACCACATGATCTAGCAATTCTACATCTGGTTACACAACCAAAGAATTAAAAGCAGGGACTTGAAAAGACAGCTATACATCAGTGTTCACGGCAACGTTATTCAAATAGCCAAAAGGTGGAAACAACCCAAATGTCTGTGGACAGATGGATAGATAAACAAAATGTGTTATATACACATAGTGGAATATTATTCAGCCTTAAGGGATGGAATTCTGATACATGCTACAACATGGATGAACCTTGAAGACATTATGCTAAGTCAAATAAGCCAGACACAAAAGGACAAATACTGTATGATTCCACTTACATGAGGTACCTAGTATACTCAAACTCATAAAGATAGAAAGTAGACTGGTGGTTGCCAGGAGCTTAGGAGAGGGGACAATGGAGAGTTATTGTTTAAAGGGTATGGAGTTTCAGTTTGGGAAAATAAAGTTCTGGAGATGGATAGAAATAATGTGAATGTACTCAATACCACTGAATTATACACTTAAAAATGGTTAAAACAGTAAATTTTATGTTATGTATATTTACCACAATAAAAAATACATACATACATACAAACACTTGTACTTGCGTGGACTATCTCTGGAAGAATTAGAGAAACATAATAAATCTTGCCTTTAGAAAGGGGAACCAGATACCTAAGTGAAGAGATTTACCTATCACTATATATTTTTTGTACCTTTAGAATTTTACCCCATGTGTATATATTATCTACTCAAAAATTTAATTTTCAATCACACCTATCGATTAAAATCTGAACATAGAGCAGGATAATGTATATAAGTAAAAATGTATTATGGTCTACGTTTTGTATGAGGCAAAATAAAAATGCCCCTAATTAATGCTACTGAAAACTTGCCTCAATGTTTTTCAAGATGCAACCTTCAAAAACTATTTAACAAGGAAAATGGAAAATAAAATGAACTGCTTCAGAACTTAAAAGATCAAAACAGAACACCCAGATATAAGTAAAAAGTTCTTATGAGACTAAAATATAACATTGCTAATCCAGATTAAATAGAGGAAAAACAAATCTAAATTATGTACTTCAAGAATATAAAGTAGACTGACTTCCGGGTAAGATGGCGGAAGAGTAAGACGCGGAGATCACCTTCCTCCCCACGGATACACCAGAAATACAGCTACACGTGGAACAACTCCTACAGAACACCTACTGAACGCTGGCAGAAGACCCCAGACCTCCCAAAAGGCAAGAAACCCCCCACATACCTGGGTAGGGCAAAGCGGAGAGATTCCCGCACAGATTATCGGTGCCAAGCGGCACTCACCAGCCCGAGAGGCTTGTCTGCTCGCCCGCCGGGGCGCGCAGCGCTGGAAGCTGAGGCTCGGGCTTCGGTCAGAGCGCAGGGAGAGAGGACTGGGGCTGGCGGCGAGAACTCAGCCTGAAGGGGACTAATGTGCCACAGCTAGCCGGGAGGGAGTCCGGGAAAACTCTAGAGCTGCCGAAGAGGCAAGAGACTTTTTCTTCCCTCTTGGTTTCCTGGTGCGCGAGGAGAGGGGATTAAGAGCGCTGCTTAAAGGGGCTCCACAGACGGGCGCGAGTCACGACTGAAAGCGCGGAGCCCAGTGACGGGCGTGGGACGCTGGGGCTGCTGCTGCCGCCGCCAAGAAGCCTGTGTGCGAGCGCAGGTCACTGCCCACACCGCCCTTCCGGGAGCCTGTGCAGCCCGGCACTGCCGGGGTCCCGGGATCCAGGGGCGGCCTCCCTGGGAGAACGCACGGCGCGCCTCGGGCTGGTGCAACGTCACGCCGACCTCTGCCGCTGCAGGCTCGCCCCGCACTCCGTGCCCCTCCCTCCCGCCCGGCCTGAGTGAGCCAGAGTCCCCGAAGCGGCTGCTCCTTTAACCCTGTCCTGTCTGAGTGAAGAACAGACGCCCTCCGGCGACCTACACGCAGAGGCGGGGCCAAATCCAAAGCTGAGACCCAGGAGCTGTGAGAACAAAGAAGAGAAAGGGAAACCTCTCCCAGCAGCCTCAGAAGCAGCGGATTAAAGCTCCACAATCAACTTGATGTACCCTGCATCTGTGGAATACATGAATAGACAACACATCATCCCAAATTGAGGAGCCCGGAGTCAGTGCTGTGCCTCTGAGGTGGGAGAGCCAACTTCAGGACACTGGTCCACAAGAGACCTCCCAGCTCCACATAATATCAAACGGCGAAAATCTTCCAGAGATCTCCATCTCAACACCAGCACCCAGCTTCACTCAACGACCAGCAAGCTACAGTGCTGGACACCCTATGCGAAACAACTAGCAAGACAGGAACACAATGCCACCCATTAGCAGAGAGGTGGCCTAAAATCATAAAAAGTCCGCAGACACCCCAAAACACACCACCAGACGTGGACTTGCCCACCAGAAAGACAAGATCCAGCCTCATCCACCAGAACACAGGCACTAGTCCCCTCCACCAGGAAGCCTACACAACCCACTAAACCAACCTTAGCCACTGGGGACAGACACCAAAAACAACGGGAAGTACGAACCTGCAACCTGCAAAAAGGAGACCCCAAACACAGTAACATAAGCAAAATGAGAAGGCAGAAAAACACACAGCAGGAGAAGGAGCAAGATAAAAACCCACCCGACCTAACAAATGAAGAGGTAATAGGCAGTCTACCTGAAAAAGAATTCAGAATAATGATGGTAAAGATGATCCAAGATTCTATTTCCCAGATACAAAATCTTGGAAATAGAATAGACAAAATGCAAGAAACAGTTAACAAGGACCTAAAGAACTAAAGATGAATCAAGCATCAATTAAAAACACAATACATGAAATAAAAAATACTCTAGATGGGATCAATAGCAGAATAACTGAGGCAGAAGAACGGATAAGTGAGGTGGAAGATAAAATAGTGGAAATAACTGCTGCAGAGCAAAATAAAGAAAAAAGAATGAAAAGAACAGAGGACAGTCTCAGAGACCTCTGGGACAACATTAAACGCACCAACATTCGAATTATAGGGGTTCCAGAAGAAGAAGAGAAAAAGAAAGGGACTGAGAAAATATTTCAAGAGATTATAGTTGAAAACTTCCCTAATATGGGAAAGGAAATAGTTAATCAAGTCCAGGAGGCACAGAGAGTCCCATACAGAATAAATCCAAGGAGAAATACACCAAGACACATATTAATCAAACTGTCAAAAATTAAACACAAAGAAATCATATTAAAAGCAGCAAGGCAAAAACAACAAATAACACACAAGGGAATCCCCATCAGGATAACAGCTGATCTCTCAGCAGAAACTCTACAAGCCAGAAGGGAGTGGCAGGACATAATTAAAGTGATGAAGGAGAAAAACCTGCAACCAAGATTACTCTACCCAGCAAGGATCTCATTCAGATTTGATGGAGAAATTAAAACCTTTACAGACAAGCAAAAGCTGAGAGAGTTCAGCACCACCAAACCAGCTTTACAACAAATGCTAAAGGAATTTCTCTAGGCAAGAAACACAACAGAAGGAAAAGACCTACAATAACGAACCCAAAACAATTAAGAAAATGGGAATAGGAACATACATATCGATAATTACCTTAAATGTAAATGGACTAAATGCTCCCACCAAAAGATACAGATTGGCTGAATGGATACAAAAACAAGACCCATATATATGCTGTCTACAAGAGACCCACTTCAGACCTAGAGACACATACAGAATGAAAGTAAGGGGATGGAAAAAGATATTCCATGCAAATGGAAACCAAAAGAAAGCTGGAGTAGCAATTCTCATATCAGACAAAATAGACTTTAAAATGAAGACTACTAGAAGAGACAAAGAAGGACACTACATAATGATCAAGGGATCGATCCAAGAAGAAGATATAACAATTGTAAATATTTATGCACCAAACATAGGAGCACCTCAATACATAAGGCAAATACTAACAGCCATAAAAGGAGAAATCGACAGTAACACAATCATAGTAGGGGACTTTAACACCCCACTTTCACCAATGGACAGATCATCCAAAATGAAAATAAATAAGGAAACACAAGCTTTAAATGATACATTAAACAAGATGGACTTAATTGATATTTATAGGACATTACATCCAAAAACAACAGAATACGCGTTTTTCTCAAGTGCTCATGGAACATTCTCCAAGATAGATCATATCTTGGGTCACAAATCAAGCCTTGGTAAATTTAAGAAAATTGAAATTGTATCAAGTATCTTTTCCGACCACAATGCTATGAGACTAGATATCAATTACAGGAAAAGATCTGTAAAAAATACAAACACATGGAGGCTAAACAATACACTACTTAATAACGAAGTGATCACTGAAGAAATCAAAGGGGAAATTAAAAAATACCTAGAAACAAATGACAATGGAGACACGACGACCCAAAACCTATGGGATGCAGCAAAAGCAGTTCTAAGAGGGAAGTTTATAGCAATACAATCCCACCTTAAGAAACAGGAAACATCTCGAATAAACAACCTAACCTTGCACCTAAAGCAATTAGAGAAAGAAGAACAAAAACATCCCAAAGTTAGCAGAAGGAAAGAAATCATAAAAATCAGATCAGAAATAAATGAAAAAGAAATGAAGGAAACGATAGCAAAGATCAATAAAACTGAAAGCTGGTTCTTTGAGAAGATAAACAAAATTGATAAACCATTAGCCAGACTCATCAAGAAAAAAAGGGAGAAGACTCAAATCAATAGAATTAGAAATGAAAAAGGAGAAGTAACAACTGACACTGCAGAAATACAAAAGATCATGAGAGATTACTATAAGCAACTCTATGCCAATAAAATGGACAACCTGGAAGAAATGGACAAATTCTTAGAAATGCACAACCTGCCGAGACTGAACCAGGAAGAAATAGAAAATATGAACAGACCAATCACAAGCACTGAAATTGAAACTGTGATAAAAAATCTTCCAACAAACAAAAGCCCAGGACCAGATGGCTTCACAGGCGAATTCT